>NC_064872.1:61117191-65917191 GCF_943734695.1 Anopheles maculipalpis
CCCGTCAACTAACAGGTCCTCAACACGAACTCACTGGTGCAACGCAGACACACGCTATGACAGAGATATTTTGCAATGGCAAAGCAAATGGGTTTAACAGCTCCAAGCTACGTGACTTCCCTGCCCTGGATCCGTGCCGATACACATTTCATCGACCATATGGGTAGCGGCTAGTGCCGTGTGTAATTTCCTTCGACGGCATCATCCTCCATTTATGCATTCAGTAACGAGTACCACGTTTGTGCCGTTCCGTTCGACTTCAATTCTATTACTACGATTTCCTCACAAAACACCGTACGAAAGGGCACCAATGTGGAAACTTTCTTCCACGGACACTTCCGTATTGCGGGAAACGGGGGACCAAGCACCAGGGACGCACAGTAATGGGACAAATCTTGCAAACGAGCGATCGTAAACTGTTAATTGATTGACACCCAGCGAACCGGAGGGTTGACCACGTTCGAGTGGCTATAACTATCCGTTTTACTATCTTCACTCTGATGCCCGATCCACCGGGGTGGTATTATATCGTACTGTACTTCCGGTGCGCGTAAACTTATAGCCTAACAGATGGTCGCTCCGTATGGTGGCATTCAGTAACGTCGTTTTATGGTGCACAGTGGTGTGCGAGCCAGTGTGATGCAGGAAGTAACAAAAGTTTTACGAAGTGAATGCATAATTCAATGACAGATGTTTGCTTACTTATGCTTTTAAGATATGGCGATAGCTTGGAGATGAATGGTTGTGCAATGTTGCTTTAAACATAAAACATTTGTAGCTGAAGAAGGTGGTACATGACGTTTCACATAATAAATGGTTGAATAAGACAATAGACAAACACTGAATGCAGTCTTGAAAAGGCAATTATTTTCATAAATGTTCATTTTATGAATTTGCAATTCATAAATTTGTCCCTTCGGATTTCATGTAAGTTTTTGTGTAAAATGTTACGAAGGTAAATAGATACTTAAACACCTTTTTTGAGCTAGTGTTGGAACTCTAAACTTATTAACAAAAGTCATAAAATTATAAAATGCACATTATCGTAAGGTACCAGGCGGCTCCATTTTGTAGCGACAGTTAGTAAGAAAAGGGTGATAATCAGAATTGCATGAACACCGAATGTGAAGTAAAACTTTTATTTATATAAAGCTATGATTAATTTTCAACAACAAAATTTCCATACTTTCTTCTGTCTCATTTGATTGTGAAATAACAAATAAATGTAAGAATTATTCACTTAAATTAATACCGTACAATAGTTCAGCAACTTTACTATACAATTCCTTCTATTTGAGCATAAAAGCACCACCTTTGTCCTGCTTCACCCTCTGGTCATCACCACTTGGCACACATAATCTTGTTACCACCCCGTTCATTATGCATCGACTGCAAAATCGCACATAATGCTGCTAATGCATCGTCAGCAGTCATCAAGCGTCATCGATTGCAATTTTCATTCGACCGGTATGTGATTTGCAACGTCTGGCTTGTCAGTAACCATGCCGGCAACCGATCGAAGCCAAATCTCGCACGATCGTGCCGTGTGTCCTCCCAGCGGATGCATTTGCACTCTTCCCACACAGCACACACGCACGCACGCATACACAATCCGTCTTAGTGTTGCGTTGCCGATAAATAGGGAAAGCTCTTATGACTGCTAAATGTTCTCACACTTTGGCACATAATGCTGGCGAACTAAGTCGACCATAGTGAGGCGGGTTGGCAAAGGAAAGCCGACGTGTTTTGCCACCGGTTCGATCGAGTCAGCTTCTGCTTGACCCGAAGCACCTAAATTAGCTCTGAAAACGTATCTCGTTAGCAAATCTCGATACCCGTACATAACACGATTTTGTTATGATAGCATGAGCAGCGAAGGTGGGGCTCAGTCTTGCAGTCGAGTGCCACCGACCAGTAATCGAGCGATCTTGAAAGGAGTGCCGTGCTGTGACGTCCGATTTCTTCGTCTTGCGTACGGACGGTGGAATGCTGGTTGGCCGCTGGCTGCTGGCAGCAGCGGGACGGTACTTGAAATCCTGGAATGGTGCTAATTTAAGCACAGCGATAAAGTCGTACTTTACTCGCTGGCTGCTGAGCTTGCTTGTCCTTTTGTTGCTTTTGCTTCCGGGGTCAGCCATGTTTACAGTGTACGGCAAAAGAGTGGCAGAGGTGTGAAGGTTTACTTTAGCTCTGAAGGTTTTAGAAAAAAATCACTAAATTTTTAAAATTAGTGCAAAATATCAAATTTAATTTACTGTGGTATATGCTCCACATCATATAGTTTATTTCAAAATATGATGTGGACAAGGAAATAATAGATATTTATTTTTGCAACCTGTGCTGCATTGTGACCATCTCAGGAGAAGACCATCTCGAAGTAAAGTCACGGCTCTAAGGGAAATTCTTTTTTTTTTGCTTCATTTAAGTCCTGTTTTCTCGTAAATAGTTCTCGTACTGCACTTAAACCTCAGCGTCGGACAATCGTATTTGCTGAAAGGTGTACGCTTCAAGTGTGTACTCTCGAAGTGTGAAAACTGTGCACGCCTTCGCACTAGCTTGACGGCCGGCTAGTAGCGTCCGGTTCGAGGTCGGACCAAAATAAATAACTAGCTCATGATGGTACAACCATTCGCCGGGATCCTTGGTACCGCCTGTTGACCATATTACAGGTCTTCCGTCTTCGAGCACCACTGCTGAGGGTTGTGTCTTCTACACTAACTGATCTTAGCAGCGACATGGCAGCACCTTCGTCCGTTAGCCATCGTTTGCTCTTCACTTCTAATTGAGAACATTTTCAATTTTCGGGCTTTTGTTCTGGCCCGACGTCATCTCTAAAACCTGGGCTGGAAGCAGCTGAGAAGGGGTATCACATTTCCCCAACACCCGTCTGTATGCTTCCAGACTCGCATGTCGAACGTCGATAGAATAGCGGGCATATTGGTTTCATGTAACGGACCCGGAAATGTGACCATGTCCTAACCGGATTGTTTACAGCTCCAGCTGTGCCATTCACTGGTGTATTCGACCACAATTTTCGCACAACTCCCGAACCGGAGACCGGTACCATTTGCAAGGATGCTTTGGTTTGCACTTGCCACTCACTAACCAGTTGCCTTTCGAGGTAGCTAGCTCAACAGTACACTTTCGTACAGACCACTTGGCACTCCGGTGTCGATTTTCGGCGTCCCTTCAAGTGGCACCGCTATACTGTGAGATTCGTGTACCACCGACACAGCCAACGCTTTTCCGGAATCGTGGGAAGGAACTTGAAGTCAAATTTTACAGAGTGCACTCGGAACACGCTAGCGTTGCCGAAAGTTTGGTTGCCCTGCCGATGGCTTGGGCTATTTTGATACTGTCGGAATGACAGCGTGTGACACGGACCGGGTTTGCAATTCGTACTGCCAAGGCGAGAAAGTGGCCTTGTTGTCGTACCGTGCCCGCAACCAAAAACATCGCTTCCGGGCTTCGTGTCCATGGCAAACCGCACCACGATCGACAGCCAAGGAGCGTTCGTTTTGCGTGCCTTTAATTAAACGAAATCGGATTAGGCTCGCTTCCACGTCATGCGGCTGGTGGGCCACAGTTTTATTTTCCCACTGGCAGCGCCAGGAGCAGCAGCATGTCGGGTATGATATGATTGCAGAATCGTTAGCAGGCTCTTGAATAATTTCCATCGTAAGCTGCCGGCATACATAAGCTGCTCACAGTTCTTGGAAAATCGTTGCAAAACTATCAGCCCTCGGCAACGCCCGTCCGGATCCATTCGTTCGACGCCAAGACGGAAGAAAAGGAATTTATGTTCGCTTTTGAGCTGGGTTGAGTATAGCTTGGGCGTAATACACTAACGACACCATTTCGAGTCGATTGGTGTACGCAAGTCGGGTCGTGCATTTCGTGTGGTTACAATGTGCGTCTCCGGTTCAGGAATGAGCAATGCACGTGAGGCCGCTTGTTGGTGCGTTTATGCGAAAGTTGAATTCTTACAAGAACGGCGATGTGTCTTGGTAAGTACACGGCATCATCTGTGAGATCTTTGAAATAAACATCTTTGAAGGTGAAGTAGTTCCGCGTATTGATGCTTTGCGATGGTTTAAAACGACGAGCGAGCAAAAGAAAAAAAAAATAGCAAAATCAAAACTCGATCGGTAGCATTTGTCTTTTTTGGGGTTTTGTTGGGTTGCTGTTGGTTTTTACTAATGTTTCTGAAGCCTTATAAAAATCAAGAGATTAGAGTAAAGAATATAATTAAAACATGAGCTTGACTAACTATTAAAAACCAGTTGTTATTGTTGGGTTTACACTGGATTCAGACACTTAACTTACAACCTCTTCCCAAGTCCTGGGACGTTCTTCCCAGTGTCAGATTATTTTTTAAAATTTATTTTAAGTATGACGGTACTCGCCGTATTTTCAGATGTTTGCGTATCATAATTTTACTTTTCATATGTTTATGATTTTCTGGTGAAACGATGAACGATACCGGAAAGGATGAATGATACGTGGACGATCGCTTTGAAGAGACTAAGAAAATGGGCTTCATAGGGACAAAGTAATCGCCAGCAGTCCCTTGCAGCAGGAAGTTAGTTGAAGAAATTACTAAAAATGAGATGCTTTAATTTTTTAGTAAGATTATTATTTTTAGATTATTTTAGTAAGATTTATTTTTAGTAAGAAATTACTAACAATGAGATGCTTTAATTTTTTTTACTTTTCATCGAATGAAAATAATGCTGATATACTTTTAACTAAAATGACTTAATCATTATTCATTATCTCAATGAAATCTTAACTCAATGGGTAACTCGATCGATTTAAATTAACTCAAATTCTGAAGGAGAATTCAAGAAGCATTTATACTTAATATTTCCATCTGGTCCAGACCGGCTTAACTTTCGTGTTTGATACCGTATTCATAGTTGAATCAAACATAAATGTTAATTTTTATCTGCTCTTTGGATCAATTGAACATGATCACCGGATAAATATTTCCAAAGAATCTACTGTTGTTGGGGGGGGGGGGGGGGGGGGTTTGCTAAGGTCTTCCGTTTCTTCTGACTGTTTGTTCATTTTGCCTTGGATAGTTGTCACCGGTTAGATGAATCCCACTTGACACCTTGAATCATGTTTAACAACGATTAAATTAAATTACAAAAAATATTGCAATCCTTTTAAGCTTCTGGTAGTTTCAAAGACAATAGGAAAAGGAAGCAGTAGGGAATCCTTTTCTTTTGATGTTTTAATATTATTCCCCGGAAGAGAGTTTAAATGAGAAAACTTGAAGCTCTTGTAATTGGCCATTTACATATGCATGGCTATTTACGATGCATTTTACTCAAGGATTTTTTTTTTTCTTTAATTACTTAAAGATGGCCCATCTGTTGTGACGGATTAAACTCAAAGAATAATCCAACTTCAAATACTATTCCCTTTTATTTTTTTTTGTAGCCTCTATTATTTCGTGTCAAAATAGTAAATCTTTAATACTTTCTTTATTTCTCTTCTTTTGCACTTTTTCTTGAGAATTCTCTCTTAGTTGACTTTCGCTAACGCACAGACATAATGTAGCGGGATAGATAGCGTACAGGAAGGCGATCGGGACGGGACAGGGGTGTGAAGATTGGTGCCGCTGTGTTCTCTACCAGAGTTTTGATTTTACATATATGTTAGTACTTTAAACATCAAAAGTAATATTTCAGTTGTACTTAAAATACGATCAAGAAGATATCTGATGGACTATTTATAAAATAAAGAAATAAATGAAATAAGATATCCGATGATTGGATTAACCAGGAAAACTCAAGTCCATGAAAAATATGTAATGCAGTCATTTTATAAGCAACAAATCAAAAACTAATTTTTTCCTCAAATAACCGGTGCTTCTTTATAGGTGCGTGAGCTTGCTCGTGTATAACGGATTATTTTTGTTGTTATTCAAACCAATAACCCGCCACGCCAACGGAACAGAGGCTATTAAAGCAGCCTTCACAGTTCCGTCCACCTTTGCTGTTGCATTATGTCAGTGCCAATTGTTTGCTAAACATTTGTATGTTAATTTCAATTGTGCTTCCCATTTTCCGACTCCTGTCATTCACGTCCTGTCATGCGCTCCCGCTCTGTTTGGTAGATGGTTATCGCTGCTCAATAATTTGATGAAAGCAATTAAAATTTGTTCTCGTCGCCTTGCACCAGCACCGGATGAAGCATTCGGTCCACTCCCACTCCCGGACTCTTGGAACACTGGCTTCCACAAGCGACGGAGCGGACGTGGACGCGTCATTTGTGCACGAGGTTTTTCTTCCGTTGACGATGCAGAAAATATGGTGCCGCACGCTCACAGCAGACGTCATCTAATTTGCATCCAAATGCAGCACGATGCATTGTTATGCGGAATGATAGCATCGATCGAATGCACAGCCAACCAATAATCCTCCCCAAAACGGTGCTACGGTGAACAACAGCGTTCCACGCGAACGAAGTGAACCGACGTGACAAAAGCTAACCCATTTGGAGCACACCAAATGTGACCCGATTGATCGTTTATTTATTTTAAATCCATGCTCTTTGCTAAGCTTTCGCTACAATCAGCAGAATGTTTGAGGTGAAGGTAAATAATGCGACCGAGAGAAAGGTAGAGAAAGGTAGAGTGGAAGACAGTTTACCCAATTTCGCAGAAAGTCAAAATTCAGTACCAGATTAAAATTCGAGCAATGTTTGAGAGTGAAAAGTTTAAAATTTTCCTATGTTACTGAAGTGTAATACATGAGGCAAGGTACCGGACAATCGAAATGGAAACAATGACAGGAGTTGTGTGAAGTAACGCAAACTCCGGAATAGTTCCTTTTTCAAAGCTTTTACCTAATTAGAATTATTTTTAAACCGTAATGCACATACTGCCTGTATGATGGAAATGGTGTTCAGTAAGAGCAAATGAGCTATAGCTAGCTGTCGAAAATTGAAATTTTAGTTTTACTTGAAATCACGTTTCAAATGATTTTCATCAGATAAGCTGTCAAATGTTGGTTTTCGTTGGCTGTATTATTGAAACATGAATGTTTTGTCCGATTGGAATTTGACATGTATGACTATATTTAAAATTGTGTCATAATCCTGAAGAAATAGATTGGCGTCCGATGTTGCATTCATTAAATATTATCCAGTATTGTTTTGATAATAGGAAAGCCAGCAATCCTTATTCAAATCAAGTCAATGACATTGACAGACATGGGTTTGAAATAACCTATCGAATATTTCTTTTAATGAGTAATGCATTTATCGATTTAAATAGACGCGATATTCAGCAGCACAGGAATACTTGCAGTTTGGTCAGAATTTTTGTTTCATTCACTCCTAAACGTTATATCAGAAAGTGTCAAAACAACTAACAGCAATGTTCTTAAGTTGTTTGATGTTCCAATGAGTGCTTCTTCCAAATTTCAAAACGGTAGAAATATGGATTTAATGGCCCTACGGCTATGCGCCGTCATATTGGAAATAATTGAAATAAATAAAAGCTATGGATTGATACAATTGATGAAGAGAATATTTTGATTTTTTAGAGATATTACCATTTCTTCGTGATGTCAAGAGTACCTCGTATGGAAACGAAAAACTATAGACTTATTGTACCATACGCAAACTGTTAGCCAATATCGTCCAATCTTCTCACAATCTGCACTCTTCTCACAATAGAAAGGATTCGCTTCTGACATTTTGCAATGCATGTCCCTTCGATAATGAGCTTGTAAACGAGAGAAAATAGATAAGGTTTCTATCAACGCTAATACTAGAACGTACCAACGAATGCTTCACGCTGTGGATAAACGGATACCAACATTCAGGTGTTTTGAGAGTTTCTTTGTATGCTTTGTGTTTCACAGTTCATTCCATTGTGCTGGTTGTAACGTTCGTCTCAAGACCTCTCACAGAAAAAGGAAAGCAAGCAAGCTAGTTTAAGCAAGAGGAAGATACAAAATAAAAGCGCACTTAGTAGGGAAATGGATAATTCAGAGTTACCTTTTTTCCTCGATTTTTCTGTACTGGCGTGGCGTGTTACGCTAGTCAATAAGTACGCTGATTCCGTGTACCTTACTGTACGGAAAAAATGTTTTTATGCCAATAGAACGGTCTGGTCGTATTGCTACAGCAAAGATTTAATACTGCAACTTTAGTAGGAAAGCAGTTTGAAGGATTAGGGAAAGCTTTAAAACGATATATTGATCGCGTGGTATTTAACGTATGACTGCTATGAGTTCTTGCTATGCTGATGACTTTACCACATGACTGCATTGTGCATGATAGTTAAAATAGGCTTTTATAGTTTGTTAGGTATTTTTCTTACTCATCAAAGACTCGTTACGGTTTGTAAGTTTCGTGAAGATGTTTTTAAATTTGTTTTGAGAAATTTTCAAGAATAATTCAAGGTATAAGAATATGCTGATCGTGCACAGCCATATCCTAAACTATAATATGTATCCTGTAAACAGAACATTCGTTCCATGAAACTGCGGTGGATAATATTTTTAAGTTATCCTATTATGTATTGTTTCCTGCGTTAAGTTTGCTGTTTTCATAAGCTCAATGTTTGTTATTATTCGGTGTGAATGTCCATTTTTCCGGACCGTCCTCCAGTAGTGAGGACTGATTACCCGACTACGTGGTATCGGAGAGTCCGGTAAGCCATTCGATGGCCAGTATGGCCTTGGAAGTTAAGCCAAGAAGAAGAAGTCCATTTGGAAGGAAATTAAACTCAAAAAAAATAAATTCCTGTAGAACGGCGTGGCCGTATTGCACTCAGTGAATCTATAAGATATATTAAATGCCAATTGATTTGAGACGTTTCATACGAATTTTCTATAGCACATCTTCAACAGGACAACATGCTATGTCCGAATTTTTAAAATTATGTTTTTACTGTGAATGTTTAAAAATATGTGATTATTTGTTTGAATTCAAACGTTTGTTCTGCTGTGAAGGACTATGTGAATCGACATCGCTGTGAAGGATAAAAAGGGTAAAGATGGTTGGGCTCTGAGTTAAGGATGGTGTAAATAGTTGTTTAGGTCTGCTTATTGGCTTAATAACCTGTTAGGTCATACGTCTCACTGATACCACGTAGTTGAATCGTTCTCTCTATGTGGGAACGGTTCGCATAGTATTTCAGTCGTGTGAAGACTCTGATCGACTTTTGATCAAGGTTTACTTAGTTTTTTAGGAGGAGTATGAGAAGTATATTTTTTCCAGTTGTGAATTTTTGTATCTAAAAGATGCTATTACTGTAGAAGAAGAATGATGAAGGTGGGAACAAGATGTAAGTTTTATTTCTCCTAGTGTCTTTGCCGCTCCGATCGATACTGATCAGCTCGGACTACATCCCCTTTCTTATACATTTCTTTTCTCATTAATTTACTATAATAATACTATAAAAGTTTCTTAATACTATACGTTAATACTATACGTTTTTAGCGATATTATTTAGGGTTTCAAATAATATCTGTAACATTTCTTGTTGCTTTATCTCTCCTAAGTCTGCTGGCAAGGCAAGGCAAAGGAAGGCAAGAAAACGACCATAAATCAAAGGCTTTTAGCTCGAATGACACCAATATTCGTTGTGAGTGAAGAAGGTAGGGTAAAACTTTACACATATTTTTTTATCTGAACTTTTTTAATCTAAGAATTAGCAGTCTTATTTTACGGCTTCAAACAATTTAGTTCGAATTTCAGCTCTCCCATTTCCTTGCTTTTTTGTAAACACTGTACAAACTAATTATTTGGTTTTCTAGCTTGTAATTTGATGCGTTGAAATTGTTTCTCGTTAATCATTATTTTAATGCATACTATTCTGAATTATTGTGCATTTTTCTACCTTGCCACTCGCGTTCCTAATACCCGTGCGAAAGACACGAATTGTGGATGATACAAGGCTTTTCAGATTTAAGCAGAAACAGCCACACATAACGTCGCTCAATCAATGAAGATGATCTTTCAATAAGTTGAAAGGAGTTTTGTTCTTTATTGTATTTTTATTTTTCTCTCCTTTCAGTTGATGGTTTAACCGCGAAAATGTGCCCGGATGATGATGTTCGTTATCGCGTTTGCATTAAAGCCTCTCGCATCTCTGTTTTTCGTGGCACAGGAAGTGATGCATAAGCAACTAACCATTTTTACCCTCTGTAAGATTCACGTAGTATGTCAGTCCCAAAAGAATTCATTTTTCATTTCGCTGGTTGATACATTCAGCCAGGAAGCAAACATACGGTAAAGAAAGTATGACGTATAATCACACTTCCCTTTCTTTCATTCTCCTCTTTTTCACACACTCCTACACAAGCAAATAAAAAACCAAAATACGCAAGAAAAAAGAAATGAAACAGCTAATTCAGCGAAATCCTTTCCTCTTGTTGCTAATTAACAAAGTCTCCGTTTGGATGCGCGATACCGCTTCGGACACTCCGATGCGGTAGTTTTGGTAAACGGTGGCGGTGCTAAGTTAATTTTTTCGCACCCAGCAGCACACCGTATGACGACGGATTCTCCCGAATCACCCAGCCACTCACACACACACACACACTTCCGCCACGCACACAGCTCATCTTCATATCCACTGCCAGCAAAGATGTGCGATGTGGGTACTGGGCGAGTGAAAAGAAAAAGCTCCACGTCTAGCTCACAATTTATTGCCTTGCATAAAAATAATTAAAATAAATTAATTGCGGTCCGCTAAAAGGTATGCAAATTAATCACGACCATGAACGCCTCGACGCGGGTAGTCGTAAAGTGGTCCTTCCGGATTCCGAATCCAAACGTGAATGAGGGTGCGTGTGTGTATAGGTTGTGTAAAGAAACGAGCTGGTTGAAATGTATGTCCGCTTGAAACCAAACGTGAGGGACAAAAATTGTAGATAGAAAATTACACTATAACCAACCATGATTTGCAATGAAATGCGATTGCCAAGCGATCATTTTCCGGACGAAAGCTTGCGACGCATTAACCTGTCTGATCGTCAGCGTGTGAGTGTATGCTTAAGAAAGGAACTTGTAACCGGAAAATAAAAATGCAAAAGGAATAATGAATTCTGAAATAAAATTAAACAAATCAAGACCAACGAAACCCTCGAGAACGAGAGAAATTACTGGGCAACATAAAATCAGTGCCTTTCGGAAGTTGCGATTCCGATTCGGTGGAGCTGAAATCCGGGAAAACCCTCCCATTCGACCAAACGTAACCGGTAATCGTGATAAAATCAACATACACAAAATTAATTTCATGTTTTAACCTTGCATAAGGAGGAAAAATTCCCACACACATACACACGCATACGAAACGGCATGGAAAGGTCCTGGTTCTCGGTTAGCAATCTCTCACTTGCTCTTGTACGTCCCCATCATCCCGGTGTATGTGTGTGTGTTTTTCCATGTCCATGATGAGGTTTCGGGTCGTATCGGGCTTGGGTAATCTTTCGACAGCCTTTCTCCGGACACGCACCAAATTTTTGGGAGTTCGTATCGTTCTTTTTTTTTGTTCATTGTGTTACTCCTGCACGTTGGTTTAATGCCCTGCCGGTGATAAGGCGGATAAGTGAGCGTGAAGGATAAGGGTGGGTTTGCTTTGCGTAGTGTTGGTTGCGTAAGCATGCATAAAATGTCATCCTCCTGGTTTCCTCCCTTCCGCAGACCGAGTGCGGGCGTTATCTGCACTGTTTGTATGTATGCATGTCGATGGAGGTGGAAAACAGAATGGACGTATAATAACGCTTTGCTAATATGGCTCCGGTGGGATATAGTATGGACGATTTATGACGGATTAAAATTATGTGCGACATTTCGGTAGTCCCTTTTTTTTCTTCGCCGTGCTGGTTGCTTGTCCGACGCTACGCTTATCGTAACCTCATATCTTACAGTGGTGATTTCTTCCCTTTTCCAACCCATCGTCGGCTGGAGCAATCGGGTTTGGTGGCAATTATCACTTGTAATGCGTACACGACAAGCATTAAAGTCGAATTAAAGGTAATTTTCAGCCTATTCCGGTTTTGTTCCCGGTGAAGGAGTCGGTATTTTTGTTGAGCTAATTGCGTTGGGGTTACTTTTTAAACGATCTAATTGTTCCGATGTTTAAGGATGCCAGGGGAATGGAGTTCAAGTGATATTAATTACAAACATTGACGAAACGTTTATGATCGATGGAAATTCAAGTTTTTCATGTCCATTTACTTTGCATGTTATACTATTAGAATATGCAGCCGTATGTATTTACAGCGGGTGTCATGTAGGCGGATATTCCAACTTTGTGTAGGGATATGGACTTGATGAGATTTGATGATATATTTACCGTTTTTGTTACATTGATTTTTTTCAAGTTAATAAAGAAAAAGCACTTCGTTGTATGGAATTTATGCTTTTTTAATTGGCTTTCGTATGTTCCAATATGCAATGAAGTAGGTACTAAGCTCAGTTTTTTTTTCTAGAGTGCAATTAAAATCATTTTTTCGCGACTCAAGGACTCGCTGTCTTTTGACTAAATCCCAGATCTAACAAACATTTTCCGAAGCTAGTCCTCCAACAGTTAGGTGGAGCCAACCAGAGATTTCGCTGTGAAAATAATTGAAGTTTTTTTTTGTGAGTGTACGTAGGCTGATATTTATATTTTTGTCGAGAAAAAGCCAATGTCTTTTGTCAAAAAGTGTTTTATTCTTTTTGGTTTTCTCAAGCACGATTAATACACTTTTGCTAGTGCTTAAACCAATTATCGAAGCACTTTTTTCACTCTGATTGAGATATCTCAAAAACGTGGTTTTTGAACGCTTCAACAGCATCTTCTGGAGACAAAAATCGTTGAACACACATTTTTTTATGTGTGCCCGAATAAAAAAGAAGTCATTTGGTGCCAAGTCAGGGCTATAGGGTGGATGATTCCATCCGATCCCATTAATTTGACGTTTTGACCGGTCAAATAAGCGATGGTTTGCGCTGATGTGTGAGAGCTCGCATTGTCATGGTGAAGAATGATTCGTCTTCTGTTGTTCTTTTTTAGAATATCTTCGAAGATTTCTGGCAAACAAATTGTTGTGTTCTAGTTAGAATTGATCGTCCTACGTTGCTCAAGCGAAACAGGCACCACATGATCAGTTTTGCCGGAGAAACAGGCAACCATTTGCTTCGAAGTGCTTCTTCTACGGATAACTTTCGTTGGATTTGGCTCGAGGTTAAAAACCCACACGGTCGATTGTTGTTTTGTTTCGAGTTCATACGCATAGATCCATGGTTCGTCACCTGTGACGATCTTGTAAACATCTTTTGAAGGACCATGATCGTATTTTTTCAACATTTCCTTGCACTTATCGACATTAGCCTCTTTTTTTTTTTTGAGCGATTGTCAACATGTGCGGGATCCAACTACAAAAAATCTTTTTTACGGTCAGGTGTTTATGCAAAATGGTGTTTATGCTGGTAAAAGGAATGCCCAAAGATGCTACTATCTCGCAGTATGTCACATGACAATATTGTTCAATTGCAATTCATTGTTCCAGTTGTTAACAGTGCTATAGGATGGTGCTTCATCGCCATACAAAGATTTTTAGTTCTTCAAAGCATTCTTGTCTTGATAGTCCACGTCGAAAGTTGTGAAAAATCATCACGAGTCAACACCATTTTTTTAGCAAAACTGATTTGTTCAAGTCAATGTTAATATCACAAATGATGGTCGTACGTCAAAACGTTGTAAGTGTGATTTTGCTCCAAAATGTTAAACTATCGAATAAAAATATCAGATTGTATCTGTCAACACTTCTTGTGGGCTAGGCCAAAAACTTATGTAGCAGCCCACGCATAAGGTATACTTTACCGGATAGTAGAGAAGTCGAATTAACAACCTTCGGAAATGAGGAATAATAAATTTACGCGAATTTTAGTTGAGCCTTATGCGATGACCAGTTACGTCGTTTCGGTATCAGTATGCTGAATAAACCAGATGAACTCTGTGAGCTTAATTCTCTCGACTGGTGGTCTAATTCTTTATTTATATATTTATAGGTTTGTATCGACATTGCATATGTTTAGGGTTCTTGGGTTTCCGTATTCAAATAAATCAACTGAGTGTGCCAAGATTCTTGGTCGGCTTGGGTTTCCTGTTTACCAATGCACATAATGTCATATGCTCTTTCGTTGTTTATTATTGCAATTTGTTTATGGGTTTCATATGCGCGCATCAACGTATGGCTTTTGTTTATCGTTTGTACTTGACCTGGCTTAGTTTGGTTTTTTTTTGCTAATTTAGCAAAATTATCAAAAAAGAAATTTCGCAGAGAAAAATCTCTGCGTGGCTCCTGTACTTTATGGTTGTCACATAGCTTGAATGTTTATTTAAGTGGTTGGATATTTTTTCCGAAAGTTAATTGAGGAAGCGTCGTTTTTCTGACATGTTTCTTTGCGTTGGTTAGTAACGTTTGTCAACAATTTCACAAGTTCGGTATGTTTTTCTAGAAGTTTCAATTCTACGTGTGAGTACTTTCTCCCGTACTGTATGACGTATGCTACATGCGCTTTTTTAAACCTTAACGAACAATAGCTTTACTTGATCCTCGATTTCAGAATAGTAGGATAGGTACTGTACTGGTAACAGTTGTCAAATCCCATCTGGACCTTCCTCCAGTAGCGAGGGCTGAATATCCAACTCGGTGGTATCTGGCAGTCTAGTAAACCATTCGATGGCCGGCGTGACCTAGAAGGTTACTTAGCGAAGAACAAGTAGTCCTGACTGCTTAGACAACCACAAACCTGTTTTTAAGTTCAAATGTTCTTGCTTTCTTTTTTACATTTCTGTAAATTGTAATCGTGCAATCGTGGTGAATGAAGCAGTGAAACCCCTGAAACTCCAACCGAGTTCATTTGGATTGCAAAAACCACTTGTAAATGAAGAATTAATTAATTTAATTTTATCTATATCATATTCGAGGCTCTTTAATCGAAGATGCATTGAACGTAAAAAATATTATTTTATCAGCTCTGCTAACCGCTCATTTTACTTCATTCCTCAATATCTATCCTCTAGCTGAATGAATCTTTTGAATGAAATTTTCACAGTAATGAAGCCACTGGACGATTTAGCCTCATCTGTTACTGCTGGATTTGCACAAGTTGAATAATAATGCTTGGTGTGTGGAATATTGGCTCCGTTGTTGGACGTTTTTCGCATGATCTAGACAGTATAAGATGTTTTGTTTCCTAAACACCAGAGGTTGGAATGAACCTTTTTACTTTTGCTGATTTACAAAACTTATTACACACATAAATTTTACAATCAATGTTGCTGATTCACTGTTTCACTCTTTGCATCGAATCTTGTTTGTTGTGTATTTGTATGTGTCTCATCGATTGCTCTCTGTATAATTGCGGTACTGAATGACAATGGAGAAATGGATTGATCGCTTAAAAGTACTGTTGGAAAAATTACTTCTTAAAAAATTGGTAATCTAATACATGTTTGGCACTGGCATTGTTATTCTAGAATTAAAAAAAAAAATATTGCTATTAGCAAGTTAATCCTTTTTGGTTTGGAAGTTTATGTTTAATCCCTTGAGTTTAGCTTTTCTTTTTAACCACGTCCCGTTACCGGTTACCGAACATGCAATACTGTTTTTTCAAAATTTCAAAACCTAAATTTGGTATGACTGGTACGGCAATATTAATAATTGAAAGCTCTTAACTAGACAAAGCAACATTTATTTTGTTTACGCCTTGCTTGTTTGTCCATCTTCAATTAGTCAAAATTTAATCGCGCAGTATGATATGTTTGACATTCGTTGGATGGATAATAAACTAACTACCGCAAATAAGCATAAGCAAAAAAAGAAAAAAAAGGATAATTTCCTGAGGCCGGATTGAGTTCGTGCAACTGTAAACCATTCCGGAAGATTGGCCATATCGGGTCGGAATAAATTATGTCACGTGTAAGCAAATAAAATCAATTGGGAATAAAATAAATTGAGTACGCTTGTTTACATTTCGTGTTTTAATTTCGCACTCTATGCCAAAACGTGCGGATGATGCCACACCCGAGTCCCAGCTGTGTCGGCCGGCCAGTGCCCGTTGGCGCGTCGTCTGGCGGCCGTCAGCAACCGTTTTCTCTGGCGTGTCATCAGCTTGCGCCCTGATGGCCACGATACTGAACTGTTTGCCCTTTTCTGTATGATTTTCACCTCCCTCCCGTGAGGAGTGCAGTGCGGCACACCGACCTCAAAAATTGGTGCCGCGTGCTTTTCGACTGGTGAAACTGATGGTAGAAAAAAAAAGCTTCAAAAAACCATAACAAAACAAATGGAATGCTGCTAGTGCACGGTGGATGGAGGTTTTCGATTTTGGTAAGCATATTTAACATTCATCGCACGATCGTACTCACGGAACTTGCTGGTAACGGAGCCCAACGTGCGATGCTGTTTGGGGATGCAAGGTCAACTGGTTCCGTTTATGGTGTGCCGTTTGCGATTTGCCAAAGCATCTCGGCACTGATCGCCTCTAGATCCTGGTGCGGTATGATCCTGCGGGAAATACCTTGCTGCAGTGGGGCTCATGAAATAGGGCCACTGCCGATGGTTAAATTGTTGATCCTGGCTGGAAGCCGTTTTCGATTCGGTTTCGGTGTATTGAAAATAAATTTGGAAACGGAACCTTTGCATTTAAAATAGTAGCGTTTGGAGTCGGGGTTGTCGTTTTATTAGGGAACGTGCTTAGGTATGGTGCAATGGATCGCAGTGGAAGTATGATAGAAATTGTTTATCGAAATAAATTAGTAACGTTAAATTATGTGATCTATGTAGAAAAAAATCCTTAGTTTTATTACCAAAGCCCAAAGTATTGAAAACAGAAGTAGGATATCAAAAACAATTAACACTTTTAAAATCGCGTGAAAAATTGAGTTCTAAGAAGTCCAGTCAGCACAGGATAAGTTGACCTCTTTTGACTAAAATTTACCAGTCACATTGGCCAGTACTAAGACTTCAACACAACAAAGTACAGCTTGAGCTCCCACATGCATGAAAAAGTTTAAATTTGTATAAAAAAATCAATCAAAATATGGTTGTTACAAAAAGAAAAACTATTTCAAAGTATTTTTCTGTGCCTTATTCTATATGTGTACAGGTTTGAGTAGCTTTGAGAGCAAAAAATTCACCCAAACACTCACAATCCAGAACGTATCGCAAAATTCCCAAATGTATCCACTCAGCGATAATAACATACGAAAGGATAAATGATGATAAATCCATTCGTGCAGCAGCAAAAACAACAGCAAACTACAAAGCATAACCTTTTAACTTTTCAAAACCCCCTTTGCAATTTGACTCTGATCTCTGGTATCTGGTAATCACTGAACTGTGGATAGTATCCGGTAGCTGTGGCTTTTAATAATTCACCTCCCCAGCTTTTGTGAGCGTTTATTTTCAATCCAAATGCAGGGTTTCACCAGAATCCGGCCCAAAATGGGAATACCCGGGTCTTCGTAGCACCCACCCAGTCTGCCCAGTTTTGTAAGCCATGCTGCTGCTGCCCGGCCACCAGAGGCAGGCCTCAGCATTAGCTGCGCTTCTTTTTACAAATTGTGATGGCTGCGAGAGTGTATCTGAATTCGATATGAATTATCTTGAAATGTTAGTTTCTCCTCTTGTAACGCTGAGCGGGACTTTGAGATTTGGACTGGTAAACGGATGTGGCGGGCGTAACTGTTGCTGATGTTGATGAGGATGATGGACGTCGGTGGGTGCAAGTGTACCGATCCGAGCCAAACATTTTCTATCTTCCACGGGGGAAGGATTTTGGGCTAGTAGTTCTAGGGGATCGATTAAAATAAATTGCTCGGTGACCGGAATACCCAGTGCTGCTTTATCCGGCCTACAGATGGTTGCATGCTGCTGCTGTAAATTTGATCGTACCTTAGATTTCATTTCCGACCGAAACGGTAGCGAGTGAAAGGGAAGTTTGGGGGATTCGTGGTAAACATTCAAATGGTGCTAAATTATTAAAATATTGTTTTGAGCTCATGAGAGAAGATAATTTCGGTAGCAACATTAAATCTCGCTGTAGACGTATTCGATGAAGGATGATTTAACTTCGATTCTAAGTAGCTTAAAGTGTTTTTTTATCGGCTTCATGGCCACTGTGAAAAAGGTCTCTTATAGGAACTTGTAAATACGATTGAAGATTAAGAGATTTAGATAATCTGCCACAATTCTCTAACAAATCTCTATTTAATTGCTTGATAATTAGACAATGTTTCTTCTGTTGTTCAGCTTCACAAACAATCTTCAGATCTGCTTCGATTTTCTCGCTTTTGTTTATTTTAAATATTATTTCTTCCCCAATTATCCTATCTCAATGATTTATATGTTCTGTTCCTGCACATGATGCAGAGATTGGGGTTTAAAACGCAACATCGTTCACGTGTGTCCCGGTTTAGCGATAGCGATTGGTTTCAAGCGTCTTTCGATGAAACTTTCCAAATCGCAAACTTCCACCTGAGCAACTTCAACAATGGGCTGCCAGCAAAAGTGTAAAACTCGTTAAAACTAGTACCCGGTACCATATACAGGTGGAAAGTGACTTCATGAAAGAAAAACTCTCTTTTCCACTGGACAAAAGTTAGCTATGTGCACATGTAGAAGAGTGTACGAGACATATAAGCGTATATATTTTAAAATTTTGCTCCTAACGAAAGGATTACACTACGGACTAAAGTCTTCGTAGCGTACGTAATGGTCTATCCTCTGCATCAGGCACACACAAAACCTTGATTCAGCTGCTTGAAGAAACTGGCTTTCCTTGAGACATCCTGCGCTTTCTTCGTATCCTTACCATTAAGCAAAGCGGTGGAAGAAGCAGCATATTAGACAACAACAAAAAATCAAACACTCAAACTCATCGACGAAGTAGTGAACTGTTTGCTGCCGGCTTGTGAGTGCTCGATAGCGAAAGGAGGTAAAAATTTCAATACACAATTTCCGTCCATAAATCACGCTGTGGCCTTGTGTGCACAGCGTTGCCAAAATAAAGGCGAAAAAAAAGCGGCACAGGTTCTGGAGGTGGCACGGGTTTCGATGAAAAGACAGAAACTTATATACACTGAAAAAAGGTCCTTGTTTTGGTGCTGTTGCGGAAGTTTTGTTGGTTCGTGTGGAAGCATCCTTTCGCCATGGTAGGCTGTCCTCTGTTTAAGGTTGTTAAGTCTGGAAGCGTGGTCGTGTGTTGCTTTCTTGTTGTATCCATCCCTCTTGTAACATGAACTTTGTAGTTGAAGCAAGTCGTTTGCCGAGAAAAAAAAGCCAACAATCGTCTTCAGATTGGGCTGGTTGTTTGAAGGTATTTTTTTGTTCGCCATTTTCTTTTCTGTTACCATCATTTTGTTCTGGTGGTTTGATGTGATTGTGTCCTTTCGTAGTGCGCTTAAGTGTACGGTAAGGGTTTGGTACGGTACAATTTTAAAGACTAACGAACAAAACTGTAATGGTCGATCGTGTACATTTTGCATGGACACGTGAACATGACCACGAACAGAATCGAATAGAGCATGAGTGTGAATAGCGGTTTCGCCATAACCGATATCCTACCGTGCTGTGAGACATTTTAAAGAACCAAAACTAGAATACCAGTTCCAGAGAACAGCAACTTGTAGCACACGATGTGCCCGAGGCTTGCGACGGTGCGGATGGTACAGCAGAACCTGCCCACTGGACGTTTTTTTTCGCAACCCTCTCCAACAGTTTGGCGCTCGGTGACGACCGATTCGGTGGAAGGGAAAAGGCCGGCTATTGGAAAAAGTTTAGCAAATAAATCAAATGAATACATTTATTGGAAAAGAAGTAAGCGATGCAGGACGCCTGGGATGGTCGGTGTACTGCTGCCTTTGCCAACTGACGTGGCTTGGGCATCGGGCACCATGTTACCTGCCCGGTTTTTGCTCGTTATGCTGCCGTGCCAGTAGAAAGTGGCAAGAACTTTGCAAAAACGAACGAACGTAACAACTTCTTTCCATTCCCATTCTCGCTTTGCGACGAAGTTTTGCTTGGTCCTCGAACCAGACCGGGTCCTTTTTTAGACTTTCAACGTGAGGAAGGAAAATCGGTTGATACGCCCCGTAGTCCTCCGTCTATTGGTTTGTAAATGATTGCGGTAACGTTGCTCGCACCGCAGCCGTCATGGTCATGGTGGACGAACTGGTTCCGTAATACCGTTTACAGGCAGTTTGACGGTAAGAGGTAGAATGTTCTTTTTGTATGGTAGGCTCAATGTCGCATCTATCAAAATTGTGGCTAGTTTTGCTCTTTTTATGCAGTAGTAGTAATTTGTATGGAACACATTTTTATCCATAAGGTTGTTATTTGGGATGGGAGTTGGTGTGGTAAGAGTACCATTTGCTAATACCATTACCAATTCGATTTTTACTATTACGTTTTTATACAAAAAATGTCTGTCTGTGATGTGTCACAAATAAATAGAAGAAGCAGCATGGAAACAAACGGAATTTATGTTATTTTTAAGTTCTAAATACTGCGATAGTTTAACGTAAATTTAAATCAACATTTATAATCGGAAATTAGAATTAATTTTCGAGGAAAACTACAGTACTGATCAAGTGCACAGCTCTTTTATTCCCGTGAAGTAATATCTAGAGATGATTCCGTGGGGCTACTAGGAAGCTGAGTATAGGTCAGGGTTGATACTTGTAGGATGTCTAGGAGGGTTTTAAGCTCGTAGTAAAAAAAATTCTGGATATTACGGTGGAAACGTTTGCGCCATCACACGATATCAATTTGCATCTGCTAGGTCTTCTTTCTTTGTTTCTGAGCTTTGGAAAGTACTTAAAACTATGATAAAGCCAAATAAATCACGCGTTTCTGTAGTCAGATTTGATGACGTGGTTGAATCCGATGATTCCATCATTTGTTACAAATTTAATTCTTTTTTTGTAAACAGTGTTTTGCGGATAAACCAAAACATTGATTCTTTTAGTGAACCTGACTTTTTGTTAAGAAATGAAACACCAGAACACCGATTCAAATTTAAGAAAATCACACTAGAGGAACTTTACACGATTTGTTTCAACCTGACAAAAAACGGCAGGTGTAGGGAATGTGAATTCAAAGACGATTCAGGACTGCTTCCATGTGATAGGAGAAACCCTTCTCATGGTGATTAATGAATTGCTAGAGAGGGGTTGTTTTCCAAAAACATGGAAGGAGTCATTGGTAGTAGTGAAGGAGCCAGTTGTGCAGTTCCTGAATGGACACGAGCTATTGATTTGCGAGCAGTCGGGATATAGGCAGGGGCACTCTTGTGAAACTGCTTTGAATCTTGTACTGGCGAGATGGAAACTGTTGATGGAACGAAAGGAGAGTAAAATTGCTGTCTTTTTGGATCTAAAACGAGCATTTGAGACAATATCAAGACCGTTGTTATTGTCAACACTAAAACGTTTTGGTATTGTGGGGAGGGTGCTCAATTGGTTCGAAAGTTATTCAAAAGATAGAACTCAAAGAACTTTTTTTGGAAACTATAAATCAGAGGCTATAGAAAACACCCTTGGAGTTCCGCGAGGAAGTGTTCTTGGGCCAATTGTGTTTATCATGTACATTAACGACACGAAACAGGTTTTAAAATCTTGTGAGATCAATCTTTTTGCTGACGATACTGTTATGTTTATTTTGCAAAAAGACATCAAACAAGCGGAGTCTCTCATTAATCTCGATTTGAACACTCTAGATGTTTGGTTGATGTACAAAAAGCTGGCATTAAACATTAAAAAGACAAGCAACATGATAATGACTACCAGTGGTTTGACCAATCCTCCATCTATCGTTATAAATATGGAAACAATCGAAAGAACTCGTCAGGTGAAATACTTGGGGGTTATATTAGACGACAAGTTGAAATTCCACGCTCACATATACTTGGTCATAAACCAAAGTGGCAAAGAAGTGTGGAGTGATTAGTAGGCTGGCGAGCGATCTCGATTTTTTCGGGAAAGTCCACCTCTACAAATCACTAATATCCCCACACTTTGATTTCTGCTCGTCCATTTTGTTTAACGGCAATAAGGGGCAAATTATTCGGCTTCAACGGTTGCAAAATCGTATTATGAGGCTTATTTTGGGTTGTGGTCGACGTACATCGTTCGCTGTTATGCTGAATATCCTGCAATGGATGTTTGTAGAGCAAAGGATTTTGTATCAGACCATGACATTTGTATATCGACTTTTTAACAACCTATTGCCAGTGTATCTGGGATAGAGAATAGTGCGGGGATCTGACGTTCACAGGTACTGTACACGTAGAGCTGATGAGACCAGAGTCCCAAACTTACTATCTCATTGTGCAAGGAACTCGTTGTATTTCAAAGGGATTCAACGGTACAACAGAATTAAAAAACGCGAGCAACTTACAGGAGTTCAAGCGTAGGTGTGTTTTGTCACTCTGTCACTGTGTCTTGCGTAACTGCACTTGTCATCATGATCTAGATGATGATGATAAGATTTTTTTTGTGTTTTTTAATTTTTAAAAAATATATAAAAGAAAGAGTCAACGCAAGTTTGAGACACGCGCGTTCATAAGTGGACAGATTGAGGTCATTTGTGGGGGGTTCATTGAGTGTTCACGGTCTGGAAGTTCACAACGGAATTCATACATTGATGATTGTATGTGGCCAAGTTCGCAGATATGGATTTCCCTGCTTCGGAAGGTAGTTCCCTAATCCACCCGTTGGTGTTAGAGGAACTGGCCATATGCATGTCGGTGTTAGCGGTGTTCTTAAACGTGGTGAACCAGTCCCATTCCTCGGTCGCTGGTACGCTACGTAAAGGATACCATGAAATATTTGGCTTCCTACCAAAATAAATAATTCTCTCTTTTTCTTCTTTTATTTGGCCCAACATGCTCAGCAAGTATTGGCCTATCATTTCTAGCTTTTCTTGACTTAATTTAACCCGCAGCGGGATAGTAGGGTACAGGGCGATGGCTCGGTGGTAGAGGCGGCGCTGGTTTTCACGCGGCAAGACCGTGGTTCGAATTTCATTCAGATCTTTCCTTCCTAGTGTGAGCTGACTTTCAAACTCTGTAGTGTCAGTAAGTCGAGTAATAAATTCGATGGTCATTGTAGCTTAGCTGGTTGTTATGCCAAGAAGAAGTGATTATTTAATAAGGAGTCAACAAAGCGAGTTGTTTGCAATTCCTGAAAACAAAACTCCCAACTATTCGCTAGAAGTTTTATCTTTAAGGTGGGTTGTAGCTCCAGGTTTTTGTTGATTCTTTATTTCTTCAATTTTTTTTATTGAAACGTGAACCATGATTCAGATCAAACATTATTTAAAAATAAACTCCCTTACATTTGAAACAAGTTTTGAATTTGCTCATCTGTGTCCTACAGCGTCTGTGGTCGTTGTGCTGATTAAATTTTAATTGCATTAATTGAAATGCTTGCAAGTGGTCCTTCAAAAAGTTCTTTCTTCTTTCTCCTAACCACCCCGAACCCCGTACCACCGTCGAAAGGAAGTTCAACAGAGTGGAATTTATATTAACATTCAACCATTGGAGAGATACGATAATGAATAGGTTTAAACACATGTATAACGTTTAGGCTGTTTTTAAATACACCGTTTCTTGCTTAAAACCATTTAAACTTCCGGACACTAGCTGATAGTAGTAGCATAATGCACAGAACAAAAGAACGAGAGAGTGATAAAGAGAGAGAATAGAAATCACAAATCAGTTCAAAGAAAATTCCGTGTACTCTCTTCCTTTGCCGTACCCGGAACGGCACCAGGAATGGCTAATAAAAGTCAAGTCTTGGCTATGATGGTAAATTTTCTGACGTGGAAAGTTTCTTTTTCCTCTTCATCGTGCCGGTCATGCTTTGAAGGTTGAACATTTTAAAAATTTTCAATTCTACTTTTTTGTACTACCCGATGTGGTGTGAAGGTGTTACGCCTCCGCCCATCCACGTGCTTTAAACTCTTTTCTCCGCGTAGTTTTGAAGTGATTGTCAAATTAGAGTATGATTTATGGGATGATTTTCGCTTTTCTTTCTCATCAGTGTGAACCACTCTGCTCATTATTCGCATTTCTGGTACGTGCTTTGCGTTGGTGGAAAGTGTTTTTCTCGGTTTTTTTTTTTCGGTGGCTAGATGCAGTAGTGTTCTGTACAACAGCTTCCTCACCTGACATTTCCGGTGCGGTTTGTCATTATGAACATCAGAAGGGCAGAATGGCAGAAAAACAACGCTCGGCAAAAACCCCTTTTATTGTCAGAACTTTTTTTTTTATCGCACGTATCTGTCGTATTTGACTTTAAGGCTACAGAAGCGAACGAGAAGCTGACAATTCTAGCTAAAGTGTGGCCTGAATGGAAGTAGGATGGACATCCGTAAACAAACCTTGTCCGTTTGCAAAGATACGCTCTACAAAGCAAATGAATTATCTGTGTAGAAAAACGATTCGAGAACTAACCATAACATTTTGCTCTTTTCCTGCTTAAGAAAAAAATCTGCCACAGCAAAAGTGAAGGTGGAAAATGCATCAATTTTCCTTCCCCCATCCGAAAGACAAAAGTGCTCTTTGTACTCGTGTCATGCAGGTGAGCATCTTAATGGAAAGGATAAAGTTTTGTGGTGAAATTAAAACATTTCGCCGAGCAAATGACCAAACGGCGAACGAAGCGATAAGCTCGGCATTCAATGGAATACAAGTCCTGTCCCTTATTCCTTTTGTCTTTTGTGTTCAAGGTGAATCTTGCGTCGGATCTGTGTCAACACTCTGGAGACTTACTTGAACTGGACCTCAGTCCGAATTTGAAGTGCTTTCCATGCATCTGTGCTTTTGCTGCCGATTTACTCCCAATTCGGGAACCATTTTCCGTTGGTAAAGTTTCAATTCAACTCAAATAGCCTTTGACCCGTGGGAATGGGGGTGATCTTCGCAGTGGGCATTTGGTGCTAACCTTTTTTAATTAAGATATCCTTTCCATAACAGCCATTGCAGGTCCTTTTTGCTATCTTGTCTAGGTGGTTCTACTGTTTTCTCGTCATTAAAAGAGTTGAGCTTGGAAATAGAGTTAAGGATAAACGGACATTTAATACAAGATAATGCAAAAAAACGGACTATCGTCCGTTTTGGAGTGGTCCAAGCATTGGAAAAAGTTTGTAATGTAGTTTAAAACTTTTTAAATGAATTTAAGTAATTTTAAGGCCACGTACTGTCAATGCAAACGTAAATGTTAATGTAAATTTTGTTAACAGTTGATTTTAGACATCCAAACATGCTTCATTTTAAATGTTTAAGCCATTTTGAGCAATTTTAAGTAATTTGAAAGATTTTATAGGTTTAACATGTTCGAAATATTTAAATTCCTTTAGAGGAGTGTATAAGTTACGTTATATTCATATAAGTTACGTTAACCAATTAGTCTTATAAATTAGTTAAACAAATGATAATGTGAGATTCGGGCGGTTCGGTGATGTAGGCGACAGCGGTAGTCGGTCTTCAACGCCTACGGCAGGACCGAGGCTTAACTCCCCCGGTACAGACTAGCAGTGAGGACCGATTATCCAACTATGTGGTATCGACAGTCTAGTAAGCCATTCGTGACCTTAGAGGTCGTTCCAAGCCAAAAAGAATAATAATCTCAGATCGTTTAATGTATGACTAGCACATCAAACCGATTCCTGATATTTGTGGTAAAGTATCAGTTTGCAAGTCAACGTTGGTATGATCTTTTAGCTATAACATCAATCCTCCTTCCATTATTTTTTTTAGTTTTTGCTGAATCTTTGAAATGTCCGTGTCAGAATTCGTATACTGAATCGTAACGTCAGGGTGTCCTAGGAGAATAATTTCGAAATGTTAAAGGAAAGAATAAGTTCGAAGATTAATTCGAAAATATCAGCAATACGGCCTGGCCGTCCCTTATGAATAAAAAAAAAATCGAAAATATGAGTTTTTTCTAAAAAAGGAGAAAAAAGGTCAATGTACGCGAGGAAACGGTCATCGCACATCAGCGGGAAGGAGAAAGTTTTAAATAGAGCATGAAAAGGGTGAATTTGCTCTCTTTAAACCTTTGCTTTCAAGGCCAAGAAGTGATTCCTCGTTTTTAAAAACCCTCCCGATTGCTCACGTGTAATAGATTTCCACGTTAAATGGCTAAATAAAGTGGAGAAGTTTGTCGCTTCAGTATTCATCCTTGAATAAGTTTTTGTTTCGTTATGGTTTGTCAAACTTAAAGGCTTGCATATTTTCGTCTTCTTCTAAGCTTAACGACCCTCTAGGACACGCCTGCGATCGGAATGGTTTTCTAGACTTGCCCATACCACGTAGTTGGATAGTCAGTCCTCACTACGGGGGGACCGTTCGGATGGGATTTGAACCCCGGTCGTGACGTAAAACGATTTGGATGGAGATTACCCTTTTCTCCAGGCGCATGAAGACATGATCTTCCTAAAAGACATGATCTCCCAAGAACTCTCGTCTTCTGAAGTAATCGAAGGCCGTTAGAGAATCACTCACTGTAAGAGATCTTGTATTGAGTGCGGTATTGTCGTTGAAAAAGCTAAAATCTATACATGTAAATTGTTTCTCCAGTGATTCAACTCAACACGATCTTCACTTTACCGCAATCACACGCCGAATTTCTCTCTCTTTATTGGCCGCTTTTCACCTTTTATAAATCATATCTCGCATCTCGTACGTCTCTATATGCCTGCATATATGCCTCTATATGCCTTTTATCCTTTCTTACAGCGGTACGAATAGATAACCGTACAGAGGCACGGCTACCCAATTTTATCCTTACACACATTTTACTTCGGACATCGTCTATCAAGATAATTTTTCGAACAGGATCAAGTTTGAGAATCTTTCTTGAGGACTTGTAATAATCTCCTAGGGATCTCAGATTAAAGGAACCTCATTTTGAAGAAGAGATTTTCGTCGAAAAGGATTCGCAATGCAAGTGACCTCCTAGTTTCAGGGATTTGGTCTACGTAAAGACCTTGTAGTAGAAAAAGGACTTCTCGTTCAAGGAGCCTTTACTGTCAACATAATGTAGAACAGAACATTGTTCAGAGCTGAAGAACAAACAACACAAAGTAATACACAACTGAAAAATGTCGTCTTCGACATTTTTTATATGTTCAAAATTTCGTCGACTATCAAAACATCGTCGGAAAAATGTGAGTTTTTCAAATATTAACAAATCGTTTAGTTAGTTTTACACTTTTTGGCAAATAAAGTCACGAACTTTGCTTCTCTGCATGCTTTGAGCTTTTTAGGAATTGCTATCGGCTTCCAATGTTAAACAAATACACGGTGGAGGATTGGTTTGTCAGTGATTCCTGACAAACCAATCCTCCATGATTAGTGTTTGTTTGATAGAAAAACAACGCACTCGTTATCAGTTACAAAAGCCATCAGCTTAATGTCGCTGGTGGTTGCCGATTATATCAAGCATGGTAGAGTTGTCTATGCCCTAAGGCCTGTACATGCTGTTGAACTTCAATCAGTCATAGGTGACCATTTTATTATCGTTACAACCGACATACCATACCAAACCGATGCATGCCACCATCAACGTTCACTGCGCCCAGTGTGTCAATCTATTCATTCTAATCTCATCATCGAACATGGGCTACTGATTTATAGTTGGCCCCAATTCGACCGGCACGTCAAATTTCTCGCAGATAACACGGTTCGATTTACATCACCAATTAGACCACTGGTCACCGGTTAACCGAGGCGCGTTATCCGGACCCTTCAAACCATCGTTCATCCCTTCGCCGGCTGCTGTAATCGCTAGCCAGCACCAGCATTATCATTATGTGCCGTGAATCGTACGACCGGCGTTCGGTTGTAACATTATGTTTTCGATGATAATAATCATGCCTGTGCGATGCCGGCACGATGAGTGCGGAGTGGCAGTTTGGCCGAAACCATAACTAGGTGTTACACCAGATGGTGGGCGAAAAGAGTCGTACTACGCGCGCGCTTACAGTCTTAGCTTTGGCGGGGACAGTGGCCCACCTGTGGCCCTGCGAGCATAATATTATCGCGTACCGACGGGTGGCCTGTAATTTTGTTACCTTGGCATTAAGCGGCAATCAATGGGTGTACCAAACCGGCAGCTGCTACCACCGCTTAGGTTTCCTATGAATATTCATCAATGGGTAGACTAATGCCCAATAGTCCCTACTTGGGCTTACCACGAACCAGGACCAATCGATTCGTGTCCAGCGGATAGCTTCTGAATATAGTTGTGTATGTGTGTTGTGAGAGATTCAATCGAACGACCATTTCATGGTCAACGCTGGTAAACGAAGAGAATTGAAAAAAATATATTTATTCGAGATTAAGCTCCTCCCCGGGTCGGGCGGGTCGTTAACAACAGTGGTCTGGTTTCTTTCAGATTCATTCGCCGTTCACGATCACATCACGTAAAATGCTGACACCGACCGGCAGACCGGGCACGCGTCAAGGGGTGGCTTTTATAGCTCTGGATTGTTCCTTTCCGAGAGTTCCTCTTAGATACCGCTTTGAAAGGGAATCCCTCGCAGTGGAAGCGGATACGGTAACAAAAAAATCGCCACACCAAGTGTTTTGGGGACCATTTTCTGGCTATCGTCAAGAACATCAGACGGTGGGCCTATGCTTAGCTTTAGTCAAAATGAAAAACTTTGAGCCTGATTCGACCCATCCGCACGCAGGGAATTCTCCCACAAGAGCTTGGTTTATGCAGCCAACGATAAAATTGCCGTAAAAATGTCATCAGCTAATGAGCTTTTGACAAATTGTTTTCAAATAATCGATAGCGCCGCGAGATAATGCTTCGCAAAGCAAACGAGCCTGAAGAACCGGCATTGCATCGTGGAATTCTGGACGCACAACTCAGATTTTCGATGGTTGAAACGTTCGGCTCCTGAGTTCATATCCTGTCGGCGTGCCAGTTTTGCTTTCGAGTGAGCGGAATTCATTAACACACCAGACCAGAGCAGAATGTTGGCCAACCCTTCCAGGAGATTGGTTCCGGCATTTTCGTTTACTCCCGAAACGGAAGCGAAAGTGATGATTTGGCAATCGAACGAGAAGCACTAAATCTTCTACCAGGCATTAATGTCGATTCCTTTTTTTTTTTTTGGGAGAACTTTTGCTGGAGTAAAGTCGCCTCCGTCGCCTGTTCATCGTGGTCTGCTTGCAAAAATGAGCGCAAAAAAGCCCTTAATTAAAATTTATAGAATCCATCAGCTGAAGTAATATCGACGATTCGAGTATTGCCTATAGGCCCGGAGGCACGGATTACTATTGCTTTCTCGCTTTCTCGAACGCGAACGCGGTAGAGAACCAGGATTGGTGACGGAAAGGGAACCAATTCGGAAGGATGAGGTAGTTCCATTTCCGGTGCAATCAAGCATCGTGATGAAACATCCCAGTATGCTGACATAATCATGAGCACCAAACCATCGAGACGCACCGGCAAGCCGCAACGCGTGGTGGGGCAATAGAAAAGCTCACCGTTGAAGTGATGCGCGTCACCCGATAGAAAGAACGGGGGGAGGGGGGGGGAGGGGGGTGAGACCATGAGACGATGGTGATGAACGGATCCGGAACTGAACGAGCGTGACTCCCTGCGGTGCAATAAGAGTGGGTAATTTTGCAGCGAGTGAAAGAAGCTCATTTCCTTTTTTGTGACATCCTCGTTGGCTCATTTGTGAATTGACGTATCACCCGTTTGACACGATGCGTTTTGTGACTTATTGGCAATTTATTGGCATGGGAATTTATGTTAACAATAAGTGTTGGAAGATGAAGTGAACCAATCCGAAGCATGATAGTTGGAGGGGCAGTAAGTTGTCCTAGTATTTAATAGGATGTTATGTTTAATGTGGTTATAAGTGTTAAAATGCTTGAACATGTGCACAAAAGAAGAAAAAAAAGATCGTTAAATCTTGTCCTAGTGACAAGGGTATTGAAAGTTTGTTAATCAAGCACAATCGGTCTGTGATTCGGTTCTTTTCGACCAGCAATGATTTGATGCTCAAGAAAGTTTATACTTATCATACAACCAGATTGCTCTGCATAAAAAAGGAATCATAATGAATAAAAAAGGACTAGGCTATTGTTTCTATTGGATAATTACAGTAGATCCTACATATTTTACTTGTTGTGTCGGAACGGAATGGCACATGATCATGCTTTACTGCAGCTTAATAACTGCCTAGAATAGCTTCATTGCACAGTATTGTCCAAGCGATCAGAAAAAAAATCAGGATGAAGTTTCGCTGTCTATAACGTTGGTGTCAAGGAGGTTTGATTTTGGATAGAGGGACCTTTGGTGCTCTTTACATGAGAAGACGCTTATAATGGGTCAATTTCAGGATAATGATCATCAACTTTTATACTTTCACTCTACTAAATTTCATCGATATTAACAGTTCTCCGGCATGATTGGAAAAAGAAATATACATTCATTATTGTAGTTTTTAGGTTGTTTGGTTTATTACTTTCAATGGAGACGCCTGGTATCTCATGATGATCAACGAGTTTTATATTAAATGGGAAGCATAATCGAAATTTTGCTCCATTTTTTTGTGAATTAATAGAAAGTAGGAAACATTATTCAGTAGGAGATTATGAGAAGTAGGAGAGAGATAAAGAAAGTGAAACCTTCATGATTGACGAATGAATAGTTGTTGAAATTCGCCTGGTTGTTAGTGATAATCAGTTTGTAGTTTGTTTTATTTTCAATTTGTTTTTATTTATTTAACGATTCGGCCGGCCCGTTCATCTCGAAAAATGTTCTGCTCCTATTTATTTATTTTTGGTTAAAAGTAATGTTGCTGACGGGAACAAACTTGATTTGAAGCATGGGAGAGCGGTTGGGTGGACCGATCACGCGGAGAACTGACCGGATCCGAAACTCTCGCGCAGCTTCTTGTGCATTGCCAGATCTACTTGGATCAGACGGATAGGCTTAGATAGGTTTAGACGACACCAACTCTGCCAAGTCAGGTGAGTTAACCTTTTTTCCTGGACTGACCAGGAGAAGTTTTTAACCGCGTACGAAAGCACAGCCGATGCTAAGTTCTTCTAATTCTTTCGACGGATTGGGGAGGCACTGAGGAACCAACAACCGGAGGGAAGGCGAAAGGGGAAACTTACCCGAATCTGAAAGTACCTGCAAAAGACATAAAAGTGCTGTGAATTGAGTTTTCAATAAAAAGTCTCTTTATTCAAACTGCTTCGTTCTTGTAAACTAATTTCGATCCCTTGATCGATGTTACCGAAGTGGGAAGCCAATATTTATTTTCCTTCTTTCTTTAGATTTGTCAGGAATTCTTTTGGTTAGAAACGCGTTGCTAAAGATTGTTTTGTTTCTTTTCACCAATAATTATGTGATCGCGCATCGCCTTACGCTGCGTTGACGTTATTCTATAAAGTAAACAATAACCGCTTCGTCCGATTGTTCCTATTCTTATTTATGTTTGCTCTGGTTTTTATTGTATGCCTATGCTAAAGAGCAAATTAAGCATCGGAAAGTTTACAATGTTTTTATGCTGTCAGAAAAATCCGACTGTCGATTTTATTTCACACGGCGATGTGACGTTGCATTTGATTTGACACAATGTAACAATTTAGAAATGCGTACTTTGCATGCGTCTTGTGCATGTTTCTCTTTTAGGTTTTATATTTGTGATCGCGTTCGCAACAAAAACCCTTTTTTTTCTTCTTCTTTTTCTTGGCTTAACAATTCCGCCAAGCGATGCCAGCCATATAATTTATAATTAAACTAGAATTTTCGATACTAAGTATTAGGATAGTCAATCCCTAGCCCAGTCACTTTAGGGCATCGTTCTGGATGAGTCGTTCGAGTATCATTATAGCGTCTGATCTGCCTGTATGTCAGTCTCAGGCGTATTGAAGATTTCAACTGTAGATATTTTCCTTGCTGGAAAGAAAAAAAATCCGACTAGGTATTGGTGTGAAATAAAAAAAAAATGGTTCGAACAGATCATTTAAAACGATTGAACTCTGCACATTTACACCGCAGCGTAACACCAGAACGTGGCTTTTTTTACTCTTGTATTGCCCATACAAACCGCGCACATTCCATTAGCTGGATCAATTTGCTGCAGTATATAGTGAAAGCGCTCGCAAGCTTCTAAACCAGGATCGCATTGAAAGTTCCAACCATCTCCCTCGCAATTTCTGAGCAAGGCAGGCCATTTATTGTTCATGCCCTAAGCTCACTTTTCGTGCCAATAAAGCGACTACCGATGTGTACCGATCCGATGAAACGGTGCCATTTTCCATTTCGATGAAAGCGAGAGATTTATTCCAACACTCCTCCCCCCGGGAAGGATCGGAAAACCAAAAATCCTTTGAGAGCGTTAGGAAAAAAAGGGCTTTCGGTTGGTGTACTCGGTGGCTCGTTGTGCTGCGCTGCTACAGGGGTTTTATATGTTTTCCCTAAAACAACTACAACGGTACGCTCATGTATCATGCATCTATTAGGAGCTATCGTCTATTGTAGCACCAGAAGAATTGGAGGGATTTTTTGTTGTTGTTGCCCGCACCTCCCCCCCCCCCCCCCCCGACCACTTCGTTCCTTCTGCTAGGGGTCAAACGTATGAGCTGGTTTGGCATGAAACATCATGCACTCAGGACATATTCGATATGGTGCCGGTTTATACGAATTGTCATGCGACCCGTATTGAATGTGTATGGACCGACATTGCCGATTGATCATTGCCATTTCGTCCGTTATTGTGCCCGATGACAATGTGTGTGTGTGGTGATGGCGGTGGTGGTGCACCATTGGACGAATAAAGTTCATCCCTTTGCACTCAACTTACTGTCTCACTCATTCCTCTCGAGTTTCGGGTCTCAGCATACGGAGACAGCACGGAGATGCCCGTGGGGCAATGCAATTGAAACGAATTCCCTGCGAGCGGCTCGATGATTTAAATAATATCCAGTGATTTTGCTCAATGAAATTCGATTCGTTTCATTTCGGTTTTTATACCCCTACTCACAAAAACGGCGAATGAAAGTGGTCATGGGTTTTTACTAGGGATGTAAAAAGCGTTCTGTCTGTGGCAAAAGCTGAAGCACAGCTGAAGCCTTCCACAGCTGGTTTTCCGTGTGGCTTTTGTTCGGGAGATGCTGCATCCAAACATCGTATCGGTTTTTCTGCCTTCCTCTTGCTCTCTTTGGGGTGGATAAATTTTGTTCTGATTAGAACTTTGTCATGTTGGTTTGCTGCACATCTTACCCCTCTCCTCCTCCCCCTCCCTCTCTTCTAGTCAACCAGCTGGAAGATCTTCTCGTCCACGATGAAAGGGATCCGATTTCATTCTTTGCAAAGAAGGATGGCTCCTGTTGGGCACTGTGTCATTGTTGTTTTCATTTCTCTCCCTATGCTTTGCTTTGCTGGCCAACCACTTGCCCATCACCATACCCCATTGGAGTCGTCGTCACCAAGGGACACTATAATCAAGGCATGATAGCCCGTTCGGAAGCTGCAATGAGTCCCCGCACCGGCTCTATCGACAAAGTCGTGTGTTGTTGTGCAGCTTTTTTGGCTTAGCACTTGCAGTGCGGTATCTCTTGGCCCAGTTTGGTCCCCACAGAATCGAGGGAAAAGAAACACATAACTATAATCTATTACTTCTCGTCTCGTAGCTGCAGAAAAGACGCTACGCTCTGATTTCAAAGTGAAGAAAGCGACTGCCAGCTGTTGGTGACTGTCCGAGGGTTATTAAACAACGACAGCTCCAAGTGAAACAGGATCGAGCGTCCACTTTAACTTTCCCTACGTTGTGCAGAGACACAGCCAGACCAGACGAGTGTGGGATTTGTGTATTCAGTCATGAAACACCAGCTCATGCATTTATAAGCAAACGACTGGATCCTCTTTTCGCTCATGAGTGAGAAAGAGCGAGAAAGGGAGGGAGAGAGAGAGAAGGATGGAACGTTTTTCGATTCTTCTAAAGCATTGGTTAAAATGGTTTTGATAGATCGAAGACATCGAATGCAACTGCAGCTTGTATCTGTGTTAAGCTGCCAAAAAGGTTTTTGTTTTGTTTTATTATTGAACATCGTTATAAGATCAGAAACAGGCATGGGTTGGGTTGGAAGATTCTGCTCATTTAGATGTCTGATGGGGTGACAATGGCTGGAAGCTAGCAACACGTTGTATAAATTAAGCGTTAATGAAGATAGTCTGATAGTGTGGTTTCGAATAATAAAATCAAGCTGATTATGTTACTAAATTTCCTTCACATCCTCTGTTGTTTAGAAATTATCTTTTTTTAAACCTCTATCTTTCAACACTTTCTAGAAATTTGCAAAATTACTAGGAAGCTTATCGATGCGGATTGTTACACTTTAAGTTAATCATTTGACTGATGCTCATCCTTTCGGATAAGCTTTTAATATCATTTTTTGGTTGCTTTAAACACCCTTACAGTGTTGGCGTATGCTTAGAGACATTGTTTTACCCCTCTGATCGATACAACGCATAACAACCGTTTCGAAGCAGGAGCAAAAAGCCACATAATCCTTTTCCGAGATCTCGATCGATCCTTTATCGGAAGCTTTGTAGGACACAAAACCGACCAACAGACCTACCGACCATTTTCAGCGTACTCCGAGCCACCCGATGATCACTTGTTGGTGTCCATAATGGATATTGAATGTTATGTAATAAATAACTGTCACTGCCGGTTATGGGGAATACCATTCGATGCGCCGTTGACCAGCGTGCTTCCTTTGCCGACCAAAGGATATCGTAAGGCGGTGCTGGGTTTCGCAAAAAGCTTCAATCAGAACTGCAGCGCATCGGGACGGTAGTGTTCCACATTTGTTCGCTCGGGAAAGCATACCAGCGAACGGGGTAAAGCGGTCCGCCTGTCGAAGTTAATCAAGTGGATGCTGGTTGCCCGGACTACCCACGTGACAAACAGAATCAATCCGTGGCTAACGAGATCGACGAGTGTATTGCTGAACAATTGGTGATGCTCCTATTGTGTTCCTGGTGTGGTGGTTGTAAGTGGTTTTGTGTGCGCCGGAGATGGGATTGAAAAGAGGGTTTGTATTCAAGAAGAAGGGTTAGTAAAAGGAAATGTACTGGACCATGGTCAGAGTTGGTGTTATTAGCGGCTTAAATTTAGCAGTTTAAAAACAATGTTTTGATGTATCCTGAAAAAATGTTTTCGTATTGTAATAGCTAGCAAGCTAATACAAGCTGTATAATAAGGGTAGGTCCTCCAATAACGGCAGCTTTAGACAATGACTCATTAGGTTGATTCAAGAGAGGAAAAAAATCACTGTTTTACAATACATAATTATACATTAGTTTTGACAAATTAGCATTATACAAAACAAGTTTAGACATCATGGCGCATTAATTAATCAAAGCGTCATTGTTCCTAATGATGTGGATGAAAAAGTTTAAGCACATTTGTAAAATCTTTACGTGCGTTGCTTTGTATATGAATTATTGTTAGAATGGGAACGCTCAGTTCTTCATAAATAGGTGCGGATGTGGTTATAACGATCTGCAGTGCGTTTTGGAAGGATCGCCATGCTGACAATACTCATGGGGCCGAGGTAAATTTGTGCTCCAAAAATTCGTCTGCTGCTCAAAACGAACCTTTTGCCGTAGCTGTATTCAATATTCTGTAAAGATGTGCGCCACTGGAAAAATTTAGGACACTCGGTCACGATTTTTGCAGTCATTTTTATTGAAATTTGAGTAAAATTAAAAAAAAGTCCTCATACTAGTTTTGTTTTTACAACACAGAAAAATGTCCTTCTATTTCTCTTTTATCTGTTGGGACCAACGATCTTCAAAAGCAGAGCTCATTGTTTCGCCTTTCGACTGATTTTATCCGGCTTGCAAGAAAACATTAGTAAGTCTCATAAATAACAATCCATATTGTCTTAAGATATAAACCTGAAAGTTGTTATTTAATTTTTAATTAAGATCGTTTTGGATAACGTTACAACATACAAAAAAAGAATTACCTTGCAGTTTGAATATTTGTCAATGCATTTGAAGTAATAAATTGAAACTTGCTCGTGAATGGCTTCGATTACCGAGAAAATAATTTTCTTTTGTGCTACTTTTTAAACTTATTTATACTATAAAGCTGAATATTAAGTCTAAGCTCATAGGGAACGGTTCAATTGGGGATCGTTTTCGAGATCTGTCGGGCAAATGACAGCTTCCTTCATCATATCACCCACTACAGAGCCACTTGAGCAGCAGCTTATACCCCTGAATTTGTATATTTGTTCCGTTAACCTTTTAGTTATTGTTGCCATTATGACTGTTAACATTTATTTCTTCGATCGAGCATCTTTTGTGTGAACAAAAAAAAAAAAATTTTAAATTTTCGTTTAAGACAAGGTTGATAGGCAGCCTTCTTAAATGAAATTTTAAAAAATCTTTCTTTTTTGAAAAATTTCAATAGCCTAATACAACAATTCCCATAAATCCACTAAGGCATTTTAAATAATTTTGACTTTTATGTATAAATTCTGTTAGTTTTTTTTTCTTCGCCCATATAAATCAGCCCTCCTATCAGTACACTTATTAAAGCTATGATTGCACGAACTGCACTAGCATGAGCTTATTGTTCACTGCGTTACACAACAACATTTCGCCCAAAACTGCTTCCATCGTGTCTGGCTGATGATTTTATCTGGCTACGTTCCAGGGCCGTGGGTCAATCATCGGCCACACACTGGCGTGCAATGCCGAGCCCAGTGCGTTGTTGCATATTTTATGCATGCAGCTGTGCTGCCACCTACCTCAGAATATCCACACCGTTCGCTTGGTTTAGAGCGGAAGAGTTTGCGTGAGCTTGATTAAGTGAATAAATTTGATTAAACAGGAACTGTCTGCCTTGCGTCCGTTTCACTCGCCCGTATGCTGCTTTACCCGTGCTTTGGCGGAAGCGTACATGTGCTGGTGTTCACAAATTTAGTGATAAATATTTAAATACACTCAGCCTTGCCAAGCTACAGCGGGTAGCACGAATTAAGGGCAGCATAAATTCGCTCCAGGAAATTCCGGATTAATCCAAATCCTTTTGCATTCACCGTGGTTTGTCAGAACTCTCCGGATCAAACTACACTCTCGAACCTTTACACTAATTATCTTGATTCACACAAAAAAAGTTCAAGTAATTGCTTCTAAACTTCATCGAGAGCCAATATTCATCGTGCTAAAAATAATCGTTTCTGCCCCACTCGAGAATTGTCAATCATTCTCCAAGCGCGTTTAATTGAATTTTAAATCACAAACAGGAATTCATGCACGTGAGTATGGTGCCTGAACTTCTAAAATCTTTTCTTCTTTCACCGCCTCTCGTTCTCTTCGGCTCTCTCGCTCTCATTCCCTGTGCCATGGGATTGGTAAAAAACCGTGAAAGACACTCACGCCTCATCGGTTCATCATTATTCATTTCGGTCCTTGTAACCCTTCTAAATTAAAGTCAAATAAATCGCTGAAAGCCTTCGGCCGGTGGAGCAACAATCTTCAGCCCCGCCCAATGCCGGATGCTAGGAACGTTTTTGATTTTCTTTCCCTCGCCGTTTTTTTTTTTTGTTTGGCGTTTTGATTTTGGACCATTTATTCTGCTGCAGGGGCAAAAGTTATTTCTTCGCCCTCCGAAAGATGGTAATTCAATCTGGTGGACGTAGCGAACCACTTTGCGCTTCGATCAGCCGAATCGGTCTCGGAAAACTTTGCGCTGCAGAGGCCGCCCGCTCCGTCCGTTTGCTGAATGCTTCTTGTGGACGAGCCTGACCTTTGAGGGTCAGACTACCAATTGATGACACCCGGATGGACGGGCGGTGGCCATCCGTTTCTTCGGCAGGGACGGGTTTCATGAATTCCATGAATGCCTAGCAATCAACAAATATATATCTTCCGAGCCGCTTCTTATCCATTACGATTCGCTTGCCGGACCGTCATCGTCGGACAGCGGGGGCGAATCATTTCAATCGGAGACCCTTCCGAGAAACTTTTGCAAAACCGTCCACAAACATTCGATATGGAAAAGTTTGACTGTAATCAAATCTTTAGACGACCGTGCCATCCTCTACCGTTGCCCTGCCGAGGCGTCCAGCGGGTGATTGGTTGCGTTTGCGAATGTCGAAAAGTTTCAAGTATCCATCCGAGAACGGGTTTTGTCAAACGGCCTGCCGTCAACCCGTGGTATGTGGTGGTTGCTTCCTATCAAATGGATGTCGTTTTTGAACCGGGATTGATTTCTCGACTGTTCATGAATAGTAATGACTGGGCTTGAATCAAAGACAAACAATTTTCACTAGAAGATTTCATTATTATTCTGTTTTATTGACTTATTCTTCACAGCATTAAAAATTTTATTTGCTTGTTAGTGGAAGCATGCTGATGACTTTGAAATTTTTTCATAGAATTTGTCCAAACAGGCATCCGAATTTTCGTATGAGGGGCTTTGCAAATCATAATCATTATATGGTCAACTCAACTCAATTTGTTTGTTAAACTGGATGTGACCAAACATAAAAAAACGAAATTATTGATTTTAACCACTCCTATCAAACACCTCCTGGACCGTCCTTGAGCACTGCCATATTGTCTTTCGATAATTCATTTCCCATACAGAAAATCCCATCACCTGCGTTGGATAGTCTCTCCTGACGAGCTGTTTATCGTTTATAGTAGCCTTTCGCAAAAATATCACCTTCACATACCTCACCAGGGCATATGCTGAGGGTGGATGTTAAAATATTATCCCTCCTGTTCCCCACCATCCACTTTTCCACCGTCCCTAAATGTTATTGATGGAAATCCCATTCCGTTAGACAGTTAATTGATTCCGCATCTGTTACAAGCCCGTGACGCTACACACCAGGGGTGGGCCAGTGTCGTTGAGCGGAGCTGATGTACATTTTATTTGCACTTGCCAATGCCTGGCGATCTGTTATGCCATTTACAAAACCCCCGATGATCAGTTTGCTGCTGCCCAGAAGGGGCAAGTATGCCCTTGACAATGGACAAACGTTTCGTGCCAGCAGTGAAGCTGTTAAAGTTGGCAAGCTTATACACAGAAGCTGGCCAGGGAAGGCATGGTACGGGAAGTGTTACGGTACTCATCATTTTTCACTCGACTGCCCTTCGGTGTCGGTTATTAAACCTTGAAGGAAGGATTGGCCGGCAGCTGGATAGCATGCGGGACTGGATGACATCTGACTTGCTGTCACGCCTGTTCCGAAGAGTGTGTGGTGCGCGGTGTGTCCGCATTTTCCTAATGGCGCACCCTCTGTTTGTGATTAGCTTTGGTGTTCTGGACAATTGATGTCCGGGGGAAGGGTTTGGGTTAGCAAGGAGAGGGGCACGGGGTACATGGGAAACGCTAAAGTGGTGCAATAAATTACTTTTATGATTTATGCCACACTTTGTTCCATACCTTGCTCCCGAAGGTGCCGACCTGTGTGGGACTTGCTTGCCGTACCCTTGAACTGTTGGACATCTCCGAGCAAACTAGTGGCGGTTTGGACGAAATGGAACATGATGACAATAACGGTAAGCTTTCCCCGGGCTGGGAATAATTAATTTCGATATTGGGAAAAACTGTTTGACAAATTAACGTTGTTAGTGACGGGGCCCTGTCAGGTAAAGGGCAAACGTTGTATGCAAACCGTTGGTTTCTATATTTTACGTCGCTATTATGCAGTATTGATTTGGTGAAATGTATTGATTATGCTCTAAGAGTAAGGATTTTGTGATTTTCATTTGCTCCAGAAATACTGAATTAAATCTCCTTAAAACCATTAGGAGTATAATTTTTTTTTATAAATGACATTTTGTACTCTGTAATAACCATTTTTTATTGGAGTAATAGTTCTTGACTTAAAAACTCGATAACCAACGATGAAAAATGATTTATTGAAACTATGTCAATGAATTAAGGAAATAATTCAAAACCTCTAAAGCGTCTTAGAATCATTTTTTCCCAAAAAACATTCAAAACTGACTCAACAACTGAGTAAATCTCAAAACAAGTAAAAATAAAATTTCTCCTTAACAATAAAAACAATGTTTCAACTTTGATTGGATTAATATTGTAAATTGTTTGTTCTACCTGTATTAGGGATTGTTGGAAACTTTAAAAGGTGCTCAACGCCCTGTAAGTTAGGAGGCACGAAGAAGAATAGAAGAGATAAGAAGGATCAGAAAAGTTAGGGGATCAGTTAGGGAACGATCGATTCATTCGAAAACGCATCACGAGCGGATAAAGATCGGAAAATTAATATAAGCGCGCGCGAACAGCGGACTAATTTTTTGGCTTTCTCTCTCTCTGTTGTATCTCAAGTGCTTGGTAATAAAGAAAAAGCTCAATACACTGAAAAGGCAAAAGAAGCCGCTCGTTTTTTAACAAGGGATGTTGGCAGCAGAATGTTAAAACATAATGCGTGTTGAATCTTAAATATTTTTAAAAAATCTTTGCATAATAAAAACATTCTTTGACTTTGTTTTATTAGAAAAAATATAAGAATTATCATTTTTAACGGTTTTTATAAGCAGTTCTAACTCTGATTGAAACAGAGTTGTTATTGGCTGATAGTTTTATGCCAAGATACTTTTGCGGCAGGACCAGGTATTGAATCCCTTTTAATTGTTTCTCAACAGCAAAAGATTGATCTGGAAAAGCTGGAAATGAAAGGTCGCTAGAGACAGTGACACTGATCGTCATACGCAGAATCGATAGTCAAATTGATGTTGGTCGTCCCGTTTCGAACCTATCAAAATACTTATGTTTCTTTTCTGGATCATTATGTGTTGAAACATTCGTTCCGATCCTTACCAATTTTCGTTCCATTCCGATACTTTCATTTCGTTCCGTTTTAAGATTCCGTTCTGTTATTTTTCCGTCGCTTTTCGGATATTCAATAAATAATAATATAAGTAAGTAACAATAAGTAAGGTTCAGTATGGTTGGCGGGTTTCGTGCTTTCCATGATCCTAGTTTGGTTCGATTGTCAAAAAATCTTCCACCATTCGATCCCTCCGTATCACTTTATCGAAGTTTTTCCTCTATTATCAATTGTTTATTGATTGTTTATTAAAAATAAATTTCCCGTCCACCATCTTGAAGTCTTGATTTTGAAATTATAGTAGAAGTGGCTTGAAAACTCATTAAACCAACGCGTCATTGCACTCACTCATTTTTATTTCAATATCAGTTCTCTTGCACCTCAGGTTTGCGTTCCATTCCTTTGAAATTTGAACCAGTTCCGTTCCGATACTTTTCTTCAACAAAATTGTCAACACTTGTTTTAAGTAAATTTGGCTAGTACGTAACCGAATACACATATCAGATTTTATATTATCTAAAACTTCTTATCAGAATGAATTATTGAATTTAAGCTCCATGTTGTCTATACTTAACTTGTTCAAGCATAATGCTGTAGAAAATACTTCATTTCACTTGTTTACTTTGTTACTAAGTTATTGCATTTTCTAAAGCACCAGTGTAAGGTTACTGAAAGTACCTTTAGACTATATATTTTTACTATCAATTATGTGAAAAAAGAGAATCATTCCTTGGAACGTGATAATTTACCCTTCAAACCACGTCCGATAGTTTACACTGCGCTGGCTGAAACCACCTGCTGTCATTGGGGGAAAAATGTGAGCAACGTGAAATTAATAAAACAACAAACGTCTTGCAACTTCATGCGACCTGGCTTACTATCTCTCAACTCGATGCTCGTTGGCTCGATGTCCTCGCGATGCAGGTTAACCGTAATCGTAAAATGAAATCGTCATTCTCCTGGTATCGATAGTGCTTCGGACGTCTTGTGGAAAGGTTCGGCCAGAAGGAGTGAAGCGTAAAACCACAGAAGTACGGGTTGTAGAAAAGTCATTTGAAAATGTAATAAAACCTTACCACAAAACAGCTAGATTCGTTGGATCATCGGACAGGGTGTTAATGCAGAAAGTAGTAAGACAAGCCGGGCTTATACCGAGGGCTGTGAAACATTTTGAAAGGAAATGGTTGTGGTGAAGTGCTATAAAAAAAAAACATTCACGATAGCACTTTGATTGCTGACTTTGACCCATTCATGTGGGTGTGTGTGTGTGTGGGTTGGAAGGAGCATCAAGGTTTTCAAATCGATAAAACTACAATCCAACCAAAACCGAAGGGAGAATGCTTCTTTTGCATACGATTATAAGTAACCCATCCAGCTGTGCAGGATTTTCACTCCTTGAACGATTTTAATAAACAGTATATCAATAACAAGGCCCTCTAATCGATTTCCGCTTCCTAGACGATATAAAACTAAGGTATAAGTAAAGAAAAGAGTAACAAACCTTTTTTTCTGGGAAATTCTTTCTCCAGCAAAACATAAAGCATCGCCAACTATAGACATTCATTCCTTCAAAAGCCCACGGGAATCATAACTTGACCCAAGGTCCTTGAAGCTGCATAAAAATGGATCATAAAAATGATTCGTCTTTCTACCGACTGAAGGTCTACGTTTTTTTTTCTCACACTCTCTTCTTGTCTCTTCCTTTCCCAGTATTCTGCATCCATTCCCTTCGAGTGTCCGCGTACCTTCAGTCATTTATTTTCTTCTAACGTCACGGGTGCGCATCTGCAGATGGCATTCTGTTGACTAAGTACATTTTTGGCAAGCCGGAGCGATGATGCGACCAACGATGGGGCAGGGACCACCATGATCCAGACCTAGTTGCCATGGATAATCAATGTCGTTGATTGAATAGAAATAATCATAAAACGCAGACCGTGGCCGAGGGTTCGAAGGATGAACGATGAAATGACCCACCTCATCCACAGCGCCATCAGCGGCAGGTCACTGGCTATGATCACTTATGGGGATGGATGGTTTCATATGAAACGATGGATCAAACTCACCACACCCTTCTTCTTCCTTCACATTGACCGGGAAAAGTAAAAAGGTTTCGTCTTGCCGCATTCCTTACAAGAAATCGAATACTCATCGCACCAGATGATAGAAATCGCTAAACAAACGGATTTAAATTTTCACTTTCGTTTTCCGTAACTTCTTTTCCTCCCTTTTTTGTTTTGTTCACTGCCCTTTTCCAAGCTGGTTTCATATTCGGGTGGTCGTTTTGCTTCATCTCTTGCGACGGAACACGCGCAGCATAAAGATGTAGATTATAAGATAAGGGATGCGTTTCTAAAATTATGCTGGCCGAACGATAGCGAACTGTGGCGATAATCGGACCGACCTCGGTGGAAACATTTAAGGTCGATAAAATATTGGCTAAAGCGGAATGGTAAGAATAAACAGCTTGTCTTTTTCCTCCTCTTTTGTTTCTCCCTCGGTGTTGTTTCCATGTTGACTCACTTTGTTTACCTTGGTGATGGTTTTTAATTTTTCGATTTGGGTTTTGTTTGCTTTCACCGTTTTTATTCAGCTGAACGCACTAAGCTTTGTGGCCGGTATTTGTAATTTAACTGTGTGCTTTGGTATTTTAATTTTTAGAAAACAGTGAAAATTAAACAATATTTGCGTGGAAAATGGTTCGTCTGCTAGTGAGTTAGAATATACAGGAAACATAAACAAGTGGTGTTCGGAACATTTGTTTTTCATAAAACTTTTTTATCATTTTATTTTATTTCCCTTCGCATTGATGATTTCTTTTCCCCTTTTGACTTGTTCTTTCTCATTTCTTGCTGTGTAATGGAATGTTTGGTTTTTGTATGTAACCAAAAGACTTTTTTAAATGTAGTAATAATTATATGTGGTAAATAAGAAAACTTTAAACTTAATTATGATCTTCTTCTTCTTCTTTTTGGCCTGCTCAAGATTGAGCTCGTAGCGTCAACATGGCTAGGTCTCCAATAAGTTTCTTGGAAATTCGATCTAGGGCTGCTTTCCTCCATCCACAGCTTCATTCGATCTCCGAAAGGTTAGACTCCACTTGATCCAGCCAACGAGATCGCTGTACTCCTCTACGCCTCGTGCCGAACGGGTCGCTGACAAGCACCATCTTGGTGGGGCATGAGTCCGGAATCCTCATTACGTGGCCCAGTCAACGTATGCTTCCAAATTGATATCTAATAAACTCTATTAGGCTCTCGTAGCTGTCACAGTCGGTGTCTAATAGCTGGGGCGGACCTTTGGTATGGGCGACAGCCTTGCCGGTTTAACACCACAGGACCGGAGTTCAAATCCCATCCGAACCGTCCCCCCGTAGTGCGGACTGACTATCCAACTACGCGATATCGGCCAAAAAGAAGAAGCTTTCACAGTTTTCTCAAGCAAAGGACTTTTAAGCTTATTTCAATTACAACAGCTGTAAATTTATTTTAAACTCTGCAATTCTATGCATTAACACGAATAGTTTCTTGCATAATTTCTTCAATGATGTTTATGCTGTTTATTTGTATTTGGTATTTATGTAGGTAAGTTAGCGTTGAGCCAAATTTACGTAAAAGATCAAGTATTAAAAATTAAAATCAAACCACTACGATTTGCTTGCTTTCGAAGCAAACTAACCGCAAACTATTTATAAACATGACCGAAATGCTATCACCACATTTTCATTTGTGGAAAACATTCGGACAATTTGCTTTTCATTTCTTGTCTGCTTGTGGATGCCTCACAATATATTTTTCATCCAGGAAAACTATCTTCCTGCATCCTGTTTATTCAGCCGCAATTTGGTTAGCTTGCTTATAAATTGAATGAAAGCATCCCGCTTAATTTTGACCATCTTGAAACGTGCAGTGAACCTGCAGTTTCTTCCCTTTATTTACTTGCGTTACATTTCTTTGGCTTTGTGTGTTTGTGAATGGCCTGTTTACAATATAAGAAGAGCCAAAAATCTACGCTGCCAAACGAAAAAAAAAAAACAAACAAACAGTCCACTAGCACAAACGTCACTTCACAATGCATTGCACAGTGTACCGAAGAGCAGATAATTGAACCAGAAAGAACGCTTCCAGGAAACGTTTCCATTTTTGATCGCGATCAACAGTATCTGTACAACGGACGTACAACAGTTGGAAATGGAAAAAGCGCAAGAAAATGGCAGTACAGCAAAACCCTCCACAAACGAAGACCCCGGGGGTTGTACAACATTTTTGGAAGAAAGCATTACGCTTCACGAAAAAGGAAACAGCGGCGCTGTTCATGCCCTGTTTGTTGAGCGATTGTGCAAATGTTTTTGCTTCCCCGTTTGAAAGCGCGTTTCGCACAATGGTTTGCGAAGGTAAGGCGGAAATTTGTGATCATCTACAATTCCTTCGTTTTTGACGTGGTTCTTGTGCAAGTTTTTCTTCGGTTATTTTGAGCGAGAAAAAGTCGTTGAACTCATTCAATATTTGAACTTTAATTACATGCTTGATCATTTCCGTAAAGACACAGTACATCCAGAGGATTTTTTTTCAAGAGTTGGTTTGGAATATGTGAAGATCATACCCAACAAAATTTAATATTACTCAGGTACATGTTTGAGCGATTAAAAGTAATTTAATTCTATCTTTTATATTCCTCTGCATTAAATTATTCTATAACATTCTTTCCATACATTTAAAAACTCTGAATTCGGTTAACTAAATTTTGTTTTATATTCTTACAAAATTATCATGACATAAAATATATTCGTAATAGATAAACACTTTGGTTTCCTCTGTCGCATACCTGCGAGGTAAGCATATTAGCCAAAGCTCGCAACAAAACAAGCAATCATATCAGAGTTAGCGGAGTTTTGGAATTGCAAATATTTACCCCAAAATCCAATGCTAATAAAATAAATCGCAACCCGCCGAGTATCGCTCGTCCGGTAAGCCGAGACCGATAACATATTCGACTACGGGTGCTTATGCTTTAAGCCGGATTGCGAACGATATTTGCTATGCAATGCAATCGAGTGCGTTGCCAGCATCATCAGGTAAGCGCTCGGTAAATCCTGCAACTATTCCACCAGCCCAGCAGAGGCTGAATGGGGTTACATTTTTGGCTTTTTGGGTAGTTCTTTTCACTCCTCTTCTAACCCCCAAAGGAAGCAACGTTTGGTATGTGCAGTCAGCACGACACCGATGGAGGCGCCTGGTGTGTTGTGATGATGGTGGCAGAGCGACAAACCACTGTGCGAGGCAATTTCTGGAACCAGCAAAAGCCTCCCAACGGTAAAGCAATATCTTTTCGCCATGGTCGTTGCGATTTTGACAGCATTTCCATTTGCCGCTTGCAGTCGTAGCAAAAGCAACCGTCCCACGGAACCACCACCGGTGTCCATCCGACTGTCACAGCTGTCGTTCCGTCATCAGGTTATGCCTCTTTCATCCAATAAACGATATGAGCACCGTTACACCGGTTGTCTCACATCAAAACTCAACTTATGCAGCTGAAATTTTCGAGCTCATGCTTGGTCCACAAATGCACATGTACATCGGGTGCAATGGACGAGATGGTTCCGCTTGCTTTCGAGCAAAGACGGAGCAGGACAAGTTTTCATATTTTTTGGATTAACTACTTAGCGAGTGAAACACTCGTCCCTTTTTGTGAGCCGATGTCATATCCATTCCTGTCGGCTGTAACAAAAACTGACACAATGGATGTAGAAGGGGTGGATGATGATCGTAATGATCGAAAACTGTTCTTTTGTACACTTTGTTGTAGGGGAATGTGTGCGGCATGTGCAACACTCAGTCTGTACAGGAAAGAAATGTGGAAAAAACTCTGTCATTTGCATGTTAAATAAATTAAAACACTTTTATTTAGCTAATCTAATGCTCATAATGTTCCATTTTCGTTGATTGTATTGCTGTATTTACCTTGTGTAAGGAGCATGTTATGGTAGTACTTTTTGATGTGACTTACTTTAGACAAGACTTTAAAGCTGCTCTATAGTTTTGAAAATAATTATTACCAACGGCATGTAGCCCAATGTAACCTTAAAATATCTCAAAATTACACCAACGACCAAAAACGACGCCAACGTTTGTGCTTTTCATTCTACCATCAATCGCACACATTGACTCATGGATGGTTTGCAGAAACCGACCGTACGGTAGGCCTACCAAAAAAAAAAAGGATTTTCGGGCGTGGAAAATTGGGTGAACGCGATTTTGGACGTACCACTTTGATAGCTACTGATGCCCTGACTGGCAGTAGGCTGGCAGGCAGAGTTAAAGTCACAACGCCGGTAAAGCGAGGGATACGGCGGCAGGCTGTCATTTTGCCTATCTTCTTCACCGCCTCGAAATGAATGTCGACGGCATCAAAAGTTTTCCGAGAGCCAAAGAGCAGATTGGCCCTGCAGGATGCTCATTTTGCGAAACCTTTCGCAGCAGTGTATGCGGCATGTGTGAGTATATGTGTGCTACTGGCAGCATGTGCGCCTGCAGATGGCAATATCAATCATGTTTCTGACCGTTGCCGCCCATGCATGTCCAATGCCAGCTTGGCCGGGCTCGTAACGGACGTTTTCGTGCGGCTTGTCCCGTATGGTTCATCTGTCTGCTAGAGTGTCGTTGTCCTTTTTTTTCCTCACTCTCACTCTGGTTCAGCCATCGTTCTCATATGTGTCGGGTTTTACCCTGTGGTAATAATATTTGTCGTCCATACAGCGTTCTATGTGGGCGCCTGTAAGTATCGTCTTTAGTTTACTTTTAGCTTATTCTTGGGAACTAAAGCATAGAATGAAGGTAATCACGAAGTTTAAGAACGCTTCTAGAATATGTAAGTTAAAGTTTAGCTTCCTCAAATTGGGAATCGTCCAAGAAAAATGTAAAGAAAAAACATCAGAGAAATGTTATGATTGAATACGTGGGAATAGGACAGAACACATGAAAATGAATAATTTGATGCATATACTGTTTTGATCGTAGTTTGTTTCATAATTGCGATACTAATTTATAGATGCCTCAACCGAACTTAAGGCGAAGAATAAGGAGAAAATTCCTAAATCGATTTAGTCATCACAAGTGATTTTGACAATAAGGCGTAGTACTGTCATAATTAATTTAAAATAAATAAAAATAAATTCAATAATTTACAGAGCTTGTCGTTTTCAGCCTAGTTAGGTTAGCAATTCAAGCCGTGTGATCCGTTGAAATGGGGCGGCTCGATGGTAAAGGCGACAGCGGCGCCGGTCTTCAAACGGCAGGACCGGAGTTCAAATCCCATCCGGAACGTCCCCCCGTAGTGAGACCTGACTAACCATCTACATGGTATCGGCAGTCTAGAAAGCCATTTCGATGGCCAGCATGACCTTAGAGGTCGTTAAGCCAAAAAGAAGAAGAAGAAGATCCGTTGAAAGTGGTCAAAAAAGTATTCAAATTATACTAAATTACGTGTCACGGTCACGTGTCCTCCGAAGCGGAAAAGTTGTACCGAATTGCTTCTAAGAATAAAGTTTTAAAATATCAAAGGCACACGGATACTGTCGCAGTTTATTATTTTCATTTCAGCTGTTTCATCTTTCTACACCTATTTATTGATATATTTTAATTTATTTTATAGATGTTTGAGAATCAGGTGTAGATTTCGGAGAATATTCAAGACTGGGGACACATTTTGCTTTTTGCGGTTTGTTTTCATAGCAATGTTTGAATTAATAAGAAACGTTGGTGATTATGCAAACCTTTAATAGTTCAAAGCGATCTTCTCTTCTTCTTCTTCTTGGCTTAACGACCTCTAAGGTCACGCTGGTCATCAGATGGCTTACTAGACTACCTGATACCAAGTAGTTAGTTAGTCAGTCCTCACTACGGGGGGACGGTCCGGATGGGATTTAAACCCCGGTTCTGCCGTTAGAACTGCCGGTTCTGCTGTCGCCTGCATCACCAGGACGCCCCTAAAAGCGATCTTATAACCACATATTAATGAAGTTTTTTTAAAAGTAGATGTGATTAAAAATTGTTTCAATCAGATGTAATCAGTGTGTAAGGTTTTTTTCTGTTAAAAAATAAGGTTGGATATCATGTTTTAAAACTTTAAAGGTTTCTTGTTAAGCTTAATTATGTTTATTGTTGAGCACTATTTTCCTTTTTTATGCTGATTTTATAAGCAATGGAGTGGACATGTTACTAAATTATATTATACCCGAATGTGCATGCGCTCAACACATCTCTCCAATCATCATTAGTTAACGAAAAGCAGACCTTTTTTTTAAAAACTCAGGAATTTCAGGAGGAATAATGTTGTTCTTGGAAAGCGAAACCAAAAAAAAAATCTCCCAGGTTCGGTAAATAGCAACATTTCACATTCTCCAGCAAGTCAATATCGGACAGTTCCCGTGAAAGCTGCTGGCTGCTCCGTGATCATAATTTATGATTTTTATGGTTTATAAAATGTGAATGAGAAGCTTCCAATCGCTGCCAGTGTAATATACTCCCGAAAAGCACGAGCTGTCACGTCACGCTTGCCTGCTGAGGTGCAACAACCGGGCGGCAGAGGAACGAAATACTATTTCCAGCAGAAGTCTCTACTTCATAAATAACCTACGAAATGACGTGAACAATGGTGTGGCGCTCGTACCATGGGCCAAGACACGGCAGGAAGATACTGTCAAGTGTTAGTTTTACTGCCAATTCATCCCATTTGCCACATCCGGCTGCTGCTGTTGCTGCTTAGCGCTGCTGGACGTCTGCTCCGGAGTATGTGCCGGGCAGCCGACCGACCGAACGATGCAAGAAGGCCATTGAAAAGTCATTCTCGCTCGCTTCACCCACGACCACGACGGCAGCTGGTCCTGCTGTTTGCTCGGCCGTCCGTCTGCCGGGGAAAAAGGCATCATCAGCAAAACGCAGCGTGTCCCGTGTCCCGTGTACAGCGAATTGCAGCCTTACAGCCAGAAGATGCTTCTGCCATCGCTTGGTACTGGTTGGCTCGTGTGTGCATGGCTTCGACTAAAGGTCCCGGAAGACGAGACGATCGTGTTTACGTTTCATAAATTGATCATACTTTTGTGCCGACCAAATGCGAGTCCCTTGCTGGCAGCGCAAGGAAGACATTGAAGTACACTTGGCACACCGGAAGGCGCACAACACAACACCGAGACTCGAACAATGTCGGACCAATTTGAAGTGCATGATCAGGATATTATTGTTCGGATAACCATGCCAGAGTTATCATGCTTGTTAGCGTGTAAGAACTGCATTATTAATAACGAAATGCACGTCCTTAAGCATTATCGGGTTGGGAGACGGGCAATAATCTAGATACGTCCAAATGCTATCGTGTGGATTGCGGCTTACACCATAAAATGACGTTGAATCACAAGCATCAGAAATGAACATGTTTGATGTGGAATGATTTTTGAACGTAAATCAATTAAATAATAATTGTAGAATTTAAACATTCCACTGAAAAATAAATCACAACTTTAAACAGTAACTACAATACTACGATTAGCTAGGTTCGATAATTTTTAATTCATGCAAACCTCGAACCTCTGGACTGGAAGCCACTGGACGTCTGGTGCACAATCAATGCTTTTACGATGACTTCATGGAAAATATATAATTTAATGAATAAATAATCATCAAAATCGGCTTACGGCTTCACAACAGTTAACCAAACGGGAACGATACCCGGTTTCAAGTCAGCTTCAAACGAAGCAAATCACTCGAACCGGACCGAGGCATTTGGCTTTTTGCCCAGCAAACGCAAAGCATGTGTTTTCTATTTTAGAGATTGGAAGCCACGCTGTGTTGCCTATGAAGCCTGATGAATTGACTAGCTTGACTTCGAAGGGAGACCGAGAGCGTGTGTGAGGACAAAGGAAAGAGGGATAGTTGACTACGTCTGCCAGGAAGTGCCGCTAGGGGAAGGATGCTAAATGAATTATTTCCAGGTCGATGAATTATTCGAAGTTAATAAGATATGGGATTTATGGAATGACGAGTTTCGGGGTGCGTTTCTGGATGCTCCAATTGTTGCTACCCGTACATACCAAGGGCTAGATGACAGCTGGAACTTGAGCGTCTCCTATCGGCTCGCACCGATACAGAGCTGCCTACCCCGAGCGCCATATATTCCTGAATGGGGAGGGGTGGTGTATTATTTGAGCAAATTAATTACTAATGTACAGATTTTATCACCCCCAAAACGATACTCTCGAGCGTGTGGTATTGTGTGCGTGCGTGTGTGTGTGTGAATGATGGTAGCAAAACCTGAGGTGATTATAATTTACGATGAGCTGTGAAGTGAACTCAGACGAGCAGCTTGTCGTAGACGTGCCGAATGACGGCAGTGGGCTACTAGTTTTATTAGGGATGATTGAGTTCTTGGTTTGTGTCTAGCGGGCACAGATTTTGACCTCGGGATCAAGACCCGGGCTGGATTAGAACAGAACGTAACCAAAATACGTAGCTCTCTGGAGGGGTTTTCACCATGATAGGGGGTGCCCGAAAACCGAATGCCATTTGCCCCTTGGAACGTTGAAAAGATGATCCGACTTATGTAAATCATTCAGTACCTGAAGTTGGTGGTCTTCTCACCCCGCCCCGGCCTAAGGGATACAAATGCTGCGGCATTGTGGTTGCTAGGAATCTGCTTCGTTTAGTTAATTATTTATACAACTGCTCATCACGGAAAATGTTTCCAGCTAGCCAGTGCCCCGGCCTACATTGGGAGATTATTTTACAAATTGTAATAATGTGTGTGTGTGTGTGACCTACATTTGCAGGGGATTTTCATTTCGTTCGTATGAAAACATTATTATTACGAAAATGATAAGCCTGACGGTGTTTACGCTGCTAGTATTTCATTTACATTTTATGGTTTTGGATGTGTTTGTATGTTTTTGAATTCTCTGGAATAGCTCACTGAAAGTGTTTTCTGTTGTGCTACCAATGTCTCTTAAATCACAAAAAACCGTTGCGTTGAAATATTTTTTTCATAATGAGTTGGTTTTAGCAATACGATCAGACTGCTATTTACGTGCAAAAAATTAGGTTTTCATTTTCAATTGAATTGATTGGGGCTGATTCGTGACGCGAGAAAACCTTTTCATTTCTTTTCCAGACACAAAGTTTCTAATTAGCTGATATGACAGTAGCAGCTAGAAGCAGAGGACATTGAAATTGCAACTGATGTATCAAGTTACATTTTGACACATCCACATGCTTTTCTATGCCCTATCTTTCAATTGTGAACACGATTATGAACATGTCCATTGCTCGTGGAACAGACACATTCTATACTCACTTTAATGTGGCTTATCAACAGTATTCCGATCAATCTTTTGCTTACCATGCTGGATAGACGGGTCATAGAGCATTCTGCCCTAGAATCTATCTTCCTAAAACAGCCTTTTATGTAAGGATTCAAGAGTTGTTTCCTCGTATTTTCATCTAGAGCTTCGAAGAAGAATGTAATTGATGATATATTTTATATCTTCTTGATAACTTCTGGGTTTTTTTCTTTTCAAATGAGCTGTTGTAAGTTCCGTAGCAATGCACATTTTCTTTCCTTTGGTTAAGCTATAATATTGTAAGTAGTGTATCACATGCAAGGAGACCTTCAAAGACCTTCTTTCATTATTTTCGTTCCTTTATTTTGTTTGGAGCCGTATAATTTGCCTGCCTGTTTCATAACTTCACTTACGATTAGAATGATCCTTTCCTTATAACGCAAGTGGCATTCAACAGCTCTTACCAACTGTTTGTTTATCGTGTTCTTAAAGTTATTTTATCGTTTATGTGCTCGTGTCTTATTGCATTGTTAAAAGTTACAGGACGACTTTTGTTTACGATAAATAATTGAACAAAATGTGTACGTTTTATTTACAAAACCCTCATCAAATTGGGCAAACGTTGTTCAATATTCCAAACTTTTCTTTCTAGTTGAAATAGTAAAATATCGCCTATTTTCTTTCAAAGAAAATTGTGACCAACGAAAACGCTCCGTACACGTGGTTCTACCCGAGGTCAAGGTACTACTCGGTAGAATTGGTTCATTCAGCAAACCATTTCATAGTAGTTTTACCTCCCAATCGCGTAGGGAATTGACGTATTCAATTGAATGAAAAAAAAAAAATAAATAAAACTGCTAACGCAGGGCATTTCAAAACCTTTCGGAAGTTGATAAAACTCTTATCCGGTCGCAAAAACCGGAACGAAAAGGGAAACCGACCGCACCGCACGGGTTTGTTGTACACTCCCATTGGGACGTGATACCGAGCTGGGAACGTGGGCCGGCCTGGACAGAAATACTTTTGGGGCTCAATTTGCAGGATGTTTGTTGATAGTAAATTGGATTTTGCAAACTCTACCCATAAGTCGGTTGGAAAATGGAGTATGTAAGACAAAAAAAAAAACGAAAAAGGAAAGCCGGAGAACAAATGAAAAAAAAATATTTTCCGCATTCCGAAAGGTAGTTTTCGCCGGACAATACCGTGATTGATGGTTGATGCCATGCCGAGGGAGTCTGAGTCTAGTCATCGCGACGCAAAACTTTTGCCATTTTGATTGAGGCATCCGCATGGCTGGACGACTCCGCTGCTCTGATTCCTGAATGCGAGCAAAGCGTGCTCGGCGAATGCGAGTAATGGAAGAAAAGTTTCCAAAGTGGACCACTGACCGGTTGTGCTTGCAGATCCAGTTCGAACATTGATTTAATCGACCATAAGGAAAATGGTAGAAGGTTTCGGTGTAAATGGGCGTGCTGTCTTAATCTTACGGACAGAATCCGATGGCCATTTCTCGAGCCTACATTAACCTTTTGCCGGGTAACCTTTGCCTGTAATCACCTAGCAAACGCTGTGATGGGGAAAATTTAATGGAGATAATTAGATTGTTCACTTATCGGAACAAAGACAAAACCCAAGACGAACACAATCCCTACTGGGTATTCTATAGTTGGTGAAATTGTCGCTCCACAATTGTCTTCACTCCACTGATGTAGTCCGTCGAACAATTTATGCAACCTCCGATGAGGCATGAATGTGAACGGATCAAAGAAGACTGTCGTCGTGATACCCATGCTCCGTTGGGACGCTTCATCCAACGTAATCTGCAATTTAGTTTTTCTAGGGCTCTGTAGCCGCTTTGTTTCCTATGTTGTTGCCTATGAAGACCTTTCCGTTTGTGTATCTTTTTGTGGATTCTGTTGTGTCACTTAATTTTAAAATTTCGTTTATAATTTTACCATCATTCGTTCCTAAGGGATTTTCGGTCGTGGACCCCTTTACTTGCGATTTACCTTGCAGTAAGTCGTTTCGGGAATGTTTCTTTGCCGTTCTTTTATCTCTTATTTTCGCACGGCAACTTTATTTTCTGCTTAATGGAGCAATGACATAATTGCACTTTTTATTGGTCGTTGTCCCTCGGTAAGGTTTGCCTTGCTTTTTGCTTGATCGAACACAATGTTGATTGACTTGGTAGAAGTAGAGGGAGCAGAAACAGGTTTCTTATGAATGTTTTTACCTTTGTTTTACGAAAACTCAATTTTCATAGTCGCTCTCGAGAGGAAATTGAAAATTACAATTTTGTTTATTAATATTTACTGAGTGCGTTATCTCTTGCTAGCCATAATGTAACTGCTTGAAGAAAAAACGAAAGAAGGATTAGGTCAATATTTTTTTTAGCAAACGATAGAGAATATTTTCATAGCAATATACAATAGAACTATACAAATTTTATTGATTAATTAGATAGTTTTAAATGAAGTATAAACATTTTTTGCTCCTCTTTTTATATATTTTTGTAGATTCGTCTTTTCTATAAGGGTTCTTTTACTCTAGTTATGTTCCATCACAAATTAATGAACTTCGATGTTAGTATTTAAAAATATTATTTTAAAACTCATGATCTTAAGATTTTCTATGTCCAAACTTGTTTTACAGGGACATTTCCAGCGGCTGATCCAGTGGCTGATCTGGAGGGAGACGCTACGCCGGACTTCCACACGGTAGAAATGGGGAACAAATCCCATCCGGACCTTTATCTTTATCAAACCGCGAATTGACGCATTCGCCAAAATTGAAGACAATATTTTTCATGTCCTAGGATTCCTCAACGCAACAGAACAGTTGGTAACGCTTTGTAAATTAGGAACCGTTAATTTAATATCAAATTAAGCATTCATTAAATTTAATCATTTGTTTTAGTTGTCGTAAATTGCACTTAAGACATACAATGGTCTGAATCATTCTAACAAAACATCGCGCACCGTATTACTCCTTCCTGCCCTGTAATACGCAAACCAGCGGCACCCGTCTTTGCACGGCAGGACCGGGGTTCAATTCTCATCCGGACCGTCACCCTGTAGTGAGGACTGACTAACCAACTACGTGATAACGGCAAGTCCAGTAAGCCATTTCGATGGCCAGCGTGACCTTGGTGGTAGTTAAGCCAAGGGGAAGAAGCAGTTCCTTTTTTTATAATTTTATTTTGTGTTTAATTCATGAGTATGATTCATGCTGTATGCAAAATCTCTAATATTCAAATAGTTTTACTTCATTTGACACATGAAACTCATCCTAATTGTAAAGTTTTTCCATTGTTTTAACTTGCATTGCTTTTTTCTACAACACCAATTTCTTCATTTCTCTACTGCGATTATGCAAATGTTGACAAACTCACGTAGAAAAAGGAAAAAGCAGAAACTCACCGCTTGGGGCTAGGGCACCATGCCAAATCCACCGGCCAGTTGCTCATTTACCGTGTGTCTATTTATTGCGGTACCTACCCAAAGCGTGTTTTCTCGGCTTTGAAGAGCAAGCAATAGATGGGCCGCTGGAGAAGGATTTGCCAAAGGGGAGTGGTATGAACTGTAAATTTACCATTTCACAATTTGGGGCTCGGGCATGCAAAAGACTGCCACCTACATGGGGTGGTAGAATGCATAGGGGCTTGTATACTGAATGCTTGGGTTTTAGCTGCATTTGGAACGATAAAATCTTGCGTTAAAAAGAAGGTATTTCAATTCAGTTAGGACTGTCGGGTAGTGGTGCAAAGTTGAAAATGTATAGAATAAACTTTAAACTTATTCCAAGAAATGTTTTAATGGCTAGAGGCAACTGCTTTTAGACAGCACAAGTTCTGAATTTACATTTGAAAAAACTTCAAATTCAGTACATCAACTTACTTTAAGTCTTAAAATCATCAAAATGAAATCATGTTCCTGCTTTTATTCACTGCAAACATTGAGCTTCAAAGATGACTTCCTGGTAGAATGTAGCATATTATAACTTACTTGCTCAACGGTAGCTTCCTTTGCCAAATTACTGCAAAACATTTTTCCCTTCCAACGCGCTCGGTGTGTAAATATTTTACCTCAAAGCAAGTGCCAACATTATGTTCCTCGAAGCAAACCGTCTAAAATTGCTTCACCAGACAATCTTGCCACCTGTTTCCGCTAGTGAACTGCTCGAGACAGTCAAATAAGAAAATGCACTTTAATATGCAATCTTTATGGGCACCACTTCACACCATATACGTACCGCCAAGCGAAGGAACGTGGCATTTTTGAACGCGTGCATGCATTGCACGTGTTTATTTATTTATTTCCGTCCCGGAAGAAGAAGATGTTGTTTTATTCTCAGCATGCTCCCTTGACTTGGAGGAATTTTATCTACTGCAATGGAGACACTTTATTGCTTTCTCGGCTGGTTTAAGATACGAAATAATCTTGCATATGGTTTTCCGATTAAGTTGCTCGCTTTATCATATGATGTGTAATCATATCTGCTGCGTTGCATTTTTCCATGTGAAGAAGCTTCCTTTACAATTTTGTTTGATATTAAAGGTAGAGAACAAAATCGTTTATTCATGAGATTAATGTTTGGCTTCTGACGGCGAAACGCATAAGTCTGCAAAGTAACCACAAACATCATTTGTTGAGCACAGACGCAAATTGATATTGCATTATTTATTTTTCAAGTAGCTATAACTTTTGAGCTTAAATTTGAATAAATAAAACCAGTTTGTAACACTTTCAGAAACGTCACGCGTACTAATTCGCAGTAAGGTTAGGCTGCTCCCAGAATGAAGAATTCAATTATCACACAAAGCCACACAAATGATTGGTAAATAATTTTATGATTTAATTTAGCGCCATGAAACCATTCCGCCCGATTTGCGTTCACTCTGCGTTACTGTTAAGCGTACGATTTGCACACGTCATATAATGACATTAAAAGTTCCTCGAAGCAAATACATTTGCCAGCCGGAGCCCAAAATTATGGCCAACCGTGCATCGAAACTTCCTTTGCAGAAACGCGCCATCAGCATCATAATTACCTCCCGACTTTCGGTCGCTATGACACATACCCGACTTAACAGCCGATATCAACAGCCACTTGCTTCTGGTTTGGCACTTCACCATTGTGAACGTCTTTGTTCTGTTGCTGGTGACGCTAGAAGTCGCTAATGCAAACGAACGGCATTCGGCAGTGTCATAAAGTGATCCAAATATTTGAGCAGTCAGCAGCTTATCCTTCGCGCAAGTGGAACACCTCTACCACAAACACCTACACGTTCACGGACACACACGCACATAGTGTCAGTTTTGGAGTACGCGATGCGGCGTCTGACCGTTGTACTTTGTCGGAATTAGCTTATCACGTTCATCATTGCGCATTTCCGCCAGTGCAACCGGGGGACAGCATCCGTAACAACAGCACTTGAGCGTCATGGATGCGAGCATAATGGGCAAATAATTACTCCCATCTCGGTGCTCCTACACACACACACACGTAGAAGATCACACGCACCAACAAACGCCCAGTCATTGTTCGGCGCGACAGCCATATTGTTCGGAAATGGCAACATTAAGGGTGAGCATTTGCAAAACCGACTGATGCTCGTTAGACGATGACAGTTTCTCAGAAGTTGTTGTCCCACACGCAGCGTGTCCTTCACTTGCATCTGGAGCCTCGTTGTCCACCACTCGCTTCCCTGTTAACCGCACGATACGTCCGTTTTAATGCTGATTTTTGGGAGGGGAGCATCCGTGTTAACGACCTTAAATGTGGCTCATTGAAGCCGAAGACTTCAGCGCGCAGCGTCACCACTCGACAGCACAGGAATCAGAGGTAGGTTGTTGCAATTATGTGAAGAAAAGCCGTCACACTCCGCGTAGATCCGCGGTCCGCGTGTACAGTCGCCAAGGTACCAAGTGTATATGCTTCAGTGGATCGTTAGATGCTAGCAAATAGTCACTGCAGGTAGATGATGCTCTCAAGCAAGCGTAGCTATGCTTTACTTGTCAGTCAAGGGAGTGCCTGTTTTGGCACGTCCGTTGCCACTGGCTACGAAACGCGCAGTGAAAATAATCGGATAAATGAATAATGCAAGTGTTGTATTTTTCCACTCGCATTAGCAGGTGTGATGACCTAGGAAAGATAAGGCACTTTTAAATATTAGAAGTTTCCATGCAGGGAGCAGGAAGTTTTTAAAATATTTTAAAAAATAATGCAGGTTTTGGTGTGATTGGGGACCTGACAAATTTCTTAATTGGGAAGTTTATTTTTGTCAGGTACTGTGCGTCTCCATCAGATGAAAAGTAAAGATGTAGCCATAATGACTTCAGTCAGTCGTCTTGACATCCAACCACTGAATTGTTGTTTAACTACCAAAAATAGCCTTCTAATGATGTGTTAGATAGTGTCGAGAAAAATTTATAAAATGAAACAAGTTCTACAATAAATTATGTTGAGAAAGCTTAAATTTTTATAAAAAGAAAAGCTGACTATATTTTTTGACACATCGCGCTTGGTTGTTTGTTAGTTGCGTTTAATTTTGAAGGAAAGAAGCCGTTATTTCAAATTAAATGAATGCATTTAATTTGAACCATCCAATGTTTTACAATTGCAAGGCCGCATGTTTATATGCTAAACCTATGGAATTGCGAACCGTTATAAAATTTGGGCCGATTTAGAATTATTTCTGGCTGCAATATGACTGAAATATTAAAAGTGTGGAGAAAAAATCATACAAAAATTGAGATTCATTAAATTGACATATAACAATTTATAAAATCCCTTACAATCTTATGAAACTACATGAATTCCTAGGTCCTCTTAAACAGAGAGATGGCCGTTGGAAGTTTACTCGCAACAACCTTTAAATGGAGTAGTTGACCCAATGAAATCTGTGAAATTTCAAGCATGGCAAAGAAACATTTAATAAAAAAGCCTAGAAAATCTTACCAAAGCTATCCATTGTGAGGTGTTGAGAGACATCCAGCACAAATTCCAATCACCCACCCGTATGGTCCCTTAATTATTTAAATACATTACTCTTTCGTTAGACCGATACTAGGAAAAGAAAAAAATTACCGATGATATCGTAAAACTCGATTGCTTCAAAGTTGTTTAAAAATTAAATAGAGCATGTCGATTTATTTTTTTTTTATTTATTTACTATTGATTATGGCAGTCCAGTGCCGTATTCTCAACACTGCTTGCGTTGAATAAATTTTAAGATCTTATTGATCAGGCATTTTCTCCTTATTCTTTGCCTTATCTAGGCCATACTCGGTTGAAATGTTTGTTTATATAAACTGTATATAATTGGTGAAATGAATAAAAAAATGATGTGCTTCTTTAAAATGTCAAAAGATTTTTGCTTTCTGTTTATATTTGATTGGAATGCTCAAATTCCCATTGTTATACGTAAAATTTTAAAATACTACCTTTGTACCCGTAAACTCTGGTGTGCCCGTAAGCTCCGAGACGCATTCAAACTTCGAGTTGCATGGAGACTATGAGCTGCATTTAAACTTTAATCTTTATTATTTCATTGGCATTACTTGGGTCATTGGGCATTGGGCCGTATTACTAATACTAAACTTGGCAGTGTTTGACATTTTGATTGGTTGTTATACATTTTATTCTACGAAATGGCCACGAAATGGCACGTTTACCTTTCTCGGTTGTCATGAGTTTTAAAATCGTTACTTTTTCTTGGTGAATTGTAAAAAAATCGCACAAACGTAAGATGTATTAATTCGTCATTAAGTTAATTGTGTAAATTATCCGGTAATAGAAAAAGAAATGGAAATATGTAAAGCGTCCCGATAAGCAGCTTTTTCTTTCATGGTTTCCAATAATCATACTTGTACTTATCTTAACACAAATTAGTGACGGTCTGGAACGTGCCAACTTGTACTGAAATACTGGTAGTGTTTGCCTAGTAAGTTTTCAAAAAAGGTTCCCAGATCGCAGTAAAAAAAAATTGTAGAATTTGTTCTTCAAAATTAAAATAACTAAAAATAAATAACATAATTAAAATAAAATAAATAATATAAAATAATTAACTTAAAATAAATCATAAACCTTAAAGTGATAGCGCATCCTTTCTATATGAGTTTTTGGATATAATTTAAAAAATCTTGTAGTCCTAGAATCTAGTGCTCGTTGGAAGCAGGTGTCCCCACCATTCTCTCTATTCTTTCATCTTTTGCTGCTCTCTCTGCTCAATGTTGCTAAGTTACGACGAAGATTATGAGCTTTTGTTTGGGGTTGGTTTAGGTGCGTCACGCGCTCGGCTGTTATTCTTATGCTTTTTCTTAATAAAAATTTAAAAAAATTAAAATGGAACAGAAAATATTTTTCATCACGGAAAGAAATTATATAAAAATACCTATTCAAACTTTGTGAAAGAGGTGCAAGAAAGCAAAACCCATCCAACGGTATGGAATTCAATTCAATCGGACCAGAAATGAGCAAGCAATCGAAAGTTTTCAAAGGAAATGACTTGGTTTTTCTGCAATAACTTGGCGACGGGTAGAAAAATCGGGTTGGTAAGTTCAACAAACAGGTGAACGGACCTAAGACGCATCCAACAATTGATCATTTATCCTGATCGGACCAAAACTGAGCAAGTTATCACCGATTTTCGACGAAAACACTTTGGTTTTTCCGCCATAACAAGGAGAGGGGGTGGAGGGATCAGATTGAAGTGTTCTACAAAAAGGTGGAAAGCCCTAAGACGCATCCAACGGTAGGTCATTCATCCTGATCGGACCAAAACTGAGCCAGTTATAACCAATTTTCCACAGGAATGGTTTGTTTTCCCCCCATAACTAGGTAAGGGGGTGGAGGGATCGGGTTGAGATGTTTTACAAAAAAGTGAAAGGACCATAGACGCATCCAACGGTAGGTCATTCATCCCGATCGGACCAAAACTGAGCCAGTTATCACCGATTTTCCATGGGAATGCAAGGTTTTTCCGCGATAATTAGTAGAGAAGGTGAAGGGATCGAGTTGGGGTGTTGGGCAAAAAGATGCGTGGCCTCAAGATGCATCCAGCGGTATGCCGAACGCCAGGATCGGACTAGGAATGGCCGAGTTATCGCCGATTTTCTATGGGAATGCTGCTGGCAGATTTACTCCCCCCCTTCCCCACCCAGGTGCTGAAAAATTCCCCTTAGTTCCATTTTATATTCAAAACCATGTGTGATAGGTGTTTTTTAAAGATAGTTCAAGAAAGAATTAAAAATGTGACTAAAAAAATTCAAATGAAAAGACAAACTTAATTTCGATCGGAAAAATATTTGTCACGACGGAATGAAAATAATTTTCTGGCCACTTTTAAAACTTCCATTTGCTACCTTCTCAAATTCATGTTCTCCTGTTACTCCTGGTCGGATTTTGCCGCACAAAAATTGCCGGATTTTTGGCACAAAAATCCGGCCCGGAGCGATTGATAGTAACAAGAGAACATGATTTCAAGGGAAAGCTCGGGTCGGCCAAAAATTTCCAAATCCAATCTTAAAATGCAAAATCAGTTTTAAAATCCCGAGTCAAAATTAAAAGTTGAATTTCAAACTTAAAATTTCCAAGTCAACTTTGACTTGGATTTCGAAAATTAAAACTGGATTTTTAATTTTTGGTCCGGCCCGAGCTACCTCCTCGAAATCATGTTCTCCTGTTACTTCAAGTCGATCCTGGTCGGATTTTTGTGCCAAAAATCCGGCAATTTTTGTGCGGCGAAATCCGACCAGGAGTAACAGGAGAACATGAATTCGAGGAGGTAGCAAAAGGAAGTTTTAAAAGTGGCCAGAAAATTAATTTCTTTCCGTCGTGACAAATATTTTTCCATGCCATTTTAAGTATGACTTTCAAAATTACTTTGTTCTTCATAATTTTTGTTTCTTTCTTGAAAAATCTTTCAAAAAGACCTCCACAACGTGATTTTTAGCATTGCAGGAGACTACGGGGAATTTTCCATGAACTTCTGGGAAATTATGCCTCCAGCATTTCCGTGGAAAATCGGCGATAATTGGCTCAGTTTTGGTTCAATCGGGATGAATGACCTACTGTTGGATGCATTTAAGGGCCGTCCACCTTTTTGTAGAACACCCCAACCCGATCCCTCCACCCCCTCACCTAGTAATTGTGGAAAAACCCAGTATTCCCATGGAAAATCGTTGATAACTGGCTCAGTTTTAGTCCGCTCGGGATGAATGACCTACCGTTGGATGCGTCTTAGGTCCATCCACCTTTTTGTAGAACACCTCAACCCGATCCCTCCACCCCCTCACCTAGTTATGGAGGGAAAACAAACCATTCCCGTGGAAAATCAGCGACAACTCGGACATTTCTCGTCCGATCGGAACGTTCCTCATACTGTTGGATGCATCTTTGGCCTGTCCACCCTTTTAAAGAACACCCCAACCCGATCCCTCCACCTCCTCACCTAGTTATGAAGGAAAAACTCAGCCTTCCCATGGAAAATCGGTGATAACTCGCTCAGTTTTGGTCCGATCGGGATGAATGACCTACCGTTGGATGCGTCTATGGCCTGTCCACCTTTTTGTAGAACACCTCAACCCGATCCCTCCACCCCTTCACCTTGTTATGAAGGAAAAACCAAAACATTCCCGTGGAAAATCGGTGATAACTCGCTCAGTTTTTGTCCGATCGGGATGAATGACCTACCGTTGGATGCATCTATAGTCCTTCCACCTTTTTGTAGAATACACCAACCTGATCCCTCCACCCCCTCACCTAGTTATGGCGGAAAAAACCCAGCATTCCTCTGGAAAATCGTTGATAACTGACTCAGTTTTGGTCCGATCGGGATGAATGACCTACCGTTGGTTGAGTCTATGGACCGTCCACCTTTTTGTAGAACACCTCAACCCGATTCCTCTAACTTTTTCCCAGTTTTTGCAGTATATTTGAGCATTTTCGTTTTAAATCGGTTAGTACAGGCTCGTTTCTGGTATGATCAGGATGAAAAGTATACCATTATATGCGTCTTAGGGCTGCACATAATTTTTTGATAATACACCAACATGATCCTTCCATCTTCTGCCCTGTTTTTGTGGAAAATCCAAACATTCCCATAGAAAATCAATGAATACTGGCTCATAACTCGGTCATAAAAGTCCAAGCGATAGAGTTGCGCATACTTCCCATGTGAGCTTGTGAACATAATTTTTACAATCTTCAATTGAGCAATCTAGTTCTCGTGGGAGGAAGATACTCCCGCCGTTCACTGCTTCTTTTCTTCGCTCGCTGCGCTCGCTTGTTCGTTATTACTAAGCTGGTTCTGGTGCGTCACGCGTTCGGGTATTACATTAACGTTCTTTTAAATATAGAATATTAAACTATCATTAAGATACAGCTCTAAATATAATACGTTTGAGTAAAAAACAAGATCAATCAGCTTGAAAAAATCGTTCCTTAACGATGATTGAAAACATTCACAAAACGACTTTAAATTATCATAATGCTCATCCGTCAATCAATACTTCCAAGCAGAGATTGTAACGATATTGTCTAGACAACTATCTATCCCGAACAAAGACAACACTGTTGAATGTACCGGACCGAAATATATTGCCTTGGACAAGCTAACATGTCCAACGCAGCTAAAGCCGTTCCAACCGTTTTCCAAACTCCGATACAAGGCACTTTGCCAAAGGATGGAATAAATTTCCCCAAGCGTTCGCCATTCGCCTTCGCCTAGCAGCCCCAAAATGGCAGCGCATGCAATGTTAAACACATGTACGAGCAAATGCTTCATAAACCTCCCCAAAACAACAACTATTTCCCCTGCTCTCGTCATATACGACTGGCGATGCGATACAAATAATCAACCTACAAATCAACCGCTCTCATCGTTCGTCAACTTTTCACTACAATTTGCGTGCGTTTGTTGATTATTTTGTGCGCTCATTTAAACTCGTCTCCCGTACCCAACCGGCCAGCATGTACATTATGATGGCCCTTCGTCTTTTTTTGTTGGGTGCCTTAGTGCCCCGCACCATTGCATTGGGCGGATCGATAATTATTCATTTGCAATTTTGCACCGATGATTACGGATTGGGAAGAAATCTAATTTCCATATCAAAGAGAATTTTGCCAGCTGACTTCATTAAGGTCGGTTTGGTGTTTATGGCCGTGTGTCGGTATGTTTTTGTATGTATGCGTGCATGTACTGCCTGCTCAACGTTGATGGTGAAACTTCATTTTGCATACATAGGTTGCCGGTTTTGCGAAGCCCATTGCCGTCTGTTGATGAAATGACATGTTAGTGTTGATGATGCATTTGTGTGCATGTGCAGGAGTTGTTCATTGCGAACTAGTCTATAGTTTGGCTTTTCGTTGTGATGCCAAAACCAGAAAAAGGAACAAAGGAAAATAAAATTTGACAAACATTGCAATTCAGGATGAAAACAAGCTTCTTACCACGGTAAAGTAATGGCAATAAAATTGCAAATTTAGAGACATATTACCTTATTTACTCTTTAAAGTGTTAAGCGCAAAAATAAATCACAATATATGTATGAATATCTGTCTGAAAAGTAAGAAGACAATGCCCTATAAATAGAACGATAAAATGCTACCAGATGTGCTTCTCCGGCAGTAGGAAGAGAAAAGCCAATAGATTTTTTACCCAAATATTTATCAAACCTTTCGGCCATCAAAGAATGTTTTCCATCCTGCTGCGTCCCGTATTGGCTGTTTGCAAAGAACGAAAGCAATATCCTGCTTTTGCTTCTTATCACCACACCAGAGTTTTTCTCTCCTATTCGTCCCTTTGTCCAATACCACAACCATCAACAGTGCAGCGCATGGTACACAAATTTAACGGACCATCAAGTGGCGAAAGCGGTAATGCACTAGACCGAAATAAAATTTCAATTTACCAGCTGTGAAAAATTATCTCTCCCTCTCGTTGCTTGCTCTGTTCTCCTGAAATTGCCATGCATCTCTCTTTCGTTCCCACGTCATCCAGCTGCAGCTGGAGACTCTTCTTTTTTCGCTGCTGCTCGATGCACTTTATTTTTCTTTTCGTCTGTGTTTCGCTGTTGTTTATCGAGGTTTTTTCCTTCTGTTTGCATACTGTGTACCGTGTGGTGGGACGTGTGTAGATTCAGCTGATACTCACTCGTGTGACACGTATGAGCTTTCTATTTAATCCTCTGACCCGGTCAGTGTTCGTCGTGCCCTGGTAAGCATCCGGCATGGGCAACGTTACTGGTAGACGATGTTCCATCGGCTTCGTCTGGTTTCCGGTTCGGCAACGGATGCAACCAGAGGCTCCTGCTGTAGTAAATCTCTCCGGAGACACTCGGGAGACCGTCAAACCTGCTAGCCGTAGAGGCGTACCTCGCGGTGGTGTTTTTGCAAAGCTTATTTTAATTTCAACCCTATCGATCGATAGCGTCAGTATCAGTTTGCGTTTTACAAACTATTTAAAAGTGTGTTTTTATGTTTTGTTTTTGTCCATCATCGTCCACCACTATCATGGGAGCTTAGGGTTCAATTTGCTCTAAACGCTTTTCATGTGTGAGTGTGTGTATGTTTTCCTTTCAGGGACCGATGAAAGGTCCCTTTTTTCAGAACCATTTCTATTCGCTTGGGGTCTAGGGTTGGCTTTTCCCATGTCATTTTGCTGGTCAATATAGATCGTTCGAAGCCGCTTTTTTTTGCGATACTTTTATGCATCCGGTGCTGCAGCAATTTGCATGTGGAGGAGACACAAAAAACACTGCTCCAACAAGAATGAACGGGAAGTAGAAGCTCAGTATCTTCAGTAAAACATCAGCACAGTTGTTACACTGTACGGTAGTGCATTGAGTTGAAGCAGGTGGCTATTTGTGGAGAGATCTATCGCAGCAACATCAACCCGACCCGACGATGGTGATGTTTGCTAGTGCTCAGGCGAATATTTAATCAATATTTATTGGCTGTAGTATCCGATCATCGCGCGGAGAGCTACTCCCAATGGCAATCAGCATACAGCTTTCCTTCCTCGGCAATTGATGCGAGGTTTTTTTTTATTTGCGCAATTTTTGTGTAGTTTTTCCACCAAAAATATTGTATGGAAATACATAAAGGATTGCTTCAACATGCAGGGAAACGATAAAAATAAATTAAACAAAAACTACCGCCTGTCTGCCTTTTCAACCGGATGCTGTTGATTGCAGGACGTATTTAGAAACGAACCTAAACGACACATCGACGCTGGTGCAGCATTCACACGCACACACACACACATGCATACATACACAAACACATTCACCCCGAAATGGGGGAAGGAAAATGAATAATGAAATTAGTATCCGTAACGGATGATACATTCATGCTGCCTGGTGCAAACGACACACTTCACACGAATAGTTTCACCCGAGCTGATGTATGAAAAAATCTCGTTTTTTTTCAAAATTCAAAATCTGATTTGCGTTGCTTTCACGTGCGATTGTACGGCTGAAAAAATGAAAAAAAAACATTCGCTCAGGTGCATTTATATAAATTAAAGCAGAATTATTAATATCCCGTCAGAATGGGGACAGCAAACGGTGTGACGATCGATGATGTAGCTCGGGTTTTAAATTTATTAAGTGAGCGTAGTTAAGAGAACAGAGGACGCGTTTTATGATACAATTTTATTTTAATTGTTATCAATTGTGTTGGATTTGTAATCACATTTGTTCAGTAATTAGCAATGAGTTTGATCGTTCCTTGATGTATTGGGTAGTATTGGATTGTATCATTTAAACACATGATAGCCATAATGTTGGTACCAACTGGATAATTGACTTAATATTTTATTGCTCAAAAATTTCATAGGACGATCGTTAACATTCACTCAATATTGCTTGTGTTGTATTAATTTTGATTTTATTGCATAATATGAGCCTATAGATCAGTGGCCGATTAATCATTGAATGGTGCCGGTTGTCAACAAAGGCTTCGCCGACTAGAGAGCCCCTTGCGTCTTATTTGGGTAAATCCTACCAAATTTCCATCCACGCCAGAGCAGTACGAGCCTCGAATATCAAGATCTACAGGAGACTAGGTTCAGTTTGTCAATAGCACTTCTTCCTTTTCTACCAGCAAACAAACAAAAAAACAAGAATAAAGTATTTTTAGAAATATTTACACAATCAGCACAAGAAGGAATGGAAATACGGCGCCAAGGCGCAACATTTCATCAAATTTGGAGACTATCCAAGTTGTAGTATATTCGTCTTTGCTTTGATTATTATTTCGAATCGGGATGGGCTATAGAACAGAAAGATGCGTTACTTAAAGATGCATCTAACGGTACGCGGGACGCCCCGATCGAACTAAAACTTAGCTAAACCAAATTAGCCCGTGGAAAATCGGTAATAATTTGCACAGTTTTAGTCCGATCGGTACGTTCTGTATATCGTTTGATAACTATTTGAGTCGCGTACCTTTTTGTGGAACATTCTACCCCGAGTCTTTCGCTCAGTTATTCCACAAGAAAGGGATTATATGGGGAAAATCGGCGATGACTCGCTCATTTTTGGTACTATCAGGGCGTCTTTGCTCCACGCATCTTCTTGTGGAGCTATTGAAACCGATTCATCCATTTCAATTTCTCTGCAGTTTTTGTCTTATTTAGCTCAACGTTGAATGATCATTAAAATATCAAGTGTAGGGAAAGTTAGTTATAAATCCGATTACATTAGTTCAAATGGGTAGCAAAAAACGGAAACTTACCGAACTCAGATTCAATGTGATGGAAGTCCCAAATATCCACTGGACTTAAGGCCCATGAAAAGCTTAATCCCTCACTTCTTTAGATGGGTTTAACTTAAAGTTAAGGTTTTTTTATCCTGTACCTTTCTGAGATAACTCTAAATAGCGTGTCTTTTAATCTGTATTCTTGTACCTCTTTTTAGATATTTGGAAATAACATTTTATTTATTATCAATTGTAAAACAAAATTATATAATAAGCAGTAGGAAGTTTCAAAACTTACCGAAAGAAATGTTTTAACTTCAGAAAGTACTTTAAAATTACTGAGAACCCGTAAAAAACCACCGGTGAGAACAAAAAATATTTCAGTAGCCATCATTTGCATTTACGGGAACGCTTGAAAATCTTTCATGCTCTGTTCAGTGCCTATAATTTTTTATAGGTATTTCTTATTTATTTACAGTCATATTCAGAAAATATGTTTCTCGCAAATGTAAAGTTCTGAACAGTCATTCAAAAATACAAGTAGCTCTTGACGACCTTAAATGAAGTTTTATTTTTAAAACAAATTTTCTTTGGATCCTTGCCATACAGTTGAATCAGTTCGATGTATGGTTTTGTTTCAATTTCAGTTTGTGGAATTTTCGATATCCCGGGTTGTGGTAATTTTTTTTTTTTTGAATGTATCTTTAAATATGACGGCTCTTCGCCGTATTGTCAACACTACTTGTGATGACTGAAATAATGTGACTTGTGATACCACTTATGATCGCCTTCTTATGCCATGCCTTATTGCGGGCATGCTCGGTTGAAGCCAATGAAAAATATAAATACAGTTTTTTTTTTCAACGATTAAACATATGTTTTTATATTGAAAGAGATAATTAATAAAAATAAAAAACCATGACAATTGCTTCATGTGGGTAGTTAAAATCGAAGACCTTTTGCAAATGCAAGACAAAACATTTTTCAGCGAGCAAAAAAGTAGCAAGTTATTGAACAAACTCTACAAAACTAGTGACATTTTAATGGTGAACTTGGCTATCATATGGATAGTATTATGTCCATTTTACTTGTTTTAAATTTTAAACTAAAGAGAAACTGCGGCAAAACAATAACGCGCTGCCTCAAATTTGAGTTACTTTATTTTGATTTGCCTTCAATTTTTACACATGCATAATACATGATGCTTCCCTGATGGCGTAACGTCATCCAGACACGGTGGAAGTTTTTCTCCAATAACACAAGTTATAGCGTTCTGCTGATAAGCCTTGATTTGCGAGACGACTTCTTTACTGGAAATAAAATACGGACCGGGTCATGTTGCTTCAACCTGAGACATGTTTTCCATGTTTCAATCAATTCCAAAATCCCAAACGTACGCTTGATGAACGACAACGAATGACGCACAGCAGCACCAAAGGAGAGACAAAAAAAAACTGTACAAAAAATACTAACCTAACCCAATCCTCGCAATAGATTCTGTTCGTACGAAACATTCAGCACAAGATGGACGATTCCATTCATGCTGGAAAAAAAAGCAGGCCGAAAAAAACCTAACGACAACGAAGAAGTATAAGGAACGAACATGGAATCCTCTCCTGCATTTCCTGTTGTCGCTTGCTGGTCGCTCGATACTGATAAGTGATTCCCAGTGTGACGAAACGAAGCGAAAGCCTCGTAATACCCATTCCAAGTACGTACAGACGTACGTCATCCGGAAAGGGCTCACTGTTCGTACAACCCGAGGGCAATAATTGCAAGTGATGTCGACGCTCCTGGAAAGCGCTGGATACTTTTGCACTGGTTGCGTTGATGGGAAGGTGGTGAAAAACATGACCATAAAAAAAAAAACACCAGGGAGCAATGCACTTTTAAGAATCCTTTTTTTTTTGTCCGCGACGACATATAGGCGAATACGCGAAAGGACAGGAAATGCGGCTGTCAGTGCTGAGCACATATTCACACACTTCCGTTGCCCGAGCCCGTTTGATTGTCGGCGCAAACTTCGACGGTTCGTGCTGAGTGACGTACGATCGGGCATGATCACCGCAGGGGGGGGCTGGAGGTGAGTTGTGATGCCTCCGTTCCCGGGGGACTGGTTGTCAGAATGATTGGAAATAAATTTTCTTCCGCGACAAGTGCGCTGACGAGTTGCTGTCGTCAATGAGTGCGAAAGGGTTCCCACCCCCGGGGCCGGTTCAGGGCTTTTGTGTTCGCAAAAGCGTTTTCCCTCATGCCGCCTGAGTTGTGCGCGTGGAAAGATGGATGAAAGGATGGGCTCCACTGATGAGCGCGTTCGTACGATTGCTTCGCTTCAAGCGTCGTAGTGTTTTCTTCCTACTTGCGTTGCACGTGCCGAGCACATGACTCAATAGGCTTGAGGGAAATGAGGCGGCGGATGTGGAATCTGCATACTTTTGGCTTTTGAGACATAATTTCTATTCGAATGATGAGTTTCTTTTGGAAAAGTTTCTGTTGTCCTGAAGAAATGTGTGCCCTCACTTAAAAAAAGATGGCTTTCGAGAAGTTAATACAACTTGATTGTGTATGGAAATTTATTTAACAAAGGGTGTAATTTTAATGAAATAGAAAGTGACACAATAAATGTTGTAGGAGAGGATTGCTTTTAACATGGCATTATTGAAATAAGAATGATAACGACTCCTTGGGCTGGATTCATACTTTTTTGCTTTATTGCTTATGGCTCATGACCAAACCGACCATTCCGAAATCTTTTTTTTTTTTCTAGGTTTAAAAACCTGCTAGTTTGCACCCGCCATCGAGTGGCTTACGAGACTTGAAAGTTTCAAGTCAAATCGACCTATATAATACTTAGTATTCATAATTTGTATTTAAAATTTGTGATTTGTGAAATTTTAACTCCATCACTTTAATTCCTTTTCTTCACAGATGATTTCGACATTATCGGACATCTTGAACGGTATGCGAGGCCTACACTCGACTCGCGATGCTGAAAAAGTTCACGGCGACGATCTCGAGGATGCCTTGCGTACCACATTAAATTTAATGATAGTAATTTTTATAAAATTCCCAACGCCCTGTACGTAGGCAGGCGAATAGAGGAGCAGGAGAGGAAAGAACATGGAAGAAGAACCAGAAAAGGGCAGGAAGTGTCTGCCGTGGGATCAGTAAGTAATTGAGCAAGCAGTCGCGAATCAAGGAGTAAGAACGATTAGAATCAAACACATGGGTGTGTTGAGAGCGGAATAATTTGTTAGTTCTTCTACCGCGGGATACTAGAAACACTAACAAAACTAGAAACCCTAACAAAAACAAGCCACGCCTAGTTTTCTAACAATTGGGAAGGGTTCTTTGTGAGGCCTCCGGTAAGATTGAGACCGCTCAGAATAGTAAACCGGTAATCTCACTTCAAGAAGGTGTTGTGTATGGTCATGTGCTTTCAGCAAGCAAAACCCATTGTAGTCTGGTAGTGGACAATGACACTTATTCCTCATCATCATCATTTTAAAGAGCACATCGTCGTGACATGGCCCGGTCAACAACAGATTGCCAGGAATCTCGATCCCTTGCTGCAGCTTCCCATCCATGTAGACACACGTTCTCCGACAGAACTCCCTTCCAACTCCCAGCCAACGAACTCGCTGTGCTCCCCGACGCCTCGAGCCGAACTGGGGGTCGCTGACGAGCACCTTCTTGGCGGGGTATGAGTCCGGCATCCTCATAACATGCCCCAGGCATCGTATCCTGCCGGTCTTTGCCACTGTCAGGATGTCCAGTTCACTTGTGACACTTATTATTGTGGGTTTAATGACACTTTTTGTTGTGGGTTCAAATTTCGCCGACCTGAGCGATAAAATCCCCGCTGTCAATCTGGAAAATACCACTCAATTTATTTAACTGCTTCTAGTAACTTCCCTTATATTCGTCAGTGCTTGCATAAATGCAGATCCTGTAAATTGACAATGTCATGCTGCGCAATGCTTGTGGATTGCGCATGCAAACACTTAAATAGCAAACATTCACCTCGTTCGGAAGGATGCAAAATCGTTCGAGTACTCTGCAGGATCGGCTGTTCGCAATCTGGAATGTAAAATCGTTTTCCTTGTTTCTTACCGTGGTTATGCATGCGTGAAATCGTGTCAAATTTTCTTATTCACTGGTCATTACAATTTTAATAGAGGTGGCTTGCAAGATTTATCTCCCAAGTCTTTCAGTTGGCCTACGCATATCGGTTGTTTAAAATTGTAGAATGTTTAAAGTTGTAGAATGTTTAAACCGAAAGAACAGCTAGCTGCTTCTTACATATAAATTCTTGCTGTCCTCCAGTTACAATCATCCATCCAAGGTTTTGAGCTCTCCGTATGATCATGGTAAAATATTTGAATAGGCAATAGGCATGGCCTTTTGTAAGCTGTAAACGAATTAGAGCCGAATGGTGCAGGGAGAGTCTATATCGAGAGCATTCAAATCCATTCCTATAACTAGAGGCGTGTTTAGCGCTAAGTTTTACAGCAAGCCACCAGATCACTGATCAAATAGTGATAGCCTCTGATCTATGAACTCACTCTGCCTAACTCAGTATTGCACAACGAACAAAACCCGCCGAGTTCTGGTGAAAGGGTCAAGTAACGCCAATGACGCCAGACGACCGAGTTCTATACATTTGTTTGAGGTCGTCCATATGAACTTTGTATAAAATTAAATAGAGTAGTGACCATAATTGAGTCCGACAAAGAAACTGGAACATTTAATTGGTAGTATACGGTGGTAACGAAGCATTCTGTAACAGAAAAAGAATGCAATACGGTTGTTACGTCTACTAAAGTTATTTTTAAGTTATCAACTAGATACCCTAGCTTTTATTTCCTAATATTATCTTGGATTTTAGACTCTCGCTCGGCTTCGAATAAAGTTGCGAATATTCGGTCCCATGACCTTTGTGTATACAACTGGAAAATCACTGATACAGGGATAATTCCCCCAGGAAACGACTCCAGTTAGCTTTCCGCCACACACAAGAGCACTACCGCTATCCCCTACGCAAACTTCCATGTTGTGACCGTTAATGGCGCACACTTGACTGTAAAAATAAAGAAATCAATTAAAAGTAATTTTACCATTTTACAAAGATTGCGTACAACAGGCACACTTACTCATTCGATATGCTTGTTAAGAGTGATGAAGAACAATTGGACTGCGACATGATGCTCACGTAGGTGTAGCGTAAAATGTTTGAAAGTTGCATGACGTCATTGTTAAATATACCCCAGCCAACGACATAGCAATTGGTGCCTGGCGATAATTCGGAGTTTTGAAGTGCTATCGGAGCCAAGATTGGCTTTCCAGCGAATGAGTTCCTTGGAACCGACAGTACAGCTACATCGTGCGGTTCTTCCACATCTGTGGTGTATTTGGGGTGAGCGGCGATTGCAATCACTTGGATTTTGACTACTGGCTTATCGAGGTAAGTAGTACCTCCGGCCAATACAAGCTGTAATATGCAGGCGTCAGTAAGGGGTTGTTCTGTTGCTTGAAGTTGAAAGTAAGCTTTAGCAACTCACCCGACTAGGATTAAGAACAGTTGTTCCCGAGTGTACGCAATGAGCCGCGGTCAGGGCATGCGAGTACGTAATGATGCTTGCAGTACAGATGTGCTGGTCGACTTCCCGCAAACTTAGTGTATATTTGAGGTATTCAGCGCTTACTGGCTCCCCATTAATGATACGCGCAGATTGCAATTCTTCAACGGGATTTGTCTGTTTTGTATTTTGTGCCAGCACTGTATACCGGCAAAGCAGTCCCAAAATTACTAGATGAATGACTTGCTTCATCGTGCAATGGTTCCAACTGAGACGAGCCTAGCATCTTTCCCGGTATTTAAACTCTGAAAACTCTGTCAGACTTCTAAACAGCTGTTTAAAGATTGGTTTGTTTACAGGGTTTATCAAGTCACTTTACGATTTGAACGGTATATTTCTTCGTCTATGGGATGTATTTTAATTTTCGTCAAGCAACGGTATTCCACCCATATGTACTTTCAATTCTTCCATATGTCAATTTGTTTGCATTCAAGGTTTCTTAGCCATCGTAGACCAGGCGTGATAATAGATTAAATTAAAAAATTAATTGAGAAGAAATTATTGCCAAATATGAATGATGCATGTGGTCTCAGAGACACAAAGCCTCTATAAACAAACGAAAACAAAAATGTTTAATATTTAAACGCACAGCATTTTCCGACCTGGTCACACATGTCACCGTTGTAGTTACGCTTTGTGTTCCCTTGAGGGATTAGATCAGACCGATTCAGATTCTGCTCGGGACCTTCGAATCGAAATTTTGGGAATAATTTAGCAATTTTAACGTTCATTTCAATAACGCTAGTAAACCCTGTAAATTGAATCAATCGAAACCATCCTAAAGAATCTGTTTATCTTATCACAAATGTACAAACATGCGGAATTACCAACTGTACTAACAATGAGAACGTATTTTTGCAGCCTCTAATTTCAATGCCAATCGATGTTCGATTCTTTTGATTGCATCTACATGTTATTCACCTTTTTTTATTGTACTGTTTACGATTACCAACCTGTATGAGTTTCCATCAAGCTGCTACCTTTCTCCCGTTGACAAAAATTGTTTACAAATTATTGGGTAACAGCTGACGTTTTTATAACTTGGAGGGAAGGCGAACCGAATGCAACTTAATTGAACTGGAATGCGTTTTGGATGTGGTACGAATCATTACTTAAATGATGTTTCGAAATGAATGTTCTCATGCTTAGCAGGGCAGCTCTGAGCATATGAAAAAAAAAATCGGTTGCAGACAAATCAATCAGACACGTTAAAACATCTGTCGTGGCAGAAAAATCATCTTCCTTTTTTTACTCTTCGTAAAACATGCCGTTGGAACACTTTACATGCGTGCTTCGTGGCTATCCGAAGTATCTGGCAAGCATTTTGTAAGCACAGATTGGACATTTGATGGTTCTGCAGTCTTCAGAAACCTTTTGAAGTTGAAGCAGACGAGCAAATTGTTTTCTTTGAGATTAATAGCATATGTTCTATTGCAAAACATTGTACTAAATACCGTAAAGCAGTATATTGTCGTGTTTTTTTTAAGTCTTGCAAAATACAGATACAAAAAAACTATTCGGCTGAAAAACAAAATACCACTCTGGATCGTTGCTAATTAAGTAAATAAGCCGACTGTAATGCCGACGACTAATTACGTTGCACTCAAAATGTGCCTTCATGCTGGTAGCAAATCCTACGAAAAACCATTATTTGCCGCACAACTTGTGTCAATAGAGCATCTCGTCTTTAGCGGGTCTCGTATTTTACTTTGGCATGTAACGAAAAAAGGAAAACAAAAATTCAACACCCTGTTGCCAATTACTTTACATCAAATCTCGAATTCCTGTTGCTAGCATGCTTCGCCACTGTTTTTTTTTCTTCTTCTGTTTGATATTACACTCGCAAATGAAGAAGATGCTAAATGTGCTGATACTCGAATGTGTGTGTATGTGCTTTTACACAGCAACATAAAAATATTTATGAAGGTTCGCATCAGCGCGAGAGAAATTAAAACATCAATCAAACAAACGAGGCGAAATAAAATTGACATTGTACACACAGGAGCACTGTTTTCGCTCGTTGCCACCGACCAGTGTAGTGTACGCTGGCTCGCCGCTTCATTGGTGTCCAACGCATTCGAACCGAACTTCATTAACGGTGATGCGGCTTGAATGATGCGTGTGCAAATTTAACGATAATTCGATCGGTAGAATTAACCCGATCTCAGTGTCTGACGCAGCGGAAACTCATTAGCGAATGCATTGGCGAGTGAGCTGTGAAAGCTCGAGCGCACTTGAAATGCTGTCTGTATTGTTGTAGAACGTGTTGCATGAGTAAAGATGAATATTAATAATGCCTTGAATAGCAAGTTTAAAAAAGCATGTTGTTTTTTTTTTTTGTTTTGTCATTTACAGGCAGTTCATAAAGCTCAGCAAAACAAAAAAGAGGAGAATAAAATCTGCTGCATCAAACAAAACAAACACAATTATATTTATGATGAAATGTACAGTAGGTGTTACTAGCAAATTGTTATAAATTGAAAAAAAAAATAATTTTTATTTATTTTTATTTAAGTGTAACGGCTTCGACCGTACTGCCAACACCGCATGTAATGCCTTGTAAATCTAGTTTATATACCTATTCATTTCCTCCCAGTTTTTTACCTTATTGCCCTTGCTGCATGCCCAGCTCGGTTGGAACAATACAAAAATTTACTTTCAAATATATAAAATAATAATTCTTGTGAAGTCAGAGTCAAATAAGAAGCAGCGGACGGGTGTTAATCCTTTTTCTTTAATAATAAACGACTTGGCCTTCTTGTTTGTTCTTTTAAATTGGATAGAAGGTAAAAATACTCTGATGGCCTTTATATAGATACATAGCTTCTCCTCTTTTTCTTCGCTCGGTGGGCCCGGAGTTTAAATTTCAATAAAACCTTTCCCAAGGTAATGTATACCGACTATCAAATCACTTGGCATCATCAAGTCTAGTAACCCATTCGATGATCGCCGTGACCTACTAAGGCGTTAAGCTAAGAAGAGGAAGAAAAAGACTCCAATAGTAAACTGTGAGCTCTTCCACCAGCTACTAACACAATATACAAGTTTCACTATCAACCGTCTATCGTTACTTGAACGCTTCCTTTAAAAACAAACCCACAGAAGACACTAAACGCATCTCCTTTTGGAGTGTTTTTGGGTGGAAAATCACGTTCCTTGGCTCTGAGCGCTTACATTACCGTTGGCGGCTGCCGAAAATGCCTGACTCATTCTTAGAATCCACACCATTGCTAGAATAAAGTGAAATCGGACACATGAGTATGTCCTGTTGTGTTTTGTACTTTGGTGTGCAAGAGGAAAAAGTTAAAGATTAGCAGCATTTTTAAGAACAAAAATCGTTCTCACACGAAAAAGAATAAAGCACAGAAGAGTCATACATCAGTGACTGTTTGTGAGTAATTTTGGATGTTCCGGAAAGCGTATATTTCCGTAAGAAGTTTCGATGCTTTAGCATAGCAGCGTGAGTTTAACGAACTGAAATTGAGTTTCTTGTGACGGTTGCGCTTTATAGAGGAAAATTACCTGCCTTATGTTAAGTTGTAGTGAAACGCATATGGTTTGCAGGTAAAATTTTTCTCTGATTTTGGCAAATTTTGGCCTGATTTGGTATGGTTGATTTTTTCAATGAAACCATTTCGGGAAAGTCAAATAACCAATTCAATTGAACTCCAATCCTTTATTTATTTATTTATTTATAATTAATTATGACGGTCCAGTGCCGTATTGTCCACACCGCTTGTGTTGAATAAATTTTATAATCATATTGTTGTGGATGGTTATGGTGATGGTGATGATGTATTCGTGGATGATGGTCCCCGTTTTTAAGGTTCGGTTCTATTGTTGTGGCTATTGTAATGATGGTGGTTGGTTGCATCCGAATTCCGGCTATTGTGGTGTTGTGGCCGTTCTATTGTTGTCCTTTGTGGATTGGTCTGGTCTGCAACAAACAAACAAATATTGTTAAGACAGCACGAACATTTATTTGTCTGCGTACAGTGTTCTCCAGTGCAGTCCAGCAATGACATTCGAAGCTCAATCTAGTCAACGTTCAATCAAAGGATGATCGCCAAACACCCCGAACCCGACGCAAACTCTGTCAAACTCAATGTGTCAAAGCTGGATCGGAGTGGAGAACACTGTAGTTTGAACAACGCCTGCCTCCCTTTTACGGCAGTGTTGGAATCGCCCTCAAATGCTGTTGCCCAGTCATCGGATCACCCGTGGCACTACAAAAAATACACTTCAGACATAGACAACACAACATTTAACAAAAAAGGAATTGGGGAATACGAATAAGGATTGGAAGGATACTAGGGATGTGGAATCATAGGACAAGACCGTTGTCTCTGGCGAATCGGTAAATGATCCTCATGTAGAGGAGGTCCCTGGTAGCCAACACTTCTCTGATTTCTGTACCCGGTCGTCTGCCGACATTCTCGACTGCGCTCAACAAGGAGGGTCTTGCGGTTTCAAACTCCACGCAGGACCACAGAAGGTGATCCACATCGTGGAATCCGTCACCGCAGCAACACACTTTTGTCTGAGCCAGAGTTATACGCTGTAGATGAGCATTCAACGCAAAATGATCCGACATCAGTCGAGACATCATTCGTATGAATGCCCGGTCTACAGAGAGCCCATTGAACCAAGGCCGCAGGGACACTTGCGGAGAGATCGAGAAGAGAAAACGCCTGAGTTCATCCGCCTCCCACATGCTCTGCCAGCGAGACAGGAAAAGTTGCTGTGGGAATCGAAGGAACTCCTGGGCCGAGATCGGTCGGTCGTAAAAAGCGCCTTGTTGGACGCCTGTTTTGGCCAGTTTTTTTTAAATTAGCAAGATCCTAAAACCCTTATCGAACATTGAGCCAAGCAGTTCAATGATTTTGATGGTAAGGACCTGACTCTTACCAGTCTTCGAAGAACTCAGAGCTTCAATAGCACTAAGGCTATCAGTGAAGATGAAGTACTGGTCCGAAGGACTCGCTGTTATCATCAATAGTGCGTACAAGATTGCTGCTAGCTCTGCGGTATAAACACAACAAGACTGCCTCAATTTGAAAAAAGCTTTGGTGGACTCGCTAAAAACACCGAAGCCAGTGCCCTCCTCAGAGGATGATCCATTAGTGTAGTACTGGCTTATTTGGTTTAAATGACCAAACTTGTTAATGAAAATGCCCGGAACTACCCTCGGGCGAATATCAATCGGTATGGTATTAATTTCCTCGCGCATCGAGGAATCTGTTGTTAAAAGGGAACTGAAGTTCTCAGGAAGGGCAGCACGATTTAATGCCTTTGGAGCGCTAGGATGCACTTGTAGGGTAAACAAAATCTTCGTAGATCTTTAAGATTTTGCTCTTAGAAGCGCTTCAAAATTTTCTTTTATCAAAGAAATCCAATGCTATTAAGTTGTTTAATTGAGGAATAATATAAAAAAGTGACGATAGATACGATAGACTTACGATAGAAAGTCATTATAAGACGCACATGGCTAGTAACTGTTAAACGCTTATGCTATATGTATTGTGATATAACTTCTTCACAGAAAACGTTGATCGGGATTGATATAGCTAGTATTACAACTAACTTAACTGTCCTCATTACTCACTAAAGCTTCTGAACATATTAAATGACTGCATAATAAATGATTAAACTGTTGTTTTTATTCGCAACTGAGGGAGCCATTGCTTGGACAAGTTCTTTGAACTATTCAATCAACATACTATTATAGCGCGCGTTTCGAAGACACAGTAGAACCGAGAATCGCATTCTTCCCGGATCATTTCATCATACGCAGGACTGACACAGGAATTTCCTGCGACAGGTAAAACTGAAAGAAAGAATGGCAGAAATAAGATTTTGTTTTTGAAATGGCCCCTCTTTCAATTTTTTAAATCATTTTATAAACTAAATTATTGAAAGCAAACAAGAAGATATGGTTCACCAAAAACTGTGCGGTATAGACAAACAAGAAATTATTCTCTGTTTATATTATGTAAAACACAAAAACTTTAGGCAAAATACACTGTCCAATTGCAAATAAAGAAAGAAAAGCAATCCTGAACTGCAAGCCAAAACATCCTACAGTTTTCAGGCCAAAAACGAAAGAAATCTTCGTGTAAGCTTGTGAGCAGATTTTTTCGTTTTTCGTGTGAAATCAAACCTATAAAAATGGGTTTCATGCGTTGTAATATATCAGTTGTTGTAACAATGACACACGAACATGGATTGTTGTAATACACGTCCTTACGTAGGTGTTAGAATACAAAAATCCGTAAAAAGATGTTGTAAAGCCTACGCCTGTTTTTGATTCTACCAGCAAGAACGAGGTCACCTTTGCGAAAATTATCATCACCTTAAAGGATATTTTGTCGCGTTCAAAAAAGAGTTCCAAGAACAACACGCACAGAAACCTGAATTTGTTCAACAAAACTTCGTGCGTTCATACTCCCACCCAACCCTAAACCCTTCCCAATATGGTGTAACCACCGCTTTTACCAGTGCATGCTTGACCAAGGCTTTGGTAAAATAAAACAAGTAACATCCACACAAAAAAGAAAAGAACAAATACACCCATTTCACCCAACTCCGGTACATGCCGCCTCCGGTATCATCACCATCAGTAGGCTCATCCTTGAACGCCTTCACCGTCGTTACACGGCTGTGTTGTTTTTCTGGCGTTGTTGTTATTTTTTTTCTTCCCTCCACATCCCCCAACCTCGATGGTTGGGTCCGTTATGCGAAGACACAAACGTAAGATTACAATCTTATGCTGATGGGAGAAGATTTAACGCATCCCTCCAGGGACGAATCTTAGTCGCTGGTCTGGCAAGATATTCCTCACGAAAGACTACCCGTTTCTGCTTTTCTGCTATGCCCACCTGCCTGCCGGCGGCAATGCCTCGCACCAGGAGCTTTGCTCATCATCTTTGTCTTCGTGCCGCTTGGGGGCTGTGCTGGTGGGTACCGTTGCGTCTTTAGCTGCAACGAAATGCCAAAACAAGGAACAGATCTCCTAAGCCCTCGGAAGACATTCAGCAGCAGCAGCAGCAGCAGTAGTAGTGCCGGTAGCATGCGTCAGCCCTACCAAGGGAATCCTTTTCATATTTTATGATGTTCGTAACATGTACGTATTATACATACACGTTCTCGTACATATTTCGCTATTTGACCGAGCCAGAGCACCACCACAGGAAACGAAGCGTCCGTACCATTTACCGAATACACCGGTTCGCTTGAATAGTCCTGCGGCTGCTTCTGCTGCTGCTCGAGCTACCGTAGTAGCAGAAACCCGTACCCGGCAGGAACGCACTTTCGACGCGATTTGGTGAACAGTTTTGTGGGATTTCTTGTTTTTTATCTCGAGTCTTCTGATTCTTCTTTGTATGAGTTGAGTTTTATTTTGCCGCCTGGTTGTCCGTGTCCGCGTTTGCTGCCATAACCAAATGCTCCAAGTGCCTTTGCCAAGTCACTCCGTAAGCTCGAAAGGTACGTTGGGCGAGACAGAGAGAACGTTACCGCTTTTTTTGGTTGTCTGTGCTTTCGTAGTAGTTGCCTTACTTTTTCCAACTAAAAAAGCTTCCATGCTAAGCGAACCATTTTTAGCATGAAGAGAATAGCCTGTGCCGGGTGCATGAGCGTGGCAAGTTTGAACCTTGTACGTGCCGTGAAGTGTCGCCTTCAGTTGACGATAAGGACTGCGAGAGACGGTAGCTCTTTAACGTGTGTACCATGGTCTGAGTAGCCGCGTGTACTGCACTGCAGGGCACTGGCAAAAAAAAGGGATTCGGCAAAGGCTTTAAGTTTCGGAACAATTAGTTTGTTGATGCTTGTTTTGCGCTGAAGCTGTTATTAAGCTGTAAAAGGTGAAGACGGATGGATTCGTTGGTGCGAGCAGGATGAAAATTGGTTAGAAGTCGTGTATGATCATATGTTGGCAAAATCGATGAAAGTTTTCATATAGAGACATGTGTGCTGTGCAACTTAAAAAGTTGAAACAATTGTAGTAAATGGAAGAGGTGCTAATTTTTATGAAAATGTTCAGAAAGTTGTTATAATTGTTGTTTAATTTGAAAACTATGAATGATTTTTAAAGTTGATGTTCATATAGCTTTTCATTTAAATATGTTTTGTCTTACTTGCTTACATTTTTTGTACATTCTTTTTTTATGATTTATTTCACTAAACTTGATATCACTACAGTGAGTCCAATCATCGACACTCTAAGCAACATACCCATCAAATCATTTGAAATTTTCTCCCATGATGTTGGTAACTCATTCTATGAGAATGTCGCTGTAACCAACAAACATCGTTTCGATGTTTTCCGATATACACCCTGCGGCAAACTCACGAAAAGGAAAACATCTGTCGCTGGGACGAACTCACAGAGACAAAACAAGTACACACAACATAGTGACGTCATGGGATGATAGTCTACTGACCGAAATTTGGCCATAACTGCTTTCGTTTGCGGATGACACTCTGTTTAGCTTCGGGTGGAAAATGAGTGTCATCGATGCAGCAAGGTTTGTCTCGTTCTTTCGTAGCATTTTCCGGCATTGATTTGAACTTATTTCATTCCAAACATTGTTGTTCACATTCATTCATTTCTCAACGTGAACAATCGAATCAGAGACATCAATCGAAATGTGTCCAAAATACAAATAGCTTATTCATCTTTGATAACTTACTTATACTTATGTCTCATTATAGTATGCTAATGCTCGGGGACAGTATTCAAAGATAGCATTCAAACTCATCAGTGGGTCAAGCTAGAACTTCACCATTAAAATAGGCAACGAGCAGAAATACATTTTGCCACCCCAAAGAGTAATATTTCTTTCCCCTTGCACATGGCGTGTCAGTTTAATTGTGTCAGAGGTCTCCAATCTTTGCCGTTTCCGCCCGATACCCGGACACATAAAAGCCTGGAATCATGCACAATTGTGCTCGTGAATTGGCACCACCGTGTACACGCTAGAAACGGCCATGTGTCCCGGATGTCAACGCGCGGACAAGTGGACATCCTGTTTTCGATCGGTTTATGCAGATAGTCGTCATGAATATTTAATCTCCGACTGTGACAGTGAATTGATTGTTGACTTTATGCGTTTTTTATCGCTTCCACTTTCTTTCTTACCTCCGTCGTGTATGTCCTTCCTTTTCACTGCCAGCAGCATAACCATAGAAAGCATGAAGTGTGGTCCTTATCAAAAGCAGCTCGCGTAGTACCACCGTCTAGCAATGCGCACGAATGGTGGTCCATTTTGCCCGAGGCCCGGCGACAAATAGGTCGGGTACGTTCACGTTTCTTCCCGGCACACTTTGTGGCACAATTTTGACGAACGTGTCGTACGAATGCGTTTGTTGGGTGGGTGAGATCGTTGGATGATTTATTATTAAATTGATTATCTAAATGGATGAGCGTCGTTTGGGCGGGCTGAGGGTCTAATGCTCCCGCTGGCAGGACCTCCATCCGGGAATATGGTATGCGCATCGAATAATGATGAATGGTGGACCTTTTGCATCGACAAACGGCTCGTAAAGACCAACCGGACGCTCAATGGGTCAGCGGGATTTAAGGGCGGGCGAGTTGAGAATCGATATCGCTGGTACTGTCCTTCTGCCGGTTCACGAAGGGTTGTGCTGCTTTGCATGTGTGATTACTTTCATTTAAAGATGTGGTTTGCGTTAAAGGTGTTGTACGGTATGAGGGCTGACGGACGTATGAATTTTAAAGTGCCTGGAGGATTCGGGGGGGTAGGAAAGCCTGGAGGACACTTTATTATAATCAGAAATAGCAAAAATACAATCAAAAGAAGTTAAATAATTTCTTAACATTGATTCACTTAAGATTTCATGAAAATAAAGTCATTTTCTATAAAATGACTTGCTATAGAAAATAATTTAAAGGGTTATAAAAATCCTACGTTTTTGAAATAATTTCTAGCTTTCCTCCGCCAGTTTCCAGTGTAAACTGGAACCTAGAAAAAGATCACTTTGGGTTTTGAAGCAAATTATTTAAGGTGTTTGCTGTATGGGAAAATCCATAATTCTCCCTAACGCTGTCTGTAAATATAACGTTGAACTATGCTGGGTTACGTTTGCTATTAGAAGGGCAATGACTTCTGCAGAAAATATGGATCTGTTGCAGGGGAATTTAATAGCAGCGTGTAGAAGGAAAGCAAGATGGTGAGAATGAAGTTTGATGTTCACTAGATTCTGAGAGCTTTTCGGGGTATTATCATGTTTAATCTAGAGCGGATGTCGTTCTTATTGTCCCACTCTATATTGGATAGTGAGAATGTGCTTCCAAGAGTGTGAAGATTTTGATTTAGATTCAGACATTAGTTATGCAGGGAAGTTATTGGTTTGTATGGTTGTAAATGACTTGTTTTGTCATTCATATCTTTCGGCATTGAAGTTTGTCTTTTGAATGAGTTTTGACAAAGAAAAAGGGATGGCTAAGTCTGAATAATTTACTGGAAAATTAATTTAATGTTAAAGTTAATCATAAACTTATTAAATAATTGCTGTAACTCCTTTTCTAATTACAGTTCTGTTCAATTATTTCAGATTTTAATTATAATTATAAATCATAACAGTTTTATAAATTCTCTTCCTTTGGAATGTCGTCGCCTTCAATTCTTCGTAGATATTTCTCATGTTTCAAGAGTTTCAATCTAACTTTAAAATTTAAACATCTGCACCGTTTAACAAAACACGAAAAAAAACTATTTAACACCAATCAACAGCCAAACAACCAACCAAACAATTGAAACATCCATAGGAATGATAAACTGGATCATGTTACCCTAGTGCTCATTGCGTTCCCTACTACTCGTACGAGTTACCAAGGTCACTAACACCCACATACTCACTCACAGCATGCATGGCCGCAATCGAACACGTGTTGAGAAGTTCGGGCTCAACAATGGTTCATCATCGCTTTCGTTGAGTGTCCAGTGAGAGGTTGTGAGTGACCCTCGTTCATCGTAAACTGCTTGTCCGAGTCCAACTTCGGTTTCTGCACACTTTCGTCGATTCACCGTTTATCGATGAAACACTCGTGGTGGATTTTCCCGACCCACCAAAACACCACCAGATCGAGTGAGAGAGAGAGAGAGCGTGTGTTTTGGATGGAGCTCTAACACACTACAGATGTAAACATCAGGAGCGTGTGATGTGTGTAAAGCTTACACATTACGCTCTCGCACTCTCGCTACTAAAGCACACCGGTGGAGCGCGCATGTCCTTCCTGCTGGAGGAAAATCAAATCCGTACCAAGCAGTTCGGGCGTTTTCCGTGCCATTTCCCATTTCGGTCCTGGGTGGGCTTTTCTCTCACAGCTGGTTTACGCTTTTGACAGCCATGAAGAGAGCGAGAGAGAGGGAGAGAAAGAGAGCCTTTAAGCAGCAGCTGACCGGGAGAGTGTGAGTATTGGGGCACCTGTCAGATCCTGCTGGCATTGGGTGAAAGTGAGCGGAACTCTCCGGCTTTTCACCGTGAGCAGGGAAAAGTGTACGGGATAAACGAACATCACACCGCTGGCTACTGGTACGGACTGGTTCGTTCTAGAGCCGGGAGTCAGTTTCAATTCTCGCCCGTACGGAAATTCATCCAGCGCAACGGACACCCGTGTTCTGCGTGTGGTCGTGGTCGGCATCTTCGTAGTCGTTTCGCGTTTTGTGTCACCGTTCGGTGCAGTTTTTGACAGTGAAAATTTTGGATGCAATTTGGTCCGAAACTATCCGATTGCTTGGTTTGACGCAGCGCAGCGTGTAAGCATACGCGTTTTGTTACTACTTTACACACTCAAGCAGCAGGATATACAGTTCTTGGCAGCATTTACCACCAAGCATTCCGATAGAAGTGGGCGTGAAACAAGCGTCAACAAAAATCAATCTGGCATTGTTTTTTGCTCCCTCCTGTGGTTGGTATACTTATAAATAAAATAGCTGTGATCGAATTTCCGAAGGCCCTTTGCGTGCCAGTGTGTGCGTGTTCTATTGCTCGTTTTCCGAGTTGTGTGTGTATGGTTTTTTTTTTCACCGCAACCAAATGTCAAAAATCCACCCCGTGAAGGATACCCTCGCTCGTTTCGGAGTTTTCAAGTGAAAGTTCGGTTCCATCGTGCTGGTTGTGGGATGGAAAGAATCACACAAAAAATCCATAAAATCAACAGAAACTGAAAGTAAAAATTAAGCGACCGTGTTTGTTTGTGTGCGTGTATATGTATGTGTGTGTGGGCCGTGAATTTCCCAGTGTCGAACGTGATAGAAATCGATTTTATCCACCACCACCACCACCGCAGAACAATACCGAACCAGTTGGGGTATTTTGCCGGTTTTTTCCCCGAGACTCAGGTGAAGGGCGCGCTCGCTTGCTCGCTTTTGCCTTCACGCATTCCGTTGCTTGGGTTTGTTTGGGTTTTAGGGGCGGCCGTAGCTTTGGGGAATTGCTGGTACCAATTATTTGTTTTGTTTTCTCTATTCGCTTTGGCTTTTCTCTCATTGGTGGTCTTCGCCAAGAAAAAGACCGCAGGGAAAAGGCGTTGTTTAGTTAGCTCGTGGGGAAAGCTGGGGATGACCGGGAGGTTCCTGGGAATGATTGGTTGATGTGTGAACGGCACGCACGGCAGCTCGCTGGTACGCGTCCGGCCGTGGTAGTTGTGAGTTGAAATGTGTTAATTAGTTTGACGGTAATGCTTTATTTATATTTATGACCTGCCCGTGCCCTCCGTTCACGGTGAGCGCAGAAAGCTTTTGCCGTCATATTGGCCCAAGCGCTCCAGATGTCGATCGGTGGGTTGTCCAAATTATATCAACATTGTTAAAAATTTAACCATCATGACTTGTTTATACGGTTCCGGTGGATTCCTTCTGGTAGCCGCACAAAAAAGCCAAATATCATTAAAAGGAAAAGAATTGAAAAAGCGACCAACGTCAGCAACGTGTATGTGTAGAGTCCGTTCCAGCTGACTACTTTAGTGTTATGTTTATCATTTGTGGAAAAAGATACGAAAAGCATGAAACCAATGCATAATTTATGTTTAGCTCAAAATGAGTGAAACCTTCCATGAATTTCTCGAAAGAAACCGCCGAGATTTGACCGATGCGTAGAAAGTGTGAGTTTAATCGTGCTTCATATATGTGTGTGTGTTTTGAAAATTTCTCCAACAGGATAATAAATCAAGTGTAACCGTGGAAAATATAACAACGAAAAACAAGTGCACCAAGGGAAGCAATAAAAAGGAAATCAACATCACGTAAGTGTGCGTATATGCCGTTTTTTTGTGTGTATGTGTGTGTTTCGGTGCCTGTGCTTGGAGAGTGTAAATCCCACTTTGAGTGGCGCAATTCCGAAAGAAGTGAAATGAAATAAAATCAAAACATCATCATCATAAGGGGCTATCGTCCCTTTAAGGCCTACTACGGTCACGTCCAACCGGCTGCTTCTCTGTGACAGGTGTATGTGTGTGTGTCCGCTTTTTTTTTGTTTAACCGTGGATGATTGTGCTCAAAATCGGGAAGGTCAAATGGAATAATATTGAAGCAATGTTGGCCCTACCGGTCCGATCCTGAGCACCGTGAGCTATAAAACGGGAAACCTAAAGGATAAAACCGTGCCCTTGCTGTATATTTAGGCAAACCCGTGCCCGGTGCCCCAGTGAAGCGAACTCTCGGCCCCATTCCGGGAGGTGACGCGTGTTCGTGGTGGTTGTTTTTCCGGTTTTTGTTCACGGTGCTTTTACCAGCCGTGTAAGTGTTCGTGTTTGTATTATCGGTGTGTGTTTTGTGTGCGTGTTTGTGCGTAAAAAGGGGCACTTGAAGGAAGTTTTGTCACAAGTCTGTCTGTACACGCACAGTGGTGGCAAAGAAAACATACGCAAGAAAGGATACACAGCCATTGACCCTCGCAAAACGTATGTGAACGCACCGGCAGGACATTCCTGGCAAAGGGCGCTCTCTCTCTCTCCCCCTCTCGACCGAAAATAGGCAACCAGAAGCAGTGCCAAAGAAGGAGCCCGCCAAAGGAACGAAAAAACCAACAGCGAGTAAACAGCACACTCGGACACTACCCCCCCGGCGGGGTTGATGGTCGAAAAGGGGGTCGACCGGGCGACGCCTTCGGAATAAACAAAGTCATCAAAATTTAAGGTTTTTATTATTAACTTTTGTGCCTTTTTCCGCTTCCCTTAATTTTGGGTTTTTCACGCTGCAAAAAAAGCACACCCCGGCCCAGCCGAGCACCTGGGGGACTTTCCCTTTTGTAAAAAAAACACACACACATCTAAAGCCATCTAGCCAGTGGGAGAAAAAAGCTGGTCCATGCAAGCGCAAGTTGTTTCTAGCTCGCTTGGCTCGTTTTATTGCACACCAGAAACATCGAACTTGGCCCGGTTTTCTCGAACCAAAGGGCCAGAACATGCAGCAATTTCCCGCCGCCCTGGGAAAAGGGATCGGTTGAACGGGTACTTTTCCGGCTACCGGAAGCCACAATCCAACTGGAACGATGTAAAGAATACAATTTCGGCCAACTTTGCCAACGCCTCTAGAAGCGAGTTCCGACGGGCGTCCGTTGCTCTGGTGCTACTGGTGGTGATTAATTTTTCATTAGATTCTGGTCAGATTGGAAAAGCAAGGATGGGCAGGAGATGTAGGTAGGGGTGGTTTTGTGTTTTGGAAGGGTGGAGAATTTTCCTTCTTCTTTTGCAGTTTCATTTTACGCACATTCTGTCCTTTGAGAGTTTGTTGTTTAGAAACGGCGAGAAAACCTTGAACCCTATTTTCTATGGACCAAACCAAAACTTTCCGCTCAACCTCGAGAGGTTTGGGATTAATTTTAGTATTTGATTACAGTTATTTTCGATTTCGATTGGCTGTCGTGTTTAGCTTAAGCCATCATGCACGTGTTTCTGTGGCGTGTCCTTGTAAGTAAAGGTAAAAAATATTTTTTTATTGACTTCTGGAGGTGTGTTCTTAAATAAGCAATCCCATTTTTAGACTTGCTAGACGAATAATTATTTGATTATTTAATGTTCTTATCTTTTTGGCCACTCAGAACTATTTGACTGTTAAGTCGCTTGGAAGAAGTTAATTAATATGCTATCATTTGGTCCGCTGCTATTATTACCATCCATACAGCTCCAAAAATGTTACAATTTCTAATAAATACCTCGCACTAAGTCTCTTAATTACAGTCCAAATTGAAACTCAAATTAAACTCCAACATTTCAAAACTAACCAACAAATCCTTAAAATCATCCTTGCTTTTGAAATGGTTCTTATGCTGCTTTTCACCCAAAATCCGGTAAAATTGTTCAGAAATTTGCTCTGCTTAATTAATTCCTCGTGTCTTCTTGGAATGCTCGATCTTCTGCGAAAGAATTGTTCGCTGTTCGGATGGAAAGCAAAAAAGTATTCACCCAAATAAATTGGAAAGTATAGATTCAATTTGACGGGCAATGAAATGAATAATAATCCGAATGAATTTTCTCCTTTCCGACCATCCTGCTTTACAACTGAGATGAGAAAAAAACTGGACACGTGAGATTAAATTCTTGGAATGAGGATTTCGGATGAGTTTTCGGTTCAAGTTGAACTCACCTTTGAAAAAGGAAGCTAAAAGATTATAACAAATTGATTAAACACATTATATTACGCAGTATTGTTCAAAAGACATCGAAACTATGGCCAAGAAACAATAAAACTTTCCTTCATTTCGATCATATACTTTATTTATGGTTCAAATTATCTCCATTTTATACACGGCACCCCAACCGCATGCAAATTTGTAACCAAAACTGCTATAATTTAAAGTAAGTAGACAGATGACCCAACATACAGTTCACCTTCTACGTAGATAGCGTAGCACGAAGGGTTTACTGAATAATTTTCGTAATTACATCGTTCCCGGGATACTTGTTCATGTTTACGTGTCCGTTTTCTCGACCTTAATCCTTGCCCATGCTCTACGGATGAACCATTTCTTGCTGTAGAATTTTAATCTGCCTACCAACGCTAGAGGTAAACAGCAGCCAGCCATTCAGCCCGCCTGCCTTTCACGGTGTGCAGATCAACATAATAATCATCCACCTTAAGGCTGCACAATCGTTCTTTCTACGCGAGCAGTAAATGAGCGGCAATGAAGAGGAATAAGAAAATGGCAATAATGAACCAGTTTGCTGCCCTTAAATCCCGGGCAAAAACTGGCAGCAACAAACAAAAAATATCACTGCGAAAGAAAATCACCTTGGAAACAATACTGTCCTCCCACTGTCGCAGCAAAATAGCACCATAATTGAGACGAGGGTAAAGTAAACCGCCCACCACACAGTGATAAGCAACATTCCTAGACGCTGCGGTTATGTTTTGCCCGTTGTCGGCGGCCGTGCAAAGAGTGGTGCCTTTTTTTTTTGTTTCTACCATTACTGGTGCTACCCCATTTTTGCACCAGCGTTGCAGATTACGCCTGGAAATACAAAAAAAGGGAGCAAAAAAAAATCATAAATGAGTCTGGTGGAATAAGTCCACCATAATAATTGGAAAACTGGGTCAATGGAGAAGATGATTTTTGTACTGCCGGTGAATCCTGTGTCCGTGAGCGGAATGAAGGACGATGACGGTAGGAAAGTGTGGCGGCTTCCGGATAAGGGATGCAGTCATTTTTAAGTGATCCTTCTGTGAAGAGTAAATTTGAAAGTTTTACCTCAAACGGTAGCGGTGTGTGTTGGATTTAAAGAAATCAAAGTTGAAAAAAGAATAGAAAAAGCAATGCTAACAGGTTACCGAGTGGCACTTAATAGACAATTTAAGAAGATGAAAGAGGTTTTGTTCGAAAGGAGAAACTGCATAATGGTGGTTAATTTGAAATGAGTGGTTTTGTTTCGGTTTGAAATAACTGATGCTAAGGAAAAAAGAGAAACATTTTCGTTGATGAATGCAGGCAATTATTGCAGCTTTCGGAAAAATAAAAAATCTTTGAAACTTTTTAACAAAATAATGGTTTCGTGGAGGAAAGGCTTGAGGGGTTTTCTACGGTTTTGTAATAGACAATAGCTATTCGGTACTCAAGCTAAGAGAACAAATAGAATTATGTTTGAAAGATTTATTCGGAACACAGCAACAGCAAAACAGCAGAATTGTTGGGTAAATACTGTGATTACATAAAATAGCAGCTTTATTGTGCTATTAATGCTTTGCGGCCTTGACCTGATGAGAAATTCTTCAACACTACTCATGGTAGCAAAGTCACTGCGAAGTCAGTGCAGGTTGGCTGATAAGTCCCCGGTCTAACAAAGAAAAACACATTTTTTTGTCAAAATTCGTTTTTATTATTCAACATAGTTCCCTTCAAGAGCGATACAACGATTATAACGACCATCCAATTTTTTTATACCATTTTGGTAGTACTCCTTCGGTTTTGCCTCAAAATAGGCCTCAGTTTGGGCGACCACCTCTTCATTGCAGCCAAACTTTTTCCCTGCGAGCATCCTTTTGAGGTCTGAGAGCAAGAAAAAGTCGCTGGGGGCCAGATCTGGAGAATATGGTGGGTGGGGAAGCAATTCGAAGCCCAATTCATGAATTTTTGCCATCGTTCTCAATGACTTGTGGCACGGAGCGTTGTCTTGGTGGAACAACACTTTTTTCTTCTTCGTTCTTTTATCGGTCGTTAAGCAACCAAAAGTTGCTTGACAAAAGACGCTCTGTCTCACAAACTAATTGACAAACAGACGTCAAATTTTGACACGAATCATTTGAAGGTTGGTGCTATATAAAAATAATATGCATTTAATACTAGCGGCGCATTCTATGTGTCAGACCGGGGACTTATCAGCCAACCTGTTATCCATAGAATTTCAGGATGAGCGTGTTTGCAATAGCGGTCAAACATTGACAAACGAAATCCCTGCAGCATCCGACTGCTTTAATTGCTACCAATTGCAATCATTGCATTGATTTGGATTTGAAGATTTGCAAGATGATCCTAAAGATTGTGCTGATTGATGAGATTTCATATGACGCTCTGCAGCAATTTAACTATTTAATATTAAACCTTACGTTTTGAAATAATAATTGCGATAAATAAGGTGAAACAATGTCTGTGGGTGACGTTTCGAATTTGTTGGATTATTTAAACATTAATTTAATTAACGCATGACATTGACATCGTTGGCAAGACGAGAGCGCAGGTGTGTGATATATCGCACACTTATTCGCCCAGTGGTCCTATATGGTCACGAGTCTTGAAGTATCCGAGCGAAGGATGCAAACGCTCTTGGCGTGTTTGAACGTCGAATCGTCGAGCATGGAGTATGGAGAAGAAGGATGAACCACGAGCTGAGCCTGAGCTATACGGAGAAGGTGGCAAAGACCGGCAGGATACGATGGCTGGGGCATGTTATGAGGATGCCGGACTCATGCCCCGTCAAGAAGGTGCTCGTCAGCGACCCCCAGTTCGACACGAGGCGTCGGGGAGCATAGCGAGTTCGTTGGCTGGATCAGGTGCAGGGAGTTCTGTCGAAGAACCTGTGCCTGCATGGATGGGAAGCTGCAGCAAGGGATCGAGATTCCTGGCGATCTATTGTTGACCGGGCCATGTCACAACGACGTGCTCTTTAAAAATAATTATAAACGCAATTATAATTTTATATTAGTCCCTCTATCCCTAAACATTAACTTATCATACTTTACTATTATTAATAATAAACAGTTAATAATTTACAGTTTAAATTGAACGCAAAATGTAACGCATACCAAAAAATTAACTACACACTCCCCACACCCCACATGACGGGACACGAAATTTTGCCCGGTCAGTCATTTTACGGCACGATACCATGATGGGGCTCGGTAGGTTAGCTTAGACGAACGCTATCCGCGGACCCGAAATGAAACTAAACATATTTTGCCCCCGAAAATGCTTCCTTTCCATCAATGCGGCGCCCTCTGACGTTGAGGGCGCCAAGACGTGTTATGAGCGATGAGCTGGCAAAGTTTTGTTGTACCGTACCTTACCAAAAGGGATGCTAGCGTGAGCTGGCAGGTAGGTGCGTGAGTTTGACTTTTGACCGGTTTTGGTATGCGTTACAAAATGTAACGCATACCAAATAGGAGATTTAACCAAATAGGAAAAAAAAGTAATGAAAATGAACATGACATAAACAAACGAGTTAACAGTAGCAAAATTAGAGATTAGCGAGCAAAATACTAACGGAGTTCATCTGATACCATGAGACAATTTACTTTCCGGTCAGTAAAAATTCCTACAAGCTGTATCTTACCATTTTTATCGTTTTTCGCAATCTTTTTTCTCATAAAACACTCAAAAACTCTTAAATTGACGGTAAAAATATAATCAAATGCCATTTTTAGTCCCACATCCATTTCGGTGTCTATATAACTTTTTTTCCGATTAAGTTATTACAAGTTAAGGCGAACTAGTCGACACAAGGCAAATAAAAAAATAAAAAACGCACTCGGCGCATTTGAACCCACCTCCATCGTTATCGTTCACCTCCCAGATGACCCCAATCCCACGACCACGCATCGCCAACAAAATAATACAAACACCAGCACGACCCCCACGAAGAAAAAAGCCCCCTTTTGGGGGTGGGCCTTAAGTTATCGTGCACCGAAAATCTCGTTTACAGCCATAATGACACTTTGGCCCCGTTATTTATCGCACTCGCGTTGCCCATTTGTACCAGGGCGCGCGGGTACGCGCTGTTGTGTTCGAAATGCGAATCCTCCATCCTCGCGATACCGGTCCTCGCCGTAATTTCGGTTGAGGTTTTGTGTCACCATTTTCCTTACTTCTTCCACTTTGGTTTTGTTTGCCCGTTTGTTGTGTTATTATGGTTGGTTACCTTCCGCACCACACCAGTGGCTGTAGGACAACAACAACAAAAAGTAACTTCAATCGTGGCTGGCGAACCTCACTCAGGGAGGGATCATTTCACTGAAATATTCAATTTCCGTCTGCTTTCGCTCGTAATAATTCACCGTCGTCGTCACCATCATCGTACACTTTAGTTTCTAGGGGAGCCGTGTTTCTTGTTTGTTTGAACCAAACGACACCGGTGATGATATGATTCGATGGGAATTTTTCTGCGTCTTTTCTTCGGTCGCAGTCGCGTGTACGGTGTGCTGGAGCTTGAAGCTGACTGCCCGGGTGTGTGGATGTTTGGCCCAGTCACTGAGCGACGCATTTCGTTCGGTGCGAGCTAGCCCGAAGGTATGGCCCCACTTGCAGAGAAGCAACGAAATGGGATGGAGATGGAAAATCTAAATTAACCTATTAAGTTGACCCCAAGCGGTTGGGTACACAGTCTTGAAAAGTTGCACACAGTTCCTTCCTATCCTGCAGCGGACAAAAGCGTGGACTCACAAGGCTTAGCCGCCAAAAAAGGCTAAGTAAACACACATTCCATGATGGTAATTCTACGATAAGCTTCCAATCATAACACGCCAACAACGAAGCCGCACATTTCGTCTCATTTCGCTCACCAAAAGGTGGCAACTCAGCGCAACTTCAAAAGGGCGAACTTCAAGCAGGGTCGTCGCCCGGCACTCCTTAAATCGATGCCAAAGGTAGCACGGCTATCTGGTTAAGGTGATGTTGGCACTGTTTACAGTTTGTAGTCCAGGCTGTGAGGTTTTCGCTTCTCTGCCAAACCAGTGCGCGTGGTTCACAGATTGGGGGGGTAAAGGAAGTTTTTTCGGGTGGGCGCGACTGTTTACAGGTCTCGCGCGGAAGCGAGAAAAAACTTTTCCAATTAACTACACACTCCCCACACCCCACATGACGGGACACGAAATTTTGCCCGGTCAGTCATTTTACGGCACGATACCATGATGGGGCTCGGTAGGTTAGCTTAGACGAACGCTATCCGCGGACCCGAAATGAAACTAAACATATTTTGCCCCCGAAAATGCTTCCTTTCCATCAATGCGGCGCCCTCTGACGTTGAGGGCGCCAAGACGTGTTATGAGCGATGAGCTGGCAAAGTTTTGTTGTACCGTACCTTACCAAAAGGGATGCTAGCGTGAGCTGGCAGGTAGGTGCGTGAGTTTGACTTTTGACCTGTGGTGTAGTTCAACAGAATGCGTGTGTGTGTTTATGATGGCTTTGACTTCAGCCAACGCACCCAACAAAGCTCGAACGGTCCTGTAGGCTGTGAAGTGGTGGAACGGAAGTGGAGCAAATTTTTTGTTGTCTAGTTCTGCACCAGGCGTTCCAGCACGGCCTGAGAGGAGTGGGTTGCGATACCAACGATTGGATGTCAACGACAAGCAGAGTGAATAATTTACGACAATAGCTCATGGTTTGGCGATCGGTCACGGGAAACTTCACCAATGGTGGTAGTCGTCGTGTGTTGGCTGTGCGTTTTATGGCGAGTGGGACAGCCCAAAAAAAAAACAAAAATGGCAGCTCAGCGTAAGAGGTGCTAGAGTGGGAAAACAGAGTTTTAGTAAAGGGTTTTGGGAACGAATCAAATAAAAGGAAGCCCTATTTAGTACAAAGTGGTGTGGCTTTAGTTTTGCTAATAAGTAGGCACCTGCTGGATGTCAGTTGGATGTTTAAGAAAAGGCTTTTAATAATTCATTGCGATTATTGCGATGATACAAAATTACCTAAAAGCTGTGACTTCTACAAATATGAGTAAACGCGAAACTGCTTATCTTACATTGAAACATAATTATGTTCCCTGCAGTTCCCTTTTTATTTGCCCACAAAATCCGTCAATTAAATGATGGAGTACCTTCGAAGACATGAAGTGCAGAAGTGGATAAAGTTTCTTCTACCACTCACGTCCATCTTTCAAGGTCCTTCGTCATTACACAGGACCAAGAAAAGCAATCAGTGTAATGAATCCAATTGAAATCTTTAATTACCTTCCTGCCCAGCAAATCAGGCGACCACTGCCACACGAACGAGAAGAATGATGGACAAGCACATCGAGTGCGATAGGAGAATTAGATTAATTGCTTCCATTAAGTCAGCTGGCGCTGGTTTGACGTGGAGAGCTTGATCGGGATGTAACGGTTGAAAGGGTGGGGCTGTATTCGAGGATGGTGGCAGGGTGGGTTATGTCGTTTCCACTGCTACTGCTGTCCCATTGCTGTTCTGCTGCAATCTGTTTGTCAAGTGCATTTGCATTCACCGTCCGTCACAGCTAGTGAGCGCGGGTCCGGTCCGAATCCAATATCTATCACTGTCGGCAGGATTTATAGAGCTTTTTTGATGGGGCGAGTTTGGGAGGGTTTGCGGAGAAACAAAGGATGTTTGTGTGTGCAAACGTATTGGCACGCAATTGTAGCTTTGTTCTTTCTAGAGTGTGAGTGTGTGTGTATTTTACTCTCCAACATTCAATAGGTGACATTTTTTCCCCCATAAGCTTCCCGTTAGCTCGTCAAACATAAATTATTTACATCTCCTGCGGCGTTCGGGACTCTCGACACGAGGTCCGGCCTCCTGGAGCGACTCCGTAAGTACCCGTCATTGCTGAGAGTTCCCGGGCACATATCACTCTATTATCGTGCGGGTATGGATGCCTTCATCCTTCCGTTTCTGCCCGACAGCTGCAATCGACGTTTTTTTTTTGCGAGCTCTCTCTTTCTCTCTTTTCTCTCTCGCTCTCTCGGTTGATTTCTGGCCGTATTGCTAAAAATCGGTCCTTTTGTGTTTTAGTTTTTCTTTTTTCTTTTTGCAAAATGGTTGAACACGACGGCAAGGAAAGGTGAAACCCCTGGAACAAGGGTCATAAATTTCTCACCTGCCAACTAGGGCTGTCATAAAAATAGAAAATCTATCGAAGGCTATTATTCTTGCGCATATTTATTTTGCCGTTAGGGCTAAGCTACACAAGTTAGTCAAACGATGAGGCGTTGGATCTGAAACATCACCCACCAGTAGTGTGAGGGTATGGGCGAGGGAAAGAGATACGCAGAGAGGAAAAATAGCATGCAAACATTCCACTGCGACACACTGCGATCATTTTTGTGGTTTGTGGGGAGCGCATAGTCAAATGGGAAAGGTTTAGTTCAAAACAGGAACACCGAGGAAATGATAAAGAAGAAAAAAAAAAAGGAAAATGATTTTCCATCCCCGTATCCTTGCTGCCTACGCAGACACACTGAAGTGGGATGTTTTCTGAAAAAGAATGTTTTGTGTCCCTTCGGGGTTTTGGGTAGGATTTTCTTTTGAGAATAAATAACGTGTGTGAATGGAAACTAACCACAACTCGGCTTGTACTGGGGCTTGTTATGTTTAGAAGATCGTTATGCACATTTAAAAATAAAAAGTATCATTCCGTAAATAGTTAACACATTTTTGAAGATGGCGTTTAAAATATTGTTTGTTCATAGAGGACTTTCTTTCTTTTTCCTCTTCTCCTTCTAGAATTAACGAAATTGGAATGGTTTGCTAAACTTGATGATACTTCGTAGTTCGATAGTCATTCCTTACTACGGGGGAACAGTGATAATGGGATTTGAACCCCGATTCTGCCGTATGAGTTCGCTGAAGCTGTCGCATTTAAATCTTTTTGAAGAGAAAGTTACAACAGTTATTATATTTTTTTAAATAAATGTTTTGCTTAGTCGAGGAAATACCTTGTCAAATTTTTGTAAATATTTGTTTTGTTCATAACGTAGTCATCACAAGCGGTGTTAACATTACGGCGTAGGGCGGTCATACAAAAAAAAAAAGATTTGCTTAGTTTCATGATTATTGAAATTCGTTGATTTTTAAATTTACTTTATTGATATGATAATTTGCTTAATTTGAAGATTTAAACTACTATTAATTTATTCTTTCCATCCGTTTTATTTAGCAGTATGATTTCCAGCCCAGTAATTCGGTAAGCTTTTCATTTACCGTGAACCTTTCATACACATTTACATTTTTTCAATTCAACTTATAATAAGTTATAAACATTTGACATTAAGGTACCGTGTCGTCAAACTAAATAATAAATAAATAAATAGTTATGAGCAGCCGGTCTTCAAACGGCAGGATCGGAGTTCCAATCCCATCCGGATCGTCCACCCGTAGTGAGGACTAACTAACCAACTACGTGGTATCGGCAGGCTAGACGGCCATTTCGATGGCCGGCATGACCTTAAAAGTTTGTTAAGCCAAGAAGAAGAAATTATGAACAGCGGCGGATCAACCCGCTGGTTTTCCATGGGAATACTGCTGACATAATTTTCCGCGAGTTTCTGGCACCTCGATTCCTCTAAATCTCCTGTCCATTTATTAAACGAAAATGGGGTTTCCTTCGGAAAATCAGCGATAACTCACTCGGTTTTGGTGTGATTGGGACGTTCTGCTTACTACTTTATTGTGTCTTTGGGCAAGCCATCTTTTTGTGGCACATCCCAACCCAATCCATCAACCACCGCACAGTCATTGCGAATAATCCTTTTTTTCCGTTCGATTGGGGCTTGCAGCATACCTCAGCATGCGTCTTTGGTCTACGCATATTTTTGTGCCACAACTGAAACCGATCCCTTCGCCTCAACTTTCCTGCAGTTTTTGTCTTATTTAGATCAATGTTTGTTGCGCCTATGAGTATGCAATTATAATCCCGTAATATCGTGTACATATGTTAGTGTAGTCTAGGTATAGAATAGGTCTTAGTGTAAGTAATATTGTAAATAATGTAGGTGATTACAAATAATTCAGTCTTAACGTAAATCCTCGACGGAAAGGTCACAAACAACGATCCGAAAGAAACAAGCGAGCTATTGAACATTTGCGAGCTATTAAACAATGTTCAATGATCTTTAAAATAGTAAGTGTAAAGGAAAATAAGCTATAAATCCAATAACATGGCTCCTTATTACTAGAAAAAATTGGAATCTTATCGAACTTAGATTTAATGTGATAGAAGGCACCAATTTCCACTCTGATTAGGGCCCCAGAAAAGCTAAACCAGGGGAGGACTGGTAGCGATATCTCAACAAGAATGTAAAGTCAATAGACTTTTTCATTTTATTTTTATCTTTTATTTTTATAAATGGGGTTTTCATCTTTTATTCAATAGGATAAAAGAAATTTGTAGTTTGTTTAACTGACATAGTTTAAATGACCAGCACTTAGAGCAACTACAAAAATTTCATGCACAACATTAACTACACTACGCTGTTTGAAATAATTTTTGTCTTACTTTTGCAATCGCTACCGACCGTACGGTTTGTAAACTGCAGCGATCGCGTTATTCGATATGCACCACATCCACCCCATTACATTGAATGCATTTATTCTTCAGCAACCTTACTACTCACAGACCAACCTTGCGGTTTGTCCTCCTTTATCATAAGGCGACATCATTTATCGTACCGCACACACCCACCCATCCACCGGTGGCTTGGCAGCTTCTCTTAAGGACGTGTTTTTTTATTTTTTTGCTTCTGTCCCTTCTTTAATGGTCGTTTCCGTACCAGACAGACGCCGGAAATGGCAAACGGAAACCGAAAGCATAAGCGAATGCTGTAAAAAAGAGCGAAAAGTGAAGGAAAGTGGTCGCGCTGGCCCGACCATTTGTGTCAGTCTTTTAGAACCATTGACAAAAGCAGTAAAAAACGAAGATGGGAAGAAAACAATCACACAGTAAAATCGTAAATATGTCTCCTATGTACGTGAACCGTGTGCTTCATCCGAGAGCTCCCTTGACGCCGAAGTGAACCATTCCATGGTAGGGAGTTTTATGACGCTGGCAATGAAAAACAATAGAACCTGCTACAAAAATATATCACGATCTTGGGTATGGACCATTTGAAAAAGAATGCAGCACGGCATGGTCTGGTTCATTTGTGTGGCTGCAACACTTTGAGCCCGCTATCGATTGCAAACCGATCGCTCAATAGGCAGAAAAAAGTCATGCAGCTGTGAAATCGGTATACGGGAATTATTGAAGATGTCTCGCACGGAATACTCATCTAACCAGGAAGTGATGAAGGACCCGTACGGAAAGAAATATGTTATGATGAAGGACCCGTACGGAAAGAAATATGTTGAGAGGGGGGGGGGGGGGGGGGGGGGGAGGAAACGAACGAAAGCTAACACAACCATCCTTCGGCACTCGTTCAAGTTATTCCGCCCAATGACAGGTCTCTCCACCCAAATCCTTCACATTCATGCACGAACGGAAATAAATTGTTTTCTTTGGCATTTTTGTTGTTGTTGCTGTTCGTCTTACCACATCTCCTCAGTACCTTTTTTTTTTTTTGGAGCTTTTGGCTTCTCGGTAGATGATTTCCTTTCACACATACACGATTCGAAAAGAAACCTTATCCGTACCGGAGCTAACGCTTTAAGAAAACTTCCTCACACTTCCGCCCGCAGTCGGTCAACCTCGGGATGTGAGTTTTCCTTAAAGAAGGGAGGGCGAGAAAAACATTTTGTCGGATTTTGTTGTCGTTGGTCGCCTCCCCCCCCCCCCCCCCCCCCCCCCGTCGTGTGTCCGTTCCAGTGAAAAGCGATTCATGCACCAGCTTCGTGGCAGTGAACGTGTGCCGCAGGGCACAAGAAGTGTTGGCTAGGGTTGAAACCCTTTATGAAAAAAGGGAGCTACCAAAATCGGCTTTCCGGAAGTTGGCGTATCCTTGGTGTTGGGTTCTTGGAAAAACATAGCTGCGGGGAAAATGGTGCAGAACACGTGGCGAGCTGGGTATCAAGTGGAGAGGTTTATTTTACAACTCACTCTAGTGACCTGAATGTGTGTGCCGATGTGCTTGGTTACCCGGTTACCCCTGTACGTGCAGGCATTCGGTGTGCCCAACGCACGCATCATCCACATCGATATGCTTCCGATGTTAATGTGTTGTTATTGAAATTTGCTGAATTTATTACAAACCGTTCCTGACATCGATCGACCATCAGACGAGCCATGGCAGTGCGGTAGATGAGGTTGACACATATGTTGAAAGACAACTTGAAATGGGTAGCAAAACGGTTACTGTTACCCAACCCAACAGCCAACCCCAACCCTTTACTCTGATCGTTCCGTTTTTCACATACGGCCGGTACGGTGTTGAGCAAATGGTGCGCTTTTGCGGTGCGATTGATGAGATACATGTTTTTCAATCAATGTGCTAAAACTCACAATGTCCGCACTAACCCGAGGGTTTCGGATGGGACCAGAGAGAACGTTTGCCGTATGGCTAAACATACAGTATATGCTTTGCGCTAGCCGCTCACCCAATGTGAAGGGTACTGTGACGCAATGGGGGAATACAAATGATCGGTAGTTAACGCACCCCAAAGTGGATATAATGGGTGAGGGAAGCAAATGTGCCACAACATAATCAAACCCCCCGGGTATCCTTGGTGTACTGGGTCCTAGGCATCTTGGTGCCCATTAAAGGATCGACTGTCACACCGATGAGAAGGGTCCTGCGAGAAAACCACCCGGGAGACGGTTTACCTCCAACGCTAACCTCTTACCCAGCTGGATGACGGATCGATTGATTTGTACATTCCGGGGGTTCCGGGGCTCTCACTTTTGCGTTCGTCGATTGATACAATCCGTCACAGTGATTACGGCTTGCATGAGTGTAAACAAGTGTATTGAGCAATCAGGGTAAATGATTCAATTTTTTGCTCGATCAACCAGGTGTTTATGGTTATCTTTGGGCAGATGATGGTGCCGTTTTTTTCTGACTTATCACGCACTTCACGGAGATTAGATGTCTTTGCAGTGCGGTGGAGTTAAATAAATAGATAACAAAAATATTTAGATTTTTGTCGAGTATCGTATACAATTGAACATGGCCGCACTTTGATCAGATCATTTTGGTTTCCAGATTTATTATAATGATCGTGATTGATATTTTGATTATTTTAAGTTTCATATGATGTTGTGTAGGCTCCTACAACTGTTTATTTTTTTACCAGAGAATATTTCTGATGGATTCACGACAAACGTTAACATGTATAATTGTTTGGAGGTGGAAGCAAAACTGGGAAAAAATAATTATAAAATGAAGGATGACAAAAGTACTACTTTTAGGCCTCTAAGGTTGCTTTTTTTAAGCTAAAATTTCACAAAAGGCCCACCACTGTAGCACCCATATCAGTCGCAATTTTTCGGGAATCTTTGAGATTGGGTTTTTAACTTGGTCTTTTGGAAACCGTCCGGTACACAAAAAAGGCGACAAATCAAACGCGTCTAACTACTGCTTCTCTAACTTCGAGCTACGGACTCGAACTACGTCAGCACCGTTCAGCACGGATTTGTCCCCAAGCGTTTGACTTCCACCAATCTGGTAGACTTTGTCAGTACCTGTCACAAGACCATCGATGGAGGCCTTCAAATCGATGTGATTTATACGAACATCAAGGCAGCTTTTGACAGTGTTCCGCATTCGTTGCTGCTCGCCAAGGATCCTTCAGGTTCTTGGTCTTCCGGGACAAATGCTGAACTGGATGCAGTCCTACCTCACCGACCGTTCGTATCGTGTGAAGATTGGGGACCAAATCTCTTTACGTATCAACGGGTCTTCAGGAGTGCCACAAGGGAGCAGCCTTGGTCCGCGTCTCTTCGTGATATTCTTGAACGACGTCACACGTGTACTTCCTCCTGATAGTCACCTGCTTTACGCGGATGACGCGGATAACGACTTAATTGTACCTTCCGACACGCAGCCAGCAAGATCAGCTGCATCTCCTGAATGCTCTTAGTGCGTTCCAATCCTGGTAATGTACGAATGGCTTGGAGATATACGTCGATAAGTGCGTTGTTTCTACGTTTGCCTACGTTGCCAGGAAGCGTAATCTGCACGTATACGATTCACGAAACTACCCTTGACCGCCAAAGCTGCGTCAGAGATCTAGGAGTGCTCCTTGACGATAAATTGAGCTTCCATGACCAGCTAGAGCACATCGTCACTAAGGGCAATCTGTTAGTTGGAATTCTGAAGAAGCTTGCGTGGAATTCTACAGACCCGATTGCCTTTAAGATGCTATACTGCTCCTTAGTTCGGTCTGTGGAGGAATACGCATCCTTGGTGTGGTGGCCCATATCGGCATGCTCGTTGGCTCGCCTAGAACCCAGCCAGAGTAAATTTATACTATTTGCGCTGCGTGGCTGGAGTGCCCAGGTGGACTACAATAGACGATGCGCGTTACTTGACAATCGCATCGACTCACCGGCGATGCTCTCTGCAATCAACATTTACGCCCCAGCTAGATCGCTCCGTGCTAGATCACTTCTTGACGTAGGGGAACGTCGTTTATCTTCAAGCTAATATTTTTGGCATGTAAATATTGACTACAATTTGTTTATCGTTTAATGCATGGGCGTGTAAACCTGCCTTCAACTAAAATACAACATAAATTCTCCTTTTTTGTACGTTTATGTATAGAAAAAAATGTTTCCGCAAGAACGAGCCAAAGTCGAATTTTAATAACCCAGTTTTGCTGACTTTTCCACATATGCCTAGCCCCTCCCCACAGCAAACACCACATTTTTGCTCCATTTCCATGATCCTGGCTTAATCAACCCGCTGTTAGTGTTTTCTCACTTCAAAATTGCACCGAAAACGCAACAGCTTTTGATCAGACCGTTTACGCTCATTTGTAGCGCCTCTCGATTTGCATGTGTGCATGTGTGACTGTGGAAGAATGTGCTAGTTGGCATGAAAATGCCCACCCGTCACATATATTGGAAAACAAATATGTGCCTGCTGGCGACACTTGGTCACGGTTTTCGTAGTCCAATTTGCACCGATCAGAACACAAACCCGGAAAAGGACAATCGCAACAAAAAAAAAATGTATCCTCTTCGTTTTGTTGCCAGCCACACACCAGGCGAAATCGATTTTTCGTTTAGTGTCCATGTTTTTGTTTGTCCGGAACCGCAAACGCCACGCCTCGGCCTTTTCCTTCTATCAATCTGTCCATCTCGTTTTTGTCTTGTCGTAGCTTGAAGGGTGAAGCTTGAGGTGCAATGAAATGTTCCGGAGAGGAAAGCGATTGTGAATAAGAAAGCATAATGAAAGAGAAGCCAGCTAGTCAAAAGGTACTGGCTTGATCGAATCCACCCGCGCGGGAGGTTTTTGTTTTTGCTGCTACCATGACGGGCTCGTCGCGACGTTTGTCAGCTGCCATCGTCGGTTTCATTGTCGATGCCGCGCAAGCGATGGGTTTTTGCTGCCGCAAGGTGGTGCCTGCTGCTCTATTTGTACGCCGCGTAGCTGGGGGCTTTTTTGTTGCCAGCTTTGTTGTCAGTTTTCATTATGAAAATCTCGCCCCAGTTTTGTTCGCGGTGGTCTCGGTGGTTTGTGGATTGATTTATTAGTGAGGAAGCTTAATAGAGCTGCCTCTCGGGTATATATGCCTTTGAGGTGAAATTTTATGCAGTGAAAATGGGACTTTTTTTAACATGAGTAAAGATTACTCAAAAACTCCGATGGTCTAATGCAACTACTATGAGAGATTAGACAACTTTAACCACGAAAGAATACGAGAACAACGTTAGATTTTCTGTTAAAAAAGAAGACGCAATACTAATGCTCTTGCTAGAGCAATACTTCTAAGAAGATTATTTGGAAATAGCGACAGTCAAATATGCATCAAAGATAATGCTTTATTAAATAAGCTGTTAATACCTCAAAGGAAAAACAAAAGAATGTCTTAAATAATAAGGAGAGCCTAAGAAGATTTCCAACAGATAATAAACCAGAGGATAAAGGAACATCTGCGGGCAAAATATTTTCCGTGTGCTGGTTTCAATCCGGCATCTAGCTCATTTCAAACTCATTTTAACAAAGCAAGCTTAACCCAACACTACCCTTGCCTAACCCCATTCTACTACCGTCAGAGTGAGCGCGATATTTAATGCCATCCAAGCCCAATAGTTGTTCAATAGACTTCGCTGGCAAGGTCCTCCCGTGATGAGCTGCTTCGGCATAAGCCGTCGTCGAAAAATCGTTTATGTTTAGACAGACCAAGCGCAAACAAACTCGTGCTTCGTGCTGCTCCACCTAGTTCAGCAAGGTATGTCCAGCCATCCCGAATCGCCGCTTGGCAACGCAAGCTAACTTGAGCTGAGAAACGGTCCACTGACAGCGATAAGTGTTTGTTCGGTGCAGCAGCCCCACCGGGTGGGCTCTAGATGAAACGAACGCATCGTCTGTTTCGGGCTCTTGTTTAGTTTTTCGGTGGAAACGGCATACCGACGGCTAACCCGGTCGAGATTCGCGAGAAGGAAAACGGGTGGCATCGGATTTTCCGAACGGAACTGTGGATAGATTTTATGCTCGATCGAGCGAAACGGAAATAATAAATTGTGAAGTCGGATTTTCAGCGTGAACGCGTACTTATACTTTGACGAAGAGATGTGGTTCCGATCTCGTGCCGAACCGTGGCCAACGGGTGGTCGGACAAAACTTTCCGGCAAAAGCAAATTCGTGAAAATTGTTAGCGAAATTTATCTGCTCGCCAGGAATCGCACGGGAGATGCGAACATGGCTGCCGAGCGTACGATCGATGAAAATTTGAAAAGTTTGCGCCGTTTTCATCCGGTTCCGGTGTCAATGGTGGAACGCAAACGAATGCGATCGAATAGTGGCCCGGAGATAGTTGGTGTTGAATCGGTTCTGAATCAGGCTGGTAGCTGCAAATGTTAGAAGTTAGGTGAAACTTTATAGCTAAAGGTGAATTGATAGAGAGCAGCAGGCACCAAACGTAGCAGCAAATTGGACCTGTCAAGGTCTTTGTCAAAATAATTTCCGGTTTAGATTATCAAATCGCGCTCTTGTGACGATAGTAGATGATTTTATCTTTCACTGTAAAGGCCGGGCTACATTGATCGTACTCGCAAGCGTAATTTTTATATTCACTAGCGCATCTGGCGGCGACCAGCGCAAGCTAGATGTGGGTATAATTTAAGTGCCAAAATTATTCATGCTTGGTGTCTCATCAATTTTCGACCAGGCTGTCTGTATGCCGTAACACGTGCTATTTTTATATTAAATGTATACAAATAGGCCGGTAAATTTTGCTTACAATTTTATAAAAAAAAAAGTTCTACCAAGCAATATGACAAAGCCGTTCCTCATGAATAAAAAAACTCGCTCTATACTAAAAACCGCTACAATACCAAAACGAACAACCAGTTTCACACACTCTGCAATGTAGTTTAAATGATGAAATAGATGGACAAACCCTACAACAAATTATTTAAGCACTTGTGAAACCTACAAACACTACATTTTTCAATAAAATGTTCAGCTCAATTGCGGCCCCGAGCCGAGCCGGCGATTCACAGACAACAGTTCACACACACACACACACAATTTTCGTTAAAAACAGTTGTACTTACTATTTTTTCATTGCGTCCACTGCTTCCTGCTTGTTCCATGGCTAGAAATACAATATGTATGTTAAATTACCACATATTTTCAAAAAAACATACACGACAAAATATCGAACATACTCACCGAGCTGTTTGTTTACTGGTTTGTGATCAAAATTATAGGCTCCTCGACCCAAAACGCTTTTTGACAGATAAATTATACCAGCCTCTAGCTTCGACCCGCCGCCGCTAGATGGCGTATGCGTTCACAAAAATTACACTCAGGAGTACGATCAATGTAGCCCGGCCTTAAAGTTTTCGAAACAAATATGTAAGGCACTGGTGTTCCCCTAATGCTCCCATAAAACAAAATATTCAAAAAAATCGGTCTCAAATTACCATAAGCAGACCATTTGCACAATCACTTCCTGATAATAATCAAGAGTTAAAAAATATTTTTAATAACTTGCTGACGCAACGCTATAACACCATTGCATCATCATCCGGCCCGTTTCATCCCTTTGTCCTTAGTTTTGCAGTCGCACTGTCGCGTAGGATCACACTTAACACACCAATGCAGCCTTATCAGCGCAACTGTAACCGTTCCTCTTGAGGAAACTTTTCCTCTAAATGTCACTCACCGGAATACCAGGGACCCTCCTTCTTACGGTTGGTACCCATGGTCAGCATCATCATTATTATCGCTCTCATCACCACCATCATCGGCAGTCAACAGTTGCTGTCGTCACCATCGCACACGAAAGCGAAACTTTAAGCACGTAATCGTTGCTTTCGTGATATTATATTGGCTATAGCCCGGGAGCGTTAGGTGTAGTCTGTGCCATTACGATAACTGGAAATGACTGGAAAGATTTAAAATAATGCTGCTGTGGGCTGAAAACATTTATGCAAATTTGGATATTTGTGTAGGGTTTTTTTAAAGTCTACAGAAAAGTAAAATCAATTTGAAATGCCTGTGTTACTTGTCCCTTATTCGAACAGAAAATGTGTGCACAATAGTTTGTGTCGTTAAAATTAAATAAAACTATTATTCCCTTTATTTCTCCTTATGATTGAGTCACCGGTTTACTGAACAGACTTCAAAGAGCTCATGGAGACGCCCAGTTATTTGTAGATCCCATCACCCAACACTCATGCAACCAGACATTGATTGACACAGCTTTAAAGCTTACTTCTAGGACTGAAAGAGGAATCTTTCACCAACCTTTTTCTAAGCAGCCACATTAAAATCTCACCCTGTGCAGTGTCACCCGAGAGTGTCCAAATATCACAATCATACACACAATACGTCCAGGGCAGAACACATTCCAACTCCGAACGGAAAATAGATTTTATTCCGAGAATGTTGTGTACCTCTCATAACCAGCGTTATATTTGCAGAAAGTATTAAATAGTCTTTTTGATGTGTTCGGTTTCTCCTGTTCTCCATCCATCCTTCCAATTTGAACCATTTCCTTAACGAGAAACAAAGCCGGCTCGTGTAGCTTTTATTGCTTTGGGAAACTCCGTTTAGCAATGTTAGGCAAGCCACACTCACAGTGCCTTGCAGGGGGAGCAAGCAAGGGGGAGCAAGGGTTAGACACTAACAAAATTGACAACACCGGAGAAGCTGGATCCTGCAACTCCCGATGACACATCACTATTCTCTCTATCTCTGGTTGGTTTTGGTGGGTATGTGTATCTGCAGGAGTTCTCGAATTTTCTCGACACGGAAGCCGGTAGCCAACATCAAAGAAAGCTTCAACCCAACTGGAAAGCATCGATGAAACCAACAATAGTTTACCCATCGCCTTCCCGACGCCGTACGCCCGCATTGCTGTGCAGTTTTGCTCGATTGTGAAGCTTCAAAGTCAAGCGAGACAGAGTAACAACATTCATCCGCTCACCGTTTGATGATACTGGCGGTCGTTTCGCTGGAAAATGAGTTTTCCCACGCGGCACACATCGCATCGCAGCGGTACCTTGCGGAATGTGGCCTACGGGAAAGTCTTTGTGGTAAAGGCACTGTGTTTGCGGGAGATCTATTTGAAGTTGGAAAATCGATCGAACCGAGCAGTTGCAGTGAGTGTGTGTGTGTACAAACACGTAGCGCACGCATACAAAGAGGAATAAAATTCAAGGCTTTCGCTGGTGATTGCTTCCATGGTAATGTAGTAGAATACGGAAGATGATAGTTTTTCACTACTGCATTTGGGTGTTGCTAACCACAGGACTGGTAATAAAGAAAAGGAGAAAGAGAGAGAGTGAATAATCACGCGAGGGATTATAATTTTGATTAAGCTTCATTGAGCCGTAATAATAAAATGCAGATCAGCTGCCGGAAGCAAATTGCTACACAGCTGCTTTCACCACCGACAAAACCGCATAAAATCTTCCGAATACATTACACTTTATGATAACGTGAGTGACAAAGTATCTTTCTTCAAAAAAAGGAACGTTTAGTATGCATGTATTAAACATCGAGAATTATATTCGTATCGGTATTGAGCCAAATATGGTACAACAAAAAAAGCTGTTTCTATCTTACGTCATGTGGATAATTGCGGCACAAAACCATCGAAGCCCAACTATTACTTGAAGTCTGTTGGCTCGATTGTTTTTCATTGTTTTCCATTGCTTATCGGTTATTGTTACTATCATTCAATTAACCATGACACAAAAGGCTCCATTGTGATCGATTGCCCGTTCAACGACAATTAGTCATATGTTGGGAATGTGTGTATGTCCGCTTTTCGGTGAAAGAAAATGTCACTTTTGTTGGACTTTTGATTGATGATCGTACAATTGGCCTATGGTTGAACAATCAACGGGTCTCGCATCTTTTGCATCTGGCGAAGGTAAAATACAGTTCATATGATATTTGCAGTTGATTGAAGGATATTCAAAGGTTATTGAGTTTTTGCCAGAATTGTCAAACATTTGTTTGTAACATAACATAACATAACAGCCTTCATTGGTTAAGCAAACAATAAAAAATATTTATGAATAGTTGTGTTAAAGAAGAAAAATCAATTCATCTTAGATCTCTACCTACACATTAGAAGGACAAAAGTCAAACAAATGATTACCATTTGACCGTAGCGTATTATTGCATCTCCAAAACCAATGTCCATAATACGCACCTTACAGTTGGAAAGGGCCGGAAATGTTAACAGAAGAGCGTAGAAAATGGTCGTACACCACAATAAAGCCTTTCATTGCTTGTTCGTTCGACAGTTTTCCCACCGCAAACAACAACAGCAACGTTCTGGCACCCGATTCTTGTTGGCTCCTGCTGCTGTGCCGTTGTCCCTTTTGTACCGGCGAGAAATAATTCAACCTGAAAATAGCTCCATCGAGGGTAGCAACTACTTCACCGGGTTTTTGCTTTGGATCCTCAACAACCTCAACCATTGGCGTGGCAATAGCTTCTGCTTCGCACCGATAACCATCCGACGGGAGTACCGAAGACAATCTATTGACCGGCATTAGTCCCGGTGACGATGGTCAGTGTCGGGTTCCGTGTTCCGTGCCAGGCGATGCAAGCAACTGTGCAAAGCATCCATCGCCCCAAGTCTGATGTCCAGCGTGCTGGTGGTCGTTTCTCAACCACCAGGCGTAGTAGTTGAAGTTGGCGCCACACCGAGATACACAGCAAAGGATGCTACTTATTTGCCTCGGTAAACCAGGCAGCCAAGTAGGGCAGGAAAATGGAACCGCAATCTGTAATCATCTCATTTCTTAGGGGAGCGCTCGACGAGCACCCCGATTCCCCGCCAAAGCACGGCTGCAACGCTTGCCTGTAATTGTGTTATGCGACAGATTACGCTCCATTGTGTTTGGCTGGGCTTTGCGGTGAACAGGAATCGATACTAACCGAATGATTTCTCTTTTCTATTTACAGGTACGCTGGTGCTGTTGGAACGCAACCCAGCCAGAACTCACGTTGAGTATTGCAATTTAATTAGACCACTTGATCGGCCCGCTTCATGCCTGTACGACCGACGTGACAAAGAAAAGCCAATGTCAATGTCTTGGGTGCTTTGGTTTTGGCGCAGGTAAATCGAACAATAAGGAGCTGAAGCACGTAACAGCTTGAACTTCTTATACCAGTGGCGTCCAGTGGCAGCAATGTAAGCCATAATGAATTTAATTCCAACACTCAACACAATCTTCCCGGTTTAGGGTGCTGAACCATCTTGAAGTTTCTTTAAAAGCTCTGGCTCTGGTATTATCCTCTCGCTTCTAGGTATTCTTAAGGGTAGAATTAAGAAGAAAAAACACAACATGAAGGCACCACGCTGCTTTGAGAAGTGATTCGAAATGGCGATTGTGGAAAAGTACGCCAAAAGGGATTTGTGCGTTCAACGCACACACACATACCACGCTGCGGGTGCTTCCGGACGTTGGCGCTCAATCGACGTAATTAATTAAAAATCTTCAAGACGGCTTTTACTCCACTTACGGGGCAAGAAGATGAGACAAAGTAGCGGAAGCGGAGACAAGGGATAGGAACAATTTTGCTCTGATAGCGTCTGGTACCGCATATAAAACGAGCCACCAGCACTGAAGGGATTAAGATGGCACAGTAAGCGCTCGAGACAAAAACAGTCCCGGCAGGGTCAGTATGAACTGCCGAAGTGTGGGGTGATTCGTGGTAGAACCGTTCCATGCACAAAACGAAGAACCAGTTCGCCAGAACCGGCATGATGGGATTACGCTGTCTCTCCAGTTCCACTATCATCCGGTGGCTGATATTGCAATACACTCATCTCAGGTTTTATACAGCAGCACCGAGCCGGACGCTCCGGGAATAATCACTCAGGGTGGTTTTGTTCGTACCGATTGCAACCCTTGGCAGGGCGCGCTCCCTAAGACATTGATGGCCGCAGGGCATGGAAATTGATTTCGGTCCATTCCGAAGCTTTCACCACTTCAAGCCTCGCTGACTCGGGGTACGATGGTGATGATAAAAGGATTAACGAGGCCATGGGTCTTCCCAGTGCACTAGCGAGATGTTTATTTTAAAGGAAGCATTTTTGAGATATGATGCTTAAAAAGTATCTTTTCCAAGATCGGCGAGGTCTTGCTGCTTTGTGTGTGAAGTTGCTTGCTTAACTCTCATTGCAGGGGCTTCATGGCTTCAAACAAAGGGAGAAAGGAAGGCTTTTGTTATTCATTACGGAAAAGTCGATGAAAGATTAAATTTAATTAACAAACACAGCTGTTAAAGGAGAAAAGGAGTTCTTAGTGCAAAGTTTTATTAAAGTGTTTTGGCGGATAGTTCTATTCAACTTTTTTTTAAACGTTTATTTCGTGTGTTTGAGTGGTATACATATTACAGAAAAAAACATTTTTAACAAATAACAATTCAGTATATTTATATCAATCACAGCATCGTTGTTTCCAGCGATGTGGATGATACAATTTGCAAAAATCTTTAAAACTATTGTTCTATGCGCTGGTCTTATTCCGTCTAGAATAGGAACATGCAAATCGTTGAAGCTAAGTATCACATTGGGAATTAAGGTTTTTATTACTTGCTGCATCATCATCCATGCCGGAGCGACCCTAGCACACGAGGCGAATTTATGCTCCAAATTCGCATCCAAAGGACAGTACGCGCAATTCGAAGACGGTATTATTTGCGTGTTGTTAACTAACCATCAGAGTTTTTAAATATAATCATGCTAAGTTTCTATCGCAATGCGTTAGAAAAGATAGCAAAACTAATAAAAGTAATATCTTTTCAAAGTGCGACAATACGACACTGCTCCGATTAAATTATTTGTAATTCTTTTGAAAGTGTATTGATGATCATAGAAACTATAACAGTAAAAAATAAATTAGTTTTTGGGTAAGTGCAAACATTATTTAATTGTATTAAACGTTCACACCTATACAGTTACTTTTTTAACAGTGGATATCAGGTATTCTAGCCCTCATTGTTTTTAAAAGCTCCAGTGACTTAAAGAGTTGCTTCGAAGTATTTTGGTCAGGTCAGACTGCCTGGTCATTACCAAAATATCTTTTGCCCTGCCCTTCTGTTACAAATAGATTCGTTTATGAAACAGTACGTTTTCCTTCCTTTATTTCTCAGGGGTTATGTTGGTAAATGAACTTTTAAATTGTTTCGAAAATATAACCTTTTTAGTGTAATGATAAGATAACTGTAATGTTAGTGCTGAATATTGAAATGCAAAAGTTCAAAGGAGGGTTTATTTGTTTATTTTGATAATATTCCTGTACCAAACGAGGTATCGGTCCACATTGGTTCGTGGCCAATAAGGTATTATTGCGTTACCAATGGTACTTCATCATTCCACGTCTGTCTGGATGGAATTTGACAGCTATCAAGTAACGCTTCTGTCATCGTCTTCTTCTTGGCCTGCTCTTCGCGTAGAAATGGTCTCCAATCAGTTTCCAGGAACCTCGATCTAGGGCTGCAGTCCTCCATCCACGGCTGCATCCGATCTCCGACAGATTAGACTTCACTTGATCCAGCTACCGAGTTTGCTGTGCTCCTCTACACCTCGTGCCGAACGGGTCGCTGACGAGCACCTTCTTGGTGGGGCATGAGTCCGGCATCCTCATCACGTGGCCCAGCCAACGTATCCTTCCGGCTTTGATTACCGTTAGGATATCACCACCGCCAAACAGCTCAACTAGCTCCCGCCTTATCCTCAGCCTTAGCACCCGCTGTTCGAAAATGGCGAATGCATTAGCTTCCGTCGTCAGTATAGTCCAAGACTCGTACCCGTAGAGGACTACCGGACGTATCAAGTCAGAGTCTTCTGGATCGCAGGAGTTTGTGGAGTCCGTAGTAGGCACGATTCCCCTGAACAATGCTCCTTCGGATTTCGCTGCTTACGTTGTTGTCCTTAGTTACGATCGTACCAAGGTAGCAGAACTCCTCTACCACCTCGAGATCGTCTGCGTCAACTGATACTCTGGTTTCGGGTAGGGCTCTTTCATGGTCAGAGCCTCCGGCTAGCAGGTATTTTGTATTCGTCGAATTGAACCACAAACCAATTCTATTGGCCTCGCGTTTCAGTCGGATATACACTTGTTTCACTATGTCCCGATTCATCATACTGATGAGAGCTAGGGTAAACTACTTTTTTGTATCCAAGCTGCCATATCAGATATTCGTAAGTATCGTCAGAATTGTAAAAAGGTTTCAATAAGCAGATGCTTTTCAACAACGAACTTTGTGTCACAGTCTTGACACATCATTATCGTTAATCTAATCATCATGATACAGCCGCTGCTGACAGACAGTTGTACATTATCACTGTTTTGTACATCATGAATAGTGTCGCATTTTCTGAATCGCAAGTTTTTGTGCCACACATTCGATTACATCACAAGTTTTTTCAAATGGAATATTAATAGTGAGATTTTTATTTGAAAAAATGATCGAAAGTTAATATATACTAACAAATCTGTATGAATGCTTTAACTCTTTTGAGCATTTTTTTACGCGCACTTTTCACAACAATGAAAAAATGATACTGAAGGACCTTTCTTTTGAATCTACAACTCGTTACACACTTCTCAAGATTGGTTTTTATTGATAGGTGGCTTACCATTTCCACTTCACTTGGCAGCGTTATGGGGCAGCACAATTATTCACCCGAACACACGAATAAACGACCCATCATGCGAGCGGCCGACTATGTACCGGTTGTTTAAGCCTTGCCCCTCGACCGAACCTTGATTACTCGATAATTATTCCACCGGAACCGGGCTTCTCGTCTCCTTTCCGGTGTGAAAACAACCTGCTGCTGTGGGACAGCAGGAGCGTTCCGCACGACCCTTCTGGGTCCAGTTTAGAGCAAACGCAACCAAACGTACGGGTGGTGGAGTGGCAATAAAATTTTATGAAAAACGAAAATCATAATTAATCGACATCGTTACCATTTCTGTGTCCTAGGCCCGAGAGCGAAACAGCGGCAAAGACTGAACTGGTTGATGGGAGGGGTGGGGGGGGGGGGGGGTTTCACTAAATATGTTTATAGACGTTCGTATGCATGTAAGCCACCCGAAAGCATAAGGCACCATTTCACTTATACACGCACACTGCCAACAGGAGACACGCGACTTTCGTCTATTCGTCTAGCCATGAAAGTATTTCTCATTTTCCCTTACCCTGGAATCGAAAGCAGGGATTCGCTGAGCAGAAAAGGGAACCACCCCTTAGTGGTGGTCGTGTTGCTCATGATGATGATGGTGGGTGGATGGTCCCTAGATTGGAGTACTTTTATTTTATTCACTGAATATTTCCATTCAACCGTTACCGGTTATAATTGTTGTAATCCAAAGCTTTCCCGCATGCTGATAGCGACATTCTTCCGTCGAATGGGATGGGACCATGTGACAGTCGGCCGAGCAGGGCGAGAACTTTACTAGCGCTGGGGACAAGTTTCTGGCGCCAGCATGACACTTCGATGGCGTCATTCGGCACCGAACGTGTGAAAAGAGGGCACACGAAAAAAGAAAGGAAGAAGCTATGTACGAAACGAGCAAAAACTTTTACATGCGACCAACCATTTATCGCCATCGTTTCGTTTCCCGTTACCGCACCCGGAAGCCGCGCTATCAGCCACACGAGAAGTGCTCTACGGTGTTGCTTTTTCGTTTAGCGCGAAAAATTTGTTTTTATAGAGATGCGAGCAGGACACACAAAAAAAAAGAAGGAGAAAAGCGAAAATAATTAAAAGACGAGCAAACAGTCTATCTGGCACGGCTCTTACTAGTTCCGGAAAGTGTACAAACACACGCGCGCGCATAGCCACACGAACACCTTCGCATCCACTGTCAAACCATTGCCAATGGGAAATGCGCCGGAAAACACCTTTGTTAGGTTACAATTATCTTTCGCCACTCGTTATAAAGACGTGTGAGCATAATGGCTCCCGTTCCGGCCTTGCCGGGACGTTGCAGTACCGTAGGTAAATGGTAAGCTTCTTTTCGCCAAGGGAAGCAATTGCACCGTGCTGCTTGCCGGTGCTTCCAATTCGTTGTGCTAACGGTGGCCCGAACACGTCCGGGGCATTAATGGTAAGTGCCAGCCGTTGCAATAATATCGACTTTTGTGAAAGGATTTTGTTGTAGTAGCAGCTTTGTTCGGCGCTTTTCTTTGCATGCTGCAATTATGCACAAAATGGATCCTTTAATGTGTGCGCCTTGTTTTCCGAGAAGCTTGTTCGGGGCGAAGCGTATTTTGGATGGAATCGGGACGCAGAATAAAGTGCGGATGGTTGATGGCTGATGTAACACTGGTCTCATGATGATGGCGTCAAATGGTTTGCTTTTTAACTAATAAAATGATATTAAATTCTTTGCTTTTTAAACCATTTTTCTTGAACATAATTTCAGTAAAAAAATGTTGAAAGAGTCGACCTATTATGAAGCATTTCCTTATGGTCTCTTCTTTTTGTGTTAAGAAAAAGTAGTTAATAGGGCATGGAAATTGGCGAATTAAGAGATTTTCGGAAGGAAAAAAAAGTAGTTTTTACAAATTAAGATTCCAATTAATGTTGAAAAGCGCTAATTTTGAATAATTGTTTATTAAATCAATAACTTTGTTACAAATTAGATTTTTTGATAATGTTTGATAAATGTTAAAATATGTTAAAATAAAACAAATTATTTTGATTTGAGCATTTGGCAGTAAGTAAGTATTTGAATGAAATAAAAAATATATACAGCTCCATCTATTCGTAAAACATAGCCAGAACATATTGTTAGGATGTCAAACATTCACCATAAAACAATCTTATCAAGCAAGCTCTGTGTGTTCACCATACTCTAGCCAACATAATCCAGTAAAATAATCATGAAGTTTACCGAAGCCCTTTTTAACAATGCTCTACAAATAAACCATCTCCGTGTGTCCCCGAGGACACATTCGCTCATACAGAGCACATTAAATCGTACCAACAACAAACAGCATCACCGGATCGCAAAAAATCAAGCACCAAAAGGAAGAGAAACAACCAACAAAACCAGTGTAATTCAAGGTTATACTGAAACAGCCATAATTTAAGCCATACCATTGAATTGTAAGGATTTGCATCGAAAATTCCCATCTCGGGGACTCAAATTTCTAATCGTTTGAACTAAATCCTTTAATGCTTACCGCATCCCGGCTCCATTTCTCCCTGATTGTTTGCCTGTCTGGTCCACAGAACGTACCAACGATGCGCCGTATCCGACCGCATAATTTAGTGCGATCTTTTATGGTATTGTAAGAAAATTTACAGCTTTATTATGAGCCCGGGTGCTACGCTTTACGGTAGATTTGCGGAGCAGTTTTATGAACTTACCCGACCGTGCCCATCCCGATTTTTTGGGTGAATGGGAGGAAGAGAGAGAGGGAGAGAGGGATGTTGGGGATGTATTGTAAACGATTCCAAGTGCTGGAATGTCTGTCGCGTTCGGCTGATCCCTCAAGGACGCGAAGTTGTTTAAACAAACGCCAGCCAATCAGCGGTGGGCCACATGTGATACAGATACATTTGCACATGTGCACAATCAGACAGGCATGGACACTAAAGCAGAACAAATCTGCCAGCAGAAGGTTGAGGGGATCGTTCATTAATCAAATGCATTTTTTTTTCTCTCACTCTTTTTCTCTTGTTTACCATCTAACAACCACTACTGGGTGTACTAAAGGCGTGTATGTTTGCTGATTGGTTGTGTGTTTTTGAATGCATGTTGCTTCCGTTGCTTCAGTAGCTGATTCTTGGCAGATGCACTGATTGCAGTTACCATTCACGTTTTACCCGGCAAGTACTTGTGCATTGAGCAAGTGCCAGCAAATGCAATGGATGGAAGTAAAATTTCTTGCTGGGTCAACGGTTCATGGAGGACGCGTTTCAGTCCGATTGGATTGAAATTGTTCAAGTCCTGTTCAATTTAATTGTACCGTGGTGAGATGGCGTGAGGTGGGGGGAGGGGGGAAAATTGCTTCCAACAATAAGTGGTGGAAATATAGTTGGAACTAAAGCTTTCAGGAAAATAAAAAGTCAAAGCTTTTCAGAGTTATGTTTCCTTAAACGGTTGTTTGATACAGATACCTCCCTTTGGACTGATGAATTCCCTCTGGCAGCAAGCATTAGCGCTATAATAATCGACAGTCTTTTAAACTCTTTTTCGTTATTTTAACTTATGAATGCATCACCATCTTCCAGCATCAGTAAAAAAATTTAAGGATTCAAATTTTTGTCACATTTTTCCTAAACACACAAACCTACAAACAAAATAAAACAGCTGTCTCTTCTGCAACATGCGCCAAGCCTTTTCGAGCCGCCTTTTTTGTCATTCGACCAAAAAACCAAACAAATCTTAAGTTCCTACTTCCTACCCTAAACAAGCGCGATAGTAAGAAGAAAACTTCCGAAAAATTCAAAGATGAAAGAAGTAATGAATTTTTAACAAGCAGCCGGACACGCCATTCGAGTTTAAAGACGACCATTTTTTGGGAGGGCTGGCCGTGCAAAACCTTCCGGATAGCATTGAAGCTGAAGAGCAAATATAATTCGACAGCCGAGACAAACAACCAACCACACCGAGCAATCTAAAAAGGGGAAGAATGGAAAAGAAAGGACATCAAGCTTTTTCCCGAAACATTCGAAGTAAACCTCCCGGAACGGAGCTGGGAGGCCTCGTTTCCTTGGCCAGTGTGAGCGTTCCTGAGTTGCCCTTTTTCCAGCTTTCCGTGCCGTGCATCTCGTGCGTCGTTGTCGCATGCCGGATCTCGGGAATGAGTGTCCTGCCGTGACATCAAAAGAAAAATTGTCCGTCCCGTGGTTTGGCCAGTTTTTTTTTACCTTCATGTCTTTGAGAATCGGTGTGTTTGTGTGCAGTTTGTCGTGTTTTTTTTTGTGTGCTTGCTCTGTTACTTTTCTGTTTCATAATACTCTAACCCTTGTCACGGGCAAAATGATGATAGGCCATCGATTTTTGGGCTGGCGAAAGATGGCAGCGTCAACAAAATAACATACACTCCCAGAGAGCAGCAAAAAAAAAAGTGCACGCACACAAAAAAGGACATTCACACGCGCTTCTCTGCAACCGGACCTCTGTCCGTGTTTTCTGGAGCGGTTTTGTCCCAGAGGATGATGATGAAAATGATGAGGAAAATGAATGAAAGGCTTTGCTCAAATGTCTGCCGCCCAATGGAAAGGTTTCCGAAGGGTTCGACACATCAAAGCCATGATCGGAGGAAATTAAACGACCTTTCGGGTGGCTAAGTCTTTTTTATTTCGGTGTGTTGAATCAGAATTGAAGGTTGGACAGTTTGGTTGATTGCTTTCTATTGGGCTTTTAGCGTTTTATTTTACCGGATCTTGATTGGTGCATGCAATGTGTTTAAACATATTGCAAGCATTTATGGACCTTGCATTGAAAACATCAAAGTAGTTTTAATTCAGACGGCAATGTTTGATTTCAAAAAGGTTGGACACCAAGTTAAGCTATCTCACAATCGCCACACTTTTCTTACATCGTGACACAAAGCATTTTCTAAAGAAGCTTTAAGAAATGGTTGATATCTTTGGTGTTTCTGCTCAATATTCAAATTATTCCCTGGGAACGTTTATGAATTCTCTGCAAATCCTTTCGAAGCTCAACCACCATCATCAAGAACACCATCGCACACCATCAGGGTCAAACCTCACCACACTCTTTCCGTCACCATCTTTCTCAAAAGTATCTTTTTATCGACCACAGCAAAAACCCTCGCAGCAAAATCTTTCCAGCTTCAATTTTCCACATGGTATCATTCCATGCTAGTGGCCATCACCATCCCGCCCCTCCGGATACCGAAACCATTGCATTCGGGTGGGTGGATATAATTCGACCACCAATCCACCGAGCCAGCCTTGCCGAATCTGCACGCTCCGCTTGAATGATTCATTTCCATGAAATCGAATTTTCACTTAAAAAAGAAACGCGATAAAAGAGCGGATCGAATTGGAAGCAGCATTGACACCAGTCGGTTTAGGGTTTTGAATTGCAAACGTGGGTTGGTTTTTTTTTGCGCAAGAAATGGGCGAGAACGACTAGAATAAAAGGGAGGGAAAGAGGGAAAGAGCAATAGCATTACGGTACGGTACGATGAGAGTCGTTGGTGGCGGTTGGAGTGAATCGACATTTCTCGGATGGTTTAGCTCCGAACAGCTGACCGTCGTGCGATGTGCTGCTAAGGATTTTCGAATGAACCAAAAATCAGCAGGTCAGTCGGTGCAATGCTATCGGGATGCATTATACAGTGAGGCGTACCGAGCATACCGAGGGTTAGAAATCAGCCAAGGTCAGTAGTCAGCTCGGAGCGAGAAGATTATGGCTTTTCCGTTCCGTTTTGCACACCCGAAATGCATCGATTGCAGGATTCGTTGATGGTGCAGCAATGCAAACGGAAACCTTGATAAGAGGTTTAATTTAGATGACGTGACCAATCCAATACCCAGCCGAAGCGTGTTGGGTTAAAATATTTTGGGCTTTTTTTGTGGATGAATGTGTGCAAAATTGAAGGTAGTGGAAAGAGTGGCAAGTTTTTTGGCTTCTCGTTTCTGACAAGTTCACCGTGGTATGGAATGAAATGCAAAGAAAATTAAACCACATAATTCCAGCGTCAAGGTTTTGAAGATTACTAGGCAAACAATTCAAGAATCGTGGTTTGTGTTTTCTTTTTCATTTCGATTTGGTTCGGTTCGGGTCACAAAAATTACGTTGTTTGTTGAATATTATTAAAAAAATCTGTGTTAAAAATACTAACTTAATATAATCAAATCATTAAAAGTAATTAAAACGATCATGCATTATGATGCAAAACTTGTTGTATTAAAAACAATATTTATAATTTTGTTTGTTGTCGAGCGTTTACTAAACGAGAGCGAGCGAGATTTTGCCTTTCGCTACGCTCTACACCTCGCCTGGCTCACTTTTCCCCGGTTAATACGCCTTGAAACGTACGTTTACACGTTGTGCTCGAGGAACTTAGCTGGTGTAACGCATCCGATAATTATATATTTTAATCTTTCATCATGTTCAACAGTTGCAGGGATTCGACTCGCGTCCTCCAAAAAAAAATTAAACTCAAAACGATTTTGTTTATGGAGGCTCCCAGTTGTTTATTTAACAGGCACAATAATTATATAAACATAGCAAAGGCAAAGGACAATACGGTGACGTGCTGTTATACTTAACAATAAATCAAAAAAGCAATGGCATTATCAAACAAACGAATTGATTTGTTGCCTAAAGCTATGTAGCTTTATCCATTAGTTTTTGAAATGCTTTGAAATGAAATTACTATGCCAAATCATCTCGGCATTTTCTTCCCTTTACACTTATGGTTTTAGTCAATAGTTTGAGATTTATTTCAATTGATTACAAAATTGCAACAAAACATTCAATATTTCCTATTCACAGAAACTCAACCGTAAATGCTATATTATCTTTCCTATTAAATGCTTTTCCATCAAATGGAGGCGCCTAGTGCTTCATTCAACCCCTATTTATAACACCAAAATAAACTTAAAATATTTGTCAAGCTCGTGTTTAAAGTACACAAAAAGGTTTTTTTTTCAATTATTTAGTAATGTTTAGAGGACATAAATACAGCTCAAATATAAACAGTTTTTATAAGCTAAAAGTTCCTAAAATAAAGCAATTGGAAATCTAAAGTTAACTTGCTCGTACGAGACGATAAATACATGTTGTGCGACTCAGAAAAAAACGTCAAATTAGTGAAAGATTGCACAAACCAAACCGGAGTCAAGTGATTGTAATCATCGAATAGGGCTTGATAGTATTTTTCGTACGGATTAAAATAACACACGCATCACTCGTGCCAACAAACCTTCCCGTAAAGCTTTCAGTCAAACGAAAATGGTTCCCTTATGGCACCAGGCGCTTTGTAAAACGCTAAAGTCCGATATAAAATGCCAACAGCTACATAAAAGAGATGATAAAAAAAAGGAAACAACAATCTCACCGAATGCTTACCCCAAAGGCAACAGCTGGAACTGAAGGATATAAAAAATAAAGCACATACACACACGCACACCCATACCATTCTCTCTAAATACAACCTCAAATCCGAGGACAAAGAGTGGAATGAAATCTATAAAATGAGAAAGGAAAAATAAATCCCACCAACCCACTTTGTCTGCTCTTTGCACCCCGCGTGCCGCCGCACGTCCCGTCATTGGTGAAGGTTTATCTCGATTGCCATAATATTCGGCAGATAAATAAAAGGGAAAAATGTTAAATCATCGAAATTCCAGTTATTGCGGACGATAAAAACGCGCTGTCCCGTAGCTTTTTGTGTGATAGCGAGATGAGAGAGCGAAAAGGAGAGGGAAGGAGAGAGCTATGTATGGATGCACTTTGTGGACGTTCTAACACGTATGATTCTGCTTTTCGCATTTCGTGCAAGAGACAACGATCAAGGCGTATCACGAACACAACACGCAGCGCACAGAGATGGATGCATTAGACATTAGAGAAGTGAAGCAGAGACCGGAGCGAAGGGTTAGCGTTTGGTGTGCAGTGAATGGAGTGGAACGGATGTGGACGATTTTCTCTACCATAAAATGTGGCCCCCAAAAAGGGAAGGCGCAACGGTAAGCTCCAATTCTCGATGCCACTAAGGTCAGAAAGTGCAACCGACTGCAGTATAAAATGGTGGCATGTGCATGTATGCACACGGCTGGGTGTATGTGTGCGCCTCGTAAGCTTTTTGTGTGCACGTGCACACCGGTATTTGCCCAACCGAACGAAGGCAACTTCAATAAAATGCTATAATTTTTGTCTCAAACTCGCTTCGCTTTCATCTCGGTAGGGGCTGGTTGGTTTGTATGTGTGCCAACTGGAGCGATGCGATGGTGCCGTGTCCCGTAGCATCCGTCTATTATTATGCTGCCAGCCAGCTTTGCTTCTTTCAACCACCGTTTAATGGGTTGCGTTGGGTAAGAAGCGTTGGAGCGGCTGAGCTTTGGAGATGCATCATCCGCTGCTTTTGCCACAAAGCCACGCAAAGAGGTGCGAGGCGTTGGACCGGTTTGGGTGGTAGAAACGTGAACAGAAGCTCATGATGATGATGATGATGATCGCCATGATGAGATACGCTAGCATAAATGATAAAAGGGTGTTGAGTGATTGTGTGGAGAGCACTGGTAGAGTTAACAGTATACAAAAATTGTTATCGGTGTAGGAGCTCTTTCATTACTTTTTTTTTGAAATATTTAGGACCTTTAGGTTCAGAACAAAGAAAACTAATTACAAAATTGATTCGGTGAAAATACATTTCAAGCTTAATCACAAGTAAAACCAAGTACGATATTTTGTTGCTAAAAGTATTAAATAAATAATTAAGAAGGTTCCACAAGGCTTCTAGTGGAGTTTCATTCATTTGGATGAAAACAAGTTAAAATTCTTTCTTCCTTGAATAAGTTTAAAATAATTTCCAACCATCCAATTGGATGGCGTATAATTATCTTTACAAGCATCATTAAAAGATCATTGGCATAAGATCGAATGAACACAATTTACGAACTGCTAAATGAACGACTGGAATAAATAGTACAATTACGATAAGCAAATATTAGTCCCATTATTCAGCAGCTCTTCAGCGATCAATCACACCGCGTCATTCATTAAATTGACCCTCTAATGACAGTGGTAAAAAGGGGTTTGAGTGTGTTATTTTTATTCAAATGGGATGGCTAGGTCGTAAAACGAAAACATATTCAAACCTCCGTTAAAGAATAAACACTTCATTTATTATTAAAGTAACTTATACACTTTAAAAGAATTTCATAACATTTGCGTTGCCTAGAATTAATTTTAAAATCTTCACTACCTATATTGTCTTAGCATCGTCCCAAGAACGTTGAAATTCCACCATTTGCATTAATGAATAGCAGCTCAGTTTGCAAAGCCTCTTCCCTTCTTTGCGCTTACTTGCGCATTTCGTTACGCACGAACAACCGCACTAGATTCACGCTGAGCTCCTTTCTTTGCCTTCACATTTTCTCCACCTCTCCCGCTCTCCTTTGACCTTGATCGTCCGTGTGTCCGAGGATTACGGCATTAGTATGCGGGCGCCTACAGAAATTCCATCACGAACAATCGTGCATCAATTATTGATGGAAGTGAAAACCAGCTAACGGCAGTACTGGTGCACCATTCGGCGCCAACTGGCTCAACAGGAGTGAAAACACACAGTCAGTAGCTTGGCAGCACAGTCCGCCATCTTGAAAGCGGCCAGAGTGGTGAACAAGCGAATGAATAAATAAACCATTCCGTCGAGGTTTTCGGCAGAGCGGCCGTCGTTGCCCCAAGGCGCTGTGCAAGCAAACGGTGGCCAAATATTTTAAACTACTCTACTCGCTTTCGAACACCGTCCCGGGCGCCAGTGGACCATCCCAAAGACGATTATGTAGCGTTCCCGGCATCATCTTCTTCACCTTCTGCTAAGCAGCAAATGTAACGATGAGGTGCTCTGTTAAGAGGATGATGCTGCTTGTCTTGTTTCGTGTTGCCTTCGGAAGCTCGCAACCCTGTAGATGACTTTCCTTTGGACTGAATATTATTTCTGTGTTTTGTACGAGTGTGACGTACCCTGGCGACTTACTTACTCACTCACCTGTACCATTGGGACTGGCTCTATCTACCTGTCTTTGACCGTACCTCGAAGCTAAATCCCAAATCATGCTCACTTTTATTTCACTTTAACATTCATTCCCAGGTCGTTTGCGCGAGTTTTGGTGAGCATTTTGGAACCCGGGCTTAGGGCGGAAAATCATGGGGCGGGTGTGCGCCATAAAATTTGTTAGTTTAAAGGCTTTTTGGCAGCGAACCAGAAGCGTTTATGCATTTATGCATGCAGTTGGTTTAATGGAAACCTGCAGCGGAACGGGTGAACGTGAGCGAAACACATAGACGGGACTAGCTCACACCACCGCCAGCAACATCGGCAGCAGGCCAACCAACCGTACCTTTTCGGTGAATGTTTTCCAAAGCTTGAGTCGGTAAGGTTTTTACGGTTGCTGTTGTTGCTGCTTCGGCCGGTACCGTTTTTTTTTCTTTCTTTCTTTCCGTCGTGCTGTCCCATTTTCCGGCGCAGCAAACTGCACCAACTTCCGGCACCGATGGAACCGTACAGACTGTTTATCATAACTACTTCATTGTAGCACCATGACAAACTATCCTTCAGTAAGCTTGCCAGAAAAGAAAAACAAATGCTAGAGAAATGTTGCACACATACACAAAAATACGATAGACGATATTCACCCGCTTTGCGCGAAAAGGATAGTGGCAACCAGCTAACAGAAAAGAAACAAAAACAAACCAGAACCCAGAGAGTCGTCGCTTTTTGTGTGTGTGTGTGTTGTTTTGAGCTAAAAATATGGAGTGAAAAATCCGAAAGTCTCTCGCTCTGGACTGCAAGTTGCTGTTATGCTGTTGATTTTTTAAATTATTATACTTCGGCAGCTGTAGCTGCTTTCTGCATCGCCTGCGAATGATACTGCCGGTGCTGCTAGTGCTTATCCACTCCCAGGCATAGAAAGATTTTTTTTGCTTGACATTTTTCACCCGTAGCAAGTACGATTTGTTTTTCTGCAGAAAAAAGGCTGCACGGAGTGTTGTTGATTGTGCCGTCGGGAGGGTTCTTTGGCCTGTTTGTGTTTACAATGTTTAAAGATTCGTTTGAAAAAGTTTCGATTGGGCTAGTAGGTGTTCTTCAAGCTCGTGTACAATTTTGTATTGTTTATATACAGCGTTAACATTTGCCTTTCATTTGATTCAAATATAAAACTTTGAATCATACTCTTAAGTGAAAAATAAAATGATTGGACAATGAAAGGGACTTGTTTGAAAATTTGAAAATATCAAACAAGAACCGTTTATTGGTACGTTTGCAATTTAAAAGAAGAAGTCGTGAGTTGATAGCGATCAGTTGTCCATCTATCATTCAAGTTTATACGGGTAGGTTCTTAACCTTGGCACCATATTACACGAAGGTGTCAGGAATGAACGAGTTAGCAGGAGGCACAAAGAGAGAGGTAGAGAGAGAGAGGGAAAGAAACATAAATATATAATCCTGGTAAAACTGGGCCACGACTCAGGAAAGAATTCAGAATGGCTCCATTGGAAAACGAATTATGAGAATCAGCACGCAGTCAGCTGACATACAGACCGAAATATTAGAACTCCTGATAGTAGTTGAAGTTGATATCACTCTTTCATTCGCATCATATTGGAGCATATTCCAATTCTAACACAGTCAATCGACTCTTGTTTGATCAAGACCGGCAGCTTGATTAATATTTGAGATACATTCTGTCGAAGTGATACCTTCCTCCCATATACGTTTGTAACAAAAATTTTATAAAATAGTGATTTTTTTACATATCATTCACTATCTAATCCAATCTAATAATCACAAATCAAACAAATCTAATCAACACAAGCAGTTTTAACAATACGGCACTGGAACGTAATAATCAATTATAAATAAAATTATAAATAATTCAATTTTTATCCTATGTGGAGGGTAGTCACTTCCTTTTTCCTCAATTCAAGTGCACCTTATCCAGGATGAGATCGGTAATGGACGCTGCATGGCTCTGATGTTGTCTTCTTGATTTCCTCTAAGGGGTTGGTGCCTCTTTGGAGTATCATGCCGTGGAGACTGACGACTAAAGACTCAATAAAACCCCCTTTGTTGCGGATACTTTGTGGTGTTCACCACTCCACACCGTTGCCAGCAATTGGATGTGAGCAACAATAAAGCCGTCAGTCACAACTTCACGTTTCCCAAACCTAATCCAATTTGTGCAGTGATCTAATGTTGTCGCTGGTGACCCTGACGCCTGCAAAAAGCATTGTGTTGATAGCCACAATAACCTTGTAAGTTGAGCATAAAATAGTGATGACATGATAAGATTCCATTATATTTTAAAAATATTTTCGAAACAAAATTGTCATAGTTTTGAAATTTTCAAAAAAACAATTGTATTGTATTGAAGAATTGTACAACAATTCTTCAATACAGCGGTGTGATTCAACAAGAAAGAAACAATCTTGAAAAAGAATAAAGAAAGTTAAAATAGAAAACACTTTAACGATATTGTAAAAGAATAAATGTAGAAAAGAAATGTCGCATATTCCTTTTGTCAAGAGAAAAAGGGTATAAAAGGAAGGATTAGGGAGTACACAGGGGGTCGTCGTCAGGATAACAGCAAATAAACACCTAAGTGCAAAGCTCCTGACCTTGTTCTCGTTTTCTTCTATCATTCACTCGGACTATCTTACATAAAATATATTAAGTTGATATAGAAAGACAAAAGACAAGGGACAATGAAAAGGAGAAATATGAAAATAGATCTAAATGAGATAAGTATAAAACATACTTGACAAAAGTAAAATATTAAAGAAAATGCAATTTAGAATATTGAAATACACACCGATACTTTGACAAGGACAGTCAAGCGTTTCACAAATATCTTCTTCTGTGTGGTTTGAACATGCTTGCTATCTAAAAACGTAGTTGGATGATTTGGATGGTTTGGAGTTTGGATTGGATTTGAATAACTATCCTGACTCACTGTCTAGACGTCGCTGTATCTACTATCCATCCTTAAAAGACCATGTGGGTAATAATTAATCTAAGGTTTTATATAAAATTATATAATTTGTTATTGGTATAAATGGAGCAAAATTAAGAGAAAAAAATATCTCCACTTCATTTCAACAAATTGCAAAAACGCTTCTATTGGTAGTAGGGTCAATGCGCTCTTTAACTAAATAAATATTCAATATTGCATGCAGACTAGAACAGCATTTTACTAGTCAAAAGTTATACTTTTTGTTCTGTGATTGATCCTAGAAAGTGCATCAATAAGCTGTCAACGCCTCAAAATACAATTGCCATTCTATAAACGAGGTGATCATACCATCAGCATCACAACATCAACATATTTGCTCTTCACTTTCAATAACATCACCTTTAGCAAAGCTCGCGAAAAAATAGTTCCCTATTCTCTCAACTCCGCCCCTCCCCCCCTGCCACAGTACGTTTCATTTCATCTGGGAAGAGGAACACTTTTCACTCACCCTTGAATACCATTAAACGATTAAATGTTTGCCCACATTGATAGTCGCGATCGTTTGCTTTCGTGCTATTTGCAAAATGGAATTCTAATCTACTGGGGGAATTCTTTTTTCCCTTGCATTTTCTACGCTTTCCTCTGCTACAGACATACAGCGAGAAGACAGCAAAGAAAAAAAGACTATTCGGATAGTTGCAGATGGATTTCATATTCCCAGCACGTACTCGTCGAGTATCTCCACGAAATTCCAATCCAGAACGAACGGGAACGGGAACGGAATAGATGTACGAACGACATTGACTTACTTTTTTTTCCGAGCGGTGTGAAAAATTGTGGAAAAGTGAAGAAAATCTATGCTTCATCCCGTAATCCCTTTTGCGGCAGTCGATTATCTCCGGGACATCGATAAAGTAAATTATAATACAACCAGTTCATGACCAACTTACTAATAACGCTCTTGGTTTCTTTTCTTGGCAAATCTTGGACGATGTCCTGCATCGAGGGAAACCTTTTTAGTAGTAAAAAAAGGAAGCAGCTTCCTGCATTTTCTTTCTCTCTTCTTAAACTGTGCACTCGAAGACATCCGCTGAGATAAAGCATGCGATGATCGAAAGTGTTTTAACCGCATAAAAGCCATTATATGTTACCAGTGGTTTTTTTGTTTTTAAAAGAAGTGCTTTCAAAAATTGGATTGCGTGGCAATTTAGTTTCAAAGCCAAAAAACGTAGCAACTCGAAAGTAAGGTACTGAGATGACCGACCCAGAGAAGCAGAACATAGGGCTCACCAGCTTCACCCTGATTTCAACCAATTACCATACCCACTGGACCAGGGGCTGGGCTGAATCGGGCAGCTCATAAATCCAAAAACTAGGAAAACCAATTAAGTCGAAAACATATAATTCATCGTATGTAGCAACATTTATTTTTGAGTATAAAATACATTCCCAGTACCTCGTATCAAAAATAGGCATCCAGGGTGCGTCCAGCCCTACGTTGGACCCAACTTGGGGAAGAAAGGTCGTCCAGTGTTTGCCAAAGCTCTCCCCGCTCGGAGTTTCTGTATGGGGCTTTAGGAGTTTCATACGCTGGACATTACTCAGAACCGAAGCCTGGTGGCTTAAAATATAGATCGAACTGGACTTGGTGTGTAGTGGTCGAGCGTTTTCCTGGAAGCCTGTAGTTCCTCCCAGTTAAATCAAGCAGAAAAACTAACCAAACCCTCTAGTTGATGTACCGCTGATACAGGGGAAAAAAACACATTCGCACACACACACAACCTGGCAGCGAATAATATATTGGCGGACAGTGCAAATGGACCGATGAGCCCGGTGCGCTTAATGAGTGTAGCATTTGGTCAGCATTTGGATTTGGTCCCAGTTTTAGCTGCTTTTTTATTCGCTTTCGGCTATGTGTTTGTGTGCGAGCGAAATCAAGCACCAGGGGTGAAGGGCAGCGGAATGATCAGAGTGTCTGTTGGGGCCACAGTATTTCTATAGCCTGACCACAAAGACCCTTTGCATTTTGCACGTGTTTTAGTCGGAAAGGTTCAAACGTGAGTTCAGCACGGAAGGATTTATGACCATATTATGGATTTATAATAGACCAAAAATTATTTGAATCAGTTTCCACATTACCATGCCCCCTTATCGCTTCATCTCCCAACCCGAGGGAGAAGGTGGGGGAACATAGTGTTATACCGGGAAAGAAAACTTTGCATGACTAGAATTTTAGACACTGTAGTGGAGATATGGGAGGCCTCAGAGCTTAAGCTGCACCGCACCGCCCCAAGTTCCCCGGTACATGTTCGACCGGTATGACATGCTGAAGGATTATGCGAATTTATAGCCATAGCGGTTTGATTCTAGTGCTGCCAACCGCAACGACCACACGCTCATTCTCGCCCCAGTGCTCCCACGTGATTCGTTCGGCGGGCAGTAATTGAAATGCAAAATCATTAGCACGTCCGTTAATGACCTGTGTGGGCCTTGTTGCTAGCAATGCTTGCCTTTTGCGGACGGCTTAGCAAAACATTACTTTTGCGTTAATTACAAAAACCATGCTCAGCCGACCCGAAAATAGGTATTTAAGCGGGACTGTAACATTTATCACCCATAGCAGCTTAATGCTTAGATGGATCAAAATCTCTGAAGCTCTGTTTGATAAGGATTCAGGTGTTTCGGAATAATATTTATGGATCTTGAATGTGCTTTCTAGCACCCCTCATTTCCATGGTTATGGTCCCCATTTTCCATGTCCACATATGGTGGCGTAATGGACGGTCCAAAAAGAACAATTGATTATAATTCCAACTTTTTGAAGCGAAAGCATGCAATTAAAATATAACTTCTACGAAACAATCACCAACTGGAGTCCTATATCTCGATTAACTTCTTCGGATGAAGTATTTCTTTGCAAACATATTAACCACAAATTCTGCACAATGAAACGAATAATCCTGCCCCGAATCGAACTTTTACAACTCGCAATCATAAACTCTGAAAACGGTAACAGACTTCGTCAGCCGGTCTCGGGTAAGCAGCGTTGACAACGTTATCGGACACCGAGGATGGTACATGGCCCACACACACAAGCACCGGTGTAAGGCACAATAAAATTATAACTTTTATCATTAAAGTTGAGTTTTTAATTAGCGTACACAGACGACCGAAGGTGTTTGCTGCCCACCAGTCCCGCCCTGTTGCGAATCCAACAACCATCCATTTCATCCTTTTCGGCTGTCCATGGTGTGCGCATAAATCCAACACTCGAAGACATGCCGTCGGTTCCGTACGGTCCACATTGCTGCCGGTACGGGACGGTTGCTCTCACCAACAGTGGCAAGTACGATGAGCAAACTTTAATTGGAAAATTTTCGGATTGAGTGACAATTATATCGCTGTCGGGCGAAATTGAGCACGAATTCATTGGCCCGGGAGGCGGACGATATGTAGCGCTTTACGAACGGTTCCGCCGGGCCATTTGCGTTGCATGTGAATGTGTGTGCTTGATGTTTGACGTGCTTAGAAGGATATAACTTTTCAACCGTGGCGCAGTGTTCATGAGAGTTTGGTTTGATTTATTAATGTATTTTCTAATGGTTGGACGTTGCATTCCATTTATTTGATGGGCATGCGTTGTGAATTATTTTTGGAAGGAGTAGTTGCTTTAGGATAAGTGCCTTCAAATGTCAGTTTTAGCTATTTATTAGGTACAAATATTCAGGTATTTTAGGTAAGAATTAGGTAAGATTGAAAAACTTGCTGGGAAAATCAAAATGATTTAGAATTTTCCTGGTGAAAGAATCATCGCTTTTAACTCAACACTTTTGACTTTTTGAACTGTTTTTAACTTTCAAAAATGAAATTAAATTTCTAAAGGTATCCAACATATGGCACATGCTGACCTTCTATTTTAAACTATTCATTGCTCCTTGTTTGCTGCGTTTCCCCTTTTTCCCTTCTAAAGAAACCTGATGAATGAGTGCACCCACCCGCTAGAGCCGTAAAATTCCCCATTTGCTCATTTCACGCCTCTTTTCGATCCTTGTTCCTCACCTTAAAAACCCCAGAAACACCTAGCAAGCGAGAATTATATTCGCCCCGCAAGAAACGGTACACCCATACACATAAAGGGCAATTAATTACGTGCCCTGGGCCGCGGTGCCGCTGCTAGATGAAGAAAATCATTCCCAAAAATTCGAACCATACAGTACACACACCAGAATTGAGGCCAAATCCGTTGGAAAGTGCACGCCAAGTTCAGCGCCGGCAATAAATACGGCTCTCACACACGTGCAAAAAGGGTTGCGCACTGCACCCTTGCGAACAAAAGCTTGATCGATGGTTGAGTGTGCAGTGTACGCTGCTGCTGCTGTTTCGTATGGTTGCGATGTCTTTACAACGCCTTCGAGTGGGAACGAAGTGTTTCGGTTCGATTTTTGCAACTATGGATGGGGTATCGAAAGGCGATGGGTGCATCAAGAGCTGCACCATAAGTATCGCAAATTATTGGCCCGATGGAACAGATGGCAAAAGTTTTGATTAAAAACAAAAGAAATGTTAAAGCAAAATGTAGTGCACACTTCAACTTGCACAACACAAACCCTGGAAAGATGGTGAAATAGACGGTAAAGGAAAACTGTTCCATCAACCATATTTGCGGTAGTTTTTTGTCAGGATAAGAGGCTGCAGGTAGAATGAGGCACTTAGATTGAAGGGTGAAAACTTGCCAATGATTTTTATAGAAATAATTTTATTTTTGTGGTTCTCTTCTTATTTACAATTGATTATGACGGTCCAATGCCGTATTGTCAACGCGGTTCTCTTCTTCATCTACTTTTTTTATTTTCTTCTTGTTTCTTGGAATTTATTACCAATCAAAACATCCTTATGATCATGCTGATCACAGGGTTTTTGAAGTGAACTAATTATATTTTATCCATTTCTTGTCACTGTTTATGATGAAAATGGCCATCTACAGGAAAATCTAAATTCTGTTGCACTTCTTATATTCAGTTGAAACTGTTCAAAGTGGAAAATAAAGAGATAGAACTGGGTGAAAAAATGAGTCTTGTCATTGCTGAATTCTTTGTTTCCAATATCCTGTTCTTCACATAAAATGTCCAGCTCATCGACTAATTGCAGCGGAGTTCAAAGCTACCCGTTAAAAATTTGATTTATCTTGAGGATTGTTCAGAAAACAGTATGAATACCACCTGCCCGAATGCTGATTTTTTGTTGGAAGAAAACGGTCTGGCTGGGATTTTAAACTCAGTCAGGCATATCTAAAATATGCTACCATTTTTCTCTCAAAAATTCAATTGATTTGTCCATTTCACTTCATCATTATTATTAAACGCCCTTTAAAAACTGTACTGCGGAGAAATTGAAAAATAAAGCTGAAGGTCGAAAACATTGATCATCGTTTTCCGTAATATACATTAACTGTTTAAGTAATAATGTATTCATGCTGGCTGGCAATTGATGCCTCAGGCACTTCGTCCATTTATTGAAGAACTCAACCGAACAGTTTAACCAACATCGTACGCTGCATGGAAACAAAAGCTTGGAGCGTTTTTTAAATTTGCTGACTGGCTAGAAACAAATTATTTGTGGTGGAGTTATGAATAAAAAATGCTCATCAAAAATTAATTTGAATTTAACAATTGTTTTACTCCCAATGCAAGGAAAATCGTTGTTGAAAATGCACATTGAAAACATATGTCATTGCCATAATTTCATGCAGACAATGAATTCAAACATATACAATCAATATGATCAATAAAGCAAACTGAAGCAAAATTCACGAAACAACACCAGCTATTGTTTATTTTAATGAAAGGTGGTGCAAACATCAGCACCATAGCATAAAGCTCATTCCTCCGTACCTAGTAATGGCTACACTCTCTTCCTTCACTACGCTCTGTTCAGCCGTGAATTGCCAAACTCCACGGCCGACTTCCATGGTTCATCTTCTGACGTTTGATCGAAGTAGTACGCCGTCTGCGCATTGCGCTGCCGTATTACGGCCGATAGTTTGTCTTGACTGATAGCGCGTAGACACCAGTACAGCTCCCCTGCCACCTGACAGCGCTGTAGTTCGCTAGCCGCCATATCAAACTCACTGTAGTCTCGCACAATCTCTGCAACCTGCGCAAAGAGAGAAGCAGCAAGTGTTTACGTTTTGTAAAAATCACAACTCCAGCACAATTTCAGCTGGTACTCGTCGCGGCGTCAACTTACATTCACCGTACCCTCCTCGGTAATCCAACGGAACCCGCGCAAAATACATTCGACGGCGGTTGGATTAGGACACTGGCTTTGTTCCTCCTCTGACCACACAAAATCGTATCGCCGCTCGCAGTAGCTAACAAAATGTTGCCCGATCTGTTTGACGTGCGGTCCGAGCCGTTGGTACGTGACCAAGATTTTGCGCAGGTCACCGTGGAAGATATCCAGTATGTGTTCCTGATGCGTCGCGTAGAATGGTGCGTATTTGGCGAACACGGTTGAACATTCACTGTCCGGTAGCTCGCCTGTAAGCAGTTGGTTCGCATCGTTGTAGAGTTGATGCATCTCTTCTGAGTCTGGATCCTCGTGGAATGCACGCGCCTGCCGCTCGAAGCGCTCGGGCAGAAATTGTCTCCGGGCCGGGTCGTACAGCCGGAGATCCTCACTAACGCACTTCACGTAACATTGGCTCTCGGGCGACATGTCCGGCTGCCACATAACCCAGCGAATTTTCATCTCAATGCTGGCGGACGAGTCGTTGAGGCAACGCACGTACGCGTACAGCGTTTGCTCCGGAGTTCGTGGTTGCCATTCGGATGTGGTGGGTGTTGCGATGCGTAGCGGTGGGCAATCCGTTGCGATCGGGTTCCCACCAACCACTGCTACTAGCAGCAGTGCCACACCGAAGGTAATAACACCATCCAACACACGCGTCACCATCGTACCAATACTGTACAGATTTTCGCTTGCATCTGATCACTCGAATGGTCCGAAGCAGACTGAAAATACCTTCTCCCTGCTGGTCCGTGCAGTCGCTCTAATGTTCCTGAGGGATAGTGCCGTCGGCCGCTTATCGGACCGATCGCACCAGAAGCACAAATGGTTGCAGGCAATAACAACGGCCTGTGTTTGCTCTCTTTCCAACCGCTGAATCAATCCCATACATGATTAAGTCTAATCTTTGTGACTGCGAGACGACGAATCTGGATGCCCTGATTCTCTTGGTATAAATAGCAAAAACCCCTTCATCGGCACAAAACTTCCGCTTCCCGTACAAGCTCACTTTAGCTTTCGCGCTCTTCTTGTTCCCTTTTTCAGGGTTTGGAATAACAATTCAAAGAAGTTGACGCGGCACACACAATCCACCCTGTGATTGACGGATGCCGGTTACGGAAGTACCGGTCCCGGGTGCCACGAACAGCGATTGCATTCGTGTTCAGACTTTCTTTTCATCGGTTCTGTCCGGCCGTAGCTGACCGGCCGCCCCGCTCGTTGCTGATAAAGAGACACACACAATCTGTTTGTTTTGCTTGCCGCGGCGATTGGATGCGGCCAACTCGTGAATAGTCGACTGATCGGTGACCATACGATGATTGGGACGCTTGCTTGCTCCCGGGTAGAGCACAGCCTAAGCGGACAAAGTAGAGTGCATAAACATATAAATCAATGGCATCAGCAGCTCACGTACTCGGAACCGACTCACACACACACGCACGCACAATTGCGAACCCAATCGTTCGCAGACGGCGTTAAATTTTCAACCCCAATCCCAATCTAGCCGGAGACGAGCAGACATTAGCGCCGGGACCGATCAGCCGAGTGTAATCGGCAAGTGATGCACTTTCGAATACGGCAGCGTACGGAAGGATTTGAAAATTTCTGTGACATTGCGTTCGGATGGTTCGGTAGCACTGAAAGGGCTCTGCATAAAATGGCATTCGTCTAAGGGAGTTTCCGATGCTGGACGGTTTTTGGAGCGCCGTTCATCATCAGCAAAGTATATGGTGGACAAATGTGTTTGGAAAATGTGGCACGATGATTGATGAGATGATTGCTGGCGATAGACGATGCATCGGGCTAGAGCAAGACCGTTGCATTAGTGCTGCTTGATGGACCGTGCTCGCGTCATGCTTGGAGAAAGTGACTAAGTGTTTTGATGAGCAATCATATGTTTCAATTTTACCAGTTCCAGATAGTAGCGAGAAACTGATGCAAAGAGTATCGTTTAGTTTTCAGAAAACTGATAAGCTTTTGCAATTCATTGATAGTAAACAACTTCAAAGCAGGTTTACAGCAGAACAATAATTATTTGTTGTTGTATAAGTAACAAGATAATGAATAGTATTCAAATTTCGAGACGGTCCGGTAGCAGTGGTGGTCTTCCTGCGGCAGGACTGAGCGTCGGACCGCCTCTCGTATGTTAATTAGAAAACATTATCTGAAAAAGCTATTTATTCTAGCGTAAATTATATACCAAATTAACAACTCGATACCTACGCAGTGACAAAAATTTGAGACCAAAGTTCAGAGCTTAAAGCAAAAATGAAGAGAAAGTTTATTCAAGATGACATTAAAAAAGAAACAAAAGCGAGCCTGAGCCATATGCCGCTTTTGTCTTATCAGGTCAAGGCCGAATGGCAGTTATCTTGAGTCATACGGCTCTCATATCTGTATCAGTAGCTCTGAATCGTAGATGTGTATGTAGAAGATTCGAGTGCAATATGTTTGAATACTTTCAATTTTATTGGAACCCCATATAGTAGATGGACACCAAGTAGCACAGGCATACGTTAGGAAGCAAAGGCCGCAACACAATTTAAGTTCCAGTTGACAATTTGGGTCTCTGAAATCACCAGTTAGCTCAATGATACATTCAAAGGTCTTGTTAGCTTTCATTATGGCTTTGTCAACATGTTCGTTGAATTTCATCAACTTCAAAGCTGATTTGGTTGTTAGTGCAACCCGATGTGGTTCAATTTATGATAACATATAATTTGTGATCTTTTTTGCCATGAAATTCATATCATGATACTCATAAGTCAATTTCCTTCGAATGCAGCTTATTAATAGCGATAAAGAATGAACCATTCATTTCTGGCGGCTTGAGTTTTAGTGAGAGTTGAAATTAAGTAGTTAAGATAAAAATACAACAAGTTTAATGATTTTCTGCTAATTATTCTTGTTATGCGATGTTTTGTTTTAACTTTTAAATTACAAGAAATATAGAAGAATAAATTATACAATTTTTTCATGCTAAAACTGTTACTTAAAAGATTATCTTAAATGGCTTTCTACTAAAATTCATTAAATATAACTATACGTTTCTTAAAACTGGTAATTAAAAATTATTCCTAGCTTTACCACTCTTACAAGCATCGTTTTAGCATTTCCGACACAAAAGCTCACTGGGACATCTGAGGAACCCCGAAAGACGGGGCAAAAATTTCCAACCATTAAACACAACCGCTAACGACGCAAGCCAAGGACCCAATGAATCCCTCGACGATTGCTGATGGTCGTCCTTTTCCTAATGATCCGCATCGCGGGTCTCGGAAAAAATGCCAACCGGCGCAAGCTACACAAGATGGACGCCCGAGTGGAAAACACATAATTCTTAGCCACTCGAAACCCGTGAAGCTCACTTACATTACTTTCTCGCTTTTTTCACTACACCCAAGAAGAATGGCACCGAGAACGTATACAAGCAAAACCGGGACCCACCCGGTGGTTGATGTCTGTTGGAAGCGGTCAGCCCCAAAATCGAACCGTACATCATCATGCTTCGGCGAACGGGGCAGCATCCGTGTGCGAGTGGTCATTAGAATAAATTTACATTTAACTTCCCTCGAGCCGGGACCGAACTTCTTCTTGTAGTGGTAGGCTCGAGTGGCAGCCTAAACTGCCATGAATAGCAGGCTGAAGGTGAAAAACTTTTAGCAGAAAAACTTACCAAACCCAACAGGGCCAGGGCAGGTCCAAATGAACACAGTAGGCACGCTAAGCCTCTCATGGGTTGTACGATGGAATGTACTCACATACACCCACATACACACACACACACACGCACACAAATACTTCCACAAAACGAAAAGAAACATTCATCGAGAGTAATGAGAGTCTAATGGGCCCGGGTTCCCAGCGTCTAGCAGCTCCTTCCCAGCAAGACAACGGTAGGCCCTCAGTAGATCCTCAGCAGAAAGAAGTCGAAAAAGTAGAGTAGTAATCGTATTATTAGATTGATGATTGCCCAGCACCAGAGCATTGCGACGCCCCAGGATGTGCTTTTTGAGGCTGTGAAGTGGCAAAACTTTTCCCACTCCCACTTCAGACACCGTAGCATGGCTTAAAAGCATTATGAGTTATTTATGATGAGAGGAAATTGATTCCTTCCTTCGGAGCGCTCGAGAGGCTCACTGATCGGTTCGGTGGTTCCGATAAGGGTTCTGGTAGCTACTTCAACCGCTGGCCAGCTACTGCAACACGAGCAGCACACCGACATTCCGCACTGGCAAATGGACCACCGGTAGCTGCTCGATTGTGAACACCTGCAAGCTGACTCGTCCGCACAGCTTTACAAGAGAGCACCGAAAGAAAGCACTGACAAGCTCTTCCGAAGCCCATCAAATCGTGCTTCGATGCTATGGCTCGAGTGCCGGAGCTCGAGATGGCCAAGTTAAACAGATTGTTTACGGGAAACTCTTTTGACTTAATTGAAATTTATAAAACTTTCCACCCTTGGCCAAAGCTTTCCATCGCGTGGCATGACCGGATCTCCCCGGGTGCCGGATGCTGGAAAGCGTTACGTTCTGGTAAATGGAATCTTTGAATAAATTAATTTGGAATGCTCAAACTCTCTGCAGTGGCGTTTGCAAATACCGTCGCTCGGTCGATGAAACGTCGGTGGTCAGCTGCAACTATTTAGCTGCAATATTCCAACGCTCCACCCCTCACGTACGTTTTCTCCGTAACAAGCAAATGGTCGAAATTTTGTTCTAATTTGTAGACAGTACTCTTTTACAGTTGCTTCTCGGGCATTCTTCCTTTCCTACATGCACTCACTGAACGTGTTGGTGTGTGCTATGCACCCTGCACAAATATCTGACCAGGGCGATGGCGCATGGATAAGGGTACAGAGCAAGATACTTGAAAGCATAATGAAAAACTTGCAAAACCTGCAAGTGAGTGTGTGCTTTCGATGCAGCTGAGCTTGGTTGTTGTCTCCGGTTCTAATCCGAAATAGTTTTTGTTTCCATCATCATCCCTTGCCGTGCCGAGTGCGCCGAGTCTGCAGCTTCCCGGTAAATATACCGTTCGTGGAACCCATTTATTCATCCAACACTTCAAATCTGAACAACTATTCATCTACCTCAAACCTCAATACGTGTCCCGACCTCGGCACAGAGCAAGAGCTGGAGCACAAACTTTCCGATTATTCTTGATAGCTTTAAAAGCGCTCATAAATTGAGAAACTTTTTTTTTCTGCTCACGGCAACTGCTAGAGTGGTGGGGAGTATGAATATTAAATTACACATAATTACTCAAAAGTTAGGTAAAGTTTCATCGTTTTAGTCGGGCAAAAGGACATCGGCTAATGAGTTTAATAAGCATCTGCCGACTTTTGCTTAGAAGACTGCTAGGTTGAGTTTGCGAACTGGAACACTTTGATCGATTGTGGTGCTGATTAGTAGAAATAAACTTTAGCAATTTAGCTTGATGTTGAAGCCATGGTAACAATATATTGTCATTATTTGCGATGGTTTTGTTACACATTTTTAGTCATCTTTTTTTGCTGGTGAAAGTGGCTCTTATTGTTGATAAAACATTTGCTAAGTTACTATTGAATTATCCTAATAAATATGCTTCTTTTATTGTGTTCTATTTGCGTGACTCTAATTTTTGCATTTTAAATCCTGCTGCAAAATTCGGACTAAAAGACAAAAATTCATAGAAATCAAATGCATATTATTAGCAACACGGAAGCGAGCATCTCCGAGATAAATCAAAAGAAATACAGAAAAAGAAATTCGCTTATAGTTCAGTTTATAAAAGCAGGCAACACACGCAGTGTTGACAATACCAAGTCGTACTTAAAATAAATAAATAATTAAAACTATTAGCAACACGGCCTGGCCGTCCTTCATTTCCAATTTTGTCTTCACTACTTCCTTTTGTTTCTAGTTCCCCAACAAGGCTTTATGCCGAAGCGTTCCACCCCTTCAACCCTCATGTCTCTAGTCTCCTAAACTTGTTTCCGTGTTCGTTACCATGTCCGTTGGTCTTTGTCCACAGAAGTGTATGTTATGTGTCGATTGGCAAAACTAACAGAAAGATCCTTTGGAGATACTCATAATGTGGCGTCGACTTTGATCGAGTATCTTCCATCAAGGATCTTGGTGTTTAGTAAGATTCAAAACTCACATTCACCGATCATTTGTATTTAATTCTCGGCAAAGCTAACCGTATGTTGGGCCTCATCACTTGTTTCTCGTCTAATGGTCGTGATATTTTATGTGTGAAGCCATTGTACTGTTGCTGGGTACGATCGATCCTCGAATATGCTTGCGTAGTTTGGTCACCAGCTGGGGTGAGGGCGATAGCAAGGATAAAGCGGCTAAAGCGCAAGTTTGCAAGACTTGCCACTCGTCGGTTTCTTTCGAGTTACCACAATCTGCCCATTTCCTCTTATCCCTATCGCTGTCGCCTATTAGGCCTTGAATCTCTGTTAAAAGGTTTGCTCTTTACGTTTCGTACTGCCACCTACGTGAGATACCACCATTTCACGTCCTAACTAGGCTAACGCGATAATGCCAGAATGATCCTTTTCTCAGAGCTCAAGTAGCTTTTATTATCTTTCACCATTTATTTGACAACCATGTCCTGTTGTCACTTTTGCGTTCTAGTCTTAGTGCTGCCTCTTCCTTATATTTCTCTTAATGCTATTTATTAAGCTACTTACATTGTTAAGCCTTCGAGGTTGATTTTTTTTACATTTTTAACAAATAGAAATTTGAATATTTTTCACTTTTAGACTTGGTATCTGATGAACAATAATTAATGAGATCGAGACAAGTGCGCATCTTGTTCAAATCGCGCAATTGTTTTAGGAACGAAATGTTTAGTTTACGATTGCAACCACAAATTTTTTATGATCCAATTCTTGGATTTGCCAAGAATTAAAATATTGAAATACTTCTAGGCATGAAAAATTCGGTCATTGTATTTGTTTTGTCTAAAATTCTTTCTAATCTCTTGGTCTAGGCTCTAAAATAATCCGAAAAAATTTTTTCCTTCGATTTCTGATGGTGCATTTAAGCAATTTAAGTTATAAATTATCACTCGTAGACGTCAGAAAAATGAAGAATGATTAAATTCAACCCTAAAACTACCCTCAAGATTTCAACAATTCACTTTTAAGTCTCATTCAACAACTCTTTTTTATCCTGCATGTCTTTAGCTTAGTCTCGAACTAAAAAAACATAAGAGTTTTCCCTCAACACCACCCGCAACCTTTAATTTACCTTTAATTTGTCCGTAGTTTTGTGAAGGGTCTATACCGGTTCTCTAAAGGCGATTATCAACTTTTACCTCAACAAACACATACTACCATAAATGCCGGAGGCCATTGTTCACAGGTTTGCCTGACATCCTTACCGGTCGGTGTGTTTTGTGCTGGCGCCTTCTCTATCATTAGGAAAACATAAATGCCGAGCGTGGCGGTCCCACAATGCATCATCCACCGCATCGTACTCATCATTCGCTCGTCTCATTTGCGGGGTGTTAAAACAACAGTACGATGTGGGAAGTGGGACGAGTTTTGTAGTTGGAAAGACTGTGCCTTCGGTACGCCGCACTACTGTTTGCTTTGCCCCGATTACAAACAACAACCAGTTTAAGCAATTTCATAACGCGAGTCGCACGAGAAGGTTGAGGTTTTCTACGTGTTAGGGCAAGAAATCTTACACCCTTAAAAGACTACCCACGGAAGTGGTTTTTAGTAATGAAGCCCGCGCATTCATTATACCGCGCTCGGAGACGATGCAAAGACCCGGTGTACCTGGTTTGTTGGGAAACACCCACAATGATGTTTAGCATAAGCCTCTTACGCTCGATTTCACCCAGCCGAGTGTACACGCTCAACGCTGCACAACAAATCGCGTCGCGTTTGGAGCCGGGATTTGTTCTTTAGCATCGGCTGAGCTGTTGGTCCCGTGCTTACGGGCGGACTACAACAGGGCTACAAAGAACCGACTCACCGTTCGCGATGTAATTTCTAGAAACGGGGGAAAATAATTATGCTACACCGGGATGCAGCACGCTTCAAAGTGCAACCCACATGCATCCGTACGCAATCTCGCACTAAACGTCTAGCACATTCCGTCGAACAGTTCCATTCTTCTTATCGGTGATTGTTGGCACTGTATATGCAAGCGAGCGTCAAAGACACGTACACTCCCCTCACATACATTAACCGCACTGAAGACACACACACTAACGGATGTCTCTATCAAGCGAAAAATGGGATGCGCAGTCAACTGCAGCTGCAACCCGCGATTGCAATTGCATCCGCTAGCTGGGGGTTTTCCTGTTGGACGATTTAGATTTTTTTCCTACCTTTTCGCGTTGTGCTGCTCTCTCAAACGCTCTGCATATGCAAGCACATTTACTCGGGCCAACGTGAACGGTGAAGTGGTTTCGAAGGCGTTATTTGAATCGCAGGACGATCTCAGTCGGTTGCGTCCCGCTTTTACAACCTCCATGCTCCAGCTCGCAACCACCAAACCACCGCAGAAGCAGAGCTTTTCGTGCAGTGGCATAAAAAGTCATAAAATTAATTCGTGCTTAGTGTCGGGGTTATTTCAGATCTTTTTTTTCGCACCCTTTCTCTCACGCTTCCTTTCGTGACCAGCGCAAAGCATACGGTAAGGGGTTTTTTTAAAGCATCAGATACAGAACTCTTGTGCACATTTTTATGTGTGTATGTGTGCGTGTTGGTTTATGTATGAAAGTGCAGCAGATCCCGTGCACTACTTGCGAGCTCTTTCGCTCGAGTTAGCAGCCCATAGCTGTAGCCGTCAAGTGCATAAGAAATATGCAATAAATTGGAGAGAATGCGTGGTGCCAACGGGGAAAGAAAGGATGAGTGCGACGAGGCTCACGGTACCTCCTAGATTTTCCACCCGATATGCTGAATTACGTACGTAGTCAACCGCACGGCATTACTAAACGTGCCCTCATGCCATTCGGCTAATGGGTCGCCCTGAAACACGCAGCAAGCTAGGTAGAGCGCTCGGATTGCAAAGCCATTTTGGATCGAGGAGAGCCCCAAAGGGAAGGAAACTTACGCGTTGGCGAATGTTGCAGCGTTGGCAGCGATGGAGGCATGTCTGTGAGTGAGAGTGAGACATTTTACTTTTATGTTGTGCACGGGAGCGCAAATCTTATGTCCCACGGGCGGTGATGGTGCTTTTTTAGGGATAAGGCACGCAAATTACGCGAATAGCTCGAAGAGGTTTAAAATCGTATGAGACGTACTTTTTAGTTCTGCTAACTGCTTTCCAGAGGAGCAACATAGTTTACTGAGCGAACTACTACTTCAAATAGATTTTATGTGTACAAAAAGGAATTATTTTAATCGAATTCAGTGGAAAAAACTAATTTATAGCGCTTCCTGCAAACAGCTCTCGATTACACATTTATCCATTTTATGCTAGATTGCTCCAGAAAAAGCATCAAGCTTACGAATTCCACAAAACGAGGAATCGCATTCGGTGTGAGCTAGCCTTCGACGTTGCTAATATATTATACAAACTTTAAATAAAAATATAGTTCGTTTTCTGTTTGGCTCTTTTCTAACTTATCTCTGGCCTTGATCGCTTACAGATTAATAATTTAACACACGGCAGGCGGATATTTCCTTGTACAATCATTCTTTTTTATTTTAATTTTCTTCTTCTTGGCTTAACGATCCCTTAGGTCACGCCGGCTCTTGACAAGTTTACTAGCTTTGTGGTCAGGGCGTAGTTGGATAGTCAGTCCTCACTAAGGAATTGAACCCCTGTCTTGTTTTGTAACGACCAGCTTCGCTATCACCTTACCACAGGGTCGTCTTTTCGTCTGATAGAACTTAATTTTGATTACAAGTAAAAAGTAGTGTCGCGTACGCTACAACCCACGTCATCAGATCAGAGCGGATTAGCGACACCGGCAGCAAGGCGAAATTAAAGCGAATACGAAAAATTGAACATATTACATCCAGCAACAGAGTTTCTCCTGTTTCGCGTTTCGGATATCACAGTTTTTTGAAAATATAGGATTGAAAAATTACCAACGCGTTACTTCTGCGCTTTGGTGTTTGAAGGGTTATTCACCGCAGCAATGACGGATAAAAAAAGGCTCGCGCGATTATTTAGTAAAATTTGAAAATATTGCGTCCAGCAACAAGCACCGATAATGGATATTAAGATTGTGGCGGCTATCGTAGTCAGTCCTTGAAACAAATATCATAAACAGACAGACCGATCACGATCGGATAAATTGTGAATGCAGAGAGAAGAAGAGATTAGAAAATAAAAGAGATAAGAGAATCCTTGTAACCGTTAACTGCGCTGCACGAGTAAATTAGTCTAGCAATTATTCTAATCTAGAATAATATCATACCACTCACCACATAACATAAATAAAAAAGGCCAATTTTGTTCTGTCAACTACTATATGTCATCACTATTTGAACCTACTTCTTATCCTTACGCCAGAAGAGATTTCAAAAGTACTTCGAGGTTAGTTCCTCGAAAAAGGTTCGGTACTTGTCGGCTAATAAATTCATTTCAAATCTTATTACAATTCAGAAATACTCATTTTTTTACGGATCCTGGATGCTCCTTCCTCAAATATAACTAAACTCAAGCAGAAAATCTTTGTTCTTCACTTTTACTCAAATAATTTTTTTTATTTTTTCTTTAAATCAATAGTTATTTTTGAGTTTTTTCACGATCCATAGTGCAAAATATATAACTCTTAATATAAAATGAAAATCATCTTACAGTTATCTAGTAAGATCTAGAAAGGAAAATCTCTTTCATTCTGAATCTAGATCGATCGTTTAAGCAGATTTACCGCTTTATCCGTTGAGGGTTTCACATAATGCTTCTATATTTAAAAGCTCTGAAATATACGAAAGCAATAATTCGTTGCTCCATGACCAAACGACTATCCTGGCATTGGTTTAAAAAATTCCTCAATTTGTCATGCATCAATCAACATAACACAGCCCGAAAATAGCTCAAGATTGCTCGGTTTAACGATCCCCACCGTGAAACAGTTCTCAGCCGAAACGTAACCGTACAAAGTAATGTACGTATTTATGCAGTGAGCCACAATCACTCTGACTTCTCGATTTTGATTTCGATAATGCGCTGCAAGATAGTGAAAGAAGAAGAAAAAATAAACCCACACTCTGACACACATCCAGCACGGCACGAAACGATATGCAACTCGATATGCAAAAGGGTCGTCCGCCGAGTGCCATTGTTCGTGCAATCGTAAATGCAAATCGGGCTGTGTGCACACGTTCCCGGCTTGGATCGGTTAAAAAACGAGGGCAAGTCTATTTCCATCTGGCATTGGCCTTGCGACTGATTTTCCCGTGAGTGATTCCATTCGGTCGGACGGTGGATTCGAGCACATTGTTAACTGCAAGATTAAGACCGAGCGAGCGAGGCAAACCGGGGGGCCAATTATACTAACGCTGTACCAACAGCATTATCCACGGAAAGAGTTGCTTCACGGTGTGGTAAACGTGTACGGCATTTTGATCCTTTCGCGATACCAAGATACTGACTGTGGGCTGAGTTTAAGCGCTTAAATCCACCACTTGCCAGCGAAAACAATGAAGCTCCAAAGCACCAAAATGGAGCTTTCTTTCACTGGCAGCCTAGTGCACGCCTTGGCAGAGTGTATGCTGGTCGGTGAAATAGCGCCTGGTAACACAAATCGGACGTAGAATTAATTGAATCATTTGAATTTTAATTTGAAATTTAAATTAATTGAAATTGATTGCGAGCTATTGTAGGGCGGCGAACAAAAACCAGCTGGTCGCACTCGGACTAGCACCCGGACCGGAACACACGGACGGAGCTGTGGGATTGTGGCGCCGGTAGGTGCCGAGGGTGATGAAATGGGACACAGGAGAGTACAAGCATCATGCATAACTGCATTTAGTGGATTTGCTAGTTGATTGTACCGACTGCTGATGTTTGACACAGTGATGCGGTGATGCATTTATCATCACCGTTTCCTGGTATGGGCCTCGGTTCGGTGTGCAGGCCTACAAATGCAACGATTCTACAAAAAAAAAGAAGACAAAAAACGATTCCCACGGCTGTCAGCGATGCTGCAATTGAGTAGGGATCCTACATTTTATACAAAAAACAAAAAAAAAAAAACAATCCTCATGTGCTTCAAACGGTCGAAAGAACAGATGAATTAAAAACTAAAAACCATCAAATTTGTAAGGGAAAAAACGAAAAGAAATCCGACAGCATGGAATGCAAAAACTAGTGGCCTTCAATTGCTTTTATGGGCGAATAACGATGCTACACAGTCGACTGAACAGAATAAAACGGACCATCAGCAACAATGAAAAAAAGGAAAAACTTTATGCAAAATCGAATGAAAGCTGGCAGGGCTTCACTTAGAAATTTGCTAACTACCCTAGAACGGATAGGGAACGGAAAATAGTACTCCAAACTAACAACGAATCCGCACACACACACACAACTAGCCCAAAAGATCGATTCACATGACGCTAGCATTTTCATTGCAAACGAAGCAATGAATCTTTGGTGCATAAGTGCCCAATTGTGTGCCCTTTTTTTCGGTGTGTAATTCGGAATTCGCTTGTTATGCGAAATTGAAAGCACGGAGTGCATTTGCAACTAACGACGTAAGCGTGTGTCGATGGCTACAGGACGAACATTGGCCGCAGGCATTCAGCAACAGTGCTACACAGTGCGAAATTCGTTATAAAATTATTTTAGAATGTTTTTTTCTCTTATTTGTTGCCAGTTGGTTAAGTTTACTATGTTTCGAAGCGAGGCTTGGACAAATGGTTTACTATGAAAACATGTTTGTACATTTTTCGAACTTGTTAGGAATTTCCTTAATAAATTTGAGAGTGCTGCTAATATAACACATTGAGCAAAATTGGGCTAGCATCACTATGCTTTTTTGACAACATTTTCAAATTTATTTTACAGATTCTTTGTATTTCATGGAGCGGCTTGGTGGTGTCGCTGACAGTGGCGCCGGTCTTTTATCGGCAGGACCGGGGCACAAATCCCTTTTGTACCGTCCCCCTAATCCCCCTAGAGGACTGACTTTTCAACTACGTTATATCGTCAAGTCCAGTAAGCCATCCCATGGCCAGCGTGACTCTAGAGGTTTTTAAGCCAAGAAGAAGAAGATTCTTTGCTTTTTAGTTTATATTGTTAATGCAAGCCTTTTTAAACCGTTGCGTTGAAATTGTTGCAAATCGTTTATATTTAATCGTAAATGACTGATGAAAGAAATAAGAAACAAGTAAAAATTTAGTTTGGGTATTGGGGTATTGGGTATTGATCTACAAATTATTTATATAAGAATAATTTATTTATTTCTTTATTTATTTGTTTTTACAATCATCTTTATTTACTAGTACAATGTAACAGCTTGCTATAGTTATCCAAACGCTTGTGATTTTCAAAAATGTGACAAATAAGGAAACGCCCAGGTTTTGCTATTTTTTAAAATCCGAATCACTATTGGCTTTTCAGATCGTTCAAGTTATTCGTGTGAAACTCAGACTCAATTTAGGATAGAGTTATGAGATATGAGTGACATTTTCTTGATGGTAAACAAAGACTTGAGCTTTACTAGAGTCGGTAGGGTTGAGTATTACTGTAAGCATTCAGATATCTTCTTGGTGGTGATCCGATGACAGAGTTTAAAGCGACTACAGTTTTTATACGCCAATTTGAAATCCCATTTGGATCGCTTAACCGTAGCAAGGACTGCATGTCCGATTATGTGGTTTCAGTACGCCTTGTATGCCAACATATGACTGGTATGACCTACGCTCCTCTGAGGTCAGCCTTCTCTAAGCACTTTACCGACGGAAGCTTTCCTTAAAATGAAAAACTCTCTCTCTTACTATTGGTTTACCAGCAACAAGCTTCCAACTCATTTTTGTACAGGGTTTCTCTGGTTGATCGTGTCAGCCTTGAATGCTTTTAAGTTTAAGTTTAAAGTCATTTACTCGGAAAAAATCTCACTGCAACTTTTAACCAACGAAGAGAAAAATTGGTGTTGTGGCAATATTTGCTGTTTTATTGATTTCAGTTGAGGAGGTGCGAGCATTGAGGTATATTTTGATGTTAACATGTTCTCCAAACCTAAGACGCTGCACTCGATCTATTGCTTCTAAATGAGTCAACTTTTCTGTTGTGATTGAACAACATATCGTCTGCTGTGGTAATCGAATCGAACAATTGACCCAAAACAGAACGAAATATATTTTTAAACTAGAGCTAGCAGCGTAGTTTGCATGGAAGTACTATTTTTGTTTCGTCAGTTTCTCTTGTTTCATCTTACACTTTATTTTACCATTTAAATAAATCCTTAAATCTGGTTAGTTAGATCGTGGTAAGATTTTCTTTGATGTATCATAATTTTATTCAAAGCCGACGAGCAAAATTTTTGTTTTTATTGAACAAATACAGAAGCTTAGTGCGCAGTTGCCATACACGAACCGTTTATTTGGCAGCATTCTCGGTGGATTAACGATTGAAAAGCTTCGACCAAAGCGGCTGAGAACTCAATTTTAAGACACATGTCAACAAACATGCTTTACTATCCAAATACAACGCCAGGCAGCTTGGCGTTGAGCGTAATAAATTCCCCACGGTGATTGTTCGATGATGTCGTTGCTCACAGGGTTGAAACTGATGAAATGGGACTGTCAGTCTTGCGGGACGGAAAGTGATAGGGCCTTGGTATGGTACGGTGCGCGATAAACATGAACCGGTTCAGGGCAGAAATGAATTTCCACTTTCTGATGCCCTGTCTGATGGAACGAAACACTGACACACACACACACACTCTCTCTTTGTTCAGAAGTTTCTCTTTTCGTGATTGAAGACATACCCGGATCGTGCCTTCGTGAGCAAGTGTGAGTGTGTGTGTGTATGTCGAGGATTGTCTAAAACTCGTGCGTGCCATTCCTGTGTCATCCTTATCGACACGCACACATGGCCGAGTGTACGATGAAACGGGTGGCAGGTTGGAAAGTGACGAGTTCTGGTGAAAAATGAAAAACTCCCATACCGTAACACTGTGCGTTATGTGTTTTTCTACGGAAAGCCAAGCATGCAGGCATTCGTGACCGGTCGGCCAGGCACAACGGGTTCGAGCTCACAGGGAACGCTTTGCGGCATGATGGAAAACAGGCCATCCGTTGCCCCGGGAACCACATTTTACCGTAGTGGTTGCAGAAAAATTTGAATAATTGATTATTTATGCCCGTGCCCTCCATGACCTCGAGGGGCGCTCCGAACAGAGGATTTGGTGTTGACCAGTGTGCTGGCAAAGGAGTGTGCACATTTATGCTAGACTGCGCGTGAGAAAAGAGCACCGAGAGATGTTGAAGGAAAATGGAGAGCAAAAACAAGTGACTGGTTCCCTTCGAGACACATCGATGGCCACGCCGACGAGCCGGTTGGGCTATTTTCCTACGGTTATTTACCATTTTATTCGCTTGTTTGGTAACTCTTTCCACCATACTTCATCACCTCCCCCTACCGTCGTCTGTGAGAGTATTCGCGACACTCTTCAGTTACTAGCAATTGGTTGTTGTTTGCTTTGTGTTTTTCAATTTGCTCTCTACCATGTTTGCTTTGCGTTACGGTGGATGTGGTCATCGACATCGGTGTGTCACTTGTCGTCCAATTCGGTTGGCCAGCTTTTTACTCTTTCTCGTCCTCTATCATAATACTTTCATTTGCCCTTTTTATATGCTAAAGCGAGCGTTTGGTTGAGTTTCCGCACGACAAGTCTGTTATTTAATTACTTACATTTTCTCTTACAAGATACGGCGTCCCGGTGGTCTTATAATTGATTGTTATTTTTTCGCTCGTCTGCAACGACAGGGCGAAAGAAAATGCAATTAATGTCACACGAAAATTGAATGTACTTAATGAAAATCGGTGAACAATTCTCTTTCTTTAAGAGTTTAATTAAATTAAGACGCAAAAGAAAAAAAAATGTGCCAGAAATAAATGTTTGTTCAACTTAATCAAATCAAACAAAAGGATATTTGAAATTGATCTCGCTATTTGCGGTAAAATGCTTAAAAAATGCGGTAAATGGTAAAATGCTTGATCAATCCCGATCTAGTCTTTGTTTATCTGGGTTGCAAAGAGTAGTTTTGTTAGTATGAAGTGTTTTTCATTCACTCGAATAAAATAAAAAATATGGACGGCTCAACGTCGCCGTCAACTTAATTGTAAGATAATGTTTGAGATATTTCTTGCATATTATTTGCCGCACAATGTCCTCAATTGCTTATTACTTGCCTTATTACTGTTTTGGTGGTTTTTTTTTCGGGTAATTTTAGTTGTTTAAGGTCCGGTAGTTTGGTGTGGCCATTGTATAGATGTAGTTGAATGTTTCCGGTTTATCTATGCTGATGTCTGTCGTGCTTTTGCGGGTCAGAACTGTAACATAAATGATCAGGGAGGCGCAAAGATGAATTTGCCTGCGTGTAGTACACTCGTAAAATTCGAGCAGAAACAGTTTAACCTGGTCCAGGTCAGCATCACATTTTTGTTTTAATTAGTTTAAATAAAATAGACGCAGTTTTCATAAAGCTACTCCGGGCGATACTTTTGCTATGTACGTGGTGGTTCACTTCGAAAACTCGTCCTGCGCTTAGTCAAAGTACTCGATCAATCGCGCTGATTGCGGCCATTTCGACGGGCGCATCTACACCATCCCTCCATCTCCTCTTGAGAACCCACATTCTATTCTCAAGACATGACCCACCGATCGGAACCTTGACGGAGCCTTATTCGTGGTAAAATGAAGAAACTATTACACAGAATGTATACAAATGTTTTTTGAATGAATTAGTAATTATTACAATTAAACTCCAATTATGCTTTCACGAAAATAAGTAATTATTTTTATGTGGAAAAGTAAGTAGATTTTGAGACTAATTATACTAATTTCCTTGAATCAAATAACCTACCTGATGCTATAATTGTACCTTTCTCGTCCAAAAAACCGCCAGAGAAAAGGCATAGATGTTGCCCATATTTATCGTGACTCGTGAAAAAAGATCAAAGCACGGTCTCCTGCGCTACTCGGCAACATGACGCGGAAATGCATAATTGATGGTTTTGATTCCTGCCAGGAATTTCTTGGGCGTTGTTTGTTCGTGTACGTACTTCTTCTCCATCAATTTTCTTGTGTCCTCCCTTATTTTCTTCCAGTAAAGCGTAACTTATAAAAAGGGGGAAAAAGCTCCTCAAAAAGCTTGTCCTTGGAAAACAGATAAGATAAAGACGCGACTAGACGGTGTGCGTCAAACGCAATGGATTGAATGGTGTCACGAGTGAACGCCCACAATCACAAGCCATCTACGCCGTTTGCCACTGATTAATGGCGACACCATGGTACCGGTCGGCGCGGTATGGTATATCGGGCAGGCGGTTTCTCTTGCCGTCACATTAATGACATGGTTTTGACAACTTTCGACAAAACAGGGGACAGCCAATTAAAGCGCCTTCTGATTAGCGTGATGTTGGGCGAGCGAACCACATAGCCACGTTCTTTTGGGCCTGCTATTTTGTCAGGATCCCTGGTCTCCAGGAAAACCCGTAAAAGGGGAACATCATTCAAACGTGATGAATGGTGATGAAACCGAAAATGACACGAAGATGTTTTGGTTGGCACGCGTTTTTTGTGCGTCGTGGGAAGGGCTTTAATTAGGACAATAAAAGTCATTAGACTCGCTGGAACCTCCCGGTCACGGAACGGAACGGGGTAAAAGGATGGACGGTTGGGTGCGTGCGTGCGTGTGTGTCGGTATTGAAATTTTTACGCAAAATGAGCATCACACATACGTACAAACGTGTCTAAACACGTACACTTCCAGCGCTAGCATTCACGCCGGAAAGTGACTATGTTTCTGCCTCAGTATTGCTGATGACATCGTGTTTTCGCTTTCGTTCATCACGAACACGTCCGGCTCGGAGTAGTTTAACCGGTGTAATACTTTTTGCCCCGACATGCCATCCATCGGATGTTCAACATTTCGTGCTACAGCGTTTATTCCACTTCAGCCAGGGAAATGAATTTGCATGCTGTAAAATGCTCCTGCTTCATTTACCTCTTTCAGCCAAACGCCCATGTTACCTTCGCTGCTTATGCTAGTTTAATGTTTTTACTAACTCATCACGTTTGTTTTTTCTTTTCCCTTTTTTCCCTTGCTCCCACAGGTTGCACACACACACGTGAGCCGCTGAAGGTTGAGTGACCGTGTTATGAAATGTTCTCCACTGACCGTATAATGTTTGCGCTTTGCTTCCGGGAAGGCGATATTAAATGTTTGAAAAGTGTAAGCTAACAGGTCGTGCGTGTAACGTCCGGGATGGTGAAACGGGTCGTGGGAACGTAATCATACACGACGGTAAGTCGCGATAGAGGAGCGGAGATAAAGTGCAAGTGAAGAAGGAATTAATTTTTGCCATAACTTTTTCCAATATCTTTGCTGTGCGGGATGGTTTGCTGCTCTGGATTCCCGTTGTGGGATATGTTTAATAGTAAATAATGTTGGTGTACGCTCGGTGTAAACTAAAAACGCGGTAAAAGTGCAACTATTGTGTGTGGGGAGCCGTTTAAGACAGCTTACAACTTTATCACGAACCAACCCATTCGTGAAGGTGTGAAATATTTAATTTCGCTGATATAAGTCATCTCTAGAACGGTACGCGTTCAGTGAGGTACTAAGCATCACGTCGCGTAAACTGAGGATAAACTGAATGGATGCTTATGATCGGGACACGATGTGCCAAGCGGCAGGATGACGAGCCCGACACGAACGGCATGCTTGGTGAAACGATAGTGAAGAAGCGTTTGGCAAAGGTGTACTTGGTACCTGTTTGCAGCCACTGTAAAATCATGCCAGCAGTGCTACAAATGGGAAACGAAAAGTGATTGGTGTCTGGTGAAAATTGTAATCATTAAATCGTAAGTTTGTAACATACACAAGACAAACAGGAAAGGGTAAAGCAAACATATTTCTGCTACTGGAGACACGTAGCGCGCAAAGGAATTGTTTAAGCAAGCAAAATATTTGACTTTAAATGGGAAAAATGATGCTGGAGCTTAAATTAATTCTACTCTGCCTGCCATCGATCCTGCTCGCCACCACGCTGGACTCAGGTGAGTGAAAATTCAGATAAAATTCTACTATAACTTCACTGACTTTTTAATGATTATGAATTTATTACACTTTTTGAGTAAAGTGATCTGCATTAAAAATAATCGATCTGAATGAAAACACCGATTCATACTTGTTTTGTTCACTCGTATTATTTACTCAAATTGTTTTCCTTTTGTTAAAAATTACTCTGCAAAATTACCAAATCTTATTTGGTTTTTTGCAAACGGAAGATCTTTGGCGATCATTCCCACCGTGGCAAATCGTCGACCTTACGCTTCTCACTGTAACACACTTTGCGTAACGATCGTCGAGCATCTTAAGCATCTTTGTAAATCTTAACAACATGTTGAGCCGGCTAAACGACTTTAGATGTTCAAAAGGAACACCCCTTTACTAGCTCGTTGGAGAATTCGAGACCTTGCCTTGGTTAGGAAAACATTCAAAGGCTCCTGAATAGAGTTGGACATCAGAGTTTTGGAATAAGTTCGAACTAATTTTATTATGTTTGTTCGTTAAACTGACGAGTTCACAAATTTGCTTACAGTTGCTTTTCACATGTAAACTAAAATTTAAGGTTCTCGGTGCTAACACATTTTCTGAGGCTTTAAAAAGCTTTCTCTGGAAAGTTATTTATTACCTTCTTTACATTCTTGATTTAAAATCAAAGCATTAATGTAGATCTTTACCAAAACGATTTTGAAGTTTTTTCGAACGATTTTGTAGGGGTTTCAAACCCTACTAATAGAATTCACATCGCAAACTGTCATACTCAAAAGAAATGAATAATAGAATTCACAAATGTCATAAAAATCGAAAACTTGAAATAGAGCACGTGTAACGTTTATATCCTGATTTTATCTTCTTTTTGGCTTTCCTATCTTTTAAAGTCACGTCGGGTTCCATAAGCTTACTAGACTTGCCGATATCACGTAGTTGCCAGCCAGTTGGTTCGAATGGGACTTGAAACTCGGTCCTGCCCTATGAAGACTACCTTCCTCTTAGTAATTATGAAGTAACAAACCCATTAGATAATAGAAATTAGTGACCGTTTACTACACTCTTAATTTAATGGGAATTCTTTTCTGTTCGTGTTTAATCCACTCCCACGTCAAATGGATATTTTCATCAAACTTCCCTCCTGTTACACGCATCTTTGCATCAGTAACATAATAAAAAACCAAAGGAAAACATCAGCAAACATTCCGACTAATAGCAGTGCACTGTCATCACCCCGTTGTGCCCGACAACACACAAAACCCTACATCAATAATCCTCTGTACGTGACTCACGCTTAAACATTGTCTGCTACTGCAAACCCGCATCTGCTGCATTCAGCAATTCCAAACACAGCTGCCATATTGTTGGCAGTTCCTGCTGTTTGAAGCAAACAAACAAAACAAAACGTAAATCCAGAAATCGAAAAAACACAACAAACTAACATCATTCTTTATCTCGCGCTAGGGATTTGTGGCACGGCCAAAATAAAACACCACCGTCAAGTGGGTGATACATAATCACTTCAATTAGCTCCTAAAATACTACCTCATCCGTGAGCATCCTGTCACGTTCGGCCACGCGCTTGGGTGGGTATTTCGGGGTTTTCTGTCTGTCTTCCGCCGGATAAGCCCGATAGGATCATTGCCAAGGGTTCTTCTTTTTTTTTAAACTCTCTTTCGCTCTTTCGCTCCTAAGCTTCACCGGCCCCTTTTTTCCAGACTCGAATTTCCATGCCACATAGCCACACGTCACCCCAAATGTCCGCAGCAAGGACACGAGTCCGGCATCCCCCTGCCAGCCGGACGATGCGAGCGGACGATGGGTAGGAAAGTTTTGAGACTGTTGATTTTTCCATCCATTTCACATTCTACGGGCAACCCAGAAACCCTCGCAATCGCTTGTTGGGACTCATGGCTAGATCGTTCCGGAACGATATTTTACATCAAGATTAATTGCTACAGCTCTGGGAAGCATCAACAAAAAAAAAATGGAAAGAAAAATGCGAAACGACCCGTACGACGCGGATGCGCGAGACTCGTTTGCACGAGCGGTCCAGTAATTGCACAACAAGCCCCGTACACGAGCACATCGTTTGGAGCACTCGTTTGGAGCACAATACTTAAACGCAATTCGGCGGTGGGCAGGAATGTTGGAGACCTTCGATTGTAGCTGGTTGAAATATTTCCGTTTCGAACCGATTCCGTCTGGGGTGTGCTTTCGGATGGCGGAAGTTTCCGTTTATGTTACTCACGAGCTTACGGATGGATGCGCACGTTAGGATCGTGCCTGTACAGACAGCAGAAGCAGCAGCAGCAGCACCGTCGTCGTCGAAGAAGTCCATTAGTCATTCGATAGGTTTCCATTTTTTACTCCATAACCTACATTCTCTGCAGCCCGGGTACCCGGGTGCCGTCCGAAACGGTCCATTATCGGGACGGAAATCGATAACGTATCGCACCGCGTCACGTGACGATGAATCTATCCACTCGAAGCTCTCTTGATGAAGAACGCTTTTCTTTAGAACTCTAGTGGAAGCAAGACGTGAGCGTGTGTGTGAGTGTGTTAAAAAAAGAATTATATTCAAAACTCGAAATGGGTCGTTAGCAGCAGGAACGAGGAGAAACGATTCGACAGGACACGAAATGAAGCATGCAGATGCAAACGCTCCAGCACCAAATGCTCCACCAACTAGCGCCAGGATGACACCGGACGTGCATACTTACATGCACACGTGCTCATCCTTTCGTCCTTTTTCGCAGCGGATGCTCTACTAGCACTGCCACTTGCTCAGTCTCGCCCACGTTTCGGACGTTGCGGTCCGTGCTGTATCAATTTAAAATCTCTTTTTAAAGCAAAGTCACGTTTCGGGACATGCTATCGCTTCGGCACATCGTTTTGTGGTGCGCGAAGGGAAAAGGGACGTTAATACGGTGCATGGGGAACAGAGTGTATGGTACCTTATCCTTCCATTCAAGGTTCGCGCTACGGTTGCGTTGGACTGATGCTAATGGGAGCAGAAATAGAGAAGCGGAAAATATGAGCCATGCTCTCGGATTGTTGAGGTTGAAATGAAACATTTTTCCCCCTTCTTTTCGTTCTACGCCTTATTGGCGTAGCGATTTCCACCCCATGGGTGGGAATGCCTTAAGCCTGGTGCCCGGTTTGAAATTGGGGAATTTATAAATCTCTATCGAAACCGAAACGATACATGATATGAATATTTACTTTGAAGATAATCTTCTACACGGTCGCATTACCATCCTGCCGACGGTTTCCATCGGTACCGGGAAAACGTAATGGTGAAACTAATTTGAGATCTTTCCTCAACGATAGCTCGCTGTACCCACCCACCCATTTTCTCAACCATTTGTATCTTTTTGCGTACCAGTTCCCGAACCATCCGCTAGCTGAAATTATTCCCTCGCCAAAACCATCTCCTCGGCTAAGCAAATGCATTCAGATGACCCAAAATTTACATAATTAAACTCCTCCGATGCAACTTCACCACTTGAGCTGTCCGAAAACTTTGCAAACTGGGGCGTTGAAGGGGCTGTTTTAATTATTTTAAGAAATTCTTTGCGCACACATACCCATACGAGAATCTTTGCAGCTTGCTTGAGGTACAAATTTGCATTTGGTTTTTGAGTTTGTCGAATGAACGGAACGGAAGTACTAAAAAGAAGGGAATGTTGTATGCACTGGTACGGCGGTTGCTTCAAAGCCATAAATCAGCATAAAGATGTGTTTGAGAATGAGATAAAGGCAGAGCAAATAATGTGAGGGAAAATTTGTGGAAATGAGTTTGAATTATTTGTTTTTTTATTTGGTTAGATGTCTTTGGTGGAACCGATCCAAGGGGCTGATTGTTTGCAAATATAGTAAACGAAAAGTTGCTTTGAAGTGTTGAAGAGTTTAGCAATATGTGGAATCACATGTATTGCTGCATCAAGGAAATTTAGCAGTCAATTGGCTTTAACATAACCGCTTGAAACAGCTGAAACAAATGGAAAATATAAATTTAAAAAGCATTTAAACCCTTTTCCTAATCAAACGAGCAATGGTTGCGAATGCTAGAAGATGTTTTTGATTTAATTTCTTTATTTTATTAATAATTGTTTAACTTCAAATGGCTAAGTTAAATTGTTATACCGGTACACGATTGCTGTTGGCCTTCTCTCTGTACCTACCGGAAGAGAATAAATCAGGTAATTTTGCTTCATTGAACCTTATTTCTTACAAACTTGATTATTTTCTTACAAAATAAGGTATGTTAATATGAAGAACAAAAGTAGAGTGTTAAAGAATTTTGGAATCACAATTACAAAAAGCAATATCTGAAGCGTTTGAATGATTAGAAACTTATTCAGGGGAACTGAAGAATCATTAAAACTTATTCGCGTAAGAAAATACTGAAATCGTTAGCAAATGTATGCGAACATTCTCAGTTACAGCTATAACTTTGTTACATCAGCAACCTCTTTGATGCATCAAAAGCTCGCCTCAAGAAGCTTTTACATTTCGTTTGAGCTCTTTTGCCTTCCTTCGCTTTGGTAGCAGTCTGCAGAAATAATAGCATTACCTTGCGAGGCAAAAAAAGAGGATTGCTTGAGCATCACAGTTTTGCTGCAGATCAATCACTTCAGCAGGCTTGTCGTACCATACAGCACTCCATTTTGCACACCTTCACAACACCATCATCCCGAGATGTACGCCCAAAGATCTAATCGAAAGCGTATTACAATTCACCGCATTAGCCCGTAATTGCCCATCGACAACGGTTTCATTATTTTCCATTATGAGGCTATTTCGAATAAGAGAAGCAAGAGGAAGTTGAAGGGAAAAACAGCACCTAAAAAAACCTCGACAAAAGCAGTACCAAAAATGGGGCCTTATAGCCAACGTCATTTGCCGCGTTCGGGTTGTGTTCTATCGAGACGGAATCGACTCGCGCAGTAACGCTTCTTACGCTTCACGACCAGCAAGACGATATGAGTTCGAGAGGCAAACTGAGAAGGGAAGACTTCGGTGAAAGCCAATCCTTGGATACGGTTGCGAAGCTTCGAATATTCCAATGACAAGACGACAGGGTTCCGGGCAATCCGTGTATGATGGCATCGGTATCTAAATCCAGACAGCTGTCATGTTTCCGACCGGTGTTGGCACACTGTTCCGTCGTCAGCTTCTACCGAGAAAGTGCTGGCGCACGGCGTAGGCAACGGGTATTCTATAGGCATCGTTAGCACTGCCAAAAAACCTCCAGCTTAAAGCTCCTGCTTACACTTCCTTCGCTCTACCTCGCAGAGAAAGAGTATGTATGTGTAAGAGCCATCGGGACGAGATGCAAATTACCGTTGACAATTTACTTAACTTTCTCGTCAGGCACGCACACAACGTGACGGTGCGGTAGCTTATGCGGATGGCTTTTCCGGCCGATGTGGCTTTGTTGCTGCATTATTTCATTTCACTTTTGTTCCCCTTTTACAGTGTCACACACACACACACACATATACACACGTGCGATGCCGGTTGACAATTGTCGAAAAGCGATCCCCAAACAACGAATGCGTTATGTGTGCGAGAAGGTTTAGACGTGTGTGCTGTATATTTGCGCTGTTCCAACCCTTAGAATGTGACTCTTGAATAAAACAGTGACCGGTCCGGATGCGAGCGTGCTCGAGCAGGCGAATTGCAAATCGATTCGAAAAGCGTGTGCCAAACGCCAGCACAACAGCGTCTGTCTGGTGAGTGAGCAGAATGGGCGAAGCGGGAGGAGAAAACGCTGTGCACTTCACTGAAGTAATAACAGCCGCACTGTCGCACAGTCAGCCCGCTCCCAGATCCCAGAGGATGCGGCTTTCTCGGGAGAGAGTGTGCTGCGAGTGTACGTCGAGCATAAATTAACATAATTTTATATTATAATCAATGGCGAATAAATGCGCCAGCCCGTCCAGCCAGGGTCCCATAACTGGGAGGGCTGCGTTTTAGACTGGCCCGTGCAAAGTAAGCACAGTGTTTTCCAGCCCACTCCCTTCATGTGATCGTCACTCTTGTGCCGAAAGGAAAAAAGATGAAACAGCATTGCCTGTGTTCAAGTAGTAACAAGCGTGTGAATAGGCCAAAACAATGTAGCCAGTACGAGTGTACTGAAAAAGAGGCAGAAAAGGCTGGAAAAAAGCTGGATAAACCATGAAAACATGTTGTTTCACGCTACAACAACATGTTTATGGAAAGCTGTACAGTGATCGATGCTTCCGTTGTGCTAGGAAAGCTCAGCCCTGTTTTGATAGAACCGCTTGCATTTCAAATTTTCGTTATATTTTCGATTTAATCAGTTTACTTTAGTGACAAATAATAGAGAGCAAATGCCTGGTTAATTTTTTTAAATAATATTTTTTATACGTAGAGCCTTCATACCAAAAAAAAATATTTCAAATAAATAGTAAGTTTACTTTGGTGAAAATGTTATTCATTTTCACAGAAGAACAGAAACATGAAAATTTCAGGAACCGAATGTATTAAGCGCTCAAAAAAGCCTTTGCAAACTTTTATAATTTTTCCGCTTAAAAGAAATAAAACAATTGATCTGTAGTGTTTTTAATAAATAAGTCTGCATCTAGGATGACTTTCGCGCAGTAAAATGAATATTTATCACCAGTGCGCAAGAAGGACTCATTTATGAGCTTTTTGAGCCTCTCTTACAGTCCTTTTCTCTTACAATTGGTCTGTCTTGCCTGTTCTGCACGTTGCTTAATACAAGGCAATTATAAATATCTAAGCTGCAAACTGTAAGACTCGTTAATGTTATACTCACGAATAGAATTGATTGCAATTTCATAACCAAATAACCGGTAAAGGTGAGCAATAACAACAACAAAAATCAACAGACAATTCACAGCTAAGTATGTTACTAGTGTTACTTACTAGTGTTCACAGCTAAGTATGTTACTATTTTCAATTTGTCAACGGAATTGATTTTATCACACCCGGTGGCGTTGAAGTGCACCCATGCTTCCCACGATGTCTACTCCCAGTAGCATTCGTGAGCTGTGTTCAAGGTCTCACCAGCAGACTGCCAGAAAGCCTGATTGCAGTTTGATTGAATCTCGTTCCACTATTCCGCTACACCTTCGCTTGGTTCTCTGATGATGGGTTCCGAGAGTTTCCGTTTTGTTACAGCACGATGCGTTTCACAGCCTTGTCGAGAAGCGCCATTTTTATTTACCGTTAGGGGTTTTTGATACAGACCTACGTTTTTAAATCTGTGTCAGTGTGTATGTGTGTGTTTCTGTCAGTTTGAAGAAGTATATGTGTAAATGTCAAACTTGAAAACATCGTTCCAACTCTCCAACTCCCCATATATACTGAAAAACCCAACGCTAGAACGTATCATAGGTTGTGGAGAATTGAGTTTGGATGGTTTTCTATCTTTCGGATCTTAGCGACGGCATCATCGATCGTTTCCACGTATCCACCTAAATACGTACGAGTGTGCGAACACGAAAATGGGAAAGAAAATTTCGTTGACGTGAAAATTGCTATCGGCAAATCGATGGAAAGTAAACGTACGTCACGCCATTCCTGGGATCGTCGGAAAGGCTCCATCAATTGGAGTAGGTAGGAAGGTTCGGCAACAGCCAGGATCAAAATCTGGTGTAAAGTGAAAGTCGAATTGAAATTTAAATTTCGCGTGAAATTATTTTCCACCCCATACCATCGGTGGTGCTTTCGTTGATGCTTGTAGCTGGGATCGTTAGCGTAAGGTTTGAGTGGTTGTTTCCTGACACAGGCATCGCCCGGTGCTAGGCGGGAATGGCAAAAGAATCATCAGGACCATTTAGTACCATGAAAGCGTTGAATGCTGTTGACGGCAAAGAAGCTTCCATTTCAATATCTGATAATTTGAATATTTTTTAGAAGGTTTTTGTAACGCTGATGTCTTTGCCAATTATATTTTACAGGCTTTAATTTTATTTTGCTAGAACGATTAGTTACTAGATAATAATTAAAATCAAGAGTTGTTTGTGCTATTTTCCGGTCAATTTTACAATGTTTTGTCCTTCAAAACCCGCTTTTGAAGTTTTTTTAAAATTCGTATCAAATATTTTTCTGCTTATGTCCAACTAAATTATCATTTTAAACTTATTTCCTAATTACATCATTATTTCTTATTTCTGTATCACTACAGTTTTGTTCGCGTTACAAGTCTAACATTTCCTCATCGTGTTTTTAAAAAGCTTTCTTCCGATGTGGTCACGCCCTATCGTAACATTGGCGTGCGTCGTTTGTCGGGTACGCGAATCACCCAATTCATCAAGCATTCCACCAAGCTTAACCATGTACGGCACATTATTTATGTCGATAGCAATCGATCAGTCCGAACCTAGCTCTAGCACCCAGCATCAGTATCTTTCATCTTCAAGCCAACCACTATACGCCCGGTGATGCCTTTTGACTTTCATGATGCCTCTTCCGAGCCGCAAGCAATCGTGACACTCACAGAATCAGCAAAGGTCGCGCGTTTGAGTCGGGTTCCACCGTACAGTACAACGAACCGCGTACTGTTTCTGATTTACCAAGTGTGCTGCACCCACCAGCGGTGGTGCAAATTTATTGCCAAACCCAGTTGGCCAACCAAGCATCACCCGCCAACAGCCACAACGGCAGCAGCTGAGATCGTATCGAAAATTTCAAAAACTTACTTGCGAAGATTTATTGACCGTTTAGTAGGGCTACTTATTGCTCACCGCAGGCAAAACCGGCCCGACCCCGTTCGGTTTACAGCCGTTCGGGTTTTTTGGGGAATTGATTTAGAGCGATGTTAAAGAATAAAAAAGAACAACACAGAAATACGCCGAACTGTTAGGCGTTTCTGGGGTAAAGCATTGTGACGAACTTTACCGCTATCTGCACCGTGAGCAGAATGCATTTGTGGCAGCTGTTACCAGGTATTTGGTGGTTGACTTTTTGATGGATGTGGCGTTAAACAAGATAACTTACTTTATTGGCGATTTCTTTTGTATAAAGGCCGCACGTTTTAGAAGGTGGGACGTTCTTTTGATGCTAGATAAATAGGTATGTGGGATGGAAATTTGTAAACGGTGCGCAGTAAATCTTGCATTTGACCTGTGACATGGAAATCGAAACGTATCGATAGAAAGCTCCTTATTGAAAAGAAAGCATAAACTGTGACTGATATGGATATTTTAGCTTTTTTAAAGTTGTTTACAGGTTGTTTTTTCTTCTAAATTTTAGTAAAAAAAATACTCCAAACTCGACTGGAATGATTAATCTCTTTTTTCTTTATAATGGTTAACCGGGCTATACCATTAACTCTGAAGATACCAGGCGTCTCCTTTGGATGTTTTAAAATTGTTAGAATTAAAAAAATGTTTTTATTTACAATTGTCTATTACAGTCCAGTGCTGTATTGTTAAAACCACTTGTGTTTGATTGTCTTTAATTCTTAGAAAAAAATGAAAGACAATTAATTACTTTTTCCATAAGCTACTGCAAATGATTTACAAACTATGTAAATTTGTTCCAAAAAAGATAACAAAGAAATTAAGTTTTTAATATGCCATCATGGTTTTAAATACTTTCAAAGTGCGGCAGGATAGTGCAAAGTTAACTGAAGCCAACAAATTCATCTCCCGTGAATTATGTGTCTCTCGGTGCCAGTTTCATTATTCTCAGAACAATTTCTCTCACCATGGCCCATGCAAGAAGGTGACTTCATACACTATGCCAACGGTGGAATGCATAACTTTTCTAGAATAATTAATGCTATAATTAGTACTCAGATCATATGGCAAGAGCTTTGTAAGCGAGTGCCACAAGGCTTTTTTGTTTCTACTGTTTAAACTTTCAAAATTGGTAGCTTGTAAATGTTATTGAATTTAATGTATCAAAGTTTGGAAAAAACTTAGTTGTTTTGGAATGGAAAAACTTTGATTAAGTTATTCATATAGTTACAGTTAATTATGATGATACAATGCCGTATTGTCAACACCGCTTGTTATGACTAAATGATATGAACATAAATAGAAGTCAATTCCCCCTTATTCTTATGGTTGTGGCTTTTGTGAATGCCAGTGGATTAATTCCTGTTTGTGTTGTCTACTTTTTGCCATTGCGGGACGGTAATAAAACAAATTGTTAGGATAGCACACATACTTAACTGCCTGCATACAGTGTTCTCCAGAAAGTCGAGCTCTGCGTGGTCAGCATCGGATCCAAGATTGATCGGCAGACTCCGTCACGCAGCAGGAAGAGCGACTTCGCTGCTCTTGAGGCTGAGCCCGCCAACGGACCCAACGCAGTCAACTTCTGATTTTTAGATCACTGTACTGTGGAACTAGACTGCCTCCTTTTTACGACAGTGTTGGAACTGCCCTCGAGTGTCGTTGCCCGTCATCGGATCACCCGTGGCACTACAAAAAAAAAACACTTAAGACATAGAAAACACAACAAAGAACTAAAAACGAGTGGTGGAAACGAATAAAGATTGGAAGGATACAGTGTTTCTCAAGTTCCGAGATAAGTTCTTACATGTTTAAGCAATCCGCGATTTTTAGAGAACGATCAATCCGGCCAAGCTACATCTTATTATTGTTCAGACCAAAATCTCTCTCTGTTCCAAACAAGGGAACACTTACTCTATGACCTGAAAAACGCTGTAATTGGGACGTAAACCTAATCATAGGAAAACACCATTGTCTCTGGCGAATCGGTAATTGACCCTCCTGTAGGTGAGGTCTCTGGTTCCCCATTCTTCTCTTATTTCAGTACCCGTTCGTCTGCTGATATGCAGATAAAGATACTGAATTTGATTTATTGTTGTTTAAATAACCTTTTTTTACTATTATGTTCAAAATTTTTAAGCAATACGGCCTGGCCGTCCTTTATGAACAAAAAAACATATTCAAATTTTTAACCAGCTTTTTCTACCAAGGATAGATTCACTCCAGTACAGAGGATTTGGCATCGATTTTATCTTTACTCGTTCAAGCCTTTGTTTCAACGCAAAACAGCTATTTTTCATGAAGCTCGTTTCTAATCCTGATGACAAAGGAATTGCCTAGCATTTTATCCCGTTTTTAAGTCATATAAAGGTTTTTTTTGACTCAGTTTACCCCTACAACTGTTGCCTTACACGACACCGGAAGGATTCGTATCAATGCGATTCCTGCCCTGATCCAAACGCTCTACGAAAAACATTCATTTAAAACAAAACAAAACAAAACAAAATCTCGCTACATCAGGTAAAGAAAGTGTCATACGTGCGGTAGGATTAGCCAACCGTTCGGTTGCGTTCCGTACCGAAATCCTGTCGCATTTGGCATCGCACCATCCTTCCATCGGCTGTGTTGGTGAGCTGTTGTTATTTATTTGTTGCCACCGTTTACCGACTTACCGCGCACCGAAATTTCAAAGTTGCGCGCTGTAAGCCGTTCCGAGCAGTAACGTTTTTTGTTTTTGCTTTCTCTGAAAACGTTGGAATGATCGTGTTGCGTCCCTTACACTGGTGGTGATAAACAATGCAGTGGCGCAGTCTTTTGCTCGTAACGGCGCTAAATTTAGCAACTAAGACCGTCCACCGAATACGACCTTTCCGCCCACTGCAACCGTTCGCCCTTAGCTAAGGCAAACAACGGATTAGCGCATCCGACTACCGGCGTCATCAGCTTTAAGGGATGCGGGAAGGATGACAAGTGGTAGTGGTTAAACGGTAGCACTGGAAAAAAACGGTCGACCGCAATGTGCCGCACCCGCGTGAACACCGAATGGTGCAAAATGCTGCAAAACGTACGCAGCTTCAGACGGTTGGCGTGTGTTTTGTAAAGGTTGATCCGGCACGGCTGACGGATGGGGTTTTTCGAGGGTTTTGGTACGGTTTTTTAGTTGCATGGGCGGTTTGCGGAAAGCTAAACTTCTCTGTGGTGCGCGGCTTTCGACAAGTTGACCGTTTGATGTGGTGTCAAAGCGTACCGGTGTAAGCCTTGCAAAATGTAGTTCTACCTTTTTTGGGATTTTGTTCCATGCGGGAACGGAGGATGGTGTTGAATGAAAACTGGATTACAATATCTTTGCATTATATCGGATATTAAGACAATAAGAGATGACAGCAACTTTCATCTTTGCCCTAACTTTTCGAAGAGACGTTTCAACTAAGTGGCTCAGTTTGGATGTTACAACACCCATAATATGAATGTCATTTGATGAAGTGTAAAGAAGTTATTAACGAAATCATCTTGCTTCGTCCTTACGCCATATGCCCAAAAAATTGTGTGGTTAGCATTCAAGATTGGAGCATAATGCAACAAATATTTATCCTTTTGTAGGATCAGCCATCAGCCAGTTGTAGTATGATCGACCAAACCTATTTTTTGTAAAGCATCGCAAGCACAAACGGACTCGTTTTCTGTTTGCCTAATCACTGTAAACAGCATAGGCGTTGCTGATCGTCCAGGCGATCAACAATGTGGATCAAATCTGGAGTAGTTTTCCTACACTGGAATGTTGTATGCCTCGAGGGCTTTTTACATTGGATAAAGGAACTCCTGATGCGCTTGAATTGGGATTACGCTAAAATAGGATGAATAATCAACCCTGATAGTTTGAAGAATTCTCTCTACGGTATCTAAACGCTATCTTACAACGAGAATCAAAATGAATGGTTTACTCTATTTTCTCATCTCAGTTTCAATACATTTTTAATTATGCTTTTATAATCGCTTCACATTTAGACTATATAAATGGTACATATGGTAAAAATATAATTCAAATGTATAGTTTGTATGCTACACAGTTTATTTGAATCATATATTTAATTTAATATTGACCAACGGTTTATCATAGCTGTGTAGAACTTCAATCTACGCAGCAGAAGACTTGGTTGATAGGTACATCTTCAGCTAAGACACTTTCAACGCCATGAAATTAACTAAAAATATATATTTTTTTAAAACCAATGCAACAATTGTTAATCGCTATTTAATGTAATTTATTCAATTATTGCATAAGAGTTGTGAGTAGTTCTTGATATAATGGTAAGAATTGAACTGTCCTGTTTTCCTGGACCTGGAAGTCTGAGTAATCGTTTTTCTTGGCTTAACGACTCTTCCCGGTCACGTTGACCATCGAATGGCTTACTAGACTTGCTAATATTACGAGGTTGAATAGTCAGTCCTCACTACTTGGGGACGGTCTGGATGGGATTTGAACCCGGGTCCTGCCGTTTGAAGACCTGTCGCCAAACCACCATGCCGCCGCTGAATTATTGATTCGTTTTAAAAATGATTTTAAAGTCATTCTGTACATCAAAGTCAAGCCTATCAAAGCACTGCGAAAGTTGATTCTCAGAAAGATGGATTATTGCTTTAAATAACCAACACATTTTATTAAAAAACACACATACTTCTTTGAAACTTTTTTTTATTAATCCATGCCACCATAAGCAAGCAAATCTTTACATTCTTACATAGCAATTGGTAGTCTGTACCGAGTCCCAAGAATTAGGAGCTAAATTCTGCAAAAAGCAAGTCTTCCGACCAGGCTTCCAACTTCGACCGAATTTCTAAACACCAGCACTACCACACACAATAATTTAAGCACTGTCTGTAAAACCTAAATAAAGTACAAAGCAACAAAAAAAACATCCCATAATTGTATTCGACTTCAGCCAACCGTACCCGCGTTAGATAATACGTTTGTTTCTTAGCGTTTCCGTCGCACACGAAATTGTAAGATGGTGTGGTAATTGAAGGTTGATTTTTGCATGAGCTTTCTGCCAAAAGTGTCGGAACGCCGCTTCACCGAACGAGTATAACCAACGCATGCCAGTCACTGTGCTTAATTGAGGTCTCGATTCTAGAAGGATGGATAAACCATGAGACGATTCGCCCTTCCATCGGGTTCGGGATGGAAGTTATTTTTATTTTATATGTTTCCTAACCTCCGCAAACACATCTGAGCTTTGTATCGGCGCGTTTTCGAGGGTGACGACCGCAAAAACTGTCATCCAGCGCCGAGACAAATTGTGCGTGTGTATGTGCATGATGCGTGGGAAATAAAGCCCAGCTTGATTGTTCATCTCACCAGGCAAGACATAAACTGTTGTGCAACCGGTTCGTTGGAAATCGTTTCGGAGAAAAAAAACATACCGTAACGTTGGTGAAATTATATTACATTCGTGCACTCGAACGAAAAACAAGTTAATTCTCATTACGACCAAACAACCGTCCCTAGCGATGGTTGTGAGATTTTCCTGAAAACTGGTCGGGTGGGTTGAAACTTGTGTGCTCCCCTAAAAATGGCACGACAGGAAGAGCATGTTGCAAGAAAAAAAAGCTCCCAAATGGTAACGAATTTCCAAAATTCCTTTTGCTATGCGTCGCTGCACGGCGCGGTGAGCTTGATTTCCGTTGCCGAGCTTGACTGATTCGCTCCGGCCAAAGCAACGACCACCTTTTGTTGGGGAAGGACAGCAGCGGAAAAAAATTGCTCTGGCATTTTGGGTATGCGTCAGCAACAAAGCAAAACAAAGAAAGACGAAAAAAAAACATGTCAAGCACGACATCAATCAAAATTTTGGTTCCTTCTTGCATTGGGTTCGAGCCCAGCAGTACCCATGTAACGGAGCCCCAAAGCACACTCAGGAGCCGAATGGGGTAGCAAGCAGAGAGCGGGAAATGAAAAGCTTAGTATCATGATAATAAGAAAATTCGTCACGATTCAAGGAATAAGTGGAGAGTGAAGTAGGAAAACCGTGGTGGAATACCTTCCCATAGTACACTCACGTCCCATGCCCGTCAGGAGGAACTAAATTAAAATTCCACTTATTTCCCTACTTTGCGGTCCAATTTATTACACCTGCGCCGTTTGCCAAAGACAAGAATGAGGAACAACGCAGCGAAAAGACGCCAAAAAAAGAAAGTTTTTCCTTCGTTCTTGAGGTTTGGTGTACGGTTTCACCTAGGCTCTTGGAGGGAAAAAATTGATAGGCAAAAGCGAATGTTATTGCGCTTGAGTTGGTGCCCGAAGCTTTCCGACAGCAACGGAATTCAGTTTGGTAGGCTGGTAGGTAGGATTTTTTTAGGGATTCATTTTGTGATATCCCGTTGGAAAGAGGATGCCCACGTGTTCGTATAGAAGCACGTGTTTACAGCATAATTTGTTTAATAAGCGCAAGGAGCGTACGAAGTGCATGAGAGAAACAGATTAAAATAATCTTATACATTCGAATATCGTGACATTCGAATCAGTATATTTTTTATTCATACACAATACACATGGATTGCAGTAATGATTGAAATTTCAGAAAGTTTGGAACTTAAGAAATAGCTGTACAGCTAAGATACACTTGTTTTGAGGATCGCTGCAATTAATGTTTTAATTTTATAATAGAATCAATTCCAACTTAACAAGATAAGGAATGGAAAGTTAAAGCTGTGGTTTGAGACAGTGGCTTCTATAGCATACATCAGTATGCTCTAAGCACTAAACTCCCTAGAGCACAGATTCCAGAGAAACTCCATGCTCCAGAGTTTCTATCCGGGAGCAGACTGACCAGGCTGAGGAGCTCGATTCATTCTGTGCGTGCGGCACCTTGTTGTGGATAAGCAAATACAGGCTATCATCGTTGGAATGATGATAGTATGTTGATGGAGAGGTTTTTCTTTCAAAGTCCATCGCCAATCAGAGGCAGATGACTTCATAGGCGCTTTAGTGTCGGGAACTCTGTCATCCAACATTTGGCGCTGCTGTCATCCAAGCTCTTGATATTTATGTAGAGGTGCTTGAAGGTACGCCAGCTGTTAGCTTACTGTCCGAAGACGCGTTGGGACGCGTTGTGGGAATGGAGGCTACATTTAGGAGATTCCCAACACAGGCAATGTGCTAATATAGAGATTAAGCCTACCACGACTGCGTAAAAGAGCCAATTGTGACAACCGATTGTAATTCACATAGGAATTATATGGCCATCGATATGGCTTTCTAGACTGCCGATACCACGTAGTTGGTTAGTCAGACCTCACTACGGGAGGACGGTCCGGATGGGATTTGAACCCCGGGTCCTGCCGTTTGAAGACCGACGCCGCAGTCGCCTATACGGCCCGGTGGTTTGTGGTGGCCCCAATCATAGTCATGATAAAAGCAGCAAATTTCTGACTTAGCTTCTGACTTAAAAGCGCTTTGAATCAATTGTTGGCTGAACGGTATACTAATCAAAATTATTTGAGAAACGGTCAAAACAACTTGCGATCAAAATTGCCACATGAGGAGAATTTGCCATTTTTTTTTTTTTTTTGGAACGAACCCATGAAAATCTCATAAAGAGGGGACAGTAAGACTAAAATAATCAAAAAATTCGTCAAAATATCCGATTGAAACCTTTAATATAATTTAAGCACATATTTCAGTCTAATCAGAAACATATCAACAGAGTATTGAACCATATTTGTAAGGGCATGAAGTCATGGTACCAAGAATGACTGCAAGAAGCACTGCCATAAAGAAGCTTTCCTTAGAATTCCCTCATTAGTACTCACTGTAAAGCCGTAGCAAAAAAAAAACTCCCGAGATTTTTTTCCCCCGCTTCTAGCAAACTTTGTTTACCATCATTTGAACCACAAAATATGTATGAAATGAAATTTGAGTTCGTTACACCTGTCCAAAGTACAAGAACTGACGAACGATAGTGTGAACGTTCGCCGCTTCTTGACATAGTTGTTGTTGTTCGACAACGAAAAGGAAAAATCATCCCCTTTTTTCCTGCAAACGTGGCAGGAAAATTTGCATGTATGTGCCACCCTTGTGACGCCATTCATCATAACGATCGGTACTTCTTGTTATCCCTCGTCCCCCGTAACATAGCCATCCTTCCGTGGGAACACATCCAACCGGCACGCAACCAATGGCAAAAATCTAACCATCCCCGCAACATACGATAAAAGGTGTTTTTCCAATCGAAAGGTGATTAGAATGAAGAGTAATGGGAGAGGATAAAAATATCATCAGGTCTTTAGGGTGGTGGCCATGGTTGGGGCCAGACCGTTCGGAAAAGCTGAATAGTCACCTGTGCAGTTTTTTTTTCTCGGCTTCTTATTCTACCTCTTGTATCCCTTGAAAAAAACGAAAGACCTAGTGTGCTGGTGCTGGTGTGCCCAAAAACGACATTATGCCACCACACAATGGAACATCATTTGATGAGCTAAGAGATGCTCGTTCGATCGAAACGACATAAGGGGAAATTGTTGTGGGATGAACGAATTTTCTTTGCGAGAGAGAAAGAGAGAAAGCTACCAAAAAAGGTACAACAAGACGCGTGAAGGCTTTCGACACCGCACCTGACAGAAAACCGTTTACTTGCCAGAGTTCAAGCATAATGACGACGGTAGAGAGTGGCGTTGCGGTAGCGTGGTACTGATGGCTTTGGGCAAAAACATAAAAATATGAGGAAAAATGCTTCGTTCTTGGTGGTTCGGTAGTGTAATGATAGCTTTTTCCTTTTTTTGTTGGATGAAACGTCCATTTACCCACAATCAGGATGGAAGGCTGGAAGAAATGTAGTACACAGGGGAATGGGAAAGCTCGCTCTGTTGCTACTGCTATATTGACTTATGATCCTAGCAAACAAAATGATCGTACATGGTACACCATAAGCTATAAAATTCCTTACTTTTCTATATAAATTTATTAATAATTATTGGTCTCCACGAAGGAAAATATATTGGAAAATAATTATTAACAAATATGCAAGAAATTGTGTAAGTTTCTGACTTCAACTTTACGGCTTAATTTTTCACAAAATGGCTAGTTTTTTAATGATTCGAAATTAAAATTCGTCAAAGCTTATATTGTTAAGTTTACCTGTCTTATGAAAGTGTCTGCAATGTTTAATACGAAGTATAAAGTTCATAATTTCGGATAATACCCAACAGTTTGTTTAAACGTTTCAAATTATTATGAAATACATGAAGCAAACATAGTTATTTATTTTTTGGTTTACCGGAAACTTTACGATGAATTAAGATTCTCTTAATTCTTTCGCACAATTTTTCGTCTACGAATCATTAAAATCATAACCGATACGGCCAGGCCATACTATTGAAATAAAAAAAAGCTTTGAGTATCAAATATTAAAAATGGGGAAAAACCTTAAGAATGATTTTTTTATAAGTTTTTCTTGAAATTTCGCGCATTGAACCATCAGTGTCACATTACAAAAAAATCAAAGAAATATACCACACCGAATTATTTAATGGTCTGCAATTGTCAGAAAACGTCAAATAAAACTAAGCATAGCGGCACGTTCAAATAGCAAATGGAAAAATGTTCATGACACTGCGATACCATCACGAGCCCTATACCTCTACATCACCGCTTTACATCCCTCGTTTCCACACATCCTTCGGCAGACCAGCTTGTTTGTTATTTTGCAGTTATTTAATCATGTGAAGCTTATCTCCAACTTCAAACATAACAAATTGGGATGCTTACAAGGAAATACGAGTGTCACTTTGCGTTTCGCCGAATTTCATCCATTCCCCGGGTCGACACGACACAATCCGGGCCGAGCTGGTTTCGTACTTCATCATCATCCTCGGCATGCGGGTAATATCAGCAAGGGGATATGTAAAAAAAAGGAAACCAAGCGCGATCTCGTTTGCTCCGGACGCTCAAATCTGCTTCTATTTTATTCATTACCTTGCCCTAATCACGACATAAAGTATCATCTGTGTGCGATGGTGCCCAGCACTTGTTTGCGGAATTGTACGTGGGGGGTAGGTATACGCATGGTCTGAGGGCACCAGAACTCACGCCGGGCGCGCGCTGACTCTCGTGTGTCGTGCCATGAGGTACTGCGAAAAACATTCTTTTGTTTCTCGCGGCTTTTGACGGCAAATTTGATTAGGGTGTAGTGGGTTGTCGCACGTACGTGAACATCGTGAACAACGTGCACAAGTTTTTAAGAGGCTTGATGGCAAACCTGGCAAGGTTGTGCATGGTCCCGTGGGTAAGGGAAAGTTTTCCACTTTTTATTTCAGTTTTCTCCAAACGAATCGACCGAGTAAACGAGTTGAAGGTGGTTTTGTACAATTTTACTTATGAAAATTGTATATTATCTTAAAGTAAGACAAGTGACATAGTTAGTTACCTAAATGAAAAGCATACCAACAACGTGTCTTTCAGTCTTATGGTATGAATCATCCAAAAGCAGCTTAAAAAGTCTATAAAATAAGGTTTCAAATAACAGTGTGAGAAGACGTGCAGACGCAGAATCCAAATAAAAAAATCCTTCCCAAAATTATACAGATGTCCAGACTGCCACATGTTTATCACTTTCAGCTTTTTCAATTTGGTTAATCGAAATACATGTTAATCAAAAATAAAAAGAAAGTCTTGTACTTTAAAAGCTCACGTAATGCGAGCTTGAACATGTGATGTCTCTTATTCTTTGGATATGCGAATGACAGCGACATCAACCAACAGACAACAGTCATCAGACATGTGTTTGGCGAAGTGCAAGACGCGAGGTAAATCATGTCCTTTTGACCGTGATGAAATTCGATGGAGGCGCAGGCAGCGATCGCCAGCAGTTAGAGCGGAACTCCGCAAGGTGTTCTGCCACCTTTTTAAGATTTTATCCTCGGACCACCACGAAAATAAATCCAATATGGCAAAGACACACTGGTAAATAAATAACTGAATAAAACGCTCACTGATAGTTCGGTAGTCATCTGAAGGTGCGAGTCTTGAACTATGCCGTTAGAGGTTGGTGGGCATCTGAGGACTATTTTTAAAAGTGTGTACAACCAAGGCATGTGGCGAAGGAAAATGAACCACGAGTTAGCTGAATTGTTTGAAGATGCAGTCATCCTGGTGGTAGTCAAAACCAGAAGAATACGATGAATGTGGCACATGATAAAGAAGCTGCACTCATGCCCCACCAAGAAGCCGTTGGTCAGTGACAGGTGGGATTCGGTCTTACCGTATTTAATTTCTGTCCTCCTGTTTTAAGCCCCCTGTTTTGCTGCATGAACTGTGACCGACATATTTAACATATTTTCCCTTATCAAAGTTAAAGATTGTTGAAAGTTTTGGAGTTTGATTCCTTAAATTTTGGACAAGAAATCGTAAAGTTTTTGAACCATTTTATCCTTTATATTTTGGCAAGTTTGTTATTAGCTTTCTCCGTTGCGGATTCAATGGACAGACTCACTAGCTAATCATGCCATGCTTTTTCAAAAGAAGAAGTTAGCAGCATGTCCCGTAAACCATCGACAGCTATGGCCTTCATCATCAAACTGCTGCAGTTGATTAAACCTGACAGCTCGCCAATATCGAAGGTATCGGACATTCTGCACCGCTCCAGTTGTATCCCAAACATTTATCCCAAACCCAAGAAGGTTCATGATCGGGTTTGTCCGTCACCATGAACTGGCCCTGCCATGAACACACCACCGAAATCGAAACTGAAAAGGCGGTTAGCCTCAGCCCTAGCATCTTTCTGCCGTCCATTACTCTCCGAACCGGACTAAAGATTTTCCAAACATCATGGCTTCCCGCTGCTAGAACCCAATCGTGCGCTGTAGACCTTCATCATATAAATTATCTTTCAACAACACACAGTCCAGGAATCTTTCTGCGGGTGGCAGTAGCTCTAAGACTTAGGAACAACACATCTACCTTTTTTTTCCTTTTTCCCTATAGCTAACGAGGTTAAGAACACTGGGAGGCGAGCAGTGAGGTTTTTTTAAGGGAAGCGAAAGATTCTTCTCCCCAAGGTTCCTTGGCTTTTATGGACCATATCGACCCTCCTGCTGCTTTGGATTAGAAAACAAAAAGCGAACATTTTTAAGTGAGTTTTCATCGGGATTGTCTGGACTTCATCGTTTTACTCCTAAAAACTCCTATCCCAGCTTTGTTTCACTCCTGCCTTTCGGATGGTTTTTCAAGCGTCCCTCATCATCGAACGGATGAGCAGTAAGACGGTCAAACATCGACACTGTTCCCCACAAAACTCAAACTTCCATAGTTTATCTTAGAGCTAGAAAAAATCAAACTAACAGCAAGAACTGGTGAATGAAGTGGGTCGATATGAACCATACAGCTTGCCCCTGGGGGCGGGTCAACGGACCAAGGGTGTGAGATGCTGTTACTGTTTGCACAAGGAAACCCTCACCGGAGAAAGCATACCACAGGTCACGAAAAATATGCCCGAAACTCAACCCAACTCTTCCACACTCCGGTTGTTTCAGGTTCACTGACAAACGCGTAGAGTTTGCGTTTGTTGTTGTGGCTTGTTGGAAAGTTGTGTTTTGTGGGTCAGAAAGATCTTTCATGGACTATCGGTTTTCCGAAGAAATAAGACTTCCACAGCTCGGTCAAGAACCCGGTCTGCTGGGATCCCGTCCCGATAGGATTTAACCACAAATGTTTGCTTTGGAAAAACAAACCCACCCAAGTAAGGGCTCTATTGATTTAAGATAGGAAAAGACGCATCAAATACCAATCCGTTGTTGGAATTCAAATATACCAATTGATAGCAATTGACCAAATTAGGTATGCATTTGTATGAAACATTCTTGGGTTTTGCTTGGAAATAGACTGCAGCAACTCCTATTGTATCTGGCTGTAATATCAAGCTAAAATAAGCTCTACGTCATTACAAGCATACAAGAGCTAGGAATTTTCAATATCGAATTTGATGGATCGTTTTATTTAACACTGCGTATTGTTTTCTGCTTCCTATAATACACTTCAAGTACAGCAAGGTTTAAGAAGACAATTCTACGAAACCTTACAAAAGCATCAAACAGAATCGAGCATTGGAAATAATCCAATCTATTATCTTGTTCCAGTTAGTCACAATCAATAGATTTAGTAGGAGGTATGCTAGCAACCTGCTTAATTTTGGAAAATTGTTGAAATCTTTACCTTAATTCACATTTGCATATGTGTAAAATAACAATCACACACCACCTGTCATTACACACATTTAGAGTCCTCGATCAAGGACATTCCTGCTTCGCCCGCAATGCATTGCCTTCGAACACTAATTCTATTTACGAATAGCATACCTGTACCTAATCACATCGATCGGCATTCCGATGCCAGCCAAACAGCAATCGGTCAAGAACAAACAAATTCCAGCTTATCCTTGCATACGGTGTGCTTATCGGATTTCATCCATGCACATTCCAATCGCCGTCTTTTAAAGCACTCCTTGGACAACAACTAAACAGTCATTCAGAAGTCCTAATGCCACGCCGATTTGTTCAAGATTATCCCGCTTAAAGCTGTCGAGGGCTACTTTTCGGAGCACGTGACAACCCTGAACGTCGGTGAATCATTCGTGATCTCATTTAAATATACGCTCAACGCGTAAAACAAAGACGGTGATGGTCGATTCCGTTCGATTATGCTAATTCTGCGATGAAAGACAGGGTCACTTGCGTTCAAACACAATGCATCAATGTGAGGTATTGAAATGGATGTGTTTGATAGAAGTTAATTAGCAATTGTATGGATGTTTTCAACCACCACCATCAGAGCAGCCAATAACGATCAGTTGTCAACAATAAGCATGCGAGTGGTTTGAAGGAAACCGTCTCGATGGGCATGAAAGTGCGATCCAGATAATACGCCTCACGGAAATGCATAAGTTCCATGAGTTGACGCATGCATGTGATTTAATGCTTGATTCGATGTGGTGGTGAGCTATGCAGTTATAGTTAATTGGTTGCATTGTGATCAAGATTGTGGCTCTGTGGTCGCAGATCATATGAATTCCCATGAAATACGATATTCATCATTTAGAGTTGCAAAGAGTTCTTAGAACTATGGTACACATTCTAAAGAATATTCATACGAGCTATTTTCAAACGTCTGTATCTAATGACATCAGAAGAAATGTCAAAACAAATCATGTTTCATTATGAACAGTATAAGCTCGTTATTGCATGATCAAATCAAAGGCTAAAGCAGCATCGATTTTAACATTCTTAGTGCTGTTTTGAAACAAATATGATTTAATCTTTTAACTGTTAAAATTAAAAGGACATAGTTTTATAGCTAAGACAGTTCTTTGGAAGATCCAAGCAATTCAATCCTCAATTCCAATCTGCTATGTCTATTGCCTGCTCACACGATTCCTCGTGTGATGAGAAAAGTTTAAAAAATAATAATGCTCGGTCCTATTTCGTTAATCGCTGTATAATTTAGCCCATTCGAAACACATTATTTGCTCTTTTCGTTTTCCAAAATTACATGCCCTAATAGTGTTCCTAAAATAGCATGTTGCTTTCAAAGCTTCCCACGCCCGGCTAAAGTAAGCACACGCTGACTTCCCGAGCAGATCTGATTTATGTTATTTGATGTTTTCGCTTTGAAGCTCAACTTCGTTTGGGCTTTAGAACAGACATTACAACACGTTACACAGGGTTCAGAGCAGAAATTATCAAATTTTGCAACGCCCTTCGAACGGGCTGTTAAATCAGAAGTCTTTCGTACGCTGGTGGCGAACGATTTTTCTTGTCTTATTCGAAAAATATAAAATGTTTTAAAATAGGAAAATTTCTTCTGAAACCGAAACGAAAATTTTAGTCATAACGCCAATCATTGCCGGCGAAGAAAAAGTTCACGGTTTCACAACATTTCATCAGACAAGACCGGATGAGACCTTGTTAAAGCACATCAGAAACTTTTTCCTAGCAACTCGCAATTTGGACACATGCTTCAGCACTATTTCAATGAAATAAAGCGAAACGAAATGATATGTCACACTAAGCTCGCCCTCGTTAGCTTGACAACTTGTGACAATCTTACCCCGAAGCATAGGAAAAAGAGCGAAAGATGTTCCTGTTCCCGTTTTGGAGCGTCTAATCCGATCCTCGGGAAAATGACAGCTTAAAGCAGCCTTCTGTGTGGAAAATCCTGCCAAAAGCAGCACATAATAAGACTAATCCCGGACATATCACTAAATATTGCTGAACCCCGTTCGCGCTGCTGCTGCTACTGCTTCTCCACATTCTTTCTGATGACCATCAACTCCTTGTGCTTCCGTTTCCTTCTATCTTCCTTTTATGGGTAGCCTGATTCAACGAATCTTGAACCATTTTCTGTACACTAATAAACTTAATTTTCATTAAAACCATCACCCGATGGAGCTGGGTCGAAAGTTTTTCGATTTTCGTTCAGTGGCACCCCGAGTCTATCTCTTGAGGCTTTCCAATGTAAAGACTAAAGCTTCTCACGCACTTGCTCCAGAACCGAGGCCGATTATCGATCCTCATCATTAAGCGTACGATAATAGGAATACGGTGCGACAAAACGACGCACTCTAGGTGCTTGAATTTAGTGTCGGAAGCTTTTAAATGGCACTCTAAAAATAATATTTCTCAAAAAAAAAGCTTCATTCATTGTTTTACTACTCTTTTTTCCCTCCACAAAAACGAGACTTTAGCTGTTGGTGCTATCTTTCCAACAATCAATTCGTGCACAGCTATATGGAAAAGAAATTAAGGCTTTGCGTACGACATTTTGGAGCATTTTTGGAGCCACAAAACAATCGGCATGTAAAGAACCGATAAAGGCGTCGCGCTGCTAAAGGTTTCTCCTTTTCAGTTTTGCTTAAGGCTTACGGGGTGTATGTGTTTCCCACGCAGCAATAATCGAAATCCTTTATCGTGCACCATCGCGTGATTTGGTCTTTCGCAACAATCGCAAGAAGACGATGCCATCGCGTACCGAATCCGTTACCATAAAGTTTTATTTTTATTTTATTTCCCGACCGCTCCGATCACTTCCACCGCACACAAATACACACCCGTTGCCGTGCAATATTTCTGTCCCACTCTCGACTGCCATTGGGTTCGGCTGCTATATTGGACGTGTGGTGAACGTTTTCATGGCAGCACTTTCGTTTAATTTCGTTTTCTTCGAAATTCGAACGCACATACATGCGCACTGTACTTTCTGTTTTGGGCTACGACCCAAATGCGACCTACAGCATACAGCATACAAGGCAAAAGGGAGGCAACGTAACAACAAAAAAAGGCAAAAATTCCACTCATAGATTCTTGCAAGCCTAAAGTGCCCCCCGCCATCCCTGGACTGGCTTGACAGGCCGACATGTCACGACAAACGATAGCGGTGACATTCGGTTGTGTTTTATTTTGTCGAGCCTGGAAAATTCCATTTTCTACGGCTGTTACCGGATGGCCACAGAAACACTACCAACCAAGGCATGTGGCAGTCGGTACCACCATTCCCAACGTCCAACGGTAGAAGAAATAGGGAATGGAAGCAAATCAGACATCAGGCACCGGATCAGGACTGTGTGCCAGTAGTGGTTGCTATTGTGCTCCCACCCCCGATAACCGATTCGATCGGTTTGAATCGGAAATACCCGGTAACAGTGATTCGTCGGCAAGGTTGTTGTTGCTTGGAGCTTTCTGCAAACCCATGTACCTGCAGCGGATGGAAACCGGAAGAAATCGATTATTAATTGAAGGCAATAATAGGATAAGGTTGTTGGGTTTTGATTTTCTTCCTGTCTGTGCAACTGAATGGCCGTAGGCATGCTTTTATGCTGTTATGCGCAACTTTTCTATGCCTTTGTATACACCACAAACTATCGCTTCTTTGTGCCAGTGGGGAAAGCTGAAAGATTGAAAGGAGGTAAGATGTTAACGTGCAAGAGATAAGCTAGCTGCAGTTGTCTACAATGTTGATTGATGTTTGTTATAATGTGCCGATTCTATTGTTTCGAAGCAAATCAATAAGATTAATTTAAGTGCATTTGCTTGGTTTCATTCTTCTCCCCACCTTATCAAAAAAAAAAATGCAAAACCTTCTCGAACAACATTTGTTGCATTTCTTAGCCTCAGAAGAATTTGTCACTATCAAGCACTTTATAAAAGAAATGGGTCTAATAATATATCAATTTTATCTGATTATAAAGCGTGTCCAAGACATTCATCCATGCGTTCTTTCTAGCAAATATCGAAGAATAATTAGGTGACAAAAGCTTAAGCACGAAACCTTAGCTTAAGTTGACTGACTGAAGCCTTAAAGTCGTCTTATCAATATTTTCTAACATCAAACTTTAAACTCGTGCAGCATAATAAACCAATGTCGGTTTGCATACAAAACCAGTGCTTAAAACTGTACATAGTTTGGTTCAGAAGACGTTTATTTCAAGTGAAAATACAAGACTCTTTTCCTATTCTGAAGTTTCATTCTTAATTTAATCTTCATCCTTACTGATACAACGAATTATTCTAAGACCACTTCCTTGAAGCAATCAAAAAGTTTTCTTCAAGAAAAAAAGTTTTATGTAAAGAACTACAGGAACATTGTTGTTAAAGCGTTTGAATCCAGAGGTAGAACTTCCAGAAAACAACTAGAATCTCCTGGAAAATGTAAACCGTTTCATAAACCTTTTTAATCAAGTATTCGTGAAGCTAGAGGTGGTTGTATTTTTCCCATCAAACGACTTTTTTCTTACAAAGTTAGTCAAACAATTTGTCTTACTGAACGGTTTTCTTTTTGGTGTATTTTGTACATGCAGCTAGGCAGCCATGAGCCACATGAATAGCCCATATGGCACTGCATATGAAACAAAAACGGAGTTACGGTCTCCTTAAAAATCATCCAACAATTAAGGCGACATTCGAACGTCATCTTGGATGAAGAGGCTCCACCGACAAAAATTAGCAAATAAAAGCTCGAGTCTATAATAAAGCACGAGTCTATTAGTTAGATATCTTTCAACGGATAGACTGGGTACTATTCAAGACAATATCCTTTGCACAAAATGCTCTCCTACTCTTCATGATCCTTTGGAATGTTATGCATCTTCGACAACGAAGTGCTTCAACGCACATTGCTGTTGAAAACAAAGAAACAATGATCTCTTGCTAAAGTTTAAAGCGGTTTTTAAGCCTAAATATCATATGAGAACCACTTAAGTCACAAAAAGATAATAAAACCCATGATGAACAGATGAATATTAGCATTTTCCAATAATACTACTATTTCCAGAAGATTTTCACATATCCGTGGCAAGACATAATGTGTTTCAAATATCTGAACGAGCAGGACACACCCAAGAACTTGAACAACAGCATCGAATCTTTACGTGGGGAAATCCTCATCTATGTAAAAATCGATGAGTAATCTAAGTCTTCTGCTCTTATCTATTTATCTGTAACTACCATTTGTTTTGTCAATGTTTCTTGGAGTTCATCCTTTACTTTCTTTGGGAAAGTTCTGGTTTATCAATTATCTATTAGTTGCTGGGATAAAGATTACAGTCGACCTTTTCTTATTTATTGTAACGACTACTCCAAATGATGAGTTCCAGGAACATAAGAATTCTAGTCAGGAACACACAATAACGACATTAGATTGGTACATAGCATCTGATAATTGGTGATAATTAGACATTTACATAAATCAGTTACCATTCCTTCGCAATTCATATGAATTATAAATGTTTTGATCTCAAACTTTAGAGCTCCTTACAAACCATGATTGATTGTACAATGTTCTTGAATATGGAATCTATTCCACTCGCTAGTTAGTGCTGAATTATAACAGATCAACACAAAACACAAACGCAAACGACTTCATTGAATATGTTCAGCTTGGTGGCACGGCAGACTAGGCCAACAGCTCCTTCCTGGAACCGATCCTTATCCGATAACCGGTATTCACTGTCAATTTTCCATCCCAATGTTTCATAGCTTCCAACGGTCAAACCCATAATTTCTTCGCAACCTATGGCAGTGACCTTCCAAGAAAAGGGTGTTTCAAAAACATCCAGCTTTCCGTTAACAAGGCATCGAATCAGTTGACCTCCGTGGGCGTTGTATTGTTTTGTTTCCACGATTGCATTTTGTCACGTTTGAAGAGTGATTATTTGATCCCGTTTACCGAGGGCTTTAGGCTGCTGTTTATTTGTCTTTTCCGTCCATCAAACCTGATGAAATGCACTGAAACGAGATATAATTCACATTTTACCAGTACAGTTGGACCGTTGGTGACCGTTTCCCTTACGATGCTTTACGATTCATTCAAGTGGGTGACGCATTCATCGCCCCCGGGCAGATTAGTGGCACCATTCGGCGTTTATTTAGAGCACGAACGTACCTTGTCCCTTTGGTACTGTGCTAAACTAGGCCCAAAACTCCCACACACGAAATAGCAGTGATTCATCATCGCAGAATTGGCGCACTTTTTCTTGTTGCTTTGTTTGAGGTTGGCGCCACAAGTGGAATTGGGAAACATATCACCTTACGCATCACCAATATCGCGGCCCCGGCAACGCACTGTCTCATGCAGCAAAACATTTGCTGATGAAAGATAAAGACGTCCCAATGGTCCCGATGAGCTCCCGGTGTGTACACAGTGTATCATCTTTCTCGTCTAACGTTATTATAAAAAGCTCGACCTGGGACAAAAGGCATGACCAGCGAGCATCCGAAGATGTGCCGTGGAGAATATGCTTTTCCCTCTTCCCGTACAGTACATTACGCGTTTCTTAACAATACGAGCACCAGCGTCCGCCGGAATTCAGCACACTCCCCAATGAATAGAGCTCAGTTTCCATTCAAGTGTGTCTTACTGGTTTGGGTCCGCATCACCGCGCTGGCACATGATACTGATTGCCGGGATGTTGATAAAAATAAACAAATAAATTGAAAAAAAGTGCAAAGAGTGCTAGAAGGAAAGTTTTCCACGACCACACGACTACTGCTCTACCCACCAGGGAGCGTTGAACAAATGTAGTTTGCCAAGGAATGGGAAGCGAAGGACAGTATCCGAACGTTTTCCAAAGCAGACGTGTTACCGATACTTGCTCATACATTCACATCCACCATGCCATGCTTTGATTTGCTTACTTTGTACGTGCTGTGCGGAGGTGCTTGGGGAAGAGCAATGGATGGATGGCGAATGACCAAAAACACGTAAAAGAAAAACATGAAATAAAATAAAATAAACTTCCTCTAAAACCACCCGATCATGTTACAGCACATGATCTGTTCGAGCAGAAGCGGAAGACTTTGACGAGCAGTAGCGTACTGGTGGTCATAGGACTGTGATATACGCGGAGTTTGACAAGGTACAAGCCGCACAAAGAAACGAATCGTTGCGTTGGGAATTGGATTTCCAACTTTTCCCTTTTTGCCAAGCGCACACGGCATGTTGACACAAACGGAGAAAGGAGAATAAAAATCCACAGTGAAAAACTCCTCCAGATGTGTTTCTGTACGAGCAAATGGTGTTATTTCTTACGTTTTCATCTCGTACATGATGGATTCGTACTTTGCTGGTTCGAGAGTTGGGCTTCGAAAGCTTCCAAAAAGGTGGGCTTTTCATTGGACGGAAGTTTCCGTTCGTCTTAACACTCGAAACATCCATTAACCGTCAAGATCGAACGATCAATAATTGTGTTTTACCTTTTCGGTTGGGTTCGATCATTCTCGCAAACTTTACATCATCCGTCGTGTTGACATTATACCGAAAAAAGGGAGACAAAAGTAAAATAAAATGAAACAACCGATTTTGTTGCTGTTGCGTTTCATTTGCGTCAAACTTTTAACCCCTCCCCCTTCCCCCTCCTCCCTCCTTCACATCTCTATACCATCCATCCCTACCCGCCTAGCACACGGAAAAGAAAGTTTTCGCCCAAGCAATTACCGTTTTTCGCCGACGGACCGTAGCGACCAGGGTGGCCGTTGGGTCACAAAAATTCGCTCTTCGCTATTTATACACATAAATGTATTGCGAAAGAATAAACATTAGGGTCAGTTGGCTCGTGTAGGCAGCCGCCATTCCTTCGTGGTTCCCGGTTTGCGTAAACAAAAGCCCAAAAGTTGGGAAAATTGTTTTGAACCGATTCGCAGTCGCCTACGGGTAAAACTTAAAGCACTTTGCCTACGGTCGGACGGACAGTGAAACGAGGGACATTTGCGGTAAGATTTATGATTCGATCGGCAGGAAATGTTAGCAGTTCATTATCGTTGAGGTTGTAAATTTGTATCTCTGTGTGGGTGAGTGTTTGTGTGAGTCAGCTGACAGGGAAAGCAAAATGGGACTGGGAAAGTTGGGCCCATTTAATGCGTCCACATGCGTTATGCTGTGAGACGGATCGGCTTTCAAGCGAAGAAAATGAGCTTTAGCAAACTTTCCATCGGCAAAAGTCAATCGTCTTATTCCGTGCGATTGGTTACGTAACTTTGCTTAATTTACGTGTCATGTGCAGTGGATCGATTTGGCTTTTTTCTCGATACACGTTATTTATCCAGCGTTAAGTTTAGTGCTTTATTTGAAATTGTTTTGTATGTTATGTTGCTTTCATGTGGCATGCATTAGTGTAAAGTTCTAACGTAATATTTAATAAAAAAATTGTTTTGTTTTGTGATTTGGACACAATTTCGCTACTCCAAAAAGTTGGTAAACACCCATCAAATTATTGGGTCGATAAGTTTTAAATTTTCTCTTTCAACTATGCTTCAACCATATTTCCAACTAGGCCAGCCATGCTCGATATATGTAGCGGAGCTCGCCACAATCTTTTACACCTTGTTGATTATAAGTTCTTGTCCTCCAGACGAATATTTTATATTCTCCGACAGTTTAAGCGCTGTCGAAGCATTAAAATCTGTGAAGGTTATTAAGAGCCCGGACTGCTTCGTAAAGGAAATAGTAAAGGTCTTAAGCTCATTGTTTGAGAAATCATTCCGGATATTTCCTGTTTGGCTGTCTGCACATTGCGGTATCTTTGGCAATGAAAAGACAGACCAATTGGCCAAAAAGGGTGCTTCGGAAGGGTCCTTTTTCGACAGGCCTTATCTTACCTCACGAGTACATGCGTGCCCCACAGTCTCTCTGCATGGCTCGGTGGCAGAGTTTGTGGGACACCGATGAGCTCGGGAGGTTTCCATATTCGATCACTCCCCAAATGTCTTTCAAGCCTTGGTTCCACGGCATCTCAGGTGATCGTGCGTTCATTCGAATGATGTCTAGGCTTAGGTCTAATAATTTCGCTTTGGGCGCGCATCTCCAACGCATAGGACAGGTCGACTCCAAAGTATGTGGCTGCGGCCTCGGATACCACGACATAGATCATCTTCTATGGTCTTGTGTGAAATACGAGGCTGCTCGACCCGCCTTGTTAGACGCAGTCCAGGGCATTGGAAAGTTGCCAAATATTGAAATTCGGGACCTGCTGGGAGACTGCGACGAGGTCTACCTGAGAGTAATCTTTCTCTTCTGCCGTGCTAACGGATTATTAGTATGATCCTCTTCCCCCTCTACTCCCACTGTTTGTCTGTCTTATACATGTTGTACCTCGCTTGTATGAATGGTGATGGATGAATGGATGAATGAATGAATGTATGAATGAGTACGATGCGTGAAGGGTTGGGTAGCGTATGGAAAAGTTGCATAGGCTAATGCTATGGATCGACAAACAAGCGACGGGAAGAAGAAGGACACGAACGAGACTTCATGATCGGACACAATAAAGGAACCTTCGAAATGGAAAACGATCAATACCCAAGCTGCCATCAGGACTACGAGCATGGAAACGCCCACACACACCCCGGACTAAGGTGCCCTCACATGAGGGTGTGAGGTGCCGTCGCATTAAAAATAAACAAATAAATACACAAGACTTTTGTACGAAAACCAGCAACATAAACTTCTGTTGTACTATTAGGGGATATTCTTTCAAGTAACTTAAGAATGCATCAAGTTTTTTTTCGTAAGAACGGCCTGACCTTATTGACTTACGAATACCACGTAGTGAGGTAAGTCAGTTCTCACTACGGGGGGACGGTCTGGATGGGATTTGAACCCCGGTCCTGCCATTTGAAGACCGGCGCCGCTGTCGCCTATATCACCGGGCAGCCCCGAGAATGCATCAAGATTTCAAGTAGAAATTCTTTAATTCTCAGTTATTCTCAATTAATATCTTGGTGTATCAAAATTTATTTTTGTGAAGAGAAAAAAATCAAAAGAACGTGCAATGCTCAACATTAGGAAACGTCTTGAGAACATGGACTGGGAGAGATCAGATCAGGAACTCTTGCAATAGAAAGGACATAAGATCAATTGAATGCAACGATACAGTGTGATTTTCCTGGATACATCGAACTATGCATTTTCCATGGCTAGACTTTAATTATGAAAAATTACTTTTTTAGGCAAAAAGAATGTTTGTTTTTCAAAACTAGAACTTGTGACCGAGCATGTTTGGAATAAGGCAGAAAAAGAGAAAAGAAATGACGTATGATTTGCAAACAATATCACCACAAGAATTGCTTGAAATGTGAACCCGAGCCGTAATAAAGTATTCACAATACAATTTTTACACAACCATCATTCTAGAGTCACCCCGCAGGGGCGAAATATTTGGACTACCGGACTCCCGCTGCGTGGAGGCCGGTGCCGCTGTCAGCTCTCCTACCGCCCATAGACATCTCTTGACCTCAGAGATCTCGCACAATAAAGGGTAGCTCCTAGCAATATACCCTAATTTGATACCTTTCAAACTACTTTTCTTCCTAAGGACCAATTCCCATGAAATCGTTTTGAATTCTTAAATTCTTTACCAAAACTCTTCAACTCCAGCTTTGGCAAAATTGATCCATTTGCTACTCGTCGCTAATCGACACATTCCACGCCAACTGATATTGCTTTTCCATCATCAGCCCTGCCCCAGTCAGACGTTCAACTTTTGCTTACCAAACTTTTGCGCCCGTCCCATCGCTATCCACGCGGCCCTTCATTAACCCACCGTATTAACGGAAGCTCATCAAGCAAAACCGGCATCATGACCGGTAGGGCATATTGCTTTACACTTCATCCCCGGCATTCGAAGTGGGCGAATATTTCGCTAATGGATATCGATTTCGAAAATTTCCCAGCTCCACTTTCATCTCAATCAAGTGGCACAATCCAACTTGGGCGAATGATCGAATGTGCACCCCAGCCGGTGTCGATAGGGCAGAGGATTGCGTTGGAACCGAATGAATTCGAGTGAATTTGTTCAATTTATCCTTAAAGAAGAGTGTCGGCTTAAAGGTGCTAGAAGCAGTACGATCGCGCAACACCGCCATCAGGGATGCAATTAAACATGCAATTCTATGCATTTCGTTGCATTTTAATGAAATGTTTGCCCACTCCCTGTCGCGCTCTCTCTCTTACATTACTGCCCCGGAAGGTCAGAGTTAGAAAAAGAACGATCCATACTAACTTTCACACACGCACACACACTAAGTGAAACTGGAAAATACCACTCTCATTTAACATTCAACGATACGCAACTGATTCATTGAACCTCGATTATTGATTCTAAATCAACTCGACAAATTCAACGGTACACTAAATTGGACTAAATGGTGTTTCTTCTCTTCACGCTTTGCACACACACTCATATACACATACATGCTCACAAATACACGCACATATCGGTAGCAAAAGCGTTGAAGTGCACCTAGTTTGCATACACCACCAACGGGTTTATCATACATCCCTCTTTACCAACGTACGTTCCCTCTTGCTATCCAGTCCCTCAACAGGAGGGACAACGTTCGATTTCCGAACGGATTCTATACTAATACGATGTGCAAATAGAGCTTCACATATAAGCAACTAATTGGAGGCATTTCCGTGCACTTTTGCACTGAATTCCAACGAAACCCGGTTGGATCCGTACGCTAGGGCACGGTATCGTTGCACAGTAGCTTCAAGTGCCATACCAAAACTCGATCGATTAACGGACACTTTACGCTTTCGCCGTTGGTTGGTATGTAATCGAGGGTGAATGTAAAATGGTTCGTGTCGGAATTCGAACCGATGTAATTTAAAACTACACGGAAGCATTAGATTGCAACTATTCGTGTGAAATGCAACACAAATCAATTGCACTTTCCGAACCAGGTGTGGATGTGGTGCAAAGCTGTTAATCAGACTTCTGTTCAAATAATTGCCGAATAGTGTTAAATCTTTGGGTTGATTAATTTCGCTAGAGGAGCTCACAATTACTTTTGATAGCCATGTATGTTAGGGGAACGATGGTAAAATAATTAATCACCCATCAAAACCTTCATGTAAAATTGAACTTACGTGCTAATTAGCCATCTTGAAATTTATAAATGACAAATACAAAATGACGAAAACACAACGTCTGTATCGGTAGCCGAAAGGTGAATGAAGATGCCAAACAGTAAAAATTACATGCTGGGAAAAATTCGTAACGTAATTACCTATATTTGAATGTTCAGCCAGCTGATTATGAAACAAAAACACCAGTCTCTGATACCATTGAAATACCAACAAACAATTAAGTAAGTAAATTAATTAATTTATCGAATAAGTAAATTAATTCCACTTCATTATGGAAGTGACCTCATACGTCTAAATCAGCATAATATGGTGGCTTTGATGTGTCTGTAAAGACACATGTTCAAAGATCGGAAAAGCCCAACGGAAGACTCATGCACCGAACGGCAGGCAGAGATGAACACTGTTAAAAATATACTTCAAAAACTATTTTGAAAGCTCGTATAGCTCGTCTGTAATAAATCCAGTTTATTGCAATTGTTCGTACTTAAGGTGAACCAGTTCCTGCTTTACCTGATGAACTGATTCGGCGATTCTAACATGGATTGTACATCCTTAAATCGTTCTTTGTAGCAAACAGTTTATGGTAGTCTTAAGATTGCTATTACATTTAGTCTTTAATAACGTTTGGGAACAGTCAGTATTCGATGATGTCGATGTCGATGAAAGCTAATTCGAATTGTCAAGAAACTTATATTCATCTACTGTATTTTTGTGTCAATATTCAGTATTTGTTAACTTTCTCAACTTCAAATTTCTAATCCTTATTCTTACGTCTCACATGACATGGGCAGTAAACTTCAATTTTGTAAACGCTCTGTTTAAAACAGGCAATTGGTTTGCCCTGTGGATTGGTAAGTTTGTGTCATATAAATCAATATCGATTCGAAAACATGTAACATCTCTAAACTATAACTTGAAAACTGTTTAAATTTCAAGTAGATCCTTGCGTTACATACACCATGAACGACAACTTTGCTTCTCTCATTTACCATCCAATCATTAAGCAACGAGCGAGCTCTACCAAACCGTTTTGAACCCATAATTGAATTGTTCTCCCACAGCTATCACGTACGTTTTTGAAACTTTTGTCCTAGAAAGAAGTGAGAAATAATAGTCAGTAATGGTTTGCGGTAGAAAAGTATAATCATAAAAAAACCATCCTTTTCATCAATCCCGAGGCAAGTTTGCTGACGTAAAGGAGGAAAAAGATTCAGCAATGGGAGCCCCGTTTATCGGAGACTATGGAGAACAGTTAGCGAAAAAAAATGTCTGAAATTCCTTTCATCCCGTCCTTTAACGGTTTCCGCTAACCTACCTCCACTGCCTAATGGTTGAGATTCTAATTATCGAACTCTGCTTCAGTTTCTCCACCAGTTTACCTTGACGTGCTCTCGGGGGCTACACATTTACTGAGTCCAATCTTCCAGCATTGCAATCACTTTTCATCCCTTGCGTAACGGAGTTATCCACCACTTTTCCTGGGTGGTTCGATGGAAAGATGTTTTTTTTTTTCGCCTAGTCAAACTTCGTTCCTGGCGAGCTGGAATGGGATTTTCCTGCTATTGGTTGCGTACTGTAGGAGTAGGTGCCCAAGTAAAAAATACCCAGCCAACGGCCAACTTCACTCTAATGACGCGCTTCGATGATAGAGATGTTACTGCGAAGGTTTCGCGGTTGCTTTTCCTGCTCGAGAGTATCTTTTCTTGTGGCTGTGCTTTAAAATGGTGGATACTGCTGTGGGATGAAGAGAAACGGGTGAGGCTGAAACACGTACCAGCTTGGGTCAGCGTAGGGTAATAAATTTCCACCAACACCATCAACGTCAAACGTCTGAGCTGGATGGTTGGATCCTGTTCAGAGTTGATCGTTGCTACTCACGAACGCTGGAACGGTTGAAACAGGGTGCTATTGCTAGGTTAGTGTCGATGCCGTTAAAAGACCAAAGGCCCACTATCAGACCGCTATCGGACCGAACAATTGGAATGGTCATTTCTGACGTTGTCTAGCATTCTTGTTTTATTTTTCACTTTCAGTTAACTTATCTGATTAGCGATTTGTTTCATTTAGTGTACACAGACCGGACGGCTGGCTAACGATGGCTCTTACATTCTTGTATCGTTGCAGACAACAAATCCATACTGGCCAACACGGACTGGAAAAAACTATGGCTAGAGTCTGGACAGCTGAGTTCGAGCGGTAGGATAGACAATCACCTCGACAGCAGTGATTCTACGCTCATAGACGACGGCGAGGTAAGGCTTTGAAGTATTCCATTTGAACGCTATTCAGAAACGATTATTGTATTTGCAGTTGTTTTTAAATGAAATGTTTAAAATATTTTCTGTTATTTTTCCATAAATCAATCCAAATTAAGCAAGCTTTTTAACAATCAAATAAATGATAGTAAGAAATACACGTTGTCTTACTCGACAATGAAGATTTCGCGAAATCCAAACCTTTTCTGCCAGAAGATCTCGCTTTCGCAGAGTCGAAATACGCTCTTACACTTGTCTTACAAGTTATGAAAATCTCCCATCAACCAAGAAACCTTACAGCAAAGAGGATACATCATTTAAAGAATCTCTTCGACTCAGTCGCTTCTTAGAAGAGACTTCGGAGTTGAAGACGTGTTGTCTACGAGGTAACGTCGTAATCGCATAAATCTCATCATCCAAGAATTCTCACTCACTACGAGGCCTTGTCATTTAAGGAACTTCATCTTCCAAGTACCGTTCTCATTCAAACGGCCTCACAATTACCTTAAACAATTGTATTCACCAGGCTATTTGCTCCAGCGTCTGCACTGTTGTACGATTGTGCTAAAACTTAAATTGTTGTTCGTCGATGTTACTTTCATGTTAAAATTGTTCTCTTAAATTAATCATAAAAAAATGAAAAATCTAAATTGTTTTTAATCGGAAACGCCTCACACAAGATTTCCGCTTTATTTTAACGCTTCCTGTTCATTCTCCAACTGCAGGACACCGATTCATAAAAGCGGTCCATACTTGCTGAAAGCTTACAGCCATTTCTAATTAGAACTTTTACAACAGCCATGCAACAGTGCGCATCAAAATTGCGAACTAGTTTAGCCCCATCATTATACGCCTCGTTCAATACGCATCCCTGCAGCCGGATGCCTCATTTTGCTTAATTTGCTCGTCGGAACGGGCCCGTTCCGTTCCCGACTACTCGCCACCGTTCACAGATCAGTGGGTTTTGTTGTTCCAGCTGCTCGTTACATCGTTTAGTCGCTTCCTTACACTTTACAGAGTACCGATAGTGAACAAAAACACGCTTCACGCACACACACACACAAACATACAAGCACACAATGGTGTGAGGCAGGAAGTCCCGGCGCTAATTACCAGGTGTTAGTCTTGCACACCTTCTTCTAATCCGCTTTCTTAAAGAAAAGTTTTCTTTACCCTGTGACACTCGCGATGGTGCCGCTTGAGGTGCGAAATGTGTTGAGGTTTGCTTTGACGAGGAAATTGGTGGGGTAGAAGGAGTAGAAGGGGAATTGGTGCGGTGGTGGTGCACGAGTACGGCTCAAAAGTTCGCTCGGGTCGGGTGGAATCACACCCGTAAATAGATAATCATCAACCCAGAACGATTCGCCCTCTGGACTGCAATCTCCGCCAGGGTGATTGGGGCGTGTGCGCTTCCCTTATATTCACACACACACGCACATAAACGCACACAACCATTTCAAATAAGCAAAATTAATTAACATCATGTCGCCGCCCTGTTGGTCACGATCACGGGGCGGGATGCTATAGCACGCCCTTCATGATGATGCCCACTGACTTACATAAGCTGAAGCGTGAAGGAAGATGCCTTTTTATTTGCTCAGCGACCGGCTCACTCGTCGATGGTACACATCGCTTTGCTCTTTGTTCAGGATCGCTTCGGTCGGTAACAAGATCCTGTTCGAAAAGAGCGCAGCGAAGCAGCGCGAGCGAGGTGCGAGGAAGTTTGTTGTTACTTGTTTTTCTTTGGGCGAGTATAGTGGGCCTGGGCGGTTGCTTCAAGGCTAATGAATTCATATCTTACCTGATTTAGCAATCTCTGTTCTCATTTCACTTAGATTTTTGCACAAAACTTGTGCTCTGTTTGATTGCTACGTTTTGATTTTAGGGCATGGTCTGAAAATTGGAGGATTGGTCTTCAGAATTGGTTTGAAATATGTGTATAAGTTAATAATAAATTATTCTTTTCATACGTGTTTCAAGAATTCAAATTATTTGCTGTCGATTCAATTATATTTTATGTTTTATAAATGTTTTTCTGTTACTTTGTTTCTCCATTGTTACTTTCTTCAATTCCCGTAATTAACTTCTGAGCAATGTTTTCCGTTTTATAATATAACTTACGGCATCGGTAAAAAAAATCTTTCTTCGTAATATTTATTTTGTTTTTTTATATTTTTAATTTAAAATCAATATAGGATACATTAAAAGGGACTTTAATTTTAAGGTTATAAAAGGTTTTTTAGTCAACGAAATAAACAACAAACAACAACTTAATAAAATAAACATCGTTTGAAATGCAATATTGTAGAAGATCATTCCCAAACATCACACGAAACAGCACTGTAGACGTCAGACGCCCAACATCAAATGCAATCCTGATCGACCGGTAGGCCAAACAATTTCCCATTAACCGTCCGCCGAGAGCGTATCGTATGGCGCAGGATGTCGCCGTTGTCATTAACATTTCCGACAGCAGCACAGCAGGAATGGTCACCTTCTGGACAAAAGAAAGCTGATACAGATCCAGCCGGCATTGTTGGACGGACGGGATGGCGCATGAGAAAAGGACAAAACCAGGGGAAGCATAAAAACAACCCATCGCTTGTCTGCAATCATCCCGCCGGGCTAATGGTGTCAGGGCCTGAAGCTTGAGTGACAATCTTTCGGTGGCCCAGGGATCGAGATGAACCGGAAGCAGGATGATGATAGGCCGGTCGGTGCCGGATTTCGGCATGCCAATGGGGGTGTGCGTTTGCCGAAGGTATCGCCTTCGCACTGGCAGTGAGGTTGAAATTGCTCACCCTACGCAAAAACACTATTAATATCTTTTCAGTCATCCAGAGCCATTTTTTTCTTACCTTCTTTTTGGTGAGTGTGTGTTTGTGTGTGTGTTTTTTTTTTAAGATTCAAAACCATACTGTCGTCCACTGACCCATGTTAAGGATTTGGACACTTTCGCCGAAAAAGACTAACTTTTTCTGGAAATATTTTTTCCCCCAAGTTCTTGTTGTGTGCGACTGTAAAGGTAGACATCCATGAAAAACATCTGCGAAACGGTAGTTCACCTGGACTCCATGATGGAGTGAATGTGTGTCTTGCAAACTGTAGCATTTATCTCGTGGCATTCGAGTCTAGGTATTCACTGCCGCTTCCTGTCCCGTGTCCGGTACAGCGTACCCCACAACGCGCGTCGTACAATGGTAGTTAGTTGCGTAAATTTTGCCCAAGTCCTCTTTTTCCCACCTTTCGCCGACCTAGATTCCGGGCGGATATCCTCGCTAGACGGGGAAAAAAGTGAGGAAAACACCTTTCACTAGGCTTTTTTGTTGGTTTTTTTTTCACCCCATCAGACCCGCCCATGCTCTGTGATGAGGATCACGTGGTAGCAATGGACCTTTGCTTTCTACAACATTCGTCCCACCATTTTTTTTTCCTTTCCCATACGAATCTTGAAGAAGTTTTTTCCCATCGCAGGCACAAAGTAAGGAACGGCCTCGAATAGTTGTTCCTTATGCGGCTATTTTTCTCGCGCCGATCAATTTATCTTCACCACTATGGTGTCGACATCTTCAGGCTCAGTGTTCGGTGTTTTTTTTTCCGAACTCCACTACGCTCGTCCGCTCCGACCTGCTGCACCAGAGCACCTTCGTCAAATGTCGGACCGTAATTTTGGATCATTTGTCATTTAGATTTCGTTTGTTTTGTGGGCGGAAAGGTAATTTTGTTTGTGTGTATATGCGTCCTTGAAGCCTTCTCGCACCATGGCGATCGCATACAGCATCCACTGTTCTGTAATGCTTTTTCCTACCTCGCTAGAAAGCTCTCGAGTTCATTGTGCCGTTTGCAATTTACTGACCCACAAATGACCACAAACATGCCCACTGGTGGTGGTGGTGGTGGTCGGGAAGTACGACGCTGCTTGGGCCTATTTACCCATCAACTGATTCCCATCCTTCGCTTCGGGATGACGTGTCGGGGTGTGGAAAGGCAAGTCCATCCAAAAAAAAAAAAAAAATGAGTAAAAAGAATTCAGAAAACCCATCGCAATGTCGCCTAGATCCTAGAGAAATAGTAGCGTACGGACACTAGGATTGTTTGGTATTACGGGTGGATTCCGTCTGACAGCTACCGGACAGCTTCGGCCGGAAAAGTAGGGATGGAAGTCACACAAAACGCAAAAAAAGGGAAAGCTAACAGACCTTGGCAAACAAGTAGCGTGCTGAAAGGGAAAGCGTTAGCTCACTCTCTTCCCCTATTTTTCTCCACGCCAGCCGTTTGAAGTCTTGGGGTGCTGAACAATCAGTTACATCGTTTACTCCTCCCTACTTCTAGTTCATCTTCTAGCCCCTATCGAGTCATGACGACAAATCAGGCCAAGCGAATTGAGGCACAATTTGAGGCCTGGGATGTGGTGTGGCACATGTGCGGTGGGGAAATCAATTTCTCCATTTTCTGCTCAATTGACCATATATAGGAAAGTTTTGCCTATGGGGAAAACGGCGCTCCGTTATCCGAACGGCATGATACGGGCTTCCGGCTACCAGCTGATGTTTGCTGCAGAGTTCGGTTGATCCAATGGTGAGCGATTATTTCGTTTGTACAGCAGTAGTAACAAGTCGTTTTGCACTGTAATCATGCTAATTGCGTGTTGTATGTGTTGTGTTGTGCTAAATTCGCTAAACTTTTCCATCGATTTCGATGACTAATCTTTCAATCTATTGCGAGGTGAAAATGATGTTGTGCATAGTCCTCTTCAAGGCATAGAGGATTAGAGGGTTTCGTCAGTTTTGAAAGGAATCCATGACCATGTATTCGTATGTTCATTAAAATCCACTAACCTAGAACAGCTTTGTTTTGAAGAAAATCCGTAAGATAAGGAAAGCTTCTGCATTTTGGTGTCTTTACGTCTGACTTGGTTGACAGTGTTATCTATTTATACAGGCGATGCAAAAGAAAATGAAACAATAGACGACATTTGAGCAGAAATGATGAAATAGGAGAGATGTATACTGTATATTATATAGCACCAACCTTCAAATGATTCGTGTCAAAATTTGACGTCTGTATGTCAATTAGTTTGTGAGACAGAGCGTCTTTTGTCAAGCAACTTTTGGTTGCTTGACGAACGAAAAAAGAACGAAGAAGAAAAAAGTGTTGTTCCACCAAGACAACGCACCGTGCCACAAGTCATTGAAAACGATGGCAAAAATTCATGAATTGGGCTTCGAATTGCTTCCCCACCCACCGTATTCTCCAGATCTGGCCCCCAGCGACTTTTTCTTGTTCTCAGACCTCAAATGGATGCTCGCAGGGAAAAAATTTGGCTGCAATGAAGAGGTGGTCGCCGAAACTGAGGCCTATTTTGAGGCAAAACCGAAGGAGTACTACCAAAATGGTATCAAAAAATTGGAAGGTCGTTATAATCGTTGTATCGCTCTTGAAGGGAACTATGTTGAATAATAAAAACGAATTTTGACAAAAAAATGTGTTTTTCTTTGTTAGACCGGGGACTTATCAGCCAACCTGTTATAATCCTCCAATTTGTAAAAATTTAAAGTAGTTTATTCATAAATCTGTGGCACACCTTAGGCAAGCTTTTTTGCGGTACAGTTAGCTTTTTATCTGACAATATCAATCGTTATATCTTTGAACTAAGCTTTTACTGAAAATATGTAATACTAACATAGAAAAATAATTTGAGCAATTTAATCACCTTCAGAAAATGAATCCTTAGTTCTTACACGCTCAACGCCACTTCTTTCACTAAAATCTACGATTCTAAGATGAGCGACTGAGATGCAACAAGGCACTTATTTGTGAAATATACTCTGCAGCTGTAACTTACGCAGCGCTTAACACGTTGTGCAAAGGATTTATTTATAATCTTGACTATGATTATTTCATTATAGAAGTTCGTAATTCACAAGATTCAATAAAAACAATGATCGCATCAATGAACCTCATCATTAAAATAGACCATACAAGAACATCGGCCGATAGCGAATAACGTCAGAAGAAGTATGATAATTAGATTTCCGGTCGCCTGAAGTAATGCCATACGAATGGATCAATTTGATACCCGTTACATCAAACCAAAACCGGTTGGGAGTGAGCTGCAAACCATTAAATTATGATAACTGCATGTAATTTAAAATCCATTCACCTTCCCTTAACCACTCCCTTGAACGTGTACTTTTGTAATGGTTTACATTGCTTCACTCCACTTGATCCTGGGACCACACCCGAACAGACAATACCCCGAGGGGTATGAGTGTGTGTGTTTGAATGGTAAAAATTAATTACAAATTTCCTGCTCTTCCAATTTACATCGGCACTCATATACACAGCATGCACACAGCAGCAGCACGAGCAGAGCCTTCCAATTTCCATTACAACGCTTGTTTCTTCTTCCACCGTGAAGCTTGTTGATTTTTCCAAAAACCAACACGAAAACCGATGCTTGTAATGCGGTGCTAACGAAATGATGTTTCACGGTTTGTTTATTTTAATAGCTCTCTTTCAACGGGTGCTGTTTTTCGCCGCCAAACTAAAACAAGACAAGAGCCCTTATGGTGTTTGGTGTGATCCAACATCACGTGAGAGGGGTATAGGGGAGTTGGCGTACTGAGCGGGAGAAGCAGGAATTAAATAACTAGTAACCGGAAACAAATGATGTCACTCCGGTTCGCGTTACTACGCCCTTTAGTAGAACAGTCCACTTACACGCGATCGTGTAACCGGTTACAAACGAGATAGAGAGAGAGAGCGTGCATGGGGTGCGTGCGAGAGTGAGGTGAAGAAAGAAAAAAAAACAATGGCGCCAGGATATTTCACGGTGACACTTTTATCATGACACGCAAAAAAATAGAGTACCCACGGTATCCTTCCGGTCCTGTCTCGTTCTCATAAACGCTTCCGGTTCAACGTTTTCATTTGACTATGGCAGGACCGTGCTGTAGAGTAGTGTTTCGTTTCGTTTCGCAATAAGTTCCACCATTTTTCGAGCACTTCTCTCATGGCGAATGGTAGCAAAACTGGTAACTTTCCTACGTCCTACGGACGGTGAAAGTGGGCAACAGTGTCCCAGTAGGGCTGTGCGGAAGGTTAAGAGTTATAAAACACGCTAGAAAGGACGTGATCGATGAGCGCCCAGGGAAGGACCAGTGGTTACGAGGACATGGAGATGGGGGCAGCGAGCAAATGAGATTTTCCCCGGGATCATGCTCGCGTACCAACGCGCGTTGCACATCGGGTGTAGCTCAAACTTTTGCATCATTTGATTTCGCCACACCGCACGGCTCACGGCTTCCAATCCCAGCTGGTCAACCGCTTCCGATAGGCGACACGTTGTAACAGTGGAAAGTTTTTCAATTTCACAAATTGTTCCCGACATTACAACTTGCTCTGTTTCTTGACACCAGCTTCTTGGGCGTTATCGGTTTGCCTGTTTTTAATGACACTCGAATGGGTGTTGGAGAGAGGTGTGAGTGACGGCGAGTTTAGCATTAGTGGGAATCACGGTATCAAAACCGCAAGTAAGCAAACAGGCTCATCGCGTTCCAAAGCGCCAACAGGAGATAAAAGGTAGGGTCTGCTTTTTCCTGTAGTTCACTCCGCGAACAGGAATTACCCAGCGAACAGGACCGGGCGAAAGACTTAAGCGAATACTTCAAATGCTTCCCAAAACAACGATTTTTCTTTACCAGTGTAATCCACTACGCAGGTAGACGAAGCAAAGCAGCAAAGGAAAAAGCAAGACAAAGAATTTTTCAAAACGACAGCAAGGATTAAAACGCAACTTTTTGCTTGCTCTGCTCACAGTACACGCCGGTCCCGCTCGTTGAGACAGTCCATGAACTCGCTATTTTTACGAGCTAAACCATTTCTCGGCCAAAGTTATCCAATGATTATGCTATTTAAGTTTGATGTCGAATGCAAAATAGGAAACTGGCAAACATGACACTGCCGAAGAAGAACGGGGTGAACAACGAGCGCACCAAAGGAGGTGGGTAGGGAGGGCTCCATTCGTTTGTGTTGGGAGCTTTTATTTCACTTGCAAACTGGTTTTCTCGCCAAACAAACCGACACAAGTTCAACTTCCAACAAAGCGTATTTGGCCGAAACAATGGTCATAAGGTACAGTAGTTTACGGGTGTCTCATTGCGGAGCCTGACCATATCTTAATGTTCCTTACGATATGGCTGAGAAATTTTTGACTGCAGAAATGGTACCTGGTTTAGAGAGGGAAATTTAAGAGTTTGTCGTACAATTGAGGATAATAGAAATGTTTAGAAATGCGGTTAAAACAAAAATTGAAACAACTTTATATAACTGTAGAATAAAAAGTTTCAGTGTTAAGCAGCGTACAGTTGTGTGTAAAGCAGTGTTTGAAGCTACTCAACGATCGTCATGCTCACAGGATTCTTGTATTTAAAAGCCTTCTAAAGAACTATCACTCATTAGAAATTAGTACCAGTTGTTTAAGCTGTTCTAACGGTCAGCAAAGTCTCTCCAATCCTCTTTGAGCATTTGACTTCGTCATTAATAAAGCTTCTTTATACAACGGACATTGCCAAAAGTCTTGAAAATCAAAGAGTCCCACTCCAATAAACTTAATCCACCAAGAATCATCATAGAGGCTTCTTAGCTAAACCTGCTTAAGCCACGAAATTTCGTTATTGCAAAGACCTCTCTTTCCATCAGACTCCGTCGCTTAAGGGACATAGTCCATTAAGAAACTTGGTTTTAAAGAGGCCTTTTCGTATAAAAGCTCCTATGCTGCAAGTCGTCTTTTCTCAAAAAGTTTTCTTTTACTCTAGGTTTGCCACTGTTTATTAACACTTAGTGTTTAAGAATGATCTCTTAAGTTTGAAAACTGAGTCTTAAGGACTTAAACTTCTTGCACTAAATTTCTTTTATCTTCATAAAAGTCTATTAGATTAGACAATCGCTTCAGGTGAATTCCAGGAACAAATGTCATGCGAAGCATGTTTCGTATTATATTTCAGTGTTCCTTAAAAAATTGTTTGCAATGCTTTCATGGTTTGTAAAATTCATCACTTTCTACAGAGCGTTTCATCCAAACGGAACCCCAGACTCTTTTGTTTGCTTGAGTAGCACTCAACCGTTTTCACCCTTTCAATAGTTCTTCTTTCCTTGGATTCGATTTTTCCTCCCGAGGCAGAAATAGGAGGTGAAACGCTTCGTCTAAAATTACTCCAACGTGCCTGTCACCAGTAGCACCCAAAACCCTCAACAGTTTTCTCAACACCATTCTAAACAGTGTTCCCCTTTGACTGTGCCACTTACTATAGCTCCAGCTGTGTGGTACGGTTCTGTTCGCTCGATTGCTTCTAATTTTGGAATAATTCTTCAAACTCTTCACTCACAAATCCTGAGCGGCAGTAAGGATGGTTGTACCACTTCAGTATAGCCATAGTACTGGTAGGCTGTTTGCCGGTTATTCATCATCCCGGTCGTAAAAGAAGTCGTTTGCTAGGGATGAGGTGAAAAATTAACTTCTCCCAGCGTGCAACCATCAGGATCAGCGATAGAAGCGATGCCTCGACCGAAGAAGTGGATTAGGTTAGAAACGACTGGAGAAAAATTATCCTAGCTCAGGGCAGATGCGATCGTGCGATGCCGTTCAACGACGTCCTCTAGAGAGATCCAGCCGCTTTGTCTAACCGGAATGCCGCAGCAGTACCGCATGGCAGCATCGAGCGTTCGGGGCTCGGCAGGCAAAGATGTGCTAATAAAATTATAACCATTTTATGACTCTCAAAAACACGGCCTTAACTTACGCAGCTCAGCAGTTTGTGTCTCGTAACGTGCGAGAATCAGTCAAACGTTTGTCCATGTTTATCTAACGTGTGGGCATCGTCCGTTCCTATGAACCCATCAAACACCGTTAAGCCTACGTAACGAGCGAAAAGTTAAGGGGCCCAATCGACCAACACGGACAATAACAATTGAGAACCAGTCTAGCGAGTGGATCAGAGTTCGGAGTCGAAAAAAAAACGACAATGAACCGCAAGTTGGGTTCTCAAATTTTTGGACCGAGAATGCCATTTCCGTTGAGTTATAACTTTGACGGTTCGTTTCAGAGTCAGTTTTAGCAGATTGTCGTACGAATGGTCATCGTGTGTGATGGGATTGTGAAGCTGTCACAGCTAAATATTTTGAACAATGAAGAGAACTTCAAGATTGATATAAAGTAACAAAGCCAGCAATCGTCATATATCATCAGTCAATACCAAGGGTCAGTTTTTGGTTGAAATTTTTATAATATTTTTTTTTTTGATTTTCAAACAACTTTCTTTGCTAAAAGAATAATTGTTAGTTTCAAATTGATTTGTTCATCCATAACTACATCAATTAATATTAAAGTTCTAACCTTTGATGTATTTTTTCCCAACCTATAGACAAAATAAATAAAAACAAAAAAGGACACTCACGGCAATGATTTAGTAACGCAAACGTAATAAATACACCTCACTCTCTACATCCATAAGTAACCCAAGTGGTGCAGGTTTTGTAGACAGGCTAGATATTATCAAAATGTAAAAGGGAAAAAGGCAGTTAAAAAAATGTCCAGCTCAAATAAAAAATCACCACATAAAACATAGCGCCATTGCCGCCGATGGGAATGATATTATCGCCCGTACGGTCCATAATTGAACCTCTCCGGGCGACAATATCACATATCATTGCCAATGTGGAGGTGCAGTTGGTCTCTTTTTTTTTTGTTCCTTGTTGAAACCTTTTACTGTACCTAGTTTCAAATGAAAAAGCTTTCACTCACCAGTTCTAAAACGGTTAGTTGTACGAGGAAATGCGCTGAAAAAGTGGCGATAAAAAAGCCCACATTTATTTTGCCCTCAAGCGATTGCAAATGGCTTTGCACGTAGGGCGATTAACTAGAGCTATCAGTGCAAGGCGGGAAATGGAATTGTTCATGACAGCGTTGAAATTGATATTCTTTATTAAATTGTTGATAAATGAACCGGTTTGCAACTGAACCGGGTCCGGTTGAAGGTATAATTCGTTTGATGATTGCTAACATCCTGTTTTGCTCCAGCTGGCAAACGTTTGCTGAGCGTTTTTTTTAGGCCAGTATCAAATAAAGTTGGCGCATAGTTTTTAATGATATTCGTTTTGACAACATGCAATTAAAGCATTGCTTTTTGATACTAAAATCTAGAAAAAAATAGAAAATTTAGAAGCTAGAAATATAAAAAAATTAAGCCTGCTAAACCTGATGTTGTAGGATTTTAAATTATATTTTGTATTACATTGTGAATATTGTGAAGTGTTTTTCTATAGTTTACCAACATGATTTGAAAGTGAAAGAATACGCATGGTGCGATGATCTGAAATTTCTAATCGTTGAGTTCTTCAGTTTTCGTTACATAATTTTATATTCATTATCATATTTGCAAGGTTATTTGAAAGTTGCTTTTCAAAGTGAATAAATGGTAAAAAATTCCATTATTCCTAAAATTCCTTTATTCTCATTCGATCGTTTTGAAGATTATTTTATCGTCGCACATTTTTTCACAAATGCATATGAAAGCTTTCATTTCATTATGGCAGCGAGAGCTCACTCTGTGCGATACACAATGAAAAGATATAGGCTTTGAAGTAATTATAGGGAATTAACAAAAGTTCTGAATAATACGTAATGGTTGGGTATGTGTAAGCACCGCAAAGGACAACAAGAGAAGGATTGAAAACAGGCAGTACAATGTAAACTTGTCCATTGGTAATATTCTATACAACGTAAATTATTTTTTTAATTTTATGAAATTAATTTCTAGAATAACTGTTCGGACCAAAATCAATTAGCCAAAACATAAAGTTGGTTTACTTTTGTGGACTGTATTTTCTTTCTTTTGCTCTGTCGGTACACACGTGTTCACTGCGACGCTTCGGAAATCACACTCCTTCTTTTCTCTCTACTCTTCTACTCACAACACTTCGCTATGTGGCAACGGGAGCGGAATGATTCCGTTCCGGTGGGGATGACATGTTCTTTTGATGGATTTGAAATATCCGTTGCGGACGGAACATACACCCCCCGTTGAGGTAACTCAATACTTATGGTTGGCTGTTAGGAACGGGCGTATTATCGTCAATTGGTAGCAGCGCAATCTTGTTGATGCTGCGACGATAGGTAGATCCTCCGCTGAACACATCGACGGCTCGAACTAAACCGTCGTTACCAGGGAAGACGGATGTAACTTTACCCATCTTCCATTTCATCGGTGGCTGGTTGCGATCCTGGAGAAGTACGATCATTCCCTTTCGGATGTTAGGTGTTGCTTGAAGATTCTTCTTACGTGGTTGCAAGGTGTTCAAGTATTCCTGGCTCCAGGCACGCCAGAAATGTTCACGGAGTTTTGTAGATGTTGCCATCTGGATAATCGGGATGCCTTAACATTCTCCAAGGACGGTTCTGCAAGAGCCGTTAGCGGGCCGTTATTCGGGAGAATAATTGGGTGGCGCGCTTCAAAGGGAAGTAGTGAACGGTCCAGGCGACCTCCCACTCGTAGTAGGCCATCGTGGTGTATTGGGCGAAGATTGGGAAATAGTTTTCTTGGTACATTGGCAACCACACGTTTGATTTCGTCAGCAAAATGGATTTGTTGGACCAGTTTCATTATCGTTTCAGTAGATCGGCGTAGATCAGTGACGGTCAAATACGGAGACGATTCACGTTGATTCGAAGGTTTACGACAATTTCTTATGAATCGTAATACATAGGCCATAACACGTTTTGTCTTTTGAAAACTGCTGTACTTGTACAGGGGGAACACGTCGGTCCTCACAGCGGTTGTGACCGTTACTTCTTTTAGCTCTGGCAGGCTATCATCGGGTATACATTCAATCGTCTCTAGCTCATATTCAGCTTTTTGGAGATATTCAGGACCGTGCCACCATAGATCGTTGTTCATTAGGGATTCAACAAGCTGTCCTCTGGACACGATGTCAGCGGGATTGTTTTGGGAACGGACGTATTCCCAGAAACATTCCTTCGTACTTTCTTGGATGATGGCAATGCGGTTTCTTACAAATACTTGCAGCTGATGGAGTGGTTTCTTAATCCAGGCTAATACAATTGTGCTATCACACCATAACACAATTTTTCGGAACGGTAAATCAATTGCAGGTAACACCTTCTGCACGAGCCGAGTAAGTAAGAGGGCTGCACACAACTCCTTTCTCGGGATGGAGAGGTCGTGTAACGGCGCAAGCTTCGATTTGCTGGTGAGTAGTTGAAGCTTGGCGAAGTTGTCTGGGAATATACTTCTCACATAGATGCAGGCGCCATAAGCAGTACACGAGGCATCGGAAAATCCATGCAGCTCGTACTCAATGGCTCCATCAAACGTGACGCATCTAGGGATAGAAAAGTATCTCAAATGATTAAACGATGTTCGTAATACTTGCCACTCTCGATGTGTTGCTTCGTCGACCGGCTCGTCCCAGCTGATTTTGAGTTTCCACAATCGTTGCGTCAGAAGCTTGGCTAGTACCAGAGCGGGTGATACTAATCCAAGAGGGTCAAACATCTTGGCTATGGCAGCATACAGCATTCTCTTGGTGACATTATGCTTCACAGGATCAGTTGGCGTTGGCGGGCTGGTAGGATGCATTACGGATAGTGTGTCTGCATTCGGATCCCAAGACACACCTAGCACCTTGATGGTCTCATTGATGTCTCTTTCAGCATTCTGGATCTTCTTTTCACGGTCTGCTTCGGGAATTTGTTCGAGAAACTCGGTTGAGTTGGAACACCACTTGTGGATCGGAAAGCCACCTCGCAGAAGGAGTTGTTTCAGTTCTTGCTGCGCTTCGATTGCAGCTTCCACTGATGATGCTCCGGAAAGTACATCGTCCATGTACGTTTCTTCTTTCACTATTCGGGACGCTGAAGGAAAGGCACCACCATCTTCTTCTACAAGTTGTACCAAACATCTTGTAGCCAGGTATGGCGCGGAAGCTGTGCCATAGGTAACAGTGCACAGTTCAAGAACTCTCATGGGATGCGCCGGGTCACTTCGCCAGAAAATTCGCAGGAATCGTTGGTCATCTTCGGCATGGCGTATTTGGCGATACATCTTACTAATGTCGGCAGAAAAGGCAATCCTGAATTTCCTGAAGCGCAGTACGATAGAGAACAGGTCGTTCTGTACAACAGGACCAACCTGAAGTACATCGTTCAACGACAGTTGGGATGGTGACGGCTTAGCACTGGCGTCAAACACGACGCGGCATTTGGTACTGGAACTCGATGGACGGAGAACTGCGTGGTGCGGCATATAGTAGACTTGACGGTTTGGAGGATCATTTTCCTCATGCACTTCTCGGCAGTGTGCTAAAGCTTCATATTCTTCAAGGAACGTTTTATACTGCTCTTGTAGCTCAGTGTTGCGTATCAGTCTCTTCTCCTGCATCAGAAACCGTTTTAGGGAGAGTGCTCGACTGTCGGCTAATTGATCCAAGCTTTCGTTGAAGGGTAGTCTGACTATAAATCTGCCGGTTTCGTCTCGTTGGTAGGTAGACATGAAATGTGCTTCACAATCCTGCTCCTCCTTGGAAAGCTGAGAGGCGCTTGGAACTTCCTCAACTTGCCAGAACCTTTGCATCATTTCTTCGACATCTTCTACCGATGCATGACAGGATCGCTGAGTGGAAACGTGTTCCTGTGGATGTTCAACGGTTCCTGACACAATCCATCCGAAATGTGTCTCTCGTAGCATCGGCATATTGGCTTCAAGTTCAAGTTGGTTCGGCCTGAGGATTTCAAAGAACAACTCGGCTCCGATCAACATATCTACCTTTTGCGGCTTGAAGAACATTGGGTCTGCTAGCATGGTTCCGATGGGTAACAGCGAAAGGTCGATGTTCACGTTGGATGTTGGAATGGTACCGGTCACTTTAGGGGTTATCAAACACTCGAGATTCACTTCGTAGCAGGAGACACGTGATCTTATTTTCAACTCCACTTTATCACGGGCTAGTGTGCGTAGCGCGTTAATACCCGTAATTGGAACGTTAGCTGGTTTCACAGGAAGTTGAAGACGATGAGCTAGCTCTTCGGTCACAAAATTGACTTGTGAGCCAGTATCCAACAGAACGCGGCAGAGATGCGGCATATTCCACTTATCATACACGTTCACGACAGCAGTGAGCAACAACACAGTCTTGGAAGTTTGGGCGACGTTCGATGAGCATGTGAAGGGCACAGGTTGCTCGGCGATGGTAGGGTTATTCATGTTTCTATTTGGGCGGGACTGTGATGCCATATTCGGTTGCACGTTTACACTGGATGTCGTAGGATGGGTTGTGTTCTCATACGGGAATTTGGTTTCGCTATGGAGTAACGTATGGTGTTTACGATGGCATTTGCGACAGGATTTGTCGGACGGACAATCACGAATACGGTGGCCTTTTCGCAAGCAGTTGAAGCACAAACCAGTGGCTCGGACTCGTTCATTTCGTTGGGTAGGATTCAGGTTGGTTAAAATAGAGCACTGAACGTTCTTATGGTTTCCATGGCAAATCTCACATTGGTCAGAAACGGTTGCAGCAAAAACATGGTTCTTTGTTGTTGGGTTCTTAATCTGTTTTTCTCTGACATTTGTGCTTGCAACAGGGTTCTTACATCTTTCTAACACGGACACAAGATCTTTCAAAAACGACATGGTCTTTTCATAGCCGGGTTGTTCATTCTTGGCGACACTACCTTCCCACAGTTTCTTCGTTTCAGGATGAAGAGCTTGAGCGATGAGATACACAATCATTGCACGGGAAAGTCCGGTAAACTCTTCTCCAAGGTATTTCAAGTTCTCGATATGGCTGTCTATCTCTTCCACTAGTGAGCGTAGTTCTTCGTAGTTTTCGTGCTGCTGTTTCTTTAGGTTTAACAGACCATGGATGTGAATATCAACTAAACGCCTTTTGTTTTCGTATCGATCGGTTAGAAGCTGCCATGCACGTTCGTAATTTCCTTCGTTGATAGTTCTTTCGTCGATCACTTTTGCCGCTTCACCGCACAACGCTTTCTCCAGGTGATATAGCTTCATGCGTGAACTATCGTTTGATTTTTCGACAACGTCCTTGAAGATGGTCTTGAAACGTTCCCATTCTTCATATTTTCCACTGAACGAAGGAATCGGTCTAGGGAGCGGTGCATGGACTACAATGGACGGAACGGCGTTGCTGGAAAACCCTGCAAGTGTTGGTTTCTTTTCTAGTAGGATTTCCTCAATACATTCTAATTCCAACAAGACCTTTTCGTGGATGGATCGGAATTCACGGAATCTTAGTTCATGCTTGGAACGCTCACTCACACTAACACGTTTTACCAACTCACCATAGTGCTTGTCGAATTCATCATACGATGCATCTATTTTTCTGCGAAACACTTTGCACTGCGCTGACGATACCGTGTCCTTTTCGGCTTTGTTCTGCGTAAGCACATGGTTTATACGTGACAATTCTTGAAACGCCAAGTCACACATGTATGCGCTGCATTCTACCTCCGGTGATACTTTCACAGTAACATTATTTTCTACGCTGGATTCTTCACTTGGAGGGACAACCACGGAAGGTTTCACTTGTATGACGCGGGAGGAAAGAGGTGTGCTGGACATGCTAGGAGCGGCGCGTTGGAGGCGGGCTACACGCGTCGCACGGGGTTTACGCGGTGCGCGGAGGATTTGCAACTTGGGTGGCATCGTGCATATAATCTTTTTCACAGGATCTTGGAAAATCACGAACTAACACAAGGATTCAGGAATCTACGGGATGACGCAATCGGGAAGCAGCGTCACAATTCACAAGCCGGAAGATGGCGGATTCTCTGGTTCAACACTATCACGATTCAATAATATGACGCAATCGGATTGAAGCGTCACTATTCACAGGGCCGGAGGATGGCGGATTCACTACTTCAACTGTTATTTCACAATTCACACTTCACGGTGCCGGTAGATGGCGGATACACAGTTTATTTACTTTATAGAGCCGGAGGATGGCGGTCTTCAGTAGAACACTTCATAGAGCCGGAGGATGGCGGGTCGCAGTAAAACACTTCATAGAGCCGGAGGTTGGCGGTCTTCACTACTTCAATCCGGTTCGGACGGACCAAAATTTATGTTCGGACCAAAATCAATTAGCCAAAACATAAAGTTGGTTTACTTTTGTGGACTGTATTTTCTTTCTTTTGCTCTGTCGGTACACACGTGTTCACTGCGACGCTTCGGAAATCACACTCCTTCTTTTCTCTCTACTCTTCTACTCACAACACTTCGCTATGTGGCAACGGGAGCGGAATGATTCCGTTCCGGTGGGGATGACATGTTCTTTTGATGGATTTGAAATATCCGTTGCGGACGGAACAATAACCTTAAGCTGAAATTTATGTTAGTGTATTGGTATTGGTATCTAGTACGAGTTGTCAAATCCACTAAAATGCTCTTTAGTAAAACACACTCTTCAGCGTCTTCAATCAGCTTTCTACTGAAACATCTATTGAAAATACACTAAAACAAAAAACGAACTAATTAAATCGATCTTTTCCTAGGGTTGGGTTTGTTGTAATTTAGATCCGCCAAAAATGTTTTTAAGCTTGTTTACTCAAGTGTGGGTGTAGTATTTTTACACCAATAGAACGTTCAAAATATTAACTTTATTGCTCTATCGCTTCATTGCTTATTTATAACCTCTGAACTATGAACTATGAACTACACCTACACCAAGAGCAACCATTTGGTTTGTTCGTTGGAAATCATTATCAGTAATTGTATTATTTCGGAACTGGAGTGATGATTGACCAGCGCAAATCCCTAACAAACACAAAAGTCAAACTAAACTCTTACTTTATCCAAGCGGCATAATCATATTAAGAAGTATTATTCGTGATTCTTTCCACTCGACTCCTTACAGCTGTGCACGCAAATCTTTCAAGACAAGCAAAATGTTCTTACGTTTGCTTTTCGCTCTACGACCAATCTAAAACAACACCAAAAAAATTTCTGGAAAACTCCCCGGAAGTAGTGCTTGCGCCATTGCAAGGTTTGCAAACGAATCGCAATTTTCCCCTTTTTGTCGTACAAGGTGTGCATAGACCAATCCCCAAATCCAGCAACACTCGTCCAAACCAAAATCGGTTATCCTTCGTTTGCATTCCGTTCTTCGCTGGCTGCAGTAAAAAAAAGACTGTAATGTAAATCGACCTCAACCACGATGGAACTAAACCAGGAACTTACCAACAAAATCCTGGTGGAATATTATTTATATTCTACAAAACCACAACCCCCTAAGGAAACTGTCGTTCCTTCTCTCTCACTCGTTTTCTCCTTCATCAATCCACCGACTGATGCGGCACGGGTGGATGAAATAAATCTTTCACAAACATTTGACAAATATTGACTGCGGCAACGGAATGGAAATGGTAACGATGCCATCCAAAATGGAAGCGTCACACATACGAAAACACACACACACATGTGTATGTGGCCCGGTGCTCCGGTTTGGCATTATGCAGGCAGAGCCATATACTTTATGGGTCGTTTACGTCGTCAAGACGCTGCACCTACAGCTGGACCGGTGTGTGGAAGTTGTGAAGCACCTGGAACGCAGCAAGAACGCAAAAGGATCGGTTTCGTTGAGCACAAATTTTCAAAGTAGATTTTTATGTCCGTGCCTCTATTTGCATATTATTACGTACGCGTTCCAAATGTCAAGTGCGGAAGCAATTGTTGGTACCGTCGTTTTGTTAGGTCTCCTGCACAGGTGCACTGCTGGCGAAAGAGCGCCGCGAGGGCTTTTGGGCTGCTTTATCCGTGCAAATTATGAATCGTCAAAATGGCGCTTGGTTCGATTTCATTAGTATTGCTTCCATCGGGCTGGGAGTAAAACTTTGCAGACAAAAAAAAAAGTATCATGCGAGTTTAGGGGAGGTTGTTGGTTGAAGTGTTACAAATTGCTGTATGATTCTTGTTGGCGATGCAATTACCGAAGTGGATATTGCTGGTTTCTTATGAGTAGCTTTTTTTACCAAACTCTAATCCATAATATTAAATGACGCAACTGTAACAACCACAATGCAGCCACGATAATTAGATTTAAAAGCAATAGAGACACAGTTGCTAAAGTGGCTAATAAATATGAATGATAAGCTCGCTCTGTAGCTGATTAAACATTCTCAAATTTTCAAAAGGAAATTAAGAAAACCAGCATCCCATTTCGTCTGATTCCTGGTATATGCAAAACAGAACACAAACAGCAACATGAGCAAGCTTCCAAAGGCGAAACATTCGCGCACATTAATTAATCGAATAACGCTGCATAGAGGGATGGCTCCATTCGTCAGCCGGGCGAAGTTCGAAAAGCACTACTTTCTTAGAAGGGCTGGAAGGAAAGATTAGCACAAACCGCGCACTCATCAATCACGAAGATAAATGATGATTATTTGTATTTATAAGCGGATACCCCATCGACCCAGTTCGTCCCACCCTATCCATCCATTTTCGGCGTACGTATGGCCAGCTTTGGCGCACGTGGATGTGATGTAATGTAATTTATATTTGCCCAAATTGGTTATGTTTCTTTGCGATATTTGTTTGTTTGTTTTTTTTTTTCGTTTTCTTTCCTCCCTGCCACTGATGATGTCTCTATTCATGGGAAAGTAATCTTACAATTTTTCATTCTCTCAATACTTTCAGGTGATGGCGCACAACACAACCGTCCAGCTTGGTGGTGTCGCGTTCCTGGTGTGCAAAGTGGCCGGCGTGGACAGAGTGGGTGTAAATTGGGTTTGTCTAAGTGTTTGATTTGCATTTCCTTCCCACCGTTGCACGAAAGATGTACAAACCAAAATTTGTTACTAAAGCAATGAATGTTTGTGTGTTTGGCATTTTAGAACAAGGTGTGGAAAACATAAACATTCTGGTGCATTTACAGAAGTAGCGATCGGGTATCACTATTGAATTGGAAACTTTCATTCATGTAGTAAAAGAAATTTTTCTCCTTTATTAAGTAGTGATATGTTGTTTTGAGTAGAATGCATTTCATAACATTAGTTCAAAAGTTTTTTTTTGACCTCTTTTACTCTGTACATTTGTGCTGATTAATTGTTACTTACGCACTAATCGGGAGCCACAACCGTTCCGCCGTCTTGATCAACGATTCTCGAAAGCATTCACGGTGTACCACCGTCGTCTGCCAAACCATTACGTCAGAGATTCTATTGGAAATTAGAACGCATTAAATGTAAATATGGCCTATCTTCTATCTTCCGTGTGAAGAGCCTGCAAAGACTTTACGAGCTGGGTGCTATTCTCATAAGAGTAGTAGCTTACGGGAGCCTGGCGAGTCAATTACGCTGCACGGTGGTAAGATCGACGAGAATTATTGATTGCTTTCAAACGTATGATCACCTATAAGTAGATAAACCCAGCAGAAATTAGTTTTGTTTTTTTGAGTCTTAGAGACTACATTGGCCTCTCTATTGTATAAATAAGTGGTATATTCTCATACGAAAGTATTGCAGGTGATTCTTAAATATTATGGAAAATATCTTCTTCTTATTGGTTTAACGACCTCTAAGGTCATGCCGGCCATCGAAATAGCTTTCTAGACTGCCGATACCACGTAGTAGGTTAGTCAGGCCTCACTACGAGAGGACGGTCCGGATTGGATTCGAACCCCGCTCCTGCCGTTTGAAGACCGGCGCCGCTGTTGCTTACACCATCGGGCCGCCCCGATTGTGGAAAATATGTAAAAATCTAATGAGGCGATTCTGCTGGGGTTTTTCGGGTGATAGAATCGGTGTCTAGTTGGCAGGTGGCTAGGTGTGTCGTGTATCCATGGCAATCGGTGAGGATGTGGCGGACGGTGATGTCAACACCATAGAAGCTGCAGAGTGGAGGACTGGATGTTTCTAGGAGGTAGGAGTGTGTAAGGCGGGTATGACCTACTCAAAGGCGGGAAAGGAAACGTCGGATGTGGCTGGATTCGATATCTTCCCATGAAGCGGTGTTGTGCTTGATAGGGATAGGAGTTTGTTGCTTAGATCTAGGATGTGCCATGTGAAGTTCCAGTGTTGGAAGATAAGGGTGTTGGTGAAGCGAATGACATCTCGGCGTGAAAGGGTGTTGTGTGGTTCATCAGGGCGGAGTCGACCATTGTTGGCAAGTTGGTCGGCCTTTTCCATACCTCACGGTAAAGTTTGTTGGAGTTTGATGGCACAGTTATCATTAGGGGAGTGGATCCCACAGCTGCAGAAATTAGTGTTGATTTACAGGACCACTACTCGTGCCACCAACATATTGGTTTTTCATTAAGTTTTTCAAACGATAATTTCTCTCACATGCTAGTTACTTTGCTAATTCGTTACTTCATATCAAAGCTTTATTTGTTATTTTTGCAGACAAGCAAAGCGTTTTTCCCAACACAATCATATTTTTAATTGAAATAAATTGCATGTCTCATGCAGAGGCCTTTGTAATACCAAAAACTGACATTTAGAAAAGGTTTATTTAAAGATCAATTATTAACAGTAAACAAACACGTGGCTTCCATGTTATCAAAATTAAATTTGCTAATAAATGGTCACGTATCTAAACAAGAATCCTGAGCCCATTTACATGTTATATAAGTAAAGAATTAGTAAAAATATGCAGAATCAATGAAAAGTATAATAATTATCATTCAATTCTTTATCGGATAAGGTTAGTTCCTGGTTTCAAACCATTTTCTAATGCTTAGCAACTTATTTATAGCCCTTTAGAGCGTAGTCATAAAATAAAGGTTTATTTTTAAGAAGGTTATAAGTGTTTTACGTGCCGCATATTAGGGCAAATATAAAAACTTAAACCTTGATTATCCGTTTTTAGCATCGGAGTAATATGTTTTACATTCAAGGTATTGTATTACGATATTATGGTATAAACAATATAATAAAAGATCATATGATGATCTTTTATCGTTCACATCAAGCATTTGATGGGAACGTTTTCTACAGATATAAAACAGAATTGCGAATAGAATCCAACTTATTGTAGAAAAAATTCTTTTAAATTCAAGCTCAGAAATATGGAAAAATAATATTTGGAAATCTATTAAAAGAAACTTAAAATGGAATGAGTCATGTACGACCACATGATGTTAAGTGGATGGCAAAAAAAGTTATTTTACAAAATTATCTGCAATGCGATAGGTGTGTTAATTTTAGGTATTCTCTTTTTGTGTTAAAGAAATAAAAATCATTTTCATACAAGTAACTGCATGTCAATAATTAGAACTGCTAGCAAAAGAAAAAAGTTTATGTTTCATATTTAATTTCTGTTCAAAGGAAATCCGAGACATTTCATTTGGATTCTACGGTAACAACCACCATGAATTTTGTTTTAATCAATGTCCATTCGGTTATTTTGACCCGCAACCAATTTTCCGTTCATTTTGGTTTTTATATTTGTATTGTAATGCTACCCTACCGTTTCCAAAATAATGATAACCCATTTCTTCAAACGTAACAACGCATGATAATTGATTGGTTTGTTGAATTGCGAAACTTACACTCAACATTGCATCGTGTTGCACATCGCTCACCCAGTGCGTATGTGTGTAATGATGAATCGCTAATTGTTTGTTGCGGCATGAAAGCAACATGAAATTCAAGCCAATTAAAAGCTCGCCCCCTTGCAAAAAGTATAATAACAAGGTTTATGAAAACAACAACAAAAAACAACAAACAAAACAAAAAGCACGTCAGAACTATTTCGTTCATATCAATTTACAACGCATCGAGCGAAACATTTTTCCGCTTCTCAATTGAAAGCCTTTTGTTCGGTATTTTTCGGTAGCTTGTTTCCCGCCTTACCCCACAGCTACGGCCAACTGCTTCGTACCATTGATTTATGGCGATTATTTACGACCACCGGAGCCAACGATTTCACTGCAGTATCTAGTGCGCTAATCCTCATTAGCTTTCAGCTTCGTCTAGCTCGCCTAGCACGCCCAGTTGCGCTATCTGTTTTGCGAAGAAAAACACATTAGCCTACCGGCCACCGTGCCGGGTCTTTTCGACTCAATAATTTTTGGCCGATACGTTCCATACTCAGCTAACCGGTGGGTCGGAAAAATCGGAGCCAAATGCCCGCTCCTATTGCAACGTGCGCTATTCTAATCTTCTAGACGACTTGGACGAGCAGCAAAGTGCAAAGCTAGGGAAAAGTAAAGAGAAAATAGAAAACACAAAATTACCAGACCGTTCCGGCGCACCATTCCAGAAAATGGGGCCAGTGTGAAGCCAGCACTGAGTTATAAACAACAGTGAAAACACACAAAAAAACGCATACAGAACACGTACAAGTTTCTCCGCTGGCACCGCTGGTACGTATTGTGATGGAAGGTAAATATTTATTCGCTGAAAAATCCACCAATTCGGCGAACTCCAAACGGGAGGGATTAGAAAGAATGCAATTCGATCCTGGCTTGGTTGATCGGACAACGCTGGACAACCATGATGGGCCGTATGCCCCGGTATTTCGTGGTAAAGGCTCAGCAAGTTTTTAATAAATAAATATTCAGAACAACGATTCGGACGCTTAGGAGGCAGGACCAGCTAGGTGGCTGTTCGTATGTTGGCATGAGTTGATGCGTCCATCCAAAAAGGCAATGAAATACTAACATACACACCAGCATAGTTCTTTACAACTCCGCTCCATGAGTATAAATGACCCGAATGCAACATGCGCTACACATGCAAAAGCAGTAGCGAGAACGAGAAACAAACGCATTGTAAAGGGTAATAATTTATCTTTAATGTTCATGATAACTTATTTGCTGAGAAGTGTTGTGCAGTTGCTGCTTAACATTTGAATGATTTTCCCTACCAGTGGTGCAACGAGTGCAACGGGTTAGCAGAAGAAATTATTGCACACTTACTCCATCCCTTGGGGTTGGTTTTTGTGTTTCAGTGGAGACTGGAATTTTCAATAGTAAAATGTGTACACGACACGAAATAACCCCGAAAACACCCATGAGGTAACAGGACGAGGAAAAGCAGGGATGACAGTGTTTGCATACGTTAGTGATTATTTATGAGATCCCGGTCCTACTGTTTCGTCGGTTATTGAACCGTCCGTGCGATAGTATTTCTTTAGTTTCGTCTTTTAGTTCTACCCTGCAGTGGGTCCATTGTTTGCAAACCATATTGTATCTGCTTTGTGTTTTAGGGGTTTTTTTTTGTTGCACATAGTGATCGAGTGGAACAAGCTGGTGTTTTAGTTATGGGTGTGGAAAGTTATGGATGGAACAACAGGAAGGGGAATAGGGCACTGCACCGAAGGAAGCAAATGGTTATGATGGGCAAGGAGATTTTATTTGTCATTTGCTTATGCTGTGGGTGCTCCATGATAGCTTCCACTATCATTTCAGGTGACGATGCAACTGTTGGGTGAAGTTAACTCGCTTGTGAATCAAACGCAAACATAATTTATGAATCTTTGTCACTAGAAAAAATAGCTTTAAACATTTTTTTTTATTTTATTGATATTTGACTAGAAACACTTCACCACATCTTCGATGTTTAAGATCGCAGTTAAACAATTTGAAAAAAAAAATCTTGGGATATGTCCATAAATTACGTAACGATTGAATTGGGGGAATTAACTCTTTAACGCTAAGATTTGTAAAACAAGGGACAGAGGTGTGTTGTGTAACAGAAAAATATATGCAACTAAAGTTCAGGACTCGATTTTTTTATTCATGTCGATTGCTCCAAAATTTAAATCTTTTTTTTTCTTAATTCTTTCGGCAAGGAACAGTCCGGCCGTATTGCTGACTAAGTCATACTCCGTAGTGAGGATAGTCAGTCGTCACTACGGGGGGACGGTCCGGATGCGATTTGAATCTCGGTCCTGCCGCTTGAAGACCGGTGTCGATGTCGCCTATACCACCGGGACGCCCCAAAATTAAAATATTACTTTAAAACTATTCATTTTATTCATTATACCCCTGGATCAAAGTCTCAACTTTTTGTGTAGCACATGTGTTTGTTACAGTCTAAAATGTACAACTTCTAGCCCGTTAAAGATCGCCACCGCTATTGCATCCACCACTGAAACAACTTTTTTTCGTAATATTTGCGATAAAACGTTGAATAAACCTGACATTTTATCAAAAAAATTTAATTTGATGAATTTTTTAAAGGTGAGGGTTGCATTACCGTTATGTAATATTGAAGGGAAGGGGGGGGGGAGAGGGTGTCACTCCTGCGGTACGTTTCGTTACGATAGGGAGGGGATAAAGAAATCTCGATTTCGGCGTCACGTAATTTGTGGAACGACAAGCCCTTCTTTCAACATTTCTAGAACGGCTTTCTTGCTTAAAGTATCCTGCAGATCGAAACAGACTTTGAAAATTTACTTATTTAACAGGTTCAATGTTCTGAACTTGTGTTCTTTTCGTTTGAACATCAGAAATTCAATACAAAAACCAAAATATAGATTGAACTCGATTTAAGCCAATGCGGAATATATGAATTATTGTCCAGAAAGTCGAAAAGATTTCGGGGATGAAAGAAAACCTTCGTTTTTTAGTGTGGTTCATATTTTGAAAGGTGATTTCCTTGAAAACTATGGCAAAATGCATACTGAACCTGAAAATCCTCATAAGCGCTGTACTTTGGAATCGAGAAATTTTCATATTTTAACGAGGTTAGCTCGTTTGCGGTCAGAAAAAGATCATTTTGGATATTGTGTGGCTGGTGTACAAATTTCTGATCAGTATATCAAGTGTGGATCTCGATTCAACAGCATTTTACTTGTAACAACCAAAATTCCGAAAATCAAAGCTTTATTTTGCAATTCCAATAGAAACGTGTCAATTACTGTTTTTCGAATCTAGCAGTTCTTTCTGGATTAGACCCAATGACCGCCTTGATGACTCGTGGCATCCTCGCCAAACGCTGATTAATCAACAACCAAAACCATTTCCTAGTATCGTCTTATGGCCAGGATTTGCGTAACCTCATGGGATTCCAATAGGGCGAAAACAGAACTTCCGTTAAAAATATGTTTTTCAACGAATTGTTTTTTTTTTTTAAATTGCGATTTAAAATGGTTTAATGATACAAAAAAAACCTACTTACTGTCCTTTTTACAAACCTGTCTTTTTACTGAGTACAGGGAAAAATCAAATATCTGCATTAGCAATTCCACATTGTTAACATTTCAAACGATACATACTCATCACACCGCAAGAGCTCTACGGTACTTCATCGCTCCAATCGCTCGCATTCAGATCACAGCTCCCGCCACTAGTGGCTTTTTAATAGATTTTAGTTTCGTAATAAAGACTTAAAACTCTCGCACCCTAACCATACTTTATGCCGCATAGCTGTTGCTACAGCTGTCGATTAAACGTACGCCCGAAAAACTTGATCCCGAAACACTAACTGACAGAGCGCATCGTTAAAAGTTTGCGACATAAAATTAGTCGACCGAGCAATCAATAAGCCACTACGCACTTCTCGTTCTCTCCCTCTCTCTTTCTCTCTGTTGCATTCTGCTGAAATTGACGGTAATAACACTTCAATATTGTGCCATAAATCTTCCCAGTTTGTTTCGGATCGGGAATAGGGAAAGCTAAATGGTGGGTGGTGGCCAGAAGCAGCAAATGGGCCCTCTGTTTATCATATTCGATTGTCAACGTCTTTGCAAGCAGCCGGGCATTGTGAGCATGCTGATGGGCATTATGAAAATTGAATGTTGATTTGACGAAGGCAGACGGTTGGTCGGATAAATGTAAGTGTTCGTTTTTTTTTTATGTCGTTGCTTCTTTTGTGCTTCTGTACGCAAAACGATTGCTCGCCAGATCCCGATCCCAACGATAGATCGTTTGGTGATGGATGCGCTCAAGTGGCTGTAGCGATTGTTTTATCCATGTTGCGGAAGCAAGAATAGAGCCTCAATTCTTGTTCCCAAGATGCGTCAACCAAGGATAAAACAGAACTCTGGTCCTAGCTCTATTCCAGCTGATGCTACTACACCCACTCAGCACTGGCTAGCACCATTAGGAAAAATGATTGGCGATAAAATAGAACATTAAGCACGCGTTGACTCGCAAAGCAGCGAAGTTGTCGGTTGAAGCAGGATGCTGCAGTGGGATGTTACTGTTTTGTGTGTGTGTTACCGCCTCTTGTGCTGCTAATACTACACGCCAAGAAGCAGTAACGAGCTGATAGCGTTGAAAGAGCTTTTAGCTTTGAAGAATGGAAGAGTGAATGCTGTTAGTTGAACGGCAAGAACAACAGCAGCAAAAAAACGGAAATAGCAAACTGAGTTTCCAGCACACTGAAAAGAAGCTAAAAAATGCCTCAAACGAATGATGGGTGGCGAAGCAGACACAGCCCAAGGCTAGCAATTTAACGGCAGGAAGCTGAACCACTGCCCCACCCCTGCCAAGATTGAAATGGGAATCACGGTCCTGGCAAACGGAAAAAATGGATCAAAATTTTCTCACACAGTAAACTGAATTGGTTTCGCAACAGCAGAAGCGGGAGATAGAAAGAGCAAGAAATCCTTAGAAGACGTGATAAATCTGTGCAATTTTTACTTGCTTTTGATACTATTTATTTCGCTGCTCTTTTTCCGGACAGTTTTCCATTGAATTTTATCGAACGTGTACAACACTTACAAGAGCAGGATTTTGTATTATTAGGTTTAAAGTTGACCAGTTCACAAATCACTCAAAATATTCTATACCTTCATTTATTGTTCGCTTCCGAAAAATATAACAAACAGTCGACTCTAGTGAATCCCTTTCAAACAATATGATCGGAACGCTACTGAGCTTAGACAGATGCACTAAAAGCTACACAGAAAAACAACTGTCTTTAAATTATTTGGAGCAAAATAAACTTCCCCCTCAACATCGAGCCACTCAAAACCATAAGAAAAGAAAACAATCAACAGCGAGACGAGATTTATTTCCTTCCCAAATTTGATGGCGATATTTATTTTCCGCCAAATGCATTGATTGTTATCCGTTCATTGCTCGTGGAGATGGAGAAGCAAACAGTAGTAACGATATGGAGCGGAAAAAAACATAAACCTGTAACGGCTGTAACGCAGCGAGATTACGATATGGGAGCTAAGTCGAATAAAAAACACAAACGAAACAAAATAAAGCAAAACAAAAAACAAACGAAACTGATGAAACGATAGAACACTTCCACTGAAAGCGAACCATTTCATCATTCTTCACACGGTAAGCATTCACTTTGAAATGGTTCGCAATCGTGTCCTGATTGTGTCAAACAAGGCGAGGGTTGCAGCTTAATGTTGGATATCACTTCAGCGCCTGATCGCATCAACGGGACGGCCCACACGCACCACAGTAGATGCGAAACAATGTTACCCGTTAGCGAGAAAGCATCAAAATGCGTGAACTTCGCATGTAGAATATTAAAAAATGTTTTAAAGTGGTGAAAAGAAACGCACTTGTGTCTTTCACCCACTCCGAGCGATTGCAGAACGTTCAAAAGATGAAAAGGTAAAGCGTGTTGCGAAGATTTACGCAATTTTTGCTTACTTCCCGAGTTCTCGGGAACGTCGGCGTTTTGCTGCGTGCGTGGGTATGATGTTGTGATTTATTATTTAAGGTAATCGATATGGTAGAAGTCGTGCAATTTTGTTTGTTGATTTTGACAAAGGAAGATGTAAAAAATGGGTGCTTATCTGCACTTCTTTTAATCTAAACCAGTCATGATAGGGTAGAGTAAGGCTCTCTCTCTCTCTCTCTCTCTCTCTCTCTCTCTCTCTCTCTAGAGTATCTGGTATCTAATCTCAAATTTATGTTTATGAAGCACGAATTGAGAGTTGGATGTTTGATATGTACTGCTTGGTGGTGAGTTTGCGATTATTCACAAAAAATACGCTAATGCTACACGACGCTAATGCTACGTGCGAATTTCGATTCATCATGGTTTTGTCGAAGAGCGATAGACATCCTTTTCGATCTTTTTTCGGTTTTTTTTCATTGAAATTTTTATAGTTTAGTGTAAAAAATGTCAATAGCAAATGTCTAATGATTAGAAATAATTAGGCTAGTTCTTCAAGTCCTATAACAATTGAGCTTATAGCAGTGGGTGGGTTTGACGGTAAGCAAAGTGAGCGGCCGAGAAGCTCCACGTTATCCCGAGCTTGTAAAGGGCCCATTGATCCACGACAACCTTGCTTGAGTATGGTAACGTCATTTGGTGGCCTACTGCCCTTCAGCCTCTCGCACGGCTTGAAACCATTCAGCGAAAGTGTTCTCGCTTTGCCCTGCGTTCTTGGGACAAGCACTCTGACTACCGGCTCCAGCTTCTCGAGGAAATGATATTGAACGTCAGGCTACTGTTCCTGGCGGGGCTGCTAAATGGCAACTACTCTCAACAGTCAATCTCTATGCGCCTGCCCGTATTTTACGAGCGTGGTCCGTTTGCTCTCTGTAGATGATATGCGCACAGCTTTCGGATCTTCCGATCTTCCATAGTTTCCTTATGTCCCGTTGTACATTATTTTTGTGATGCGTTCGAACCTGTCATGTCTGACTTAGTGTTTATGAACAATATGAATGTCCTGCGTGCGTCGCTGTCAGAGCTGTAATTTACTAAAATACTTTTACGCTCTCGACAGGGATTTGTGGTCCGTCGGTCAATAAAACAAATTATGAAAACGTTATCGCTGATTTCCCCACTGTCTTATTAATTTCTTTAAATCTTTCTACTTCATATGCATCATGAATGAGTCAGTTAAAATGAGTCTTCGATTTGCTTCGAATCAAATTAGATTTTCTCAGTTTTATTGGTCATGACATGCATTTAACACTATTTCTCCCGAATTATAATCAATTAATGATGTACTACAAAAGAATAGTGGAGATAATTCAAAATAAAATTATTTATTTATTTATTTATTTATTTATTTATTTATTTATTTATTTATTTATTTACAATTGAATATGACGGTCCAGTGCCGTATTGTCAACACCACTTGTGTTGAAAAAAAAAATCAATTATATTGATAAGGCATTTTCTCCTTCTTTTTTGCCTTATCCCGGGCATACTCGGTTATGGTTGTGGTGATGGTGATGATGATGGTGATGATGATGATGATGATGATGAACATGTAATCATGGATGATGGTTCGGTTCTATTGCTGTGGCTATTGTAATGATGGTGGTTGGTTGCATCCAAATTCCGGCTATTGTGGTGTTGTGGCCGTTCTATTGTTGTCCTTTGTGGATTGGTCTGGACTGCAACGAACAAACAAATATTGTTAAGACAGCACATTTATTTGTCTTCGTACAGTGTTATCCAGTGCAGTCCAGCAATGACATTCCAAGCTCACTCTAGTCAACGTCCAGTCGAAGGATGATCGACAAGCTCCATCCCGCAGCAGCGAAAGCGACTTCACTACTCCCGAGACTGAGCCCGCCAAACACCCCGAACCCGACGCCAACACTGTCAAACTCAATGTGCCAAAACTGGATTGGAGTGGAGAACACTGCACTTTCTACAACGCCTGCCTCCCTTTTACGGCAGTGTTGGAATCACCCTCGAGTGCTGTTGCCCAGTCATCGGATCGCCCGTGGCACTACAAAAAATACATTTAAAACATAGACAACACAACATTTAACAAAAAAGGAATTGGGGAATACGAATAAGGATTGGAAGGATACTTGGGATGTGGAATCATAGGACAAGACCGTTATCTCTGGCGAATCGGTAAATGATCCTCATGTAGGGGAGGTCCTTGGTAGCCAACACTTCTCTGATTTCTGTACCCGGTCGTCTGCCGACATTCTCGACTGCGCTCAACAAGGAGGGTCTTGCGGTTTCAAACTTCACGCAAGACCACAGAAGGTGATCCACATCGTGGAATCCGTCACCGCAGCCACACACTTTTGTCTGAGCCAGAGTTATACGCTGTAGATGAGCATTCAACGAAAATAATTCGACATCAGTCGAGACATCATTCGTATGAACGCCCGGTCTACAGAGAGCCTATCGAACCAAGGCCGCAGGGACACTTGCGGAGAGATCGAGAAGAGAAAACGCCCGAGTTCATCCGCCTCCCACATGCTCTGCCAGCGAGACAGGAAAAGTTGCTGTGGAAAACGAAGGAACTCCTGGGCCAAGATAGGTCGGTCGTAAAAAGTGCCTTCTTTGACGCCTGTTTTGGTCAGGGAATCTATCTTTTCATTGCCGGGAATTCCACAATGAGAAGGGACCCAAATTAGCGAGATCTTAAACGCATTATCGAACATTGAGCCAAGCAGTTCAATGATTTTTATGGTGAGGAAATCCTGACTCTTAACAGCCTTCGGAGATCTCAGAGCTTCAATAGCACCAAGGCTATCAGTGAAGATGAAGTACTGGTCCGAAGGTCTCGCTACTATCATCGATAGTGCGTTATAAAATATAACTTAAAATAAAATTATAAGGCGCTTTTTTGTTTGTGAGTATTAACACGTTTTAATCGGTCTGCACTACTAACACCGACAAACGGATCGCAAAAGAGGAAGATCCTTGTAACGCAGCTAGCTCGTGATTTTACTTGCCACTCACACACTCATGCGTGAGTGTGTTCATCGTGTGAGGTCTATTCCTGTAATTATATAGATATGTAATAGTTGACATATTGAAAAATATGTATGTATACCATGAACAGTAAATATGGTAATTAATTGATCTCCACTGAAACTCACAATCACGCTCGATTTTTGTATCTATCTTCAGCTTCTGTTTCAATGTACAAATGGAGAAAAAAAATCGGGAATAAGACATAATATCCTACAAATAAATCATCCGTCCACATCTCGCCTTTACCACATGTATAGGGTTGGACTTGGTGGGTTGTTCCAAATGGGTATGCCTTACCCATTTTTCCTAGGAAAAAGCATATCCTACCGGAAGCTTCCAAGTTCAGCACAACTCATTCATATTCATCCCTCATTTTTAACTCTATTGCGTGCCGTCGTACCTTCCGCCGGTGCGTTTGGCTTTTCGATCGCCCTTTCGGAAGCATCCCGATCGGAATCTTTTCTTTCTACTTGGTTTTCTGTTCACTTCTTCCTTGAAGCTTCTTATCGAGTCAAAACCCGCTACGCAACATATTGTGCGAGGTGTTCGTGACGAAAGCATGATTTCGCTCGATGGCGGAAGTTTTGGGTGTTGCTTTTTTTTTGTTCTTCTTTTTCGATTGTAGATAATGAATTCCAGTTCCTCTCACTTCAATTGTTCCTTCACTCTACGCATGTTCTGGTTTTTGTGTTTTACCATTCAGCCCACCGTTTGCATCCGGAGACGAATCCATAATTGGTGGCAGAAAATGGTATATTTTTTTGTTCGTGGCAACTTATCGTAGAACACACACACAAAGCACACAGTAGCAATCGAACAACCGCCACACACTTCCGTTTCGTTGGTGGTAGTATTTACTAAATGACATCAAGATTTATCACCGACCGTCGATCACACGGTTCATCGGCCACTTATGCTTGCATTTTTTCTCTGTTTTTTGGTAGGAATTTTTATCTTTTCCATTCCGGGCTTTCATCAATTTCTTTTTTTTTTGTCTTCTTTTCTTTACATGTAACTACCCTGGCGCGCACGGTGACCGGAATTTGATCAACCGAAAACATTAAATTAATCGTTGATTAATGGGCGGGCCCCCCACTCTCGCACCCGGATGTGAAACCGAGCAGAATCAAATTTCGTGGATCAGACGGCGGGACTGGCACATCCTGTCGTCCGGTGCACAGATGTACACGAACGACGAACGGTTCGCGATTCTGCACACGCCCGGCTCCAACACGTGGACGCTACAGATTAAGTTTGTACAGCGCCGTGACCACGGTACCTACGAGTGTCAAGTAAGTTAATATTTCATTAAATGTTACTTTTAAATTGATTTATAGTATGAAAAGTGAATATGATGTGAAGATATATTTTCTAACTTCTGAAATCTTTAGTGAGTTCAAATACCGCAAAAGCCTCATCGCAGGAGATGTTCGTTATGTATCACATCGGTGTTCGGTTCGGTTCGTATTCAATTACGACTTTACAAAAATAAAATACAGCTTTACAGTGCTTTATGAAGCAGTGAAAATAATTAAAGTGCACTAATTTAACTTGAAAGGTTTACAGTTAACAATTGTACTTCATTAAGTTACGAGACTGTTGAGTTTTTAACACGCCAGAAGATAGGCAATCCGCCTTACACGAACACACTAACTAACGCCACGTATGCGAAAAAGTAGGAATTACCACTGGAATGTAGGAATTAAGGAACAAAAAATGTATACATCACTAACAGAGAACGGCTGCTCATGGTCACTTGGCTAGAAAATTCATGTAACAAATGAGTTTTAGAGAGGAACCTTCAGCAAGAAGGCTTTTGGGTTAAAATACATTTCGCATCCCGAGTCTGCCCAGTTTTGAATTCTTACCAAGGTCCTTGACGGGTAGCCGAAGGATGACACTTAAAAGCGTTCTCCGGCAGTTTTTGAAGCCTGAGTTGGGTATTCACATTCCCTTCCTGGTGTAGGCCGTAGCCCTACAGCGATACTGACAAATCATTGCTCTACTTTAAGCATGACATTAATGATTACACAAGATTATGACGGTCTAAAATGTGTTTTAATTTATACTGTCATGTAAGTTTTACTTTGCATTTAGCGACTCAACAAAACATCCTAAAAGTAATGGACTTCTTAGAAACCAAGCACAATGTGACCTCGACACCAATGGTTGCAAAAATAAGTCAACTGTTTGATTTCTATATAATTCTAAATTTAGATCAAGACCTATTAAGCTGTTATAGAAACAGCTGACTTTAAGTTTCATGAGGAAAAGACTCCTTTAGACATGCATTTAATTACTCGACATATATCTGAAACCCCTTTTAGTTTTCAATCATGGGTGCTAGTTGCTTATTGTTTAATAGTTTGTACGAAACTTGAAAATATAATTGAAGCAATAAAAAAGCGACATTACATGGGACTAACTATCTACCGACCCTTAAGCAAAAAAGCCAGTATCGGTAGGCCAAAGTCTCTTGAGGTGTTAGAGCCATATAGGAAGAAGTATCGTTAGAATCATTATGACAGATGAAAGCTACATAATTCGTTTTCAAACCTTCACACGGCAGGTGGTTTAAATCCGATCCGGACCGTCCCCTCGTAGTGAGGATTGACTATCCAACTACGTGGTATCGGGAAGTCTATGTCACGCCAGGCCGGCGTGATCTTAAAGATCGTTAAGTCAATAAAAAGAAGAAGAAGACGAAAGTTTATAAAATTGAGAACTCTGCTTGGGATGAACCTCAAATGAATGATTTTCACAAAATATTACAAGCATGCTATTTTTGGTCTATGATGAAAATTGCTTCCCTATGCAAATAACTGTATGAAAATCACACACATACATATTGTATGCCTTCCCAGTCCTACCGCAGTCACAATGTTCAACTTTAGCAAAGCTTTCTAATGAAACTAGGAAATAACCTTGTCCTGGAAATGTTTGTCTCGAATAAGCCATTGCTTTCGGCATCAAAACGACTTGATCAAATACAACCAAATATATATACACACACACAGCCCGAAATCATCATCATGTCGGTAAACTCACTAACCTTTCGTGACGCGCCCAGGCTGCGTAGAGTTCAAACGTCCTTATGGGCAAAGGCTTCCCAATGCTCATCGAGCAAAAAGACGATAGCTGCCGGGCATCCGGCCGGCCGACGAACTTTTAACGCTCAGTTACAAAACTTTCCCCATAACGGGTTGGGAGTAGTTGATGCTCTTCGTCTAAACTGCAGCCATCCATACATACAAAACGCGCAACTACTTTTGCTTCTGCTCCACTGCCAGCCATCCCCATCCACGAGACGGCCATCAGAATGTACAACTAAGCCAACGATAGTTTTAACCATTTCTGAGTCCAGACGTCGAGTTGGGTGAAAACTTTTCACCGTGTAGTAAACACACCAACATATGCTGCTGCCATGTGTTTTGGGCGAAATGAAATGAAAATTTTCATAAAACATCATCCATCCTGAGCCCTCCCTGCTGCGCCGGCCACTTGCCATTAGTACTGCGGAAAGAAACTTCATAAGTAAGAACGATCTGCACGCACACACACATGGTCTCTTCCACTTCTGCCCACCTTGTGCTCGGTTCGAACTCGGCGGAGGCATTCCACCGTAAGGGATGTGAGAGAAAATTGTGACTTTAGTGATTTGTAGCACTTGCGACTTTTGAGACGAGCCGGTTTTTGCAAGTAAATAGTAACGCTATCCGGCAGTTCATCAAAAGGTGCCATCTCATACCAGGGAGGACGGAGGAGCTTGCGAGAGATACTGGAAATGTAAGAAGCATTACAAACCGAGCAGCTTCTTCGCATGAAGATGCCCGAGATGAAGTGAAAATGATTGCAGAGCGTAAAATTAGTGGCGGATATGAAGGTTTACGAGTTTTATGAATTTATAACCGGGCTTACGCTGGCAGCAAGACGTCGTGCAGCACTCGGTGGCATGAAATTGCTTCCTTGTCGCCGGGAACATTTACTTACAACAGCATGGATGGATGATGTCTTCATATAAAGCTTAGAGCATGCTAGAGAGCTACTGGCAGGATGCAGAAGGCTTTTAAAAATGTTCTAATCTCTTCGTAATTACATTCTTCCGATTGGAGCCGTGTGGTTGGTGTTTATTCCTTTCTGCTGGAATGAGTCACATTACGGTTCATGTAGCAAATTTGTGCGAGTGTTTATGTTGAAGTGACACGTCTGAAATTGAAAACAAACTATATGGAAATGAGTTTGCGGCATGATGATATATGCTATTAAGTTGTGTTTCAGGATGCTAATAAGCTCAGAGACTTGAGCTCTAACGAATTATTTTTGCAGTTGGCCTCATCTGCGGGACAAAAACAGAATTCTGCGTTTATAGGCGCAATGACTGTCTACTGCAGTATCGTTACCGTCTTCTGAGTCTTGATAGTATTGGTTCACCATCCCAATCATTAAGCACAAGGCTTAATGATTGGGAATTATGAAGCCACACTTCGTATGATTAAGGTCCCATTTTCAATACTGTTGCGGATGCGTTCGATCTATGTATTGCACGCTTTAGAACAGCAGACAGTCTGCGACTCTTGAAAAGATCGTTTTTGAATGAATTTTCTTGGTCAAATATATTTAAAAAATAGAGATTTTTTTGTACATAAATTAAAATATCGGAATTTTGCCTTAGTGCCCTTGGCCAAATTTTTAAAAAATATACAATGAACAATTAAGGAGCTGATATCCGTTGAACCTGTAGACCATCCATTGAATGGCTTACTTCTTATTCTATTTCGATTCTATTCTATTTCTAAATTATATTCTTATTCTTGACTTGACGACTTACTAGGTCATACCAGCCATCGAAAAACTCGCGACACTTATTGATATCACTGAGTTGGCTAGTCAGTCCTAACTACAACGGAATGATCCGGATGGAATAATAATTTTCTGATCACAGGCACTGTTGTTATCCCTGTAAGCAGATTAGTTTTCGTTGAATTTTAAGAATATATTTTGTCTTAAATTAAAATGGCATTTCCTGGCATTTTCAAAGATTCATTGGTATTGCTTGGAAGTGTAGACTGATTTGTAAACTTTGTATAATTTTCGTTTTAGCGCTTAAGGTATTTTTCATATAAAATACCTTAAGTTCATATGCTAAATGAGCTTTATTTTCGTTGTATTAATTGTTTTTTTCATGTTTTAAAATTTCAACACAAATGATGTTTTTTCCGAAATGACAATACGTTCAAGTCAAACTTATACGAACAAAAAGTATTTTTACCAAGAAAAAAATAGTATTAACTACTGCAATCACAAACTTTTCGAATCACGTCCAGGATTCTGGGAGAATTTTAATGATCAAAATCCTTCTGCAAATTTCCTTCCGGTATGAAAATGTGTAAAGTACAATATTAATGTAGCTCGTGGCTTGGGTCACTTAATTTCCTTGTATAAAACCTTCTTGGTAATTTATAGATCTAGAATATTCAGTGGCACACTGAAAAATATTTGTTTCTGGAATAAAATCTTTGCAGTTTGATATATCTAAGTGAAATTCAAGATCCAAGATTTCTAGAAAGTCAATTTTTAACGCATTCAAAATGGTGTTTAACTTCTCCTCCCTAAGAAACGATACAAATCCCTCCTCGAAAGTTATTTTTTTGCACGCAACACTCAATTAATCCAATCATCAAGAATAACAGCTTCCAAAAGAACCGTGTACATCTTTTACGTGATTTCAACTTAATAAACTCCTACCTCAACAAAACAACACACACACACAAAAAAAACACGTGAACAATAAACAACACGCGTGATTGGAAATATTCGGCGCGGAAGAAATAGAATCATAGCCGAATCAACAACACACGCACCAAAACAACATTCCGGCCTAATCCGGCTAAAGTTGCACGAACGATTATGCTTCCCGTATTTGGTATGCCTCGGATGCAGCGTTTCAGCAACTTTTTAGCTCACGCACTTTACCACCACGTATACGTGCCACCTTTGCCACCCTACTGCTCTTCCGTCTAATCAGCGGCACAGAAGATTTTGCACCTGGCAATGGAACAGGACTCACCGGTGCGCCCACGATGCGTCCACGCCCACGGTACGGTCCTTGTTCGAATACAATCTTCACTCGCAATTCTATTCCTTGAGACGACGTAGAGGCACGTTCGTGAAGTGGAATCCGGTTTTTCGTATGAAACGCGGAAGTTACATTAGCGAACATCCGTGTGTTTTAGCGTGGGGTTTACTTGCTAGGCTAAAATCGCAACAAAACGAGGCGTAGTGACAGTATGTTTAGCTGCACACTGGTTCTGAAAACAATTTAAATAAACTTTTTCCACTGTTACCGCTACAGTTGATGGCGGGAAATGATAAGCTAAATTTACTGGAAAATTGTAGATGAGCTTCCGTTGTTCGTTGGAAAAATATGTTGGTTTGAAAATTTAATTTCATTAAGTTACTCAAAAAGGCCGCTCATTTGAGCTATGAAAATTTTAAGAAAAATGTTGTTATTTTTTATTTTATTTTAAACACAACTTAAGAAAAGGATTGTTTATTGTTTAAAACAGTTATTAAGTATTTCATTCTCTATTGTTCATTTTTATGCAATTAAAACCCATCTTTATTAAGCATAAAGTCTTAAAAGACTACCATTGCACCGAATTAAAAATCAGACAATGCTCGAAAGATGGCTCTAAACGAGCAATTCATCCATTCTCACAACATATTACTCCTAAAGATCGAATCCAGCAGATTGGACAGGCTACGGATACGCATAATTGCATTCATCCCCTGCCTTTCGATCGATACTCATTTTCATCGTAGAAATTATGAAAATTCTGTAAGTGATTGCCCGCGCGTGTAGGCATCGGGATGTAGTGAAAATTTGGCGAAAATCTTCAAACCACTTTCGAACGCTTTCACCAACGGCACTCAGCCATGTTTGTAGCTGCCAGCTACCACGTGGCCCGTTCTTGCTCAATTTTCCCGTCCGGCTTTCGGTGTTTGCAAAGTAATTGCCGGCTCCACTCTGCTTCCAATTCAATCACGAGAACAGCCTCGCAGCGCTCAAGCTACCAATACCACCACCACAAACACAGGCATTCTTGGCGTCGGATGCCGTTTGGTTTACTTACCGGTTGATAACGGTGAAAACTTTGCCCGACGCACTTTCGCAGCAGCGTTCTTGCGGTGGACTTCCTGCCGAGCCGTTGTTTACTGCTTCGATTGAACTTTCACCAGCACGCAAACTAGTGGCTCGCAGATATTCGCCCCTCCCCGAAGAGCTGAGCTGGGCTGTACTCCTGTTGCTTTTCCCAAAATGCCTGCCACTGCCAACGACCGGCATGAAGAGTTGAAATTGAATTTCGTCTCTTTTTTGTTGTACGCATCCATCCGGGTTGGGTCGATTTTCTTCGATGGAACGTGTCGATCAGAAAATGGTTCCCTCGCTCCACCTCCCGGACAGGGTAAGCGTCCGATGCCCGTTGTGAGATAGGCTCACATCTCGTTGCCTGGCGGGCCTCGTTGGTCTCTTGATCGGATGCCGCAACGCGCTATCTGTCGCACCCAGACGTTGCAATCTGTAACATGGGTTTAATTTGCAATAATGCGCACTGCTAGGGGAAAGTTGTCGTTTGCCGCATGATTTTTAGATAACTTTCATCCGGCTTTGCTCATTTGCGGCAAAAGGGACCTTGCTGAGTAATGGACGGATGAATGATTTGGGTGCCAAAACGCAGATGTGGTGCTAGAAATCGCTTAGCTGAAATCCATCATAATTGTAATATTCATTGAATGTTTTTTGATAGACTTTTCTTGTGTAAAAAAAATCTGTACATTTATTTTTAGTACTTGTTTTATACTCTGAACCGAACAAAAATTACAATTTTTGTTAAATATTTATATGAAAAAATATTTGAAAATCATACAAAAGAAGCAAGTGAGCGATAAAAAACATAAATGTTGAATTAATTTAATAATTTCTGTATGAATCATGATTTAATTTATTATAAGTTTCTAACACCATTTCGATCTGATGGAACTGTTGGCTCAGATGGATGTTTCTACCGAATAAAATTGCTCACCCATTGAGGATGTTTACAATCATATAATGGAATCTTAAAATCTTCGGACGGTCCGGCTGCCAAGGCATCAAGGAAAGTCAAAAATGGTAGGCTTCTCAATTAAGTAACGCAAAAGGAGGAATAGGAGAAGAAGAACTAAAGGAAGATTACATAGAGTTACTGGAGAATTGCAACTAGAGTAATTGTAAATATTTATTAATTTAAAACATTAAGTTCGTTCTCGGTAAAAGGTACATCTTTAACATGCACAAAACCTTGTCCTCTGAACCAAACTATCTAATTTCTTAAATTAAGCGGTTTTTTTCAATCAAAGAGCAAACAAAAATTATTTTAAATTAATGCCAAGAAGACAATACGGTCTAGAGCCATCATACTAAAATAAAACATAACTAAAATCTAGTGAAAATTATTCACAAAAATTGTTTTGTTTGCATGCATTTTATTAAAAATCTTTAAGCTTTTTCATACGTTTTACGTAGTTTAAGCGATCTACAAAACCACCCATTGTGGTTGGCCATTAGGTATTTTATACCATTCATTATAAACAGACATTCCTCCGCAGTGAGAACGCACTACCCAGCCACGCGGAGTATGTGAGTCTTGTAAACCATGCGATGACCGGCGTGACCTAGAAGGTCGTTAAGCCAAGGAAAAAAAGATAAACAGACATTTAATTACTGTGTTATCAATTGATTCCGAGCATTATTGGTAAAATGTTTCATGGTGCTGGATTGTTTTGTGAAAGTTTGTTTTTTTAATGCAGGCGGGTGATACGTCCTTCATCGATGACACACCTTACTGAGATTAACCGCGTTTGAACGTGTCATTTGTTTGTTCAATTTTTGTCACAACGATCTCTTTCAATCAACTTCCAGTTATTGGACGGATAAGCAATCGATTGCAAGGGCTTTCAAAAAGCCAAATAAGTGAGAATAGCGGCACTGTTCTTCACACTGTAATGACAGGTAAGTCTTGTGGGCCATTATGTGGCTAGCACTAATCAGTGGCGCGTTAAAACAAGAGGTAGGCAAAAATAATTGCCTTGAGATCGTTCGGAATCCGGTGATGATATTTGGGTTTTATTGCTTCTGAAGTAGTGATCGAGGGTTGTTTTTGTTGTGATTTACCTATTTTGGGTTTATTTTTGTCTCTGTCAAACATGATTGATAAGAATTTTTGTATTTCGTATCGTACAAAGATGTACCTTCGACGTAATTTGATGGCTCTTAGAAGTCAAAAGGCAAAATAGAGTGAGGTAAGCCTCTAAATATGAACGGGAGAGTGAAGCCTCGCCGGCCATAGGAGGATACAATCCACAAACGAATAAGAAGAAGAAGAAGATGATGAAGAAGGCGTAATTTGAATGTTTGTAAATTATTATCATTCTTTGCAGCTTATTTATGTAAAAACTGCTGCAGAAAGTTGGTTAACTGTTAACATTTTAAAAATACAAAAAAAAAGAGAGGAATAGATGTAGAGAAAACATCAGTTAAAATATCACAATGAGGCGTATTTTTAACTTTTTTCTGAATTGGCTGTACAAACTCTAAGGGTCATCAAGCCAAGAAGACAAAAATGCAAGCCTGACTGTGCTTCTAAAGACACACTCACAATGTATTTTTTTATGTTTCTCTAGTTGGAGCTTAAAAACTGTCCTTCCCGAGGATGATGAAATGCATTAAGGCTCTAATCTACCTTTGCCACCGGAGACAGCTTACGGTGTGCATCGGTGAAACTGTAGAATGTGCACTGGCATCCAAAAACTGAAAGCATTAGGCCACTGGGCGCACACATTATCCGTTATCAAATGGAGCTACCCAGTCGTGCTTTCCGGATCGTTCCGGATGACGAGACAGGGATGCAGGGTCCAGAATCAGATTACCTTTCACCCTCCATCGCTGAGGTGAATGAATGTGCCGTACCCATGAGTCTACAACAAAGACAACTATTCGTCTAATCTTGAGAACACTCCCAAAACAGGTGCCCAAAGGCTTTCTCCGAAGCGTCATGTGACAATGCGAATTACTTATTCATTTTCACGTCAGCTTTTTCGTTCATCGTAAAGCTCTCGGCTTGCTTCTGCTTCGACGGATACGTATCTTTCACATTTTCGGCTAAACCTGTTCTACCGTACCATGGGTGTTGGTGAAATATTTGGTTGCTTTTTTTTTCGTTTTCTTGGCCTGTGTTCGTTTTCATAACCGAGTGAAAAAGAATGTTTCTGCGATGAGAAAGAAGTGAAATTGTAATGCAACGTTGCTTCTGTCCTGTACTGCAAAGACTGCATGCGAGGTGAAAGTACTGATTCTCCAAAACGGATATGATGCCTGCAGGTTGATCTTGCAGGTCTGCCTGCTTGCAAACCACATGAAAAGAACGCACAACCACTAAAGCTATCTTGGCATTGGTGCTAGGCAGACTCACTTTCGATGAACCATAAAGATAGATGCTCAGACACGGATGGGTGGTAACGTGGTTTTTGTTGCTTGTCACGTTTTCTACTTTGCTTTTTTGGGCGTTACCGGCATTTTTATTTTTATCCATCGTTCTCTCCTTAGCTGAGAAACCGCATCTGTTCTTTGCCTCGAATAAAGAGATAGCGAATTCTTTTTTACCTAAATATGTTTGATATCTTTTGAACAGCTAATGGACAGTTATTATAGAAAAATTAAGCTTTACGTTTGAGAAACTAACCTTGTTTTAGTGCAAAATTATTTACTTCAAAGACTCGACAATTTTGATTGATCTCAAAGTTCATACAAACTTCAATGAATGTCAACACGCGCAGTAATTTTCTCCCAAACTATGCGATGCATTAACAGCAAATCAGTTTAATGCTTCCAGGTAATGGCGCACCAGGTTTCGAACGCTAATAAATTCCAGCCAACCACAATCCGCCTTCGTACATCTGTTCGGCGTAACGGAACAAACGACCTGTATTATCATATTAATGCATAACGTAACAGGTGCCAGCAACTATCACATCAACTGACATCAATTTATGTGCCGTGCGAAACCGTGCAAAACATGGAAACAGCGAGGTGTAAGAATATTTCTTCCCGGGCCCGATGTAACCTGCACCAGGACAAGAGATTGATCGCTACCGACCGCAATCTTGTCGAACAGCCATCATGCCTTGCGCAATCGGTGGTTTTGATGAAACATTCTCGTCTCGGGCCCCAAAAGTGTGGATGTGGAGACGAAAGAGATTCAGATTGCCAATGCAATAGAAAGGAAATTGAAACATAACTCGATTGGAAAAGCTCTTCTTGTGTTCTCGATCGGCGGAATGATGATGAAAGTTTATTTATATAGTGTATTTAAAGGAAAATGTCAAGTTTGCGAAAGGAAAACGAAGAGTTGATGAAGAAAATTGAAATGAGGAACTCCTGAGTCAAATGAAGTTTTTTTGTAATAAATTTGATAACTGTGCAAGAATTCTTCAGTAGTAAGATTTATTAAATGATAGCACTTTCTTTCATTTTTTACCAATGTTTTAATAAGGACAAAAATTATGAAAACCATTGGTTAAAATACTGCCAAGCCGTCCATTAAGAATCCATTGGCACTCCCAGCCGTCCATTGACACTGTCGCTGAATATGACGTTTGGTGGGTGAGTCTGTAGGCCTTCGTCGGCGGCTAATTAAATCGCTATTGCTTCGGCGGAAAAGATGGAGGCATGATTAGGAAGTTTAATGGCGCAGTTGTCCGTGGTGAAGTGGATCCCACAGCCGGCTGAGTCCAGTAGAACGGAGCCGTTTGTAAAGATATGATAAAAATGATAGTATTTAGTCTGTATTAAGTGAGTAAAGGTACTATTGGCGATGTGGCTGCTTTTTCCGGTTCCCCGGAGAGAGCTTTTAAGTTCCCAATGTATGGCAGGTGTACGGAAATACCAGGGACGAATTCCCCGGCGGGTGGATTGGTAGATTGGATCATTTATCAAGGATCCGAGCTGCAGCTTCCACTAGTGTGTTGGTATGATATGTTCCATAGGAAGGAGGCCGCTTTCGCAGAGGAGGGAGTTGATCGGACTGGTGACAAATGCACCAGCGGCATAGCGGATGACTGTGTGGAGATAGGTGTTACTCTCTTCTCGAAGGTTGCTCGTTCGCGTGACACAATCTCAATGCCGTAGAGTAGTTTGGGTAGGATCCTGGCATTGATGATTTTGGATGCAAGAGTTCAAATGACCTTTGGTAACGTGTTGTAAGTAATACTCCTTGTTAAGTACTACGCCTCTTTAAAAGAACAGCAGAGGAAAATTCGCTTTTGTCACTGTAGCTCAGCAGTCCATCACAGGTGATACATTTTGAAACTGCCTTTTGTATCGGCTGTTATATCACAAAGACAAACTCCATAAACAAGATCATTTTGCTTGCTCAAAGTTGCCTGCAGAGACAACTTTTCATCACAAAAAATAAAAGCGAGTTACGTTTCGTGCAGGACAGCTTTTTAAATGGTCTCATTTGTTTTATAGGCAGTGACAGACTTAAGGAAGTGCAGCAGTTCTATGTTGCCACCCTGTAATAGCTCCTTAGACTTACTGATAAAACATAATTAGCTTGTCAGACCTCACAACAAAGGAATCGTACGGATGAGATATAACCATCGATCCTGCTGTGTAAAGACTAGCATCACTGTTTTCTTTTTCCCCGGATCACTATACCCCATCCATTTCTCGACATTATTAAAAGCTAATACAACACTACCTCATGCTTGGTTATGAGAAGAAACCAGAGCCTGATTATCATTCTTGTGGTATGTATTTGTCCGGGGAAACACTCTATATATACACCAAGAAGCCCATAATTCCCAATTGAGATTACACAACAAAGCCCTTGACGTACTCGCTAACCTGGCAGTTGAACAGAATACTTTCTAATAACTTCAACTCTTCTGATTAAATCAGATAGCAAAGAAAAACGAAAATCGCATTGAACTAATAAAAAAACGTTACCATTTAAACAATTGTTCTCGCCACTGCAACACTACTTCACCAACTACGCCCAATGCAGCAGTCAATGTCTTTAATGTTCCTTTTTTTAAACTTTGCATTGCAAAGCAGCGCAAAGTTACGCTTAAAAAGATTTTTATTTCCAAGTCAACAACCACCTTACTCCATGCGCTAGCGAGCAGCTAGTTTGCAATGTAAATGTTGCCGGTGTGAATTGCGCACCCACGGCGAACAGATAAATATGCTAGAAAAGAGCTAAGCATCGTTCGGTTTCCTATCAGAAATCAACAGATCCGTTAAGCGTGCTGTTTGTTGCTGCTCGTTTCTCTTATATGAGCAACGTGTGACCGGCAAGCTACTTGCAAAGTGAGTGCAGTTGCAACTAACAGCAGAAAAAAAACCCATCGATCGAACCGTAACCGCGCTTACCTTTTCAAGTTGGAACCTGTGTGGAGCGCAGTGTTGCTCATCCTGGAAAATGTAAAATAAATGCTGCCCGGACGAGTAAGTTTGTGTGCTGGTGTGATTGCAAAAAGGACAACGCCTTTTCTCTTACACAAAATGAGCAAACCGGCGTAGGGCAAGAAAGTGCAAACAGCACTCTTTAAAACACCCATAAATCATTCCGCCTTGGCAGGGTGTGTGTGCTCTGGACCTGAGGATTGACCGTGAGCTGGTTGGAGCTACTAGCTTCCTTTCTGGAGCTTTTCCGCTTCATCTGACGCTTACCAGGAACCGCAGTGAAGGTTGCAACGATGAACTTCGCCCGTGTTTGTTCGAAAACAGAGACACGTGCTATACAAACTACGACGCACCGAGAGTCTTAGCTGCCGGAAGCGTATACATTCGCTCGTTGCCCTTCCTATCGTGTTGTTTTCACCACGTTTTTTGCTAGATTCCTGAGCACGCGAAAGGAAGGAAGTTGTTGAGTTTCGTTGAATTTTAATGCGATTTTTGATGCAAACTGTACGCGACCAACTGCTTCTGGGTTGACCGGTTGTCCTTTCGTTCACGCGGTTTACTATCGCACTGCACCCCAACCCGTTGAAAATGTGCCACCTTCACTTTTTTTTCCCGAGGATGTATATCCGGGGGCGGAATACACAGAAAGTACCGGCAGCTTCTTGGCTGAAAAGCTGTCACGCTGCAAGAAAAATGTTGCTCCGATTAATATTCTTTCCAGCGTCCATTCGTCCGGAAAAGCGTTGCAGAAAGGCGCGCACGCTGTAACGCCCCCACCATGTTTTGTGCAACCAACTAATGCACGCTGGGTACCTCTTTTGTTTGTGTGTTGTGAGTGTATACGGTAACAGGAAAGAAAACCGGAGGCACCACTCATTGAACTTTCTTTTCACCGAAGTTTTCCTTTTAGTTTAGTTTTGTTTTTATATTGTTATTATTTTAGCAAAATTCGCATGTAAAACCAAAATGCAACGCAGTATTTTGAAAAGCGAAAGGTTTTGGATTTGCACTAACATAATAAGACAAGACGATGCTGCACCATAATGGAGCGCGACTTGAAAGCTTCCTCCTGAAGGAAGCTTGGTAGGTTGGAGCTAAAATTTATTTTCGTTCCTATTTTCTACGTCTACACTGAAGCTTAAGAACCGTGACCAGTTTCCGGTTTCGTTGGTGGACTGTTTGCGCAAAGTGCAGTCGCAAACACGCCTTGAAATAAATTTATAAACACATTCACCTTTTCAGCTAGGCAGGTTCAGCAATAAGGAGCAGTGTGTTTCCACGGGAAAATCGGTACGAAGTTGAGGCGATTATCTTAAATTATTCAAATGAATACATGTGAATGGGTTAGAAGTTTATGAGCTCAAAAAAGTTTCTCCATTCTTGACCGTGCACAGCATGACTGTCTTGAGGTCTCAAATTCGCACTTGTCCCACCGAAAACTACACTAGTTTTGTGAGAAGAACGAAAGAACGATCCGAAGAAAATGAGCATATAAAGCATGCGGCTAGAAATTTGTTTCATTCATTTTCTCCTCGCACCAAAACGTTGATTCCACGCCCCATGGCGATGCGTTGGATTTTTACATTGCCACTCCAAAATAGAAAAACACCACACTTTCGCTCGTGAACCGGAATCTGTCCAGTGCTTGGGATGGAGCGAAACCAACATACCGGAGAGTGTTAAGAGTGGATTCTACAACTCTTTCGTACTGAAATACCCGTGAGGTGGAAGGAACCGATTTAGTTGCTAATTTTTCTTGCTTCCTTGAGGGTGTGTTTTGTGCTTTATTGCACTTTTTTTTCTGCTTGCTATTTTTAGTAAGGCATCTTAACACAGCAAACAGCTTCACTGGAACAAGTTTTCTTCACCTTACAGCTTAACGATAATGCTTCGAAACAGGCAACCTAATGGAACCACAAGGTTGAGATAAAAATCTTTCTCCATGCCGAGGCGTGATCATAAATGTTGTTGGAAAACCATGTGAAACCAAAACAACAAATTAAAATAAGAAAGTATGTTGTTAAACTAAACAAAAAAAAGTTTATATATCCGACGCCAGCAGCTCTTTTTATGAGTCATAAAATTTTTTTAATAACTTTCTTAGCTTGCAATCGTTCACCGTTTCAAATCATACTAAAACATTTAATATTATAAAGCTTAAATTTTAATGTTTCCTGAAGGAAACGTCGAAGGAATTTCGGAAATTTCGATTCGCTTTTAATTAATTTTCAGTACGTTGAACCCAGACATGTCGGCACATATGTATACACATGTAAAGAAAAAAATAACAACAAGTAGCAGCAGCAACAGCAACCATTCAGACTCTTCCGATAAGAGCAGCAAGGGCGAAGTTTCTTCGATTTTCCGATGAATTGAACGGTTCTTCAGCTTCGCGAATCCATTATCGAAAGTGGAAGTGGAATTACGTTCTCACACATTAAGAAAATTGACGTAGCATGTTTATTCATCGGAAGCTGCTTGCCATCCACATTTGATATCACTGTTTTTTGCCCATTTCTTTCGTTTTGTTTGTTCCTTTCAGTTAAAGCTGATGCAACGATTTCTAATTCTGTTTGTTGTGCATAATTTATGCGCTTCGATTCTGGTAAAAGCTACATGTATGTGAAAGTTGATAACACATTTCAAGTAACAAAACACTTTTTCTTTTGCTTCGAAATGTGAAAAAGTATTTTTCTGTATGTTTTCCTTTCCGAAGTAGTTTTTGTTTTAATTTTTATCAATGAAATTTTTTTTCAATTTGTTATATTGATATTAAAACATGTCGCAACGTAAAATAAAATACAACTGCCAGTCAGTGTTTCCTCTTATACTCTACTTGTATACAGCTGCAAATTGTATCATCCTTCTAACATCTTTATATCACCATCACGTCACGTGTCGAGCGGGAAACGTATCAGTCAAGCAAGATTCCTTTCCACATCTTTCATTCACATTATGCAATGCATACATTCGGAAGATATCTTTGCGGATGTAGACACGGTGCACCCTCGCCATGCACCGGCACGGAACACAGCAATGATTGCAATTTTCATCAAGCAAAAGATGATTAATTGAGCGACTTCTTCTCACGGTACCGTACATTTCAGCGCCCAGTCTCAACCAACTTGTCTGACCCGGCAGCTATGGATACTGACACTTTTGCGCGCTCAGTCTGTGAAGTGACGTGTGCGCTATTCCGCTTTGCTTCTGCGGCACACCATTACATGGCATCGTTTCGCGTGAAGATGCATCTTACCGCGGCGCGGAAATTACAACATGCCACAAGACCAACCGACCGAACGAGGTGCCGTATCGTTGAGTGCTGTAATCGCTCGTGCCTAGATCGGGATTGAGTATGCCAGGCCAAGAATGATATATAAATATTCCTCTGCCTTAACGGAGCGCGTCAGGGCTAAATGTGTTTGAGAAAAACGTAGAAATGCAAATAAGGTCGGGTTTTCTTTACTGCCACTGCTGCTGCCGGCTGAGGTTTCTTGCGGGAGCAATTTTTCTCGCATGACAGTTTACAAAATTGTGAAATGCTTTTGTGGAAGCGCTAGCAGCGATCTTGCATTAACACTTTGCGTATTCTAGTATGTTCTTGGTGGACTACCGATGCATTACAAATCCATTTGGCTAGATAGGAATAAGTCTTAACTGTTAAGATTCGCTCAGTTTCATTCATCAAATGAGATGAAACAAATGAAAATAATAGTAAAGCATTTATGAATCTGAACTGCATGTGCTTATAGCATGTAGTTGTACAAAACACAACAACTAGGCGCCTCCATCTCAACAATTAATGTTGATGGAGGCGCCTGGTGTTTCGCTGTACTACAATGTGTGAACAGTTGAATTTCAAATAATTTTTAATCCTTTTTTTTTTAAGTTTCTACCAAGAAGTTTTTCATACATTTGATGAAAGACGTTCTTATTCAATATACAACAAGCCTTTTTGTCTGTTACACTCTGTTCGGTTTGTTCCATAATGATCGGTTTTACTGTTGTACAAAATGTCTAACATTTTAAAAGCATAATCTGATAAGAGCAAACCATCAACGTCAAAGTTATTTTTTGTCTTTATAGGGAACTAAATTTCATTCGTTCGGCATAATGATACCGAAAGGTACAAAGAACCCCGCACGATCGGTATTATTCCGTTAAGCATCAAACCAAGAAATGGCGCCAACGCACCAAAGTAGAATGAACAATGTGAATAAATTTTCATCAACAACCAACGCTTGCTCGGGGAGAAGTATTTTTGTTTTGTTTCTTCTCTCGTTGTCATTTAGGGCAAGTGCGGCTTCCACGCCTTTTACCATCCATGTATTCACATTAGGAGTAAACTCGCGAAAACGCCAACCATATTTCCACTGTCTGTCGCTTCAATGCATGGCACAGCAGAATGCGTAAATATTTGCAATATCCGATTACGATGAATAATAAAGCGCATAAAAATACTGACGCAAAACGCGCAATGTTTTGCCAGACGTGAAAGGCACCGAAACACAAACGAATGCTGATCGGAAGAAGCGTAGTTTAGCAAATGACTGTAAAAATAGAACCACACGATGATACGAAAGCAAAGCAAAGGCAAGGTGCGGGAACGTTCGTGAAGCTTTCAATCACGGCAATATTTGCCAAACAGTTTTGTTTTAGTCACTTTGGATTATCACCGCGCCTTTGCTTTTAATACTTGGAATGGTACTTATTCTCTTTGCAGAAAGAAAATTGTGATTTGTTTACCGTAGGAAAAATAAAACTAAACTTCTCTTTTCAGCCTTATGTTCCATTAAAACTAAACTCATAAACTTCCATTATTAAATCTTATTCAAACAACTCCTTCAAAAATATTTTGCTAATTATTGTGCTAGCAACCAAACCGGTTGAATGGTGCTCCTAACCGAACGAAATCATTCCATATCGTCACCTTGACCGAGTAAGCTATAGAATGCACTCTCTCCAAGAAGAAAGCACATATTTTACTGCATAAAGAACTTCTGTCCAATTCTCTTTTCCCGCCTTCCGTAACCTGTCATGAATATTTATAGCGCTCCAAGGAACGGAATCGGGTCACACTCTATTCACAGCAACGACCAACAATGTCGTTGAGCACCAGGATCTGCAACGTTTCTCTAGCTACTGTAGAAAGAATAACAGAAAAAAAAATCGAAGCGCAATTTCTGCTAGCTGTGCGCTGTCCTCTTCCTTATCTGCAAAGAGTGCACATTACTTTCCACTGCAGTGCTGCTGCGTGTGAGAGTGCACCGATGCTGGGAGGCATGTATCATTCGATCGATCGGAATGAATCTTTAAAATATGTTTCAAAGCTCCCGGAAGAGTGATTGCTCGTAAAGGATCATTTTTCAAATTGAATCACACAAAATATTTCACATGAAACTTCTTTGTACCCGTGTTAGTGGTACGTTTAATCAAAACTTTGCATTCAGTTGAAATTTTATGGCACAAAATCTATTCTTACTGACAGATGCAATGAGCTTTCTGTATCTGACCGCCGTGATAATGGTTTTTAGGGTACAAAACATGCCTTGTTCTTGGTCGTTTTTTGCAAGAAACAAGGATGGAATCAAATAGATTTGTCCCGAAAAAATACCACAACGTGTTGTGAGCTTTTCCCGTGGGAAAAATAAAAAACCATTCCAGATTAGAGAACATTACACTAAGAACACTCACCCCGGAATCAGAAAGACTGTAGCACCGTTTTGGCAAGCAGTGGTTGTTTTGAAATCCTTCAAAAATTCCAACCAATCCTTAAGCCAAAATTTGCCAATATTTTTCTTTGTACACCAGTTGCACCCGTTACCAAGGTAAGGTTATGTTTTGCACAAGAAAGGTTAGCATCGTAACCATATGCGTCAAAACCGGATTTTCCTAGCAAAACATGCAAACAAATCCCCGTGGTGATAAGCTCGAACCATCGAACAGCAAACAATATTCATGAACCGTGGTGGTGCCATGGTTTATGCGTTACACTTTCGTCGGATTAAGGTAAGCAGCCGAAATTCGTAAAATAGAATAATCATTACCCTAAGGAGATTTCAACGGTAAAACGGTCGGGGTTTTGTGTGCCCTTTTCTGGGAATGAATTTGGCGAAGCAATTGGGAAACATTTTTTAAGTTACAGTGTTTCCGAGAATAGGAAAAGAAAAGGGAATTATAACTTTTAAAAAATCCACCTAATGAAATGTTCTTTACACTTGTAGAAAAACTGATTAACTCACGGATATTAATATCTAAATCAAAGAAAAATCTTGTCTTTATTTTATCTTCCAAAAAAGCATCATCTCTTGCAGCATCAGCAGCAATTGTATCATTACTTTATGTCACTAAATGGCACACCCGGTAGAATAGAAACGTCACTGAAAACCATTGAGCTATATTTGCTTAACTGCAAGTAAAAACTCATGGTGCGGTAATGTATCACCTGCCCCCAATAATCTAAACCACAACCACTGACATCTTACCTAAACGCCACCACTAAAGTCACGTTGCATGAAATTTGTTACGGACGAGTGCAAATTTCCCTAGTGAATGCGTCGAAATTCAAACCCAACCCCACCAACCCACCCTCCCTGTTCGTAAACCCAACAAAAGCTCTGTTTCGAACTTTCTGAAACGTAGTGAATGATTCAACATTATTTCTATTGCCAATGCTTCAACCCACCCGGTACACGCTCCTGGAACCCGAATACCGAACGCGATCGTTAGCCGTTGGCACTTAAAAGCGTAACATTTCGCCCACTTTTATGTAGCACTATCCACTGTGTACGGTGCCTGAATATGTGTTGCAGAAGGCACAGCGTGCGCAGCAGGATGGGCTTCCTTTCGCTGAAACGGTCGAAAGGAATTGCCAACCGAAAGCCAACCACAAAACCCGTAAGCGCTTGTGACAACAATCATCACCGACACTACGGCTCGCGGCATAGAATGCGATTTTGTGGACAGCCACCAAATCTACCACGCATGCACTGAACGAGCCCGTTGTAATCAACTGCATAGCACGGCACGATGATTTTGTGATGAATTTGTTCATCGGCTATATCGTGTCGGGATGGGAAAGCGAGGAGTGATTTTCTTTTTTTCCCCCACATCTACCTTATGCTTGTAAGTGAACTATTTTCTTTTGCACTCTGTTGCGCTGGTCAAATATAATATGCTCCATTTTTGCATTCCCTTCCCAACGACGCTAGGCAAAGCATCGCTGGTGTAGTAAAAGTAATATTGCATCGTTTCGTACTATGTCATTCGTGTATGCATCGTAATGGCACCATTGAGACCATTACGATCTTGACATTACGAGGTACGTGCGCACGGATGAAACTTCTGCCCGTCTCACCCTGTTTCCGAATCCTGTGCTTATTCACCAGCATAACTGAAGAATATGCACTAGTGTGCTTCCTGTGACGTGTCCTACCGACCGAAGAGTGCCTTTACTCGTGCCGTTAAAGATGGTTTGAGAAAAAAGCGAGAGATAAAGCAAGAAGAACGCACATCCCACTAATGCCCCGCGGTGCAGGAGTTTAATCTGTTTCCCGTGCAATTGGATGCTTTTGCAAATTGAAGTGACAGTTGGAGGCAGAAGCACGAGTGTGCGGCAACTGTAGTGGCAAAAGTGAGTGGCACGGGTGTGCCGTTCGTGTCTACAACACATATTATAACCGTGAAAACTATGGGAGAGAGGAAGCGTTATTGAACAAAGCACCCGGAACAAAACCCGGTACAGCTTGGGATTTAAGTAAATTAAGGATGAATACTAATGCTGGATGCATAAAAGGTATTGCGTGAATAGTTTTGTTGAACAACCACGCAACTTGCCCTAATGTTAGAATTGTTATTTTAGATGATGCACGAATTTAATTATCAATTAACTTAATTGAAGACGGTTAACAATTAACTAATTTAAGACATATTTTAATCAATTTTACAAAACATGTTTGGGAGTGAGTTCAACAATGGACAGAGTCTAGAAGGCTTCATTATCCAAAAATATATATCGTCTAGCTTTTCTTTATCCTTATTAACTAGCTTTTCTTTCCAAAGGTACACCAAGAGTTCCTCGTTCTACTGACCTGGTCTACCAAGACTTGTTACAGCCTAAGTATTTAATAGTCTCAGGTTCAATCTTTCAAGAGACTTTATCGTCGTTTGTTCAGGTGACAGATGTCACCTGGGTCTACCAAAATTGTAAGTTGGGTAAAAGAGTAGTTCAGGAGCGATAGAGTAAGAGGAAGGAAAGAGAAAGAACAGGTCATTCGAGTACGAGTTCGGACCCATTTTCAAGTTTCGTTTTCTTGCTTTCTCTGTATTTCTGCTCGCGGTTATATTTGTGATTGGAAATCAAATAAGAATAAATTTGAAAACCGCTAACAGAACCGCAAAATGCGTTTTGGACCGTAATATCATTCAATCCTCAACTTAAAAATAGTCTTTGTAAACGCTGCAACCGAAGAGGAAGCGTCACCCAAGTTCAATATTCCTTAAGACTGTTTAGTCATTGAAGCTTCGTCGCCCAACTATCAATTAGTACAGGCTTTATCCCTCATTGGACTTTGTTAGGATTATCTTAGGGTCTCGTGATTTAAATATATAATATTTATGATACAAAAAACCTGTTGTTTGTTATTAATTGCAAAACTCTAAACCATAACTCTGTTGAATCTTGCAGTCAATTGAACTGAAGCTTTTATGATATTCTAGCATCCTAAATAGAGACTACCGTAACTGCACCTTTAACAGTCCAAAGCCTTTTATAATCCAAGTTATTTTGTTATATTTAACGCAATTCAAATGGAAAATGTCCTTTGCCATGCCATGTTCACACTTTATGAATTGTGTACCAGGAAATCCTGCATTTATTCATCAGGAAAATCATTTCTCTGGCGCAAAAAAAATGATGGCCATTTAGTTGCTTTGTTTGCCACACCCAAACCTATGTTTGTCGGAAACGGCAAAGTGAATACGGCCATCGATAATTGTGTGATAGATGCTCGATAATAGATGGCCCGGGTTGTTACGGTTCGGCTCAATGAGGTAATGTCACAAATGACAAATATTTCCGTACACCGGCCGGCAGTGTTGAGAAATAGAAAATCAAACAAAAAAAAATCAACCAAAACATGGCCTCCAATTGAACAAGCAATAATAGGATTCACGATCCAATACAAGCGCAACTAGAGATGTGAACTGAAGCATAGCAGGCAAAAGAGACATGAACGCTATTGAATGTTGCCTTGGTCACAACAGTGCGGGTGCAGTGGTACGTGAGAAACGGACCAACGGTTTGCGTCGAACCGTCCCTCCTCGGGTATTCCGATTGTTTATTCGATAAATCTTGCGTGCGCGAAGCATATTGAAGTGGCTTCTGGTGGAGAAAAGGCCGTCCTACGCTGCAACCTACGGAGACGCAAGTAAAAGCGCAAGAGGAAAAGAGTCAACGCGAGCAAATGTAAAAAAGAATACAAATTTCTTTGTTCTTCCCATGGTATTGTGAAGGTTCGCTTGGTCTCTCGTTCTCTGCAAGCAGCCTTATCGACCTCAACGGGCAGGAAAAGCGATAGACGTGGAGCAATCATGTTGAATATCGCGCGATCTATTACACGACTGGGCAACGGCTGGCGGGATCGCAAATGGGTGTCTCATTTTTCAAGCACAGTTCAACCGTGGAACGCCGCACCGATGGACGTTGGCCCGGCAACGCAAGCTGCCAATTGATTTGCAGGTAGTATCAATCGTCGAAGATTCCCGGGACCGAGAATATGCTCCAATCGGAAGCAATTGCAATCTACTGGTAGATAAATTATTTGTTATCCAAAATAGCAAAACACTCCATGGCTCTATGGCACCATTGAGGAGTGCCAGGATCGCATGTGAAATATTGTTCCGGGAGTATTGCTCTGGCCAGTTTTATTAAACTGATGCTCCCTCGGCCTGTCAAGCCATGCCTTATGGTGCAGTTTTTTCGATGTTAGCCACGCACACTGCAAACGATTTTTGGTTCGGATTTTTGTTTCATTTTATTATTTTTTTTTTGACCATTTTTTATTCCATTTTTGTTGTTGGTGAATCTCCAATAAAGCGTGCATTTTGATTTACGAGTCCTGCGAAGAAAAAAATCACATTTCAGTGAGTAACAATAGCAACTCGATTATCCCTTTTGAAGTGTATCATATTATTGTGTAGGAAAAGGTATAGATTCACTGACGATGTTCATACCAATTCAAGAAGTCTTTAGTTTCTTTCATTTTTAGAAATATACAATCTTTTATGAACATTAGAGTTACGGAAAAAAAAACAAAGGCGAACCCTGCAACCGGGAAAAACGGTTGTCGGAACTGTAAAATCCGACAGCGCGCTAACAGGCCACACTACTACTAGACCGGGTTAGTAGCGTGTGTGGGTATGAAGTCAGTTCGGGACCGACCGACGCTACGTCAGTTCAACTTTGGACGTTAATAGCAGCAGAGCAATTGGCGAACTTTTTTAAAAGTATTTATTTTATTTATTTATTTATAATTAACAATGACGGTCCAGTGCCGTATTGTCAACACCGCTTGTGTTGAGTAAATTTTATAATCATCTTGATAAGGCATTTCCTTTTTTAAAAGTATTTAGTATATTTTTTTAAATTTATAATATATAGGATATATAATCATAATAATTCAATAAGGGTAAAGAAGCTTAAGAATTCAGATACATGAAGCTATTGTGGCACAAGCTGTAACACTTAAAATAAATGAAATAAGTTAAAATTAATTTCATACTGAAAAAATCTACGTTCGAATTTGAAGGGAATTTCTTTTTCTTCGTGACTTAACGACCTGCTAAGTCACGCTGGCCATCTAAAGACTTACTAGACTTGCTGATACCACTCATTTGAATGCAGTCCTCGCTGCAAAGGAACGGCCCTGATGGGATTTGAACCCCGGTCCTGCCGGGTGAAGACTAGCCTCGTTGTCACCAACATAATCGTGGCGCCCCGGGATAGGAAATTATAAATTTTATTACAAAAAGTTTGTAATGAACGTAAACTTTTGAATGAATCCAACAATCATAGATCGAGTTGAAAGAGAAAATTATCTCTGATGAGCAGAAGTATTCTCCTAAACCAATACTAAGTGTAAGGATTCTAGTGTGATAGTTTGCTACTTTGATGGCGTAGGCAGTAGTTGTGATAACGTGTCCAAAAATGCTTGTGTCCGTACGACTTACAATTTTCAACTATTCTTCTGTCCTCCGAAGTTCATTGTTAACATGCAAGAGTCCATTTGTTATTCAAATCTAATTTTTTTTAATCGGTGAAGTTGCGTCAGTATAAACTGCGTAGTGTTGTCAATAATATTTACAAACACAACACAAATTTTTTTGATGCCTTTCCTAATTCAAAATTCAACACATGAATCAAGTTACATGAAATGAAAGTTTAAATGCTTATTGTCGTGGACGTAGTGAAAACTAGTAGCAATAAGTAACTGAAATTTTTATCACCGAACCGTCTCCAGACACAAGTTCGTTCGTGCATGAACGGTATCAATTTCATAAGGTTAATATTTTCAAAGCTTTAACGAATCATACAAAATACAATAAATTATGTTAAAGTTTTCTTCATGCTTCAAATATTTCAAGATGAACTTCGACTGTAAGTATATATCGAAAACCAAAACAACATTTTCCAAATCGACTGTGAAACCAAAAACTACACACACTTTTCCCTCAAAATTCCCAACGGCCATGGAGACGCCTGGTGTTTTACGAGCAAAACTTCCAAGGCTACACAGGCAAAACATTTTTACGGCTGTAAAATTTCTGCTCAAAGCGATCTTTTTTCTCGATTTTTCCCAATTCTCAAACCCGTAGCTTTCCCGCACATTGACAGCAGCAAATCACAATCAACACCGATATTGAATCGCTACCCCCCGAGGCGGTGCGGCAGTGAAAATTTATTTATACTTAGCGCGTGTAATACCCCAACTGATGCCTTGTTCATTTGATCGCGATACTGTGAAATTTCTCACCAACGATAAAGTGATAGGTTTTTCGGGTACGGTGCCCACACCAACCGTAGACTCATCGTAAAATATTGCTCTTCGTGTGCTTCGGCCGTGGTCGTGCGCTTTTGGTTGTGTTATTTGACCAAGAAGCGATAAATTTCGTCTCGATTGTGCGTAGCGTAGTGGTGTGTATGGACGAGAAGGGAAAAAATGTGTACCTCCAGCACCATTTACACAGATCAACCGCAACCATTGTCATGGTGGGGGTCATACATAACCACCGTAAGCAGGCATGATTCCAACCGCACGGACTGTCTTCTTAAGGAGGGGAACAATTTGCCTCCCTCGATGGAAAGAATTACCACTAAAAAGTGTTCTCAACGTGAGTAAGCTTCAAAATTGAACCTCAACACCATGGACTCAGCGCGAGGGTGACTGAGGAGAACTCAATTTAAAGCCCATGAATGTGAGAGATTTACGATCTTTGAAGAGGTTAAGTCCCTCCGCTCATTCGTGGCGTGCACGTATGCGTGTTAGCCTGCTGTACAATTGAGCTCTCCGGTGTGACTTTTGGTTCTCAATCTTCACTTTTACGACACGCAAGACGAATCAATACTAAAAATGGGCTTTACAAAGTGCTTAAGGCACGCAGTTCAACTTACAATGCTGAACCTACCGCAGGGCGGTGATCTTGGTGAAGTAGTAAGCTTTTACTACTCACGCACAATCGATCATGTTAAGTACAAGATGCACTACAGACCGTGTGATTTGCATGCTATGGTTCGTACAAAAATGGAACAAACCATCTGCCATCCGGTGAAAGTGGGCAACAAATCACTACCACAAAACACTCCATTACGGTAGCTATCTTTTATCACGATCGGTTACACCCAAAGTACCATGTTTTATGAACTGGATCAATATCTACTGTCTCGACCGGTGGAGTAGAATAAAAATATTGATGGATCGGCCACGGAACGCCTTCGACACGACATTAAACGTGTTCGATTCGGGGAGAGTTGTAAATATTATGTTTAATAAAACATCAAGCAAACATGTATAAAGTAAACGATTCGGTCAGTTTATGGAACGTGAAAGTATAAAATTATCCCATCATTTTGATGTCGTAGATAAATGAAGTTTAAAATAAATCAATTTCCAAGAAGAAACTTCGGTACATTCATTTTCTATAAGTTATCTACGTCAAACGTTTACCAGAGCAGCACTACCAATTTCGAAAATGAAATCAATATCTTATCACACTTTAAACGTTAAAATCATTCAAGCTTTCGCATCCGAACATATACAACTACAGGTGAACCTATGGTGCCAAATAGTTCATCCTCCAAACCAAAGTTTAACTCCAAAGGAAGATCTAATTAAATTACACATTTACCAAAAACTTGTGTACCGTAATGGTGAAGCAACAAATCATGTCCTCAAAGTCAAAAAGTTTCCTGAACTCAGTAAGAACCTTTCCCTGTTCTTCCCCATCCCAGGCCTGCTCTGTGCTGGCGTTCGCGTTCCAAACTCATGCGTGTACCCAATATTACACGATTAGATTAAATATTAATTTAAGCGAAAGTTTTCTGAAAAATCTATTAACATTGTCACCGCCAAACGGTACCGCGAGTTCTATTCCATAGCGTTGCCGAAAGATTGTTTCCCATGATGAATGTCGCTCACGAATTTGGCTGCTGCCAACTGTCTCCAACCGCTTGGAACGTGTTCGTGAACTTTCCTCGCAGTCTAGCAGTTTGGTTTGTCCTCCGTTTTTCGCTGAGCCACACTATCGACTGCTTCGCTTCGGGCACGTGACACTCGCAATGACAACCGGTGAAATATTACAACCCCCAACAGATACACACACACACACACTTTTTGCTTCGCTGATTCAGCTCCAAAACCAAAAGCGGAAGTGAACGAACATCATTCCCTTTTCCTACTCCCTAACCCTCTAACACACACACTTGGGAGGGCTCTTTACCAGATACATTTTTCCAAGGTAGCGAAGTAAATTAAATTAACTGTCAAAGTTTTTAAATGGTTGCATACATTCTACTATCGTGAGTATTCCTGAGCTCGAACGCAATGTGCATCCCACGGCAAACGGTACAAGTGCCACTGGCGATAGGAAGCTGCTATTGTGTGTGCGGGTGGCGTATCGATATGTATGAGTGCTGGTACCACTTTAGGTAAAGGAAATGGGAAGTGCAGCTGCAATGGAAGCTGATTGTGGAGCCTGGTGACAAGGTGGACGACACTTAGGAGAGGTAAATGCAACGACAGCAATTTAAGCACATGGTATCCAAAACCTGATGTAGTTGGTGAAATTTCCTGTCGTCTGCTCCATATCGGCCTTTCCATTCTAGTGAGCCACACATACAACCACACTCACACAATTCGACAGTGCTCGGTGACAGCGCTTTTCCCGCCAGGCGAGGGAATTGTTATTCCCAAAAGCTCTGCGTTTGGCACTGGCAGCATCGTTTATGCTTTAGAATTGTGCAGTAATGGATTTGCTCTGGCCTCTAACGTTGGGAGCGATGAGTGCGTTTGAGAACTATATGCACATTTTGGATGAACATTTGGAAGTTTTCAAATTGAACTCAAACGTTAAAGAACACAATACGTTGATTCGCGCGCTATGAATTAATTAGTAAAATATGTCAGGAATGAAAAATGACACTAAGTAATGATTATTTTAAATTTATAAAACTCAAAAAATTATCAAATAAATAAATACACTTCCCCTGTTTTTGACACTCTTCTTTCATACACGCTAAACGATTCCCAAAAACCAAACCAAAAATACACAAAATATAGGGTTCTACGCCCAGCATCGTTTCACCATTTAAAAACCGCATCGAAATGAGCATTGCAGTTCCTTCTCGAAGCACTTGCAAAACTCCAAAACACCACCCAGAAAACCTGGAGCCAACCACCATTTTGTACAAAACTTTGCGCACCACCATTTCGATGCAGTTTGCGGTTGCGGTGTGACTGCTAAAGTTGTCGAAAATTACTCCGGGCCCGTATCTAGTCATACGTGTGCTAAAACACACAGGCTAAACACACACACATTCTACCAATTCCAATCACCAAAACACACACACACTTATACCGGCCTGGTGTTTTTGCGGTGAAGAAGAGCATTGCGTGTGTGTGGATGCGCCTAGTGGAAGCTCTGAACATCATCCGATAATTTCCGGTGGTTACGGATTTTCGACGGTAATTAAGGCGAAAATGTTACTTCACACTACTGCTGCTCTAATGAACCTACGCTTACGGGACTTATGCTGTACCCGGGATGACGAACGGTTGTCGGATAAATATTGTTCCATCATTAAATATTCGGTTCGACCGGAGAAACCGCACCAAACGCACCGCTACACCGAGTGCGGTTTTTCCACCGAAGACAGCACAGCACAGCTGGTTGAAACAATGATTTTCATTAGATCAGTAAAAGAAACAATGGCGCACGCTGACGCCTCTGACTCTTCTGCCTTCTGTGCTCGATCGATCGGCACAAATATACCAACCCTGGCCGGGGCCTGTGCTGTGACAACGAATAAATGCCTTCTAATTTATAGCCACCTCTAGGACCAGTCAGCGGATCGCATTGTGGCATGCCGCAGAAAGTCCGAAAATGTACTACCACGTTCCGATCTCGTGTCACGGTAAACCATTCACTGGCAACAACCACCATCGCAACACCAAACAAGCTCTTTCACGTTTGAGCAGTTTACAGCGCAAACGTGGGAGTGAGTGAGATAGAGAGAGTGTGAGAGATTGTGAGAGAGAGAGAGATGAAGAGTGCAGGGAACATGGTAAGGCCAAAAACAAATCGTCACAGTTGCAGCCTCCAGTTGCGTAAAGCATCGGAACCGTGTCTAATTTATTAACCGTATCATGTTCCTGGTGGCTGAATCAAGCCACCGGGAAATGGCCACCCGTGGAAAAGGGTAGAAACTTTCGAGCTAAAATCGAAACATGTTTGCATGGCAGCTTGTGAAGTTTGGCTCGGTAGCTGTCATCGTAAATTGTTTCATAAGTCCAAACCCTAGCCGTTCAACGGGCGGACATGTCTTTTTCTTCGCTTCGGTCGAGTGAATCCTCGACACTTGGACCTTGGATTGAAACTGGGTGGCTTGTTGTTGGTGGGTGATTACATGAATTTCCTACCGTAGCGGCGTGCACAACTGCACGGTAATAACTTGGTAATTTGACAAGCCATTTTCTGTACTTCAAACGAGCTCGTGTTTTGTTCGGTCCGCTAATCAGAATGGCATTGTTTGAAGTGGCACCGGATGAGCTATGGTGTAATTAATGATTTCACCGATTTCACTTAAAGGTGCGAGCGGTGAAAGATAATAATCTTGGAAAATTTGTACGCATGCAAAGCTAAAGTTGCCGATGCAAACAAGTATTTTATTTTAATATTTTTTTTTATTTTAATACTACTGTAGCGTATTTTATAAGCAATCCAAAGTATCCTAGTTTTGATGGATGAAGTTTCAGACAAGGGGGAAGAACTAAGATAAAAATGGAAAGCTAAATTTGAGGCAAAGAGTTCCTTGGATAGACCCTACCTGTAAATAAGCGTCTTTCTACCACAAGACAGGGGTGGTGCTCATGCTATAAGCGGACTAAGTGCCCGCATGGGGTGCTCATTTATTTTAAAATCCTATCTTTGTTGTGTTTCCTTCCCTTAGCTTAACGAATTAACAATCTGTAGCTTAACATTATAATTCAAATATGTAGAAAGCTGGATTTATCTTGGCAAGTAATTCATATCAATGTATTTCCACATGCCAATTAACCGCAAACTATCTTTGTTTGTTAAAAAAATGAATAGAATTTTTTTTTTAAAGAAATGTTCGTAATGCTCATCCAACTGCAACGAAAATTTTCGTATTTTAATCGATATTTTATTGCACTCTCAAACATTCCTAACAACCCTTTTTAACATTCCATCAAACACCTTCCCCCCCCCCCCCCTTCCTCCTCGCTCCCAACAATCAAGGCCAAGCAAAGCATTTAAATTGGATGTCCCAGCACTGAGCCGTGCACCAATTAGCCCGCAGCTTGGAGATTTTTCTAAATTGGATGCTAAAACATTAATTGCACCATCGCAAAGATTAACAACAATTTCACAGCTTGGTGCTTCGATAAAAACCCCGTCAACCGAGCAGCGAAAGCGTCCGTGCGGGCGTCCGAGGGAAAGGCGCAAACGGCGGCGGCCAAAAGAGTGCAAAATAAATAGACCACACCGCACAAACGCACACAAAACCCCGATTTACCAAACGCACCGACGTGAATCATGGGCCCAAACGTTTGCCAAAGGTGGCTCTCGGTCGGTCGGTCGTATATCAAACCGGCACCGACACAAAATGGCTGCACACGCTGGGTTTTCGGGTTGAGGTGAAGAAAAATCTCACACGTTCTGCAAATAAACAAACTAATTAAAACCATATTGTCACTCGCAAAACCGGGTGAGCACCATTTCCGTAGATTTTTTTTTTTGTATTTTTGTTTGTACCAACCTTCTGTGTGCTTTGCCCGAAAAAAGCGAATAATGGTAGGTTGGATGCAATAAAATCACCCGTTCCTAAATTATACCAATTCTAACCCACTCTGTCACTGTGGGGTGTTGATGCTATCGGTTGGTCCTTTTTTTCCCCCTCTTTACGACTGTCATTTCAACTCGGCTCGGCATGGTGAGTCCCCAAACATGCCTTTTGGCGCAGGTCGACCTAATTTTAAAACACCTCCCAAACCATAACCTTACAGTGTGTGGGGTGGATTTTTTTTTCGCAGCACACCACGACACTAGGATGGCGATATTGAAAATGTGCTCCAGGCGAAAGCACACTCATTCGTTACGAGGTCATGAGAAATGGGGCTCACCTCTGGGCCGCCTAGGAGGCAACCGCTATTGGAGCGTAAAGTTTTATGCACGACTCGGCGCACACACTCACTCACGCGAGCTCGCATTTGCGGCTCTTCAGCACCCACTATCCAGCACGCCACGTCCCATCCCAGTGTCATGGGGTAATTAATGCCACTCAACACGTTGCCGGAATAAATCTCACGAGAGAATTTACGGCGTCTTCTGCGGTACCGGCAGCCATCGAAAAGCGTCGGATCTTGACATTCGAACCGGGTGCAGCATAACACGAGACACGAGTCTGTGTGCATTGGAGAGTTTAAGCACTGGCTTTTTAGAGTTTTGTTTTCTTTATGGCGGTTAACCCGAGCGAGAGTTTTCACGCCATCTAGAAAAGTTGTTGGCTTTTATATTCGACTGGTGTTGGAGGGGATGTTTATCCAATTTGTTTATTGCTCGCGCAGAAGTTTGTCATATTTAAGGTGAAAAGGTAATAAAGTAATGGGTGACAATTTCATCGAAATTATACATTGTATGGACAACATTTGTTATAGCTGTTTGAAAAATCTATGTTGACCTTGAGTACCTTACTGGCAGGGAAAAATACTTACAGCTAACAATAATTTTTCCATAATTTCAATCACATTTCATTTAATAAATGATACATTTATCGACGTCTTCTTATCAATGCATAGCAGACACATCAAAATGTACTTTCGGACTTTAAACATGTTTGTGCGTGGTTTTGTAGAATGCCTCGAAAAGAGATAAATGGCCGTGCTTCTGGTCATGACTAAAGCACTCCACAACGAGGCCACAGCTTCACATTTTCTTTTATTTTCACGCGCTTCACGCACACTTACCGATGCGAGAATAAAATTTATAGGCTACCCTACCGATAAGTGGATGATGAAAAATGGGTTTTCACTTCTACCCGCACGAAGGCATTCCTCACGAATGCACCAGTCCTTTCGAAAGCAACCAACAAAAAGCATCGTTTCCATCAACGGGGAGAAAATTCGAAAAAAAAGCATAAACACACAAAAGAAGCATAACGAAACGTATTTAATGGTTGCAAGAATGTTGATGGCGGTGCGGTTTTTTTTAGTTTGCCGCCACTAACCGATCGAGAAGCAACAGAACACGGAACACCGGATCGGCGGAACGGGAAAAGCTGGTTAAAAACGGAACCCACGATAAACCGATTTCGCTGTCAATATTGTCAGGAAGCGCTGAAACGGTATTAATAACCATGGTTTTGTGGTTGTGTCCTTCGTTTCGATTTTGGTCCGCAATACCAAATGCTAGCTGCACACCGTGGAATTGTGGTAAAGAATTTGCTTCGAGTGAATTATGCAGCCGAAAATCGATGGCTTTCACACCAAATGACCTGGAAGGAATCGGCGCGGGGTGAGTACCTGACGGTGCAAGGAGCAAAACCACCGGATAGCTGTGTTCGTTAGCTAATGTTGGCGTTAACAGTCCTTATTTGTTTTCAAGGAATTGGGACGAGTTTGTTTGATATGCAGGTTGTAGAAATGGTTATTTCTCTAAGTTGTAGTTGAATAGGAAAGTCTGAGGACGATGCATTATATAAGGGGTCTTGAGGTAATGCATCAGAATAAGGGCACAAACTCGACTCTAATTGATTTTGAACAAAAAGGAAACCAAAACCTTCTGCTTTAGCTTACTGTGTTGTTATTGCAAGAAAACCTCAACTAATTCATGGTTTTTCGACCCATAAGGTCATATCCATCTAAAAGATCACTAGCAGAACTGATACCAAGTAGTGGAATAGTTGGTCCTTACTACGGGGATACAGTTCGGATAGTATTTGATATTCGGTCCTGTCGTTCGTCGGTTTTCCTATCACTTCGGTCACCAGATCGTTAGAACTGAATATGAAAATTATGAAAACAATTCCACATAAAGATTAAAAGAAATACTCTAATTTTCAAGATTTTTCATGAGATGGTACATGTCCAGTTCATGTACGTAAAATATAGGAAAAATGAAAGAGACAGTATTGTACTGTATTTAAATGTTTAACTAACTTATTCAACTAACTATTTAATCCTTATGGTTGTTGCTACAAACTACTGATCACTCTTGTCGTTGTGAGCGTCTTTGTGGCTGTCCTTACTAAGACGCTAGCACAGGATGGTTATTAAATATTTTCGCTTTGAAACGTTTTAACATGTTTAAATAAGTATGGACGACTTTTAGTTAACCCTGTGTTTGATCGCACTGCACAAAAATACAGCGTTTTTTTCGATCAGGCAAAGCTTTCAGCTTCTAGAGTTTATAAATATGGTTGTATTTGTCGAAAATAATTTCTCTTCCAACTTTACAACGAACTATAAAAGCTAACACCCAAAAATTACCCAATATTCTTAAAAGTGAACGGTTTTCTGCATACCATACACCTAGACAAAATTAGAGCGTTATTAGTAGGTTTTTGGTAAATAAGACCAAACCAATTAAAGTGCTTCATATGAAGATTTGTTCATTCTTTGAGAACTATTCATGAGCTTAAAAAAATTAAAACTGTTAAAAGATTCAAAACAACTGACACCATTAAATTTAACTTTGAAACACCTTATAAATTCCACATAGAAAAAAAAAACTTTGTAGAAAACGGTTACAGATCATCCAGCAGTTTGGAGACTCTTCTTACGCAGCAGAAATTTACAAGAAAATCAATCTTGGATCAAGAGCTATACAGATACTTACTTACAAACTTACTTACTTACTTACTTATCAGGCTCTACAACCGCTTTGCAGTCTTGGCCTGCCACACCTCAATCTGGGCCTACCACGCCTTCTCTGTCCATGTGGACGGCTTAAAACGACTTTCTGAGCTGGGTCGTCCGGTGCCATGCGTATAATATGGCCAGCCCATCGGAGCCTGGCGAACCTAATGCGCTGCACGACGGTGAGGTCGTCATACAGTTCGTACAGCTCGTCGTTGTAGCGACTCCTCCATTGCCCTTCCACACATACGGCGCTAACGATTTTTCTGAGCATCTTCCTCTCGTACGCGGCTAAGAGAACTTCGTCTGTTTTGCCCAGAGTCCATGTCTCAGAGGCGTATGTGAGTACTAGGACTATAATGGTACGATACACTGTACGGTGCACAGATAAGCAACTAAAAAATTAAGTCTCAGAAGGTCCTGAAGAAGATAAACATTCGTTTTCAAAACAGCCATGGCTAAGCAATTGCCGTATGTCGCAGAGTTTAAACAACATTGTATTCAAAGAGTGGTCTGTCTTATTGCAATTATCATCGTCACCAAAAATCAGCATAAAAGTTTTTTTGTATATATTTTAAATAAAATCTTCATCTTCAAGCAAAAACAAACATTTGGTAAAAACAATCGCAAAGTTTGACGAAACTTTATGCTTGATAAGCCTAACTCGGCCAGGTAATCTTGCTACTGCAATATTGTAAGGTTTAACCTACTCATGACGAATTGTTTCTAAAGTTATCACCTATTTATGTTTCAATGAGTTAGTATCTGTATTGGCAAACAAAAAAACCTCAAGATAGCTCTTCTCATACAAATAAATCGCACCACACAATCCATTATCCTGAAGCTTTCCCTAGCTGTCGACAAAGGAAAAAGCTGTACATTTTAATAATTAATTTTCCGAGATCATTTTGAACGAAGAGTCGGCTACTTACCCAGCAAAACCTTCCATGCAATCGCTACTTCAAATCAGTTCCAAACAGTTGTTTTTTTTTTCTGTTGAAAATCATATTCCAACCACTAGCCCAAGTTCAGCTCCGTTCCTCATCGTTCTTCAACAAATGGGCCAAGCTATCATCTCCCAAAACCATTATGCCGAAAATGAGAGCACTCAAATCCCGCGTGTTCCAACACCTACGACGGTAATCTGATTAAAATTCATGATGGCTTAGATTACACGTGGTACATCATAAAAATTGCACACCTCCCACCGCCACCATCGAGAGTATCATGAGAGTGTGTGAATGGGAAAAAAACTCTCCATTTCCTTGCCAACTTGCCTACCAAAAAGGATGTTGAAGTATGTGTATCAGTGTATGTGTATTTTGATGGTGAACAGGAATAGTGTTCGGTTAGTTTGGAGCACTGGAGCAGGGATAACGGGCGAACGAAGAATGAAAGCAAGCAATATAACGCCATCTATTCATCCATTTCTCCTACGCACCGTGAGGACCTCCCCCTAGCTGTACCCTTAAACAAGGTGGAAAAATTACTCGACCTCGAAAAACTACCGCTTGGCTCCTGCTCATATATCACGTTAATAACCTCATAAAAAGTGAACCAAATAACTTATCAGCAAAACTATGCCGCTTTGCTTTGCACTGCCTGTTTCACTCGCTGTCGGCGCTTTCTCTCGCACTCCAGCTTACGCTGTTGAAGTGTACTGCATCACCGTACATTGGCCGCACCCATGCTTTACCCCTGCTCAAGAACTCCCCCCCTCTCCTTTAATCCTTCTCTTGCATGCCATCCTGACCGGCCATCCCATTCGGAGCCGATGTCGAGGATTGAACCACTGACGAAAAACTGTACCCATTCCCGACGCCATCTTTCCAAGGGTTCCGTTTTGCAACACCACCACCACCTGCTGACACGTAATGGGCCGGATTTTTCATCGTTCGTACGAATCCAATTTGGATCGCCGTGATGAGCCTCCGAGCATTCGAGGATGTGATGATTCTCCGGTACTTTTTGGGTTGAAAATTGCTCTCCTTACTCCACAGCAAAGTGAAACGAAAGATGTGATATAAGTTGAAAAGTCAAACCGACCAGCATTTGGGACGTAAAAGCGAGTGAGAAACAGAGCGAAAGACCGAAACACCACACGAACGCTCACCTTTTTCAGGACCAAAAAAAAAAAGGTATGGTGTTGCAAAATTTAGTTCATTAAATCCATTTAATGGCATTTTAAATCGCCCATTACCGGTGGAGGTTGTGGTGAAATTGAAAGAAAATCAACCCCACGGCGGTTTGAGGCACGAATTTGCCTGCCAAAAACGGCGGACGCTTCGTGGCCGCCAACCAAAGCCGGTCTAGATGCATCAATACAAATTTTGCCCGGTGCCCGCTAGCACGGTTCGTCCGGCATGGTTGCGATAATATTCACACGACGATGCAAAGGATAAGGACTGAAACACACACACAAAACTCATCGGAACATTAAAAACGTTCCGCGAGTCCCTTTTCTCCGCTGCCAGGATAGGGAAGAAAAAGGTGAGAAACCCCATTGCTGTCACGCAAATTTATAAAGAAAACGGATGCGCAACGGAGCCAATTCAACGGTGTGAATGGTGACGATTATCACACTGGCGGCCCCTTCCCGAAGGCAACGGCTGCGGCTTGCCAGCTTCACGAAAAGCTTTTTGAATTTCCCATTTTCACGAGACGGAAACTGTCCGGGCTAGAGATCTGATTGCATGCTTCGAGGCGTTTCCATTGCAAGTTTGCGGAGTAAAAAACCATACTCCCGTCAACTCGTTTTCCTCCCCGCCCCGGAAAGTCGTCAAGTTAACATTCAGTAGAAATGGTTGCGAATTTTTCGGGTTGTGTGAATGTGTAAAGACACACCAACGTGAGGCTGGCTGGCAGTGGATGAAGCGTTTCGAGTGTGCAAAGGTGCTGCAACCTTTCGGGAGCGATGTCACATTTTTAATGAGATAAACCGTTGCTTCCGGGAGGTCACAGTAACCCGAGACAGCGAATGAGCTGATGGTGTGGGGAGCGTTGACACCCGCTCAGCAAAAAGGTCGCTGGTTTATTGGATACAAGTGGCGCATCAATGCAGATAACGGATTTTGATGAGGGTTCAAGGGGTGTGGATGTTTCCGGGGAAAGAATCTATTGTGAGAACAGGTTTGTATGGTATATCATAACACACATTGAATCATTCTTTGCAAGAAAAAGCATTTTAATCAGAAATTTATGAATTTATTTATTTATTTTTTAGTTTAAGTATAACATCTGCCGTATTCACAGCTCTTCTTAAGTTCAGTTAAATAAACCTTATTACTGAACTACATTGTTAAAGAGAGCGACACGGTGTTTTAGGCGAAAGGGGCGCCAGCTTTCAAACAGCAGGACCTGGGTTCAAATCCCATCCCATCACATCAAATTAATGGCTCTTCAAGGCTTCATTAATCCCTTAACTTGTATGGTTCTGCGACCGTATTAATGTGTTTTGGGCCTGTGATTCTGAAATACCATATAAACTTTAAAAATGATATGAAAAAAATCTTTTATCTGAGACTCTTCTTCTTCTTCCTCTTCTTGGCTTTACGACCTCTAAGGTCATGCCGGAAACCGAAATGGCTTACTAGACTGCCGATACCTCATAGTTGGTTAGTCAGTCCTCACTATGGAGGGACGGTCGGATAGGATGATTAGCCCTGGTCCTGCCGTTTGAAGATTGGCGCCGCTATCGCCTACACCACCGGGCCGCCCCGAGATCTGAGACTCTAAGACACAAATTACGCATCAAAATCTAATTCAATTTGTCACGAATTTAATCGACAATTTTGAGGAAAACTGGCAGCACTTCTTGTATCCAATGTATCATTTGAAGGAAAGAAAGCCTACCGCTGAAAGGTTGCAAAAATTATGAAATTTTGGTCTTATTTCTTTAGTAACGATGGTATGGAGAGTAATTGACTATAGAACCAAATATATTGAAGTTCTTTCGTTTATTTTAAAGTTATTTTACTGATTCAAAAGTAATGATAGGTAGTCCTCTGCATTATTTCTTTTGAAGCTCTTTCTTTCCCGGTAGGTCCGGTAGACCCGGTGTAGGCGACAGCTCCGCCAGTCTCTTAAGTGCATTTTTAATTTGCACATCAAGACATCAGTTTGCCAGTTCTAATGAAGGATTCATTAAAATCAGGCATTTAATGACGAGTAATATTTGAGTTCACTTAATGTGACTAGTTGCAGATTCAGCCTCTTAATATGTATCAAATATACAAATTACTCTTATAAATAATAAATTTTAAGAAGAAACATTTCATTCTCCATTGCAGCCAAGACGTCTTCGGTGGTTGTAGCTTAACGTTTCTTCTACTTTATATCATTAATCTAAAGCAATCAAGCACACGCATTGCTTCGTTGCTGTACTTTACAGCGTTTTCCCACCCAAAAGCAGCCCTATTGGAACGAGACCAGCCCACCAAAACCCTGCGGCCTAAAGAATGGTCCCCGTAATAATGGTTAAATAAATACTTCTCGTAACGTACACACGGAATCTCTTCCTCTGTAAACACTACCCGAGCGCCTCGAATTCAATCACATCGTTGCTGCTAAGAGGACCACCACTATACAAATACAATCGAAATTCTCGCCGGTCGGCAGGCACCCGTCACACACGCACACACACCGACCGACAGTCATACGGGAGCGTTTTCCCGACATTTCCATCTCCTGCGTAAGGGCTGTCTTCCTAAGCTCGCAACGACGGAAAATGCTATTTTTCTAGGAGGAAAGCCTCCAACGCATTGTCGTGGTTGTGCACGTTACCGAACCAGGTTTTCCGCGGCAGCGCCGAAAAGCAATCTCATCCAACACTAATACACATGCACACATCCACACACACACACGCACACACTCAAACACATGTCCCGTGGATGGCACACTTCAGCCATCATCCATCACGTACACCACGGTTTGACGTCGTTACTGAAATGGAGCCCTCCGAGATTTGTCGAACCGAGATGACGGATGTTGGTGGCCTTCGGTGACGTCCTTCGTCCTTCGCATCGCTCACCAGCGTACCCCAGTTGTTCCTATGCGCGTGCTAGCATTAGCTCCTCCAAAATCCTTCTCTATCTCTCTCTCGTTCCCGTTGAGCCGTAGCGAACGTATCTATCATAATGATAATATTTCTCCTACTCGCTATCCCGCGGGGAATTTTCAACGTTTCTGGTGGGAAAAAAGGGCAGAAGAAGTGAAGACGGATGAGTGCGCAAGACGCGATAGGAAGTCCGTTGGCGCTACTTAGTATGCTTTGTGATGGAATCGCAGCTGCAGGAAAAGCACTAACCGAGCGCGTCGCGCTCCTTGTCCCATAGAAATAGCGCACGGGCAAGGGATTTTATTTCTGAAACAGCCGCAACAGCATCACACGCCTAAGTTTGCCGGTCGGTTGACTCCGTCTCAGCCTCAAGGTTTCTGATGTGTTTGAGATTTAAAAATCAAACGCTATGTGACATACGGGTTTAATACATTAATTTCGATTCCAAAACAACTTACTGACTGGCACATCAAACATGATAAACTGGTAAAGCAGTTTTGTAGAACGAAAATAAATAATGCACTGCGTTGAAACTTTGGAGCTTACTGTGAAACTTGCACACCTGCACAGCTCCAGTAACTTCCATTTGGCGGATTTGTATCTCGTTTTTATCACTGATGTTAATCTACTAAACGTTGATTCAGTACAACAACGTAGACCAATCTGAATACTGTTTTCAACAGTTCTTTCCAAGACCTTAGTAGAACTTGGATAAATTCAAATTTTACTTCCCAAAGCAGAAACCTAATCACTTTGTAGAGTTTTAACCCGTATAATTGATCCTTAAGGGGAAAATTTTTGAAAAATATAAGTTATACGTAAATGAATATTGCATACCCATTTAACTGATATTTTTTATTCTGTCCTCACAGACGGTGTTGACGATGCGGTGATGAGCCATCATATTTAACATAGAATTTATAAAATAGTTAAATATTACAAGCCTTTTGCTTAACTTCTGCTGTGGAATTTTGAAATTACTTTCGGTTAAAAAACAGTAATTCAATTGCTAATAATATTTGCGATAAACCCTTTCAACTGTAAATGAAACGGTGTACTGGTGCGAACAAGCTATTTTTTTATTTCGAAAGTACAACAAAAGTGAACTTAACGCTCAGCAGATATAAGCTTGCCACATTCCTCTATTTCTTTGAAAAATTCTATTGCAGTGATTCATGACGTCGAAGGCAAAACAATTCGGTAATGATTTCAACAGTCTACAAGAGTTCATGGATCCGCTTATTATTTATTCATAATGATAGATCTAAAGCTTTCCGTTAACCATTATTTTGTGGCGCTTTGTCAATAACTTTAAATGTCTTTTTGGATTTTGGACAATAACTATTCTACGATATGAAATGTTACAGTTCGTCTCAAAGATGTTTATTATCAGGATTTTTGAGCCCAATTTTAACCATTACAATAAAATGGTAACACCGTTTGTTGAGTTTTTAATCTTTACTCGAGCTTGTTCCCATTCCCAATTCAATTTTGCTCTTAGATTATTCCTACAGCAGAAGATAAAAGGAAAATAAAAAGGAATAAATTAAGATCAGATTACCAAATTAAACTAGGTCTCTTCTATTTTATTTATTTTTTTATCCTCCAAATACCTATGTTATTGATTTATATACTCAAACTCAGTTTTCATCCTGTGAAAATATTTAAAAAACCTTGACTAGCAATGATTCCTTTGCCTTCCAATACCCAACCCTACTGAACGAATACAAAGTGTGCTACTTTGTACAGTATCCGGACACAAAGGAACTGGCATTCGCTTCCTTGATCGCCATGGTCACGGCCGTGTTCGAGTGCACTCGGCTGTGGTCACGTCCGGTTGGTACTTCGTGGCTTTGAAGAGTTCGATTAGATTAGAGCACCATAGGTCCTTTTTTTTTCGTACCAGAAACACCTTTTCGAATCATCCATCAGCCAGTTTTTGTGAGCATTTTGCACCACATCAACCCTGAACAACAAAGCAAGTTTAACGGGCAAGGCACCCGAAAAGTAAGCACACACGATCCTCAGTTTGCCCGTTCACTTGGCGTAATTATTCCATTCCATGAACCAAAGTAAGTGCCATGGTGCAATCATCCCATCTTTAGAGGAAGAGATTTGTGCCTCACATAACCAACGCCATCTCCGGTTTTGTTCTGCCTTACACACCGAACGCAGAAGGTGATTCTAATGATGTCGGACGCGAAATCCGGTCGGCGGGTAGGTGTGTGGTTTTTTTTGCCTCCACTTCTTCCTACGTTTGGAGTCATGCGAAAAATAGTAACAAAAATGCTACCACAGCGTGCTGGCACGATTGTACGAAGGACCACAAGACTACATTGTTGTCATTTTCCACTCTTCAAGATCCATCAACAAACTAGAAAAAGCGATGCAAAGAAAACCAACACACCGTCTCACAAAGACACATCGATGGTGCTTCCTGGGTGCGGGGTACACGGAAACCCTCCCGTGAGCAAGCCGTCACGCGGAATGGTCGATGTGTTGGCCACGCAATGAAAAGAAGGTTTGCAAAAATTTTCCAGTGAATTTGAAAATGTTCAAATACAAAATATGCCACCCCATATTACCATCGGCTGGATGGGGATGATGGAGGTTTACGTTGCAGTTGAACAATGGTTGGTACAGTGCACACAGCCAGAGAATCTTTCACATCACATCGTCCTGATTATCGTTGCGCTTAGAGGGAAGGAACAGCTTTTCTTCTGTGGTTTTTAACCGAGCTCGGTGATGCGCCTGTTGTGTTATTCATCAGTAGACAATTCACATACACATACACACACCTGCACGTATATGGCCCATGAATGCAACAACCCACAAGATACAGCCCGAAGGCAAGGCACGCGGGCACAATGGCACAATGGGGTGACTATCTTGCACACATTATGGCGTTGCTGTGGCACTTTTGTGGTAGCGATTGTTGCTCTCGGTTGCAAAGGGAAGCCGTTGCGGGCGCAGTTTTTCCACCGGCGCTGTTGATTTTTCCCCCGAGAGCGTGGGGTTTTCCACCCGGTTCTCGGTTCTGCTAGCGTCATTTTGTTTTCGTGATGGGGGACCCAATGAATTCCTGTTTAGGGGTTCTTTTTTTTTGTTGTTGTTGCTTTCATTTTGCTACCACAGTGAGTGTGCTGCTGAAGCACATCAATGTTGATGCATCCCTTGCACCCGCAACTACCGGCCTTTCATCGCGCCCGAACGTTCCGGCGGGTAACCGTGCTGCGAAAAACCGTATTGTTCCGTGCCTGCCGCAGTAGCTGCCAGAAGGAAAAACAAAAAACAACTGACGCTCCCATAAGACCTGGGACAGAAAGCGGAAGCATAAACGTTGGCCTCGTGTGGTTAGCAGACTGCTGAAGCCTTCAGCCGTTGCGCGAGCTTTTCATCATTCGAGCGTGCCACCGTAAACGGGCGCACCGAGCGGAAAAATAATGAAAGATCCTGCTGCCGAATCTCTATGTGGACGTCGATGGTCCGAAACCATGCGCACATAATGAAGCACCAACAAAGCTGACATTGTTTTCCACCGGCACAAAGCGCATCTCCTCCCTGCTGTCCTTCGCTACCCTAATCGTGTGTCCCCAAGTTCAATCAATCCGTGTGCATCGAACCCCGATCGGGGACAAACTTTGCGAGATAACACAATACCATGCTACGATACCTGCGGGAGAACCCAGCAAGGCAACCGTTTTTCGGTGCCGCTTGTGTTTTTGCTAGCCGTGTGAGAAGATAGATCGATTCGCACGAATGCAACGCCCGTGGCTGCATTGCTGTTGCATCGCATTGCCCCCAAGAGAGAGAGAGAGAGAGAGAGAGAGAGAGAGAGAGAGAGAGAGAGAGAGAGAGAGAGAGAGAGAGAGAGAGAGAGAGAGAGAGAGAGAGAGAGAGAGAGGGGGGTGAGTATTTCGCTTTGTCCGACCCCGGTCACGACGCAACGCAGACGCGAAACCCGGATCGCACCGGCCTTTATCGCATTGCAAGATGGATTCCGTCCGTTTCTTTTGTAATTTTTGTGCGCAAATAAAATAAAACAACTAAAAGTCAACAGCTGTTTCGAGCAGCAGCATTGAAACAATGAGCATCCCTTGCACACGACGTGCAACAATGCCGGTGCCGGTACAGGATATAATGGTTAATGTGCGCTTTTGTTGCACGGGCAAACTATCAGCAATGCGTTTCCTTTCTTATTATGGACATAACAAATCCCATTTGTTGTACGGAAGGCGCACAGAAAACACTGACAACCGTGCATGATTCATCACAGACGGGCGAGGACGAGGTGGTTTCTCCGTTGGGAGATGATCCTTTTGTTGAGCTGCGTTGGATGGATTGTTCCGCTGATTGTTTTGCTCTAATTTATGTTACAGCTGCGATAACGCTGCCCTGGTTCAATTGTGTTATGCATTCGAGAGAATTGCTTTTTGTTTTATTTCAGTTGTGTAATATTAGTAAACGGAACATGATAAAGGTTAAAAAATGTTTGAATCTCATTTTCTAAAACTCTGTACAATGTAACATTTTGCATTTCACTGCACTATTTCAGATAACTGTGTAACGTATTTGTAACGTGGTTTTTTGTGCATTTTTGTTTATTCGAGCGGCTTTGTCGTATTGTTTACAACTTATTTACAAATAATACTCCGCTCATTTCAACGGGGGACTTTTACTATTCCTACATCCAAGAATCATTCAAGTCAACCAAAAATCTCGGTTAATAAAACGAAAATTGTTCATATCAAATGATACTATTTTTATTACATTTTTTTTCTTGCTAAAACTAAATAATTGTTGATCATTAATTTGATGATAATTTAAACATTCATTTGCTTTGTTGAACTGCTTGAGTTTTTTTAAAGTGTTCAAGAAATAGTTGGGTTAAACTTAAAACAAAAACTAAATTATCTTAACCAAAATACCTGGCAAACCACAATAATCCATGGCACCTAAGCAGAAATATTTGGGAAATCGTTAAAAAAACACAAGAACGAAACAAATAAGTAAATTGGTAGTAATAAATCGAGAGACCCTTTATGAACGTGTTAACCACGTCCTCGTGATGAGGACTGATTATCCAACTACGTGGTATCGGAGAGTCTAGTAAACCATTCCGATGGCCGGCGTGACCTAGAAGGTCGTTAAGCCAAGAAGAAGAAGAAGAAGACGTCCTGGTGGTTTCAACAATTAAAATTTTGATTCAGGCACTCAAAATTTGGGTGGAATATATCCGCCAAGAATGGATAATCTGTTAATCGAGCATATCCGTGATAAGGTAAACAATAAGGAGGTAGTGTATTTGTAATTAATGTACAATATCAGTACAAGTAATAAACCAATAGGTATGTAAATAAGTGGATATTATAATAAAACATTTACCATTTATGTGTAAGGTGCAGCTCCATGGCCACGAAATGATCAAGTGACGGTGTTTGTGAAAAATATATCTGCTTCGGTAGGCTCCTTGCCGCTTACATGTACACCCTGCTGGTCTCAACAGCATCCAAAAAAAGTTAAAGTTCAAGCCTGTATCAAAAGACCAAATTTCAAATAATTCTATATCACTATAATGTAGTGCAACACATATAAAGAGCCGTACATGTGTAAAACAAGACAGTCATACCGCAATTGAGATTCGGAATTTAAAAAACCCTTAAAATTTGAATTTCCACTACACATTTCAGCTTGTCCTTCTTCTTCTTGGCCTGTTCAGGTTTGAGCAAGTCGCGTCGACATGGCCAGGTCTCCAATCAGTTTCCATGAAATTCGGTCTAGGGCTTCAGTCCTCCATCCACGGCTGCATCCGATCTCCGACAGGTTAGACTCCACTTGATCCAGCCAACGAGCTTGCTGTGCTCCTCTACACCTTGTGCCGAACGGGACGCTGACGAGCACCTTCTTGGTGGGGCATGAGTCCGGCATCCTCATCACGTGGCCCAGCCAACGTATCCTGGCTTTGACTACCGTCAGGATATCAGTACCGCCAAACAGCTCAACTAGCTCCCGATTTATCCTCAGCCTTAACATCCGCCGTTCGAAAGTGCATTGGCGTCCTCCATCAGCATAGTCCAAGACTCGTACCCGTAGAGGACCACCGGACGTATCAAGGGGCGGTAAATCGTTCATTTCGTGTGTTGTTGGAGTCTTCTGGATCGCAGGAGTTTGTGGAATCCGTAGTATGCACGATTCCCCTGAACAATGCGCCTTCGGATTTCGCTGCATACGTTGTTGTCCGAGACCCTCTACCACCTCGAGATCGTCGCCGTCGACTGATACTCTGCTTCCGAGTCTGGCTCTATCACGGTCATATCCTCCGGCAAGCAGGTATTTTGTCTTTGTCGCATTGATGTTCAATCCAATTCTATTGGTCTCGCGTTTCAGTCGGGTGTTCGCCTCGCACACCGCCTTAGTTGTCCGTCCGATGATGTCGATGTCCAAGGAATTGGAAAGATCGGGTGAAAATCGTGCCCCAGATAAAGAAGCCCGCACTTCGCATGACACCCTCCAGAGCGATGTTCAACAACAAACAGGAGAGTTCGTCTCCTTGCCTCAGACCCCGGGGAGCCCTCCCCCCCCCCCCCCCCCTATTATAATAGAAAGGGAAAACATCTACAGTTTTAACTACATTTAAAACAAAATAAAACCATGAAATATTTTGAAAAACAAAACTATAAACATAGCTTTATTTAGAGATAAATTTCGAAACAAGCAATTCGTCATTCCGACAGCATGGGAAAAACATTTCAAATCAACTTAAACACTGCATTTCGTGTTCATTGATTATTGAAACTATGTGCCGATGCAAGGTTTCGATGGATGGACATGAAAACTAAGCAAGACGATTTGAGTATCTGACTGTGTTCAAACATGTCTCACTTTTTATATGTCAAAACAGATCCTACCAGCTGCTTCGTTGAGACACACGACCTCGAAGATCCCCACAGAGTACCCTCAGGAAAATGTAAACAACTGAATAAATAATGCTTTAAAATATTTGACCAACGTGTCAATCAGGTTCGGTTCTTCGGTTGTGTGAGCACACTTAAGATTAAATAAAAACGATACTTATCCTTTTTCGAAGCACCGGCGCTGCCCCAGAAGCAACACTCCAATGCAAACAAACTCTTACCTTTACTCGAACACGCAACGCAAGCACCTGTGATAGCACACCTTACAGATGAAAGTTTTCCAAGTGCTCTGGGACCTGATAGTGGAAGGAAGTCAACAAATCAATAGGCACTCATGCGTTCCTGGATGCTTTAAACGTTTGACTGTGTGGTGCACGCAGTTACACTATCTCAACCGAACGCTCGAACATTAGCCTGAAATCGAATGGTCATTTCTACCGGTTTCTGGTTGGTTTATGCATGCAGAAGATGGTCATCATCGTACACACGTAGGTCAAAGGGCGTGCCATGCACACATCGCAGGTCAGGTGTGTGTGCATGTGTTCATGTGCGTGGTTTTGTGGCCAAAGGTTCTGCATTCTGTGCTTGATTAGCTTACCCACCTGGCCGGCGAACAAGAGTTCTACAGTACAAGAAACGCATGTTCTCAAGCCTCAGTTTATGCAAATTTTCGCAATTCATCAGAAACTGCCCTTTTGCGATCTCATTTACCCAGTTGGAACCTCCCCACGTCGCTCAAAACCACAAACCGATACCGGACAGCGTTCTAGTTGACGTAACGACCATGACAAGCGCTATAAATACTAAATCACAACACTGGATCTTACCACTACAAGGGGTTGCTGCTGCATTTAATAAATCATAATCCGGTGAACTAACCAGTGCCACCGCACTGGTGGACAATGTTGCAACTTACATCGGTCTTTTGCATCGGGTGTAAGTTTTCGAAATCACTTACAATGATTACTTATTCCTAAATCCATGGCTCTCGTATCGTCAGGTTGAGCAGTGTACCTCCATCCCTTCGGGACGATTGCTTCTCTAGCGATGCCGTTCTCTTGTGTCCCTATGCACACACACACACACACACACACACACACACACACACACACACACACACACACACACACACACACACACACACACACACACACACACACACACACACACACACACACACACACACACACACACACACACACACACACACACACACACACACACACACACACACACACACACACACACACACACACACACACACACACACACACACACACACACACACACACACACACACACACACACACACACACACACACACACACACACACACACACACACACACACACACACACACACACACACACACACACACACACACACACACACACACACACACACACACACACACACACACACACACACACACACACACACACACACACACACACACACACACACACACACACACACACACACACACACACACACACACACACACACACACACACACACACACACACACACACACACACACACACACACACACACACACACACACACACACACACACACACACACACACACACACACACACACACACACACACACACACACACACACACACACACACACACACACACACACACACACACACACACACACACACACACACACACACACACACACACACACACACACACACACACACACACACACACACACACACACACACACACACACACACACACACACACACACACACACACACACACACACACACACACACACACACACACACACACACACACACACACACACACACACACACACACACACACACACACACACACACACACACACACACACACACACACACACACACACACACACACACACACACACACACACACACACACACACACACACACACACACACACACACACACACACACACACACACACACACACACACACACACACACACACACACACACACACACACACACACACACACACACACACACACACACACACACACACACACACACACACACACACACACACACACACACACACACACACACACACACACACACACACACACACACACACACACACACACACACACACACACACACACACACACACACACACACACACACACACACACACACACACACACACACACACACACACACACACACACACACACACACACACACACACACACACACACACACACACACACACACACACACACACACACACACACACACACACACACACACACACACACACACACACACACACACACACGGATCACAGCCCAACGCAGCCTGTCAACTGCAGTGCTTGATGAGATGCAATCGTTAAGTTGGTTTTAAGTCTATTATAAAAAGTGGTTAAAGATGGAGTTATTCTAAGCCTATCACAAGAATACGGGAACCGGTTCGGAATATATAAGGAGGATTTAATGAAATTATACCGATCGGAGCTGAGGCAGTGGGAGAGCTTTCACTATTGCTACTGCATCAAGCCACTACCGGTGTGTTCGGGTGAAAGAACGATCACCAACTATCCTTCAGCCGGCAATTGTCTAAGGAAGGCACATTTTCTTCTCCGGGAAGCTGATTGGATTAGAACATGCTCCGATCGTATTTCAATCACGTTTTCACATAAATTATGTTACCGTCACTGCTGATGCATTGCACCCGCAAGTACACACGAATATGCATGATCCTTGGCGAAAGGTTGTCTTTCAACGGTTATCCCAGCCCGGGCAAGGAGTGTTGCTAGAGAGGGGAGAAAGTACCGTAAAACCCTTGACAGAACATGGTACTCCTAGTGGGAAAGTTACCTTGCTCGTTACTGCTATACCGAAAGCCGCACACAGCTTTGCTGTGAGATGCAAGCAATGTTTTCTACCATCTCGGCCCGCATTACATGCTAAATCGTCCCGGGGTGCATCCGGGAAACATGACGAAATAAAACAAAGCAACAATAAAAAAAATACACTTCCTTCCCCACGTCAACACTAAAGAATGGATGCAGATATATTTCGTGCAGTGTTCTCGGGACTCTGTTCAGCTAGCAACCGGAAGAGGTGTTGTCAAGTGGGTACACAAATTTGTTATTGTTCTCATACCCGGTCTACGCTCCGGTTGGCAGTTTGTGCGCGTCGGTACATAAGCTACCCTTTTACTAGCAATGTACATTAGAAAAGCATGTAACGAAAGCTCGCCCAGAAACAATAGCTGCTTGAAATAATCTAAGAATGGCGCTTGTATGGAGATGAAGCTGTTTTTATTTTTGGAACAGCTTAAGAATTCATAATTTTATAGTACAAAGTTTACACATTCTTGTAGCAAAATTGCAACATGGTTGGGAAAGAAGTTTTTTGTTTGTGTGTGCCAACAAGCTGAAACAGTAAATGTATTCCTTTTTATAATCACTTACAGCAACAACCTTTTGTAAGAAACAACTGTTTTTCTCTCTGTTCCCTGCGACAAGATATAGAAATTCTCTTGTTTTACCTACCCAAAACATTCCCTTAAAACCATCCGTATCATCCAGGCTAACCGAAACTTTACCTTTTCTTTCTCTTTCCATCTCTCTGCACAGGTTTCGACACCGACCGGGATCATTTCGCACTTCGTGAACCTGCAAGTGGTTGTCCCGGAAGCGTTCATACTCGGTTCCGGCGAGCTGCACGTGGATATGGGATCAACAATCAATTTAGTTTGCATAATTGAGAAGGTAAGCTGGTTGGTTGTGTCCGTTTCGTGTGCTGGTTTGTTTATTCATTGAGGTAAAATAAGCAACCGGGTGAGGGAGAAAGGCATAAAATGTTAAAGGGTTCAGAAAAATAGCTCCTGAATGATAGAGTTTAGGGAAATGTTTCGTTCCAGGTGTAACAATGTGTATGGGATTGAGTACGGGTATGTAAAACAGGAAGTGAAAGTACATTTTCCAGAATTTCAAGTTTTATTGTGAATGAGAAGAACGATGTTTTGCGGAAAGCGGTTTGAAAGAAAGCAACGCAAATTTTCTCGCGCTTTCCTTACATTGCTTTGCAAGACAATGCGATAATTGTTTTAACCAATAAAAACGCACTATATCTGATAATATTAGAAGAAGAAAATAGCAGAATTTATGCAAAATAGTTCAGTACGTTAGATCATAAGCTTTTCGCGTTGCATTCAATAATCCATTTCCAATTTAAGATCAAGAAAATTCCACGGAACACAAGATTTGTTGATCAAAATGGAGTCTTTTATAAACAATTCAAAGTTTTTTATGCCTGTTTTATTTGTTGGTTTAGAAGAACCTTGAAAACTCGAGAAGTTCGAGGCGAATGCTAGTCTTCAAATTGCAAAACTGGAGACCTAGATTACAAATCTTATCAAAAATCTTGAATAAGTTTGAGGAAAAAACCCATGCTTCTTCAATCAACTCAATTGAATTATCGTATTTAAAATCAGTTTTTTGAATTCACATTTATTCATTTAGGACGGCCAGGCCGTATTACCTAAAAAAAAACCTTATCGCAGGCATTTTAATCAATATTCTTCAACGATGGAGACGCCCAGTACTTCACTTCACGAATATCATTCATTACGGAGACTAACATGAGCCAGTTTGTTTTGTTTTTCTCCATTTTTTTAACTTTATCACCAAAGAAAATTTGGTACTTACTCAGTCATTTGAATTTCCGTCATCTAAATTGCATATCTGATTCTTCAGTTCTTACTCTCTGCAAGTAATGCAATATTTTTACACCTTCGCTATTTGCTTGTTTGCTTATACAGCTTATACAACATCAAGAGACTTTAGTTTGCCGGGCTTCCAAAATGGAAATGGTCATACCAACTTCTAATGAACTCACAATACAAAGAAGAAAAATAATTTGCCTTGCTTTATTTTCTTATCGTACTATTTCAATAAGATTACACCTAAAATACTGGCCAAAAGTCCTTTGGTAATGATACGGAATTAGGTTATGGCAGCTCAAACTTCCTCTCAGCCCGTGTGGGAGTTCTTATACCAGACAGATCTCTCAAATTCACTATTGGTGTTGCTCCTTTCAGTCCATAGCTCGTCTAATCTAGCTCCTGAGCACCATCGATCAGTTGATGTAGCATCATCACGAAGCCGGGTTGCTTCCGTCGTTGTGCATTCTAATGCTTTTAGCACGGAAGTGTGCGTTATTCCAAGCAAAAGCACAGTGCAACCGAACAAACCGAATCGAATACTGCAATTCCAAAGGAAGTTGAGCCATTTGCCTACCTTGCTTGTTCATGAATTTGTGAGTATCGCATGCAACTTACCTCATCCGTAAATGAAGTAAACTCAAGGAAAAAGGGTATAGTGGCGGTAGAGTTGTTTTCCACTTTTAAACACTTAAGCAAAGTTTATTTGCAAACAATAACTTTTGTACCTGAATTGTATGTGCTGACGGAAAACCATTTACCTTACTTGTGACGAATACTATTTAAAAAAACATTTCTAAAAATGGCAAACTGAAATCATTTCAGCTATTTTTGAAACTACTCAGAAGAAACTCAATCTGCCCTTGTTAAACCCACGCGTGAATTTCTATGTGGCACACCATTTTTCATCCCTCGATAGAGCCATTATTCGAATCATGAAAAGCGGAGCACCAGTGTAAAATATTGGATGCCATCGTGCCGTCCCATACAAAGCGGGAACCACCACCATTATTGACTGGCGGCGTTTTCCTTCATCAGAAGCATTTTTCCGGCTATCGCAATTTACTCCCGCTTCCGTTGCTTTCTCTCTCCGACGAATGTTCATTGCCGCCGGAAGATAACGACACCCGGCATTTTCCGGATAATGCTCGTTCTACCGATGCTCGCTGAACCTCGCGCAACTATGTGCACGCGAGCAAAACTAGGAATGTCACGGTCTATGCTCCGAGAGCGTCTTCCTAAGAAGAATGTCAATAACACTGTATAATTGCAACAACAACAAAAAAGTGCTCGTTCTTTTACGGATTCTTTATACGCTTCGATTCAATTTCGCCTTTTCACCACGATGTTGCCAAAAAAGGTGTCCAGGCGTGTTCGATTTAGAAAAATGTTTGACCTGTTTCTACCGAAAAATCTACCTTTTCCTGCCCACCCAATTGAAAGCCGAAACAATGAACTGCAACGGCTTAGGGCACAGAGGAAATATAAAACAAAAAAGAAACATAAACCAAAGATAACCCAAGTGTCTTCGACAGTCCACTTCCGGTGCGCTTCGTTGTTCATTATTGTTCAGTGAATTGAGTGATAAAAGCGATAATTGATGATTCGCTCACACCAGTGTGCTTTGCCGTGTGAATTCCGCCAGAAGAAGGGTTGAACTCGTGTGGATTTTGAACGGTCAGCTTACTGAAACGCTTCACTGGCTGGAAATTTATTACCAGTTACCATCGCGTTCCTCCCGGACGATGGCTGAGTTAGGGATTATGGATTTTTCTTTTTCAGCCTTTTGTCTTTTCCTCTCATTGTCGATGTTTCATCGCTTCATTGTTTTCTTTGCAATCGTCTGGGTCGAGAAAACAAACTGCCGGAGCGTTAAAGGGGTTTCGGTTATCTTCAAATTTATGAAAAATGGATCTCTGTTGGGATTTTGCTTTCCGCCAGCAGGAAAATATAAAACATAACTGGAAGCAGTGGGAAATTAAGCTCAGGATTTGACCGGTGCGCGTACGTTCCTTCATTCGGAGTGTAGAAAAGAAAGTAAATTTCGTGTTACCTTCGTACCTTTGGCAACATTATTGTCATGTCATTGAACTTGTAAAACATTTGAGCATTAGAACACGCGAACATTCATGAAAGGTTTAAGGAAAATAAATTTTCTTTGTGTAACGAGCATCCCAAAAACACACGCTTTCACCATCTGCAAACTAATAAAAGATGAATGTACACCCATCAACGGCTTGATTAACAATTCAGTGCTACTCACTTCGGCCGTGCGTTGGCCGAGAGCCTGTGCTGTGCTTGTTCAAGGCCCACCACCCCCAGGGGAGGGTGGAGATTGATCTCGTAAGACACTCCCGTTACAGATAATGTCATTTACGGTGCGAAAAATCAATCACTCCGAAACCTTTTTGCGCCTCGTTTGTATCTCTGCTAATCTTACACTCATCTTGAGTTGATGTTCGAGTCGTTCGATTCATTTTTGTTAGTACATCAGCTATAAAAGCATGCTCGCAAAGCTGCTGGATCGCATATTACCATGTTGTAATGAAGCATGTAAACCAATCTGCTCCAATCATGGTCCAACATTGTGTCACTGGAACACACAAAAAAAAATGTTAAACTTACTCCTAACACTACTACCTACTGCTTGCTTATCGTTGAATCGCAAGCAGCTCCTCCATGCAATGAATGTTGTCTATTTTGTTAGTTAAAAGGAAGCAACCTTTGCGCCGAAAACAAAGCTGACAATTGAAGGAAAGCCACGAAGAGTGCAAAAATGAAGCAGCCAACGCGCAACAACCATTTCCTGATCAAAATTTATCGCCCACCAAATTAAGCTTATCGTATTCGCAAACCCGTAACATAGAAGCCGGGTTTTTGGTGTCCAGTCCGGACACGATCTGGCACCCGGGTTGGGCCATTTTGGGGCGACTAACCGATTTTCTGCCCAATCAATTTTTTTTTTCCTTTCACCCATCCACTTTTCTTTCCCTTTCGCCATTGCCGTTTGCATTGTTCGTTCGATGACGCAACGACACAGTGGCATCATGCGGCAACAATCAAGAAACCGACCCAACTCATACTCTCCTAGTTGGGTCGATACGTTCCTCCTCTAACCTTCTATCTTCGAAACTTGATTCTGTTGAGCTTGCTTGGAACACTAACACCCACACACACACACATTTTCGAAGCCCTACTCCCATTTTCCGGCGAGATTAAGAAACATTAACAAGCGCACCCAATCGATCGAGGAACAAATTGTCGGAAGGCTCAAACTAAATCCTGTGGCTGATTCGTGTGGGTGATTTCTATCGCACTGTTTTTGTGCGTGCTCTGGGCGTATGTGTGTATGGGTATGGATACAATTTTCGAAAATCCGATCTTCAATGAAGTGAAGATAAACCCCCCGGACCAACCCCTAAGCCAATGCAACGTGCTAAAGACTTTTAACCTCCTGCCGATTTACAGAAGAACACAATAGAGGTGAGTTCGGGCAAAAAACAAACCTAATAACCTTTAACCGATATCGATGAAGCTTTTCCCATCGACACAAAATCTGCTTTAATTGCCACCCATTTCCCAAAACTAGCACGCTTGAGCAGTGAAACTTTTGGCGTCTTTTGTGGGATGATTATTTTCGGGTGCCATTTTTCTTTCAATTTAACAATCGCTTTTACGAATTGTGCATGCAGAGGGACGAGGAACGAGAACGAGAGGCAATGGAGGGACGTGCAACGGGTGTCGCCTAATTGGGTGTCGCCAGGGAAATTGATGACAACCGTTGAAACGACACGAAATGGTCAAACTTTCCAGACTGCTGTCAATTCTGGCTGTGAATCGATTCTACTAACAACAAACAACGACCAAAAAAAAAAAAAATCCAAAATCCCTCCGATCGATTCACGAGTTGGCTTACTTGTTTTTGTGTTTGAAGAAAATATTCCCCGCAATGAATTGCAATCATCAGTTTTGCGCTTGTTTGCTGGGCGCGTTTTCTTTTCGCCCTGTGTGTTGTAACAAAGAGAAAACGCGGTTTGTACCGAACTCCAAAAAACAAACCAAACCAACCTGCACCACACCAGTAAGCCCTTTTTAATGCACATTTGCAAGGGAGTAAGAGTGGAGGATATCCGCTCTTTGCAGTTTTACACACTGGGGCAGATTGGGATATCCACCCATGGGAAGTAAAATGATCGTTTTGAACTCGTGGATAAGGATAAAGAGGGGATGGTTTAGTGCTTTTTTTTTTACATTACCAGAAAGAAGAAGGAACAAAGCAGTGAAATAATGAAAAAGGTCACATTGTACCATGTAATGGACGAAGGAGAGTAAAAAACCCAACAATTCATATGAAGTTCAAACGGCTGGCATCGTAATGCTTTCGTAATGATTTTGGGCAATTTCATTTTTTCCGAAACAAATTTTCCATTAACAGCTACTTTTTTTTTCCTTTCGATTGTCCTTTCATCTGTTAATGGTAGTTTTTGCTATTGGTTATCAAGACTAATAATTAATTTTACCAGTGGAGGAAAATTACTATTCTGAAAATAAGCCCATTTTTTATTCTTACTGTTACGGGTAAATTCATCGAAAACTTCAAAGGATTTTCAAAACTGGTTGTGTGTATTCTTGTTGCTCGCATGAATGAAGTTAGCTTTTTTTTTTAATTTCTGCATCAATACTTCGAACTGATGCATTACAATCAATCTTATTATCCTTATTATCTTATAAACCAGACTGAAGAATTTTTGAACTATTATTTCTACTTTGTGATTTTTTTATGGTTTTGAACCGGTTCATTCGTATTTAAAACTGACACCGAAGGCATTTTGTCACAGGACTTCAACAAGGCTTCTCCATTCACCAATGCAGAGATATTTTAATTTTAGTTAGGGCAGTAAGTCATTGCGTTCTTTTCAATTAATTCTTTTATTATTTACCCCACTTACAATAACACACGATCTTTAACATGTATAGATTTGAGACGGCCCGGTGGTAATGCGGCAGCAGCGCCGGTCTTCAAACAGCATCCCATCCGGACCGTCCCCCCGTATTGAGGACTAACTATCCAACTACGCGGCGTTGGGAAGAGTCTATTAAGCCATTCGATGGCCTGCGTATCCTAGAAGGTCATTAAGCCAAGAATAAAAAATCACATCACAATCACAAATTTTTTAAGTAATTTAGTTGCTCTTTTTACATAGAAATACTAGCACACCAGTACGATTCCAAAAAACCCTTTATTTACTTTTGAATAACTGTTAACATTTTTATTAACAAACTATATATCCTACACAACAACTATACTATACAGATTTTTTTGAGTGTTTGTTAAATTTTCTCGCTTTACTATCGCTGTTTGAGAACCTAGCGCATACACAAGCTGCCGTTTTGGGGCTGGAAGCAATGGAGAGAAAGCTGAAATCATTATTTCAGGCAGAAAGATGTGAAGCCGAGAAAGCAGTAAGGCGTGTTCTCATTGCACCATCGTCCCCTGGCAGAGATCGTTTCATGCGAGCTCAGTACCAAGACTCAATAGCCTTTGTATTACCTTTGACCTTTTTTATTGCGATTGGTGCGATTGGTAAGCCTGATCTCTTCATTACAGTAACGTGCAACCCAAAGTGGCCACAGGTGATCGAATTTTTATTATCATGGCAGCAAGCCTCCGATCGAGCAGATTTCGCTTCACGTGTTTTTAAGATTGAAACTTAAGGCAATATTGGAGAACCTTTCGGGGCTTCCGAAGTTTCGCTTGGGATCAGAAGCCCATGTGCTTGGGCTTCCGATAGCACGCATTCATGTGATTGACAATGAAAAACGCAATGCTCACTGTTTGCTGATCCTCGGTGATGCGGATAAACCACGGTCTGCGGTGGTTAACGTCCGATTATTTTCGGCTGAAATTCCCGATTCTTTAAACAAAAAGCTTCACGAATCAACAGTGGTCAGCTTTCTATCATTTTAGTTTGCCACCATTTGTTTTACCAATAATCTTAAATTATTAGCCAGTCAAATTTGAATATGTTTTTATGCATCCCGAAAAAGCGTGAACTCTGGTATTAAGATATACCACGGATTTTTTGCATAACCGTAGTTATGTTGTGTAGCCTTGTAACCGGGCAAATTGACTAGTGTTTAACAAATTTAAAATAGTGGCCTAGTCATGGAAACTATCACGACCCAAATACCCAGGTTAAGCCCTGAAAAGTAAAGATGAAGGAGTAATAAGTTGATATTTGTTTTGAAATCATGCAATTGGACTCAAGAATGCTCCTATATAGAACTTTTTTTAAATTAAGTAATTTTGTAAAGGTTCAGTCTAGCTATGCCTATTACATTGATTTTCAATGTTATCAGAAATCAAATCAACAGGAGTATCAATAAAGTAACCACACTTTGTTGCCTTAAGAAATTATTAACCAAAAATAATAATATGACCCGTCTTCAAACGCTCTCATTTCCTCTCCGGTCTACCAGCGTTGTCAAACTTGCGATAACAAACAGCACACAAATTTCCGCATATATCGAATTGCATCTGACTGCCTGTACATAAACGAAAATATGCACATGTGTGTTAGATCTTATCGCATTCATGCTTGTAAATGCAAGTTAAAAAATATTTCTGTTGCGAATTCAAGTTTATTTCATCCTAATTTAAATACTTTAATATTTAGAGCTATTTTGGATATAATATTAAATCCAAATTGTTGCAGTTTCAGGAGGTTTTTCATGAAAAATAGTTTTTTAAACTGTAGCATACAGTGAGCTCGCTGTAAACGTTTAAACCTAGTTTTTCAATCAATTTTTCAAGGTTTTTTTGTTTTTATCGTTCAATCCATTTGTGGTTTTGTTTGGGTTTCGTTTAATTTTTTATTTTATTTATGAGAGTCAACATATTGGTGCGATGACGCGTACGGCATATTGTGGTACCACCAACACCTTTTTTTATTACTTAAACCTGTTCCTTCATTAAAATTATTAAAATATTATCAATCGACATTCTGACAGATACAGCAAGCAGTGGAAAAAGTAAACTATTTTCAATTGCAAACAAAAGCATAACAACAACAGCATAACAGCATAGTATAACAATCATCGAACCAAGCACACCATACATGCAAAATCGCTCGAAAATGTTAATTCTATTACTTCGTCCCACAAATCGTATTAGCTTACATCAAAAGACATTTTTCGTTCAATTACGAAAGAAGCTCATTTTCGTTAGTGCAAAGTGAGTTTTGGGTTTCACTGAAAAAGCCTCATCCACACATGAAATGCTTTTGATGGCAATGGCAACAACGCAACACAACTCACGTTCATTTCTCAAAATAGCTTGTGTACTGACAAGCTTGAGGCTGGCGGAACAATTAAGTCACAAATTGAAATTTGGAACCATACGCTCGTGTAACGTGAGGTTAGACTTCAGCTGGCCCCAGCAGAACCATTAAAGTGCCACCAGGCAGGCAGCAGAGTGACTAGCTGTTCACTACTTCCCACATAACCAACCGTCAAAGTGTCAAATTCAAACTTCTAGCACGATCTAATCAATTCCACATAGCGCAACGCCAGTCCAGCGTGTGGCAGCGTGTGCCAACGACACATATACCCGACTCCAGGATCGGTTCCTTAACTAGCAATTACGTTGTAAATCGAGGAACAATATTCGAGCTGCCAGCAATTTGGTGTGTTTTCCAATTTCTGTGTAGAACAACCCTTTTTTTTATTATTCGCCACTACATGCTCGGAGTGCTGCAAAGCGAGGTTTCGAGCGTGCTGTCCAAGGAATTTTAAAAGAATCACCACATAAAGAGAAACAAAATGCACACTCAGCAATTTCAGCAAAAAGAAAGCAAAGCGACGGAAGCAAACGGAAGCACATCTAACCAACCGCCATTGTTTCCAATAGCATTTCCAACTGCTTGTCGCCGATTGAAATAACAACAAAATGGCGAACAAGAGAGAATATGCCATTCACAGTCAAATCGTGGTGCAAAGGTAGGATGTGAGCAACTGGGAAGCAAAATAGCAACGTTGCCAAATTCCAATTACGCTTAATGTTCGCTGGTCGTTATGGAAATGGGTTTGGTTTCGAAATTTTCGCCCATTCGTCGGGACGCTCGGCTATGGTGGGATTCGTGCATTACCTTCTCTCTTCTTTCTTTTGTTTGGCTTCCTGAATGCTTGAGTTTATCCTTAAGTTTTTGGCAAAAATTGAAACAATCAACCTAACTAAGGCATCCCGATGAATCGATCGGGAAATGTCGGTAATGCGGAAGCGAATGAAATGAAACGGAAGCTAGCCCGAAACCGCCACGAGCTTCATCCAAAGGGAACAGAATTCAATCGCCGTTTTGTTTGAAGCTCCCATCTTCTCTCTAGGATCACCTTGGCGAAGCCACGCGACAGGCAAATGAACGAACTAGAGCCCGACACCGCCTCCCATCCACCCAAACCCGATCTCCCTCGAGAAACTCTCGAATCGAACTTCAAATTGAAAGAGTTAAACGCTTGGTCGCTCGGTGCTTCATGTGGTCGCTCCATTATTTTGTACCATTTTGTGTTCCGCCAGTGTTTCTTTGCCCTGTTCTTCTCGGCTCGCTTTCGTTTCGAAGCAAAACCGCGACCAAACTGTGGCGTGTAGAAAATGAGGAAATTGATTTTCCATTCATGTTTCCCATCCAGAAACGAGGCAGGAAATTAAGCGCTGGTTTCTTTTTGCGCTCACTTCTTTCTTGGCTTTCTTGCCACTGCATACGGCGTTCGCACAGTTGGTGATTTCCTGTGCGAGCGTTTCTGGCCCTACCGATGAAAGGTTCTCTATTGTCTTGGTGGTGCTTTGTTGACGCATAATGAGGCAATGATTTTGTCGTGTCACGGAAAATGTTTCGTTGGCCGGCAGTGAACCCTTTACGTGTACGTGCGTTGCAAACGTGCCTCGTTACGTATGGGGAATTATTTTTAATGTAATAATGTATTGCTTCACTAAGCGTTATGATTATTAGTTTCAATTTGAAATCGAATACAATAATGAAAATAAGTTTCAGTGAACGATCGAAAATAAACATAAGCATTAATGCTTCACACTTATTTCTATCGAGGGTATCAAATGTGTGAAGCATTACTTTTCCCATTTACCCATCATGTTTATTGGCAAGTTTATAAGCAGAAAGGTTTCAATTTGGCAAAGATTCGATACAACTTTTTATTAGCAGAGATTGATGAAGGAAACTCTTTCAGTTGTTTATTTTCTGCTACTCGTACCTTCTCCATCGATCGATTGCTCTCAAGACGTTCGTGCGTCGGATACTAATTCAGACGGATGTCCCTTTTATTTTCCTAACACACACAGAGCCCACAACCACCCCAGTACGTGTACTGGCAGCGCAACGATCGGATGATCAACTACGACGACTCGAGGCGAGACATCACCATCGAGACGACGCCCGGTCCGCGAACGCAGAGCCGCCTCATCATCCGGGAGCCGCAAATCAACGATTCGGGCAACTACACCTGCTCGGCCAGCAACACCGAACCGGCCAGCATATATGTGTTCGTGTCCAAAGGTGAGTGAACGTTTTCGAGCATTGATGGATTGAAGAAATAGATAGAAATCCCATGCCATAGAACCATCGCCCAATTTTTGGGCAAAGCAGTGCTTAGTTTGTTGGTTTTAGTCACAGGATGTCGGTGAGTCGGAAAAAAAACCCCCCGAAAACAACAGTTAACAATATACAAACAAACAGCAAGCCACAACTCTACCACCCAACCGTAATCTAATCGACCCAATCTACTGCCACTCACAACGGCACAGTGTTCGCCCTTAACGAACAGGACAACTTCATTTCACTTACACGCCGCCATTGTTGTCGTGCTGTGTATCGTAGGGGATACCCCATTGCTGTTACTGACCTTCTCCAGCCTGGATGAGGAACGATATCTTGTGGCCCAGTTGGAGGTCCTTACGCCTTACTCTGTGCGGTTGCGTCTTATTCGCTCGCTCAACAGTCCGTTCCCGATCCTGACTTCTCTAGCGCCTGTGATGAATGGACAAAGTTGTTGAAATTTATTAGGCCAACACCTTATCGCCTAATTACTATTCAGAGACTTAATTATGCCCGAAAGTTTGCCACTTCCCATCCCACTCTTCCGCTGCACTGCCCATGATGCGTCACCGATAGAGAAAGTTTTTCTTGCCAGAAAGCTGGTGTTGCTGTTTTGTTATTTCCACCAGGCCAGCCCAACAAACCACCTGGCGGATGTGTTGGTGGGACGGGATGGTACTTTTTCCTGATGTACCTTCTGATGTGTACATCATTCTGGGCGCTTCGTTGAGAGTATAGTGCCCCAGTAGTTTTGGGAGATGTTATCGATAAAATAGGACAGAGCTTGGTTGTCTGTTTTGCCCTAAACTCACACAACAAGATACGAGATATGTGAGTTGCAGTTCCATGATTGACATTTTTGTGTACCTCAACGCAAAGCTGGAGTGGAGTAGGCAAAAACTTCTTAGAAGTGCGTGAAAAACCGGTTGTGGGTAAGGAGTAATTGATTGCGTACATGTCAGTGAAAGTGCTTTCATATTAGTATTTATTTATATATAAGAACGATGGCTTAGCGCCGTGACAATACGACAATACACCGTCTGTGAAGACTATGTAGTATACAAAAAAAAAAATATTGGGAATTTCCTCCCTATTTCTTACCTTATTCTAAACTCGATTTCATTTAAGTTTTATTGAATTATTTTTGAAGCTTTACTTTTTTTATTTATTTACGCTTATTTAGTTTTATTTATTTATTATTAAGTATGACGACCCGTCGCCATAATGTCACTACCATGAAACACGTGACTGAAACAATGAACATTTATATGAAGGCATTTCCTCCATATTCTTTACCTTATCCCAGGCATGCTCGGTTGTGTTGTCCAGTTCTATTGGTTGTTGTGTGCTGTATTCCTCAGGTAGATTAAGTTGTTTTGTTTCTGGCACTATTGGTGTTAATATTGCAACGATGGATGCTGAATGTGTCTGGGTTGCTCTCTCCAGACGTTGGACTGGTACAAACAAAAACATTTGCCTGTGTAGACCAAACAGTCCATCAGTGACAGCTCTGCGTAGTCAGCATCGGATCGAAGATTGATCGGAAAGCTTTATCTCGCAACAGCAAGAGCGACCTACCAACACCTCCCGAACCTAACAGCCGAAGTGGCGTCAAGATTAAGGACCGGTTTGGAGGACACTGTACTTTAGGATGCGATTGCCTTACAGCAGTGCAGAAACACCGAAGACATAGACAACACAAAAAGTAACAGAAAAAGTATGGTGGAAGACTGATATCGATTGGAAGCATACAATGTTTTTTAATTCGTAGAACAGGTGTCTCCATATTTAAAACAATCCGCAATTTTGAGAGAACAATCTGGCCAAGCTACGTTCTATTATCGTTCAATCAAAAATCGCTCACTGGTCCATAGATTTACTCTTAATAAATAACTTTTCTGCACATAAATGAAAGTCATCACTAAGAATTTAGGTACTTTTCTCTGCAGTCCCACAGGCTTTATCAACAAGCTGAAGGTGGAGTATAAGAAGCTTTATTGACTGGTTCAATTGAATCATGTTTCCATAGCTCATAGACTATTTGTCTTAGTACAGATAAATTTTAAGTTTGAGAGAGTCGAGCGAAGGACCAAACAATCTTGAATGCGACCTGTATGTTCTAATCACCACCGTCACGCACAGCTCTCTGTTGTTTGCTGTTTTTATTAGTAAATGACGATTTGCTCTCAATGTTATTCTCAACGCATATTTGTTTCCCACATTGAAATACATATCTGTAACACATGATTTCTAAAATAATGCAATTCTTAAAGGAATTTCGGATTCATTGTGTCGACACAATTAACATTAGATATTTACCTGAAAGTTCTTGCATTTTTATGTCATATCATATGGAGAAATGTTGGATTAACCTGTGATTGCTGATTCAGATTGCCAGCTGATTAAGTTGCCGATCGTTTAACGATCGGTTTCCTCGTTGTCACTCGCCATATAGCGCTCTTTACACGGAATTAAAGCCGCTAAAGCGCGAATTCAACGTGAACAATTTAAATATTCAATGAATTTTATTATCAAAAATGTTTAACTATGTTTAACTAATCGAACTACAAAGCTCGACTCAGATATTGTTTTTGCTAAAATATACTACTTATACCTAAAAATCTTAGCCCCACTAGGACAATAATATCTTTACCAAAACAACACGCTTGATGAACAAAATAACGATAATCCATATTTCACCTCCCTAATCCGCTATCCGGGTTTCTCCACACCGAAATCTACCGCAGAACATTAGTGCTTAATTTAAAAGCACATCTTCAGAGTGGTTCTGTTGCAGCACCCAAAACAACACTCATTTCCCTTGACAAATCTATATGGCTTCTAGCACCCCCGATATCTCCATGCCTTCAAAACTCCGCAGCAACTAATCCTTCGCCCATCGAAACCGTACCAACGATAAACCATCCCGCCCATGCCAAGCCTGGCCCAGGCAAGTGTTTCGTGTTGGTTCATCTAAAGCACGCCAAAGATAAGCGACCTCAAACCACGAAAGAAAGAAAAACAATTCGAACCCGTGCCAACTTCCGAACGCTTCCGAACGGAACCAGAATGGATGAAATTAATTTTCCCACCCAAGCACCGATCTCGCAAAACCACGGTGGCTCGCTTATTTATCTTCTCTTCCCTTACGATCGCTACATTTGTTAAGTTTTTTTTCCTAGCATGTGTGTGTGTGTGTGGTTCTTTTTCCCGCTTTTGCTCTTTTCGTTCGTGAAGGATGGTTAGTGCGTGCGTACGTGATGGAATGGCGAAAATGTGGGAATGTATTGTACCATGCGTTCGGCTGTCCTCGTTCGAGTACGTATTTATCCTGCCCGTACCATCGGTTGAGCTTTCCGCACAAAAAAGACAACCGGAAACAAGTTGCCCAACATAACTTTTCCCGTCACCAGTGGTAAAGGTGTGAATCTACAGCACACCACCAGGACGCCTTGGGGTAACCAGCCAGGAAGACAGAGTTACACAAACACTGCTTTACCCCAAACGGAACGCAAAATCACCAGGCGATGGTTGTTTTCCTTGCGCTGGCGTGCATCCCTGTGCACGATGAATCAATCTCAACTGGCACTGAAGCAAGCTCCGATTGGTGGTCGATTACCCGGAAGCGGTACCCGTTACCACCAATCAGTCTACGTTGCCAACCAGCACGTTGCTAATTGAGTCATCGGAGGTTCGTGGGCTGAGAGTCGATTAGGTAAATTATGAACGCGTTTCGCTCGATGTTCTCGAAAACGCACCGTACCGTGCGGCGGGCAAGTAATCCCGGTCGCATTAACAGGAATTAGTGACGAGGGGAAAATGCCACACCTAATAGAAGCAGAAGTTTGAATTGATTCTGAACGACCGTGCAATTTGCTGATCCATCGAAAAGTTTTGCGTGACACAAAAATAAACTAATATGACAGAAACATATTTAGTAATGTGCTGCTAAGCATTCATTACACCGTACTTTTGGATGGACCTTTTCTTCCTGTCAAAGCGACATGACGTCCTAAGCGATAAAGGCAAATTTGTGTTTGAATGACAGTTTCCAATATGAAATAATTATTATTTCACGTAATACAGATTTAATAATAGATATTCATGTAATTTCTATTTTCTCTATTTTTCCAAACGTTTCCAAAATTGTTTGTGTTTCATTTTATGCATAAAATTATGCATCTAATGTTTGGGAAATAGATCGACTATATCTCGATCCTCAAGAATAGTGATTAAACCCTACCAATAATTTGTTTATCCAGGAATAGGAAGAACATTCATTAGGATCAAGATTCGATGTGGTCGAATACCTGTCATATAAATACTTCACAAAATGTGATGAAAAGAAACTTGTGAAGAATAATCAGTTGTTACTACAGAATTCATACGAATTCACTGCACAAACGGTACAGAAAAACTTAAATATTTTAATACTTGGAATGCAATGAACAAAAAGTTTAAAAATTGTTCAGTCTTTTGGACCTGCTCATCCATTTATACAGTCCAAAGCAATAAGTGCTTATTGTTTCGGAAGATGTCTAAAGAAATGAATTGACTCATACAGCCCTAGCTGTGTTTGTAACTGTTTTAGTGCTTCCAAAGAATTCTGATTTCATAAGCACAAAGTTTCTAACCAACAATCTACAGCTTCAGCACTGGTGTCCTATTCATCGATTATCCTGTGTAAAATTATCTCTTATAGCATATGTCAACTGCAAGTCTGTTTGATATAGCTGTGAGTTCAGCTTTCCTGGAGTTAAGACTATTAAGAAAATCGGCTTTTCTTTTATTTAACCATTTTATTGACTTTTAATTGTAATCCTTTTATTGTCTGATTGTATTGTCTTGTTAAAACCTTCTTTTTTTGAGTACGCATATGCAACATTCATTACATTTTGGAGCGTTTGTTGCAGTCCTTTTTGTTTCTGTCGTTTTGATTGTGGTTGACAATAGCATTTTGAAAACGTCTGCCAAATATTATACGTTTGTGTCGAATCTTACCTACTATTTACGATATTTGTTTGATTTGTTGATGACCCTGTCCCAGATCTTGTTCTGCAGACTTGCCTCCCTTGCTACAGATTTCGTCGGCAGCTACCAAGCGGGGTTTGTTGGAGGCAAATTCACCACCGACCAAATCTTTACTCTTCGGCAGATCCTCCAGAAGTGCCGAGAGCGCCAAGAACCCTAAGCAACACCTGTTTATCGATTTTAAGGCGGCCTACGAAACCATAGATCGAAAAAAACGATGCAACATAATGCAGCGGCACCACTTTCCTGGACAGTTGATCCGGTAGTTAAAGGCCACCATGAACGGAGTGCAGTGCAGAGTGAGAGTTGTCGAACATGTTGTCGGGATCGTTCGAATCTCACAGGGGTCTGTGGCAAGGGGACGGACTCTCCTCTCTACTGTTCAACATAGCATTCGAAGGTGTCATACGAAGCGCGGGGCTAGACAACGATATCCGTGGCACGATTCTCTACCGGTCTCTTAAATTTCTTGGCTTCGCCCATGACATTGTCATCGTTGGCAAGACGACAGCGAAGGTGTGTGAGGCTTACACCCGACTGGAACATGAAGCAGCAGGAATTGGATTGATGATCAATGTGACGAAGACGAAATACCTGCTAGCCGGAGGCTCTGATTGAAAAAGAGCCCGAGTGGGAAGAAGTGTGTTAGTCGACGGCGGCATCCTCGAGGTGGTAGAGTAGTTCTGCTATCTTGGGACTGTCGTAACTTCGGATAGCGATGTCAGCAGCGAAATCCTGGGACGCATTGTGCAGGGGAATCGTGCCTACTACGGCCTTCACCGTCTGCTGAGATCCAGAAGACTTCGAGACTGCACGAAATGTGAGATATATCGCAGACTGATTCGCCCGGTGGTCCTATATGGCTACGAGTCTTGGACCATCCGAGCGGAGGATACAAACGCTCTTGGCGTGTTTGAGCGTCACATCCTTTAGACGATCTTTGGCGGTGTGTGCGAGCATGGAGTGTGGAGAAGAAGGATGAACCACGAGCTTGCTGAGCTACACGGAGAGCCGGACATCCTAACGGTGGCAAAGACCGGCAGGATACGATGGCTGGTGAATGTTATGAGGATGCCGGACTCATGTCCCACCAAGAAGATATTCGTCAGCGACTCCCAGTACGGTACGAGGCGTCGGGGAGAACAGCGAGTTCGTTGGCTGGATCAGGTAAAGGGTGGCCTGTCGAAGATCGGGTGCCTACACGGATGGGAATCTGCAGGAAGGGATCGAGTTTCCTAGAAATGTATTGTTGACCGGGCCATGTCACGACGACGTGCTCTTTAAAAGAGAGAAAATTTGATTTGTTATGACCATTAGGAGCTACCTTCATCTTGAGCAATAAAAACCACATCTTTGCAGTGAAGTCTTGACTTGATAATGGACACCTACAGAGACTGTAAGAAAATCAATTTAATTTTATGCACTGTTATTTGTTTCGTGTTTTAATAAAATCTTAAATTAAACGCTTTCTCTGGAGTTTTATTTTTTGTGAATTTCAATGTCAGTTTCATTTACTTGGCAGAATTTCAGGTTAGAAAAAGCTTCCACCTAGGCTTGCGATGGTGAACCAAAAATCGATAACATACACAAAATATATCAAACATGATTATTCGTTTTTCGCGCTATGGTTCCTGTTTTTTCAACCACTAAAACACTATAATTATTTTTGATATCATTACTGCTTTCTTACCAGGTGTCTGGAAGCATTTTAAATCACTTAAATGTAAGATGCTCTTGAAAAAGAACCACTATTTGCTTAACATCGACAAAAACTTTTCCTTTTTGCACGCACTCTCAGAACAGATTGAATACAACATGTCAACAGGATAACTCTAGTGATGTTTATGCATTCAGACTTTATGCTGCATTATTTCAATAGTTCTTAACTACTCCTTCTACCCTTTGATTATGTCTTATGTTTCAAATTGTGTCACCTTCTTTTTCTACGTTTCCTCAAACATAATTTCTCTTCGTTTACATTCTTCCAATTATGGATATCGAATGTTACATTGTTTATTTATTCTCTTTCTTTGATTTTGGCTATTAGCTTAACACTGAGCATTTACGATCACATGTGTCAAGTGTTAACCGTATAAATCCAATATTAGTTCAAGAAGAACTTAAGAATCCATTGAGAAATTAAACGAAGGACACAAAACCATAAGTAAGAAAACTCAGACCACATTCAAGAATACTCAACGGATTGTATGTTATATGATCCTAAATGAGAATCTTATGACTTGAACCACACAAGATTGCAAAACCATTATGCTGCACTGAACAACTTTTTAAAAGCCCTCGGGGGAAAATGGAACATGAGGAAAATGGATAGATTCCACTTTGTGAAACCTCGAACCGGGTAGATCAGCGAACAGTGCATTTGTATCTTAACCAAGACCACTCCTTCTCACCACTGTGCGGACGAGCACGGAACGCGGTGCCCAAGCGTTAGTAACTTAAATGACAACTTTACACGACTGCCGTAAGCAGTAAGTCCGGAGAGTTACGGCGTTGATTGCAGTACGGTTCCGACTGGCAACTCTGGGAGCTGGTCAGCCTCGGTGCTGCAGGAAAGCAGCACGATTAAGAAACTTACTTACCACCGCGAACCTCGGAACCGTGTTCCGGAAGTTGGCCGGAAGTAGACTAAACAAAAAAAAACTGACACATACACACATACACTCCCAATGTCATTACAGCGCAAAAAGAACGCCGGGGAACTGCTGGCGGGTCCACTGTAACCTTCAACACAAAACCGGGAAAAGCTGCTCAACTACAGGCTAAACTTCGCTATTTTCTGCATTCGGAAACATTCGTTTGCAAAAAAAAAGCGCGCAATAAAACTGCATTCATACTCGCGCTTTCGATGGCCTCCGGGCAGGAACACTTAGTTGAGTAAGAGCAAGAACAAAAGACGGAAGACCAGACGCGGAAGTTTGTGGAAAAGGAGAGAAAAAAAGCGCAGCCCCGAAGTCGCGATTGCATACATTTTGTGCGAATTCCTTCACCGACAGGCACCTTTGCCGGAGGCTGCTAAAAGGAGAGAAAACTTGCAATCCAACCAAATGCACTTTTCTTGCAGTAGCGGCATCATGGAGCATCGCTTCGTCTAGATCCTGCCGGGCAAGCAAAGCGCGTACACGAACGAAGCTATGTGTGTGTGTGTTGGGTGGGTGAAAGATATATTTTTTGAAACAAAAAGTGAAAAGGAAAAAAACCCGGAAAATAACACGTAAAATTAAACGCACGGACCCGGAAGGATTGGGCGTAAAGTTTCGCGAGAGGATCGTCGGGATTTTGCAACGCGACGTACACCGGTGCCAGGGAGGAACGAACTGTAAATTGCATTAGAATACAGCGTTGTGGGAGGAAAATCTAGTGCAAACGAGCTTTTTTCCTGGCCCGCTCATCCATTCACATTCCGATTGTGAAAGGGGGGAAAGCGAAAAGAGCGACTCGCTCACCAACTCCATCATTTTTTTCCTTCCGGCTGGAAAGCACAATGCTCGAGGAATGCTAGAGTTTCGAACCACCTCTGATGCGCTGTGTCCGCTTCTCCCGCCCGAAGCCTCACCCACACACACACACACACACACACACACTCAGATTGCACGATGATGACCATGTTAAGAACTCGTTGGCGTTTTTTTAACCCCTTCCCGTTCCCATTTACTCACCCTCCAACCCAAGCATCAACCACCCTCCAGAGTGAGCAGTGGAATTTCCAACCATACTCTGTGCTTATCCAATGTGATTTTAATAGAAAAAAGTAAATCCGTGTTCCGACACCACCGACCACTATCGCATAACGGGTGAGCAAGGGACAGCAACAACTTGGGAAAACTTTTCATCGATACGCGGTAGCCCTAACGAGCGGCTTAATGGGATGGCATTAACAAGAGATTATTAACATTCCGCTCAGAAAAGCTGCACTCTGGCCGGACGCATGCTTTTGGGGGCGGAACTCGAGTTGCAAACTTCGAATAATGAATTTTCCCAACATCCAGGCCGAAAAAAAAGGGGTTAGTTAAAGTGTGAAACAATTTTGAAATACTGCCAATATTTTAACACTTTCATTCTCTTTCCCGAGTAGGTGAGAGTGTGGGTGACTACCGGGTTTTCGCCTTCGAGGTGTGACTTTCCATTTCGGTATTGCTGATTTTTCTTCTCTTATTGCTACTTGAGAGAGAGAGAGAGAGAGAGAGAGAGAGAGAGAGAGAGAGAGAGAGGGAGCAGGCCAAAAAGAATTATAATGATTTTATTTCATCCCTTTTCTGTTTGATGGGAAAGTCCGCCATGGTCTCAAAAATGGAGCAAAGAGGCTTCATTTTTACAGGTACGTGGCACCATATTGAGACGATACACTTATTATTCCCTTCACTTCCTTTCACGTCCACCTTTTGTCGACTGGGTCCTTACGACAATCCTCCCACAAATTCACAAAATGGACACGAGAGAGGTTGATTAAATCCTGGACTTTTTGGTGTGTACCGATCAGTGGAAAGCTGAGCGGAAAGACGAGCCGAGTGGAAAAACGAGCTAGCAACAAGTTTTAATTAAAACGAACATTCGTTCCGGATTAGGTGGCACGAAATTGGCCAGACGGTGGCCACCCATCGGTGAAAGATAACCCCCGAGAATTCGATGGCTCGTGTGGCGGGTTTTTCGGAAAATGGAAATTGAAGTTTCAACGAGCGGATGCTTACAAGCTTGATCAAGGGTGTAAGCCCTCATCCACGTCCACGTCCATTAACTGGCATACTTATTCGGTTGGATCGGTACGTCACCGTCCAAGGCAGCAAAAGAAAAAGGTACCGAGGACTCCGTACATTAATGCACCCATCCCATTGGATGCTACTTTCATCGAAATCCATCGAGTTCCATTAGAAGGGAAATTTTCAGAGTACTCAGCAAACGAAAAAAAAACTTCCAAACGGACTAAAACCTTTCCCGTGTGATGGAGTTCTTGTGCAGCGAAATTTGAAGTGGTTAAGAGAAAGAGAGTAAGAAAGAAAGGACAAGGCAGACGAAAAAAAAGCGAGAGGAGCGAAACATATCTGCCACGTCAGCAGCACTCATCCAGTACACCTGCCAGGGTGGGGTTGGAAAGTGCCTTTTGCACATCATCACTCTTGGTTGGTTAATGTGCCGATCGAGATTCGCGGATGGGATGGACCAAAATGAAAAAAACCAAAACTTACTCCAAACTGGTTCAATAGACTCCATTATAATGTTTTCGTTTTTGTTTCTTCCCACACAGCTTTTACCTCTTTAATGGAAGGGTAAACTTGGAAAGGCTTTTGTTCGCCTGCTTTTTTTTTCGAGAAAGGCCTGCAACGAAATTAAAATGCCTTAACTCACTGCCTGTGCCTCGGTATTGTTTCGCTGAAAAGAGGTGATAAATTTCATTAGCCTCACCGGGACTAACCACCAGCCCACCTGCTCCACAGCCTTCTCAAAGACACATTTTGTCTAATTTGATATTTTCCCCAAATCGGATGAGCGTCGCTGGTCTTATCGGTGTTGATCGTGCTGCTCTGCACGACTAAACTTTCTAATCAACTTGACCTTGATGCGGCGTTTGTCGGCCCGGAAATAGCAACATTAAAGATAACCCAACAACCACCCCACCCATCCACCGGACGTAGCTTCCTGGACGGATTAATTACTTTATTGAATTGCGAAATTTTCGCACAGGAACAATTATCGACTTTTGCACCATCGACCAGAGTTCGCCTGTACCAAGGCGTTAAATGGCAACGATGGCTGGTGAGCTAAAGTGTTACACACAGTTTGGACACTGGCGCGATACATAACTGAGCACGATTAACGCAAATTGGAAAATAATACCCGAACCGGTCGGTGTGCTCGCGTACGCTTCCTGTTCTAGTTTTGCTGCTTTATGGACGCACAGCACGGTACTCTTCTAGCAGGGGCAAGCCTGGGTCCTTATCTTTCGTTGGACTGCTGAAATTGGATCCCGAGCATCCGCCGTCTTCGTCCTCCAACTCGTACAAACACACCTGTGCACCTTGTGTTTCTCATTTTCTGCATCTTCTTGCTATCTTGCTCACCTTATCTTTTCCCGCTTTTCCCGAACCCAGTCCAGTTCGTCCACCGGATAATGCTCTGCAAAGGAGCACATTTGAGATGCGAATGCAGTAAAATACGATTAGCGTTCATTTTCTGTCGAGGCTGGTTCCGAAGCAGATAGAGCAAACACACATACACACAGGACGGTTTGCCTACACGCGTTTAGTTTCAGGTGGACGAAGGAAAGCTATTTGCCTCATGTTTGCCAAGATTCCGAGATAAGTCACAGACTCCTCGTTAATGTTTGCGGAGCCTTTTCCGGGGAAGGAGGGTTTTTTTTTTTTGGTTTTGGATTGGAATTTTTTGGCAACAACTTTGCGAGTTCGAGTATGGGTTTTGGAGATTTAAAGGATTTTTTGCACGCTTGCTTCCAAATTGCAAGTCGATTGGTATTGCGAAATTTGCATTTTATGGAGCATAATTTAAGCAATTTCGTTACTGATTTAATGTGTTGTCTATTAGGGATAGAGCTGATGCCCAAATTTATGATATATTGATGTTTGATGATATTTCCTAATACTGATAGTGATTGTCCCAATTAGTAGATTAGTGGAAGTATTTATAACTTTATTCGCTTATGGTAAAATTGAATACGCTAGAAATCTACCAGTTTAATTTTTCAAGTCAAGTTCGTAAAAAAATGATAACCCAATAAGCTACGATTACTGCTGATAACTAAACACTTAATGCAAAGATTTTGAAACACTTCTCCTTAGACCCCTTATGCTTCAGCATAAAATCAGTGGTTTAGTTTTTCGAGGCAATAAATATTTTCAGAACACAGCTGCTTTTGCCAAATCATCCATAATAGACTGCAACCGGCATGTAAGCGAAAAAATATTGTGACATTAGCAGAAACACATTTTCTCCGAATTCTTATCAAAAGTCCGAAAAGCACAAGCTTTGCTTAAGGTGACCTATCGATACAAAATTTGTCGGTTGAGGACTGCTATTGAAGCAATCCCCTTCTGCTACAGTATCAAACTAATTATTTTACCACGATGAATCCCCATAATAACACGGTCTAGGTTAAAGTTGATCAATAACCTCACCATTAGTGCTTATTTTTTGTGCACAATGGTTTTCTTGCAAGGTGTTGGTAATCACTGCGAAGTCATAGAACGCATCTGGGACACATTCGTCAATAAAATGTGACGTTTGATTTCACAAGAACGCGTCGAATATCTCATTCATGTGCAAATAAGCATTGTGCTCCTGTAGGTGTTTTGGTACCAAGAAATCTTTACTGTTGGTTGAATTTGAATGTGAAGAACGTGCAGTTATAAATAAATTTTCACATCAGACACTGTTTGATAATTCCCAATTCATAATCAATAAGCATTAATTGAAAGTTCCCTAAGCAGTTCCCGTAAGGTCACGATATTCCATTCCGTATATAAAAGCTCAAACATCTTCTAGTAACGGCCATTTCTGTCACCGAGGTGTCTCAGGAAGTGAATTAGTATTGTTTTTATCATAAATTTCTCTTTGAAGTTATGTTTCACACCTGCATTGATCGTTTTATACATTAAACATGAAAGTCTTGAATATTTTTTGCCAAAAGAAATACGAGATTTACTTCTTTTCCTTTTGATTTTATGTAGTAACCTCAACTAAATAATAGTGAGAAAAGAATTATTTGCATAGACTTAGTCATGAGCTAACAATGTTTAAATTATTTCTGAAGCTGATTCAAAATGACTTTGGCAGTCTCGAGTCTTTCAAAGATGAAGTACAATCTTGTGCACCATTCTAGATGAAAGGAATTTTAGGTACGAACATTTCGAACGCATAGTTGCCTAAGTTTAAATGTTCTTTAGTGTATTTACCAAGGAACGAAAAAACTCATTACTTTCATCTAATCGTGGGATGCGTTAAAAATTTAAATACTTAGAATTTCTTTCGGAAGAACGCTCAACATTGAATTTTAATCCCATTTAAATACTGCCTAATAGTTGCTCCCTTATCTCAAAAATTTTTCTTCGAATGACAATTATTTACTAAACTGCCCTAAACAAAAAATAAATTCTCTTCAGAATTCAAAATTCCAAATGTTTCGGTGGGTTGTGAGCCGCACATTGCTTTAAAGTTATTTGTTAATGTAAATTTAAGATTGTAAAATACAACACGAATGTTTGATATAAAACTAAACAAAAAACCTGTTCAGTTAATTTGACTATGGTTAATTAGGTTACTCATCTATAGTATTCCGATACGTTGTATTGCTTTCCATCGTTAAATTAACATATTCGGATTATTGTTAAGCAGTAGAACATAGCTTTTGCTACACTTTCACAACGGTAAACACAGTAAACAATTTTGCTCATAAGCCCCTACACCTTTTCATTACTGTCATGTTGCACATCAAAGCGCTGGAGCACCCTTTCCCGGGAACAGGAATAAAGGTTTGCAGCACAAAAGCTGCTTCAATCAAGCGCTTATTTCGCTGCATCACAAACAACCTCCGTTGCATTGTTGGGATGCATGCATCGTGCATGCCCCCTCATACACTTTGAAAGCTACTAAAGCTAGAAAAAAACCTCTCTTCACTGTTTCACTCACGCCATCCCATCCTTCCACCCCAACGCAAACCTTTTCAGCTAGCACTAAAGTGCCATAATCAAAATGCCAACATTTGCGCACGTTTCCATTAGTGGGTATGCTTCGAAAAACCGGGCAGTCGAAACATAGAAAGGATTCACCGTCACTCAAGCACTCGCTCTCTCTTCCTTTCTCTCTCCCTGCCGACCATTGTGCACGGGACGAGTATGGGCGAGATTTGTGCCGGATTCAATTATTGGTTCATCGTTTTGTCGTAAACAGATCATCATCGTATGATGCCGTGCACGTGTGGGATGTGTGCGTGGGACAAGCGCACACTCACATTACCAAAACCTTAAAGGATTGGCGATTGAGCAACGAAAAAAAAAAAACGATTCCAAACCCATTGCAGCAACAGCAGCAACAGGGATCAATGTCGAAAAAGCGCCATCATGGTCACCTCTCTCCGGGGAAAAAGGATTTGAAAGTAAGCGGATTACCTTTCCATAAAATTACGTCATGATTGGCCAATTGAGAAGCTGCTGGCAAGCGGGACAGAAACCCGGGCGGGTCGGCAAAAGCTGACGGAAAAACAGTGGAAAAGCAAGCGCTCCCAGTGACTGACCATTTTACCTTACGATCGTCGCCATCTATCGCCTGCGTTTGCAATGTATATCTCTCCGATGAGAATCTTGGAGCGTTGAACTCATCCGTCAACCATTTTGTGAAATGTTTTTCGTAGAAGTAGCAAGAAGAATTTCCAACACCGTTTTTTGGGTGGTACCACATTTCTCAAAGCTGCTCGCTTTTGGGGGTGGGTTTTATGATGTAAGTTTGTTGTGAGCATATTTTTCTGTGGGCACTTCAAGCTGACGTCGTGTGAGAGCCGCTATTGAGGCTTGTTAGTTTATGAGGAGCTTATATTTGTGAAAGCAACACTTTACGCTCAATCGAGCGTAATTTAAATGATACGCTAGATAGTAAGCACCCCGGCTGCCCATGTGTTTTGAGTCGCTGGACGATGTTAGGGTTCTCTCACGGCAGATAAGCCTAATCGCAGTTATTTACTATCCTGTTTTCTTCTCGTACAAAACCATATACACATGCACCAGCAAAGACTTTGCATAAGTTCATCGTACTTACGCTTTCTGGCAGAGAACTTCGTAAGCTTTCGATACAGGATGATAAAATTATGTTCAAAAAATAAAAAGAATATTCTTCCCAGAACGTTCCAAGGGATCTTTAGAACGAAGCACAGCACAGCAAGCTGTGTCCTCTGAATATCCAGAAACTTTTCCCTAAAATTCGTTACCAGCTCAAAGGGCGAACCTTCCCATATCCCTGTACGCCATGGGCTCGAGTTCGAGAAGGGTGAAAAACTCTCGTACTAAACTATGAAAGTAATAACAATAATGCATGAACCGCCCAGAGATGAAACTTTAAACATAGCCAAAGTCAATATTGATTCTATCCCTTCAACCAATGCCCAGTAGCCTACCGAAGGAAATCTCGGTCCGAACCGATTCCAGTCAGCTAATCTCGTGAACCATTCCTCAAGCAGAACGCAGGGTAGAGCAACTTCCACCGAAACGGTACCGACTTGGATGAGAAAAATTTCTTCCGCCCAAAAAAAAAAAAAAACATGGCATCAGAAGTAGATGAAACTCCCAGAACTTCCCCTGTGCTAATGCTCTTACCATGCTCTTTTGCTGGTTACTTGGTCGTTTTTTAAGCTCTCTATCTCACTCTCTTTCTTCTTGGTTTGATTTTCCGTTACTACTTTCTGCTAGCGAACTATGTCCAAGAGGTTAAAGATCGTACATTGAAGCCGTGATGAAATAAGATCACCGGAACCGGAGCGGGTGATGATAGAGCTTCTACCCCTTCCCAAATCTATTCGTGTGTATTTCATACAATGGAGCGGCAAGGCAAAAACGCCACGACTAAACCCGGGCCAGGATCTTCGCAGAAAAAGGCAGAAGCGATGGCGGGCTATTTAACTTCTTGCGCAAACTTACAATTGAACTATCACGCAAGCTGCCAAACGAACGGGAAATCAGCTGCAAACCGTCACTCAGAATTCTGAAAAGCTTCTCGCTGCGGCAGGAAGTGTAAGTGCCGTCACGGCAGACATGATGGTAAAGTTTTCCGGCCGGTTTTCGCTCATTTTTTCCTGCCGTTTGGTTTTGGTTTTCATTTATCTTACTAAGCTTTGTAAAGGGGATTGGAGAAAAAATCCCCCGGTACACATGCACTCGGAAATATCGTTGATTTTAAGCTGGTTTGGTTGTGGATTGGAGCGGGGGAAGAGCGTTTTTTCATCCCAATTTCCGGTGTGGATAATGCGATTGTACCTATTGGACTCGACAATGCAACCAATTTCCAATGCAAGCGCTTTTTCTTTCGTTGGAAACGATTGACCGTGGCATGGTCATCCAGTATTATTTTCAGAAAGCTTTCACAATCGGGCAAAGTGTTTTTCTTGGGAAATTATTTAATTAGTTTCAGATTTTTTATCTACAATTTTCTTTTTAGAGAATATTTGTTAAAAATTGCATTCAGTTAAAATGCAAATGCAGCATCAGTGCAATGCAAATCGATGTGATCGAGCGGCAAAATTGGGTCATCCTGCTTTGTAAACCACCCCCCTCCACTAAACTGGCGAGGTGAATCATTTGCGTGGGTAAAAAGCGTTAAATTTGCTGTAAATTTTGACCATGCAGCGAACGCTCTTCGCCCTGCCCCACCGTGTACCACCCCTTTTCTGGCCGGTAAATGGAGGATAGTGAATAATTTCACGAATGCAGACCGATGCTGGTGGGCAAAGTTTGCGAAATAAATCGAAATCCGTTCCAAACGGTGAGCAAAAGGGATGTGAGAGTGGAATGGGAGTGAAACTTTTCCCGAAACGTTAGCATAATTTAAAACATTTTTTTTTCTTTTTGGCTCAATTTACGCTCTCCCTGCAATACGATTCAATTTCCATGTAAGAAGAACTTTAACATCGTGACGAAGAAATCGAATAGTTAATGACAAAAAGTTTTTGAAGATTTTATTTTACAAAACGGGATTTTAATGCTGTAAACGATTGGCCTTTGGCCTATTTTTTGCTAGAATAGTAAAAATAAATAAGAGACTTTTCATACAAATTATCGATCGTTAATGGCCTAACGAAGCAAAACGGTTTACAATTTTTCAAATAACTTTTTATTAATGGTTGGTGTGAATATTGCCAATTTTCCTTAGACTTGATGTTTCATACTTGACAACGTTCATACAACGCTGGAAGAGAGGGTAAAATTATTAACACATACCAATTTCAGGATGGCGTAACGTGTAAACAATACACGTTACATGCAATAAGGAGAAGATCTTTACGGCCCACCGCATTGCAACGTAAGGCAACAAAAATTGGGGGACGGTTTCGAAGGTGGGAACATATAGAGGGATTTGCATGAGCAAAGCTGGGGTATCGATGCAATCAAGGAGAAGTGCGGCAACAAATAAGGATTGGGAAATAGAACGGCGATCTTCAAGCGACGCAAGACTAAGCAACCGGCATCTGTCCTCGTAACAGGGCAGAGCAGAGCATAGATCGCCAACAATTTTCCGGAGAGAAAACCTGGTGAAGGGCCTCTCTACCCGCTCTATTCGATCAATGTGGCTTCTTGCCACATAACTGTTCTCCCCGACGCCTCGTGCCATACTGGGGATCGCTGACGAATATCTTCTTGGTGGGACATGAGTCCGGCATCCTCATAACATTCCCCAGCCATCGTATCCTGCCTTCTTTGCTACCTGCCGGTTCTCCGTATAGCTCAGCAAGCTCGTGGTTCATCCTTCTTCTCCATACTCCATGCTCGCACACACCGCCAAAGATCGTCTGGAGGATGCGACGCTCAAACACGCCAAGAGCGTTTGCATCCTCCGCTCGGATGATCCAATACTCGTGGCCGTAAAGGACCACCGAGCGAATAAGTATTCGATATATCTCACATGTCGTGCGGTCTCGAAGTCTTCTGGATCTCAGCAGACGGTGAAGGCCATAGTAGGCACGATTCCCCTGAACAATGCGTCTCCAGATTTCGCTGCTGACATCGTTATCCGAAGTTACGACAGTCCAAAGATAGCAGAACTCCTTTACTACTTCGAGGTTATCGTCGTCGACTAACACGCTGCTTCCCACTCGGGCTCTTTTGCAATCAGAGCCTCCGGTAAGCAAGTATTTTGTCTTTGTCGCATTGATCATCAATCCAATTCTTGTTGCTTCACGTTTCAGTCGGGTGTACGCCTCACACACCTTCGCTGTCGTCTTGCCAACGATGACAATGTCATCGGCGAAGCCAAGAAATTTAAGAGACCGGTAAAGAATCGAGTCACGGTTGTCGTTGTCTAGCCCCGCGCTTCGTATGACACCTTCCAATGCTATATTGAACAGTAGAGAGGAGAGTCCGTCCCCTTGCCTCAGACTCCTGTGAGATTCAAACGATCCCGACAACATGTTCGACAACTCTCACTTTGCACTGCACTCCGTTCATGGTGGCCTTTAATAGCCGGATTAACTTTCCAGGAAAGTGGTGCCGCTGCATTATGTTGCATAGCTCATTTCGATCTATGGTATCGTAGGCCGCCTTAAAATCGATAAACAGGCGCTCTCGGCAATTCTGGAGGATCTGCCGAAGAGTGAAGATTTGGTCGGTGGTGGATTTGCCTCCAACAAACCCCGCTTGGTAGCTGCCGACGAAACCTGTAGCAAGGGGGGCAAGTCTGCAGAACAAGATCTGGGACTGGGTCTTATAGGCGGCATCAAGGACTGAAATGGCACGATATTTTGAGCATTCCAATCTGTCTCCCTTTTTGTATACTGGGTGAATGAGGCCAAGTTTCCACTCCTCCGCTGATTCTTCCTATTTCCATATTCTCGTGATCAGCTTGTGCAGGAAGGAGAGGATATAGGATAGAAAATTTTTAAGTCGTTAGCAAAACAGAGGAAAGAATTTGGTAAAAGGACAGTACTGACATCATTGATAAACAAAACAGTGGACCTAAGAAACTTCCTTGAGGTACGCCTGCGCCAGAAGAAAAGGGAGAAGAAAAGGAGACTCGATAACTACGATTACACAGAAAAGAACGGAACCATTTTAGTAACAAGGTATGGATGCCAAGACACGATAATTTTAAATGAGTAGTGTGTGGGGGATACCATCAAAGGCAGATTTTAAATCGGTGTAAACGACATCAACCTGAAAAACCGTATCCAGTTGAGACGAAAGGGGTAAGAGGTAAAACATATTAGGTTAGTGGAAGTTGATCTTTTGGGCATGAATCCATGTTGTTGAGGGTTGATGGAAGAACGAGTAACATACAGAAGATAGGAATGGAGAATTGTTTCAAACACTTTGGCTATTGCATATACTATGGAAATGCTTCGGTAATTAGGAAGGAACACAAGGAAGGAAAAAGGACTTACACAAAGAAAAGAAAAATAGTTTTCTAATAAGAAGAACAAACGTTACACTGACCTTTTTTAGTGAGTTTAGGGCATTGGGGACGAATATATCGTCGATGATGCTCGAGAAGTAACTCGGTAGATCAACCGGAGTATGTGTATCGTTTCAAATCCATTCATCCATTTGCTTTTGTACGAAAAGCACACATGTTAGCAGTGAAGAAGCGATCTAACTAGTGAGCAGAGGTTTTAAACATCGGTTAATAACGTTGTCATAATGGAGACCAAGCTATGCAACTCCCAAGGAACTAGAACGACCTACTAGGTCACGCCGGCCATCGAATGGCTTACAAGATTTATTGATACCACGGAGTTGAATGGTTAGTCCTTACTAGGCAGGAACTGTCCAGATGTGATTTGAATCACAATCCTGCCGCGTGAGGACAGAATCCGCTGTCGCTTTTAACACCAGGTCGCCCAGGTAAATTTATTTAAAATTACTACAAAATACACTTAAATTTATCTAGTTATTGCTGTTTTTCAAGTAAACAACTAACAAAGCAATACGGCCTGAGTTTCCTTTATGAATAGAAAAAAAGAGTAACGTTGTTCAAAACAACAAATATTCGCTCTGTGTATCGAATATCTATTGGCATCCCATGAATTGACAGAAATAAATGTCATACTCAATTTTAAAATGACCTATGAGATTAATTTGATATTAATTTACAGATTTTTAAATCAGCAATGCCGTTCTACAGGAATAAAATAAAACTTTTAAAAATAATTGTCAATTGGCTTCACATAATTTCACAAAACTTCCTTGCAGAACTGTGCTTAACAACTGAACGTTGTATTTTTCCAATATTTAACTGCATTGAAGTTTCAACAATCAATCAAAACAGGAATGTAGCGCAACGATTTATATGACTTTTTTAACCTCCAAGGCTCACCACCTCAAAGAAGAAAAAAAAATCTGCAAAAGCTAGATATGAAAGTTGACGCTAACAAATCATCAAATGGTCCAGATAAAAGGCCAACCGATTGGAAAACAAAACCAATACCCTAACGCATCGCCACTGTTTCGACAACCGCGAACCGTTCAATACGGCTATAAATCGGAATATACTCAATTTATGACCTATTCTCCGCACATCCCAGCTTACTGCGCTGGCAGAATGGCTCAGTGAGCCACCACAGCCACCATAGACGCAAAAAGGTCCCGAGCGCCTGGCAAAGCAATTATGGTCACCCCGTAGCCACGGCCGAATGACAAGCGTGTCTCGCGACCGGCACTGCAGCAAGTGGCAGTCTATAAAAATTAAACTTAGGAAATTAAATTTGATGGCTTTTCATTCAATCCCCCTTGTGCTGTGCGGCGGTGTGAGCCGGCCAGAACCTTCCCATTTTTGGGATGCGATATTTTCCGTCCGTTCGTCCTGCTCCGGCACAGTGCCGTGTGCAGTTTGATTGAATTTTCGTCAAATAAAGCAAATAACTGAGCGAAAAAACCACAAAAACCTTCAACATCATAAAGCTTCCCGTTGCCTCATCGTTCGGTGATTGCTTTGGTGATTGCTGTGAAAAAAAAGGAATATTTCGTCACCTTGCGCCATTTTTCCTCTCGAAGGCGGACGGCGTCATCTTCAAAATTGAGTCACTAAACGGATGGAAGCAGGCGAACGTCCACTGTGATGAGTCTTATTCTACGCACGATCGGACAACAAAAGCCGCAAGCCGAAAGGTTCTCAAACCAGCGTTTGAAGAATGTTATGCACACCTTTTTGGCTGTTTGTTTGGCTTGGTTCGGAAAACACTTTACGAAGCACTAAAATTTTATTTACTTTCAAGTGATTGCAGCGTTTTAAGTGGTAGTTTTCTGCTGGTCCGGCAAAAGCTGATGGTAAATCTTGGCTGATCGGACGACTAACAAATGTGGTCGGTAGTGGTTTGTGGGACAAATTGAAATTAAACTAAGCTGAGGAGCCACTAAATGGAAAACCTGACTAATGATACAAGTGTTCAGATTTTAATGGTGGTTCCATTTTGACGGCTGGCAGATTTCAGACACATTAAAAGGGGATGACGATTTGGTCTATGGTTCATCTTGTGGATTGTTTTTGTGGCCTGCAGCTGATCAATTAGGTCGATTAGACAAATTTATTACTGTTTTGTGTATGTCTGTCGAATCATTATTTTCGTTTCTCATTCGTACAATTATGGTGTTGAGAAATTGCTCCCTCAAAAGCTTCTTCAAACCGTAATTGTTAAAGGGATGAGAAATTTGCAAAGATACGAAGAGATATCTTGCTTTAATTAGTTTCCTGCACCATTCCCAACCCTACAATGACTTCTGGATTTATTGCCTGATACGACTGTGTCCAATTTTCTGGTACCTTCAACACTTCTGTTAGACGATTATCAAGGGTGCAAGTGTTTTTGGAGTGGAAAGAAAGGTAAATAAAAAGAATGGTTTGAGTTTTGTGCACTGTCAAGTAGATTTTTATCTTAATTTGATTTACTATGTTGCGTGCTGTTTGAGATTACATCAATTTTAGCTGACCTCCAGATTGTAAGTCTCTTGATAAAAAATAACATTCGAAAAATATCACATTGGATCAGATTTATCACATTTCAATAAGCATAATCTCTTCAGTTTGCCAGAATAAACTATTTTCAATACATAGACTATGCTGTACCAACACTTTCCATCTAAGCAAAACTTAGACAGATCGCTTTGCAGACGCATGCAGCATTTTCCAGAACCTTTTTCTTACCTAGCACTATATGGTAAAATCAATCTGATGGTATACTCTACGGACAAACATCCTAAACAAATTTGTCATTTATCTATTTATCTATGCATCACGCAGACATCAAAGGCTTCATTTGTAACGTAATTTCAACATGATTCTTACGCTTAAAAATTGTAAATGGTTACATTTTTAAGTTTAGCTTGGTTTCTAAATACTATTCACTTGATCTATAAATAAACAAGATTTAGCATCTGTAAAAGTATGAGAAAAACACATAAGCTTAACCCAAACATGGTGAAAAATGTAAAAACTGACACTCTTGCAAACCACTTACGCTTTGCGGTTTTGGCTTGCAGAAGTCCTAGATAGCGCCTACCGACACCGCCTGATACCTCATCATTTCTGAAGGACACAGCAAGCCATTCACTACTATGCCTCTTCAGAGACAATCTAAAAGGCTATATGAACAGGGACGTCCGGTGAAAATGTCTGTACATTATCATCTCGTCAGGAATTTATCAGTTGAATTCACTGTGCAAATGTGAGTTCCTCGTTTTGCTTAATAGAGCTCAGCATACCCAAATAGCCAAAAAACAAATAAATCGAACCCTCTAGCTGTTTGTAGGCTGCTTAAGGAATAATCTTACTACGGTTGAACTTTGAAGCTTGTTAAAAAGAGCGTGGAACCCGATGGAACTATGAAGCTTTTCTACTTGCACCTGGAACTCAATGGAACTCTGAAACTATTTTACTTGCACCTATGTTGGAAAACAACAACACAACATAGAATGTATATTTAGCAATGCGATCAGGCCGTTCCTTACGAATAAAATATGATTATTTTTTATTCAACAGTTATGACCAATATGTTCTGAATTTTTCGTGTCTTCATCTAATGCTAACCACAAATATTCAGATGCAAAAAAAAAAAATTCACTATCAGAGACGGGTTTATCCATGAGCGAAATGAGCGACCTTCACGAGTTCCGTCGTAAAATAGACCAAGCCGAAGATGCCTCGTCGAATGGTTGAAACTTTTTCCTAACCAACCCCAGTTACCCCCCCCCCCTCCCCCTCTTCTCCTCCTCCTCCAATCAACATTGTTTGTACATTCTATCAAATGAATATGATTCACATCTCTGCTCGGTGGCGAATTACAATGTTAAGCTGAGTGGGTGGGCGCCGTGTAGGCTGCGAGAGGGGGAGGAGGGCTAATTGAACAGATTTTAATTAAGTGTGATATTTGCTACTCCAAGCTGGGGCCTATTTTTATCGCCCCCACCTTTCATCCGTTCAGCTCATACATATATAGAAAGATTGTCCCCTCAATGATTGTACACTCAAAACAATTAAAAAGAAAGTAAAACTCCGCACATCCTTAGTATTTCTTGCTTGGAGCTAGAGTAGTTTTTTTTTTTTTTGTACTTGTTGCACACTGTCCAACAACAGACAAATAGGTATCATTGACAAAGTAGCACTCTGTTAAACAGGAAAACTGCAGTTCGATTCTCAATAAATCAGATATACACAATATAACATTCATACACACAAGACTACCACAGCTAAAGCTATAAGCTGCACATATAAAAACGCAACCACAAACATGAAACCACAAGTCAGACAAGGACCACATGTTTTTTTCTGTCTTGCTAGAAATTTTAATGCACATAAAAATTTTCTTTTAGAGTTTGACGTACGGAGGCTGCTTAGGAGCCGGTTAAAAGTACGACGAACTTTGGCGTTGCTTATCTACTCTAATGCGTATTAGAGCAGCGATCTTTAGCATGCTACATTTGGCTGCTTAAGATTATTTGGCTATTTGGGTAGAAGAAACTCCTTCGAATCTAGAAAATCTTCCTTTTTAGAGAACGCCTAAAGTTTCAGAATTCTTTTTAAAAAATAATCATTTTTAATAGCGTCAAAAGTGCTTCCAATGAGCCTCAATATCTCTAATCAGAAATCCAAAAAAATGGAAGATAATTATCAATTTTTGAGCAAACATTGCAAAAAAAGTCGCTTCTTTGTATGCTCTTTAATTAAACCGCTAAAATGGCACGTCTGTTTGCATTTCCATCTCGCTTTCGAATGACACCGCAAGTCATCCATTGTAACGATTTGGTAGATCCACAGCCAAGTAACACAGGACGCTACAAAAATTTACCTGCCATCCTAACGTTAAACCAACTAAAAAATGGAAAACGTTGTAAAAAAAAAATACTGTACATACTTTGAATGGACGCTTTTCATGATCTTCCTGCTCACGTTCTGTGTGTTCTATCCTGCCGATTGGTTGCACCATCTGCATAGCTGAAATGCAGTGAACGGTGTGCTCATTACGCTGGTAATATTTGCCATTTCACCGCTGATACTTCACCGCTGCGCTACCAGTTTCACTGATAAAGCTGTCGTGAGCGGATTGATGTAGAGTTGGATGAAAATAAACGACGGAAGAAAAGTAAAACAACGAGTCGTTTCGGTATCGTTGCTTTATGTACGAGTTATATCTTGTGGAGCATTTTTGGGACACCAAACTTTCGATGTAAAGAAACTCCAAATTGGAAAAAAAATTAGAAAGAGGAGCAAAATAATTCTTCTTTGTACAGTTGTAAATTTGGCATTAATTGCATTAATTTTTGGTGTATTTTCGGTACTTTACGGAGCCAAAAATGTGTTATTTGGAACCAAAAAAATGTAAAAGAAATAGAAAACGCACCAATTGATAATACTATCCCACGTCCAGTATACGGGACCTTGCACTGGAAATCAAATGGTGCTTCAACATCACCATTAAATGTCTAGATAAGTAAATCGCACCTCAGGCATGCACCACAGGTACGGCAAATTAATATTTATTAGTGTAATATGCTCATCATTTCACACGCTCCACTGCAGACCGGAAAGGCTCTTGAGCAAAGACCACCATGGTCGACTCACCTCGATCGAAAAACCAGCTCTCAGTCTCCGGTCGGAAGTGTTGCGAAACGGGAAAATCATATTTTTAGCAAATCTTGCTCATTATCTCATCCCATAAACTAGTCCTGCCCTTCAACAGCACCATCCTCATCATCATCATCATCTATTGCTGTCCTTCTTGTCCATGTTTCATACTCCCAGCGCCATGCTACGAAAGCGGGCCTTCAAATCCAGGGTGTGTGCAAAGTGTGCAAAATGCTGCTCATTAAATTATTCATCCTTGCCCAGGTTAATCAAATTTAATTCCATCTCGCCTATTTCCGCCCGAGTGGAATAATAATTTCTTCTCCTACCGCTTATCCTTCCCGTCCGCACGGCATGGCTTCGGGTCCGATGGATTGGCGTAGGTTATACTTTTAATTTCCATTGCAATCACGTTCCGGTGTGTTCCTTCCTTCGGGCCTTTGGCGAACGTTGGTCGGTTGGCAAATATCGCCGGATACTATCACGCCCGGTATCACGCGCTTGTAGTGCGCGACCAGTACTTATCGTAAGACATGACTGACGTGAAAACACAGACACGGACTCCGACGTTGACTGCGCTGGGGCGTGAAGCGAGAATCCCATCAATGGTGACCAATGTTCGTTCGCGTGGAAAGTTATGACTTGATGGGGGATCAAGCCTGCAGCCAGGTAATTTCGCGGTGTTCATGATTTCGTGCCATTACAATCGCACGCGTGCCACACGACGGTTGCTGTACTGTTGCCAATTCTCACATTAGCATACGAATGAGCTTTCACTCGGTCGCCATTATGCGAGGTGCGAGGCAGCATTCGAGGTACAATGTACTCACACGAACATGCTGGAAATTTCGATTTTTGATCAAATGATTTTGTAACCCCGTCGAAATAAATGTACATTTTTTGACATCGGTTTCATTCCTTTGCAAAAAAACGTTACCATAAAACTTATTTAACTTGTTTTAAATTAATACTTTTTAAACCTACAAAGTTAGGTAATACAACAGTAACAATCAGGAGTTTTTTAGCAGCATTTTAAAAAAGTAATACAGTTAAGCAAGTTTTTTAAGATTATCGCTGTAATACAATATTTATGATGTTCAACAATCTTATTTCAAATAAGGCTTGTTATGAGTTTAAAAGTTTCCATTATTTAACGAACGGCTTCCTGCAATCAAATATAAATAAACATATAAATCAATCCCCATAGTCAAAATTCATTCTCAATCGTTGTAATTGGAATTTAGTTCATTCTCAAAGATTGATACACAAGAGCACGAAGTTTATTTGAAAATTATCAATTAAAATCCTTGATCCTTAGGGTCGGCCCGATGGAATAGGCAGCAGCGGCGTCAGTCTTCAAACGGCAGGATCGGAGTTCAAATCTCATAGGTTTGGCCTTGGATTTCGTAGCAAAATTTCAGTGTTAATATTTATCTTCATGCAGTTTTTAAGAAACGTTTTCGTACAACAATAAAATCCCGCATTGTGAAATATAAAAACTAGCAAGTGAAGGTAATCTGATGTTATCAAAGAAATATTTAACTTTTTCTCAAGCGTGTAAAATCAACAAACTTCCAAGAATTGTTTTCTGCTACAATTCAGCTTGAAGTAACTTAATCACAATGCTTTATCTCTAATGGGTCGCTAGGGCGATACGAAACCATATTCCATATTTAAAACATGAAATGGCGTGCACGCCTCTGCAACTGTAGTTTGCGTCCACAAATCCTTGACTTCTGTGTGTAAATAACGGATTATCCTTTAATAATCCTTACCAATCCTATCAAATTCTTTTTTGTTAGCAAGATTAGAGGTGTCTTTTATCGCAAAATGTATTCTTCGCATTTTAAAAAATACCTCCTTCCTGGTGCAAAACTACCTCCACTGCACAAAACAAAAAAGAAATCATTCATCGCCAACAAATAACTTCTTACACGCAGCCGTGTGGCAGAACGGCTGTATGCTAAAAGAGAAACCCCATAAAGGCCACTATTGACCCCTTACGTGCTTGTGCTAGCGGGCAGCATATGGGCAAGGTAAAAGTCTATTAATTACACACGCTTACATGAAATTGCCTCCATTAAAATCCACCTTCCACCTGCCAACAACTGTTAAACCTTTTTTAGAGAACCTTTGCGATGGGCGTTCGGGAATGGGGAGAGAGTAAAATAAAGTCAAATAATGTACACACAATCAGCTCGTATGGAACAAGACTGCGGGTGTGTGGCGAAAACTAAAGAGTGCATAAAGTGGGATGATGTACTTCATTTCCTGTTTACAAAATGCTTCACTCGATATGCTCTATATGCTGATAGCATGGATGCATTTTGTCTGCAAATGCTCTCACTGACACACACACGCACCTACTGGGGGGAAAATGCATAATGCTTTTTTCCTTTATCGTTTTTTTTTTCCTGAACATCGTACGTGTGTCTGTTTATGTGTCAGGCTGAGTGCACAAATACATCACTTTCAGCTCAACCCTCCTACTTACGGCGGCTACTTTCGCTTGTAGTGCACACTCACACCTGTACTGATGTGTTAGTATGATGTTAGACTGTGTGTGTGTGTGTGTGTGTGTGTGTGTGTGTGTGTGTGTGTTGTTGTGTACTTTTAGATATTCTTGCTTTTATTTACCCACCGAGCTAGACCGACGTGCAGTTTTTCCAACATGTACCGTATTTTTATTTCCCACCAAAGCTTGGAAGCAAAGCGCAATAAGCTACTCTTTCAGCGCTTGATAGTGGCGTATGGGCGTGTGTGTAAGCGTGGTTTTCCTTTTTCAATTTTAAAACAGCAAATAATCACCTTCATTAGTGACGTGTTTGACGCATAATAAGCCCCAGTTTTTCATGTTACTGAGTGGTTGAGTCTTTTTATAGCAAAATAAACCGAACACGAGTAACCATCAAGTATGGATCCAGGACCCTTAAAGCTATTTTAGTATTATGATGAAGCTAGCACTATTCTTGGGCAATTAGTTGTTAATTTATATTCTTCTTTGTCACCTTTATTGCTTCAATGTTAAACGCTTCAGAAGTTAGTATTGAATCTGTAATGAATTCATTTGTAATTTCTTGTGTGAAATGTCACCATTTTGTGACGGTACAATGGTCATCATCCTCATCATCATTTTGGCCTGGTCTTTTAAAGAGCACGTCGTCGTGACATGGCCTGGTCAACAATCGATGTCCAGAAATCTCGATCCCTGGCTGCAGCTTCCCATCCATGAAGGAACCCGATCTCCGACAGGTCTCACTTCACCTGATCCAGCCAACGAACTCGCTGTGCTCTTTGCCACCGTCAGGATGTCCGGTTCTCCGTATAGCTCAAAAAGCTCGTAGTTCATCCTTCTACTCCATACTCCATGCTCGAACACACTACCAAAGATGGTCCGGAGGATGCGACGCTCAAACACGCCAAGAGCGTTTGCATCTTCCGCTCGGATGGTCTTAGACTCGTGGATATAAAGGACCACCGGGCGAATCAGTGTGCGATATATCTCACATTTCGTGTAGTCTCGAAGTCTTCTGGATCTCAGCATGAGACGAAAGCCGTAGTAGGCACGATTCCCCTGCACAATGCGTCCCAGGATTTCGCTGTTGACATCGTTGCGAAAATCACCGAAGTTCATCACCGAAGTGATGACAGTCCCAAGATAGCAGAACTACTCTACCACTTCGAGGTTGCTGCCATCGACTAACACACTTCTTCCCACTCGGGCTCTATCGCGATCAGAGCCTCCGGCTAGCAGGTATTTCGTCTTCGTCACATTGATCATCAATCCAATTCCTGTTGCTTCATGTTCCAGTCGGGTGTACGCCTCACACACCTTCGCTGTCATCTTGCCAACGATGACAATGTCATCGGCGAAGCCAAGAAATTTAGGAGACCGGTAGAGAATCGTGCCACGGATATCGTTGTCTAGCCCCACGCTTCATATGACTCCTGCTAAGGTTATATTGAACAGTAGAGAGGAGAGTCCGTCTCCTTGCCACAGACTCCTGTGAGATTCAAACGATTCCGACAGCATGTTCGAAACTCTCACTTTGCACTGCACTCCGTTCATGGTGGCCTTTTACTGCCGTATCAACTGTCCAGAAAAGTGATGCCGCCGCATTCTGTTCCATACCTCATTCCGATCTATGGTATCGTAGGCCGCCTTGAAGTCGATAAACAAGAGGTGCGTAGGGATCTGGTGCTCTCGGCACTTCTGGACGATCTGCCGAAGAGTGAAGATTTGGTCGTTATTAAAAAATCTCATGCAAAAACTCTAAATATTTCTTTTCACTTACTGCAGGATGACTGATTGCGATTTGTTTTGTGCAGCCGGCATTAATATTTTTGCTCTCATTATGATGTTTAACCTATAAATCATTTCTCCACGCTTTGTAAGCTAAGATTAATAAGTACACCATACCACACTGAAAAGCGCTGCTCGCACTCCGGCAACGATTTTTCACAGCAAACTTTATCCTGAACCACAAACGGAACAGCAATTTTTCGCATGCTCATCTTCACCATCTTGAAGAAGCCTTCATGCGCTAAGCTTATTGGCAAGCAACCACCGTTGAATCTAGTTGACCTAATTTTGAGCGCTCCAAAGAAAAGAGTATCCAAAGAAAAAAACTTCCAAAGTGAGCAAAACACCCCTTTTTCCTACAGTCCGGTGTTCGATCGTTACCGCTTGCCATAGTCCAAAAGGACACTCAGAATGATGAAGACCAAGAACAACCTTCACCAATCTTGCGAGGGATGAAATTGATGGCAGGCAACACTTGGTCTACCTTCGACGGGAAAGGTCTTCTAAACGAAAGGTTCCAAGCGGCAAGAATCATCGCATCAAAAATGGATTCATTTTCCGTATACGTCAAGCACGGGGAGTCTTGCCACGGTGGACGGTGAAGCTGGAAGGTTGCACCGCAAAGCAGGACGGTCTCAACGGGAACAGATTACGATACTCATCCCGTCTGTAATCAATCATTTGCTTCAACACATTTCTGAGCTTGTCAATCGGTGTGCATAAAAATGGAAAAACGAGTTATCGAGAGAGAAAAAAAAAATTACTGAAACGCGCGGAAATGAGAAAATGTTAGAATGTTCCCTTTTTAGAAAATTAACATCACTTACAAAAGGGGACAGAGAGATAGAGAAGGTAGAAAGAAAAAACACAACCAACAGACAGTGAAGTAATAGCCAACTATATGCTTCATTGCAAAAGATTTCTCGCTGAATGGTATGCAAAATTCTGGGAAATTTCATTTCTTTTGGGTAACCCACCAAAACACAAGCATGACAAATGTACTCAACCTAGTTCGATTATGTCGTCTTTTCCGTTTTTGTTTGTCTTCTTGCTAGTTGAGAAACGATCTTTGCCAGCTCTGACAGATGAAAAGCAAAGTAGATAATAGCTAGCCGAGGCATAATCGTTTATCATTTTGAATATTTTTTTTCAACACTCTTGCCCACATCTAGCACAGAATCGTCTCGTTTCAAACTCCAAACATCACTTCATTCACTGCTGCCCTGAGTGCTTGAGTTGGGGGAGTCCTCGTTGTCGAGCCTTCGTCTAACGAAAGACAATACGTCTGACAAAGTGCACAAATGAAGCTTTAAAAACTCAAAAGTGACAACAAATGGAGGAACCAACGAGAATACTACAAACATCACTACAAAAAAGACTAAAACATACACATACTAACGGTGGAGCAGAAAGCTTTGGATTCTTTACCGAAGAAATCATGAATCACGATACCCAAAGACGTGCTGTTCTCACCATGGCTCGCAACGGAATAGCCATGAATCACTACCGTTGGGGAAGAGTCGAGTGATTGATTAGTGAGCATGTCGCTGCTCTCAATGTCGCCCGCTCTTCCCAGTGCCCCAACACATCGTTAGCATCGTTAGGGAACGAAGCAAATTTGAACGTAGAAGAAAGCCTGAAGCCTCGAGTTTCCTATCCCTCCAGCTGCTTCAGAGCCGTAAGGGAACCTTAGTGTGTGTTGCTGTTGGACCGAAATGTATTTGCTCAGATAATCACATGTTTATTTTTCTACTATTTTTTATCGACTAAAACTTTCCTAGTTTTTCCTTGTTCTAAGTTGAAACACAATTTTTCTCTAATTTTCGTATTCGAAGTCTCACTTGGCTGTCATCGTGCTTGATGGCGAAGTGTCGTATGCAAGCTTTTACCAGTGACGAAAATAATGGCAAGACGAGGAAAAATCACTCCAAATCTTCCCCTTCACTCAGACACACTGGTACGCAGCAATTCGTAGGCGAACGTTGGATGCCCTCCGGCATGCCAATTCCGGGCACACGCGTCCGTTTGTACCGATGACGAACGAAGAAGTCATAAAGTATAATGGCGCATGTTTTGCGGAAGTTTTCAATATGCATTAGAAAGTTTGCGTTTGAATTGCATCGCACTGCCATAGGCATCATCACCACCAGCGCCATCATGCTCGTTGTGAAGTTTACCATTTTCAAGCCCGAACATCCCTCGGACGCAGGACGGAGACCACACTGCATAAAACGTTTCCTTCTGTGGAAGTGTTAGAGTGAAACTGGTGTGCATCAAACTTTGCACTAGACGGTTCGCCCGGGACCGGGACATGAATCCGGAACCAGCGTTTCTGTCTGAGCTGAGCATGGAGTTGGAACTCCAAATCGAGGGATGAAAGCTTTCATATTCTTCAGACCGTTTTATAGTTTGAACTTGAACATCTTTGCGGAAGTCTTACCCCTCGGTTCGCTTTTCTTTCGGTTCATGAGCGTCCACAAAAAGCGCAAGTTTTGGGGAGAACAAACTAAACCACACATACATAGTTTGGCCCCGATAGGCTTTTGTCGATCGAATCTTCGTTTCGAGAGGCCACCGATCATGCAAAGATTAAATTTAGCACTATTCAACCTCAATCCTCACTCTGCAGGATGATTGCAAATCGACATGCTTAGTGTGCTGGAAGATGATGCCACCGGGAGTGGATTCCATTATCCGCGGGTAATGTGTGCAAACTTTCACAGAAAACCGTTCCACCCGGAGGCAGAATGTTGCTTTGTTTCCGGCCAGGTTTGGCTTCCATTACATGTGCTCTCGCACATGCCGGGATGAAATGAAACGGAGGTTCAAAGTTTAAAGTGCACATTGTGCTGCACAGAATAACAGCCGGGAAGGCCAAAAAGGTTAGAGAGCAAATGGAAATTCTAGATGCTGGAAATTGTTTGGTGAGCTATGTCACTTGCTAAGAGATTCGCCAAATGGCAAGATGAAACTTTGCCGTCCTGCTATCAGCAAGCGTCTTCGTTTGTTCTACCGATGCTTTTAAGCTGTGTATTTTACAAATGCAGCGCATCAAGTTTTCGAGCACCTTTCAGTAATAGAGTAGAATTAATGTATTCATGTAGAAGCTGCACATTCCACACGTGTCTCTGATGGTATTTAAATATTTAAATACGAATTGACTTTAAATTTTAATACTCCAAACTAAAGGTACGTCTGGTCCTTAGTATGAATTCATAGTGAATTAAGAAGCAAGTTGGCTTGACTTTAAAGTTGTCCCATAAAAACTACTACAAAAGCCAATCTCCATTTTAGAATAAGAAAGGATTTTAAATGATATAAGATAAAATGTTTGAGAAGAGGGCTTCTTTTTTTGCTCGTGACCCGGTTTGGAACCGTTTGGCTTGGTTTACCGTGGGACTCGATCTTTAACTTCTGGGCTACTTTCATCCACCTATGGCTGCACCCAATCTTCGACACTCTCGATTTCATATAGGGTCGTTTACACTTGTTCCTCTCTCAGTGCAACGAGATTTCCTAAGAAATCTCGTTGCACCCATTTAATGCTTTAAACGGTCGTAAACGAGCACCTTCCTGATGGGGCACGAGTCCGATATCCTCATCACGATCCTGTCATCCGGCGTACTATTTTGCCATTTTTTACCGTCAGTATCTGTCGCATGAAAATGGCTGTTACACTAGTACCGTCAGGACAGTCCAGAGTCTGTGCCCGTAGAACTTTGTTTTCGCGCGTGAGATTATTATCCGAAGCTATGATCGAACCCTGATAGAAGAACTCCTCAGCTACTTTGAGATCGTCGCTGCTTTGGACCAGGTTCAGTATTATGAACGCCATTATCACCATCATAATAATTCAAGTGAAATTTAAAAATAAACAAACCAACCGTGAAAATCCCCCATTTTTGCAAAACATCACCTGATACGTCACGCATACTACTGGTTATGTGCCAAGACCACCTGCATTACGATGGAGAGTATTGATTAAATCAAATCAAAACCGAATTATAAGGCACACAAAACGACGGGTGAGCTGACATTGACATACATATTACCTATTAGCTCAAGAGTGAGGTCAATGGCAAAGGTTGCACTGATTATCTTCTGCAGGCACAATTCGCGCACTACACCATTACGGTCTCGCACACATGCAATCACAAACAAACAAAAGGAAGCATTTATAACGATAGAGCTGTTTTATTGTGATTTTAATTCATTGCCAAGAATTAATGGTACCACGTAGAAAGGCTCACCTAACACTAGACCACTGTATGAGACAGTTCATGATCCCTGTCGAGCACTAGACCGCGTTGAGCTCGTTGTTATCAATGACTTGAACGACCTTTTCAATTTCTACGTACTGTAAAAGGAAAGAAAGTAATGTCTTTTAGTGTGCGGTTAAGCAGAAACCCAATTCATGTTTGAGACACTAAACAAGGCCAAAAAATCAATTCAACTAGGATGGTTGCGATTCTTACATTACGGCACGGCGTCATGCGGAACAGCGAGTTGTGGAACAGATCGTATACGTTGATTAGATCCGGCGCCTTGCAAATGTCCATCTTACTCTTCACGCACTCCCGGAATCCGGAGAGTTCACTGCGAAAGAAAATAAATTAATGTGAGCAATTGTTTCCTCCCATTCCCTACAAGGCACCATGCTCGCCACACTAACCTGCACTGTTCGCGCGTCAAGTGGGAGATATCCCAGTCGTCCGCGTCGGTTCCATTAAGGAAGTTGAGACACTCGTCAAAGTTGTCAGAAACCTTATCAAAACATTCAGAATACTTGGGCTCATCAAATTCTGGAAAACGGACAGAGCAGATTGAGGCGATAGAAAACAATCATATCCATACAGGTTCAAATGTTCACTTACTGAACAAAATTTCGCCATCATTCCTGCACATTAGCTCCACTGCATCGGGCAGTATACCGGCAAGAGCCTTCACGATAACATAGTCATCGGCTTCAAGACACGGACGGAAATCGGTGACAAACTTATCGATGCACGAATACGCCGCACGTAGCTGCGGGCAGTAGCTGTTCAAACAAAATCGCACAGTAAAACCTGACTTTAGTACCAATCGATTTCTATCGTGCTCACGACAAATATTGCTTACCGTGGGAAGAACGTTGTACGAGTTTCATTCGAAAGGTTATCTGCGTCCGCAATAAAACTATCCAAATCAATAGCGGACACAGTGCACACCATCGTGTTTTGGAAGGATTCCATCAAATTAAGGAACGCTGCATCGGAACCACTATTGTTCTGACATAATTCCGCCAACTCCTTCATAAACTCGCCAGTCTCACCCGACTCCTCCGATGAGGAGTCAGCCGCCTTTCCCAAGGGGGAAGCAATTGACACTGCATTGAAAAAGTTCACGATCGTCATTACAATGTTGGTTTCTTGTAAAGTTTTTAAAAATTCTATTACCTGCACAAAGTGCTACCACACCAACCAGCAAAATTGTTGTACGAATTTTTGCCATCTTTGCACGAGTCAGCTGCAAACACAGTAAAATTTGTGATCCACTACACTGCACTGTTCGACACGAAATAATCGGGCTCAATCGTACTCAGGTCAGGATCGAAGCTCCCCGGAGCAACACAACACTGATAAGCTGCCAGCAAGCGCAGCCGCTGCCTTATTTATACCGCGTACGAGCTAACCGTGACAGATAATGTCAATCGTCAGGCTTATCATTACCGGCTGGTTGGAGCAGTATTTGTAGATGATTCAAATAAAATTCTAGCTCAAACACGACTAAACAATCCTCAAACAACGCTTGTTTCTCGTAACCGTTTTCGGAGTGATTCACGGTAGGGTAAATTTTTTTACGAATAGAACCTGTATACTTGCTGCGATTGGTTTTTGCGACTTTACGACTGTTTTATTATTTTTTGGTGCTTTAAAAAATACAGGATTGCATTTTTCGCTACAAAGCTGACACACTAATTTTATGTTTGTTGGCATACTTTATAATACTGTTAATTTCTCGGACTATTTTCACAACATTTCAGGAATAGAATTTTTAAATATCTACTAGAATAAGAAAATCCTCAAATATTTTCACAACGCTTGACTAAAACTTCCTTTTGTTTTCTTTTGCAAACTAATTATTGTGGTGAGCTGGCCGTAGTTTTGTTGTTTGCAGTATTATATTTTACAAATAATTTCACTCCATAATAATGCAGGTTTGCCTGTAAAGTGTAAAGTTTAAAGTGGGTAGTTTATGTTTCTGCTAAAGCTTAGTGAGATAGTATTTAACGTATTTCAAATTTGTGTTAGAGTAAGGAGTGCATGATGGGTTGGGGATCAAACTACTTTGAAGTCAAAAAAGGTCAAATAGCGGAACGGAAGCTCAGCATCATAATGAGTCCGTTCCAAATTAAACGTGAATAGAACAAATTTCTTACACTTTCAGACTACAATGCAAGAGCACTAGAAAAATATCCGGAAATTCAAGAAGGATTAAGAGTTTGTAAAGAAAAAGATTCAAGCAAAGCATATCAAGAAATCCAAAGAAAAACCAACAGCCTACAAATTTAATACAAACATATCCTCTTCTAGCGGTAATCCAACCCAGTAATAGGTCTGTCGAGGCACACAAAACTTAGGCAGTGAGAATCTTCTCTAGGTTCTTGATGATACTTGGATGACGTTGTCGTTTTGATGAACATTTGTCGACTCTTGTACCTTGGTATCCTCATTGGCAAATTACTTCAGTAAGTCACAATATATAAAGCTTCTACGAGTGTGAGATTTTCGGTTGCAAATTTTGCCCATTCTGCTCATGGTTAAACCAGCTACGACTATCTCTATTTTTTGCAATCAATATGATCCACCACACAGAATTAAAAACTCAGAACATTGAGCAGATTGGATTCTTGTACGATAATAAATCGGTTTGACTGAAACGAATTCAATATCGTTATCTTAGGATTGCGCTGGGCAGTATGAAATCTACTCATACAATATCCCTAAAAGTGATGTCCGGAGTGATGCCGCTAGAACTACGTTTTTTGCAGCTATCGCTTCGCCTTCTACTGAGATCCACTGTATCCAACCCACGAGTGATTGAAAGCTTCAAATCCCTTCTAGAGACAGGCTCTAAGTGCAAAATCATGAATTTATATCATGATTTTGTGTTCCTCCAGGCAAATCCTAGTACGACTAAAGCTATAAACCGCACCACTTTACCAGAGTCCTACAATTCCCTTTTAGTAGTCGACACCTCCATGCGAGAGCAAACGAAGAACATTCCAAATGATCTTCGCTGGAGGACAGTTCCCAGCATTTTTGTGGATAAGTATGGCCAACCAAATCCTCAACAGTACTACACAGACGGATCCTCTTCGGAGGCGGGCACGGGCTTCGGTGTATTTAACACATGCACCGAAGCTTTCCACAAGTTTAGACAGCCATGCTCTATAGAAGATTTTAGATTTTAAGGAAAACGGCCTGGCCGTCATTAAGAGCTAAAAATAAATAAAAAATAAATCATTTTGATCTCTGGCAACGTTACACACATGAGTTATCAAACCTCCGGTATCCAGAACTTTTAGGTAGCGATCTAAGTTATTAACAAAAACAGATCGGTATCAAACACCATCCATATTATCTACTTTGAAGTCAGTTAAGCACTAAATCATTAGATATGGAAGTCTAAGATTTCCTGTGTCCGTGACAAAAAAAAATCACATATTTAAAAAAAATTAGACTTAAACTTAAAACAAACAATTAAAATCAAAACTAAACCATTGTTTCTCCTTTCTATTCTTCCAGGTGACAACACGGCCGCCATTTCGCGCCGAAAAACGAGCGGTGCCGCCGCAACATCGCAGCTGTCCGCCATCCTGTTCGAGTGCTTGTTCTTCCCCAGCGTGATACTATCCTATCTGCTAAAATCAAGCTACGCCTAATGGATGGAGCCCGCCGTGATGGGACGTGGCGGAGGTGGGAGGAGCAAATGGGTCCCGCAACGTGGGGCCATAGCGCAATACAGGTTGAAACCCGTGGACGAAAACATACGCGAATTAGCAAACCTTTAAGGAAGAAAAAAAAACCTAATCCCCGTTTTCATTTCATCAACTGAGTCCGAGCAACTTCCAAGAAGTGGCGCGAAGCTTAACATAAATCGAACAGTAGTGAAGAATGGATGGAGCCACAAAAACAAAATCTTAAAGGGAAACACCCCGATAGACGCTCTTCGATCGTCTCAAGAGCGCCTTCTCATGTAAATAGGTAGGAACGGTTTAGTTTTAACGTTTGTTTCCTTCTGTTCTATGTTTCTGTTAGAACTTTACCATACTCACACCCAGCACTGGTGGACCAGACTCGGATTGGTGCGGCTTGTGGCCCCGAAGCAAAACGATCTGTTCGATTGGTTTGTGGCCAGAAGAAAATGAAGACCCGCATTGTTTATGCATCCTTCGTGCGAGCGTAGCGCAAACGCAGCAATCCATTAAATAAATTAACTCGCTGAATACGTAACAAGCAATATGAAGCGCCCGAAAATGTGTACGCAAAAAGGAACATATGTACGCTCGTAGCGCAAAATGCACTGCCTGTTCGCGTGAAGGAAATGGACGAGAGAAAACTGGTAGGAAATATGCATGCAAAAATAAAACAACCCTCCAACCAGCACGCACACTCGCAACGATGAGCTTCTGGCGCACGATGGTCACGTGTAAATAAATCGAGAGCTTAAAAATTAAACTAAAGCAAAGGGCCTGTACGCCTGCTCGTACGAAAACAATGCGAAAGCACAGAGAATGCAAAGGGCAACCGAAAGAAAAATGTTTTCACATAAACACACGCCAACACACACAGTTTTGTTCGGTTGGAAAGGTCGATTCATTTCAATGGCGGGCATGCATTGTTAAAACGCAATACTATTGCCGAATGAATTAATCAAACATGACTTGTGCCACCGGAATCGATGGTGCATGAGCCCGTTTTTGTTTGTGGAGGAAACAATGCGAGAAATCTGTGTTGAAGCACATACAAATACAATTGAATGCAACCGAAGGGTGGATAAACAGGTGGAAAAAGCGAGCGAAATGAACCGTCACACTATACTAGAGAAATGATTCTTCTCCTGACGATGCTGACTCCGTACTAAGGGCAGTATGTGACAAGCGCAACAACAAAAAGCAATAACAACTTGCATAATGTAGGCAAAGTTTAAAACAAGTGAACGGCAAAACGAGCAAACACATCCATATTTGGAACAGATTAACAAAATGGTAAATTAAAGCGACATGGGGCAGGGACGGACGGACGCAACCAAAAGAAAACCAGCCATAACTGCGTCGAAAAAGCTGACCGAAATTTGTAAATACACAAACACAACCTTCCAGCAACCACATTCCTGTACACGCACCGATAGACAAATCAACACACAAAAGTGCATTAAAAATGCATCGGAAACAAAGGCAAAAAAAAGGACCTGCTTTAGTTGCTACACGACTACCACTCTCAATAAGCCAAACAAAATGGTGAACCGGATAATGAACAGCAAATTCTTCCCGCTTTTTTCCCGGTTCGAGTTGATGAGTGGGCCGCGCTGGACGTCATCCGGCTGTGATCGGCTTTGATGCAACATAAAGTGCATTCGATCACCGGGTGGAAATGGAAATGCTGCATTTATACGGCTTTGAAAGCGGTAGAAAGCAGGTTTTGTTTGGCACTATTTGTTTCACGATAAACATGCCCGCGTCGTCTTTGATTGCGTGAGTGATCGCGAATGGTTTCAATAATTGCAATCGCAGTGCCGCACAAACGCACCAGCACGTGAAAAATTGGTAAAAATGGCTAGCTTTTTTTCCTTTTTTTTTTTTTTGTTACCTTCCTTTCACTCTTCTAGCCTTGTTATCGATAATAATGACCCGGACGTGGAGCGACTCAAAACCCAGTAATTGAAGCTTATCCCAATGAACCAACCATTAATTATGCAAACAGCCACGAAAGGCTTTTTTTATTCTTTTTACTACATGTCCTATTCACCTCTTTTGTACAAGAGTTTATCTTACAAAGTGCAATATGAACAAACTGTTTGTTTGGCTGTGCCATGACCTTATTTGTGTTCGGAAACAGATTTAACAGGTGGGGTTATGTTTGTTCGCTCAGCAACTTTAAATGCGCCTGAATGTAGACAATGTAGTGTATGCTTTCTGTCGCAAAAGCATCGGCAATTATTATTTTAAAAAGAAGAATCATTCCTTTTTTCATCACTAGCATTTTGACTTAAGTGTTCTTCATAGTTAAACAAGTTTTTAGTCTTATCAATCAATAATTGTAAATTTTACATGCAATTGTATTCGTCATTGTCTTGTGTCCTTTTAGCATGCGGCACATGAGGCAGCCTGACTCATTTCCAGAGGATTAAATTTTCTCGGAAAACGTAAACAAATGTTGTATTCTGTGTAATAAGTGGGGTTTAAAAAGGGACTTTTAATCTGATATTCTACCAATTGGCAACTTTGTTTCGTAGAATGTATTATTTTTACTTAAGCTTTAAAGTCAGCAGATAATTTAATACCCCTTAAAAAAAAACAGTTTTCCTCAATCAATAGTATCGCAGAAACACTTTTCGTCCATTGACCTTTACTGGCACTAAAATTCCAACCCACCCTGTCTGCCTTTCAAACCATATTTATAGCTTCCATCCTCATTGTTTTGCGTTCTATCGCTTCCATGATCCGTTCACGATCTTCCAAGGGAAAGGAAAGTCTTCGCATAAAACGCTCGTTACGCGTCGATTTTGGGTAAGAGATGTACCGAAAGGAAGACTTTTCACCCTTCTGAGAGTAAAAAGTGCAGCAAAAACAAGGGACCTTTGTTTTACCAGAGAGTTCTGTTTCAACTTTTTATTTCACTTCTTGAAAGCAGTTTTCTCTCTTTTTTTGCGCTCTCACTCTTATTTCCCTTTAATAAAGTAACTCCCAACACAAAGCATTTCCCTCGAGTGGGGTGGCATGGAAAAATGGCACAATTTTTAGAATGTCATCATCTTGTGCTGCTCCTTTCTTTGTCCAGCGAGCCGAAACACCGCGCTACACAGCGCTATGAAAAGCTCATCGAAAAGTATAATTTACAGTTCGCTTTTCACTTCATTTCAAACGATGGAATGGCCCAGCCAGTGAGACGAACAACCGTTGGGAGTATAGTTTTGGGGTGAAATTATTACTGTTGAATGTAGTTGAATGAAGTTTTGCAACAACAAAAAGAGGAATCCAATCGAACGGTTTCCAACGGAATGGAGTGCAGCGTGACGGTGCTGTATGCATTCGATGGAGTCAATGTGGCGCATTGTTCTGTAAAGCGACGTCTTTCAAGCAGGCCAATCAAAAAGACTCATGAAATCCTCCTTTAAGAGAAGGGCTCTTGAAATGTTGTGTCTGTCTGTGAGTGGTTCATTTTGCTGTTACTACGAAAGGATGCAAATGCTAGCGAATTGTTATAATTTGAGTATCAAACTAAAGGCTTGTGTGCGTGTGTTTAAGTTTGTATGACTTCTACCAAATTGGCTAAACTCTGCATTCAAAGTTGATTTCCCTTTACGACCGGAAACTGAATCCGAACATCAACAAAGATTCTCAAAGATTCTTGGTGTTTTTTTTTTTTGCAATGCGACCTTAAACCGAGTTCCAGTCCACCAGTTAAGGTTGAAGAATTGATAGAATTTAAGAAAATGTAACACAATTAATTCTACCTGTGTAGAATGAAAAATCAGTGAACTGTACATAGTAAAAGCAAACCAACAGTGTGTCCTGATTGATTTTTTACTAGGAAAAATACAAATTTTGTTGTGTTAAAACACCGTACGAATGTAATCTAAACACGAACGAAAACTCTTCTAGAAAAAAAAAACATGGAATTTGAAAACTAAGATTGCAAAGGAATTTGTTACGATGCTTCTATCTGTCAAAGCACAATGTGTGAGATATTGTTTTGTTATCCTTCCTATACTGTGTTTAAGCTGTATCATAAAACTAGCAAGTAATCGTTTACTGAGTTCAAAGTTGCAACACAAAAAAACATACAACTCAATCCTGGCTGTCATTGATTGCAAAATGTTTTGCTCACTTTGCTACAAGCAAAGTGCAAATAAACGTTTAAAATAAACATACTGCGAACTAAATTAAACTGCATTGTAAAGCGAAAAAAGCTGGAATGGAAAAGGAAGGAGTAAAAAATATTAAATTTGTTACCATTTTCTGGAGATTCTAGTTACAGTACCGAAAACTAAGCAAAACATAGTCTTTCCGTTACCTAGTGTAAAAATAAAAGAATTAAAGACAAAATAATAATAAAAAAACTTCATTACTCACAGCGGTACGAAGCAAACTAGCTGACAAAATGTTCACTCACACACAAAGACCAGTTAAACATTAATGAAACACTGCTCGGTGTGGCAACTCAAACCAAAACAAACTCTAAAGGAAAAGATCAAATAAAGAAAATCCGACAAAAATAAAACTGTAAAATAAATTCATTTTGATTTCGATTCGAAAGTGTAAAAACAACAACACAAACCTACAAAAAAAAACCAAAATCGAACAATGAAGATAGAAAAACCGAAAGAGAAATGTGAACAAAAAGAGAAAAAACTAGCAAAAACAATAACACTGTAAGGTATTCACAAACACATTCATTAACAGACAAAAAGAAAAAGAAGCATGAAAAACAAAGAAAATTCGAAACTAAAAACTCAGACAACATATACAACAAATAATACTCTAACGGAGCCACACACAAGTAAGAAATATGTGAAAAAAGTAGTTAAATCTCTTCGATCTGAAAACTATGTTAATGTGCAGTGGCTGCGTCAAGTGTGGAAGCAACTTCCCGCAAAACTAGCGAAAAAAAAGGGAAACAATGGAATTAGAAAAATGTGGGATAGGATTGCAAAATATCTAGTGGAATTGTAATCGCTCGAAGGTTATGTGTGTGTGTGCGTGTGTGAGTGCCTGTTACATCCTCCTGCAGGCAGCAACTCACACATCAGGGAGCATAATGGGAATTGTAAGCGTTTGTTGAACTTCTTCGAGCTGTCTTTAATGTCGGACAAACAGTGCATACCCTGCCCACTGCCCGCCGTTGGTCGTTTGTGGCATAGGATAGATGCATTTATCACAACAGGAATTTATGGTAGCAAATGAGCAAAGAATGTGCGCATCGGTGCGTGGCGTGCATTCTTCATCCAGCACGACAATATATTCAACCATGCGCAAACGAACAAACAAAACGAAAATGTCAAAATGATAATCTGTAATTGGAAAACACTAAAACGAAACCTCTTAGGCACAAAACACACAAAACACCCACACAAACACTGTCAGTAAATTGGTCGAACAAAGAGTGTAAAGTAAGCAAAACACACATACACGAAACTATCGAACAGAGGGTGAACATCAGTCGGTGAGCTGGCGATGGCACGAAAGGGAAAGTATATAGCAAAACGTAACGATTAAAAAACAGGAAGACAAGAAGTATCGACAGGAAGTGAACAAGAGCAAAACAAAAAGTCTAATAAAAAACAAAACTTTCTTTTCGTATAAAAATTTAAAACACCGTTTGTTTGATCTTTTTTGATCGTTTGAAATCATTGTCAATGAAAGAAATGTCAAACTTTACAGAGTCGACTTCCAATTCATCTTCTTGGCACTATACGCTTAGAAAGTCTTGCGTTGGATAGGCGCCTCTTTAACTTCGTTTATAGTTTTGCTTAAGCGCCATGGTTCTGCGTGTAGATGAAATGTTTAAACGAGATGTGATGAACAGCCGTATCGTGTTAGTAACCATTGTTAAAGAGTACTTTTCTGTCCAGCTGTACTAGAGGGAAATAAATCGTACTTTTAACGCGACGAGAACTGAACAACAAAGGTGTTAACCGAGCGAATCAATAGCATAGACTGTCTAGACTGTCTGAAGGTTATTGATGAAAATCTTCCTTACTTGAACGTTGGAGACATTGATACCTTACCTGGGTAGAAAGACTCTCGATGCTCATCATGGGAGGAGGCCGGCCAGGCACCTTTGGAGATTGAGATGGAATATCTCTTAAAGGCCTACTGGGGGTTTGAGGCCTTACGTTTTGTAGAGGGACTCTCAGACCTCTTGAAAGAATTTAACGCCTGGTTTAGCATTTTTCAAGTGTTATTCGTGTACTCTCTGGGAACAATTTCTCTCTCTAGCGACCGAGTAACTTAGAAGACAACTTGATTTTTACCCAATTCCTAGAATAGTTTTTGGTCGCTCAACTTGCAACCTAAAAATATTCCTAATCAGGTTTTCTTAATATGTTACCATACATTCAAGGGGTTAAATTTGCTGATTTCTCCTTCTTTCTTCCTCCTTTTACCTCTCCTTATTACCTTTCTGATCCATTAAACGTAAGCAATGGCAAATTAACATAGGGAGATAAAGATAAATACAACAATAATACAGCAGAAATACTCTATCAACTGTAATGTATAAATCTATAGCCTCACAAGTGCCTGATGGTTTGATAGATGATTAAGATAAATTATAATCAATATCATCCACTTAATAAACTGTCATCGGACAGTCCTATCATTTCACCTATTTTAAAAGTAAAGGATGCACAACTGACCCTTCATGCAAGGTTCTTTGATTGCAAAACACCTGTTCTAGCATTGTTGCACACACATCGTGTTATTCTGGAAAGTTTATCAAATGATCTGTTATTTAAATTAAATGTATGCCTCTTGTATTTTCAAGGGAATCATCGTTCGTAATCGATCATACGATCATTTGCAATCATGCTAAGGCGAAATGCTTAGAGCCCCATTAAGCCACTAAAAATTCAGAATGGCCTAGCAGATCTAGCAGAAGCCAATTAAAAGATGAGGATTTTCGTTCACCTATTGCAACATCTTATCTTAAAATGGTACATCAGAACTTGATCGAACCCAATGACTAACTGTTTCTTGCATTGTCTTACGCCAAAACAGTTCCTGCAGAGAACTTTTTTCGGAGGTCCACATCTTTCCCGTTTTTTACATATGGTTGTCATATGTGTCGTCAAAGATCTAAAAAAAGGAAGAGAATCGATATTTTCTTTCAGCATCCAACACTACCCATGACTCAGAACGTCGTCGAACAGTTCATCAGTACAGTTCACTCGTATTCTATGACGTTTCATTCTTTTTTCAAAGGCAGAACTAATTACTTTTTTTGTCCAATCAAGATGATATAATTTAAGACAATTAACAGTAATGCTTTAAACTATTGTAAACTATTTATTTCCTATCCAAAAACACAGTAAGGTAATACGTATTTTTCGTATTTTTTATTATGTAAGTCAATTTAAGAATGAATTAGACAATTTATTTTGCATTTTTTCATGACACAAAACGAAGTAAAATTGCAGTGAAGTGATTTCACAAAGTTTATTCTAAAGCGCAAAATTTAAAAAAAATACTGTTTTCACGCGGAATGTTTACCAAAATGAATTACTTTCGTTCAACCAACCAAACTACCAAGTAAAAAAAAAAGTGGCATCCTGAAAACCCCAGCGTGTCGCATATAAAGTTTATTACAACTTTAACACATTCCAGCCCCACCGACACCAAAAAAACGCACAACGACCAACGCGCTACAATCTGCAATGAAGAGATCTCATTATCTAACCAACCAGTAGGAAAATTCATCATCTTCTCCCGAGCACAAACTCAACTACAAAATCTTTTGGTGGTTTTCCCTGCGCATAATAAGCACCGCAAACGGAAATTCCCATCCACTAGCTGCTAGACGTAACGAGACAAGCCAGCAAGTAAGCCGGCAAAAGCAAACAACAAAACAAGAACGTACCGGAAGTTGTCGACGTGTCGCCCGTACTTCATATTTCATGCACAGCGCACTCATCCCCACCTCGATGTTCGCTGATATCATTCTTGGAAAATTCGTCCTGCTTTTTGGGTTCAGTTTATTTCGTTTTTTCTCTTGTGAAATAGTCACACCTACGAAAGTACGAACTCACACAGACACACAAGCACTCAAAACAAGTATACATACCAGATAAGGATGCGGTTCCACTCGCCCTCCACTTCCCATTATGAGTATCGCTATGCGCGTAAAGAATGTCACCAGCACTCACTATGGCACAAGACATTACACCACGGTTAGACCTGTCAATCGCAAATTTACAAGTGCTCCTCGGTGCCGTTGACACTATGCTCTTGCTTCAAGGGATCTCCTATACTTGCTGAATAGCAAAAAAAAAACCCCAAAAAGGAAGAAGAAAAAATTGTGATCCCCTCATTCCGTTGGGTTGCGTTCTCGTACCGAAAGTTTTTACGATCTAATTTCACCTGATTACAACAAAGCCACAAAGGAGTTAAGGGAAAACCCGTTCCCAGGCGCATTCCCAACGTGGTTATGTCCTTTTGGCATTGCCCTCAACCCGAGATTATAAACCTTTCCTTGCTCTGAACCCAAACTCAACCCCAAACCCAAGCTGTGATGAGCTCACGCCTTTCAACGATTGCAGTGCAAGGCGTTAATTAATTTTATTCTTTTTCCACTTCACCTGCACGCTTGCAGACGTACACAATATTTTGCCATTTTATGTTTGAAGGGTAAGGTAAACTTTGCATAAGCATACACACACACGCATGCATACAAACACACGTAAAAACATGAAGCCAGTTGTAGATTTTTGACATGTCGTCCAGTCGTAAAACATTGCGGTGTGACCGGATTGCATAAGTCGTCCGTGCTCGTCGGGACTCTTCATCGGGTGGTCATCTTTTCGGACGTTCCGGATCCGGCCATACCAGCAAGCGCGAATCCTTGATTAGGGTGGAAGCTTTTAGTGGGAGCTTTTCCGGTGATGAGCTGAGGGCTCAGATGGTGTTAGCCAAGGTTACCCGGGAAGCATGGCCTATAATCACAAGTACGTGCCGGAAAGGTGTGAGCAAAAGTTTGTTTAACAAATTTTAAAACCATTTTAATACCAAAAGGTGCGATGTGAGTTCACAAATATTTACAAGATGGCATGGTTTGCAAAAGTTTAGAGGGTAAAACACGTTTGACACTAAAAACGGCAGAGTTTAGAGGTTAAGGCACTTTTGACGCTAAGAACGTTATTAAATGAATTTTCCATCTATTAAGAAACCTCCATTAGTTGCAGGTTATTCATCATTTGTTTCTTACATGATACCCTATCTATAAATGTTGGCATGATTTTCGGTAGAAACGACAACAACACTCTCAAACGCGATAAAACATTCTGACGAGCCCAAATGCAAACGTAGCAACAACGATTTGAACCAAGCAATTCCCGCTCGGTTCAAATAACTGTTGATTAGCTAATAAAACCTTTCCTGGAAAACAAAATTGTTGAACACCTGCAGACGCTCAAGGTATTCCGACAAATCAGCTTTTCTGTCCGTAATTGATGTCTATGCGTCGCGTTGCTAAGCCGTAGAGGGTGGATAAGCAACGAAAATTCAGGCAAATTTTAGGCAGACATAATCATGATAAGCACGTATTTGAAGCTTTAATTAAATTCAGATTTTACATACTTTTCTTATTGATTAAACTATATGTATTTTAAGCACTAGAAAATGCTCCTTGTCTATACGTGACCAAAGACATTCCACTGCTACAAAAAGCGAGCAAAACTTGTCTTCTCAGTCACTTAGAGTTCTCTAGACAAGGCACGACGAGTGCTTTGAAGGATTGGATTTCTTACGAGCCAAACCAGGCGTTAAATTATTTCTAAAGGTGTGACTGACTCTAACGGTGTGTATTAAAAATATAAGAAATATTCCTTTTGAATATCCAAAGTCGCTTGACCGACTTGCTCCACCGAAGAGCGTCGAGAGTCTCTCTGTCCAGGTAATGCTTCAATTTCTCCAACGGTTGTATTTATATATTTTCGCTAGAGCGCTAGAGGCTCCCTTGAAGCGGAACGGTACAAAAAGTGCACAATACACGAAAAAACGTGGAAGAGATAAGTTAACATTGAGTAGGTCGCACATCGCGAATAAAATTTAAAAATACAGCGCGCGCCATATCCGGTTGGTGACGATCACAGACGACATTGAATTCACGGCACATGCATAAACAGAGGCACCAAATTGGGTACGGCGATTTTATACGTCGACCATCGATCTTGCGTGAAGCTATCTCGGTGGGACGTATAGGCTAAGGCCAGATAGTTGCCCCGGCAAGTCGATCCGGTTGTCCAGGAGTCCCACAAAAAACAACTTCCTGGCGTTGCAGTTTCGCTGATTTAACGGCTCTTTGCCTAGCAGCGCACATCGTCCATCGTAGACCATTTCCAGATGGATTCCAGCCGTGTCAGCCGGGACCATACAGCTGAAGCGTATTCCAAAACTGACAGCACCAAAGAGCAGCAATTTACAGCATTTTGATGCACACGGGGTCAGTGAAGACGCGAGCTATTTGATTTAGTAAGCCGATCAGTTGGTTGCTCTTAATGACGACGTGCTCCAGCTGGTCGTGGAGGCTCAACTTCTCGTCAAGAAGCACACTCCCAGGACACCCAACGTTCAAGTAAGGAAGATTCTCATCAAGGATCTACTCCCTGGACAGTCCATAATTTGAAAGATATTAGTTTGCTCAGCTAGTATCTTTGTTGTGTCGTTCTCGTCAATTATATTTTTTAAATTCTATGCTCATACAGAAAAACACATATTAAAAATCAACGAATATGTTGTGTATTCTATTCGGTCCAGTGGATCAAGTGAAATTCGACACTGTTCTACTTCTTCTTCTTAGCTTAACGACCTCTAAGTTCATCGATAGTCCGGACCACGGAGGAACGGTCCGGATTAGATTCGAACCCCTGCCCTACCATTTGACGAGCGGCCCCACTGTCCCCTATACCACCAGGCCACCCTGAAAGACTGATCATCAGATGTAGTTAAAACTAAAAAATCCTTATTCGGTGCAACATTAACCCATCCCGAAACAAAACGCACACCGCTCAACGTGACATGAAAAAGACTTCATTATTGTAACATTTTGCTCAAATGAATGCTAATTTAAGCATTCATTCTTTCCAACAAATGTGCTGTGTAAAAAGGCATATAATTAGTGCGAACGTGCCGTTTGTTGTGCAACATCTTAAGCGTCGCTCATTAAAGTGTGTTCATTCGAGTTGAATTCGCTCGCAGCAGTATGTGTTGCCTCATGTTTAACTCATCCTTGCGATCATCATTCTTTTTACAATACCATTCCCATTTCCATGCCGACTTTCGCTGGGTACACGCTTTCCATGGAAGAGCGCCAGAAGAGCGAAAGTAAGAAGAAGAAAAAAACCCAACAAAATCTTACTGCCGTGAAAGAAGTCCCGTGTATGGAAAAAGGCAACACAAATCCGTCATTAAACATTGCCTAATTAACAACTTCCGACGGAGCGACAGGCACCGTCGTACAGCACCATACCGGGAAATGGAGTGGAAGACTCTGCTCCTCGCTTACTCACCCTCACGGTTCGTTCACCCTCGAAACACCGTTACACTTCAATAAGCATAATGTGGAAGCTTTTTTTTTTTTTTGTATGTGCTTGGGGGTTTTGCTTCCAGTGTCGAAGAAAAACTTCACCGTACGACGCCATTACACACCCATATGGTTCATGTACAGGTAAGCCAAGCAATAAGGGCACAGGAGTTAAAGAACAAACAGGCGACCCGATTTAGAAACGAGGCGCCGAAGACAAATGAAACTGTTATACTTGTGTGCGTGAGGGTTGACAAGTTATGTGGTGCGTGTGGGATATTATATTTGGTGCGCTGTGCCGTTGTTGTTGCCTCCAAAACAAACCATCGCCAGTAAAAAGGGAATTGAAAATGTTGAAAGTAAACTGAAATCAACACGAAAGGATCAAATGAACGTAGCGCAATAAATATAAAGGGAAAACAAACAACAAAGAATGATACGATTCAACAACTTTGGTCGACTAAACAGAAGCAGAAACGGAGTAGGTATTGTATGGAAAGTCAAAACAAAATGGGAATAATATATACAAAAATACCAAAGAACAAAGAGGGAAAAATAAAACGGCAAAAAAATGGAAAACCATCAAACGGATCAAGCAGACGAGTGAAAGAAAAAGAAAAAAGCTTTTCCTTATCAGTCAACAGCTCGCACAGGAAATTATGACAGCTATATATTTCACATTATGAATGTCGCGCTTAACATTATTCTGATGTATTCAAATTTCCTATCGGGTAGGGCACTAGGGGAGTAGGAACGATGCACGAGCCGGCACGGATAAAGAAATTCTCTAGAAAGAACTGTATAACATGAGCCCTAGAATGTACATACGAGAAGGCGAGCACGCGCGCGTGTGTGTGTGTGAAATGATACACGGGCTAAGCATCGTGTAGGCAAATCCGTCCTGGCAGACGGAAAAGAAATAAATCTTTCCACTGAGCGCTTGACGGGCACACGTCTTGATGTTAATTTTGGATTCCGGGAGAATTGCCGGGGTTTTTTTTTGCGGTTCACCGGGACCGCGTCACGACCGACGAGTGTAAGCAATCGATGCAACGAGCGTGAGCGTGAATATTCATTACACGTATCCTGGCAGCAAAATCATCTACCAAACAACTAACAGGATACTGGATAGGGGATTTATTATTATTTTTCCGTCCACGCATTTTTTCCAGGTGCAATTGCACGATGTTGCAACCCGGACGGTGGGTAATGGCAATAAGTGTGCAAAATTGAAATTATTTCCCGCAAGCTTGCGCTTTGTAATTTTATATTCTCCGCTGTTGGAATATCTTACGCGGTTTCTAATGACATGTTTTTGTCATTTGATGCGTGTGCGTGCTATTTTTAGCAATTACACATTTTGCTAAAACTGCTCGCAGATCGATCGATGCAATATGCAAAAAAAGAGCGAGGTGAGTACTTTCCAACTCACAACCACCATTGTGACACCCGGTAGATTTAAGGTTATGTGCTAATGAACTCACACCAATCGGTAGTTGGTGGTTGGATTGCTCGGTATGCAACAACAGCTGAGCGGTAATAGTTCTGCAATCTATTGATAGCCTAATAGCTTCTACTACTTTTCTATGTACAAGGATGTTTGTAGAAAATACGTGAATTTTTCACATGACATGAGGTGACATGTATCGTTTACAATTATTGAAACGTTAATTTGGTAGCGATCAAAGGAGGATTAAGCCATTCTGAGTCCTATCCCTATTTATATCATCCTATCATATAATAGTCCTGAGCCCTATTCGTAATGAGTGTTGGGACTACTTCAAATGAAAAGTGCTGATCGAGAGAGCGGAAACCCTTTTTATTGTCGACTTCTAATTCAAAATTTAATATTTTGGGCCTCATCCACAGGCTTACATCCAACATAAACGATCAATTTGTTTTGCTGTTTAGTTTAAACACCCCTCGCAATGTCTTTGACTTCATAACAGCATGTTTAACCTATTCGACCTGCACTTGTTTGACCTCGTTCCCCTACCTTTGGTACTCATTGAACTCTATTAAAGCTCTTTATATACCCATTTTTCAGGCTAGTTAAGTTAAGTTAAGTTTGAACTAAAGCCTTATGGGTAGATAATGAGAATAACTGAGTGACTAAAAACTCTCTCCATTTATTTGCAGCTTATTGGAGTCTCATAGATTTCATTCTTTCTCTTAATTCGTACAATGCAATCGAAGTCAACCCAGTCAAAATGGTTTGAGTCAAAATGGTGACTCAAACTTTATTTAGTGCATCTCCAATTCAAAAATCATCCATGAATTCCGCTTCGTACTTTAGGAAGAGTTTTATAGCTTACTCAAGATACTCAAGAGTTTTATGGCTTACTGCAGATAAGACATAATTTACCAAAAACTTTCAAACATAACACAAATTCTGCTCTTTCAAAGCCCTGTTGGGCGAGATGGCATAGTAACAAAATATAAAACCAGCCTCGTGGGATCCACCACTGAAATCGACACACTTTTCGTTAGGGCTCGAAGAATAGGCTACAATCTTATAAGTTTTAGATGAACAATCAGTTGAAAACCCTCCGAACGTCGCTGTTGTCACATCCACATACTCTTGCTAGAGGAAATTTGTTCTGCAACTAGAATACATCCCAAACAAAAAGTCTTGGGCAGCTGCTAGTGGCGAGGCTTGCTGACACCAAGGTGGCATTGCAGTATCCAACGACAAGCTTCAGGAGTGTATGGAAAATCATAAGCAGCAAACAGCTAGCCTATTGATGCGATTGTACAACAAAATAGCTCATGGCGAGCTAATGGAAATGAATCGAGCATTTTCCAGAGCGGCAATTGCTTGGAATGGCCTGTTACAGGTCATCATCAAAAGCATTTCATCCAACCTCTGTCCTACATTCCTTTCCCTCCGCTTGCCTGTACTGAGTAACATTAGAAAAAGTAAGCAGATCCTTATCCTACGTTTGTTTGCTAACTATATCATCCGCATTGCTGGAAACAACAATGCTGTGATAAGTAAAGAAATCCTTAAATGTTCATTGTAACCTGTATTCGTCACGGTTGTTTTTTTTTCCTGATTCGGCTGCCGAATGTATTGTTTTACTTCAGCCTTCGGTGGCTTGGCCGAAAGGATGTTGTCATTCACGTAATCAAGGCAATGACCGATACTTCCGGTAGAACTGATAAATTATGTAAGTTATACGTTACTAAATTTCATCTTTTTGCTTCACAAAATATTTTAAAAAATGTATGCATTTCATGGTGCTATATCGATTCCATTTATCGGCTGATTCTGCAGAAAACGACTTTTTTTAAACTTTACTCAAAAAAGAACACGTGGTTAATAAATAATCCATGTAAAAGCAGAAAGAAGGATGTCCTCTAGCAAAATTATTTAATCTACCATAACTGATTATTGACAATAGATAAATCTCCATGTTCAAGAAGCAACAAGTGTTTGGCTTCAGGCGCTTGAATGATGATAGTCAACGCTGGTCCCTAAAAACATGTAACCAGACCAACCTGTGAACTTTTGGGCTACTTGAACTTCAAGATATGAGAAGCATTAGCTATTTTATATCCAACCGAAGCAATTTAAATAAATCTTTCACTTCATACAACCATTTTATACCAATAAAATTCAAACGATAGCTAATTTCCCCCAATTCTCTTGCATCAAAATGGTTTGTGAGTGCTTTTTAAATACGCTTTTATGCTTTATGACAACAACAAAATAATTCTTTTGCATCATTTCTATTAAAATGTTCCACAATCTTCAATCGTATTGCGTATTTCATAACACAAGCAAAAATATTTAAACACGAAAGGCACAAATCGAAAGGTTTGCAAAACTTTCACTCCACACAAAACGTAAAATCACTCGCAAACGCAAAACCCATCCAAGTATGGTACGTTCAAAAATTTTTGAACCGAACTCGAAAGCAACGGAAAATGAGAATTTCTTGCTGCAATCTCTGTAGCTGCATTCGGTTGCGGTGCAAGTGGTGAACAGCATTAAAAAAAAATCAGCTTCAACCTACTTCTACAAGCCACCAAGCGTAGGAAAGCGCTCGAGCATGGAATGACCAAAAGTTTTGTGTCGGTTGCAGTTGTTGTGCTTGTTTTGCTATTTCACTTCAGGTTAGTTTGTCTCCCTGTCAACCTTTTATAATTTAAATTATCTTTCTTGTTATCAGCCATAATTCTAGCGACATTGAAATCAAAGATAGAACCACCGGGCGATGTGCAAGTTTTAAGGTTCGGCAGGCAAGAAGGAGACTGGGAGAGAAAAATCATTCGCAATTCCTTATTTTTATTCGGACAGCGAGGAATGTTTAGCTGCGGAGAGATGGGAAAAGAACCAACTCAAGAACACTGCGCTCTAAACCAAAAAATATATAATTTTCATTCGTGATGCAGGAAGCATTCGCTTACTCTTAAAAATGAGATTAAGAAATCAATTTTCTGCATTTTATTATACCGCAAGCAGTTCATTCTTTTTGCTCTGCATTCGTAGTTGCCTCTGCGGATAGTTTTGGAAGGTTTTCTTTTTCTCGTGAAAGAATAAAAATCAAATCTTCTTGAACTTGAACTTATTTCGCACATATCTTAGAACTTCGATCTATCGTCTGACATGGCGGCAAATTGGGAAGGTTATCCCAATTCGTAACTAGATGCAACGATTGGATTAGGAGAAGGCCGATTAGTGGTGTTAGCAAGCGGTGGTGCTTAAATGCTTAAATTGTGATAAAATTTTAGAAACAATTTTGCCTCTAGTGAGACTAGAAACTAGAACCACCGATGGTCTGACTCCGATTCACCAACGAAGAGTGAAAACTTTTCCAATTCAACAGCTGCTCTCTGGCTGCGCTCTGACCATATCTGACCCATCCATTGCTTTTCTTCAACATTTGTATTATTTTAAACGAGTATTTGATTGGCTCGTACGATGAAGATGTTCCAATTTTAACTTTCGCTCCGTAAGTGTAACTGCCAATACAGACAAATACGAATATTTTCGTGGGGGCCAGAAGGATCGAGTTGTGATAGGAAAACTTTCGCACATGCACGTCTGCTCGATAGCGCGATCGATATGGCAGCTGTATCAGCATCGGCTTTCCTTGGTGGATACGAAAGAAATTGTTAAGAATAATAAAAGTATGGTTCAGTTTTGAGAGTTTTACAATTGGGAAAGGTTATATAAAAGCAGTTAGCACGAAACGATGAAGTGTGAAAGAGATAATGAAAATAATGCTTGCGTACGAAATGAAAATGGATTAAGTTATTAGTTACTTTTATGCATGAAAAAATTCATTAACTATGTACAATAAGTGAGGTAAACAAATCTTGTTCACGCCGACTGCCGCTGTCAATGCGCCGAATGCCAGATCAGGTGTCGGAAAAAAATGTCGGAAAGTGATAAAGCAGTGAGAAGGGCCAACAGTATAAAAAAGCGAATAGCCGGGAAACTCTCTCTCTCTCTCTCTCTCTCTCTCTCTCTCTCTCTCTCTCTCTCTCTCTCTCTCTCTTGTTAGTAGAAAAAAACGATAAATTATAGTCTAAATTTTTCGACGGCACTACTTTTTTTTCGATTTTTTTCAACAAAAATTCCTTCTAGCTAGAAACTACTTTAAACCGAGTATGCCCGGGATAAGGCAAAGAATAAGGAGGAAATGCCTTATCAATATAATTGTACTTTTTTTTTCAACACCGTCATATTCAATTGTAAATAAATAAATAAATAGAAACTACTTAAACTTGTATTAAACTATTAATACAACTCCATAGTACACTGACGTGTGCCGTTACGCCTCATCTTTTCTACATTTTTTATTTGTTCTACCTATTTTATAACTCTAAAAAATATCTACATAAAACAAGTGAAACTAGAAGAAAACGGAAGCATTACATTCACATCCTTTATGGCTATCGCTTCACCCTTACCCAGTACGCTTCAACATAAAAATGAAACCAAAATAAAAATGATTGGCTTTTTACCTCCCGCACTCGTAAGATTTTCAGCGTTGCGTTCATTATAAAAATGCAATTAAAAATTTCGTTACTTTGATGGTGGCAAACATTGGTTGCGGATTGGGCTTTGATTTCGTTGCACATTTCGATGCATTCGAACCCACATCAAAGGCAGGCATCCGACACGGTGGCATGTAACGATTAAAAATTACGTTGTCAAATGTATTAATTGCTTGCTGGTACATTGCTGTCATAACCATCGATCGATCGCAAGGATGGATTTATCCGGTGGGGGTAGTTTAAAGCGGAACTATCTTGAAGAGTTCTTTGAGGGTTGAAAAAGATAAATTGTTTAGTAAAATTATTCGCAATATGTGGGATTTTATCAGATATTTTGTTTGTGTAATCTCTAGTAAGGTTTAGTTGCCTTAACGACCTCTCTAAGATTTCGCTGAATGGCTTTCTAGACGGTACCATGTAGTTGGATATTCAGTCCTCACTACGGGAGGATTCTATGTCACCTATACCACCAGTTCGCCTCTGTTAGAATAAAATCTCTGAATGTCCCAAAGATTTAAGTCAATCGATCTCTAATTGATTGTAACCTCTGATCTGTTTTTAAGTAAGAATTTACTATATAAAACTATTTCTGATATACGGTGGAGGCTTTACTGTATGCCATGTTGTGACGACGAGTGGCTATTATTATTATTATTATAATTATTATTATTATTTATTAACGTGTTGTCTGCCTATAGGCTACACTATACTCTTACACTCTACTTAAAATTATTTAACTCTAAACTTAGAGAAATGGGGAGGGAGTTGAGTGCTAAAGGGAAGACCGCATACTGGAGCGTAAGGATGGAAGGGAGAGATGGAAATCGAACACAAGAGACGAGGAGTTAAACGAACGCAGTGCCCTCAAGAAAGGATCGTTGCGACCGGCAGACGTACGGCGCCTAGGGATAATCAAAGGGGGACGAATACGAAGGGAACGGTTAGGGACATAGAACGGGATGGAACCAAGCAGAGAAGGAGCATCTATACAGTTCAACAAGAGGGAAGCGACAAAAAGTGTTTGGGAACGTGATCGACGGTCTTCGAGAGAGTCAAGACTCAGCAACTGACACCTTGACTCGTAACCGGGCAGGGTGGAGGTGGATCTTCCAAGGAATTTGCGAACCGCAAACTTGGTAAAAGACCTCAGCACCCGCTCGATTCGATCCATATGGATCCGAGCCGTTGGTGACCAGATTACTGAGCAATACTCCAGCAATAACCTGACCAGCGAACAGTACAGCGTTTTCAAACACAGAAGATTAGAGAAGTCACGTACGCTTCAGGATACCCAGTGTTTTCCAGGCTCTAGCAACCATAGAGTCGATGTGGGACGTTAGGGTAAGGCCACTATCGAGCCATACGCCTAAGTCCTTGACCAGCGAAACCCGGTTGACTAGGACCTGATCAAGCACATAAGGATAGAGGAAAGGAGTGCGGGAACGAGTAAACGAAATGATTTGACACTTCACAGGACAAAGGGTGAGAGAGTTATGAGCACACCAAGAGGAAAAACGGCTAAGAACAGTTTGAAGGAAAACGCAATCCGCGCCCGATGAGATTGGGAAAAAGATTTTCACATCATCGGCATAGCAAAGAAAGCTATCTTGTGGCAAGACAGAAGTAATGTCATTAAGGAATAGGACGAACAGTAGAGGACTTAAGACACTACCCTGGGGAACACCGGCTCCAGAACAGAAGGAAGTAGAGAAATTAACATTTAGTTTAACACGATATGTACGCTCACTTAGAAATGACTGCAACAAGGAAACAATTATGCTGTTGAGAAATTGTGACAATTTCTCAAGAAGTAACTCATGAGGAACGCGGTCAAACGCGGATTTGAAATCCGTGTAAATAGCGTCGACTTGAGGCACAACATCAAGATGAGTCGACACGAACGACGTAAAACACATTAGGTTGGAGGAAGTGGAACGTTTAGGAACAAACCCGTGCTGTTGAGGGATAGGGCTATGGTGTATGTAAAGTAATTATGATCCATTTTTAAATTGAGCTACATTTTTGACATGTTTTACACCTTCAGTTTTATTTACTAAATAGTTTATTGAGACTAACCGGTCATTTATCCTTTCTTATCTTGGTTCATGAACGTTCATAAGTTTCTAACTATTGAACAAAATGTTATCCTACAACAACACTTGTAATCTTTACCGAACGATTTAAAAAATTTACTCAACCCAACAACGTAGGGCAAAATGTCTTGATATCAATGCCGAACCTAATCGTAACTATTCCCAAGCCCTTCCTGTCAATTTCCATTTGCCCCTCCACACACCCATCAATCATGAACCATAATTGTATAATAATGTAACAGAAACTCGCCGTCCATATCTTCTCCCCATTAATGGAAAAGGTAGCCAGCCTTTGGTTCATAATTTCCCGCGTGAGAAACAATCTATTACACACCTTCCTCCCAACCACATGCCCAGCATAATTCGACTAAATTATGTGTGAACTTTTTTTACACTCCCTTTTCGCCCTTCTACCCTTTCCCACCTCGAACACCCTTTTTAGCCGCACCACTAACGCCTTGAATGACAGGTTTATTTCCCTTTAATTGTGCCTCGTCGCAGCAAGTTTCATAGTTTTCTTTTTATCATCATCGGTTGCCAGCGGTTCATTTTCACACCGACCTAGTGCCGGCACTAACTTTCCGAAACCAAGCGCCCTTGCCAACTTTTGAAACGTTTTCAATACATTTTATTGTGCCCGGCTGCCCGTTTTTTCCCTTATACCTAACGGCCATCCGGCTGTCGTAGGGTCCCAGTTTTGGTGGTGCCGCGTTTTCTTTAACCGGGGCAACGTTTAAAATTCGCCACCGGCACGCAAATTTCAAATTTATTCCATGCCGGAGGCTTTTTGTGTTGGGTGTTTTCGAGGCTTTTTTTCAGGTGGGAGTGATAGGAAAACGGGAGCCCCGAGCCGGCATTGGAACCGGAAGTACTTTTGCGGTGGTCCAAAATGAAGAAAAGTCTAACACGTTACAGACCGTGTGATGGTGGTGATGGGAATGGATTCTTTTTCTCATGCCCAGGTGAGAAAATGGCATTCTGGTGCTGGAAGCTAATTATAACTTTATTACTTTTTACTCCTTTTGCTATATTGCTGAGTACGGTAATGGTTTTTCTGTTGATGTCGTTTGCGTTTCTATGGCCGCTTCTGGTTCTGATTGGTGCGTTCATGTCTACGGGCAATGCATAAAAATCGGCTGGTTAAGAATCCGGTGAACACGCACGATGTGGGAAGCGGATAAAAGGTTAGCAGGACGAAATCTATTACTCCAGCTGGGGCAACATCAACAACACGTGGTGCAATGTTTGGACCATAAATGAAACAAGTCAATCAAATAATGGACTCGTTCGGTAGGTGTATTTGCGATATAAATTTCGAAACTTGCCTTAGATTAAGTATTCATGCATGGCTTTTGATATTTCGATCTAGTTTATGATTCGCAAGACACAGCATAAACTGAACATAAATGAAGCTTATCGCCAAATTACAAGCCATTCTGTTACATATCGTGAACAATTTTTATTCCTAACCAACTCAACAAATCATATCGATCAAAACCAGATACGCCCACAGGTTCCAAAAACTCCAAACGGCTCTTCAGTGTTTGTTGGGTCATGTTTGGCATCAAACACAAACACTAACTTGTACACAGTTTTGCACTCAAATGGTGTTGATTAGAAAATAAAAGCAAGGTTTCTTTCGACGGTTATCACATGTTTGCAAACAATTTGGCCGAATACAGCGAAAGTTGTGACATTTCCGAGAGCTGTAGTAATTTCTCTGATTGCGTCCTATTGTTCATGACTTTCAGCATCTGCAATACCTGGAATGGTGGTGGCCCTTCACGTATGTTGTACGTTTGCTTGGAAAATCACATTAGATTGCTTCTTAGAATTGTGTGTGGAGTAACGGTCAAAACCATTGACAATTCTAACAGGCAAAGAAGTTTAACACAATTAGTGCTGCAATGTAGCATGTTTGTTTCCATATAATTTGTTTGCAGCACTTTACATTTATTGATACAAAAAAGTAATTATAGTGTTATGAAATTCCACTAGTTACCTTGGTTCTATCGTGAGAAGACTGGCTCAGTTGCCATCTCTATCACCAAATTGAGCTCGATGAATATATTTCAATAAATTCTTCAGCAAGATTTTTGATCAAGGAAATAATGAGATACTCTTAGATGTCGAGTTATTTATGAAAATATTCACTGTATAGAACACACTTTACTGTACAGGAAACTTTTCGTTCATAAATTTTGATTTTCTATGCATTAAATTCAGGATTGCCTCATTACAGCTGCCATCGAACTGCTGCATGTCTCGAATGAACTGCAAAGCCTGGAAGCAACCTTATTACCTAATCATGCTGCTCCTGCCATGCAATCAACGCTGGACGAGAGCTAACAGACTCTTTTTCAGACAACTAATTATGTCTTCTGTTTCATCATCAGCATCCAGTGACTGAAGAGATTTTTTGTTTGTTTCAAAACAATAGCAAAGCCAGCACATGTATCAAAACAAAAACATCTCTCATCGTCTTTCTTCCTTCAATGGAGACGCCCGGTACTTCATTCAGCGTCTGCAACCAAACCAATTTCTTCGTCTGATTTGTTTATTGCTGTTCCTCATCCGCCGAATGTGCATAGCAGTGCAGCAAGACAGCAACGGTTGGGAAAGTGAAAACGCTTGCTAGGAGATTAATTAAATTTCTTTCGACCGCATCCACCGAACCACCACCAAATAGCTGCACCAAAAGCGAGCAAAAAGCTACAAAAGCTAAACAAACCACATTCTAGAGCCACGAGCATATTAAATTTTCTTTTTTGCTAAATCTTTTCTTTAGATTGAACGAGCGGAATTTCGTTTTCGTTTGTTTTTATTCAAGGTTGATGCACTTTTATATTGTTTTCATGCGGTTGAGGTTCATTGGTCAGCTTGCAGTTCTGTTTTACTTTTTAACTTCTGTTCTCAACATAATTGCCACAAATTGAATATTTCCGATCAATATGAATTTTATTTAATTGTATTTAATTTTTGAAATGAGATAAAAAGTAATAAATTGAAAATTGGAGTTAATCTACTGACACAAACAAAACAACGGCCATTTATATTCTTAAAAGAACCAATAATATACTCATTCTAGGAAATCGTATTATTTTTGTTATTCTTAAGGAACAGCTTGGCCAAGAAATGGTAAATAAATGACAAGCAAATAGATAATACTCTCTGGCTCTGTCACTTATTGAACCTGTTATCAATCGAATCTAATTTAAAACATCCCAATTGAATCAACCAATTACAAGCAACTTCATCTGCTTTTCTGTTCCTTTTCAGCACAGCTTACAAAGCTCGTTTATTTTAAATCTCAATTACTCTTCACCCTCCCATTGCGCTGCTTTCCTCTCGAACCTTTTGTCCGGGAAGGTGATGGTATTATTGTGAAGAAAATTTCGGGAAACAAAAAACCACAAATAAACTCACTCGCACTCAAGCACACAAAACAACCAAAGCCACCGAAAGCCAAACACGAAAATCACAATTCAATTCCGTAGGGGACAGTTTTAATTAAAACGTCAAGCAACATAATCAGCGACAGCGCGCTTGCGAGCGCCTTAAAAAGCTCCTGCCTCGGTGCATTGCTTCGACCGGGTCCTTGAACAACGTAGCCGATAGCCGCTGTCCACGCTGTGCGGTGCTCCAAACAGGCCACAAATGTTGTTCTCTCCCCGTTGCCATACTCTGCCTCAGCACATTCCCAGCCTACATCTACCTTCGATTCGAGGGTACTATTTATTTATTTCATCGCCAGGTCTCTGGGTTTCGCTTCTGGGTTGCTTTTTTTTCTCTCTTTACGGTGCTACTTCACTTGTTATTACTGTACTGTTGAATTTTTACCTTACCTAGTTTGTGTTGTTTAACATTTTTCCCACCTTCTTTTCCTAGATGCCAGCAAGACGATGGTTGCCGTCGCATGGCAATGACAGGAGCAAAATTCAACCGAAATCACAACAAACATCATGCCGCGGAATGACGTGGACGGAATGGTCCGATGGCGAAGGCTGCCAGCGAAACACGCAAACCCTAAGAATTAATACTCAAGAATTACACCAACATACACACACAAAATGGAAGTGGTGTACAAACGAAACAAAACAAACAAAAAAGTGGTACGAAAATTAAACACAGCTTCGCTCGTACAAGAAGGACTTGCGCTTGTCCACCACACCGAGCCGAGGCTAAAGTGGACGATGGTGTGATTTTTTGCATTATTCGTTCATATTTCTTACGAAGCTGTCTTGAGCGTAGGCAAGAAAACTTTCCCACCCCCCCCCACCCCCCCCCCCCCACCCCCACTTCAACCGCTCCTCCAACATGCAAGGGGGAATTGAATAAGAAACTTTCCAAATTAGCATAAAACAAACATTTGAAGGGACGGAAATAAAAAACGGACACAAATCAACGGAACACCCACGTCCACGCAGCGTCGAATGCAATTAAAATTTTTTATCTTCCAAACCACCACCGAGCGCCTGTCACCTCGATGTTCGGAAGCGTACTGAGCTGGACAGTGTGGAAGCTGCAAATGCAAATGTTTTGCTTCAAATGCTTCAGCTCGAGGGGCATTCAAAAGATGGAACCAAGTATGAAAAGCGTGCAATAATGTCGCGGGCACCATCTCGAGTGGTTTTACTGCAGTTTGTGCAGCTTACGCTTGTTTTTCCTTTCGTCTTTTGCCACAGCAACAATCGAACTCTATTACCATTTTGATTGCATTCGACCACTCGAGCCGTGCGAGCGAATTGGTCTGCATTTGGCAGGGTACAGAGTGTAATGTAAAGAATGTGAAGTTTATTGAAATTTATTTGTGTTTTTCTCCCCCCATTATGCCTGCAAGTGACAGATATGGCTGGATAAGGGTCATTTTAAAGATACAAATATGTATAAGATGGACATAAGTATAGGCCAGCCTAAAAGAAAAAAAAGACGTACATTTCAAGATCGCCTCATTATGAACTTTCCTATATTGTCTTATCGTCTAACAAAATACATACTACTACTAAATTAAGAGCACTAAATTAGTTTGATTCCGATCATATTACCCTGGCAGCAATGTAATAAGCTTTGACTTAGCAAAAAATGATATTTTTAAATTTTAATAAAAAAAAAAAAAATATCCGCCGGATCATTCAGCCTAACTCTCACACGGAAGTGTGTGTGTGTCTGCGATGAGAGTAAAGTGTACTAAAATCAGAGAAATGTTGACTGCCAGAGACATCCCCTATATGAGGTACATCTTCCAATTCGTCGGATACAACGGTCTTGTTCTATGATTCCGTTCCCTAATTTTCGTTCCAATCCTCATTCCTTTACACCATTCCTTTTTTTTATAGACCAGTAATCCTACGATGAGACAAGAGTATTCGAGGCCAATTACAACACTGCCGTAAGAAAGGAGGCACGCGAATGGCACTGTAATACTGTACTCCAATCCAGCTCAAGCCCAGGTACAACGAGTTTGGCTGCTTTGGCGTAAGTTTCGGAAGTGTTAGGCGGGTTCAGCCTTGAAAGTAGCGAGTAGTCGCTTTTGCTGCTGTAGAATAGAATTTACCGATCATTCTTGAATTTAGTGTTGATCTGGTTGAGCGTAGAATATCACTGTATGACTGCTCTGAACACAGTACAAAGATAAATTATTGTTTATGTTTGTTTTTACTTACAATTATGAGGGAGTAAGGGAGGGCTCGACGTTTTGGATAGCTTGCATCCGAATACTCCAGGCTGTGGACACTCTGGAACACAAAGCAAATTTGTGTTAAATTGTATCCGCCTGAGAGCACTCTGCGCAAGCTGATGATCCACGATTCATCCTGGAAAATAGCTCTCCGTGAGTTAATTACTCGGACGGTCGTCATGTGGTGGAGAAAAAGAATTGTAATTATAGTCGCCATGTGGTGGGAAGATGAAACTCGGACTTATAATCGCGACGACAACGGAACAACGTGATTGCTAGCTGTGCGGACCAATATCTTTCTTTTATCTGACTGTCCAGGCAGTCTGAAGAATCTAGATGAGAATCTTCCTCACTGGAAAGTTGGAGACATCGAGGCCTTACCTTTCTTAGGGGGACTCTCGATGCTCGATCAGCGGAGCAAGTCGGCCAGGTGACTTTGGATGTTCAGAAGGAATATCTCTTACAGGCATGTTTGAGGTTTGATTCCTTACCTTGGGTAGGGGGACACTCAAACCTCTAGAAAGAATTGAACGCAAGGTTTAGCTTGTTGTACCTTCTCTCTCTCTATCTGTCTGGGTCGAAGGCTTCCTAGACCGCTTTATGTATACCCAATTCTTACAATAGTTTTTGCTCCTTTTTATAACCAAGATTGTTTCTTAGTGGTTGTTCTTTTTGCTATTGCATTTAGTACAAAAATATTTACGTAAGCACAAAATGTGTCGCGATGCGATCGGTTGCTGCACTTACAAGCAATGTGTCGCTATTATTGAACTGATCGATCGGAGCGGTGCGATCGATTGCAGAGTCTGCTTAAAATGTGCGGGATATCATGAAGTTACTTGTTTTGTGTTTTGTTGTTTTGTGTTACTGACCACTGTCTGGACTCGCTGGTTGATTTGAACTGATATTATATTGCATTGCGTCACTCGCTAGCCGGGTGCGCTGATAAGTGTTTGAATGTTCATGTTAAGGCGTGCGCGTGGTCAAAATAGCTGAATGTACATTTCTTAGCTAATGCCAGTTATTTGTTAAATTGGTGAGTTTCTGCTCATCGTATAATGCTAAGTAACGCTTGTTGTATGCGAGATACTGTATACTCTGGAGAGATGTTTAGCAGATATGCTAAACTGGAATGTCCTTTAGTTCCACCATCGCTGCAGCTTCTATCTACTCGGTAGTTTCAAAACTGTGTCCTCGAAGAGGCCGTTCTAGCTTGTTGAACAGCCAGAAGTCGACTGGTGCCAAATCTGTCATATAAGGCGGTTGCGGAATAATATAGGTACCAGTTGTTGCGAAAAACTCCCTCGAAATTATGGCAGTATGGAAGGGTGCATTATCGTGGTGCAAAAACCAGCTGTTGTTTTTCCACAAATCTGGCCGCTTTCGCCGGATGAAGGTCCGCAACGATGGAGGATCCCCGGATGGAGGACGCCAGTTGTGAACCACCCCACGGTAATCAAGGAATACCGTCAGCATCATTTTGATTTTCGACCGGCTTTGGCGCAACTTCTTGGGCCTCGGCTCGTTCGGGGAACGGTACTCGCTGGACGGGTCCGTTGTTTCCGCGTCGTATGCGTAAATTCACGTTTCGTCGCCAGTTATAATCGATTTCAGCTTTCCAGCGTAGTCTGTCAGCATCGTTTTGCAGACTTCGTCGCGATTCTACTTTTCGAGCAGGTTCACTCATTTCGGCACCAGGTGAGGCTTCACCCGCTTAAACCCCAAAACATCTTTCAGGATGGAGTTGACCTAGGTTTTGGAAATCCCAACACTTTCCGGAAGGTTTTTCGTACCGTCAACCGACGATTGTTGACCACCAAATCCTTGATATCGACGACGTGGGCGTTGTCGGTCGAGGTGGATGGCCGTCTTCGACCTTCTCACGACCATTCTTGAAATCACTCCTCACTTCTTTAGTCACTCCTCACTACGGGAGGACGGTCCGGATGGGATTTGATTCCCGGTTCTGCCGTTTGAAGACCGGCGCCGCTGTCGCCTACATCACCGGGCCGGGCCGCCCCTCAATGAAATGCTAGAAAGATAATTATTGCTAATTATCTACTTAGATTTATCATAATCCTCTATCGTGGCGGTCCGCCTAAGCACTAGCGAAGCGAATTTCTCATTATTATTTACGAGCCTTTCCTGGCTGGTAGATCATTTGATATGTACTGATCACACACACACATTTTTTTCATATCTGGGTACTTCAAAATACTTTGAAAATGACATTGATATCAGTAGAGAAAACCATTATTTAAAGCCATTGAGATGCAAACCGTACTCTAACCATTGTACGAGAAAGATTCTCATGTAATGATGAGCTGTTATTATTCATGCAGAGGTAGTAACTCTATACTATATCAAAGCCAAACCCAACATCAAACACTTGCACAATCACACAATCAGAAGCTTGTCATCCTATAGTACTTCACATCCATGACAGTGAACAGACAACAATTCGCACTGAAATAGCTCCATCCGAAACAAATGATAGCTGTGTTTTGTGACATGGATGGATTTTCAAACAAATATTTTTTTTCATGAGGTACATCCTGATCATATTGCCATTAAAAAAGTTATTAAGTTTCTAAAGTAAATGTTTAAGCGAATATAAATTATCCTCACTAACTTCTTGCTCGTGCTTTCATCAAACAAATATCATTCTTTTTTATCCTAAAACATTTACTACAGCGATCATTGTTCAACATACGAATAGCGGCTTCAATTATTATATTACTTAGAAGCAGCGCAACGAACACATCAACAATACCAGCACATCAAGCACATATTAATAACTCCGTCTTTCATCACTTGTCAGATTCGCCCGAAAACAATAAAAAAAAGCTCGTCGAAAAAGAACGCTACGAACGAAACGCAAGTAACACAACCAGTACAAAATTCCACCCGCCTGTTGGCAAAAGCGAAGCATCATCCCTCATCATAAAGCCTGCTACAACCGATGCACCGACTGTGGCGCACGGCTAAGCGCGATGAAGAAGATTTATCTAAAACAAACCGTTTCTCACTTCATATATCTTTGCCGTTTTCATCTGGCTGTGGTATGCCACGTACGAAAACGAAGCACTTCTTTAATTCTTTCACCAAACCGTACGTAGAAGCAAGGGGGAAAGCTCCAGTTTCCTTTTTACAACTGTTTTTTTTTTTTCGTACTTTTGTTTCTGACGAGTTTTTGACTCTTATTTTCGCTTGCTTCACCGTCTCACTCAGCTCGAGTTTCTGCCCGCGAGGATGGGGAGGATTTGTTGCTACGAGATCCTTCACTACCACCTGCGGGTAGAAGAACTCCATTTCCTTCCCCGGGGGCAATTTCTTACGAAACACAGCATCCTCTCCCACCGGACACCGGAGTTGAAGGATAATACAAACTGTAAAGCCACCTGCAACGGACGCGCGCGCCCAGTAGCTCCACTGATCCACCGGGGTGCAAGGCGACCGGGGGTGGCGGCTAAGAAACTGGCACGATGGAAACAAAAAACCACACAAAACCATTGACGGGCGTGTGTTGCGAGTGTGAGGCATTATCTTGGAGATTTGTTTTTGGTCTTGCTATTCAGCTACACACTTTTTTAACGTTACACTTACCACGCGGCAGTAAAAAAGTAGCGCAGTAGAACAAACATGAAAGTACCAGCTTCTTTCAAATATCAGTAGCCTCAGTCAGGGCTTGCACGGTACGGCTGTGTCGGTTGAGCGAGAGATATAATAGCAACGGCAATAGAAGACCACCAACCAACCCGCGAAGCTTCGTCCCAGCTCCTGCCACCAGCTCGCTCAACCTCACTGAGTGTAACGTTCGATAATAGTCGCAAGCAAACAACGCAAGAAACCAGGAAAGAAAAACACATACAATTTCACTGCTAGAAACAGAAGACTATCTAATTGTTCGGAATTAATTCATGCCAAGCAAAGCGTACAGAAAGGCTCGCCACGTACTGGATTCTGTACTGGAATCTGCTTTTGTTTCTTGTGCGATGCTTTTGTTTTTTGTTTCTTCGCTTGTACCATATTTTTGCTCCACCAACAAAAATCCATCGCTTGTTTTTTGTTTTTTTTTTTGCTTGTTTATTCCCTCCATCTCTCGCTGTGTTCTCTTCTTCTCCCTATCTCCCTCTTGCCCTTACCCATGGATCCTTCATGGAAGCTTTTATCGAAATGAAGCTACACATTTTTCACGCGGCGGCTTAGCGAAAGAAAATATACTGATTTTCCCTTTTTAGGGCATTCTTAAGCTGGCCGGTATGGGGTCTTTTGTGCGCCGGAAGCTTTCATGCCGTACCAGCTTTTGATGCTAATAATTTTGCGAATCATCCACACTTGAGTAAATAGTGCTGTTCGGGGAGACTAAAAGGAACGAATGGCTCGGAGACTCCAATAGTTGATGTATGGAGGATTTGATATTTTCTTGTTTTTTTTTTTCGTTTCAGTTCGTGCAGCGTAATTAAAGCTTTATTTCGAGAGAATGAATTACTTAGGCAAGCTAATTAATTGTTTGCATTTATATGACCGATAAAAAATCATTGTACAGCACAGAGTGCTTCCTAATAAGAATGTAATCTTTCACATTGAGTCTGAGATCAGTGCAATGAACAGCTCAAGGCTCCCCTAGGAGATAATATTGCCACCTATCGTTGAGGAAACACTTGTGGTCATAATAGTTTCCATAGTTTATAGGCAATAGTTTTTCATTTTAGAAATTCATCAAATTATTACTAAAGTATGGCGATAGCGAATCGATGCCTTATTACCGTAATCTTAGCATCTCACATGAAAGAGGCGAGATAGACTAGTGTACAGCAACTACAGAGGTGTCTACCAAAGGCCAGGGAGATGGACTTGCCTCCGCTTGTCTTCTTTTTAAGCTAGCGCTAGAAAGGGTCATCCAAGAGATGGATATTGATGATGCCATAGACGTAATTGTTTTGGGGATCTTCCATGTAGCAGATGCTTGCCAACGGATCGATAAGGTAACTCTGTACAGATTGAAATTTGTTGTCGACTGTTCGTTGCAATCTTATTGAGGATGGCTTGCAAACCCTCTCCCCCAACCCCTCGTATCGTAGGAGGGCCAACGCATCCTAACTGATTAACGTCCTGCAGAAAGCCAGAGCAGAAGGACTAGTTATACCTCCCGCTGAATTTAGCCACATAACCCCAAGGGGTTTCCCCGTATACCATAGCTCAGATATTTAGAGAGATATGTTACCGTTCTGTACGCCGTGGACGTATTGAGGCGAAGTAGAGTATAGAGAGCCTATGATATCATTCAAGTGGAGTCGGATCCATACATATAACAGTGCGGTGTTTCTACAGACACTGACAACAGAACCAATTCGCGTCGCGTGTCCTGGTAATGTATACGCAACGTTCATAATCCTGAGCAGGCCAAGGAGGTGATACAGAATGATAGTGAGATAGTGAGTGGCAGATATAGAGATAAACGATGCTAATCCTAATGATGTACAGTGAGGCGATCCCACGTTTGAAGTCGTTAAAAACATCACCTATCTGGGATCATAAGTCTGCACCGATAACAGCATAGATCTCGAGCTACTGGTAAGCGTGCTGAGTACTAGCTGGTCATACTAAAGTATGATTAAACTTCTCCACTCAAAATACCAGTCACGGTTAACGAAGCTTTATGGAACATGTGAAGTTCCACTACTCCTCAAACACGCTTCTAAGACATGAACTTTGTCCTACATTGACGAAATGGTTTAATCGAGTTTGAGATTAATACCGCTGTCGAGAAATGTTAGGACACGAGGATTATTGGTGCCGTTTGTGTGGAAGGATAACGACGAGCTTTTACTATCGTGATCATAACTACTGTGCAGTAGGTATATTTTTTCTTCTGAAACTCGATGGCTATGAACATCCTTACCAGAATTAAATATCAAATGTCATACCCAATACGTCTGACATTAAGTATAAAAGTTTTGCTTTGTATGAATCTTTTCAAGTTACAGTGGCATTGAATCGGAATGCGAGACAGTGGTAAGTTTGACGGAAGGTAAAGTGCGTTCAACTGGTCCATCTTCGAAGAATTTTTTTTTTCGTTTATTTATAGAGGCTTTGAGACTTAGAGACTACATTCGCCTCTCCATTGTATAAAAAAGATAGTTTAATCTAATACAAAACTCTCGTATATGTGGCTGAAACATCATTGAAAACTATTGCCTATAAAATTATGGAAACTACTATAGCATATGGTAACGCAAAAGTTTAAACTATTGCTCAAATTTATTTGTATAAATAATTGATGCGTAAGAACCTAATGAGGCGGTTCTGCTGGAGTTTGTCGGGTGATAGGATTGTCGTTAAATCAGTTTCTAGTTGACAGGTGGCTCATGTGGCGGACGGTGATGTCAACACCACAGAAGCTGCAGAGTGAAACACTGGATTTTTTCTAGGAGGTAGGAGTGCGTAAGGCGGGTATGACCTACACAAAGGCGGGAAAGGACTCGTTGGATGTGGCTGGATTCGATATCTTCCCATGAAGAGGTGTTGTGCTTGATGGGACGGAGTTTGTTGCTGAGGTCTACGTTGCGCCAGCGTTGGGAAATGATGGTGTTGGTGAAGCGGATGGCGTCACGGCGTGAAAGGTTGTTGTATGGTTCGTCAGGACGGAGCCGACCATTGTTGGCAAGTTGGTCGGCTTTCTCGTTTCCGTTGATTCCGGAATGACCCGGAATCCAACAGAAAACGATTGTCGGGGTTGCAGGTACGGCTTTGAAGGTGCCGTGTTCCAGGGCAGCCAGAACACTGACACTGTCACTGAAGATGACGTTCGGTCGGTCAGTCTGTAGTCCTTCGTCGGCGACTAGTTGAATTGCTAATGCTTCTGCGGAAAAGATGGAGGGGTGATTAGGAAGTTTGATGGCGCACTTGATGGAAATGATTGTATTTAGTCTGAAATAAGTGAGTAAAGGTACTATTGGCGATGTGGTGGTTTTTTCCCGTTCCCAAGAGAGAACTTTTAAGTTCCCAGTCTATGGCAGGTGTACGGAAATACCAGGGACGAATTCCCCGGCGGGTGGATTGGATGATCGGTGGCAGTTGTTGGTTGATGAGTGTCTGTAGTTCTGCTTTTGCTCTGGTGATGAGTGCAGTTACGTCGAGTCCTTTTTCAAGGATCCGAACTGCAGCTTCCACTAGTCGGTTGGTGATGATATGTTCCATAGGACGGAGGCCGCTTTCGCAGAGGAGGGAGTTGATCGGACTGGTGACAAATGCACCAGTGGCATAGCGGATGGCTGTGTGGAGATAGGAGCTACTCTCTCCTCGAAGGTTGCTCGTTCGCGTGAAACAATCTCGATGCCGTAGAGTAGTTTGGATAAGGAGCCAGGCATTATCTTCCAAGAAATCACGTCACCAAAGACTATAGGCTTTTTACTGTAGGGACATAATTTACCTTGGTACCTTACTTCCCAAGATTCAATATATCCAAAAAGAACGTAAAAGTTTCATATTTCGACTGACCTTGTTATCCACGAGACTCAAAGATTGCATTGCTGTGCATTCACAAGTATATCTTACACTCCACGGTATATCCTTTTTTTCGAAGTCTTTCTAGCTATTGCCACAAGTTGAGATACTAGGATTTGAATGATTCTTAATACTACGGTATAATGCCGGCGCTGTCTAATTTCTTTTGTTTACGCTTAATATCTTATAATCCTAAGAGCCTATCATGGGGTATGACGTGGAAATTTTCATCTTCATCTGTTAACAGTCACATCACGTGCTCTAATAGTGTGATTTGCAAAATTTGACGAGAAAAATTTGTACTCAACTTCTTCTAAATATACACCAAAAAAATCTATATTAAGATAAAATAAAACACTTTCTCGGACGATCATCATTGCACTTGCAATTGCAAAAACGTCATAAATGATCTGACAAATAATGTTTTAAATGTTTAAAAATACTTAACCTTCTTCTTCGAATGTGGTTCGAGAGTCGAGACATCACGACATGTCATTTCTCTCACTGTTCTGAATAATAATCTTTCTACTAATACAGCTTTTCAGTAAGTCATGTACACACTTATCAAATCAAACTTCTACGCTTTGGAAAAAGCTCTACCACCACCTATACACCAATTGCAGAAGTCAAGCAAGACTGCATGAAATTTTAATGTCAAACAACGAACATGACAAAAACTCCTATTTCTACATCGCATTGAATGTTTAATGCATGTTTTAGTGACACAATTTCTCTTGAAATCGATTTACTGTTCCATAACAGCTAAGCAGGATGAGACCAACAGCAACAACAGAAAAAACAACAAAGTCACTTAAAGTGAGTTAATAAATCGCCCGATAAGCTTCCACCGTACCGAATGCAACAATAACATTAAAAGCGCTTATAATGCTTCCACTTTCGCTCACTAATGCTGGAATGGACAATCATTGTTCCCGCATATCGCATATAAGGCTCATCTTTAAATCCCCAACCCCAAAAAGATACAATCGACCTCGTCTCGTTTTTTGTCCTTACTTTTCTTTATTGAGAAACTTCCTGAAAAATCAGACACAAACGACAGAATCGGCTGCACCACAGTCAGAGACAATTTTGCTGAATAACGTCCAACTCGTCCCCGTGGCGCTTATTTCTCTCTCTCTCTCTGATCGCAGCAACATAACCGTTGCTGACGCGGAAGGATGATCCCGATTGCTAGTGATGGGTGACACTGTTAAAAATCGTCTCGAGAAGATCTTTATCAGCCCGGCTTAATGTGCACTGGTCGTATGGTATCTACCATCCGTACATATACGGCATTTTACGGTAAAAAGTTGAACCGTTTTTCAACGCAAACGTGGCGCAAGAAAGCAAGGATGAGAAAGGCTTCCTTTAGCACTCTCACATGCAGGGAAGCACACACACACACACATAACCTGACGATTCGCAAGGCAATTGCTGCTGGCACATTGTTGGAATGTGTTGACCATAGATGGCACTCTGCCAGCATTTGAGGAGGGGGGCAGAACACTTGCCGATTTCAAAGATAAAAAAAGGAGGATAGCTTGTGAAAAGGGGTTTGCCAGGGCAGGGAGAGGGCGGGAAACAAAGTGTACCAAAAATCTGACATCACCCATTCCTGGGTTGTGCTTTTTCCTTTTTTTTTTTTGTGCATTACGGCCTGGTCCGTCAGTTCGGTATGGTCACCGGCTTCCGGATGAGTTGCTCCACATAGAAGGCAGGGTGGCAACCGAATTTAACGTACAATGCAACAAACGGCCCCTGTTTACAGTCGTGGACAAAATGGTAGCGTATGCAGTTATGTCTGCTGCCAATTAGAGTGTTCAACAAGGTGGTTGGATGGTATTCTATTGATTAAAATTCTCTTTTCCCAAATAAATCCTAATTAAAAAGATAAATAAAATGTCAATTTGGTTGTTGATTGGTTTATATACATATTTTCATTCAAATTTAAAGCCTTTTAACAGGGGAGATTTGGTGTTTTATGTATTTATTTATTTACATTTTAGTATAATAAAGCTAACCGTCGCTTATGCAACATACAATTAATGAACAAGGCATTTCCTCCCTGTTAACTGCCTTATCCTGGGCATACTAGGTTGTACATCCAGCACTTAAAATGTTATAAATAGTGTGATTAATAAGAACTGTTATTACGTTAAACAGATCAGCATTCTCGCCGTAACGAATAGTAATCGGGAAATCTAGCGAATTGCAATTACTAAAGATTAAACTCAAGAATGATCAATCCATACACAGACCTTATTCGGTTCGATGCAAATACTGACACAACGCCGGGAATCTTACAAAAGTTTCAAATAATCCTGCTTATCGTGAAATGCGTCTCAGCCAAACTACACATATATGTAGAACGGCCGCGGGCGTTGCTATCAAAACATCATACCGCCGTTTCCCAGACCATCAGATCGCATCGGACGGCCCGCTGTCATTCTCTCTGATCCGTTTTTCTTGATTGTAAAAGTAGTAATTTAGCTAAATGAAGCTAAAAATTCGCACCAATTGATTTTCAGTATAATATAAAGCTATAATAACAAAATTTAAATAAAGTGAATTAATTTGACAGCGGACGCTGAGCAAACCACACTTGTCGGATGGCATTAGATTGGAGCGGGCCGATTTTTGTATGGTTTTTGACATCGGATTGAGATTAGATATCGAACATGCCGTGTGGAAAACTAACCTACTAGCAGTTCCTTTCTTTGAGCAGTTCTTTAGAAGGCTCTTTAGAGAGTTTTTTCTTCGTTTGCTTGCAGGGTAGTGACGAATTACGTTCATGTCATCCCAAACAACTAATTTTTAAACATAATTTTAACAGTCCTGCTTATCGCATAGCACTTTTTCTCCTTTACCTGCTTGATTAGCACATTTTTTTTCTTGAGGTTGGTAAATTGATTTGCATGGTTTAAACTACCCGCTGCCGGAAATCTCTTCAGTCCTGCTTACGAAACAATGGCCGGAACAAAAGTTTCTCAATCAGAACCTACCATTCAAAAAGCATCAGTCTATTATTTATTTTTTTATATAGTAAGTCACATAAGGGAGACTCTGTATTCAAGACAATAACCTCGCCGTTCTTCATTCGTAATTACTGTTCATCAGATCCGTTCCGGATCGTTTTCCCGTAGTGAGAACTAACTATCCAACTACGTGATTTCAATAAAGTTTATTGACTCAGTATGTGAAAAGCGATACAGCTAAATAGAAGAAGAAAATGAAGAAAACACTCGCATAAATAGAATAACTATTCAATTAAATAAGACTTCAACAAAAATGGACTTAACCGACTCAATAATGTACTTAACACATGTAAATTTACACTGAGAAAAAAACAAATCCTTATCATTGCTAAGCGAAAATTAAAAAAGAAAACCGACCTCTCCAACAAAAAAGTCCAACACTGTACCGACATCCGCTTCCGTAGCCACTGCCAGTGATGTGTGTCCGGTTTGCTCAATATTACTTTTGCCCCCGTCGTCTCGATGGTCGGTAATTTAAAAGCGTATTTCGGTGACAGTGCAGAAAAGTGTACCAAGCGTCCAGCCCATAGATTACGGTACCGTGGTAGATGAGTACGGGGAGAGCATCACGGCATGTGACAATAACCGAGGATGGCCGGTTGATTCTCGGTAGCTCGGTGTTGAAGTGCACCCGTGGCGGTGAGCTTGGTATGGCCCCAAGCGCGTGGGCAGCCGCATGGATTCCGGTTATGTGTTATTTATTTTACTGTATTATACGCCTGAAATTTATGGGAAACATATGGAAATTCTCCTTGCCGAAAAAAGACCATCCTCCTGTAAAGGGGTTCCAGGAGCCAATAGACTGAGAGAGACAGAGAGGGCGTGTACGGAGGAGAGGAAATGGTGAATATGTACTGTACTGACTTCACTATACACTCACACCGTGCTGATCCAGGAGATGAAACCCGGTGGGCCCCAGAGATCTGAGCAGGATATTTCGGATCCCTGAGGCTGCCCGAAAATGTCGGTCCGCTTTGTCAGCTTGTGATCGTCCCACCATCCAGCTTCGGTTTTTTTTTATTTTTTTTTCACTTGCTCTATTTTTCCTCCATTCGGATTCATTAGAGCGCCAGCCTCAGTGTTGGTTCTACAGCCCCAGTAACGCATGACATTTTCAATCGAAAACGAAAAGATTCACTTTTTTTCTCTCCTTACACAGGCGAACAGTCAAAGCTAGTGCAGCAACAGCTGGTGGAAATGTGTGGAGGGTGTATGTGAGAGTGTTCCGTTTTTCGTCTCTCTGTATGTGTGTATGCATTCGGTTTGCCCTAACCTTCTGCTGAAGGCGACAATCCGTACAGCATCCACAGTAGAAGTAGGCATGTTTCTGTACGGTCCGGAAAGGATCATTCGTTTCGGGTTGACCCCGTTCCGTGGCTGCTATTATTACCATGTCACATCCCATGTGAATTGAAAAGCTTTCCATCTCACTCTTACCCTCTTACACTCCCTACCAGCCACCATCTTTTATGATTGCCTCCCGGTCCATCGACTGGCTCCTCTGGCTGCTTCGGGATGCATGGAAGGATAGAAATTTGCCCTTTCGAAATTGCTAACGCGTGACGAAAAGGCAGAGCAGTTGAAGTGATTCTATTTTTTTTTTCTCTCTCTCACCGTCTCCCACTACATTTTCGGTCTCCTCCGCAAGATGCAAATCGTTCGTAAACCACCGAGTACATCTTCAATCGGCACCATTCCGTTGCACAGTGCATTGGAGGAATGTTTCCAAATTACGGCACACACACTCGTATGCGATGAAACATAACGCCTGTGGCGTACCACATTCCATGGAACCACCATGTTGTTCACCTTTTACCCCTTTGACCACCCGCACGGTGAGGGCAATTTTTGAGAAAAATCAACGATTTATGCTACGGACCAGCACGATTCCGATTGGGTGGTAAGAAAGTGGACGCTACGGTTGCGATTGTTATTTGCGGTAAAAGTCAAATGGAAACGTTACCTTTTTCAAGGGATGTTTGATGAAAACTGCAGGGAAAATCGTAAATTCTTGTACCATCAAGGTCGTTGGTTGCATTTGTTTACGTAGAAAATGGGAATAGAAATGTATGGCATTTGAATCATCCTTTTGGTGAATAAATTGAAATGCTGTTCTACGTTTTACTAACAAAGTATCACTTTATTTACTAAGATGCTAAGAAGAAGGTGAATGTAGCTCTCTTGTTCAAGAAAATTGTATCACCAGATTATTAAATTAGCGGTTAAAATATTTTATTATTGTTGTTAAAACTAAAAAAAAAGGAAAATTGACCCTACTTAGGTTTCTCTGTCCACGTCAATTTACCAATCTGGTGAGTCTAATTTTCTGAACTATGGTAGGAATTGTACGGTATCATTTTATCGACTTGATCAATCTACCTATAGTAAGTATAAAGTCATATGACAGCCTTCGTTTTCTTCTTGGCTTAACTACCTTCTAGACCACGCCAGCCATCTTGTGGCCTAATAGACTTGCCGATACCATGTAGTCAGGTAGTCAGTTCTGATAATGGGGGGTGATTTCGGTCTGGATGGGATTTCAATCCCGGTCCTGCCGTGTAAAGACCTTCGCCTATATCACCGGCCCCCTAATCTTCATCAATACAACTATATCATAATAACACACAGCAAAATAAAAAAAAATCCCAGAACCATCTACGTAGAAAGATTGATTTTCGAGATAAATATTATTCATTTAAATGTTAAGCACTTTTTTCGCAATTTTTTTTTCATGCTAAATAACTAACCTTTCGATGGTTTTGATGAATATAACATTCAGTAAAAAGTGAAAAAAACATCAGAAGCAAATTTTTTTTTAAAGTCGGTTAAATCTGACAGTTTTATTGATTAAAATTCAGTTCCTAAATTCAAGACTTGTTTGAATTTTCCTTAAAAATTTACAGCGATTATAATAACAGCGTGACCTTTCCAACTTAGCAGAAAATAATTTTTAACCAAAGCGTTGTGGAAAAAAATACTACCCAAAATATTTTTGGAGAACAAGGGTTTACAAATAAAAGGAATAAGCAGGAAAACATGTTTCAGATATGCAATGTTAGACGATGTAATTTTTTTTTAATAAAACATTTAGCTATCATAAGGCCGGCGTTTGCATTTCGACTAGAGGTTGCATTTTATCACTTTATTTTATTCCTTTATATCGATGTGGCCTATTCGCTATTGGAGTAATTGAGGGAAAAAGAAAGCAATTGTTTTTATTATTAATTTTATATTTATTTTTATCGCGCAATTATGAAACAAGTCCCAAACAAGGAATGTTAACAAAGTAATAAGCAAATACCATTTACTACATGTTTGTAAAGTTGTTGTAAAGTGGTTGAAACGTGCTGCAGCCACTGCCTTGAGAACGTTTTACTGAATTCAACGTTTGGAAAGTATTTAGATTTATTCATCCTCAAATATTTTTAATTGAAATTTTCTTTTTGGGGTTCTTTTATTCGTCCTAGTTTAAAAGTAAGTTAGTGAAGAATGTCTGTATGAAGTTTATAGTTTGTAGTATAAAGCTTTTATAATTATTGTTTTAGTTGCGATTAGTTCGGTGATAACAAGCTCATAGTTCTCAGTATGTTTAATAAATCTTTACTAACTAAAAACTATTTACGAGAAATTTCTCGCCCTTTATATTAAAAAATAGAAACTGTAAATACTAATCATTTTAGAATAACACAAAGCTGTTGTCGTTGTCGTGTACTATTGCAAGTAAATGCTAAACACAAACTATTCCACGCCAGCCAATAGTAGTTGAAATGACGCTCTAGGGCTTTTACTGACCCACCCTCGTATTCTGCAGCCGAAAACGAAAGAACCATCGGTCAGCAGCAAAACAACATTCCTCGTTGAAATGTCCCTTTCCATCCGAATCCATCCCGACAGAGAACCGCTGTCATTGACATTTTTGCCTTCCTAATATTTGTTTCCTTTTTCTCGGTTGTTTCCTTCTCCTCGATCGTCGCACGTTCCTCCGCCCGCTCACATTACTGCCAGCCGGTCACCCTGACCTTTTCGGCTGGTGGTTGTTTCCCAAGCACGACCTCCATCCATCGAAATGTCTTCAAAATCAATAAAAATGCTCTTGCCAATGTTTGAATTCGTTCGGGCGCCCGACCGTACACAGACACCGTGTACTGCAGTACGTTCGAATATGGTGCGGAAAGGCGTGCTTAGAAAAGGAAAACGTACGAACAGGGGGGAAAAGATTCTGTTTTATGTATCCTTGGCAATGCAATTGGACACGAGTCACATTCGTTGGTATGGTTGAACTGCTTTTTGTTTTGCTTTCGGCCGTCTGTTGACGCTTACTCCATGGATCCTTTTAGCACACACACGCACGCAACCATGTTCTCTCTGCAACTTGCCCTTTGGCATCTTTTTTTCGTGAGGTTAAAATTCATTACCATTGTTACTGTTATGCGTTCGATGTGGTAGTCTCTCAGCGAAGCAAACATCGTATCTTTCCCACAGCTTTTTCTTCGTTCTTTTGTTTTCTCGCCCACCAGCAACTACCTCGCTCTATCTCACTGTCACAGTAAGGCAGCGCTTCGTCACGCTGACGTTGAGTAAGTCAATTGTATTCTGGACCATCCGGTAAAAAGCGTGGATTGTGGTCATGGTATGGTGGTAGAGTTTAACCCTAACATCATGCACAATGGACTAGACAGTTCATGGCAAATGCACTGGACGCGGTGCCCTATCGCCTTGTCTGTGACCGAGTTTTTAAACAACGTTTGGAAGCTAATGGAAGTAGCGCCGTAGTAACAGGACACAATCAATCGATCAGATTGTACATTGATTTTAATGAATAGTGACGAGTTTTGCCGGTTGGGATTTTTCAATGTGAAAATCATTTCAGTAAAGTCGATTCTTGAGTGTTGTTGAAACTAAAATTTAATAGTTAAAATAATCACCCTCATAGTACAGCGTTCAAATAGGCCGTCCGAGTAATTCCATTGCAACAGAGCAAACAAAACACTTAAGCTCTAAAGCATTCTATAAGCCTGATGATCCATGATGATCTATCCTTTCCCCCATTTTCCAGATTCTTTGTGCTACAATGAAACCGGTAATCTCTGTCATGGTCAGCACATTGATTTGCCTAGAAAATCATTCAATTGTTTTATCAAGGTTGGTTGATTAAAAATTTTCAACCCCATGCCCTACGAGTTGAAAGTTAATCTCTTGCCCAGCTGTAACCACCTGACAACCATATCAATATGTTCCCAACAGAACATCAAACAGAAACCATTTTAGGAACTTGATTTTGTGCATTTTTTTTTCTTTAAACTCACCACCGATTTGTTTCAATTTTGCAGATTATGATATACTGGTTTATAAAATAGCTTTCATTCGATGTCCACTTTAAAAAAATCCAAATATCCCGTTTCTACTGCTAGTCTTGAATATTCAATCATAACAAATTCGTCAAATATGTGTGTGTGCGTTCAGCGTTGCACGGAAACATTTCGTATGAATCGTATGCGAAATTTTGTCATATTTTCGATTCGATTGATAAATTGTACGCATAGTTTAAGTGTAATCAACCTGATAATAGAGCGAACAATCGTACCTTTATCTGGCAAGGTGAATTTGATGATCTGGTGCACTGCATTCATGAAATGGAAGTGTAATTGTAAGCTAGAACAATAATGTGGCGCTACAGCTACAGCTAGCTTCGTGTTTATGGAAGGTATTTGTGTGGTTGCGTGTGCATGCTTTCGATGCCAAAAATAATGCTTTCAAAAATGGAATCAATTAGATCGATAATTCCATTTCACGTTGAGTAGTAGAAGCTAGCCAACCGATAGTTGATTTCGAGGCAATAATGCATAATCGAACTATGATTTGGCTTTCAGCTTTTGATACATTGTTGTAATAATTGTTTTTGTTACAATTTAAACGTTTATTGTGCTGCTCTCTTTATGCAGATTTATATGAGAAAAATCATTAAACAAAACGCTTTAATGTATACAATACGTGTGAGATAATCCTAATATTTCTATTGCTCAATTATCTATCTGAAATTAAGTACAAAGTTCAGAATCTTTCAACACGTGTGTTGTGTCTTGCAACAAGAGCTGCGTCCTGCAGCTTGCTCTTTTCTCTACTCTAACAGCAGGCGAACACTAAAAAAGGACTTTTAACAATTTATCACTAATATTTATTGCACATAAACCGTTTCACCTTAATTGTTCCTATCTCAATGTCCTTTTGGGTTAGCGCGGCTCGCGTAAGTACGTTAAACAATCTCCTGTCTCTTCTCACTCTTGTTCTTAGCTTCGTGCCCTAAGCTTAGAGAAATCATTAACAATTTTACACGATCTTTTACGGCAAAGCGCTTAAGGCGCCTAGCAAGTCGATCACAACAACGCGTTTCCTTTAAAAAAATGTGTATATGAGCTTAATTTTCCACAACTTGTATTTAGCTTCTTGAAACGAAAGAATAACCCAATTCAATAAAAAGATGTCCTTAAAATTTTGAACGCTTTTTGTTACTGTTTTATCAGACACTAGAAGAATTAAAATCATTCAAAACAATTTAACCAAGTGACAACATTAAGTCAACTTTAAAGCTTTTTAAAACAATCAAACTATTGGGTATCACAACATTTGGTTAATTTAGACGAATGCATATTGACTTTGGTACATTTTTTGGCATTTTAGGATCCTCTATAAATGCCCTGAGAGTATCGCCTGTTGTTTTACACCGAAACAAGGAGAAAGACATGTTTAAACTCTAGAAAATTCCGTCGAAAAAACATAAACAGTTTAATCGATAAATCTCAATTTCATCTTACCGTCAGCACCAGCAAGTAACAGCTGTCGGAAGAGACTTTGCCTCTATGTACAACTTTTCATCAAAGAATTGTGAAGGATTAGTGCAGTAAAACAGCTTTCTAAGCACAACATTTCCATCATGCCCGTGAACAGAGCCACAACGTGCGATGCTGGAAAAAAACCGTGCACCCACTCACACACAGCACACTTAGCTTCATAAGCCGTTCTAAGCCGCAACCGCACTGCTGACGCCAACCGCATAGCTTTGTTATGCCACCCAGTGCGTATAAGCCCATCCAAACACCAACCCACAGTAAAGCGTACACTCCACACCCACCCAACAAGCGAATCATTCGGTGAAAAACGCTTGCAAATTGTCACCAACCGGCCGAGGAAAGAACAAGCAAACAAAAAAGCTCCCTCGGAACTCATTTGGGTAAGCGAACCCTGTCCCGGCCGTTAGCCGACCGTGCTCCCGGCCGAGCGTACGAAAGGCATTATTAAAATTTCATCGGGATCATGTGCTGAAAATATTCATTACAATTTATGATTATTTTCCAATTCGCGCAAATAGAAAAGTTGATAGGTTTTCCATGCCCGAACCCGTGTGGTCCGGGCGCGGTGCCGGGTGCTGCAGCTGCTCGTGTTGGATGAATAATGGAGCAAAAGCACGGACCACCCGTGAATGTTAGGAAGCGCCCGACAGGCCTCGGTATCCCGCTGGAACTTTCAAAAACTGCTGCATGATGTCTGGATGTCCGTGCTTTGAACAGCGGTCCAATGGGAACGTCGATTCAGCAGCCGGTCTAAATGTGAGTGCTGATTGTGCTTTTTTTTCGTACCAGCCCTATGGCACACGGTTCCGGACCGGGTGGATCCGAGTAACGACTAGCATGAGCTCTCGTTACTCATATCTCTTCTCACGGAGCGCTTGATTGGCAAACGCTAAAAGTAAATGGTAATTTTAGGGAACAAAAACTGCAACTAAAGTTTAGTGCAGTGATTGCAACGTGTAGGTTGTGTGTGTGTGCAATCTGGGTGGAGCATGAGTAATGAAAGTGGGTGGAGATAGTAACTAGAAAAATATTAAAGTAAATTTGTTTATTCAAAACATACTATGATTTAACCATTCGGATTTTTTGGCGAGCGATGCTAGTCTTTCTTGTGACAGTAATGGGTATCGAATCCCATCGAGATCGATCGTGTGCAGCAAAGAATTGCTATTTTATTTCGTGGAGTAAACGGAGGCCCAGTCAGCAAATAAATAGCCGGATTTCAGATCATTACAAATATCGAAGTAAAAAAGGGATATTGAATATAATGTTCCGTTTTACTATGTCAATCTCTTAAGAATAACCAATTTCCTACTTGGTCTTCCCAGCTATCTTATGGCTTACTAGACTAATTGATACCAAGTAGTTGGATAGCCATTTAAGATTCTTAATCTCCAGAGTTTGCCTTGTGATGACACTACACATCAATTCCATCACTCAAGCTAAAATTACACCTACCACGCCACGTTTGTCCAAGCTAACGGCCTAAGCAGACGATATCGAAAGGTCGTCCGCTATAATTCTCATGGCATGACCAGTCCAGCCCCCTGAAGACTTCTTCTGTTTGGATTAACGACCTCTAAGGTCACGCCAGCCATTGAATGGGTTACTAGACTTGCCGATAACACGTAGTTGAAGAGAGGTAATGTAGAGAGGAAGAGAGGTAAAAATCAGCATGAGCATCTCCCTTTCGAGTGCGACTAAGAGGAATCCGTCAGGTTTGAACAGAGTACATACCTTAGAGCTCGTATCCATAAATGTAAGTACAGGGACTGTACATGTCCTATACATCTTCAGCTTCGACCGTCACAACAGGTGTTTTGAGTGAAGAAATTTCCGGCAGCTTGGCTTAACGACATCTAAAGCCACGCCAGCCCTCGAAATGGCTTACTAGATTTGCCGATATCACCTAGTTGGACTTGAACCCCGGTCCTGCCGTTTGAAAACCGGCACCGATGTCGCCTACACCACCGGGCCGCCGCCCTTTTGACTCTAGATAGGTTATACTATGGTGCCTTAGGAGATACAATCACTCAACTGTGCGTCACGTAATCAGTGAGGAGGTGCTACTATCAGGTAACCCGTGCAACAGGATAGTGATAAGGAAAATTATAAATAGTTGTAGAGTTAAATAAATGACACACGAAGCAATCGAGCTTAAGACTAGTATAGTAATTATAGTTTGCAAAAAAAAGGGAAAATGAAATGGAGTAGTCGAAGTCAAACCATCGACAAGTACACCTACCAGCTAAAGGAACTTTTAATAAATCGTCATTACGAAGATTTTTCTCTTTTGGTCGATTTTGCAATATAAACAACAACTGGCAGAATACTTTTCAATATTAATTATTACATTAATTTAGGTGTAGCACATCAATTGTCCATCTGGTACGCATTAACAACTGTAGACAAGGCAGATCGACGGAGAAGCAAGGCTCTTTAAAACCCAAAAAACCACAAAAACGACACTCACAAGCATATCTAGAATATGTACAGCCATGGTCATGCCGATCAGCGAAAGACTTATTAGACTTACTATTACTACGTTGTTTCGATATTCAGTCTTCTATACGGAGCACCAGTCTAGATGAGATTTCATCCCCGACCATATAGATTGTTTGAAAAAAAAGTTTTCACCTCTCTCACACCCAATATCAAACGAATTTGGCTGAAAGCAATAAAGATACCAATGTGAAATTAAACTTCTCGACACCGCTGGTGACATTCATCGTACTGAACATCCCAGCGGGACGCATATGGCCATCCCCAAACCATCCTTTCAATTAGTGAACTTTTCCTGATTGAGGTTAGTGTTGAAAAACGGTCTCCAAAGTCGGCACAGTCAGCAGAAACTGAACATGTTTGTTTAACCATCCACGAACCTCGCTGCCTATCGACATGATCGAAAAGCCCACGTAAGCCCTGTCCCATCAACCAAAACGCAGACACACAAACACACATCCACATGTATGCAGACAATACGGCACGCTAAATGCATACATATTCCGAACTTTCAACCGACCTACTTCATTACGGAAAATTATCGCCCTGCTACAGAACCGTACCGGGTACCTTCAGCTCTTCGTCCATCCACATTTCTTCCTCTCCCAATGTCGTCTAATTCGCACAAAGTCAACCATCGAGCCAACTTTATAATTGACACGTTATTGCCCTAACCTCAAACCTGTTCAAGCAGGCCGATCATGCGTTTCTTCCCCGGCCGCTTCCACACATTTCCACCGCTGCTGCCGAGCGTCGTAATATATTGTCACATTATAATATCTATCGTTCGCCGGAAAATTACGATCCCAGTGCGTCCGTGCTATAGTACGTTCCTGGGGCCGGTCGGTCGGTCGGCACTGATTTCCTCTGCAAACCTCCCCCGGGAGAAACCGGTTTCCTTGCGTCGTGTGATGCTGTTACGCTAGCTGGTTACCGCGCCGAGGGTCACCTCTTTGCCCCGTATGCCATTCAATCACAGCAAAAACCCATCGCACTCTAGCATTTACACACATACACACACACGCACACAGTCTGCCGCACCCGAGTAGTTTCTTCGTGGACCGAACCTGCGTGATTGTGGTCCCAGTTTGCGTCAATGATAAACGGCTTTCTCAACATTTTTCCCAACCACCGGCCTGCTTCGACTCCCGGCAGTTGAGCCTGCACGAAGAGAGATGGGAAAATTGTCATCAGTCAGCTCCTGTTCCTCTCCCGCTCTTTACAACGTTGCGTTACGTTGCTTTTCACGCTGGAGCGGACATTGCGATGGAGCCGCCTGGTGGTGCACGCTGAGCAATCCATGGAGACGCCTGGTGGTTCATACATGGGCGTACCAGCAATGGAGGCGCCCGGTAGCTGGCAAATCATAGCGGAAGAAGACCGATTGGGCCCGAGCGAAGCGGGATAGGCGATGAGTGGGCCAAGTCATTTTCCGAATAATCATCTGCCAGCAGGATACGCGTGCTAGAATCCATTGAACAAACTGTGTGGAGCAAGCATCCACGGTGCCGAACAGTGAAAGTGCGACCGGCTTTCCGTCTTTACGCTTGACGAGTCATGGACTGCCTCCTAGTCTCATAGTGGATTCATTTTCTTCCGCTGACGAACATCAAACGTGAAAATGTGCATGTGCGTGTGTGGTTATGTGATGCTTTGGCCACATCATATCCTGTCTTGGAAGCGTTTGCTTTGGTATTACCATTATTTTCCACTTTATAGCCCTGCCACTGCCTGCAACGCTCTTTCGAGGGACCAACGAGCGACACATTCATCTTCGCTGCCCAGAAAACCACACATCGAGCACTTTCACTTCCGCTCCAAAGGAGCATCTGGGAAGATCGAGAGGAACAGGGTAAAACCACAGCAAAGTGGAGCAAAAGTGAGGAGATACGCCTTTTTGAGATTCTTTTACCACAACGTTTCCGCACTGATGCTACAATCCAAGTTCGTCCAGCGATGGCATTTGCCGCCGACGTTTTTTGGTCAATACCAATCGATGGCCAAGCCCGACTAATGGGCGAACACTTACTAACGAGCAGGATTATTACGCTCTTAATAAATATAAATGACTTTCTGGTGTGGGCACAACTTTTAATGCCGCAATGTACTCTACACTTGAAGAATGTATTGCGGAAGATTGCGCCTTTTTTTCTTGTCTTCAAAATACCATGATAAATGATGATATTGTACGTGAGAGTACGATGCAGAGTGCGTTGGGAGGATAGCAAAAAAAAAAAAATAGAGCAAATGCTTCAGTGGAAAAATAAGGATTGAAAATCGCCGCATAACATACCACTGAATGGAAACTGGGAAATGCATACAAATGGAGTTATTGATGAGATAATCAAATGAATTAAGTTTCTTATTTCAACCAAGCTTTAAATTTAAATCTTATAAAAGTTATTAAATTTATTAAACCACCCTTTTTCCAATACCATGCGCACATGCCTGCAGCCAAATGATGTGGATTGGAAAGTCGATTATTATATTTGAAAGTTTTATACATTTTGAATGCAAAAGCAAACCACAAAAAAAAGTTATTCAAAGCTTCATACAAAATCAGCAGTGTGAAAGCGGAAAAAACTTATCTACACTTTTCCAGTGTACTCGTTTGCTCCACCTTCCCTACCAGCTTCTCCTAGCCACGACACCCCGTCTTACCGTTAATGCAGCCGGAAAAATAGTGGACGAATAGACAGAAGAAGAAGAACCACCAGAATCAACGGCAGCATAACTTTTGCCTCGGTAACAAACTCCGGTATGCTGGGATTGTTACTGATAATGCGAATTCATCCGTGACCGTGAAGAGAGGATCGGTTTCGGTTGGTCCAGTCCGCAGCTCTCCGGAACATGGGTTACAACTTTATTGTCACTTTGTAGCCGACGGTTGGTAGCTGGCAGAAGTTGCTGCTGAGTGACACGCTTTCTAACACACCTCACGGGACAGTTTTATCGGGTGTTTCAGTAGTTTTGTTACGTACAAGATTGTTTCTTGTTCGTCTCCGTCTGGAGCACTTGTTCTTTCGTGTGTAAATCATTTCGCTTGTCTTTTTAGAATGTTTTTTTTAAGCGTTCTGTTTGATTGAAATTAATCTAGGCTTATAGGACAACTTATTTTAACAACATTTAAGCTCTTTGCTTTGCAAACTTTTTTTTCTGATTTGATTCATTTGCAACAACAACTTAGCTGTACTGTCTCAGTATTCTGGCGTATTGCTATGCAGGCTGGGTAAAATAGTTAAATTTTATCCTGCAGTTGTCGTTCAAATTTATCACAATTAGCAAATAATTTAATTATTTTTCAACTATTCAAAGAAGAGGATTTATCACGGTGTCATCAGAGCCCATGTGAGAGTGTATTAGTGCCTCCACCTGCTGCTTGTTTACTTCAGTTGCATCGCACAGTGGCTCTGGCTCTGGCCGTACATGGCTCTCGTGGCGTGCGTGAGTGCGAGGCTGAATGGTAAAGATGGTGAGAGGTGATCTGTCAGTATGCCTAAATTTAGGCAAATTTGCAGGCGTTCCACGATTACTCAGTATACGTCGATTTGTTAGCACTTGAAAGTTAGCCACTAGTTCATTGCGGTCCATTGGTGTAGCAGTATTAGTGTTGTTTTCACTTGGGTACTGCTTCTTGGTCGGTGCTTCCCATCCGCCGAACCAGTCTCTACAATTCACCTCAATTCGATCAATTGCGCATTCAGTTCCTTGAAGCGGGAGTCCATTTCTCTAAGAAATCCGGAGAAACTTCCTTCACGAATATCTCTGCAAGCTTTACAGAACCATAACAATGCAGTGGCATACTTCTTTACAAAGTCCAGCACACATTTATTCACCACCGTCGATCGTAACACTACACAATTGGCATTCAAGCGAAATTTTAACAGGCTGTATACAAGTTCAACGAACAAATACTGGCACTTGCAACTTAATATGTCTCTAGCGACAAGCGTTTTTCTTTAAGCGTGGTGTAGTTACTATAGTTATGCGAGTAAGATACAATGGTCGAAAATACAAATCTTTGCCAGGAAGACAGGTTCAATCACAGTAAAGAAGCGCAGGAGCGCGGAAACAGTGGTCTGACTGTCAGGAGAGCATCCGTATCTGTAGCTTGTAATTGTGAATGTGAAACCACAAACGACAGTAAACAAACCTATCTCAGCTCGGACTTGAAATTTCTTTTAACGGACATCTTAGTTTGCAGCTGGCATTCACCAGGGATTTCTATTTCCCTCTTGCACTGCACTAGCCGCATTAGATCTAACTTAGGTCTAACCATCAGATCTAACCTTAGGTCTAACCATTTCGCATCTAGCGCACATATCCAGCGTATAGGACAGGTTGACTCCTGGCTGCGACCTCGGATACCACGACATAGATCATCTTCTATGGTCTTGTGTGTTGTACGAGGCTGCTAGATCAGCCTTGTTAGTCGCAGTCCAGGGAATTGGAAAATTGCCATACGTTCCTCTTGCTTACCTATGAATCATCTTCGATTTTTACAATTCAGCATGTAGGGGCAAGTCGGCCACAACTACCACATCACAAGCTGTGATAGAATGGATGAGGATCACTATTAAGAGCCCCGCTATGGATAGGACCGTATCCATGTACTTATGATCAACAAAGAATGTCGAACACGCAGGATAAGGTGTTCCCTCGATAAAGACCCTGGCATTGAACAGGACTCTGCCTTTCGATGACGGAGCAATCCGCTACGAAACAACCGAGTTCATCCGGGATAAGATGGCTTTTCACGGTTTGGTGGAGAAAATGCCTCTCAACCAAAGTGACGAGTTTTGATCTGTAAATTAGTTTTGAACCATACGATCAGTCTTTCAAGAATAAAAACAAATATAACACCCAAATCTAAAAAAAACTGTTAACAGTGGATTCGTTAAATCTAACATCCTTGCCTATAGAATAATTCCTTTTCTACTAGCAGTTTTTCTATCACATATTTAAAATGTTGGTCGTAATTGGTCAAACGAAAAGAAATGCATTGCCGTACTATTGATGACAGCAATTAAATCATTTATCGGATATATGCCTCAAGACTGCAGTTGTTGCTTCAAATCTGAAATGAAACAATTGGGCTGTCTATTGAGAATAAAAAAAAACTTTCTAAAAAAGTGTTTGAGCTGGGCAAATTAGAGCATTTTAAGAATTTTCCAGTTGTATTAAAATGTCTAAATATTGATAACAACCTCCTAGATCATGCTGACCATCGAAAGGCTTTCTAAATTTACTGATATCATATAGTTAAATAGTCAGTCCTATGTACGAGAGAACTTACTTAATTACTCACTTACTTATCAGGCGCTACAATCGCTTTGCGGTCTTGGCATGCCGCAGCAGAATCCGGAACAGCTTACGGTCCAGCTCCGTAGTCCGCCAATCCGTTATCTCGGCCTTGATGGCGGATGATTCCCACCACAATCTGGGCTTACCACGCCTCCTCTGTCCTTGTGGACGGCCCTAAAAGGACTTTCTGAGCTTGGTCGCCCGGCGCCATACGTATAACATGGCCAGCCCATTGGAGCCTGATATACCGATAATCTACGCAACGCAAGCATTTTATTCAAAAAAAACTTGCAAAAAAATCAGTTTTCGTATCGATTCTGTTGAGGATTTAGGACGAAGCTGGTCGATTCAAATACTTTCAAATATAGTTACCAAAATCCAATTCTTTCTTTAATTCTCCACGAACCATAAATGCAACAAAAACCTTTACGGACTAATTTCTGTCCTTAAATTACACACCCCACGCTGACCATAAAGTAGCGTTAAAATGAAATCCGACAATAAGCACCCTTCATTGTCTGGCTGGCCATTAAATTGCTCTCGTTCCGGAAACATTTCGATGATCGTTATTAAATCATTGTAGCTTGAAATCACCATTCCGTGTTACAAAAATGTATGACACGCCGTACAGGCGCAGTAAAAATACAGCAATAACCAAAAAACCTTTCCGATGCTGATCGTGTAGCTGTTAATATTTGTATCAGCATGTTGAGCATGTTGCAACAAAAAGGAACACAAAAACAAGAAGAAAAAAAACTCCGTCAAATAACGACAAAAACTACAAAATATTAAACTGAATGTATTAAAACAAGAACAAAATGAACTCCAACTACCTCACTAACCCTAGCACAAACTGATCGAAAATGTAAGAACGCACGAGCACTCACTCACACACTGACACTGTCACCTGCCCCTTCGGCACACGATCATGAATTTTGCCAAACCCAACCCAAAATCGACTCGAGGGAGGGTGTCGATTCTGTGGGCTACCTTCACCGCCCGCACCACCCCTCAAAAATACCCGTTCCGCACACACACGGGTAAGCATTGTCCCGCATTCCACAAAATCGGAAAATATGTCAATTTGAAATGTATTATGAATATTTTCATATCATTTCATGCGTATCGAAATTGTTTGCTCGCGTACGCGTGACGCGTTCCGGGTACGGTTGGACACTCTGTCGAGGCGTTTTCGGCGTTTTTTTCGCCTGCAGTGCAGGAGAGGGTGAATGTATGAAGCGCCAAGGATGAGGAGTAAATTGAACGAATAAAAACACACACTCTCACACACAATACGGCTGCCAGAATCGATACGCATACCTTGGTTCCCCGTAGGCCCCGTGGGAAAGTTCTCTATTTAAATGCATTCCAAAACTATGTGCAAATGCGCAGTCTGCATAGAGCGGTACGCCGAGCGGCGAGCAATTGGGAAGGAAAGGGAAGTAAAAGTGTGCCGGGGAAAGGCATGCTGTATCTGTGCGAAAATCGTCCCTTTAGGCGTACTGCACGGCTAGAACGGGACATACGCAAAACCGCAAAGGCCGTGTGTCAACGTGCGGTTCCATACCACAACCATGACCCTACCAGAGCTAACATATAAACATGAGAAAAATTTGACCCCTAGAAGCGGCACTGCGGGGATACAGGGGCCGAGACAATGGGAGGCCAGGAATTGCAACCCACTATTTGAGGCTAGCTACAAACGAATGACGTGCGTGTATCTCTATATGTGTGTGTGTTTTTGCTTCTCCCTTAGCGCCAAACACCAGTGTCCAGTGTGCCCCAAAAGACTACACTCATAATGCAGACCAAACCACAGTGCAGCGTTCGAGTTTCCCATGGGAGATAATAATTCTATCCCGTGCCTGCCTGCCTGCTCTCCAATAAAGCACCCTGTCCTGTCTGCTTTCCAATCATACTCCACTAAAGGACACCCTCCCCCCCCCCCCCCCTCTGCGTTTTGTTTGGGGTGCGCGAATCGCTGAATGTATGTCCACGCTGTGGCACAGTGGCGAAAACAACCGGTGACCAGCATTTTTCAGGGGGTTGCTGTGTCATGTGAAGTTATGGGAATTTATTTAATTTGCAAAAGAAATTTAGAAAAAAAACCACACAAGCTTCTGTACCGCTTTCCAACATAACGTCCGAATAATACGGCATTGGGGAATGAATATGAATATTGCGTGTAGCGTAGGCGCGTTGTTGGACAGAGCGATACCCATGCTGTAAACTACCGAGCAGCTGTAGGATGTGCCAGAGCGTGAACCGATGCGATTACTAGTTGTAATTGTATGTAGTTACACATTCCGTTTCATGGAGTTTAGTCAACCGCACTTTTTTTTAATTTAGTACAATTTTTTGAAAACAATACTGTGCATGACTATTAAATTATTTTGCTATAGCTTGTTATTCTGGTAATAAAATTCCGATTCATACAAGCAGAGTTATTCAATTTAGATTTTCAAAGTTATTGTGGTCTCTATTGCGCTAGAGCAGTTGCTTCAGTTCTACAGCCATCTCTGCTTCGATAAGTATACCGCAGGATCTGTTAACTTGCAAGAAAATTATTCTGGAATATGTTTGGCAACTTAAGAGCTGATGGATGTTGTGATTATGTACTCTATTGACTGTGCCAATTTTATGTTGTGCATCGAGTTAGACATACCGGGCTTCAGTATTCATATCATAACACTAATATCGTGAGCAATCGCAAGGATTTTTTCAACAGTACCAGATCACGCAACGTAGAGTCTTATAAGTAAGTAAAATTAAGGGTTCGGTTGCTTTTTTCTTATAAAATGCTGAAGAGCAAAGGAGTGCAGATTGAAACTCATTTAGCCAACGAAATGGCACCTACTCATCCATATTCTATTATCCAGATGAGCCTGTGTTTTATAAAAAATATTTCAACGATATGAATAATAGACTCGTTATTTGTTTGCGTATCTTCAATTACAATGGAGTGTTTTGCAGTTTTACCATCTGACTTTTACAAACTCTTTCCTGCATAATGCCCATCCGAGATACGGGAAGGGAAACTTTGGCGACCATGTGCTGCTAATCAATACCGATCATAGGATAAGTTGATGGCATAATTAAGAATTGTTTGAGGGTATTTGTAGCTAAGTGTTGTGTCTAATAAAATACTCTTGCTTGTTCGACTGTTCGTATGCGACTGACTGTATTTCCTGCTTATAAACCAATACTCTTATTCTACTTATGACTACTTACGCACTACTCTTACACCTATACACTAATACTATTTACACACTACATTCTCCCCCTTAAACGAAGTTTCTATCCAATCTTTACACTTCTCCCCCTTAAACGAAGTTTACTTATTTTGGGTATTTAAAACGTGGTTGCCCTTCTACTCTTTTTGATCTTCGTACGGGTGGTGGACTCGACTCACTTCTTTTTCTTTTGTAAGACCATTTGTTTGATATAGGTATTCTATTTACTATAAACTTATCATGCATTGTTTTTCGTCTTAATTGATTTTTGTGTACTTTACGTATTATTCCATTAATGCTTATTAGGTACACGACTTCTCCTATTCGTTTTTTTACTACAGCTGGAATCCATCTCAGAATTTCTTTAAAATGATTCCTGTAATATACCTCTTCTTCTTCATGAAATGCATCTTCCACAGTTCTTTTCACAATATCTCTTGTTTGCTCCTTGCATTCATCGGTAATCTCTCTTTTGTGTGCTTCTGTAGGGTTAATTTTTGCGATAAGGGTATGTGGTACATAGCAAAACACTTTTTCGCTTGGTGTCGCTTTTGTTACTGTGCATGGATTGTTTCTATAGTTTATCAAAAATTGATTTAGTTTCCTCTGTAGATTTAATGCTTTAAATCTTGCATCTAACAGATATTTTTTCAATGCATCTTTGACCGTTCGCACCGCCCTTTCAGCTAATCCGTTAGATTGTGGGTGATACGGTGGTGATTTACTGACCTTAATACCTTTTGACTTTAAAAACATGACAAACTTTTCTGAACTAAAGGGAGGCCCATTGTCTGATACTATCTCTTCTGGCACTCCGAAACATGCGAAAAATGTTTCTATGACTTCAATTACATATTCTGCTCTTATACTTTTCATGATTTTCACTTCTATGAATTTTGAGAAACTGTCTACCATTATCATTATCGTACTATTCTCGAAATAAAAAAAATCAATGTGAATTCTCTCAAACGGACGTAAGCTTTTTGGCCATTTTGTGGTAACTACTTCCTTCGGTATGATCTGTCTTGACTGGCAAATTTGACACAATCTAATGAAATTATGAAAATCCTTATCCATGTTTTTCCACCAAACTAATTTTCTTGCTGCCATTTTCATTCTTACAAGACCATCATGATTATCGTGGAACAATTTTACTATTTCCTCTTTCAGTTTTTCTGGCACTATCACTCGATCGTTGAATAGCAGTATTCCATTTTCTATCCCCAAATTGTTTTTGATTTTAGCATACTCTTTTAACTGAACTGACTCGTTTTTTGACCAACCGTATTTTACGTTCTTATAGACTTGTTGCAGTAATCCATCGTTCTGCTGATATTTTCTTATCATTCCAATGTCTAAAATTTCATTTGAAGATAGTGCATTCAATGACACTTCTACTTCTTCTATTATTGATTCTTCTGCTAATGGTAACCTACTCATAGCATCTACATGACCCATATTTTTTCCCGGTCTATGCTCAATTACATACTCGTAGTTCGCTAATATTAATGCCCAACGGCTTAATCTCGCCACAGCTATTGATGACGTTGCTCTTGAAGGCTTAAAAATTTCCTTCACTCCTGCATTATCCGTTACTAGTTTAAACTTTACTCCGTAAATATACTTATGGAATTTTTGCACTCCGTAAATTACCGCTAACGCTTCCTTTTGAACTTGTGCATAGTTTTTTTGTGCTTGTGTTAGAGTCGCAGACGCAAAATAAATTGGCTTCTCTTGTCCACCTATTTCATGCGATAATACCGCACCTACCCCATAGGGACTAGCATCTACCGTTAATATTATCGGTTTTTCAGGATCATACGGTTCTAATACGTGATTTGCCTTTAGCAGTGATTTCGTTTTATCGAAAGACTCCTGACATTCTTTTGACCACTCAAATTTAACATTTTTCCGTAACAATTCGTGTAATGGTCTTAGTAAATTTGCTAAATTTGGCAAGAACCTTCCATAATAGTTTAACATTCCCAAATATGCTTGTAATTGCATTACGTTTTCAGGTGCTGGGGCATTATCTATCGCTTTAACTTTATCTGCATTTGGCGTAATTCCGTCTTCCGTTATAACGTACCCCAAGTATTCTATCTTCGTTTTGAAAAATTCCGATTTTTTCTCATTTATCTTTACTTTGTATTTTTCAAGCCTCTTCAACACTTCCATCAGATTTTCCATGCATTCTTTTTTTGTTTTGCCTCCTACCAAAATATCATCCATGTATGCTATACCTGGTGTTCGTATAAGTATTTGATCAATGATTGATTGAAATATAGCCGGTGCTGATTGCACTCCGAACGGCATCCTTGTGTACTTATACAACCCTTTATGTGTATTTATGGTACAAATATCTTGCGCATTTTTTGATAACCTCACTTGTAAATATGCTCCGGTAAGATCTATCTTACAAAATATTTTCCAGTTTGCAATCTTAGCCAATATATCATCTATTTTAGGCAATGGATAGTGTTCAACGGAAAGATATCGGTTTATTGTCGCTTTTCCATCAATACAAATACGTACCGAACCATCGCTCTTTTCTACCACTACTATCGGACTTGCCCAAGCCGATGATCTGGTTGGTATCAATATTCCATCTTGCACTAATTTCTCTATGTTTTCTTCTACCTTTGCCACAAGTGCGTACGGCACCGCATATGCCTTATGAAATATTGGAGTGTAGTTTGGTTTTAATATCAAATTTGCTTCGAAATCTTCGATCGTTTCTTTATGATTGCCATCAATCAAACTAGGAAATTTCTCTCTCATTTCATTATTCCAATTACTTTCTTCGATTTGGTTTAACTTAAACGTTTTTCTCCATTCCGGGAATAAGACATCTAAACCATCTCGCCCTAATAACGCACTTCCTTTATCTCCAGTTGGAATTATTACAATTTGCAATTTAACCGTTTTGTTTTTTCGTGTCGCATCCACTATCATTTTACCCAAAGGGATTAACCTTTGCCCTGACGCCGTTATGAAACGTAATTGTGTTGGTTCTAACTTCACACTTCTAAATTTATCGAGGTAAATGTCCTCTGGTAATACCGTATTACACGCTCCGCAATCAATCTCGAATACTACATCAATACCGTTAACGTTTAACACACACTCTTCTGGTTCACTTAACTTATTTTCGTTTGATATGTGTGCGAGCGGAACCTCTCTATCGTACGTTTTCAAACTTTGCACTCGCATGTTCTTATTTCTACACAACGACGACACATGCCCGATCTTCTTGCATGTAAAACACTGCCACAATCGTGCTGGACATGTTTGTGGATTGTGTAGTCTCCCACACCGGTAACACTTTCTCTCGATTGCGTGCACGTTGCTCTGCTTGTGTGGATGATAACTGCTCCCGACGTGGTTGTAGTGCTGCGCACCGACGCTACTTTTTGGCGCGTGCCTAATTGCCGCCATTTCTCTGGGCTGCACCTTTACCGCAAAAGTCTCGTTCTGCTCTTCCGCCGCTTCCCACGTTCTCGCGATGCTTTCGGCTTGCTCGAAAGTCAGGTCAGACTCTCTTAGTAGGCGCTTCCTCAACCCGTCGTCCCGTACACCAGCCACCAATTGATCACGCAACATTTCCGATAAAAACGATTGGAACTTGCATGTTTGTGCATTGGCCTTCAACTCCATAACGTACTCAGCAATGGAATGTTCTTTCTGCATGCAGTGACGGAAATTGTAACGCTCAGCCACCACATTCACTTTTTGCTCCAATTGTTCTTTAAGCTTTCTACACAGCTTTTCATAATTGCACAATTTCGGCTCCTCCGGTGATACCATCTTCGATATCAGACTGTATAGTGACGCTCCTGCTAGTGTTAACAGCATCACTGTCTTTTTTGACGCCTCTATTTCGTTCACTTGAAAGAAAATCTCCATTCTTTCCAAGTATTCACGAATACTTTCACCCATGACGAAGGGTTCTATTTCACCAATTAAAGACATTTTTGGACTATTTTACTTCTGCTGACTATAGACTTTTGCACACGGACCGAATTATCCTCGTCGCCAACTGTTGTGTCTAATAAAATACTCTTGCTTGTTCGACTGTTCGTATGCGACTGACTGTATTTCCTGCTTATAAACCAATACTCTTATTCTACTTATGACTACTTACGCACTACTCTTACACCTATACACTAATACTATTTACACACTACACTAAGCTGCCGGAAAATCCGTCGAATTCTAATTTGTTCTTTAAAGTAATCAAAATTCGTACAGCGACGCTAGCTAAGATACTTGATCGCTGGGTAAGACACTTTTTTCTCACAGTTCAATCCATGGGGACAACTTTACATCCATAGTTATTTCCAACCACTGCTCCACAATGGCGGATTTAGTCTCTCGGAGGCCCTAAGCGGAATAGAAATTGAATCTGATGATTGGGGGGATGCTCTTTGTGGGCTTGGACTGACCAGTTAGGGGCCCTACGCGGCCGCTTACTCCGCTTACCGTCAAACCTACCAGCTGCTGCTCCAATATCATTCCGGTCATACCCTGATATGTCTTTGAATTCCAGAGTAAGTAACACAATATTAATCATCATGATGACTCAGTTCAGCTCCGACATGCGCGTTGATCGTTGTATTTCATTTCAATTATTCTTATTTCCCATGAGTGCCTTTAAGGCTCAAACTGACACTACTGTTAAAATTTGGAAATATAATTTCAAAAACATTATGAAAAACAACTTATGAAAACCACAAAGCGGAAATGAAAGTGTTGGAGCCGGATGCAGCCAAAATTACGCAACCGATTCTAAGTCCAAATGAACTTGCGTGATCGCTTTTGGCTTCGGCTCCCGATCAGCTCTCTCTCTCTCTCTACTTAGGATGTTTGAGAGACGGGGATTCGGGACTGGACCGCCTAGGTGGATGGACGCGGTTGCTTTAATTATCCGTCAGAGTATCGTGTCAATAAATCCTGTGTGAGTGTGTAAAGAAATTACGTCCGTGTTTTTATTCCAGCCACCGAGTGGACGTAACAGAAAGGAAGGATAATTTTGGGTGGCGTTAAAGGAATGTGGAAACGATAGACAGAGACAGATGAATTAAAATCAATTGACAAATATAAGTAATTAAAGAGAATCGTAAGAGAAGAGTATCATTCTTATAATATACATTATATAGCGTTTTCAAAGCCACATGATCTCCAGGAGCAAGGCTTCGTGAAGCAACAGGAACAGACAGAGGAAAGTAGATCTGGTACAGATGTACCGCAAATCTATAAAGAATTAACAAGTCTCCTATCAAGCAAACCTGAGCCACATGATACCATTGGGTATACGAGTCAGGACTAAACCGAAGTGGCGAAAAGACCACGTGCTACATACGACCGAAGACGTCAAAAAAAGGGGACTACAATGAATTCTTTTAATTTTAGTGAAACCCTCGATAGTAGGTGGCCTACATTGTACATTTTTTGCTTCTTATTCTTGGCTAAACAACCTCTAAGGTCATGCCAGCCATCAAAATGGCTTACTAGACTGCCGATACCACGTAGTGGATTAGTCAGTCCTCACTACGGGGGAACGGTACGGATGAGGACCGGGTTTCAACCCGGTCATACCGTTTGAAGACCGGTGCCGCTGTCGCCTACACCACCGGTTCGCCCCATTTCATTTGCATACTTCGTATAATTTATCGAGCGAGGGGCTAAGTAAGTTCAGTACCATTCCATTACAATTTAGTTACAGTAACTTTAATTCGTTGCAATTCTTGTTTGCTTCCGAGAGTATGCTACTGAGCAATCGTGGGGCCATCGATGGATCCGATCTGATCCGATGGATCCGATCCGAGGGATCGATGGATGGATCGCGTGATAGACTCCTCCGAAAATGTTGAACCGATTCTAGTACAGCGTCATTCTTCACACGGTAGGACCTGGACTTAAATCCCATCCGGAGTCTGGTGTGGAGTCTTCCCCCATACCTAGACTGGTGGCACATCTAAACCACAGCGGCTTTTCGTAATTTTTCGTATAATTTTAATCAATTAACAACAAAATTAAACACTTGTTACAGCAATTTGAACCTTCACGTGTTTTTTCCGTTGTTACGAGCAGGGTTGCCAGCAGCATTCGGATGTAAACAAAATTAAAACTTTTACAACCGTTTACAATGTCACCCAAAATGGCTGCTAGAATATCCCACAGTGCACACCTTTGACAATCAGCTGTTGTTTACACCGGTTCGTTTGACACATCAACCAGCTGAAAAAAAATCATCAAAACAGTCTATGCCGCGTAGTGGTTGTGCATTTTCGTGCTCAACGAATAATTATTGCCAAGGTAGCTTTCGAGCTACGTGGGAAGTGTTTGTGACGCGGCTTTGAGTATGTTAAAGTTGCTACTTTCGCCTCATCGACAATGCTGCTGGCAGGGATTGGCACGGTAGGTAACAAATTCACCAGCTCAATAGTACGGGATTGCATAACCTCAACGTGTCTATTTTTCCTCCCACATATCCCGTTCTAGATCTTCTCCATACAGCACCGATAGTAAACATGTACTGGTACGTAAAACGATCCAATCGTTCGGTCCCGGTCGGACCGCATTTCTACAACCTTTCCGGAATACTTCCCTGCGTGCAGTACGTCCTTCACACACGGTTACGAAAACAAGCTCGCAAGTTGGTGGTCGGCTGATAAAGGTACTTCTTGGTGGGACGGCTATAAGCTTCACATTAGGTTATCAGTACCGGAAGTTGTTTGTGCACTGCGAAGCTTCCGTAAATCGGTTGGCCGGTCAGCGGAATCTACTAGACAATGGAACTGTGCAGTTCGATTGGTGGAAGTTTTGGCGCTACCTGAAGCATCATTTAGGGAAGCTGATTGGTGCAGTTTTGGTGAGAGATTTATGTGATTTTTTATTAAATTTATCTAATGTTTTGTTTTTGTTTGTCGTAATTGTAGGCTGCACTCGCCGTAGCATATTTCAACATTCAAATACCAAACCTGCTCGGTGTGATCGTGAACAAGCTGGCCCGATACGCTGGCAGCAGCCTGAGAGAGTAAGTAAGCCACTGTTTGATGGTAGATTTATCTAAAACTAATATTTTTTTAACTGGAAATCAGTATTAATACGGCGAGTTTCTTCCGAGACATGCGAGGCCCGGCCCTGCAGCTGTTTGGAATGTATCTGGCCCAGTCCGGCTTTACCTTCCTGTACATTCTGCTCCTAAGCCAGATCGGTGAGCAGATGGCAGCTACGATACGGCAAGATTTGTTCAAGCAAATCATCATACAAGACCTGGAGTTCTTCGATCACAACCGAACAGGCGAACTGGTCAACCGGCTAACGGCGGATGTGCAAGATTTTAAGTCCAGCTTTAAGCAATGCATTTCGCAAGGATTGCGCAGCTTTGCCCAGCTCGTCGGAGGAGGCATTTCATTGTTCTGGATATCGCCACAGCTGGCCAGCATTGCGCTCGTATCTGTCCCACTGGCCGTTGCAATGTTTTCCCTGCTAGGCCGTTCTTTGCGCCATTTAAGTAAAAAGGCACAGGTCCAATCGGAACGGGCGACTTCGGTCAGTGAGGAAGCACTATCCAACATCCGCACCGTCCGGGCCAGTGCTAGCGAGTACAGTGAGGTAGAACTGTTCCGGGCGGAAACGGAAAAATCGGCCGTGATCTCTCAGCAGCTTGGTGCCGGAATTGCCGTCTTTCAGGCGCTAAGCAATCTGTGCCTTAACGGGATGGTACTGACAACGCTCCTGCTTGGCGGTCACTTCATGTCGGCAAATTCCATCAGTGCTGGTGATTTGATGGCATTTCTGGTAGCCGCGCAAGGTGTACAACGATCGCTCGCACAAGGTTCCATACTGCTCGGATCGGTAATCCGTGGTATGACGGCGGGCGCTCGTGTGTTTGAATTTTTAAGCCTTGAACCACGGGTGGACTTGAAGCATGGACTTATAATCCCGCAGGGCAATTTGAAGGGAGAAATCCGTTTCGAAGGAGTGCAGTTCGTGTATCCAACGCGACCCAATCAGCGTGTTCTGAAAGACTTTAATCTTGTGCTACGGCCCGGTCAAACGGTGGCACTGGTTGGCGCTAGTGGAAGTGGAAAATCTACCGTCGCCGCACTGCTCGAACGATTCTACGAGCCAACGGCCGGTCGTATTACGATCGATGGGTACGAGTTGGGCCATCTATCACCTAGTTGGCTTCGCGGGGAGCTTATCGGTTTCATCGAACAGCAGCCCGTCCTGTTCGGGACTACGATTTACGAAAACATTCGCTACGGACGACCGAACGCAACACGGGAAGAAGTGATGGAGGCGGCCAAAATGTCACAATCACACGAGTTCGTTAGCCGGCTGCCGGATGGCTACGATACGATGGTAGGTGAGCGGGGAATACAGCTTAGCGGGGGCCAACGTCAACGGATTGCAATTGCACGCGCCCTGCTAAAGCAACCGCTGATACTTATCCTGGACGAAGCGACCAGCGCACTCGATGCGGCCAGTGAAGCGGTCGTTCAGAGTGCGCTCGATGCGGCTGTGCTGGATCGAACGACGCTGGTCATAGCGCACCGGTTGTCTACGATCCGTAATGCGGATGTGATTGTGGTGCTGGACCAGGGCCAGATCGTTGAGGTGGGCACACATGACAGCTTAGTCAAAGCACAAGGATACTATTACGAGCTGGTAAAGCAACAGGAACGACAGCAGCGACAGGAGCAAGAGACAAGAGCTTTAGGTTAGGGAAGAATTGTAGGAATTAATTGTTAGCAAGCAAAACTTATTGTTGGGTCGGTGGGTGTAGGAAAATGGATCACAAACTGCAAAAAAAGACAAATACCGCAAATAAAGCATTATTAGGGGTTATTTATTTCATCAGAAATATAAAATCAAATGAATAAAATCAAAATCATAACCGTTTAACGCTTTACCGGGCAACCAGAAAAATTTCATATTCCAGGCAATCAAGCCACTCGGGTAATCCGCAACTTTGGAAGCCTACAACTTTTTTATACGTACTACAATATCAATCCGTGTTCTAGTGAAAGTTCACTTGACTCTTCTTCTTAAAATTGAATTGAATATTCCGCCTAAATTTTAAGTAATTTCCATGTTCTGGAACTTCAAAGTTGACATATTTTACGAAAGAACTCGTGCTTCATAGCAAGGAAAACCACGAAGTAAAACGACCATCATTTTAAAGTATTTATTGTTTCCAAATTAATTGTTTTTCTTTGTAAATTCATCTCTTGAAAGCGTAGTAGAGGTGTCGTATGGACATCAATATTATGTGGAAAAGTTAGTTTTTTTTATTAGATTAAATCACTACAATACAAAAGTTATAAGCCTCCCAAGCTGATGGATACCCGTGTATAGCCCAATTGTCTGGAATAAGGGTCTAGGACAAAAAGATAATTCTGAAAAACTGATTTAATTTTTTCAAATTTACAGAATAAGCTCTCTATAAATTTCTAGAGAACAAATTTAAAGTCAATCGGACTTCTAGAATCGGAGAAAACAGAAATAAAAACGGTTTGGCTACACGGCTAGCCGGTTGCCTGGTATAGGATTGAAAGGAAAAACGATTTTAATTTAAAAGAACACTTTATTTCGTATTTAGTGCTAGCTCATGGTTCATCTGATGTAAGGCGAGCGAATGTTTGCTAGAGTAAGATTTATCACACTGTTCGCACTGGTACGCGCTACGGGCTAAGCTGCGATCTTCCCCATCCGGTGGATGCTTGCGGGTCATGTGCTTCTTCATACAGCGTGCCAATATCGTCACATTACATACCGAACAATTCTTTACCACATGATCACGCTGATGGTCGATCAGCTGAGGTTTCGAAAGAAACGTTTTCCCACACTGATCACACCGGAATGTCGCACCACCACCACCACGCTCGGACAGTGGCACGTTGGCTGAATGTTTCCGGGCCATGTGCATGCTTAGTACGCGCGACTTCACCGTCTGCTTGCACACGGGACATTCCTTCGTTTGATGGTTGCGCCGATGATCGATCAGCAGTGTTTTGCAGTAGAAAATCTTTTCACATTGTTCACATTTGTACAGTCGCTTCTCGGGCAGAGCGTTTGCTTGAGGATGATTTAAGGCAATATGTTCCTGCATATAGCGTGCGATGGTTGTTTTTCGACAAACTGGACACTCTTCCAGCTGATGATTACGGCGGTGGTTGTAAAGCTGACGGGTGCTGTAGAACGACAGTTTGCAATTATCGCACTTGAATGGAAGGTTTTGGCTTTCCTGTAGTCGTTCGGTGTGCGGGATAGCTGTGTGGGGTGTGCTTTGATCTAGAATGAAGGATGAATCGAATTAAGATTTATTGCGAGAGTTTTTTTTGAGCTCGAGAACATACCTCCACGGGTGGAAGAAAGGGTCCCAGCCGACAAGTTCGATTCTACTGACATTTCATCATTAGAATTATATTCTAACTTTACTTGTACATGTCCTGTTGAGGACACAATTCTCGTTTCGCCTATTTCAATCTCATCGACAAACGAATAATCCGCCATACTATCCTTTGACTGTGTGTTCCTTGGAAACGCTAGGTGTGTTCCTTCTGTACTTATTCCGTATTTATGGGATTGATGTTCTCTTTTTATAATCATGTTTGGTGCTGCTTTTATCAACGCTTCATGCTTTTATCAACGGAGATAATTGCATCCGACTTCCATCGTACCGCACCTAAGCTGTATTCATCCAGTTTGTTATTCCACATTCACTGTTGGGTTGTGGTTGAGACTGCACTCGACGCACTTGATAAAAAGTTGAAACTTATGAACAACATGGGAAATGTCCAATAAAATGGAAAAGACACATATTGTTCGATTTTTTGCTAAGTTTTCATCGCATAAATGTTTGAAGTAACGTTTGTTTACAAATATTCCTTGCTTGACAGCTAGGTTAGTGCAGTACTAGAGCCGACGAAAAATCAAAAATAATTTTTGATTGGAATCTTTAGCTCAAATGAAGTTTTTTTTTATTTTGTGATTTATGGAGTTAAATTTATGATGTTCCAAAAACTTATCGGAAAGTCATTTTTGTGTTGAATAATTCAAACAAAATATAATAGATTTGTAGAATGAATCCTACAACGCTTCACTATAAACTATTTCCGAAACATTTGACATTTTGGTATGACACAATCGGGCGGAATGTACGCACACACACGCACGCAAACCGAAATCAGTAAACACAAAACCAGACCAAACAGGTCAAAAGAAAATCAGCAGCTCCCAGCGAAGCAGCGTGCGGTGCTAACGTGAGCAAAGTGTCCCACAAAGTGTAGAAAACAATAGCAATTAGTGGGCGCGTCGTGCAATTTCGTGAACGAGGTAATCTACTGAAGCGAGGATTGATTTTTCATTCCACTTTACCGTGAAATCAGTGTGCAATTCTGGGTGTTGTACCCCGAGTGAAGTGAGTGTTGTGCCGTCCACCGTCGTTGCCTCCCCGCGGGCTTCCAGAATTCTATCCAATTTTGACAGGGACCTGCGTGCGTGTAGATAGCACCAACAGCAACCGATACATGATGGGCCGCGGTCGCCCAAATATTTCCCAATTGGGTGGGTGACATGATGTGAATGAAGTGAGAAAAAACTCCTATTACGAGCTTTTCATTAACATCCCGTGAAAGTGCAGCGTGCAGATGAGCTTGTGTGATCGTGTGGGTGTTTAATTGCTTATTTCATGGCTATTTCCTCTGGTGGCTGTTTGGTGAAAGGCCCCGAAGAAAACCTGTCTCGTGTGTGTGAAAATGTTCCCGGTAGTTCCGTTGCCCAAAAAAGGGGGGACTGACTGCTGGATTTGCCGTACAGCTTCCGGGGGCCTCTGTACTAAGTTGGCAATTTAGAGTCGGTCGCCATTTACGATAGTTTTAATTCAATAAAGTGCATTAGCGTGTTTATGTTCCGTTGCACTAGGGAAATCGTTGGGCAGAAGGGCATGTAAAGTGATCAAAAAATGGTTTAGCCACGACACAACGACGAGAAAGGGGCCACATAGTGTTTGTGTTTGTATGGGTGATTATGTGTGAACTGCAGGGTTCTTCTAGCTATAAATTTCCTGATGAAAGAAGCAAAGTATTGTCTGAAAAATTGTGCTTAAGACAAGAGCTAGAAGCGTTAACTGAACTATAAAAAAAACTGATTTGATTTTCTATTGGCCCGTATCGTGCTTCAGAGAGGTGTACTTTCTATGTTTAATTGATTTTTAAATCAAATAATGTTTTTGGAATATCTTTATGGCAAGATAAATGCTGTTAAATAAGAGTGTTAAAATAGAACGCAGGATTGGCTAACCGTCAAAATCATGTCAAGGAAGCCTCAAATGGCCGACCAAGACCGCTCGATTTTGTAAATCTAAAAACGAAAAAAAAGTTTATATTTTTGGTTCAGTGTCCCTACGACGACGAGGTGGCGGCGATCATTTGATCGATAGAACCGGATTAGCAACTAGCCACTGAGATCTTTTAAGATCATAGCGCATAAGAGGAAGGAGCAATCTCTAGTCTATGGAATAAGTAATCTTTGGTTTGCTTTTTCTAAGTGCCGGTTATTACAGTGTTAAATGTGTTTTGCTGGTTGGTTATTTCTAGCAGTTCCAAGTCCAGTGAATTTAAAGATATGTCTAGTTTAAATCAATGAAAGGTGACGGTCCCAAACCATCTTGTGAAAATTGTGTATAAATAATGACGTGCCCAGCAGATTTTTGTGAAAACTCCGATTACGTACGGAGTTGCTTATTTTATCTCAACGATCTTTTCGGTAATACGGAGGCGTTTTAAAATTAATCATGAACTCAGTAGTGAACTTTTGCAACACCTTTTCTCTCCCAGTGCTATGTAATTGCCTTGTATAGGTATGTTAATAATAAGAAAAAGGAAGTTAAAAATCGTTTCATTCATTTTACAAACAAAACGTTGCTATACGAACCCTGCACAGCAATCGATTGAGTCGCCCAGCTATATGTGTGCGTGCCGGCTTGCAGCGCTTTCCTGCCATGTGTGCCCCAGTGTGAGTGTGGCGTGTATTTATGGTGCGTGATTGCAGCAGCAACAGCAGCAGTTAGCACCAAAAGGTAGCCAGGAGTAGATTTCGTTCATTTTTTTTCTTTTGCTACTCTTCACAACACACACAGAGAACAGGAACGCGCTCTCGCTGCGCTAGTGTGTGATATAGCATCGGGCCGTACTAGACAAGTGGCAAAGTATGAAAAAGGATGCGTTTTGATGCATTCCTCAGCGTACCATAAATCATAGCTTGCTATTGTTTTGCTTCGGCATACCTGCTCATTGTGTGCGTGTGTTTGAGTGTGTGTGTGTGGTACGCGATAATAGGCTTAAATTTGGAAGTGAATAAGAGAGGCAACAGTGCTGGTGCAACTTTTGTACAAGGACGAACAATCACGGCAAACAGGAAAACTCGTGAGTCAAGCGAAACATTCCCAAAAGGCCACTGGCATCTAAAGTAAAGCGCTTTTTGTTGTGATTGTTTTGTGTGGTTTGAAAGAAGAAGAATATCTTTCTTCCAGTTTGTTGTTGTTGTGATAATTGTTTTTCCACGGAAAGCTGCGTGCAAGGTGCGTGAAAATTTCGAGGTCATTTGCGGGAGAACCTTCGCTGTGCTCTCTTGTTCTCTGATTCCGAAAGAGATTCTGAAAGGAAAAGTTGCCCAAGAAGAGTGTAGGACGTTGGGAAGGGATGCTGATTCTGTGGTACATTCAACATGCTGGACATCATTTGAATAGTTCAAGTGGAATGAATTCATACTTATGTTGGAATTGTGAAGCAACGGGCGTGTAGGTTCATGTGTGTAGCTGGAAATGTGAAGAATTTCCGAAAAAATAAACCAAGCACACCTACGACAGAGCCTCGCCAGTGTGTAAGAGGGCGTGCACGACCTCGCCTAGGTGTGAAACAAATTACTTATGCTGGGGTAGTTTTGTGTGTAAATTATTTAAAAAAATATATTCTATTTAGCAGCAATACCAGCAGGCAACCAGTGCTCTCTGTCTCTGTTTGTGAAATGTAATCGTTGTTTTGGAAAAAAAAGTGCTGCTGCTGTGTGTGTATGTGATGTGTAATGAGCCATGAAACCATGATTTCGGTTTGGTAAATGTTTCACAAAGAAAAAAGAAAGCAATCTATGCTGTGTTCCGTAGTCTCCCAACTGAAGTGAAATGACAGCGACGTCGTAGTTCCCGCTTGATTGTGCCGCGAAGAAAGTGTTACAAAGTGTGTGTGTGTATGTGTGGAGCGGTTAGAGCAAAAAAAAAGTGCAGTGAAAAACGGCTAGAAAACCTCAACTTGAGAAAGCATCCGTGCATCATCATTTGCCGTCACAGAGGAAGAACGCGATCCAAGTAGGGCTATCTTTACGGCGTTGGATAATCCGAAGAACGAAATATCTCCGTAGTATAAACCAAACGCAACAATGGGCAATTGCTTCAGCAGTACGGCCAAGACCGACCCGAAAGATCCCATCGGTCCGGGGCCGATCGACAGCGAACCGGTGCTGGCCGGTAATCCGGTGGCAACACCACCGCAGGAAGCAATCCGCCAGCCAATGCCGGCCTTGCCCGATCCGGGCAATGATTCCATCAGTACGGCGAAAATCTTTGTCGCGCTGTACGATTATGATGCACGCACCGACGAGGATCTTAGCTTCCGCAAGGGCGAACATTTGGAGATACTCAACGATACTCAGGTAAGGTTTTAAGGTGGAGGATATTAAATTCCTGTGGCAATAATACGGAACATACCGGAAAGCGGACCACAGGCGATGAGGATGATGTTAATGTTGATGATTGTAGGGCGAATGAAAGTCCAGAAAATGCGCAGGATCAAACCCGCAGTTTTGAAGGCATAAAAAAAAACCGAACATCAAATTGATCTTTGAAGTTTCCTTGATGCGAATGGAAGAACCGAAGAGAAGGATCCGTGAGAAGGAAGCCCATAAAATGAGAACCCAATCTTACCAATCTTAGCACTGCACAACAACATAATGTTGTGATTGAAGGGATAGGAAGAGGGGCATGGAAAGATGCGCAGAGTAAAGAATCCGGCCCAAAAGAAACGATCGAAAGAGGAATAAACAAATACAGAGAGATAGCGAGAACCTGCGGGCACCACCGCCGACCGTACAACAGGCATCGGCCTGTGGTCGCGGTGATGTCCATAGATCGTGTGAGTAAAGTCATGAGCATAAGTCAAGAATGTCTCGATCTAAAATTATCCCACAAGCAGCAATAGGATGGAGTGGAAAGTTGTATAAGCCTGGTCAAAGTTGGTCAGAACGGGAAATGAAATTTTGGGCTTTTTCGGCAGTGGTGTAGTTGGGCATAGAACTCGATCCCAAGACAACACATACAAACACTTGTTCAAGACGATAATCTGCTATTTAAGTCTACCAATCGCGTGGTGTAATACGCCTTTGAGACTTGTTGTAGGGTTGTTTGTTGTTTTGGAGTCGCTTTTGGGGCGATTGATCATGACGAGCGAACGAACGATCAACTCCCATGATTAACCAGTATTCATACACACGCACACGAACCTTTTATGTGTTTGTGTGCATATGTTTATGTTTTGGGTGTAGCTTTTTGGGGTTTCACCTGTTTTTTTGTACAGTAATTGGAAACTTTGGTGGATGGTTACTGTAAGGTGCGTCAAGAGAGCTGTGACGAAAGCCGTGTCAAATGGAAGGTCGAGTGTATGGATTGGGAACCTTTGTGTTGTGGACTGGTTTTCGTTCTTTTGACCACATGACGCAGAATAGTGGTTCAAAATACGGATCAATTATCTATTTTTTAACTGAAAACATCATTAATGAGATTTTAACTATCTATATTTGACTCTTAATTTTGATTGAGACTATCCTGCATCGATAGCCCAAGTAATAATCGTTTTCCTATATTGCTGAATCTTTTTCCAAGTTTCATGCTTGTGTGAGCGTAAATATGGTGCAATGGTAGTGATGGTAGTAATGGCATCAAAAGTTCTCTCGCTTGTTCCAGTTATCCATAAAGATCACAAACCGTCCCGGGTTACACCATACTCCCAAACATACTATTCCAATTGGACGATTCCGTTGTGCAACTGGAAGTCAACAATATCCCACACCATCATGTAAATCATTTGTCCGTAGAATCGTCTCGTGTTGTGCCTGCTGATCGAAAAGACAGAGCACTATTGAAAGAATGCTAACCTCTCGATCCCGGAATCCCAGATTCAACAGACAACGCGACGATGTAATATGCTCAACGCTTACATCGCTGCCGGTGCCATCTGGTTCCGCTTCGGAGGTTAAATTTATCCCAACGCATAGGTTCGCGATCAAGCAGCGAGTTTTGATCGGGCACGTTAGGTCGTCACATGTTGGGCCTGCATTAAATCGACCAGGGGATGGGGTGAAAGAGAGAAATCTAGAGGGACCTCATTAGGTATGAGGAACGATGAGGCAGATTTTTTGTTCTTGGTAGGAAGGTTGAGAATGTTGCTTGGGGAGAATGTTCCTGATAATGAGGGTCGGATGTGGTTCTTCTTGATCGACCACATTCCATTCGATGGTGGTGACGAGCATGTTTTCTTGGGCAGGAATATTTCTGAATGCAAAAAAATCAGATGCTTTTATCGTTATGTTTCATGATTTTATTTACATTTGAGTGTGACAGCTCTCCGCCGTATTGTAAGGGTAAATTAAATGATGATAAGTTTAATGGAGGACATACTGTCAATCGATAAAATATTTATAGGTCGACAGTTTTTTAAAGTAATTTCTCTTCTTCTATTTGTCTTAACGACCTTCTATGGTCATGTCGGTCTTCCAATGGCTTATGAGATTTGCTGATATCACGTAGTTGGATAGTCAGATCTCACTGCGAACGAACGATCTGGTTGAAATTTAAACACCGGTCGTGGCGTATGTCCTGCCACCGGAGCGCCCCTTGTAGAGTAATTAAGCTAATTGACAAAATGTTTTACAATAGCCTTACTAATAACGAAAGCATTAAAATAGACTGAATCGATGACATTGTTTCCTAGGGATCAATCGAACCATACGTCAATGAAATATGTCACTTATGTATCGACAAAAGTATAACTTCCTCTTCTTTAATAATTTTAACGGACGGTCCGGTTAGGATTCCTGACAAGGCAAGTTCCTGACGTGCAAAGAATGGAGCTGCTATCGTCTTGACCTTTTGACTGATCTCAGCATCGGCAAATAGATTTTTTTGTGGGGCGCACACTTAACTCTATTGGAGGACCTTATATCTTCTTCTTAGTCAGTCCTAAATTCGTGCGATATTCAAGTCATCCGGTTATCAGATATAATTTAACTGTAGACACCGGTTAAAGTTAGTCAACTTTCATCAGTGCAAACGCGTTATGCGTATTGTACAACAAGCTACAACTATTTCGCCAGACGAGAGACGATAATCGATGGTAGCCTTTCGAAAACTATCCGGCAGGATAACATCTTGCTTTGGTATCGCTGACGATGTTCAAATCGGAATATAATTTGTATGTTTCTTCTTCTGCTGCTCGTCTGACCCAATGGGGCTTTTTTTTCTAAACACTTATTATCGCGCTTGTTGCCGCAACATTGTAGCTCTTCTGCTCTTCCAAACCCGCTCAAATGAAGTTGGAAAGCGAAAGTTTTTCCATCCAATACGAACGGCTTCCAACTGATATATAAATGGGCTTCAACTCGGTTGCGGTTGAATGCGAATCTTTCAACGAAACAGTCCGGTCAAACTTTATCGACCGGCTGGTCTGTAGGATAAGTTTGCTCTCCTGTCGTGCTTTCTGTCGATAGCTGGTCGATGCAGTCCAGTCTAATCGCAATCTAACGACCCGGTGCGTTTGGTGCGTGTTACTTTTTTTCAGTTTGCTTCATAGCCTACCCACCTGATAGTACGCTGACCGGCCAATGGTGTGCGAGTTTTCCTTTGCCGCGTAGGTTGCTAAAATTGTGTGCCTACGAACGCTCGCTTAGTCTGACAGGTGGCGCCAATTAAGAGGAGAGTGTGGTTCGCGCGGGCTCCAATCGACCACATCTCGAACCACCGGGCACCAGGGCTTCCATGTCCATTAGCATTATTAGCAGCTAATGGTTCGAAACCCAATGAGGGAAGGCAGAAGACTGCTCTTTTTTTCTGGGCCTTTCTTTTCATCAGTGAAATGAAAAGTGTTCCTACAGTTGTATCCGATGGAGTGGGAGGAACATCTTTCTGATGATTCACTTTCATATTTTGCGGTTGTTGTGATGTGATGTACAGTGCCCAAAACAAACCATCATTCAATCGATGGTTTGTGGAGTGTGGTCGAAAGTGAAGCTTTGCTTGAAGCTTTTGTACAAGGTCTTTAACTCTCTGACCGCTTAGACAATCCTATTTTTAGAGGTGTAAATGACCCATTTAATGGGCTGAAAATGTATGCTGTACAACGCTTATCCTCCTTGCTCCTAGTTGTGCGATGAAAATCTATCTCAGAATTGGTCTGTTATACTTGTGAAGAATGACTTATCTAGTCGTTAAGTCTAAAGATTAACGAGTTTCTCCCAAACCGTAAGAACTGGATGCAGGGGAGTTAACCGGACACCCTGACGGTGGCGAAAACTGGCAGGATACAATGGCAGGGACATTTTATGAGGATACCGGACTCATACCCCAAGAAGGAATTTGTCAGCGACCTCCAGTTCGGCACGAGGCGTCTGGGAGCACAGCGAGTTCGTTGGCTGGAGGCTGATACTACCCAGCCATGTGCCAAAAACTTATCGCTATATACTGCTGATCCTAGTATATCCGAAACGCAAGTCTTTATTATTTTGTTGACGCGAACTCTTCCTTCTAGAGGCGTTTCTATAATTAAGTTATCATCAGAGACACATATCCATAACTACTGTTTTTGCTAAAAACAATCTTCTAAGAAGTAAGAAAGACATGGGTGGGTGTGAAATGGGTGTGAAAAGCATGATTAACTTAATCGCACATCATTCTTTTTAACTCTGCAAGGATCTGAGCTGTGGTACTAGGTTTGTTGACGCTAAGGATTAGATAACACTGGATCCGAGCTTGCAAAGAAATCATCAGAGGTTGGACTAATTCACCTGCTATTTTTCTGATAGCATCGAGTTAGTTACCAGACCCTAGTTAATCTAGGTGAAGCCGAAAATTCACACTAATTGTGAAACGACTCATGCGTGTCCAAACAAACTCATTTTCGTCCATGACTTCGTTTGGTGACAAGCAACTTAGCGTGTTCATTAGAGCGTGAATATATCTAAACAACCAGTTGTACCAGTTTTCTATATTTATAACTCGCTGTATCATTCGATACCTGGTTTCCTATGTTTGTTAAACTTTGTATTAACTAGTCAATTGGCCCGGATACAGGGGTACGCAACAAAACTCCGGAGTATATCTTAACGCTTCGGGAAGTGTTTCGAGCATACTCCATCCTTGACGCAAGGTGCCTGTGAATTCGCCCTACCGCATGGCCTATGCTTCATGCATTTGCTTACAGTTTCGTGAAGCTCCTCGTTCGTAGAATAGGTAATTTCAGCCGAAACCAATCGGTCGTAATCGGTCGCCGGCCGTGGTTGGTCCGCATCACCGATGATCAGCAAACAGTGAGCATTTGGGAAGATCAACAATTTGGTACATGAATGCGTCCGATTTAAAACCCAAGCACTCCCGCCGAACGGTCCTGCAGGATTGCAGTACTGTGATCTGGTCGATCGGAAGCTTGCTGCCGTGGTAATAAAAACTCGATCACCTCTGGCTACAACCCCGATCCAAGCAGTACTACTGCCTGACACAGATGACACAGGGCACCTTGGATGTGGCATGTGTGCGCCCGTTGTCCATCTGCTAATGTGTGGTCCTGACGTACACGGCCATCCGGTCGCACCGATGCTCCCATCGATATATGTAAATTGTAAAATTGAATTGCAAGACTTGTAATATTGATGTGTGATCCCGGGGAAACATTGTAGATATAATGAATAAGGAGCAACTACACATCCAAGTAGGGTTAAACTCTACTCTTGTCTACGGCGCCGTACTTTTCCATACAATTTGTATGGAGAAAAATTTTACATCCAAGTAGGGACAAAAACTACGCTTCGCCTCTTGCGAAATTTGTATAACGAAATCAGTTTGTTGTAACTTGTGACCAAATGTAGATTTTTGACGCTTTGTCTTACTTCCTGTTTATTTAAGAAATTATTTAAAATTTAAATTTTTCTTCTAAACCATCTAATTGATTCGGTCCTCTTTGTCATCATCTATCAATCTTGTTGTTTGATATACGTATGGTTGTACTAAATCGAATCAACAACCATGTTTATGAGTCATCAGCCAAACAATGCTGGCTGCATTGTTGAGAAAAAAAAACAGAACTCTTCAGCGGGGTTTAAGGCGGTGGGAAATTTCAAACTAATCGATTCAAAATTGTCATATATTTCAAAATTATTATTTCAGCTTTTTCCCCATGGTCCCGGTTAGTTATCTTGTGTATGCGCCAGGTATTTTATTTGTTACACAGTACAAAATATAAGAACAATTTACGCATTATTTTGTTACATACATTGCTACATTAGTTTTGTTATTTGGATAACAACGAAACTGTCTGTACATAATACAGTTGGATCGTTATAGCATAATAAGTTTTATCATTATCAAAAGCATTATCAGTTGCGAATCCGGTTCCGTTCCTTTCCGTCCCATCATTCCCGCTACGCTCAATTGCTCAACACATAAAGCTAACGAAACTGTTGCCCCGAGCGGGGCTCGGTGGGTTGAGTGAAGCACCGCGGTTGCACAAACACACTTATTTTTGCTTTATGTTGCCATATATCGTACCCTGGTCTGTACGTGGGGTGTGTGCAATGAACCGTAACATCTTCACCAGTGTATCTAGCGGTTGTGGAAGACTCGTTAGACCACTGTTCTGCGGTACGTACGCGGCTGATTGTGTCTAGACTGGTGGTGTGCAATGAGTATTGATTTGTTTAATGATACTATTTCTGCATGAAATATTTTGCTTAATAGTTGTAAGATGAAGCAAGCTTACTCTTTGTTAAGTTGTGCTCTATGTGCTACAATTGATGTAGTAAATTGAGTTGAAATAATACTTACAAAGTTACAAGCGAATAGTGTCAACATTTTATATTATATTTTTGCAATTTAAAGAGTTTTAAGGACAAATTTTAACTCTTACATTTATGTTGCCCCAATATTTGGCATTCTAAAAATTACTTGTTTATCAAATTTTGGTCTGTTGATAACAACCATATACGAACTTTGCATGACGCACCGTTTGCAAACGCTGGTACACAAGAAGAAGAACCACGATGAGCAATTGCAGGACGCCCATGTCTGCACCGGAAACGAAAGTTTCTCCCAGCGGATTGATTTTTATGTGTACTCCATATAGCCTGAACGGGAGAGCGCAATAGCGAGCGGAAGAAAAGTCAAGCGGCAGCAGTAGTAAACCTTTCCAACTTGAAATGAATAACCGTTGGGATGATGATTGGTCATTCCGGGACATCGTCGGACATCAAATTGTGAGGGTCGCCGCGTCCCTCTCTTGCGCTTGCGAGAAGAGTGAAGTCTTTTCCAGTGCCCGCACGATTGCATATCATCGGACGGTTGGTTGGAGGATGAATGCCGACGATGCTGACACGATGCTTTGATTGCCATGCTTTTCCCGCGCATCCTTCATTTTGCGTCTACGGCTGCATCCATCTGGGGGCTGCCGGGCGGACCCCGTTGCGTTGATTAGATAATGGCCGGGCTAAATGACGGATTGGCAGCGCCGAGTTCCTCCACTGCCAAGGCGCGCCGACACGCACTGACGAATGATGGGGCCAGTGTGGCGTGAAAAGGAAACGAAAGTGAGCTACGTTGCATTTTACTTTCTCCTTCGTATGGATTATGTGTTCTTTTTGGTTGTTAAGATGTAGTTATGATTGTTAGAGTTATATTGCTGCAAAAAAGTAGCAACAGCAGGAATCAGAGAGTTTAATAATATTTAAGCGATGAACAGGTTTTTTGTAAAATTTATCGTTCATTTTCTAGCTATGGGACTGACAAAGTAAGGCAAGAGGACATGAACTACGATTATTTGCAGTACTAGTTGCGAAGACAGCTCGGAAAACCTAATCCTTTGGGGTTTTTTACTACAAACTTTCGATCTTTTCACAACGCAAATCATGTTATCTGCATTAAAATTGCGAGTCACCTGTCGTACGTGTTAGACCGATTAATAAAAACGATACTCCCGTGGGAAACCCCCATCGATTCACGCGATGCACCGTTTTGTTTCATGTGCAATGCTATGGGTCGTTGCACAGTGGGACAATGCAGGACTAACAAGCGAAAAATAATGTTTTTTTTTTACTAATTTCTTTAAACTCTTTGGTGTGTTTGCTGGTATCAACCGCTACAGAAAGTTACATTTTGTGGTCAAAGTGTGAAAAAAATATTCGAGTAAATGCATTCCCAGATTTAATCATACTTTGAGTTGTATCTCTGAGCAAAGAAGTGTAGAAAATATGTTAATAAAGAAGTAGAGAACGAGTTTTTAGTGGACCAGAGTATCTGTCCAAGCGGCGAAGAATATCATCGTGTCGTCCATATCTAAGAGGAAACCGCCTTTCTTTCTTCTTCCGTTAGTAAAATTCGACGATCCAACTCTCTGAATAAATCATGTAAGCATTAGATGGCCGTTATGACCTCGAAGATCATTGAGCCAAGAATAAATTAGGTAACGAAACGCTGAATATTTTATATACGTGTAATCAAGCATAAAAACATTGGCGGCCCGGTAGTGCAGGCGACAACGGTGCCGGTCGGCAGGGCTGAGGTTCAAATCCTAACCGAATCGAAATGAGGACTCCTACTACGTGTTTGTCGGCAGTCTTCTTAGTAAACTCTTCCGATGTCCTGCGTGACCTTAGAGGTCGTTAAGCCCAGAAAATGAAGAAGAACTTATAAATATTAGTCAAAAACTCCATAATTGGGATCAAATAAGCTTGTTTTTAAATTTGAGCAAAATATAGCTCAGTTATTCCTTCGTGAATAGATTGCCGCTCTATGTCCACTCCATGTCCCGGTATGCGTTTGCACCCTACTCATCCATCCTTCAGTGCTTCGGTACAGAATGCAACCTCTAGATTTATCTTCTAGCACACACACTCACACTATGCTCCCGAGGTGGCAACATTAATGTTTATGGCCAGCGGCCAGTTTAAGCCGAGAGCAACGTGTCAATCGGGGAATAGTTTGTGTTCCGTCTGCTAGACGGAAGTGCGGCCATTTTGCATTTGTAATGTACGGCCAAGGCGTGCGGATCGATTACCGTTGGTTTGGCTGCGTTAGGCGTGAATTAAATTAATTTAGCTGTTTATGGCTCTCGACGACGACGGGGCTATCCTTCTTTGTTTGTTCATTACACTCGATTGTGGTGTTAAAATATGGTGATATGCATTTTATGTAAGCCAAGGAAAGCAGGAATCGCGGGTCAAGATCTTTTCTGCGATTGAGCGATTAAAATAAGAGGAGGTATTTTCTGAATGAATTGAAGTTCACAATAATTAAATGAAGTGATTCTTTCAGCTTGATTGCTCAATTTTTTTTATTGTAGAATTTCGATCAAGATTACTTAACTAATACACAAAAAGTTAGTAAAAAAAAGAAAGAGCAAACATGGTTTTGCATTCTTATGCGCTTAATTCAGCAACAATAACGTCATCGTTGGTTCAGCGCTTTCTCCTGCCCCTTATCTTACCACTCCGATCCGAGGGATCGTTGTTCCGTTCGCCACCGTCCCAACAGAACGTGAGAGAATGAAGCAAGTGACGCAGATGCATGTCTGACTTCCGTCCAAACCGGACTTTTCCTTTTGCGGGGCTCTCTAGCGGCCAGCCAGTGTGTGTGTTTTGAATCCATTTGCAAGCGTCTCAACGGTGATGGTGACGGCTATAATATTGTCGAGACGGACGCGATTGTTCCACAACAACCGCAAAGCACTTTGCGACCGACCCCCTCCGACCGGCTGTCGGATGTGTCTCACTCGTTGCTGGTGCTGTACGTTTAGTTGTGGGATCGAGCGCTGCAAAACAGCAACAATGCTCTCCTTCGGGGTGCACTGTAAAGGAAGAGTGAGCATAGCTGCCAATGCATCCATGGTGTTGTGTTCCTTTTTTGGGACCAATAAATGTTTAGCGTAGAATGGAGTTGTGCGGCGGTGTGTGCACGTGCTTGACTTGAGCGTGGTAGTGTTTTTGTTTTTTTTTTTAATTATCTAACGTCTCTAGTCGCCTTTCCGTTCCTTTGGCAAGGGCTGCGTCGACAGTGTTTTGATAAATACGGAACCCGAAAACATATTTGAAGCTCGACTTATGATCTTACTCAGCGTTTGTGGATAAGCGATTGAAAGGTACAGAGCCACCTGATGTTCGATGCGAACATTTCTACCGGTGGCGTTTAGACCCACGGCAACGATGTCGATGGAACCGGTTTCGCAAGACATCCACTCACGCTCGACATTGGTCGATTGGCGAATTGCTACTTTGCTACATCGATGCCTTTGCCCCGCTACGCTGATGATCGGAGTAGCGTTTTGTAGTTTTTGCGTTTGTGGCCCGTTTGTCCGGTACCATTTCTATTTGTGCTCTTGTTGTTTTTTGGATGGGGGAGAACACTCTTCCACCTTGGGCCAGCATCGTCAGTCCGAACGAACTCTGGTTGTAGTAGTCGCACGTTGTCATCCTTGTCGATTGTTGTGTTGCACTACCATTTTGTTTCAAGCAACCGGATTTGCCCATTCTGCTGCCATCCAACATGTTCTTACATGACAAATGAGCATCCGGTTCGGTACTGACAGTAAGTGTCAAAAAGGAGGTTACAGAGGAACATTATTTCTTAGTAATATTTGTCTCTTTAACGTTTGTTGGATAAGAAGCTTGATAGTGAGATATTTGCGATGTACATTTTCTAGATCTACATGTTAGGCTTAGAAGCTGATATACAAGATGTGCACGATGAATTTGACAGTTCTTGTCCGTATCCGTTTCCGGGACCTGGAGCAAGTCCGGACTACCATAGCCCTGGCTGCAAAAAAGACGTTAATCTTTTGCACCAATTCTGCTTTTGTGTTGCAGGACGTTCGGTTGGTGTCCTTTTCATGCCCCACACAAAATAGTCCTTCGGGTTGATGTCCGGGGAGGTGGGAGGCCAAACATTGGGTGGTGGTAACGACGTTAAAATTATAAATTTTTGCGACTTGGCGGCCTATCCGAATCTTGTTGCCACACATAAGTCCTACCAAAAGACCACTTTGGTTATCCAGGGCTTGACGACTGTGTCCAGCAGCGTCACATAGCCGTCCGCGTTCAGCCTCAGGCCCTGCTGGAAGAAATGTTGAAGAACTCGTCGTTCCAAAAGCAATGCGACCGCCTGGTTATGATCCTTCCGTTGTACAACATCCTCAAAATCTTCGTTGCAGGTTTCAACCTGCTTGCGAATATCCTTCACCGTATTTAATGCACACTGCACCGCCGTCTTGATGTCCCGGCGGGTTCCACTCAGACATTAAGTTCACTCGATATTTTTTTCACCGTTTCCAAATAATTGTGGCTTTCAAATGACGTGTCGTTTGTTTTGATACGATAACTCAATCACGAGCTATAAACGAAATGGCCAAGTGTCAAATTTATCTTGCACACGGTGTAAAATGTCCTGTTTAGGTTTTAATATTAATGCCGTGGCACTGATCACTGCGTCGAAACCTGTTATACGATCTCCAGTTTTAAGCCCATCTATTTCAAAACTGATCGTATCCAGCCAAGATCGAGGATGTAATATTGTGCGTAGGATTAGTGACAGCGACTGTGATTTCTAACACGATATGTATCCAGTCTAGTTTCCAAAAAGTCAGGATAGTCATAATCTGGGAATCCTAAAGGTCTCTAGGCACGAAGGATTTTAAAATCAAAACTTCAGGTTATCATTAGTGTTTTTGAAATTTTCTCGTTTTGAAAACACTTTATCACATGGCAATATAAATAACTAGAACAACTATTACACAACTTTCTGGTGATAAAAAGTCAACCTTACTGTAGCAAAAACATTGCACACCGCACTGTAAGATACAAGGCAGGTGACTCTCGTATGAGAAAAGAATGGAACAAATAAAACATAAAAAAACGAAACAACAACACGTTGTCAACCCCAACAGCAGCGATCCGTGTGGGTTGGCTTAGTTCTCACGGTGCGGGCGGGGTGCACAAAATGCAGTTGTTGCATTGTGTTGTACCACTTATTCGGTGCGACTGAGGCATGACCCGGCTCCACACTGAAGGAACTAGCGGCAGCAAAATGACTAGAATTGAGAATGTCCGAGAGCGAAACGGTCAAACAGCGTACAACAATTGCCTGTGGTATCTCGGGTTTGCGAGGGTAAACTACAAGAAAACGTAACCGTCCATTTTCTAGGTCAGATGCGCCTGTGATACGCTTCACATGGCGTTGATAAAATATGGTACTGACCACTGACTCCAAGGCCGTTTGCGAAATGAGCTTGTAGCGGTTGTGTCCGCTAGAGGGAAGTTCGTCTCCCATTCTCCAGGAAGTTGCGTGGCTGTTATTTCTTCTTCAAATGTGGAGAGGACATATCATAAACTTATCTAAAACAATAAACATCGCCGTGTACCATAAAGCTGGTACTGAGGAATGATATTTTCTTTCAAAACACGTGCTGAAGAAATTTTGGTCCATAAAAGTGAAGATATGTTCCAAAATTTTACACTAAATTGAGACAATTTTATAGCACGGAGGCAATAGAAACTAGTAGACGTGTGCTGTTTCTGTGACGTGATGCAAGAGGTTTCGGATCAAACAATATCAATTTAAAGTTTAGCATTAACCCTATTGTCAATGCCCACGTGCCTGGGTATGTTTTGTACTTTAATTTCTTAATATCTTTTGATAGACACACTTCAAATTTATAGTATGCCTAGAACAATCTGTTTTTCATTTTTTCGTGCAAAAAAAACTGATTTTAACAATTTGCTTTGTTGTTCAGCTGCATGTTAATTTTTTGTAACGGGTGCCTGTTTTAGAACAGATTCGATGCACGATCGACATACTGGCAAGAGCAAGTACATTTTTTTCCTGTCTTCACTGATATGGGCTGGAGCAAATGATTTGATTATTCCATAACTGATGTATAAGCCTTTCATTTGAATTATTTCGAGCCAGAAAAACTATTTGAATAATCATCCGACACTAATTGACCACCATTTATTTATTGACCTTAAATAAAAATTAACCATTCGCACTCGAGCGGCGCCGGTCCAGCGCCCAGCCGATTTCAAGTGTGAACTTCCTCAAATGGTGGCGTAAACTTGTTTTCTGGGGTATGGAAATTTCCCTGTTAAATTCATACCTTTAATTATAAACAAGAAAAGACCAAAAAATGGGGAAAAACCACTGAGACATCTACAATTCCTAAAGAAACTCTTCGAACAATTGAGAGGTTCATATCGCCAGCAACGGGCGCAAGCAACTATGTCGCTTCCGAAGAAATTCGACTGAATGGAAAGCTGCACTTAGTACTAAAAGGGGCAAAAAGGGAATGCAAAGTTTGTTATGAGCGTAGCACGCCTGGAGGAAGGCGGGAAGTTATATATTATTGTGACACGTGTGGATGCACCATGGCTATTGTTTTACAAAATAATACACCACATCTAATTACAGCGTGTAATAATTATCAATGTTGGTTGTCTTCGGTATCTAGATGAATAAACTAGTGAAATTTTGTTACTTGTATACGCTTGTTTGTTTATAAATGCCTTAAAAGTATCTGTAATACGTTGACCTACTTTGGCCAAAATCGTCTCGTGTTGTTGGTTTGCGCAAGCGAAACAGGTCTCTAGTGCAAAGGGTTAAGTGTTTTTTTTTTTTGTCTAAAAAGTAAAATTAGTTTGATGAAGTATTTTTACTGAATTATTTGCTTTCTACTTCGAGATAAGCACAACTAGAGGTTCTATGAAATGGAAAACGAAAATTCCTTTACAAAAAGTATACGCTTGATATGCCACCGTAGATGTAAGGTGTTCGCCGCTTTGGAAGCGGAAAACAAATAGAAGATGAATTTTTGAAATTTAAGATACGTCTTTATTAGTTTAACAACAAATAGCCTCGTCTTTCTTGCAATTTTCATATCAAGATGACGATTAAGGACTACCTTTGTAGGCGATCGTAGAACAATTGTCATAGACATTTTTCGGTCATAGACAGTACGGGTAAATAACCGTACTGTCTAAGGGATATAAAAGATAATATTCTTCTACACTTAAGTTATTGGGCTAAAATAAGCGTCCAAAAGACCTAATAAACCTTGTCTAGAAGTTTCGCGGCTCTGGGAGGTACCACACCGTTGCACACTGACAGCATGCATCGGCCATGCTGACGATTGTTTGCTTCGTTTGAAAAAACTGCATACGCTCGTCATCGAAACTCGAGGGCGCGAGGGCGGCAATTGCACTCGTAACGTAACACATAACACACAAACGCGTATACGTTCCTAGAAGCTCTCCAAGCTGCCAACAATTACAAGTGGTTGTTTCCGGTTTTGTTGAGCAGAAGTGTATGTGTGTAAGCTAGCTTATTTGTTATGAGTTTTTTTTTCTCACTAGCCCTGGCCCCGGTACTGTTCACCCAAATTTGTATTCCAGTACTGCTGTGGAGTGGAGTGTTAAATGCGTACTAGTGAGTCTAATGGACCACGCACACGCCACACGGAAAACCTGCAAACAAGCGGTAGAAACCGTTCTGTAGCTTATAAAAGAAAAACCAAGTTTGATAGTAGTAGAAGGTGATTTTAAAAAAAAAACCTTTTACGATGTCCGCTTCTGTGTGCGTTGTGTGAATGGAGCGGCTTGATTTTCCCATCCGGCAGCGTTCGGTTGGATTTTTCCTCCTTTTTATTCGCGTTTCGATTTTTCGCCGCATAAACGAACCCGGTTTACTTTACGATAAGTTGTGTTCGCTAATTGCTGGTTCGTTGATCGGTTCCGTTGGTTGGGATTTAATGAATCGATCGATAATCAACCGATTTTGAGTAGTTTTCGTTGATTCCATCATGTATCGATCGTTCTAGATATTTCTTTAACATTCGCTTTTTTTCTTCGTTTTTTTCAGGGGGACTGGTGGTTAGCTCGAAGTAAAAAGACACGACAGGAAGGCTACATTCCGTCAAACTACGTTGCCAAATTGAAATCAATCGAAGCAGAACCGTAAGTATTTTTTGCATTTTTTTGCTCTTTTTATCTGTTTAAAAACATATTACGAAATCGTTGCTTTAGCAATATTTTTAAGATACGTCTTTATGTTAATACAAATATTACCTTTTTGAACTGTGACGTTATAAGACGTCTGACCCACCTAAAACGGAGATATCTCGATCGGGTTTTCGCTTTTTTTGATCATCCTCACTCCAAATTAATGAGATCTGTTAATAGCTTCTCGTTAGTGTCCTTTTTTTTGTGAATGATGCTTTTTGTCTAAAGCCCAGTCACCGGAGGATTGTGACACGCTCGTTTTTCTCTCTGATCTGCTGTGGCGCGGCGCGCGTGTCCATGTGCTGTGTCTCTGACTGTGAAACCAGAAACTCTGTTCGTAGCGAAAACTAATTCATTTATCAATCACGGTCTGATAATTTTATTTTTCAACCTTTTCATGATCGTGCAATCCGCTTAACGGTTAGCGCTATAATACTATAATCGGTGGTGAGTGGGTTATCGTGCGGGTTTCGGTACAAATTATTATATTTTCTATTTTCGCCGGTCTTTTCTTGCCGTGATTTAACACGATGCAGTGTTTGGTCTAAATAAATGAAAAACGGAGAGTTTTTTTGGGCATGAAATTGCCAAGTTGAATACAAATTCGTTTATTGTCAAAAGAAGTGTGTTTTTTACCGTATTATGCATCACTTTCTCATACTCATGCACAAAACAAAAAACAAAACAACTCATGACAAACTCATGCACACGGTCGGTATGGAAAACCGTGGAAAGTGAATTCCTGCCGGCTGGCGCTGGAATGTTGGCGTCTATTGAACTGATCTTCGCTCTCAACGAGACCGGGCGTGGAGTATCTGTAAATCGAATAAGAAATACACATATATTCGCCCCGTACGTGGGGTGAGCAAATACCAAAAAGGCAGCAGAAGCATGTGCAACAATCCGCGTTTGAAGATGATGAAAAACCCCGCGTGCACGTACAATCGTTTTAGCGCATCTCGAGCGACCGGGCAATGTAGAGCAAACTACGGTGAATGCAATACACAAGCGAAAGAAAAAAAAAGCACCTTCCCCCTTAGTCTTAATGAGAAGCAACAGCCGCATACTTTACATCTCCGCGTGCTTTGCTGGCTGGTTTCGCCAATTTGTCTGTTGAACCAAACGAACTAATAAGATGCAACCAAGTCAACGCAGCACTATCGCATCCTCTCACGCATTGTGTTCCTCCATGCTTCCACCATACTCGCGCTGTCCATCCTTGCGATGGTGCTGGGGCGTTTGTCCGAAAAGCAAACTTCCAAACCAAAACATAAAAATGTTCGCGCACATCTCTTTTGTCGACACTTTTGTACACCGACCGACGTTGGCGGGAGTTTGCAGTTTGGATTTAGGCGAGAAATAAAACGTGTTGGGTCTAGAAATAAATTGCGATATTTTTTTTTTATTTCTAAAATTTGAGGCTTTTTTGTGTAAAATTGCAAGAAAGTTTTTGATCAAAGTTTTAATATCATGATGAAAAATTATTGATTTGTGTCTACAGTCTTCTCCTTGATTTTACGGTCTTACCGTGTCACGCCGGTCATCGAATGGCTTATTGCTACAGGGTTCAACGGTTGGAACGGTTCACATTGGATTTCAACCCCGGTCCTACCGTGTGAAGATCAGCATCGCTGTCGCATCACCACTGGATCGCGGCCGTGTACGGTCCTTTATCATGCAATACACGCTTCAAATCATAACGCAGTGTTTGACCCTACTTCGTGCTACTGGTAATACCACTCGGATGCAGTATTACTCACCCTGGTGTCTTTTGATCTTTCTCAACGGGTAGGGTGTAGGTTTTTGTGCAAAGGATTATCACGGATTCGATGTCTTTCGGCTTCAACTCGTGTTGTACCCGATTTCTATCTTTTTGTTTGAATATTAATGCATTAATGCGAAGAGATACGGTTGTGTCACTTTTAAAGCTATTGCAAAAGCTTTTTGCGTTTTGCATGGGGATTCTGATTCAGCATTGTATGCAATTTCTCTTCTTCAAAAAAGTTTATTGAGCTGTTCGGCTGTTCCGAGCGCCTCTTGTATTTTAAATCAGTACTTTTGAATCGTTTGAATAGCTCAGTAAACGATGATTTGCCAAAACAGATTCTGATCCATAAATTCCCTGGAAGAAACAATAGACCTAAATTGTCTTTATCGTTACACAAAACAAAATTAAAGTAAGTTCCCGAATCACATTTTGACTGAAAACATGCTACTAATTTATTAGAAAAAATTATACAATTTTGTTCCAAGAGTTAGTGATCGAAGTCGAATGTATAAATATTAGGAATAGTAACACGGCCATGCCGTATAAACCATAAACAAATATTACAAAAAACCTGCCTATCGTGCCATCTTGCCAAAAGCTCTAGAAACTTTCTTATACACCCAACGATACTGAACCAAGTGCGGTACTGTATAGCAAAGGTCTGTGCCGTCTCTGACATCGGAAACAAAAATAAAACACCCAAAATGCCAGCTGTTGCACGCTGGCTTCGGTGTTCGTGTGAGAAGCATAAACAGTAAGTAGTAGTAGCACCCATCGTCAGCAGCATAAAGATAAATATGCAACGAGTGTTTTTTTTTCCCTCGCGTGTGTTGGATGCTTGCGGAAAGTTTCGGACCGTAAAGGAGAAACTCCACCACCACTACCCTACTCCGACGCCAAAGAACCGGAAAATATTCGTGGCAGATATTTTTCGTACGCTTATTTAGGTGCTTTTTCTTTGCATAAAATCTGTGCTCGTTGGGTCAAACGTGCTGTGCAGTTTGTTAAGGTGCGCTGGAGGAATGTATTTGTAAAAAAACTAGATCTATTTTCTTGGAAAATTAAGATGTGTCATGGGGCCCTAAAAACACAATGGCGGAGGGAAAATTCAACCTTATTGACTTGAGTGTACGCGGGTTTGGGGAGAGGAGGAGTTGCTTAAAGGTCAACGGAAGGGGGAAGCGTAGGTCGGTTGGACTAAATTTCCCACGTGACATTGCACGATGGCACATCGACTGTACCGGACAGTGTGTCTGCAATGATGAATAATTAAATTTTCGATTATATGCTAAGGTAAACGAAAGCATAAAACAGAGCTGATAAGAGAAGGTTGTTTCGCACGCTACCTGAATTGTTGATCGTTGTGGTGGGGTTCCATTTTCGGCTCGAGAGGGTGTTTCGTGTACGGACATTTTAGTTCCTTTTGCCTTCATTTTATGTGCAAAACTTGAGCTTTTGGGAAATGCTGGAAAATGCTCTTCGTCTCAATTGAAATAAGTGCAGACTTACGGTTAAACGAGGCCGCAAAATTATTTACATTTATAAATTCAGCAGTGTTTTATGGGTAGAAATTGTCTGTCAACTACAAAAGTAAATCGAAACTACAAATATTTATTTCAAAAAATATGATACTGATTTTTTATGTAAATTGTTGCACACTATCGTCAAAGTATTTTGTGTGAGATTTAAACAACAAAACAGTTATGCCGATGCAAATTTTTCTCCATCACCGTCTTTATCATTTTTTAATTGTCTACCTTTATCCACTGCCGACAAAAGACGCCGCCGTTTTTCGACTCTCTTGTCATTAAATGGGGCTAACGACCGGTGGAAAAGTGAAAATTAAAATTTTAAAGTAAAACTTTCCTTAACCAACACACACACACACACACCACCATTTGCCTTTGCACGTACAGTGGAGTGAAATGAAAATGGAGTGAAGAAAAGCGAGAGCTTATCATCGTCATGCACCACCACCGGAAAAGCGGCGTACGGAGCCACAAGTGCATCCAAACAGAGAGCATAATGAAAAAAAAAAAACGTTACAGCAGTTAGCAGCCAGCAGTATGTGTCGTATGCGGCGGTTGTACTGAAATGTTGCTTTTAGTGGTTTCGGCGATTGCGCGCAACCTGCTGCATCATGCATTCACTTTTCCATCTGAAAGACAACTTTTCATTGAGTTCCGTTTTTCTTCCACACACATACACACATGCACGCCCAGTTTAACTTGATCGATGTAATTCAATCTCTCTCTCTCTCTCTCTCTCTCTCTCTCTCTCTTTCGCGCTTCCTTTTATTTTCCCCTTCCGAACTCTGGCATAAGATTGGGGACGTTTCAACCATGTCCGTTAGTGGCCGATTGGGAAGATTAACAGAGGCAACGGAACATCAAATCTGGTCCTCTCCTGCGGTGTGCGGCGTCTGCTTGTTTGCATGCTTCGTATACGCGGGAACGATGCTAGTGTTGTTTAACCTTGGTCCAACATTGGACCTATGTGTAGCGCGTTTTTCATGCTGCCAATGGAAATTGGATTTTTCCTTCGAGAGCTGGTGAAAGAGCAAGAGAAATTAGTTCAATGTGTAGTAAATTGAATGGTCGACAGGGGAAGGGCTGGTGCTGAAGCTTGTAATTGATAAATGATGATGATGACCGCGGTTGCTGCTTACAAAGCTGTCCGGCATGAAGCATTGAAAAAACCTCTCCTTCAATCTGTACACAAGAATCGATCGTGCGCAGCAAACGGTATCATGGTTTATTGAGCGAAAAGGGCGGGAAAAAGGCAGCGGAAAACTATTTTTGAAAATTCTTCAATCGAGCTTCTTTTCGCCATGTTCTTCGTGTCGGTTTAGTGAGTAACAATAGTCAGAACAAAAATTCCACCCCGAATAGTAAAGAGTTTAGTATCGGCACACAAGGAAAAACCTTTCCCCAATAAAAAATGAGTATACTGTTTGTTTACGTTCTTAGACGATTCATCCATGAAGCATTCGTTCTATTCCTAAATTTGACGGATTCCGAGCGGGATTGAGTTTCGTGAGGGACGAGTTTTTTAAAGTTTATTTTTTCCCTTTCCTCGCTGCATGAGAAATAGCTCATCTAGCTTTGCAATCATAGTATTCTTTGCTGTGTGATCATTTACGATAAAATAAGACATAACCTAAACATCGAATAGTTTCCTGTTAGAATTTATTCACATTTTATGTTTGGTTCGAATAATTTTGCATCCAGCACTACATCTGCTTTGCGGTCTTGGCCTGTTGCAGACATTTTTGAAGCCGATCACGGTCGACGTCTGGAGGAATTAGTAAACTCAAGAAGAAATTAGTAAACTTGAGCGTTGCAACTATCACTCCAGCTCAATTTGTACTCTTTCCGCCTCCTAGGTCTATATGGACGGCCTGCGGACTGAATCGTACGTTGGCATCACCGCATGCCAATAACATAACATGACAAGGCTAATTCGCTGCATAACAGCAAAATCACTGTGCATTTTATGGGCATATGTGCATATTATTTTTTTATCATCATTGGGCGACTTTTTCATTATCCTTTCACTCGAAAATTCTGTCATTTTTTTCTCAAACGCAACTAGCAAGGCGCGTGTGGTCTAAGTTCTATAAAGTCTCAGCTTTGTTCGCCATGATTAGTATTTTTAGTGATGAATTATCGGTTAGCAGCTACCATCATTATCATTTTTGATTTTTCTAATTTAATTATTTTGATTTAGAATGGATTGTTAATCAATTCTGCGATCTGGAAGTCAAGAAGAAACGTCTAAAGGGGATTTGATATTGGCCTCTTTGTTGATGAAAGATGGAATTGGTGATCTGGAATACATTTATTTGATTAATCCTTAACTGGATCAGCTTAACTTTACGTACCTATGATAAATCGTACCACGAATAAAGTTTTGCTCTATTGGAGCTCATCGCGATATAAATTATGCAAAATAGAGGATATTGTAGACAGTACGATAAGAATTGATGCCTTACCATGGCTTCGTTCGTCGGTAACTTCCGCTTCGTATTAGCCGCCACTTTACTACGCCTTAAAGACATCAAAATCCTCGCTAAATGCTCGTGCCGTGATTGTTTGTGTTGATCATCAGCCAGTTCAAGCCGTTGGTTGAACTAATGGGAAAATTTAACGTTTCATGAGTCTTTACGAAACCACTTCCTTCCCCGCCATGCTGGAAAATGTGTCGTCCTCCCGTTAAAGTTAGCTTTTGTGTACGATTGCATGCTTTTGCCTACCGGGTGGTGGTGATGGCCGCGGTCGCCCTCGCTCTAAGCATACGATTGTCGAAATATTTGCCCGTTTGCTTGATTGCCAAGTTAGAGGCACCGTAGCGTGTACACCTATTTCGTAGCGATTGTAATGTCCGAAGCAGCACGTCCTTTGTGCTCATCCAGGCGATTGGAGTGCGGTGGGTGGGGTGCGTTATTAAATATGTACTGTGTAGCGAATTCGATTGCGATCCACTCACTTCCCCGTTGCGGAACGTATTTTATATAACAGTTGGTTAGATTTTGTTGCTTCCTTATTCGATACAAAATAGTATCCAGTAAACTTTGACCTACTGAACGCAAAAACCCGTCCGTTGATGTTGGAAGGAAGTGTTAAACGCATATTGATGGAAAGTAATTACTCGACAGAAATGGAAATACATCACAGAATCGAGTAAAGTGACTCGTTAACTGTTTTATAAAGAAGAAGTAGAAGTACAGCACACATTTAAGCAAATTTGGTTAATTTATAACCAGATTTTTCATTAACGGAACAGTCGCATAAGTTGGACATTTTATTGGAACAAACCAAGGTAAAGGCACCAAAATCAAACATCACATGTTTATGAGAACGCCCTAGCCGTATTGCTATAGGTCGGAATCGTAAAATAAGTATTAACACTTATTTTACATGATACTTAACGAGACCTGCCTTAGCCAAAGCCTTTTAGTATTCTAAGCTTCGAGACTAGTTATGAAACTGACTATGGCCAACTGTGTCAAATCACCCTTCCATACCTAATCGAACTATGCGCCTGAAGGTAGGCAATCCGGGGCTGTTTGTTTGCAGTTCGATCCAACTTGCACACAACATAGGATTTCTCGTTGGAGGCGGCCTTCGTTAAACCGATATGTCGACTTGAATTGGATGGTGGGAGAATGCCGTTGAGCTACTGAATCATCATCGCGATTGTAGTTTCCTTCGATGCGTGTACAAGAATTTGAACATTTACGCGACCGCGGGAAACCCAGAACAACTTTTCTAACCTGTGTTGATTTCTGTTGTTGCTCCAAAATCATTCATCTGTAGCTTATTTTGGAAGTCCGTTCGTGCTTGGCCGGTTTATGTTATAGTCCAGCAGGAAGCTAAATGGCAGTGTAGATCTAAAAATTTCAATTTACACTCTCAAAAACCCACCCAAATGTGTTGGTTCTCGTTTCGGGCCTTTTTATGTGATTCAAATGACTGGTCTGGTTTTTCTTATGCCGTTCCTTTAAAAAAAAAACCTCACCCCCGAAAGCTTGGCCTCCCACTTTACGACCCTTTCTCGGTCACGAACAAAAGCCGTTAAGAAAAGGGTGCGGACAGGCTGCGTGATCTCACCACCCCACTCTACCAGCAGGTTCACTGTCAAGGGCAGAATCTTTCTCCATACAGCAATGACCAACCAGCAGCGATGAAATGGCTTTTGTGCTGCAGAATGGTTGTGTGATGGTGCCTCCGGTTTTCGGTCGATTCTGGTTTTGGTGCTTGTGGTGTGTTGGAGGTCACTTTTGACAGGCGACAGATCAGACGGAAAGCTTTCGGCGAGGTTTGGTCCGAATCGTTTTATCGTCCCTGAAGTCGGTCAATTGCTCGGATCAATCAGCATGATTGGGCTCGTCAGCTGATGGTAATGCTGAACGGAGTCTTTACTGACCCACGATGCCGGTGTTGTTTTAATGCAAGTCCCTTGGGGTTGTCCGTGGTGTTGGGGTTTTCCCCCCTTTTTTACGATTCGCACATAAATTCGTAAAAAGATGGAAAGAACCGAAGACAGCGTTGGCTTTTATCTTCTTGTAGAAGAGAGTGATACAGAATGCAGAGTTCTGGAGAAACCTTCCGTTTTCAAAATAGGTGACGCATGTCAGTAGAAATGTAAAACTAAAGTTCGTATTGAATAAGATGTTTTATACACAACGCTTTCCTACCCACCGATGCTGATATATTTCTCAGGTCTCATGCTTTGTCTGGTGAGGCTTAAAAAAGCAATTACTATGTTGTTGTACAGCTTACCTTGTCGTTTATCAACACGCTAGTTAAGTCCCATTCCGTATGCCATGCTCGTACCCTCGATTCTATGTCCTTCTGCTGATCAAAAACAAATGGTACCATCCATTTTTAATTTCTACCCCAAATTCTACTTCAAACACACTTTCCGATCTGATCGCTACACAGCAACAGCGAAACAAAATAAACAATGGTTATTGGAACCACCAAACAGTCTACTCCTAATTCGGGCGTATTTCTTCCGGCGCACGTAACCCCTATGGCAGCAGCAGTTGCCGTCCATTACTAGCTCGGAAGGAGCTTTTCGACCAACACATACACAAAGGTCCTGCGTGCCGTGCATCGGTATGGTTCGGCTTAACTGCCCGCTACCGTTTTCAGGGTCAACCGGATGAGAAGGGGTGGCAGTAGCCGAATTTCGCACCACCCTAAAACTCCGTTACCCATGCGTAATTTGTGACGTTCGTGGCTACACCGGTTTACACCATCGTACGATCGATGTTTTTCTTGTTGTTGTACGGTTCTCTGTATTGATTACTGAGCATATGAACCTCATGTTGTAGTTGGAGGTTACTCTGCGTTGGAATGCGTGTGTTCTTAGAGCGATCAGATGGTGATCAGACTTGCACATTCGAATGATTCCGGTACTTTGGAATATATTCTTGCTCGATTCTCTCACGTGGAATGTTTGTGGGGGTCACATTTGACCTTCCTTCTAACCAGTGTATGTGTGTATGTGTGTGTGTGCGCTCCTTAGCTTCCGAGACATACGTAATGAGACGTGCAACAACGCGAATGTCATGGCGACGGTGGTCTCGAACACGGCGAGAGAAGATCGCGAGGATTTTTTTCCACATTCGACAAGGCAAACCAATCGGAGGTGGCTACATTCCGGCGGCGATGGAACGTGGCGATCGATAATTGTTATTGCAGTTCAATAGCGTTCGCTGATGAAGACGTGGTTTGTTTCTTGCTGTCAGTTTGGGATCATTATTCTTGTCCACATTTCCGGTCTACTCGGCGAATCCCTGTTTGCATCCAAAAAAAATGATATTCTAGATATCGAGCATTGAACCTATTTCGCCATATACCACGAATGATTATCTTCCATTTTGAACTACATTGGCATCATGTTGAGTTACAAGCTCGTGTCGATAGGAAGAGCTGGAGAACTTCGCATCCCAGGCCTTCGACCTCGCACTTGTTCACTTTCGTTCTCTTTGTCTCTTCCACATACACTATCCAAACACATCCTGGACGACGATTTCGCTAATTCCACGGCAAATTTAACGGTACTATTGTCCGCCATTTTTTATTGTTGCTAACACATGGTTGCTGTTATGCTTCGCAGCATCATCAGATATGATCAATTCAAATGACGTTGCGATTATCATCGAACCTGTGCTATTTTGATGGTTCTCTGATCGTTCTAGTGGCTTTCACATCTTGCGGCACGGTAGGACTAATGGAGTTTTCTGCTGTAGTAAAGATTTACGGGATTTTTTGGGATGAATTGGGATATCTTGTCGTACTGGACGGCCATATTGGGATACTCATACTTGAAATAGGGAAACCGTAGCGTTAAAACAATGGCAACCCTCTCCCTCAAAATGGGCAAATTTGACATTAGAAGGATTGATGCATCATTACAAGAGACGTTCATCCCTGTATCCTGTCGAATGTTCCATTCGATTTTGAGAAATTTTTCCCAATTCCATCCTTCTCCAATTTCATCACTGCAAAGAACTTATCCAAACTAACTAAAGAAATGGCATTTGGCTATTTCCTATTTCTGAAATTTTAGCCATTGTTTATTCGCAGTTCGAAAGTAAGTTCGCCGTACGGAAAGACAGTCTCTAATGGGATTCGTTCTACAAACAACTTTATGTTATTGATCAGCCGCCCATTTCACCAAAGAATTGTAATTAAACTTGGAGGAAATCTACCTTTGGAACGCATTTTCTCATAGCTTATTCGATTAATTCCATAGTTTAACAATTTGTTACTTGTCTAATTTTAATTTAGACGGTTTTTAAAATAACTTCTATAAAAAATAATTATTTCTAACGACAGATTGTAGGATTTGTCGAATATACAAAATTTCTTCCGTGTTTCATCGTATGAACAAGCGTCAGTTCTGGTGGCCCGAAGTGTCAATAGCATTAGGATGCACTTTTCATCAAGCGCACCAATATTTTATCGTCTAAATTATCATAATTAAAACTTCGCATCGTCGGCTCTATGACGAACGGTCGCATCTTAATTAATTCCACTATAATTTGGCCTCGTGCAGCTCTGGCGTCGAAACCACCACAGCAACAGCAGTTGTGTAAATATTTTTCACCATACGAATATGTATTGGCGACTAGGAAACGGGCCGCGAACGTCAACGTTCATCGTACCACGGCAGTTCGGTTGCAACGCTCAATACTGCAAATGCAAATATGTATCCTTCGGGAGGGTTTTTTTCTCGTAGGCGTGCAGTTGTTTTTGACATTGAATTTTGTGCAATCGTGGCGTTATGATGATGAACAAATATTATTTTATTGCGCTGTGCTGCGGATGCATAAAAAAGCATCGTAAATATTGGCATTAAATGTGCAATTACGATTGGTTGGTTGTATTGTTTTGCGTGTTGGCTGTGAACCGATCGGCTCTGGGGAACCATGTGACACGGAAGGACATTCATCGTAAGCTTCAACAATTAGTAGAACTTTTTCTTTCATTTTCTATGCAAATGGAACTTCCCGAATGTGCTCATTATGCTGATGCGTTTCCAATTCAATTGCAAACAAATATTCACCGCTGTTCCGACGGCGGCAACGACTGCATTTTAGCTTGGGGCGATGTCTGTGATGCACTTTGGAGCATGCTGCAGAGAACGATCCGGTGGTTGGCGCTCGTCTACTATAAATTACTGAGCCTGGGTGTACGAGACTCCAACGGGCAGGTTTGCGACCGATTTATCGGTGCCCGGAGATCGATCGGCTGGCAGATAACAGGGTCGTCGGCCATCTCCTTACCTTACAGCCGCACATTTCGCACCGTGTATTTATTGAGCTCGATTAAATTGCAATATCATCCTTCCCGACACTGTGGCATGTGTCTCGCTGCTTTCCGTATGGGTCGCCAACGAGAAGAGGTGTCAGCGAACGTGTGCGGACGAATAATTTGTCGCGCGAAAGCCAACCACTGGCTGTTGGTGAGCTGTGGCGAGATTCACGCCCCGACACCCGGGCAACACAAGTCAGTCGAGTGAAACATTTTAATTGAAATCGATTCTCGTTACACCGCGGGAGAGTTGGGTTTTACTAAGTGTCCGTGCGCTGTCCCAGGATCTCTGGACAGCATTTTCTTTTTGTTTACAGGTTTTGCTTGATATGTTGTCCTTAGGTTTTGATTGTTCTATTTTCTGTTGCCTGTACCGGTGCGAAAGCACCAAGAGGGCCGTTTAATTTCTGCGATTAATTGCTTTCGCACCATTTGAGCACTGAGCGCTGATGTTGATAGCTTTCGTGGTCTGCTCTTCGGACATTTTTGTTGTTAAGCCAGGAGTTGAATCGATAAACTCGGGCGTCGTAGTAGTGGAGGGATTCTGTTTTATTGTTGAAGAAAGTTTATTCTTCCATCAGAGGAAACTTTTTACCTAAAGCTTTCAATGGGACAAACGCGAAAAATGCTTGAATTCTTAGTGTTAAATGTTTTGTATCTTTAAAAAGTAATCATTCACCATTGGCATTAAATATACTCTGGTAGAAATGTTATGCTTATCCTTCATGTAACTTCAGCATAGGATAACTTTAATGTACAGCAGTAATTACACATAAAAACAGATAAGAAAGAAAAAATCCGAAGAAGTTCATTAGAGGCAGTGTCATTAGGTTGACGGAATATGAGAACCAATTCACTTCCTTTTGAGCGTCCTAGAAAGCGAACGTGGAAAACTCCATTTCCTGTCGCGTGCATCAATCTCCTTTCGCCTTCAAGAGCCTTAACTGTACGTTTCCGCTGGTGTATAAGCGATAGAAAAACATGCTTTTTCGTTCCTACTCTTCTACATTCTAATTTCAGCAAATGAGTATTTTCTGGTGGTAAAACTGCCTTTAAAAAATTGAAAAAAAACCGCAAACCTTTGGGTGGTGTTCTATATTTCTCTCCCTGCACGATTCGTTCTATTTTAACCGCTTGTGGAAATGAGTTTTCCACCACCTGTTTGTTTGATTTACTCTTTCTTTCAATAGCAGCAGCAGCAAAGGGTGATTTGCGTATGCTGGAATATTATTTCACGCGTTGAAGCTTTTTCTAGTGATATTTGTGCTAGGGTTGTTGGTTGAGCCTGCGCTTTTGACAGGTTTCTCTTGCTACGAGATTATGTTCTGTTTTCTCTTTCTCGTTTCATCAGTATTTTTGTTGACACTAAGGATTTTGTACCTTGTGAAGCTTGTACCCAATTTTCTGGTGCACTTTGTTTATCTACTTTTAAAATTCTTATTTCTACAAAACATGAACATTGAGATCTATGTTTGATGAGTTAGTGGTATACGGTAGCTATCCAGGTATCGAATCCAGCTGAAGGTAAAATTTATTCAAGGAAATTCAGACCTTTAGAGGTTATAGAATCAAAGAAGCAGATGAAATTTGATGACTTTAAGCAGTTTTTTTGTTTTTGTATGTGGTTTTTAACATTTGGCTACTGATAATAGTGGATAGCTGGTAAATTCGATACGGCTCGGCCTTCGGCGGCTCCGGACGTCTCCGTACGGCTCCGTACGGCTCCGTACGGCTCCGTACGGCTCCGGCTGCCGACTAGCGATTCTGGATGGGCCCAAATGGCTCCGGATAGCTCCGACGGCTCTAACGGCTCCGGCTGCCGACTAGCGATTCTCCGATTCGATTCTCCGAACGGTTGTCAGCTAGCGATTTGGGATGGCCCCAAATGGCTCCGGACAGTTCCGACGGCTCCAACGGCTCCAACCGGCTGCCGGATGTCGGCTGCCGACTAGCGATTCCGAACGGCTCTGGACGGCTCCGGACGGCTCCGAATGGTTCCAGGCGGAACCGTGGTTTTGTTTTAGCCGGAATCGGAGTCGGTGTTACGATGCTCGGAAGCGGTTCTGAGCCGTTGGTGCGGTTCCGAGAACCCATCACCAGTTTCTAGTTACTGGTGCTCTTAGGCTTGTGACCACAGCTCCATCGTTCCGAGTTTTGACGTACAGAAACCAAGGCAGATGAATTGCTAAAGGCTATTGATACATTTTTGGAACAATTATCAAGATAAAACTTAGCAATACGACCAGGCTTTCCAACATAGATAAAAAAATACAGTAAAACATTTTAACAAATGTCCTAAAAACTGTATAACTGCGTTAAACGCATATCTAAATTATTAACTCTTTGTACAGTCTTTTTTTTTTTAAATAATTGTTAACATTTCAAGAGCATTGTTGCCATGCGTTGACTTTGCTAAAGAAAATCGAAAATATTTAGAAACAAACGATTTTTTGGACATCTGCCCGAATCTAATTTTTGATTGTTTACTCGACGAAATTTAGCGCTTTTGCGCCTGGCTTTGTTTAAGCAACATTTTAGACTCGAAACTTCACAACACATAAAAACTGGCTTAGGTCATCGTCGACAAAAAAACCTAAAAATAACAAAACTTGAAATTTTGCTAACAGAAATTATGTACTGCATTTGAAAAACATGAACACATAAATTTATTATTTGAAGATTAAAGAGATTCTAATGTTATCATTCTTCCATTAGAAAAAAAAAATCACCTGTCAACCATTAATAGAACGTGCTATTAAAATCCACGACACAATCCACCCTCCTCAGTTTTTACACCGATTACCTTTTGTATCTCGTTTGGCCACCCCATGGAACATACTAAGTAATTAAGCCGGTAACGGCGATTGCGTAAAAATCACTTCCCAACGGCCTCGGTGCATTGTGCCACCCCCCAACGTATTATGCAATTTGTCAGCTCGTAAGACAAATCATCACCTGTCAGCGTGTGCGGCCACTGCATTGCCGAGCGATTGATTCTATTGAGCTGCGGCTTCGGATGTAATTTCTGGTGAAAAGCATTCCTCCTTCAGTTGCTATTTTCACTGCGCCGTACCGAACACACGTTTACGCCCCGCGACAAATAAATGTCGATGGCTGACAGTGAGCCTCCATTTTCAGCTGATCGTTCTAAGCAAGCTGAATTCTAAGCAAAGCCTATTCCACGCGACGGTACACCCTGCTCGTTGCAGGGCTGCTTGCAATGGAAAGCCGGGAGCTGTTCTTACAAACATGACAATCGATCAAATGCATCGGGTGATGATCGAGCGATTAAATAATATGGTAAAGTCTCTCGCGATATGGTGGTTGTTGCCCTTTTCTGTCCGGTGCCACCCAGCGCGACTAAGTGCGCGTGATCAATCGTCTCGCTGTACGATTGTTATTCTACAACCGGCGCGGTGTGAAACACATTAGATGGAAAGAAAAAGTTGGCCTTTCCCAGTAATGATATAATTCTTATGATTTCGCTGAATTTGTAAAGTGTTTTGACGATAAATGAAGCATCTTTCTCGACGCTTCCTCGCTAGAGTAATGTTGGTTCGATGGAAGTTTTCAAGGCCTTAATTATTGTGGTTTCGGCAACGGTTTCACGGCAGACAATCAGCTTGATTTGTTCGGCAGCTCAATTTATACAGCTGTAAAGTAGAAAACTGTTGCGCAAAATGGGTAGGAAGACGGTGTACTTGTGGTAGGAAATTCAGCGCTACTACAGTATGGCACGCTTTTGGCACATGGATCGATGGGTGGAGCCTTAATGCAAATATTGTTCTTTCTTGTATTTAGTTCAGTTCGTTCTGGAGTCTGTGTAGCACGGACCTTCAGTGGTGACATCCGGACGCTCCCCTACAAGACTGATGCGCGACAGCTGATGAGTCACTGTTTGATTGTATTGTTTACTATTCTACACTGCTTGCGTGTGCCTTGCGGTAGCTGCAGTTGGAGAGACATACATCATGCTGTTCGTTGTATAAATCTTGAATTTGTGTATTAGACCACCTTACAAAGCGTGTTGCTATCGCTAAGCGTAAAGCCTTTTCCATCGGGGCAGGTTGTATTAACTGTCTCAATGATCTGCATTATTGATTCTACTTCATTGCTGCTTAGCCATGTGAAAAAGGAACTGATTGGAAGTGAGTTGTGTGAAACATGCATTTAAACGCATTATTACGAGCAGATAAATGTCACCAGCACATCGATAAGCGTGCATTACAAAGGCACACCACTATGGGATAAAATACATCTCCTCCCATGCCAGTCAATAGTTTAAACAACGTTATCGTTCTACAAAACTATTAAATCAATCACAATATCTAGACATACTGAGGAATGAAATAAAATCATACCATCGTTACGGGAAGCAAGCAGCAATGGAAATGCTTGAGCGCCATACATATTTTTCCATAGTGTTAATACTAAATGACAAAATAATTTGTGCGCTCGGTGCAATTATATGGCAGGCCTGAATGTCAAACAGTTTAATGAAAGGAAAGCGTCAGAACAGGTTACAGTACCCCACTACGCGAGCAATTTGCTCACAACCATGACAATCGAGTTCATGCTCAAGTTCATGCTCAAATGAAAAGGAATTCAAAGTGACTGAAACGGTTGGATCTGTTTTACAGAGAAAAAAAAATCCGATCGGAACACACGTCAGATGAATCTTGTTTATAAAAAAACTGTACCGGCTGGACGGAAAATCCAAAGCCGAAAACCACATTTGTTAGCAAAACTTCTTTGCATTGCATCGGTGTGGGTTTTCGTTGGTTGCGTTTGCTTTTTTTGTTTTCCATCCCAATTCCCCCCAAACCGACCTCGATTGGGGTGGATTTTGGTTTGAAATTTCCTGGAAATCCTGGCAATATAAATGCTCGCAACACGCTATCGTCAGAACCGTGCCGCTAAAACAGCTGACTGCGTGGCACACTTATCGATCTAGGGCGCGGTCAGCAGTCGGATGAACTCGCCCCATTCGGAGACAGGATGTGTTCGTGGTGAAAATTAGCACATCGTTTATCATAAAGCATCATTTGGATTTGAAGAATAGAATTGGGTCACCGAAAATGGGCTTCCATTCGCATCCCTCCAGCCATAAAGCCATCGTTTATGCTTTAACAGCCCCATCTGGGCAAATTTACATTTTATGTGTGAACCTAGTAGCGAATTCTTCGGTTTACAGCAGATGGAAAACGTACTACTGTTGTGTTGGTGCGCTGATAGGGCGCAAAAAGTGCAGCAAAATGCTCTGGCTCACCCAACTCTGTGCGTACACCCGTGTGAGCAGTGAGATCATCTCGGCCTGATCTCGGCAAAGGGTACAGGTGGGGCTTGTTGCTGATATCACTAAACTCGAAATATTCTTCTCGTACGTGCCGCAGTGGCAAGAATTTTTGCCCGACTACGTCTCGTGTCCAGGACGAAGCGCTCATGTTGAGTTGTTTTGCAATGCATGCTACCGTTCTCATCCCGCCGTTTGCTGAATGTTCCGTTGCGCAGGGGTGAATCATCCACGAGTAGAATAGAGTTCGAGTGTGTGTCTGTCGGTGTGTTAGCACAATATTTCTCTAGGCGCGTGCTGTTTTGTACGTTCGTATCTAGTTCTCCGCTATTACTCGCTTTCCTATATATATATCGACACGACCAGCCCAACTGCGTTGCGTGTATAAAGATTGGGATACAGACTAATTTGGGTTCCGTTGAGGTTTAGTTGCTGCGATGGATTTTTACAGTTCGTTTGTGTGCACCTCCCCGACAAAACATACAAAACAGAGAGAGAGAGAGAGAGAGAGAGAGAGAGAGAGAGAGAGAGACCTTTTGAGCATTAAAAACGGAACATGCAAACGAAAAATCAGCAACAAAGAAGGAACAACAGGGAGAACAATCGCTCGTTTTTGTTGTTGAATGATTACATACGAAACATGAACTACGTAGTCTGCCGTGGTGGGAATCGCGGGTAGGATGAAGCGCGAGAAGTGGTATCTCCGCAAGCATGAGGCGTTTATTCATTCCGATCGCCAAAATGACATTGAAAAAGGTAACGGAAGATCGAAGCTTACGGTTTTTAGTTTCGTTTTCGTGGGCTCGCGTCTGTAGCGTGGTGGGATTGGGGTGGATCTGACGGCTGGCTTGGGTGGTAGATGGTTTCGACTGCGAATGTTTGCCAATTTGCTTGGCGGTTAATGCGTTTGGCTTGGGAGGAGTTGTTGCGACAATAAGAAGGTTAGAAAAATAGTGAATCCGTACCATCGGTTCGCGGTAACGTTGGTGTTTGCCCAATGTACATGGCGTCTGGGTTTGACGAGTCTAGTCTGAACTTGCGATGATAGGGGTATGTGTTGAAAGAAGTCATTAACAAGAGTAATGCGTGTTTTGTTGTCTTGTTTGAGTTCCAAGCGGTAGGAACATCCAAAAAATGTACAAGAATAACCTCTCCAGACTAATTACCCAACTTACGAACTATTCAAACAAAAGGCATCGAATGTTACCGGCAAATATCGACAAATGGCAGCTACAAATTTAACTTTTAACCACAGTAAGCCTCACTGCTATTATAATTAAGTCTTGGTAATCGTAAAGATGACCTACCAGAAATAAACAAGAATTATTTCTGGTTATTATTTTGGCTCTATAACAATTGTTGTCGTTCTTGTTCTGCTTTGCCTAATAGCTGACCTGTAACTTGAATTACACTTAGTGGAACACTCAATCCTGCGTATGGTGGGGAGTCAGTCAATTTCAGCCAAGATTAGTCGAGAACCTAACAGGGCGTGTTGTTGAGTCATGCATGATCTGTTATACCATTTGAACGACCTACGAACGACATAGAAAAAAATGCTTCGGTCTGCTTTACTGACTTGCGTAAATTCGCATTTGATGAACACATTATTACTAATGTCTGCATTAAAAACTAGACTAGTCTTGGAGCCATAAGATTTTTGTTTTTTTTTTTTTTGTTAGGCTTTGACCTAGACGATTAGTTAGGTAAGTTTGTTTAAAATTGTGTTCACTTTTTCCATTATTTTCTTTATCATTTGGCCGGATGCTCTGATATCTTAATCCAAGTTGTACAACGACGAAGGCTGCAGCGGATAATGCCTTGGTTTACCTTATCATTTTCTGCTTCATTTGAAGGGTCATATCTTACTCTGGATGGTGGTTTGAATTTTTCGTTTTTTGTACAGAAGAGGGAAGATCTTTGAAAACTTAAACATGTATCGAGCTTTTGGGTTCTGAGCTCTGTTTAAGTAGGACACCCGGCAAGTTCGGCATCTACTAAGGGAGCTCAATACGTTTTAACACGATCTTACAATCTTTTGCACAGCTTTCTTCTTCGATGAGAGGTGACATTTACTGTTCTTCGCCTATTTTGACAACAGCTGCTTCAAATCTATTAATATTGCTATGACATTATGTACGTTGATTACCAAATTTTATATATATAATGCAGATATAATGCAAACAAATATCAATGGTCGGGTGGGTCATTAAGGCATCATTCTGGACAATCCAGTGGCAAAGGAGGAAGTGGTGGCCAGGCCGGATATCGAATCCCGTCCAGACCTCCTCCACGTATGCAGAACTGATTAGCCGTGGATAAAACGAAGTCAAATAAACTAGAAATGACAGGCCATAATACCCGTCAAGTTTGTAATGCCAATAAGAGGAAGAGAGATTATTAGGACGCTTGATCATGTAATGAAAAATCATTCTTATCTGTTTTTTTCTTCTGTGTAATATATTCGGAAATTACTGCCATCATCTCACGTCCGATATAGTCTACGATCGGACTTAATCTCACTTACTTTAATCTCATTGCAGAGTATCATAAGCAGAAAGTTCCAACTGATCTTTCTTTCCATCTTTTCTTTCTAATTTGACGTTTCTATTTGCAATTAAACCTGCCTTCCAATGTAAATCGCGATGGCGTCAATGTCTAAGCAATCGCCACATCTGCACGAATGCACATTTGTTAGTATGACGTTGCAAATCGATGTCAATGACATCATTGCTTCACTTACATTCATTGCCCACTCTAGTTCAGCTGTGTTAAGCGGTCGTGCTTCAAGTTTTTTTTTTTTTGGTTTAGATCCTGGTCGTGAGGCGTCGAACTGTTGACAAGAGCCTCCCATCACCGTGTGTATGCACACGGATGCAAACACTTGCACTGGCTCGTGCGGAATCAGTGATAAAAGTTGTTACACAGTTGTGTTGTGGAGTGTAAACAAATTGGAAAATCGATCGATAAACATGTTGATTCGTCTAGTCATCATGCTCAAAGATATAAGTTATGTTTTTGTACTATTTTATTATTTCCTTTGTCCAAGATAATGTTATTGATTCAATCTTTTTTCCTTCTCTCTCATTCTAGGTAAGTTGAACACTCTTTCATCAAAACCATTAAGCTTTACCTTTATACATACGTACTTTATGGTAAGATCCTCCAAATTTAACTACTCTAAAAGTTATTTGTAGTATCGAATTACGATTAAACAAACAAAATCAGTTCCTGCTACCTCGAAATCGATCTAGCGTCGTTGGTTGTCTGGCAAATCAATCGACAAGAATGCAGGGAAGGGCAAACTAAGGTCCCTTGATGTATCTTCTCATGATGCAGTGGCAGCAGAGGCGCCAAGATGCAATTTGCAAAGCGCATATCGAATTTGCTTGTAATGTGCAAAGGTTGTGAGAAAGATCTGTTTTTTGCTCGCGTCCTTCATCGGTTGGAAGCTGCTCATCTGTGTGCTGTACTCGGGGGATGATGGGGCACTAAAGCTTTCAAGCTGTGAGCTTTCGTGAGTGGAGCTCTTTTGGGTTTTCTCTCTTTCTCTCTTTCGCTCTCTAAGCACACTCCAGTGAGAGCCTCGTAACGCCTGCATACACCATATGAAAAAGCGCTTAGAAACGCACCGCGCCAAACGATCGCCAAAGCGCCAGTGCAAACCGATCGATCGCCTTTCTCCGGTGGCGAGATTCACGCGCGGACCGATCTCTCGCGCCCCTTTGTTTCGCTCGCTCGCTTTTCTGGCGCGCTCCAAACGACTATGGGTGCATGCGTGAGCGACCGACCCACTCAGTCAGTTTCGGAGGCGCGCTCAGTGAAGACGTATGTCGTCTGCGTCGCGACAGTTCTACGGTTTTTCCAAAGCTTCAAGTTCTTCACCCCCGTTTCTGCGTTTTGGACGCGCGCGCGGTTTTAGGCACTTTTGTTTGCTATTGCCTGTCGAAATTTCCATCGTGACACCGCCTTTTGTGCAAGTATAACGCGCGATCGTCAACCGTCGGAACCGTGTAACCGTTCCCATCGAAAAAAAAAACAACAGTGCTTTCCGTCTAAGTCAGTGTCAGTTGTGTTTCTACTGTGCCTTTTTTTACTGGTCTCAGTTCAGTTGCCTTCCATATAATAACTACACACGAAAAACCTAAATTACAGTTCGTTGTTGCGTTCATATTTGTATGCGCAGCTTTGTAGTAAGCGTCGAGCCATCTACTGCTGCTGCTACAGTGCACCGTGCCCAGTGCTTTCCCTTCCACCGGTTCTTGCCGTACCTCACACCCTCCCTATCGTCTCGGTTACATTTTCGTCGCAAAGTAACAACGCGGGCAGAGTGTACCCAACACCCCCCCGGGGGCATGTTTTGTGAGTTGCGCGCGTGTACGTGTGCTGTTTTTCAGGCTTAAGCTATATCTGTCTCTACCTGTATTTGTATACGCTCGCGACAGCTTTTCCACTTCGCTTTCCACGGTGTGTACAAAACAGTACGAAATCGCATAGTGTGTACGTGAAGTAGTGTTTGTTGCAGTTGCCTCTGTGTGTCTGGTTCTTTATGATCTTCGCTCTTTCGATCAATCAGTCAAGTGGTTCTGTCTTGAGCAACCAGAAGACTTAACAAGAGCGGGATTTTTTTTTTAAATAGTCCACTTTTAGCTAAACTAACATTAAAAAGTTTCATCACATTGGACGGATGGACAAATCGATTACTTTTTTACACATTTCAACGACCATCAAAATTTGTTCAATCCATCCATGAATCGATATGTGTGCATAAAGAATCAAGAAGCAAATTAAATTCGACTGAAAAAGTGAGCAAAAAAGAACGAAACGTCAAATATTGAACAATAGACACAAAGCGACGAACCCAATGGGTAAACATGGACACAGAACCATCACGAAATGAAATGAAAATTGGTAATGCTTGATTGACTCTTCTCGAGTACGGCTTATGTGCAGTAATGTGTCCGTGTGTGTGTGTGTGCTGAGGGGACTGTTTGATTATGTTTGAAGCAAAATCAAACAGCAAAAACGGGCGCTGCTGTTGCTGCACCCTTTCTGGTGTGATATTAGCGTAAATGTTGATGTGTTTGATTCGTGCTTTTTTGTTATTTAGTTTGTGCTTTCCGATGTATAGGAAGCTGTTAGAATCGAGTGCGAGTAGTATTAGTAGTAACGTTATCGCGAACGTGCGCGTTTGCGTAAGTTTGAGCGAGCCCCGAGGTGCGAAAACTCTGGCGGCGAGCTTTTTTTAATATTTATGAATACGTTACCAACATCCCTTGAGAAGTTAACGGTGGGGCTGGAATCTGGTTGTAATGGATACTCGGGTGCCAATACAACACCATCCAGGAAACCCAGACAATCCCTCGGTGCTTTGTCGCAGCTGCTTGCGTTGCGGTGGGAGGACAGCGCACGCCAGCGGCTCCATCTCTTTTTTCTTCAGTTCCAGCTACTTGCTGGCTGCTGTTTTCCTGGACCGAATGAGAAACCCCCTCCCCAATTACACCAAGTGTTCTGTCCGTGTTTCCATTCGATCCGGTTTCGAATCTAGTGACAGGCGAGGCTCGCCCCGGACCTGGGTGTGTTTGTACCCCGTAGCAGACCGGGCCAAGAGCAGAACCTCTACTGGAGGGAACAGTCACTAAGTAAGCTTCAGCCAGGGATAGTAAGAAAGGAAGAAAACACTCACATACACGCCACTCTCGCAATGTACAGCGAGCTAGCCTTTTTGGTAGAGTAAAATTTCTTCAACGCGGTGTCTCGTCTTGAAACGGCATCATACCGCTGGTGAAAAACTGACCAAACATACGCGCTTATGATGGACAAGGCACCCTTTAATAAGTGACGGCAGCAGCGAGGCAAACGTTCACAACACCACCACCCAGCGCTCGCCACCCGGTTCCATGGAAGCTTCCATTTGTTTCCATTTGTACGGCTGCGGCGTGGTATTTATGTATGTGCGCCTTCTAAATGTGATCGCGTCTCTGTGGTGGTGATTTGGTTGGGCCAGCATGATGTGAAGCTCGCATGATTAACGGTGCAAAGACCGTCGGGTGTAAATGAGAACCAAAACCATCAAACCGCCTGTCTGGCTGTCGGGTTCGATCGGGTTGAGCGGAGTGAAAAATGAATTGAACGAGACAGAACGGTGACAAACGGGAGGATGGCAAGCAGGCAAGCTGCCAGCTCCATTCTGCTTAATGCTTCACGAAACTCCGTGTGCGCAAGTGTTCGTCTCTTCCTCATCAGCATAAACTGTGCCGTGGGTTCAGGACGGGAATATGCATACCCTGCCCGAGAAAGTATGCTAAGGCTAAGGCTTCGGTAAGGCGGAATGTATCCAAACGTCGTCTCCAAAGATGGTGAGGCCTGTGTGCACATTTCCTTGTTTTTTTTTTTAGCGTTCGTTCGCTTTAATGCCTTCATTGAGGATCGGTTTTTTGAGACGAATCAAACATTTTTGCCGGGTTGACCTTCAAGACCTACGATTGCTGGAGAATCGCGATGAGTTGGATGTTTCGCTTCGTCTCTACCATCTTCCTATGTACATGCCGCCCATCCCCCGCACACCGAGATTGGGGCGAGCTGTTTCATTAATCAATCATTAGCTGTGGAATCGGTTGGCTGCCCGTTTTGCGATTTCTCGTTTTGTTCTCCGTCAGTGTTCATCCAACATACATACGGGAAAACCGCAGATAAATTCAGGCAGCCGTGTTGCCGTTGCGAGGCGTGTTGTAGGCTGATGTTGGCGAAAACGTCATTTTGCAACAACTGACCGTGTCGTTGTTTGCTGGGTTGCTTTTAGTTATGTAACCGATTATTTTGCCATTTCTAATGCGGAATTGAGTGAATCTATTCCCTGGGTATGATGTTAAGTTGGATGACGAGAAAAGTATTATTCAGACAGTGTTTTTATCATAAATATAAGTATTTAATTCATCGGAAAAGTGAATTTTTTCAAGTAACATTTGTTGAGTAGCTTCTCCAATGCTTTTTTCCCAAATAAAAGCAAAAGTAATTATCTTCGTTGCCCTAAAGATACCGGCTGAATTAAACCGCCTTTTTTTCGTTTCTCACCATATGTAATGCCTATGTCGGCCTCGAGCTTTCTCCCTACTACCTTCTCACTAGTACCACCGGCAGCGGTACACCCTTGGTTAAAGCATCGATGCGTCTTTCGCGATATGTGACATGATTTTTAATGCGTTCCACTGCGTGTACTGACTGACCGCATTGTACGGCGTATGCCCATCCAACGCAACGAACCGGCCGCTAGTCATCATGTGCCATTCAACTTTGGGTGCCCTAAACAAATGCCACCCTCTCGCAGAAAACAACCCGCTTTTGCTGGATATGTGAGAGACGATTTTGTAATACTGTAAACTCCACCTATGCGACAGGTTGTGTGAGTGTTTGTCGTGTCCATTTGCTGGCTCTAATGCTTTCGATTAGCCTTCGATGGTCGCAAAATTTTCTGTCCATGCAAAGAATGCCCAACGGCATTGGTAAACTGGTCAATAAAAGAATAAAAATTTCCCTTTAAAGTATAGTCCCACAAGAGACCCGGGCGCGCGCTCACCCGCCTCGCCAAGGTTATTTATTCCTTCGTGGGCTAACCAAACGACCATCGCCGCTGCAGTGGTAGGCATATGTTTATGTATGTCTGTGGTTAAAGATTTATTTTTATTGCACCGCCGGATGTGTGCATTTTTATTGTACTTTCCATATTACCATATGACAATATCGAACGGCCTAGGCGGATGTGGGAACATTGGTTGAATTTATTTCTTTTCTAAGTGGTAGAAAACAAAAGCAAACACAAAAAGACGAGGCAGACAAATGTCCGGATGTAATGCTTCTTCAATAGCAGTTGATTTTATGCAAAATGAGTGAAGAAATTATTAGTAGCTTGTTTGAAAAATGTTTGACTTTTCTCTTCAATAATTGTTATTTTCCGTATTACAACTTTACCCCAGAAGCATGAAACCTTTGCGTGATTTCTTCGTACAATTCTCACGCCTTCCGGAAACATGAACCTTTCTCGTTCGAACATGTAAATACCGCATCCCACGTTTTGTTTTTCCATGTTTACCCCATCGTAGAAAGAAAGCACTGCACGATAATTACAAACGATTTGTGTGCCGTTCAGTGGCACAAAGTGCACTTTAACTTCCATTCGGTCTTCAACAACCGTTAGCTTGTTCTGATGATGGCTTGATAAAGAGTGAAACCTTTCAGGTTCGCCCTGCACCAAGTATTTTAATGTATAACGCAATTTAAGACTGAATGTATCGAGTAAGGAAGGGATGGGGGATCATTTTCCAACCTCACAGCCGCCCATATCAACGTGATCGCACGCCAGTCTGTCCGTGTGATGATGATTAGTGATGGAATGTATCGTTTGCAATGCGCATCGAATGCGAACGCTTCGTGTGCTCATCCCGGTACCCCTCAACGTGATCTATCGCAAAACAAAAAAAAAAGGAAGAAACCCTCCGAGAGAGTTATTAACGCACTGCTTACCTCCCCACCTTGGGGGGGAGAGATCAGCAACATCAGCTCAATTACCCCGTTGGTCAGTTCTCTGCTACACGGGGTGTGTGCACGGGTTTAAAATTGCAATCAAAACGATATTTTTATTTGCCCATTAGCTCCGCGCATCGACACCCATTAATGGCCACCAAGCGGGCGTCCCTAGGTGCAGATGGCAATGTCGCGGCCCGTGCCATATCGTTCGTGACCACCCGTGGGATACACATTGACGATAGCTCATGACTAACACGACGGGAACGCGTGAACGTCAGAAGGGTGAAGCTTTGCTGACGGGTTGCATGCATTTTTTGAAGCGCACAGCGCACAGGGATTACGAGGATCACAAGGAAGCTAGCGGATGTTAGAAATGAGTAAAAGAGGCTCATGTTTTTATATTTTATAGTTTTAAATATTTGTTATTTAAATTTCAATTTGGAACTCATTATTTGTTCTCAATATTTGGAACTCAAAATTCTGAGAAATTAAGTGTACTTTATGTCATAGCATGCACTGTAAGCTGGATGCTCAATACATTTCCGTCTCCAATACGATCATGTTGGTGCGAAATTCGCTGGCTTAATACATGCAAAATGGGACTAAACAAACCTTCTAACAGCTACACACGGTTTATAAATGTTAGTAAAATGTCGATTCGATCGCGCTCTCCTACATCTGAACCTCTGCTGCCGTTCGGTGGGGTTCCAACCGTTGGACCACCGCACCAATCGTATTATAAGTAAATTACACTTATTGCAGAAACACCACACCCTTCGCGGTAGAAACATTCGAAGCACCAAAGGCCACCACTAGAGGAACAGTGACTACCAACACACGCTCGCTCACCAAAGGGATCGCTCGTGGACACGCTGGCAGACGCATGAGCTGCGTGTTTAATATTTTTTGGTGTAAATTGTTCCCCCTTTTTGTATTTTTCGATGTGTTGCAGCGTATTTTCCTATATATATGCAACTACGTACGTACGGCTTGTGGTGAATGCTGGCTAATTAGTAAACTACTCGTTCGATTACGGGCGCGATATCACAATGCGTTTGAATTTAAATTTCTAACCCATCATAGGCACCACAACTGCTGATGTCTTTGAACTCTTTTTTGTTGGAAGTCTAACTGTGTAGGGTTCGGAAAAGGGTAAGATGTATTCCACTCACCACCCCCAACTGTAACAACGTCAGTCAGACACACAAAAAGGCAGCAGCACTAGGAGTTCCTTCAAGCAATTTGCGATTTTGTTCGCAATTCAGCTTCCGGTGGTGCGATTCGCTTCCTTTCACTGTGTGTTGGTCGATGCAAGTCGGCGAATTGCGCGCCATTTGCATTTGAGCACTGTGCATAATTGTAGATTTCACAGCAACTGGGGGGAATTTGTGTAAATTCCTTCAGAAACAAAATGGAAGCTTTTATAGCAAAATGAGGGTGGCTTTTTAGTAACAGATTATTCAAAATTAAATATAAAATATTAACAATAGTCATTGTTTTTTCTCCAAAAACATGCATTGTCTTAAAAATCTAGACATTTGTTTTGTTATCTTAAAAAATCTCAAATCCTCCATACCACCTGTTGGTAATGTTTACAAAAATTAATCTTCATTTACTAAAATATCTTTCCTTTGTCCTCATTCATGGCGTACCGCGCGAAACTGATCGCAATATTCACAATTGCAGTTACGAAAGAAAATAAGTCCAGTACGACAATCGAGCAAGAAAATTCCACTGTAAAAGAAAAATGAGGACATTCGCACAATCAGTCCATAGATCGAAGGAACGCTAACGATGTATCTATAAAGCTGTAAAGAAAGGGAAAATGGTTAAATAGTTTGTGCAAAGCGTGCTGCTGCAGTTCTGCTCCGCGCGCAGAAAAACGCCCTTCCGGCGGGAAACAGGCCAGCGACTCTGAAGGGTTGCTCGATTTATGCTTTTGCGTTTGTGGTGGATACAATGTTGCAAATCGATTGGTTGAGTAAATTTCACCCATTTCGTGGTGTGGTACGCTCGTTGATGGTTGTAGCCCGGTCGCGAAATATCGAGCTTGCGGAATTGTTAAAGATTGTCACCTAGATAGTGGAGGGTTTGTTTAAGGGGTGGCAACAAAAAAAAAAAAATACTGCACACACGTTAGTTGCTAGTTAATGCATTAGTGACGAGGATAGTTAAGTGTTCGATTAAGTTGATTCTTGCTTAAGCGACGGAGCGCGAGAGATTGCATGAGATGATCGTTGGAGTAGGATGGCATAATATGAAAGTCATTACCCACATCCCCAGCCTTTATTTACCTTTTCCCGTGTACGGCTCGGCTCGAAGGTGGTTCGCAGTGAAATCAATTAGCATAAATCTAATGAATGTTAGAATTTTCTCTTTTCACTCCACCTCATGCGCTTGATGGCAGAGTCGTTTTGTGGGATGTGTTTGTATTTAAAGGCTTTAGTGGCAAACCCTCACCCTTTTTTTGCGTCAAACGGTGATCATGTGCGTATTGCTGCCGTGTCGCTTTGTGCACGGTCTCCTGACCTAACCAACAAGCTCTGCTGGCGACCGGACTAGGGTGGTTGGAATGAGGCCTTTACGGGACGGCTTTCAGTAAACCGAGCCTCTCTATTTGCTGCTATTGGTGTAGAAAGTTCGTACCAGAGAAGCCGGGTCGTGTTTCGCGATTATCCTTGAGCGCATGGCGTACAGACAGAACTGTACGGCTGTTTGTGATCGTGAGCTTGTAGCTATTTGCATTTTATCGGTGTTGGTGCTCGCTCGCTATTCAATCGAGGAAGTGAGTGGCAGACAACCCGGGCACAAACAGCTGATTTGCTGTAACCGTGCACACTGGCAAGGAAAAAAAAAGGCATCATAACAGCAGAACTATCTGAGCTGTAGCACTCGCATTGGCTGGCGGGTTGGAACAACTTCATAATACGCACGCCACTCGGTAGACAAAAAGTATATGACACTCGGGTGACGATTTTTGGTTGTGGCGATTTAATGCCTTTTTTCATACCTACGTTTACGGGCCATTAAGTTATTACCCGTTGGGACCGAACCGGCGCTACGGAGTCGCGTCTTTGTAGCGGGGGTTGTGTGCGATTTGGGTGCGATTTCAAGGTTAAATACGTAGCCAAACTGGACGGGCAGGACTGGACCAAGCTTGGTTGAGTTGACAGTGGCAAGGCAGTCAGTACGAGCCTTCTTTTTTTGTGCTGTTCATGCCTTGGTTGATGTCCCAGCACACGTACGTACGGTTGATAAGCGTCCCCTGCCATCCTCGAACGCAACCGAGGCATTCGTTCGGGTTGAATAATATCTTTCCAGACTAATGAATGTCTTGTGTCACATTGTGAAATAATATTGTGCTTCAACCTGGATGTACTATGAGTTTCAAGCTGATAAACTGGAGGAAAAAACAAGAATTGTTGTTTACAGGGAGTTTTGTTTAGGTTTCTTCAACGATATTCTGATAACTTTTATATGCTTTTTGATGTCCAATATCTTGTTAAGCTAAAGTTATTGAACGTTCTTTTTCCAATATCTTAGACACATTCAAAGCTCTCAACTTAACGTATGATTTCCCACCTCACCAAAGCTAAAGGCGCGTGCGACTCATACGTTTGCGAGAGAGAAAAAGGAAACAAAACCGACGCATAAACGTTTGACTTAATGTGCACCTAACACTCCCAGGTTGCATTCGATTATCATTCCGGTAGCAATGAGTAGACATAGTAGGGGGGAGAGGTGCTCAACTGCAGAGCGAAAAAAAAATGTCACAGAAAAACGAGAACCACTTCTCGGCGACACCACCAACAAAGCTTCTAGCTTCTCCTCTGCATTTGCACTGGGACAAGTTTTTATGAGTCAACCGTCGGTTTTTACCGATATGCCGGTTGACTTCGCTGCCAGCAACAAATTAATCCTAACCACCGCACTACCGCTCCAAGTCTACCCCATTTCTTGCACCCCACTATCAAAACAACTGCGATCTTATGCAAATCAGTGTAATCTTGATTGTTCCTCACCACCGCAACCTCAGCCACAGAACCATTTGTTGTCGGCTGTTATGCTAATGATTACTGTTAGCGATGTGCGAGATCCACACCATTCGTCAAATGTACGCCAGAACGCATCGATTTCCCTTTTGGGCACGTCCCTAGTGCGTGTGGTTCTTGATTGTTGTTTGGAAAGAAAATGATTAGTTTGACTATTCCATGGCGAAGAGATATAATTTTTATTACTTCTTTTCATTACGCACCTAATGCCTATGAAACCAGTATTAAATCTCCACTATTACTTCTTCCTGTGAAGACAAAATAAACTTCACTTTAGGGATCTCTCGCTCTCTCTCTCGATCAACGACACGATCAGAAAAATTCGCAATATTCCCTGGAAAGTGATCGCAAACGTCAAACGAGACACACCATTACTTCGGTTGTGTTTGTGCGCGGCGGTGTATAGCTTCGACTCACACATTTTCGCACACAAACACACATGCACCCCATGCCGCCTGGTGTTTCTGTGCTGCGGTAATATATGGGACGAAAAGTTTGCCAACCGCGCTCTTGGTTACCCTCCAATATTGGCAAGGTTTCCACTCGCCAGAGTCAGCACACATATCGGTAGCGGCGTTTGGCTTCTGGGGTTCTTCCACATTTTGTCTCACTGAACCTCACTTCGTCGATGTTGTTGCAGTGCTGTTGGGTTTTGATGAAGTTGGGTGCCAACAACCAGAAGGGTGGAAGTATGAAACTGTTTCAAGGTCACTGTGCTCACTGGAATCGATTGTACCTAAGGGGGTGGGTGCAGAGGCACTGATTTTTAGTCGCTCGAACTCGTGTCTATCGTTCAACCCTTACCGCGACGATGGACCTACGGCCGTCGCACCTACCAATGTTTCCTGTCCGTCACATTTCGCGATTTCACCAAACGCTACGACGGGGGTGGTAACGTACCTCTGGGGGTTGATGTTTAACAAGAAAAGCATAGTTCATGATTGAGGTTTTTCCACCTTTTTTTAATGTACAAAATTGGTGTTTTTCTTTTTGATATACAATTTGCTGTTAGATGTTTACAAATTTATTGGAGTTTTTCACGATTTTGGTCCATGGTTTTGAATGGAATTGTACATTTGGAGGTAATATTGCTGCTAGATGTCATCGAAAACATCAGCATTTTTTTTTTTTTTCTTGCTAAAGTCTATTTACTTTTCCCAAGTGAAGTCATCATTTATTTATTTTCATTACCTAAATTTTAATTTAAAAATTAAAAAAAAACGTTTTTATTTTACACTCTTTTTTAAATTGTCAAATAATTAAATAATAAGGCCTGCCGCAATCCAAGACATTGCCGAAACCTAAGCATTTCTCATGGTTTACTCTTGATCACGTAAACGTCCATGTAAACCTCATCCTCCAACACTGATTATCTGCATTTGCAGGTATGTTTCAGTTTTGAGCACATTCATATGCTGCTCGGTAACGCATCTTGCGACATCTGTAGGTTTCGCTCCGAAAGACTTTTCGTGAACAGTCTTCTATCGGTTGTTGCATCGATTTTTTTCATCGCTTAAATCAAATGCACCGTGACATGCTGTGTGGAGGGGTTTGACCTGATGCGATGGTGGTGCGCGTACGCCGTGAAAATCTTTTCGGACCTCCGTGCCCCCACCCCACAATACCCCCGTTGGTAGATGACCTGCTGAAGGTTTTTTTTCCAGCCATCTTAAATTGGCTAACCTCGGGCGTTGAATGCACACACGCGTGCACCAAACTCACAAGCGGCTAATCGTTCGGCACCGATTGAACCTACCGGGCTTGCTGCAGGCAATGCCGAGGTGTAGACAAAAAGACTCGAAAAGACTCGAATAGGTGATCGATTTTTGGCTAACGGTGTTGGTGTTTTGTAGAGTATAATTTGATGTTTCGAATATTTCGCATCGCTAGCAAACAAGTGGTTGGATTGTTTGTGGTGTTGCATATTTACAAAATTATTGACATCCAGCAAGAAACACACGAAAGCAACAGTTTTCCCCCCCAACGCTTTTTGGTAAACCGTCGCAATCCGTCGCGCGATCGGGTGGCGCTCCGTTGGGCTCAACTATTTCGTTCGCGTCGGTAATGTTTACTTTTCACGCTTAAGTGCAATAGTGAAGGGTGAGCCGTACCGGCAGCGGTTTGCCGTCTGCGCTCTTGCTGGTAATCCCATGGCCAGCAATAACGATTGCGGGCGAAACCGTCGCTCGATCGATATTGCATCGCGCTCTGTATGTTGGCGGTGGCAGGAAGAAGCAACCGCGATGTAGTGTAGCATTGCAATGCCAAATCGGACCACTACCAGGGTTAATAAATGACTGGCGGAACGCAGTGTGTTGTGTGCGCGTGTGTAGGGTGGGGATGTTGAGTCGGTAGAACTCATCGCCGGAATACTAAGTACACGACGAATCACAAATCGGGGTTTCACTTGATCACGCGGGGCACACGTTTTTTCTTCGTGCACGATGCGGTAGGCATTTTGGGAAGGCAATGCACGGTACCAATTATATCGCACCGATAGGCAAATAATGGCATCCCAGCGAACGGCTGTGCGTTGAGCCGTCTGCACAAATCATCCGTGCGGTGACTGATATTTGTGTAGTGGCAATGGTGAACAGTTGGCATTATTTCATAAATTATCAACAATTACTTAATTTTTCGCTTTCCTTACGACATCCTCTTGCATCTTATTCTCTTTTTTGATATTTGAGGGTACTAAAAAGAACACAACATTCGTGGAAAGCTAAGAAAATTAAAAGAATAACTAGGATTTATAATATTAATTCATCTTTTCATTAAGCTAAATTTCATACAAAATTGAATGCAAAATTGATGCAACAATCTTGAACCTTGTCCACCTCAACTAGTCGCCCATAAAACGTAGAAATTATCGTTTTGGTAATAACACGATAATCGCGAGCAGTGGTTGCTGAATTTCAACTAACACGTCTGCGTTGGAGGATCACACAATGCTTGAGGCGCACCCACAACTGCCTGGGCGCCATCGTGCTGGCAATCTGTACTGTTAGATGGTGTCACGTAATTAGTAATGTTAGATAATTTTTGGCAATTGAGCACACACTCCCCAAAGCCCCGGAGTCCGTTGACATGGTGGGATCAGCGAGTTTTATGTTCAAAAAATTGCGGATGAATGAATTTTAACCGATGTTGGAGGTAGTACTGCTGCTTCGGATCCATCGACAATGTTGAATACCAATTTCTTTCCTCGAACACTCGAGTCTATATTTAGATTTAACGCATTTGAACACACACACACAGACTTCGGTACTTAAATGCACATAAAAGTAGGTTGATAGTTGTAGGATGTAATTCAACGTATATGAGCCGAATGGAAGGTTACTTGGAGTTGCAAAAATAGGTTTACAGCGCAACACGTACACACTATGCGATCGGTTGTTAAAGTGCCTTGCGGGCAACGAATCTCTAACGTGTTTTATTTCTCCCAATTATGTGCAACAGAACCCACATTAACATCATCAAGATCTTTGTATTAAAGAGAGAGAAAAAAGTGAAGTGTGATAAATTTGCAACGACGATAAGCGACGAACCCCCCCGTAACCGTAAGCTCAACCTTCGCTACTCGCTATCTGTGCTGGCCATCAAAGTGAAGTACAATCCTGAAGCAGTAAGGCTTTCAGCGGCATTCGTGATACGGATCCTGTAACCATCTTGCCATTAGCCGTAGTTCCTGCAAGGAATTGCCCCTTTGTTCCTAGTGTTTTTTTTTTGGGTGTGCGTGTGTATTGTTAGTGCAAAATTTTAGCGGTCGTGTGCATTGCAAAAGAAAGGGAAATTTAAAAAAGAAAAACAAATCGGTGATCATCTTTATAACATCAGTGCAACATAATTCCATTTGAACGATTCGTACCAATCGTGACCGTTTCAAATGTGACTGATTCTATGAGTACTGCTACGTGCCAATCGGAGCGGATGAAGGAGTGTAATTTTGCTCGGAATTACGCCATACCGTCCAGAGAGTGAATAGAATAGTGTGCATTAAGTACAGTGTTCGTGTGTCGTGTCGTTGGGCGCAGGCCTGTTCGAAGATAACAATTTGATTAAAGGAACACGCTAAAATCGTCCACATACATACACACACATCATGTCGGCAATGCCGGTCGTCTGGTGTTCGGATCCGAACTCTTCGGAAAAGAAGCAACCGTTCGCGCTGCAGGGCATTCAGCTGCAGGGCAACATCACCGAGAAGCATGTGCTCGCGATGAAGGAGCTGATCAACGCCGCTTCGGAAGGTCGTCTGCTGCTACCTACCGACGGTGCCATTGTCCTGCTCGACTGTGGGCTCAGCATCGGCAGCATGGTGATCGAGGGCAAGGCGGGTAAGGAGGTCGCTGCAGCAGCCGCAACCGCCACCACCACTGCGTCCACAGAAAAAGGCGATGCTACCGGTAATCATAAATCAATTCTGCCCTACCGTCCTGCCGCGGCCAATAATTGTGAACCGTCGCCGGTCGACGGGGGAGACTGTAATAATCATAATAGTAGCAGTAGCAGTAGCGATGAGTCTGATAGAATAGCCACTAGTGATAGGCAGCGGCGGCTGGAAGCAGCCGAGAAGCTGCGCGTCATGCTGGAACGGCAGCTTGACGGGGGGGACATTGATCCGGATCAGCCAAATGCAACGGTATCTCATCGGGAGGCGGATGATGATCGAGGCAGAGAGGGTGAAAATCTAGACAATCGTTTGGGTGCTGTTGAACGGGAGATTGATTTTCCAATCGAAGAAGAAGCTGCTGCAAAGCAGACACATTCAGCCGAGCTTGATGTGGACGGTGAGGAGGAGGATGAGGAAGAAAATGGATGCGAAGAACCCGGTGCGGTGGAGCGGATGGGTTCTTCCTTAGGAGGGGCAGGGCCCGAACTCCTGTACGAATTTTTGTGCTGTGCCAAATGTATGAACGATCCGTCGTCCAGCTGCTCCAACATGCCAAGTCATCGAACACGCAGCCTAACAGCGCTCAACAACAGTTCCAAGCTGTTGTCGCGCGTATTAAACGGCCGAGCAAAGGCGCGGCTATACTGCGATCCCGTTTATAGCATTTCCAATTTGTACTTCAAACGCTTCATCAATTACAAAATCACCAAAAGCCGACGGCCGGTGATACGCAAAAGTTCAAGCCGTAGCGATCGTTCTGCTGGTGCGGGAGGAGGAGACTCGCCTGGAGGAGTCAGTGCCGCTCCAGATGGGGGTGGTGGAGCTGGTGGCAAGAAGAAGCATTATGCCGAAGGGTGTCCGGTGTACGCGACCGTAAACAAGAAGTTGAAGTTAAAGTCACGTCTGGATGCACTACGACGCAGTGGTCACATGAAGGAGGGCAGTCTCGGTGCGAGAAGAATGCGCGTCGAGCGCGCCAATCATAGTGATGCTACACGGCAGCCGGCAAAAAGGTTAGAAAAGCAGGAAATTGCACCGGATGCTGCCAGTCCGTTGCCGGAAATTTTCATCACTGGTACATCCGGATCACCGGCGAAGGTGTTGGGTAGCTCCAGTAGGAAGACAAGTTTTGACTCCACTTGCACAGTTAGTTCGATGGATTCGGGCTTCATCGATCAGCAGCAACGGCAGCAGCTAAAGCAACAGCTACAACAACTACAGCAGCTGAAAGGGTGCTCCGGTAGCCCGCAGGAGGAACAGCCGCAGGGCGGTATTAATGCCAGTGAGCAGGAGGAAGACGATGGTAGCGATCGATTGAATGATCTGTCGCGTGTACAGATCAAAGAGTGTCTAGTGACACAGTCGCGCAATCGGCGCAAGTCATACGAAGAGTTTAAGTCCCTCTTCCGGCAGGAAGCAGCGCCGGGTGCGGATGCTGTCGTTGTTGGGCACGCTGGACGCGCCAACAACACGGCCGGATTGCCATTGCCGAGTGTGGATGAGAAGGAAAGCGTTAAGGCGAGACGCAAGTCATACGAGGAGTTTAAGGCGTTAGTCAAAATTTGTGATACTAGCTTTAGCAGTTTGAAAACGACGGCCGAGGAGGAGCCGGAAAGGGAGCAGAAAGAAGGAGAAAGACCTGAGCAAGACACGAGGACACGAAAATCGGCAACATTACCTGCCTCACCATCGATCAACAACAGCGTCGGGAATCTGTTCAAGATGAAGCGTAAAAATTCGCGACGACTCAGCCTGAAGAAACCTTCCTCGGTGGGCGGTAATGGTGGAGACATCCAGCGATCCGAGTCGAGCCGGGAGGTGGTAAAGGGTAGCACCATTTATGACATTCTTCGCAGCGATCGGAAATCGTCGGTATCGAGTCCACTGATCAAGGATCTCGGACAGCTGGCGCTCACCCGAACGGCAGATGAAATTTATAGGAAAAACTATAAAATCTACGACAAACTGATCTCGTACGGGAGTAAAGCCTACAAGCGATATGACAAATACATGACGTACGGCACTATATACGAGATTCTGCATCGTAAGTCAGACGCCGCGGAAGACGTTTTTCTGCGAAAGCGCGCTCTTTCGGAGAAGTACGCCAAGCGAAAGGTTGGAACTGCTTCACACTACGGTTCGGTAAAGTTGGGCACAATCTATGACATTTTGCAAGGCAAACATCAGCAACTGCAACAGATTGATGCTAGCGCACGGAAGAAGTCTGCACCGGGACTGGACGAAACACCGCCCCCGACGCTTTCCACAATTTACGACATCATTCACTCGAAGAAAGCTGCCGATCCTTCGTCACCTAAGGACAAAACGGGCAAGAATCGATTTTTGGTGAAGAAAATCACCGAAGAAGAGCTGCATCTGAGCAACGAAAATAACCGCAACGAGCTAAATCTGGCCACCGGGACGGGCACTTCCAAAGCATCGCTCGATGGAAGCAGCTCACCGAAGGCCGCTGATGATGCTACTGCTGACGGTGTACCACCGTCTCCCGACTATACGATCCCCAAATCAATGGGACAAGCTAGGAAGCCTGCACGTACGCGTCGCTTCTCGAATATTCTCTCGTACAGCTCGCATTCTGCTTCACCCAAAACATCGAGTGCTGTGGCCACTCTGACACCAGCAACAATCGAAGAACCTCGCCTAGATAATCCACGGCTAAAGCAGATCGCGGCTAGTGATGAGGACCTGTACAAAAGTGCCACGGCAAAGCTGCGAGCCGCTCAGCAGCAGGTACAGCGCCATCAACTGTCAGTGGATGAGCTGTACGCACGGATCGGCAAGCTGCGAAAATCGGCCACCGTCTCTTCGGCCCTTTGCACCAAAATCGATGAAGTTGTCGGTGATGAAGGGGGCGAAGCACAGGTTACGGACCCTATCAAAGTGTTGGAACCTCTGCAACCTACTAGACAACGGCATCAGCTTAACGTGCCAGGTCGACGAGAGTTTGGCCCGGCGGATGAACTTCAACCCGGGGCGATCTTTAAATCGAACTCGCTTGATATGCTCGCGCCCAAAAAGTTGTCCAGAACGGCACGTTGGAGCAAACATATGCACGATGCTGCCAACGGGCTGAGCGGTCCCATCCGCAAACTGTCGCCATTGATAATGCCGATGAAGCGGAGTAGTGGGTTAGGCGAGCAAAAGAAGAGCACCCGACGGCTGTCCGAGTTCACGCGAGGTGAATTTCTCAACGAGAAACCGTAAGTATAGTTAATACTGATTAAATATCTCTTCGGTATTGATACATTACAGGAAGACGCATAGGATATTTTATATACCAATGGAGGCGCATGGTCCTTCTTAAACAAACATTTGAATGGTAGAACACGATAAATTATTTATTAAATATTCTGCTGCAGCAATCAAATAATAGAATGCAGTAAAGACGCTCAATATAGGTGCTGCATGTAGCATGCTAAACGAATGGTGGCCTCGAAACAAAGTATTCTTCAAATCCTTTTCTTGTTTCTCCGCATGAATTTGAACGTCAATTTATTCTGCTTTTAGGCTATTTTAAGAACTCTAGAACGTTCAAATGCATAATCTTCGCAAACGGCCGGACTATGACCTTTTCGGAGATGTAAAACTTGCAAAACCACTAATTGCAGGTATGTCGGAAAGCTCTGCAGTGCATTCAACTTAAACGCTTAAATTCACTGCAGGGGTGCGTTGCGATTCAGCGCACACTACCTGCACCGTGTTCATCCAATCTTCACACAAAATAAATATGAATAATGCACTCGCCTCGAGAGGCGTTTCCTTCCACAACTTCCCGCGAGCCAGAATCGTAAATATACGCTCCAAAACGAAATGAAAAGTTATTACTCTTCTGCTTGGCTTGAAAAGGCTTGAAAATTTAAAAATAATCCCGTAGGCAATGGCCATCTTCTTCATGTCCTGCTTTTTTGCTGTGTTCGTTCGTAGCAGCTAACATTGGGCCCTTGAAATGTGCAGTCCCTCCTCCCGGGGCGAAATCGTAATTTTGGGCAAGGATATTGATATTTTTAAAACCAAAGTTCTGCAAGAGTCTGACACAAAACCACTCTGCCAGGGTTCGATCGTTTTTGGGCTGTATTCTCATGACGTCGCGACTTAAGGTTCGAACAGTGCGCCCCCGAGGGTGAACAAGCAAAGAAGAAAACGCAGAAACCAAAAACCACAAGAACCATAATAAGTGGGACATTGAGCGAAAAGATGCGAAAAGTCGCAAACTCACGATCGTGTGTTGCCAAGCGAGAGTAGCAGAACTTCGTGTGACTTTTTGGTGCGCGCGAGTTGTTAAATATTAATTTTCTGAGAAGGGATAAAACATGATCTTGGCCCTGGTTGTCTGCCTTTCATGGGCAAAACGCACCCGGTTCGGCCTTGCCTTGGATGGCGATGATGGGGCGGGGGAAAGGGGCTGGCCGAAAAGAGGCTCGCGTCAAAAAGTACGAAAAAACGTTTTTTAACGTTCTTTCTTTCCCTCATTCGGTAGGACAACAGTCTGGCAGTCCTTTGGTTGGGTCTTTCGATTCTTCTTGTACGGAATAACCCGAAAAAGTCTTCGGGACACATTTTACTTCCAGTTCTGCGTGTCTGTCTCGGTATGCAAGTAGATATTTATATCGCAAGCTGCTTTAGTGCAAGCTTTTCGGTAGGAAACAGGTTTTTCCCTCAAACCCCAAACGCTTGAGGGGTTTCCCGCAACAACTGTACCTTGGCAACCCCTAGGTGAGGAGAAGCCTTCCCGTGTGTTTGCACTCATTTAGCGTTTCTTTACCGATAGGGGTGGTTGTGTTGTTTTTCTTGCCGCGAGTGCACTCAACTGCACACCCAACTGCAAAGTGTATCCCAGCACAATCACCTGGAATGGCAGTGGCTGTTGTCCTCCGTGGTGTTGTTTCGATTGTTCGATTATTTAACTGCAGGAAGCAAAGCCCAACGATCAGTTGTGCCGAATGTGAGAACCAACACAAAGCGAAAAAAACGCAATCATGACCTTTCTTGGGCTGTAAATGCGTTTAATGTTCCCCCGGGGTTGCACCTTGCACAGGGAATATCCGTACGGAAATGGAAATTCTCCATCAGCAGTCGTCGGCTGATCATCAATTCGTCAAGGACTTCGTAATAATGTGCCACAGGGTGGGCGAAGTGCTTTTTTTCTTAATTTTAGTATGTTTTCTTTAGTTTGGCTAATGATAAACGATCAATTTTAAACCTCCGCTACAAAAATATGACAATCAGTTTGTTGTATTGTTTCCTTTTGTTGCTTATGTTGTGGTAATTTTGGAAACTTTTCAAGGGAAAGCATTTTTCACCCACCAGGCGGCGTAGGTTTTTGTTTCTTGCAATGTACGTACATCCTATAGACAGCACCTTCCCTGATCAACAAATCGTGTGAGTGTTGATTGCAACAAATGTGACCGAGATGATGGTTGGGACTTCTGTAAGCAATTACTCATTTACCAAGTACCGATGAAAGGTACCATTGATAGTAAAAGCTGTCGTTTTGTTAAATAAGATAAGCTTTCATAACGTGTGAGACATGCGCCGCTTGTCACAGATTAATCACTTTCCATTGCAAGCTAGTCGCTTTCACTGCACACTGTGTCAACATCTCCGGGTGTGTATAACGAACGCGTTAATGTAGGTTAAACGAAATTGACTCTCATTCTTTAGGTCTGGAGGCTTGTGATGCATCATCCTAGGAGCTGTACGTAGCTGATTGCGCTTTTGAAGGCATCGGTGGCACACTAGTCTTGACTGCTAGAAAATAATTAACCGACTTTCATTAAACAACATCACACTTTCGCCGGTACGCGTCAGCTGTTGCTAGTGAATTGTGGAAGATGTAAGTTTCCTTCAGTTAATCTTGACCGAACGCCACGAACAGAGCAATGCACCAAAATTAGGCCAGCTAATATTTAACGACAAAAGCGCGATGCATTTTTCCCTTACCTTCCTAACCGTCTATACCAACAGGCACGACGATTTTTGGAAAAATTGGATTCCTTCCCTAACAGCATGTTACGTTTTCTTCTTCGATGCATTATGCTAATCCGTGGTGACAGCTTCAGCTATGGTATCCGATCCGATTTACAACACAATTCCGGCTCTATCTAAAATGCTTCGGATCAAGTTTGAATGGAAATTTTATTCTAATCAGTGCCTTAGCGCATCAGCCACAACAACGGGAAAGCTATGATGGGGCGAGATTTTCTTCCCTGCAACAATAGTTGTTATCAAACTATTTTTGTATCTGTTTATTATAGAAAATTCCTTCGAGAGGTCGAACTAATGCTACATTCGTGTCTATGGGATGAGCAGCACCCGAAATGTTTTGTCAGAAACTGCATTACAAAAAGCTGATGCCATGATTAAGCGATAGCCATTATTCTTTAATAGTCCTTCCGACCGAGCGACGAGTAGCCAAAGAATAAAATTATCGAATGGAAACAATCTCCCGCGGCGAGTGCATCAATCCCTAACGGCAGAATTTATTTTCCCTTTTGGTGTTTTTCGCTAGGACTATGATTATGTTGCAGTGGCTTGTAGGTTCGGTGTGCGCTTCACCGTACCACGACCGGCCGGTTCGACGTATCGATGACCGAGACTTGAACTGGGCTCACCGGAATGGTCACCGGTCGGCACCAGGCCAAGGAGATGGTATTATTATGCAATGGCAAAACAGATTCAGTCCGGTTGCTGTTGCTGCCGTTGTTGTGTGGCTTCATCCGCAAAGCAAAACTCTTTCCGGATGCAACGAGCAGCAAATGCCTTTACCCCCGAAGGCAAAGCCTTCCCGCGGCACTGTGCAGCCTGGGTGGAGGAAGGCCGCGAGGGGGCGGGGCAGCAGATGGGAGCAGAAAAAAAAGGTTATGCCATCGATCGAGTCGCGCGAGACGCGGATACAAGCCACGCGGTGGAAGACAAAGCGGCCCGAGGTTTCTTGCCGGGGTGAAGGAATACGGCCAATAAACATACTTTAGCCTGCATCACAAACCAGTTGCACCAGCAAAGCAACGCGAAGCTCCTTCTCTCGTCCTCACTTTCGGTCCAGAGTCCAGAGCACAATGGTTCGCGAGTGCAGTAACACCATCACGCGAGACTTGGGTTCGTCGCTTGCTGCATCGGGCAATGTTTTTTTGTGCGCCAGGGCATTATATTTGCTGCTTACACCATCTTCGGACACAGTGCCGTTGTGTTCTGTGTTGTTAATGGTGATGGTCGGCCTATTCTTCATCCCGATCCCGGTTAAGAACATCATTGCGTATTCTTTTTTGTCCGTTCTTTTTTTTTTTGCATTTTTGCTGCCAGGTAGAATGATGCAATGCACACACCAGAATCGTCCCATTTTGTAACGCTGATCGGGAGGGCATCAGATCACATTAAGCGAATCATAATTTATAACGCGTTGTACAACCTGTGCCTACGTTCGATAAGCATTAGCTATGGTGTGTGGGGGCTGGCTGATGGGATGTCCTGATGGACAAAGTGAGCGAAAACGAATCTCAGCCTGCTGTTGCAAATGTACTGAGCGCAGAAAGTGTTCTTTATTGGGTACAAGATGGACGATACAAAGATAAGTTTGCGTGTGTGTGATAGTTCCGCAAGGTATAATTCCCTTTACTCCAGGGCAAATGAACTTCCACGCTGCGTTGGGACCTAGGTTCCAGGAATAGAACGGTTTTTTGCCTTCTTTGTACTAACGATCACGTAGTGGAAAAGGGATAAGTTAATATCCTTATGTTAATTGCCATACACGTGCATGATGCTGCACGCAAGTACACCATAGTCACGGGATAACGATCGGAAAGCCAATACTTTGTAGCTACTTTATTACGACATCTAGTGCCACAGCAACGAGCAGTGTTGGATGTTGTTCTCTTTCGATACTTTCTATTTCCAACAGCCTTGGCATGTTGATCGCATAAAATTTTATTGTCAAAGTTGCATCTTCTCTGCATTTCTAATTTACGCTGCGAGAATGTGTTTCACTCCATTTAATTAGAAAATGTACACACCTACATTGTGTGTTCTTGATAGTTCTAAAACAAACCAATTATATTTACGATTTTGTTGCTTATAAATTTTTAAACAAACACAATTCTAATAACATGCTTCTCTTTCTCTTTTCTTTTCTAGGTAAGTTCATAAACCTTTCCATCCCTTGTGTACATTCGATGTGGCTCTACTACCTGGGTAAGCTTAACCAAACGCAACCGTATGCATAAGAGAAAAGCTCCACAACAGCACGGATTCGTTCTGCTTGCCATCTCGACTCATCAATAACATCTGCGCACAGCAGCTTACCTGCCAGGTCTGCCAGGTGCCGGTCAAGATGGTAATGTAGGACAACTGCATCAACTTTCCATAATGACCGTCGCGCAAGCTAAGGCCGCAACACCCATAACATCTATCAGGGCAGGGTCCAACCTACCGAAAGGGTGATGGTCTGCTAAATATAACCACACCCCAGACATCCGACTCCCTGATACGGATCAGCTAAACCGATGTGAAACAGAACGCTGGCTGTCGCCTGAACAGAGAAGCAACATAAATGCCGATCGATCATACACACACGACCGCGAGAGTTTCCGCGTCACATCACACACCAACGGTGCATTTCACCCGGGTGGTGCCCATGATGTGATTTGCAGAATTTGCTTTCCATTCGGCAGCATCTAAAAATAGTGAAGTTGAGGGGGGGAAAAAAGATGGACCTTGTATTAGTTGCCATGGCGGCGTGTTTCAGGGCCACGCGGATGCTCTTGTGATGGTAATTAGAAATGGCATGCGCTGATCTGCGCACATCCAACCAACAAAACCAGGATGTTAGGATGAGGAAGCATTTCTATTGCCAGAAGGCAGATTCATAGCGCAGATGGGGGGGGGGGGGGGAGGATAGAAAAAATGGAAAATAAATAAGAAAACGAGCCTGTAGATCGATGCAAGCAGAAAAACGCGCTTGTTTATGACGCGAAGCAGTATACCATTTTTCTCCCTCTTTCTCTCTCCGTTTGCTGGTTAAAGTGATCCGGGTTGAAAGAGAGAGAGGTGTTGGGGAACAAAAATTATTGTGGAGGAGCCCTATCCCATACAAGCGCGCCTTCTCTTCATTCCGTTGGCCTTCTTCTTCGTGCTGTCTGGAGGGATGCGATCGACGTGGCTAATCTTTCATTTAATGGGCATAATTCTCCAATGTTGTGGAGGCTCATTGCGGTGGCAAACAGCATCATCCCGGACAAAGAAGGCGTGAAGGCGTCCCATCACCCCCCCCCCCCATCCCTCTCTCCGTCACAGAGTCAAGGATTGGGTGGATGGACGGTAAATTAAATGCAGAGAAAGAGGAAGGCACGTGTGTCACTTTGAACTCCCGTTGGCGGCGTACTACGTCGGTGGTTTGCGTCGCGAGTGGAGATGCCTGATGGTGAAGATAAAACAGTTTAATTATCTGCAACTATAAACATGCAGTTATCCAGCCCACCGCTTCCCTTCGCTTGCCTCTTCGCGCCCTTTTTGCCACTCAGGTGCATATGTCACTTCTATGCACCTCATTTCCTGCTGCCTGCGGTTCGCTTATCATCCCGCCGGTTTGCTGCATTTTAATTAGAAAAATGCATCGCTAAAAATAGCTCCCTCAGGCCACAGTCGCCCGATGGTGGACACCTCGGCGCTTCTTACCTTTCTCCACTTTTCACCGCACGCGTATGAACTAAACGGACACACCAGCAGGCACCAGGACGGTGGTCGGACTTTGAAGGATCATGGTGGTCGCTGAGATCGATTTGTTGTTCGGCATCGGCAAACTGACTGCGGCCTATCGGTGGCGCCCGTGTCCGAGGGACCGAGGCACAGATATTATTAGTTATCTATTGCATATTTATCGACCTGGCTGTGGTTGTGGTTTTTTTTTATATATGCGCTTACTCACAAGCTTATTTTTATGCGACTATGTGGTCCGGTTTGGCGTCTACGGATGCTGCTCTGAGCAACTCTGATTGTTGATGAGGCCTAGCGATGATTGACGAGATGGGTGGGAATAGGTTTTCTGCTCTTGCTCTTCTTTTTCAAACAATTTTCACTACGCTATGCTGGAAGGCGTTTGAGTAGCGTTAAAATATGCTCAAACGGCCAGCACTGGGAGGAGTACATTTTCTACTACGGAAAAAAAAACCTCTGGATCGAAACTGATGTTTGTGCACGGAGTGGAATTGCGGATGTAAAGCGAATGACCTTTGGCAAGCTTAGGCAGCCATGAATTAATCCCTTGTAACAAAAGGCAGTGAATGTGTATAAAGATGTTTTGGAACACATAATTTGCGTTTGTACGCTATGAATTAGTAGAAAAACACATTATGATAAATTATTATGTATTATTTAACTAAAAAAATAGTAAATATTTTAAAACACTTAGAGATAATCTTATTTGATGAAATTTCTGTCATTTTACTTAAAATACTTACTAGTGGCAACGTTTATGTTGATGCAAATATCTTTTTTTGCTCTTGCTATTTTTATCCCGCAATTTGCTCTAAATTAAAGTGGAAACTGGTTCGCTCCTAGCGCACAGTTCGCCACGTCCAACAGGGCGATATGAATAACTTTCATTTTTATGCATTCTTCCATCAATGATACTAGCTCGCTAACAGGTGGCAGCTTTTGATTGGAGGCGCCCGCTTAGTGCGATGGTACCATAAATCGTTCGCCATACAAAACAGTCACACAGTAAAGGATAATCAATCGGTTTGGTGTGCTTTTTAGCAAATCTATCGAGCTGATGCGACAGGTGAAACGCCAGAAGCAACTAGCTCGCCTAGCGAAGAAGCATAACTTAAGCGCGATCCATCAACAAGCAGCCCCTGTCAAAGTCAAACACACAGCAAGTCAGCTGATTTGACTGACACGCGCGGTACGATGTGAAAGACAACCTCATGGAAATGTTTCGATTGCCATTGCTAGTGTTCCATCTATATTGTGGTTGAGTTTATTATTATTTTCATTCCATTAAATGTTGTCCATGCCACGAACCGCACACATGTGCCACAAATGTAAGGTCGTGCAAGCAAATTTTAGATTTCGTGAGTCTCGTCTGTAAAACCATTCCGTTCCAAATCGTTTGTTCTTTGTGTGCGAAAATGCCATGGCATGAGTCGCGAAGGTCGCCGGTTAGTCGCGCAGTTTCTCTCTCTCCACCCAGCGTGTCGCTAGCAACAATCGGTTTCACTTTCCGACCGTACGGAATGTGCAATTGACGGTTTAGTAGCTAACCCTATTACAGGAACAAAAGAGCATTTGTGTTTTGTTGACTTTGGTAGATGCAGTGGCCAGCTTAGCGTTAGATCGCGTGTTTGGTTAAGCAAAAGTGGCTGCGGTAAATAGAGAATGTGGAAGAACACCTAATCATCTCCATCATCATCATCAACGGCTTTGCTCATCGTGCACATCGCGCGGTACTGCTAATTGAGCGTCAGGTTTGTGATTCATAGGGGTTTTTTTTTTCGTTGTTCCTTTCCTGCCAGTAGCAGCAGAGCAGGGTGTAGTGTCGTGAACGATTTCCGATAGAGAAATCAACCGGACCACGGGTCGAAACACACGACCGATGTCTGGGTTGCGTGCAATAGATCGTAGTTTTATGAATGAAATATTTAAAAGACGCTCGCGCTACTAGTGCATTTTGCTACTGCGGAAGCTTCATTCATTCTATAGACAATGGAGTTTCCGATGAGGAAGCAGAGTATGTCATTTTTGCTTGGCCGACTAATTGGTCGCAGGTCAGTTAGAAAGGAGGGTCTTTTCGATTTAGATTTTCAACAAGCCAGAGGTCTTTTAAACAAGGAAGCACTTAAAGCAGATTTTACCGTAAAGGTTCTTTCAAATATCTATCATCATTTGTAATTTTGTCTGTTTGTAATGTGTTGGGATATCAATATTACAGCGATATCAATTTATTTTGAATAGTTTTTTTTCTACAACTATCGGGGAACTGTCACTGAAGATTGGTTGCACTATGAGTGTAAATTCGCTCAAGGAACTTCTTGGAGATATGAGAGACAGAATTCCGGCCACATAATATAGTTGTACAATTGTTCTTCTAATGTAGCATAAATTGACAATAAAAACGGAGGCGTTATAAGCTCGTGACTTCATCGTTGTGCAGCTTGATTTCAGAGGATTCAGAGAATTCGTCTAAACGATATGGAATACACTGGACAAGATATGCCGTCCATGTCACAATAACTCAGCTGTTGATGCTCTGATGGACCTCAGCAGCGAACAAAATATTTTTGTTGAACAATCCACTATGCGAGGACTTAAAGCAATCATTTCCAGGATAAAACTGTATAGTAGTACGAACATTTCTCTTGAGCTCTTGAGTGTAGGACTCGAGCACAGGAATAAGCTTAGATCAGCTAATTTCTCAAATTCTGTAACGCTTTCCCAAGCTTAGATGACGTCACAATTATTATATTAACTGAACAGATAGCAAAAAAGTAGCAGCACTTTATGCGGTAAATGTCGCGCTGTGGTTTGCGGTTCAAGTGCATCACGATGCAGCAGCAGCACCGATATCGATACCGTTGACAGGTTGATAAATTTATCCACCTCGCAATATATTATGCAACCGGCTAAGAGAGCGCCCTCGCTTAGCCCGTGGTCTTCCTACGCTCGCTGCCCAAATGGTCAAGTGTGCCGCCGGCGGCCATTGGTTGGCGATTTGTTTTGGTTTGGTTATTTTTATTTCGCTACATGCCTCTGCTGGCGGTTGTGCTTGGTTCGCGTTTAAGTAGTGCGGATCACGATCGTTCGGTGTGTGCCGGTCCCGGGCCAATGATGGCTGCATGTGTAGAAATTCAATTTCTTCAGCCAAATTCACTGGCCCGCTGCTGCATGCAAGACGGTAAAAATACATACTGTTGTGCCGTCTGCTTGCAATGCAGTTAAACCGACGATTTGCTGATACAAATCAAAAGTAGGCAATCGTGGTGCGAATTTGTGTGGCGCCAGGATAATGCAGTTGCAGTTGTGTTGCTTAGTTCAAGTGTGTTGTCCAATGCGAGAGGACTGATGATGCAGATCTAGGTTTAAGAGTTTTTGAGTATGGATTTTACGACCGAACACAAATGCTGTGTGCGAGAAATCAAATCTTAATTCACTGTGAATGCATCACGCTCATGGGGGTCATACGAATGGAACATTGAACCATCATACTACGCGGTGAAGTAGTTTTGTATTGTTTAGTCCCATACGAATGAAGCGCTTCGTCGTGGCGTGCAATAAAAGTCTCAATTTTAACGTGTTTCTGCAGCGTAAAACTATTTATGCTTTTTTTTTGGTTTTCTCTTGCTATTTTTGTGTTGCGCAATATCAGAAACAATTTTCACCAATTGCAGCGCGCAGCACGATAAACCAAAACAGCAAATGGGTTTATAATGATCGTTCGCTGCTGCCCGTTGCTGCGCTGATGCGTGAAAGTGGAGCCACTTGAAGCGCTTCGTCACTGGGCGCGTTTTTGCAGATAATAATGGGTGCCAAACGTAGTGTCACGATAGTTGAAAATGTCATTCCCCGATAGACAAATGATGGGCAGTATGCGAATGGAAGAAACACAATCAAACCCCAGTTGTGAGTAATTCCCTGGGATTGGATTGGGATGCCGCGCGTAACCAGTGCAAAACACTTTCTCTATTAGTGTAAACTTTATGTGGGTCAAGCCAGATGAGCAGAGATAACATAATGTATAGCCCTTTACCGCATTGTTCACATGCAACTGCTAAAAAGCATACAAATAATTCAACATCAACCCAAAAAGGGTACTCAAATAAATCTACCCAACCTGTGTGATGGGTCATCCTTCACAGCTGCAGCTTCCTTCTTCGAGCGGAAACAGTCGTACCACGATCGATTGCCCTTTCCGAACCGGACCTTCGCGCTTCTAACGACGCCACCGTTCACCACTGACAACCGGCGTAATAATCATCATCCGCGCAATCAACACGACGGTGAGTCGATTCCGCGAAGCTCCAGCTGGCGTATTTCCCCAGCACGAGAAATTAGTTCATCGCCTCGGTGCCGCCATCGTTGGTTGAGTTTGGAGAAGAAGAAAAAAATCCCTGACCCTCCCTTCTCTCCGTTCGCTCGTATCTCGTTGGCGCCATCTCTGTGACGGTCGTGGCGATCATCGGTCAGCGTTCAATAAACTAGCCATCGGCCATGGTTTGCTGCCGCAGACGATATACCATCATTGGGAGAAAAAATTGAGAATCCTGCTCGAGGTCGTACAGATAACAGTGAGGAGGAGGGTTACATGTGCGGGATTCCATATCATTTGCAGCAAAATTACGAGCCAGTGTGTGTGTGTGTGTCCAGGTGGCCTTCGGGAAACGCCCCAACAGTGTTCAGTAGAGTGTCCGTTCGTGTTTTTATTCAACTCAACTATTGCTTCATTCGATTGGCGGACGGCAGACTATCTGTGTGGCGCCAGGCGCTTTCACACTGCCGTCCTTTGCTGGATGCGGGGCAAAGGAATTCTTCGGGAGAAATTATTAGCGTCATTCCCTTAGGCCCCCTCCGTAGGAACGCGATGATGAACGTGTCCAGTAGCTGGGATGATTTCTGTAAAAAAAAAAACATCCTCGGATTTGTCCTTCTCAAAGACGGTTTGACATGGTATTAATTCTTGTTGAATTCATTATTCATCGTACAGACGTCGAAGAATTTCATTTCTTTTTTGCAATAATAACTGCAACACACACTTTTGCAGTCGAGTTCTAGCAAAATGGCTGCAAAGCGTACAATTATTGCGCCCCAGAAATGTATGACGAAACGAAAGACTCAAAGTGACGAACCTCACACTATAGAAAAACAATGTTTTGCTTCTCTGTTCTCCCTTTTGCAACGATGCTAACTCATTCTTCGCGGATGCGAAACAATCCTAAAACAGGAACAGCAGCGTGTTAGGACGATTTATTTCGTTGCGCATTAACCTCATTTCATCCGGAACCCCGATCGGAATGCGAAGATGCGTTCCATCTCTTCTGTTCGGTCCGCAGTATCAGGGCACGTAGAGGTACGGTCCACGATGATGATAACATGATACACCCGGCACACGAGCCCCGGGGGCCACCAATGTGCACCTTCGGTGGCCTATTTTCTGACGGCCGGAGCCATCGCCTCCGTCTTTCTTTCTCGTGTCTCCGGGCCGCCATGGTTGTGGGTTTCTGTATCACCCGATGCCTATTCCTGGCCCGCCCGGTTCCAGCAAGTCGTTGCAGGACCCGATTAGTTTGATTTCGCCCGCAAGCCATTAGCAGCGATTGTGCAATTCTAGCAGTGAGAGATAGTGGGGGAAAAGAAAAGCAAAATAATTCAACAGTGGCACACACAGTGGTAACTTCTCGATTATTAGAGTCGCCTACTGGTCGGTGGCCGGGTTTTAAATGCGCAGCATATAAATGCAAGACACAGTTAACGGCAGTTTTGGCTCGCTTTAGTTGCTTCTGCCTCTAGCAGAAGAGAACTGTTTCATGAGCTTGCTTTCGTGATAAGGCAAAGCCTGTCGAAGAACTGCTTTCGCTGCGTAAGTGATGTGCGTAATTACGATTGGTAACAAACAGTCCAAAGACCAATCAAGCCGAGCCAGATTCAAATTACGTTACTTAACACAGTGACAACAAACAATCATCCTTCACCGCTCTCTGCTTCAGGTTCTGCCCACACGCGTGAATGCAATTTTGCTATTTTTAGCAACCATGCGGCAATAAGCGACATGTTTTCAGCTTTTCGTCCCCCTTTATTTCCCCCTCCAGCCCGTCTTGGGATGTCTTCTTTCTTTACAACTCGAAAGACATAGCTCAAAAAAAAGCAATCGGCCTCCCTTTTGTGGACATCCGTTTCATCTCCCGCAATGCCATATAACTTTCTTCCTGCCCCGAGGGTATTTCTTTAACAGGACACGGGCGTGCGCGCGCGCCTTCGCTTGTTCGCGATCTTAATCATGAACAGTTCATTTCCTTTGCGACATTTCTCCGACAGTGTTGGCGTGCTGTGTTCGGATTTAATTTCGCAATTCGCACCTGTAACAAAGTGTGCCAGGATGTGATGGGGGGCCTGCTTGGCTTTATAAAGACGCTATATGTTTGGGATTGTTTTGAGTAAATGATTTAGGCTGTATTATTCTTATTTATTCGTATCAAAGGCAGCACGTTCTGTTTCAAAAGCACATGCAATGTACACGTGTGCGATTAAAACGAACTCAAAATCCCAACCGGTGCCCGGAAGCGGCCAGAAGTTTGTCGCTGTGTAAAGGGACAGACTTTGCAGGGAAAGAGAGTCTTAACGCTCTCGATCCGATCGCGAATGAGACGGATTGAAGAAAAGTGAACGTAACCTAGTTTCGGTTCATAAATACATATGGAGAGTGTCCGCTGTAAAACCGTGTCCACAACCGAGAGGAGTTGGGTAGCTTTAAGGTTTTATTTTTGTTGCTTTCCTTCTAACTCTTGATTTCCATCGGCGATCTCTAGGTCTTTCTGTGCAAACACGCGCTTAAAACACACGGGCATGGCATACAAACGCATCATGCCTGCCCAAGAAAACCGATGTGTGAAGATCGAACACAGACTTGACAGCTGGCAGGCAACGGAGGTTCTATCCGATTCGATGTAGCAGAGAGTGCGCTGGCCTAACTGGCGCGCGATTAATTCCGTGGCGTGAAGAGAGCATAATAACATTAGTAAACATGTGTCCCCACCGCTACTCCTTTTCTCTCTCCCCATCCTCGTGTTGAACCTGTGCGTTCGAGATTTGTTTAACATCTGCCAAAAGGCGACAAAATCATCGTTTACCTTTCCCATAATGGAAGAACCGGTAAAGGATTAGGAATTCGGGAACGGTCGACGCTTCCTGAGTTGTAATTTGTTTGGAACGCTGCTGTTTGAGTATGTCCATTTGTGTAAATATGGAAATCCAATCAAAATCATCCGGATACGTGCAGCATATTCTTAGCGAAAAGGTCCGCTTTTTATGCCGTCTTTTTTCATTTATGCTACGCAGCATAATGTGAGCATAAAGCCATTCCCTAATCGAATTACCTCGTGAGCTTTCTATCGCTTTTCTTTCATTGGATTCATCAATAAATCTAATCGTTTGCTCCTTTCTATCGGCGATCATTCTTCGTTTGATCGCTCATACTTCGCTCATCATCATCGTTGCCATTCGTGGAGATACGCTGAGGTACCGTTTGTTCGCCGTGTCTTGTCGCGCACACAAGGCATAAAGGAATATATTTTCGTCTGGCGGTTGTGTATTTATTTTCTCTATTACGATTTGTGTTTAGTTACAACGCACACACACGGTCGATAATGGTGCTCCTGTTGGAATTAATGTTAGTATTGTCGATTGTCTGCTGGGTGCTATAAAGTAGGTAAAGGAAACGGGCAAACATACCACTTAAACGCATTGGAGCAACTCGGAGGAGCATCGGGAACGTTTGGTCGGTATTTGTTATGGGTTTGAATAGATCGATAAACTAGAAGAGTGGTGGCCCTCGGGATGTGATTCAAAAACCGGGTTCGATGGTGCGATGTTACGATGTTTAGATTTGTTTTTCCCTCTCTCTCTCTCACTTTATCTAAACGCTTTCCAGCAATGTGTTTGCGATGAAGTGTATTAACATTTAAAGCTTCAGCCTCCAGCTTAGGGAAGGCTTTTTTTTTTCGTGCTGTACAACTTCAACCTGTTGGTGTTTCTTTCCTGCTCGGTTGGCGCCAGCCGTTGTGGGATGTTTTTGAGGTCATACGACGGTAGCCTTTCCAACAAGACATCTCTTTTTTTTTTCGCACGTAGGTATCCGAAACCTGATACTTTGGTAAGGAGTTGTTACCGTTCTCGGGCCGCACAAGAAAAAAATCCGCCCATCCCAACAACATTGTCAACCTTGACTTCTCATCACCAATTTGTGGCGGTGATTTGAAACGAGCAGCTAGTTCAGTAGCCGTAAGGTAAACGCTAGTGGCAGCAATTCTTTGCCCGATGCGAAATAAGTTCACACATATCAAATCGAATCGGAGAGGTGGTGGTGTTTTGGATGCAAATTTTCCCCCTCACCGTTTCGTTAACCTCCATCGCGCGCGTACAGCAGCCCCCGTGTTTTGTCGTCGTGATCGTGATCTTGTTGTTTCGGCCACTAGATTGTGAGAAATGTTACACTTATTCCGTAGCAGAGCGATGCATCTCCGATTACACGCTTCGGGCATATTTTTCGCCAATTATCACGCACAAGCCGCCACAATCTCAGCGCAATCGGACGGGTGGTGATCCGATTGAGGAAGGGAAGCAAGAGGCTAACGGGTCGTTTGTTTGTTGTGGACTCAGTTTATTTCCCATCGTCCATCGATGATTACAATTGAACGGCGGGTGCATTGAAAAAGGGCACCTGATATGTGCGTGTGTGTATAACTAACCTACACGTTGAGATCTCTAAATCCAATTATGACTCGTTGTTGCACACACACACTCTGGTCCGGGTGTGCAAAACGTGGTAGAAAATGTGACTTTTGTGTGCAATTATTGTACGATCATTTAGGCGCATCCTCTCGGGATGGTTTTTTTTTTCTATTCCTCTTCCTGTTTTCATTAACTTCTATTGCATTGCAAAAACAAAACTAAACCAAACCGTCGCTCGTGAGCTGCTTATTAGTCGCGTCGTGTTTCGTGTTTCCTCCACACCCATTTTCATTCACCCAATCAAGACGTTCTAATAGTAGGTTAGTGTGTGATTTGATTGATTTAACTTCATCATTTCAGAGTTGTACACGCGAATAAAACCTACACACTCCAATCGTTCTGCGTCATATCATGTGCAGTTTTTGTTGCTGTCGATGTTCTAACCTTTTCTGCTAATGATTATCGCAATCTGTAAGTCGTAATGTGCAATGAAATCACAAAGCGAAACCGCGTGCCACAAAGAAAAGAAAACGAATAAGCCTTTTTTTTTAAATATCATATACAAACGACAAGCTGTGTTTTGTGACGCCTGTGAAGGTAAAAATATCACAACATTTCATTGATTACGTTTACACCATTTTATATTGCTTCTGCATCTCGGGGCACCTTTAACGCTCCGAATGCCGTTGTGGCCGTTTATGCCGTTCAATCCATTAGCAGCTCTTGCAACGTCGACATATTAACGACATATTCTGCTGGTAATTTAAGCCCACATACGTTCATTTAATTTACCCTCGAACGGCACGTTTAATTTCGATTTACTCACACTCGTGTGATGTGATGCAATTATGTGCAGCATTTGTTGGAACCTTTATTTCCTTTTTTTTTCTTCTCTCTCTCTCCTGTTGCACTTCCATCTTTATGGATCATCGTCGTCGTCTCGATCGCCATCATTATCATCATCATAATCGCACAATAAACCATTCAAGAGAGGAAGGTCAGTGCACGTTGTCACCGTTGTCCGGTGACACATCGACGAGCTATCGCCGGACATACACACATGCGCTGGTAATGCGCGTACTGTAACCCTATGTTGTGTTTTATGCGGGGCATAAGCTCATCACAACGCCATTACTCATATCGTGCGTGGCCACGTGGCGACAACGGCTGATATGCAAAAAGAACGCCAGCTATAGAACGAAAAGACAAAACGGACACAACGCGTGCAACAAACGAGATGATTCCGGCTGTGGCGATGGAAAACGAGGCCAACGCACAATGCTCTCTGTTCACTTGTAGGTTGTGTCATACGTGCTGTGTTCTGTCATTGGCCTGTCAAAATAATTCATACATCTATTGGAGGGGGAGATTAGACGGTGAAACATTAAATGTTTAACGCACCGTTGAGCCTCTCCTCTCGTTAAAAAAATAAACAAAATGGCGATTCATTTTTTTTTCCCAACTGAAGTGGCCCTCGTGTAGGAAAATGGTTGCAGGTTTGCTTTACCACCCCCTGTCGGAAAAGGGTTGCAAGGTTGTGCCAAAAACTGTGCCAAACTCGTTGGTTGGGTTTGAGTGCAATTGCCAACATCAAACGAACCCACAAAAGGCTCATCCACCAAGCTAATCTGTTGCTGTGCGCGGTTCCCGTTCATTCTAGGGGCCCTCGGTTTCGTTCGTTTTGTTATCGATGTATCTGGTGGGGTGGCATTGGCAAACCAAGCGAATTGCACGTGCGTGACTACGTTTTTGGCACATCGAGCACCTGAGCACACATTTGTGGGTCAGTGCAGTATGGTTTTGGCTACGGTTCCCGCAAGCGAGCGGCTGAATTATGACGCTAGTTGCATCGAATTGAGTGTGTGCACTGTTTTGCTATATTTGGCATCAGCCAGCGCCAACAATCTTGGTTGCAATCTTGTATATTGTCCAATATTTGGAAAGAATGCTTTCTTTTGTGCGCAACAGGACGAGAGGAACCCATAATGTAGTGTGCTTTGATTATTTCGTGGTGAGACTTAATTGGAGTACGTCAGTAGATCATCCGCGATAAAGTGGTCAATTATTTATCTATAACTACCTGCACTTGATTTAATGCTCGAACATAATTGACATAGATAAAAAGGACAAACGCAATTTAGTTTTGATCAGTTTATTCCATTCATGCGTTTAAAAATCCTTCTCGAGAGATTTTTCCAACTCAAAGAACTTGCATCTAAGGAATCATATCACGAGGCCAGAGCTTTTATTCACTCCTCTTTTATGGGCAGAAAATTAAGAGAAGATTTTCGAGTTAAGTCTGGGAGTTAATGCAACGTTTCGATGCTTCCGCTCGGAGGAAAATGCCAGCCTGAGAGACCAGGCCCACGATTTGTGAAACCGAATCTGATGTGCGGGAAATTATGGAGGACCTAGACGAACTCCAATTTCTTCTCCTGTAGAAATCGCTGATGGTATCACCAGTGATTTCCCTTCTGATTTGCACATAGCTACTCCAAACCAACTGAAAACTGAGTCAAATGTGTTCAATGCATAACAGAAAAAATAGAAATATGTAATACTTGGTAGGAAAAAAAAGTAACTTCAGATTTTTTTTAATATCAGTCTATTCTTCTTAACTTAACGACCTTCTAAGGTCACGCCGTCCATCGAATGGCATACTAGACTTGCCCGTTACCACGTAGTTGGATAGTCAAGTCCTCACTCCGCTGGGACGGTCCGGATGGGATTTGAGCTCCGATCCTGCCGTTTGGAGATCAGTGCAGCTGTAGCCTAATGCACCGGGCGACCCTCTTGCCTGTTACATACATTAATAGCATGATTTTAATTATGCACTCCCTAGCAATACGGCCTGGCCGTCCTTTATGAATATTCCTTTATTTATTTTCCATTTTTATTTTTTCATTGTGTTTTTCCCCCTATTCCAAAGCCTTAAATACTAACGCCGAAAATTTAAAAATATATTTTTCTTTTATTTAGCTGTACTGTACATCGCAAAATGCTTTAATGTCATGTCATTTATCTTTACGAGCTTGGGTTTATGAGCAATGAAAGCGTCATGAAAGCCATTGGAAAGCAACTAAACTGTCAATTATTTTATTTGGGAAAACATTTAACAACTTAAAAACAAATCACGCACCAAACGAATCGTTTCATCGTATTCCAAAGTTCAACCCACAGTTCTATCCACACCATTTTGCTGCCCGGCCAAGAGACCTACTGTTGGTAAATCCCGGAAAGAACTGCGCCACACCTTACACACGATAATTCAATTAATCCGAATGATCTTTACAATTCCGCTAATCGCTATATGATTACTACTGTTTCGTGCATCCCATCGGGTGTCCAGCAGATTTCTCTTTCGTTCTTGTTCCTGCTCGAATGTTGCCTTTGCAAAGCACGTTTTCCGTGTTTCTGTTTTTTTGTTTTGTATAGTTGGTATCTTATTTTTTTCTTCTTCATGTATAATTAGCTGCTTTTGATGTGTATCTCTCTCGCTTTTCTCATCCTGTCAGACTGTTAAGAGACGTGTTTGCTACTGTGTGTTCATTTACACCACATACCTTCGGACCACAATGGTCCTTTCTGTGCCCATCGTTAAGCAGACGTGCGTCAAGGCGGATACAAGAGTTTCACATCGATCTGTTGTTGAATGTTGCCAAAAGAGCAAACAAACGCTGAGTTGAATAGCGCACCAGAATAGATCGATGAGTCTGAAGAATTGGACAGAGTTCGATGGGTGTGCAAAAAGTAATTTAAAATTATGCTGGCTTTAGCGCTGGTCAAACAATGAAGTAGACCCCCTCGGTACATGATCTCAGCGTCTCGATGATGTAATGAGAATGGTATTTTTGATGCAAAATAGAAATGGCACGGCAAGAATTTTTTAAATATTTTGCTGTCGCCATTCTGTTGCCTTTTTTCTTCTTCACACAACCTTCTAACGTTGTTGTTACAAAAGCTTACATAATTTTAACTCATAAAAGAATAAACGATCATCTTAACACGCTTCTAGTGCGGAAAATCCTTCTCCACATTTGTAGAATTTTCCAGAACAGAAACAGAAATTTAAAGCATTCGACCCCGTATTTTAACGACCCGTCATAATGCAGGTTTTTCTAGCAGTTTCCCTATACCCACCCCTTTCAAAACCAGCATCTATTCAATAAAAATCAACACTAAACACACCAGACACACAGACATGTTCTGCGTATCTGCGCATATCTCTGGGTGTTCTGGAAAACAGTGGAAAGTTTTCACGCCTTATCACGGATGCTCCGATCGTCACCCGGTCCACACGATCGTTTGGATGATGGATGGTGGCAGCAAAAAAAATTCCACTTATTCACCTGTGTGCCATGGGTGTTTTATTTTTAGAACCGCTCGCTTGCAATTGACAATCGCAAAAATTTCACGTTCCATGCGGCAGTTAGACACAGACGATGAACCCTTTTATAAGGTGGAAAACTGTAATTACACTCTGTCTCGTGTGTGTTGATTTGTATCGGAGTGTGTGCTTGTGCTTTTAAGATTACGGAAATCGTGATCGGCCGAGCTTTGACGAATAGCATGCGGGATTTTCCACATTTGCTTAGAGAGCTAGCAATTTTGCAACTGTGCAACTGCTGCTATACGTTTACGCATCTTTTTCTCAATCTAATTTTCTAGTCAGCCTCATGTAGGCACTCTTTATCTTTTTATACCTCTCAATGCAAATGAGCTAAATAGTTCGTTTGTTTGTCATCGTTTATTTTTCGAAATTCAACAATCAATTTCGCTTTGTTTGGCGCCATCCTACCAGCAGAATCTCACAGCTCCAGACATATAATTACCGGTGGTTTGTTTTTGCGAACAATCCGTCAAACGGCTGTGAAGGATGGTTTTCGTGTCAAGTCTTTTTTTTTAGCAAGCTCTTGGTACAGTCCGTCGCAATCATAAAAATAGAAACTACACGCGATAGAACACACAAAACAAGCATTTAAATTAAACAAAAACCAGCGGGACCGGTGTTGCGACTCATCCTCCGAAAGTGATAACTGTTGTCTACATATGCGAATTGGTGCCTTAATTGTGCGGTTTGCGAATTTGTGCTTTATCACTAATGCAACCACCACCACCACAACCCTTCGTGGCAGTCACGATTTTAGTGTGTGCGAGACGGATTGAGGTTCAAATTGAGCCCCCTTCTCCCAAACAAACAACTACGTCTTAAAGCTTAGAGCGCTGCGGATCACAATTTGTTGGATGTAAATCCTCCGGGAGGTATCGATCGTACGGCGGAAGATATTAATTGCACTCGATCGACAGGACGCGGCGCACCTAATCGCGACGTGACGAATTAATGCACTTATTTGGAATAATTTATCTCCCGGCTGGAGGAAAATCTCTAGCCGCGAAGCGGGTGTTCTCTTAGTAACAGCTACGGATGCTGCTTTACAGCTTTATGCAATCGAAAATCGGTAACAAGATACACACACGCACACACCGGATGATGATACTTTACGAGCTTGATTTTGTTGCAAACGCCTCTTCTTGCGCTCACCGTTTTCCCTCGATCGTCTGCTTTATAGCGTTATTTTTAACCTGTTTATGTCGATAATTGTTCGACACGTCGGGGTAGGATGAAAAGGCAACAAAAAAACAGCATTCGTGCAAATTGGCATGGCGTGAGAAATACGCATGAATATATGATCCGATTTGCAGCGTCCTCCTTATCTCGCTCGTTACCCATCGCGAATGCAACATGCAACTTGCAATTGCCTGTGCCAATACTCTCCGCCATCTGCAAAGCCCCCATCTCCCCCATTTTGTGAGACAACTCATGCGCTGCTGGGCATAAATTTTCACCTCTCGATGGGTACCAGAATATGTCACCTCGATAATGCCTTCGTAACGCCACTTATCGCCACCGTAATGCGACTCGTTTCCAATTAAATGGAATGTAAGCTAAGCGAGAGAAAGATGCGTGTGTGGCAACAACGATATCTATTTCTAAATTGAAAAGAAAAAAAGTAAACACATATGTTCAAACTGTTTGAAACGCAGCGGCCCTTGTTTGTCCTTCCGATCGCACTTTGTTCGCGAAGAAGCAGCGATGCATCAGTCTGCACTTTTAGAGCCCGTGGTTCGTTTCAGGCCTTATGTCACACTTCTGTGTGGTTAGATGGGAGACAATTTTGTTGCGAAATGAGCAGCAAAAATGCATCTGCCCGTGATCTGGCCAATTAAGGGATACGCAAACCCTCGGTTCCCGTGTTTGTGCACCTTTTATCGTCGCGAATTATGCACCGCCGCCGCTATTAACCATGTGCCGCAGGGATGCAGATTTCCCGCCCGACCAGCATTAGGCGTGATGTCAAACACCAATCACCAGCATAGGGCTGCGGCACGAGGAGGTATGGGTGGAGCTATACGGGAAATGTACATGTGTTCACCCGAAGGGATGGGTAGCTGTGTAATTATGGACTTTCTTCGTAACGAGTCCCTGTGCGGGAGAAATGTCCATCGGGGAGTATCGTGCCAGTCTCACCAGTTCGGACGTATAAGGGCGCCCGGTCTGTCAACCTCTCGGCCTAGATTGGCCACGTCCGCCTGCATGATAGTCACCTGTCCAAAATGGAAAATTTTCCTCCATCGGTGGCGGCAGGCCAGGATCTGCCCCTCTGTCTCTCTGTCTCTTGCTCCCGCTTGCGTGGCAGGCAATAATTAACTTTCCAAGCACTTCAGGGAGTTGTCGTTGATAGGGCTTTTTGGTATTGGTGGGAAGGGGGGGGGGGGGGGGGGCTAAGCAAATGAAGTATCGGACAGAGTTTAAGCTGCAATCCAATTTCTAAAACGTACGACCCTTTTTACGTGTCTACCCTTTTTATTATGATTTTATTTACCTATTCTTAAATAGATGATATTGCTACAGGAAACATGTGAAAATGTTGCAACATGATTATTAAGTCATACTGGGTTAATAATGACTTCCTGTGGCTGTTTTGTTTATACATTATTTGCTAAGTACTATATCAGGAAATTCGAATTGTATTTCATTGTAAAATATTTAAACATTTGCAGTAAACAATTGGTTAGAAATCCCTACTAAGCAAGAACACATCCACAGTGACTATTCCAAGGGTGTGGGGCTTCTGTCAGCCACAATTTATCGCCAAAAAAGTCCTACGGAAAGCAGACAAGCAACAAAAGTCAATAAGTTAATGCTCAAAGATCGAACCGTGCGAAAATAACTTGCAATCCGGAACACTTCGATTAGACAACTTGTCCAGGAAGCTCCTATCTACGTAAAACAAAGTGTGGATCATGGAGGCAAGTGTGTGACTAGTGCCATCATGTTTGGGTTGGTGTGTCCTACCAATTTCTAAATTACAGCCTGTTTTCTTTGACGTTTGCATATCAGTACAAAAGTTCATACCGGAATTTGGAAGGAACCAATACTCCTCTAACGGAAGACCAACTAATCCGAGAAACGAAACATCAAAACTAACAACATTGTGGAGTACTATGTCGCATGTTATATCGAACTTAACGATGAGTGAAAGCATGAAATTTGGAGTCTCCCTAGCAGTCTGAAGCCTACCTCGTAGCATTATTTCATTTGAGCGTAACTTGAAGCACAATTTTACTAAATATTGTAACGATTCATGGGGGTCTAATGTTTAGACTCTGGTGCCTATTAGATCACGCACACTGGTTATGCACGCACGCGACAAATGTTGTCTTTATAGTGATATTGATATATATGAGAGACAAATAAAGTAGTTTGCTTTAAAGATATTTTATAAGCGTATCTGAACCCAAATACATTGATATTATCGCTTTATATTATCGGTTAAGGGGTGGAATTTGTGGGAGTTTTTCGCAATTTTATCGTCGAATTCCAGATCAACATTTTAATGAGCTATTTAACGCCTTTAAAACCATTGTGCAAAACGTTAAATAAAATAATTTGTTGTCTACTGTTTTGATGTAAATTAATTATGCTATCATATTCCCAACAGAGCCTCATTGTGTACTTAAGTGTTATAATTTAAACCCTAAGCAAAAGCTGCATTTTTTGCACCACTTGCATCATCGACGTGTCTAATATTCTTTACCATTCTTCTGTTTCTGTCCCCCAAATGATACAGATGGTACTTCCGCAAGATCAAAAGAATAGAGGCGGAGAAGAAGCTGCTGCTGCCAGAGAACGAGCATGGTGCATTTTTGATTCGCGACTCGGAAAGCCGCCATAACGATTATTCCCTATCCGGTAGGTATTTTTTTCAGACGAGAACCACTCACACGCCTCTTTTGAGACGGACTGATCGTTTTTTTGACGTTTAATAATTAAAAAAATCTATTAATCCTTTCTTCTCTCCCTTCCCTGCTACTTCTATGTGATGCCTTGGTGTGCGGCAGTGCGCGACGGTGATACGGTGAAACACTACCGCATAAGGCAGCTGGACGAGGGCGGTTTCTTTATTGCACGAAGGACCACATTCCGCACACTGCAGGAGCTGGTTGAGCACTACTCGAAGGATTCGGACGGTTTGTGCGTGAATCTATGCAAACCGTGCGTACAGGTAAGGCGCAAAAAAGGACACCTATTCTTACTTGCTTTTGTGAAAAACGCTTCACTGTGTTATGTTTGAGCGCTGTATATTTGAAGGGCGTTTCAATTCTTTACTTCGTATTTAATTTGTTTTCGATTCATTGGCTTTATGTTTAGATCAATCAAAGGGGAAGAATGTTTGTTCTAGGTTTTTTCTTCTATTTTTATCTCTCGGTTTGTGTGTGTGATGCTTTGCGATTTGTTCTTTTGAGTTTGTCGTAACTTAAATTTACTTTTTCAAAAAATTCAATTCTTAAATCGCTTTTCATGTTGAATGTCAAACGGGAACAAGAAATATTTCTGCAAGCTGCTTCGGAACATAAAGAAGCTATTTTCCTTTTCGGAAGTTCTCCTAATCCTTGCACTTTTGTGTTTGCGATACATAATCCCGCAAAGCAAAAGAACAATTAACACTGATGTACGAAATATTTCTCGTTCTCTCTGGATGGAGGCCTTGGACGAGTCCTCGTGTAGACAGCAGTGCGCATGATGGCTGTCGATTGGGTTTTTTTCCTTCTTTCTCTTTTACCGGTTTATTAATTTTAGGCTTTTTGGTTTTTATTTTTCTGGCTGATTTTCGTTTTCATATAAATATCTCTTTTGGCTGTCATTTTCTTCTTCCCCCGCTACACACCAAGCGACAAACTCGTACGAATACCTTTTTGCGAGTTGTGGTTACCATTCGGGCGATAGGTATACTAGGCACAATAAAAATTCCCCGTTCCCCAAACGAACGTCACCCACTGCGATGACTAGAGCGCGCCTAATCGACGGACGGTGGTTAAATAAAAATCCAATTAAGGCAAATCGTAAAAATGACACTATCCACACACACACACACACACACACACACACACCCGATGGTGGTTTTGTGTAGAGAAGGAGACAAGAATCCCGACCTTAGGACCATTAGTCGTTGCCCCGATGACCGAATCTTTCGCGATCCCCGGGATTCGCGTGTCTTGATCCCAATCGTCAGCAACCCTGATCTTACGTCAAACGAACGGCACTCTAAGATGAGCTTTGGCGAAAGGGAGATTGTGTCCGACGATTGGAAGCCTCTGGTAGAGTGAATGGATTAGTTTCTTACGGGTTTTAAAGAAATGGCACCCCAAAAGTCGGTGGGTGTGATCTTCCCAACCAGAGCCGTCCACCGGAACACGTCTCCTTCTCGAGCACTCTTTCATTTCGCCTTCAATTCCTTCGCTGTCCTTTCAAGGGCGTCCGCCGCTTTCTTCTAACCAGAAATATGTTTTTCTTTTTCTCTTTCTCTCTTTTTCTTTTATTTTCTCTATCGCTCTCGTGTTTGTGTAACAATCGGTTGCGGTTTTTTCATACCTTCATTTCATTCGCCTTCACTCTCTTGCCCCCGGCATTCAACGACAACAATGTCTAAATCATAAAATTAAATTTAAATAAAACTTCTTTATGGATAAACCGTAAACGAAACCATTCTAAATCAATCAACATTTGCAACATCTCATCATCTGCCCACCACTCGTCATCTCAATATCAACACATCAATCATTTGTGTCACAGTCAAGTCGTTACTATCAGCTGTTTGAGGTAGGAAAACTCTTGTTTTTTCGATGACTTCAACACACGCACTCCCTCCCTTTAACGGTGATGATCAGTTAAAAAGAAAGTCAATAAAAATAGATTATTGCCATGCCATAAACCACCTTCCCTGTGTTGCCGCCCATTAGAACCAATTTTTGTACAGTGCTAAAACTCCAACGTTGATTTATTGTCCTCGAATGTTTGTAAATAGTTCATTTACAGGATTTCGATCTTTATAATGGAAAATTTGAAACACTAGATTTAAGTCAAATGGATAGTGAAATATTACAAGCTTCTTGGGTAGCTTTGCAACTGTATATTGTGATCTTACATTACGCTAGGGTAATTTTGCAATCAAAGGGTGGAATTTCTCCTGAGTATTTCGTTCTCTTCTGTTAAACAACCAAAACTAAAAATTGTCTTTATAGCTTGTTTACATCAGCACACCATATTATCATCACCGTATCAGATACTTGAACGGATTAAACGCAAAAAATTGTAGCAAAAGTTGTCCTAAATTACTGCTTCTTGTTTAACCATAACGGACTGCAAAATTCCACAGTCGCAATGCCAATTTCCCCTCAGTGAATGCTTAATTCCATGATTTTAGAATTATTATTATATGATTGCAAAGCAGTATTCAAACATTCGTTAGAAATATTCCATTAAGTAATTGTACAATTCGATTGTATGCATCGAAACCCTGTAAAATGCATCTTGTGTAATATAATATAATCGAATTTTTCAAATCAAAAGTGAACCATTTTAAGCTTTTTATTGAACTTTTCAATCATAATGTGCAATGTTGTTTTCAGTTAGGGCAAATTGGCAATTTTTCTGTGGAAGTTTGCAATTTTATTGTGCAATTTCTACCGAGCGTTTCCAGCTCTTCTGTAAAAATCGGTGAAATAAAACAAAATCATGCAATAGTATATATTCAGCAGCACGCTGTATTCACTATTGAACAGATTTTGTCGCAATAATCATTTATAAAAGTTGTTCTAACTACTCCTTTTTAAAACCTTAGCTGATTGCTACTCGATTTCACACTCGAGTTGAAAATTTGCTCCAAGTTAACACAACATTCCACTGTATGGCTGCAAAGCTCCACAAAGGGTCTAAAATATTACACTATATATTTCAAACATTCCTCTGAAGGATTTTACATCCATTATAGGGTTGGAAAACCTGTATGTAGAAGGTTCATCGTTGTGGTCCGTATCGTTAGCCTGTTATTTTGAATGTTTATTTGTCTTTAGCTCGTTATAGTACATCTTGGCGCATTTAGATATAATTTAAAATTGACGATAAATGTTATTAATCCGAATATGGCCGCGAAAAACCTATCGATCTAGATGCACCTATTTTTGTGTGTGCTCCCTAATGCTCGCCGTTGCAATTTCTTGTGTAAATAGTAGTTTCAAATAAAAGAGTTTTAATGTTTATAAATTCAAAAATAATAATCTTTTGTTTGTAAATAGTATCTTCCCCATTTGTGCGTGCGCGAGTAGAAGCAGTAATTTTGTTTGTTTTTTTCGTACAGTTACTTCTGTTTTTCCTCGTTTTTTTTTCGTGCCTAACGGTACCAGATCATGGCTGCAGAGCCCGCCAATAAATTCACCCTTCCTCGCCCCGTCCACGAACGTCATCCACGCGAATGATGACGATCGTGCGTTCCCCATGCACCGGCATGCGCGTCCTTGGATCCTAACGGGCAGAAAATACCAATCAACAGCGCAAAAAAAAACAACGCGTTCAATGGCTCTTGCTTCCGCAGGGGCTCCGGTAGAGAAGTATCGTACCTTGCCAGCTACCGATCGAAAGAAAGACAGAGAAGTGCACACACATTCCGCACACGTTCCTTTCGGTTTGGATGGGTGGTTACACCCCACGACGACTAGGGTGTGCTTCTTCGTCGGTTTGATGATCTGTCATGCCAATGTTTTGCAAAAGAGAACGATCAGTCCGCGGTTCGGTGGAGCATCATCATCTCATTTGCTATGCGCTGCCTGGCTCGGGAAATAAAATACACGCACCGTGCATATATCGGTTGGTTGTTTGCGTTGCCTCGCCGATCTTTTTGTGGTTTATCGTTATTGGTAAAACCTGGGCAAGAGTATCGCTCTAAGTATGAGGGTACAGCAGTCTAGAATTCAATTCTTGATGGGAATAAGCCATCTCTAGGAATACGATATTTATCTTCGTTTGCAACTTTACTGCTGTGATTGTTAATTAAACCATAACTTGTGTGCTCTTAATTCCCTTCTTGTTTCTTGGTTCCTCTTATTCGGCAGTGGTTGTGCAATATATTTCTCGCTCTCTGTTCGTTTAACTGCCAATTTACTTTTGCCGGACAAAACACGGAAGTCTAAAGACATGAAGTACAAGGAAGGTATAACATAAATTTAAATACAATTCAATTCCATTGCTACAGAAATCTTCATGTACAGGTGAAATCTGCCTGCAGCTACCGACAAGAGATAAATGAAGTTCAATTTATCATAAAAATCAATAATACACATTTTGCACGGCCTCATATGTATGATTGTAATGGGCTATTTGCATTGCATACGCATTCGAATGGAATTGTTGCTTTCTGATGTATAAAGAAGACGTTTCCATTTTTTTTTTTTTTTTTTGTCAGAATATTATGAGGAACACTGCAATAAATCAGCATGATCGATTTCTTCCTTATTTTAACTTAATTTTTAAATTTATTACGACTCATCTAAAAGACATGAGCTCTTTAAATGCTAGTCAAATAAATAAACGGAGCTTACCGTCAGAAACCTTTCGAGTTGACGCGCAGCACACGATCTCCAAGAATTGTCGTTGCAAATCTGTCACAAACACCGGAAACGGACGTTTATTCAAATGCATCTCCGACATTTGCGTTGCCATCCCCGCGAATCAATTCGCGTAAACAAAGCCACAAATGCAACGACTTAGCGACTGTGATCGTGATCGCGTTCAAGAAGAAGCGCAACTCTTGTGAGAATGAATTAAGCAAATTGTCTTGAAATTCTGCTAATGGAGGGAGAAAATTGGACCATAAGAAACGAGAAGCAACAACAGTTAAAGGCTTTATAAAACGATGTTCCAACAGTACAGCAGGTTTTATGACGTGATTAAGGTGTGCACATAGAGAAGACCTTTGTCTCGTGCATCGTACAGGGCACAAACATTCACTTTCATTCAGCAAGTAAATTGTGGAGTTCTGACGACACGCCTAACGCGTCAGAATGCCGAAAAACTGACACATCAGTAAGTTTGAAAATAAAACAAGCCAAAACCAAGACACAACTTACCCCCGTACAAGTTGACTGTTGGATTGCGGAAATTCACGCTTTCAAGACCAACAGTAGCACATTCCACGCTCGGGACCGTGCGCGGGAGACAACGCTCGCGCACCTAGAGTAAGGGTTTTGAGGTGCGATTTATACGAATTTATTTGCCCATTACCGGAAGAAGCAACGCACGCGGCCAACGACAGTGAGCGGATGTTTTTTCAACATCAGTGTGTTTGTGTGTGCCAACATACGCACGTTTTGTTGTGAGGAGTGGTTAAGATTGCCCATCTTTGCGCCACGCAGCACCGTATACACGCATTTGCATTCAAACGACTTTCTTCCTACCCTGTGCTACGTGTGTGTGTGTGCTACAGCGCCCCACCTCAAACTGCACTTGGCAAGTACAGCCCATCCTCGTTGGTGATCGAAAGATAGCGCTTCTAACGAATGGACTGTCAACGGATCTTTACAAACTTTACTCGAACGGCATTCGAATTCGTCTTGCCGATAGGATGATGGGTGATGTGGTGGTGTGTGACCTGGTTGCTGGACATTGACCAGAACGACTTCGAACGAGTAAACGGCATCGACCAACGTTCTAGAGTACTTATGGATGCTACCTCACGATCCACGGCTTGATCGATCCCGCCCCAATGTCTAATGATTTTTGTTCAACGCACAACGGAGACATCTATTTCCTTCCATTTTCATTTGTCCCATCGTTGTCCTTTCGCATTAATTCGCGCTAGACTTCCCCCTTTTTTCTCATTCGTTGTACATTAATATCGTTATCCCTTGTTGCGAGTGTATCTTTTGAATGTGTGACTCGGTTTCTATTTGATGTTTAGCAGTACTATTTGTTGCTTCCTCTACTTGAATAATATTGACCGCTAACGTTTAATTTCTGATACTGTTTAGAGGGAAAAACAAAATACTTATAAACGTTCTATTCTTATTCGCAGATTGAGAAACCTGTCACGGATGGTCTATCTCATCGCACACGCGATCAGTGGGAAATCGATAGAACGTCGCTGAAGTTCGTGCGCAAGCTCGGCTCCGGACAGTTTGGCGATGTATGGGAGGGTCTCTGGAACAACACTACCCCGGTCGCCATCAAGACACTCAAATCGGGTAAGTAAGCTACGATTGTCTATACTCAATTGTACAAGAAATTAACGATCTTCTCCCAATTGCAGGCACAATGGATCCGAAAGATTTCCTTGCCGAGGCACAGATCATGAAGAAGCTGCGGCACACCAAGCTGATCCAGCTGTACGCTGTCTGCACGCTGGAGGAACCGATCTACATCATCACAGAGCTCATGAAGCACGGCTCATTGCTAGACTTTCTGCAGGGTAAGTCGTGGATATGAAAAGTCCCAATTCTCCAAAAGTTTCTAATGAACCTCTCCCTTGCTCGCTTTAGGTAAGGGCAGATCATTAAAGTTGCCACAGCTCATCGATATGGCGGCCCAGATTGCGGCCGGTATGGCATACCTCGAGTCCCAGAACTACATCCATCGTGACTTGGCCGCACGTAACGTGCTGGTCGGTGATAATAATATCGTCAAGATTGCCGATTTCGGATTAGCTAGGTAAGGTTTCGATCTTTCCTCCCCAAGAACAGGACATTTTTTTACTTTAACTGGATTTTTTCTGCCTGTAGATTAATCAAAGAAGATGAATATGAGGCACGCGTTGGTGCCCGGTTCCCGATCAAGTGGACCGCACCGGAAGCGGCCAACTACAGCAAATTCTCGATCAAATCCGACGTGTGGAGTTTCGGCATCCTGCTCACAGAGCTGGTCACATACGGCAGAATACCGTATCCGGGTAAGTGTTAATTTTTTGGAGTTCTTTCTGTATCGAAATATTATCGGAGTACTAATTTGTGTCATTTTTTTTGCAATCTTTTATTTCAGGCATGACGAACGCCGAAGTGTTAACACAGGTCGAGCACGGGTACCGCATGCCACAGCCACAGAACTGCAACACACCGCTGTACGAGATCATGCTCGAATGCTGGAACAAGGACCCGATGCGGCGGCCCACGTTCGAAACGCTCCAGTGGAAGCTGGAAGATTTCTTCACCATGGACCCAAGTGAATATAAGGAAGCCGCACCCTTCTGATAAATGTCCGGCCGCGCCAACGACTTTCCATCGACACTGCCGTCGATGCCGGAGCAAACGAAGAAGCAGCAGAAGAAGAAGAAGAAGAAAAAGAAGCAGTAAAGTCATCACCATCGTCAGCAACAAAACAGCAGTCATAGGTTCTTCTCTTCTATTACACCACCTGTGCACACCTAACCCATGGTTGTTCCCGTTCGTGTCCGAATCGTATCCTTTTTTCTTGCTGTTTTCGGATACTTTGCTACCTACATCACTCATCTCATATCGGGAGACAACAACAAAAAAAGTGTGTAACTGCGGGGTGGACAGTATATTTGGCTATTTATTTAGGTTTCTATGATTGCATTCGTACACACGCCCACAAAAAAAAAACACATTCAGTCACATTAGCTCTCATACATTTATACATGTGTAATGCCGTATTAAAATAGGTTTACCTAGCGAAAAGTGTCACGGGCGCGCACAACAGCCGGGAAAGAGAACGTAAGCGTGTTGATTAGTAGGATATTAGTGTTTAGTGATCGTTTAGCACCCCACCCAGAATCGACGTAGTAACTGGGTGATGGTGATCGTAACCTCCCTTTTCTCTTTCCCTTTCCCCTTTTTTCCCCCTCTCGTGGGAAGCGTCCCTGCCGGGGAAGCGTGCGCAGTACTGGTAGTGACACGAAATCGAACTGAAGTAGTTTGAAATCAGAAGCATAGTTAGGTAGGTGTGAATACCAATCGAGCGCGATCAATCAGAGTTTTAGGGTGAGCAGGTAAGGTATTTCTTCGTGTTTATGTTTTGTTTGTTATATAGCTCTACACATAGCGAGATGCTTTTTCTATCATTATACCGTTGAGAGGGTTTTTTTTTTTTTTTTGTTTGAGGAATCCGTCTACATCTTATTTCTCTAAAAATGAATTGAGGATTTTTTAAAACACAGAAAATGTTGCTTTTATGTTTTGCTTTATGTTTTCCGCTGTTTGCAATTTAAATGAATCTTCTTCCTGCCCCAATTTTAGAAAGGGGTACGCACTGTTAGTTTATTAACATCACGAATTGGTATGAAAAGTGGGACGGATTTCATTTATATTCTTCTTCCATTTGTGGGTTTCTAATTAAGATGAATAATTTAAAAAATGCTTTTAATGATGTTGCTCCTCGGGCAGCGATGCCCATTCTTGTAAGCTATGGCAGGCCTAAGCTTAGAGATAGTGTCGAGAAGGGAACACACACGGTCCTATTCATCACGTATCATTCCCGACCCGTTTTACCTTTTAATGCTGCATCTTCTATGCTTCTCCTATTGAAGATACATTTAAATATGGATTTTCTTACCGTTTTCTCTTCCTAGTTTTGCTTGAGTTTGAATTAATCGAAAACACACTAGAACGAACACAACGAGATTAAATAATGGATAAAAAACGGAGCTGCCCGAGAAAATGTTGGACAAAAACCTAACGAACAATCAATCTCAGAGGAAAACTTTGTAGGGGAGGAATCGCGCACATCAAAAACCGAAAAACCCCATTCACTCCGACTACAAAATGCGGATGCATTTAAATAGTTTTTTTTTTTTTAGACGGGTAGGGTCATTTGTAAGCAGAAGCATTTCCGCATTTCTTCTCCCTCACACACTCACTCTCCCTGTAGCAAAAACTCCCCTCCCAGATATTCGTCCTAATCTAAACGAAACGAAAGCACGTTTATAAGTAAGTGTAAATATGTTACAAATCTACTCGAACACAGTCCCGCTTTTTGTTTTAAATCACGACAAATCTAGTGTAGTTTTGTTTAATATGTTCAGGATAGAAAGTGAAGGAAGCAGTGCACAAACAGCAGCAGTCCTCCTCCCCCTTTAATTGGCCCCAGTAATGTATCACGGATTCCATTAGGTTTGGTTTTTTGACGATGGTAGTAGTAGACGTAAGCTTTTGTACGAAACGTAAAGAAGCTACCATTTGGGGCAGTGTTGCCCCGCTAATGTGCGTACGAGGAAAGAGATACACAAATGAATGCCCTTTGCTATGATGGAAAAACGCTATATTTACAAAGCTGTATTTAAAAAAAACGATCCCCAAACACTCACATTCATGCTGCAATACATACAGAGACACAACATGATATTAAACTGATGTAATCTTGAACAAGGGGGTTAAGTAAATGTGTAAAGAAAGGGGTGATGAATGCCAATTGTGTGTTGCAGTAGGTGTGCATCGTGTTCCGGAACAACCGGAACCGGAACATTATTGCCAAATTGAATCGTTACAAAATCGTCCCCGGCTGCCCATGGTGAGGAAAAGGCAGCAGCAGCAGCAACGGGGGAGCACATTTGACAAATTTTCTATAATGCTAAAATTATGCTGAACAAACAAACAAAACAAAACGAAACACAAAAAAAAACTGTATAAAGCTTTGCAAACTTTCATCTTTAATGCATATATACGTATAAATACATATAAATATACATCTATATATATACTTCTTCTATCTCAACCGCACTAAGGCTCTCATTAGCGCGCGCACGGTAGCACATACTTTCAATCGTATTCATGTTTTGTTTGGGTGGAACGAAAGCGAAATGATGGCGCAGTCGAATATGCATAACGTTTTTTTTTTCTATGTTCTACGGATAGCAGTTCTTTTGTTTGTAAGTGTACATGTGTTGATCAAACTGGAAAACTGAGTATGATAAAAAGCAACAACAACAAAAAAAGAAACAGAACGAAAGAGGAGAAAACTCTAAATAATTATAACGATAAACAACGTGAACAAATAATGCTACGCGATTAAGGTTATAGAGACAGAACACATACACATACAAAAATAGAGACACAAAAATGCATGATGTGATGGTGCAGATGTGGCACATGATCGAATGTGAATTTTCCCCCCCCAAAAACCTCCTCTTCTCCCATTCTCCGCCCCCTTCCAAGTGTTCCATTTAAGTCTGCGACGCGAAAAACTGAAATAAAATATAGAAATATATGATCATTAATTTTACTTTTCTTACTTCATTATGGTAAGTGCCTTATCACAACACCGTTGATAGCATGGTACAAATTGACTTTGTGTTCGACCTAGACGGCTTAAAAGGATTTATCGAGCTGGGAAGTCCGATGCCATTTTCATTACATGACTGAGTCGATGGGCACCTGGCATGATCAATTAAATGTTAAATTTTTACTTCATCGTACATCAGTCCTTTTTTTTTCTTCGGTCTGCTTTAGACAGATTATTCGTCCCAAATTTAAATGAGTAGAGAATTTTTGATGTTATAGGCATACTTTAAATGACTTTAAGCTCAAGATGGGTAACGTTGTCGACAACTGCAAAGATGTAAATCATTATTTGTTAGTAGGATCACTGATGACTACATACGAGAGCCTCAAGCTAATCCAAACCAAACCAATCATCAGTATCCGCCAGGATCTGGATTAACTTGTAGAAGATGGTTCCCCGATGTCCACCTTTGACGTACTCTTTCTCTCGATAGAGTTCTAGCGTGAAGAGAAGACAGACAAATGCCGAACTACCACGTGCGGAGATTTGTTGATAGTAACCGATGGTCATGAGAGCTCCTTGAAGGACCTTTCAATCAATGAAGAGCTGGTAGAGGTGTGACTACTAATTTGACCTCCGTTCAGATTTATCATAAATGATTATTTTCCGTTTGAATATCCTCACCGCAGTATCTAACAACTCGTTTGGCATACTTACTATACATTAAAGCATTGCAATACAACTAAGACGACTGAGCTACACAAACGTTTAAACTCTTTTCAAAAATGTTTCGAAAGTCTTCCAGGATAAAAATGACTTGGTGGAGTTGTAGGCAAGTTTGTGAGTAATTCATTTCGAAATGGAATGGCATACTGGAGAAATAATTGTTAAACAACTTGGAACTTGCTTTATTTCGTTGCTAATAATTCAGAAGTCACGTTGCAAACACGTGGATTAATTTGTATCTCTTTTTGGCATGTTATTGCTTTTCCTCTTTGCCATTTAGTATACTTAAATTTATCACTGACTTATGAAAGTATGTAGTCTCATTCAATTTCCATAACTGAGTCAAACATTTTTATAATTTAGTCAAATTATAAAAATTCTTCGATTTATTTAATTTTCAACCATTTCAAATTCAACCACGTTTTCAACTTCTCGACCCATAATCCTAAACTGCGCATCCTTTTGACAGCAGAATCAAAATACAATGACAGACAGAGAAGCCACCGCCGCACGTAAACATTGCATCCATACCACTAGTTAGAAAGAGAAGTATATTGCAAACGCATCAAAACGGGCAGAAAAAAGGCTAGCAAAATTCGTCTGGGTTGATCGCAAGAAACTAAGCCGTCAACCTTAATATCTTTATTATCACCGTAATTAGCGCATTCCTGCGTTGCGTGCTGTTTGTTCTGATAGGGGATTGCGCCAGAAACAACCTTCCTACAACCAAACACACACACGAACGCACACTCCCATCTCTATTGTGCAATCCAAGGGTGCGCCAGATGATTTGCTGCGGATAGTGCAGTCTGTTGAGGTCGTGAAAGTCCATTACCATCCCGGACCCGGCAAAAGGGATGGCAAAGAGTAGAAATTTTGTGTTCGTTCTTGTGTGGCTTTCACTGCTGATAAGTGCCGGTATACACCTGTTCTCGAAGGGATTTCTGCTAACCCGCGTGGCCCAGACTAATGTGAGCAGTTGCATCAATTACGACCAGTACCGGTGCGAAAGTGATGGCAAAAATGGTTCCACTCAGAAGGTTATACAAAATGTGCTTTTGGGTTACAAATTCGGTTTTATTTATTGACGGTTTCGCTTTTCTTCCCTCAACAGAGTGAATGTAGCGGAGCGGAGAAGGTGTCCTCCATCCTGCGGGATGTTGACATTGCTGCCGGTATCTGCTTTCCACCGAAAGCATGTGTTATTCTGCTCGTAATCGACGCACTACGGTACGATTTTGGACTGTTCAATCCGGAAAACACGCACCCGGAACCGTACGAAAACAATCTTCCAATACTGTCGGAGCTGTTGCGTAAGCATCCGGATCATAGTAGGCGCTTAAAGTTTGTGGCCGATCCACCAACCACAACCTTGCAACGCTTGAAAGGCATAACGACCGGCAGTTTGCCCACATTTATCGACATTGGATCGAACTTTGCCTCGCCCGAGATTAATGAGGACAATCTGATCGATCAGTTGGTACGGGCAAACCGGACTACGGTGTTCCTTGGCGATAGTACCTGGACGGAACTGTTCCCGAACCGGTTCACCCGCGAGTATCCTCTTCCGAGCTTCAACATTTACGACCTCGATACGGTGGACAGTGCGATAGAAAAGCAACTTCCCCGTGAGATGGGACGAACCGATTGGGATCTAATAGTTGCGCACTTTCTCGGTGTGGATCACTGCGGACACCGATATGGTCCGTCGCACGATGAGATGCGCCGGAAGCTACGGGAAATGAATGACGTTATCCGGAACGTGTCCGAGCGCATGGCGGATGGCACGACGCTACTCGTGATCGGTGATCATGGGATGACGAAAACCGGTGATCATGGCGGCGAAACGCAAGATGAGGTAGAATCCTTACTGTTTGTGTACTCCAAAGGAAGCCCACTGCTAACACGAGCGTACGATAGGCATGCCGATACGATGCAACAGATCGATCTGGTACCAACGCTTGCTACCATGCTGGGAGTTCCCGTTCCATATTCCAACCTCGGACAGATCATGTTTCAGCTGCTACCCGACACACGAGTCGATACGTTCCTTCGCTATCAGCTAGCACTCGTACACTTGTGGCAAAATGCACGTCAGGTTCAAAACTACTTCCAGCAGTACGGAGAACCTCGCATCACCGATTCTTCAACGGATCCGGAACAAGAGCCCGAACTAGACGATGAAGAGGAAAACATGTTCCTCATGCTAACACAGCGCGTCAACAGCGTTTACACCGAGGCGGCCTTTCAAAGTTTCTCCGGCGATTTGCGCCACTATCTGAAGGGAATACTCGAAGGCTACCGGCGTGTTTGGGTCAAGTTTGATCCACAACTAATTTCGCACGGTCTACTCATCACCTTTCTCGGTTGCTTTGCGATGGCAATTCTCATCGTCAACTCATCCCCCCATCAGCTGTCTGCCATGTTTACGGAAGGTACCATCTCGTACGCATTTTTGCTGGTTTTCTTAGCCTCCCAGACGGGATACGTTTTCCATGAGCTTTTTGGACTTAGTTCCGCACAGCACGGTGTGATCCTGTTCGGGTCCGTTGCAAGTGTTGGTCTGCTGGCATTACTAGCGGTACGCCATTGGGTGTCCATTAGCGAGAATATGGCGGGCTGGAAACGATCCGCCAACCTACTCACACGTGCTTCGTTTGTCTTCACCACGTGCGTGTTTTTTGCGAATAGTTTCATCGTGCAAGAGCAGAAGATTTTGTCGTACGTGCTGATGGGATTCTTCTTGACGACACTCTACAAACTGCACCGTTTGGGTGGTCGATTCGCATTCCCCCGTATGCGATTGATAGCCTTGCGGAAGTCTACTCTAGCGAAGCTTGTCGCGCTGACACTGTTTGCGCTGGTACTGATACGGGTTTCCGGTGGCTATTTCCGGTGCCGTGAGGAACAAGCAAACTGTACGGATCATCTGGTAAAGGCACCGACGGCAACCTCACCCACGGAAGGACAGCGTAGAAGAGGAACCGATTCGGAAATTGACGTTGTGCCGTGTGTGGCCCTCGTGCTGTACATTGTCTGCGCCCGGTTGTACCTGAGAGCGTGTGGAAATCTTACCGGCACGAGTGTGAACGTCCTTCTGGCACGGTATGGTCCAACCGTAGCGGTGGTTTGCACCTGTGCACACTTTACCGTATCGAAATCGAGCGTCCAGAGTGGAATCCCGCAGTTGCACGTTGATGCACTGGCGTGGGTCGTTTACGGACTGTTGGTGGTACAGATCGGAGTAATAATCGCGACGCCACTGCTTCTGTACGTACTTCCCAAGCGGACCGATGTGCTGAACGTTCTGTACGGTGAACGAGGCAACGTAGCGCCTGAGATTTACCGCCAGCTGAAGGAGAACTATCGAGGACGATCGACCGATGATAGTGTGTCCTCCGACATCCCAATCGTATGCGGGCTGGGTACAGTTTATTCGTCCGTTTTTATCTCCACCGGTACACTCCTGACCGTTACACTGGCCCTGCTGCTCGGATCTCACGGCACGATGGGATTGATAATTGTTAATAGTGTCGCTGTGGCGTACGGCATAATTGCCGCCATTTTGCAGTACGAACAATCATCCACCAGTCTAACGGCCTGCATACAACCATCCTTCCCAACGCTTCTTACGTGGGTTATTCTGCAACAGTATGGATTTTTTGCAACCGCACATCAACCCACACTATCGCAGATCGATTGGAATGCGGCATTCGTTGGGCGGACGTATCATTTCGATGGCAGTAACATTCTTTCCGGAACACTTGTGCTTCTCAACACATTTTCCGTTACGTTTCTTCTGTCGGTACTGTTCCCACTGCTTGTTTTTGTTCCCTTCTGTGTGTACACCATGTGGCCAACGTTGGCTCAACGGCCCACCATCACACCAAAGACACCGATTGGAGGAGGTTCAGCAACTTCCTCCCAATCAGTACGAGCAGGAGGAGCAACAGCGAAAGGAACGGATTCCAGCAGCAACAACACGATGCGTAAAATAACTTCCGAAGGAGGAAGCGTCGAGTATCGTAGCGTCACCGTGAATAAGGCGGAAGAATCGAGCGAAGGAACGGTGGCCGATTTCGACATCACCAAGGGTGAGCTGAATCTGTACGAAAATGAGAAGCTGTTTCTTGGTACCGTGTTCAAAACGGCTTGCCAGTTGATTCTGCTGCAATCTCTAAGGGTAAGGACGGGTTTTCCCAAATGTCCTAGTTAGGGATTTTTTTAAATTCTATTCTCGTTTTTTGCAGATATTCTGTGCCATGTTTGCCTGTACGCTCCACTGCCGACATCTGATGGTGTGGAAGATTTTTGCCCCGCGATTCATCTACGAAGGTATCGCCAGTTATGTCATGTTCGTTGGTGTAATACTTGGCTTTCTGTTGCTGTTACGCGTTCATCGGTCAGTTGGTGTACTGATAACAGCCATCAATAAGCGCCGATAGGTACGGTAATGCCACTGTTAGTAACGGGCACGTGCATTTTACAACTGCTCCTCGGGTTCTCACCGGTCATTCGGGCGGTATTCTCCACCATCCACCACATACGATCCCCATCATCAGTACCACCTACTTCTAGTCTTGTGTTCAGTATCTCAACCTTCCGACGAAAACCGTAATGGTATTGTGTAGTGCTCCCTCGTCCGTGGTAGGGATATCAAAGAAGTAGACCGTGCGTCGTGCATTGTGTTAGATAAGTTTTCTTTTTTTTGTTGTTGTTTGTAGTGGCTATTGAACGACTATTAGCTGCGTTTGTAGAATTTGCGAACAGTTTGCGAAGCCTTCTCACGAACCGTAGGGTTATAGGTAAGCGTTTACGTTGAATTATGCATTTGCACCAATAAATCTTTGGACAAATAAATATATTCAAAGAGTTTTCTGGGGTTAAGAAACAAAAAACTGAGTAGATACACGCGGTAGCATTCGCTCGTTATTCGTAACGCAAGATGTAATTCCTCACATATAGAGGGCGCTAGTTGTAGCTAATCAAGCGTTTGAATTTTCAAAATTTATTCTAGCGCCAAAACGCTTCACTTGTTTAACTCCACGTGGTAGAATTTTTAAATTCGTTGTCTGTCGCCTGTTATTTTTATTTAAGTTTAGTCCTTTAACTTATTACAACATCTTTCCAGAGATTGGGTGATTATAAAATTTTTCACCTTAAGGCATAGAGGAGGTTCGTATATTTTGAACTGTGATAATCCTTCTTGTTTCTTACTTTAGAAAATTCAATCTAGAGATGATTAGATACTTTAGGCAAATTAAATGCATAAAAGAAGCTTAGAAGGAAATAAACATACTAAACTTATTTTTTATATTTTTCAAAAGAGTTTTGTTGTACACTACAAAATAACACATGGATAATTCAAGGATAGTTTAACCCAGGGATTAACAGGGATTCTTCTCAAACAATGTGCTGAGAGTGAAAAGTCGGTATGTCTTCTTTATTTTCGTTCTGAATTCACGATCTATTAAATCATGCTGGCTTACCGTCCGATGGATGAAATTGTCGTTTTCGATAATACAGATTCTGTTCGGCCGTATCAAGGACTGACTATCCCGCTACATGGTATCAATAAGTAAACATGACAGCCATGACCAATTACTCCTAGGAATGAGGCTCTGATGTCATTCGATACTTGATTGTGTCGTATGAAAACCGGTGCTACTACCATCTAGTACATTTAGGGTATTGTATGATCATAGTGATTTCGAAAATCATCGATTTACAAGTAAGAGTGATATTTGTAGGAAACAACAGTACATCAGAAAGGGCTTAAATCAGACTACAGAAGTTATATTCGCTTATGCTGCAAGAGATTAATGGAACTATGATGTTCTATAAAAAAAATTCCCTCTAATAACATTGATTCGTCCACCAGAAAGACCAAGATTTTACAGCGAACCGTAAACCTTTATCGAGGACTTCTATAGTAGATCGTACAGCAATTGTAGCGCCAGGTAACTAATATTTGCTTGGGAAGAACATTCTACATTAAAAGCTTGACAAATGTAACTGATTCTCATCTTGGATACCTTTAAAGTGCAAATGCACGATCATCCTTAATTATTCAACAAATTAGCCATCTTCAACCGATTTCAATCTATAAATCGACGTCAATGTCTTCAGTATAGAAGACTCCTCTGAGTGGACACTAAATATTTGTTGCACACATGAAAACGCATGACGCTATAGTGGCACAATTCTATTTTATCTCACCTTTCACACCTTTGAATCTCAAGAGGTCTTGGTCTACCATTGGTAACTTCCGTGACTTAATGTACCCATGCACTTGTATTCCGACAAACCTTCAGGAAACACAAAGTGCTCTCTCCCTCTTGCAATTAATTAACAATGTAGACCTTCCATATTTTGTACTGAGCTGTTTACACTGCACCACGCTATTTAACATTTGTCATTACATTTTATGTCCGATAATATTACGTGACTAGTTGTTTAGAAGGAGTGCGATGTTTACCCATTCGCTTCGTGTAATGCGCTCCGGGTGTTTTCGAACGGGAAACAATGCAATTTTATCGAAGCATGATAGCAATCACATCGCATCACATTCGCGCCACAACATTGAACCAATTGTGTTTGGCTTTTTGGAATAACAACCCTAAACCTTCCCCGGTCGTATTCTATCCCATCGACACACGGCACAACTTTGTCGGATCATCGATGATTGTCATCGCAAGACACGCATTCCTGCACTCACAGGTCACAGGCGTTTGTATGCAAAGTACGCTATGACGATGCGGCACAGGCCTGACTCATCTTTCGTCGTGTTGCTTGTGCTTGATCGGATCTGATTGGTGGCGGCCATCGATATGCATCACGTGCTGCCATCAATTGTGTCAACTAGTTTGCACGTACTGTTGGTGTGATGTGATTTTGCGACTCTTGTTATTTTATTTTGTGTGTTTTAAACGCAACCACACATCTAGTAAAAAAATATTCATCTTCAACCGTTAATGGATCAGCTCTAGGAGGGGAACCCCCAAGTCAGCACCGTTGTAATGGAAGTTACGTGCCAAACGACGGACACATTTCTATGCAACGGTTGCACACATCGCGTCCAAGGTGCAGCAGTCGGTTCGATGCGTTTAATTGCATTTCTTGTCCCAGGTGAGGTCTTTGCGTGCGCGTAGCTAGTAGAGCACTCGGTTCGAATGTGTATGAAACGTACTTGATCGAGCAGCGGAATTCAAAAGGAACGGATTGAAAGGTGATTAATTTTCGTGTTACTTTCGATTTGCTCCCACCCAGCGAAGGGTCACTCATCGCGAGCTATCGTGCGATGCGATGATGATTAAGACGCGAATATGACCCACGATCTGCGGTAAGATACCACCGGCAAGTATACATCTCGACAGTAATGGAGTGTTTAATTATGGTGCACAGTTTGGACGGTCGACGGTACACACTCTTCACACCTGACTGGGTCCTACACATGGCAGCTTTTGACATCGGCTGTCAGAGAAACCAGTGGAAGGGCGTTCGGAGCATCTCCATTAGCAGCGTTAAGTGGCGCTAGAGACGGCCTGCATTGCTCATCGACTCTTAAACCTTTTAGTGCCACCTTAGGGAAGAAAAGTAATACATCATACTTGAGCGCATTGTTTACATTACTCGACGATATTTTGCCTTCCACGGGTGTGTGTTTGATTTGCGTAGAAATTAGAGTGCGTTATTTATAAGAAAAACATTTATTTCATATGATCAAGGGTCAAGAATATTTTTTTCGCTTTCTTTTTTACCTACTAACAAGTCAAAAAAAAACATAATAGCCCGTAATTAGGCATTCGCGTGATCGAAGCGGATAAACGTGTGCAGTAGTATCGATTTTGGGAATCGAAACAGGAACCCAGGAAACTGTACTCACAGTCAATGTAATCAAAATTATACTTATTAAAAAAAGCCCACCTATATACTTTCAACTTTTTCATACATTTTGATGTCCGTCCTTTTCCTTGAACTTGGTTAGAAATGGTTAGAAAAGTTTTCCAAATACCGGGATCTGGATCCTTGAACAAGCGGATTCTTAGATTGGAAAATAGATTCTTACATCTGGAAAATAAAGATCATGGATCATAAACCACAGGGCGCAGGATCCATAAGCAAGTGCAGAAAATCAACGGATTATTAAATTAGGGTAGCAGGAGAGGTGAAGATTATGGCGATATGCTCATTTCCTTTCCGAAATATGTTAGTACGAGGGCTGACAATAAAGTAAGGTCTCCAACGCTGCAACTTCGCCGGATCACGCGCTAGGCGAAATCTGGCAACACCGCCGTGTTCCTTGGTTCCTCCACTACTACTTTGCTGCTGGGTGAGGCTTCCCCGACCGCTCAGTCTTGGCTGAGCAGCCGTCAACGATGGAGGTACCCCTCGTGTCAGCGTCCAAGTGCGAATAGCGTTCTGTAATTCGTTTTTTGAGTGCGAAAAAGGTGACACCTATTGAAATCCATCGTCAACTAGTTGTAGTTTACGGGGAAAAGTGTATGGACTTAAACAACTTGCGTAAGTGGAGCTGCGAGTTCAATTCCGGGCGCACTAATGTTCACGACGAGGAGAGAAGTGGCCGACCGTCGGTCTCGGATGCGATTGTTCAAGCAGTGGAGGCAGAAATGCTCAAAAACCGCCGTGCGACAATTAGGGACTTGGAAGAGAAGCTTGGAGGAGTGTGTAGCAGCGAAACAATCCGTCATATCCTTGTGAACAACTTGCAGTATCACAAAGTTTCTGCCCGATGGGTGCCGAAACAGCTCAGGAAGAGGTCAACACCTGGCTGCGCGAGGCGGACGGGGAGTGGTATTCTGCCGGCATAGACAAGTTCATCGTGCGGATGCGCAAGGTGTTGGAAAAAAATGGCGATTATGTTGAAAAGTAGCCAAAACCTTGGCCTTTCCAACGGTGTATCGCTTTTTGTAAATAAATGTCATTTTCTATGAAAAAATAATTGGAGACCTTACTTTATTGTCAGCCCTCGTAGTTTCAAACTCAGATATGAATGTGTTCTTATTCTATTATCTATTTCAAAACAGTTTGGAACTGAATACATAAGAAATCTACGATCATTAAAGATTAAATTCAAGTCCCAATTATGCTCTAACGTATGATAAAAGCCTACAGCGTTAGACAACACAGAAAGCTTAAAACTTAACAAAAGTATTTACATTAACGTTGGCATTACCGTTGCCAAACAAAAAAAGAAATTTTGGCAAATATTCTTTCGTCAGCACAGAGATATCGAAATGGTTATTTTATCGGCTTTAGTTCATCATAGTGCAATGGATTGTAGAGTTTTTTCCTTTTTTTAAGTTTATCAGAATAGTTTTTAGCGTTTATTTGAAACTGTTCAATCAAAAGTTCTTATGCACTGAGCAAAAAAAAAAAAATTACGAAATTGACAAAAATATTTCTTTTAGTGTTTCTTTATTCGTTTTGAAATTAGAGAAGTTTCTGTTAGAGAATCATAATCATCACTAGAATGCCTCACAAAACTCACACATAACTAAATGCAACAGCAGCGATCAGCGATCGCTGCTTTCCGTGACTTGAGATCACGGAATAGCGACCCGGAGCTGCGGTTCCAGACTCCTGATTTTGGATCCTAGGTCTCTTAATCTCTAATAAGTAGCACAGAACTCTCTTATTCAGTTTTTAAAATCTCAATTCGAATCTCGGATCTATGGTCAACCTATGGTTAATTATTTCTGATGTTATACCCAAACTTTGGAAAGTTTATCACTATTATAGGTATTCTAAACGCTGATTTTAAAATGTACAGTAAGGTGGTCTTATTCATTCATGTACTATTGTCTGATAAGGAACATAAGAAAAAAAAATCATACTAAGATTGTTGTGCGCAATAGCCTTACTAATCCGTGGATATTTCGCACAGTTAAAACCCTTTAATTTTTTATCTATATTTAGTATTAATAGCAATTATGACGAGCCTCCCGAAAGGTTCACTATTAGAACATTTGGAAACGATCCTACCGTGTGAAGACACTTGCTGAAGATGCCACTATCACTTTGGCCAAAGGACCAGCGCAAATAAACAGTAATCTAATATCTATTTAGATATTGGTAAAGAATAAAACTAACGTTTGCGTTATAATTTAACAGCTTGCACATTGTTCCCAATTTAATTCAATAAATATTTATGCTCCACATTTCCGATTATTACATGGCCTACATCTAGGCCGTCATTACTTCATTTCCAATGGGTGACTCTTTATTGGCCCGATTTCCCGTTCAAATCAATCGATCCGATTCATCCAGATAGCGCCCGCCAATACTGCGCGTGAGTGTCTTTTCAATGTCAACGAAGAAATGCCAGGGTTCACGGAAATGCCAGAAACCGGAAACAGAACCGTACGCGCCAACTGTGTACTGTCCAAATACGAATCGTAAATAAACAGCACGATCACACAACGCACAGCGATCGTACATTGTACACAACCGAGAGGGCAATAAATTTTAACCCAATTCTGCTGACAGAGGAAGTTGTTTCCCCTTTTGCCCATCGCCACGTGATGAAGGGCCACGTGGCACAACATGCTGTGCCACACAAATCAGGACACTGTCTTAACCCGACGGTTTGGATGGAAGTCTTTTGATAAATGGTTTCGGTTCCGAGTTGTGGTAGGATAGACAGCGTCCATATGATGACACCCTTTTGCCAACTTTAAATCTTTTTTTTTTCCTCTAGCTTTTCCTCAGTTGCGCCATTTTCTCACCCATCTCGCTAGTGTGGTGTGGTGGGAAAAGCAACAAATTGATTGATTATCGAGCAGTCAGAACTGTTCTCCACCGAGAAGATGAGATGGTGGTGGTGCGTGCGCCTTCATACTGAACGGGACCCATTCTGCGCTGTGAAAAGTTTGTTCTGATCTTGCTATCTGTTTATTGGACTGTGTTGCGTGTGCTCTGTGAGAACAGGAACAAAATAAAGCAGGGAAAGCAGTGCGCCATCGGGTGCGCGGCATCGGAATGTGGACCAACATCTGGGGGTTGTTATGAACACTTCTTCATCGTGCTTGCGAATATGCTCTTAAAACTCGCTCGGTTGCGCGGCTCCGGTCGGGCCCTAGTGCAGTGCACGTTTTGCAATGTGCCATTCAGATGTGGCCGCTCAAGAATGCTTTCACCAGACGGTGGAAAAGGGGGGAAAGGGTAAAAGAAAAAAACTAGCAAAGTAATCGACAAAAAAAAAACGAACCACGCTAGCGACGATTGCAAATCTTTCGCGTGAACCTTTTTTCTGGTCGCTGCTGGCCGTGCTGTGCGAAGGAACTGCTGGACAGATACGCACATGTGTCCATTGGCTGGTGAGCCGGTGTTTACGCGTTTGTTTGGTGCGTCAAATGCGTCTTTCGAGTAGGAAAGCGTTATTAATGATCTGTGAGCATTGGCAAAAAATGGTTTTATTGGCCGAAGTGCAACACTTTGCCACGCACTCGGTCCGAGCGTCTGTAAAGTGAATTCAATTTGAAAGGTGTTAAAATTAATCTAGCTAGCAGCACGGCCAGGACTTCCTTAAAGAAATTAAAAAGACGTTTGGTAGCAGTTTTCTATGCTACATCACATTACAGGAGAATAATTTTGACGTGACATCATAGAGTCTAGTAAGCTATGCTACGAGGTAATCCGATTAAGATCAGATTCGAACGCGAGACTATGCAAGAGCTCTGGCTGTCTAACAGTGCTTCATTTAAAACGTAATCCTTCGTAAACGTAAGTTCAAATCGCATCCGGACCATTCTCTCGTAGTGAGGACGGACAATCCAATTACGTGGCATCAGCATGTCTAGTAAATCATTCTTTGGCATAGTAGTACCAAGTCCTAGTAGTTATTGTAAAGCCACGAAGAGGAAGAGAGTCGATTACATTCCTTCCGGATATTTTAGCCATCAAGACATCAAGTTCGAGATGGGAATGAGAACTAACAAGGTTCACTCTCGCTTCAAGAACACATTGATGTTGTATTATCAGTTTGAATTAGTTTTATTTCGAAAATTTTCGAGCAATCAGAAACTACTGGGAGCATTCTAGAGCTTAATAGAGCCACTTTGACTCGGTACGAGTTTACAGTTATCGGCCGACTATTTTGAAATATTTTCGAGTAGTTAGAAAAATAATTAAACAGCCTTGTGATGAATTACACCTGATTATGTTGGAAAAGTCGCAACAAGCTCTTGTCGGAGCAGTTCCTATTAATTCATAGCAATGTTGGGCAGTCTAGAGTACGAAGCATGAGGAAACTTTATCATTCGAAACAACTGTCGCATCGAATAAAACTAAGACTTCTGGAGAATCTTAGACCTTGTACTTGCATACAAAAGCTCTGAAACATGAACTTTGTCACCAGCGCCCGACCTGGAAGTGGTATCGAGGATTGTACAACCTGAAAAGTAAGTAAGTATGCGTGTAAGAGTACTTAAGAAAGTCCGAAGAATTTGGAAGAAAGTCAAGAATTCGGAACCGGGTTACAATGAGTTGGTTTTGAATATGGGGAATTTAATGTATTTTATTCTCTACTTAACTTATGTCACTGATTTTTTTTTTATAAAAAATTGTTTACTTAAAACAACTCAAAAACTGGGGTACATGTAAGGGCGGGATAGTTTAATCGATTACAGCATTGTTGTGTCCAACAATGTGGATGATGTAGTTTGCAAACAAACGTAGGATGGGAATCCTCTTACTTATGCTAATGTGATTTAAAATAGGTAAGATAAGGAAAGGGAAATTGAGGTTGTGGTTTGGAACGATGGCTTCCATAGCCTTCCATCAGTATGATCCAAACACTAGACACCCTAGAGCACAGGGCAACCTACAATGTGCTCCAGAGTCTCTATCTGGGAGCAGACTGAGCACACTGAAGGTTGAGTCTGTAGGTAGTGAATGGTATGCGAGCTGCTAGATCGCACCGTCCGAGAGCACGGATACTTTGTGGCAACAGAGCCTATATTCGAGGGATTCTCAGCACAATCTATGTGCTGAGCCCCGATTTTTATGAATCCCTGCTCTGCATCGTACCGATTCACCAATCGATTCACACTTAAACTCTTTCAATTTAGTTATCTCCTTACTGGACAGTCCTGTTCTATGTACAATGGGAAGTGCCATGTGAGCTTCAACACCCTTTGCCACTGGATTTCAGGTGTGAATTACAATGAATTACGCCCAGAAGGCCGAAACAATTAACTTTCCAATCTTAAATAAAGTTGTCGCTTAGCTAAACCCTTCTTATGAAATGCCTGGGAGAATGTTTTCAATCATATTACTATTTGCATAGAAAAAATACGATTAATACGAGCTATTAAATGCATTCTTGATACTTACTTTAAGTAGCTTTAAATTCGCTCTTGATTTAGAACAATAAAGATGCAGCGCCAGGGCCAGGGAAGATGGAAAAACAGGGAACGAAATATAGTTAATAAACTCAATACACATTACTAAGTTCGAAGTAACGCTGAATAAAAAGCAAACCATACAATGAAACAAACCATTACCATCCGTCACAAACAAATCTGGTTTTCGAATCAAACGCACTAATTGCGCCAATAATTTCTCTTCATTCATTCATCCGCTTCCTGTGCCGCCTTCTATGCCAATCTCCGTCACGAGAGATTCTTCTGTCCTACAGCTTATCAAACCCGTCGGCATCTCAAAACCCCACAGTTGCTCCAAATGCTTCAATTATGGACGGTCGCTGGGCCCTCCCCATCTGTGCATTCCGATTATGTAACGCTGGCGGGAAGAAGAACCGTTCGCGAAATGCAACGACCTATGCGGCCACGAACGCATAAACATCGGCATTCCTTGTGGACGGGACTGTTTGTTTTTGAGTTTTATTTTCCACATCCTCGCAGACGAGTGCGTGAGTCACAGGGGGTGTGTGTGTGTGTTGGCAAATCTGAGCCAATCCGCGACAGTGACGACTGTACACGCAGACATCGTGTCGTGCCGTGCCATTTCACGCACAGATTGACGGACGAACGGACGGACGGATGACAGTTTTTGGGATGGATCGAGGGTAGCCAGATTACTACGGCAGGGCCTGCATGCAAATAGAACGGAACATGCCACGGCGTTCTTTGACATGCCCCCTGGGCCAGATTCAACCGGTGGTTTTTTTTTTTTTTGTTGGTTTCGGGCTTTTGGCACGAAAGGAGACATAAATTGTAAAACGGCTTTCTCGTCAGGGGAGCATTGGAGTTCGCTTTTGGGCCATTCTGCCACCCTCCAAAAAATTTCTCAACGGTTCAACGGTTGACTCATGCCGCTGGGGATAGTAGTCCGCGTGTGCTTTTTGTCCGTCACAAATATCCGCCCCAGAAAAAAAATGGCCAAAGAAGTAAAGGCACGCACACACACAAACTATTCGCTTCCAAAATATTTATCCGCCACTGAATCATCAGCGCCCTGATGCAAATGTACCCTCAGGGTACGTGATGGTAAGCGTAAACTAAATCAATCCGGCCGTTTCATCCATTGCAAACCGAGGGCGTTTACGGGTTGATGAGCTACGGAAAACAATTATCGCATCGTTTAGCATCAAAATTCTCGACTATATATACACACACACTCTTGGTACACGAAGGAGAATGATTGAAAAGCAGAAAATAAATTAAAAATAAATCAAAACTGTAATTTTGTAACTTATGCACGAATGGCGAGCAAAATGCAGTAGACTGAGGCGAACAATAACAATTTTGATGCATAGGAGATGCATTTGTATGCCAAAAATAAATAATTTCTCTACAAATTAATGAGTGATCTACTACGAAACGATCATAATATAGAGATAAATATGATTCAACTGATACAACTCTTAACCCTTCGTCGACGATTCGCGCAGCTACGTTGAACATTTGTACTTGTTTCCGCTTCGAGCAATCCATTCTGATCAATTTAAGATTATTCGAATCTAATAAAAGATCTGATTCGAACTACGACAGCCAGCATGACGATGATGAGGTACCCCCGCCATCCCTGGACGAAGTCATCAATGCCATCAAACAGCTGAAATGCAACAAATCAGCTGGCAGCGATGGGCTGGTGGCCGAACTGTTCAAGATGGGTCCGGAGAGGATTTCCGCCATCATGCATCGGCTGATTGTTAATATTTGGGATCAGGAAGAACTACCGGACGAAAGGAAACTGGGTGTCATACACCCGGTGTACAGAAAGGGGCGACAGGATGGACTGTGCAGAGATCCTGTCCCGAATACCCTTCTGCAGACTGGAGCTCCTTGCTACAGATTTCGTCAGAAGCTACCATGCTGGATTTGTTGGAGGCAAATCGACAACCGACCAAATCTTCACTCTACGGCAGATCCTCCAAAAATGCCGGGAGCACCAGATTCCTACGCACCACCTTTTCATTGACTTCAAGGCGGCCTACGATACCATAGATCAGACCGAACTATGGAACACCATGCAGCAGTACAGATTCCCTGGGAAGCTGGTACGGCTGCTAAAGGCCACTATGGACGGGGTGCAGTGCAAGGTGAGAGTTTCGAGCATGCTGTCGGAATCGTTCGAAACTCACCGGGGTCTGAGGCAAGGAGACGGACTATCCTGTTTGTTGTTCAACATCGCTCTGGAGGGTGTCATGCGAAGCGTGGACTTCAACATCCGGGGCACGATTATCACCCGATCTCTCCAATTCCTTGGCTTCGAGGATGACATCGACATCATCGGACGGACAACTGTGGCGGTGTACGAGACGTACACCCGACTGAAACGCGAGACCAATAGAATTGGATTGAGCATCAATGCGAATGCGAAGACAAAATACCAGCTTGCCGGAGGATATGACCGTTATAGAGCTCGACTCGGAAGCAGAGTATCAGTTGACGGCGACGATCTCGAAGTGGTAGAGGAGTTCTGGTACACCTTGGTACGATTGTAACTTCGGAAAACAACGTAAGCAGCGAAATCCGAAGACGCATTGTTCAGGGGAATCGTGCCTACTACGGACTCCACAAACTCCTGCGATCCAGAAGACTAAAACAACACACGAAATGCACGATTTACCGCACCTTGATACGTCCGGTAGTCCTCTACGTGTACGAGTCTTGGACTATGCTGACGGAAGACGCCAATGCACTCGCCATTTTCGAACGGCGGGTGTTAAGGAGTATCTTTGGGGGTGTGTGCGAGCAGGGCGTGCGGCGAAGGAGAATGAACTACGAGCTAGCTGAGCTGTTTGGCGGTGCTGATATCCTGACGGTAGTCAAAGCCGGAAGGATACGTTGGCTGGGGCAGGTGATGAGGATACCGGACTCATACCCCACCAAGAAGGTGCTCGTCAGCGACCCGTTCGGCACGAGGTGTAGAGGAGCACAGCAAACTCGGTAGCTGGATCAAGTGAAGTCTAATCTGTCGGAGATCGGATGCAGCCGTGGATGGAGGACTACAGCCCTAGATCGAGTTTCCTGGCAACTGATTGATTGGAGACCTGGCCATGTCGACACGACGTGCTCAATCCTGAGCAGGCCAAAGAAGAAGAAGAAAAGATCTGAATAACGAGGAAAGTGTACTGAACTGTGTATTGATGATGTAATAATATATTGTAACTAGTCAAGGCTCGGTAGGACCTACCTTTATGACTCAAACTCCGGGATGCATGCACATTCTGGGATGCATGCAAACGCATGGAAACTTTGAAATGCACTTAAACCTTAAACCTTGTTATTTCATTGGCAACCTTGTCGTATTGTTCATAACTAAATATAGCAATATTTAGCATTCTCATTGGTGGAATACATTTTCTTCCACGAAATGGCCGAGAAATGACACTTTTAACCGTTTGTGTAGGTGTAATATTTATTCATTTATTATATTCAATTGTCTACCAACAATGGCTTAACAAAAAATATTCTAAAGTAGCTAATGGAAAGAGAAGGCACTAGGAAGGATTGTGAAGAAAGGAAGGAAGAGTCGCGCAGACGGACGGACGGATGGAGGTCGTTCGAGCCGTACAGAGTGTGGCGGGATGGGATGTATAGTGGAGGCCTATCGCGAAAGCGACGAGAAGGAACGTAAAGGGAAATAACGGACAGGAGAGGCGGAACATCTAGTTCATGGCAATATCTTTCTTCCAAGGGTTCAAGTCCAAGAAGGCAACAGCGAACAGAATAGGGAGGAAGAGCCAGATGACAACCGATATGGAAGCGCCGTACAGCTACACGCGTAAATTTGCGTTGAACACTCTCCCGTCTGGCCATCGCGGTTGAAGTCCTGGAGGAGACCAGACCACAGCTGCGTATTCCAGGGAAGATCAAACCCAACAACAGTAGAGAGACTTCAGACAGAGGGCGGTTGCCAACATTTCTTGTCGACTGCCATGGGTTTTCAAATCGTTTCTTCATTGACCAGTAATAGAAAAAGAAATAAAAATATGTAAAGCGTCCCGATAAGCAGTTTCGAATAATGCTACTCTTATCATTGTTAATTATCATACTTGTACTAATCCTTACCACAATTAGTAAGTGGTCAGAAACGTACTAATACGTAGTGAAGGCGGTTCGTGGTAATGAACTTCTTCTTTCTGCGTGGTAATCATTCTTCTTCATGTGTTTGTGAAAAAAATTAGAATCTTTTATTTTTCTATGCTCAATTTCCCAAAGTAATTGCTTACTAAACGCTTGTCAGCACAGTGTTACCACTGGACATGCCAAACATAACATACGATCTCTTCGCTTATTCAGACGAATAACCTCCGAAATGTCTGATCCTCCACGCCTGAAAGCCCTTTACTGTAGTCTGGTACATCCTTTATTGGAATATTGCCATGGAATCCATCAGGTGTTACCATTGCAGCTCGATTTGAGAGGGTACAAATACGTTTCGTGATCGTGAGGTAAGTGCATGGACTTGATATTAATCCATTGCCACCTTACCCAATTATTTTGCAATTGTTAGAAAGCTCTAGCATTGAATTTTACGTCGATGAAGATGATTTGAAGATGTTCTACGAAAAAAGGCACGCGGCCCTAAGACGCATTCAACGGTAGGTCATTCATCCCGATCGGACCAAAACTGAGCCAGTTATCACTGATTTTCCACGGGAATGTTTTGGTTTTTCGTTCATAACTAGGTGAAGGGGAGGAGGGATCGAGTTGAGGTGTTCTACAAAAAGGTGTATGGACCTAAGACGCATCCAACGGTAGGTCATTCATCCCGATCGGACCAAAACTGAGCGAGTTATCACCGATTTTCCACGGGAATGTTTTGGTTTTTCCTTCATAACTAGGTGAAGAGGAGGAGGGATCGGGTTGAGGTGTTCTACGAAAAGTCGGATGGACCTAAGACGCATCCAACGGTAGGTCATTCATCCCGATCGGACCAGAACTGAGCCAGTTATCACCGATTTTCCACGGGAATGTTTTGGTTTTTTCTTCATAACTAGGTGAAGGGGTGGAGGAATCGGGTTGAAGTGTTCTACAAAAAGGTGGACAGGCCATAGACACATCCAACGGTAGGTCATTCATCCCGATCGCACCAAAAATGAGCGAGTTATCACCGATTTTCCACGGGAATGTTTTGGTTTTTCCTTCATAAATAGGTGAAGAGTAGGAGGGATCGGGTTGAGGTGTTCTACAAAAAGGTGGACAGGCCATAGACACATCCAACGGTAGGTCATTCATCCCGATCGAATCAAAACTGAGCAAGTTATCATCGATTTTCCACCGGAATGTTTTGAATTTTCCTTCATAACTAGATGAAGGGGTGGAGGGATCGGGTTGAGGTGTTCTACAAAAAGGTGGATAGATCTAAGACGCATCCAACGGTAGGTCATTCATTCCGATCGAATTAAAACTGAGCGAGTTATCACCGATTTTCCACGGGAATGCTGGTGGCATAATTTCCCGGGAGTCCATGGAAAATCCCCCGTAGTCTCCTGCGACACTAAAAATCACGTTTTGGAGGTCTTTTTGAAAGATATTTCAAGAAAGAAACAAAAATGAGGATCAACAAACTGATTTTGAAAGCACTCTTAAAATGGCATGGAAAAATATTTGTCACGACGGAAAGAAAATAATTTTCTGACCACTTTTAAAACTTCCATTTGCTACCTCCTCGAATTCATGCTCTCCTGTTACTCCTGGTCGGATTTTGCCACACAAAAATTGTCGGATTTTTGGCACAAAAATCCGACCAGGATCGACTTGAAGTAACAGGAGAACATGATTTCGAGGAGGAAGCTCGGGTCGGCCGAAAATTTCCAAATCCAATCTTAAAATGCAAAATCAGTTTTAAAATCCCGAATCAAAATCAAAAGTTGAATCCTAAACATTAAATTTGCAACTCAACTTTGACTTGGATTTCGAAAATTAAAACTGTATTTGGAATTTTTTGGCCAACCCGAGCTACCTCCTTGAAATCATGTTCTCCTGTTACTATCAGTCGCTCCTGGTCGGATTTTTGTGCCAAAAATGGTCGGTTTTCGATGCGGCAAAATCCGACCAGGAGTAACAGGAGAACATGAATTCGAGGAGGTAGCAAATGGAAGTTTTAAAAGTGGCCAGAAAATTATTTTCTTTCCGTCACGACAAATATTTTTTCGATCGAAATTAAGTTTGTCTGTCCATTTGAAGTTTTTTAGTCACATTTTTATTTCTTTCTTGAACTATCTTTTAAAAACACCTCTAAAACATGGTTTTGAATATTAAATGAAACTAACGGGTATTTTCCAACACCTGGGTAGGGGAGAAGGGGAGGAAATCTGCCAGCAGCATTCCCATGGAAAATCGGTGATAACTCGGCCATTCCTAGTCCGATCTTGGCGTTCGGCATACCGTTGGATGCGTCTTAAAGTCACGCATCTTTTTGCCCAACACCCCAAACTCGATCCCTTCACCCCCTCACCTAGTTATGAAGGAAAAACCTAAACATTCCGGTGGAAAATCGGCGATAACTCGCTCAGTGTTGGTTCGATCGGGATGAATGACCTACCGTTGGATGCGTCTACGGCCTCTCCACCTTTATGTTGAACACCTCAACCCGATCCCTCCACCCCTCCACCTAGTTATGAAGGAAAATTCAAAACATTCCGGTGGAAAATCGGTGATAACTTGCTCAGTTTTGATTCGATCGGGATGAATGACCTACCGTTGGATGCGTCTTAGGTCCATCCACCTTTTTGTAGAATACCTCAACCCGATCCCTCCACTCCCTCACCCAGTTATCACGGAAAATCCAAAACATTCCGGTGGAAAATCGGTGATAACTCGCTCAGTTTTGGTTCGATCGGGATGAATGACCTACTGTTGGATGCGTCTATGGCCTCTCCACCTTTATGTTGAACACCTCAACCTGATCCCTCTACCCCTTCACTTAGTTATCACGGAAAATCCAAAACATTCCGGTGGAAAATCGGCGATAACTCGCTCAGTTTTGGTCCAATCGGGATGAATGACCTACCGTTCGATGCGTCTTAGGTCCATCCACCTTTTTGTCGAATACCTCAACCCGATCCCTCCACTCCCTCACCCAGTTATCACGGAAAATCCAAAACATTCCGATGGAAAATCGGTGATAACTCGCTTAGCTTTGATTCGATCGGGATGAATGACTTACCGTTGGATGCGTCTTAGATCTATCCACCTTTTTGTAGAACACCTCAAACCGATCCCTCCACTCCCTCACCCAGTTATCACGGAAAATCGAAAACATTCCGGTGGAAAATCGGCGATAACTCGCTCAGTTTTGGTCCAATCGGGATGAATGACCTACCGTTCGATGCGTCTTAGGTCCATCCACCTTTTTGTCGAATACCTCAACCCGATCCCTCCACTCCCTCACCCAGTTATCACGGAAAATCCAAAACATTCCCGTGGAAAATCGGTGATAACTCGCTCAGTTTTAATTCGATCGGAATGAATGACCTACCGTTGGATGCGTCTTAGATCTATCCACCTTTTTGTAGAACACCTCAACCCGATCCCTCCACCCCTTCATCTAGTTATGAAGGAAAAACCAATACATTCCCGTGGAAAATCGGTGATAAATCTCTCAGTTTTTTTTCGATCGGGATGTATGACGTACCTTTGGATGCGTCTTAGGGCCGCGTGCCTTTTTTGTAGAACACCTCAACTCGATCCAACCCGATCAACCCGGTTCTCTTGGAGCGATTATTGCTTCGAAATATGTGGCCTATTTTGGTGAACATTTAGCCAGTGTGTTTTTGGCTCCTACAGTTACCTATGGGTTTCAAGCAACTGGTCCTTCTCACCGGTAGTTCAATACCTTTGACTGTCATTGCACCCCTCTGAGCAGACTGATTGTTCACACGGCGCTACTCAATCTTAAGCTCTCTTTTTCGCCTGGTCCTAATGATATTCCCTCATCTATCCCAGAGTGTTTGAAGTCTCTGTTCGATTCTGACTATGGAAACGAACAGAGACTTCATCGAGACTCATCGTATACCTCAGTAGAATAGTGAAATATACCTCAGTAATTTGATTCCCCTCGAGCGTGGGAGCCACAGCAATGGCGGAGTGGATTAAGAGGACTTCCACTCGCTTTGTCATGCGCAATGTATTTGGCACTTCTAGCTCAGCGTTGCCATCGTATCCTGTACGCTGTCTCTTGCTGGGTCTTAGAGCCCTTAGAATCTTGTCGCACACATGCTCAAGCATACCGTATTGCTTCCCTTCTTCTTAATGCCATCGATGCTCCTGCCTCACTCTCATCCATTTATCTATATGTAACCACGCACCGTTTTCGTTCTCGTCCTACCGTCCTGAGAATATCACGTGTATGATTGATCTGGTCGCTCAAGTATGCATCTTTATTTTGTCTTATTTCCTCTCTTGAGTATTGCCTTTGCTTCACCAAACTTCGGTAAAATAAAAATGACAAAACCAAACAGCAAACCTTATTGACAAATGAAATGTTTTGCTTGATCAATTCTTGAACAGATAGGGAGCGGGATCAATGAGTACGGTTTAAAGAATATACGCGTGAAACATACTTAAGGATTGGATGGCTAATGGAGTGGTCCTTAGCAACATGGACCTTGAAGGACCTTAACACAGCAAATCCGTTGACTAGACCTTATTATGGGGTCCTTATTATGGTATTTTTAAGAGAGCCTCAGGCAATCACATAGTCTATGCGATTAGTCCTGCGTACGGGGTCCATATGAGATTTGATACGATCCTGCCGTGTTCAGATTGGGCCCGCTAACATCTCGATCATCGAGATGCACAGTCCCTTATGGAGTTTCGAGCCTTCTAAATAATTGTCAAAATGTGAGACCTCCCTGTTCTAACAGACTTTTAATAGCAAGAATCGCCAAAGCTTATACTACGATCCACATCTTCTAGTGGATTTTTTATCAGGTTTAGATTTAGATTTTAGCATGTATGAGTTAAATGTGTATGGATTCAGGTGTAAAAAAACCTACAATAACTTGCAAACTAGTTATTCAACTAAATAAATTTCTAATTAAAAAATTAAAAAAAATTAATATATAATAATAAAAAACAAAATCAAGAACGACAAAACCGCAGAATTGATGAACAAATTACTCAACCTTTTTTGTACGACGACAATATCACTCTTTGACAGAAAATTACCCCTTTTCGACATCTGATTCATCTTAATCATCCGCACGGTTTCACTTTTCGATTAAGATCAACAAATCACAGCCACGATCGCAACACACAATCATGACACGGCTATACCATGGCTACTACTACTAGTGCCCGTGTGCATTAAAAACATGGGAAACAATAATAATCCACCGTATCCGAAACATTGTAAGCCTTCAGGCGCGATTGCGATCCGATCGGCGCTTACGATCAAAGACAAACCATTCGATCCCGTGATGTGTCTCGCGGCACCAACAATACGTGCGCTCGCGGTTGGTTGTTCCAGCCCCAGCGATAACATCAAATCCAGCGTTAAATGGATCTCTCTGTCAAGAATGTGATCGAATCTCCCGGAGGTTGATAAAGGAGGTTTGGAACGGTATTAGAAACCCCATAAAGTGCTATAGCATGTTCACCTTTTCGGCGCAAGGTTTCACTTAATAATTGCGTCTGTCGCCGCCACGCTTTGGACTGTGGACAGGATCCAGCACCGGAATGGTGCTGTATGCAGTTGCAGTGCTGTGCAATATGTCGCTTGTGCAGTGTCAGTACCGCCCCGCACACACTACAAAATGACGCAATTCAGTGCAGTTCTTCAAGTTGGCTCGGCTCGGTGTCGGGAATGGATCCGTATGCAAATGCATCGCAAAGTCACCGATGCAGGGGGTTTATTTGCCCGAGTGCAACATTATGGAAATGCACCGAGAGCATAGACACCGGTACCGTTCGCATGTGCGATAATAAGCGACGATGGATGAAGCAAAAATTGCATCCCAAAATGGATGTATTCTTGGAATATTGCGTGAGCTCACCCCGCGTGTGTGTGTGTGTGAGAGTATGTTGAGCGGCTTGACATCCTTGCCCATGGACGGGAACATTAATTCCAAACACCTTACCTTTCGCGTACGCTTTCGGTGACAAATTACTAGCTAACCTTGCGTGCGTGTCGCTCAATGGTACAACGGTGTCAGTGGTGTTGAATTGAAGCGTCTATCAACATGTGCGGTTGTGTTGCAGGGACGGAAAAAAAGCAACAGACGAGAGGTGGTACATTAGAAATCGGTACAAACTGTTGGAATGCGAAACCGTCTTTCGTGAGAGAGATGAGAGCAAACAGGCTTGGCTTGGTTCAAGTTTCCCCCGTAAGGCAAAAAGCTGCCTGAATGTCTGCAAATCAAATTCTGATAAAGCGTGTAATCTTTAGCAATAACCGTTCTCACACTCCTATCTGGTAATGTTTTACAACCGCTGCACATAAAAATTACAGATAAGACAGAGTTCTAATCAAAGCTACAAACTAGCTACACTTCCGTGCTCCTGAGCTTAAAACAATACCCATTAAGATGTAAGTAAACGATCTCATTCTTATAGAATCACTTCAAGAAAATGCAACAGACCATGTCTTTTGCCAGGTCGTTAAATTGAACAGCGTGGAAAGAGCTGTAGAACGATGTGATGATGGCATCTATTAGATTCCGTCTAAACCAGTTACACCACGTGATAACTGAACGAGCACCACTTTGGTAACACCTTTTGCCGGTATCAGCCCTCGTAGAAGCGAACGAGCGGACCATGAATGGGCTTAGGTAACCTTTTGACTTTCAACGGGAATTCAGGAGCCAGGAGAATGGCCGAGGTGTCAAACTATGGTTTGTAAATTATTGGGACAGGAAAAAATGGGCAATATGTTTGGTATAGCTTTGTGGATCGTAGCTTTATGGAGATTATGGATCAAATATTTAAAAAAAAATAATTTAATTAATTAACTCTCTAAATTGCCCATTAGTTATGGGCGCTACGGAGCACACCCACGATTCCGGTTCCGGCTTCTGCCACGGATCTGCGCCAACGGCCTTGTCATAACCAGCCAACAGAAAAGAGTTTGAAGAGTACATATGTGATTCTGACGAGGGATTATTATTAAAATGAGCGAATATTTGTGGTTGTCACCGTTGGATTGACATGTATAATCAGACAATCAGACATCACGGAATGCTCGATGCAAGGAGTTAGAATTCAACCCAAATGAATCATTGTGTATTTGGTGTTCTTTCCACTTTTTCTTTAAATGAGTCTCAATCTTCTTTTGTAGCTCTACAAGTTCTACAAAGTTCAACATGTATAAGTTAGACGAAGTTAGACGCAACAGACGCAGACGCAACAACATTGCCTAAAAAGTAAAAGGCAGCATTCGAGCAATTTCACAACTTACAGAAACTGTAAATGTCCCATCATCTTGATGAACTTACAGTGATCCGTGTACCTTATCACATGGTGTAATACATGGACATAATAGAGGACCCGGAGGAACGCATTCTATTTTTATTTTTGATGCAATACACTGAACACGCGAATGATACCGGACAACCTAGCTCCAACCTAGGACAACCTGAAGTATTTTTTATTCCATTCACACAGACAGTGAAGGAGTGGTAGCTTGAGATGGAGTGATGCCATTGAAGCGTCTGCCAGAAAGGCTTGAGGTAAAGTTTTAGAGCTTCAAGTGGAGTAGTGGACTTGTAGAAAATAGAATAACCTAGGACGCGAAACAAGTTTGTTCCTCAGAAGTTTTTGTCAAGAATTATTTCAATACATTGAGGGTGCACGACTCGTATTCTGTATAACTAATGATGGATTAGATAGTTCATGTTTTTATGCAAACATGATGATGTTCAAACTTACAACCAGAAGTATTCTTCAAGCTAAACAGTAATATCACGTTCGCCATCCCTGAAATATCCTACATTCTAACCTATCCCACCGTACCATTACTTGACACCGTTAGTAATGGCTGCCTAAGTGAGGCAAACAGAAATTGACGAATCTTTCACGATCTAACCAACCTATACCACACCATATCTTGTTGCTTTTTCACGGCTACATGAAAACCCATTACTTTACCTCGATCCTCGAGTGACGATGGCTGGCTGGCTGGTTCGTTGCCTTAATCTTCATTCCATCCCCATCCACCAACGTGCCGTTATCGGCGCATTTGGTGAGTTCTTAATTATCGCAGAAAACATTCGCCCTGCCAGCATCGTGCGATCATGATTCAGGTCGGCACTTTGGTCGATGAACGAGCGGACGATATTATCATCTTTGCGCCGTTTTTTCGCCGGCCAAAAGAAAGATGTTTACCCATCCAACACAACGTGGCACGACCTTCCCATCCTCTAGAGGTCTGTTTGTAGTGTGGAAGTTTTGCCCTTCCGTTAGTCGAGACGCTCGCCAGATTAAAGTGTGAAGGAGTGGTGCACTTTCATCCCAGTTGAGCGTCTACCGGAACTCAGCCACCTACCTACAGGATGGAATGGGGAAGTTTAGAATCCACCATCAACTTGAAGCACCGCAATCTGCACAGTTTCATCGACCGCAGTGCTGCTGGAAAGCATTGGTGGGAGGCTGATAAGTGGCAATGTAGTGCATTTTGTATTTCCGTGAGAGATGCTGTTGCCCACCACCATCTCGTTGTTATTTGCAGTTTTTTTTTTTGTTTGTTGTTTTCTTTCGTTGTTGCTGTCCGGAACGCCAGCTCATAAAATGTGATGTGAACCTAGCTTCAGCGATGAGGAACTTCTGCCCGGCGAAGCTGGCGGATAATGGCCAGAGCCTTGACAAAAGTCAGACGGTGAGAGAGTCGTTCAATGTGTTTTCCCTGCTTTGCAATATGTTGCAAAAAAACTTGCAGCAGTATTTGAAAGACTTTTAAAAGGGTACTCTTTAGTTCGAAGGTATAATTCGCAATGAAAGTTTCCGCAGAACGATGAAACCCTTGTGTGCGAAGCGGTTTAAAAGATTATTCAAAGTAGATTGTTTACTTTGTATCGGTACACTTTTTTGAGGGTCCAGGGCCAGAGAACGAGGTTCGATTCCCTTCCAGACCGTTCTTTTCTCGCGAGGACTGACTATCCAACTACACGGTACCAATAAGCGTGATAAGAAGTGTTTTGCGTATGAGCGAATGAGTGATTGTAATCATTCTAATAATTAATTCATTAGCAACAATCAAATTTTGCAAAACTTTTTAGATCCATATCCACAGTAATGATTCATGAAGACGGTTAAAATAGTTGTTTCTCTCCAATTTGAATTACAAAAGAGTTATGAAAACTCGAATCTCTTTGACGACTAACAACTCCCTCAGAGTAAGTTTACTTATAGCAACATGTCAAAGGCATAACCTAGCAGGTCGTTAAGCCAAGAAGCTGTAGTAGAGGCAAAAGACTACTTTTGAAATATGTATTTTTTGAAAAAAAATATGTTAGGTTTTAGCATAATCAGTAATTGCACTTATGGTAATTTTGATTTGTAGTAATCCATCTTGGCAAGTCACCATTTGTTATTTGAGTAAAACCCATAGAAATCTCGACGAGGATTTAGTGATATCTTTGAAGGTCTAACTATTTAATTACACGCAATTTTAATTACAGATCGAAACCAATTATTAAGCAGGATGTGGCAAAGGCAAGACAAAGAAAGATATGAAACCGTGAAAACTTACAACCTTTCGGGAATTTTTTACCAAATGCGATCCGGTGTTAAGACGACAATGATCCGGTCTTTACACGGCAGGACTATGAACATGATTTGGTTTAGTTATTAACCATGTAGGCTTTGGTTCTATTTGGCTTTAAATTTGGGTCATAGTTCTTAGCATTAGTTTAAATATTTGTATCAACAATCATGCAAAATATTCGCTGATTTTCTATTTTTTACCGGAAGAAAGTTTCGTTACATATCCTCCAAGGGTTAACAATCTAGGGCAGATCAGAAGGAACACAGCAACAGGCAGCCAACACATTGAACTCTATTTAAAGCACTTTTCTCTGCGATGGCCACTCTCCTTGCAGCCGGTGCAGTTGCTTTCCCAACAACCCTCCCGCTTGCATGTGCATCCCGTCGTATCTAATCGCTTGGCCACCCCATTAAAGCACAATGTACGAAATGAGAGCGAACGTGCGATCAATTAATTTATTAAAAAGAGATATAAATTCATCCCACTGCAAACATTGGTTTCACGCGCAAAACTGCATACGTTCTGCAGCGGCAACAGTTCATTAAATAATTGCAACAACGCTAGATAAAGCTTCTGGAGTGGTTCAGTTTGTTTTTGCTTTTTGCGGACTTTTATCCAGTACTGTACTCGTGAGACAAGTCGAACGATGCTACTCGATTCACCAACAGTGCAATTGGTCGATACTTCCCGTTCTGATGTAATTCTGCCAGCCCCAAGAACGATGCTTTCACTGGAAAGTGTGCAACTGAAAGTGGCATGTAGGGCACGAAGCGCTGGAACACAGTTCCATTGACTCTGGGGCCGCCACGTTCGTGCGCCGTGGCACTAGGTCAATTCGCGAGATATGTGTGAGGATCGTGTGTCGTGAATGCGATACTCGTATGTGATACCACACTTAGTTTACCACCATTTTGCTGTGTGAACGATGAGCTCACCCAGCTGCTGCCTCCCAAGAAAGCTGACCACGAGCGGTACACGATTGGCAATCGCTGATGTTCGCTTAATTGATATCGCTATGATTGAAGCTCACATTCCAGAGAACGTGTCCGGCTGGCGTGCTTAGAACAGTGTGCGGTTGCGTAATTTCTACAAGCGTGGGGGGTTGCTTTCTTCCTTATCGAATGGATTCAGTTTGCTTACACGTGTTTATCTAATCGGTTGTATAATATCGTAATTTTGAATAATTTATAGCTGGCTCTATTTGTGTTGCAATGCAACGTAATGGATTGTAGCTTTCGGAGTTGCTGCGGTAGTTTATCGGGAATAGCTGCATAATATGGAAAACTATTTACATTACATTGAAATAAAAATTACAAACAATCCCATTCGAGCATAAACCAGCAGCTCGAATTGCAAAAACAATTCTGAAAAGCGTTTCCGAGAAACTCCCAACTGTCCTTGAAGGTGATCAATTTTGAGCAAATATCTATCAAAGGACCTCATTAAATCATTTTGTATAGAAGACAGATTAGCAGCTGATATCTAAGATTTACATAGAACAATCATTTATTATTCAGACAGGCCCGAAAGGACCCGATAGCCAGGCCGAGCCTTAAGGTCAACGATGGACCGATAATGTTGTAGAATGCTTCCTGAACGTGGGATTCGAGCAAGATTTTGTTCATTGATTTATCATTGAATTATTATAGGATATAATTGGGAAAGGTAGGATAAGTAATCAGAAATCACTTGGAATTGAACCGCTAAACGAGTATGATTACATCACAACTCACAGCAGAAAAGGTGTTTGGTTCCTTGCCCAGCATGCAAATGGGTGGCGTGGCTCAGCAAACAATGGGTCGTTATTCGCACAGCCCGTGTTACGTATACGTCATGGTCAAGAACGTATACGTGCATGACTAAACCTTGCAGATATCATCAACAGATTCAAATTCTAGTCTGGATCCATGCACGTCGTGTTGCAAGAAAATGAAACGAAAATCCTACAAAATAATTCCTGTTAATACTAACACCATTTTTCTAGGAACTGAGTTCTGTGCATAAAAAGAGTATGAATTTTTACACGGTCCTGATGTAAATATAGCCTCATCAGAGAAATTTAGGAGAAAGGCACCAGAGTCAGTCCATGCGGCAGCAATAAAGATGAAGCTTACATGGTAGTATTTGCTGATAAGAACTTGGCAATAACGTAACGTGGCTCCGATACACAAATCACCAAATATTCACCATCGAATGGAGCAGAAACAGATGATAATCCACTCAAAATAAAAGATATCCCAATTCACACGATACAGAGGAAAATTGCTCCTCCTTGGGCACATAAAAGGTGCAGATATATTTAACAATGCAAGTTACCCTAACGCCAAAAACAACGACAAGGTCGGTTTCAAACATCCGGTATCGCAATCGTACACTTTCGAGTGCCGATCACCGACATACGACTTGATCTTGAAAAAAATATTTCAACTGACATTGAATGTTGCAATTCTGACTCTATTATTACAATTTTATTTTTATCCCACCATATCGAAAGTGGGGCCAATCACCAACCAACCAACCAACCAATCAACGAGGTGTCTGAGGCAAAGCTGACATCTTTACTTATCCGTAATTAAGCTGTGTTTGCCCATCGGGTGACAAATTTATCGGGAACCATAATTTGTTTCTTCGGTAGAGAAACGCTAGAATTATAAATAACCCATGCAATCGACCATCGAAACATGTTTGTAAAACAAGCGAATGTACGATATATTTCAGGGGCTCAGACATCTTCAGACGAGATGAATTTCCCGGTGAGGCGCCTTTTTCATTCAGTTTTCTAACCCTACCTAATCTAGAAGCGATGCACAGGGGACAAATTTTTTTCTCTGTACTCGTTCTTGTTTCACTTGTATCACTTAAGTATTTCAAATATTCGATGACTGCGCATTCACGCAAGTTCATTTTTAGGTTCGTATTTTCAAATGTGTCATTGCACTAAGGCCCGGCCGAGATAGTCCTCTAGTACGCAAGATTGGTTGAAGCCTGAAACGATAGACCAAGTAAAAATAAGAGGAATAGTGATGTGAATAATATAAATGACGACACACTGTATATTTGCAGACCCTTCTTCGGCAGAAAAATAGAGCAGAAGATATTTGAAATTCTTTCAGCTAAGATGTTTCATTAAAAAAAAAGAACAAATTGGCCATCCAACTAAAAAGTCTTAGCAGACAGACGAGTGGACAACACACTTGGATATCCAGCCGATTTGAAGAAGTATTTTTAAACAACCGAATTCTACGGCTTGCATTCTACGCGCATGATGTCAAGTGTGAATCGCCCTACCAGTTGATAGAGCTGATGGCATTAAAAAAAAAAACGCAAACAAACCAACAAAATGCAGCGTAGTAATGGGAAGAATAAACACTCTTCCTGCCCCTAACCAAACCTTCTACTACTTGACCTACTGACTAGACGGCTTTCGAACGATGTATCGAAGAAGAAATTTCCACAACGCTTTCCCTGACCACGCACACATTAAGTTAATCCGCATCTGGCACCCACCGGCGTCCGAGTGAGACTAGACAAAAAAAAAATCACTCAAAAATTAGTAATAAAAAACCAACCATGTTGTGTGTTTGCACGCAGTTGCATGTATGCCATTCCTCGCGTGGTACGCTGGGAGTTGCTACGTGTATTCTTTTTTCGGACGGCTCAAAAAACACTGACCAGGGTTTCACGCATCCCGTGCCAATGCAACGGAATGGATGGATGGGATGATATCATTGCTCGTCCGCAAATTCTCGCTGCCAAATGTTGTTCAACAGGCGTGTGGCGCTCTGTGCGCTCGTATGATATGATTCAACGTTTCAGCCAGCGCGATTAACCGGTAAGAAACCGGTGGTGAATTACACGCCGTGGCAAGCGGTATGTTTCGTGTCACACATCCTCCCCCTCATGGTGTGCCCAGTGTGAGTGCTACTGACTGGGTGGGCAACGTTGCTGAGGATGGTTTTCGTTCGTGCACATGTTATTACTAGCATTTATTGGTTCTAATGTTGTTTAGACTGTCCGGGTGGATGCAGCGCGATACGTCAACGAATATCATGTTCGAATTTTATTTCATTTGTTCAACAGCTTTTTGCGCGTTTGATTGCTGCCACGCGGAGGGATTCGTCATAGTGCTGAAATGTGACCTAGTTTGTTATGGCATTTTTTTAAAAAGGATGTTACATATTTGATGGCATGTCCTTTTTTTTTTGCTTCATTCTGACGCGGAACGGCCATGCTACACATTTTATTTGACTATACTGACTGATTTTATAGATTGGAATCAAAACTTCAAATTCCTCGCAATTCCTCGTGTATTACGCTGTAGTATTCCAAAAAAATATTGTAACATTCCATGGCAATCAACAACAGTCGGTTTTTTTAAGCAGACAACATTGCAACAGTCGTTTAAAAATTTGTGTTGTACTTTTTGATCACCATTAACCTCTTAATTTCATCAATATTTTTTTGGCATAATTTCCCATGCATGGAAAGGTATATTTATTATGAGATTTTTCAAGGAATCTCCTTTCTTTACCTAGCTAGCCTAACGAGGTGCTAGCAGTGCCGGTCTTCACTCAGTAGGACTAGATATCCAATTCCGATCGGACCAACTACTAGTACACAATACTAACTTTCCAGCCACGAAAATAGTCAACTCAAGGAAGTAAGTAATGTCAAGACTTCTCTGTAGAGTTGTAAAGTCAAAAAATAAGTGTTGGGATAAAATGAGAACAAACAGACATGTGGATAATGCTCGTATGCTGATATAAATTAAAATCTTTTTGAGGTATTTTACATTTTATAGTACAAATAAAAGAACATTTCATGACAATACAGCGACGTGCCGTCATACTTAATAATAAATAAAAATTAAAGAACAGTGGGAACTAAGTTGAAGAAGTTTCTTTAATTTACGATGAAATAAACAGTTATATTGCTATTGATAAAAATGATCTTATTTTTGTTTGCTACAAAACGTTATACTGGACATTTAGGAGATAATGAAACAAGGGTCTGGAATCATAACTACACTATGTCAGCGAAAAACCTGGTCAATAAACGTAGTGTTTGAAAAGGAGTAGCTTTTTTATTCATATGAAAAGGTCAGGCTGTTTTGCTTACAATTAAATTTAGAAGTAAAATATACCTTAAAAAGAAGTAGTATTTTTATTTTTTAATTACAACAAACCTTGCAACGTTTTTCAAGCGGTGCTATCTGTTAAGGAAAAGGCGGTTGATCTCAAGAATTAACGAAATCGTGATCTAGTTGATCTATTTGATCTATCACAGGCCTTTGACAGAGTTAATAGAAGTTTTTTGTGGCAAATTATGTCTTCTCCGGGCTTCAATCCAGGACTTGTGCGATTTTTGCGAACAGTTGGTAAACGATCCCCCTACCGTATCCTTGTAAATGGAAACCTTTCCCCGTCGTTTCCCATACGCTGCTCTGTCAGATAGGATGATCCTCGGTGACGACATCTCGGTGGTGACAACCTCCCTTCCCAAACTCGAGGAGGTTAAAACAACAATAGAAGCGTTTGGCAGATCCGCTGGGGCGAAGCTGGACGTGGAAAAAACAACGGCACTGGACATAGGACACATCACACCCATTAAACCATTTGGCCCTTCCACGCAACCGAGGTGGACTCAATCTTCACATTCCTGCCATTACCACAACAGCGTTGCTGATGAATCGGTACGTTGCAGAGCAGGGATGCCTAAAAATCGGGGCTCAGCACATAGATTGTGCTGAGAATCCCCCGAATATAGACTCTGTTGCCACAACGTATCCGTGCCTTCGAACGGTAATCCAGCAGCTCGCATACCATCCGGCACCTACAGTCTCAAACAAAAGTTTGCTGCAAATGATGGTCGATAGACTTCCAGACTCCAAAGTGGCTATGGTGTCACCTTCCACGGATTGGCGATGGATTTGGAAAAACGTCACCAACTACACACTTTCATCCGACCAACGATCGATACTGTATCTGCTGTTCGATAGGCTGAATCGGGCTTCTTCAGCCTGCTCATTCTGCTTCCAGCCAGAGACGCTGGAGCACAAGTTTGCCCTGTGCTCTAGGGTGTCTAGTGCTTGGAGCATACTGATGCAGGCTATGGAAGCCATTGTTTCAAAATACAACCTCAACTTCCCTTCCCTCATCTTACCTATTTTAAGTCACATTAGCATAAGTAAGAGGATTCCTATCCTACGTTTGTTTGCAAACTACATCATCCACATTGATGGAAAAAACAATGCTGTGATTGATGAAATTATCCTTAAATGTTCTTTGTAAAACCTGTACGTCGTCCCTACATGTTCCCCACTTTTCTTTTGTTAGCTAGTTTTAAAGTTGTTTTAAATAAACAATGTTTTATACAAAAAAAAACATTATGAAGTATGACGGTGTGTCGCCGTATCGATAAAGAAGTAGTAGTAGTAACAAAAAAAATAATAAAATATTATACTAATACAAAAGATTCCAGTGCAAACTTACGCTTTGGCACGTTTATGGAGATGTAGCTCTGTCTTCTTGAAACTGTAATCTTAAGAGCAGTTAGTCGCAGCTGTTCTACTGCTTCTGAAATTCTTGACTTTATTTGATCCATAGCTAGATACTAGAGTACTACCATGTGTAAGTCTGTTACGATAAGATGTTTTGTGTTATTCTTTGTTAGTAATTGGCGCCGCTTCAGAATACACCACCGAATCGGTCAGCTCTTATTTCGTTTACTCTTTGTGCGGAGAAACTTGTTAAGACCTTACCCATGGTATCAGGAGATGTCTTTATGTTCCTGTTCTAATGGAACACGAAGTTGTGATAGCTAAAAGATATGGTAGGTCTAGATTAAGCAGCCTCATAGATCATTGAGCGTACGACTGTGAACTCTCTAGAACATTCCAATAATCAAGACAAATACTATGTCGAGCAGTTTTGTTGCGCAATTAAATATTACAACGTTTTTGTTCCGCAATGGATAATTTGGATGTTAAGCTTATATTTCATCTCTTAGAGTTTTTCTTGTATAGTACACTGTAGTACTTCAGTATACTGTTTTCTTTCAATTCTCAAAAAAAGCCTCAAGTTCTCCATCTCCTACTAATCGTTAATGGATGTTGATGATAACGAATGGCTTCCGTTCACCAGTACGAACCGACCGATACGACAAACTGATCTTTCGTGCACAAAAAACACACACGCGCGACCCAGTCGAACAAAAATACTCAACTCCCCACCCACCGTTATGCGCTGGATGTTGCCAAATTAATTCGATTATCTCTATCGCCGTGTGCTCTCCCAGGCAACACTGCGACGATAAGCGCACTCGTGTAATTATGATCGATGAGATTTCCACGGTGGCGCCACCGACCTTCCTCTGCATGCCCTCGCCGGTGCAGTAACACGAAAACCGGGTTGAAACAACATCCTCCCGTTTTGCGCTGATGGAAACAAATAAACTCGCGGAAAACACATGTGCGCTAGTGTATGTTTTTGGGTAGTGCACAACCTCAAAATGCTTCCAAAAGCAACATAAAAACGGAAGAGAAAATGAAATAGAAAATCCATCACATTTTAGCTGTGAGCTGTATGGTGCACGATCCCCAAGATTTAATGTAGGGCGGATGTTATTTATTATTTATTTGTGTCGTACGTGTTTTCAACGGATTTTAGTTTGTACTCACGCTACAAGAAATTTCCCTCGCCTCATGACTTTCTTCCCAATTCTTCATATTCTATGGTTCATCCCTGCACCCATGACTTCTCACACACACACGCGCCACACGATTTATGAGTGCCGTGAAATTGTTCACACTTTTACTGGGGTGCCGTGAGCGTAAGGGAGAAAATTTTTAAACGATGACTTAACACCAAACTGCTGACCCTGACCAATTCCGTACCGAAACCAACCGAGGGCCACAGCATCGAGGGGATAGAGCATAGGGTAATACCACCTCGGCCAGCGGGTCGCGTGTTCTGCCCAAGACATGATGTCAGCTGTGAACACGCGTCCATGACGCAATCGCGGGACACGGTTTGTGTGTTTTACTTGACGACGTAATCGGCTCACCAGACGGCCAACCAGCTCAACGCAGCAACGGCACCGTATCGTCATTCGCGACGTATGCAAATGAATGAATTTGAACGGTTCCGAGAAGTGATCGTTCATTAAAAATCGCCGAGCAGAGTGAAGCGCGTGTGGCGAACAGCGAACACACGAGGTTTGGAATTTGGTACGAATTCGCTGACAATCATCATCCGATTTCCGTAGAACAAAGGTCTGATTCACTTCCTTCCGGACACGTGGGAAGCTGGATTTGATCATCATCATGCCGGTGGCGAAAGTATGGGATGCCGATCAATTTCTGGTAGGATTGTCATTCCAAGCGGCTTTGAGAGTTACAGAATCAATCAAGAGAATCTTAGTAATCCTTGAAACACCGCAGTTTAAAGTCTATATGGCTTGTTGGCAATGATCTGATTGATGCCGGACCATATCGTATTATTAAATGCGAAGACTACGGGAAGTTCTGTAGAAAGAAGAAAATATTCAAAAATACTTGTCACTAGATAAGATGAAGGAGTAGCGGTGTTGACAATACGGCACTGAACCGTCATAATTAATTATAAAAAAATAAAATAAAAAAATAAGATGGAGGAGTTTCTTAAGTTCAGGCCTCTGTATATACTTTTTTTAGTTTAACTGCTTCAACAATGCTTCCTACTCTCTGCTACAGCATTAACGAAACAGCGATACCAAAAACGGACTCTCCAACAAATCGTACTGGCAAATGAATGAATAGCTGAAGGCGTCGTACGTCTTCACTAGTCGTCGCTAAACGACGCTTTAAAATGACCCTTAAATTTATGTCTCATTCGACTCGTAGTTCAATAGCTTTCTACGCTGCTTAGTTGCTCACTCTGTTCCTCTATTTTACGACAGGAGGAAGGAGAAAGATCGAAACCAACCAACAACAAAAAAAAAAGGGTCAATTAGTTAGTTGATGAGTGGTGTGTTAACAATTGTGCCGTTGTACACCATCAACCATCGACACCATTGATCATCCAGAAAATGTGGTTTAGTTTGGAATGTAACCCAGGAATTGTGTCCTCAGTCCAATGGGTTCAAATTTCCCATAATTTAAAGTGTGAGTTGGCCTCTCGTTAAACCGCCAGCTCTTATAAAACGAAACCGGAGCAACCAGGCATTCGCGCTACCACCGGTGATTGAACTCGTTTCTATCTTCAACACACAAAGTTCAAGGTTGGTAGGCGAAATTCGTCCCCAATCCTTCCGCCGATTGTTACGGTTTGTACTCCGCTCAATAAAAAGATGCCATTCTTCTCTCAACACATGCGACAAGTGTTTTCACACCAGCAGCAACAACCTCATCCCATAACGGGAGTGTTCAATCGGGTGAAACGAATTTTATTATTTATGTTTTATGATCGATTGTTACCGGTCGATAGGCATGGGGCTTGGTTGGGCGGACAATCACCGGCGCCACGTTTGTGCATCGATCGAGCTTGATTGGTTCGCTTTTTGGCAGCCACGCGTTAGAAAATTAAAATAAAACACACCGAGACGCTCTATCTCGGCAACTCATCGGCAACCATAATCATAAAACTCGCTGGCAAAACTTGAGTTGTAAAATGTTAAACAATCGAAACGCCAGCTTTGCGTGCGCAATGCGTCCGATTCAGCCCGAAACCGCACCAGTTTGGCAAAACAATCGATCGAAAACGGATGAAATGTAAGATTCCTCAAGCTCATAAAATTCTGATGGATGGGAGTAGGGATTAAAGAAACAAACGTTTGTGTTTCACAAACATCTCACACAGCTTTTTTTGCTGTTTTTTTTTTAATGAGAGGTTCGTGGGTGATGAACACAGTGGTTTGATTTGTTTTTATAAACATTTATATCGTGCATTGTTTAAGAACGATTTTATTTACTTGCCTTACTGCATACGATTTATGTTATCATTCGTCGCTGGATAGTGGCTCTGCGTACTGTTTTGTTTCCTTTGGCTCATATGATGCGTTAGATAACGAAGCTTTGAAAAACTCCTTCTTGCCTGTTCCTCAACAACTAGTGTACCTCGTTTGCCCCTTTCTCGTTTAAATATTGCGCCAGTCCTTGTCCTCGTCAACTTTCCCCTCATTGTGGCTGACTAGTCCCGATGTGTGTAAGTAATTACCGCGATATTATACTTATGTGTGTTATATCAAAGGTATGTGAGTCAATTGTATACTTCTGCCTCCTAAACAACTCCCGATTCGTCATTATTCCACAGCAAAAAGGATTTATTCCGAATAGATACACTTCCTCTAAATTCATTCGCTTTCCGTCCTTTATATTCTCTCAACCGTCATCCCCCATCACCTCCTCTTAAAGAAAATATCTCAAAACGGAATAAATACTTACTTTATTTGTTAGCTTCGATCCTACTTGTCCCATAGTTTATTGGCATTTGGGTGTTTGGCTAGACATGGGTCTCACATTCATCCACCATACGGAACTTTTAGTGTCTAGGAAGTGGAAACCCTATTTCGTGCCTTGATCAGATCACTGTTGAAGTATGGATCAGTGATTTGGTCCCCCTAGGACACACGTTGATCGTATCGAGCGATTTCACCGGTACTTCAGCTGTTTTGTAATACGAAAATCCTCTGGTGATTTGTCCACCTGCCTTGTTTCGAGGCTGGATGCAGTTTGCTTGGTTTTCAATCCCTAGAAGTGCGCCGATTCCTAGCTCAACCACTGCAGTTCTTTTGAATGACATAGATGCTCCCGTACCACGCGAGCCAATTCCCCTGTTTATTACCTCTCTTTCCCTTCGACCGCGTCTTCCAATTTTCGTACTCCCTCGCAACACAGGAGTGGATAGTAGAGACCCACTTCTGCGCGTTCCGAGCCTTTAATTCATCGTCCCATCTGTTTGATTATCACCACCCGTTACCCTTCCTCCGTTCTCGTTTATTTTCCTATTTATTCCTTCGCATTTTCTGCATATGATTCATTCTGAAAATAATTTCAATAAAGGACACAAATAATGTAATATCATATATCGTTTGATACTCAATCGAATTGTTACACATACTGAACTGGCATCGCTGGAGGATAAATAGCATAATTCAACACTCATTCAGCAAAAACTGAAGCACGAGAAGCTAAGTAAAGCTACACCTAGTACATAATGATCACTTTTCTGGAAAATAAATATAAACAACAGATTGACGTTTGTTGATTTGACACAAAACTGTGCAAGCGAAGTTCGGTACCAAACTGTCAAACATACTGTTGTGATAATTTAATAAAATTAATATGAATACAATTTGTAATGCAATAAAAAACTAATTGCACAACAAGTATGATAAAATCCTTTTTTATGCTTTTTGGTGCAATCTATTTGAACGCAAATAACAATGATGAGATTTTTCCCATCCTGACGGCCGCTATTGTGCCTCCTGATTTGCTATACATATTGTGGTACAACCACAACTTGCCGCTCATGAAATAAACAAAGCGCCAATTCGTACTAATCACAGCTATAGAAGCGCTGACAGTCGCAACACGTGCGGGCTTCACTGAGAATATCGCGGTTTTAGGATAAAGTACGTTCTAAACACACAACCCCAGCCAGTGAAATGCAAGCAACAGGAGATATTGCTGCCCCAGACGGTTCACTACAGCCCAGTTCTGATCCAGTGACGGCAGGCACGATTAATCAGACAGTGCCGTGCATCGAAAACTTTAATGAACAATTTTTCAAGTACCGAAATCCACCAACACCGGATGTGTGCAGCGAGTTCAGCGATGTCTCGATGGAAGAAAGCGCCAGTTACGGTTCATCGGTTGCCGGAAGTAGTGTTTCTACCCGAAAATCAACCACCGATATAGATCGTAGGTATTGTGCAAAGACACGCAAGGCGCGTCAGCTTTGCCGGTACCGCAAGTGGTTAATCCCGAAGAATGCAATAGTTGCGCTGAACGAGATGCAGGGTGACAAAGCACCGCAGTTTACGGTGAACACGGTAGGAACGGAGACAAAAGTTGAACTGTACATCAACAACGTCAAGTACGCGGTGACGGAAAGGAACAAAAACCTGGCGAAAGCAAAGGTATCCGAGCTGGCGCTGCGCGATCTAATCTTCACGCAGATCACAAATCTTGACGCGTCGTCGCAGGGACTGCAACGCAACCAGGTAGAGGAGCTGCCAATGGAGCATTTGGCATCGTTTGCAATCCACAAGCTGCTTGACGAATGGAAAAAGGATGGATTCGTGCTTCCGGAGTCGCTTTTTGGCCCGCAACGGAAAGCACCGATATCATCAAATGACATCGGTTACCCGAAGACGGTCCGAACGATCGATAATCTACCGCCGGAAGCATCCAGCCACCATCCGACCAAACTGTTTTGCTTCATGCGCCCACAAACGACGTTTAAGGATCTTGGTTGGAACGGTGATCTAATAAATCCGGAATTTTCGGCTGGTCTGCTGGTGGACGGACAATACTTTACCGGTACCGGCCGTTCAAAGAAGCTGGCACGGAAGGCAGCTGCTGCCAATGCCTGTAAAGTGCTGTTCGGAGTAGTATTTGACGCTAGTGTAATGTGTGAGCAGGCCCACACAGGTGGACAGGAGTGTTGAACGGAAACAGTTTGGAAGCATTTAGATACTTTTTTTTCTTTCTTAGAATTTGTGGTTGAACAATCGACTTTTTCTCATTTTTGTTATTTTTACCAATGTCTACAGATAATAAAATTATGAACTCAGAACAGATCCGATTAGAGATATTGTGCCTCACCGCTTGGCATAAATTATGGAAGCTCACTTGACCCGTAATAAATCTGACGTCCAGAAAGCGTAGTTAAAAGATAATTTAAATGAAATTTAGCCTATTCTATTACAATTTTTAAATTCGATAAGTTGTTCACAAAATCGTTGCTCCGAAGATGATTCGATACACTAAGAAAGAAGTTATGGGGTCAACGTTGTTGTATCGTCTGGTCCAATAGGTGTGATGTTGCTCTTGAGTTGTCGTCAATACTTTCCAAGTACTTTAGCTGGTGGTCGGTAATTTAAAAGTCATATACTTCACGCTTTTCCAAGATCTGATGCGTCGTTTTTGCACCAGCTACAAACACTTGTCAATCGTCCTCTTGCGTTACATCGTTAGAAGATATCGTGTGACTATTTATTTACTAGTCATCTGATGTAGGGAATGAGACAAATGCAGAAGTTAGATTATAGACCGATAGAGATGTAGAGGCAGCTACACCTCGTCTCGTCATAGAGGCTTTCAAAAGAGCTCTTGACGAAAATAGACCCCAGCAGAAAAAGACGTCAGCAGATTCGACCTGCAAGGACTAGGGCAGGACATCGATATCCATTACGCTTATGGTCTTCTTATTCGCCCCTAACATGACATCAGCAAACTCAATGAAGTTCGTTGGTGTTATATTACATCCTACTGTAATGGCATTAGAATTGAAATCTACGAGATCTTTGCGTTGACTTTTTGCATTCGTACCACGCGGAATTATATGTTATACATATTGAAACTTGACGCTGAAATATTTCCTGTATACTTCAAGTCTTCTATTCGCCAGATATTTTACTATTTAATTGCTGAAATTTGGTTGGGTAAGTATTAAGGTCTCTCTATCAATCTTTTCGAGTTCTCGCTGATACAATACTAAGTTCCCATACGATTTTCCCGCAACTTACCCATGGTTCTTCAAATTGGTTTGCAAGATCAAATGAATCTCGAAGCTTACAGAACTGAAAACCTCCCGAGATGGGTAACAACCGATAATGCTCATAGATCATATATCATCAACATAGTGCACAACATTCTTCTAGGCTTCGATTGATCCGGACATCTTAGCCCGTTTTCCACGCTTCAAAAAGTCAACGGTTCCAAGCCACAGTGTACACCCAATGCCGAGAGGGCAATTGTCGATAAACTCGGCGATGATTGCCCCGTTGCGCTAGTAGGGCATGCTATGGTTGGTGGTGCCGATTTTCGATTGTGCCAAACAATGCGGTAGTTAAGATTGCATCTTAACAAAATGCAACTCCGGTTTCTGTGCTGCAATTGCCACGCGCTTGGGGTATGATAAATAAACCCGATAATTATTCGCCATCCGATAGTGTATGTGTGTTTCTGTGTGCTGCTCCCGGTTCCCTTTTGCGGTGTAACGTTTCACGGTGGAATGGAAAGCATCGGGGATGGACCAACATCATACAAAACACCAACGGTCAATCCGTTCCGGAGCGAGATAGCCACCGTAGTGGGACGGTCTTCTGCGGCATTCGTTTTTAGATATCTTATTAACGAAGCGAGCAACAGCAACAAAAAAAAGCCTTCCATTCCTTATGCAAACCTTCCTCCCACTAGACCCTGGCACACTCTCTCTCTCTCTCGATTCTCAAACCTCTGTTGTTTCTTGCCTTGGCAAACTCCCGAGCACTTGAGCACGATAATCTTAACCATTTCCCGTTGCAACCGGATGCATTTGGTGTGGAGTTGGAAATTCGCGAAAGGTAAATTTGATGCTTCACGAAAACGAAAAAAAAAACAGGAGCTTACCAAATAACGATCAACAAAATAAGGCTTAAAAAAAGCACAGACTAAGAAAGTGAACTGAATAGCACGAAGAGATATCAGCAGCTTCCTTCGCTGGACCGACCGAACCATAACTCATTATGATTTATTGACGGTGATTTATCCGAGCGCTCGAGCCTTGATGGCAAGATAAAACATTTGACGGCGGTGGGGTTATGACCTCCCACCGTACCCACTCTCCCTCTCCCTTTTCCTTCTTTCGTCCCTCTTATCTTCACACCCCGTCAACAGGAAAAACAACCGGAAGGACTAACGGGCATACCGCGGTGAATGAAATTGTAGAAGATCTGAACGGGGTACGTTGCTTTTAAAAAAATACACAAGATGAATTAAATTTAACGTTTCGCTCTTTTACAACAGGAAATGATAAACGTGAACCAAAGGATACACGAATCGACGAGCTTAATATTATATTCAATTAAAGCACGCCAATGATCAAGTACCGTTTGGTTGGAGCTAGTAAAGGTAGGTCATGAAAAAACGAATGGAACTCGAAAAAAAAAAACACACACAGGAAATAATCGTTTGTTTGAGTAATTGATCTTTTGAGACAGCAAATAATCAAAAGGTTGGTGAGAATTACTATGCAGATCAAAAAGAAATAAATTTAAGGAAAGTTGAAGAAGACAGATGAAAATAGAGTTTGAAGAGGCATACTTACGTATTTTTTTGATTTGGTGATTTACCTGCATTGTGGTTGTGACCTGGCCTTAGCACCGCTCATGATCTAGTGCCATGGTTTACTAATCCAGAGTGGCGGATCAAGCTACTTGGAGGACCTTGGCGAAATGAGTTATTGAGACCAGTAGCCATAAAAATCAATCGGGACCTTAGGCGGCTGCCCACCGTTAGATTCGCTACTGTCAATCCAATAACCCGGCTTAAAAGGATCTTACGGGCTGGGTCGACCGGTGCCATTCTCCTGAATAGAAGAGCTGAAGATGTGAGATCATTCTACAGCTGCTACTCGTTGTAGTTGCTCCTCCATTGTCCTTTCTCACATGTTGGTTGTTTCCAAACGTATGACAACCCTGGCTACCATGAGAGAGAGAGAGAGAGAGAGAGAGAGAGAGAGAGAGAGAAAGCTCGGACGGGTTAGGACGGGGAAATGCGTTAGGATTTGTTCGGCTTTTTTTTTTTTGCTTGGGACTAAGCAAATAGAAGTCAGGAAGGAATGACAGGACTTCGAGCGTCACTCTTGTTATCGGATTAAGCCTGAAATAAAATAGTATCATCGTGTAGTAAGTACTCTGTTCCTTTTTTCGGTTGTCGCTCAAAGCAACAGTGGGCATTTATCCCTCTGAGCAACTCCCTTTCGAATGCGTCTCAAATGGACAGCTGTGGACAAAGTCCATATCTCTGATGCTTTTATGAGTACTGAGACTATAGTACTGGGTACTATGATAGTATTCCAAGCATCTAGTTAGTTTGCTTATACTGTGACCCGTCACTGATTGTGTTCCCCAATTCTTTATCCCTATTCCATCGACCAGATCTCTGTCAAACGAGTCTTTGTCGTAAAGGACCCCGGTGCCTGGCCGGATGCTTTTCTCACCTTAACCAACCACATCTACTCAATAAATTGATCTTCTAGTTTCAGGTAGAAAATGTTGTAGTTAGTATTCAACGCCATAGAATTCTAGGTTGTTTATCTTCCGGTATATGCGGTGTGTGAGGCCACAAGGCATCGATTCAGTCTCCCATAACTTAGGAATAATGTAATAAACTTCATACACAAGTACTTTGGCTACTATTCCTTAGCATAAATGGTCTTCGATAATATTTGATTTATACTACTACTCCCCTAAGATAAAAAAATACACTTCAAGAATAATTGATTCAAATAACTTTTCCAATGCTCTTCCTTGTAGAATTTAATTAGGTCCTTTCAATTTCGTAGTCACTATATTTTCCCAAACCCCCACAAGATTGTCCTTTTTGCATGCCAATTCCCTTTTTCTCCGAACATTTTCAGAAAACGTGACAATTTTCCATACACAACCCTCCGCTTTCTTTTGTGACCTTTTCTCCAGAGACAGGACGAAACGATGAAAGATGGACGTTTCAAATTAGGGCTCGATTAAATTGGGCTAAATGATTCAATTCACGTTGAATTGTCTTGGGAGCATAGGAAGGGAATATTTTACCAACGAAACAAACGACCAGGTGCACCCCTAAAGGCCACAGGCCGAGAAAGCAACAACATGCCTCATGCCTGTTCGACTTTAATTGAATTTATGTGTTAGGAAATGGAGGTTTTCTCTAGTTTGCGTTTCGCAAACGATGCATCGGGAAGGTCAGGAATTCACATACCGGCTATAAGGGCATGCTTTAAGCGGGCGCCCTGCGCTTACGAGATGAATTCCTTTTCTTCTACCAATCCGCAGAGAGGCTGCTGTGCAAGGTGACGATTGATTCGTTCACGACGCCGACGTACTTAAGTGGTCACATCGGAGTGTGGTACTCACCCACTACACTGTGACGTCGTCGATACTGTCGATTGTTGCCGATATACTTTATGCAAATAGTTTGCGCTAATGACACAGGCTGAGAGCGTACCGGCTGGCACCCTTCTCGGCGGATTAAACCGCCACCGAGTGTGCAATAAATAAAACAAATCATGCTGCCGAGTGGCGGCGTGCGCCCGTCGTTCACGGTAATTGTGCAATTAGGCGCGTAAGGGTGCTCGGTGAGCGCGATCGGGGAATATTTGTTTCAATTGAAACTATCAATTGAAAACATCGTGGTGAGTTGGTTGCTTTGGTGTGATGGAGTGGTTTGTTTTGTTTTCTATTTGCGGGGTTTTTTTTTATTTTTTTATTGTGAGGAAGTAATTTTGCAATAGTTTACCTTAGCGCTAGTGCTTCGCGACTGCCTTGAGAAACGATCAATTAATTGCTCATCAATAGGAGCGTTCGTACATGATGCCTGTCTGCCATTGTGTTTTAATGAGCAATGATTGTGTCGCTTTAGTTTATGACATCTTTAAGATGATAAATGTGATGTGTTTGTTTTTAGTACACACGTTTTGTTAGTATAATTTATGGATAAGAGAAAAATTGTTACATTAATAGTTTTGTGTTGAATGCTTGATTGCTTGTATTGCAACGCAAGCTAATAGCATTAACGAATTTTCATACAAAACAATCTTAATAGGATAAGCCGTGTTTAAGACTAAGTGCGGTACCATGCAGACCAGATTTTGGTATTTTAATAACCATTAATTCGATTGTGCAGAAATAATCGTAAATAATGATAATTATTCACAATCCTTATCATGTTCGCTAAGTTGCGCCTAAGCTTTATTAAGAAGGAATGTGATGATCGAAGGTTTGATCCAACATACAAATTTTTAATCCATTTCAAGCTTGAAGGAGCATTTTTTTATTAACGTGTAACAGTGTAACAGTAACCAGTAATAAATTTTTTGTATTGTACCAAGCCTAAGCTCAATTAGAACTTCCAACAAGTGGTCTCATGCACATGCTTTAGAGTTGGATGTGGATTTGCATAAATTGGACATTAAGGCAGACATGTACGACTGTAACAGTGTAAACTTTAAATTTGGATTGACGCATAGAAGATGGTTCTCCTGAAAATCGACTTCCTGTACGGATTGGTTTTTCTGGTTTTAATGGAAAATCCCTGAGAAAAAAAGCCTGTGCTACTTGTACAGAATTGCTTCACATTGAGACATATCTTCCGATCGACACCGAGGGCTGGTAGTAGGAAGATCGTTCCGTAAAAGCAAACCGAAGCGTCGCACAGAATTTCGACCCTATTTCGGACAAGGTCATTCGTGTCTCCAGTCTCCATAACACGCACATTATCTCCGTGCTCTTCTTGTTCAGAGCACAAGATTAATATCAACCTATTAATTTGGATACTGAAGTGTTCGAAGTCGGGAGATCGAAGTCGAAGGGACATGAGATAAACACAGTGGTGGATTTAGACTTTTTAGGGTTCTAAGCAGAGTGGAAATTGCGGCCCTATATCACATTAAATTTAAGTTCGGTAAGTGTCTGATTTTTGCTATCCATGTGAAGCCTTGTAATTGGGTTTATAATTTACTTTCCCTACACTTGCACTAGTTAGAAAAACTGCAGACAAATTGAGGTGGAGGTAACGGTTTAAGTTATTCCACAAAAAGATGCGTCGCCCAAAGACGCCCTCAACGAAGGGGTGGCATTGACAAACTGAACCGCGAGCCCCCTGTAGATTTTCATAGACGAGGTTCGTACTGCTCTAGCGCGGATGGAAGTTTGGTGGGATTTACCCATCTAAGACGAAATAGGTTCTCTAGCCGGTGAGCTTCCTGGTGACCTCCAGCTCCGCCCATAGGTTAATCCACCACTGGATTAAATAAGAAATTGTTTAATATTGCTCTTTTGACTGTTTATTTACGTAACCTTCAATCTCTATTTTCTTGCACAGCAAGCATTATCTCAGATCTGTTAGTCTTTAAGGTATTTTTGTACATGTGAGGTAGGCAATATTTGTCGAGATGAAGATTATTTTTCAATTAAGTATCTGCTGCTGATTAGCATAACAAGAGTGGCGTCATACCCATTAGACGTGCACCGCGAAGAAAAATGGTCACAAAAAATGGATCATTCTAGGCAGAACCTCTTCCTGATGAGCTGTAAATTTAAGCAGAAAATTATCCATAATAATAATCCATTCAATATAACTATAGAACATAATGGAATTTTTTTTATTATATTGGTATTGTTATGAAAACAAATGCTAAATCGAAAATATTTAAATACTTTTCGACTCTATACCTTTAAATTATAGCATAAAATAATAAATCACCAGCATTCAAGTGTCTCTCGTCGTTCTTTTCCGTTGTATTGAAATACTCCAGTCATTTTAATACAGAATAAAGATTGAAAGGAAGATGAATCATGTAAATGCACCAAACAACCTAAACAACAACGGTTGAAAAAGTGCAATAAAGTCTCGAATGATTGCATCACTTTTTGCATCATAATAGAATAATGATTGATCATGCAATTTGTTTCTCATTTGTGTGATGTTTTATTGATGTTGTGCTATACGCTTTTGCATAACATTGCAATTCATTGTTTGTCCTTACAACCAACCCATCATGGCGAGACAAATGTGAATTCTGTCCTATTGCAAAGACTTAGGACTTAGCCATGAACAACTTGCATCAAAACTCCAACACAATCGATCTACGGCCAAAAATGTTGTTGTTACTTAAAATTCCAACACCTGCATCGCATCCTATTTTCAACCAACAAAATCAAAGCACTATTCCGCCAAACTCGTGGTTCATAAAAATGAGTTCCAATAACCGCTCGTACCGTAATGCCAAACTACCTTCACTAAACCTTAACTGACCTAACAGCAGAGAATTCGTACGTAATAACACGCTGCGTACGTGCGTAAGCAGCATTCAAAATAGATAAATTATTTGTTTATATTTCTCATTAGAGACACACACACACACACATTCATTGCTTCAGCCCTTTTTTGACTGACCTCCCATCCTAGGCTAAGCAGGAAAACCCCGTTGTTTGTGTTTTTAGTAACTCCGTCCGTGCGATTGAATAAACAAACGCAACTTCGAAAGGGCCCGTACTGAAACGGGTTTATTTGGGGTTGTTTTTTCGGTACCATTTTGCAGTTCGCATAAAATGTGTTGTGTTGTCCTTTCGTAGGACAACGTGCGCGTACACAGAGGAAGTTAGGCGCAACAATCTTGCACAACTGCAACCGTTGCCAGGAAAAAGACGGAAAGTCGTTTTTCGCGGAACGCCATGATCGTTGATCTACCCTTCGACGTGATCAAGATGCAATGGGTTAGGAGGAGAGGGGTGGTAGATGGAAGCGTCTTTGGGGAGGTCAAAACGGAAGCTTGGTTTTGTTTTTCCAACCCCGAATCGAATGCATAATGTCGCTAATGAAGTGCGGCTGTCGTAAATGGTGCGCATCGTTCGGCGAAAACGAAAGGCGTTAGGTACGGTTCAGTTCGGTTGCTCCAAAAGCGAGAGTTTGCTCCCTTCGCGTAGAGCCCTTTGGACAGTATTTTATGATTGCAACGGTTTTAAACGATGATTAATAACGATGCCACCGAGCGCATCGTTGAAGGTCCGGACAAATTGCTCACACTGCATCCTTAGCGCACGCTCGTGTTTTACAAATGATGCGAAATTAAAAAAAGCATTTTATTTTATGACTGTTTAGACAAGTGATCCGTTTGATGGCGATGTTCCCGAACTGGGGACAAGGAATCTTTTATACCTTACAGTAAGGTGGAATCAGTTAGTCGAATGTGGGTCGAAAGTCGAAATGATTTAAAACGTAATTTTAACGAACATTTCGACCCTTCCAATCTTTAGACGACCGAGGACCGAGGACCGACCAATGTTCCATTTTCGATGACATCAATAGTGACAAAAAGGGATGGTTTACTTCATCAAAAACATCTTGCACTGGTTGTTTTTATTCGGCATTCACAAACATATGCATTTTACAGCAAGTAAAACAATTTTTATAAATGTGATCTAATTAATAATGGCATAGAATATGGCTTTTATGACTCTGAATCTAGGCAGCGACTCGTTTCGCTGGGAAGAAGATATAATTTATGACCCATCCACCCTGGACGCTGGAAGACGATGTAGCCGATGCTCTTGGCCCTATTAAAGAAAACATGTGTGCCCGATGTACTCGTGATCAAGGGCACGCGGCGTTCGTTCCTTTGGAGTGAATCGTGTGAGTGTTGGAATTTTTCTTTCAAAAATCATGCTAAATTCAAATAGACGAAATTTGTTTGTCCAACTACATGCTCCTCTCAAGTGCTAGTGGATTGTCCAAGCGAATCAGCTGCTATGCTCTTCGAACGGCAGCCACGCTTTACAGCAGAAAACCATATTCAAGTCACGACCTCTCACGACGAGGCACATGAATTGCAATTTTTATTCTACATTATTCGTTAGCTGCACACTTTTCCATCTTGTTTTGTCCCATGCAGGGGTTTCCCGGGGTCCGGAACTATTCGATATCCCGTCAAGCTTCAAGCTCAGTCTCCGCTTCATCGCAGTTAGTTACCGATGAGTTTGTCGTGTCACTTGCTGTGAAGCTGACTCACCATTCACCGGTCAACCATTGATTGTGTTTGGTAGTGGAGGAATTGGCTCAGCCGAATGAAGAAAGCGTGCTATAAATAGCCGGGTGACCGTGCATAGGAGACGTCCCGTCGAACGGTGCAGCTTGCTCTGATCCATTGATTAAATGGGGAGTAGGGAGGTTGATATGAATGTGTGCCTGTCCCACTGTCATGACTTTGGGGTAGGTTCCCTTGGAGATAGGATAGGGAAAACCTGGAATAACTATCGGACGTAGTAGCACTGCCACAGCGCGTGAGAGATGGCGCTGAAGAATTGCATTTCTAGGGTGTCGTCTCGGCCGGGAATCGAACACGGAAGACGAATGTGCAGGCACCAAACAGTGAGCGTATCAAAACAGAGAGCTTTCTTCATATTTAGCTCGCCAACTATTGATTTCTCTCGCGTATGCTCCGTGCGCGTGTTGCGAGAAGAGATGGATGAATTTTCCCAACGAAACCGACGCGAAAGTGTTCGCGTGCCTACGACAATACAGAAATGCGTATCACCCCTTGTTGATGGGGAAGTTTTGGACAGTCGACTGTAGCACAAATGAACATCTCGGGGGGTGAAGGTTTGCATACTGTGGAATTGATTTGAATTATAAATTTAGTGAGCACAGTTGTATAGCTATTTAAGCAAACAACATGCCCTGTTAAAGTTACAGTTCAGCTTGCAGTATTAAGTTTATCTTAAATGCAAATTTAAAATAGCTCGTTTTGTACTGTAGTTTATTTTTGGACTCTAAAACGTTTCTTATTTAATGTACAACCTGGTTAACAAATAACAAATCGTTAAATAAACCTGAATTTTTATTTTTGAGTGTCTCCGGGGCCTTTTTTATAAAACTTCTCGCGCCATGTAACCCAGGACGTACGTACAAGCTCTTTATTTCAAAACAAGTAAAAATATCAGGTTCGTCTTTCTGAAGACCACAGTCTGCCTAAATTTGAAGGTGATTTTTTATATTTATTTTATTTATTTTAGGTATGACGGCTTGCGCCGTATTGTCTTTATATTTTATGATTTGATGTTTTTTTTCCTGGTTCGATAAGTTATGATCTTGTAAGAAGTCTAAATGAAGTTTGATTTGCTCGTTTATTTATTAGTCTTTCTAGAAGCTAAAAATTATTTATTTATTTATTTATTTATAATTAATAATGACGGTCCAGTGCCGTATTGTCAACACCGCTTGTGTTGAAAAAAAAAATTACAATCATATTGATAAGGCATTTCCTCCCTATTATTTGCCTTATCCCGGGCATACTCGGTTGTGGATGGTTGTGGTGATGGTGTTGATGATGCTGATGATGATGATGATGATGATGATGATGATGATGTATTCGTGGATGATGGTCCGGTTCTATTGCGGTGGCTATTGTAATGATGGTGGTTGGTTGCATCCGAATTCCGGCTATTGTGGTGTTGTGGCTGATCTATTGTTGATCATTTTGTTATGGTCTGGACTGTAACGAACAAATAAACATCGTTAAGACAGCACGAACATTTATTTGTCTGCGTACAGTGCTCTCCAGTGCATTCCAGCAATGACATTCCAACCTCAATCCAGTCAACGTCCAATCAAAGGATGATCGCAAGCTCTATCCCGCAGCAGCGAAAGCGACTTCACTACTCTCGAGACTGAGCCCGCCAAACACCCCGAACCCGACGCCAACGCTGTCAAACTCAATGTGCCAAAACTGGACTGGAGTGGAGAACACTGCACTTTCAACAACGCCTGCCTCCCTTTTACGGCAGTGTTGGAATCACCCTCGAGTGCTGTTGCCCAGTCATCGGATCACCCGTGGCACTACAAAAAATACACTTAAAACATAGACAACACAACATTTAACAAAAAAGGAATTGGGGAATACGAATAAGGATTGGAAGGATACTTGGGATGTGGAATCATAGGACAAGACCGTTGTCTCTGGCGAATCGGTAAATGATCCTCATGTAGAGGAGGTCCCTGGTAGCCAACACTTCTCTGATTTCTGTACCCGGTCGTCTGCCGACATTCTCGACTGCGCTCAACAAGGAGGGTCTTGCGGTTTCAAACTCCACGCAAGACCACAGAAGGTGATCCACATCGTGGAATCCGTCACCGCAGCCACACACTTTTGTCTGAGCCAGAGTTATACGCTGTAGATGAGCATTCAACGCAAAATGATTCGACATCAGTCGAGACATCATCCGTATGAACGCCCGGTCCACAGAGAGCCCATCGAACCAAGGCCGCAGGGACACTTGCGGAGAGATCGAGTAAAGGAAACGCCCGAGTTCATCCGCCTCCCACATGCTCTGCCAGCGAGACAGGAAAAGTTGCTGAGGGAAACGAAGGAACTCCTGGGCCGAGATAGGTCGGTCGTAAAAAGCGCCTTCTTGGACGCCTGTTTTGGCCAGTGAGTCTGCCTTTTCATTGCCGGGAATTCCACAATGAGAAGGGACCCAGATTAGCGAGATCCTATACGCCTTATCGAACATTGAGCCAAGCAGTTCAATGATTTTGATGGTGAGGAAATCCTGACTCTTAACAGCCTTCGGAGATCTCAGAGCTTCAATAGCACTAAGGCTATCAGTGAAGATGAAGTACTGGTCCGAAGGTCTCGCTGCTATCATCGATAGTGCGTAAAATATTGCGGCTAGCTCTGCGGTGTAGACACTACATGGCTGCCTCAATTTGAAAAGAGCTTCGGTGGACTCGCTAAAAACACCGAAGCCAGTGCCCTCCTCAGAGGATGATCCATCAGTGTAGTACTGGCTTATTTGGTCTAAATGACCATACTTATCCATGAAAATACCCGGAACTACCCTCGGGCGAAGATCATTAGGTATGGTCTTAATTTCCTCGTGCAATGAGGAATCTGTTATTAAAATGGAACTGTAGTTCTCAGGAAGGGCAGCACGATTTAATGCCTGTGGAGCGCTAGGATGCACTTGTAGGGCAACAAAATCTTCGTAGATCTTGAGGATTTTGCTCTTAGAACCTGTCTCTAGAAGCGCTTCAAAATTTTCTATTATCAAGGGATTTGATACTGAACAACGGACTAGAAGGCGAAGCGACAGCATTTCAAAACGTAGTTTGAGCGGCATCACTCCGGTCATCACTTCTAGGGACATGTTGTGTGTAGATTTCATGCTCCCTAGTGCGAGTCTAAGACAGCGGTACTGTAGCCTTTCGAGCTTGAGTATCAACGTATTGGATGCCCAATGGAAGCATATGCTTCCATATTCCAATACGGATAGTACCGTTGTCTTATACAGTCTCAGAACGTCTGATGGATGTGCGCCCCACCAGAATCCTGTGACTGTCCTTAGAAAGTTGATTCTTTTACTGCATTTTTGCACCAGACGGGTGAAGTGAGTACTCCAGTTTAGCCTAGAATTGAACCATACACCAAGGTATCGAAAATTGTCGGTAATTGATATCTTTTCACCATACAGAAAGACATCAATTTTCGGGTCATATAACCTTTTCTCCCTGTTTTTTCTCGTATCGCTAAAAGGAGAAAAGACTACCATCTCAGTTTTCGTTGCAGAGAACTTGATACCAAGGTTTTCAGACCACTCGGAAAGATTGTCCAGAGTGGTTTGTAAAGCCAGTTGTATTTCGTCGGCGTCTCTGCTTGCAACAGATATAACGCCGTCGTCTGCCAATTGTCTAAGACTGCAGTTTGGCGCTAGACAAGAGTCTATCTCACTAACATAAAAGTTATACAACAGGGGACTCAAGCAGGACCCTTGTGCCAGTCCATGGAAACTGGTCCGTTTTAACTGCACGTGACCATTGTTAAAATTCATAGCTTTTTCCGACAAAAGGTTGAATAACAAGTTATTCAACTTTGGTCCCAGGCCCGCATTTTCTAACTTTTGACTCAGTTTGTATGGAGAAACTGAGTCAAATGCCCCCTGTATGTCAAGGAAGATAGACCCCATGTTCTGCTTGCGTGCACGGGCAAGCTCTATTTCAGTGACCAAAAGCGCTAAACAGTCATTAGTACCCCTGGCTTTACGAAAACCAAACTGAGTACTTGAGAGAAGGTTGTTGGTTTCCAACCATTCTTCTAACCGTAAAAGAATCATCCTTTCAAGGAGTTTTCTCAGACACGAAAGTAATGATATCGGCCGATATGAATCGTGTCTTGATGGCGGTTTGCCAGGCTTCAAAATAGTGACAACTTTCACTTCCCTCCATTCTTGCGGGACGCTGTTGAACTCCAACATATCGTTGAAGATTCTTAACAGACGTTTCTTGCCCATGTCGGGAAGATTTTGCAGCAGTTTGCTGTTGATCTGATCCAGGCCTGGGGAAGAATTTTTGCTTGAAAGGAGAGCAAGCGATAGCTCAACCATAGTGAACGGTGAGTCCATGATAGGGTCACTGCCAGGCGCATTTTGATGAAAGTTCTGCGCAGGAACGAAATCAGGGCAAAGCTTGTGGGCAAATTCATTTAGCCACTCGCCAGAAAAGCTTTCGCTCTCGTTGATGTTGTTGCTGTTTCGCATCCTTCTAGCCATCCTCCAAAGCGAATTAAGTGATGCGGAAGGGTCTAGGTTATTGACGTATCTACGCCAATAACCCTTTTTCTTCGCCTTCAACAGGTTTTTACACGATCTCTCCAGTCCTTTATATTTTTCATATAAAGACCTTGAGCCCGTGTCCCGGAATGCTTTAAACGCCTCCCGCTTCTTATTAAAAGCCGCTTGGCAATCCTTGTCCCACCAAGGAGTGGGGGGTTTTTTGAATGTCCTTGCTTGGTGGGAGCGCCTTGTTTGGGCTTCAAGAGCGCACTTGTTTATAATTGAAACAAGTTTTTCGTACTCCTGAACTGGAGACAAATCTTCCAAGTCAAGAGAAAAAGCTAAAAATTATTCAATTCAATTTTCGCTTTTTTACATGTTTACAAACAACTATCGCTTTTTTGTTATTTGTGCTTGTTTTTACTATAACAACGTAAGTGGAATATATTTCCGATGAACTATAGCTAGCATAAGGCTGTGCTTACGAACAACCCTGCAATTCTTGTATCAAATACAACCCCGTCCGGTCTCAAAGGTTCATGCAACATCGGAAAATGGAAACGAACATTTTATCAAAACCTCGAATGAACGAGTAAAACTGTGATCGAATCTTCTCTCTTCCGCTGTTCCGCTCTAATGTACACGCACCGTAAAATGCGAGCAAATTATTTCCTACCAGCCGTGCCTGCGGTACTGCAATGAACCGGCAAGTGAGCATGAATGAACACACACTCGAGTGAATGGGCCGCAACACGCGACACGACGGATATGCGATGCTGCCCCATGCTGCTGCTGCTAGTCTCGCCGGATCGGCACGGTCGTCATTTGGTACGGGGTGCCCTACAACGTGCACTAGCCAGATAAACCGAATCAGTTGCTTTCTGCCGTTCGATATTTTCGCAGCTCAGCTCAGCGACCGCGACCCGTGTAAACAAGCGCACAGAGCCAACGGCACAGTAGTTCGCAAGGTGTCGTGATCGAGTCCAGACCGATCCGCGGATCTTGATCTTGAGTTTGTCCGTAGGGTAGACCGGTAGATTGGAAGTTGTCGGTTTCGGATAACCGAATGAATTAGTGGTGCGAGTTGCCGGTGAATTTTGACGTGACCTGTCCACAACCCGCGTGTGTGGGGAGGTTGAATTGGTGCGTGCCGTGTTTTCTTGTGTGAGTTTCCGAAAGGTAAAAAAAGCAGCAAATTTGGTGTGCGTGTTTGTGGGATCGGTTGGAGCCTTTCAACCGTTCACCCGGCAAAAGGTGGCGAAATTTGGCGCGCTACCGTCGACAGAAGGGTGCTCCCGAAAAGGTGATTAATTTCGTAAAATAGAAGAAATTGTCTTGTAAGAGGAAAGTGTCTAGTTGAAGTGTTTTTTTTTTTTTTAAAGTGAATGTATAGTGATTGTGGCCCCGTGTTTGAAGCTAATGTCGACGTCGGATTAAAGACCGACTTAGCAAAATAACTGCTCCTACAGGCTTGTGAGTAGCAGTCTAATAAAAGGTAAAGTGTGTATGAGTCATTCACTTTCTTCAGCTAAATGTATTGTCTGTTAAATAATTATGCATTTATAGTGCTAGTGTTGAAAAGCGATGGAGTTGAGAAAATTTATTTTAAACACACTTCAAAATGAGATTTTTGTGATTGTGAAATAAGCCGTGCTAAATGTTTGAGATACAAGTACGCCCACATTCATTCTAGTAGGATTGCAACAACAGTGTGAAAAATAACATTAAAATACACTCTAGAAAGTGTGTTGCTCTAGAAAGCAAGGGCATCAATTATGCTGCTTTGCATTGAATAATTTAATGCTCAATCAAATGCAGCACCATCAGGGATGCTTTCAAGTTCACGGTCATGGTTCATCTTGGGAATGTTCGGGTTCGGTTTGAGTTCATCCCAGCCATACTTAGGACCGTCTAGACTCTTATAGACCTTTTGCTGGCGTTGCCCACTACCTAGTGCTTTTCGGCATACTCTCAAGAAGAGTGTGATTCGTTATTGTTTAAATTATCATGCCGTTTTACCGTCCTTTTCTTGGTGGTATCAGATCCCCGTTTCCCGTTTGCATTAAACTGGCAAATGGTACACATGCACACAGTGAAAAGGGTACTCGAAGCCCTCAGCTCATCGATTCTGCTGTGTGAGAGATGCTTAATGGTCCTTCTGGATCAGTGTTTGTGGTTTATATGCTCTTCGCCAGTGTGCTTCAGTGTGCCATGGCCGGGAGAATCGGGTTGAGGTTTTTTTTTTGTTGCTTTATTACCGAAAAGGTCAAACCCTTTAGGGAATTTGAGAACCAGGAACCGTGGTATGCGGGGAAGAAGTGTCCCTGTTCCGGTCTGTCGGCATGCAAATCGGAATCTTCTCTGTGTGTGCTCGTTGGTGTACGGTTAATGTGGTCTCCCGTGGTAGATTATTGAGAATTCATATGCACGGTGACACACCATGGAGCTTGTTGGAGTGGAGATATACTAGAGGAAGTTCTGTTGAGTTATATTTTGGAAAATTAAGGCTAGTTTAAACTGCTATAGTGTTGAGGTCCGTCTTTAAATTAGTGTTTCTACTAGTTTTTAAAGAGTGGGCTCCAAATTTCCTTGAATTATTTTGAAATTTATTCAAATCTACTTTGCATAATTCGAAAAGTGTTCTGTTTGCCAAGAATTTTAATTTAGTCATTTATTTAAATTAGTGCAACTAGTGCAATTATTTTGAAAAGTGCAATTACGAACAATGACGTGTCTGGAATATTGTTTTCCTTCTGCGTTTTCGATGATAAAACATATGAGACAATGATATTACATTGAGCATCAACTTTTTGTTTCTTTTTGCCAAAATAAAAAAGGCGAAAATATTAAACATTCTTCTTCATCTTATTCGAGTGTGGATTGTATCCTCACTGTGGATTGTAACGGGCGAGGCTTCGCTCACCCGTTCATATTTAGAGGTTTACCTCACTCTATTTTGCCTTTCGACTTCTAAGAGTCATATCGGCGATATTAAACATAATATTATAAGAGAAAAGGCAAAGTGCATAAAATAAGCATTCGAATCAAGAAGTAACTGGATTGCAAGATTCAAGAAAAGGAAAGATTGAGAGGTTCAGCTGGTATCCACAACATTATTCTTAATGGTGATGATGTCATCTCATGGGTAAAGGGCCATAATTTAGCTATCATAAGGTTTAAAGACTAAGCAAGTACTGGAATGTACTTATGAGAATATATTTTCGATTATAACGAGCATAGATTGTTTTAGGGAAAAAAATTAAAGGAATCCAACCAGCACATATCTTATCATTTTGTATTTGTATGTTGTAGGAATATTTTTTTTTTGCATGATTTTGTAGTATAGTTTCTACTATAAATGCATTATTTTATTTGCTGTTTTGTACGGATAAAGAAAGAAGGGATGAAGCCGAATAAATGCTTTACAAACGGATTATTGTTAACTGCCTTTAAGTGGCTAACTAACAACCCAACGAAAGAAGACGAAATAACAAATAAAAGTAAAAATCTTAAAGTAAACTGTTTTAAAAAAACATTTTTCAACACTTTCAATACATAAGAAAAATATTACATTTAAAATATGTGCAGTACCACCACTGCTTGATGTAACATAGACGACGTTTACGTACAACTTCCAACAATGTCTGTACTATTTTTTACTGCAATTAGATTTCTTGCTTGACGTGCCGTTATTCTCATTAATAAAAGGAATAAATTAATTTCTTGTTTTACATCCAGAAACCAAACCAGACCAAGCTCTCAATTGTATAACACTGCCAAAATATATTTGATGATAGTGAGGTTATTGTATAATGTTGCTATTTTGATATATTTTTTTGTGATTTTAGTTTAGGTATTACGGTTTCGTATCCTCAGCTCTTCTTGAGCTTATTTTGGACAAATATCTCAAGACATTTTCTCCTTGTTTTTTGCCTTATCCCGGACATACTTGGCTTGATGTTTTGATAGTTTTAATTAGTTTTAAAATTTTTGTTCGGAGCAGAACAACACACATATATTTCTTGATAAATCCAAGACAATTGCTTGAAGAAAAAAGACTGCAATTTATACTAATAAATAAACTGACTGATAACGAATAAAGACTTATAAGGATTGCTTATAATTTTGGATTATATTGGATTATCTTGCGCAAAATAGAATGAAAATTTATTTGAATAACGTAACATCGGAAAAGAGTCATCTTCAGATGCTAATACGTTCAACCTTACCTTTCTTTTAAACAGTCGTCGATTCCATTTTTTAGGTGCGCCAAGTGAAAGCAAAACTTTACCCATAACACGTGTTACACGTTTATTACTAAGTTAACTACTTTGCCCAAAAAACCAACGCACGATAAGTTGCGTTGTTGAAACTTCTCTAATCAAACGCTGCCTTACATTCGCGCCTTGAGACGAGCGGAATCAATCAAACCCAGTTCCTTGGAACTCGCAATCGACGACCATCATCAAAAATACATAAAAACATGCTTGGTGTACAAACCGGGACCACAGTGCTCTGTGTGTGTGTGTGTTTGCTTTTTCGCTGTTGCACGAGCGTGCAGTAGTGGACACGTGGGAACGTGGAGATTGCTCGGCGCTTGCCATCTCTAGTGGCGATGAAAACATCATTTAGTCCCACATCTTTCCATCATCCTAACGCCTGAACGGAACCGAACGACGAACGCTAACCCATTTCCTCAAAAGCAAACACAACCACACACACATTGAACGATCGATCCCAACGCAAAATCAATCCACCTTCCCACACAAGCTAAGCGCTTAAGATTTTGGCACGTTTTTTTTTTGCTCTTCCGCCCGCTACCACGTGGTAGACGGCTAGAATGATCATCATAAAAGATATAAAAATAAAGTGCCATCCAACTGGGAGAGAAAAGAGAAGGACCGCTCGTGATCGTTCTATTACATCGATAACCTCAGAGCCATGGGTGAAGGAGGAAAACGGAGGCAAGAGTAGCGGCCAATATCCTTTTTCTCATCAAAATCATCTCAACGGATAGGTTTTCGGGTGCTTTTTTTTTTGGGTTGCCTGCTACGCGAGCTTTATTGGTGGTTGCCATCAAATTCATCGTCGTCCACGCTACGATGTTCCGGTCCCGAGCCCCCGTTGTTTCCAGCCCTTTGCTCCAGAAGGATGTGGGAAAATCTAAACGAGTTTTGTTGGATTTCATCCATTTCTAGGCGTTTTTTGCGTACGCATTGCCCGTCCCAGGATTCTCCACCCATGAAACGTGAACATTTCGATCCGGGTGCGATTTTCCCGTGGTGAATGGGGGAGCGAAAAAAGAAATTGCGCTTGACCACAGTTTTATGTGCATTCATTCACAATTTGGGTCACTTTTTCGAATAGGGAAAGAGAAAAACACACACAAACAGAATTTTCTCCACTCGTTCGAATCGGATGGTGTGGCAAAGCTGGTCAGCTTTTCGCACAACCTTCCGATTCCTTCAAGTCTTTTTTCCCCCCATTCAACTTTTAAGATATTCACATTTTTATTTCATTCACGTTGGCAAAAATTATGCACCATTGCGAAAACTAGCCAGGCGACCATACCAACACGGTCAAGTTATGTAGCTTCTGCTGCTGCTGATAATAGTCTCTGGGTGCGGTGACACCTTCCACACTCTCTCTGCTATCTCTCTGCTGCACAGCATCCCTTCTGTCTCCCATTTACCTTCATTCACCACTGACGGCGACACTTATCGCACTCGCAGTAGAACTCGGTGCGTAAAAGAAGCAAAAGAAGCTTTTGTAAAAAAAAAAGCGGAAGGTTCCATCATCTAGATAAGCAAGTTTGCTAGCTAAAGTGTCACCCTTCGCACACACCCACAACATTTTGGGGAGAACGGGACGGCGGGGTGGTGGACCGGATGAGACTGATTTCCTGCATACAAAAAAAAACCGCTCCACCCGTCGCCATGGTGCAGAACGCGTAAAAGGTACGAGAGTTTGCGGGTTTTTTATCTGCCAACATTCCGCAGCATCTCATCACCAGCCAGGGCAGATGGTTGTGCTACTACCACGTGGAGGTGTGGTGCGAAACAACCTTCCACTCCAACACAAGAAGCAAAAAGCCAAAACAGACTGATATCATTACAACCGAGCATACCTGTTAGTTGTTCTTTTTATACTTGCTTCCTTCCTTCGGCACGATTGTTGGGTACGGCCTGCGTATGCGTCGATTTTAAGAATCGTGCGGGTGCTGCTTTTTACATTGGCAGACAGAAGACTGTCTTTTGTAGAGCAAATAAAAAAAAACTAAACAAAATCTTAATAGCCATACTACGTAACTAATGCTCTGGCTATATACTTAAACGGTTGTGGGTTTTGTTTGGTTACGGTTGGATTCTGGACGCGATTCTGGACGAAGGTTGTAATTTAGAATGGGAAAAAGTGTGACCTTTTCCACTGTTTAACTTTTGCATGGTTGAGGTGTTTGAGTAAGAAACGTTGAATGATTTCAAGTGGTAAGTTTTATAGCTCTCCTACAACTACTACTGCTCTTCATTAAAATACCGATCCTGCGGTAAAATTTGGACTTTTTGTTTAAAAACTTTCCTCCCTCACAGACAATTTCCTCGTCCGACGCGAACTGCAGTCCATGTAAAGGGAATAAATGGCGGGCCACTCCTAGGAGTAAGTGGCCGCTTCGTCTTATTGCATTCGTAGTGAGCATTGCCGAACTTTTTGACCGTCCTTCAAACTGGCAGTACTCACGGTCAAAGTTCCACTTATTTGAAAAAAGTAATTTTGAAAAGATTAGAGTACTATTCTCTTAAACCTTGACTTCAAAATTCCTCGATTTACTTGAGCCATCAGGCCAGATATAGAAATAAAAATAATTTGAGTTTTGAGGCGAAATTGGACTGAGGATTTGACCGTGATAGAGCCTGACTTGGAAGAAGAGTTTCAGTTGACGCAGAGGATCTCGAGGTGGTAGAGGAGTACGATCGTAACTTCGGACAACAACATAAGCGAAATGCCATCAGGCCAGATAAAGAAATAAGAATAATTTGAGTTTTTAGTCGGAATTGGTTTGAGGATTTGACCATGATAGAGCCTGACTTGGAAGAAGAGTTTCAGTTGACGCAGAGTTCTCGAGGTGGTAGTGGAGTACGATCGTAACTTCGGACAACAACATAAGCACCGAAATTGGCGCATTGTTCAGGGCAATCGTGCCTACTACGTGCATGCCTACCACAAACTCCTGTGATCCAGAAGACTCCAACAACACACGAAACGCACAATACATCTCACTACTGATACGTCCGGTAGTTTTCTTTTCGAACGGCGGATGCTAAGGAGTATCTTTGGCGGTGTGTACGAGCAGCTGTTTGGCGGTGCTGATGTCCTGATGGTAGTCAAAGCCGGAAGGATACGTTGGCTGGGGCAGGTGATGAGGATACCGGACTCATACCCCACCAAGAAGGTGCTCGTCAGCGACCCGTTCGTCACGAGGTGTAGAGAAGCACAGCGAGCTCGTTGGCTGGATCAAGTGGAGTCAAACCTGACAGAGATCGGATGCAGCCGTGGATGGAGGACTGGAGCTCTAGACCGAGTTTCCTGGAAACGGATTGGCGACCTGAGCATGTCTACACGACGTGTTCAATAGATTAGGCCAGATGGCGACTAAACTATATGACAAACGACGGGGGTATGGTTAGAAGCAGAACATTGATACCTTTGATAAAGTCGGCAGAAAGAATCTAGGGCTCAAAGACATCACAAACAAGGAAATGGAGATCATTTCACACTGTAATAGCTTCATATTTTGTATCTATTTGTCAGGACGACGTTTTACTATAAATGTTGTATTGATGTTAAATTATATTGAGTAACAAGAATTGTTTTTCATACAGTTTGTGATCTTATCCTTTTAAATGATTCGAGGAAACGAAAAGTCAAATTTCAATTGAATTTTTGTATGTAATTATGAATCAACTAGCAGTTCCATTTCTGGTCTTTCAAAAAGCAGAGTGGGAAATCAAATCCCATCCAGTCCGTTTTCTCATTAACAGAATTTACTTTCCAAGTGCGAGTAACTTTCATCAAGAATCTCAAAGGTTGTCAAATTTTTTGAGTTTAATATCCAACACAAGTCTATAGTCAGCCACATTAAAGTATCAAAAGATAGAAGGAGAGGAAGAAAATAATTCTTCAGTTATATAAATAGTAGAATTCAATAGTATAAAGAATTCAATGTTTTATAGACTACAATAATGAAACTTTATTTTGAAAGTTGATCTACAACTCACATTTAATAAGTCTTGTGAGAGACTAGAAGTAATTCAGGAGGTTTCAACGGAGGCAGGGCCAGTACTAGAAACGAAATTCCTCAAGATTTAGACCAAGATCGAAAACTGCCGTAGCGCATTAAAAGATGATTAAAAAGAAATGATCATTTTGGGTATATTATTAATCTTCCAATTTTTTAGCATAGATGTGATCTAAGATCATTTACAACTAGAGATATTGGAAGATAATGCTACTCTTAAGCTGGTTGAACCTAGCGTGTATAAATTGCTTTATTATGTATACATCATTTTTTGTCGTACCTTTACTGCTCGACGCTTACTCCCTCGACGCCCTCGGTTTGGGCAGAATCAAGCTGGTGTCTGGTGAAGTCTTCTTGAAAGAAATAATATTGAACAATTCGCTCTAATTTCTTTACAATGTTAAGATCTTACTATCATCACGTACCACACTTGTGCCACACCAAAATGAGCTCTACTGGCACGATCCAGACACGCATTACTTGTCGCGTAGTTGTCACATCTTTTGCCCCAGTTTCTTGCCTTCCCCACCTCAGAAAGCTGTTCTTCCCCAGCAACACATCCGTGATCGAATGTGCGTAAGATGACGTACAGAATAAAAGAAAAAAAAGCTAACGCTGCTGATAAAAAGACCCTCGGAAGCATTTACAACACCACACACTGCCAGAAGGCAAAGGTACACCCACACATGTTTCCCACCCTCTTTCACCCCACCCCTGAAAACGACTAGCGGCCAAAAAATTTGATTACACCGAATGTAAATATTGATCTTCCCGTTCGCGTTCTCTACCTTCGCGTTGTTGCGGCATCGGACCGTTTGACGTTCTTTACCGTGTTGGGGGAGTTTGGGGGAAATTTGGGACCATGATGATGTTTTGCAACCTTATCCCGCGTGCTTTTTCGACGACCTTCCCGACCAGAAGGGAATTCGTTTTAAACTCCCAATGTTGACTCTACCTTTTGCCCGCAATCTTCGGTCCCTTCTACCCGGCTCTGCTGCTCGATTTGTGTATGCATATGTGTGACGCAATTGTTTTCCTTTCGTGGGTGATTTTTTTTGGACGAATCTTTTTTCCCCCTGTTCAGTTGGGAGTCAGTGGTGTAGGTGTACGGTTCCTCTACGTATCGAAAGGGGGCAAGAAATTAGCACCATCCATTAGAGAACGACACGTGTTCCGGTGATGATGGTCACCGGTGAGTTAACCCATACACACCCCGGTAGGGTGTGTGTGTGTACATATTATTTATGGCACATAACTTCCTGGTCGGACATGGCAATCGGTAGTTCGAGAAAAATCGATATCGAAATCGGTTCTTGATGAAATCAATCCGTCAATGCCGGTTCACCACCATGGACAAACCTCGGGGTTGCGTGGGGATCTCGTAAATTATCCTCTTATTTGCTGTATCTTGCCATGTCTTTGTGACGCAGAAAAAGAGTCTTCGATAGAAAATCTCTGTTTTGTCGAAATGGATAAGAGGAAAAGTTATGGATGCACCCTAGAGAGACGAGTTTTTAATTTAAAAAGGGTAACTAATATAAACGATGCAACCCTTAAGCTTTAGTTCCTTTTTAACATTTACCCCAAAGGTGGCACCCCTAATCACAGAACTATAGGCGATCTTTTACTACCTCATAAGTTTCCACTGCTTAGGCCAGTCGTCGAATTTCGTGGAACAAGAATCCTCATCCTCAATCCTTCAATTGGTACCGTGCGGCAGTTAAGAGTTGTAATCCTCCTCCAAACATTTATAATAATCCTCTGCAAGGACACGGCAGTCCCGCGCACGCCGTAAAATGTTTACAACTTTTCAGCGGAAACGGATTTTTCAAACCTTCGAAGCTTCCAAAACGACCGGTTTCGTTTCTAGGAAATTGTTGCTACTTCCTTCAGATGAGAGTTGAAAGTTTCGCCGCCACTGGCCGCCACCTACTTGCCTTTTTGGGCCGGGCGAAAGAGTTTCGATTTAACGACGCTTAATTCCTGATTGCTGTCTGTCCGCGTGCCACTCGATTGCTAATATTTTGGTGCGGAACCGTATTTTACGAGCGAAGGTTTGTAACCTGCTGTGGTAAATAAAGAACGGTTGTGCCTTATCCTATCTCGTTGGCTTGAAGCCATTTTTGGGGGCAGATACCGAAAGGTGGGTTTTATGATGGATTCGTTTTTTTTTTTTCAACTCCTACACGAGTCCTCCAAAATGATCGCTTTGTGTGTGCGCTTTGCTTTTAAAGACGACCACCGGTTGGCGTATTTTGTAAAGTGCCCAACGGTGGGGGGTCATTTTTCCAAACCCGTGCCGTTATGATCAATGACTTCATCAGCCCCCATCAGCTGACAGTTACGGTTAAGGAACGCTGTGTGTCATAAAACACCGCGCCAAACACACTCGTCGGTTTTGCATATCAATGATCTTCTTTGAGATAGATCGATATCGGTAGGAAACCGCTACAGGTTAGCTTCCAGCTTCCGTGAGCGGAGGATTTAAAGTTACGGTCGCCTGACGGAAGAGAAGCTTTCGAGTGATGCTGGAGACACACAAAGAGCAACAGAAGACAGCAAATAACAATCACATTCGTTCTAGTGTGCAAATTGCAGAAAGATACATTTTCAATTGCTTCAGAATGGAGAAGCAGTACTTATAATACAGAAAACATCTTAAAACAACAAACAAAAAATATAAAAATCGTTCCATTGAACGATACAAAGTATGCGAAACATATTTACTTTCCCTCGAGCTACAAACGAACGATTCCAAATGTTCCGAAAGGAATCGAAAACGCAACATTTCAACGGCACAACATGGTGCTTTGCATGGTTATTAAAAAGTTTTTTATGCTTCAGAAAGAAAAAACAACAAACCGAACGCATACCTTCCACGGGGGTACAGCGACCAGAGACTTGTTTGCAAGGATTGTGTCATTGAGAAAGAGGGGTTTTGGTCGACCCATTCTCCCTGGAACCAATCTGCAAAAAGTTGAACATTTTGTGCGAAACCTCTGGAAAAAGGTTAATAGAAAATGGAATTCCATGTAGACAGCATCATCATCATCATCATCAGTTCGAGAACACTCTCTCGTGAGTGCGTTTCGAATTAGCCAACTTTTGACAGATCGAGAAAAATCGGGGGAGGCCAAAAAAGCATGGCAAATGTTTGCGATTTGGCTTCAAAAACAATGCCGAAGATCGTTGTGCTCGTTCTGAAAAAAAATCCTCACAAAAAATTGTTGGAATGGAGCGCATTGGAATTTTCGAAAGAAGGAAAAAAAAAGCTATACACAGCTTCCATCTTGTTAGATTCCTTTTTTTTCTAATCGGAAGAAACGTCCAGGCACATGTGTGGTGCCCTTTCGTAACGCAGGTGCGAATTGGCATTCGGTGTGTTGCCAATGCAAATGGGAAACTGTTTAGCAAGTGTTAGAATAGAAGCACAACAAACATGTTTAAACCCGATACAAATGTAATGCTGATGAGCTGTGTTTCTTCCACGGCTGGCTGGGTTCCCCGTTCAGCACTAGCAGCGTGTCGATAACGTCATTGGAAGGTGTTGAAAAGCTGCTTCGTATGGTCAATTTGTGTGGCGGTTTGTTCAATAGACGACGGATTGAATGGTGAATAGATTTTGGGGGGACGTTCGTCGAGGTGAAACATTAGAAAAGGAAGTGATTTCTAATAAGTGTGCTCAGCAAATAGTTTCAATTCAATTGAGTTAGTAAAATATTTGTCTCCAAAGCTAGAAAACTGACACCTGCTTGCTATTTCTAGCTGATCGTGAAAACTGACCAGTAATTAATAATAAAGATTTTAATTAATTTTTGATTTCCAGCAACAATCCTTTTGCAATTCAAATGTTCAAAACATTATAGGAATCGTTAAGTAAATGAAACAAGAGACCACATTTCACCAGTGAAAGAACTTCAACATGACATCAATTGCTACATAGTGGCTGTGTTGATAGTAAACGAGACACGGGTACCGACATATGTTTAAGCGCTTTTGACCAACACCACTTCCACCGTATGCTATAGTAATTCTCTTATCAGACGCGTGAGGTATGTGTTTAGAAACAAATAGATTAGATAGCTTCTGCTTTAGTGTTTATAGAGATAAACTAGTATCATAGGCCAGTTTCCTACGCATTCTGCTTCGATGTTATCATTATCTTCTGCTGGTAGTATTTTGAGCGAAACTACACCTACTACTAGCTCCATTATCACTGACTTTCTATCAGATTTACTTAAATATTAATTAGCCTAGTATCTTTATGTGCTAAGTAGTAAATCCTTGTTCTTTACGAAAGATAGGTCAAGGTGCAAAGATAGATTGGCCATTATCAAATAAGACGCTTCGGCTCAAAGGCTTAGCAGTATACATTCTTCAGCTAATAACAAAATGGATGCATCCTTGTGAGAAAAGTTTGTGTGAAAGATCTTCTTCTTCTTGGCTTAACGAACTCTAAGGTCATGAGGGAAATCGAAATGGCTTACTAGACTGTCGATACTACGTAGTAAGTTAGTCAGACCTCACTACGGGGGGACGGACCGGATAGGATTTGAACCTCGGTCCCGCCGTATGAAGACTGGCGCCGCTGTCGCCTACACCACCGGGCCATCCAGTGGTGTAGGAAAGATCTAGGCGTGTTTATTGATACAAGACTGACTTTCGAGGAACAACTCGATTATGCCGTGGCAAGGTGAAACCAAGTGTTAGGCTTGGTTACTTACTTGATGCAGAAGTTCCATGATCCTGTCTGCATCAAGTCGCCATACTGCTCTCTGATTTGATCTCTGATGGCCTTCCTCGACCTGATCCTTGATGACAGACAGATCGCTACGATCTCGGCAAAGCTCTCAGTAAAGGAGCATTTTTCCACTCTTCTCAACTCGGTTGGATGTTGGTTGAATATTGAAAATTTCAAATCACCAACAACACCGAGAGGGCTAATTCAGTCCGTCTGTTTTAATTCAATAAACAACAATGTGCAATGGATAGGAACCATGTAGAGCACTTATTTCAATGCATAAAATAGTGCCAATTGTACTGTGGATTAATAAAGACAAAAACGGTCAGCAATTTAAATCGACCCGGTAGCGCAAGTTGTCAACGTCAAGGAACTAGTACCAAATCTCTAATCCAGGTACGATGGTTAAATTCAGTTGAGGTAGTCGATAATGGAAGGGCAGGGTCTCTCGAGGTTGTTTGATAGCCCATGAGAAATTCTAGAAATTGATATAATTTTTTAAACTTAGATCTTATGTAATTAGTTTATTTATTCGATGATATAGTGCCACAAGATGACAGCTAATGTTTGAACACTCTGCTTAAAGCTTTCCTTTTAACGAACGCTAATGTAAATACCTTCTTCTTTTTGGCTTAAGGACCTATTAGGTCACGTGGGTCATTAAATGGCTTGCTAAGCTTTTTTAAAACCACATATCGGAATATTGGGCAGGAAATAAAGTCTAGTACTGCACCTTGAAGATCGACGCCGCTATCATTAATTAATTTTTGAAGCCTTACATTGATGAGCTGTATGGTCCAAGTGTTACCAAGAATCATGTAAGGTACCCATTTTCACTAACAGACTGGTGTTCCTCATGGGGATATAATTGTGTGCGATATACTCTTTTAAAAGCAATATTAAACTTCAGGTTTGAACAACTTCTTTGACTCATGTTTCGAGAAAGATGCTTCTTCCTTTCTGTGTTTTTTGCTTTAAGGACCTTGTTATATCAAAATGTTGCTTGCAAGACAAGACTCATTTATGCCTATTTTTGCGCCCGGTTCTGTCGTGTGTGTGACTGACGTCTGGACCACCTAGTTTATTGATACCAGTGTTGATCCTGTTTCCTATCAGCATTCCCACATTCGTTATTAAGAATCGCTCGTGTTCTGTTACGCTCACTTAATCGTCTTTTCTTCTTAAACTGTAGCACTTATGGAGATTTTTTTCATTTTTAGTGGTTCAAATCTGGTGTAGCTTTTACCACAATTTTGATTCACATAAAGAACGAACTATACATTTCACCAGCAAGAAGGGTGAATGATCGGCAACCGCAGTATCCAAGTAACGTCACGTGTAACGCATGGTAATCTCCACAATACGTGAGAATATGAAATGATGTAACGCATTTGTCAGGTGTCAGGTGCCAAGGAGACGCTAAACATTCTTACCCCACTTTGTCAGCTTCAGTTGCTCATGACTCCATCTACCAGCGTCTTCGTTTTACGATCATTTAAGCTCTTTTCGAAGGTGAAAACGATGACACGATGATGTTGTGGTGGAAAGTTTTGTGACTCAGTTGCAGATTTGCTATTCACGTTGCGGATATAACAGTGCTGCTGAATATTTTATCTTAATTGTAATTTTTTTCCACAATTTAATCGATAACATTTATTATGTCTCAGCTTCAAGCAGCCGCTTACTGAAAGTTTAGTTTTGTTATCAGAAAGCAAACGTAATATCTCTCACATAAACATTCATCTGCCTATCAAAACCAACGCTTCGCCAGTATGTCATCCACCCACATTATGAAATCGATTCCCGCCGTTTCTTTGCCACCCTCGGGCCATCCCCGCCATTTGAATGTACCACCCTCAAGTGTAGCCGATGTTTATCAGCTGTAAATTACTGACAATTATTATACCATACGCACACATGCGTACGGTGCGTGTAGCCGGTTCGGTATTCGGTCGGAATGGGGTTGTTTTCAATGTTCACACACTGTGCGCGAACTGCAGCAACGTGGCGCTGGATAATGATGTCACCTAAGCTATGTATCGGTGGTTGGCGAAAAAAAAATTTACTCCTGTCACTAGCCCGCCTCTGTCGGTGACCTGTTCGAGGGCGTAAATAAAACATCCACACAAAACTAAACCCGAAAAACACTTTCCAGCCACATTTGTCACTTTTGCACCTTCTGCAAGAGCTTAAATCGGTCGTAAAACTGTGAGAGCACCGTGAAGAAGGGCCGTCTTATGATCGCTGCCGTTTCGCCGGGCATGATTTTGGGTGTTGGACGTGGCGGAGTGTAAACTTTGACGTGTTGGGCTAATTATTCAAGACTGAATTTATTAAACCTATTAACATAACGCGCTACCGTGCTCCCGTTTTGTTTCTGAATGAATGGGTCCGCTGCGGTCTGTTTTCAAGTGTTCCTCCAATAGCCCTTCACACACACACGCTTTCCCCTCTAACAGGAAAGGGCCACTTTTAATAACATCATCATTCCATGCCGAAACCCTTCGGCGGATGTATTGCTTTCTTCTCCTCACGGTCCAGTGTGTGAAGAATGTGACTTTCAGTTTGTTTTTTGGGTGGTCGCGGAGATTTCGCGCGTGCGTGCGTTTTGTGTGTGTGCCGAGGGTGTCCACTTAACCATTTCGGCTTGATAGAAATGCGTTCCGATTCTCGCCGGTGGGACCAACCGCGCCCCAGCGCGTATATCAATCAAAATCTAACGAAAATTGATTGATACTATGGAGCAGCAGATTCGCCGACGGGTTCTAGCTTTTTACCATCAATCTAACATCTTCACTCCACCCGGTGCCAAGGGCCGAGTGGGTGAACCCAAGGGTGGTAGGTGGCAATATTTTTAGAGTCTTCGCCGGCCGGTCGGTTCGTTGGCTTTTCTTTGGAAGGTGCAAAAGTATCACGGGGCTGGATCGGGCCCAGCCGAGGCACCGGTGGTTCGATGGTCATTATTTATGTGCCAAAATAGAACCACAAGGGAAGCAAACACGCACACACACAGCCTTGCCGAAACCGGAACAGAATGAAGCAACAAAGAGCATGCTTGTGCCCCAAAAGCACACCATCGCGTTGGAGTGCCAAGAGTGTCTCTTTTGCTGCGCTCGTTTGATCCGTTTTTGTTTTATTGGATTGCTCTATTCGCTGGATAAATCGCTCGAGGAGGCGCCGAGACCCCGAAAAAAAAAAAGACAAAACGGGTGCCAAACGAAGCTCCACCGGCTGGAAGCTTTCTGCTATCGCTCGGTTCGTATCTGTTTTGTGGGCTTGTGCCCGCTGTCACACACTGGTTCCATGCCGCGCCGTGGTTTCCACCGTTTGTTCGATCGGACAAAGATAGCGGATGGCTCGTTTAGTACGAGGATGGAATGGGCGAAAAGGTGGTGGTGGATCGGGGGAGGGAAGTGGGTGAAACAAATGGATCCAAATGGTGTGAGCAAGATTGTTGCGTACGCATTGGATATGCTGTTTGTCTGGCTACCAATCAATCTTGTTGTTTTTCTGCTTCTGGTTTCTTTATTTATTTTCTGCTGTTCAGCAATAAAACATTGTACGAACATTGGTACAGTTTCGGAAGAAATGTAAATGAATTATAATTTAATTTGGGTACATTACAGGAATGAGGTAATCAACGAGGCGTGCAAAATAATTAGTTGAATGGGTTTCTGCTTATTTTATCTATTGTATAGGGAAGATAACAAAATAATATAAAAGATATACAGTGAGAAAAATATAGATTTAATGGTAGAAATTAAAATTAAAATGAAAGGAGATTGAAAAAAGGCCAATTGGCGAATTCAAGTTGAAAAATCCTGGAAGGACGCCTAAGACATTTAGATTTTAACAATGAACATATTTCGAAACAAAAAATAAATCAGCTACAAATACCTTTGATTATTGGCGGTTTCTAGGCGGTAAAGGTGGTAAAGTTTTATTATATTGGTACCATCGTAACCGGTTAAAACCCTTGGCATTAAAAACCGAAGGAACTTTATACTGTGGAAAGCTCCACACACTTTTACCACATCTTGAAGAACAATTCACAAAATGCACTATAGTCCTGAGGTTCTGGGCTATTCCGAGCGAAGACGATTATTCTCTTTTTGTGTCTTTATTTTCTAACGACCTGTTAGACCATGCTGGCTTCTGATGGCTTACTGGTCTTCTTGATACAGGCAGATGGATAGCCAGTCCTTACTACGGAGAGGATATGAACCTCGGTCCTACCGAGTGACGACTGACACCGCTATTGCCTCTACTACCGGGCCGATCCCAAAAGAGGACGTCTATTAATTCCCTATTTTTGTAGTCAAAGCCCGAGAGGGTATAGAAATCCATCCATAGACTGAGTTTACTGTTGACGGATTGGTGTCCTGACTTTGTCTTATTAAAAAGCAGAGGAAATGTGCATTATGTTTTTGAAGTGTCAAGAGCTATTTTGGAGATCGACAAAGACATCTGTTGCCGGTCAAAAAATTAAAAAAAAGAGGTTATCCTACCACAGCCACGAAGTAACACTGGAAGGACAAGAAGGCTGGATTTTATAATCATTTTGTGGCACACATCCGGCGCACACCGAAGAAGGACAATAAGGATATTGAACAAGTCTTTATTGATTATTGCGTCTGGTGCTGTAGGTCTTTTTTTTTCGCTTTTACATCCTCAACAAGTCTTAGTCTGATGTTACAATCCTCTTTAGGTATGGTCAGAACTTTAACAGGATAGAGGTCAATCTGCACAGTATGGAAGATTTCAACCAACTGCGTAATCCTTTCAATAATAAGACAAAAAAACTTAGAATTACTATTTAATAAAAAATTAAATCAATGAAAAGACGTGTGACTAATTTTCTTTATGTTTCTGTTTCTTTTAGGTATGCATTCAAAGATCGACTCCATGATTTCACTCCTTATAGTAAGTCTATAATATTACGTTTCGGACAAAATTTAACAATGTTATTCCATATTATGTTATTCATTGCAAAGGGGGAAATGTCAGGCATAGCAAATAAAACAGAATATTAAAAACGAAACTTCACATTACAAAGGTTTTCATGATTAAAGTCGTGTTGTTAAGTAATTTATTGCTCTGTCCTGCTGTAGATTTTCCAGTTAATTAGCGCAAATAGTTGTAGTAAGCCATCTTACATAGAAGACTTATCCCAGTTTAAGATTAGGACCCAAAGACTCTCGCTTTAACCTTCAATTGAATAGACTGAAGATCACGAATGAAAAATAGTTTGAAAATTGTGTAATTTCGGGCACTGTATTGAGACAACAATACATTGTGTAAAACATCCTCACCTTCGAGAAAGCGTTTGAAAAAGATAATTTAATTATGCTCCAAAATAAACCTCAAAAGGATATTTTAATTACCCCTGTCCAACAATCGCTACAAAATATCAAACTCTACTTTCAAACTCATTCACAACAAAACATCGCTTTACTGTCGGCATATACCAAGGTAGAATTATCTTCACTACTAGCCAAACCGGCTTGTCTCCCTGCCAAAAATTGTTGAAATTTAATTTTAAAATCATTCTTCAAACCTCACTAATTATTCCCGGTAGTAGCAGTTGCTTAGGAATGTTGATTCCCTTCGTATCCCGTCCGCCTGCTACATCGGTCGGCCGATCGGTCGGTACAACATCGGTACGCCTCATGGAAGAATGTTCAGCTGACAAAATTGCCACAAACTTGTGTACGACGTTGGGCTGTTCGCTCACTTTCGCACGGTCATCTTGTAGCAGGCCGTTGTTCACGTGCCCAGAAACTTGCCGCTCGAATGAGCAAGGAACGACGGCACGGCACGCGCTGAGGATGGTGAATGCAGGAAAGCGGGTTTTTGCTCCCACCAATGTGTTCCGAGGGGAATTTTCACAATCTTGCAACTTTTCTCAAAATTGTTTAACTTTACAATCTCACCGAAGGAATGCGCAGGAAGCGTACACTGGCGAGGCGCCGGAAACTGCCGACAGAATGGAAAATGCCTGGTCATATGCACGTAGGACCACGCAGTACCAAACACCTTTTTCCAAACGTTCCGGGAAGGATGAAAACGTACCACAAACCACCCACCATCACCAAGCAGAATGAATGGAGTTTTAAAGTGTGTCACACTACTACCCTTCGTGACAAAACGGGTACAGGACGGAAAACGGCTTGCTGAAGAAGAAAAATGAGAAACACGAACGAAGGCACACACAAACACACTTTTTCGGTTTAGCAAATAATCTCGGTTCCATCCTCGACACACGGAATGTGTCCTTCGCCTTCGTTTCTCATGTCCTTTTTTTTGGCACGGGATCGCGTCTTAAACCGTTTCACCTCGCTTGGAGACTACTTTATCGCTTTTCGCTTCAGGCTCAAGATGCTCATAAAAAAAGTTTCTTCTCTCTCACCCTTCACAATAACCCCTCCAACACCCCTCTAGACACCCACGTGTGCAAGTGGGTATGACTTTTCGGTGGATTTGCGTACACCGTACAGGAATCACTCGGTCCAGCCGTCAAGAAACCGTACACATGAAGTTAGCTTTTGCTGGGAGGGTAAATGTGTTGTAAGTCACTCGTGAAATATGTCCCCGGTGAGCCATATTTGTTGTACATGATCATGAAGTTTTTGGAACGGTAGCTCCGGCGATAGATTCTTCCGAATATTCGTTGCATCATTTCCTTACTTTGTTGCGATGAAGTTTGAACGCCCAAGAGATTTTCTGCCCGTGGTAGGACCTGGTTGAAGCAAAAGGTTAGATAAAAAAAGTTTTGAAAGTGTACAAAATTGAACTGAAATCCAACTCCAGAACTATGCTTGTGTGCCACTCGATTGCGAATTGCAGTTTGGAAAGTTTTTGTTTATATACGATTGCAGTTCGTACGATTGTATCGATATTGCTGCTTAGGAGAGTTTTATGAGGTATTTCATTAGTGTATTGTAATGTTTTGATCGATATTTTATCAACAGTAAAATGGTTAATACTTTTCATTGTGAGAATAAACTTAAAACTTAAAGAAAACTTGTAACCATTTCCTCGTACGCAGGATTGACAAATTAGCTACGAATTAGATCAAGTCAAGGAAGCCAGAGATGGCAGATTAACCAGATCTTTCAAGAGAAATTGCCTGTAGTTGCCAGGCAAGCCCTGAGATTCGGTAGAAGTTTTCCTTTACCTTCCCCAGGATTCAATCAGAAGATACAGGGGAAATTGTCGCTTACTAAATCGATCCCCAGTTTAATACTTCTCTTGACCAGTCCAGGTTATCTTACAGGTTAACTCGTCCGATGTTAGCAAAGCTGATGATTCCCGTCGTCCTAATACATTGTCAGGAGATACGTGGATCCACTGGTAGGAACTACTCCAGGTTAATCTAGGAATAAGCCTATCCGTCTCGTCCAAATAGATCTAACGACATAACAAGGAACTGCGCAAGAGTTCGGAATTGATCATCCCAGTAGCACAAGGGAGTTTTTAGACCTTGATTGATAAGAATTTGAAAACCAGAATGCCTGCATATCCGAAGGGTAAGAAGCATCAACTATCATTGCAATTTTCGCTATTCTACTGCGGTGATGTAACTCTACAGTCATACGGTCTCCTCGCGTTCCTTAATTCCTGGTCGTTCCTTGCAAAAATCAAAAGACACTTTAGACCATCGGCAGCAGCACTTAGAACTGGATAGCTTTCGAAATTTCGAGGGCACAGGAATGCATTTTTCACGTCCAAAAAGGCAACAATGCAAACAAGACATTGAATAAATAAATACAGTCAATTCAATCCCGCTTTTAATACTTGTAGAGACCACGACATGAAAATACAAATAAAATAAAGCATAAAAATATCAAACCAAAAATTTGCCACACAAAAATGATCCACTCTTGTAGTGAAAAAAGGAAATCAACAAACTACGTCAATATACAAACCGAAACGAAATTTTAAACGAAGTCAAGCTCACGGCCATTGATTGATCCTCTTCATTTCAAACCCTATATTCCACCCTTATTCCCATAACCAGACGGATGAGCCAAAGGCATCACCCAGAAAGTGGCGCCACGCTTGATCGATTTCTGGTTTCCGTTTTTTTTTTTTTGCGAATGATCGCGTCTAGACACACATAATCCAACCATCAACACATCAGCACAACATCTTTGTGCATCGTGCATTTCCAGTACGGTACGGTGGAAGTACGAACGAACACGAACATCACTCCAATTGAACATCTTGGGTTGACTTTTCCTGGTTTGGTGAGCGCAGTTGGTTTGTTCGCCGTCAAGTGTCATAAAGATTGCAACACTGTCACGTAGGTACTTGATAGAACAAAAACACACATAGACACACACTTGAGTGCTAAGTGAAGAGTTTGAAAACGAAGAACTCGTGCTGAAAATGTGCAGCAAAAACCGAAGAATCGCTGAGCAAAGGAAACATCCGCTAAAATCCGTTCCACCAAACGAATGATGTCAACAAAATTGCAAACAATAAACAAATTAGCGACAAAAACATTGAGGACAAGCAAGCCACACGCGCCACACAAAACGACAAATTTGCTAACATTTATTTACAAAACTTAGCTGACATGGCGTACACAGTCAGTCTCCCAGGCCAGGCCTACAGAGGGGAAATGAAGTGCTGTGCAAATATCGTTGATAACGTTTCCCTCTTCTTCACTTTTTAGTACTTGCTTCCCACCCAATATTCGACCCCGAACCCATCAGCACGAAGAGCATTTAAAACTGAAAATAAAACCCCAAACCGACATTGGAACCACGCGGGACACGCGCGCGCTCGCCCCGCGTTTGCAAGTTCACCTCGCGGTTAGGCCGTTAGCAACATCGTACATTATGCATTTGAAAAAAACCTGAGGCAACAAAAAAATAAACTACATTCACATGCGGTCAGTGGCAGTTTTCGTCGATGAGCAGCAAGAACAGCCCACTACAAGCGATCGACGGACGATGCGCCATGTTTTGATTGAAAACGGAGCAACACAACTGCAACATCATGAGCGATCAATGGCGACGAAGACGTCGGGTTCGGTCCAAAGTTTAATGGTGACAGGCATATTTATGGCTGGGGTGGGAGAGTATTGTTTTGCGTACGCAAATAATTCCCATCGGGTAGGGAATGTCCCGGTCGGGGTTGAGGTGGGTTGGGTGTACAATAAAGTGCAATGCAAAGGTGTTTGGTTACACGCGCAAACACGACGATGTTGCACCGGAGTTGGCATATTCCGCCATTCCGCCCATTTACCTGGGTTGGCGTCCGCTTTCGTGTGGATGCAATTTTTATAAGTTATGACACGGTCACTTAATGTCCCGAAATAAAAATCACACAAAAAAAACGGGCAAGTTTATACGAAGATTAAGCCGCTGGCCACCGGATTATGGTGTGGGGAGCGATGGGAAGATGGATGTTAATTTAATTTATGGCGTGTGGTTGTATGGGAAGCGCTTCATTAACTTTTTGACTTTCAGGAGACTCGTAGATTTTTGGAGATTTTTTAGAATCGATCATTTTATTGGCTGGCATCATAACGTGTAGAGTGGTAGCCTTCAAAGGGTACTGCTGAAAGCTTGCTACGATCAATTTAAATATTGTCAAGTAACGATCATATGCATATTTATCCACCTATTGAAACTGGAATTCTAAAAAATAAGTCGATCTGTTCCTTTTTGACTGACAGACCTGCTGCTCATATATTCTACCTATCAGAATTGTCAAATCTTTACTAACGACGAATGATTCGGATGGGATTTAACATCACTCCAGTCATATAATATTATAAAATTGCGTCAAGATAAAGAAGTCCATCGAAGCCAAACTAACCCAAAATTGAAATTAAGGAGCTGACAAAGGTACAACCTTGTAATGTAGATTATGGAGCCACCATTCCTCCCGTGTCTTAGGAGAGACTAACAGTCGTTCCCACTTCGATTGATCATGCGGAGTTAGGCGGTGACATATCCTTGAAAATAGTAAGACACGATCGTAACTTGTAGGAAATGTTTTTAAGCTCAATTATCGATTTGATAATTTAGGCTCTAAGGATGCTAGGTTGTACGTTGTGACCAATTCAGAAAAAGCCATACACCAGTAAAATTTCATTGGGTTCGTATAACGTCTTTTAAACATCACAGCGAAATTATCTTCATGCAAGGTAAAGATCAAATTATTGAACTGATAATCGAAGCCACAAAGGCCAAGCTGGGACTCGACTGAGAAGCAAATTATTGGTCGCATCATCAGCTTCAACTTTTAATACTGAGTCTGAAGGATCTATTGTTTTGATTAATGGTGCAAAATCGATAGACTCTAGGGCTTCCAGATACTAGCAAAACTTCTTCAAGACGCTAACACATTCAGGTACAGCTATCCGGTACGCCTGAGACCATTTTTCTAGGATTTTCGAAAATAAAAACTAACTAAACACATTTATTAACTTGGGTTCTATTCGCAAAACATTTGTGTTATGTGCTTAATTGAATTTCACAGGTCATACCCCAAAGATGCCAAAATATCCTAATAAGTCAATCACAAAAACGAATTATGGCAGGTCGGCCAGCTCGTTCTTTCCGAAGAAAAGAAGTAAGAGAATTTAATCCGAATGCGATAGATTGAGTCTAAAACTATGAAGTAAATATAATCATCAGTTATTCGATGGAAATTTAAAATAATTAAAATTCCTTTTAATACAACACAAATACGACTGAGAATTCCTCCTAATTTACATTGTTCTAGTTAAACATTTTCAAGCTAAATATGACTTTCGCACTCCTGCTACCTTTATCACTCCACGGACTTACATATCAATTATTTGTAAGCACTAATTTCACAACGCTCTCTCAACACCATCCAATCGTCACATCCGGTTTCTATACAGCTTCATTTTCATGGGAACGTCCCAAAAAGTTTAGCCAGCAGCTTCGAAATCGCGCTAATTTTATCTTCAACATTTCCAACGAAAACTCCCCAACTTTTGCCGAAATTCACTGCCGACTAAATTCAACACATGGAAAAACGCAATCCAAAGTTAAGCAACTCAACAAAAAGGGGGTTTTTTTTTTTCTTCTCCCCAATCCTTTTCCATCGCACTGCTTTGTGGTGGTGCAGGACGCTTTTTGGAAAATTCTGCAAATGAATAAATTAGCAGTGACTTCAAATCCGGAACCGGATCGGGGCAGGAAGGGGTATCTCCCCAACCCGGAGCGGAGCATTCCGAATACGGTTTAAAGCTTCGGGTAAAAGGGTTTGAGAAAAGTTAAACAGCTACTGGCCATATGTCATGGATATAAACTTCCGGCCAAAAGCAGACCATTTTAATGCCCCCTCCAGGCGAGGTCGAGGCGTTTATAAATAGCAGCGTGGCACGCCGTAGTGTCATAACTTAAAAAAAAGGATAATAATAAAACGACCAAGCGTGGAGGCATTGCCAGATCCTGCTGGAGCTTATTTGAATGAACAACGTATGACGTCAGAGCATTTTTCTAAGGGCACACCGTGGCACACTGTGAATGAGTTAAAAGTTAAAGTTCCGGCCATGGGATATGTCTATAGTTCGGGCAGGTCTGTGACCTTTTCAGGACAGGAAGAGCGAGAGAGAGAGAGAGAGAGAGAGAGAGAGAAACTACGGATGCCATTCAAAAACCTCCAGTTCCGTTTCTAGACCATAAATTGCTGGTTTCGGTGGTACCTTTTGGAGCACAATTAGCTACAACCGATTGTGGTTCACCACTGTGCATCGATAAAACTCTTCCCTCCGGAACACATCCGGGGTAAATTCTCACCTGCGGAAGCATTTATTTTTCATCCAACGGAATCTGGGTCGGGATAAAATACGAAACCTTCACTACGATCACACACGACGGGTGTTGGGCAGGTCCCATGCCAAAAGGGTTTCTCGTCCTCGAGAGATGTATGCTCCGGTAGAACATGACTACCACGTTGAGGGATGATGCACTACGGTTGTTCCGTTTTGTTCGGTATGTCTTGTAACGTACAAAACGCCCAGAACCCAGGTCGGCACGGTATGTCGAACACGTTCTGCACAGACAAACGCTAACAGCCCGGAACCGGATGCTGGAACGCAGGAAGGTAAAGAAAGGGGTGTAAAAAAGGCACAACAAAATGGACACCACACGTTCGCAAAGTACAGAGAGGGGGTGCAAAACGCCTTTTCTACCAACTTCCGGTACGTGAAGGTATTTGTTGAGGAACGCCATCTTTACACCCCAACAACCCGGTCGTCGATGTTCACTTTTGTGTGTTCGTGGGTCGTGTCGTTGTAGAAAAGGTTTACATTTCTCTTGTTGAGCGAGCAAACTGGAATGCCTCGTAATACAAAATAGGTGTACATACACGCATTTTTGTGTATTTTGATTCTACTGATCAGATTGGTTTTAAATTCTTAAGTAACATGTACTCACGTACACGGCAATACAGCAGGCGAAACATCTTAATTTTGCAATCGCGATAAGCAATTCTCGGGTCTACCTATCTTTCCTTTACACATACAAAGTGGGAAGCTTTTTGGGGCCATTGGGTCCTTGAAATAAATTTGTTGTACAATTTGTAGCTTGCCACCATCACCACCGCCAGCAAGTACAAATATTCCGCTGTACTTTACAGTCATCGAGAAAATGCACCAAACGAAGCATGGCGTCAGCTTGTTTATTGTTTTACGAGTTAATTGTAATTTTTATCCTCCCGTCACGTACGGCCGGTAGGCTTCGAGACCGGTGTTAAGATTGCCACCGAGCTGGTAGATTTGTGAGATAGCAGACGGCACCACATGTGCTGGCGGCTCAGCTACCAAAAAAAGACGTTTGGAGACTAACTTTATTGCGAAAAGTTGTGCTACACTCGTAGGAATATTCACTTAGTCAATTAGACACTCGCCTAGCTGCTGCCATTACTGACTAAGAGAGTGTGGATGTAATGTTAAGGCACTAAATATTAGGCGAACTGAATACGTCTGAAGTTGTTTTTGGATTTGAGAAGCTAATTTTTGGTGTTTCAAGAGTTATGCTCAATAAAGATATTCTTCTTCGTCTTGGTTTAACGACCCTCTAGGTTGCGCCAGTCACCGAATGGCTTACGAGACTTACTGATATCACGTAGTAGAACAGTCGGTCCTCACTATGGAGTAACGGACAAGATTGGATTTGAACTTCGGGTTCTGCCGTGTAAAGATCGGTTCTGCTGTCGCTTTTACGAACGGCTACCATCTAAAAATAAAGATAAGGCTGTTTCTTGTATTATAACGTCCTACAGTCTACAAACAAAACTTAACATACTGAAAATTCGGCATCGGATCTTTCATCACAAAAATAGCTTAGCTAAAGAATCGTTCTTCAACATAACATTCGAACAGCGCCAGCACACACGCTCCCACACTTGTTGACAAAACCTCCCTTCCCACATGATAAAGTTATGCAAACTTCTCCCAAAAACATGTTCCGGCAGTTAGCAAACCGCAAACAAACGCAAACTCCACCATCCTTCTTAGCTTAGAGCGTCTTCTTGCACGCGCTCGTTACCAACATTACTCTCGATTGGTGCCTTACTTTTACCACCAACCATTTTCCATCCATTTACCACCGTAAGCCAGACCGTAAATGTACTCAACATCCTTCTTAACCCCGGGGTACGGATGGTAAGGATTGTAATGGCGAACTGGTGCTTGTTAAAGGCTAAACGAAACAGTGAACTATATCTCTACCAAGAGGCACATGTAGTGGATCGATGCTGGTGAGTAACAAAGCGCAAGCCAACAGAAGTAGTGTAACGAGTATCCATTAAGCGACGCTCGGCACTGGCCACACGCTAAAACTCGCACATAAAGGCACTGATTTAATCCGCACGCCAAATGAAACCGTTCTTATTGATAAAGGAGCAGTTCGCACGATCGTGTAACAGCGGCGAACAGGATATACGAGGGTGAGGAGGTTTGAGGTTTGACTACATTGTAACGAGTATTCAGTTTTTGATGCTAGATTTTCCAATTCGCTGACGTTGTACCATGTGCCAAAAAGAGCGTAATTACATGCACAAGTGTTTCCCATTTTTCCCAGAACAAAACACTCCTACCCCCAAAATATTTCCAAAAAACCTAATTAACTATAATCCGAATCATGAAATTAATTCCTAGCAAAAGCACGCTTTAGTACAGCGTGTAGGGCTTCCCAAATCGAAATTAAATTAGCATCCCGCAGCAGATACGTTCGCATTTCATTACCACACTTACAATGCTTCACAACGCGCCACGGTACACCATTAATTGCGTCCTTATTAATCGCCCGAACAATTGTATTGTGGGCGATGTTTACACTGGCAAATAATAGCATAAATAAGCATTCGATCAGATTAAGATCAGCTGCTGCGGCGCTCAATGCGAATTAAGCAATGCTTTCTTTGTAAAATATTTTTCACCAAGAACACTTTCCAAAAAGCTACTAGTTTCCCTGCAGGAGACAGGACGCTTCCGTCAACTCTCAGCTCAAAATCTCATCAACCACTCAACGTAATGGCCATCTTCAAATTGCATTTCATCAGCAAACAAAAAACGGTCACAAACGGCAGCTTTTCATCTCGAGGCTAATCAAGTCTGTACAAAGGGCAGCGAAAGCAAAATAAAACTCCACATTTTTCCAGAAAAGTGTTGAGTGTGAAAATATTTTTCGATTTCAGTTGTGAGTCAAGCTATATTCCCGTGTCGCTGGATTTGTTTGGATACCGGGCGGGAAGAAGCTACAGAGCGCTGCGGTAAGGTTGGTACACTTTAAATTCTTTTCCTGCTTCATCAAACTATTCGAGCGATGCGAACGGGCTGCTCCCGACGAGTGATAGTTGAGTAATTTTGTTTTCATAAAATCTGCATAGCAATTGCGAATCGGCTGGAGAGACTCTAGACCTACGAACGCCGTCGACCGCAAGCGAGATGAACGGGTTTGCATTATTCAGTTTGCATTGCTATGCATCCTGATAGTTCACCCCCTCCGGTGCAGAATCATGGCACTGCGTAGCGTTTGGATGTCTGGCTGGCTCTTTTTTATGCTACGGTACCACCAGTGCCAGTGCTAAGATATAACACTTTTTTTTTTTGACAATGGCCAATCATACGGGGTATGGTTGATTGGATGATGACATCACTGTGCAGCATAAAAGGGAGGCGTTGCTGGAACTGCATTGTTCAGGCTGATTAAACCACAGCCCAATCTTCAACGGTGTGCCACGTAAGGAGAGGGTTTGTTGTATGCTTTAAATGTAATCCAAAAATTGGCTCCATCGTGTGAAGTTGGTACCTTGTTGTGCAATTTCCACAGCATCCCCGAAGCGTTCCATAGAAACGTTTATGATTTTTTGTATATTGTTCCAGCGATGTGTTGTGAAGAGATTTCCATTTCAGACTGGACTTATCGACTCGTTGTCTTCTATCCTCAAATCATGCTCGATGTACCATGTACAAATTTCGTCAGATCTACATGTAAAATAAAATAATTTTTTAATCAAATTTGGTGATTTCGTGAGAAAGGATAGTATCGACCGTGCTGCGGAAGACCATCTGCTTCACTTTTGGCAATTTAGATAAATTTCGAACCCAGAAGAGAACGTTCAAATAGGTTATGACGCTGGTGCTGCTCAGGTCTGCAGAGTTTTGGATGGATGGGATGTAATTATCCTTATAAGGATTATCCTTTGGAAATAATATCTTACTTTTTTGTTGATTCCAATTTATCTGCTGCTTCTATTATTATATCTTGAGCTTAGTTGGTTAAACGCTGTTTCACCCAACTGCATGTTGTCTGTAGTACAGGATCCCAATATGATCCCTCCAATTCTAGAGCTTGATCGTTTTCTCATAAAATTCTAGCTTAGTTACCACGATATCTACTCGAAAAAATTATTTTTGGTGTAACTTATCCTGAAGTTCTTGCCGTGTGTTGTCGGGACTTCAACATGCCACAAATGAAAATGAATTTGATGGATCAGCAGCTACACTTTTCTCTCTCTCATGTCTTTCTAAAGGTCAAAGATGAAAGGACTGGGCGCAGATTCGTTGTGCTAGGGACCACTAACTTCCACCCCGCCTATTGTTTCCAAGAGGTTAAATCTGCCATTGGAGAGATCCTCTTAAGGATTTTTCTTTGTTATTGTTAATAAATTCCTTCGACATAGATAGACTCTGAGATGGAATCTTCGCCGGCTATAAGTCAATCTAGATCCAGGCACACGTTGATGGATGGACATGGACATCCTATTAGAAAATCGGGTATTCGGGTAGAAGATTTATCAAAAACAATAATGCCGAAGACCCGCAGTCTTACAGTCAAGTCTGCCGATCTGTTTCTGATCCAAAAGCTTGCAAACTGATGTTGTCCCATAAATCCATGCTACTCTTCCCACTGTGCAGCAGCTGTTCAGCATAAAGCGTGTACCACTTCATCACCCGGCTGTATACCATCAGACGGCGGGGTACAGTACTTGAAGCACTACAAAATAAGAAAAGAAACGTAACAAAATAAGACTGCATCATTTGGCATGCTCAAATTTACCTTTTTACAAAGGAGCTTCTCCACACTCGCCACAGAAACGGCGACAGGAAGCTGACAACGGGATTCACCGTGCACCGAAAACCCTCGCATCTACACTGTTTGCAGATGACACACGAAAGCGTGTGTGCAACGCGGTGGTACACGGCGCTGTACCTTGAAATAAATACTGGAAGCTATTTACATTTCGATATCGCCACCGAAGCACACACAATACGCCGGGCAGATCGGCACAATGTAGCAAAACACTTACCACCGGGTGATGACTTCATCGTTGGCTGAATGTGTGTGTGTGTGTGTCTGTTTGTTTCGCGGGCTGCGAGTTTGGTACCACGTGTCGGGCAGGCGTTTCAACGCGTTACATCTCATCTCAGTGGATGTATTGGGGAGGGACAGCTCTAAGCTAAATTTATAGTCCACCAAAATTGTAGGCACGTAGTTACTGTAGCAAACACACATTAAAAGAGCTTAATGTGCTCCATTCATCCCGGGTTGCACTAATAATGATAATATGCTGGATAATTAATGTACTATAAAATGGGCGGTGTAAATAAGGCGTAAACCGATTACAGCATGACGGCCAACCGTTAGGCCGTCCCACACGAGTATTTTAATTTAATTTATTTTTCAAATATCGATCGGTTCTGCTTGTAGCCTGTAAAGGTTTGCCGGTTTTACAGACGAAGTTGCCAACTTATGACAGGGTGGAGCATTTTTCATCTACAGCTGTTTCACCGGGCAATAAACTACCGCTTTATGCATTGGATCGATATGAAACTCATTACACAACCACAAACGAGCGAGCGCCAGAGTACTTAACCTATCAGATGTCTAGCGACTAGCGGTGGATCACGCTGAAGTTGACAACGGCGTTGTAGAATTAAATTATGAACTAAAACATTATACTCCCGCCATTCCCTCCCTCATTCAAACCCTCATCGCCTGCTTCGACATGGCGATGTACGAGTTGGAAGGTTCACTGCCGGCTCATCCTGCAGTTGATTTAAACAATTGCGTATTCCGACAACTGTTGGTGAAGTTGACAAAGTTTAATCCATTCGTCAACGTTGATAAACTCAACATTAGTTAAGAAGAACGAAAAGAACCGTAAATAAATAAAACTAAAACAACGAGAGCTCCTCAAACGGCATCCAGCGTGGAAGGTGGATTGGGCCATTTTCGGTTGACTTTTCCCGAGCGAGCGTGCAGAACGAGCGAGCTTTTGTTCGGGGATCAGGCAATGGAACTTGAGGAATAAATATTTGCATACCATATTTTGCCATCATTTATCGCTGTTTTCTTCATGCAAGTGTAAGTAGACAGCAGTAACAGCGGGTCGGCAGGGTTCGTTAAGTGCGGGTAAGCTTCCTCTCATCAGGCATAAGCCACCGCTTTGCCTCATTTTCAGTTCCGCAATGATCTCTTCTGCAAGCATGCCAGCGTTCCGGTCGGTGCTGCTGTTTTTGTGTGTTTCCATTTTCTTTCAAAACAAACTAAAATAAGTGCGAGACAAGGTCAAGGTGGTTTGGAAGACCCAACATTCCCGAGAAAACGGAGAATTGTAATGGGGGCTTGAGGGCTGTTTTCTGTCGTCAAATATCCTCGGTCCGGTAAGGGGAACAGGACGACAACGATTAAGTTTGTCGTGCCAGTTTACAACCAAAAGCACTCTTTTCCGTCCGACATTTTGCTATTTGTTTCGGAAAAATTATTTCCCTTATTTGGGGGAATTTCTGAGCTTCGATTCGCAAGTCCTTGGGTCTGAGCAATGACCTAACCGTCAATTCTGAAGAGATTATCCTTCTGGGAGATTTAACACCCATAATACCTGAATTAGTTCGACTACCGCACACTATCGACATGCGGTAGAACAAGATGTTAGGATAAATGGCTTCTAATGACTTTGACGACAACCGGACCCACTGTTATACCCGCGCCTGGCAAAAACACTTCGGGTGCCGGGAACGGTGCCTGGGGATATTATGTTTCCCGTCCCGAAATAGCCTTCACAATGTCATGATACACGAACATGCCCGTGCTTGCAGCATCCTTCACATCCGGTCCGGGGGATCCTTTACGCGCTCATGAGCAGCACTCATTTCGCACGACTTTATGGCGGGCGGAACGATAGTCACGTCTGCCGGTGGGAAAAAAGGACCATGGCTAGCCCGGGATACACACACATACGTGTGTCCCGATCTCGCCACATCACGCACAAGTCACCTACGAAATAAACGAAATAATGAAGGTACTAAAATTATACAACACAATACGGAGGTCAGACTGGAAATAATACCGTCATGCTCACCGATGGGTAGTAAATAGTATGCAGGTTGGGTTGGTGTTTAGGAATCCGTATACATTTAGTACGTAGCAGCAGGCCCTCCCCTTACCGGCGTAGTGGTGATGAAAGTGGGATGTTATTCCTGGAAAATTTCACGAACCGAGCCCATCCTCAGACGGCTGTACGTGGGTTGTGGTTTGTTTTCGCGTACCGAAATCATATCTTGCCAAATGGACGCTTAACGAGCTGTTATGACGATGTTGTGTTGTTGTGTTGTTGTGGGGCTTGCTGTTGCTTCTTACGGGTGGAAAATTGAAAAATATTGTTGTCGGCCGTGAAATGACAAAGTTTAATGAGTTATAAACAAAAAGTTACACGAAAACAATTGAATAAATTGTGTGCTGATTGAAATTGATGAACCGGGGGAATGGGAAGTTATCGTTGGAATGTGGGTTTAGTTAAGTAGAAAGATAAGAGCCTACTGTTTGTTGTAGTTACTGAGAGATTTATAGGCTTTCCATTTAAATGTGTTATGCTTATCCACCTGATGAACGAATTAGCTTATCTGAGCGTCTCAATTCGGAGCTTAGTGAACCTAGAGCACAGGATTAGAGTAAAGCCATTTTTATAGTTGACGTTAAAAAAACTAAACTAAACTTGCAGTGTGAACTGCAAGAAGTGAAGAGTCTAAAACTGTTCTTCTTCTTGTCCTAACGACCCTTAAGGTGGCCATCAAACGGCAAAATTGACTTGCTGGTACCACGTTGCTAGATAGTTAGTCCTCACCCTGAACGGAACGGTCTTTATAAGATTTGTATCCCGAGCCTGTCGAGTCGCCACTACAACCTGGCCGCCCCAGTGTTCTGTTCTAAAGTATCTTGTGACGGTCAACTAGGAAGATAAAAATTGGATTTTTTTGAGGACGGATGAAGCTATGAATAGATTACGGACCGGAAAAGAATTTGCTACTCTTCAGAATAAACTTCTCTAACTTTAAGTTTGAACAACATTCTAGTTATTTTGTTAAAGCTCGATCAGTCCTTATGTTTTCCGTTCATAATGAACCAAAGATGTGTCCTACATAATCAGAAAAATGACCAGCCTTGTCGAAATGTAAAATTGCTGACAACTGATAACTTTCGATCTTTTCTAATGCTGAAGATATGATGATGACAAGTCCCACCTCTTACCCCGACACAGGTTCAAGAAACTCGGAATTATTGTTACGATATTTTTGCTCGGATGATTATTTAAGCATAAAACTAAAAAGGCAAAAAAGCTGGGATTAAGTAAAGGCATCGGCCAAGTATTCTGAAAAGTTGAGTGATAGGAAAGGAGGATCATTTCAACCAGGACCGAACATGTTATTTTGTCGGAAATTGAGGTTGTAGGATTCTAGGACCACCGAAATCACAAATGTGCCTTCGCCAAGGAAGACTGATCATAAAAAGCAATGGCGCTATTCAAACAGTGGCAGATATTCGAGTGGTCTATACCTCAATTTATAAACCCGTATCTAAAAGCCTTCACTTAACTTCATGCTTCAAGGTAGAACAGTTTAATTATCTACACTATTGGACGGCTTTAGATCCTATACAAATTATTACTAACGCTCTTAATCTTGTAAGTGAAATTAGTTTCCTCAATTCCTATTGCTCCTCTTGCCTTAGAAAAAAAAGCATTTACAGATGTTCTACCATCGCTTTGACCAATGCAAAAACGGTGATCCAGCATGGTCGCTGTGGTCAGAAAACAGAGCCATCACCAACTTTCCCTCTGGCTCAGCCTCGCAAGCCTGGAAACTGGTTCCCGGCCAGCTAATGGACCCATATACATCTGCGGTTTTGACACTTTCCCTTTCCCTGCCAAGTGGACAACAGAGCCCACACACAACACACATACACAAAAACCTCCGAGACTCGAAACAGCTCATTGCAAAAGCTTTTCCAACCGTGCAACCACCATCCGAGGTAACCGAAGCAGGGCAGCGTTCGGAGAAAAAAAAAAACATTCTTCTCAGCTCCTAGTGCAGCACAACCACAAAAACGCACAACATTGCTGCAAGGGCAGCGTTAATGACTTCTACATTGGCTTGATTTTTATGTTCTGTTCCGGTTTCGGTTCGATCGCGCAGTCATTATCTATACGCGGTGGTCAAAAAGTAAATTAGAAGAAACTCATCCAAATGATAGCACTGATGAATGCAAAAAAACGCAAAACAAAAACTAGCTTGCCATTGTGTTGTGAATAAAGCGTGAATATAGGCGAACAACGTGGAATTGCTGCGATTCGAACCAAACAGACGACGAGCGGAGCAAAGATTAATTATCGTACTGGCGCTTGCATGCACCGGTGTGGAACTTTTTCCTTCCTGCCGCTTATTAACTGGTCCTTATTTCATTTCGGCACACACAAACACACGTACCGGCACAACAGTACAAAGTTGGTGCCCTTTTACTCGTTTGCAAAAAAAAAAAAAACCCCAAGCAGAAAAAAGGGCTTATTTCAGCATCTCATTTTCAACAGCGGAAAATTCATTACACAAAATTTTGTTACGTGTCGGTGAAATTGAATCCTTCCCTGGGAGGTTGCCGGGGTTTAGCTGGTGTGGAAGAGATTTTTTTTGTGTGTGTTTGTTGAGCCCTTTTCTGCCAATGCTTTTGAATAAGTTTGGTAAGGCCAGTTCGCAGTTCATTGGTGTGTGTGTCTGTCTGAGTGCTCTTGCTGGAGTTCTTACGCTGTTCGTTGCTGGCACTTTTCACCATTAACTGCTCGAACCACAGCCACCGAATGGGGTGACTTATTGGGCCCAACGCCAGACGTGTTTTTTGGACATGCTTTTCCCACTGTTTGGCGGTGTTTAGCTGTTTATGAACCTTTCCCTTTAATGCGCAGACTTTTGAACAATCAAACAGAGCTTCAAAACCAACAAAACCGCGTTCCCGGTCTCTAACTGTGCGGAACAAAACTGTTTAGTTACTACGCACCACAGGCGAGCGGGAGGATGAGTTTCATATTATCCAAACACGTGGCATGACTGGGTAGAATCTTTTTTTTTTTGCTCGCATACCTGTGTCGCAACCTATCGCAAAGATGGCATCCATTACTGCGAAAGATTTTCAGCTTTCTGCCAACACGAACAGCTGAACTTCCCTAACAGCAACATTAGTGCAGCTCCCGGTGAGGCGAATGGCGGGAGTCAAGCAACATAAATTAAATTTTCATGCCAAGAAATTTTGACAACTCTCCCGCACCTACTTCCCCCGCTCACTTCCTTCACCAACCACCGACAACACTGGCAACTTCCTGTGGTTACGCTGAGCTGGCGGGAATTATTCATCGTTATGTGTCGCAAACGCTCGAAAAACGTCGGAAGCACACACACGTTCCCCATTTGTGGGGCATGGAAGTAGATGGGATATTCCTCGGGGGGGGGGGGGGGGGGGGCAGAAAATTGTTCACCTGTGTTCGGTGTGTTTTCCCCACCGTGTCTATTGTTTCTTGGGACTGATTGCGATGAGTGAGTGGGTGATGTGAGTTGTAATATTCGACCACCGTGCTCAAGCAGCGCTGTAGCACCCTTCGGCGCACACATTCCTTAATTGTGTCTAAGAACTTAAGCTCGTCTTGAATTTTCCCGCCCGTGGTTGCTCAACTGACGTCATGCAAGAAATGCTTTTGACAAGCGATCTGTGGTTCTTTTTTTTCTAACTCCAAAGGATCCACTTGCTCCACAAAATGGCACCCAAGCAGCAGATGGGGTCCATTATTTGCTGGGGAGCTTTTCTCTTCTGTGCTGTTTTCGTCTTCTTTTTTTCTGGAGGGACTTGCGAAATGTGTGGGCGAAACGCGCGTGCAACATGTGCTTGACATTTATGATGGTAATTAGTCAGCGGATGGCGGGAGTACCCATTAGGTTGTTAGGTGCTATGTACCCGTCGTGGTACGAGAGGAAAAACTGTTTCGTTGTGTGGCGAGTAAATCGGGTAAACCAGGTAACCAGCCAGTCAAAACAAAAGGAACTGCTCTTTATGTGCATTCGACAAAAATGCGACGAATTGATTATAATTTACTTTTTTGTGCTGTGCTAAGTTCAAGTGTTTGTTGAAATTGATTATCCAGTTTAGAGTTCTTAACTTATCTGAAATGGTTGATATTAGGCTATAAAATATAGGCTTTTTTCAAAAACGATATCAGTAGGGACTCTTTTTAGACTAAATGAAGACTTTTTATTTTTCTTCTTAGCTAGGTGCAGTTGTGGTAATAGTGGTCTATTGACGTAGAAATCCAGCCCCTTGGGAAGGTGGTTTATATAGCTAAATTAAGCAGTGGTTAAGGGTGAGGTTGATAACTAGCTTCTGTTCTCCACGTTAGGAGGCTGGTTGTCCTTCTGTCCTGGCATCAAACGGAACTCTAATCGGCTAGGATGCGTATGTCTTTCTAAGAGACAGTTGGGGGACAAGCCTTGGAATCCACCCCCAATAGAATTGCAACGAAAGGAAGACAACGACCTGGCCATGTCTGCAGGACGCGCTTAACCCTGAGCAGGACTATAAGAAGAAGACGTGCATTTTGGAGGTTTCGCTACGCTGGGAGTCATAGTCATGGGCCAAAAGTGAGCTTTTGCACCAACGATTTGTATTGTGCGCAAAATGACACTGTACCGAAGCTGCTCGATCTGTTCTGTAAAGATGTGCATCACAGGATCTTTTGGATTATTAACAGGAAAGGGAAGGCTCGTTGATGCATTGTTAGTTGTTTAAATGCGATATTGTTCCACACTCTTCTACAAGGTGTTTGTGGTGATTCCTTTACAACTTTTAGGCCAGGAAATGTTTGTTTTTTTGTTTTTTGCGCAGCTAAAATTATTATACGAATAGTGGTTTGTCCCCATGCTTAAACTACGACAGAATGCCAGTTTCCACCAAAACGTAGCACGTGCTGCCAATAATCTACTCTCACTTTAAACATTCCTCAAAATGATGCCCATTACGAGCATCGACCAACTGTCCATTTTTATGCTGTTTTTACTTAAGGTAAAAGAGACAATTTATCAATCGGTTGCAGCTATTGAAAGCTTGAGCTTGGAAGAATCCATGAAGGTTAAGGAAATTTGTGGCTTTTAAAATCGATTTCGCTCGATTTTAATCTTTCTTTATAACGCAGTCAAGCTTACGTGGTTAACAAGGCCTTTGCCACCAAGTCACGATTTCGTTTAATAATTAAAAAAAAAAAACAATTCGTGACACTTGTAAGAAACATTCAAAAATCGATACGTGTTAGAATTTAAAGTTTGAAACAAATAGTTTTACAAAAAATTTTATACATCCGTTTATAAAAAAAAAAATACGCAAGAATAGAGAAAGCTGGCCGACCCATTTTTCATCTGTCATAAAATGTTGACTTCAAAAAGCTCAAAAAACAAACAAAAACATAAAACAACCATTCCCTTCTTTATCAATTTAAACTACTCATCCCATATTTGTATCCCATGTGCGTAGCTACCAGTCATCTCAGCGGATGAATAAAATAATCTTTTGCTTGTCTTTTCTTGTTACTCCGTAACATCCCAACACTTTGGTCTGCAGGGAGCGAGAAAAAAAACATATACAAACATTTTCAGGGAAAACTGTCTTTGGCAATATTTGCAAGTGAAAGAAATGTTGGAAAGCTTAAACTCAAGTGTACCATAACACGTACCAAACCATCAGCCAGTTCGCGTGTGCACACAACCTACCTAATGGAACAGAGTCAGAAGGTGCCAGGAGAGCGTTTTTAAGCAGCATCCATCAGGCCGAGTAGTCACTCCACGGGTAGCCATGTTTAGCGAAGCTATCGTATTTCCCCGGCGTGTCGAAATTCGTCGTTTCGTCTGCAGTTTTATTTTCCCGCTTCAACTTCAAGCCCTATGAAGTGGGCTGAAGCGTGAAGCGATATTTGACTTTTTTTTTTGTTGTCTCGCCTTAAAAAGTCGTTTCGCACGCTGGTGTGGGCTGCTCCCGGCACTGATGCTGATGAAGAAGGGCGAAAAAAGGTTATACTCAACAACAAACAGCAAGTCGCCGAGAGCGTCGGAATGTGGTTGTTTATTTATCATCTCCGAACCAAACGTAGGGACATCGTAACACCCAACACTGCCGAATGTGTGTCGAAGATAATCTCGTGAAAAGCATCCTGAAGTAAGGGAAAGCGATTTTCATTGCCCACTTTGAAATTCTTTATACGAAAATTAAGGAAAAGTGCTATCGACTTTCAACGAGGGCCCTTGATCGCTTGTACATATCCTGCTCCTAAAGGAACCATATCCGTTGGTCATTTCGAATGGCCGTAAGAACATGGTCTTTTTCGATTGGAAAACTTTATGCTGATCCTTTTGTACACAAGTCTAAGGGATGAGTACGGGATGAACGCATGTCCGTATGTTGAGCTTTATTCATGCACAACACACCACACACACAAACAAACTTTCCTTATAATACGAACCGAGAAAATAAGGGTCGTTTGGCCGTTCCTTCTCTGTACAATGTATCCTTGCTGCGAAAAACACACACACACACACAAAGGGCACACCATCAATGGGGGTGCAGAAAAAAGGTCAAATGGGAGTGAAATTGAATCGTGTCGAAACAACAAACACTCTCCCATCAGCAACAGTTTGATGGCCATTTCTCTGACTGACCAGTCCAGTCCAGCCAAGCTCGTTCCAACGTCCAACGGTGCGTTGGTCAACAAATTGGAAACATATTTTCAACGAGAAGGAAAAATTGAGTGGAAATTCGATACGGTGTGCTAAAACGAAAAGGTGACCTTTTTTTTACCCCCGATTTCAAACGGACGCACGGTTTGCGGACAAATTCCTTCGGGAGGCTGCACCACCAGCTGCACTACGATGGACGGGCGTGCGCGCGTGAGGTTGTGAACCCCGGTGTAACAAGATAAACAAGATGCTATCGTACCACGTTCACCACCCGATTTCACGTTATTGGTATTCCTACCAAGGTCGTCATTGTTATCGATTGGAATGAATTTTTATTATCTGCTGTTGCTGTTGCTGATGGGAATCGTGCCTTGTACGAATGATGGCAGCAGTGTGTTATGCTTTTTTATCGCATCACCTGGTGCTATTAGATTTCGCTGCACAATGGCGGTTGTTTGTCTAATGCTGGTCGTTATATTTCGGTGAAGCATTATACTTTCTTCCCATCGATCAAGTTTACATTAGAATTGTTTTGATAAGAATTTTTGCATAAGAAAGGCTGGGCGGATGGAGTGCAACAGGAGAAATTTATTATTTATGCTTTTTTGGTAATTTTTAACCTTCTTTCAATGAAAAACTCGAAACTAGAGTTCATCTTTCAATGAATAGAAATTTAAATAAAAATAAATACTAATGAAATAATAAAATAAATAATCATATTTTAACTTACAAAAAAAAAAAACTCAAATTTCGGTGAGAAGATAGGACGTTGGACATAAAATACAGCATTAATAAGATAACAATTAAATATTATAATTAAATAAGGCAGACCAATAGGAAGTAAAAGAAAACGTAAATCAAATAAAATGAAACAACTTATAATTTAATGCACAAAAAAGCTTTTAAAACTTGTGCAATAAAATAAGAAACAAATAAAGAAGCAGCATAACAAATACAAAAAAAAACAGTAAATGTTCTCCGAAACAATTATTTTATGTTTTTTCAATACGAGCTAGCATTATTCTATTGCATTATTACATCAAACATGACAAAAAATGATCGAACTAGATGAAACCCGTAAAATTTCAATCAAACATATTCACGGGCAAGCTCGTTTTCCTTTCCATTTTTATTTTCATAATGCAAATAAATTCATAAGACATTTATATAACTATATGTAATTCATTAACGAAAAATCGTTGTATAACAAATTGATTAAAATATGTTTTGCCGCAGGTAGACACATTTAAAAAAAAAATTTATGTGTAGATTACTTTACAAAAGAAAGACTAAATAGTATAGTTCTTAAATGATTTATACAGTTGTGTTCATGATTCCAAGAATCAACATTACAAAATCTATAATTATAAACTGAAACTCTAATATTGTATTATAATTCTAAAATCTAAATTAATAATGCACCCGCCAATTTTGTACTAAAATTATTCTTATATTGATTGTGCTGTTCCTAGGATAATAAATTAATTGAACTGCAATTGTTCTTCAACGTCATTAAATTTAGCTTTTTTACTATTCAACTTTTCACAAAACTTCGAAACGTTGCCTACACACACACAGACACTTTTAGCTGTAAATTAATTGAGTTTAATTAATTTAAAACAGTTTGAGATTTAAAGGAACCCCCAACAGATACGACAGTGCACATTTCTATGAACGAATCACCATTAACCGATACCTTTATCGTTAATTCTGTATTTGTTCTTCCCGGTAGCAATGAAACTGATTGGATTAAAATACAAGCTCTCACATTCGCATTTGTTAATTAAAACTCTTCGTGCAAAATAAACCTCCCGCACAACGGGTAGAGCGAAATGCCGTGCCCAATTCTTGGAAAAGTGCAAAAGTGCAATCGAGCGACATCGTGCCCGCACGCCCCAGGGCACAGAAAAGCTCGCAGGTTTGCTAGCTGTAAAATCAATTCCGAGCCAGGATTAATCACGTTCCTCTTGCGTACACTGGTTGGCTGTGCACTCTTCTTCACTAAGATGCTCTTCGTCTGGCGGGGATGCTCTGGTTGCTCTAAAATAACGCACCGTAACGTTCATCCCTCGTGTCCCAGGTATGGCAACGCGAAGGCGCCATCGATTGAGGGAAATCAAAACGAAAGCACCGTATAGATGGCACATCTGCTCGTCTTCATCACGATGGAGGAACGCGGCGTTCGATCGATCTCACTCAATAACCGATTATCGGCGCGTGTATACCAGGCGGAGGAGACGGACCGGAATGTGAGGGTGATTCTTTTAAAGACGCAATCGGTCTTATTAAACACGTGCCCACCTTTACGCGGATCATCTTGGTTGGAGCTTTGCTAGAGTGGCTAGGTATCGGTGGGTGTGTTGAAACACACACACACACACACACGTGCTCGAAATTTCAATCAATTTTACAACCCGTTCAGTGGTGGTTGACTTAAGCGCGACGTTCCAATGCATGGTGCCTGTACAAAGCGGTCCCAATAAACCGTTGAGTCATGTTTGGGACTCAGACAAGGTACGAATTTTTCCGCACTTGGGAGTAATAATAGACGAGGGAATTGATTTTCCCTTTTGACTAGAAGTGGGTTAAAATTAAATCAAACGAACTGGAAGAGTATTATTTACAGGAGGGAAATATTTACCTTCCCAAGTGTTTTAGCGATTTATTACATGCGAGGCTTTGCCTAATTGTTCCTCTGAAATTATTTGTAAGTACGCTAACTATGAGCCAATAGTCGCTGCCTTTGTGAATATGGTGTCCGGTTGTCAAACCGACGACATATACACGGATTTTAGAGCAGCCTTAGATAGCATACCGCTTGACCTTCTGATGTGCAAACTTGCTTAGCTTGGTGTCGTGGGTCAGCTGCTGTCTTGGTTTGGCTCATATCTTCAAGGCAGATCGTATAAAGTTAAAGTGTTGTCCTGTTTTTCCGACTCCTTTGAAGGTCCTTCTGGGGTTCCTCAAGGGAGTGTCCTTAGCCCACTCCTATTTTTGTTATTTGTTAACGATTGTGTGTTTACCCTCCCCCCTGATGGTCATGTGCTTTATGCGGACGACCTAAAAATTTTCCTTCCTGTGAGTTCGTCTGCTGATTGTTGTCTCCTTCAAGATGCCCTTAATACCTTCTCCGTGTGCTGTCTTAACAATGACCTTAAGACCTTTCCTTCCGTTTGGGAGATCTTCTAAGATCCATCACAACTACACCCTTCATGACACCGCCATAGGTCGAGTAACTTCCTTAAAAGACTTGGGAGTGTGGCTGGACGAGAGTCTCTCTTTTAACGTACATGTTGATCATGTTGTGGCCAAGTTCAATAAAGCTCTGGGTCTGATTGTTAGACTGTCCTCAGAACTTAGAGACCCCTTATGCCTGAAGGCTTTTTTTTGTTGCTGGGTCCGATCTACCTTGGACTACGCCGCCGTTGTCTGGTCTCCCCCAGGCTCGACTGCAATGGCCAGGCTGGAGAACGTGCAGCAAAAATTCACACGAGTAGCTGTTTGTCGCTTCCTTGCTTTTTGGGCTGGACTCTATAGAAGCCCGACACTTCCCACCTCCGATCATGCTTTATCGCCAGTCTCCTCTCAAATGATCTGGATGTTCCTTCTCTTCTGTCAGCCATCCCTTTTTATGCCCCATCCGACCGCTTACGCGATAGACCTCCCTTACACATCCCATCCCGCCATACGCGATACGGTTCAAACGAACCTTTTTTAAGAGCGCTATCGTCCTTCAACAACGCGTACCACCTGTTCGACTACAATGTCTCCGTGTCCCATTTTCGTTGTCGTCTACGTGACTCCTCTTCCTTGCATCCTCGTTAGTGTCGTTTGCAATTTTTTCAATCCCCCTATTGTCCCCCTCACCATCCTTAGTTATTAAGACAATTTTTGTGAAGCCCATGAGGCAGACAAAATATTAATCTCAAATAAATAAATAAATAAATAATAACGTCTATGAATGATGTTCATATATTACTCTTCAGATCCAAATAATTCCTAAATATGGACACCTTCATTACATCTGAGTTTATTACTACCATGACTGCTGTATCCATAAATACAACCATAATTGGAACTTTACAGGCGTAGTCGTTCTGTATCTTTCGCATTGCAATACCTGTACGCCTGGAGATTCAAATATTATCAACGCTTTCCCATGGTTTATGGACGTTAGTCCTAATATTTTTGACTTCGTCTCGAAGTTTTTTGAAGCTTCCTCATATATTTTTGACAACGTCCCAAGGGGTTTTGACGGTTTCTGGGTTATGTACAGGATGACATGACCAATTTTCGAGGTAAAATCTAAACCTACACTTCTTCGAAAACTTTCATGTTGAAATATAATCTTAGAAGCCTGTTTAAGTTCCTTTTTATTTTGAAATATGTTGATTAAAAATACACATTTTTTTCCGCTTCTTCATTGACTCTCCAACCTTGATCTACCCTTGACTTAATTATTTATTTACTCGTAAATGAATAGTTAATGCAGTAGTTCAGACAGAGGGAGAGAGACACCTAAACAAAGTTCGAAAATGGAGTAAATATTGGTATTTCTACGCCATTGCCGCAGAAATCCCTTTTCAAATAAGAAATGAATTTACAACCAAAAAAGAACTGACAAAAAACATAGTATTCTCTAAACCTATAAGGCTACAACTCCTAAAACACCAAAGAACGAATTACAAAAAAAGAAAGAAAACATACCAAGAAAATTTATTTGAAAAAAACATCCAAATATACACGAATTTATACTTAGCCACAAACAACAACATCCAGGAAAAAATCACAATAGACACGTCACTCACAAACGAAATAGGAAAAAAAACTAACAAAGACAAGGAAACAATGAAACAAATAACATTGAAAAAAATAAATCAAAACAATCAAAATAGACCTAATATCTACACGGACGGAAGCATATGCAACGAAACAGCAGGAATAGGAATATACATAAAAACAAAAAACATTCACGCATATTATGACTACAAAATAAAAAACTACGCGTCCATAACCTCGACAGAAATAATTGCTATACACGAAGCGCTTAAGAAGGCAAACGAAATGAATTTATCTCAACCTATAATATATACAGACAGCCTTACAGCATGTAAGATAATACAAAATGCACAAGATGAAATACTAATAGAAGAAATAATACACAACATAATAAAAATAGGAGTAAAACTAAAGGCAGAGTTAATCTGGATTCCATCTCACACAGGGATAAGAGGCAATGAAATAGCAGATGAGCTTGCCAAAAAAGGCACAATAACAGAGAACATCATTAAAAACAAATTCAGATACACTGACGTCATAAAAATATATCAAAAAGAAATGGAGAAACAGACACAAGAATGGTATAAAAACACAACAACAAGCAAAGGGAAAAAATTCACTGATTTTCAAAAAGACTTCCAATTTGAGTTATGGTACAAACACACAATATTAACAGCCAAGGAAGTAAAAATAGCAAACAAAATATTAACGGGGCATGATTTATCGGAATACTGGCTACACAAAATGAAAATAATTCAGGAAGGTAACTGTGATACGTGCAACACACCAAACACCGGTTGGCATAAAATTTTTGTATGCCCAAAGTTTAACAGACACAAAGACATTACCAAAGAAAATCTCATTAAAAACTGGCAACTCACATCCGGAAAGATGATCAAACTAATAATAGACCATTTAGAGAAAAACAAAATAGAAATATAAAAAAGCATAGAACAACAAAGAGAACATCGAATAGAGAAAACAATAGACACCGATCACCAACAAAAAAAAAAAAATTAATAATAATAATACATACATACAAGCCAAAACCAAACAATAACCAGTCAGCACAGGACAGTATGAACTAAACAGGTATAAAAAAAAAAAAAAGAAGATCTCAAACTCTAATCCATACATAGTATTTATTACACAATAGCCATATAAATTCAGTTTAACTGTACTTAATTTATTTTATTTAGTTGAAATTAGAACTAGGAAATAAGATAGGTAAAAATAGGATAAGATTAGAAAAAGGAAAATAAGAAAACCACACAAAACAATAGGCACACGGATATCCTATCCCTTCCACGAGAAGAGAAGAGGATACTAAAAAGAAAAAAAAAAGAAAAAAAGGGAATACCCAAGAAACAAAATGCAAGGTTGGGGTTGCAAATTAATACCAAAGAGGTTTTTTAGGCTATATCAGGAGACCTATTGGTACAAAATCATTTTACAAACAGACACAAACTCTTAGAAACGAACCTCTAGTGCACATTTGTGAACAAATAACGTACAAAGAGAAAATACAAGAGTTTCAAACCACACACAGGAAATAATATATACAAACACAAAAACAATAGGAATAAAAAAAAAATAAAATAAAATAAAAAAAAAAATAAAAAAAATATAAAAAAAATATATATATATATATAAAATAAAAAAAAGAAAGTAAAAATACGTACACAGAAAAAAAAACAAAAATATATATATATACGTAGTAAATAAATAAATAAACAAAAACAACAAACACATACAAATAAACAAATATACACATTTTTATAAATACACAAACCAACAGGCAAAAACTCTCCTTACCATGAACTTAGACACGACAAGACACACAAAAGACATAGAAACGAAGACAGAGACATAAACAAACATAAAAAGAAACAAAAACAAAAACAGAAAAGCAAGAGAAATGGACACATGTCCTCTCTTTCTACCATGCAGTATGCCTCTGATTATGAGTCTTTGACATCATAGGAGGATACAACCTGCAACCAAGAAGAAGAAGAAGAAGAAAATATTGGTAGTTCGTCTCAAAAATCCTATTATATTTAAAACGAATTGAACTTAAAATTAAATCAAAGAAAATGACTAGTAATCTCAGAACGGCTGGTGTACAATAAATCCTACAAGGTAACTACATAGAAACAGTACACTGTTCCTGTACAAATGTAAGCGAAAATCGATTTTACTGAAAAAAGATATCCAACCATTAAGGTATTACATTCCAAAGCAGTATTACATTTCAACTTTACCATCCCTTGCATAAATTGTGAAGATGAATATATGTAGTTACAACCGTGTTGCTTCTGCTTAGAGCAGAAAACTTCGATCCACCATATGCAACATTGAAAAAACTTTGCATAAAACTGCTGCCTTACTTAAACTTTTGCTGCTAGCTTTTCTCAGCAGACCTTCAGGGTAACAAAACTTCCCAGAACAAGGTGCATATTTTCTCAGTTGCTTCATGCCCTTAAAAAGGAGAACTCATCCACCTAACAAATGGTGGAAAATTATCGTATTCTCCTGGACAGAGGTCAGACTTTTCAAAACTCGTGCACACGGGAATTAGGCACCTTTAGCGTCCCTTTTTTCCCGTCCGAAACAAAAGCCATTCTAATCGATGGTTCAAGTTCAGCTCCAGTAATTCCGCCTCAACATCAACACGCTTTCACTCGCTACCCTTTAATTCTATCGATTCTTCTGGCAATGTACCGCCAGCAAACGGGTACGCTCACTCCGTTCCGTTGCCTGCCGACATCGATAATATTATCGATCGCCCAAGGTGGGAGGCGCACCAAACTAGACAACAGAAACGTACCCATTCATTCGCTTTCGAACTCGCGGCGGAAATGCAATCGATTTCATACCACTTAATGCACTTCAGAACTTCGGCCAACGGTGAGTTGGGGCCTGTGGCAGGATGCATTTCGTTGATAGTTGGTGTTGGCTTTCTGATCTTTGCATGTAGGGGGAGGGGAGACCATAAAGAGCATCGGGAACAGGGGGGGGGGGGGGGGGGGGGAAACGAAACAAAACCCGGAAACCCATTATCGACAAGCGTGATAATTTGCACTTGGCAATCGTGCGAGGCAGGCTTTCCATTGGCGTTACGAGGCGTTTTTTTTTGTTCATCACTTCATAAAAAAGCCTCCGTAACGAGAGGAATAATTGAATAATGGTGTTAATTTTGGGGTATCAACTTCATTCCTTCCGAATGTGGTGAACTGTAGTTTGGTAAGCCATTTTCAGGCCTTTTTCAAAAAAACATTCCGTTTCATTACATCGAAAATCGAATGATTAATTCGAAAGAAAATTAAATTTAAGTGAATGGTGTGATAGTATTAAGGTGTTTCCTATGTGTTCCTTTATATAGCAGTACGTTTTACTCAGAGCAGCAGTTATAATGTATTTAAAAAAGTCTTTGCAAGAAAACCAAATAAAACGAAATTTATTCGTATTCGAAAAAAAATATCACCATTCTGCCGATTCCGGTGGTGACTATCCAACAACGTGTACTGAATGAGTCTAGTGAGCCAAGTAGGTCCAAGTAGGCCATGTCTAGTTGGTCGTTAAGCCAGCAAAAATATATAATCTACATTAAAATAAGTGAAAGATTATAACACACAAATAAACAATAAGACAAAAATAAACTGCCTGCTTCATTAACAGTAAAAGAACAGACAGGAAAATAGTAATAAATTACATTGAAAACAGAATAGTAGAGAAATAAAGAAATTGAACAAATGTTCAATAATTTATTGAAGAATAAAGAAATAAAGGTCACATACAAAAGTAACTTGCGAAACCAACCAAAAGGAAAAAAGAAAATTACAATGCACGAAAAAACCATTCAAGAACGATATAATACATGTGAAAACGTTCAAGTTCTTAAATGAAGTTAAAAAAAAAAACAAGAAATGTTAATTCTATAGTAAAAAAATTATTCTATTTCAATAAGAATAATACGCATGGTTGAATGGTTTAAAAGAAGTCATTACTCACAGTAAGATAACAAAATGAGTGATTTGCAAAAATAAAACCATGTTGAAGATGAAAAAAAATATGAAAATAGACAAAATATGAATATAAAGCACTTATTAAAATGATACAAAAAAAACAGAAAACCAAATGCAAAACTGAAAACAAAAACATCCGAAAAACTCTTGATGGAATAACCATGCCAAGTAAACAGCTCTTACATTTTCAATTTGCCACCATCGCCATCATCATCAGCGATGAGTAGAAAAACATGTCCGAGTGAATTTATTGCACGTTCCAAAGTGGCCTCTCGCTTCTCGAAATTCGCAATGGGATATCAATCATTTAATCATTTTGCCGCGTTTTTTTTTGTATGGACTTATTATACTTTCTTCCACTTCCCTCCCTTTTTTGTTTTGCATTCAATTTGGATACACATTTTTAACTCGCTTTCTTTCGCTTTCTTCTTTTCTTTCGCCTTTGCTACAGGTTATTCCCGGTGGCCAGAACAACAAATGTACCGACCCTTGACCTCAAACCCTTGACTCAGCGGTAACCAGGTAGGCACGATCCCCAGCATCATCAGCGAAAACAAAACTGCCCAAAACGAAATTCGCGCAACAAAACCGCATCATAGCTGCCCGCCAGGTTGTGCCGTGTGTCCATGGCCGGCCGCCGCACAGGGTTCAGCGAGGAAATAAATAAATAAAAATATCGGCCTGGGGAGGACGGTCCGAAAGCGACCGGGCAGAGGGAAAGGTTAATGTTGGGATGTTGGCCTCGAGGCCACGAAAGGATAGAGTCAATAAAAAGTAGCACAATAAATCTTCGTTTTGCACGCGTTCGGGGTTGGTTGATTTTTATTTGGCCGTTCTCGCTGAGCGCTGCTGGCTTTTTCTTTCACCTTTTGCCTCACCTCAGCGGGAGCGCGCCAAACGGCCTAACGAATCACCGTTATCATGCCGGTGGGAAACCTCCTCCACCAAGAAGTTATGCTATGGATGGCTGGCTAGCTCTTCGTTTAATATCAATAACGAATAAATTCATCTCAAAAGGGAAGACTTGCCGAAACCGAGGTGGTTGCGGGAAGTTTGGGGATTGAGAATTCGTTGTAAAATAAAATAAGCAAAAGCCCAACCCGATGCCAACCCCAAAACGCGGTTCTGGAAAGAAAACCGACAGAATCCACCTGTTGAATGTACGCGACTGGTGCGGTGCTGTATTCTGCATAAACGGAAGGCCCTTATGGGCATGCATTTGCATCACCTTTGCATCACCTTTGCATCGGCGGATGCAGTTGATCTTTCGAAGCATCTTTCGATGCATTCGGCGGTCCTCGTATCGAGATGTTTAATGGATTTCTCCAAGGCTGGCACAGATCAATGCCAGCATGCAAACAGCACACTGTAGGTCAGATGTGTAAGGAGTTGTTTTTTTTTTTACTTTGTTCGTGGTATTTTATTTTACGCGCAATGAAGAGTGACAGTTGCACGGGCTGTTTAATATGCCGCCATCGTAAGTACACACATGCATGGTTCGGACACGTGTGGGAAACGATTTCCGTGTGAGACAAACGTTTTATTAAAGGAAGATTGATGAAATGTAATTGAGATGGCAACATTGTCATCGGCATGCAGTTGTTCCAGCGATATGGTACGCTTTTATTTATTTGAAAAATACATATTTCAAATGCATTTGTTGATCCTATTATTGACGTTTCGAACGGGTTTGAGTGTTGAAGTTTAAGTTACTTACAATAGATTTTCAAGATTTTTGGGAACAATCAACATTATTCCTGTAATTGCTAGACACTGTTCTAGATTGAATAGACCAATTTCATATTGAACTAAACACTCTTCCACTTGTTGAATACCTTTGAAGACATAGCGGAGTTTTTCAAAACATTCTAGACAAAATATTTCTTTCCTAGAGTATCATTTTTACTGCCCAGAAATTGATAAAATGTACTACTTCCAGTTTAATAGCATTGAGAAAATGATATTGTTTCAAATATTCATCTAAAAATGTTTCACTTCTTCCTGAAAAGAGTCTAGAAATGACTCGAATGTCACAAAAACTCCACAGAAAACTTAATCGATTTGATGTTGCACGAATGCGGCATTGAAGATGCATTCTTCAACCATATTGCTGCTTGGTACTGAGCGGGCTTTAAGCAATTATCGAATAGTTTGACTATGACTGTCCTGTCAAGTGCATCGTTGCTGTTGATGTTTGAAGATCAAGGCCTTGAAGATCACTTGCCACTCCTTTTAGGCTTCAGTATTATTGAAAAAGATAGCAGCTAGAGGAATTCGGACCAGAAGAATCGCTTTCAGCTGCCCCGTCTGTGTGCTAGTTTTGGTTATTTGGACTTAGGATTTTTGCAAAAGATTTTTGCCTATCTTGTCCAGCATTTCCTTGATTAATGTCTTGAAATTTTAAATCTTAAGTGTCAGTACGGCAAAGTCGCAACTTCTTTTATAATCATCTGCAATTTAGAGAATTTTACATTATCACAGACAGTTAGTTGGTTAAGACACGGCACAAGTTCTGGCACAGTTTCAAATGTAGCCTCAATTCTTTGTGCAAAATTAATCTTAAATTTATGTATATTTTTTCTAGTCAATAAAATCATGATACAAAAGGGCATGAATATGGCGTTGTGGGCAACGCCGGCTATCGGACTCGGCCGGACCTTAGTCCCCCGGTATGCAAGACTGCCACTATCCAACCATTGCCGTTGAAATGTTGAGATGAATCATTATACTTTATTGCACACGTTATAATGTGTTTAACCTTTTCAAGACAAGTATTACAATGACTAATTACAAACAGAATTGCTAAAAATAAATTCTTCTCTTTTACGACTGTTAAAGCCATTAACAAAAACCAATATTTAAATTTAATCACAGATTTTAAACGACACACCTTTAGTTGATTTTATTTTTAGCCGTACGTCTTTTATGTGTATAAAATTCCTTTCACTTCGTTAAAGTCTTTTGTGCTTTGTTGGAACACACCAATAAAAGAGTACTGTCCAGCAAATAGACAAATTTCCCTGTCAGTTGAGTGCCTTTTGCGTGCTTAATGAGAGAAGGGACTTTAAAATCCAGGGTCCCAACTCCGAACCTCCAAACCTCAAAAAAAAAAAACCATTCCGTACCAGCCGAAGCTAACAACCCATCGAAACGATTAAGAAAAATTGGGCCTTAAATTAATCGTTAAAAAAAAAACCTCCGGCTCAGGGAAGTGGAGTAAAACGGGGAAACGAAAGAAAGAAGCACAAACAAACTAGTTAACGAAATAAAACAATTAACAGCAACACCGTCACCGACAGTTGGTGAGTTTGTTCGGTTTGTTTGTTTTGTGCTGTTGGGTTTGTTATTTTATTTTTACAATTTAATACCGCTTGCACACTCTGCGGACCTGCACACGCATTGGATCTGCACACGCATATTGACCTCTATGTTTCTTTTTTAAGGTTGTTGTTTTTCCTTTTCCCTTTCGCCAATTTCCCACCACCACCACTTCGATCGTGTCGATGGGTTTGATACGAACGCAGGCAATACGCACCGCTACTGGCTGCCCTTTTTTTTTCGCGTACATGCCGCGGTTTATTTATGTCGATTGTGTACCGAGCGGTTTGGTTGTACAAGAGGTTTTGCCCGCGTTCGTAGTGCTTATTTGCGCGGCATTATCTGTGACTTTTTCCTGTTTATTTTCGTATTATTTCCACTATCTGTTGCTTTTCTTTTCCATCCACTTCTCCTTTCTTCTTCTTTTACTCTGTTTGCAATCTTTTCTCCCAGCAAACATACATGCGCACCGGCATTTCGGATCGTGTGAAACTGCCAAATTCGCGAATAATGTTAATGCCACGACATGGACTGGTTGCGAAGGATAAGGGAAAAAACGCGGCGACCAAAACAGTGCAGTTATACGCGTGTGTATAAGTAGTATGCTCCACCATAAGGGCCAAATTGCTTAATTTCGATGCTGCACTAAATGCGAATGTCATTGAACTGGAGTTGATTGGTTCCCAAATTGATTGAGCCATCATGTGAAAAACAAGCATGAAAATGAATGGTGGTTTAAGCATTTAGAAACGGTTGCGCACTTTAAGTGACACTAAACCGTGTACTTTTAGCAGCACAGTTACGGCCAGTTTGTGTGCCAAATGGAAATTTTAAGCAACAATTTTAAAAGATGAGCTCAGCTGGTAAATTTCCATATCACAGCAGACACTGCAAGGTACTACTAGAACCATCCCACTAGTTTAGGTTTGGTATGTAAATTTAGAAAACACGTTTCACCGCCATGGAATGCCACCGCCGTGGCGAGTATTTATTACACTGTTGGCGCAATGAGCTCAACACCGACCGGCTACGTTGTGCTCGCGATGTTGCATTTTATGAACTTCCTTAGTTCACCCGATTTGTCATTGGGACATCGGGACACGTGTTGCGAATCGTGGTGGTTTTAGCTCCCGTTGCTTTTGATTTTTCAATACGACATACGATATGAGTGCATCTTTGATGCTGAAATTGCAACTGTAATCAAGTGGTGTTAATGAAATGCTTTTAAAAGATGCTAATGGGACGGTTGTGGGGTGCTGATGGAAGTTCAATTCGAGTGATTGGTAATAAAGTCTGCTGTTATTACCATTTTTATTGCTGTTGATTTTCAAATACTAAACGTTTATCGGCGGGGATGGGAAAGGACTGTTCAATCATAATGTAAAACTATTTAATAAGATAATTGATAGAGTGTTTAGTTTGCTTGAAACACTCAACCCTGATTTTGTAATTACAAAAATATTAAAAATATTTTCCGCCATTAAAAATACTTTCTTTAGCTTAAGTTGGTGCAGTTTAATGTAATGAAGAACTATCAATTATTCAAATTAAAATTCAACCGATCACCGATTTTCCACGGGAATGTTTTGGATTTTCCTCGATAACTAGGTGAGGGGGTGGAGGCATCGGGTTGGTGTGTTCTACGAAAAGTTGGATGGACCATAGACGCATCCAACGGTAGCTCATTCATCCCGATCGAACCAAAACTGAGCGAGTTATCACCGATTTTCCACGGGAATGTTTTGGATTTTCCGCGATAACTAGGTGAGGGGATGGAGGCATCGGGTTGAGGTGTTCTACAAAAAGGTGGATGAACCTAAGACGCATCCAAAGGTAGGTCATTCATCCCGATCGAACAAAAATTGAGCCAGTTATCGCCGATTTTCCACGGGAATGTTTTGTTTTTTCCGCAATAACTGGGTCAGGGAGTGGAGGGATCGGGTTGAGGTGTTCTACAAAAAGGTGGACTGGCCATAGACGCATCCAACGGTAGGTCATTCATCCCGATCGAACCAAAACTGAGCCAGTTATCACCGATTTTCCACGGGAATGTTTTGGTTTTTCCTTCATAACTAGGTGAGGGGGTGAAGGGATCGAGTTTGGGCAAAAAGATGCGTGACTTTAAGACGCATCCAACGGTATGCCGAACGCCAAGATCGGACTAGGAATGGCCGAGTTATCACCGATTTTCCATGGGAATGCTGCTGGCAGATTTCCTCCCCTTCTCCCCTACCCAGGTGTTGGAAAATACCCGTTAGTTTCATTTCATTTTCAAAACCATGTTTTGGAGGTGTTTTTAAAAGATAGTTCAAGAAAGAAATATAAATGTGACTAAAAAACTACAAATGGACAGACAAACTTAATTTCGATCGAAAAAATATTTGTCGTGACGGAAAGAAAATAATTTTCTGACCACTTTTTAAATTTCCATTTGCTACCTCCTCGAATTCATGCTCTCTTGTTACTCCTGGTCGGATTTTGCCGCATCGAAAACCGACCATTTTTGGCACAAAAATCCGACCAGGAGCGACTGATAGTAACAGGAGAACATGATTTCAAGGAGGTAGCTCGGGCCGGCCAAAATGCTCCAAATCCAGTTTAAATTTTCGAAATCCAAGTCAAAGTTGAGTTGCAAATTTAATGTTTAGGATTCAACTTTTAATTTTGACTCGGGATTTTAAAACTGATTTTGGATTTTAAGATTGGATTTGGAAATTTTCGGCCGACCCGAGCTACCTCCTTAAAATCATGCTCTCCTGTTACTTCAAGTCGCTCCTGGTCGGATTTTTGTGCCAAAATTCCAGCAATTTTTGTGTGGCAAAATCCGGCCAGGATTAACAGGAGAACATGAATTCGAGGAGGTAGCATATGGAAGTTTTAAAAGTGGTCAGAAAATTATTTTCTTTCCGTCGTGACAAATATTTTTCCATGCCATTTTAAGAGTGCTTTCAAAATCAGTTTGTTGATCCTCATTTTTGTTTCTTTCTTGAAATATCTTTCAAAAAGACCTCCAAAACGTGATTTTTAGTGTCGCAGGTGACTACGGGGGATTTTCCATGGACTCCCGGGAAATTATGCCACCAGCATTCCCGTGGAAAATCGGTGATAACTCGCTCAGTTTTAATTCGATCGGAATGAATGACCTACCGTTGGATGCGTCTTAGATCTATCCACCTTTTTGTAGAACACCTCAACCCGATCCCTCCACCCCTTCATCTAGTTATGATGGAAAAACCAAAACATTCCCGTGGAAAATCGGTGATAACTGGCTCAGTTCTGGTCCGATCGGGATGAATGACCTACCGTTGGATGCGTCTTAGGTCCATCCGACTTTTCGTAGAACACCTCAACCCGATCCCTCCTCCTCTTCACCTAGTTATGAAGGAAAAACCAAAACATTCCCGTGGAAAATCGGTGATAACTCGCTCAGTTTTGGTTCGATCAGGATGAATGACCTACCGTTGGATGCGTCTTAGGTCCATCCAACTTTTCGTAGAACACCTCAACCCGATCCCTCCACCCCTTCACCTAGTTATTGCGGAAAAACCCAAAACTCCCGTGGAAAATCGGTGATAACTCGCTCAGTTTTGGTTCGATCAGGATGAATGACCTACCGTTGGATGCGTCTTAGGTCCTTCCAACTTTTCGTAGAACACCTCAACCCGATCCCTCCACCCCTTCACCTATTTATTTTATTTATAATTAATAATGACGGTCCAGTGCCGTATTGTCAACACCGCTTGTGTTGAGTAAATTTTATAATCATCTTGATAAGGCATTTCCTCCTTATTCTTTGCCTTATCCCGGGCATACTCGGTTATGGTGATGATGATGGTGATGATGATGGTTATGATGATGATGATGATGTATTCGTGGCTGATGGTCCGGTTCTATTGCGGTGGCTATTGTAATGATGGTGGTTGGTTGCATCCGAATTCCGGCTATTGTGGTGTTGAGGCTGATCTATTGTTGATCATTTTGCTATGGTCTGGACTGTAACGAACAAATAAACATCGTTAAGACAGCACGAACATTTATTTGTCTGCGTACAGTGCTCTCCAGTGCATTCCAGCAATGACATTCCAAGCTCAATCTAGTCAACGTCCAATCAAAGGATGATCGACAAGCTCTATCCCGCAGCAGCGAAAGCGACTTCACTACTCCCGAGACTGAGCCCGCCAAACACCCCGAACCCGACGCCAACGCTGTCAAACTCAATGTGCCAAAACTGGATTGGAGAGGAGAACACTGCACTTTGAACAACGCCTGCCTCCCTTTTACGGCAGTGTTGGAATCACCCTCGAGTGCTGTTGCCCAGTCATCGGATCGCCCGTGGCACTACAAAAAATACACTTAAAACATAGACAACACAACATTTAACAAAAAAGGAATTGGGGAATACGAATAAGGATTGGAAGGATACTTGGGATGTGGAATCATAGGACAAGACCGTTGTCTCTGGCGAATCGGTAAATGATCCTCATGTAGGAGAGGTCACTGGTAGCCAACACTTCTCTAATTTCTGTACCCGGTCGTCTGCCGATATTCTCGACTGCGCTCAACAAGGAGGGTCTTGCGGTTTCAAACTTCACGCAAGACCACAGAAGGTGATCCACATCGTGGAATCCGTCACCGCAGCCACATACTTTTGTCTGAGCCAGAGTTATACGCTGTAGATGAGCATTCAACGCAAAATGATTCGACATCAGTCGAGACATCATTCGTATGAACGCCCGGTCTACAGAGAGCCCATCGAACCAAGGCCGCAGGGACACTTGCGGAGAGATCGAGAAGAGAAAACACCTGAGTTCATCCGCCTCCCACATGCTCTGCCACCGAGACAGGAAAAGTTGCTGAGGGATACGAAGGAACTCCTGGGCCGAGATAGGTCGGTCGTAAAAAGCGCCTTCTTGGACGCCTGTTTTGGCCTGAGTCTGCCTTCTCATTGCCGGGAATTCCACAATGAGAAGGGACCCAGATTAGCGAGATCCTATACGCCTTATCGAACATTGAGCCAAGCAGTTCAATGATTTTGATGGTGAGGAAATCCTGACTCTTAACAGCCTTCGGAGATCTCAGAGCTTCAATAGCACTAAGGCTATCAGTGAAGTTGAAGTACTGGTCCGAAGGTCTCGCTGCTATCATCGATAGTGCGTACAAGATTGCGGCTAGCTCTGCGGTGTAAATACTACATGGCTGCCTCAATTTGAAAAATACCTCGGTGAACTCGCTAAAAACACCGAAGCCAGTGCCCTCCTCAGAGGATGATCCATCAGTGTAGTACTGGCTTATTTGGTCTAAATGACCATACTTATTCATGAAAATACCCGGAACTACCCTCGGGCGAAGATCATTAGGTATGGTCTTAATTTCCTCGTGCAATGAGGAATCTGTTATTAAAATGGAACTGTAGTTTTAAAATCCCGAGTCAAAATTAAAAGTTGATTTTCAAACTTAAAATTTCCAAGTCAACTTTAACATGGATTTCGAAAATTTAAACTGGATTTGGAGCATTTTGGCCGGCCCGAGCTACCTCCTCGAAATCATGTTCTCCTGTTACTTCAAGTCGATCCTGGTCGGATTTTTGTGCCAAAAATGGTCGGTTTTCGATGCGGCAAAATCCGACCAGGAGTAACAGGAGAACATGAATTCGAGGAGGTAGCATATGGAAGTTTTAAAAGTGGTCAGAAAATTATTTTCTTTCCGTCGTGACAAATATTTTTCCATGCCATTTTAAGAGTGCTTTCAAAATCAGTTTGTTGATCCTCATTTTTGTTTCTTTCTTGAAATATCTTTCAAAAAGACCTCCAAAACGTGATTTTTAGTGTCGCAGGTGACTACGGGGGATTTTCCATGGACTCCCGGGAAATTATGCCACCAGCATTCCCGTGGAAAATCGGTGATAACTCGCTCAGTTTTAATTCGATCGGAATGAATGACCTACCGTTGGATGCGTCTTAGATCTATCCACCTTTTTGTAGAACACCTCAACCCGATCCCTCCACCCCTTCATCTAGTTATGATGGAAAAACCAAAACATTCCCGTGGAAAATCGGTGATAACTGGCTCAGTTCTGGTCCGATCGGGATGAATGACCTACCGTTGGATGCGTCTTAGGTCCATCCGACTTTTCGTAGAACACCTCAACCCGATCCCTCCTCCTCTTCACCTAGTTATGAAGGAAAAACCAAAACATTCCCGTGGAAAATCGGTGATAACTCGCTCAGTTTTGGTTCGATCAGGATGAATGACCTACCGTTGGATGCGTCTTAGGTCCATCCAACTTTTCGTAGAACACCTCAACCCGATCCCTCCACCCCTTCACCTAGTTATTGCGGAAAAACCCAAAACTCCCGTGGAAAATCGGTGATAACTCGCTCAGTTTTGGTTCGATCAGGATGAATGACCTACCGTTGGATGCGTCTTAGGTCCTTCCAACTTTTCGTAGAACACCTCAACCCGATCCCTCCACCCCTTCACCTATTTATTTTATTTATAATTAATAATGACGGTCCAGTGCCGTATTGTCAACACCGCTTGTGTTGAGTAAATTTTATAATCATCTTGATAAGGCATTTCCTCCTTATTCTTTGCCTTATCCCGGGCATACTCGGTTATGGTGATGATGATGGTGATGATGATGGTTATGATGATGATGATGATGTATTCGTGGCTGATGGTCCGGTTCTATTGCGGTGGCTATTGTAATGATGGTGGTTGGTTGCATCCGAATTCCGGCTATTGTGGTGTTGAGGCTGATCTATTGTTGATCATTTTGCTATGGTCTGGACTGTAACGAACAAATAAACATCGTTAAGACAGCACGAACATTTATTTGTCTGCGTACAGTGCTCTCCAGTGCATTCCAGCAATGACATTCCAAGCTCAATCTAGTCAACGTCCAATCAAAGGATGATCGACAAGCTCTATCCCGCAGCAGCGAAAGCGACTTCACTACTCCCGAGACTGAGCCCGCCAAACACCCCGAACCCGACGCCAACGCTGTCAAACTCAATGTGCCAAAACTGGATTGGAGAGGAGAACACTGCACTTTGAACAACGCCTGCCTCCCTTTTACGGCAGTGTTGGAATCACCCTCGAGTGCTGTTGCCCAGTCATCGGATCGCCCGTGGCACTACAAAAAATACACTTAAAACATAGACAACACAACATTTAACAAAAAAGGAATTGGGGAATACGAATAAGGATTGGAAGGATACTTGGGATGTGGAATCATAGGACAAGACCGTTGTCTCTGGCGAATCGGTAAATGATCCTCATGTAGGAGAGGTCACTGGTAGCCAACACTTCTCTAATTTCTGTACCCGGTCGTCTGCCGATATTCTCGACTGCGCTCAACAAGGAGGGTCTTGCGGTTTCAAACTTCACGCAAGACCACAGAAGGTGATCCACATCGTGGAATCCGTCACCGCAGCCACATACTTTTGTCTGAGCCAGAGTTATACGCTGTAGATGAGCATTCAACGCAAAATGATTCGACATCAGTCGAGACATCATTCGTATGAACGCCCGGTCTACAGAGAGCCCATCGAACCAAGGCCGCAGGGACACTTGCGGAGAGATCGAGAAGAGAAAACACCTGAGTTCATCCGCCTCCCACATGCTCTGCCACCGAGACAGGAAAAGTTGCTGAGGGATACGAAGGAACTCCTGGGCCGAGATAGGTCGGTCGTAAAAAGCGCCTTCTTGGACGCCTGTTTTGGCCTGAGTCTGCCTTCTCATTGCCGGGAATTCCACAATGAGAAGGGACCCAGATTAGCGAGATCCTATACGCCTTATCGAACATTGAGCCAAGCAGTTCAATGATTTTGATGGTGAGGAAATCCTGACTCTTAACAGCCTTCGGAGATCTCAGAGCTTCAATAGCACTAAGGCTATCAGTGAAGTTGAAGTACTGGTCCGAAGGTCTCGCTGCTATCATCGATAGTGCGTACAAGATTGCGGCTAGCTCTGCGGTGTAAATACTACATGGCTGCCTCAATTTGAAAAATACCTCGGTGAACTCGCTAAAAACACCGAAGCCAGTGCCCTCCTCAGAGGATGATCCATCAGTGTAGTACTGGCTTATTTGGTCTAAATGACCATACTTATTCATGAAAATACCCGGAACTACCCTCGGGCGAAGATCATTAGGTATGGTCTTAATTTCCTCGTGCAATGAGGAATCTGTTATTAAAATGGAACTGTAGTTTTAAAATCCCGAGTCAAAATTAAAAGTTGATTTTCAAACTTAAAATTTCCAAGTCAACTTTAACATGGATTTCGAAAATTTAAACTGGATTTGGAGCATTTTGGCCGGCCCGAGCTACCTCCTCGAAATCATGTTCTCCTGTTACTTCAAGTCGATCCTGGTCGGATTTTTGTGCCAAAAATGGTCGGTTTTCGATGCGGCAAAATCCGACCAGGAGTAACAGGAGAACATGAATTCGAGGAGGTAGCAAAAGGAAGTTTTAAAAGTGGCCAGAAAATTATTTTCTTTCCGTCACGACAAATATTTTTTCGATCGAAATTAAGTTTGTCTGTCCATTTGCAGTTTTTTAGTCACATTTTTATTTCTTTCTTGAACTATCTTTTAAAAACACCTCCAAAACATGGTTTTGAATATTAAATGGAACTAAGGGGTATTTTCCAACACCTGGGTAGGGCAGGGGGGGGGGGGGAGGAAATCTGCCAGCAGCATTCCCATGGAAAATCGACGATAACTCGGCCATTCCTAGTCCGATCCTGCCGTTCGGCATACTGCTGGATGCATCTTAAAGCCACGCAACTTTTTGCTGAACACTCCAACCCGATCTCTTCACCCCTTCACCTAGTTATGAAGGAAAAACCCAAAACTCCCGTGGAAAATCGGTGATAACTCGCTCAGTTTTGGTTCGATCGGGATGAATGACCTACCGTTGGATGCGTCTTAGGTCCATCCAACTTTTCGTAGAACACCTCAACCCGATCCCTCCACCCCTTCACCTAGTTATTGCGGAAAAACCCAAAACTCCCGTGGAAAATCGGTGATAACTCGCTCAGTTTTGGTTCGATCAGGATGAATGACCTACCGTTGGATGCGTCTTAGGTCCTTCCAACTTTTCGTAGAACACCTCAACCCGATCCCTCCACCCCTTCACCTAGTTATTGCGGAAAAACCCAAAACTCCCGTGGAAAATCGGTGATAACGCTCTCAGTTTTGGTTCGATCGGGATGAATGACCTACCGTTGGATGCGTCTATGGTACATCCTCACATTTGTAGTACATTTGTAGAATACTTCAACCCGATCCCTCGACCCCTTCACCTAGTTATCAAGGAAAAACCCAGCACTCCCGTGGAAAATCAGTGATAACTGGGTCATTTCTGGTTCGATCGAAATGTAAGGCATACCACTGGATGCGTGTTAGGGCTCTGCACCTTTATGTAGTATACTCCATCCCGATGCCTTCAATTTCCGCCCAGTTGTTGCGGAAAAACCAAAGCATTTCCGTGGAAAATTAAAGACAACTCTGTCAGTTTTGGTTCGATACTGGCATCCGGCATACCGTTGGATGTCTCGTAGAGCCGCGTATTCTTTTGTGCTCCACTTTTTTTCAATCTCATTCAATTCAATTTTGCGTTTTGGAGCCGCGCACCTCTTTCTACGACAACTATAGCCGATTCCTCCTTCTTCAGGACAGGAGAGCGTACCAGGCGATGAGGTAGCTAATGGAAGTTTTGAAAGGTTACAAAATAATTTCTTTCCGTAATGAAAAAAAAATCCGTTCCATTTTTATTTCTTTCTTTAAATCTCTATATGTAAAAGAACGTAAGGGTAACCTCACTCACGTAAGTCAGTGCTCACTACGGGAGAACGGTCCGGATGAGATTTGAACCCCGCTTCTGCCGTGTGAAGACTAGCGTCATTGCCGTTGTCTTTGCCACTACCATGGCCGGGAAAAAAGACGTCAAATTTCGATAGGAAAAACGATCATGAACATAAATATTCAGAACCTATTCGAAGCTTCTGTTTACAAATACACAGTTTAACAGGTTTTGATGTAGAACAAAATATACATTTTTAAAAAAGGACTTACTTTGAATAGTTGTATAAAAATGTTGCCATCTTTCCCCTTGTGTTCTTCGGTAATAAGTTGGTACTTTTACTATAATTTTCCTTTTTTTTGAATCGCGTTTCTCTAACTCTTCTGGGCCTCCCTGACAATCGGGCGCTATTCCACATCTTGGTTACAAAAAACTTATATAGGTCGCTGCTGAGATGAATAAGGACTTATCTGAGATCTGCAATGCGCCCGTGGCCCTCAGCAATATTTCTCCTTTGGCCCGAACAATATGTTTCCTTCTGAAACTCGGTCCATCGTTTATTCTGAGTGATTGTCACTTGGACAACTTCGACTCACACATAGACGGCTTGTTTTGCATAACATCGTGCATATTCTTCACCTTCTAGACGGTTGCTAAGTCTCCTCAAGTCCTTTTTTAAACATTTCTGCTCCTTATAATGGTGTATTAACGTTGACCAATGTTCAAAATCAGCCTAATATTAAAATACTTAAACTTTTAGCATAAGCAAGATGTTGGCATGGTAGAAGCAGCTATATAATTATAATATATTTTTATTTGTATATATCTTTGCCTTATGTTTCTTGTTTTGAAGGAAGAGAATTTCTCGACAGACCTCATATAACAATAATTCGTGGATTAGTCCAATCATAGGGCTGTGTCTAAGCGTAGGAATAAACACGTAGGCGTGGGTCTCTTTCTATTCTAAGGACTAAACACGTGAAAGTTTGACGGTGTTTCAAAATTTCTAAAATATTCCCGATAAATAGTTTCAATCAGTGTGATAACACAGACTAATCTGCTTATTGCATTACAACTCGCAAACTGCAAGCAACACACAGCAGTTCCCGTCTAGCGCCACATTATCCCTTGCTCGCAAAAGGCAAAGAAACGATAGAGGGAAAGGTCACACCGGTTGATGCCGACGACCGCGAACTTTTCTCGCGTAAATAGTTCACCGACCATGATGAAGCGCCATCAACGGTGCTTCCTTGAAGGACAAAAGATCCCGGTTTTCAATACTAAACCACCTAAAACCACCGAGCGCCACCAGAGGGATTACATCTAAACGCATTCAGTGCGGTTGCCCGGCGTACAACGCACCAAACTCGCACCCGTTTTTTTTTTCTCGATTTTTGACGACTGTTAGGCTGCGACGCAAATCCGCTGACACTGGTGCTTTTTTTGTTTGATGATCATTTGAAAAATGTCAAAAAAAATAAAAAAAATAGAGCAACTCAAAAACCCGCCGTACACAATTCTCACCGAGCGAAGGTTTTGTTTCGTATTTAGCCGGGGACGCGCTGTTGGTGAAAAGGAAGACAACGGCTCACGCGGTACTCGGATTTCATTCCGTTCTGCTGCATTCCTTTCGCCGTTCTCGTGGCCGTTGGCTGATACCGTTCTTAGAAATAGAACGCGCGGCAGTTTCGCGTAGTTGCAGCAACAGGAGCAGCAAAAATAAGATGAAAAACATTCTAACTGCATTTGGGCAGAACCGGGGTCGGTCGACGTCCTAATCACGCGAATTGGTGCAGTTTTTCGGCAAACGTCAGCATGATGATGTGCGTTTTTGTTGTCGATTGCTGGTTGGATGTGGCCGTGTGTCTTTGGTCTTGATGATTGTTTGTTTAGAGTTTTGCTATTTACCCACAACAGATGCAGTTCTGCTTCTAGTATTATCAAAAATGAAGGGAATTTCTACCGAAAAAACATACTGAATACTCCATCACCAATCCAACGTCTGTTGATATTTTAAAATTAACCGCATGAAGAACATGCAACCCGATCTTCATGACATGATTGTTTTGATTTCAACCTTTCAAAACTTCCTTCATTACACATGATTGAAACAAAGTTTTTTTTTACGATACGAGATGCCCTTGATTCCCTCTTAAAACTGTGCGCTGAAGTGCACATTTATGCAGCAGCATGCACTTTTACCAGGTGTTTTCCCTCATCATTGCATTCAGGTCGTGTGGAGAGCCGGCATGCATGGCAACGATGATGATGTAGATGAATCGCGCTGACCACAGCAATGATCCGCACCGCGCTTTTTGCGCCCCTTTACCCTCCGTCCTTCCGGTTCTTTAAAAGGAAGTTTCAAGCACTGAATGCTACCACTCTGTTGCGCCGTGACGTGTACACGACCGCACGGCTTTGCATACGCGCTCGGTAGGTAGCATGGAATTTAGCAGCCTGCTAACAAGCAAAAAAAAACCAACCCGACGGGGTGAAAGTATGCCCGACATATACAATCATGTTCACACACTTGCTCGGGAAATGTCCTCCGCATCGCGCCACCCCCAAGCCGAAAGAATGCAAATGAGAATAAAATAGGTGCACTTTTGTGCCAACCGGCCGTTTGCTGGGAGTGAACCGAATCTTGACACTTCATTCCGGTGCCGACGTACGTCCTGTGCGTTCGAGGCACCACAACTGTACCTGTCAGTCGGGCGGGTTGTATTTGAAACGCAAACGTTCTACCAATGATTCGTCCGTCTGTCCGATGGCCGATCGAAATAACACCTTTCAACGCGACACCACGTAGTTGAACATTAAATGGAGATGGAGTTTTGTTTGCAAATTTTCAGCCACAGCTGAAAGGAGACAACATGTACGCACACACTTTTGCGAAGGAACTTTCTTTGCCCTAGCTATGCGTGATAGTTCAGACGTGTCAAACATCGTAACGTCGTAAATGAATATGGGATATTGGACTTTTGAGGAATAAATGGATTTTATATAGGCTTTTTCTAACTTTTGCGATTGATTGTGGGAATTGCAAGTGCCGTGTAGAATAGTTCGTGTAAAGTGTGTCCTTCCAAATTACTCTGGAGAGCTATAGTATCCAACGATACGTGCAAATAAGTATAACAAAATAATTTTGATTGCCAGTAAAACTCGTCCTTATTCAGTGAACTTCACGCTACGTACCAGAATCTATATTCTCGTAAGCTTAAACGTGAGAATTTCTGAGATTGGTAGGCTACAATTATCTCCAATACAATATCCAATTAATTCAAAAGATCATCTTTCATAGACTGCCTTATTCTTACAGGATACGTTTAAGAGAAGTTGCTTAAGAAAATGCTAAAGAAAGAAAGAAAATAATCTAAAAAAGAATCCTACGACCCAACAGTTACTCCAGCCAAATATCATGCGCAGTTGTACTCTAATTAGTCATGCAGTCGTGAGTAGGTTTGGACAGCTGAGTTCAAGCATCCTCATCCTGTTGGGGCCCTTACATGATTGTACGGCTGGGTCGTTTCCGACTGAGCGATGACGCTTGGCTAAACCCATGGCAAATGTACTCTCTCTTTCTTAAGAATTATATATTTTAACATTTTCTTCTCATAATTCGTTCATCTCAATCCTGTGAATGGGTTTGAGGTGGGACTTCATCATCATGCTCCTTCTCTGCTTGGTTCCATCCCGTTCTATGTCCCTAACCGTTCCCTTCGTATTCGTCCCCCTTTGATTATCCCTAGGCGCCGTACGTCTGCCGGTCGCAACGATCCTTTTTTGAGGGCACTGCGTTCGTTTAACTCCTCGTCTCTTATGTTCGATTTCCATCTCTCCCTTCCATCCTTACGCTCCAGTATGCGGTCTTTCCTTTAGCACTTAACTCCCTCCCCATTTCTCTAAGTTTAGAGTTAAATAATTTTAAGTAGAGTGTAAGAGTGTAGTGTAGCCTATAGGCAGACAACACGTTAATTAATAATAATAATAATAATAATAATCATCTGGTAAAAAATCAAGTTTATATGACTAGACTAGGCTGAGTCCATTCGTAATGTGAACCTGGTGTTTAGGACAAGGACTACAAGGTCCACCAAGTGGCTATGCACTCGCAAAATATCACACTGCATTTTCAAAGTCAGTCATGCATATAGCAGGTACAGATCGATGATTCGTCTGGCCTGAACTAGGCTATATGAATGCATTCATAACGTACATTACGATTAATATTTTGCATGTGTAACTTCTGCTTACCCAGAATAATGGTTGTTTCGCGTTGAAGGCAATGATAACTGACGATAAAGATAATACAATGTAACCTCATTAACCTTTTTTTATGAGTTTATGTTTAAACAAATGTCATAAACGTGATTCTACCAAATTTATACACCAAAATCGTGGAAAAATAATCACGTCACATTCATGTCAGCAAGTAAATCGGACGCAATCAATCAGTATTTACAATTCTACTGCATTTTTTGCATATAATCAAACCAACGAATCAAATCTGAGTTTGACATCACTGTACTGTACTCGGAGACGATTCGACCGCAAACTTGCGGTGCAAATGCATTGACTTTTTGCGGTTAGCAATGGTTGACTAAAACCCAGTCAGCCGTCCACATTCCTTAGCTCGTCCGATTTCCCTAGCATTGACACAACCGGTGGGAAACAAGAAAGTGTCAGCTGCATGCTGTTGAGGGAGACATTTTTGAAATATATGTACAATCGCAACCGCAATACAAACAGCTCAATTATTCATTTTTAAATGTTGAGTAGAATCTTTTACTCAAGCCAAAAATAGGGGTTTGTTGTTTGCTGATTAACTACAATTGCATGTTTAAGATAACAAAGAAAGGAACGCTTTTGTTGTAAACGTAGAAAATATTTAAATTGTTATCAATTCAAAATTATTCCTTCTTAAGCAATAAGGAACCTCTCCAAAACCAACAACAAGCTATTCTTGTTTTCCCATTTTATATACAAAAGGAGCAACAACCCTGAAATAGATTATCCGTCTGTCAGTTTTACAATAACGTTACGTCCCATTTTCTTTTGCGTCCCTTCAAAACACATCTCCATCACCCCAGAACTAAGGGGCTGTTTAATTGAACTATATCTACATACCTGTCCGCGGGTTCCTCTTCTTCGCTTTCAACTGGATAAAATTTCCCCCTTTTTTCGGATCTCTCGTACCCGCACGCTTCCGGTCCGATTCATAAAAAAAATCCCCGGGAATCCGGTAACCATTTTCGGCTTTTATTCACTTGAGTCGGGTTCGACGGCTTCCCCATAGCCGTAAATCAATTACAATCGATCATCGCATCCCTAAACTGGCTGATCCTTCTTCTCGTCCTTTTCCTCGCCGTCACCTTGGCTATCGTTTCCGGCGGCTTCAATCGTAACGTCACCGCCGCTTTCCACAACCGGAAGCTGTCCCTCTGGCTCGTCCAACTTCGTTTCCGGTGGCGCTTTTGTGTCACTCGTTGGCACATCCACGTCCTTGGCTTCCTGCTTCGCGGATGATGGTGACAAGTCATCCTTATCCTTGCCCTTGTCTGCCGCAGTTTCATCTGTTTCCAGAAATTCCTCCCAGTTGCCACGCCGTTTGTCGATATCGGCATCAGTTTCGGCAATTCTGTTGCAATGGGAAAAGCATGTGCAAAAGTGTGAAAATAAAATTCATTCCATTTCGTTCCAACCAACAAAAAAGGGGGGGAAGATGTATTTGCTACTTCTGTCACTTACCGATACTTTGTTCGCCCGTCCCAGATCGCTGCCGTTAGCTGCCGCTGCCCGAAGTAGCGTCCATTCATCATCTGCACCACCAGGTCGGCCTCTTCCGGATCGCCCATCGTCACCTGTGCCACCCCTTCCGGGTGCCGGTCGTACAGCAGCACCCGGCGTACCGTGCCACACTTGCCGCACTCTTCGCGCAGATCGTTCTGGTACTCGAGCAGCAGATGCACCTCGCGGTCGAACAGTGACGGTTCGAAGAGGTTCTTGATGATGACGATACGCTCGTGCTTGGAACGTTCGCCACGCATCTTTTCCGGGCGCCAGTCAAACAGCCTGCCGACGAAGAACGGAATCGATTAGCATTTTATACATGGCGGGCAGCACAAAAGTAAGAGAATAAAAAGAAGCGAAAATCTCATTCCCCGGTGAAACCAATTGATCGGTCAACCGTGAAATCGTTCTCGCTTTTGTAGCGCGGCATCTCTCGGCGCTTCGCTCGCAGTGCCTCGTCGTATGCGAAACGGTCGCCTTCAAGTGGCGCCTCTCGTTGCGTTGTTTGAAACCGTTTCTAATCCACATGCTTTGGCTGCTAATCGCAACCAATTGAAAACGAACGACGTAAAGACTGGGTTTGAGTACGAAGTGAGGTTTGCCAATTTTCACGCTTCTTCAAACGGGCGCACACAGATTGGTAATGAAGTCGAAAGGGAGCACATGATCATCATCCTCATCATGATGAGGATATTGACTGTAGCTCTTGGAGGGGTGTGTTGTGTGTTGCTCTACCCCCATGCCCTTGTCTGCTCGAAGGGAAGAAAGAAAGTCCGTACGTAATGAGTCACACACTTGAAAACATGTGCCGTTGAGGCACCGTTTGCCAGTTTCACGCCATCTCGCACACTCAATTCACGCCGTCTTTTGTTTACTTTCGGTCCCGCCAATGGTGCCATCCGTGCGGGATTTGATATTTGCAAACGCTCCGTCCTAGTGGACCGATTTACGACCGACGGGTCTCGGGTGATGATCTTACCAAGCGCTCAGATTCGTTCGTAAAAGGGCATATTTTTCAAAAAGACGCTAGAATAACACAATCCCCCGAGGACTGATTCATCAACCGAGAGAAGGCGCACGCCGATTGCATTACAAAAACAAGGGATTAATCCATTTTTAAGAGGCTGTTTGTGCAATTGAAGGGAAATGTTAATTTATTGCACAATTCCGACACGGTGTGCGAGGCACGTACATGCTGTAAAATTGCAAAATGAAATGTCTAGCATTTTTGCTGATACAACCAATGGATGTGTTTATGATTACTCACACTTTTAATGTACCGTACAAAGTAAGCTGTACTTTAGTGGGCCTCATTTGCGATCATTTGTTTGCTTGATAAGTATGCCTCATTGTATAAGGTTTTATCGTACATTCGAATTACTTCTGAGAAGTGTTTAATAAACAGGGCACTTTATAGATCATCAAGTTACCGAAATTGAGGAATGCTGGCCTGAAGAGGCCTTTAATTTCAATTACAACAACTTCAACTTTTATAATAGATACAAAAAAAAGAGTGATAAACACTAAATCCTTGAACAGTTTTTGAGCCCCTGTGTTTGAAAACGTCATTTCCGCTTGAAGAAAATGTTATCTCCTCAAATACGTTCCTGGCTGAAAATTAACGCCATCCTTATTTGCTAACGAGCTGCGGTTTGTTTCAAAATGGAACTACTAACTTTCGTTCTTGAGTATGGCATCAAAGCAAAACACCGCAAACAATTAGCACCGGCGGTGCCTGGATTCGCTTTCTGATCAATCTTCAACTTCATCAAGCGTCTTACGCCGGGGCGCTGCCGCCGCTGGGGTGCTAAATTGAGAATGATCATAATTTATGCTAAACACGGTGAAACAGGAAAATAATGACGCCTTTAGAAAGAGACTGAGAGCAAAAGAGAGGAGCCCGGTTTCCCCAAATTACCCCATCGACCGCCCAAGGTACTTACGATTCCTGCATCTTCTTCAGTCGTTCCTTTTCCTTTTTGCGCATTTTCGGCTTCAGCGTTGGATTGTACTCGCCGCGCATTTGGAATTCGGCCTGCTGCACTTTGATCTTGTGGCCACGCACATCGTAGTTGTCGAGAATTTTTAGCGCCAAATCTACTGACTCGATCTGCAATGGGAGGCCAAAAAAAAATGGTGAAGTATTATCAGTGATATTTATAGGATTTTCTGAATCATGTTTCTCCCTGATTTTTTTTTGGAAAAGAAAATGAAAGTAATATTTGTTTAAGCAAACAATAATAAACATTACTCGCTACCATCCTTGATTCGTTACTCAAGCATTGAATGCTCACCCAGTCGCCCTCATAATCAACATTATGCAAACTCTCTTTTGGCAGTGTCAACAATCGGTCGCTTACGAATGCAACGCTTTCCCCACTATCACGGCTTAAGTGCCATCACACGGACCACGAGGACAATCTGAGCAAACACGGAAGAACTTCAGCACGATCGCGTGTCCAATAGTAACGGCCTCATCCCGCATATGCATCAACGAGACGGCGACACAAGCCACAGGGCACAACACCAACAGATGCACCAACCGAGCCGAGAAGAGGTGCTAAATGCAGCGCAAATATTGATACTTTCATTCGGCACTGGCCACGTGACACGCATGCCGACCTGCACGCTGAGGCTTACGTTTTGCGCAAACAATCCCAAGTCCCAATCGGTGATCGGTCGAACCTATTTGTTCGAGTGCACTCGCGAGACTCAATTTGTCGATGACGGGGGAGGGAAGTGGTTTTTTTTTCACCAGCGTTTTTTTTTATATATCATTATGGTTTGTTGCACTCACACGAGCAATGCATCTCAAACTCGGCTGCCAGTACTTGCTTCCGCAGTTACGCATTTTTGTCCTTTCCCGCCGATGGGGTGAGCCGTGGCGATGGTAGTGGCGTTTCGGAAATGAAATCAATTTGTTACACACGACTCGCTTTAGTGAGCGCGGGTAAATAACGGACCATCGAGAAGTCATCGGATACTGGCTGTTAAGTGCACAATTTACCCAGGGCCGTACGGCCGATCGAAAGTAAATAGTGCGATGCGATGGTAGCGATTGGCTGGGTGCGAAGAAGTGAAGACTTCGACACTGCACTCCGAGCCCGAGGTCGAGTAGTTTAAGGGAAGGAATCAAATTTGAGATGATGCTGATGAAGATCAGGGTTTACTGCAAATAATGCACCGCATCGAGAGTAAAGGTTAATTGTGATGAGCCATTGTGAAAGGTTGGGTAAGCTTGTTAGGCGATAATTAAAAGCACGGAACACAAAAATTTCCCAGTGAGAAAAATGTAACATAAAACTACAGACGTCCCTGTATTCTAGCGATCCTATTCATGTGAAGCCTTTCGTGCATGTTTTATTTGGAGTAAGATAGCCAAAATAGTCCAGGACCCGTGCTTGGAGCTGCATATTATCTGCGCCATTCCTGAGCGAAGAAGTTGGAGATGGTTAGACGAGTCCTAGGGAGCTTTCTTGGGGCTCGAGAGAGGTTTTGGATTCTTTCGAAAATGGCGTCATGAGCACTTTTTACTCCACTAAAAATGGCCTTTACTCCAGGAGCTTTTACTAACTACTATAATTTTGAAGTCTCGAAGCTCCAAGTCGTGCACATCCAGCCCCGTCGCCTCGATCAAGCCTGTCGGAGATCGAATGCAATCGTGGATGAAGGACTGCACCCCTAGACCGAGAGGTTTCTGGAAACGGATTGGCGATTTGGCCATGTTTACGCGACGTGCTCAATCCTAAGTAGGGCAGGAAGAAGAACAACTTTGAAGTCTAATGGAACAAACAAAGTATACTAACCGATCGCTCGATTTTAGCATAAATTCACAGAACATAAATCTCACGAGAGTCCACGTGCCTCTTCAAGCAACGGAAGTGAACAAATCATTTCACCCGCAACATTATTCTAATTTCTCACTTCATTCGATCCACCCAATGCTCAGGGTTGTGATATGCCGAACTCAACTATTCCAAAACAACAGCAAAAAACCGGTAAACCAATCATCAAAACACAACCGCAGGAAACTAAATCCAATTGGCAATCGATCACGTTGGTAAGATCGAATCCAGCGGTGAGACGCACACGCGTAGTAACGAACTCAGTTTCCGGAACGAGTAAAACGAAGCAGAAGACAAAAAGCCCAGCCGTGTCAAACACACTGTCTAATGACACCATGATCCTATAAAGCGTCAAACTTTGCTCTGGCTCGGTTTTCCACCAAGACTAAACAAAAATGCTTCAACCCCACACGCGAGTGGCGGAGTGCGTGATTTTAATAGAAATTGGCACCGGTTCAAATTCGGCATTTTGTGGCCGGACACCGCAAAAACCCGAACCATGGTTGCGGACGCGACTCGGGGAAATCAGCAAACAAAAAGCTGATCCATATCATGTTTCAAATTCTATACACAAGAAAGAAAACAATCAAATCAAAAACCCGTGTCCAAAATCAGTGGTCTGTCGGTTTTAATAACAGCCGCTGATCGTTCCTCTTGGTGCGGGGCCCTGTGCCTGATGGATGTACCAATTTGGGTGTGCAAGGTGTAAAGTGTACGGTTCACTAATTGGACTATGACCACACCTTTACTCGGTAAAGGCGACACACAGAAAAAAAACCCCTCTACGGCTCTTTCACTGAGGCCAACCGATCGCTCAGCATTGGCAACATCTTCAAAGGCACCGGCTGTTTTTGGCACGCGTTTAAGTGCATTTTTCAACTGTAACTGATTCTTGTAGAAAATATTTTTCATTTACTCAATGCTCAAAGTAGCCGAGGGTCACTAGGGAGGCCAAAGAAATTAAAATGTTTTAAATGTTTTTTTTGTTTTCGTTGGTTTTCTTTATATAAAATCCGTTGGCCATGTTCCAAACGAGACATTCAAAGCGAACCGGATGAAGGTTTGCTCGGTATAATGCGAAGCAAATGTGTGCAATTAACATCACATTTGTTCTAATTCCCCGAAAACTGCCTCAGAGCAGTTAGCAACATAGCTCATTTAGTACTTGTCAGCATCATCCCCCATGTTGGGCAGCTCATCTCACCAAGGCGGACCGTACGAAGGCACTGCACCACTGACCAACTACTGCTGCTGCTGCTGCTGCTGCTACTAAGTGACAAGTGACAAGATACTTCGCCCGATTCCGGCCCGGTGTCCCCGAACGTCCGTCGGTCAGCTATTACGAATTGATCATATTTAAATGCTATAAATCCTTCAATTAATCAATGGGTCCAGACCCGCCACCGATGGCTTGCTGCGGACTAACTCAAGATGTTACACAGCGCCCGGCTACTGCAAGGGTTGCGTTACGCACGGTTCAGCCGGACACGGACAACGGAACGGAGTAAAGGGAGATCAAATGTCGGTGGCGTCGGGCATAATTTTACCAGCGGTTTCAAGGTTTTTCGGTTCACCGTGCTTGTCTGCTCCGTTCGCTTCGGATCTTGGCTTTGTTTTTATTACATTTTCGGGATGGGAAACGCCTTTCCACGCCGACACACGATGACTCTCGTGCAACGAGAGCGAAGAAATGGAAGGAATGGTGATCGAATTCGGCCACAAAATCAAACGACTGCCACCGACCGACGGAGTCATCCACCGTCGCACACGGGCGGAATGAATCGAAAAGTCAAACGCACGTTTTGATTGATCGTGTCAAATCATATGATATGATTGGCCTTCGCGCCGCTAGCTTTTTCGCTTTTTTCGCTGACGCGCTTTTCGATGGTTCGAAGGGGGGAGAACATGTAAGCGCGTGTGCGTACCACTGGTGGTCATGGTCGTGCGGTTTGAAATGGAAATTTATCTCCGCACTATTTCCTTTTTTGGGACTTTTGAGGACGCCTCCCGGGCTCTTAGGGGTTGTGATTTCATCAGGTGCGTTAAGTATGATGAGGGGCCTTTCTAAAATGGAGCTCTAAATTGCTGGACTTGAAAGAGCGCGTGAGGGAAGGAATGTAAAAAGGCACAAGTCACCGTGAAATGGTCAGAGACGTCTTCAATTTGATGTTCGGAAAGAAATGGGTTTGAACAATAAGACAAAAGCGAAAAGAACTTTAAATACAAATTAAATAAATTAGAAAATTAACAACAACAAGAGCTAAACAAACAATAAATCTTATTGTAGCCATAAGACTTATTCAAGTCATTCTAACAAAAATATAAGAAAGTCAAATAAGAAAACATATGTACAATGATTCAATAATAATTATAAATCAATAGTAATAGAAGTAAAATACGAAAATAAAACCAACAGCAAAATGATAAAACAATCAGAAAAACAAGTAAAAATCCGCCTTTGTAATTGAGTAAAGTGCACGCTTAAATAAAGTACTTTCCTCTCATTTTTAATCTACCCACTTCCATGTGCCCTTCAAAAGAAAGCAGTCAATAAAATTGAGAGCCTGTTGGCACGGTATGGCCCATCCCCTACCAGCACAATCATATTTCTTTCCCCGAGGTTGATGGTAACGCTTTCCAGTGTCTCTGGCTGTTGGTGTGGCACGGTGTGCTATGTTTAGCATTCAAGGATCCGCAGCACTCATTAAAGACTACCTTTCATTGCGTCGGCTCCTGTGCACAATCAAGCAATCATGCAAATCATCATCAGCAGTAGGGCTGACATTCCCGCCCAAATTTCCACCCCCTTTACGCTCCTTCCACCTCTACGAGCATCGCCGCGCGTATGGCGTATTATTCGCGTATGCGCATTGAAAATTATTGTAATCAACAAACGGCCGCGGTTGTGATAGCAAAAATGGAACCAGAAACGCACTTGCCGTGTGGTGTGTGAGAACTCTTGTCTCTTCCATCTTTTCCTATGCCAGCCAGCGAACGCCACCCAAGGAACGATCGATATGGTCCGGATGGGGTTGGTGATAAGTGCGGATCGTGTATGCTTCATAATGCGTGAACGCATCACTGCCGGTGGTCTGCCACCACATGTGTGAGTGTGTTTGTGCCAACGCAAGCCATGCTGTCACCACGGTTATTCTGAAATTGCACATCGAAACGCACCTGAATGTGATCGAATTTTATTGCCCTACGCTAAACGTTTCAGCAGCAGTAGCAATGCGTTTCTGGGACCTAATTTATGATGCAGCATACTTGTCAGCTGGCTTGTTCCGATGGGCGGTGGCCAACAAAACACACACACACGTCGAAATGCGAAATGAACGCAAAATATGGTATTGAAATTTAATTATCGACACTTTACCATAATGAACACCCGATGTGCCCAATGTGTACCCCCCCGGGTGTTGACCGTCTGTGCGGTTGTGTTTTCCAACAATTTATGTCTGGTGTGTTCATGTACGACGACCACACACACTCACACGTGGGATGGCTAGCTGACATTTCGTGATCATAGGCAGTATTGCTTCCCAAAAATGAACAACACTTAAACAAAGCCTGGAGTAATGTCCCAAAACAAAAATGGTTTTCCATCTCAGTTTTAGCAACACTCCTTAGGGGGTGGGGAAAAAAATAGTCCCACCCCTGGGGGACTACCATCCAGTGGAAAACCGAACACCATCCGAATGGTGTGCAAGATTTATTTGCTCTCGATTCTATCGTCGCTTCTGGAGACAGTGCGCGAAAGTTAGATTACTTAAGTAAATATTCATTCATCGTCACAAAACTCACGCCATTAGAATGTATTTTTCATGACACGCTGCTATCCAAAACGCCACCGACAAACCGAAACCACCCACTCGGCTGTACGCCGTGTATGAAATATGTAAAATATATCCATTTTTATCCACTGCCATTTTGTGCTTTTGTTGCTTCGTCCAATTTTTCACTTCCGAACGGCGGGGACGGTATTGCTTCCAGTGTTAAAACAAAAAAGTTTACATACGGTGTGTCCCTAGCTTTAAGACCCTCGGGGATGTGCATATGAATACGAGCGAATCTGTTCGAGAGGAGGTTTGGGGTTTTTTTTTTTTTCTCGAAGTTGTTTGTTTGGTTCTGTTCTTTATGTGCTCACAAAACACCACCGCTCATAAGCAAATTCCCCAACGAAAACTGGTCGAAAAGTGTGTTAGGAAAATATTGCTTTAAAAAATTCCGTTCGGTTTGTGGTTTTGCGCGCGTCTCATTGCAGAGAATCGTAGAAATGATCAGCAAACACATAAGCACGTGAGATAGTCATTGGGAAATGTGTAGATTTGTTTGTAGATTTTATCTAAAATTAATAGGTAAACAAATTACAAAAAATTCTTTTGATCGTATAATGATCTTCTTTAGTAAAATGAAGGAGGAAAAAAGGAAAAAATCAGTAACAAATAGAAATGCAAAAGAAAGAATAAAATAGTCGGAAAAATGGATCAAGAATCTTAGCGTTCGATAATGGATAAAATCGATTAGAAAAAAATAGAAAGAGGTTTGAAATTGGATTCCACAACAAATTGAATGAAAAATTGCGATAAAAATTAGGCAAAAAGGAAAACAAGAAGACGAAAGAGAGAAAAGTAATCAAATATGAAAAAGTCAATGGTTTAACAATGGAACTAAGATCCATTTACGAAGGAAAAGTACAAAAAACTGTATTCCTGAATAACAAGGAAAATGAAAAATGGACATTTAAATTGAATATCTAAAAACGATTATAACCGTATAAAATAAACCAACTAATCCACTTCTATTGTACTGTGAAAGTTTTGCGAAAAACCTGAATAGCAAATAGCGAGTGCGGAATTTCCATAGTTAATACTTTTCGGAAAAGTGTCGTTAAATTTTCAGGAAATATTTAATGAACTAATGATGGATTTGATCCATTTTCTAGAGTTTCCTTATTTAAAAACACAGCAGAAGCCATGATCCCTTTCTGCTGGTGGTAATTGAAGGAAAACAATGATCCAAACACGAGCAGAACGATATTCTAATCATTTTCCATTTTCCACAAACATAAACGAGATGAAATTCAATTTCCGAAGCGTACCTTAAAAAGGCGCACTCGTGCCAGTTTTGTCTTAAAAACAAAACAGGAAAAAAATCATTTCATTTTCAATTCTGATCACATCATCAGAATGCTGCTAGCGCAAAAAAAAACCGTTCTAATTCAACCGAATCCATTACAGAAACATTTAGATTCGGTGAAGAAAAGCATTTCTTACCAAAATCGCTCTTCCTCTTGCCGTTGTTTACACTGTGAACGAGCCACTGTGTGCGTGTGTTGCTCCAAACACAAACAAAACAACACGTGAGACGCATCTTTTTTCACCGACCAAACTGGCCACAAACCGTCAGGCACACGCTCGTTCACCCATATTTGTCAAAACACAAACGAACGCACGATGTGTGATGCCTGCGGTACGAAAATATCCGTAATAAATCATAAATCATCATCGTAGCCGGGAGAATTCGTCCTCCAGCTGGGGCAGGCGGGAGGGTTTAAAAAATCAAGAATGCATGCAAAATTATCGCGTACCCCGCAGGTAGGGCAGCAGGTTGGAAAATTCGTTTGCCCAGTTGTGGTTGTTGTGCCATCCCGGCGAAGATTGCTTAATTATGATTTATCGTCTAAGCGTATCGAGCGAAACACCCAAAAGGGAACGACAACGTACACCGTGGATGTGCTGAAAACCTCAGCCCTTCGAATCGAACGAAAATTATTCGCTTCCTATAGAGTTTTATAAAACGCATGAATTGAATTGAAATCAGCTTCGAATGGATTTCCGATGCATTGCAAACGAACGCCCTCCATGGAAAAATGTAAATTAAATTGCAAATAACCATTCGCACTAGCAGATAAGCACGCACTTATAAAACAGTAATAAACTTGCAAAAGATAACAATTTTGCGCTCGTGGCGCGTGGAATCAGCACATTATTGTCAGCAAAGCCCCTTTTTGCATCCGGATTTATCGTCCCATCTGGGTTAGCGCATTCACACAAATAGTCGTGAAAAGTGTATATGGCCGCGATAATGGAAGGACATTATTGCAAGCTGCACGTGACAGAGATAGAAATGTAAAGTGCAAATGCACTACTTCTCGATGCGTTTTTTTTGTTGTTGCTTTCTTGCTCGTACATCTGTCTGCAGTTAGGCTGGACGATGGTGGAGGGCATCATATCGCGGCTCATTACGACCAAATGCATACCTAATGAGCCGTGACACGATTAGTGCTCCCTTTTTTTGCCACACACTCTGCTGTCTCGCGGTGAATGCATCATTTTCAACACACCGAGTCAGGGAATTCCATCGTTAGAGGCCGTTTTACGGAATGATAAAAAGTGCTTTAAAAAAGTGTAAACCTACAGTAAAATTAGCTCAAATATTAATTTTAATGCTTGATCCATGATTTACAACGTATTATCCAGTATATAAAACAAGTGTCTACATGTTTAAAACAATGCGCCATTTTTAGATGACAAACGTTCTAAACCATTTCGAGTTATCTTTGCTGTATTTTAAACAGCACAAATTTTTGCATTAAATCAATTAGTAATGTAATAATCATAGTAATCCAATTTTTCATTCTCTCGCTACTTTCAGATTCCATCAGTCGATCGCCAGCTTTCTACCATTTCCTGTGCATGCGTGTGAAGGTGAGCAAGAAATTTTATGAACACAGGAAAAACCAACTCCATACCGGACACATTAAACTCGACTACAGCCAAACACAAATAACCGAACGGAAATTAATTCCATCCCAAAACACATACACGCAGCGAGAGGCCGAAAGAGTCGGCGATCTGCGGTGTCATAAAAGTGGTAAAATATTGATCAATGATCGTGATGATGATAATGTGCCTTTATGAAAATTAACCTACCTTCTCCCTCTGATTATCGATAAATAAACTTCTAGAAAGCTGTTTGATTATGAAATAATTAAAAAGCGCAATGTACCGTGTGCGCTGCACTGCGTGCAGAGCGAGAGATAATTAAACTTTAATGCCAGAAACACACATAAAATACAGCTCTGGGAGGTTTTTAAACTGCAATTTCATGCAGTTTTGTTATTTTTTTTTTGCTCTAGTGCATCTACTTGCTGAAGGTTATTTAAATTCAATTTTATTACCTGCCCGCTGGTTTTTACGGCACAGCTCTGTTCTGTTCTGTATATTTTGGACTTTAATCCCAGCAGTGTGCACAAAAAAAAAAACCAGGAGGTCCCAGCCTGTTTGCTGGTGTTGTCCGCCATCGACGGGAATGGGAATTTGGCGTTCGCAATAAAAATGGCGACTAAATCCACCGATAATAATCATCATTTCATATTCCACCATCGATGGAAATGATTTCCACCTTGTGGCGTGCAAAGGGAATGTGCACACAAAAGTAGCACCAACCCAACGGACCTACCCGCGCGGGTCCGGAGCCTGAATAGATGGGCTATTCGTGTTTATGCTTCGCCGTGCTTCACCAGCCAGCATCCGTTTGGGCCGATGATTTTCTGTCGATGTTATTTTAACAGCAGCAGATAGGGCAACAAAAGACGGGCATGAAAATGGACCATAAAAAGCCTGCAAAACGAATCATTGGGCTCGGGCCCGGGCTTGTAAGTGTGACACACCGAAATGCGCACCCACTGCTGTGAATGCTAAAAAATTGATAATCCCACCGATGGAGGGAATAAAAAATGGAAGAAACCAGAAAATCCCTGTGTGACTTCGAGTCAGATCTTTTTCGAACGATTTTGCAACGATGGCGTGTTTATAAATTTGAGGATTTAGATTTAGATATCAACAGCTGGTCCATGTGCTGTCCTGAACGTGCATGATAGGAGCAGCCTATCCCAAGGGGCAATGTTGCAGGAAGCGGCATGATGTTTCCTACCCCATTTTGTACGCGATTGTGTGCTATAGTCACGCAAAAATGGCTGTGTGATTAGGATTTGTTATGGTACTTTGAAAGGGAAATCAATGCCACCACTAGTGGCCATTGGTTAACAATAATCACAATTCAGGCTGTTACACGAAAGCATAACATTAGACTATGTTCGTATTCTCGTTTATTCCATCGTTTGGATGAGTTATCGAGACCACTACGGGATCTACAAGATGCACCACTGAAGGAAAATGTAAGAGCTCTCTGCAACGACCGCAGGACGAAACAGCGCGACAAACTCCACAGGAGACCGGATCCCATTTATTAACCGGTTGATCATTTGTCATACACATGAGCACACTCCATCTGTAGTCAAGCGCAATCTCTGCAAATTTTTTCTCCGCTCCATCCCCTTGGTCAATAGGTCAATGCAGGTTTGCTCCACACCCACGCGCGACAGAAGAAAAATAAGCAATCTAAAAGGGATCAAACGCAAAGCACGGTCACAGCGTGCACAAAAACGAAGGCAAAATGTAGTAGAAGAAAGCACCACCGACAGGGAGGATGTTGCAGCGAATACACTTGTGTGTGTGTGTGTGTGTGTATAATTTATGTGCTATCGTTGCTCTGGTACACACTGTCGATGATCGATCGGATAATGATTAGGTGCATTTGAAAAGGGCAAGGGCATGGTGAAAGAAAACGACAGAAGCACCAGACACACACACGATAGCTTGTTGCAACGTACTTTTTGTCCTTGAAAGCTGAGTAGTGCTGGTAGAATAACGTCGTCGACGATGATGCTGATGATGGGGTGGGTAGACAATTTATATGCTGAGCTAATGTTAGCTACTGCAGCTCGACTGAAGAAGCTATATTTCAGAGCGATGAAAGACAAATGGCTTGTTTGCAGAAGGGGTCCAGAGTAATCTTGCAAAAGGCGAGTGTTAGCATCTCGAACCGTTGTGCAGTTGGAAAAATTAACTTGTAAATTCTGGCAAGACACTTGTTTTCATTTGCTGGGTGTGTGGCAAATGGAGCTATTTTGGGGAGAATGTTAAAACATTCCTTACTTGTTAGAAAATCGGATAAAACTGTATCGGTTTACCACGAGCTTGAACTGGATGGGTAAATTTGAAACATTCGATTTGACACAACAAGTGTGTTTATTGTCATTTACGAACGAAAAATTCACACAAAATTGTAGTCCAAATTGTAGTCAAATAAATAAACAATCATCAAGAGATGCTATGTTTCAGAAGTCCGATTATTGTCAATGTTTTGGTTTCTGGAGATTAGAGACAATCTGGACGGGTTTTTTTTTCTCTCCCAATACAAACTTATAGTTAAAGGTACGGGTTTATTTATTTGAATTTTAATCACAACAATCAAGTATATTAAAAACACTTTTCAAATTGGCTGTTCTTCAAAATTGCATAAGAAATGCAAGCTTAATCTCTCAAAATAAAAACCTCCTAAAACCCTAAACCACATATAGTTTCAGTTAGGCTATGGCGAGCATAACAATATAAGCTTTCGTTTAGTTTAATACTCTTTGAGTTTTCCTTTAATAATTGAGTTTGACAACAATCAGTCCCATGGAAGGAAATATTTACACCCTTTTAGTTACTTAAATGTGATGTCCAAATTATGTCAGACTATCCTCCTCACGTTTTACTATGATAATCCTCTTGCGATCATCCTGAATTATTCACTTCAAATTAAATTTGTAAACAAATTACCCAATAAAAAAGAAACACTTCACCCGATCGTTTGCATATCAAGTGTTCGATACACTCATATAACCGTAGGTTTTCGGACGAAAATCTATCGCTAGTCTCAAATGTCGACCACCAGCAACGCATTGACGTTCGAGGAAGTGTGTAGGAACGTTGCATTGCAACCGACACTGCATACAGATGCGCATACAAATCAACCACCCAAACGCGCGTCACCTTCTGGCGCCACTCGAATTGTACCATCATCGTACATTTATTTGATACAACATCCTGCCCTTAAGCACGTTATTTACATTAGCTACGGCTTCCGTCGATCGTTCAATTCCCACCATCGCGACTTGATCAGTGATCTTGGCTTGTGTGTGCGTGTGTGTGGGGCGATAACTTTAAATTCATTCATTGCAATAATTTTCACGCGCCACCCCACTCAGAGACAGTTCTGGGCTGGGGTCTGGCAGTTCTGGCACACAGCATTGCACTTATGCGATGATGCAATAATGCACCACACGCACTCGGATGCGCGATTCGTCATACGCGACCAGACGGCCGTTCTGCTGCCACGCTCTCCGTATCTGTAATGCACGCTGCAGTGCCACAGCTTCCCACGCCCGTTAAACCGCAGCGTGCTAAATAAAGCAGCACGCCATGCCACCTTCCGATGCGCTAATTCGTTTTGGCAGCCGCTGAAATGGCTTTGGCAAGCTGGCAAACGACTGCCAAACCGTACGGAAACCTGTTTGATTCGATCGAACCCTACGACGAACGGAGCGGGGGGGGGGGGGGGAAGCAGCAGGACCTAATGAAACTGAACCGCGCACGATCACGCTTGGAACGGTGTGTCTGTCTGTCGGCGAATTATGTCACAGCATTGAAGATCCGGCCGAAGCGTCGTGTAGGAAGGTGTCGACAAAAATGTGCATCCCACCAGGGTCCAAAAATTCCACAACACGCAAAAATGTGGTGCTGTCCGATGGAGCAGCAGAGCAGGAGAAGAACGGCAAGAGTCTATATCTCACGCCTAAAACTGCGTCACTCTTATAATGAGGGAGCTAATTTGATGCCATTCAATTTTTGAAAATCGAGTTTAGCTCCGGCTCACGGTTCGTTGTTGGAAGCAACACACCAGACGCATCGACTCGAATGGACGGGAAGTTAAAATTGTGATTGAGGATGATGCGCTCGCGGCACGAAATTATCCAATAAATCGTCACGTTTTTAATTAAAGCTTTCCATTCCGAAGCGTCACACAACATGCAGAATTGGCAATGAAACAATCAAACAACTATTAAAAGGTAGCATTCACCCATCACAAAAAACACCCTCGTCCCAAACCGTGTTTTATTCGCGTTAAAGCAATACGCACTTAAAAAGCGATTTTTTCCAATTTAATATTCGATTGCAATCGTCCACCAGCAATCATCGCATCAGCTTGTGCTTATGCTTTGCAAAATTAAAAGCATTCTTACCACCCAAGAGCACTTACCAAGCAAAATGATTCCTTTTTTTATTACCCCCACAAAGCCTTAAGATGAGCGGACAAGCCGCGAACCGGAAGGCACTTATCATCAAACCCCCTCGACCGAAAACTGGTCAACGGGCAAACTTGCGATTGTCATCATTTTTGACAGCGCACTAAACGGCCACATAACATAAATAAGATACGCCTATTAAACGCTTATCGAAATACCAACTGCCCATGGCTGATGTCATCCCTCGCTAGGGGGGGGGGGTGTCGGTGTCCAGAAAAGGGCAACCACGCCGACACTCGACCCGATCCGACCTGGTGCGTGCAGTGCAGTGTTAAACGGAATATTCAAATTTCACGCGAATAAGAAACGAATCGAACAAACGAAATCAATTTCTCGCAATGTCAATATTATTAACTCCCCGTTGGCCAGCAGCTGGCACTGGTCACTCCGGTGCATCTGACTCATCATCAATAAAGCATCCATATTTCACTCACGACTGTGGCTGCTTCCGAAACGAAAAAATGCATTTTAAATATGCTTCATACAGTTCTACTAATGAGCGTTACAGCCATTGGATGGAAATGGGTGAGACGTCCAGCTGTGCAACCACCCACACCAATACACGGTGGTGCACTTTTGTTTACACTAGGCACCACGGTGTATCGAGGATCGATTCTAACCGCAGGATGTGCAAGCGGGGTTTTAATTGCGTGCAGATTTTTCATCAATTAACGAACAAACCCACACGCACGCACGGCGGATGATGGGATGAATGGAAAGTACTTACGCGAAAGTGCGGGTTAAACAGCCGCAAAGTAAACATATCGAAACCAATTAATGCATAATGAGCGATTTATAGGGGCGCGATGATGATATTGTATGCAAAAAAAAACTGTTTTTTTACGTGAAAATTACGTCCCGTTGTCTATGTATGGGATTTGCAATTATGCACTGTGAAAAAAAAGCTGAAATTTTGAATTTTACAATAATTACTGCAGCTGGAAATACTGTAAGAATTCTTAGAAACAAAGCATGGTAAAAAGAAATCTTTACGAGCTTCGTACAGCATATTGTTTAAACAAAACAGGAAAACTTCCCGAACAATAATCCCGAAAATGCCTCTAAGTTGACAGAAAAACGAGCATTTCGATGCAGATGTTCTGCTCTACAACTCGTGAAATCAGTTAAATCTGATGATTTTTATTTGGTAAATCCTTGTCAAGTGTGCATTTGAAAAGGGGAATAACCGATAAACGATAATTAAACAATACACGATCAGAAACATGAAGACAAGAACATGATAAAGTCATTCTTGAGATTTTAAACAGCCATTTCGCAGGGATTTTACTCCAAGAGTTACATATTCTACACGTTGCTTAGTAATTTGAAAACTTTTTCTGATAAATAGTAACGACCTCTTTTAACCTTTACTAACAATATACTAAGATCACAACAACTTAAATCTAGTAGAAAGATTAAAATCGAGAAATATCTAATGCTTTTATTAAGTAACCTCTTCAAGGACCATAAAAGTCCCAGGAAACAAAAAAAGTTAAACTATTCATATAAAAATAAGCATGTAAAAAGCTCAAGAACATCGAAACATGAGTAACAAAAAATACGACAACGTATATCATTAATGTGAACCCTTTTTTTACCTTCGTTTGCCTGTTTGAGGATCAATTTAGAACTTGTACATACCCAATTAGGCGTATCAATGTCCCGTTCGAGATTGATAGGAACGTACCGACAATCTGTTCCATGTTTGCTCCGGATTAAACACATGATTAGGAAAATCCCTTTAACAATCCAACCGCCCACTATACCGACCCATCCGCAAACATTGGCAAAACCCTGTCGAACATTTGCCAACATGCCGTAAAGGCTTACCGTAAAAGGGGCCGAATTAGATCGCCGCACCACCAACAAAACGTTGATATCCCCTTTGAACTTCGGTTCGTGTACACATAAACACACTAGATGGTCATATTACGAATTGAAAAGCTTTTCCAAACCAATTCATCCCGAAGGGTTGGGCGTTGTTACCGGCCGCGAATAAGAAGACACCTTCATTTTCACCAAAAACCAAACGCCTCGCCTCACACGAAATATGGCACGCGGCAAACTCCAGCGCTCCAAATCTGAGTGAGCGGCACCGAACAATTGGTGGATTCTGGAGGATTACAACGGCTTAAAGCACCCGATAATACCACACAGTCTACGGGAAACAAATCCCATCTCAGCCCGGGTTCTGCTCCCGTTTCCTAGGGACCAGACAGGATAACACGGATCCTGTCCCACACATACGAACAAAGACGCGCAATTATCGTGTCCCTGCTGCTCGTCCCGTGCAAGTCCGGAAGGCTGGTCGAGCCGATTGCTTCCGTACCGGATGTACGGTGAATGGGTGTTTCAGGATGAACCATCTCCAGAGGATTCCAATAAACACAACTCCCTCCTCAAAGGATAGCTCAAATCGAACGGCATGTCAGAAAACCGGCACCTATACACACATTGGCAAGGCCGAGGATTCCTCAGCATGACAGGGCGGCCTTTTGGGAGGAGAACAGCATGAAGAAAACATCCTCTCTAGAGCCAGCATGAATTTCGCAATGCCCAATGCCATAGGCTCCTTTCTTTTTTCGTGTACTTCTACGCCAATTCCGATGTTGCCCGTCTACTAATCCAAATGGCAGATGATGAACCACACTTTTTGCTTCACTGATGTTTATCAAAGTGGACGGTTGCCGCAAAAGTGGCTATACACATCAGCCATAGGTTTTCCTTCTAGTGCGGTGATGTGATTCGCGCATAGTGAAGAGAGCAAAACTGCGGGCCGTCTGTCTGTCTGTACGTTCGGATGTGGTGGTTTGCACGCTCAGTTGCACGTCCCCAGCACCGGAGGACGTAGACAAACGGAATGAATAACCTACAAACGTCCCTTGGACACTGTGCAATGTGTATTTTGAATCCACCCTTTTTTTTTTCAGTATATGGACAAATACCAGCAAAGCAAACTACCGGTTGCATTGGCTAGCAACATTTCTCATGCATGTGAAATCGTGTTTTTTTGGAGAATAGAAGCTTTGCCTAGTTGTTCACCATCAGCGCCGTAAGCAATTGTGAGAACATGCGTCAAAAGAGCCAGACCTATATTGCAATCCGGCGTATCCGTCGTCGGTCGGTTGGGGGAAAAGGAAACGCAATGCAGACGCAAAATTTCATCCTCACCGAAAGATTCGTTCTTATTGAGCACGTGCATTTGGGGAGCAGCTTTTTTTTGTTGTTGTTCTGGCCCAGCACTCCCACACAAACGAGCGTTTTTCTGCATAATAAGACGAAGCACACCGAAATGGACATGGCTACGTTCCGGAAAGCTTGTAGAATACGAAACTGGGACAACTTTTTTTATCTGGTAAGCCTTCCTCAATGTACAGCTCGGATGCTTGTGTTAGCATTTTCCATGCTGTAACAGTAAATCCGTTTATGCAAAGCTAGCAAAGCAGATGGGTTGAAATCGGCATTTTACTACATGTGAGCCTCAACAGCCTATCCGGCTCCTTCCCTTCCGGCGTACGCTTTTGTACGCCACCGATTCACAATCGGTCGATATTGATCAGATTGAGGTTTTGCTAAATTGATAAACCATCCTGCTCTCCCTGGGGCATCGGTTGTTTGCCACAAAACCTTGCCGATGATTGGTTCAAACCTAACCTCCCTTGTCTAGAACAAAAGCTACGGTCTTACTATTTGCTTAAGCCGGAATGTATCCGATCAGAAACCCCCATAAACCAAGATGTGCGTCTTTCGTCCTCGGATACTACTCTAATGTGGCGTTCCGAAGAGCAAATATACAGACAAATATTTGACCCAAGTTGGTAGGCCAATTAATAATGATCCGTAGATCCCCGAAGGCAGTTTCGATACGGTTGGCAGATATGCCTGCTCACACTCGAAGCTCACATATTTGCATGCGGCAACAAATGATTGCTAATGGTAAACTAATCAAGCCCTCCCGGACATCATTCGTTTTTGCTCGGGGCATAGGCAGGAATTTCGGCGGTTGACTTCTTCTGCTTAGGGAGCAAAGAAATTCCTCACGAAGCGGACGAAATTGAATCAACTATTTTTAACCGGGTGCGTTGAAATAATTAACCCTCATGGTGATTTCCTGATACTCTGCGGTTTAAGAAGCTGTGCGTGGACCAAACCGAGCGACCCTTTGAACCTGTGTACGAACGCTAGTTCGTGCGAGCATGTCAATCAGGCTGATTCCCGGGCACGAATTTCTCATTTCCTTCGATCACGCGAGCATAGCCATTGTTGTGCTGGCGCCACCAGAAAGGAAATGAGTTCATTCACGAAAACCAGAAAACCATTGGAGAGACCGCAAGAGTGCGGCAGCTCTAACGAATCGCATAGGCCGTCTCCCTACAGCCAAACAAACTTCCGTCCTGCGCTGGACATGTTCGATTTTCAATCAAACCTCACCACCTCAACTTCAAGGTTCTCCACCGCACAATGGTCGAACTGTTGAGTTCGTGTCGAAAATTTCACTTTCCGGCAGCACCAAAACAAATCAATTCTTCCACACTGCTAACCACGCGCGGAACCAGATTCGTTGACGGGAAAATTTATTCTTCGGTTTAGTTGCGTCCCGTTTTCCTACCCCGGGTGCAAACATACCAAATTCTACAATTCCTCACCGTACGTAATGTACGAATGGGAATGCAAACAGGCTGTAGCAGCAGCGTCAGCATCTCTCGCGTGTACACAAAACGCGCGTGGAACGTTTTCGAGACCGAAACCACCGGCAACGCTCGCTCGTTAATGCTGGACCGTTGTTCATCACATCCAGCACACGGAAACGGGAAACGAAAATCCGCCCAGATTTTTCGCCTCCCATCCGGATGTCCGAGTGCCCGCCACCGAAACGAAGATGAAGCACGAGGATGAATTATGATTATTATCCTAACTGCTGGAAGCTTTGTTCGCTTCAGACCTGGCAGTGGAATGTTTTGTTGCCGAAGATGAAAAAGCATCACGACAACTTCCGAAACGAAACAGTGCCTTCCGCGTTTTCGTACGGAAGGCTCATATTTCAGCCAGTGGTGGGAAAGCTATCCACCCGTCTTTTGGGGCGCTATTATTGTTCTGCAGGAGGGGGGAACAGATTATGCGCCAATCAGATCGCCGTGGCTATGGTACAAAAGACATTATTAGGGCTGTGGATGCTGAAAGGTGGATGATGTTAATGGTAATGTTGGACAAATATTGTACCACCCCAGAGTGACCCGGGGGCGCTACATCTCTTAACACGTCCATTCTCCGTTTGCTTCGTAAGTTACGCGAATGGGAAATTTGTTTTTTTATCGCAAAAGCAAAACTGATTTAATACACTAATAATCAATACGATTTACGTTTTCCATTTGCAATTCTTCTGCTCGAAACCATTCATCATTCCCACGATGGATGGGAAGCTGGTGGAAGACGTGGACTGAAACTAAACGGGCAATAAATAATGCCTTTTAAATAGAATGTCATTAGCTTGTTAAATCAAAGCGAACGAGCACTCGAATCGTGTCCACAGCGATTCAATCGCCTAGTTAAAAGACATCTTCCCATGCCACACTCACCGGAAACAGTTAAAACACTCCCTCACACCCGTCTTGTTAAACGTTGGAAAAATGGCATCACAAGCGACTCTACAATAAGCACAACGAAAGGCACTCTCTAGCAAGTCGTCGAGACGCACTATCACCAGGCAACTTCGCAAGCGCCACCGAAATGTCTAGTCCGCCCTCTAGCACGGAGCAAACGTAAGAAGAACGAAAACACATTTCAAACCAATAAAACTATCATAAATAAAAATTAAAGCGTAATCTGGTTTGATCGCTGATGTCGCGGCGAACTGCGAACACGGGAAAGAAAGCTAACAAAGACATCCACCATCCACCCTCGTGTGGAGCAGAGCAAGTGAGCAACCACTTGAAAACCATACGAGGGGAACCCAACAACCCTTCATTGTCCACAGCTTCTGCTAAACTCTTGTTTTCCAAGAGCCATGATCGGTGTCTCGGTACGTTTATGGGCACGATCATCATCATCATCATCATGGAGCTCTCACTCAATATCCTGTGGGGGCCTGTACTCTAACCCGATTTGTAGTGCTCCTATCGGGAGCATCGGCCAGTGGGTGGGAATGGTCGATGAAAATAAATCTCCACCATACACACGACGGGACAGGATAATTAATGTAATTGCTCTCTGAGCAGTCGCGACATTTTCAGCCCTCCGCGGGTTACTTATCAAATTAATATCCTCCGGTTTATTTTTTGTGTCGATGATTGTTTCGTTACCTTCGCCTTTTTAATGGTTCTGAAATGACGCCATGCAGAGAAATGTATTGCAGGATTGCAAATAAAACAAAAAAGTTGCAATTTTCTGTCCCTGACCCTTCTCTTTGTTTGGCTGGGACCAACTTTTTTGCTCGAGAACCTACCGGAAGACAGCTGTCAGTCGTATTACGGTCCAGCAAAGCAAACTATTATCGAGCGAAACCACATTATAGTGCCCGCGCGCGTAGACAAATTTATTTGTTCGACCATTTTATGACCAGCATTAACGGGTTTGTTCGTGGACGTACTCACGCTTGTCATACGCCCGCTAGACCACACCATGACCAGAATGTCTTTGGGCAGTGGAGTATATGCGCACAAGTGAACCGATTGCCTTCCTTGGTTCGCTCGTACATCGTACCTAGACAGTAACAGCAGCAGTTTACAATGGATTCATTCATTGCTAGCCATTACTAAACCACAACGACAGCTGGTTGCGGCGCCCACATAGTCATCCACCACCGGTCCACCACTGTGTTTACATTGCGCGCCACCGCGAGGAGAAACTTCTAACCGGGATCCCGGTTCCGGCAGGCAGGCGAAAGGTGTCCGGCGGTTTAGAAAACTTCCCACTGTCCAACTTTTGCTACCACATCACATTAGGTCATACCCGCACGGTGGTGATTTGCAAAGCGATTGATGGAAACTTCTTCTTGAAGCGTATGCGTTCTTTCGCTGTTTCAACGTCAAATACTGCACAGGAACTGTGTCACAGGGCGTGGAGCAAAAGGCGCGCGCGCACACGCACAGCTGGGACAGAGCACCTTATCGCTCAGACAGCATCGGTGGATGCCAACCAGATTAATGAAACCTGTCCGCGATTATTAATGGACCAGCCAGCACAGCCAGCCAGTGGCAACAGCAGCGGCAACAAGCTGTGCGAATAAACGACACAGGTTCAAGAAGCAAATCACGCGATTTGCTACCAACCATTTATCGATTACAACACGTGCACGATCGATTAGGATGGGCACGGTTTTTACCTCCCTTCAAGAAATCGTCAGCAATCTCTTATCGCAGCACTAGCTTGGATGACGTCCGACGTTTTTTTTTTGGGCTTGTTTGTTGAGCTGCGAAAAGCAAGAACTTACTTTGAACAATCGAACGACTGAATTTCGCATCAGAAATCCCGGGGGAGCTCGATAAGCATATCTTGCAGATAAGTTAATCGCTTAGTTAACGAGGTAAAATACTAGCCTGTTTCTAGGACGCGGTTCAGTTTCTTGAGATATTCCCAAGCTGCCAAAGCTCTCTTCAGTTGCTCCGTTCAGTCGTACGCTACCGTAACAATGAAGTCTCAGCTTGCCCTTCTGCTGGTGCTGCTGGTGACGATCGTCGCCATCTTCAGCCCAGCCCAGGCGGCCTGTGGTCCAAACGCTCGCTGTCCAGCCGACGCCAGCAACTACCTTCTGCCGCACCCGGACTGCACGCAGTACTACCTCTGCAACCAGGGAACGGCCTGTGAACAGAGCTGCCCAGCCGGACAGCACTTCAACTCCTACCACCGACAGTGTGAGGCACCGGAAACGGCATGCTGCGACATTTTCATTCCCTGCAATCCGACCGCGTAAAATGTGCCGCAAGAAAGTAGTTGCTGCCCAAAGATCACACCACAACACTTCGGCCTGTTACTTCAATAAAATGTGCCAACGAAGCAACATTCATTCACGCGGTTAGAAACCGATCCGGGTCTCGCGTTTGCCGATCTCTTAACCGAAATTTAGTCACGTTAGTTTGAAACCACCCGGGTGTCCGAACGACTTCCCATAAGCTGATGACTTTGTCATCCGTCCATAGAAAAGCGATACTTTGTTTACGCGTTGGTATACGCTACAATTAATTAAAAAAAAAAACGAGAGCAACATCTGATTAGCAGAAACCCCTATTGAGGTTGAAGTTTCTGCGACCAACTAAACAGAATTAGACACCATCAAGTTGTGCAGCGTCTCGATCCATGGTGGAATTTCGCTCCGTTTTCATTTTATTTGATGGCCTTATTTGTTGCTCTCTTTCTTCATATCCTATATAAACATCGAAAAAAACTGTAAAAAGTCTGGTACAATGTTTAGTTTGAGCATGTCTGCGATGTTAGCTGAACGGTTCCGAACGCTGTAATCATTCTTCCCGGATCGAGTTCTGTTTCGTGCACACAGGGCATCTTTTAAATTTCCATCTAATGCAATCGAAACGACAATCTACCAATACCGACACCACACGACACGACGCCTAATCGAGAAGAAGCTCTGAAACGCAACGAGAATCGAACGGAACACGAGAAGATGATTTAGCACTTCCTCGCCCAGTGGAAAACTGATCAAGATGTCGGCATTCGGACTCGCCGATCGAACCATCTACACAACGATCAGCACGTGAACTGGCTAATGCGTGTACGCGGCGTGTGCAGGTTTGTTAAAAATAGTCCAGCCCCGCGAGAAATGGAACTTTCATCGCCTTTCATCTGTACCGGGTACCTCGGGGCGGACACCCGTGTGTGTCACTTTGCCTGCCTTTTGACCGATGCCGCCTTTTTTATTTAGGGGCGATCCTCGATCGCACGATCGATTCAAGCGCAAAAGCGTCGCTGGGATGAACCGAAACCATCCCCTTTTCGCATCCCCGGGGGAAGGTGTGCGAATCGATTTTGGTTTTTGCATAACCTCAATGCTACACACGGCCAGCTGCTGGCTAGCACATGTGGATTAATTTAACTTAGAAACATCGAGCGTATGTTCCGGCGTAGAACCGTCTGGACGAATGCAGGATATGTTTAATTGTTTATACGACCGGGCATCACCAAGATTCCGCTGTCTGACAAGGCGTCAGCATGTGTTGGCCTCGAATGACAGTAGTAAAAAGAGTTGTAAAATAAACTATGCTCGCGGACGAGTCTGCCCCAAAACAAAGACATAATTGGCAAGTTGAGCTATTTTTATCAGTTGCCCTCGTTGCGTTTGATGACGGCATCATCTAGCATTGGAACATTGGGCGGTTTTGGAAAATTTTAGATATCCATTACAGCAGAATATGATTTTATTTTTAAAATAAACAAAAATTGCATTACATCGATAGTACAAATTAATTCGATCCTAGTGAAAACCAAACACCAAATTGCGGATGTTCAGTACCAAAAGCTTTCCTTGTAGCAATTCTCAGTTTTGGAGCATTTTGTTCACCTTTCCCCAAATCGTGCAATACATTACTACAGCTTCCCTCTTGAAGGAAGCGATCCATATCCTGCCATCCACCCAAACCTTAACCGGATTACGGATAATCGCTTCGTTTCCTTACACTCCGCCCATCCCGAACCGGCTAATGATATTACCATTTCTGTATCGGGGCTTACCGTATGCCGCGCACACTACCCTCCGGTACACACTGTTGTCACTGCCGTGACCCACATTCGGACCGAAGATGTGCGACCCACCGACCGAACGGTCTCGGCTCGGTCGTAATGAGCTTTTAAGTGAATTTTAAATGGATGTATAGATTTTCCTTTTGTTTTTCCTCCCCTAAACCCACACCATCAACACCTCGGAGCGCACAGGTTTTTCTTTGTCGTAAATGCTCTCTCATTTGACCATTTTTGCAATTATGCGTGTGCTCACGAGGGTGTGCATTTGTGTGCGATTTGGGGCGCATTAAAAAATGGCACTACACCGAATGAGATTTTACACCTTGTCCGGGGGGAAAATGGTCGTATTCAATTAAATGAAAACAAGCGATGGCAAAACATAAATTATCATTTTAATAGCTTCATTTAGTTCCTCCTTTTTATGTGTTAACTGCTTTCCGCCTGCCAACATCAAACGGCTTTTACGGTTCACGGATAAGGACGAAAGTCATTTTTATTCATGTGCAACATGAATTTTCCCGTTTTGGAAAGTGACATTAAAAAAAAAAAACACACCGCTAAAATTACCTTTGCATCATTAACAAAAACATTCTCTCCGGCAGACAAAGCGTCAAAGCGTGTGCCAAGGATAACAATGGGAATCATTTTTGTGGCTATTTCTGTCTGCTGGATTTGCTGTCAGATCTGCCTCGTTTGCCTCGCACCGCCAATCGTCGAGAGCAGTCGATTTTCCGAAACCGAAACTTTCCTTTCGTTTGGATGTGCTCATCGAAAATATCCTTCAAAGAGCGTTTCGGGACACCATTACGAGTAGATATTACATTACAAGGGCCTTTAGCGAGGTTTGTTCTAAAAGCAAAAAAAAAAAACGAAGAAGAAACGAAGGAAAAATCCGATGAAAAGTTAGACGGAAAATCGGTTCTTTTATCGCTTCCACGAATTTTGAATATTCGATCGATACGCAACTACCTTGCATTTTAGTCCTCTTACGCTGTTCCCCAAAACATAGCATAACGAGATCATCAAGCAAGACTCTTTAGGATCCAACAAAACAAGGGAAAAAAGGAAATTTGATACTCTCGATGGATGATTTAACACGCGCCATCTGACAACGCTTCGTTCAAACAAGCCATCCGGACCGGACAGGAGTGCTACCAGGAGAGGTTTTTTCCGGACGTTGTGGAATGCATCTGGACCCGTTCACATGCAATTATTCACTATGACGAACGCACGCATCGAACATCACGCCTCCGGTGAAGCTAATAAGTTCAACGTTGCACCACACTTACGACGCTGTCTCCCGTTCCAAGCGAGGAATGTTGGGCTAGGAACTAGGAAAACTGGCGTAACTATACCAATCGACTCTCGAGTGTGTTTGTGTGTGAGCAGTAGACGAAGAGCTTAAAGCCCTTCGCTTCCCAATCGCACCGAAAATGATCCATATTCAGGAGGAACGCATACCGCAGTAGAGCGTGTAAAAAACGAAGAAGAAAAAGGCCAAAACCTTGTCATGTTGCAGTTCTGGACATATCATCCGTTGACAGTAGTGTGGTACCATAATTACTCCGTAGTCCCGTGTCAACAAATAATTAAAATTGCATTATCACATCTAGCACCGCCGCTGATTGTTGGCACATTCGAACGACACGAAGCGTGTTAAACCAACACGTCCAACACACGGGAGACATGAGGGCAATTTTACAGCTGACACGATGCAATTTTACCACATCATTCGCTGGACAGGACTAGGGGTGTAGGCTAGGGTTCGGACGGTACTTGTGGCTGGTGACGATTAACACCCAACGATGACGTCCGGCTGGCTGGAGTATGTCGGGGAAGAACACACAACCTGATATTGCTCCAATTTCTAATCCCAACAACGGCTTCGAATCACATGGGAACGCTCCCATCCTTCAACATCCTGCTCAGGAGCATCATCATCATCATGTGTGGCAGAGCATGTGGCAAGTTTCCGAAGCCTTGGTAGGGGGATTATATGGACAAGCGCCATCAAAGCCTTTCGTTAATCTTTCCACGAATCTTCTTTGGGTTTTGTTTCATCTCGGTAAGCTTAGCCTATCGGTAGTGGTGGAAAACTCCCCGAAAATCGGGTCGATACCACTAATGCCTCGGATGTTCCGTTTCCAAAGCTACGAGCATACAACCAGCACTAGCAAAAGTTGGAGAACAATCGTCTCGTAGCAAAAATCGAACCGGCTCTTGCCTTCCAACGGAACCCCTGCCGGCACAAGGTGGTAACGAGGTGCGTATATGCTGTGTGCTGAATATAATCAAATCATACACACAGATCACATTCTTCACATCCTGAATCCCCCCAATGGGGCGAATCTCTTTGCATCGGTTGTTTGCTACTGTTCCACGGTTCAGAACTCTGAAGCAGCTTTTCCGATGGCTGAATCGAGAATGATAAAGAAAGAAATAGAATAATAAAGCCTCACTTATGATTGTCGAGTGGGGAAAAGTTTCACATTCCACGATATATTCAGACGCATGCATCCGGAGTATTCCAAAGTTGTGGACGATTGCTGTCGAAAATGGGGGGGAAAAAAAGCTCCCAAATCTTCTAAACGTTACTTTGCTCTCTGTGGTGTGTTTGTGTACGCTGATTTCTTCTTCTTCTGTACTTTCTTTTCCCCGTTATGGGAACCGTTTTAATATCCGGTCGTGTCATCAAATTTTGATTGCGTCGTCTTGTTTGATTTGCCGATCTTTCAGAGCCAGGCGGAGGTGGTTTTGGGACGATTTTTCCCGTAGCCGTGCCAGGGGTGGCGTGGCCCACACACCTTTGACGTGACTTTTGACAAGCTGGGTGACTCGTTTGGAGATTGAATCAATCCTGCGTTTAGAGAGAAAATTTTATTTGCTGATATTTTGTGTGTTTACAAAATCATCAAAACTACCTGCCATTTTTATTAGTTTGTTTGTTTAAATCGATTCATTTTTAACACCTCAAACAAACATTAAAACGTAGCTCAGTTAGGATTAACTGCAGCGGGAAAGACTCTTAAAACGGTACTGGTTTTAAGTTTCATTAAAAGTCCACCATTTTACCGAGAGATCAACGGCAATCCATCACTGCCACAGCACTTGACGGCCACCGACTGTCGGGCTTGGGGCATATAAACAATAATCAAATTCTCGTTCGGGTGTTCCGAAAAATTAAACCAAACTAGAACATATGCTTTTACAAGCCTTCGCATTCAGTGAATGGAAAGCATGGAGAATGAGGGGGGGCCACACGTCTAGGTCTATGATTTATCATTCCCAATTAAGTGCATACGGCCACAGGCCGGCTTCAGATGACTTCATACGTCCCAGCGTCTACAGTCCCGTACGTTTATTAGCAACCCGGGTATTGTGGAACCGCGTGACACCGCACACCCAGCAAGAATGTGACCGTTTTCGCACCCGCATTAGCTCGGGACCACCTACCAAGAGAAAAAAAAAGAAGCTGTCGATTCGCCATCATACACGCACATCTCCCTACCGAACGGCTGACGAGTCACCCGTCATGGAAGGGGCGCTTTATGCTAGTAGAGCTTGTTTCGTTTCTATGACTCCCCAATATCAACGGGAGGCTTTTTGAAATTGGCCCCCTTATTCCCCGGGACTTTATGGGGTCACTCGCGCACAACATTCCGACCGCGGCGCTTAATTTAGCAAATTGAGTTTTATAGTGTTTCTGTCGCTCCGCACACCAGCAGTTGGCACGCCCCGACGAGCCGGCGGGAATGACGGGAACTCATTTTTTGGCGAAAGACATTCCAATCGCGTCAATTCACGCGCTCGCGTCCGAGCGACATTAAAAAATCTCATCAAATTAGTAGCCCCGAAACAGGCAACCAATTATGCCGGGCGGTGGCAGTGGCACAGCAGTGACATAAAAACATACAAATTTGCTGATGTCATTTGTATGGTACGTACGAAAATGAAACACAAATATTTCGCTTTAGAAGATCGTTTGCTCGGCTTACGGAAATGTGCAATGTACCGCTTAAGCTCGCACCACTTGAAGCCTAAAAACAATCCGGTTGACTTATTTCTAGCTCGTTCCAGAGTGGCTCTGACGGAGGAAAACATAAGCTCAGGTTTCACGGGTCGGTATCGTCGCATCGGTTGGTGAGTTTCGTTTTGCTGAATGGATTTCATTGAGGACGAACTTGAGCAGTTCCGTCCATACAGCAAACTTGGCATTCCGGCATTCGAAAACAACACAAACAATCGGCTTACTTCTTGCTGACGTTTGGGTGCGTATCGTCTTCGTGACTACTGTCGATGATTGCTACTGTAAACCTTCTTGAAGCCTCTTCGAGAATGGCTCCCTGGTAGGTAGGCTAAAGTATTTGTTTATCGAATTATCTTCGTACGCGAATAACTTGCCGTGTCAGGTGACAAGTGTTGATGATGGGTATTCAGCTTAAAACATGGGATTTCTTATATATTTTGGATATTAAAGGATGCTTTCTAGTATATTAATGCCCTCTCATTATGTCATCTTCAGCCTCACTAAACGATCGTCATCCAACGCACCTCTCATTTAGCATTTCAAGCGATGCTCTTGATGCGTAAAATATTCACCTCGATAGCGCAAAATACATCATATCACCGTTCGAAAGAGAGATTGCAGCTCAATTTTTCATTGCGAAAGCCTTCAGCACACCTTTCCCAGCCCGGACTAACGCATTAGCTGACCGGGCTTGGGTGTTGTGGCTCTGTCGTTAATGTGCAAAGTAAATATATTTGCCGACATTACTTCACTGTTAGGTGCAGTAAATCAACACACACACGGACCGGAAAGTCCCATCATCTCCGCATGGCCTTGTTTTCTTTTTTTCTCCACCCATCCATGCGCTTCTTGCCCTGTGACACATCCATCAACATCATCGCCGCAATGTTTCCCGCCCTGGTTTTTTAGTGTGGTTGATTGAGAGGGGATGAAAAATTGCATCGATCCAACTGCACTTCCTTTGCAGGCATCATGATGCATGAACCCTTGATTCTTTTTTACACACACACACACAAACATGGGACTCGACCGTCTAAACAACTTTCACGGAGCTTAATAATTTGATAATGTGCTTGCATGCTTACTTGGTGGCGGTTGGATACCTGATGATGCTATAGCGATATGGTGCAGCCGAAGGATCGCCAGTATATTTGCACGGCAAAGTTTCGCTTTGGGTCGAGCTGAAGCACTTTCCGGTTGAAATAATTGTTGATCTGTAGGTTGGTGTGTGAGAGAGAGTGTGTGTGTGCTGGGTTCCAGAGGGAGTTTGGATGATAACTTTTGATAGAATTATCCGAGTGGTTCCTTTGACGGGTTTGGAGTGTCACACTGAAAGTTCTTCACCGTGCGCAATGGGTTCGTCGATGGTTTCGTAACAAAAAAAAAAAAAAAAGCGGGAAGTACTTCGGAAACGGGAGGGCAAAAATAACGAGCTTTTACTCGACCGCCAGTACCAGTCAACTGAAGCAAGTAGAAGTAGTAGTAGTTGGTTAAGCTGATGGAAATTACTTTCCTGCTGCAAAAGTGTGTATAAATTGCCACATTTAAAGTTTTCCCCCCAGAAGTATTCGAGATGAATGGGTTTTGGCATTCGAGAGAAACTATAAGCGAACTTAATCGTACATCACAATTCTAGGATATAATTAGATTAAATTACTTCACATCCAAGTTCGCTGTAGACTTCTTGTGCTTTTTTTTTTTTTTTAATTTACCATCTCCATTGCTGTGTTCGAGCAAAGGTCCTAATTTTAATTTGGTTATCGGACTCGGCAGCCCGGACAAGATTAACATTCAATTCTCTGATCTCTTTGTTGATTTACTCGAAGAAGATACAAAAGGACAAAAAATGTTTTGAAACACAGAGTCGTCATACTTAAATTAAATAAATAAATACTGATCACATTATGAAACGCACAAGGAACTGACATTCATTGCAAAGGTAAGTGAGTGAAAGTAATTCTGCAAGCAAATTGAGTTCTACCATCCATTTAAGCACCATCAGTTGAACGGGAATGAAGGACACCATCCCAGGTAGTACCCACCCTGTTTGTCTTTCTGAGAGCTTTTCTTCTCCTTTTTTTCCCCCCCAGCGCGTGCTTCAATGGGAGACCGAAGATAACGAATTTATTATTACACGATCCATGATTAAAAGCAGAACTTCACCGGAGCATAAAAGCTCCACCGCGCACAAGAAGCCTTCCATCCGCTGGTTATGGCGAAAATTTGATTTTCCACACAGTATTGCTTCTCGTTGAACCAATCGCTCCCGGATGGGGGAAAACCAATGTACTACTGGCAAATCTGTCAGCTACCGCTAGCGGAATAACCACATTTATTGCTTACTGAACAGTAGAATTGGAGCAGCGAAAGCCCCAATACCGGGGAAAAAGTGATTCCGATTGAACGGTCTGTACAATCCGCGAAAAAGGAGGCGCAAATGGACTCGCTTTTATATTCGTTTTGTTTCTTTATAATAGACTAAATCAAAAAGTGCTCCAATTCGTGGTACAGTTTTGCGTAATCAGCACCATACAAGCAATGCGCGAACACACGTTCCGAAGGGATGTTTACCTGGTGCAACCCCAGTGTATATTGCAAACCCATATTTGCGTGGACACGCTTCTGCTGTGCGGGGTACGCGTAATGTTGTTGATGAAACATTACGTTGGCGGTGCGGGCTTTTGTGAGTTGATTAAATTACGCTCAAGCCCACCCCAACGCCACCAGGCGGAGGGTAAAAGGTGGCCAAACGGCAAACTATGTAGCTATTGGCGGGGCGGGGTTGATTGCGCACGCGGTACTCACACCCTTGTCAATGGAAATCGATCCGTGCCACTGATAAGCATACACCGAAACAAGCAAGGAAGCTCGACAACATGTATGTGTGTTTGTGTACGCAAGCATAAAATTAATATTTCGTCAGCGAATAACTAACCCCGTTGTGCCATATGTCGGCACCTGGCCTTTATTGTGCATCCATTCTCTGACAAGCCGATATCGATTTGAAAGCAACAGACCGCCTCCGGCAAGTAGTTTACAGTACACCGTGTGAGTTCTTTGCCAAGTAGTGTAGAGTCGTTTTGTGCATGTTTTCCATTTTTTCTTTTTTCTTTTCCTTACCGGACCCACTCAATAGAGGGTCGCGAAAAACCGACCCCCCAGAAGGGAAGACGAAGCACAACATACGGCATAAAATCGCTATTGATTGACAATTTGCATAGCTAAGCATGGGAAGCACTATTAGGAGAAGGACGTACAAGGGCGCACCTCACTGACAAACCTCAGCCACGAAGTGCAATGCTTTGTCGGCATTAATGAGATTAATTATCGACGATCGTTGCGGGCATAATAACGTTGCGCTTCACGTAGTTAATTTAATAAAGCACGGTAAATGGTCCCGCACGGGACGACGGTTAATTGATCTCGGCTGTTGACGAGACGAATATTCAAACATTGATGTTAGATGGCTTATCTAAATCGTGCTCTTACCGGCTACTACCGGTCTACTACCTATTACCTGCACTCCGAACACATCCGTTCTGCGGCAATTAATTTGTATCAATTTACCATCAACATGATCGTCTGGAGCGACGAATGCAAAATGGTTGTGTAATTTGCACATCATCTATATCGCCAGAGTTAACAGTTAAAGCTCACCAAACATAATTGTTGATTTTATTTTTTAAAGCGCTCAAAGTAACCTACAAGATATCTCCCTTTTTTTCGTAAAACAGAAACACCCAAAACATCGAAACAGATTTACTGTTCAATCACAAAACCTCACCGTCAAAGGTCATGCCGAAACTGTCCATCAGTCCCCTGAAGCTGTCCGGGCGTGGGATTTAATTTATCTCCATTTCATCGCCAAACCGTTGCCAGTTTTTGTTGCGCCAGTTCGCCCCAACTTCCAGACACGAATGGCTAATAAGCAATTAATCGCCACCGACACCATTCACACGGATCCAAGATTCTCCCAAGGCAAGCAATAAGTCGGTCAAAGAAAGCAGATTTTGCGATACCTTGCTGTCGAGGCCACACGATTGATCCAAAGGACGACTTTCTTAATTTCCACACTCTACTCATTCGGTACCCTGAAGGATATCAATTTGAGGGAACGATTTATTTTTGGTAGATTGCTCAAGAGCACGCTTTAAAACTATCCTCCAGGCAAGGATAATCCGATGAAGTACTTTTCGGAAACGCAATCTCTGTGAGCTGAAAGTGAAACAACGATTAGATGATGAGATGAGGGATAAGCTTCGGGGGAGAAAAGTGATATAAGAATCTTCAATAGACCAATGAAACATCAGACCACTTTGTATGCTTAGCTGTGAGGCTATCAGGAGAGCACTATAAAGATTTAAGTGGCGACTCTAGCTAGCCGTATGCGATGTGTACAGCAATAGTGACCAAAAAGCTTCCTGCGCTAAAGAATACTTTCCGGACGAAGCTCAAAGCTGGTAGTAGGTCTTCCTTCCTGCACTCTCTCTTCAAGACCGCCGAACGAGTTGAGTGTACTGTGTGCAAGATGATGTTGTACTTATTTGCATAAATTATGCACGGTAATTGAATTTTTGTCATCATCCTTTCGTCATGTCCATGTAAGAGTAGTGTCTTTCATTTTTCTCCTGTTCTCACTTACCCCATCAATTCGAATCTCAAAAAAGCTCTCGGCCACGGCCATTCATTCGAACGCACAAAGATGAAAGGAAACGTTCACCACCACCATATCACCAACTTCCGCGAAATGTGTAGCTCCTACAGAGAAGCTACTGCTTATTAAGATGTTTTTTTCACCATCCTACTTCTCCTTCTCGGAGGAAAATAGTTGCTTCGGTCTTCCCTTCTGTCCTTTAGTGGAACTTGGCCCGAAAGGCACAAGAGGAATGAATAAAATAACACGAAACCCTCCGGAAACGCGTGCGTCAACAGAAAGAAGTAATTATTGCGATTAAAATCCACGGAAAGTGTACACAGAGAAGAGGGTGCTCGATCACGATCACGGCATCCGATCGTAGTTGAATTGTCCCGGGTCGCTGGCAGCATTCAGCTCGAGCAAGTGCAAAGCCAAATAGTTGCCAATCCTCGGTACAGGATTGCCCTAACCGGTTCCAGTCATGCGTAAGGGACAAATTGTGACACGCGCTTTAATGCGTCCGATCAATAACTGGGTTCTCCCTCATATTAAATTAAAGTAAACCCCTCTCTTATGCCTTCATTTATGCTGCCCCAACACCGACGGTGGCCACGGTTGGCTGTGTCGCGCACCTGCCCTTTTAGCCGTGACTGCCAATCATGATTGAAGAATTAGTAGCAGAGTCCGATGAACGAAATTGGTTCAACAGCGCTGCTGACTCTTCTTGCGCCATGATGCTGTCTTTTTCTTTGCCACCTTGTGGAGACAAACTTTGTGCTTTTGACAATCGGTTCCCTTTGTGCTGGGGCAATGGTTGTCACCTCATCATTGCGCGGGTCACACAATTATGAAAACCCCGGTGGGATGCACACCGAGGACAAGTACATCACATCAGTTCCAAGCAACGGGCACACTTTAATCTTTAAGGTAAACAAAAATCAAAGATAGCTTGTCAACTCCCGCCACAAAGTTCGAGCGACACAGTTTTGATCGGCACACGATTATCACGATCCTCAGATTCTTGAACGATAACGATCTCGCACAGAACCGCGTCGGTATCGTTAGGAGGTGAGGAGAGAAGATTTAAGAGATCAGAAAGCACACCGACCACAACCGACTCGGGACACTTCGATATCTTTGGCAGCAACCTTGAATGTCCCCCCCGGTCTTAAGAAGGATGAAAGCAGCATTGAGCAATTGTGTCTATATGGTAGTGGCGGTAAGATTTTGCGCCAAAAGCATCGCGTTACTTTTTCGCTTGCCTGAACTTATTCGCACCTTGGTATGATTTATTAGGCTTGTGTATGCAGATTGTACTTCGGGCACGGCACAGTTTCTCTTAATCTAGCGAGAGTCAACAAAAAAAAAGAAAATAAATAAAAGAAAAGTATAAACTCGGTTCGACAGAGTTCGGTGCAGGGCTTAACGAATTGGCTTTTACCACAGCATCTCGTTTACCTTGGCCGGTTTGATTCGTGCGCCTGAAGTATCTCCGTGACAAAAAGTGCGCTGCGTGCGAACATGGGGACTTCCCTAGATGTCGTAATCCGTGCTGGGTTTCGTTCCATGAAGCTCCCTTAGCTACAAATCCATGACCTTTAAAACGCACTACCCGGTTAGCCAAACTCCTACCCAGCCAGCGTCACATTGTCCGTGAAAAGTGCACTTCTGCACCACTCTGTCACCCCGTCTGAAGAGGGTAAAGAGGGGTTTCGAGTACATGGAAACAATCGCTAATACCGCACAGAGGACAGTATGAGATATTTAATATACTCTTTCTTTCTCCAAGTTTACTGCTAATATTGGAACCCCACATTCATGAGGAAGAAGTAAAGAAAAAAAAAAAGAACGGCGCCATAATCTTAAGCTTCCCATCGTAACTTTCCGGATCAGACACAGCGGATCCACAGCACTGCAGAAGGGCAGGTTGTCTCATCGGATGGTATCAAACATTAAGCTTGGAGCTACTGCTGATGGTAGCGCACTATGAAGTCATATCATCCCAGTGTGTCTGGAGGGGACTACCCCACCACTAGCGAGTGACCTACGTTTCCTTTCACAATGGCTTAGCAATAAAACCTAGCCCAACGGTTGGAATTATGTCGTTCTCTAATGATGAATTCATGAAACGGAGTGCACGAGATGAAACTGGCAAAGAATGCTGCTACTGCAGCCCACGGTACCATCGGGCAAAAATGTATCCCGCCGAAGGAAACACACCCACACCAGTGTGTCAAGTAAACAGCGCAGCGTGTATTTTATAAACCACTGGCTCACCACGACTGTTGTTGGCTGGTGGGACGATTGTTTCATTTGGCTGTACCGGGCCGGGTCTTTTATACTTTCTTTCCCACCGCCACAATCCAAACCGCTGGGGTGCATGTTTGTAATGATATATAAAAAAAAAATACGTTCCCGACTCTTCCCGACTTCCTCCGGAACGTACCAACTAAATCCCAAACCCGGCCACGACGCTTATGGCAATGGTGTTTGCAGTGGGTGGAGTATTTCGACAACGATGACTACCTCGCGATATCTGTTTCGCGCCGCTACCACCACTGAACATTGCCTACCGTATTGGCCAATCCTACCGAGTTGCTGATCTGGCAAAGCCCTGAGCTCAACGCTTACGTGTTACTCGAAAAGAAGACGTTACCTTCGCGAACGACGTCGTGTCTCATATATTTATGCGATACTCTTTCTGCGATATCACACCGCATCGTACAATGTTACGGTTCACCGGTTTTGTAATTCGTATGCTGCTCTCTCCAAGCGAGCGTGTCACGTTCGGAGCAATTAAAATTACACTCGGCAGGATATTTAACGGAAATTACACTTAACACCATTTGCAATCACTGTGGCATCATTAGCACTCTGGCGCCATTCTTCTTCCGAAAAGGGAAGAAAAGAAACGGGATGGGACGGGGAAAGGGGTGAGAATTATTTATTACTTCCTTTGGGTTCTTAAGCTTGCAAAAGAAACAGCATCCCACGGATGTTCAACCACAAATCCGTAAGGTAAAGCACACGTTTTAACTCGTTTTAACTGCCTTTGAGTGCTTCCCAGTTTCACTCCTAGAGGTCGCTAGCTACTCACTCCCATGACACCAACCATTTTACCGAGCAAAAGGGCATTAAAATACCGACACAGTTTTAAAGAACCAAATTTATCCCCACCATTCCACGGAACTATATTTTAATTTATATTTCCTCTTTTCTTCTCTGCTTTTCCCATCGTTTTTTTTTTTTCGCTAGGTTCCGGACTTTTAAAAAAGATACGATATCAAACGAAATCATCATCAACCAGTGGCACGCTTGGAAGGATTCAAAAGGCTTGAAAAAGGGAGAAATCCACCATCGTGACACACCACACGCGCTCACACCAGACGACGTCCCGGTATAAAACTTGATCCGAGCGCATTTTTCTGCTCCCGTTATTGCTCATCGAAGCAAACAAGCGAAGCCTAAGGAGGGAAGTATCATCATCCGTTTTTTTTTTTTCAACCGGTACCCAGGAGCAAAAGAGAAATTATACTCTTTACCGGCTTTCGCTTCGCTGAAGTGGGTGCAACCGTCGGAAAAAGGATACACCACGCCACAAATTCCCCGCAGAGCCGAGGAACGAAGCATCAAGCGCCGCGGAAGAAAATTAGTACCCACTCGGCCCACATCGGGGTTTGAGTGAAATAATTTTAATTAAATTCAGTTCACGTTTACGTTCGGCACACGTCAGGACGGCATAGTGAAGGACGGATAGTAGAGGACTCCCGGGTGTTGGCCCGTGTGTATACTAAGCTTTCAATTAGTTTGTCCGCTGCTGGGGAGCGCATCATTTTACTGGTAGCGCGCACTTCGCATTAAGGATTCCACTGCGTCCACCGAATCCGGATGATATTTCAACGAGTAATCGGCGCACATTTGCACGACTAAACTGCCGAGCCGTTTTGGATATTTTATTGCCCAAAAGAGATATAAGATTACACATTCTTTGATTTATGGGAGCTACCTTCAACATGGATTCGAAAACTGTATTATTCGGTAAGTGGCGAACGAGAACCCCCCAGTGCTTCTCGGATCGAGTGGAGGATTAATTGAGTGGACTTATTTGTTCTATCTTTTTTTTTTTCGTAACAGTCATTTGTCTGCTAGGGATGGTGGCACTAGTGCTGGGTGAAAACGACACAAGGCACGATGTGGAAGTTAGGCCACAATATCGTCGGTTCAAGCGAATGTACGTCATGTGCCCGCCAAAGTTTAGTCGCATCGGTAACGAGTGTTACTTCATCTCGCCAAACAAACAAAACTGGCTCGATGCGTACTTCGAGTGTAAGGACCACAACAGCAAGCTGGCCGAGCCGATGAAGTACGAGGACAAGCATCTTCGGAAGTATCTGCAGAAAATAAACCGTAAGGATTGTGCTACTGTCGCTCAACGCAATGAAGTTACACTGTTTGTGTACTAAAATTTCCTCTTTTTCTGTTGCCTTTCCGAAACTACCAATTGACGAAAACTAGTGTCAGCAGACCTTTGGATTGGCGGTACCTTCAACTGGAAGCTGAACAAATGGCAATGGGGTCACAATGGGCGCGAGATCGAGTACCAATCGTTCAGCCAAATGATTCCTGGGTAATTTATGATTCACTAACGTTTTAATTTCTAGACACAAGTTCCTCAACACCCCAGCAGATCGTGCACACCATCACAAGCGTCTATAGCTCGTTCGGTTATCATAATTCTTGTGTTTCATTCAGCACCACAGCCGTGAAACACAATCCTTCCCCAACAAAACAAGAGAACATTAACTTATGAGCATTTTTTGCAGGAGCAGCAAGGATTTGAAATACAACTGTGCACTGCTACGGTCCGACCTTAAATTCAGGTAACTATTGATGACGGGGATATGATGAAAGCAAATAAAATCAGACCAATGAACGCTCCCGAGAGTACAGCCGAGCGCGAACCATATGCATAACCTGATGCGCTAGGAAATGCTTGCCGTTTTTCCTCCATTTGTTCATTTCCATTTTCATGTTTGCGTTCGTTCATTGTATGAACATAGCGTTAGATTTAGCTTTCTTTTTTTGTAAATGTTGCTATCAGTTGCTCATGTCTCTTTTTTCATACTTTGTGTGAGCTAATTTAAAGGTAAACAACTTGTATCAACACAATATTTTAATATTTTTGAACATTAGTTTTTAGGACGGGGTGGATCCAACCTCTGCACGCACAGGACTTAACTTTTACCTGCACATTACATCTAATAATTTCGTAGTTATCGTTCACAACCTTACTCACCTGCAAAACTTTAATGGCCACAATAATCCAGCAAAACCACACAAACCCCCTTTTAATATGTTTGGAGCACCCTGTAGAAATTTGTGCGCACAAGTGCTTTTGGTGAAAGATGCTGTAACATCAAACGGCTTAATAGTGTAGTTTTAACGTTTTTGTACCTTTGCATTTTGCAATCGTTCTTTAACTAATTTCACCATTTCTTCCATTTTCTACACTTCCCACACCTCGTAGATGGTCGGCCGAAGAGTGCACAAAGAAAATTAATTTCATCTGCCAGCATCGGATGCCGCTAGTGTCTGCCTCCGGACGGTACAGCATGTACGACAAGTGGAACAAGACCTATCCCGACCAGAAGGCCAACGAGAAGATGGTGTACATCATGAACGAACCCAACAATCGAAATAATCGAAGGTAGTACAAGCACTCTTTCGAAGTTCTAAATGCTATTTCAACCTTGTTTGTGTGCGTGTATTCTGATTTCCTTTTTGCAGTAATTACGTCAAGCCACGCATCTACAACAGCATGAAGCGGGTATTGCAATCAAACCCTTCGATTCAACCGCGCCCGGCACACCGTCGCAATCAGTCTCCGGCCAGGAAGCGGGTGGACCCCACCGGTCCCTTCTACATCCCGTCGGATGTGGTCGGTCGCAAGCAACACCTCGCGCAGTATGCACCGGACGCACCGAACGATCTCAACACGATCGATAATGGACATCGGAACGGATATCACCACACGATGTCACAGTTCAACGTTGACTTTAGCCCACGCAATAGCAAAAATCGTGAGGCGGGCATATCACGTGGTTACCGATTGGGACACGGATGGACGCGGGTAGACACTCATCTACCACACCAACACCGCCATCAACCGGGACTGCATAGAACCACCAAGCGTACCCATTACTTACCACCGACACGTCCCTTGACTACGCCGAGTACGACCAGTCCTACCACCACTACCACCACGACCACCACTACGACACCCGCACCGCAAACTACAGGCCGACCCACGCTAACCACTAGATTCCCGAGCTATCCGTCAGCAATCACCAACATCCTGAAGCAGCACACGACACACCCAATGAGCACGGACGAAAAGAAGTCTAAGCGGGATCGACTCCGCGAACGGCTACAGAAGCTATCGTACGACGAGCAGCTACTCTTCTTCCAGGACCGAGCCAAGCGAAAGAAGCTGAAGGAACAACAGCAACTGCGCAAGCAACAGCGCGAAAATGAAGTGGTCCAGTAAAGCGGCCGCACAGAGGTTCCTAGTAGTAGAGGTGGTCGAGTATGAAGAGCTCTAGTTAAGCTTGCTCTAAGCTTAAGCTACCTTCCTTCCCAGGGGTAGCAGAGGTCTTCTTGGGAACACCAAACACGAACAACAAATCTTCTAGATCGAACGATAGGCGCACACTACAAGTCAACCAACCAACTTTTAACCTCAAATCCGAATCCGAATCCGAGTGCTCCAACAAAACCCACATATCGATACGATCGATAACATCGTTTCTACATACTTTCTGAGGAAATGGTGAAGTTATACTTTTATGATAAATAATTTCTCTAATAACTTCCTTCATCGCATCCTGATTGTCTGTGTTACATAGTAACGCCAGACCAGATCCGAGTAAAAAAGAAGATAATTTATAATGCAAATTACAACATACAACAGAAGCAGCAAACATAAAGAGGAAAAAAGCAGCAGCAGTACTGCCCATACTGCAGTCTTTAACACGATAGTACTTTAGTATACTAAGAATGTATAAGAAAACCATGTTGAATAAATTCGTTCATTCTAAAGAACACACATTTTTCCACTCCCATGTAACACAACACCGCAACTCGTCTTTCGCGCATTACACTACTTTACAAATCTCGTTCAATCCAACTGTTAGCAACTAGCGTAGAAGTATACTAAGGGTATATAAGAAGTTCGACCAAAACGAGTTAAGTATATAAAATCATCAAAGCAAAACAAACTAAACATGAAACATTGGAGCAGAAGAAAAAGAACCTCAAACGGATCGCACGTTTCACCATTTGGCAGAACAAACTAGTGAATAGAGAAGAAGCGAATGGTATACAGCATAAAATGAAGCTTTTTTTCTTATTTTAAGAATTAGTACTAACAACAGTAGAGTATAGAGGGAGAGAGAAAAGGTTTGAGTTCTGCCAAGGCAGATAGTACAGAAGAAAGCAATGCAAAATTAAATTGGTTTAGGTGCAAATGGTAAACGTTTAGGAAAGGAATTGGAGAGAAAAAACAAAGGAAACGCGTTAAACTGATCGCTGGCCAATGTCCTCGTCGATGTAAAATTAAGACTAACATTAGCGCTTAGTTCTTATTGCCATACTATTACTACTTATTACTACAATCTATACTATTATGATGATGATTATGATTACTATTATCGTTACTGTTCGTACTAAACTTTTGCAAACAAGCGAAGTTAGTACGCGCAGTCGCGATCTTTTTCATTTTTTGAAGATGTAGGGAGATCAATTAATTAAAAAAAAACAAAACAAACAAAAATCCGCAAGCACAAAAAGAAAACCTGTGACCGATAGAGAAGTGGCAGCAGTTCCACTTTTCTAAAAAAAAAGCAAGCAAAGTAAAAACGCCAAAATGCGAAACTATTACATATTTGTAACTTTAAATCTACAAAACGGGAAAAAGGATGTATTCAAAAGAGGAGAAGAACGTCCGTGGAAGCACCTGCGTGACACTGTTTAGCGAGGGAATCAATCTAGTTACGAGTGCGAGAGATAAGAAGTCATTGAAGAAATGTGAAATTGAGGAACTGTGTTGAAAATTATATAGCGATAGTAAGCTCCTGTATACTGGGTGCGGTGTAAAAGATTGCCTGTGAAGAATTGAAGGACTTTGAACATTCAAAGTCACAACACACATCTTAAAACTCGAGATTTGAGTCCGGTAGTTATGTACTCGGTAGCAAACACAGGTACAGGTCACATACAACGATTTAAAACGAAAAACAAAAGTATTTCAGTCAAACAAACTGTTTAGCGCATATTACCAAGCCAGGAACAAATTACAGTACACACCAATCAATCAGCGCAGTTTACCAATCGGTGGGTGCTTTAGTATGTCCCGTGTCCCGATGCCGCAATAGGAAAGCGCACACATTTGCATTGTTTTACAAAGGAAAGCATGAAATAAAGTATTACTTGAGCGATGTGTTGATTTGTTTTTTCGAGGAAATTTAAAGAACACAGGTAAGTATTTGGTTTTCAGAGACAACAAATTGTTTCCATTAACAAAAAAAAAAAAGTTGTTTTGCAAACAAGAAATGTAAGTTATGATAAATCTTGATTTTAAAAGAAATTGGAAGAGTCAATAAATGAGATAATTGAAAGAAAATTAAGACAAAAAAAATGAATAGACAAAGTTTAAGACCGTTTTTGTGACTAAAACATTCACAAAAAAGTTCTGAATAGTTACGTATTTTTTTTGAAAATATTTTTGAAGTCATTTTTTGTTTGTCTCCTCGTCACATCAAATACACAAAAAAATTTAACGATAAATGAATTTGCATTTTTGGAAACATTTCAAAACAAACCAAAAAAGAGGAAAAAGACAGACAAAAAAAACAAATTTGCCAAAATTAGTGAATTCTGTTGATCAAATAGAAATTGACATGGAGCCGTGCCCGGTAATCGAAACCCATCCTGGTCGTTCCGTTGATAACAAGTCTCTGGAAGTCATTATATATGACCGACATTAACGAGAAATTCACCAGGCCGAAAACAAACCCCCAGACGACTAGTTGAGTCTCTCCAAAATGTACAATAAAAGCAGAAAAGCCAAAACATTCACCTACCTTGATGTAGTGACACAGCCCGTCACCTTTCAGCGTTCCATCCGGCTCACGGTACAGCTTCAGCTTCAGCTTATGCGTCTTCGGATCCTTCATCACCATACCACACTTGGACATCACTTCACCAAACTCTTCCTCACTAATGTCGGTCGGTAGATTGGAAACGTACACTTTTGTATTGTGCTCCGGTGCCAGATCGAACCACTTCGGTGGTTCTGGTGGAGCTTTTCGCTTCTTGCCCTTCGCTGTTGCTGCTGCTGCCCGCTGTGCCTCAGCCCGTTGCCTATCTGCATCATCATCGTCATCATCATCATCATCATCACCATAATCACCGTCCACATTACGCCCGGGGAAATCTCTCCCAGCCGTACTTCCCTGATCGCTACCGGGTGTCACTTTCGGTGGGGCTGCGGCAACACTTCCAGCCGACGTGTTATCGATAAACCCGTAGTTCAGCTGATACATGGCCATAAAGTCATCATCCACCTTCGGGAACCAGGCTTTCCGTTCGTCATCCCAAAAGTACACCGCACCATCCTTGTCCTTGTACGTGTGTACTCCGTCCTCGTACCCATATTGCCGATCCTGTTCGCTTTCCTTCTTGGATGATGGTTGCTGCTGCTCTTTCGGAACCCATTTTTGCGTTTCTTTATCCCACCGATAGAATTCCGTCTCGGTCGGATTTTCCTGCTTCGGGATCCATTCTTTCTTCTCGTGACACCACCGATAGTGCTCATTCTCGTACGGATTGTCTGCTGGTGTTTGGCCCTCGGTCCCCACGGGTACCTTTCCGTCCAGTGGAACCCATTCACTTTTTTCCTTACACCATCGGTACTGGAACTTTGTGGCGGGATCGGTGTAAATTGCTTCCCCTGCCTCGTTGTACGTTACATGTTCCGCAGACTGGTCTTTCCCCGCTTTGGACGTATCCGCATCGTCAGGTGATTGTTGTTCTTTCCTAGATTCATCCACCCGCTTCTCTTCGGGGACACTCGTAGCTGGGGCTAGGGTTGGTTCATCAGCTTGTACCACGTCTCTGGAAGGAGTACCTGCGGGATCTTCAGTACCCGGATTTGATTCCATCTCGATTACACGATTCTCGTTGTTTGTGTTTTCCGAATCGGTCAGCATTACGTTGGCCGCTGTCTCACGGGAAGTCATCGTCGGAGTAGCACTTACGTTGGCAGATTCGCTGGAGTCACTACTTTCACCACTCGACATGGTTGGTGTTATTGTTGGACTTAGCTGAAAGAGCAACAAAAGACGTACTCAATGCACAGGTCAATAAAGCACACTAGTTAGATGACGCCCAGGGAGCAACTGCGAATGGTCGCTGACGTTTTCCCGGATAGAAAAGTAAATAGAAATAAGATACACTGAAGTTGTCAATACCATTTGTCAAATTCGTGTGACGAATCTTTTGAAGTTCTTGGGATGTATGATGTACAAAACAGTTTCTAAATAGAAAACTCAATATTTTTTATTGAATTATAATTAAATAAACGAAATGAATAAATAAAAAATATATGTGTATCCCTCTAAATCTAATAACAAAAAAACCGGGAGCAATGATGTGTTTATCTACCAGCCAAATTAAACTTTTTTTTGCAAATGTTTTAATTTATTATATCTATAAAATAAATAAAACGCAAACATCACTCCAGCGAATTAATTAAATACACCTTCAACACGACACCCGAATCGAAACGAAAATTCTCCTAAATTCAACAACATTTCAATCCCCCTTGCTTTAGCTTGACCACGCATACTGGACACCGTAAAACCGTTCTCGCCAATTAGGCACAAGGTTAACCCGAAACCAGCTCGTCCCCGCCCGGCTGGACTCATACACCGGCGTCACCGATAAAAGAAGGGCAAGGTTGATGGGGAAAATCCGTGCTTTTCACGCTTTCCACAGTTCTCCCGTGCCATACCGCAATACAGTTCGACGCGGAACGCTTTACCGCCCCATTGTTCGCGCGTTTCATTATCCTTAAGGTGGGTGGCCACGATAACGAAACCGGACCAAGACCATCGCTTTCTTGGTGGAATTAATTCCGTACGAGGAAATTCGCATGAATGAAACGCAAATAATACGACGCCACGTGTATCGATTTTTGCACCCTATAACCGGTCTAACGATCTGGCTGAATCTAGGTGAGGGTTAATTGACGCATAGCGGATAGATATGGGTTTCCTAACCCGACACACATCCATCCGGTTAAGGTGATAAAAACAACGTCAACTGTATAAGGTACTGCGTTACGTTAATTGCTATGATGACGCGTTTAACACGGGAACACATGCGGTCAGTTCCCAAACATATCCTTGACGTAAAACGGAAGCTAATTTCGCACTACTTCATTTCCCAGAGAACATGAATATTTTAGGCATAAGGCATCATTAGGCTTTTCTGTAACCTCTTTTTAAATAGCCAAGTAAAGGCAGCGTTTAAAAAATGTTAGACACGACTATCCTAGGGATCGTTATCGTGCGCCAGTAATCGTCACGGAACGGGTCAATTATTGTTCATTATTTACCAACTAGTTTATAGACAAATACTAGTAGCACTGAGAAACGAATAAATCGCAGTTCGTCAAGAATCTATCAAGTCCTCGATAAATCCTTGCACAAATAAAAGCTTTTGAGTTTTCAATTCTATGGTTACACATATAGCAAAACGTTTTCTTGGCTAAACGACCTTCTAAGATCACGCCGACCATTGGCTTACCAGGCTTGTTGAAATCAAGCAGCGGCGGTGGTCTTCACACGGCAGAACCGGGGTTCCAATCGCATCCGGACCGTCCCCCGAAGTGAGAACTGACTATCCAACTATGTGACTGACTATTCAAAACAACACGCTCAACATTTTGATAGTGTGGGGCTCCGGTTTCCCGGCCACAGGAAGTTGAATTATAGGGCCCACCATGACCGCCACAATACCATTTCCGCTTAGGGCTCCAGAAGTTCTAAATCCGCCTCTGAGTCCTCCTCCTGAGTTCGCCTCTGTAGTGAACAGAGGAACCGATCCGGTTGGGATTTGAACTCCGTCCTACCGTTGTTGTCTTTCCAATTATGTGACTGACTATCGCACAAACTGCATTCTTATTAGCTCCTTATAGCAACCTGCATAATTATTAAACACACATTATGTTTGTCTAATGCACTCGACAATTACATGTAGCACGTTTCGCCTCGTCCCAACGTTATTTACCGTGTGACATAATTTCCACAGCCGCCACAATCAATCGTTTATTTAATTGAAACGCTAACAACAGGTAAACGTTCCTACTAAGTCTACATGCCCTCAAAAGTAATGGTTACTGACCGACTCTATGCAAATATCGATTCTGAACTGTAGATGAAATTCATAACCGAACGCTTCTAGCCATTACTCAAGCTTCATAAACAGGCTCAGGTTAAATATTTCATACGTCCGATCAATCCTGCCCAATACATCCAGGAAGTGTCGAGGAACGAGGAATCGAGGAATTCCAACATGTCATGCACTATTTCGTGTGTGCCGTTTTTTTCTTTCTCCTCCTCAACATCCCCATCAAATGCACTGACAATAAATTATGCATTTCCATCACAAACTGCCCGCTGGCTACTGCTTGGAAACTCGGTCACATTTCGGCCTGATTTCGGAACGAGAACGCCCCGCGGGTGGTGATAAAAACGCAACCGGCATCGGGTGTTTGAAAATCCTATGTTAATGTTTCCTTTTTTTCTGTGTACGTGTGTTTGCCCTAGTGTTTGCTCCATCACGTGAACTTGTTGTTGCTTGAATTGATGTGTGATTCATGGGCGGACCCATGAATTGATTATTATATGGTGGCTATTTCATACATTTTAAAGTAAGTCTCCGGATCACACATGCATACGGAGGTACATGCATTCGGGGTGGGGTGGTTTTGGTAACTAAAAATGCATAGAATGGTTACCAATTGCACTGTTAAATGAATGTTATTGAAGCATAAAAAGTTATGGTTTCATAATAATTATCGTTTCATCATGATTATAAATTTAACGTATGCCTTTAAAGAAAAGCCTGATTTTAATGTTTTTTGAGTCTTAGAAATTCGTTTGGAGTGGTTGGAACAGTGTGGACAAAATGTAGGAGGAACTACGATATTTGTACATTGTGACAACCGATTACAACATCTTGTCGTATTTGGTAAAAGATAAAAGCATTAGGATAGATTCCAGCCACCAGATAATTTTGCAGGAACCGCCTAATGGAGCGGGAATGTATGAGAAAACTCAAGATCTATTCGTCTTCTTCTTCTTCTTCTTCTTCTTCTTACTAAATGGCCTTATTGGTCATGCCGATCATCGAATGGCTTACTAGATTTGTTGATACCACGTAGTTGGATAGTCAGTCCACACTATGTAAGAACGATTCAGATAGGATTTGAACAACGATGCTCTTGCCGTGATAGATGATTAAGCCAACGCTCCATCAGCTCTACCACTGGAGCGGCCCAATTCTATCGCCCATTATAGTTGTGACATTTTGATCCAGGAGCCGGAAACTAATCTGAAAGGTGGATAACATCCTGGACAATATGGATATACATGCCTTAATGTCCGTGTCTGAGACGAAGGTCCCCATGTGACAGCCAATCAAAATAGAAGATTAAAAAGTATCCCAGGAGGATATAACCTGTACACCAAGGAAGAAGAGAAGAAGAAGAATCCTTACTGACCTCAACAGTGACCAATAGAATTCTTCGGTCCGCGAGAATCTAATAGAGATTCTTATCCAGTCATTATTTATTCAACAACATCAAAATGACACCGAACGACTCAGCCCGAACTGGGATAAACTAATGGACTAAACTGGGATGGACTAAACTGGGATGGACTAATGGAGTTAATACGTACGCCAGAAATGCCGGGAGACTGGCGGACGAGGGCACTAGACCATAAAGGTTTGGAGGACTTGTGTAACAAAAAACACCAAATAAACTATCTCTTGTCTGGGCCCTAATTTCATCACCATCTTTACCCTTCCATCCATCCATCCAAAGTTTAACGTTTATCATAAAATAAACTTTAAATTGCACATTGCCTCACTGTATGAGGAACTTGCGTCTAGCAAAGTAATTCCTCTCACCCTTCAACCATTTACAGAAATTCCTATGAATACGCCCGAGTGCCGCGCAACCATAGCGTCAAGTTTTCCACCTGTTTACTACCAAACGATGGCTACAAACTGACTGGGCTAGTAACCAACCAGTGTAAACAAATACGATTGGCATGCGCCATCCGTAAGTGGATCTTGTTTTTCACTTCCACTTGCATTTCTCCACCAAAGTTCTTGGTTCCCTTTCCCTGTCGTGGTGTTTTTTTTTTTTTTAGCATGGATGGAAAAGAAGGTGTGAAAGTTTCGCTATCCTCCTCGAACACTTAATTGTTTTCCCCTAATAGTAGTAGGAAGCATAAACAAACATGCAACTATGCAACCTGAAACGACGCCATGTACGCTCACACAGGTTTTTGTTTTGGATACGGGGTACTGGGGAATTGACGATTAGCGTCGTTCGGTACATTCTCCTACTTGCGCTATGGTTACGGTAACGGCTGCAGTAGCTAGCCGGGTTTCAAACGGCAGTGACTGCAAGTTCAAGGATTGTTCGCACTGTCGGAATAGCGCTATGTGTTAACTGTGAGACATTCCGATACTTCCGGCACTCGATACTTACAAAGTACTAGAGGAAAAATCCTCAAACAAAGTGTTTCAACGCTTGCGTCTGTGTATTGTATTTGGGACACCTGAACTATCTGCTAATGAGATGCTGCAATTAGTTGATCGTGAGAGTGAAGTGCTGCATAATAATATTCCTTCCATTTCCAAAGCTGCAATCGAAACGGGCGGATTTAGAACAGCTATTATCCTCCGCTGAATATTCATTGTGCGATATCTTGGTGAACATCGGACGAATAAAATCGCTGTGCTCCAGATCAGTGTCCTTTTTGGTGACACACATAAAACAAACGGGAAAGCCCAGATTTGTCGATACGAAGTAACACGAAACGAAAGTATTTCAATCTGATCGTTAAGCCGAGGGGACAGTATTTATCGATGCTAAGAGAGCAAGAAAGGACCCAAGTCATTCATTTCCTCCCCATCGATGAAACGTCGTGTATTAAGGGAATAATATTAAGAGAGCTTTTTTTTTTGGTCTACCAGCCGTTCATCATCGAAACACTGAAAGACTTTCCTCTATTAAAGCTAAATAATTCGCCCATTCCGATTATAATGGCTCCACTCTTTCGAAACGCAACAAACTGTTTCACTGTGACACTTATTCGTCGGAAGTGGCGGTGCGATTGAGCGACTCCTCTTGCAGCTTGTGGCCTATTTCGTATTTTCTCCTCCAAAACTCACCGTCTCCTCTTTTGGACGTACCATAATAAAGGGGTCAATAGACTGGACAGTTCTTTCAACTTTAGTTTACCGGTGGAAAATCGATTATACCCACATACACACACATACGTTGTTCCTTGATGTCCCGCGCGTCTAGGGAAGGGAAAATCATGTGTCAGGATAGATGATTCACCGACAGCGCAATGTAGTCTGTAGTCTTTCAGTCTACAGTTTGTTCTATTGTTCTCCTTCGCTTGTCTATTGCACATTTTCAGCGGTGCAATTTCCGCGCACCGAGACCGAACGATTGGATTATTCATGCAAAGCGCATTCAACGAGAATCTTTTCCGCCTGAATGGTATGCAATCCCCAAAGCGCACAACGTGGAGCAGTTAAAATAAGTTTGTTTTGTGTTTTACAAGGCAACGTTTCTTTGTGAATCGGGAAGAAAAAATAATTGTGTTGTAACATTCTTATAAACACATTTGTGAGCGTTATTTAAATCACCAAGCGTCGTGATAGTCGATTAATAATTGAAAAGAAGAATTATTTTTCTATCCATTCTTTTTTTTTTATTCATAAGGGACGGCCAGGCCGTATTGCTTTCTATCCATTCTAAACATAGAACATATGCGAAAAGCCCATAAATAGATCGACACTGGGAAGCACAACTCTTCTATTTGAACCCATTGTCTCGTGAATCAATAATTTCCGGACCAACAGACTAAAACCCTTTATTCATGTGACCGGTGGCGATATCTATATTATCAAAGATTCTATAATGTTCGCCTACCGGCGGCTGGCCCACTTAATAACCCGGCGTTCGATCATAACCGCTACCACCATATGAAGCGACACTTTACCACCACCACCACAGTTTACCACAACACTCTTTCCCTCTTCCTATTGGACGCCCCAAATGGATGTCACTGCTTGCACCGCCTTACATGAAAGCACACTTTTTTTTGTATTTACCCTTCATTAACGGCATCCAACCTGACCAGCAGGCAAGCAAGTAACGCACCGACATAGACTGACCCTTTATGAAGGATACTTTTTCCCGTTGGTCGTGTTAGTAAGCTACCCACGGCCCTACACGACTACTAAAACGAACCCGACGTGTTGTTAGTACGCGCCACGCAAACAGCGGGTCGGTTCTGCATTGTTAGAGGAACCTATTCGTACTGGCTTTCGTACGCTAGTACCTCAGTACCGAACGGACCGTGGGCAAATCAACAACGTCGGTGGAATATTAAAAAAACGCAACCGAGAAAGGAACGGTCACCCACAAGGAGTTTGCTATTACGCGCCACCTGAACGTGGAGTGTTGTTTGCTGAAAGTGTTAATCACACTCGGACTCAGGATAGAACGGGAACGTGTAAATTAGGTCAAATCGTGATAGTGCTTGGGAATGAATGCGGTTCAACTAAATTAATTGGAGGAGCACGAGAAGGACTCTTGAGTGAAATTTAGTTTGAAAAGTGTAATTAACTTGAGTGAAGCTAACGCAATTCTATCCTATAAAGACAGCAATGTGTAACACAACGGATCAAAACGGAGGTGGAATGCACGTGGATATTGATGTACCAGGTGATTAAACGCAATGTACAAAGGAACAACACTTCCTTAACGCTGTGCTTTTTTTACACGGTTCTTTTGATCTGAAAAAACTACCCACCAGACACGGGAGCCGTGTTTACGTTAGGCAAATCGTACCTCTTCGACGATACAATTAAGGAGGAAACAACACCCCAAATCGACACAGCAAACCATCCGCCACCGGAAGCCAACGGTAAAGATGATGAACCCAACCCACCCAAAGAGGATGTACCGATGCGACAGCAGAGTTACTTTTTCGTCAAGAATGATCCTATCGTGAAAATTGTCTGTGGCAGCAAACAAAGTGGAGTGATATGCGGTAAGTTTGCGGGGATTTGCGCTATCATTGTTTACGGAAGTGTTCTTCAATGGGGTTTCCTGTTCTCTTGTGCTAGGCGCGAGTAAAGTGTGACAAATTAAAGGCTCATTTTCTCATTGTACGGAAAATACCCCGGAAATGAAGTTGAATTGGTGCGCGATTTTGTAATGTGCAAATCATTCGACACACAAGCATGATGAAGCAGTTTATAGACATTCTTAAACTACTGAGAGAAATTACAAATCCTTGGGGAAATTATATACAAAAACAGGGTTTGACAAAAAAAAAAGCTCTCCCTCAGAAGTTTTTTTTTTTCGTGGCAATAAAAATACAATTACAGTCGAGAGTCGTGTAAGCTCGCTAAATAATGCGCTGTTGACCTTTCGCGTTACAATTAAGCGCGTTCGTGAACTTGAAAACAGACACGAACACACCGATACACCTAGTCCAACGCGGCGTGTTTTCTCATCAAGCACTTTTGCCTTCTACGGTAATGTTTTTCGACGAAAAAATGAGACATCTTATCGTCGAAAAAAAAACGAAATGAAAAACCCTCCTTTTGCACCGTTGAGCAAATTAATGTCTCACTACAGGTGTACAGGCGTTTGTTGGCATGCAGAAGAAACCTAATCGAGCATTTGGCAATCGGTATTTATCCAGCTGGGTGCTTACCGTAAATTATAACCATATATCTATCGCCCAGAACAAAGCAACAATACATCCGCCCAGGAGGAGCGCGAGGCCCCAAAGGCACGCGGAAAAAGAGCGCAATCTGTTGTCGTGTTAATGGTAGAACCGGCGAATGTTCAGCCACGGGACCTTACAGCCAGTGACAACGATGCACGCAATCGCACGATTAAGGCGCACACGAGAGAATGTCGAACCTACGGGTACGTGTAGTATAATATTTACACACATCCCACTCATCGCATTGCGCCTGAAAGATTGACCAGAAGACGACATTCAATAGGGAAAAAAGCATTTGTGTGTTCGGCTAGGAAGCGTCTTTTTTTGAGGACCCACTCTATTAATCATTCTCTTAACCTTTTCCGTTTTGTACGTGTATGTGTGTGTGTTGCAATATTTAAATTTCCAGAATCTGGACGACTTTTCGTATGGGGTCTCAGTGGCCACGGACAGCTAGGGTTGGGCAAAACGGAAACCATCCATAAACCATCCTGTGTGCGCACGATCAAACGCCTCAAGGAGCGTGTCCAATCATTTTCCTTCGGAGGCAATGGATTCTGTGTTATTCTTGCTGGTAAGTGAAAAATGAGTTCCTAAAATAAGAAAAAAAATGTTTTAATTCCATTTCCACCTTGTTGTCCCCCAGAGTCCGGAAGGGTGTTTTACAGTGGGAAAAATGTTTTTCCTTTCAATGCAAAGGTTTCGTCCCTGCTGGAAGCGACCACACTTCACAAAAATCCCACCGATAACAGTGAGTTTACACCGTTTCCCGTAGAGCTGCGGGAGTTCAACAATCTGCTCGATGAAGGAACAGAGGAACGTTTCACCGAGATAGTGGCCGGTTTCAACCACTTCATACTGCTCAGTTCGTGTGGTAATTGCTACGGATGGGGATACAACAGTCACCAGCAGCTCGGTGGAGTTGATTCGCTTAAAATACTCTCCCAACCGGAACGGATCGCACTCGACGAATCGGTCGGGCAGGTGTTCTGTGGCAACTATTGCACACTGTTTGTGACCGTAGCAAACACACTCTATCTGGTGGGAAAGTTCCAAAAGATCACCATTCCGATGCTTAAACAGCTGGAAAATTGTATCCTTCCGGAGAAGGTGATTTCAGGCGAGATTACTGGATGGGATTGTGTGTATTTGTTGCTGGCAAGTGGGCAAGTGTATCGTTCCAATCGGGTGCGAAAGGTGGAAGATTTAAAGTTTGAACCGTTCGAAAACTTGACCGGATTGTTGGCTGATGATGAGCATGTGACAAAGATTGCCTCTGCAAACGATTGTGTGTCATTTGTTACTAGTAGCGGTCGCCTGTTAACAACATATGATGAGGATTGTCCTTTTACAGCATCGGATCACTTTAAGGAGCTGAATAAATTCCGTCACTTTAACGTTACGGACATTGCAAGCGGGAATGAACATTCGCTAGTATTGGCTTACCCTGCCGTAGAAAGGTTGGATGTAACACACGCACTAGAGCTGCTGCGAAATGCCACCCCGTTACCAACCGAGCTGCAGATGGACGCCGCAAAGGCACAGGAATTTATTCGCAACGAAAAGAGACGCTTGCGAAGGGAACACGTTGAGCGTGAGATTTCCAAAGATGAATCGATTACGATCGAAACAAGCGAAAGAGGCGATTCGGATGTGCGGTTCATCGATAACGGTGTAAGCATAACGCCAGCCGTAACTCCCAGCGGAAAGCACCACAAACGAAATCACCACCTGAAGCCAGCCGATGCCGTCGATGCGGACGATGAAGCGGATCGCTTTTCGGCCCACAGAGATGTCGTGCCGAGGAAAACGCACACACCCAACATTAGTCAGCTAATTGATTACAGTGATGACGATAACGATAGCATCTCTTCACAGTCCACCTTTCACGATGAGGAGGAAGAAAATGAGGACACGGGAAAGCACGTCGGCAAACATCCGGACGGCTACAACGGTCAGAACAAAACTGGAATCAACAATGATAGCAATAATAATCGCAACGAGGATGCACGGAAGCTGAGTCTCGGTAGCAAGCTGAACGGTAGCATGGGTAGCACCAAATCCAGCGACAGGATGCGTAAGTTCTTCAAGGAGCTTAAATCGAAAAGCATGGATGTTTCGTGCAAGAATCCGGGCGTTGTTTTAGATGATGGTGAGTTATCGGGGTTACGTTACCGTGACTGGGTATATATTTTGAACTTTTGCTTCTTTTGCAGACATAAAATATTCCAAAAACGACCAGATCATACAGGCGGAGGACAGAGCATCGAAGGTGTGCACACTGATGTGAATCCGGCACTCTGCTTACCTGTTTCTTAATACTGTACACACGGACACACACTTTGCAATAAATCACATTGAGAAATGCAATTCGATTGTGCGTCTTTTGTTCCTTTCTTTTAAGAATAAACTAGTAATTCACTCTTTATTCGCGTTTACTATTCTTGAAACATTCCGCACAGTATTTTCGTTGCTACACCGCTTGAAAACAATACCGGTATTAGGAAAATGTAAACAACTCCGAGCTGGTAAGTGTCAGTCTGAACTGTCAAATGGGTTGAGACACATTGTGGGAATCCTTTGCATCAGTTTTATTTTTTTATCATAAAAAAAAATCACATATGATTCGAAATATTATGTTATAGTAAATTTTCAATAAGAATCAACATATTCGCCATAAACTGTAAATATACAGATTTTTTCCTTCACTCTGGCTAACGTTCTACAAGTTGGCTGCATGACGGTTTTGGCTGCGTACTTGTCATCTTTGCTCAAGATCACTCAGTCACATGGATGACAAATTTCAATCCTTATTGGTAGCCGTTGACCCATTCTTTCATCTACTCAAATTCTTTCAACCTCAAACAATTCAATTATTGTTTCATTTCTTTCTTTGAATACACTAAAATCACATTTCTCTGACACATATGCATATATTTCCTTTGTCTGATTGGTTCTTCACAATTTTATCTATCTTGTTTTTACTTATACAGTGTGTGTGCATTTTTCTTTTGTTACATCCAGAACAATAATCCATTAGCCTAAAACAATGTTTGCACCAAAAATACAATGATGTTACTACCTTCTGAACCAAGAGCTTTCCAAAAGAAGATAAAACAAAAAAACATTCAACCAAGCTAACGTTCTTCAACGAAGAAATAATAAATAATAATATAAACAGTTAAAGTTTAATATAAACTACCATCATCTGCGCACCGTTCTTGACTCCTAGTTCTGCTGCCAAGCTTCTTTCTTTACAGCTTTTTTTTTACCATGCACCGTTCTAAGTATCATTTACCTTGCAAACTACCATCACCAAGTTTTTGATTACAACTGTACATCGAAACATAAATTTTACACCATATCCGTTTGTTGGACGGTGTGTGTTCCCGTGTGCACCACACCATCGTCACTATCTGTACAAATCGTTTTAATATCAAATATGACGATCGAATGTCTCTGCCTACACAGGGAGGTTCTGCACGCCACAGCATCCGGGGAGCGAAGTTTTTGGTCTACTTATCATCTAAATCACAATTTTTCCACCTTTCACGTTGGCCGAAATGCAATTTTGGCTTGCGCCCTTCTTGTGAGGACCTATTGGGGCTGTGTGAGAGTACGCCGTGCATTTTGTAGGGGGGATATCAGAATACATCAATCACACGTACTACACCTTACTAGCTACGTCCGCCAATTCGAAGCCATTCATAGGGAAAGGAACTGTTGCAGGTATTATGCCAGCACAAAAGTCGTTAGTGTGCCTAAATCTTATCTGAAAGACAATCCGGCTTGAAGACGTGCACCAGCGAGTCCCAACCACAGTCGGCCAGCTGATTCCGGCGGCGCCTATTCCAATCCAATCCGTACGTAAACTCCGAATGATGTTTGATCGTTTCGAGCGCTTCATTGCTCTTCTTAAAGTCCCATATTCTATTCAAAGAAACAGGAAAATACAGTATTAGTTTCAAAATTTACCGCTTTAAAAATCATCCAACACAAACCTGGTAGTAAAATCATATCCCACGCTAGCCAGCACGGAGAAATTGTGCGGTGAAAATTGTACTTTTCTTACGGCAAACTCGTTGCCCTTCAGTTCCGTGATCGGTACGCCAAAGTTTCTCAGGTCCCAAATGCGTATCAAACCGTCCGATGCGCCCGTAGCCAGGATGTTTGAGTCGTGCTTGCACCAGTCCACCGTCAGCACCTTGAATTTAAAAGCAAAACATCCATCCATTTTTAAATTTTTATATCGGTAAATGCGATTACGATCGATTCGCAAACATTACCTCCCCATCGTGAGCCTTAATACTTGCGATCGGTAGATCGTAGCAAAGGATGTCCCAGATCTTCAGGAACCCATCGCCACTAACGCTCGCAAACGTGTTCGGGATATGAGCCGCAAACACCGCATTATACACCAGCTGCGTGTGGCCAATGTACGTGCTGAGCGAGTTATTTCGGATCGGGTCCCAGATCTTCACCGTACTGTCCCAGCTGGCACTGATGAAGAGCTGCTCGTACGGTACCTTGCTCCAGTCCACGCTGTAGATTTCCTTCTTGTGCTCCCGGTACACCATCGACGGAGGGCCATTGTTGCTGGACAGGTTGGTGTTCCACAGCTGTACGCTACCATCACCCGAACCGGATACGATAATTTCCGGGTTCGATTCTGACCACGTCTAAAAGAAAACCCCGAGTGAGATGAGTATTGAAAACGTGGCGAAAGATATGCCATCAGAACCAGTGCATCTTGTGAGCAAACAACAATTTGTCCCACTGGATTTTCTTATCTTCGGTTGGTCGATTGCCCTGTATTCTTCCATTCCTAATGCAAGGCCCACCAAAGAGGGTGGGATTACGGTTACGAGCCCGCGATAAGATTGCTTCCTTCCCTCTGTACTGCGTATTACGTACCACGTCAAACAATCCATCCGTCCAGTGATGGGTTCGCTTCTCGACGATACCGCAACCGTCCGGTGTCAGTTCGAGAAAGTACAGCGTACCGCCACCGGCCAGCCCATAGAACTGGCTCGATGCCACGACGAACTGATCCGGGTTGAAGGGCGAAAACCGCACACTGTACCCGTGCCGGTTGGTGGTGAAAAACGTAGACATCCTTCCTGAAATTAGACATGGGCATAGAAATTAGGTTAAACCATTTAGTATGCGATGGAGGAGCTTCTTTTTTTCGGAGCACTTGAACTTCTAAGTCCCCCTTTTCGAATGGACTTTAACCGGAGAGCCTTACTTGTGCACCAAACGGAGCAGGAGGACTATCTTAAACAACTGTTATTTACACCACACATTGCGTGGCCTCGCCGATTGTACGGTTGATGGGTGGTGACGGAGATTTCGTCTATTCCGCCCTTCTAGCGGATTTCTAGCGCCCGTTGATAACGTGCCCTATCCCCCAACTGCCTGGCAATAGCACGGCCACTATCTACGCTACCGCTGTACGATATTTGTACGACAGCAGCGACTCGACCGCACACGCTCCACTAACACCGGAAGGTTGACCACCACGAAACCTAACAAAACAAAACTAGCCCGTGCGGTGGCCTCCGATCCGACCCCGCGCAACTGTCGACGGGAAATGTCCGCCAGCACAACCACAGCAACAACCGCGGCAGCATCGCCACCGCGCGCGTAGAAAAAGATTGCATTATTTATTAAACAACCACCGAAAAACCGGAGGCAGCAGGAAGAACTACGACCGTACACTCGGTCTCGGTGGCACACACATTCATAACGGGCCGGGTTTTGAAGATGTGCGGTAATGCCGATGACGGTGGTAGTGGTGTTGATGATGATGATGATGGAACAACAATTCCATCGCACGACGAGGCGCGAGCGCGCACGTAATCAAAGTCGCGGCGAGAAGATGCGATGAGGCGAGCGCGATTTTATGCCACCACACATACGGACGGGGTCGCGAATAAAAATCATACGCCTTGGTGGCGTCTCATGTCACCGGCACAAAACGTTGTGGTGGTGCGAACGGTGTACACGACACGACGCACACACCACGTGAAGGCGAGAACGCGCGCGAACACCGTCGTGTTGCGGGCTAGTCAAAACAACTTCAACGTTTTACATCCATCATTATCATCGTCATCATCATTAGTAGTAGTGGCAGCTTCTTCTAACTGTGTGACGATACTGCTCCGCATATTGCTCGGTAAAAAGTGCGTACTTTTCGCGCCTTTCGCATCAGAGCAGGCCGGAGCGAAACGCGCGAGAAAAAGATAAAACACTTCAACATTCTTTTTTCTCTTTCACACAGTATGTAGCTTGAGATGAAAATTGCTCATCATGATAATCCAACGGTTTCGCACGGTAGGAAAACTCTCACGCGAGAAATTTTCCTCCTTCCATCTCGTTCGTTGCTATAGCTGACTCTTTTTGTCTTCCAGTGTGTATGTGTGTGAGCAGGAAAAACACAAAAAATGAATTTTCTTTTCTCAAAAAGGACGAAGAAAGTGCATCTTCAAGTGCCCCGTCAATCAAACGTGATCGTTGGGATGGAAAAGCGTTACGAGATGGGATTTGTTTTACTGTACTTTGCCAAATTGAATTCGCTTGTGGGCTTTATGGGTTGTGAGCAAGAATTTGTGTCTTGATCAATTTTTTTTATTATGCTTCACAATTACGAAAATTTATTATTTTAGGGAATCGTAATTTCGATCGCAGTATGCAAGCTGGTCGGTAAAATAACTCAGGACTAGTATCCAGAACGGACGAATCAGATAAGAAAGATTTTAAAATTTACTTCTCGCAGGTCCAGGACTTTCCGATAAACGCGCTTAAGTGGCTTAAACAAACAGAATCATTCTAACTTATTTTTTCATTATACATATAAAAAAATTTCAAGACTTGGTAGACTTTCGTTGTTCATAAATTGTAACGAATATATTTAAAATTTGCCTGTCTGTTGTAGCGTAAAGTTTGGCGGGAATGCTGCGTTAGCCATAAACCATAAAAAAAAATTATTCATGCAAATTTATTATATAAAGTGTGTACATGAGACCGCCAAAAATATATGAACAATTGTATGCCCGCTTTTCAAAAAGTTAGTTTCGATACTTCTGCTGAGTATAATTTTACCATTTAATTTTGGTAGAATGATCATGAGCAACTGAACTATCTATAGCATCTTTATTTTTGTCCAAAATTAATCAATTATTGTGCAATACTAAAAGAAACAATTTGACTTAAAAAAATCTAACTTCTTTATTAGCAAACCTAACCTATCCTAGAGTTGAAAAATGTGAAATACAAATGCCCAAAACTATACAGAAATTTTGGTTCGAATTTAAAAATGGTTGAATGGTCTTATTTTATGGTCTAATGTATCTTAGAGACATTTTAATAAGAATCGAAAAAAGCGTCTAATAATCGATTTCATGATTCATCTAATGACATAAACATGTTTCCAAAATGTTCAACTAAATTCTACAACAAAAAAATCTAAGTAGATTCTTTGAAAGCTGGCTTCACAATCTCATTTTTATCTTATATGAACTTGCAGATGGTCTTATTTTATTGGTGAACACTATATATCAATAATTTTATTATAAAAACATCCAGTATTGTCAAGAAGGTGTAGTTGCCGTACATGAGGGCATCTCAGTGGTTAATGCATCGGCGATGATCTTCAAAAGGCATGACCTGGGTTTAAATGCCATCTTAAACATTCTACAGTAGTGAAGATTTTCAGAAAATTCAGGCAAATAAGTACGATTTTTCAAGATCAGCAAAGATTCTGAAATTCTATAACAATAATTTCCTAAACCGAAAAAACAGCATTTTTAGCAATACGATCAGGCTTTCGTAATTTAAAAAAATAACATTTTAGTTTAAATTTTTTCACCAAAATACATCGATCTATATGGTCGTTTGGGATCGATCGACAAACAATTCCCTGAGAGTACAAGCGATGGAAAATACGCTAAAAAATAGCCTTATTTCATTTTATTACGCTCAAAAAGCTAACAGGCTTCAATTCTATTCATTATGTTAAATATCTCTTATTCTTCTGATGTCTTCTTGATTTTGATCCGACACTCTGTTGACTAATCACAGAAACATTTAAATAGGATAGGTTTTATCCATTAAAATATGTAGAATTTTAAAAATTATTTTTAGAAAATCGCACAATCCAGATTATTCCAATATCCTTTTGGTGGTATAAAAGTTATTTTTCACTATAAGAGAATACTAATATTAACCCCACTTCACTTTAAGATTATCCCGTTACATTGCAAGTTCCAAAACACAAAACAATTTGAGAAAAAATGCTTCCATTTTACAAAACAACTTTCATAAAACACTTTTATTTAATTTTTGAAAGGCTAAGAAGAAAAACAAACCCTTTAACTATCACCCGAAACTTTCACTAGAAAAATGAACCAAAGACGAATCGCGACAATGGACATCGCCACTCACCAGCAGACAAACCGCTGCTTAACACTGCACGAACTACTAACTATTTTCCCGGCTGCCCAAAAATGCACCTCACAACGACTTCACGCGACTAGAAAAACTAAATCGCGCGCGTGTCTGGCGTACCAGAAACGCAAAACGCTGCTGCTCCATGTGTGTCCGGTTGTTTTACGTTTTTATTTTCCCTTCAGTATAGCTCCTTTCGCTCGTTCCCATGCATACGGTCTGGTACGCCGCTGCTCCTGTAGTGTTACGGGTATTCTCAGGGCGGTCTCATCTTTAACCGCGTCAAAAACTCCTCGTCCTCCATTATTTTTTTTTTTTTGTGTGTGTCTATTTGTTTCGCCTTTTCTAAAAGGAAAACTACTGGCATGATGCATCCAGACCCCCATCAATTCCACACTCCCCACTAACCCCTGGGGCGGAAAGGGAAGCAAAGAGGGAGGAAAGTAGGCCTGCCTGCCTGTCTGTGTGTGTATGTGTGTTTATGAATAGAAAATAGGCAAAATGCAACAGACTAGGGCATGCGTCCCCACCAAACAGTGGCCTAGCGGTGAACCAAAAAAAAAAAAAAAAGAGCGAAAGAAACGATCCACCAAACCAGAACCCCCGGTTGAAAATAGTACAAAACGCGATCGAGTGGCTTACAAAAATCATACGCTGCATGCCGGCTTCCGATGCGTATGCAACGCATCTCCAACGATCTTATGGCCGCCCCAATGATGATCTTCCCAGGCGAGGCGATCGTCTTCGCGCACGTATAAACTGGGCGCGAAAACACAAACCGCTGCTGGCAGAACGCTGGCGTAACAAAATAAACCAAACGCCGCAAAATCCGGGGAAAGAATAAACACGGAGAAAGAAAGTAGCGACCATCCAAAAGCGGATCGAGCGTCGTAGGTCAGGGAGGCTTTTGCGAATAAAAAAAAAATTAGCATTGCACACTAGAAAGATATGGAATTTTTCTAGCGAATAAACATTGTCTATTAAAAGAAATGCATTTGTGCAAGGTGTAAGGTAGATTCAATTTAAGTCGGTAAAATTTGGACACATTGAGTCATGCAGACGGTACCCTCAAGGATGTACCAACTAGAGCAGAGATTTGAAATCGGTTGTTTATCGCCACAGGCAATAGTTCCGAACACAGATTCAGCCAATAAATTGTGGAATTGTTTATTTTCACATTCGCTCCCATTTTTTATTCCTCCCTTCTGCATCTTCCATTCAAAACAATATTCCCCATGCGTTCCATACGCCAGCAGTGAAGATGTTTTCGATGCACTAAAAATTGCATTTGTATATGCATGCGATCGTGCTAATTTCTTTTCTGCTGCACGCTGCTGCCTCGCCGTTTGGTACAGTGCAAATGTCTAACTGGTTTTGTATTTTTTCACAATCTTTTCTCTGTTTTCAATGCGTGCTGTTAAGCGCTGCAGCTGAAGTGTGCTAGCGTATGGTTTTTATTTTACGAGAGCTAGAACTCTCAAGCTTCCGTGTTCCTATTTTTAGGTAAATATTATCATTAAAAAAACGTCTTGTCACTAAAGGGAAAAGAATGTGTGGCGTTTTGTTTAGGGGCAGTTTGAATGGTTGGATTTTATGACTTGAAAACGTGTCCAAGCCGTGTATTGACAGAGGTATTGAAATGTAGGTCATGAAAACAACAGTAGCACCAACAGCATCAAATGCACAGCTTCAATGAAAAAAGAGAAATGCATACAAACTTCTATCCTAATTTTGATTTTGTTTCCTCGTCAGATTAAAAATCTGTAACTTTATTAAAAATTTGAAAATAAATTACATTCACTTATTTTGATATAGTATTTGCTTCACAATATTACTTTTACTGTATATCACGATCATAATGAACATTGAGACTCGAAAGTAATTTGTAACAGTAACACTTGTCAGTCACTTGTCCTATGAAAGTGTTCCAATACATGACGGAATCGATTTTGCATGAATCGAAAACAATAATTCGAAGCAATAATTAATAAAGCAATCTTTAATAACTCTTAACTTTATGTTTCAAATATGATAACGTTACACAGAAGCAAGAAAGAATAATAAAAACTGTGAAACATATTAAGAATACATTTGGATTATAGAACATACGCATTAAATAGAGTATTTATTTCAAAAACTAATATTAAAAACAATAAAGTCATTAAAAATGTTAAACGAGAATATTTTTCAAAGCGAATACAAAATGCAGATATGTATTTTTTTGTATTTTGATTGTAAAGAAATAAGTTTTGATGTTCGATTTTTTTTTAAATTTGCCCTAAATTTTATAGATCGATGCCGTATTGTCGTAATTTATGGTTTCCTTAAAATCCAGCATATAACTTTATTATGATCCATGCAGCATATAACTTTATTATGATCTTCCTTGGCTGTAGTATTTTTTTATGTTTTACTAACTAAATTTCCCTGTTTTGCTTACAATTTCACAAAAAAGTTAAACATTTTTTATGGACAATTGAATTAATTTAGTAATAAATTTGAAATTCATTAACCGAGTATGCCCGGGATAAGGCAAAGATTAAGGAGAAAATGCCTTATCAGTATGATTATAAAGTTTATTCAACACAAGCGGTATTGACAATACGGCACTGGACCGTCATTATTAATTATAAATAAATAAATAAATAAATAAATTTGAAATTCATGTAATTGTAGAAACAGATACGCCATTTCTCCAATTCGACGCGGGAAAACTGTACTTCAAAAGCACGTGAAGTTCGCACCAACTGCGCAATATCCCAACGCCAGGAGATGGCTTCCCTGCTTTCCTGCAACAGCGTGCACAGAAAACCCGGAGAGCATCATCAGCGCAGGAACGCTCTCCAGCAACAATCTCCGAACCCGTTCGGTCGCTCATCCAGCATCTCCGGGGTGCCCTCAAGCACCGTCAAGCACAAGCATATGCACACGGAGTCACGCAACATTAGAGCAGCATAATTTTTCCCGCATTTTCCTTCACGGCGTCACTAGCGTCGTAACGCGCGTCAACCAGCACGACCTAGACAGCGGCCTGCCGTACCCAGCGTCCCATCGGGTCGCCCCGTGTGTAAAGGTATTATTAGAAAATTAGGTGTTTTTTTTTTTTTGCTGTTGATGTTATGTGTGCGTTTGCAGCCCAAAAAGGGGATTAAGCAAAACGCAAACGTATAAAAGCAACACCGTGAGCGGGTTAGAGGAAGAACTAAATATGGCAACCAGCATCCAGCAATGGTCGCAGGAAAAATTTGCACTCGATCTCCCCGTTCAGAGACTTGTACAAGCGGCCGACACTTGGGAAAGGTCGGCAGAAACAACAGTGTGTCTCTTGTGTGTGTGTGTTTTTATGTGCATGTGTGTGTAAGTGTTTGTTAATATGTCCCTCAGCAAATGGTACAAATAGAGAAGGCGTTTTGCATTATATTTTTGGCGAAAAATTTAAACCACATCGCGAAAGAGACGAAGCCCTGTGCCATGGAGGATCGTGAAAAAAGGGGTAAAAATGTGTCTTCAGAACGCGAACTAGGTGTCTCGAAATGGAATAAAAATAATTACAGAAGAATTGAATACTCAACACACGCCACCGACACGATTGTGGAAAGCATGTAGAGCATGGGAAAAACGAATCCCCAAAGAGTGAGTTACTGAGCTGCATATGTGTAGTTTCTGTGCAGAAACCTTTAACCTTTTATTTGAAATAAGAACGCCAAAAAAAAATAGAATAAATGGTGTGAATTACAGTTTCAGAACAAGTTTTGTGAAACTATAGTCCGATACGTTGTGCTTACCATGGTTAGCGATTGCTTTTTATATTACTGAGGGCCTTGTACTTATACTTTTAACTTCAATACATAACCAGAAACAACGAGCTACCTTAAGTGAAGTGCTGTCTTAAGCTTGTACGTTTTAGTTTAAATTTGAAAGAAGAAAATGTTGCTTGACTTTTGCTTTAGATTTGTTTGATTTTGTTTTTTTTTTTTTGTAGTTGAAATTATGGAATTGATCATACAAACAGCTAGCTCTAGTGGATTGTTTCGATAAAACACGCCGTGCCGAAAGAAGTCACGTCACACTGTTCACGCACTCACACGCACACACGCGCACGCACACACACGCACTAGAGGCCGAGAGGGTAGAGTAATTGTGCAGTGTGTGGCCAAAAAGGACACAACGCAAACTTGCGAGCTCGAGGCTATCGAGGCCAACCACCACGAACGCCTTCCAGACGTCCACTGGTTCGGCGAAAATGTGGAGACATTGATGCAAGGCCATCGAGCCCACCCTACAAGGACCACCCAACAAAGCGACAGGGGGATCGGAAGGGAAATCAAATAGGGCTGGAGGGTGGTGTTTGATGTAAGATTCTCCTTCCAGTGGCAATAATCACCACCACCTTCGTATGGCTGGGACGCAAAATGGATGCGTCTTTCTTGGGGTGGTGAATTCATTTCCAACCCACATTGCTTTTCGGGGGAGGCAACGTTGCCAAACTGGACTTCTTGAGGGTGGCTACACCATCGATGCACTCAGTTGCAGTCGAGAGTGAGAGAAAAGATCCCCCATGTTTCTAACGACAAGAAACCGGACAGTGGTCTACCCGGTGGAGCGGGCAACAGTGAAGAAAGTGTGCGAACGCTTTAAAGCATCGAAATACGCATAATCGCAAAACTATCCCATATTCACCACACGGAACTGCACTGAAGATGGCCATGTCCTTGCGAGCTGAGTACGTGTAAAGGTTCATAAAAACAGAACCTTTCCCTTACAGGTTAGAGGTTCCGGGGAGAAAAAGCCTGGGACGAATTGAGCGGCAGTTCTACAATTTCTGCAACGCGTTATCGATTTTCTTCCACCGGCTCGGATGCACCGCGAGATTTAATCGGAATGCCGGGGTGAATGGGATGCATGGGGGTTGGGGATATGAAAAAAGGATGAATGGTCACAATAGTATGATGAAAAGATTATTTCTTTTACATACATTTGCGGGCCGTTGTTTAAGAGCGCAGTTTTTCCGGCTTTGAGCAGGTTTTGTGCAAGTTGAAATGCAAGCTTCTTTATAGGAAATTCCAGGAAAAGAATGTTGGAAGTGAAAAGCTTCTTTGCGTGTTGTATTGTTATTGTTTAGATTTCTTAATATTTTTGCTTTTTATTTTTATTTTTCATTTTATTTATATGATTTTATTTTTATTTATAAAATTTTATCAATAAGGCATCATTCCATCACCATCATGGCTCTTTCCAACTTATTTTTAAATATCTTGTTGGTTCTTGAAAAACGATTGTAATTCAATTCATAACTCTATTATTTTGTCACTTACTTTTTCAAGTTTATTTATGCAATATTTGAATCGAATGTCTTTTTACACGTAAGACGTTAGACGTTCTTGAAATATTACTTTAAAAAAAATCATTATTTTTGCGGTGTAATTTAAATTTAGAATTGAATAATTTCTGCAATATATTAAAACTAATACGTCAGCAATGGCAAGACCAAAATCTTCTTCTTCTCGGCTTAGCGAGCTTCTAAGGTCAGGCCGGCAATCGAATGACTTACTAGACATGTCGACCCACGTAGGTGAATAGTCAGTCCTCATTACGGAGGGACGGTCCGAATGGGATTTGAATACCGATTCACCGAAACCGACGCCACTGACGCCTATGCCACCGGGTCGCCCCAAGATTAAAACATTCCTGTCCAATAGCTAAAGGACAACAGCGCACAATCCTACCTTCAAATTATTCACCTTATCTTGATCAGAATTCAAAATTTAATCGAACATTACTAGCTCATCTCGGAGACCCCGGTTGCAAATTTAGCCCTTCCGAGACCTTCCCTAAGCTAAATGGAAGCTTTGAATGAATCTGATGACCCAAGGGGGGCGGATTTTTTTCTGTGGATTTGGGAGATCCTTTACCAGTTCAGGTTCCCCACGTCTGTTCACGCTTTGTACCGTTAAACTCGCCATCAAAATAAAGATCTAAGAAAATAGATTAAAAATTAATATCTCCAGATTTGACTGAGTTTTAAAACTTTAACTACAGTTTTATGAAAATTGTATTATAAGCTCTCGTGAACCTTTTGTAGCAATAGCTTAAAGCTTCAACTTGATATAGTCACTATTTGATTACAACAGGTCGAATAGAATGAAAAATCAATGAAAAATCAAGCCAAAATACGGCTAATGTCAGAATTTCAGTATTGACTATGTTTTTTAGTTATAGTTTTGCAAACGGCATCGCAGCCCACTTAAAGATCAGGGCATCAGTAAATAAAATCACTTTGTGAAACGCTGCGTACAACTATAAATTCTACCAATCTACACGATCTTTGCACATTTATACCCCTTTTTCGGATTTCAAAAATAACCTCCCCTTTACATAATTCCATTTCAAGATATTCTTAATCCTATGCTGCTTACGTTAAGCTGCCTCTCTATCCGGATTGTCTGTTACCGTTCCGTTACCGCTACCGCCAGCGAACGTAATCACAGTCTCGTCTGTTGTAATGTTATTTAATCAAAACTACATGCGTTCATGGTGAGTACTATCAAGGTTTCCCAGAAGTTCTTCTACCCATTTTATCCACACCCATCGATGGTGCGGAACAATTGACCCCACCAGGACCTACACGGGTTTTGTCAAGCCAACCTTGACATTCGAGCCGTACCGGGATCGTACCATCCCGAAGAGGATAAACTGCATTGGCCAAAACACTCCTTTTTCGGGGGAAGCTAATGCTAATAGGAGCGTGGACTATGTGCGACAACAAACTGCTTCACGCAACGAGGCATAGTTATCCTTCGGTGGTGAGCATGAAGCCTTACAAGCAAACACATCACTTTGTAACTTTGTGGATAACAAGCAAAATAAAAAAATACTGTTGCTCAATGATGTCGTTATGCAAAACATTAGTCATCTGAATCAAAAATTTGAGCCTAAATGTATGCAATCGATCATATTGGCAATCAACAACGACCATAGCTGAAGCGAATTTTATTTGTTTTTCTGCTCCCAATCTAATCCTTTAAGTTGGTTGTGCCCTTTTTGGGCAACGTCTTGCCGCTAAACGTGACCTACACACGCATCGAGCGAGTACCAGTGACGTCACAATCATATTTCATGAGACCGACTTCAAATAAGATTACCATTCGCTACCGAACGACGACGACGCGCTAACCGAACGGTTGCATCGTAATTTCGCTGTTCTGCGCGTGTACCCTGAGTTGCGGGTTGCGTAGCCTACAAAACGGAAGCCAGGGTAGGGAAAGGAACAGAACAGCAAGAATTACCGTTGCCCAGAATGCAAACAAACAGCAGCAGAGCCTCCGCACAGCTTGGTCCCTAATTCAGTTAATGGCACCGTACGAGTCGATCGATTTCCCCGTGCTCACCAGAACCAGGGAAAGCGTGCCGGGAAACCTTTTCAGTGTTCCGTGCAGCCACGAAAGGTATAAAACCGTCCACCGACTGACCGTTCGATCGCACTTCTGGTTGTTCTTTCAAACCAAACACCCAAAGCACTAACTAGTTTTTGTCAAGCGAAATCGCAAAGGACAACCGAGAAACGTATTCGAAGCATTTCACGTTCTCGAAGTACAAGTGAAGAATAGTTGCAAAAAGCCCGTGTGAACAGAATTTGCGAGGGAAAGTTTGTTTGTGAAGCAGTTTATTGTCCACCGTAACCCAAACACAGTGATGGTTGTCGCAGTGAAAGTATTCAAAAAATCGGCACCGAATGGCAAACTGACCGTCTATCTCGGCAAGCGTGACTTCATCGACCATACCGATTACTGTGACCCGATCGATGGCGTTATCGTGCTGGACGAGGAGTACCTGCGAGGCCGCAAGGTCTTCGGACAGGTTGGTTGAGCGGATAATAGGATTTCTACTTGATGCGCGGAACTGATCAAGTGTTGCAAGAAATAGACTGTGATAATAAGTGCAAAAATGGATGTAACACTGCCCTATCGATACGTTGCATAAGTGTACTGAAGAGCTCCCAATCAGTCATTTGTGATACGAATAACTGCTTTACAAGAGTTTTTACAATGAAAACTAAGGATTACTTCAGTGTGTGAAGAACTCAGGACTCAACTAGCTTATTTGCGCCACTTTCAAATAACCATTTACCGTGTGTTCCTCTCGCTCTCTGTTTCGACTAACCTCGGAACCCCGGTTCCCCGATACTTTCCTTTCTCCTTCACAGCTCATTACCACCTACCGCTATGGTCGCGAAGAGGATGAGGTGATGGGGGTAAAGTTCTCCAAGGAGATGGTACTGCTGAAGGAGCAGATCTATCCGATGGAGAACGCCAACATGGAGATGACGCCGATGCAGGAGCGGCTGGTGAAGAAGCTGGGCGCGAACGCGTTCCCGTTCACCTTCCACTTCCCGAGCATGGCACCGAGCTCGGTGACGCTGCAGGCCGGTGAGGACGACCAGGGCAAACCGCTCGGTGTTGAGTACGCGATTAAGGCGTTCGTCGGCGAGGATGAGGGCGACAAGGGCCACAAGCGCAGTGCCGTCACACTCACCATCAAGAAGCTGCAGTACGCACCCGCTAGCCGTGGCCGCCGTCTGCCTTCGTCGCTCGTCAGCAAGGGCTTCACGTTTTCGCAGGGCAAGATCAACCTCGAGGTGACGCTCGATCGGGAGATCTACTACCACGGGGAGAAGATCGCGGCCAACATCGTTGTGACGAACAACTCGCGCAAGACTGTCAAGAGCATCAAGTGCTTCGTGGTGCAGCATTGCGAGGTAAGTCTTGTGTGGGGCTTCTACCCATTTTAGGCCCGTTCTTAACAACTTCGATTGCTCTCCTGCCTTCGCCCAGGTCACTATGGTAAATGCCCAGTTCAGCAAGCACATCGCTTCGCTGGAAACGCGTGAAGGTTGTCCAATCACACCCGGGGCCAGCTTCACGAAATCCTTCTTCCTGGTGCCGCTTGCCTCGAGCAACAAGGACCGCCGGGGAATTGCGCTCGACGGACATCTGAAGGATGATGACGTGAATCTCGCCTCGTCCACGCTTATTAGCGAGGGCAAGTGTCCGTCGGATGCGATGGGTATCGTCATCTCGTACTCGCTGCGCGTCAAGCTTAACTGCGGAACGCTCGGTGGCGAACTCCAGACGGACGTACCGTTCAAGCTGATGAACCCCGCGCCTGGTAAGTCTTGGGTTTGCTAGCATTTTCATCCTCTCCCCGTTAAAGCATTGCGATACTTAACTTCCACCTTCTTTCACAGGAACCGTGGAGCGAGAGCGAGTAAACGCCCTGAAGAAGATGAAGTCGATAGAGCGCCATCGTTACGAGAACTCGCACTACGCCGACGATGACGATAACATCGTGTTCGAGGACTTTGCTCGCCTGCGGATGAACGAGCCGGAATAAAGCGCCCGGTAGAATTACTCGGCGTGACCCATTTACCCTTCACCGAGCATCCCAGCTAAGCAGCAAACGTAAAGATATATAAAAAAAAAAACGCAAACAAGACTAATACCAAATGCTTCCCGCGATTCCCATCCCTGATTGGCGGGCCTGCTGCTGTCCCTACGCTCCCTAGAGTGCACTTGCGTGCGGGTTTGGTGAGCCGTAGGGACATGCCTAGATTGGCTGGCTAGTAATGGGATCCTCCAGCAGCGTATATACCTGAGCCACGTAACAATGCCCATGTGATAACACTATGATGCTATTTAAATTAATCATCAAGAAGCGTCGTAAAACGAGGAAGAAGGCGCACGATCAACGAACACCGCGAAGGAACAACCTACCCTTAGTGCTCCCTTTAACTATAAACGATATAAAGAGCGAGAGTGAGTGAGAAAATGCATGAAAACTGTGGAGCGAGAGCAGAAGTCTCCGACGACAAAAAAAAAAAATAACTCCAACAAGCAAAGTAACGGAACGATTATTAAACGATAAAATTTGATTCATCGATTAATTTGCTGTCATACGAGGCTTCAAACGAACGACTGCGCAGTCACGAAACAACAAACCCCTTGGGGATGCGGTAAACCAATATACCCGTTGATCTCAACCTGGAGGGAAGTGAACCAGGACACAATTAATCGATCAATCGAAGAGCAACTGATAACAAAGCAAAAGAAAAAAAACCAACAAAAAAAACTGAAACAAGCCAACACACCCAAGAAGTAAACCCCCAAACAAAACACCAGAAGTGAACGAAATCGAATCGACGATAATCTAGTGCAGCTCGGTTCGGATTGGGGACGCTTTTCCGCCGGCCGGCTGAACGGGTGGGGAAAACCGGCCACATCCCGAACCGCTGGCGACAGCAGCCTTAGAGTGTAAGACATTTTATTTTCTGTTTTATTTTCGGTGATTATGAGTGAGTGAGAGAAGTGCAGAATCGAAAATGGATTAACAAAATCTAGACCAAAAAAAAAATGGAAGACTGCATGTGAAATTTGCATGCAACAGCGAAGCAACTAGCTTGAGATGGTGCAATGGAACCCGCGATAAATGGGGGCCCGATATGGTAGGAAGAATGCACCAACAGGTACATGCTTCAAACGCATATCAAACGCTTCTCGTTTTATCGACTTCGGTTCCTTTGGCGCTCCTTACTGCGGGTCAATTATTTGTTGAATTGTTTTTTTTTTATTGATCGGTCTTGAATTCGCTTAAACTCAGTTTAAAAGAAAGCATAATCTACGTAAAGATAAAAAGGAATGCTACAGGAACCTAATACTATCGACAAATCAAATAAAATTATAAACAAAACAATATTTGATTAAAAAAAGAAAACTAAGAAGCTTAACCAAAACCCCCTCATCATGACCCCGTGATGCAAAGGAAATAATTCTTCAACATATAAAAAAAGACTACAGACCCTCGCTGACTGTTTGTAATTGTATTTATTTTTGTATAAACCTAATTTGGCTATGTTATTATTGTAATTGGAGATAAAGAGAAAAAAAATGCAGAGCAACAAAAAAAAGCGAACCAATTATTGTGTTATTTTGATTTTTTTTTTTTTTGGTTTTTCCTTTAGAAAAGAGAGTATGAAACGATCAGTGAAAGAACTTGAAGGTTTATCGATAAACGCAATCCCTTACCCCTGTAAACATAGTACACAAATAGCACCCAATATTTGCTCAATTAGAACGGATTTTCCTTTTAGAAGAGGAATTTAGATGACATATTTAATTGTACAGAAAAGTTACAAATAGGTTGTGATGCTAAAAGTTGTGATATGATGTGATGCTAAAAATTGTGATGAACTGACGTTCATAATTATGAGCTGCAATCGATGAAAATTTTAAATATAAAACTTATCCAAATTTAATAAAGGTACACAAGAAAACACGAAGTATAACATAAAAAAGGTCTCCAGTAATGATTAAAAACATAAGGAATTATCTTGGTTGAAACAAACAATTTTTATATTAAAATCGAAAATGAGAACGAATTTGTGTAAAAATCTGTATACATATGTCAAAGAAAAGGAGTACATTTACCTTTTCTTGTGTGAGAATAATAGTGAAACTTACACATTGAAAAAAAGATAAAATCGAAAAAGCAAACCAATAACAATTGAAAGATTTTGTTTGAGTAAGATGTATAAAAAATGTATAGAAGGAAGAAGTCATAAATATGATTTCTAAATGGTGTACATCAAACCAAAAGACTTGTTTTAGTTGAAATTGAATTAAATTATGCTCACATGAAAATAAATCAAGCCAAAGAAAAATAATTAAAAGTGGACAAGTAACGAATCTTAGTGTATAAAACACTATCAGAAAATTTAAAAAATAAATTAAAGCTGAACACTAAAAAACAAAACAAAACTCAACACAAAAGATATGCAGCGAAGTAAAGTAAATAACTTAAAAATGAGAAACCGTTGCACTTCAACGGTAACAAAACAAAAATAAAAGAGAGAAAAAAAGCTACAACAAGTGAAGCAAGAAATGGTCAAAAACAGAATATAATTATTATAAATAATTATAATTATAAAAATAAAACACAAGAATGTGTAAAGATGCAGATAAATTAGTCATAAATACTAGCTGAAATTACTAATAAATAAAGCTCAAATATAAATAAAGCAAGCAAATGAAAATAACCTAAAGAAGTGAAGCAGAGTTAACAAACAAATGGCTTTTAAATAAGAGACAAGAGATGAAAACTAAGAAAACGTTGAATTGACACAAGAAAGAGAGAAAGGATAAATTCGATTGCACTTTAAGTAAAATAATTAGAAATTCAATCAAAAGATTCTATCAAAAGAAATTTAAAAATTACTGTTTACACGTGTAACAAACAAACTGCCAGATAAACCCAAACTATAAAGCAAAAGGACATTGCAGAGAAAAAAAAGCACTTCCCGGTGATGAACGATTGACGGCACTACAAAGAATAACAAATATGTAAGAACTTTTCTTACCTTCACTGTGGCACTAGAGCTGGTTGAAAGAGGGCAGCCCTTCAAACTTAAGTTGCAAAGTTTGTACTTTGAGGAGCCTGCAAGCTACGGTTAAAGCCCCTGTTCGACCAGACGTTGACCTCGACCTCGACCCGGTGCCTGGTCGGTGATTGATCTGACCGAGAGTGACCACTTTCACTTAACACACTTTTAAATCGTTCACATCAGGATACCACTAACACAGGGATAACTGGACACTGGGCACAGACACACACACGCACACACGCTGGCACGTGCTTTCTCGGGGAAGGACGAACGACACCGAAGAACCGATTGATCTAGGTCCTTGCGTCCGTTTAGCCGAAGGCAGGGTCCAGACCTTCCAAATGTCCAATGTGGCAAATTCCCCGGAACTGGTGGTGGATAAACCGGAAGTCATCAATCGTGAACCCCCGAGAACGGGTAACCACGTGTTGCAGAAGACGACCACAAGTGGTGAAGATACGTCGGCTCACCGTACTATATCCGTACACCGTAAGGAGGTAATGCTGACTGGAGTAAATCTCGTACCCGACTGGTGCGTACATTCCTTCGCCAGTTCGTCGGTTACCGGTTTTTTTGGGACTGATGCGGGGTGATTTAAATTTTTTACCAAACGGTAACTTTCTCCGGCACACACACACCCAGAAGTCCTTTTAAAATGCTTACGCACTCGTGGCTGACACGGAACATGTGCGTATGCTTGAGCAGGAACGCGAGACTGAAAGACCCACCAACCATGAGAGGCCGCGGGAAAATCCTTTTAAATTTTAAAAGACCCACTTTCGCTTGCTGTAGCACTGATAGGGGCTTATGTACACAGGCACAGGGCACACAGGCTTGGGTTTTAGGTGCGAGGATTTCTATAACGGGTGAACCGTTAAGAAGAAAAACCCCTTCTGTTTTATGGTTTGCCCTAAAGAGAGAGAGAGAGTCCTTGAGGAGGACAAAAAGGAGGAAGTCTTTACATTACACAAAACGCAAGGGGAATCCCGAAGACTTACTCATACCTACCCTGAGCAAGGAGATGAACGACGTCGGTTAGCTCGGTTTGTACTAAAAAACCCTCGCTCCGAAAGGAAAACTTCGCTCAACGACGGCAACGTCTTCGGGCGCGTAAGAAGTGTTCCGCATTCTTCGATATCCTTTTCTTGGCGCTTGTGCTAAAATCGTGTTAGCTCCGCCTTTTTCTTCTCTTGGTCAGAGCACAGCGATATCACGCTGGATGTCCTGATGACGGCAGGCTCGGTACGCGGAGTACGCGAGGAGAGATTTTTCTTCGGATTTCCGAAGTTTTTCCAGCTTTCGCGAGGTGCGCGTAACATTTTTTTTGTTTCAATACTCGTCAGAAATATTTCTTTTGCGCGAGAAAGCAGCCTTCTTAGATGGGGAAGGATTTTTTTTCCAATACCTTGTACGCTTCACTCGCTCTCTGTCTTTCGGACGGAGTTTCTTTTCCCTGCCAGGAGCAAGTACAGGATCGGAAAACGAAGAAAAGAAATGGCAGATGGCGTTGTAATGGTGAACGCGAATTTTTCCTTCTTTCGGTACGTCGCGACGTTTTGCGTTTGCGTGCGTATTGGGTGCGGTACATCCAATCGCGGCATTTTCTTTTGTGGTTCGGTAGAAAAAGGAACAAAAAACTTCAACATCCATAGTAGGTTCTGTTTATGTATAGCGCGCGCGAAGAAAATGAAGGCAACGGTTGCTGTGGGGAAAGAGTTTTTTGAATGAGACATTTAAAAAAAACCGTTACATGATAAAGAATTTTTGATTACTTTTTAAAACTTAAGGCTGAGAATTTTCCCCAACTTAATAGTCTTCCTAGTTTTGCAATACATTACTATACGAAACAAGCCTTTATCACGCTGTAAAATAAACCATAAACGCATCTCTTCGGGAGTGACTTTTCTTACTTTCTTTCCGCGCACTTTTCCACCCACTAAAAAAACGGGGGTACATAATACGCTCCCCTAAAATGAAACGAAACGAATCCTTTCCCGAAACAGGATAAGAAACCATCCTGTACCCACGCATGTACATGTAGAAGTTGTTTGAAATTTTTCGGCTCAATTTTTCGGCTTCTTCAAGACGAAGCTGCCTCTCTCTCTCTCTATCGCGCCCGTTTACTAGCCAGGGTGGCACACCATTTTTCTGCTCGTGCTTTCTCGTGGATGCTGCCAGCTTTTTAACGCACGAACGCGCGAAAAGTTCATGTACTCCGGTGTGCAGAGCTAATATACAAGCGTGCCCGACCGTTGGTCGGTTGTTTGGCAGCGTGCCGCACCGGTATACGTGTGTGTGTGTGCGTTCATTTGTTTGTAAGACGAGAAAAGGATTTTCCCTAGGATCTCGGATGCCCCCTAGAAACGTTGCAACGTTTTTGGCAGGTTTTATTTATGCAAAGATTTCAACCGTTAACGGACGTGTGTTTCCCGCTCGAGTTTTTGAAGGGTTTTTTTTTGGCGCGCGCTCTCGCACCCATTTGTGTCCAGTGGAAGTTGTGTCCGTTGGGAGTTCTACATAGCGAGGTAATTGCAGAGTCCGTTAGCATTTCAAACGGACATATTTTTTTAACAAATCCTTATTATTACTAGCCATCCAATTCCACATGAAGCTAAATTAAGAGTTTTTTCTTTAATCTTTTCTCACCTAACCAGAAAATGGGTTGTCCACAGTGGAAAACGGTAAAACTTAAAGTGGTTTCCTTGCGTCCGGGAAATACAGAGTAAGTGTAGAACCTTCTCGAATTTGGGTCCTTGTGGTCAAAACTCCATTTTTTTGTTTGTCTGCTTGTTGCTGTTCAAACCACCTCTCGGACGTACTGGGCGCAAATGCAGCCGGACCGGTTTGCTCGATAGCAACAGCCGTCCACCATCGGCCGAACAGCTGCTGCAGCGTATCGGTCAGCTGAAGCTGGACCACGCACCCGATCCGAAGGGGTTGATTCCACCGAATGGTCGGCTCGGGGCGCTATTTCAGTCGGTCATCCTTTAGTCGCGTGTCGCTGACCGTACGGTAAGGATGTGCTGATGGATCTGGTCGCTCGGCTTCTGTCCGGCAATCCGTCGTGTAAGTGTTTATAGAAAGGATGTTAACATATCCTATCAATACAGTTTAAGGGCGCTAAGCAGCGTAACTATAGTGGTGCAGTTTTATCCTATTCATCCTCGACGTTCGTCTCAATGTAAAATCATTAGTGTGTGTGTGTAGATGGTTTTTTCCTGTGGCATAATGTTAGCAAAACGGGGGAAAACACAACAAAATCTGACAGCAACAAATTGCGTAGAAGTACGCTAAACTTAAGGCATCGATCATTACATTTAGCAACGTGCTTTAGTGTTTGTGTATTAATCAACGATCAAGGCAACGTGTTTGAAATACGGTGTATTTAATCGCCATACTCACTATAGGACTTAGCATCATTACTAACCATTCAACAGCGAGGCAATGTTTCATTCGTATTAAACAAAACACCTTCAGTTACGTCATTTTACTTCCCCGGCCGGTACGGTACACGGCGGGAGAATAGAAGCAGCGGCTAAATGTTCCTTCTAGAATGCGTAACATGTGCGATAATGATAGCGATAATCGTTGGCAAGTGACCATGTTCTGTGCCCCCGCAGACGTGGACAACGCTTGCAGCAAGATAATCGATCACCAGTAGACAGTATTTAAAGCGTAATATTTAGCATCTCAAGCGATCGTTGCGATCTGTGTGCAATAATCTTATCGTAGTTTTGCTTAACTATTCGTCTACTAATAACTAATCTGGTGTGCATGTAACAAGAAATACAACAAGTAAAATTGAGTACGGCATAAACTGAATCAAGAACTGTCATGCAAAAAGGGGATCCGGTTGAGAGACCGTACAAGAAAATAATAAATTAGCCGTAAACTTACCCAACGCAGGATTATACTTATAATAAGGATTATAAAACACACAATCATTTGCTTACCATGTATGATGTGGTATATAAAACAATATCTTCAATATGATGATATGATATGATTGTATAAATATAATTACAAGAATAAAGTAAGAACACACATCGAGTCCCAAAGCAGAGAAAAAAACTCAAGTTAATTTGTTGCTTTTCTACTCCTAAGAAATTATAACTGTAAGTGTTTGTAATCTGCCAAAAAACCATTCGTAATTGTAATTTATTGAATCTTGTTTGTCAGTTGCACTTCCTTTTCTTTTTGTATAGTGTTTGAAGACAGCTAGTATTTTCTCTTATTACAGCATATTATTTATCTTTTACACATTTCTTTAGAAGATTTTCTCTTTCATTTTTCGATTTATGCATAAGACAAACTACTGTTTGATTATTTTAGTTTTTTATAATCTTCTAGTTAAGTTTCTTGTATGTTTCACCTCTTTGCTCTTTATAATTATATCGAATTTTTAAATCGAAAAAAAATCGATTTTTCGAGCCATATTACCTTAATGTTTTTTGAAAGTTTCCCAAACATTAAGCAAATAATAATTTTTAATTTAATTTAATATACAGAATTTATTGTAGCTCAATTTTTATTTTTCACTTTTCTGTAAATTTTTTTTATTCTGCTTTCTTTTCTGTTGGACAGATTTTGTAGCTAGCTTATAGTTATTAGTTCTGCTTTCATTTGAGTTAAATGATAATTTGCCTTCAATTTTATTGTTCAACCTGTTTTTCTCGTTCATTTTCATACATTTTGTATTGATTAGTTTCATCTTACATTTAAAATAAAAACAGTTAATAAAAAAATTTCTGTGGTTTCAGTTTTTGTTTAGTTTTTAGTTAACTGAGCTTCTGAACCGCTATAACTGTCCCTTATCGTAATAGTTTAATGACTTTTCTTTCGCAGACCAGACCAGACCAAAAATCACGACCGAAAGAGATTTGCGCAATCACCGCCCCAAAGCAAATAGTAATCTTTTCTCCCATAAATTCCGCACGAATTACGTTCTACGCTGCCATTCATAAAAACTCGAGCTCTCTCCCCCTTTTTGCTATGACCGTCAGCATGCAAATGCACGTAGTCCATCGTCTCGGAAGGATCTCGAATTCCGTCACGTTTCTCTTGCCTCATAATCGTCCTATTGCGAATGCATGTGAACGCAATGACATCGAACCCGTACATGCTCGCTCACTTAATCCTCACCCAACCCAAGCCAATTGTTGCCAACAGGCAGAAGCAAAGGATACTCTAGGTAACCCTTTCGCCCTTACCGTAACACCCTGCACGGCTTCCCCTACAGCTCGGAACCTGTTGACGCGCAAAGGGTTACATCGAACCGATTTGTCCGATGCCCCTCTGTCAGCCTGTCTGTCTGTTATCCTTTTTGTCTTCTGGTCATCCGCAGTGATGCGCAAGGGTCCTTTACAGCGCTCGGCGTGCCGTGTGAAGGGCCAGTGCTAGGACCGGTCAAACCGGTTTCGTACCGACCACCGGTGCGTCGGATTGTTGTCCAGAAGTAAAAATATTCACACACTAGCCCGCATTCGGTTGGGCCAGCCCGGTACATTCCGCTACCGTGCGAGCCCGGGTTGACCCGTATCGGGATTTGCCTCGAGGCTGGGAAGAAAAAGTCGCTTTCCTGGGAAGTTAGAAGCTGTGTGCGCTAACGGGCCCGGGAGTGATTGGCGAATTCATGAGGGTTTTATCTTAATATATCATCTTCTAGTCCGCCGTACTGGATTCGGCGCTACAACAGTGACCCTTTGGATGATGTGAGAAAGTTTCCTTTCCTATCCTTCGGTGGGAAATAAACCGGTTTGGACATTGTCCTGGGCGGGTGTCATATTGGTCGACTTTGGCTTGTACAAAAAAAAAAAAAAAAAACGGACGGTAAGGAATCAAAACATCCAGGCACATTTTAATTACCTAAAGGAAGTATCTTGAGATTTCCAAAAATAAGAAGAAAATCAGCAGCGAAATTTCTAATTGATGTTCAACCAAAGAGGGTGTTTGATTTGTTTTTATCTTTACCTATAATGTTGTCATGTTTATATTATTGTTATTTTATTTTTGTTTTACTTATTCTAATTTTTTTTTCTTTAATTCATCGTTTTCTATATTTCCTTAACTCTTTTTACTGAATTTCTGTTTTTCTTTTTGAGGTTTTGCAATGGTAAGTAATTTTTATGATATTTTTTTAATCGTGTAGGCCAACCGGCCCTTAGTACTTGTTTTTGAATGGTTTATTTCATATCATTATAAAAACTATTAAAAATTTGAAGACTCAGAATATTTTCGAATATTATGGCAAAAAAATGAACAAAAAACAAATGGCAATATGGCCTTTTTAACAATAAAGCATAAAATGCCAATCAACAAGCAAAAAGAATTTCCAATAAATACGATTAAAAATAAATCAACTATTTTTTTTTCTTCCAAACAGTTCGTCTAAGTTTGTCTATAATTACAAAGCTTCTCAATTGGATTGGAGATGATCTTTACATGATCTTATTCAAATCACCTAATCCGACGAGTAGCTATAATTTTTCAACAAAACCAAAATCCCATATATAAAAAATTCTCACAATCACACATCGCTTCTGATAATCAAATCAAAACAAATGTTTATTCTACTTCGGTCCTTCCTCGCCGTAAATCTCTTCTTTGGCTGTCCAGCCTCTCCCCTTTGCGTCCGCGTGACGTTCTAATCCCTTGCTCTATTCAAGACCTCACACAAAACGCATACCGATGGGCTCGTAAATTTTTGTCCCGTTTTCCTGCTTAACCCTTTTCGGCCCATCGTAGTAGAAATTCGTTGATGACCTTTCCAGTTTCGGGCCATCAAATTTCCTTACAGTTCTGTGGTAGCATCGCCGTCCTGCACCCCTTTCTTGCCCTACCGGTCCTGCAATGATCGGGCATCGGTCGAATGAAACTGTCCCGTTCAAGGTTTTGCATACCGGTGGGAACGGGGTCGCCGAAGGGTGGAGGGTTTTGTCCGGATGTGTCCAAACCGGTCTTCTGGGTGCCGCGGAAAATTTCACCAAAAAAATAGGCTGGGGTGGAAAACTGGACTGGCTACTTTTCGACCACTCGGGACATCTTGGATTTCGTGTTTTGGGAACGTTTTTTTTTTTCGATACGCTCTCTCTTTGGCATTGATGTTTGTGAGCCCTTTTGTTGCATCTGATGTGGCCGGTAGTATCATTAGGTATCCCTTTTCTTGAGATGACCGAGTCTATGCGTGTATCGTGGGAAATTGGTGTGATTCGGTTCAGCTTTTTTGGCTTCGGAACGAGTTATTTGTTGCGCTCATTTGCATACTGCATGCGGGACATTGTGTAATACTGGTCCGCCGAATTTCAACGACGAAGCGGCACAGAACTTTAATGTGACCAGCTGTACAGGCATCGTTAATGAGCTAGAGCGTTAAAAAGAAGGATCAACAAGAAATTGTAACTGACGAATGATTGACACAGCGTTTTTACTTATTCGAACGACCAACTGACGTGCAAATCGAAGAACTAAACATACAATTCATAGTGAAAAATATTTTCTTTCAAAAACTCTTTCAACGTATTGCAGCAATCTTTTACATTTTAGGAGATTAAGTATTTTTACTAGATTCGCATAACTTTATCCTTACGGACTCAGAATATTACTTATTATTTTATACAAACGAAGAATAAACAATAGTACTAGAAGGTAGGTGTTTTGGTTCAATAAATCTATGCCTTGGCGTTAGAGGAAGTGTACGTAAGTGAAACCCTACGTGAAGACAATGAAATGAAAATAAATAGCAATTAAATAACGGAATAATAAAACCGAAAGAAAATTGTTACGCCTGGCAGATAGGCAAAGCGCTGTACATAACGCAAACCAGTTTTAAGAAGCGGATAAGCTTGTCTAATTCATTAGTTGCGATCGGTACCATCGTTGTTTTCGAAATAAATCCGAATAATTTAAACCAGAAATGACGAACCGAGACATCGTCGAGACAATTGAATTCACGACACATGACGAGGAACGGATCAGAGGCGCCAACACGAATACGACGTTCCCCTACGTCAAGAACGGATCTAGCACGGAGCCATCTAGCCGGGGAGTAAATGTTAATTGCAGAGAGCATCGCCGGTGAGTCGATGCGATCGTCAATTAGGCCAAGTAACACGCATCGTCCAGTGTAGTCCACCTGGACACTCCAGCCACGCAGTGCAAACCGTGTAAATTTACGCTGGAAGGATTCTAGGCGAGCCAATGAGTGTGGCGATATGGGCCACCACACCACGGATGCTTATTCCCCCACAGACCGAACTAAGGAACCGTGCAGCATCTTAACGGCAATCGGGTCGGTAAGATCACGCGCAAGCTTCTTCAAAATGCAAACTAGCTGATTCATGGAAGCTCAACCTATCGTCAAGGAGAATTTGAGACTCCTCGACTCCTAGAAATTTGAAGCAGCTTTGGCGGTCAAGGGTAGTTCCGTGAATCGTATACGTGCAGATTACGCTTCCTGGCAAACGTAACAACAACGAACTTATCGACGCATATCTCTAAGCCATTCGTACAGCACCAGAATTGAAACACACTGAGAGCAATCTGGAGATGCAGCTGATCTTCCTCGTTGCGTATCCTTCCGTACCTTCGTAAAGCAAAGCAGGTGACTTGCGTAAAGCAGGTGGCTATCAGGAGGAAGCACACGTGTGACGTCGTTCAAAAATATCACGAAGAGAAGTGGAACAAGGTTGCTCCCTTGTGGCACTCCAGAAGACCCATTGATACGTCGAGAGGTTTGGTTCCCTATCTTCACACGATACGAACGGTCGGTGAGGGACGACCGGATCCAGTTCAGCATTAGTCCCTTGTGATTTGTGGCTTGTGATGACTAAATTATACGAACTTATTGATAAGGCATTTCCTACTTATTCTATGCCTTTTCTCGGGCACACTCGGTTATGTTCAACCAGGGCATACTCGGTTATGTTTCGTAGAATGATCTATCACAACATTTTAAATTTACAATTACAACGCCGTTTTATCATCCCTATTCTTGAAGATATTGTAACCAAACATCGGTTGAAAAAAATATTTAAAAACTTGAACATTCTTGAGAAAATGGGTTTTAAATTGTAACCAACCGAGCATGTTCGAGATAAGGCAAATAATAAGGAGGAAATGACTTATTAGTAATGTTGTTTCAGTTAGCTCATATGGTGTTGACAATCCGGCGACGTGCCGTCATACTTAATAATAAATAAAAGAAATAAATAATCTTACTTCAACCACAACGAAGTAAATTTGAGATGATTGGTTATCAGACTCAGAGAAGAACATAATTAATGGAGTTTAATGGGTAAAAAATCTAGCAGCGTGTAAAAATATAAAAATATGAACCATGTTTCGTGCTTTGTGAAAGCCTGTTATTCTTCTGGTACATTTTCCAAAGTATGCGCAATCATTATTTGTTTACGCACCATTTCCTTAATATTAGTAACGATTATAATAAAGACTTAATGGTACATCGAAAAATCGCTAATCACACGACAATGAGAAAGCTACAATTTCCAATCGATTTATTGAAGTTGTTCTCTAGTATGTAATCTAAACAGCGGAACTAAATCAGCTCATTATTTTATTACATACTCGTACTCCAATAAAATAAGATTGAAATTACACCATTTTTTTTCTTCCTAAACTAAAAACATAAAATTAGCCCTTTTAGCTACCCATCAGCTGTTCTCTCCCCCGGTTCGCCCATTAGTTCGCATCAGCGAGCATACTTTGCCCCCACAAAGTGCCGTACACCCCACTTAAAGTTGGCATTTTTGTCCGTCTTTATGTAAGTGTGTATCGGTCCGCTCGTACCATGGACGGCCATCTTCCGTCCACTTCCGGCACCGTTCGTCCGCTGCTGACCGGTGACGTGGTTGTAAGCGTGCCGTTGAGCGGCTCCGTTTTGATGCACCGCTGCATCGTCGATGAACCCACCGGCCAATTGTGCCCGTACCCGGGACGTGCGATCACCGGCCGGTGAAACCGATTGGGACGTTGAAGATCCACCCCGTACTGTCAAAGGTGGGTTATAGAGATTTATTAATGTGTGCGGACAGGCGGAAGCAAAATTGCTTGATATCTACCTGTGTCAACGATCGGTTTCGCTCCTGCATTTCGTTGCAGTTCACCAACCGTCTGTTGAAGCAGCAGCAATAGGAAAACTGAAGCCAATGCAAACCAATGGTACACCGATCGTGTCATAGTGATTTTAGCTGGTCGAAGCACGCTCCACCTTCGTTGACAACCGATCACAATCAGAAGACACTTGACGGGTCGGCTGGATTATTTATAGATGCTGATGTTGGTGTTTTACCGGCTTTGCTTTGCACCTGTCATTTGTTGCACTTTTGTTTTGCTTCTTTCTATCGTTCCGGTTCCGGTATGTTATTTTATTTATTCCTTTATCTGCTTACTTCTTTGCTTCTTTCGTGAGTCAAAATTTTGCACAGCTTTTCCCCATTTTTCTCGATATTGATTTTCTGCTTCACTCGTTCTCTTTCTCCTGCTCGACTGATTAATGATCGATTTTTCTTTCATCTGTTAGTGGTTGATTGAACAGCGGTCTGATAGACGCTGTTAGCTGTTACCGCACCTCAAACCGCCCATCACAACCGCTGGGTTTGCTGGTTTTCTATTTCGGAACCGGAAGCGCAACACATTAAATCGTAACGTAAAAATTAAGAAAAATAATGAAAGTAACACCTAACCACTCGTACCGCAGATAAGAGTGCAAAACAAAAACAGAATCAAACGGAAATTGAAGGGGGAAAACACATGAAAACCGAAATAACGGATGCACAGCACGCTGGGATGAATATTGACAGTGATGAATCGGTGAGCAAAGTGGGGCTGGGGTTTGCTTTGATGCAGTTTTCGTTTTTCTTCTCGTTTGGGGGCTAGCCAGTTTGTATAAAAACAATGCAATGAAATTGAAACAGATTTAGCCGGTGGAAAAAGATGCCGACAAGCGATGATTTGCTTGTTTTTTTTTTGCTGCTGTAAAACGTAACGGAAAATAGTTGGCTTAGCTGACTAATGATGGAACTGACACGTGAACTGAAGAAGTGAACGTAACCATTTCCGTGTGATGGTCTATCTTACCACACCGGCTGGATGGAGAATTTGGCACAGTTTATTTAGGCTTTAAAAACCAATTAATAATTCATCAGAAGCATAACCTGCAATAGTACTTTGAATGTTAGAATTGATAATAATTAAAATTAATTCTTTATTCATTAGTGTTGTTTATTGCTTTAGTTATCTTCTTAAAGTTTTGAGTTGTGTTCTTCTAACTGGCGAACATATTTCCTATTTATCATCAGAACGGGAGCATATTTGGGTTGGGTAGCTTGTGGAGACTTTTACTAGTAATACTATTCCGTTGTTTTCTGCTTTTTGGCTGACGACAGGCGACAACGACGCCGGTCTTCATACGGTATGACTGGGGTTCATATCCCATCTGGACTGTCTCCCCGTAGTGAGGATTGACTATCGAAATACGTGGTATTGAAAAGAGTCTATTAAGTCATTCGATGGCTGGCGTGACCTTAGAGGTCGTAAAGCCAAGAGTAAAGGCGTAAAGGCGATAGAGGCGCCGGTCTTCTCATGGCAGGACAGGGGTTCAAATCTTATTCGGACCGTCCTCCTGTAGTTGAGGACTGCCTATCCTACTACGTGTTTATAGGCAGTCTAGTTAGTAACCCATTCCATGGTCAGCGTGACCTTAAAATGTTGCTAAGTCATGAAGAAGTCTTAATATTAAAAATTCCCATAATAAAAAACTTTGCAAGAATGTATTAAACGTCTCAGGACGAACCCTTGCTATTAGACCGTTAGAAAGCCTTTATTACAGAGGACAAATAATAAATAAAAATATCTTTCTTTTCCCGGTCACCTCTTATACAATCGCCACCGCTCCTTCGCTTGATTAGTAAAGTGAGTGAAATTTCTTCGTCACATTAACCGCATGCAAAGTGACTGCCCCGTATCATAACACTCGACTTTCAATGCTTAGATTTGTTACACTTTTCTGCTCCACTTCGCACAAGCCACAGGCCAAAGAGTTCCAGCTCGGGACAAAACAATTGCAAATCGAATTTACCCCGGTCACGTTTAACTGAGTTTGTCATATAAAAATCATTTGCATATACACTGCACCGGCCAGTATGGATTGTCGTTCACCACCGGGAACAAGTGTTCCTGTGCTACGAAGTTTGGTGCCCGCTAGTGTGATTTGTGTCTGCTGCTAACGCTGCAAAACCCCACACAGTCAGCATGCCGCCCGCACGTCCAATCTTACCGTCCTGCCTCGTCCTGTACGCACTGGCGTGCAGTCTCCCGGTGGGAAAGTACGTCACCGGAAGTTATTTGCGCGACGTCGAACTGATCGGTCCACCGTCACAGGCCGAGCTGAACACTGTCTACTACTATCCGAGCTACGTCAAAGGTGAGGATCCGGTCGAAGAATACAACCGAAGACGGTTGCACGTGGACACGGGCAACTTTATGGAGTACGAAGAAACCCAACCGAGTGGCGTTGGCGAGAAGAAGCGCAGTCAGCAGCAAAAACAGCACACCCAACACGACGAGGGTAATGGTGATGATTGTTGTTTGAAAGCGAAACGAAAGCGGAAGTACCATGGCAAAGCAACACGCCACCAAACACACCACGCAATCGATCCGATGCGCGTGGTCGATGCGCAAACCGATCATGAGTACAATTATATGAAAATTCGCCAAGCCGGTACGGGTGCTCCGAGGTACGTACGGGACGATGTGGAAATATTCGACATCGATCGGGGCAATCGGATCAAGGCAAAGCGGCCGATCAGACGAAGAACGAGAACGGCACACGAACCGAGGGCCGATGGGCAGCGGCGGTACGAAGAGTCGGATCCACAAGTATTTGCGTACGAACGGTCGGACGCGGTACCGAGTGGGCGAGCAAACGATGGACAGGCGGAAACTTCAAAGGATGATCAATATTTTCAGTAAGTAAAATGCTGTAGTGGAAGAATCTTTTTCACTTATCGTTTAGCTAACAACTCTTATCCTACCATCGAAGAGATACGTTTCAATTCCAAAAATCACCTTTGGAGCTAGAGTTTGGCCACTTGTTCGAATCGAATAATGGCTGGGAAGAGCGCTACGAACGGCAAGATCATCAGAACCATAGACATCAAGGAAAAGTAAATAAGTTTTCCCTATTGAATGAGTTCTTTAATAGTTTTTTTGCATGTTTTTTTCTCTTTTTGTATGTCTTAGTTACTTTTTCACTATTATTTTATATTACGTTGTGCACTTCTGTATTTCTTTTCCTTTGATAACTCATTAACAATTGTTTATTGATTTTTTTTAAATGTTATGTCTGTGTTTATAATTATAGCTAGTTTCCTACACCTTCTTATACAATCTCGTCTAATGTATGCAATGTTAAAATTTTCCCTATATTATATTAATTGTTTCTTTAACTATTTTTATTCATATAGGACGGCCAGATCGTATTTGTTTCACTTTAAATCCGTATTATATTATCCAGTTTTATATACTTTTCCCTTAAACCACAAGAATCTATTCCTTACAATTAAAATTACTGAAACTTATTCAAGAATGAATATTAAAATACCTAAGACTATTAAAAGGTTATTACGTCTTTGAGAAAACTAGAGAACTAGAAACGGAGTAGTAATGCTAAATAGTGAAAAATAGTCTATTTGTGCAATGTAGATTGTTTCCTTATTCTTCAGCAGTTTCCATCTTGAGCATCACTACTTCATCACGGAGTATTTGATTTGTAGTTTTACAGAAATAAGCTGTGATTGAAGTGTTATCTAAGCTGTTTTTGGCGTATATGCGATATCAACTAGATACCTCTATCATAAATCTAACGACGCCGACTTTTTCTAAAATTTTCCACTAACAACCACCTAACACTGTGCATGTCTATGCTTCCCAATTCATAATTGTAGATACGCTGAGATATTTGGTGACGGCTCATACGCGGCCGGCGCACGGCGTGGCAACGATCAGCACTACCTAGAACAGCTCGAACGCGGCTCGCACGGTATTGGGGTGTTTCAGAAAAAAGTACTCATTATTTTGCACTCATCCACCAAATTAGTCTAATATGCGGTAATAATGACATTCCATTTCTTTCCTCCGCAAAATCGCATCTGTTGGAAACGCACAGGTCAAGTGGGCCGACAAGAAGGGTGGCTTCGGAGAGCATTACTGGGACCTGAATCACATCCAACCCGACCATCATCCAGCGCACAAACGCTAACACAAATGCGCAGAGATTACAGATTAAGGCCAGAGCAGGGTTTGGCGAGAGGCGACGGTGCAATAAAAATCAACCTCACAAAACATAGCATAAATGTCAAGAGCAGGTCTTGAGCACGCGAATCCATTTCATCCGTGCCATGGGGTGTTTGTTTGTGGCGGGGGCCGATTTGTGATGCCCTTTCGTTCGGGTCCAGGTCCAGGCGCAAAAGAATAGACCCGGCTTAACGTTCTTCGGCCGACCGAAGCCGTTTGAAGCGCTGTAAAGCTTATAAAGTACGGGTACGAGTGCGGATGATTTATTTGGCAAATAAATATGGCAAAGAGCAATGATTGAGGTGACGAGGATTGTGATCGGAGTTTGCCAATGGAAAATGCGACATGATGAGGAATGATCGGCCTGACAGTTGGATTGCTGTTGTAAGGGTTTCTAGGAGAAATATTTCATCCAGTGATTCAAACGTCCTCTAAGTACAAGAAGAATCGTAATATACATAAGAAAAGTCTTAAAAAAGCAAGATATCTAGATCTGTTCATTGAACTTTACGAAATTGAACGTTAAAGTTCAAAAAGGGGTTAAAATAAACCTCTTATGCCTTCAGCTCAACCTGCATTCAATAAAATTATTAAAATACCTTCGTACTTCTTCAAATAAATTTCTTCCTCCCTTGTAACAGTAAATAAAACTGTAATAAGCCACCGCTTTTACGTAAGCTCATGAATGAATTTTGGTTTCTGCTCTGCAACCGGCACACCGTTCGTTACATGGATCAGGATCAGAGCATCATTAGTCGTATAACAGCCGGCGGCAAACCAAACAGACCAACACGCTGAAATTGGATATAATATTACATTTCACACACCAATACCCCGAAGAACCGACCCCACTTCGCGACTCTCCCGACGCAACCCAACGCTACCCTTCACCGATCATTTACGAATCGAAGCTCAAGCCGTATGGAGTAACGCAATTTTCAAAAGGGAGCCCCAAAAAAAAAAAAAGAGCAGAACCACCACGTCACATGCGGCACGCGAAATTGAACGGTTTGCTGTTTTGGTTATATTTTGTTTTCCATTTTTTCGTACATCGTCTCGTTATTATTTCACCCTCCCCCCCCTGCGCGAGGGTTGCATGCGGCGAAGGGAGCTCGTATGGTAGATTTTTTTTACTTCACTTTTTTGCTACTTGCTTTATTATTATGTCATCAGCCCTGTACTAGAGACGGCAACCGACAACTGCAGCCACACGTGCAACGGTGAGGGAAAAAGAAATTCCCATCCCTATGGTCTGGGGCCTCGCGAAAGCCCAACACAGTACGTCAACTTACATAGAACCGGGTGCCCGAAACCGATCGTGCACGAAAAGCAGTGTAACACGTGATACCAGTACGAGTGCGTAGAGCGCCGAAGAACCGGTTCGAAAGCCAACACCGAAAAACTAGTATACCTAGACTGTACACCGACTTCAGACGTCTAGTAACGCAAACGCGTTTAAGAACCGAGTCAGTCTAGCGAATCGACGCACTACGAAATCGGCTAGTACAACACGACCGATGATGCTCGCTGGATCATATGTTCAAATGATGCTCGTAAGCGCAAAGACGCCACACACAGTAGCATTACCGATCACTCACTGAAGACGTCGACAGTGACCACAAGAAAGCTGACACTGGACAGACCCACTCAATCTGGTTGGTTCATCAATCGTGCGGCACTCGCACGTGTGGAAACGCTTTACGAAAGCCTGTTCTAGATTACTCCCACCGTACAAACACCCAAACCAAGATAAGACAATACAATCTTCGATCCAAAACCCTCTCTCACATCAAACCCATATGAACACGTGTGTGGGAAACTGAGCTCAAGCACTTTGGGGAGCTTTTTTCATTGGCCAATGGTACCGCGCACCGTTAGCGATGGAAACTGTTGTGGGATCGGCACTATCGCGAGCGATCGAGATCGAGAGTAATTAGCTCGTTTGCGGTCGCCACATTGGACCACATCTATGTGACTCTCTGTGTGCGTGGCTGTGTCAGTCAGTCATTCGGTGTAGCGAGTCTGCTTCTAATTACGATTGCGCGATGATTTGTGAAAAGCGAAAACAAAACGCAGTTGCACCCAGTGTGATATGTGAGACCCAGTTGGAACTGTGGACGAAAGAGGAAATATGAAACGATCTATGCTTTTTGGAGCACTTTTTCTGAGCAATCGATTACAAATGGTTGATGGTTGCAAGCTTCTTGCACGAGAGTAATAGAAGAGCAGAAGACGAATGAGTATTGCGATAAAAAAAAACAGTTTCAGAGCGTGTTTTCTAAAGATTAAATAATCTACCCTTCCGAAGACATGCTCTAGAATTCAGGTTCAATCATTGTAAGTTATTTATTAACAGCTTATTAAACCTTACTCACAATTCCATACTGACAGCATTGTGGTCTAACTGATCTTTGGAACATGCAGCAACTGCACGATTTTAGTAGTTAATTAAATTTAATGAATTCGCCATTCCTATCAGTAGTAAAATGTGTCTTCATCACTCTTTGCAACAACATGTTGCTAGCTCGCTGGCCATTTGTAATGTAAACAAAGGCATAATAAAATATTCATTCATTAATTTAACGTAACTGAGCTGCACGTAACGCTCTGGTGCATTTGAATGTCGATTTCAGTATTAGAAAATACATTATTCCTTCGGTATTGTGATGTGTATCACATGTTTTACCATTCCAAAACATTCGAAATCAGTACATAGAACTAACTGTAAGCAGGTAGACTAATAAGCCAAGTAGCCCTACATAAATTGTTTTGCAGTTTTAATTATTTTAAGCATTATATTTCCGCAATCTTTGATAATACGGCAATGAGCAGTAGTATTACAAATGATGCGCAAAATGTACTTTTGAAATTTAAATTTGAACGATAAAAAAATAATAATGAAACTAGGAAAGGAAAAGTTTTGGTTTTAAAAATGCAATAAAGAACATTTATTAATTATAAAATGGGACTGGATTTATGAACTGTAAATACGGCATCAATAAAATAAATAAAATGAATTTGAATTGAAAATTTCTCAAACACACACATTTCCTGATATAACTGCAGCAAGTAAAAACATTTAAAAACTTAATTAAAAAAAGTGCGATGAGTTAGTCTTTCAATAACTAAACAAGGAAATTAAAATAAAAATTACGAAAATCAAACAATTTGCTAAACCAACTTATTTAAATCGAAGACACAGAGAAAAACTAAATAAAAGAAATAAACTATAAAAACCTGTTTTGTTTACACACTCACATTAAAAAAAACCACAAACACAGAGCAAAGAAATTAACACAAAAATGAAAAAATCAATATTGTACACAATTGTTGATTACAGAATTGTAACATCTAACAAGTTACAACCCTAAAATTTAATTTAAAGCCAAATTGTCGGAAAAAGAAAAAAAATAATTTGATGCTAAAAAAGGGTTCACAAAAACATAAAAATAGAACACATAAACTCAAGTGAGAAACACATTAGAAAATTGAAAATCATAATACAAACACTAAGATTTAATAAAGTATAATGAAACTCATCTAAAACAAATAAATGTGTATCTCTAGCTCACTGGCTTCAACTCAACAATTCTTCTTCAATTTGTATCACAAATAGCACAACATATTGAAAAACCCAAATCAAAAACAAAAAACAAAAAACTAGAAATGAAAAGAAAACAAATAACTACTCTATTCATAAAAAGAACAAATGAAATAGCGTGGTAAGCGTTGCAATATTCTAGGCAAACTAATAGTAAAAGTGCATGCTCAAAGTATAACAATAAATTTCATGCAAATATCGTCTTCTTTTTGGTTTAACGACATGCCAGTTCATGCTGACCATGGAATGGCTTACTAATCTTGTTTGTACACCACGTAGTAGGATAGTCTGACCTTACTACAGAGGAACGATCACAATGGGGTTTGAACCACGGTGCTGCCAGCGATACTGTCACCTATAACACCGGGCCACCCCCAAAGCAAGCATCTAGTGTAACTTTATATCATTGCACTTGAGAAAGCTATACCGTTCGCTAAACGCTCTGATCGATCGTTTTACTTTCTTGCTATAAATCAATACCATTGCTGCATATCGTACAGCTTACTTAAACAACGCTGAACATTGCTAATTAAGCAAACTTCACACTACTTACAACGAGTGCCCACAAGTTCCATCGATCTAGTACCTCCTCGTCGAGAACCACCCGGCCCCCCTAGCAGGAAAAACAATAACACTCAATTCGTGGCACACCATTTTTCAATAAACCAATACTCCACTCGAAGATGAACCAATAATATTAAACAGCAGATCATCCCCATACCGTACCGAAACGCCTGAGCCCACTGAGTGTGTCAAAGCATGAAGGAGTGACTTTGCACGGGTTTTGCACCCGCGCCATGTAGGTCACCGGTGAAGGTGTCTCGCCGCAACCACCGAACAGGCAGCCAAACGGCTTGAGAGCGAAAAATCCGGGTCGATCGATTGATCGGTGTAACAACATAATTAGCGCTTGCCCAAAACAAGACCGACCGACCCGGGTGGCACACGGTACACGGGGGTTGGGTGGGTGTATTTAGATGATAATGTCTTGAGAAGTGTTTCACGGGCTCGATCTCAGAGGCTTGCCATCATCGAACCCAAAGTACACACAAACAGCTAAATCCATCCATCAGCGTCGCTCCCGATGGTGCAACTGGGCGATCGTGGATCGTATCTTAACCCGATCGGGGGTGCGATCTTCGCGATTCCACGTTCCGCCTCCAAGCTAGTACCTCCTGCCCGACAGCACTGACATTTGCACGAATTGTTGCAAACGCTCGCCAGCATCAGCCAGGGTACAGTGAGAAGGGCAAATTCGCCAAAAAGCCTTCCGTTGCAGCCTGCCGCATGACATCGGATCGCCGAACGTCCGCGAGCTCCGTTAAGATTGTTTTCTTAGCGCTTCACGATCCTGGTCGACGTGATGGCGGACACTTATGTAAACGCAAGCGCAAGATCTTGAAAAAAAAATCGGGGCCTCCCGGGAACTGTCTGCCAAGAGCGCCAGAGGAAGCGTAAGTGGAAAAGAAAATAATGACAACCGTCGGTCGGCCGGTGCGCGGCGCTGATATTGGCGGGCCGAGTTGTTGGATCGGTTGGTAGAAAGGAAAGAAATGCAATCGAACTGGTCCCTGCGTTAACTGTTAGGGTGTCCTTGAATCGAAAGTTCAGCCAATGTGGCGTCCGGACCAAGGCAAAGCGATGGTTACGTAGCGTTTGCTCCAATTGGAGCGTTGTGGGAGTGCAAAACACGTTCCCGAAGGCACTGAAAGGGAACAGCGAAAGACTGTAATTGTGTCAAGCAAAACTGATCAAAAGATGCAATAAATCGGACAAGAAAGCCTATCTATTATCTACATGATTACTAACAGTGCGTAGACTCAGTTAGTTGACATTATTTATTGATTGATTTACTGATAAGTACAAGCATTATGCAAGGATAACATGGGTCACAAAGGAATAAATCTAATATAAACTCAAGAAAACTGAAGAAATGAATGAATGAAGTAAAGCGATTATTTGAAATGAAAAATAAAAGAAAAAAGAAAAATAAGAACATTAGATAAAAACTAAAGAAAAGGGAAGTTCAATACGGCCAGGCCACCCTACTAAAAATAAAGAAAGAACAGAAAATAAATACAGACAAATGTATTAAGGAAAGAAAGTAAAGAAGAAAAAAATAATTTGAAAAAAGAAGAGTAAGTCATTACTTTAAAAAGAAGCATTTAAATCAATTTATTATTTTACAATTAAGAAAGAAACTTGGAGGAAAATAATTCAAAATAAGCCACTTCTTAGTACAAATGTACATTATTTTCTATGTCGTTAACACACACAATATTTCGCATTTGATTTATTACTGAGTAAAGTATTGGAAACTGGACGAAAATATTGTGCCAGTTGGTAACATACATCTCGTTGCTTGGAATTTAAACAGCCCTAAATAGCACGTGACAAATGCTGTCACGTATTTTCTGTTAGCAAACATTCGTTGGTACCTCCTTCATAACTGTGCAGTCTAAACACCTTTAGGATAGTTTCAATTTTTATGTAATAAGAAACCAGTTCTTAAGAAAATTTGGTACGCAAGTAAGTAGATCAAGCACCACCGTGTCCCGTACAAACCTTTGGCTCTCTCCTACACCGTAATCGTGTTGTGCGTGGCTGTAGGTTTAACGCGTTCCTTTTTTATTTTTCTCATAAATGTCACACACACCCAACAAACGGGCATCTTGGAGTCTTCTGGGCCGTGCAACCCCGTACCTCCCAGACAGTATCAAACGGTAGGCCAGCGTTTCCCTTTCGCGAAACGAAACTACGATAGAGATCCGCGAGACCTGTTCGAAAGTAAACCAATCGACGCCCAGCGGCGTCTGGTATCTGCTCTGCGTCACCTAGCTTCTACATAGATTGTTTCTAAAGTGACGGGACCGGCCATAGAGCACATGACATGACGGCTAGAACAAGCATGGATGGGTTGGACTTTTCTGCGTGACCTTACCCGTTTTTAAATGGGTGATGTGAGTTCTCATTCCGACAAGCAGTGCCGTGTGCCAATCAGATGACTAATTGATAAAGGCTACCGCAACGACGGCCACACCCGAAGGTGGATTTTTTGAGATTCATGCGTGTATGTTGCTGAGACACTGTGTCCAGTTTTGGAGGTTAATTCTTCGACGATCGTGATTATTTGCAGTGTGAGCCTTCCTTTTCGAATGTCACCTTGTTTCTTTTACCTTTGTTTTTATGTCTAGTTGTTCTTTTACAACTTAACTTGAAGATCCAGAATACTTTACTGTCATCAAAATGCATACTTTGAGGAGCAATTCCAGGAGTTGCAATCGGGATACAAAACTTTCAGGTCGCTTGCGTGAATGACCATTTTCAACGAGCCTACGAACCATCCATATCAAGGGTCCTAGTGCAATGGACTCTCCAACAGTTGACTCCCGCCCGCCCACCGTCACTATTTTCTTACCATCATCGTATCCACCCGAAACGTCATCATCGGTTCGGTTTCGCCCGCAGACAAAAACTGCGGTGCGAAACTTAATTCCAGCCGAAGCTGCCCCCACCGTAAGGTCTGCACGCCGGTACGCTCGCACCACCTTCATATATAAACCGTATCGTTCGGTTCAACTGTAGCTCATTGTAGATCGTGATCGTCGCATCGTCGGTAGGTTCGGACGAGTTTGAAAGCGAAAACCAAGTGTAGCAAGGGTGAAAGTGAATTGTTTGCTAGCGTTTCGTCTAGCTTCTCAGAACAGTGTACCGATTAAGGTGTGCAGTGTGTAGTATCGTATTAGTGCCACATCATCAGCATCAACATGCGTGCATTCGTAGTTGCTTCCATACTGTGCGTTGGCTTTGTGTCGGCGTACCCGCAGCAGGCCGTCGATCCGGCATATCTGCGCCAGTACTATCAGCAGATCGCTCAGGCTGCCGGAGCTCAGAACTCGGCACAGGGCCGTGCTGATGCTACGCCCATCTACGAGCAGGGTGCTCAGGAACAGCAACACATCCCTCAGTACCTACCGCAGGGCCAGCAGCTCCGTCTGAAGGATAATGTGCACGAACAGGTGAGGAATGCGTGCCCTCGGAAGAGACTAGACTGTGTAAGGAATTGTCTCGAGTGTAATGTTCACATTGTCATTGTTTATCATGTCCAGGTCCAGCGTACTCAGTACCAGCAACCTCAGGCTAGACAGTACCAGCCCCAGTACCAGCCTCAGCAGGTAATGTTTTCCAAAAAAAAAAAAAAAAATTCACTCACTCATTCCGTAACTCTGCCAAACACAACTAAAAATTCGTATTATAATTGTGAGCACTTTGTCATCACGGTAACTTCATTTCCTGCAACACCGTTCACAATGTCTCGCGATCGGTCTTTAATGGACCATAAAAAGACATTCCAAACATCCAGGAAGCCAGCGGGCGCTTGATTGCTCATTCAGTCTGATACTTATTTCCCGAACCCTACCTCCGGCACCCCTATTCCAGATCCAGTACGTCCAAGAGCAGCAGTACCAGCAGCCGCAGCCGCAGCCCCAGCCACAGCTGAAAGTATCCAAGCCCCGACCACAGTACCTGCAGGGAGGTCAAAAGCAGCAGCTGGAAGAAGACCAGGAGGACTATGACGTAAGTTGGCCGTTTCGTACATGACATTCGTGGGCTCGTGAAAGCGAAAGTCAGCACAGACGATCGTGTAATGGGGCACATTAAAGCGTACATTTAACGCCTCTATACCAAGAAGACGGTGAAGACCCAACAGTTTCCGTATTTCACTGGAAGAGTTCCTCTGTTAATTGCATGCCTTGTTTTTGCCGCGATCCTACCTCAACATCTCCATTCGCGCAGCAACAGGTTATCTTCGGATTGACCATTTTTGCCAGCGCTTGCGACCACCGAGCGAACAGCTGGTGGACGTTGAACTTGTAGCTGAGCAAGGGTGAGGGTTTGTGATGTCAATGGACATCACCCATCGAGTTTGACGAGTTCCGGTCAATTATGCAGATTCGCTCTGATGTAAACACACCCGGCCGGGCCCCCCTGCAGCATCCGGCCAGAACACCAAAACAGGCACTTTCCGGTTTTGTGCGCTGATCTGTGCATGCTTTTTCCGTTTACTGGTGGAGCTGGTTTGGTTTGGCCCCACTACGGAGGAATTCGTTTCCACCGAGGCAAGGCCTAGACCGAGACCTACTGTTTTGAGCATTGAGTTTGGGGTCGGCGGTGAAACGCTTTCGTGCTTTCGGATGCTGCTGCTGCTGCTACGATCGTCATTAACTCGATCGCGATTTTTCCCCCATTTTCGGCAGCACACCGGCAGCAGTCCGGTTTGTGAGATCGATGACCGCATCGATTTTCGCGGCTTCTTTCATCATCCATTTAATCATACATGCAGCAGTGAGGCGAGTGCACAGTGCAACCACGATGATTTTTTCGTTTCGCGTAATGGGTCGGTTGATGCGTTGAATAACGCGTGCGCCCATTTTGCCGCTCCAATTATCGGTGCGCGGCGAAAGTGATCGTATTTTGATATATGAATGAATAGATGTTGAACAACGGACCAACTGCTCACAAAAAGGTGAGCTAATCGCATGGGTTTTTTTTTTTTTTGCTCGATTTTATGCCACTGGAGAAGGTTTTAATCATAGGCTATTGCGAGGAAAATTGTTGTTGGGGGAATTATTACAGTTATGAACAATTTTCTTGCGACACGCATGTTGTATCACTGGCGAATGGTGATTTTCGTACTACGATGCAACAAGGTATTCTGTACTCCGTATTCAGATGGGCTACCATAAGTCGTACCTATCAGTCAAGTGGACCTAGATTGTTGCGGGGTTTCCTTGCTCAGCTTTTCAATGCTCAACCGGCAGGCAATGAATCAATCAACTTTCACATGACACACAAGACCCAGCATGCAAATCTTCGCTTTGTCGCGCTCTGTCCAGTACGGGTAATCTCCGAAAAAGTGCCTGCAACATGGTCGCACCAGATTGCATAAGAAAACTGGTACACTGCACGAACTGCACCGAATGGCATGGTAAAAGTGCCGGCAACCAGTGTTGGACACTCGGGTCGCACGCTAATGTGACAGTTGTGGCAAACGGCGACCCCGAACCTTCTCTCCGCTGGCGAGTGACATAACGGCGCACACACACGTGAAACATGAACTCCAACATGATTCTTCTCCCTCGGGGGTAAGCTCTTGGGATCTGGGAATTGGGATACTACATTCGTTCCCGTTCGCTGACGTTCCATTCTCTTTTGGCTGATGCTGGGTTGACGTTAATTGGATCGTCGCCAATGTGGGTCCCGCGGTGGGTTGAAAGGTGAAAGTAAAACACCGCTTGCAGACGTTACGAATAATGCTGTATCCGCCACGTTGTATCACTTTTTTCTTGACTAAAATTCCTTCGTTTGTTCTCTATTGTTTTTTTTTTCAATTCCGCAAAACCAGCCCAATCCTTCCTACCAGTTCGGTTTCGACGTGAAGGACGACGAATTCACCAACTACCAGAACCGCAAGGAGCAGCGTGACGGTAACGTGATCAAGGGCAGCTACTCCGTCGTTGACTCCGATGGTTTCATCCGTACCGTCACCTACACTGCCGACCCGAAGGAAGGCTTTAAAGCCGAAGTTAGCCGCCAGCCGACCGACATCGTGGTGAAGATCCCGACGCCCGCCCCACAGTCGGCGCACGAACGTTTCGCTAGTCAGCCCCAGTCGAACGGTGCGTACCGTGTGCAGCAGCAGCAGCCTCAACAGCAGGCTCAGCAGCGACCGAGACCGCAGGAGTACTCGCAGTACCAGTAAACGATCCCAAAAACCAGGTGGATCTCTAGTGCAGTGTAATACCATCACTATCACATAATTTATGCTCTCGTACGTTGTGTTAGAGAATACGGGTACGACCCGACCACGAACAATACGGTTACTATACCTTCGTTTGTGTTCTGAGCCTTCATGAACATATTCATTCTCAAACGGTCAAACTGCCTGACTGAAGAGAAATAATAGCTATACTCTTCCGGGAGTGATCATCTCATTCGATACACTCACTAGCCGGTAGAAGATATAGAGAAAGTCTGTGCGTGTTGCAAGAAGCACGAAAACTCCTAAGAAATCGTCCGGTGAGCTACAACTCAACTGCTTGGCGAACCTATCGTCTGAGGGCACACTCACTTCTCACTTGCCCTAATCGTAAAGTCATGATATTTAAATAAAAAAACAACCTATCAATTAAACAAAACATGTTTTGATTTACTTCTTTAAAACTCCGAATCAAATTTCATGAATAACTGGTCTACACGTTCCTCAAACTGACTAAATAGACAAATAAGAATATAGACTATCGCATGACACTGAAGTATTCAAAGCTTCAGACTTTGCGTATTTAAAATGAATGTTTATGAGTAGATTATTCCTATTTCCCTGATGAAACAAGTGAGGTTTTACATTATCAAGCTTCTGCCAGAACTTGGAATTCCTCTTGCTTCCGATACCACCACTTAAGGTTGGTACAAAGTGAAGGAATATCCAGAACTAAACAAGTACATCTCATTTCTGGGAGCGTCTGAAAGACTCTAGACTAGAAGATAAGACATCCGAATACATTAACTAAAAGGTCATACAGTTTGCATTTGCGAAGTTTCCATTGTGACCATCCGTGTGACATATCAGAAATATTTAACTGAGTTTATGTGGATTGTGTACTTCTCAGCAAATTAAAGCTTCAGAAACTTCTAATTTGAATCCAAAGACTCTAAAAAGCCAGGACAACAATTAGCCGAGCGCATGAGCTGCATGAGTGCCCGGTGGTAAAGCGACAACGGTGCTGTCAATCGGAAAATCGATCCTCTGATATACCCAATTTTTTTTTAATTAAGCCCGGAAATTTACAGTATTTCATGACCTCTTCTAGATAGGATTTATAGGATTATTTACAGAAAATTCCGCCAAAGATGCTTTTATCTATTCGTTTCTTTTCAGCTGTGCATCACTTTTCACATTCCTCCCCTTAAAATATACTATGCATATGCGAATAAATCATCAAACGAAACATCCACCGGCATCAGCCAAATTTACACGCATGTCACACCCGAACTCGAATTTTTGGATTCAATTTAAAACCATTCCCCCAACCAACCCAACCTAATAGCACATTTCCACTGACAGATGTACAAATAGTTTATCATAAACAGACGCTTCTGCACGCTCGAGATCCGCTTGGCACCGTATCACAAGCTCATCAATCACGGTGGAAAACTGAACCGCCACGGAGTCATCCGATAGGGCGACGATAGTCGTAAAAATCTTCCCTCCTGTGCGATCGCCCCCGGTGGAGCAAAAAATACCCCCAGAAACAAGACCAAGAAAATGTTAAAATAAATGGAATTTATTTACACTGCTTGTGGCGCTTTTCCGAGTTTTTCCCGATGCTTTGCCCGACGGTTGCGGTATCCATTTACCCATGTGAGCAATGTTTTGAGGTTAGAATTTTCTAACTCTGTAGTTTACTCTCTTGCGCTCCAACTCTCACTCTCACTGTTTACGCAAGATTCGTGATGATCTCGACAGTACAAGGCCTGCCCGTTTGCCACTGCTGACTCAACGCGTCCCTTTAATCATGAAAAACCTGCGCATATCAGCCCCTATCCATTGAGAAAATTGCATCCCCGTCCGAAACCTGTCCGTCTCACTGCTCCGGGTTAAGAGTCCTCCGTCCCGATAGAGTACGACATTGAAGCCGCAGCGAGCAGGAACCGTGCTCAGTTGTACCCCGAAAGAACGTGGGTGTCGATCGTCATCCGATTTTTGGGGCCACCTCGCGAGAACAATTGTACGCTTCAAGGGGATTGTGCGGTTTTTGTGTTTGTGTGCATTTGTCTGTTTGTGGCTTGTGGCCAGTGACGGACGGTGAGAAAAAAAAGGGCGCGAAAAACGTCGTTAATCGGTTGTGCCAGACATACGGATCAGTCGCTGTTCAGTAGTGGCATCGGCAGGGATAAAGTGTAGAGCCGGTTTAACGGCATCGTGCTACTAGCAAGTTGAGAACGGATTTCTGAAGACACCTGTGCTCCGGAACGCATACCAGACCACAGAGAGGGAGCGATCCTCAGGAAGGTCAAGTTTGACAAGCTTTGAACGGTGGGCAGACAGTACGTCACGTACACACGTCTCCATCAGACACACCGCCGTAAAGCGTTCAATCACCTGCGATCATCAGACAAGTGGGCCAAAAAGAGTGATACAACTGAGCTGCAATGGAGTACGATCGCCAACAGTTTGAGCGACCTGCGTTTTGGAGACTTCCTCAGCAGAAAACGTTCGAGCTGCCGTACGGAAGGAAGCGTGTCCATTTCAGTGAACAGGTGAGTGATGTTACGGAGCGATGAAATACTAGACGGGAGCTCAGCGTTGTCTAGTCTGTGACTGTATCAAGAGATCCGAATATGAGAATCGTATTCGCACCTTCCTGTTAGTGTCTAGTGGGAAAACCCTCGCCAAAGACAGGTGCGCCGTTTACAGTGATGTGCAAACACAGGTACAATGTCATCATGTTTGCCAAGCGTCCTTCTCGCTACTTTCCCTTCCTGTCGAAAGCGAAATTTTTTGTCATTTGGCCACTTATCGCATGCCTGCGTGCTTATTATAGTGGACGGGTTTTTAATGTTGTATCGGATGCGATCTTAAAATAAATCACGATCGTTTTGTGGAAGTGGTACACGCGTGAGTCTGTGCCATATCGCACACTTCTTACACTCAAACAACATTGTCCTTGCCTTGAATTATGCTTCAAGAACAGAAATTATTGGTGGTTTACCTATTTTTATACCATGACATGAGGGAACAAATCATCAGCAAGGGAAAATAATTGCATCAACATACAGTGACCGATGGTCAAGGTTTACAAACGAGAAGAACATCATCATCTGCAAGCAATGTATATTTTAGTTCTACGCTGGTTTCATGCTAGTAAATTATCGAAAATTTGATCCATCGACAGATGATCTTGACTCAAACTGCGTCAAGCGCCGACTTATGTAATGAAGTCTGTTTTTATATAACGAATTCTAGCGGCAAACGTCACTAGTTCTGTACGAGCGTCACCGGCACATTTTCTAGCGTATTCCCAACAATCTAAAATTCACTAATTGCCTTGACTTTAATTCAAGGAATTTTATGTATTTTAAGCAAACGGATTTCGAACGGTTCAAAATAAAGCAGTCAGATGTTTTACAATTGAATTTGCGGTTGGTCGTTTCGGAACGGCGTCACTACATTGTTTGGTTGTAAAAATAAACGGACGGTTATTGTGGTGAGATCACTCGATTGAGGATATCATACTCGATTTGCAGCTGTATTGTCAATATTGTAACTAATTGTTTACTGATTTAACTTACTACTATTTACTCGTAATAGAAGAAACATTACTCGCTAATTGGTTATGATGTAGTAAGGAGTAATATTCTCCATTATATTTGCTTCTTATTCTTCATGGACGGTCTTTTCTTTATTGCTATACTAATTTTTTTGGCATTTGAAAATATAGAAGACGATGAAAAATTCCGCATATGATACATTTCCAATTAAAACTAAACGGTTTGTAGCTGTTCACAGTTCAAACTTTCTTCTAAGCCCCTTGCACATATGCAATACGCAGTACACTCACAACCCAAACAACAAATACGTAGCACACTGCAAGCGTTTTAAGCGTTTCCGGTTCAACACACGTTTTCCAATGAAGGGATTTGAAAATTGAAAAATGAGGCCAAGGTGGAAATGCCTGTACAATTTTTACCTGCTGACTTGTACACAATATTATTTATTGTTTCTACCTGCCGTACAGGGTTTCCCTAAAAGTACGGGTATCGTGTTACTGAAGGGAAAAGAATGCGCATTGCTTTTACAACCCTTTTCAGCGATGAACACTCGGAAGAACATGGCATAAATTATACAATATGCTTTCCCTCTTTCTTGTCTTAGGCACCCTAATTTTGAGATAATTCAAGACGCGTGCCGTGTGTGATGTAAAAGAGGGAATTTAAGAAACTGTGAAGAAACGAGCAAGGCTGAAAAAAAAACAATTCCAAAACAGAATATTTAAAATGCCAATTTTATTTTAATTAAATTATAAATCATATAAATAAATTTAAATGTATCCTTTTCTTTGTTTAATTCTTGTGACGACAAAGATTAAAGAATTATCTAGAATCAGAGCCCATCCGATCTGTTCCAATGTAAATAAAACATTCTTGTAATTTGAAGTAAACAATAAATTCGCTTTAAAACAACAGAAATGACAGAACAAACCCTCTCACAGTGGTAGGACTTAAAATAAAAATTAGGAAATGGAAAACAACCAAACAATAACCTTTCCTTTACAAAAATCGATGAAACTCCAGTCAAACTCGTTTCTAGTAAAGTTGATACTTTTCGTAATATTATTCCAAACATTTGACGAAATTCCCACCAAAACAAGTATTAGTGGCCAACGACCCCAAAGAGGTAAAGCTAAGGCTCAAATTCCTTTTGCCTTCGTCCGGGACAATGCATAAAAATGTTCCAAAACTGAACACCCATCCCGTCCGACGCATTCCACAGGTCAGCGGGATTGACCTGTCCGGAAAAATGTTCTTCTCCCGAAACCGGAATCGTCTGCCGTGTCTTAAGGCGTCCTACTTGAGAAAGCGCACCAAAATGTTTTCCCACTGCCAGTTGTTTAAAACTATTGGCGTAAGACAATTTTTAAAACCTTTTCCACCATCTTCATTCAACCCGTTTTGCTCTACTTGTGACGCCCTTGGCAAGATGCTCGTAAAAAACCTTGTCCAAGTGTAGAAAAGATTAGTTATTTTGATTCGTTTACAGGGAACAGTTCGATCGCGTAACGGTGCATAAAGCGACGGTTAATCGCTGTTCGAATTTACGTCCATAAAGATTGGATCGATTCCAAATCCATCCATCCCGTGGGAAACGTGTTCAATTTACATTCCACACAAAACGACCAAGTTAAGCAAAACCTCGATCCGACGTTTAAACGGCGAACAAATCCCATCCGTACCGAGCACTTCTGGGGCGTTCCATTGCGCCCATCAACGTGGGACGAAAATTCAATCATCTGTTCGTCCGCTAGACTGGACGCTCGACGCACCGGGTAACACTGAACCACTTGAACTGACCTATATTTAGTCGTCAGCACAAACAGACACCGCTTTGAAGCGCAGCTTTGCTGCAAATTGTTTGCCGACTTTTGGCTGTAGCAGAACCAGCCAGTATAAGGTTTGTGCGTTGCGTTCTCTTTAAAGCCATCGGTTCCGGACCGACACACTGCACCGGGTGCGAGTCAAAACACTTCATTTGTTAGTTGTCTGCCGAAACGATGCATAGACGGACTGGTGTCTGGTTCATGCCAAGTTTCGCCAATGGTCACCCACGGAAGTCGGTTGGGACTGTTCGGTCCGGTATCAATCGAACCGGACGCATCCCGTTTGGCAGACTTTGGGAAGCGGGGTGGATGGTTGTTGAAAGGCTGTTTGGAACATTTCATTGGCAAAAGCATGAATCTACATTCGGTCGACACTGATGTCTTTCGGGTAAGGTGATGGATAATTGCTGGCTGATATCCGGACAGGAAAGGAACCATATGTATGTGAAGTACGGTGTCTGGTTCTTCGTACGTCTGGCTAGACAGTTAAGCGATACGTGTAATAATTGATGCAATCGAATGCAGCCGGAAATGACCATTTAGCTGCGAATCAGGAGGTTTTTGAAGGTATGATCTCTTCCGAATGCATTTGTAAGTAATTTCCGAGTGTTGGTGTAGATAGCGCGAGGAAAAATTTAAACCAATTATATTTAGACTATAAAAAGGCAAATACAGCTGGGCTATGAAATTGAAAAAATGAATTTATGAAGTCGTATAAATCATATCCTAACATGAATCAGTAAATCCATTCCTCATTGTACTACAACATTATTTTGGAATGTCTGTCAATATAAGCTATTATTTTGCTGTTACTACCGCAATCGAATATAACAAAACCCACACGCCTAAATATTCCAGCAACTTCTGCTTCAGTATAAAAGGACTCGCGCACTGAACGCCACTTGTTAGCTTGTGTTGGTAATGCCTACGCCGCAAAGTAAGATGGTGAACGGGTGTGGTGAAGCCAATCATCAACCCGTTTTGCTCACGCAAGCCCGAGACTTTCCACCCCTTTAGAATTTCCACGCGGATGAAGCCACGCTGATGCTGATGGGTGGGCACGTGCCGTGGAAAAATCATTTTCTACCGCGTTGCGTAACGCGCAGCTTCGCCGGAAGCCATCTTTTTCGCGACGCCGTGTCGTGTCGTGTTTTTAGTACAAACGATGGCTGCCTGAATGCCGTACCTTTTATGTGTAGGTGCGCGCGCGTTTATACGATTGCACTTGTGTGCTTGTGAGTGGGTTTTTGATGGCAACAAAATGGTGTTTCTAAGTAAAAAAGAAAACAGTTTGTTTTATTCATGTTTTTACTATTTTAAAATAATGTGTGATGCTTTAAGACATTATTTTCCCAATAAAAACCAATTCAAAAAAACCTTGTACCAGTTTTTTAAAAATATGTAACCCAAAAAGATAATATTTCGTCCAATAATCCACCAACATTGTCAGCAGAGGCTGAGCGATTTTCTTTTATGTGTTTCAACTTTTGTTGTGAAACTCGCCTAAAGAGCACATCAGTTTTATCTTCTCTAGCCGGATTAAGTTTTATTCACGCTTCTCGAAATGTCCACTCCGAACACATAAATGCTCGAGGAAAGAAAAAAAATCCCCCCATTAAACGGTTACTGAACGGTTCCATAGTGTTGTGTACGGCACCATCCCAACCCCGTTGAAGTGTGTTTAATTTCGATCTTGTGTTCAGCGATATGTAGCAGAGATTTTATTTCTGTCTGGCAAAAAGCAAACACAACGGCCACAGCGGAATGATTTGCCATATGACACTGTGCGAAGAAAGCGAATTTCTTAAACACAACATTCTGCTGCTGCAATCGAAACGCTTCATCCATCAATCAGGAACATTTTGAGGACTTTGGTTTTTTTCCTCTACCGCTAGGTCAACATAACGATTATGATGAGTCCATTCGAGTGTGACGATTATGAATTTCATAACCTTCTATTGCGGTTGCGATGAAGTTTCCCAATCGATCCCAACGCTAGAAGGTTACTGTTTTTGGGTCCCTTCGATGAGTGAAGCGACTCCCTGGTGATGAGCAGCCATAACGTCGGCATTAGTCCCTGACACTAGTGTGCGACCGGTTGGCACGATTATGTATGATGAAATATTTTTAGAAACTATCAAGCAAGCAACTATCGTCCACAGGGCAACAGGTGTCGTGATGGGTGGAAATGTACTGTCCAGTTTGAGAGCAGAAATGTGCAACACATGTAAAGGTTGTGCATCGAGATGGGCGCATGTCGGAGAACATGAAACAGAGAAAATGTAACGAAATTTATTCAAAAATGCTACATCCTCGTTGAAACAATGATGTCAAATTGAGTAAGAAATCGAAATTGATTTACAATTTCATACAGATACAGTGTATTCTAGCCAAGAATCAGTAAACAAATCGATCACACGATTCGAAACTTATTGCAACACTGTCGATTTAGTATTCTGTTTGTCCTATACCATGGTCTGCATTAGTGCTCGCTAGGGACGATTCGTCTGTGCTACAGCATCAACGTAAACAACACGTACTCGTGTGTAAGCCGATGAGTCTATGTTACACGTAGTGATCAATAGCATTTTACAGGAGCTTTCAGTTGACTAGACAAAATAATGAACTGTTTTAGAAAAGGAGGTAGATAATACTTCAAAACTATTAGATTACTAAGCGTAGGACTAAATTGTTGATCGTTAAATCGTCGGGCGTTCCCGGTGGTGTAGGTGACAGCGGCGCCAGTCTTTACACGGAAGGACCGGGGTTCAAATCCGTCCCAGACCGACCCCCTCGTAGTGAGGACTTACTATAAAACTACGTGGTATCGACAAGTCTAGTTAGCCATATCGATGGCGGGTCTTAAAGGTCGCTAAGCCAAGAAGAAATCTTTGATAATAAATACTCTCAACAGACCAATTAAAAATTGTCCAAAGTTCATCAGATTTAACTAGTTGCTGACGATTGTGGATTTAGGAAGGGATCTATTTTTTGTGTTTTTTTTTTTTTTTTTGAGGTGGCTAAGAACCACACTTAAATAAGTTTAACGTTTGAGGAATAATGTTAAAATGTAGCGCAATTCAAATGACATCTGTTAGGATTGTCTACCTTTGCTGCTTACAAAACATCAGCTGATTATATTGCTCACTATAGTAGCTAACCTTTGCGCATTACTCATCAAAGAGCAAAAAGTACTTCCCGAACGATGAGTAATACCAACACATAACGAGAAAGGTTGATGGAAGTCAAGGAAAAAAATGTTAAAGCACAAGAAACGATTCCTTGCGATTGAACAGACTGTAAAAACAAACCAATGAGCCATTAAGAAGTGAATGATTCGATTTGTAACTTATTTTTCATCTCACAAGCACTCAACTCAACAATCATGATTCACTTTTGAAAAAAACGTAAAGCAAAAGGAAAACAGCTCACATTTTTACCATCGTCCCCAATCCTGTATGCTGCCTGGTCCAAACGATGCATCATTCACCCTCAAAGGGGGGATGATCTCTCTAAGTGTGTGTGCGTCTGTTTTTCTTTCGGCATTTTTCCCTTGTGAACGGAGTGCACAACACTCTCACCGTACGATCGGTACGGCACTCATCGCAGTGAAATTGTGAAACGTGAGTGACACGATCACGAGAGCTCCACCGATCGTGCGGTGCCAGAAGCATTGGTCAAGTCCGATTGCAACCCGGTTTAATGAGAACTGGCGAGTGACCAGTCGCGCGATTAAAATAAATATTTGATTTTTCCTTCACCGGTCGGGTATTTGTTCGGCCTGTGTAGCCCTGAGTGTCCGGCCCCTGAGAAAAAAAAGAAAATAAAAGCAACACGAGAAATAGACGAAACCGCTCGGTCCCGAATTCAAGCTGGGCGCTACCCCCGGGTGCTAGCAAAAGTGCAATCAACGCAAACAACGACAAGCGAGCGTGACACGGTTCGAAACGGTCAGCGCGGAAACAATAATTCGAGCAATCGTGTGTGTGTGTGTGCGTGCGTCTATGCGTGGTCCTTTTGCACCTGTGAGGTGTTAAAAAAGCGAAATAAGGAAAACTATCAAATCTTTCCAAAAAGGAATCAGGATAAAATCCTGGGAAACAGTCAAGCTTTTCCCGTGGCTCCTTTTTTGCCGTGTGTGGTGCTGTTGTGATATAATAAGAAGTGAACGTGTAGTGTTGAGTGTTGCCCAGCTCGTACCGGGCACGATATTTTTACGTGAATTTTCTCGACATTTCCTTACACACACGCGCGCATCACGATCGTGTGTTTCTTGAGGTGAAGGAACAAAAACGAAAACTGGTGATCTGGTGGGAATTTAACAAATAAAAACAAGGTGGGAAATAATTTTTCCGTGCTGTGAAAATCGCAAAACCAAGTGTAGCAGAAAAGGAAAGCCTGCTCAAAAATCATCTCCTAAGAGTGACTACAGACCTCAAGCACGATGAGTCCAAAACCACACGATTTTATGGTTACGCTGAGGCGTTCTTCGACACAGGTCCCGTGGGGCATCAGGCTCGTTGGTGGTACTGACCTGAACGCACCACTCATCATTACACGGGTAAGCATTTTCCGCGGGGCTTTCTGCTTCTTTTGGTTGTCGCAAAAGTCGCAACAAAATCGCCACAAGGTTATGACCGATTGTGTCAGAAAGTAAAAGAACGCTTTTAAAGGCAACACATCAACTGCGCAAAAGAAACTTTAACCAACGGATAAGAAAAGCTGTAAGAATAAAGGAGCAAAAAAAAGAGCACTTCGTAAAACAGTAGAAAGTGGCCTGATCTCACTAAGCAGACCCAGAGCAGAAGAGCATGGAGGCGCATGGTGTCAAAACAATCCCCATACAAACACACCAACACACATGCGGCCATGCTTTGTTTTTCGTCTGGCGTTGGCTTTGACATTCCGCTGCTTGGTTGCCAATAAAATTTTAGTACCATGTGCAGTGTACCGTCGATTTTTGCAAACCAACCCAACCCGAACTTCTGCTGGTGGAACCGTTTCCACCGAGTATCGACGGTGCATGCATGTGCACCATCGAGTTGCATCACAATTTGCAGTGATTAATGTGTGTTGAGTTTGTTTGCTGTTGCGAATGGTTTTGGTAGATCTCGCCTGCTCCATCGCTCGTAACGGTCACAGTGTTTATTAACACAGGACCCATACATACAGCAGGCTCAGTGTACGACGCAATATGGGGATGCGATAAATGCAATCCCGAATGGGGATAATGCCGTTGTTCCTTGCAGACATTATTATGAAAGGTCAGCTGAGCACATGCGGCTGCACTCATCTGCTTTCTTGCAACTGTGCGCCGTTTGGTTTGTTGATGTTTGAGAAGAGAAAGATTGATTCCTCGGGTGTAAACGATTGTGATTTACTTCTGTAATGAAACATTGTTTTGATCGGTCGACGGGCAGAGGGAAAATGTTTTGAGCATTCACTACAAGCTTCGCTTGATACAATGTATTCCGGGAAGGATGCAATTTTAACAGTTAATGAAGGTTTTAAGAAGGGACGGCCTGGCCTTGTTGCTGTAAGTACGGATTGATTAAGTGAAATTCATTGCAATGAAGAGTCTTAAAACAGCCTGGCATTATTTTGTGTGACAAGCATTCAATAGTTTATAGATAATAGATAAAAGTAGCTAAAATTTACTTTTCTACTAATTATAAAGCTCTTCAAAACAGTTATAATCTCGATTTAATAAGACAGACTCATTGCTAAACACTCTTATACTCTTTTCTGGGTGAAAGCAAAATGTAGACACAAACCGTAACCCAGATTGGGCTTGCGATTGAGTCATTCGTTTCGGAATGCATTATTTGGTTGAATTTTCGCTGCAGTAAACTCTATTTGGCTTTGAGTTTAAAAGCTGTTTTTTAATATCTTTAAAAATTGCCCAATCCTGACAACGTCCAGACGAACATACGACAATAGAAGAGCCATTCTTCACACGGCATGACCGTCTGTAGAATCCCGTTCGGACGACCTCTCCGTCGCAGGACTACGGCTCTGCAGAGAGATCTATCTACGGCTTAAATTAAGTCAAAGAAGGCCACCAATGGCAAGTCAATATCTTTTGAACTTGTCGAGCCAAAGAATTAAAATAAGAAGGATAATATCGTTATTTTATTAGATTTCAAAGTTCATTTTATGTAAACACATCTGGTGCACAGTATTCACACATTTTGTTTAGGAAAAAAATCGAATTTTCGTCCGTTTTTGGATCAATAGTTATTTTCTTGGCTTAACGATCTTCTATGTTACGCCGGCCATCGAATGACTTACTAGACTCTCCGATAGCACGTAGTTGGGTAGTCAATCCTCACTACGGGGGGCGGCCCGGATAGGATTTGAACCCCGACCCTGCCGTTGGAAGACCGGCGCCGCTGTCGCCAACACCACCGGGCCACAACATAAAAAATTAGGTTATTCTTTTAAGCGCAAAAACTCTATTGCGTTTTCCTCTTTTTATTGAGTTTAAATCGAGGATAAACGAGAGGCAAATCTACTTCGTTGGTTTAAAAGATATAATTCTACTCATAGCTAGATAGTGAGTAAAGCGTAAAGCTTACTCCATGAATAAAAAGAAATTTCGAAAAAATGAGCTCTTAATGTAAACAATTCAACATGGATGGTCAGTTCTACATACGCATTGATGGTCTGGATAGACCACTAAAATCCATTTAAAAAATCAAGGCTTACCAAAAATTTAGTTATAACTGATTGAGGGAGGTTTGCATGACTTTCAGTTTGGAAATGTTTTCATGCTAAAATAGCTACTAAACAACGTAAATCCTTTCATAAGGAATAATCCTCCTCCTTCTCCTTTACCCAACTGTCCCCGTTCGGTTTCACTGCATCTACGACGGTTCACTTCCGCCAACACACAGAGAGCGAGGAAACGGCCGTGACGCATAGCAGCGAGACCACATTCTTGGCACACGTTTCAGATTTCTCTATCACTCGCAACGACCCGCAGATACCACGCATGAGCGTGCATCACTTCCGCGCACCTACTTCCGAGTGTACTGATTCGCTGATGACGTGCATCTCGTGCCAAAACAAGTATTCCCCCCCCCCCCCCCAACCCCAAAAAAAAAGTTACACTCGGAACCACAACAACAACAAAGTCCGGTACCGTTCAGTGAACTACTAACAACAGCAGCAAAACCGAGTATATTGGTTCGCGACCCTCATCGAACACCCCTAACAGCAGTAACACCGTGAACGACAAATGATGCGTCAATGTGAAACAAATTATGTGTACTTCTTTTAATTTTATCATTCATTCCGTTCTCACTCTTAACCAGCTTCTAACGAGCAGATGAGAAATGGTTATTTATTGTTTCTATTTGCAGTGTAAATGAGCGATACATTTTGTGTTGCTTATTTCATTTTACAAAATATTTCACATCTGCAACACACTCCAAGGATAAATCTACCTGATCGAGTTGATTAACCTTCACACTTGCAGTCCGTAACACATAATACGCAATGTCGCGTTAAGTTTTTGTTCCAAACGTTCTCGAGAAATGACGTAAACTTTTCTTACCATGCCGTCGACAATCCTTGAGACCTCATCTATGCATCACAACGTCGCAGCGATGCACCGTCACAATCTGTTTAAATTTTATCGCCTCACTAATAACTAGGTTAGCCAATTAAAATTGACATCAACGAAGATTCGGGTGGATGCTGCCGATGGTGTCTCCCGTCAGTGGGCCGTGTTGTTTAGTGTGAAGGTTGTTGAAGAAAATTAGAAACGATAAAACATCGCTCAAGCGAACAACTTCAACAACAGACACTAAGAATAGCTGTACTTGTTTTGATACAAGTTACAAATTTTTTACTTCTGTGTTGATAAATGAGCTTAGTTGATAAGATAGGAGTATGTGTATCAAATTAAACAAATTACATAAATGATTCAATCAAAACTCAAAGCAAAGCAAGCAATATTGTCTAACAGCAATTGTGATACAACCTGAACTGCTCAAATCTCTTCAAAATCAAGTAATTTTATAAAAATAATATTAAAAATGTATTTTAATTTGAAAAAGAACAATTATTTCTGTTCCAAAAATCTTAAATATTATTTTCACACTTGCTTCTAAAACATAAACCATTCCTAATCCTAATTGACTTAAACAATCTACAATAAATAAAGCTATAACAATCAAAACATTATTCTTTAGAATAATTTTTCGGATAAATGTTTAGCAAAAAATTTTTTGATTTTTGAAAAATTAATGATTCTTTAAGATTTAAATGATCGAAGTACATCTTTGCATATTGATTTAAAAAAAAAGGGTTTCTCTAAGAATAAGATGACAGAACATCTACATATTTATCCTTAATATTTAGAAAATAAGTTGTCATGACTTTACACGAGTTTTAATTTAAAATATACTTTCAGTATCCTCTAAGAATAATTCCTGTAAAACCTCTTCAAACTTTTAAAGGGTATTTTTATTATTACACTATTTCATTTAAAAATGGAGCCATAGCTTGATGTTATAGCTTATAACTTGGTTTAATTAATCAAATGAATATGTATTTTACTAATCAATCATAATCATAAAATTTAGTCATCACAAGCGGTGTTGAAAATGTGGCATTGTAACGTCAAAATTAATTAAAAATTAAAAGTAAGTAAATAAAATTGGAAAATAATGCTTTTTAGGACAACATTATTAAAATAAAGTAAATAAATAAGTACACGGTAACCCATAAAAATCATAAAAAATAAGTAGGGAAAAGAGTATGAGAAAAAGCAATAGAATGCTTAAACATCCTTGTTGTTTTAGTAACAGCTTTTTTCATGCAAAATCCTAATAAATCGTCTCCTGTATTTATACACATACGCCCATTCTATTAATCAACCTCTGTAAAAATAGCAAATTTTCCCATCATAGCTTCACGACCGCATTAAATTTTCCCCAAACAAGCATCTCTTGAAACAATTCTTACCCGAAAGCACTTAAATTAAGATTTCTTACGTTCACCTTGTCGTAAAAAAACTGTCATCTTGCAGACCCACACGCACGTACACCCTCATACACACAAACACATATATCGCCCGCCAATTCCCTTATCTAATTTCCTTTCCGTGCTAATTTATGCATAAGGAAAACTTTATCCTTCCCACCAGAATCCTTTTTACGTTTTATTTCGATGTGAAGATAGTGGAACTTCTTTGCAGACGCCCCAACCCAACACCAACCCACCTTTTTGGTCACAATCTGAAAACTCCGCCGGCTGCTGCTGCTGCTGCTGCTGCAAAGAAAACCTTCGCCCTTCGTATCCGTTCCTACTACGGGTTCTGGCACGGAGCACTGGAAACTCTAGCACGTTTGCGCAAGATGGCCGTATGCATTGCCATTTGTATTATAATTTATGTTCAAAGTATTCTTCCCAACCTTCACCCTCCAAATGTCGACTCACCAAGAAAGTACGGTAGAAGACTCCGACTCCGACACACACACACACACAAACCGCCAAGCCTGTGTCACTGTAGAAAAAAGATAAGAGTTTTCGAAAAGAAAATTACAACTCAGCCGTCCTGCTTCTTCGTCGACCTCCTTCCACCGAACAACGGGTAGCCTTGGTATGACTTCAAAAACCTCGCAGCACCCGGATTGCGAAAGAAAGGACGACTTCTTTCTTTCCGAGCCTTTTATCGGTACGGTAAAAACTTTGTCGTTGCCGATTTTCTTTTACGGTGATACAAAACCTTAACGTCCCGCAATGTACTCACGCGACACAGACGGATCCAGCCGAAACCGTTGGATACTGGGGAGGTGCACAGCCATTTTTAATTAATGCGAAAATCTTAATTAGATTTTCATTTATATTAAATTTCTAGATAATTTATTATTTTAATCCTGCTAAATGGGCCAAGGAACGCAAGAACCAGACGGGCAGGTACGTTGGTGTGGGAAACGTGTCTTGTTTGGTAGAGATCTCGAACCAAAAGGACACCCAAAGACGGCCCATTCAATCACAGATCCTCTTATCACTTTTCTTTGGCCCTTACTTTGGTCTTGCAAGGGATTGTAAAGGGAAAAAGGGCACTACAGGTCATGCTTTCAACTCGCTCATCTCCGTTGGTACGAGTGCTTCGCAATATTGACGAAACCTTTTCGCTAAGACCCAAACATTGAATTAGGTTCCCCGGTTTTTTAGAGGTTGTTTAAATATTTACCCAACAACGAACAGTACTCGAAAATGTGCTTAGAAAACTTTTGCCATTTTTCGCAAATCACACCACTATTTGCTTCCTTCGAATCTTATTACCACCATGCGAAAGCAAACCATGGACCTTCGGTCCTTCTGCAGCAGAAACGCAAGACAACGTCGCAGCTAATTTTGTCCAACATAATCCACAAAATGGAACCAATGTTGCATGTGCCCGGGCAAAAGAAACTTAAAAGAGGTGCTGAGATTTTTCCTTCAAGATGCCATGTCGCTTCAAAGCCGCCCGTAAACTAGCAAGACAAGGTTTTGGGCCGGGTTTGGGCCGGGGCCACACCCAATTTTTCCCGTCCCGCCGCACACAGGGGCTGGCTTTTGCGTGACATAGCCTGGGATGGTTTTTTCAGTCTGCCATTCATTAGCATTACAGTAGAGTCATTCGGTGGCGGTTCGGTAACATGTTTACAAAGCGAACGGTTTCCACTCGCTTTCCATTGCCTTTTCCGATCTATCCTTGGTCGGTGGTGGTGGGCCGGCCCTGATATGGAACGAGAAAAAGGGGTGAGTGAACGGAAACGCTCCAGTACGGTACGGTTCAGCAAAAGAACAGGGGACGAGTTTTTCAGATGTCAACAAGGGTGCATCGTATCGGGCTGTGGGACGGTCCCGACGCGTACGAAAACTTTTATCCTAGTTCAATATTCTTGGAAAAGAAAATCTCTCCCTGTCTCTCTCTTTCTTTCCCGGTCCCTCCCTTTGTTGGATGCTTTACAAGCGTTTCGTTCTACAACATTATCTGTTATCGGTTTGCCACAGAAGGATACAGCCTCGTAAAGACTCTTTATATCGTTGACGAAGGTAAATCCCAACCGGTCGAACTGTGTGTAGTGTTTTGATAGATAGTGAACTATGACTAGTAAATGTAATGTGGTAATTAAAAATGATGTTTAATATGTTGGACTACGAAAAATCAAGCACTAGCGAACATAATTAAAATTTTGATTTAATGAAAAGTGACGTCTGTAGTTCTTATGATAATGGATAATTTTACGGAAATGTTATATGTTTCAGAGGAAACGATATTGAAAAAGCAATGGGATTATAAGCTTCAGATAAATTAAGTCTGACTAAATATTCATTCAAAATTACACTGAATTCAGCCAAAGTGAAAATTGGTGCTATTGTGTTTCTTGACTTTTTTGCACAAATTTGAAAGCAGTTTTTCAACACCAATACTCGGTTTTAAATGCTGTAGATTAAGCGTGTATGGGTTAATCTTTTGCTTATACTGTGCTGATGTGAAATACTAAATACTAATTTAAAAATACTAATCTTTGAAAATGGAATAAGTTTTCTAAACTTTGACATATTACAAATAACTTATGAAAAAAGGTTGTCCGATAGTAGAGGCAACAGCAGAGCCGGTCTTCACGCGAGAGTACTGTGGATAAAAACTCATATCGATCGATCCCCCGTAATGAGGCTTTATCTAGTTACGTGATATCAGCTAGTAAGGTACCAGTAACTCTAGTAAATCGTTTATTTATGTCGATAATTTACAAATTCATATATTTATGTAATTATATTTTGTAAAGATAGTATTTAAACAGTTCCATTTTTGAAAATTAAGGTTATGTAATATAATTTTGCTTTATTGAACAAAGTATAGTTTCAATCTCACCAGCTTGTACTATATATGCTATTTTTATAAATAATAATTGCCTCAACGCATTGTATTTCCCTGCAGTGCATCGATCTACATCCTATCCTCAGCTAATCTGTTTCCGTTGTTACATGGTTAGCATAACTTTGGGGGTATGCTTTTTCAAAACGGAATTTATTCATCCTATAGATTTTACAATTACTCGCCTTAACCAACCTCAGTGCTTACCAGCGAGGGCTCTTTTTCTGGGGTGGTGTTACTTTAGGGGTATGCAATGTACGGGAATAGGAACGACAAAATGTCCCTTAATATATCAATTATAGTTATACTTTTGGATTATACTTTTATTATTTATTTATTTAATGTATGACGATTTGCACCGTGTTGTCAATAGTTTTATTTATTTACATTTGATTATTACGGTCCAGTGCCGTATTGTCACCAATAGTTTTATTATATTATACATTTTTTAAGCACATGATATTCCCAGCGCGGATACCCAAATATCTGCTTCTTTGCTTATCGACGTTCCAGCCCATGACGGCCATCAAATGTTTTGCTAGTCTTATTGATACACGTAGTTGGATAGTAAGTCCTCATTTATTGCCTTATTTTTCCCTTTTTCATGCCTGTTAATGCTTTAGTTTTGATACGAATAAAAAAACTACCTTCTCTGCAGTAGTGGAGTCCTGGGTTTTCAGTACGGTAGTATAAGAAACCAAATCACTAACCTAGAATATAAATAACCTAAAACAAATGCCAATTTTTAAATAATTCTTTCGTCTTTTTCTGCTTTTGCTTCTATGCCATCGAGAGGTCTTGATCTGCTATTACTGGCTTTTCTTGACTTAGATGTATAGTCAGTACTACGTGTACATGGAGACAGCCTTTAGGGAATTCGATATTCGGTCTTGCCATGTGAATGCTGACGCCGCTACTGCCTTGCTCACCGAACAGAACGTTAAAAAATTTATGTACTTTAATAAAAAAAAAATTCGATCGAATAAAGAGCAAAACTAAGGGAAGATTTACATCTACTCAGTTATTCCGAATTATTCAAAAATTACTTAGGCGTAATCAAATTTTAACGTCATTTTGACAGCTGGTTTGATTTTTTTCCTCAATCGACCCACAAACAACCGGAAAATATTCTCACGATTATCTACAAAACCATTCATCCAAAGTGCGTCCAATACACACGAAATGGGTCGATTCGTAAGTGATTCCTAAAATCCTGTTATCGAATCCAGTTTACCCTACGAGGACGCAAAGAGCTCATTCCCAAATCAAACGTAATCTTATCGGTGGTACGATTTCCACCGACCGATACAATTTCGGGACAAACCAGTCCTGACGTACGATGTCCGGTTTCGGTGGGAAAAAAGGACATCGTCTTCGGGACTTCTTTAGACCTTCAGAACTTCAAAAGACACGACACCAATCTAACCCTTTCTCGTTTTCTTTTCTCACTCCTTCCCCCAAAATAGGTACAGGTCAACACACCGGCCCAGCCGGAGCTGCTCCGTGGTGATGTGATTACCAAAATTGACCAGTACGATGCGCGGGACCTTACGCACAACGATGCGCAGAACCTGTTCCGTAATGCTGGCAACCAGATCAAGGTGACCGTACGCCGCGATGACAAGGTAGCTCTGCACCAGAGCGCCCATCCGATCAATGGCAATCCGGTTGCGCCGCTGTCGCCCGCTAACTTTGCGCAGCCGTACCAACCGTACGCGGAACCGGTACAGCCGGCCAAGCCGCAGCTACATCAGAATTTCCCACCGCCGGATCCAACACAGCTTTTGCCGAGGTAAGCGTGAGCCGTATCAATCATGGTCACTGGTTTGGTACTAATATTGTTCTCTTCTTAACTGTAGCCATGCGACGTCCTTGCCACATGGTCCGCAGTCATATGCGGCCGCTCTGGAGCGTCCGCTTGAAACATTGCCGCACACCGTATTCCCAGGTGTGGACGAAACTGGAGCGTACCATTTGCCGAAGCAACCGTATCCGCCACCGGCACCGACCAGTCTGAACGATGCTAACGAAGCGATCATTAATCAGGTAAGTCGATATGGCAGTCTATCGGACATCAGAATTGCTTTCGAAAAATGTAAACAAATAGATCCATTTTCCTGCATTTTTCTTATGGCTCATCGTCCACTGAAAACAATACTGATTGTGGTACGAAACCCGGCTTACGCGGTTCTTTTTAATCATATTTTGATTGTGTGTGTAAATTATTCCTACGTTTTACATTCAGTTAAAAAAAAACAGATTTATTCAAGCATTGTACATACAGTGTAATTATTTATATTATTGTCCGTAGTTATGACTTCAAGTAAAAATTAATAATGTTAATATTGTTTTCCGTGTTTAATGCAAAACATGCCTTCATCCTAATTTGTGTTTAAAAGGCAATTAAAAGAATGGATCAAAAGTGTCAATAGTTACAGCACTTTCCGATGAAAATGAGACACCGAAAACAATAGAACCAACATTAGGCATTATAATTGAAAAACAATTTTGGTAAAAATATTCAAGATGCTAATTTATCGAAATAGAATAGAATAGATAGGAACATTAATATACTTAATCTGAACACACAATTAACAAAAACATAATGAAATTAGTCATAACAAAACGAAGTTAAAATTGAAACAAAACCATACCAAAAACTCAAAAGAAAGAAGAAAGAAAAGCAACAACTCAGCAACAACAACAGACAAAAAAGAGAAAAGCACGATGTATCAGCTTAAAGAGGAGATTATGAAACAGATGATTCGCAGTAAGTTAGCTCTTGGAATATTTTCAATTCAGTTTTAAAGTGTCCCAATTTAAATTTCACTAACTGTAACAAATGAAATAAGTTATCGGAGATTGTTTTCGGTAATTTTTTATCTATGTAACAACTATTAACTAGACCGTATATAACATAACTAAGTCGGGCCCTTTTGAGGTAAACATAACTCTTCTAATGTAATAATTGTAATGTAATGTAAAGGAAAGTTTATTTGCCTCTGTACAGTATTCTCGTATCATCCTTCTCTGACGAACAGGGTTGCAGATTTATCAACAAATCAAGTTTATAGAAAGTATCTTCTAGCAAAGCAAACGTAATTTATTATCTCATACAACAAAAAACTCACCTTATCTATTCCGTTCACATTACATTCCAGCAGCACTATCGATCGATCAGAGCACTAAAACTTCCTCCTAGTAGCATGTAACAAAGCTCCACCTACCATCGACTTAATGCCTTTTCTCAAACACAAAACAACGACGCAGTCCTCGAACCTCCCTACACGAACTGGCACAGGGACGGCTCATGGAATGAGGATAACGAGACGAGGCTCGCGAATCTTTTGGAAAATTTTAAATTACTTTTCCACCCTTACCCATCACCATCCAAACACACACCGCGCACGACTCGTCCGAGAAAACTTTACCCCGTTCGCACAGTACCGAAGTACGGTGTTCAGTGAGGATCCATCTTAATATCAAACCCGCGCAACCAGAGAACCACCCCAGCCCCAGCTTTCTTGCACAGCAGTTGTTTAGGGCTTTCGCGCCCAATTCGCGCCCTCAAAGAATCTTTTACCGCTACCGCACTTGTTTTGCCGCCTGTCAAACGGTGGCACCGCTTCACTGCACAAGACAGCCGAACGTCACCTAGCAACCATCTTTCTGTTACCGGCAGTGCTTGCTGCGGTGACGAAACAGGTTGCCCCGTTTCGGTTTCGGAAGGGGATGCTTTCATGAATAAATTAAATTTTCTCATACCGAGCCGCGAGCCGCGCGTGCGGCTACTAGGGGAAAGCGTACTTGACGTCCTTCACATTTTCCCTGCTAGCGAAAGAAAAGCGACTCTGAGCGCTGTATATCTTCGCTACTCGGCAAGGCTGCTCTAAGTGACAATCTGAAGATGAGTGTTTCTGCAGCACACACACAAGAACACGCGAACCCCTTTTTGCCTGGGAGGACCACCCAGTTTTACCCTACTGTCACGCATCATCTCCACACGAACGGCAGCGCAAGAAAGAGCGCCCCTTCCCAGTTGTTGTGCAGCATCAGCTTCTTACGAGATGAGTTTTAAAAGGCTCATCCTGCTAGAAGGGACATGTACACACAATCACGCACATATGCTTTGGCTCGTGCCTCCTTTCCTCATCCTTGCGAGTGTGTGTGTGTGTGTGCGCGCGCGCGTATTTGCCTGTATCGGAGGAATTGTCAACCTGTGACACATTTACGGTACCCCTTTTTCTTTCCATCATCCTTCGGCGTATGCCAGCAGACAATGCTCAAGGGAGAACCCTCCAGCATCCAGCGTCGAATGATGTTTTCCTTGACTAATAAGCACAGGGAGTCAATTTAAAATGGTGGCTTCCGTTGCAACTAGCGTGCGCAAATAGAAGACTTTGAGAAACAGAGCCTTTAAGTAAAGAAAACTCTGGCAAGAAATGCTTCAGCTTATTATAAAAGGTTTCAAAATTCAGCAACGCATCTTGTTCACGTCTTAAGACTTAAGACAGAATTATACAGCATCTTTACAGCGTAGTTAGTTGGAGTGGAATTTTTAACTCATAAAACTATTCGCGTCTGTAGCTGCAGGGTTCGCGCCTAAGACTCGTGTTTATAAATTTCATCCACCCGCAACCACCGCACCGGATCCAACACTAGAATAAACTTGCCTAAGCTCCAATTCTTAGCATTTCATTAACGAAGGATTTATCAGCCGTGGGTCATAGAGTGAGAGAGAGAGAGAGACAGAGAGAGAGCGAGAGAGAGAAAGTGATCACTGCACGCTACGGACGAGTGCTGTAGCTAAAACGAATTATTTTCACATACATTATTGCTACCGGAGTGCGTCAAATAAACGCCAAGTGCTGCTGCTGCTGCTGCTTAGCGGTTTTCATTCGGCAAAATCCTCATACGAAGCAAAACACTTCACTTCGCTTTTGGTGTACGGACGTGCCATGAATCACGGTACGGTAACATGTACCTAGATCTCTTCATCCAACGAAATACCCTTTTTCTGAATTGTTGATACTGAAGTCGAAGAAGCTCCACCGAATCCACTTGCGGCTGTGTTTGGAAAGTTTAAATTTATTAAATTTACCCAGCAATGGGAAAAAGTTGCTCGCGGCAGTCGGTAACAATTTATATATTGCTAAAAGATATGGTTCGTCTATCTTTTGAACGATAGTTACGAATATTTAGATTTTTGTGGTTGCAGCTGGCTCTACAAAATCTTGATAATGAAATAATTATTTTTCTACTTACTATTCTGATGCTTAAAAATCATTATTTCGCTCCTCAACAGTATTTGTAACATGTGTTTGTCCTCAAAAAAAAATTGCTCAATATTTTATTTTCAAATGAAACAATCAATTTCTGCTCCTCGGTCAGATGCAGTATGGTGGTGGAGGCTGTAGAGCGTTGAAGTTTTAAGACCTCCTTCGTCTCTCGCAGCGGTGCCGGTCATCACCCGACAGGAGTGGGGCTCACATCCCATCCGGACTTTTGCCGTAGTGATGACTGACTATCCAACGAGGTGGTAAAAAAAAGTCGCGTAAGAAGAAGATGAAGAAGAAGAAGAAACATTTAATTTCAAGTTGAATGAATTCGATGTAGGCTCGTAACATCGGTATTAAAAAAAGTTATTTGTATGTTGTCTGCATACGGCAGGAACTGACGTCGAATGACTAACCCATCCATCTAAGGCTAAGAAGAAATCACCAAAGCCAGAAAAGCCAGGCCAAAACCTCTAAAGGATTCAGAACTAAAATAAGAAGAAGATGGCTTCATAGAAGGGAAATCCTCCGTTCCGTTTCGTATCGTTAAAGAAATATAAAAATAAATCAAGCGTTTATGATGGTGAACGCTTGACGATTTGGAAAAATTTACATTGCATACTCTCAGGCGTATAGGAAATTTGCAGGGGTGCTCACATCATGCTGACTGGCGGTTGCATAAATTGGATCAGTTGCGGGTTTACCGGTGCATTGAGTGAGCAGCCGCGGGCCCCGTATCCACAAAGAACCTTCCATCCGGTCAGTAGATTCAATGTGATAGCTTCTCAATGCCAAAGCCAATGTGATCAATTTCCTTTCCGCTTAGCGCCTTCGAAGGATTAATCCGTCCCTGAATTAGATGACTTTTTCTTACGATTTAAAAAAAAAAACACTTTTTGCGACATGTAGCTATGTGGCCAGGCTGTTGTTTATTTATAATTGATTAATACGGTCCAGTGCCGTATTGTCAACACCGCTTGTGTGGATTAGATTTTTACAGATTTGTAAGGCATTTCCTCCTTATTATTTGCCTTATCCCGGGCATACTCGGTTATGGTTGTTGTGGCCGCTGTTAAGAAATATAAAAACTTTACGCGTTTAGCAAAAGTTTTTTATCTAATTGTTCAAAACTTTTCCCGTGAAAATGTGAGTTAGATACTTAATTTCAGTGAATTTAATGTACAATTGAAAGGAAAATTCAAATTATAATACAAACAAACATTGAGCGGCCCGATTATTAAGCCCATAGCGGCGCCGGTAGGATCGGGGTTCAAATCCCAACCGGATCGTCCCCGCGTAGTGAGGACTTGACTATCCAACTAGGTGGTATCGACAAGTCTTGTAAGGCATCTAGTAAGCCATGACTGGTGGAACCTTAGAGGATGTTAAACCAAGAAGTAGGCGAAAAAGTATCAGAAAATATTGTTTGAATCTGAAGCTGTTTTCTAGCTCATGAAGCATTCGGTAACAATTATGGGTTGTTGTTTTTAGCTCAAAATGAAAACAAAACACTTGAAAACAATTCTACCTTTGAAAAACAACCTGATTCCACGAAAGTAACGCAAACAAACATCCTACGTCATGATAAAACGTAATCACGTCGTTGATAAGCATTGGTCGCATTTTATCACACTGTTTACATTCGCTCGGCCACGTCAACATTTATCAACTGTTTGATTTTTCTTCATCTCATGAAAACATGTTTACGAATGTGACCGAAAGAAACATACCTCAATCATGCTTCTCAAAAAGATCCGTCCTGGTCTATTTGGGGTCTATCTGACCTTGATGCTACGACCCATTTCATTCAAGGCCAGCACACAAAACAAAACACTGTGCATGAAACTGATAGTGAAACTAATAGTTTGAGCGTCCTTGGGCAAATAAATCTTGCCCACCCCGTCCGAAACCTCGGACTTGGACACCCTTTTCTATCGAACGTCGTCCTCTACCCATCAATCCAACTACGTGGCACAAGTCCAAACCAGTTGGTAGGAAAGAAAATGGAAGGTTTTAGAGAACTATCAACGTCAAGGCCAGCACGCTCAACATGTGGTACCGGATACTACCCTCCCTGGGTGCCCTACCAGATTGTACCAATTTCTAGACACTGCATGGAGTTCGGTAAACTAACTCCCTCGTTGCCCCGACCGGAAAGCATCATGCTGGTCATCACACTGCCCAGTATCAAGTTCAACTTTCCACACTAACCTTACCCTTTTGCCCGACAACTCATACCACCCTCCCGATCCCCGGAGTAGGGATGACTGACTTGCAGGGAGAGTTATAGACCACAAGCTCCAATCACCTGTGGCGCACCAGAGTGTGCCAAAGCTATAACGCCTAGACATATCATCACCGTCATCGCCGACCGTCGGTTCCCAACCGTCCCCAGGCGCGACACATTCAGCACAATAAACCCCCGAGTCCCCCGTCATGCTATGGCAAGACCTTCGCTTCACCATCTGCAAACATAGACTCAGGTTCAAGCAAAACTCTCCACACCTTCGCTACGGCCGCAAGTGGTCGTCGGTACGCTAAAGGATGATGATAATTTTAGCCAGCTTCTCACTCTGTTCCGACGGATGACTTTCCCTTTGAGTTTCCGTTCTCCCAATGTAGTACCTTCCCCTGGCACCGCTCTCCTCATCACGGTCGCTAAAAATAATTTCTCGACCATTCGAAATAAATGAGGTCACGCGAAAAGTCCTCGTCCTCGGACCAACAGGGTATGACCGTATGGTCACGGTATGTTTTAGCATGTATTTCTCCTTTTTCTTTCAAGCTACAAACAAGAGGATGCGCGACAACGTAGTAATTAAACTGTTTTATTCTACTGCGCTTCATTTAATTGCCTTGACCGAAAGTAATAACTGGCCACACGAATTACGGCAACATGTCAGATTTTTCACCCACTGTCTTTGCGCTGGAACTTTAAAAACAATCCAAAAAGGGGAAGAAAATCTTCCAAAAAATGAATTATTTCTTGGTGGTGGTTTCCTTGGCACCGATTCATGCACTCGGGTCAAAAAGTTTGTAAAAAAAATATGTTTTCCTTCTTGCTGCCAGCTGTTACAGGTTGGTTTCATGACTTTGATCTTTCGTTGTTGATAAATGGATCAAATATTATTTTTAAGGCTGTTTTATTATATCATTGATGAAAAGCGTGAGCTGGTTAATGCTAATAAGTTATTTTCTTTTTCATGATAAATAAATCAAATGTGTTAAATGCTATAACAGTTTAGCTGTAGTAGACATCCAAATGAAGAGAATACAATTTAATTTAAATTAAAACAATCAAATTTATTCGGCAAAATAGCATTACAACACCGATGGCTCATACGGCCCATAATTATTACTGAGTTTAGAAGCAAAACAGAACATTTGACATATCTTAGCCTGATCTTGTAGGACGTATGACTACTAAAAAATAGATAATTTTGGATTTCGAAGAAAATTAAACTTCTTCAGATAGTTGTTTCCTGTTTCGAGTCACGAATGTTTTCTGATTGATTCTTAGAGATTGTTTATTACTTAAACAAGGATGGCTCTAACTAACGATTTTGTACACCATTGCCCACTCTGGACAACCAAGATCTACTCCATCGTATGGCTAGATGTCCTGACTTCTGGGACCAAGAAGCGTAACGTTTATTTTATTTATTTATTGATTTTTTTTTTTATAATGAATTATGACGTTACAATGCCGTACTGTCTACACCGCTTCTTCTTCTTCTTGACTTAACGACCTCTAAGATCACGTCGGCCGTCGAATGCCGTACTAGACTTGCCGATAGCACGTAGTTGGTTATTCAGTCCTCACTACGGGGGGACGGTCCGGATGGAATTTGAACCCCGGTCCTGCCGTTTGAAAACTGGCGCCGCTGTCGCCTATACCATCGGGCCGCTCCTCAACACCGATTATGACGACTAAATTGTATAAACATAATGATAAGGCATTTCTTCCTTATTCTTTATCTTATCCCGGGCATACTCGGTTGATGTGCAATGATAAATATTAAGAAATTTCTTCTTTTAAAAATATCTAAACACTTGAACATGACATCATTGACAATACGGTGACGTGCCGTAATACTTCATGATAAATAATATACAGAACATGGCATCAATTAATAGGCTCGAATATAGAAGTACAAAAAGATAAGGCGTTGTCAAACTCCAAGAGATTGGACAGGAAGAAATAAATAGCCAGTCCTCATTACATGTGAACTGTCCTGATGAGCCTTCCCCTGTCCTGCCAGGTGAAGGTTCGATAGAGCAAAAGATAGAGACACAGATAGTAAAAAATAAATCTTCTAATATAGATCGTTCCTTATTCTGTTTCTAGCTGCATCAATTCTACAGATACAAAATGGTATCTGAACATATTATATATAAAATCAAATTTTCAGTTGCCTTCTTTCAGGACATCCATGTTAACCGTCAGTTTACTAAGCTACATAACTATCATAACCATTATTCGAACATGGCCATCATGATCTGTCAAAATTATGTCTATTTTACGGAGACAACCCTCTAGGACGGAACTATTATGCAACACGGCTTTCCCATACATTACCCCATGAACGGGAGCAAAGCAAGGGAATATCGACTTACCATAATTTTTTCCCCATGTAGTCAAAATAAACAACAACCCTTTACGTCCGTCCATTAAGTCGCATTGAACAGAGGTTCTGGTTCTTTTTCCCATTTTGCACATCCATAATTGTGTGGAAAACCGTGCCGAGAGCTCGAGAGATCAATCGCCTTAGCCCAACTCCATCGACAACGTTACGCACCCAGCCCCGATCGTAGCGCTGTAAAGAACGTTGGAAAACCCATCACCAGCTATACGTAAACAAACTTGACCACACTTCGGACCTCGCGACTCGAGGGACGCACACCTTTCCCGCGTGCGTGCGAACATATTCGTTGCGTGTACATCGGATTTTGCGCCTTCCCAGCAACTGGGTTTTTGTCTTGCTGTGTTTTTTTGCGTCGATTTTTACTTTCGGGAGTACATATTTCTTCTCCTACCACACCGTTGATGCCGTAGCCGGATCGTATCAACCGGACGTCATCGTCTAAAAAGACGTACACAGACGCAATCAGCTCACCCACACGGCTGCGCGTCCTGATCCTTGGTGAACGCTAAAACGGCAAACTACGCCATTAGAATGAAAGGAAAGGAAAGCTTCCTCTCCCTCCTCCTCTTCCCTTCCTTACAATTTTCTTCGGCCTCCATCGATCGGTCAAACCAGAGCGTCGAAGATTTTCCATTTGGAATCGACCAGCCACAGTGCTTCGGTCAGTTGTGCTCGGGAAATCTACACAGACGGATCTGATCTTGCTTGCTTGCATAGTGCGCGCGATCGTGTATACACAAGTACACACACACACACACAGTTTCATAGACTCCAGTGTTGCCTAGTAACCATTTTTTGTGGCTCTATTTTAAGGAGTTTAGTTTAGTTCGTTTATTCGCGCTTTTTACCGAAAGGTTTTAAATCCGTTGCTTGCTCTTGCTCGTAAAGAAGATGGCCGCCGCATATCAGTACCGTGGTTCGCCCGCGTTCATTCATTTCGCGCATCGAAATGAAAACTACGACGAGGCTCAAATTGATTATCAAGTAAGCTTCCAACGTGTGTACGTGTTGTTTTGTGAGATTGTACGAGTTCTTGCAGTCTAGTTGAGTTATAGTTGATGGCCTATCATACATGTGATCTTAAAGACTTGTGTTGAGTGAGAATGTTTCTTTACACGGTTGTACAAACTAAGTGGTTCGTAGAAAAGCAGCATCTTCATTAGCCGAACTGTGAACTATCTCCACGAAGATAAGCGATTAGTTAAACCGTGCTTAGCAAGTTGTCGATTGATTCTTTTGACCGTTGAAGGTTAATGCTGACGCACGTTACAGCCTTAGTCAGCGTGTGTATCTAGAGTGATCGAAAGCGTACGATCGTAAATCAAACGCTTTTCTTAACGATTTTTTCGAGAGTTTGCTGATCGTTTGGTACAAACGATAAACCAGCGCGAACGAGCCCTATAAAAATTTTGCCAGCACGGCTTGTGCTTCTCCAATTTATCAAATACATTCTACGAATGTACGCTAGTCAGTTTCTACAACAAATTTTTGCATACCAATCCGATGGCCGATAAATCACAGTCCGTTGTGAGTGACATAAGAAGCAAAACCCATGTTCCAATGATTTCTACATTTTGTGCGGTTGTTTGTACATCGACCACCATGTATCACGCTCGCTTTGCCTTCGCTGTGGAGGTTATGGTTTCATGTTCTAAAAATAAGGAAACCCTACCAGTGCCCTCCAGCTCTCGTTTGGCCGGATGACCAGTGGCCATTCGCTGGGTGCTGGGTGGAAAATGTTTGCCAGATTTTTCCTTCACTTTCTCTTCCCCTGGTACTGCGACGTTTGCCTTTCAACGCGCTCGTTTGACTGTTCGCTGAGTGAATGCTGGAACAGAAAGAAAGATGGAGGTGACCATTTGGAGGGCAAATTGGTACCGCTAATGTAGAATGTGACTCTCGCAAGCAAACGGTTATGCAATCAGTAGAAAATGTCAAAATGCTACATTAGCTTGCGACAATTTTTCAACAAATTCAATAAAATTGTCTTATGACTTAAATCAAATCACAAGGCTTCATGCACGGAAGCACATTGTTTCTACATAAATACCTAAGTGAAAAGTTCTCAGATTACAACACAAAAACCGCACATGATTTCACAAAAGCAATGTTGTAGCTAGAGATAAGAACGTAACTAGCGTGTATAAACGTATTTAGTGCGAATATGAATAGTCAGACGGTGATCAGTAATCGAAAGTAACGAAGTTGAAATTTTTGTGAGTGTGAAGCGTTTGAAATTTTCTCAAAATAGGTTTCATTCATTTAAATCGGCTATTTTTTTAAAATCTGTTCATAAGCAAGCTAAACAGAGATGTCGGTTGTTTGGCTGCTGCTTTCTTGCCTCAATGAAGCTGCTGTACTAATGTAATGCAATTGCAAACACTTTCAGAGTGTGTTGTCCTAAACGTGATTACGTTCCCTGTACATGTTTTGTAATTTTTGTTGTATTATTTGAAACCCCTGAACGATAAAACCACAAACCATCTGTTAATTGAAAAAAATATATGATCTTCTGGTTAAAAATACAACCAGCTCAAGATTGTTTGACCGTTAAATTATAACTCCTGTCCTTGAATATTTTTCACAAGCTTGCAAAAAATATTATAATTTATTAGACCCCCACTCACCACTTCCCTCAAGCACCAGCTCCCTGTCGATGTGGACCGTGCATGACATTGACATAGATTTTTCGAGAAAACACAAATCCTGCTCGTCGAGGTCACCGTTAGCTCGATGCCCTGTTGCTAGCGGTTGCATGGACACGCGACATAAAATTACTTGCCTAAAAATACATTTCATTCATTTACTTAAGGGCAAACCTTCGCCAGCACACTGTACTGGGAGCATATTCAAGGATTGTGATTTGTTTTTCTCTCACTTGTTTTTAACCCATCTTTTTTCACACGATCGTTGGCACGATTTGATGCACGATCGCTTGCTTGCTTGCTTGATTCAACCTTTATTAATGTGTATTATAACACACGCACACACAGTTGCAAATGTGTATGAGCATTTCGTGGTTCTGTTTACTGTTGGCACGAGCGTTGAAGGTTTATTTTTTGGTTGAACCATTGTTTACTAAGCACAACTTTCCCTTTTTTCACTAGCTCACCACCCGGGTGGTGAGTATTAGGGAATCGGGGGAAAATTTGTTTGCCTTTCGGCATTCCTGTATGAAACGAACCGTTCGAACACAACACGGCAACGAATCAAACGAACACGAGCGACGCGATCACGAGAGAAGGCCATGTGGACTTCATTACAGGGCTAATTTACCGTAGCCGAAATAATTCAAGGGAGCAAAAAAAAGGAAAATTTCGTTCTCTTAGGGCAAATCTTTTTGTGCGATGTTAAGCGTTTTTCATCCATTAAGGTGTTACCCGAAGTGCTTAGGTGACAAAATTTGGCAGAATTCTATAAGACAACAGTTTTCCTCTTGAGGCACCCATTTAACAAAAACAAAACGGTTATATGCACACATTTCCCTTTAAATACAATGAATGTTTTGGTTTTTGTTTTGTGTTTGCTAAACCTTTGTGTGTGTTTTTTTCTATCTTTTTCTCTTTCTCTCTCTCTCTCTTTCTCTCTCGAAATTCCTCATTCCAGCCGTACCGTACCACGCCACTAGTCCTGCCCGGTGCGAAAGTACCGAAGAAGGATACGCTTCCGACAGAGTCGTACCTCAGACACCACCCGAACCCGGCCATGCGCGCCCCGCCTGCACATGACTACACAGACACACTGATGAAACAGAAGGTACAGCAGTACTGGCGTTAAGCGATCAGCGATACCACCGTCGGCGAGGGCACGTGCCGATACCGGGACGGCCACCCAATACAATTATACACTTGTTGCACCACCAACTCCTCCATATATCTACCCGGGTATCCTTTCACTTCCTGGAGTTTGATTCATTTGGCAGGATATTCGCAATCTTTGGGAATTTATTTAGTGAACTTTAACAGGGTTAACCCCTCCATACACACACGCATATTATATCACTTATTATATTTAGAAGCGTTTTTTCCCCTTTCAAATCCTCCGCGACACCGTAATGTCGGAGTATCCTTTAGTGTTTTGTGTTTTCTTTTTCTTAGGATAGTAGTCTTTCAATAAACTAGCTTTCAACGAAATCGATACTGGCCAACCGAAATGAATATTTATCCACCCCAACGCGTTGAAAATGTTACGCCCGTGGCTTAATCTTTCTGTTCTTCCCTCTTCTCTTTTTTCGTCATGTCGTTCATCTCGATCTATGACCACCCCGTTCGTTACACCTATTCGCACACACACACACGATCGCACCGTTTGTTGGCAATCCATAAAACAACCAAACAAAATGCTATATTTATGTCCTTCCTTTACATTGATTATGATAACAAATTATTGATTTAATACACCCAACCCCAAATGTCTACCCCAAAACAACAACCACCACTACAACAAACCATCCCTCATCCCATCGATCGAACGCATACACATGCAGCTCGCTGAAACTGTGATTCATCGAGTGATTGGCGAAGAGCCACCGGCCGGTCCGAAGGTGCTTTTCTACTCTCTACGTTTGGTTCTCTTCTCTTTTTCGCTTCCTTTTTGTTGACTGACTTTGTGTGTTTATATAATTTGTTTGTATGTTTCTGTATGTGTGTGTGTGTGTTTCTTCTTGAACTTCTTCTTGCTGCTGGATTGGTTTTTTGTACGAGTTCCAAATTTCGCTTCACACTTCCCAATAAAAGCCTTTGGAAACGGCCCTCCTTATCTACAACACACTTATCTACTTTCCACGTCCAACAAGAAGAATTCCTTTTCTTCGTACTGCATCAACAACAAAGGAGTGTTCGGACTACTCTACGTTACTATGTGTCTGTTTTCTTTCACCACCTTTTACCCTTTTTTTTCAACACTTTTTTCATAATGCTTTGTGTTCATTTATTTATGTTTTGTTGTTGTGCGGATTTATTCTTTGTTTACGTTACATTTACATGCGTTTGTTTGTGTTTTTGTTCATTCAGTTTCTTTTGTTTTATGTTTTTTTCTTCTTGTTTACTTTGTTTTCCTTTTTGTTCCTCACCGCTTACAATTTTTTCTCTCTTGTTTTACATCTTGTTTTGTAACTTTCATCAAATGAAAACCATTACGAATGAGTTATTAAATAATGCAAACAAACCTTCTTCGCAGGTCGTTCACAAGCAGTTCAACTCACCGATCGGACTGTACTCGGACAGCAACATTGAAAACACGATCAGACAGAGTGCTCCACAGTCGCAGACACAAACCGTTCCGTAAGTAGCAGCTGGCGAGTTTGATACCTTCCCGTAGGAAAACGTGCAAAAAGAAAAAAAATCTCCAATTCCAGTGATTGTGTGGAAAGTTGATATTGTCCACTGGTTTTTATGGTGAACATAAAATAAAAATAATAATTTTGTAGCCTTAGAGAATGATTCGATGCAGTAGTTTGAAAACAGTATAATAAATTTCAATTGAAAGTAAAAAAAATTATTCGTAGAGTAAAGTATCATGCGCCTCCATTGCTATGCTGTAAAAGCACTATTTGTTTAGGGTACTACTGAAGTAATTGAAAATCAATCAATTAAAGCCATGAGTTTACATTTTCTATTCAAACATCTACTTGTAAACTTGTGTCAACTGCATAAGTCACTAAAATACTGATCAACTTTCCAGACTGCACTTTTTCCTCCCCATTTTCCCACCACGAAACTCCAGTTACAAAATTTTCCACCACACGTATCAATTTATTCTATGCAAATCAAATGACTTTTTAAACTTTTCCATGCACACGAACGTACAACTAGATCGAACGGATACACCAATCGCCATCGGCCAACGAAAATTGAAGGGTAATGCATCGGTTACGGTTGTAGTATAGAGCTGTGGTTTGGATCGTGGCACTGCTATGGATTATGTTTCGTTGTTTCTTTACTTGATTTTCTTTTATTTTGCTCCTAATTGGTGCTGCTTTCTTTTGAAGTGTTGCTATTATCGGTTGGATCGATTATGTGAAATTGTGTGTGTGTGTGACTTTGCTTTGCGCTTTAACAAAGCACCTATACAAACGAGAATTTAGCTTAATCAGCGATGAAAGCTTTGCACAAACCATTCCATTTTGTTAGTCTTGCAAACTCATCTTACGCTGCTCACTTTCGTTCCTCCTTGCCATCCTCTAGTCCTTTCTTACCCTCTTTTCTTTAGCCCTTACCGTGCGCAAAACGTTCCAAAACGTTGCCTCTATACGCAACATCGATTGTAGCTCATGCATAAGAAAATAGACAAGAAACCGTATGTTAGGCACAGAAATGAAACTCTAAATTTAACTGCTTTCGATGTCGCTAATTTGTATTCTTATGTAATATTGGAGTTTAGTCGCTATTGAGTGTCGATCATTAAAGGATATCAGGAAGTTCCTCGTAGAACCCTTTTCTCTCTCTTTTTAAAATCTGTCAGAAAACGAATCCCAACTCTCCCACCTCACCCACCTAAGGTCACCCACCTCTACAACTATCGGCACCAAATCATAGCTGACCTTCTCCGATTGCAGCATATTCATCGATCTGTCCTTCCTGAAGCAGAAGCAAAAGATCCTGGAAGAGCAGCGACGCCTTGAGCAGGAACGTCAGCTTCACAAGCAATATCCCTTCCAATCGTACGCCTCCACATCGTCCGGCCGTACCTCCCGTCAGCAAACGCTCAGTCCACCACCGGTGCCTCCGCTGCCGGACTCGTACCAAATGGTCGTCGACCCGTCATCATCCCACTACTACAGCCAGCCTGCTCAACCCTCAACACACCCATGAGCGCGTCTTCCAAGATATCTTGTCTGTTTCTTCTTCTGCGTGTGTTCTGCCTCCCCAACAAGTAGAGTTTCCCCTCCCATACCTTCACCCCTCATCAGCTCCAAGAGACACCCCATTTTCATCAGCTGCTTTTCATTATCTAATTGAAAAATGTACTCCCGAGCTAACGAACGCCACCGCAGCACCGTGCTGCATGCTCACTTGGAGATTGTTGCGAATCGTCTAAATTAAGAACCCACTCGAGTGGTCTCCGTCCACTTGGAGCGTGTGGACAGTGGGTCCATTTTTTTTTTTCCTCGGTGCCCAAAATAATCGGCATTCTTCGGTTTCGCTGACTCGCACGCTTAGTGGACGGGAACACGATCGGGAGACCGAATCAAACTACAAATACTCTTTGCCAGAGTGTACATATATGCTTGTTTATTGTGATTTTGTATGTGTGATATTGTGAAGCGAACGGAAAGGAAAAAGCGTAACAGAACGACCAAATTTACTACGCTTAAGCTTTGCCTAAAGAAACGAAAGGACCAAAAATTATATTTTAAATGCTTCAAAAATTGCTACTACTCAAAGTTTGACGTTATTTTATAAGAAATTGGACCAATTTTTCAAACTAGAACTAGAATTTAAAGAGATATGGTTATTCTGTTCCGTTTTGCTTGTTAGTTGTTGGATAGAAATTCTCGTTTGTTGTTATTTCTTTAATAAATGTTGTTGTCGTTGTTGATCTTGTTTTGTTGTTAAAATCTTGTGTCCGACCGTGCTCTACAGCATCCGCTACGCCCACAAAAATCTTACCAGTTTATCTAACAAAGTATCATTTTCTTCTCTTCCTTTTTTTTATCTCAAAACAACTCTCCAAAAATAATACACCCACCATCCATCCATCATGCGAAATGCGTGGCGATTCGACCTACTTACACATAAATTCGTTTCAACATTTTCTAAACTTGTACCATTTATGACACAATTCACATTTGGCGTGTCGGGCGTTCTGCTCCATTGACGGTCGCGACACTTACGCGAATGTGTTCAACGTTGCAAAAACGAAAACAAAACCCCATACATTCTCCTCCCAAAATGCCATTAAATGCACTGCCATGAACGAAACGTTAAAACACCCGTTCGCCTGAACACCTGAACAACGTACACGTTCGGCTGTTGAAAATTCGCCATTTTCTCGTACCATGCGCGCTGGGTGTTACAAAAAAAATCCCCCCATTGCTGATTGCCAAAAATAAAATTTTCCTTCCATTTGGCACAAACAAAAACACAAACCTTTCAAATAAACATGCGCCCAACCAAACCGCCAAACGGAACGTAATGTGATGATGGTGGAAAAAAATAATCTAACCCAACCACACGACCATGCGCTTGGGTGGTTGAATATTACGTATTACGAATTTTGTCGGCGTCTATTCAGCTACAAGAAAACCGTCGTGTTTGATCCATGCAAAAGCGAAACGTACCGTGCGCTGCAGGAAGGAACTGGCGAAGGTCTGCAGGAGGTGCCGAATCCGATTCAGCCGAAAACCTTCGCCCCGAACCGTTTAGTGCCTGGAAAGGTAGGTTGTAGCGATAAAATAAATATCATTTATGAGTCACATTTATGGGGCTGCCAAAATTAATTTTAAACCTCCGTTGAGTAAATAATGGATTTGTTTGTGATGTTACATTTCTTAGATATTTTGATGTCCAATATGAGGTAGTTTTCTTATCAATAATATAAGAAAAGCACAAGGAAAAAACTAAATACTCAATCGCAATAATTAATACTTAATATTTCAATCGTAACACATCGTGATCACATAACCATGTGGATCATTTGCCAAAAAAAAACTTGGCTTGAAAAACTTATTACTTGCAAATCCCTTTTTTGAAAATTGTTGTCAGCATTTTTAAGAGTAGATCTTTATTTTTTAGAGTTGAAACCTCTTGGTTACTCCAGGTTCATTGATGACAAAGAGCTTGTAGATGTTCTAAAGCTAACTAAAGCGTGCAAAACCACCTAGAGCTTCAAAGAGAAAGCAAAGCAATTTTGTAGGGCCATGTAGGGAAGGGATAGCTTCCTAGTTTGAGACCTACGGAGCTTCAGAAAGAGAGAACTTCAGAGCTTCACAGTGACGGCACATGTGATTCCATTATGAGGTCAGAGCTACGTTCTGAGACCAGAGGTACTTAGTGAAGGCAGAGCTTCTTTGTGAGAGCTGACTTTCGTTGTCACTGAGCTGATCTGAATACTGAGCCTCAATGCATGGATAAAGCTAAAGAACAAGGGCAGTATTTCAAAGTATTTCAAAGATTTCATTACGAGACCAGAGCTACGTTCTGAGAGCAAAGCGACTTAGTGAAGGCAGATCTGATTTGTTAAATCAGATCTTCCTTGTGACTTTATGAGGGCAGAGTAAACTCGTGAGAACTGAGCCCATAAGTGAATCAAAAGCTACATTGATAGCACAGAGTTTCATGTAAAGGACTTCTTGAGGGCACATCGTCCAAAAACTCCACAGTGAGGGCAGAGTTACTTTATGCGGACAGACTTTTACAGGGAGGACAGAACTTCACAGTGAGATTGTCAAAACTTGATATTGAGGTCTAAGCTTCATAGTAAGGGAGAAGCATCATAGTGAGTGTTTTTCAAAAATAAAATTAATTTAGTTAACTGTTACCTGAATGTCGCTCTTTTTCAGTACAGAACTTTCAAATGCATTTTTAATGTTACTGATTTTAATGCATCCTTTTTTTTCTTGATTTTTTTCTCACATCTCACAGAAGCCTAACGCCAATCATCCTGCACCACAGCCAGAGTTCGCGTACCGGGTCAACTCGATGGGTGAACCGAACGAAAAGATCCACCAGAGTGGATCCTTCAAACGTTTAATGCTGCACGTCATGAGCGAAATGGACTAAGCGGCACCATATCCACCCAAAACCAAAAAAAAACAGAATGTTTTACTTCACAAACGCACACACCCGGAAACACATCCATACACGGCCCCGTGCCCGTGTAGTTTGTTCATCGAGGCGACAGTGTGATCGCTTCAAACGAAACCCATTGTAGAATTTTATATCGATGTAATCATCACACAATGCTCCCGATCGTAAAGATCCTCTTGAGAATGAGAATTTTGGTGAAACCAAACGCAAACACACAAACACGTGCGCTTCCAAACTATTTGAAACGCGTTGGGCAATCCTAACCTCTCACACACCGAAATGTGAAACTGCGCGAATGTTTTGTAAATAAGCAGTGCTTCCTCCCTGCCCAAACTGTTTGGAATCAGATTCCAAGATGGGTTTCTTTACCTTTTTTTGGTTCTTTAATCTCCTAATCTGTATGTTTATTGTTACTTCCATTCCCCCATACTCCCATAGCTCCTACGAACCCCTTCCCCGCCAAAACTCCCTCTTGAGAGCACCCCATCAGTCTCGCGAATCGCCCCCATCGTGTGTTTGCTGTAAGCACATTTGCATATTTAATTATTTATCTATATATCAACGTATATTTACGCGAATTGTATATTCTACACTGATCTTTTACCATTACCGCAGGCTCACTGAAAACTGTGACCAATCAAGCGAATCGAGTGTATGTTCTAGTCAAAAGCTGAACGGTTTGATCGTTACGGCGGACCCTCAGCGTGGTTTCCCGTGAGGCCGCCCAGCGTAACGTTCAGAAGGAAGTAGTTATCGTTTTTTTTTACACACACATCTTATCAATCGTTACTACATTTTGCTTGTGGAAAATGTAAAGTGGACAGAAAAAACAATGTTTTTGTATTTTTAACCTCGAGTTCGGGACACTTCCCGCAAAAGGTTGATTTTAATCACGGTGGAAACGTGTAAAGCGTCTCATGGACGTATTTCACTGTCTCCAGTTGAGTTGAATTTTGGATGAGTGCATTATGCAAATCAAACAACGCAACTAAAAGCACACACTCACCTATGTACACTTACGCAGAACATAACAAAAACAGGAAGTGAGATAGTTTAGCACGGTATGCAACGAGATATATCTATTTATTACAGTTTATGTACACAGTGATATCACATGCGATGAACGAAAGTGCAGAATAAAGATGATCTTACTATAAAAAAAAGGTTTCGCTTTGATAAATTTTATTCGATTGAGGTTCTCGTTCGTAAAAGTATCGAAAAATGAGAAACTTTGGCTGTCCTTAATGAATTTGCTCTGCGAAAACTTTGATCATAAATTTGGATGAAAACTTTAGCTTGTTTTGTTTAATTAATGCACAAAATTGCAATAAAAATCAGAATCAATCGATTTTCAAGGTTCTTTACTATCCACCGGCGCTCCATTTGAATATAATAGTTTACTAGTTTGACACATAGATGGCGCTATCGGCAAATGTTATTCAGGGGATGGCAAGCTGTATGCTTCCGTTTGATTTTCAGGGTGAAACTGTTTGTCATTCATGGCGTACGATGAATTCTTATTTTATTAAAACTCATTAGTATTTATGAAAAAATTATGTTTTTCTTTGATTGAATGAATAACAACAGATCATAACCAAAAGAGCAATCAAATATTTAAACAAAGTAATAATTGCAGCAGTGAACAAAAACAACTTCTGGACTATGCAGAGCCGTTATAGTTCCAGTATTGTACAGTTCTTACAAATGGACTTTATGAAAAAAAAAACAGAAGAAATCCTTTAAGTCGCATTCGAGGAGAAGATCCTCAGAGAGATCTTACAATCTTACGGTGATTTTACAACCGTGAACCGAGTTAGACTACCCAGGCCAGTTAGGTATGACCGTCAAGACTTACGACAAAGTCTGTAAAATATTTTCAGGTAGTCTACACAGAGGATGCGCGGTAGGTCCAAAACATGATGAACTGATGGCGTTGATGGGTTCGACTAAATGGCCAGGATAATGGACTGGCAGGTGACGTGGATTGTTGAGGACTTCCAAGACTGGTTGTAACGCTTGCGAAGAACAAAAGGCCAACTTACGTAAATTACGCAAGCTTTCAGCGTTCAAACTTTTCCGTATCAACGAATCATAACAAACTTCCAGACACAACACAGCTTTAAAGTTCAGTATCACTCTCGAATAATAATGTGTGACCTACACGTGTGGAAATCAACGAAAGTTACCCACTCCATTGTAATAACAAAACAATTACAAATCTCCGCCAACAAAGTCTGCAAACACAATCGTTCTAGTTGCTTCCAATAGCGCTGCTACATCCCTCCAGAAAACCGTCAACAATGTATTCTCATCCCACTATTGTCAGGGAACGCACAAAGCATCTTCGGATTATACGTGTGAGTCATGCCGATCGTATCTTCAAACCTGGTATAGAACGCATTACTAACTAAATTTAATTCGACACATTAAAGGTATCTGTATACTTTGTCAAGATATTATTCTTTATATCTGTAACCAGTTCATATTTACCCAGCTCACATTTTGATCATGCACGCAAAAAACAAACAACACACCCTTTTGTCTGATGCAATCCCAATCGTAGAAAAATCGCGGAAATCTTTTACATTAAAAAACTGCGGAAACATCCACTGTAAGCCTGCCTTTTAATTGTGCTTTGCATGCGATCGGTCTGCTGTTGCGTAAATTTTGTTCAATGAAAACCCGCCGCTCGACATCTTAACAAGCACATCTCGAAAGAAGTTCTACCGAAGTGGAGAGGGTTGGGGCTATGCCGAGACATAGAGGCATTCCCTGCGTGCAATCGTGTTGCACCAGCCGCGGTCTTATCCGTTCCCACACCGATTGTATTCTAATTGTCGGAAGGGGATTGTGCTGAGCACCTCAACCGGCCAGCTAGTAAGATATCAGCGTTCGTTCTAGTTCCGCTAGATGCGACGCACTGATAGTCTAATTGATTTGTACACATTTTCCGCCAGGTCTGGGGTTAGATTTCTCCTATAAAAGCTACCGATCGCGTCCAGATCGAGCATCAGTGTTCGGTTCGGACTATCTTCAACGCAAAAGCTTCGCAGTTAAGCCCCAGTATAACTTCAAGTAAATCAATATGAAACTTACAGTTGCATTCGTACTGTTCGCGCTGGTGTGTGCCGTGTACGCCCAAACCGACGCTGCCAAGGATGCGGCAAAGGATGCAACGGATAAGGTGAAGGATAAGGCCGCTCTGCCGGATGCACCCAAGCTGGACAAGGATGCCGTTACCACGCCCGACCCGAAGGATGCCACCAAGAAGGTGGAGGATGCGGCTGGCAAGGCGAAAGACGCTGCCCAAAAACTTGGCTCGCAGATCGCCGGCGGATTCAAACTGTGAAACCGTATCCAAGCGAAAAGTTGCCGGTAGTTGAATGTGTGTTATCACCACTACCAGAAACATGCACACATGAAGGAGACCAATAAAAGTGGTACTTCAAATCAAAGACACAAAGTACGATAACGCAGCACAATTATTCTTTTCTTAAACTGTCCGAAAATTGACCTCGTTTTGCTAGGAGAATGTCGGTAAGTATGGCGCGGGCAAGTTATCGCCACCGTTAAGAACATTGCGGTTTTTACAATCACACTGATAGGCGCAGTCAGGAGGAGCCTTAATCGGAACAAAACCTGCGGTTAACCGTTTCACTATAAAACGTACCCGTCCGGACCAGGCAAACCGTCAGTCAGCGTTTGTGTTCTGCTCAGCACTACCCCAAACAGTGACACAGTTGTTGATAAAGTTGTCGTGTGATCTCGAAATACATCTCTCAACCGTCTCGTGCTTCGTGTTTCCCCTAACCTCGAGTCAGCAGCTCTCCCGTACCGCTTTCAGTCATGACGGATGCGAACAATCTGTTGGCACTGTTGCAGCGCCCTCTGGAACCGACCTTCCTGCCGAAGGATGACGGCAAGACGGTGATCGACCTTCCGGACGACTTCCTCACCGATCGGTACCGTCCGATCGGAGCGGAACTGCAGTCACGCTTTTCGAGCGATGCCGAACAGCGTATCCCGGTGCGACAGGTGGCGACGCCCGATCTGACGTTCGCAAATGGAATCCCACGCCGTGGTGGGTTTTCGCTGTTCATACCGAAGCATCGTGATGCGGCCGCCGCTCTGATCAATCTGTTCATGCAGCAGCCGGACGTACAGACGCTGATGAGTGTGGCTACGTACTGCCGCGATCGGCTAAACCCGGTCTTGTTCCAGTACGGTTTGGCCGTGGCCGTGCAGCACCGTGAGGACACGAAGAACGTTACCATTCCGTCGATCGTGTCACTGTTCCCGGATCAGTTTGTCGATCCTGCCGTGTTCCCGAAACTGCGCGAAGAAGGTGCCGTCGTGCAGCAGGAAAATCGGGTGTGTACTCTCGATCGGGTTAAAATGTTGTAAGAGCTATCTCGAGCTTCAGAATCATAAACTTCTCGCTTTATAGATGGTGATCGATATTCCACCAAATTACACCGCTTCCGACCGTGAAGATGAGCAGCGTCTGGCGTACTTCCGGGAGGACATCGGTGTCAACATGCACCACTGGCACTGGCATTTGGTATACCCAGGTGATGGACCGGATGAGGTTGTGCGCAAGGATCGGCGCGGTGAGCTGTTCTTCTACATGCACAGCCAGCTGATCGCACGCTACAACATCGAGCGGTTCTGTGCCAAACTGAAGAAGGTACGCCATTTCACCAACTACCGCGAACCCATCGTCGAAGCGTACTTCCCGAAGATGGTTCGCAGTCAAACGAATCGCGCCTATCCAGCGCGTGCGGCCAACGTTACGCTGCAGGACGTCGAACGTGTCGGCGACAATACGTTCGTCTCGGTGAACGATCTCGAACGCTGGCGCGATCGCATTCACGAGGCCATCGATCAAGGTTTCGTGCTGGATAAGGACGGCAATCGCCTGCCGCTGGATGAGGAGCGCGGTATCGACATCCTGGGCGATGTGGTGGAAGCATCAAGCATTACGCCGAACGCCAAGCTGTACGGAAGCCTTCACAATATGGGCCACAATGTGATCGCTTTCGTTCACGATCCGGACTCACGCTATCTGGAGGAGTACGGTGTGATGGGTGACGTGACCACGGCAATGCGTGATCCAATCTTCTACCGCTGGCACGGCATGATCGACGGTATCTTCCGTCGGCACAAGGATCAGCTGACGCCCTACACCGCCCAGCAGCTGGGCAATCCGGGTGTCACGGTGAGCTCGGTCGGTGTGCAACTGTCCCGACCGAACACACCCGCCAACGTGCTGCTTACCTTCTGGCAGCGTTCGCAAGTGGATCTGGCCGCCGGTTTGGACTTCGGTCCGCAGGGTAACGTGTTTGCGTCGTTCACCCATCTGCAGCACGCACCGTTCTCGTTCCGCGTAGAGGTTAACAATGACTCGGGCGCCATCCGGAAGGGAACGCTACGCATCTGGATCGCACCGAAGGTGGACGAGCGTGGTACACCACTTACCTTCCGCGAGCAGCGGCTTTACTTCGTCGAGATGGATACTTCCACGGTGACACGTAAGATGGCGGACACATTAACGATTTTTTTTAACGATCAATGATTTAATATTCGGCAATTGCTCTCCTTCTTTTTCGGGTGACAGTGAATCCTGGCATGAACACGATTGTACGCCGGTCGGACCAATCCAGCGTTACCATCCCGTACGATCGGACGTTCCGTGCGATCGGTACCAAATCCACCCCGACCGACACCGGTGATTTGGCTCAGTTCCGTTTCTGCGGTTGCGGCTGGCCCCAGCATATGCTCGTTCCGAAGGGAGCGCCCGAGGGTGTTCAGTTCGATTTGTTTGCAATGGTTTCCGACTATGAGCAAGATTCCGTTGCCCAGGAACTCGATCCGTAAGTTGGTGGCGACGCCGAATCGATACTCGATTCTACCATTATTGTACTAATGGCTTTCTCTTTACAGTAACGCACCGTGCAGTGACTCACACTCGTTCTGTGGATTGCGGGACAAGAAGTATCCGGATCGCCGTGCCATGGGCTATCCGTTCGATCGCTCCACGGAGCGTACCGTTACCACGCTGGATGACTTTGTGGCACCGAACGCCAACATGAAGACGGCCACGATTCAGGTGAAGTTCAACAACACCGTAATCGCGCGCACTTAACTCCAACTAGTGAACAATTTGCGGAAAAAAGCCATTGGAAATTCGGAACGATCTTTTCCTTATATTATGAAGAATCCCTTAGCAAATAAAAAATACCAGATAACTTCAACATCTAATTTCATTTCAAAACTTTATTACCAAAGAGGTGAACTCTTATTATTCGACCAAATGCTTAGCCCATCGTAGGTGTGCAAGACTCCGTCACGGTGATGGTAATCCGGGTCGTCGCGGTGTCTGTCACGGTTAGGGTGGATGTGGACGTCACTGGCACAGTGACTGTGGTCGAGAAGCTCACAGTGGCGGTTGTGGTTTGCGTTGGAAGCGTTACAGTAGTGATTGCGGTGCTTGATACCGTAGCCGTAGACGTTGGTAAAGTTGCCGTTAGCGGTATGGTGGACGTGATGAGTGACAGAGTTAGCTGGGTATTCGGCGATAGGGAAACGGTCTCGGTTACGCTAACTACTGCAGTAAGTGTCGCGGTTTCGGTACTGCTTATCGTTACTGTCGATGGTTCTAGGGTAGAAGTTGACGGCACACAAACGTTCGAAGCAGTCACGAGGGAATGTTCCGAGTGTATGAAGTGCTCATTTGAAATGTGATGATTATGCAGCAAATGAAGATGCGTTGATCTTACAAGTATGAGAAGCAACAGCACAACGGTATATAGACTTTTCGCATTGCTTGCTCGAATTCGATGCTGCATCTTTGAGACACGATATTCACCTGAACAATGTCAATTCTCGACTAAGCGCACTGAATGTGGTCGGGTTTTGAGGAACAGTTCTTGACCCTCCTCACAAGCTTTTTTTTGGGACATCATGAAAATGAAATGGCTTGATAATTGCATGCAGTTTATTATCTTTCTTTAAAGTACTTCACAGAAATGCTATGTTCAAGAAAAGTCGTGAGTAATTTGACAAAGACAAAGTATTCAAACCTTTTCTGAAATAGAAATTAAATTACATTAGTTTTAAAACGATTAAAAATTAAATTTTCCTTCTTTATACAACATCGCAAAGGAAAATGATACCTGCGGGTGGATACAAAAACCAGGAACCGGATTTTGAGACCCATATAAATGGGTCAAAGAACGTGTAAAGAAAACTTTACTGCAATCAGTATTCTGCATTTATGACCTTGCACAACCGGATTCTTGGTTTGCAACATGCGAGCCAAATTTCAAAGAACACATAATTTAGTCACCTCAAAAACTTCGCCAAATTCACATCTGAGGATCAAAGCTGGACCTTCTTTCGTTCTTAGCATGGCCACCAATAAACTGATCAAGGTATTTAGCTAAAAAAGTTTTCCAACTTCAATCTACAAATGTTTTCCCTCTTTTCATCAGCTGCTTCTCATCGTGACCCTGCTGCCCTTACAAAACACCTACTTCGGTTGCGCTTCCCACCATTTGCACCATCACGCGCACTTTTCCAAATGTCTCTACGCACAGCAACCGGGCACGGTCACCTGCTTGCGAACGGTAACACAACCCACCGTTACGGAAACGGTTCCGGTAACAAACTTTGCCACCATCACTAATACCGCAAGTACGTACACCATCATCACGCCGACCCCGGTACAGCTTACCGAAATGTCTACCATAACGCTTTCGACTACGATCTCCACCATTACACCGAGCACAACCATTACCAGCATCACTACGAATACGGTCACTTCCACACCACCGCTAGTGCCGACTACGATTAGCACCACCGGCATCATACTTGTCTCGTCGACAGTCGTTGTGCGAACAACGGTCACCACCACCTCCACTAGCTCCATTATTTCGACAAGAACTTCCAGAATTCCTGTGTGTAATTAGTAATTCGCAGTGTACAGTGTGTACGTCCAGTGTGAAATGTCACTCGCGCTGTCTAGCGCGGATCGTATAATGAATGAATGCAATAAAATTATTATTATCTGCCAGCGGTGTAGATTGATCCCGCCTCTAACTGCATTCTTTTAAGGGAATGCATGGTTTTGTCGTAAATCACTGGTTAAGTGCAGCTGCTAGTGGTGTCATCTCAGAAGGTTTTGCTTCTACCAGTTTCTTTTTACAGGTTTTAAAATATTAACAAAAAATTTAAAATTTTAGCATCTTTATTCAACATTCATGCAATTCATGTTGTTCAAATGGCTTGTGTAATGTACTGTTTCAAGAGCTCAAGTTCAGAGGTGTATGCATATTGTGGCTTCAAAAACGTTCAGGTTGTTACAGACTTAAAAGACCATTTGACATCGGTCTAATAGTATACTGGCATACTGATACTACGTAGTATGATAGTCAGTCCTCTCTACGGGGGAAAGGTCCGGATTGTTAAATCACAGATGCATAGTGTTAGAGGCACGGCTTCATTAGCTTTAATATAGTTTATTTTCGTGGACCAGTAAAACCGAGTAGAACCAAAAAAAAAGTCCTCTATTAGTACCTGATTTCGCTCGTTCTCGTTCGGATTTATTCGCGATCAGTCGAGCTATCTCCCTTACTGATCCCAGGGCAAGCTCGTCCTGCCCTTTTCCGATTCTTCTTCCTTGTCTTTTCTTCTCCTGTTTTTCCTATACGCCTTCTGACAGCCCTATTGACAAAATCTGCTAACTAAGGCACTTTTAAGGTAATTTGTATTGACAAATCCCTTAGTAGTGATTATTAAGACAATTTTGTCAATAGGGAGGGCGATGGGATCGTTATAAAAATTCCCAAGACGTAGGAAATATATTCGCAAAAATGAGGTAATTTTTAAATAATTCCATAATTTGGTTAAGGATTTACTTAGAATGTTTCGGATCCCATTAGGTCTAAGACAACATCGATCGCATGTTGGCTCTATAATCATCACAAAGATATTTTCATCTCCAGAAAAACAAAAAAAATTTAGTTGTATGCCGTTAACATGAAGGGTTTTCATCTCCCTTCTTTCTACAAAACCACGACAGCTTATGTAAGTTGACGATCGTTGACGAGCCACACCTGTTTTCAGTGTTATCTTTTACCATCTCTCTCTCCACCAGGAACAGGTTTACTGCCAAGTGAGATTGAGAATCCTCATTCTTTTTTTACAATTCGGGACTTTCTGATGTTTCCCTGACCTTTGTCAGGAACACAATATCTTCATGCTCTCTCCGTATCAAAGAGCTTTTTAAAGTACATAGCACCCTTGATTAGAGCCCATCAGTAAACCGAATTTTAAGTTCCTTTTTAGTTCACTAACGTCATCGTATTCAAAACTTCTAAACCGATTGTGTTAAAGTGATGGTATCGCAATCCTTTCTTTAAAAAAATGCATCTTCTCATGTACCCGGCTCTACAAACAATAAAACTTATTCTCCAGCCCATATTCATAACCAGAATGGGGACTGCATGGTTTCCAAACCCTCTTTGATGATAACGTGAAGTGCCCATTGCTTATAAATGTCAACTACGGTACGCTTGGAACTGTTCGGTCGTTAAACGCTCGACGACTCGGAACAACCTTCAAACCGCACGGCGGCTCACGCATCCAATGTGTTCATTAGAATGTGCGCGCTCAGATTGTACGCTCATCGTGCAGAATCTGCTCTTGCAGCAGCATTCGGACGGGTCAAAAGAAACACCCCCAAAAAAGCCATACACACACGCACTCACAAAATCAACTCAAAACGCGTAAAAGCCGCAGCAAACCGTAAACCCATGATGTCAAACAGCATCAGCACCCGAAGCAAATAATCAAACATTTTCGCATAAAATTATCACTTCCCCCGGGTGAGGCTTCATGCTCATGCCTCTTTTACACCTTGCCACCGTGAAGAGATGACCGACTGATGTGTGTGTGTATGTGCGTGCCGGTAAGGTGTGGAACCCGAAAAAAACTGCGCCGGAACGTAACACTATGCTGAAAGAAGTGGAGTACCGCTGGTGATGTCAACATGGAGTGGAGTAAAGCATTTAATGATAAACGATAATGATGGTCGATCGTTTCTGATCCCCGTGGGCCTCGCGCCAACTCCAGCTTCTAATGAGCTAGCTCGATCTAGCCGTTATTCGCTTTGTTTTTATTTTGCACCACCTATGCATGCATACATTCGGGCGTATATTATTTTCTATTAATATGCGACCCCTTCCTGGCAGGATCCAATGTCAACCGTTCGATCGAAAATCATTAATTTTGGTTTTAAAAACAAAAATAAAAGCGTTTGTTTCAAAGCTATCGCGCTGCGAGGAATTTCTATCTTTATCCTCGCCGCAGGGTTTTGAGGAAAAGATACAGCAAATTGCACTTGCTTCATGCAGCAAAGGATTGTGTCATTCTCGTGTCTATAAAAACTTCACAACTCACCGAAAATGTGTACGTGTGAAGCTTGCTTGAAACAAAAAAACACCACTTTTAGCCGTCTTGCAGAAGCCCATTCTTATAACTCCCTATCACTGTATCGCTCATTCTTTATCTCTAATGATGATATATGAGAAACGAGCGCCGTCTCGAACATCCGCACCATGCAAACTTTGACCTTTACGGCGAAGAAAATATGAGTCAATTTTGGTTCCTTATCCATTTTTTGTCTTTGAAGTTAATTACATTGCCAACAAAAATAAAACTCTAAAAACAAACACATTATTAATGATCGATAAGAATGGTGAGTAACGCTTATCGGCATTCAGCGCAAGTCGCCGTGCGATGAATGGGGGAACAAAAAATTGATCTATTCTTTCCATTTCGCTCAGAGTTGAAACAATAAAACGCAAATCTTAATTTAACCATTAGCCGTCAAGTTTTATGTCAGTTTCATCACCACCAAGCGCAGCAAACAACACAATCAATTTGCATACGAGTCGCGCTTACCGTTAGCACGCCAACGATTCTGCACGGTTGATCCAATTCTGGTTCAAAAATAGAACGTCACCAAATCGCGAGCAAGATTGATTCTGGGCCTTTATTTTAAAAGCAGTAGAATTTCCAAAATTTCCAAAAACCACATTCACGGCAAGTTTCATTCCATACGCTCCAAAAGAATCCTTGTATCCAAGCCATTCTCATGGTTGGCCCGTCCCATCCATTCAGCAAGTGGTCGAGGTTGTCGATCGAGTTAAAATTAGTTAAATGTTAAAACTGGATACACGGCGATGGTATACGCGACAGCGACCCGGAGCAGACGTCAGACAAGCAACGGCCGAGGAGCAGGAAACCCACCCGAGTTAGACATTTTGCATAAATTTCCTCGCCCCAAGCGAGGTGATCGTTTTTTTTTTTTTTTTTTTTGTGGGTATATTTTTATTTTCTGCTGCTTCTAATTCCATCCTCTCAGAACTGGATTTGACGGAATTGATCAACTTGACGCAAAAATTTGCTACAAGGACGAGAAGGCAAAGATCATCCTCGTGTTTGGACGCACAGGATGAAGCTCGTAAACACATCGAGCTAAATTCCACGCTCTGCTCTGTGTGTAAAATACGGAAATAAAGAAAACAAAGTTTGCCTATCGCTGTTGGACAATAAAATACAACGATTTTTTTTACACTGCTTTCAGGGAAAGTAAACGCTCGCTAGACTGAAACCAATAAAGTAGAAAGTTTGGAACGATCAACATACTAAAACAACATGTGCTGTTTTCTTTTAGACCCTTCTGGAAGCTTTTTTGCAGATAACAATCAATCGTGCCAAAGAAACCTCTTCAACAAGTTGCCTTTTGTTGCCTGTGCATCCGCATGATGCTTCCCGCCATGCGTTTTGGATGTCGGTTGGACGCAAGAAAATCTTTTTCGCTCCTAGTGAACCACATGCGGATTGCCGAATAAACCGTCTCCTTGATATTCAAACTGGTTTAACCCTGAAGCGTATTAAATTGTTTCTTCCTTTCTATTTGAGCGATAATTCAAGCCGGGCAGGGACTTTATGATTACCACAAACTCTCCACCCATCACTATCACGCTGAAGATCAAGATCATTCACATTGGCTTTGGCCTAAGTTTTGAGAATTAGGCGTACACCGTGATGACTCACGCTACACCGCTTGGTTGACAAAATCGAGCCGAACCATGACCGAACCATGTGGGAAAAAGGTGACGATGTGATCTACATGTTGACACATTTTCATTCTCACATGGGGATTTTTTATCGCGATTTTGCATTAGATAAGAAGCCTTGAGTTCGTACGGGAGCATCAGCCTCTCGGGAACATTCAGAATACAGGCTGAATTCATTCAGCTTGCTGTGATTCAGCTTGATATTCTTGTCTGTAGTCGAATGAAGTCGTAATACTCAAAGTTTCTATATAGCTAACCAACCAGTCATCCTTCTGCAGTACTGCAATCGGTTACGAAAAGTGCAGACAGTATGTGTATGAATTTCTTTAAATTACCCACCGGCGCGAGAGTAAATCGAGGGGAGAGGGAGATTTGTACACTGGCACTTGTGATGAGCACCTGAGCATCAGGTAAACCGTGGGTAGCATTAAATAAGAGAGATGTTTACAAAAGGGGCAAAGGGTACAACGACTGTATGGTCAGCCATATTAATGATGCTGCGAGAAAGAGAAGAAACGCTTCTTCTTTTTGTATCGTGGTCAAGATCGCCAAGGGAGAACAACCCTACGGCGAGAAGTTACTATACATATGGGAGCTAGGGGCTCGAAAGAGGCGTTAAACAGATCTTTTGGTACATTACATTTAGATGTTTTATCCATGATTTACTTCTTTACTTCTTTAGCAGTAGTTTGTAAGTAGTTTGTTATTGATGCTCAACTTATTTAAACTATAGTCAAAATTTAGAAAATAAAAATCACAACCATCTCGGTTTGTTTAAACTTGTTCAAACAGTCCTGTAAAATAAATTATTTTCTATATTAGTGTCACCATCTCATTTTTTTCTGTATTATATCTTAGTTGCGTAATTCGACTAGTTTAATTGTATTTACTTTTCTTTTATTATTCTGTTTCATTAATCTACAGTTATTTGATTTTAAGCATCATTTGATTGATTTATTTTCTGCAGTTTAAATAAGTACACTTTTCTTATCTCATAAGAACAGTCCTATATTAAACTTTAAAAAAATGGTCAAGCAAGGCTCCTGCTTCTGTAAGTGAATTATGTAAAGAACGACCAATAAAATTCTTTGCAAAGTACATAACAAATTTGAAACTTTTTAAAAATAACCCTCAAATAAAATAAACTATAGACAATACAGCGTAAGCCGCCATACTAAAAATAAAAATAAAAATAATAAAATAAAATAATAATAAATAATATGACATAAATAAAATCCTTGCATTACATTTCTTCATTAAAACATTTCTCAAAAAAAGCCTCCAAAGCGCTCCAGTCTCCCCGCTAGTGTGCGTCCACTATCAACTGGCAGTATCTAGCCATCGACGAGCAGAGCTTGTTTCGATTCATCGGCTCACCGGTACCTGAGCCGCACCTATATAAGCATCCTGCGACGGGTGAAAAAATTTCAGTTTACCACTTAATTTTCGGTCGGCAACAGCCGGCATATCTGTTCTGTCCGGTGACCGGTCTTCCCTGTTCCGTGAGGTACGTGGCACACCAAACCGTGAAGAGTGAATGCTTTTCCCGCATGCATGTGTTAGTGTTGTTTGTCTGTGGCTGGAGTAGAGTGGATATTTAATGGATTTTAGAACAAAGTGATCACGCAAAAGACGTTGGTGAATATTTGCAGGGCAACGAAAGGATACCGTACTTAAGTCGAGTAACGAATCTCTACAATCTACAGTGACTACCGGACAGTTGCGTGAAAAATGGTGAGTGAAGAATCGATACGCCTATTAGTAGTGAAAAATCGAGTGCATCCTAAAGCCATTCGTACCGATAACCATCGGCGAGAAGGTCGATAGGTTGTGAAGCTGGTTTTTTTACATTCAACGAGCGGGAAGTGCTTCTACGTCAGTGGAACTAATATGCGATGCATCAAAGTGCAAGTAACTGTGCGCAACCGGTCGCGATAGGCCGTGAAATGCACGTGAAAGGCGTCATCCTACGAGGCGGTGGCAATTAGTATTACCTTGACCACCTAGGACATAACATGGTGAAGCGGACTAACTAAGGTGATCGGATTCTGTGTCACGGAGAGCTCGAACTTCAGGCTCGTCGGTGATCTTGAGTGAACTTGAATACATTCACATCAATTTCATCCCAATGTCAATAACAGTTGTGTGATATTTTATTAGAAAATTTAAAAAAATATCATTCAAAACACGTGTTTCAAATATCTTAACTTTCAGATGGCAGATACTGACATTCGCCAATCTATGACGTGTGCTGCAAATAACAATTGACAGGTTTTCGGACTATCAGTCAAGCTCCACTTGTGCAGATGCTAATTCTGCTAATTTAATGCTTTCGTAGCCTTTCCTTTGGAGGCCGTTTACGTTCACATTAGCAAGTCTCTAATCTGAAACCATCGACTACGGGGCGTAAACGATTGTTCCTTCCACACATACACACAGGCGCTTAGCATTTAAATCACTCTGTGCCTTATCATAGACTGCGATGATGAATAAATAAGCGGATTTTCATATTTTGTGTGCATTTTTAATAAGAAGCTAGGAAGCATAAGCTGGTTGATGGTATTGAAATGGTTTTAACTACATTCCGACAAAACGTCAATGTTGCGCCACATGGTACTGTCCACGGTGTGAGTGTACAATTGAGGCATATAAAAAGATTTTAGTATTTAGCTTTACAACGCACGTCACAAAACTAGATACTCAATTTTTTCTTAGCTGCCCAATAAACTAATCCCATAAATCATAAACAAATCATGCAAATAAGTCAATTTCGCCATTGCGTGAAAGATCAGTTGTTGTTGCTTTACAAATTCACGGACAAAATTGTACCTCACTGTGGACGGCCATATAAAAAAAACACACACACACACACAAATCCCTCGAAGATCGTTTCCCCGTGTGGTCCCCAAAACCCAACCTTTGCATTGTGATGACCGGTGACCAGGCCTTAAGCCTGTCTTTCTCACATTACCATACACGAGACCGCACGAGACGAAACAGATGTGTAAGGGTGGTCTGGGTACCTGTAGCGCATCTTGCGCTGCGTAAATTGGCTCCATTGCTAAATCACGCTCAGCCCTCAGGTGGTGCACCTCCACGACTCCATAGGGACAATGGGGTGCTCCAAAGCTGTCCAAAATCTTCAGTGTCCAAGTCTGCGTCATACATATTAATTCACTCTGACAGCAACAACAGCAACCCCACAAAGAATCGGTTGAAATGTATCTCTCGCCATAACTTGGTCATCTCGAATCGTCGTACAGTCTGTCAGGGTCAGGCTGTTCGGTCAGGGAGAGTTCAGCTGTAGTCAAATAAAATAAACTATAACTTGATTTTTAACAAATCATACTTATTAACGATACAGCACTTACCCTACAAGGGTACGAGTGTGCGTTGGACACAAGTCATAAAGTGGGTATTCCGCAGTAAAACGTTCCCAGACGTATAAATTCCTGCCCAACTTCAAGCAGTTTATTTTCTTGCTCTTATCGTGCTCCTGACATCCTTGCAGCACAGAAAGCCAAGCCCAAAAAATAGCTCTTCTTGTCGATAAAAAGCGATCACCACATCCAATCCAACTGCAGCATGAACAGACATACACTTGCGTTTCGGATGCAGCCTGAGCATCATTAAAATGGGAAGATCATACTCACCAGTGTAACTGGTTGAGCTCGCACAAAAAAGCCAGTTTCCAAGTTCGACGAGTTTGTTTCGTTTTGCACTTATTTACCTTTTAGCCATCGGCAACCTCCAGTGAACCTGGCTGGGAAACTTGTAAAACATATCCACACGCGTAGGGTCACGTACAATTGGACTTTCGCTAAAGCAACGACCAAAACCTGACCCAAAACACGCACACGATCCAACGCACACACACACACACCGACCGCTCAGAACTGACTGACTGACGGATGGAAGCTGCGGAAGAGATAAATTGCTTCCCATTCATCAACCGGCACTAACGGGGCGTGCTGTTGCATGAGAAATTTGCACAAATTTACCGACAACGCTTTCGAGCACGGTTGACAATGTTTTATCATTTTCCAAAAATCTGACACACACACACATTGATGATCATTATTAATCATGGCCAGTCTTTTCCTTGTAAGCTTTTTCCTTGCTTTAGACGTTAGTCACGATGCTTTGAAATGTTTAAAATTTGAAGAGGCGTAAAACACGCTCCTAAAATCAGTTTTAACATGAGAAAAGAAAGCTTTTTTTTATGCTACCAAAAATCTCTCACTTTCATCTAGTGAGTAGCTGTTCTAGCGGGTTACCTATTTTGCGTGCATGACGCATGCTTTTGCATAAAACAAAAGCCGCCCCCGGGGAATGGCTTTGCTGTATCAGCTTACATCTCATTTTCCTATCAAGGTTCCTACATGATGAATGCACATTTTTCTACAATTTATCACAAACAAGCGGAAATCATGTTGTGCGTTTTGTACTAACGCAGCGTGCAATCATGCATCCCCTCGGTTCCCTACAGCTCACTACGAACGCGATTTGCATTTTTCCACCAAAATTAATGAGCAAAACAAATCATCCTCTTGAGAGGCTGCAATGAGTGGGTGCATGAGTCTTCGATTATTTTTTTTATATGTGTGTTTTGTATAGCAAATCATGTGGTTTTTAGCGCTATGAAATGCCAAATTTGTTGTACGTCTGGCCGGACGAATACTACGCCCCGCTTGGTGTGTAGTAAACTACGCTCGAATTGATTTATTGATGACGGGTGGGGACGCCCGTGCTAAGAGTTATGAGGCGGATGTTTTCGGCGGTTTTAATTGAGATGCTAATTAGTGGTATGAGATGAAGATGGAGGAAAAGAAACGATGAAACTGCATATGATTAGTTTAAGCTGCTGATGCGCGACGTCGATTGTAGTTCACACGAGCCGCACGTATGAAAGATGTGAAATGAGGATCAACGAAACTGTGCTTAAGTGTTGGAAAATATTCTTTAAATTAATAATTTTTCCCCTTTAGCACTACCATTTCGCGAACCATTTCTTTATCTTCCAATTAAATTAATTCCATAACATGAGAAAAGTCATTAACAATACGGCACCGGACCGTCATAATTAATTATAAATAAATAAAAATGAGAAAAGTCATTAATTTACTGACTAGTTGGGACTGGGTGATGTCTTTCGTGAAATAAGTCGATCGAAAAGGTCGAAAAGGGTTGTATGACATCAGGGCAATCAATTACAATTGATATTTTAACTACAGACATTAAAAATAATGAACAGTTACTCAAATTTCAGCTTAAATCCAAAATCTGAATATTCTCTCAATCTTTGAGCAATCAATCAGCGATACTTTTCATCCTCGTCCTAGAAGATCCTGATACTATTTAGGATCAGGATCTCCTGATGCGACTACTATTTTAAGAGCCTTCCAAGCTTTTCATCTACTAAGGATTTTAATATACTTCAAGTAAAACAGTCTAACAGTTATGTGGTGTGGCAGTATGTTGAATTCCTATACACCTACTGAGATACTAAAATCTTTTAGAAATATCTAAAAAAATCTATGACGTTTTTCAAATCGTTACAAATGTAACGCCGTTACTGTCCTGAATTATATTGCTAGTATTGCTAGAATGTTTCAACATAATTGAAAGTGCCTAATTAATAGATGAAGTTCCTCATGTAACTCCTTGTTCTCATTGATCTCTTCGATCGTCCATAATCATCAGTGTCTAGATATTGATTAATTCAATGCAAATTATTAATTTCGGGATCATTGTCAAAATATCAACCTATGTTGACTTTTTTCTTACCATACTAAATTAGAAATATGGAAATAACAGGAATCAGAGTCGCACTATCAAGAGGACAAAGCGGCTTACGAGACAAAATATGCATCAGCAGATATACATGTTTGTTGGCCAATTGAACTTCGAGCGTAATTAATTATATTTTATTTCTAATGACCCCAAAATACCTTTCAAATGTCACTCAACCATTTATTTATTTAAATACTTCCTTCATAATCCCTCGGACATTTTAATAAGCTTCATGCAATCAAACATCTCAATAGTGCAATAAAATTGTAAAGCTTGTCCGTAAAAATACTAAGAACAAATTTCGAACTACCCATCCAAATCCAAACTACTGCATGCAGCCAATGTTTCATTTATTTTTCAACTGTTGCATCTTCTCGCGAACAAACATCCTTGCGCATTGGCAACGATCATAAAATCGTGTGTGTGCTCCTTCTGACAACATTTTTGCCAATCCGATCGCAAGCGAAGCACACCCGAGTATTATTAGCTAAATACTACCCATCGGGCTTACCGTCCAGCTCGCCCCATAGATGATCGATCGCAGCGGGAACAGGTTTTCCGGCCGGTGGTTTCGTGGGCAGGTGAGACTTCTTCAAGGTCGTCTGCCCATCCACAGCATATTACGCGTGCGTACCGGGGCTGTGGTCACTTCCTCACGCATCTGCCGATGAACCTGACGATGAGCATGGATTCCGCCCAGTGCCGCACGTTATTTATTCAACCGATTCGAACCCAACTCTCAATGTCAACCTGTCATCTCTATGGGGATAAAGTATTGATTGTCGTTTTGGTGGGGCCACGCTTTTTTTTCCCTCCATTATGCTAACACAAGAAGATTCCGTAGCATTTCGATGTGTGTATGATTTGTGAAGTATTTCGATCTGCTCAATTCTTGGAGACTCGAGTGGGTGAATAAGGCTCGAACCTTTATCGCAATTCTAATGACTCTGCCGATAGGTGTGATAGGAAACGAAACAGAACGATCGAGCTCCTCAGGGAGGGGTGATGATGATTTATCATCATTAAAATTGTAATGACCGAGAAGATGTCCCAAACAATATGATCGAGTTTTAAAAATTCATTTTTCACCACTTGCTTCGCTCGAAGATGATTGAGCCGGTTTCCTTTTCAGTTCCTGTAATCCGGCTAGCTATTCATGGAATATTTTCATAACAAATTTCTCAGCAACAGTCTCAGAAGCCGCCATACATTATTTAAATACTATAACTTGCTGGTCCAGTTTGAGGATGCTTAAAATGCTTTTTTCAGATGTTTTTCAGTTTGTTTGTTGATTGCCGAAAAGGTTTTTTTTGGGGGGAACAGAAACAAACCACCATATACTACACGCAGCCTAAAACCAAACATGTTTTACAATGGCAACCAGCTGTCTAAGCATCTTCATTCCGTAGCCCTGCACGTCAGAAATAGTTGGTGTTAATGAAAAAAGCTACTCACAAAACGGCAAATAGCTCATCCAGAAATAGCTACAACCTGGTGCTTTGTAACTTCCATTGATCATTAAGCGATTGTTTCGAAGCGTTCGGACGGCTGTGGCAAACAAAAACCCCTGTACCAACAACGACAGGAAGCGATCAACCGAAGGACACGCCGAACACACATGTTTGTGCTTATCACGCTGCACGGGCATCACTTTGGCTTCTTGCCACTTTCGGGTTAAAGTTCAGTTAAACACGCTGTTTCAGCGGCATCATTATGGCGCAACATTGAAGCTTTTTTGTACATACGCCGAAAATGTAAACCCCTTTGCTGGCCTCCTGTGCGGAACATTTTACCGTTTCTAGCTTCGCCTGTCATGTTCCATATGGAGATGCTATCTGCAAATCATACTGGCGATCGGCAAAATTACCATGTACCATTTATTGCATTTCTGGCACCCATAATAAGGCTCGATCGATCGATTCGATTACATGTGCATAGGATCGTCATGCATCCCGAGACTGCACAGGTTTTACTGCAAAGGTGATTAATGTGTAATAATTATTTAAAACGTCTCAGACGGGACAATCATTTTGCAGCCCGCGTACACTTGTACGTACGTCAAGCATCTGTTCCATCGAGCAATAACCAGTTTTCGTTTATTTGTAATTAATTTCTGTCCACTTTATATTTTTCCCGGCCAGCTTCCCATCTTGACAAAATACCCAAAGGAATGTGCTGATTACACAATATTAATCTTCTTTACCAAAACCATACATGCAGGAAGATTTGCAAACAGATTTAGCTCAAATGTCAACACAAGCGCTGGAACCTTCCTTGCGTCCTATGATCTCATCGATTCGATTCGGTTGTGGAGCACCCGATCCGAAACATTTACCATTAACATAAATCTACTATAACTGACCGAAAGCACTTCTAGTGTGTGGCACAGTGTGTTCCTTCTATACAAACAACTCCCCATCTCCAATACTAAACATTAGACTGCAACGGGACGAAAGCGACGAACCCTTTTTCGGCGATCTCACGGTCACCGAAATGGGTGGAGCATGTGCTATCACACGTCCGAACTTTCCCACTTGCAGTAGAATGCTTTCAATCAAGTTCAATGCTAAATGCCATCGATGCATTCATCGCGTCCCCATGTCTACCATTTTTATTTGCGTGTTTTGTGGTGTCCTCTAAATAAACCATTCCATGGAGACATTTTTTTTCGCTCCTTCCTTCTACTCAAAACATTTTTTTTATTTCATCGGACGTTTTAACGTTAGGACGTTGTTTACGTATCTTTTCGAAAGATTTGTTTCGTTTGCCTGTTTTGCACCGTACCATCCCGAATGGGGCTATTTTTGTGATAATAAAATGCAAATTTCAGCATGAACGCCCGCGAATCGGACACCGCGGGTCTACATTTAGAAACACGAGTGGATGAAAATAAGCATCCGTAGAAATAGCTCCACCACACCAAGGAATAAGAGTGATAATGAGACAGCAAGAAGCAACGCAGATGAGTGAAGAGGCCAGCGCTTGCTGGACGAAAGCGATAAACATGTGGCGGTTGCTGACGGCAGTCCCAACGGAAGAAAACCGGTTGACACTTGGCTCACAGGGCTGGCTGGTGTGGTTCTTCGGGGTTTCTTAGCACAAATTTTTAATTTGTCCACGATCAAAGCAAAACCTGCGAAGCACAGCTCGGCCTGTCGTCCCCAGGTGGGTCATCTTTTGAACACAAGGATACACCTTGACTTTCGAAGTACGCGTCTAACGTGAGTTTTTCGAGCTTTGAAGCTTGAAAATAAGTTCATTGGACCCTGGGACACCTTGGGAGGGCTGGTTTTTGTTGCATGTTTGGATCCTCGTTCCCGGATGCTGCGATGACAGGGAGTGGGATATATTGATTTGGTTGTCCATTTCCTGATACAGCGGTCGGCATTAGTGCATATAATGTCCTTCCAAGAAATCCTTTCGAAAAGAAGTACTCAGCAGGATGAGATAATTGGTTTGAATTCGGTTGAGAGCAGATCTTGAAGGTTCTTAAAGCCAAATTTTGATTTTTATTAATCTGCTAGTTAATATTTCAAGGTCCTTTGAATGTACGAAGTACAATATACGGAAATTCTATATTTCAAGAGTTGATTGGCATAATAATGTATAAAATGTATAGATTTTCATCGGCATTCAAATAATGATCATGAATTCGACTGATTTACCCGTGGCCTTCTTCTTCTTGGTTTAACGAACTACTGGTCGCTCCGGCCATCTATTGGCTTACTAGACTTGGTGACTTTGGGCAGCCCGCTGGTATAGGCGACTACGGCGGCGGACTCCAAACGACAGGCACGAGTTTAAAACCCATCCGGGCCGTCCCCACCCGTAGTGAGTTCTTTCCTGACTTTCCTGATGTGGTATCGGCAAGTCTAGGAAGCAATTTGATGGCCAGCGTGACCTAAAAGGTCGATAAGTCAAGAAGAAGAATACTTGATTAGTGAAGACCGGTGACGCTGTCGTATCACCACCCGTACCGCTCGAGTTAAGCTCACATTCTCTATTCTGAAGATCTGTAATAGTGGAAAGATTTCGACATCGCAACAGTCTTGTTTAACAGTATAATGCTACAAAAACTGAAACACAGATAGTCTAACGCTTAGTCGTACCTTTATAATTGTCAAATTTTTGGTTTTGATAGAGTATGATAGAGACATAGGACAGGGATGCACCACTCTACCAAATTTACTGTCCTAGCCTAGAGAGAAGCCGTATCACGACGTGTTTGTGGAAAATATTTTTTCGACTTCGTTTGATGGACCTTACCATGTCAATTAACAGCCTATATGAAGGAACAACTGACAACAAAACATTGCAAGGATCAACAAACTGCCAAAACAATAATCAAGTTTCATCAAATGATCGATATCTCTAGAATGCAGGATTTGATTGAATTAACTCAGAAGAAGCATAATCGAAAGTTATTCTATTTTTTGAAATGTCGTGTATAGCAGCTTTATTGAGAATTCTTTATTAATCATTATTCCTTCGACAGATCCTTTTGACATTTCAATCTTCTTTTGTGCTACAACTGTAATTATTTTATTACCCTCTTCATTGCTAATCCTACCTAACCCGCATGGGATCGTAATGTGCAATATACCAGCGCTTCGCTATACGCAAAATGTAATTACGTCTCTCAAAGTCATACAACACAACGCTTCGTCGTTAGGTTTGCTATCCACTGTCCGCTACCTTCGTGATCTTCGCCTCGTTCATCTTCCTTTAACCGTCGGTAATGAAAAGGATGTCGGCAAGGTTGCGTCGGTGCTTAATCAAATCGCATCGATCGCACCCGATCAGCAGGCGCTACATTCTACGCCCAAGGAAAACGTACCCACCATCCAAAACCGGATAAGTCACTCTCGGGGCAACCCCGTGGCCAAGAGGCTCCCTGGTGTCATGCTTGTTCTAGCCTGTAAATTTAGCAACACACACGAGCAGCGAAAAGCCAGCGGGCCGTGAAAGCGATTCTGCAACGCAACGCAAGATTCGCTAACCGACGCGTCCCTTATTTTACATTCATTGCCCATTTGTCTATTTGAAGTTTTGTTGCTGGTGATGAGCTGGTTAATCAAGGTGCCATTTGCATGCGTAGATCCGCCACACTTGCTGGACACTTGGCTCACGGTAGGAAACTTTAACACGATGTCATTGATGGTGTAAATAAGATGTATACAGAGGGTAACAGCGTTGCAATTGCATTATTCACTTCCATACCTATCTCACTCGCACGATCGCAACACGATCACCTACCAGTGAGTATGACCACACAATGTAAATGAGTTGTAGCTAAGATCTGCGAAGAACGAAATGAGACTAAACAAATGGTAGTAAAGCAGGAGCGACGCTGGATGAGAGTAAGAAGCTGCCTAGGAACGGCAAATGATGATCAAGTTGTTTGAATAAACTCGTCAGAGGATTTACCAAACAAACCAAACTACCAATTCATGACGCAACGATCTCGTGTGCCCATGCAGCGATCTTATTTGCAGAGAATGTACGATGACATTTCCTGCGCATTGTACAGCCCACGTAGTGATGAATGAATGAATTTTGTCCATCAACAGCTAAACAAAGCCTTTGCCGATTATCAGACCTCCAAATCTAACTGTGCATTTATTTGGCAATGATAATCATGTACCGTTTCGGGGGAGGGTTCCCATTCAATCAATTCTCACGCATCCTCGCATGGCTCTAATTGATGGATCAATTGACCGTTTCCTTCGACTGGCCGTCGCCCGGTAGCAAGCAAACAGACTTAACCTTTGTGCGGCCACATGCATTTCATTAGCGCGATTTATGTATGTCGCCGTTCGGCTGTACGTTTGGATGATCCCTCCACGATTACAAGCTGATTGAGGTCGTTTTGCAGGCATGGAGGGAGGAGAACTTTGATAAATATTATGCACCGAAACGTCTGCGTATTACCTTCACCGAGTGATATTTATGAATTATGGGCCAATATTTGCATGCACATTTTGGATACTTTGAAGCAATTTACCACAGCGTGGGAAGTAGTGCTGGAGAATCAATTTGCTGTCGACTTATGTTCATTAATATTCAGATTATTTTTTTTTTAAATCATGTTGTAACTGTTAAGATCCAAGTTTTTTTTTTTTTTTTTTTTGGATGGGAAAACATTGCACCGCTTAGCTAATTACTATTACAACTAACTTCTATTTTTTCTCTCATTTTAGATGCGTCAACTGTTACCCATTCTCTGTCTGGTGGCTTTATGTCACGCAGAAATTCCAGTCTTCGAAATTGGCTCGTTCCCTGCCGACACCGATACAAAGGCTGCGCCGAGTCAAAAGCAGGACCAATTTGGAGGATATGTCGTAGAGAAGCCCACGGAACAGCTCCCGGAACCGTCCAACCAATGTCAAGGTGGTCCGGACGAGTGTGGTTACAACTACGAACCGCCCAAGTGTCCATGGGAAGATGGCCAAGCGCAAACAACCACCGAAACGACGACCGAGTTCCGTACGGAAACGCGCGTACAGACAGAGACGGCCACAGTAACTGAAACCATTCCGACAACTATCACGACTACACTGACCAGTGCCACTCCGTTCTGTGGAGCTACCAATACTTATCTGCCACCGGATACGACGACTACTTTACCACCGGAAACTAATACGGTCACCGTAACGCAGCCACCTGTGACAACAACTAAAACATTGCCACCGACAACGACCACGATTACCTCACGGGGAACTCCGTTTACGACGGAGCGTACGATCACGCCGACAACCACGATCGTTATCAGCAAAACGCCTTTCGTGACCGCTACACGTACGGTAACGCCTACCTCGACAAACATTATCACTGCCAGCAGTGTTTCGATTACGCGCACGATCACACCGACATCGACGTTCATCTCGTACATGCCGTCTACGACGATCACCCGTACGGTAACGCCTACGTCGACTAATGTGTACTACGCCGACTCGGTCACCGTCAACCGTACAGTGACACCGACGTCTACTAACGTCTTCTATCTACCCTCGACAACGGTCAACCGCACCGTAACGCCTACCTCCACGAATGTGTTCTACGCCAACTCGGTCACCGTTAACCGCACCGTAACGCCTACCAGTACCAATGTGTTCTATCTGCCATCGACTACGGTCAATCGTACTGTAACACCTACCTCAACCAATGTGTTCTACGTTGCCTCGGTAACGGTAAACCGTACCGTAACGCCTACCTCTACTAGACTCTTCTATCTCGACTCGGTCACTGTGGATAGGACCGTCGTTCCGACGTCGACCGTTGTCATTACCCTGGACACGACACGTACCCAGACGCGCACGGTAACACCGACGTACGTTGTGCAGCAAACGGCCGATACGGCTACCGTTACTAGGTAAGTAACGCTTGGTTGTTACAGTATACTAAAGGTATAATCATTAATAAACGATGTGTTTTTTTCTTCTGTCTTCAGAACTCTTACTCCATCGTTCGTCGTTACGGAAAGCGTGCCAACGGTAACGCTTACACGCACATTCACTCCATCCAGTGTTTTAACGACGACGGCCGCTACAACGAACGTAATCACACGCACCGTTACACCGCAAGCAACAAGCACCACCACTGTTACGGCCCCTGTTCGTACCATCACTCAGACAGCGTCCACTACCGTCACCGTTACGCCTAAGCTTTCGGTAACACCTACCATCTACTCAACCGTTACATTGCCACCCGTCATCAAGACCGTTTGTGAACCGGCCCGAACCTATCTGCCCGATCCGGGTGTAACGACCATCACCCGCACACAGACGGAAACCAAAACGGAAGTATCGACAACCACCGTAATCGCCTGCACGCCTACCAACGCATACCTGCCGGTAAAGGAAACCGTAGCCGCCAATCAGCTATCACCTGCCTTTGCCCGCGTACCGAATCTACACCGTGAAGTACTGCCGCCCCAGGACGATGAACGTCAAAATAAGATCTGGAACGCTTAATACTCATTAGTGCAGGGTAGAGCGAAACCTTTTACCTTGTATCTTTGATTAATAGAAGCAGGAATAGGAGAAGCAGATGAAAGAAGAACAAATACTCAATACCTTCGTTGCTAAGTGTGGATTAGTACGGGTGCGGGCTTGACACACTGTACCCATCCGCTTATCCAGTGATTAGATTGTAGTAAGAATCCGTCGCTAGGACACGTAAAACAATGTACATAAATTCCCCGTACCCGGAGAGGAACGAAACACGATCGTTGGAGTTGTTGCATCCCTTATTTCTACTCCCCTTGCCTCATCGTTGTTTCCCGTACGTCCTTCGAACGGAAGTAACGCCTAGCTGTGACACCAGGACCACTGTACACTGACTGCGCGCTTGTACCAGCCTCCCATTTTCAGCGAACAGCCAAAACCAATAGCAGCAACCTGGTTGTGATTTTCACTTTAGTTATTGTGTGTAGAAGTGTAAGTGTATGTATGTGTGTGCGTGTGGTGTTCATTATGATTTCACAAAATAAAGTCTTTGATGTTTCAAAGGTAAATTAAGTGCAAGTTTTTCTTATACTTTATATAAGACTTTTTACATTTTATAAGACTTTCAGTTTCAAAAACTAAATACGCCTCTCTCTGGATGCGATTATGCGAAGACCAGCGCCATTGGCCGATGGCAATCGGTGTGTTGCTGACGGTAACAATAATATTGTTATATAGGATAACAATAATGTATAATATTGTTACATTATGTTTTCAGAGAGATAAAATGGTACAGCAAAGCATTAAGCTATTCAATACACAGATAAATGAACCAAGATATTTTGTTAATACAGTTTTAGGCTTTCCATAAAGCCCACTATGAGTATTTTATTTCAAAACAAATTAAACCATTTATCATTTTATCTAATCAAAAAATAGCTAAAAGACACATAAGCTAACATCACGTCTGTTCCAAGCATAAACGCCTACCAGTATGCAATTGGAAACCTTTCACCGATTTCACGCCGACTTTGGTGAAACCGTTGTGGTGGTCGATTTTTTCGTCGTTTCCTCCGCCAGCTTGCGTTTGTAGCGATAGCCGTCGTGATCGTCGTACGTCGGTGGCACTGCGTGAACGTTCGGCAGCGAGTGAACACCTCCAAATGCATCCGCACCAATGCTCGGCTCACCGAGCAAACGATGTCCTTGGAAGTTTTCGTCAAGCGCAGGAAGGAACGGTTGATGTGTTACGGGATGCTCCAGCACCGGGGGCAGAGATACCTGCGGCGGTGGGATGTAGGGTGGCGGCGGCGGTAGTGGTGGTTGCTGTACCTGAAGACCGTTGTTAATAATTACCGGATTCGGCAGGGGCAAAGGCACTGGCAGTGGAGCCGGTTCCGGTGGGAGATAAGTGTTGACAGCGGCACCACCACTAAAGTCTCCCTGTGAGAACACTGTCGAGACCACGGTTTCGGTAACGTACTGGATGACTGGGCTCGGTTGCAACACCAGGGTGCTTGTTTCCGTCACATATTCTAGCTGTGGAACGAACACTGTCGATACGGCATACTCGGTGGAGGTGATAAGCACCGGATTGACCACGGTGGAGGTCAAATAGTCCGTCAGGTACACCGTGTTGACGTCCGTAAAGAAGTGGTTCAACGTTTCGGTCGCATAATCCGTGACCGTTTCGGTGAAGACTTGTGGCACGCATTGTGGCGTGGGCCGTGGATAAAAGTATCCTTCCTGTGGTTCACACTTTGCACCGCCGATCAGTAACACCAGCAGGTGTATTAGCATCGAAAACGATAGCTTCCTCTGCAAGAACAAAAGCATCCTTTGTAGAACTGTATCCGGGGCGCCAGAAGAGTATCAAGAACCACTTACCATCTTTGGCAGCAGCATCTTTCCGACGGCTGACTGATTACGTATTCAATTTCGTTTTCCAACGGATTACGGCACAATTAGCGGACAAATTAACACCTGCTCCAGGCGGCTGCGAATGGGCGCGTCAACTGCGGAACCGGACCTTGGCACTCGAGTTTCACACACTTAATCCGCAGACAAATGCGTGTCTAGCTGTACGGCACTGAACGGCACACGGAACGGAACCGTTTAGATACTGGGTGGGAACCGAACTGTACTGATAAGCCGCCCGAACGGATGTGACATCCAGCCCTGATTTACCGTTAGACTTTATATACTTCGACCCACCGGTTAGGACATACGGCCACTACCCTACCAACCAGAAGGAGACACGCTTGAACAAACCTGGTTTTCGAAGGTGAAAATTGTCTCCACAAACAGCTTGCACAGAGCATGCTGCAATGGGGCGGACACAATTTGGGACAATTTTGTTGCAATTGAGCGAAAAGCGATGTCCCAACTTGCGTGATGCGTAACAAGCCAGTTGACCTACAGAGAAAGGGTTTTGAGGATAAACCAGCCATGCAACAGCGCATTTTCACACAATCCGGCGGAACATTACCTAAATTGAACGAATCCGGGGAACGAAGTGCCTGGATCATCCGTTTAGAGAAAACAATAATGTCTGTAAAACTATGGATGAAGAACGTGTCAAAGACGCTAGTGTAAGCAGTGCAAGATCTTCAGAGGTTATATTGCCACATAGGAAAAAGCATTAATAAGGTCAGTCAATACAGATGATCGTACATCATTTGTCTTTAGACATCTTGACGATATCTGCATAATTTCAGAATAATTACGAGCTGATAAGCGGTCCTGTAAAAGACGTATTCAATTCTTTAATCTGCCATGATGGTTTTGACCATACAGCGACATAAATCACAAAAATCGTTGCTCAAACACACGAAATGAGCCACATGGTAAGGCTTAGGAGTGTTGGCAACCAAACGATGGTCAGAAAGTTTATTGAAAGTTTTTTTAGAAACACAGTATACACGAAAGGACAATAGAGAAGCTGTGTTAACTGTGCCCCTGAATTTCTGTGATGCGATGGAATACCGAAAGACAATCGTTAAGCTTCATTGGGTTAGTTTTTAAATAGTTTAACTAGGAAGATATGTATTGGGTACGTCCATGCATTTTTTTAAAACACTCAAAGCAGCGAAAGTTGATGTAAATGCTCCATTTAATAATTAAATCCATTTAATTAGGCGGCCAAAAGAATATGCAGAGTTGTTCGCACCAGTTACTGGCGGTGTTTGGAGGTACTTGAAATGGACACCCCTGGGGGATTGCAAACTGAACTGAGGGGTGGATGCGTATGATTTTTAATCACAGGAGGTTTCCTAGCCGACGAGGCTCCCTGCTTGGCGAAGCTCCTCTTTTCAGTGAATCCCCCCCCTCTCTCCCTCCCTTGATTGTTGAGACCCCTGGTGGCCGCCACCTTCCTCCATAAGTTAATCCTCTTCACACCAGTGACTAAATATAGTGTATAGTGTATTGCATCCGGATCGAGTCCTAGAATCTGATCCGGATTTTTTTCTTCACTATTCCACAGTGGAGCAGGATGGAATTGTACTTATGAGCAGATCAGGTCCAAAAAACGGCGGCCAGCGGCCACAGAATGGAATCGGCAGTGAGGCCCGTGGCCGAAAGGAGCACTTCCGTGACACGAACCGCCTAAGAACACTAAGTTCCACCGATAACACACAAAAAGAGGACGAAATTCAGGGACAATAGGACTGTATTGTGGAAGACGGGGGGAAGGGGATAGATTAGGAGGAGTTGAATATTCTTGAGCGGTAGTGAGATATTCGAAGGTTGTAGTCAAACAGATGGTGCAGGCGGTTAAATTCAGAACATGCTCGTGACCAAGAATCATTCTGGCCAAAAACTGGAAGCAGTAAATATAGAAGGTCTATCGCGAAGACGACGTGAAGGAACATCTAGGGGTAAGCAAGAAAGAAGAGAAGGAACGTCGAACTCTGAGGAAAGGAAGTAGGAGTGCGCGTTTGATGGCTTACAAGACCCTCCGATACCACGAAGTTGGGTAGTCAGTCCTCACTACGGGGGGACGGTTCGGATGGGATTTGAACCTCGGCCCTGCCGTTTGCAAACCTGAGCCGATGTCGCCTATACCACCGGGCCGCCCCTCCTCTGCACTCTCGTAATTCTGTGGATAGCGGTGACTCAAGCTGCCATACACCAAGAGGGATCGGACCCAGCTACAATGCAACGCCTTCAAACAAGAAGGGTCTCGGATCTCAGAGGCCAAATACTAAAAGCCCACGGAAGAAAATCCTAATCCAATTCTAGTCGATATGAAACTGTTTTAAACTCTTGTCTGGGCTCTCTTGCCCCATGGCACAGAACTGAAGAATAAGATAATAATTGAAGATAATAATAGCGTATTCGGCCTTTTCAAACCCGGTTTAAGCAAGTTACTGCATGATTTGCTTAATGTGATTCATTTGCCACGTTTTCAACGTCTCAATCGAATATAAACCATCAAAATCACGTTTGGTGCTGTTAGTCAGCGATCGTGAACTGTAGGAGCATTTCGGAGACAATATTAGAAATATACCAAAAATACAATTTTTCTTTGTGGTCCGTTGGTGAGGTGACAACTCGACCTGCCCATCCAGACCGTTCCTCCTAGTGACTAACCAATTGCGTGGTATCAGTAAGTCTAGCAAGCCTTTGGATGGCCGGCGTGATCTAGAAAAACGTTAAGCCAAGAAGAAGTAAATGTTCCGATCTGGTGATCTTCACAAGGCAGTAAGTTCCATCCGGATCGTTCCCGCAGTAAGGATGACTATCCGTCTACGCGGTATCAACATGTTTAATAAACCATTTGTTGACCAGCGTAGCCCTTGGAGGTCATTAAGAAAATAGGGACCAAAAATAAATAAACCAAATGATAAGAAATGCAATGAACCACCCGAATTTGCTGTGCACACAAACGGCAATTTTTCTCCTCTCCAAGGCGGTATACTACCAGCATCTTCAAAAGTTAAATCCAAAAGCAAATCCAAACGCATTGCTCGAAACTCCAAATTTGCACAAACAACTATTCAAATGCAATTAAATGAAAAAACATCCTTGGGAAACCCATCAACCGGATCTCGCTCCCAACCGGACTCGGGCATGACGAATTCAAGATCGCTCGCACAACTGGAGATTAGCTCCGATTTTTCCTTTCAATTCCTTTTTTAATGTGCGAAACCGAACTCAGCACATCTGCGGCGACGGTGATCCCTCGGCCATAACCTCCTCTCGAGATGGCATTTCCGCCATTCCATCAACGAGTGCGCCATGGTTCAATTTTAACCGCACACTGCGGATTACTCCTTGCCCGGTGATGAATTCATTCGCAAAATGTCATACGTCGTCGATCCTCTGTCGCTCCCTTACCCGGGATCTCTTGACGTTCTTGATTGCTTCATTCAGCATTATGCACGTGCTAATACACACAAACACACGCCCGTATACGAAAGCCGCAAATGTCAAGAGGGGCGCACTGAGTAGCTTGGCAAACAATTCGCCCCACGCTGATCGGTTCAATGCTCGGCTGTTTGCATGATCTACACGGTTCTCGCTTTTTTTATTTGCCACTAGATGAGTTCCGGGGATTTTTTGGTGTGGCTGGTTTTCTCGTGAAAAATCCTCTCCGAAACGTTCTGCTAAGGGATGACTACATAATTCCGTTTCTGCTAGTTTGTTGCAGATTTTTGCTTTATTTGTTTGTGTTTTTGCTCATTTTATGGAGTTTTGCCGTCATGAGTAAAATTTGAACTTAGCACCTTCCGGTTGGCTGATCGTCAGCACCATGGCGAATGAATTGAGAAGCACTCATTTAGCTTGGAACTTGGTGGAGTGAAAATAAAGCATACAAAAATAACACTAATAAGCTCAGCCAAACGGATTCCGCAACCGTTCCGTATGTAGGTTGTTGTATAATGAATAACATTTTTCTCTCCTCAAATCCCTGTGCTTTTAAACCGTAGCAGGAAAAATGTTCTCATCGGATTTTACGTGACATCCAAAGTCACAACAGCTCCCCATCAAAAAGAACTCCACGAACACCTCATCATTGCGAATAGGATTACAGATGATAGTAGTCAATTTTTGTCTGCATTCATTTTATAAATTAAACATTAAATAAATCATTCTTAAACGCTTAACGCCTCAGATCACGGACAAGCACCAGCGGCCAACGACAACAGAGCAGAGGCTCACCCGGATTTGAAATGTCAAAACAATTTCCCCACATGGTGTGCGAGGAGCTTTTTTGATTTCATTTTCTCAAACCAGAAACTTCATTTACTGCGGCTTCCAGCACTCAACACCTAGTCAAACAACCACCGAATATCACCGGCGACCGAAGATGAGCTCCAGGCGCTGTTTGCTGTTTGATCTCGCATTGTTCCCTATCGCTTGCATCTGTATAGTGGCTTTTGTGCGCCCCGGTTGCCACGACCTTCCGCGATCGGTACGGCTAGATTATGATTGATTGTACTTCAGGCCCCAAAAGTTGTGAGTCTAATGAAATTACTTCAGTTTTTTTTTCTGTGACCGAGCGACAACAAACAACCGAGTAGCAGCTACAACAACAACAAAAAAAACTTCCACGCTAAATGCCATCGGGTCAGCGGACATTGTCAGCTCGGGGTGGTTAGTGGTGTGTAAGATGCGCTTTTTCGGGCGACTGCACTCGTGTAAGTGAAGAGGCAATCGAACAAATTGAAGGATATTGTAATCGTTGGCCCTTTTTACAGGGCAACGATAAAGGGATCCAGCGTGAGGTTTGATGTCTCTCTCGCTCTCTTCTTAATTGCTTTAAACTTCAAGCGTACCTCGTAAGCGTTGGAAGGTAAACTAGAAAATTGTATTTATAACGCAAGGCACTGCCTTGACTGGCTATGTATTCAACCAAAAAGAGGGTTTTTGGTTGATAACAATAAATATTCTTTTCAAAATTGGGGCAAAACAAGTGTTAAACAGCGTTGGGGAAAAACAATCAGAAGCATTATCAAATTTAGGCATGTATTCTGCAAGCAGGGCAGATTCACTCTCAGCACATTTTGTCATAAAGACCAGTGTAGTGCTCCGTAGAATAAATATTTCTCCTGATAAGACTAAATTATCTGCTCTTACGCAAGGATGGTAGATGTTACGTCGAGCTTATCAGATAACTTTTCAACCCTATTATAGGCAACCGGCTACCGGGGTAGCCAAACTAATTTTAACTGCTCATTTTTCCTATTGTAGGCATTAAAATGAATTGAAATTTTTGAGTATGAAAAGGAAATCTTTTGAAAAAAATATTTTTAATTAATATCTGTTTCTGTTCAGAATTCAGAATTCTGAAAAATCTGTTTTTCAGAATTATTTTTTCCAATAACCTAATTCCAGAATTTCTGGGCTACTAATGTAACCAACAATTTTGAGATAAAAATTCCAAAATCACTTAGCATCACTTTCCTTTTTAATATTTGTGTGAATAAATATTTTGAATTTGAACGGTATTTTATTTTGCCGGCATTTTAATTTTAACAGAATTACACCATTTTAATTTTGGCATTTCCTACAAAAAAAGCTCAGGCTCAAAAAAGCTTCTCTGCTCAAGCAGAGGCCTCGCGAGGCAGTAGTTGGGGCCCCCACATCAAATCGAAGATTAAGCTCAAGCCCCTTACGAGCAGACTGCCCACACTGCCGCTCAGTCCCCTCATAAGTTCCGCCTCTGTGTATTCAAAAAATACTTTTTCAGTTTTCAAGATGCCAAGTTCTACACCTCAGTTGGGTAGACAATTGATGCGAATTCAAATAATGGTTTGGTGTTATCAACTGAAAAATACTATAAGTTTAAAGAAGTGCGAAAAGGCATAAAAGCAATGTAAACCACGAGTTGAATTTAAAACTCAGCTAAAAGCGGAAAGCAGCCTTTCGCTACAATGTTGCGGCTTCTAAGCACAATCGTCACAAAGATTGTGCTAAATGGTAAACCATTTTCGCAACGCCATTCCGTACAGATCCGCCACAACACAAGGATATGCTCAATTTGCAAATTCCACGCAACTGTGCTAACTTTGGCCCAAGGTCCAATTCGGTTCGATTCGTGATAACAACCGATTGCATGCTTGTTTCGATTCCTGCCGATGGGAAAGATTTGCGTGATCGCACAGAAAACGAAACCCAACCATTTTCAATCGATTATTGCACGAAACTCATACCTCTATCAACACACGGCACAGGCATATTGTCGTTTTGTTTGCACCACCCATTCGCTACCGAATGACAAAAGAGCATTATTCCCCCCCCCCACCGCCCCGTCTCCCTTCCCCCTCGCATGACCGCAAGGATTTGGTTAAATATTTGCGCACATCGAGGGGCTTTACTTATGCCAAAAATTACCGCATAATAATGATCCCGACCTTGACTTTCATTAGCGCGGAAGCTTGTAAGCTCCGGCGCTAGATGTAGCGTAAGGGATCCACCACAGCTGAAAGGGTGCGTCCCAGCGTGCCGCCCTCGGTAAAATTCTTTTCAATCAACCTCACCGCGCACCACGCTTGCGCACGCTTGCCGGAATATTTCACAAAACAAGCACAAAAGCCATTCCCGAAGCATTCCTCTTGAGGGGTTGCCTGTGGTCTTGGTTAAACACTTCACCTGCTCAAACACACGCACACAAAATTTCGATTGATCGAACTCCCCTAGCGATAGGGAAATCCCCATTGACATGCTCACCCGTTTTTTGCCTCGTTGCCGAAAGGTCAATCCTACTGAGCATCCCTTGGCAAAGTTCACAAAAGTGCTCCAAAACTATGTACAAAACACCCCAATACACCCTTATCTCGGCGATCTCTCCTGCTCCCTCTCTAGTCGCTTGCCACGCGCCCGAACCGCAGCGTTGTGGCGTGAAATTCGAGCACCTTGTTTAACGACCAGCATCTTCCTGGCGCGTGGACATGTACATCTTCTTTGCGCAACATCAAACAGCAGCAAAGGTACACAAACACACACACACGCATTAATCGAACGAAGTGGTGTACCTTCGTCTTGGGGCTGGGTTAAATCGGGACGGGTTTACTAGCATTGAAATTAGTTTCACATTATCATAGGCTCCAAGCGAACGATAGACCGGCAGCCTTGCCACTGTGTGTTCCTCCCCTGTTCCCCCTCTCCAGCCTCCCCGATCGTCCCGTGCTGTATGGCAAACTAATTATACTCGCTAATGGTCCTCTCACTCACTTCAGCCCCACGCGAACGCGAGCGGTGCGTGACATATTCGACTGCGACAGGACTAGGCCTCTGCTTGGATCTCGCTCTCTCACTCTCTCACGCTCACTCTCTGTTGATGATGCATCTTCAGCCTCCAGAGGTTTCTTCGGCGGCAAAGCGGCCGCCTGGTGGTGAGTTTCAAACCGTGAAAAATTGTTTCGCCCCTACCGAGAGTGAGCTTTGATGAAGATATAATTGATATGGTGCGTGCACGGTCTGAACCGGTGGGCTGAAGGTTTTTCCTTCAGCTTCAGCTACAACCGAAGGGCGCCGCGTTGGTAGGGAAAATGCCATTGCTTGCTACTTGAATGCTGATCGTTCCCACCCTGATAAAGGCAATCGGGGAGGGCCCTCGTTCGGAATCACATTAACCGGTCTCGGTGCATTGTTTTTGAGCTTGCTCTAATTGAGGCACTTCTATGCAAATTTCCCAATCCTTGCACGGAACTTTAGATCAGTATCAGTTAAAGTGTGCAAAAATCAGAAACTAGGTTTGTCTGTCAACATTTGTTGAAAACATATGATTAATGTTTATGGCGAAGAGGACTTTTTTCAAACTTAGTTTGAGCGAAAACTGCGAAAACTAAGGTTAATGGATCGTTCATGTTAGTTAAAACAATTATTTTTACTTAAGCAATATGGCCATGGCATTCCAACGAAAAATATATATATTTTTTTATTAAAGTTTCTTCAGGTCATGCTTACCACAACACAGATTATTAATTTTATTTGTACCACGTACACATAACGCTAGAATATAACTAGAAATGAGATTGTTAGTCTTAAACTTTTTAGGCTATGAGGTGAGGAGTGGTTTTTGTGTAATAAATGATAACCTTAATAAATACTTAACAGCTCAGCAAAGGGATGAAATTTTTTTTTATTCATAAAAGACGGCCAGGCCGTATTACTGGATGAAACTTTTTTATATGTTCACAATTATTCAACAGAATAACAACATGGAAAGCAAATGACTGTTTGCATAGTATCTCATGCATTATTTAAGAAGCTAAATTGGTTTAATTCAATCAAGAAAAATATTTATTTGAATAAAAGGAACTATTTTAAATTATTTGCATGTTTAACAACCACTAAAAGCTTTAAGGCACATCTAAAAATGAACCAAGACATTTAATAAAACTTTAATTATAAATAAATAAATTAAATAAAACTTTACATTACATAAATATTTAAATAATCTTAAGCAATTGTATGTATAAAATGAGACTAACTGTGCAAAACTGCGAAATACGACGACTGCAATTAAGTAAATCCTGCATATTAATCCACATGAAATTGTAAAAAAAAAAAGTGAAATAAATGATTGGGAATATTATTAAAAAACCAAGTATGTAAAATGAGGAATGAGGAAATAAATAAAAAGGGAAAGAGAGTAAAAAAGTTAAAATAAATTATTGTATTGAAGGTGTGTCGAGCATGAAATTAATAGAGAAGTATGCTATGCTTCACTTTTTTATTAAAAATAAACTGAAAATGCTCTTTGCTAAATGAGTGAAGAGAATTAGAAACAAAACTGTACAAAAAAACAACAGCTCTAATAAATTAATAAAAGGTAATAAAGATTTTTATTTATTAGTTGTAATTCATAACTAAGTATTGAGTTTACATACTTTCCATGAGAGTCTAACCAAAAGGGTTTAAACAGACCACTAAACTAAACTGATTAAAGGGTAATGTATTAAATCTTTCTTTTACTCGTGCAGAAAGGGCTGTCCGTATCGCTTAAAATACTAAAAATGTTTGCATTCTCTCTCTTTTACTTCTTCCTCTATGCTTATTGTCGTGCTAGGTCAAGCTGGACATCTTCCAACGGCTTACAATCCGGACCTGCAGACCGGCGCCGCAGTCTTCAGGTCTTCTATCATGGGAACGTCCTCAATTTCCTCAATTTCAATAAGTCTTCAATTTTAATACATAATCCATCGAACATCAACAAAAAAAACTTCAAAAGTATTTTGTTTTTTAAATAATTTATGATATTAGAAGGTGTTAGAAGGTGGTGTCAAGTTTATGACGTTCGAAACAGTTTGCAAAAAATCAGAAAAAAAAATCAAGCACTACTCAATAATACAGTTTTGTCTTTGTATCGCTTCAAAAAGTTGTTCTCACTCACAGGCACATAAAACCACCAATTTTAGCAAATCATTTCTATATTTGCACCAATTCAGCATGTGGTAACTTTAAACGCAAACCGCACCAACGGTTCGTGAAGCATACCTCTTGTTTGACAAATATTCTTCTGCATGAATCAATACCGGAAGTCACACAAATATCCCAAGTGTACCGTGCAAGCAGTTGTGATAAAAATCTGTTTTCATTTTGCACCGCGATATATTTCCAACGATCGTCAATGATCGATTTACTGCGAATCTGTTGAGCGCGCTAGCTCTATAATTCATTTGACCGTTTTTGCCACTCTTTCAAGGCATCTCACTGCAATTTGTCATACCTCTTCGTTTTTATTTCTTGTTTGTTTTGGTCGCAGATGCCATCTTTATTGGATAACATTTGTCAACAGCACGCAACAACTCGAAAACGCGAACCGTAAATTCTGCACAGTAGCTACGCGAAACGGTTCACACGTTGGCGGGCCATTGCTTTGCTCCACACCTGCTCTCGCTGGTTACCTGTGCATCGTTTTTCTTAACGTCACATTTTCATAGTGTACCAACGTGGGACAGCAGATGGCCGTAGAAGCCATCAGAAGTAAATCAGGGTCGATTGGCGTTAAAGGTCTGTCTGCCTACCAGCGACAGACGCTAAACAGATTATCTCCAGACCACGATTCCGTGACGTGTGTCTTTCGATTATGACCCGGGTGGCGGGGAAAGAATACACCGCCCGCGAACTGTGTATGAGTTGTATTTGGAAAAGACCCAAAAATATTCCCACCATAAAAAAACTCCCCCGAATGACAACGGGGTACGCTCGAGATGTCAGGTGGAATCAGAAAATTAAATAATCAGTACGTCACAAAAACATCAACACTGATCTTTTTAAAAATGGCCAACGGCTTTGGAAGAGAGGGGATAACTCCGGTTCAAAATACGGTACACGGCTAAGAAAAATAAGAAACAAAAAAAACAGAGAGACGGAGAACGATGGAGACTGAAGAGTCCGACCCATCCAAGTTCTGTTGCCGATAGCCACCGAAAATCCCGCGACTCTCGGTTGAACTTCTTTTCACAAATCATTTTTCTTTTCCACACACTCTTGGTCACCGATTATTTGGGCAGCTTGGTCCCTCTCCTCTGTGGTGAACATAATTTCCTGCAGCTGACCCCTCTCCAGCGCACAGACGATGCGATGCGCTCGTTGGAATCGTCCTCCCGCTCTGGGGGACAGACATGGAGGAGGAAGAAGAGGAGGAGGTTCACAACAACAACAAAAAAGCGGTACACACAGACCGAAATCTAAAGCCCGAGATTCGCACTCTCGCGCCGATCGACGATCGACGATCTTCTGCTTGCCTGTCCACACTGTCATATAAAAAGATCAACCGGCGTACCAAAAGCGATCAGTCTAACGCTGACCAGGTTAGCTTAGTGGCGGTACCGGTGCCGAAACAATCGAAACAAGAGCCAAAATTTGTAGCCGAAAGATACGAAGTTCGCAGGCAAGGAAAGTTCCTGCACAGAGAACAACAGAACAGTAATTTTTGAAATCGAAAGTGGTGGTGCAATTCTTTCATCGATACCAAGTGCAACACGTGCTACAAGTGTATAAGTGCTGGAGTTGTGACTATCTGGCCACGCAAAAAAAAAATGGTGAGTCAGGATGGCAGAAAGATGCACATCCCGGGCAGTAGAAGGTGCTAATGAAGGTGTTTGCACTAGCAATACGATCGGTGCTGTGAAGGAACTGTTCGTGTAGTGAAGTTTTGCATATTACTAACCACCGTCAGCTGTACGACATCTTGTGCAAGGAATGGCAGCAAAAGCGATCGTTTGGGTGCTGTGAAGTTTAATTAACAGCTAAGTGTCCTTGAATCATGCAGGGAACCACAATGGAGGTTGCCTGCTGGAATAGAAAGAAGCAGAAGATTGGTGTGGTGATCTACGACGATCGTATGAAGCTATTCACGTATTTGTGTCCTTTCGATGTGTATAATCGAAGTTTGGATTGCATAATTCATTTAAATGTCATCAATATTACACAACAACTGCAGAGAGAAGCCGTTTTGCAGACCTTTTCTTGTGATCATTTTGAAAAAAAAAACTTCACTATTTAAACACATGCATGCAGTCCTCCAAATCGCCACCTTAGGAATTTAAATCAACTATACCTTCGCTTAACGAACCAGAAACAGAGTAGACTTATTAACACTCGATCTCATCCTCTTCAAGTTCAAAGCCAAACCCCACGAAACCCGGCCCTTTCCGAGGTCACATTTGAATGGTCGATTAATTATCATCCGTTTTGCGTTACCTCGCCTGATAACTAATCCACGATCAAGGGCAGCGGCCTTTTAAATTTTCACTTTCCTTCGATCCTCAGAGAAGCAACCCTTCATCCGCACGGTAACAAGCGACAAAAGAGTCACGGTAATCAATGTTGGCGCTATTCCAAGCGGTACATTATGAAGACAACTTTAAATAGACACCCGCTTTCGACACTTGGGGCAGTTTATTTGATTTATGTTGATCCTTTTGTTCGCTTATCGGCTGCTGTTGTCGTCGCCACTGCCTACCGCCACACACAATCGTCAAGGGTGATGAGCATAATGAGTGCTCGTTCCAATGGTGTTTTTGTATATTGATTAAATTTTAACCCCGGTCCAGAGCTTGCGACACCGTTATGCAAATGGTTTCTCATTTGGATTCGCATTAAGCTCCAAGAAATGGAACGTGACTGTTGGGATAGTTCGGCTATGAAGAGACATTCGAGTTATTAGCTATACTATGGGACGATTTTGTTTGGCCTCAAATACCTTCGAAACAGATTTCGAGCTGATCCGGTTCCTATTTTAAACAGGTGTTTCTTTCTTTCACCTAAAATTCGCTGGATAAGCTTGAGATAATAGCTGAGACACCCTTTTGATGGTTTGATTTATTGGTACCTTTTTTATTTTGCAGAAACTGTTCGGCTTCCTTTTGCTAGCCGTGCTCGGCTATGCACGTGCGGAAGAGTTTAATGGATACTTCTACCCGAAACCCAGCTGTCCACTAGCAGAAACGGTGTACATTACGCGAACGGAAACGGATTACCAGCGTTACACGGAAACCATCGCCACACCGGTGTACGGCGATGAGCAGACGATTGTGTCTTCTGTCTACATTACCAGCACCTACACAGCGACCGTCCCGGTGTACCAGACGCTCACCAGTACCGCTACGTACACCGTAACACCGCCGCTGCAGCCGGCCCAAACAGTGTACAACACCGTAACGCTACCACCGATCGTCTCCACCACGACCGTTGTGACGGCAACTCCTGTTTATCGCACACAAACGGAAACGCGTACCGTTACACAGCCCCCCGTAACTCTACCGCCCCAGGTCATCTACTCCACCGTACAGCTGCCACCGGTAACGCGCACGGAAACTTCCGTCTACACCACCACCACGCCCGTCATCCAAACCGTTACCGACACGCGTACCGTAACGCTGCCACCTGTAACGCTTCCGGCACAAACCATCTACTCGACCGTGCAGCTTCCACCGGTAACGCGCACGGAAACGTCCGTCATCACACGTACCAGCCAGGTGGTGCAGACGGTACGTGACACCGTAACGGTTCCACCCGTAACGCTGCCAGCCCAAACCATCTACTCGACGGTGCAGCTCCCACCGGTAACGCGCACCACCACATCCGTCTACACGACCGCCACACCCGTCTACCAAACCGTCACCGACACGCGTACCGTCACGCTGCCCGGTGTCCCAGTGCCAGCCCAGACCATCTACAGCACCGTAACGCTACCGGCCGTTACGCGTACCGTCAGCTCGGTCTACACGCAGCCGGGCGGTTTCCAGACGGTCTACGTCACACAAACCGAGTTTCAGCGCGATCAGGTGCAGCCCCAAACGATCTACAGCACCGTGACACTGCCCGCCGTAACGAAGACCTTCTGCGCGCCGACCTATCTACCGCCCCAGAACACGCTCGCCGTCTACAACCAGGGACGCTACACGAACGGACTGTTTTAATCCGGAGCATCGCGACGTAACGAAGCAAAATAAACTAAACGAAACGATCCGAGCCCGAATGGTGGTCACTTTCTCATCGTCGAGATTATGAGAGCGCCTTGTTCCGTTCCCCATCCACGTTTCTACGTACCTTCCAGTCCCCGGTCGTCGTCGCCAATCCGAACACTAAGCAGCCAGAAACAAATGACTTTGCTAAGCGACGAACCTGCGCCTAAACTTGCAATCATTTACGCGTCGCAAGCTCATCGAAATCGTGTCTCTGTTTCAGATTTTCCGTTTCATCTGGAGCCAAACAAACTCCCCGCCTGCTGCTCACCTCGCCCAACCACTCGATTCCTTCTTTCTTTTTACGAGTTTTTGTTACGCTGACCTCCACAAATGCCTCCATCACAGAAGAATGCCATATGAAATCTGCACCAAAATGCTAATCAAGCTACGCCCCGTGTACGGGTCGGCAAAACCTTGTGGATGCATTTTAAAATAGAATCATCACAAAGCTAGACAAGCTCATTTTTCTTCGCTTTGCTCCACTCCAAAATTTTCTCCCCTTTGCGTCGGTCAGATGACTATTTCACAATACAATCGCGGGGGGATTTTCCGTGCGTCCAAAACAAAATGCGACGAAGAACACCCCATTAACAAAAGCCATTGATCACGGACGGCATGATCGTCATCTCATCAGCTCGTACATTTTGACGTTGCCAAATGTTAATCATGCATTCGGTGTGGTATGGGAACATGTTTTGCTCGGTGCAGCCAGATTCCCTTTCGGTCGAGTTATTGTTTTGTGGACCGATTCGTAGCCCGTTTTGTTATAATTATTGTTTGATTGCTAAATGCCGGTCAGCAAAGCATCTGACATCTCTCCCTCCTCTTTCCAGCGCGATAAAGTTCACGTGCAAGTGGCCAAACTATATTTTGATGTGATTTTTATGCTTTTGTTTTGGGTAGGGTTCTTTTCCAGCTTTCACAAGGCTTCCGTTTGGAGGCTTCCATTGTCTACGAAAAACCCCATTAACATGCGAACAAGCTCGTGATGAATGATGATCCACGGCGAGGCAAACGGCGACAGAAAACAAAACAATCAAAGAGTGTTCTAGTGGCCTAGCTGGCCTTCCTTAAACTGATTATTACTTTAGATAAAAGTGGTTTAAGGTTGTACTATAGATGATTAACCAATGTAACGAGATTGAATGAATAAACTATTTTTTCCACTTTAATTGTGAAATGTTTGCCATTCGGGTGCAGTTCAACTCCAAAAGGGTAGCCACTATATCACTCATTTCCATTTTCTCTATCTTTAATCTTCCCATTTCCATGCGAACAAAACTGTTCCTCGTTAGCAGATGTGTAGTTGGATATTTTTATCTTTTAAATTTGTGGCAAGCAAGAGCTTTTCCTAAAATAGAACATGATGCACAGTGTTGTGCATTTAAACACCTCTACCACTACCATCGAAACGATGACAAACTGGCAAGGTTAGGAAAAGAGAAAATGTGACACGTCCTCAGAAGAAACTCAAATAAATTAAGTTCATGTGACAGAAATTGCTCGATTTGGGTAGCATTATGCTAAAGTGGTGATGGTGTAGTTATGCATATTAATTCCACTAGGAGAATGTGCAACTCATCAGACACCTAAGCGGCTTACCGTGGTAGGAAAATAAGTCATTTCTTTTTATTTTTGTTAATTCATTCAAATTCATGAGATATGATCATATTATTAATTAAAGAGTGTTCATATTTCATTTGTTGAAAATGTGAAACGAAACGTAAAAATACATTTAATTCTGTATTTCTCATCATTGCTATACTATTTTTAGAATTATCAGTTCTATCTAACTTAACTCGCGCTGTTGAAAATTGTCGATTACACAAAAAGCATAAGTTTTTATTTGTCATTGTGTTTGCTTTTAATTGGGCCCAGTGATGAGGAAACAACGGCGCCGATCTTTACACGGCAGGACCAGGAATAAAATTCCATCCAGACCGCTACTCCATAGTGAGGATTGATTATCCTTACTACGTGTTATCGGCAGTCTATTAAGCCATTACTATATCATGCGTGACCTTTAGATGGATAAGCCAAAGAAAAAAGCTGTTACTGTAACAATTACAGTCGTACGTCCAAAATAAATTTAGCTCAAAATTTAAAAAAAAAACACCAATGGCAGTGTTTTAAAATTTTAAACAGTTTAAAAAATAATTTAAACTACTTACTCAAAAGTACCGCGATTTTAACGCAAGCAACTCTACCGCGACCGGTCAAAATGATTTGTGATTACCAAAAAATATCTTTTTATAATCTTCGTAGCATTTTCATATTTCTTTAATTTCGTTTACTTGTCCTAATACACATTTGATTGGTTGTTTCTTGTATCGACATTGAAAAAACTATTAAATAGAGCAAGTCAATAATTTATCCTATTGTGTTGCATCCTCAAAAATTCAAATCGTTTACAGCAAAATGATCAATGCATAATTTTACCGCAGTCTTTTTACTCATGTTATTGTTAAACTGAACTTTATTTCTTGCATATTAAATATTATCTTACAGTTATATTGCAAGAAATACGTCCGTCGGTTTATATATAAATATAATCAGCATTTTGAGAGAATCTCGCTCTGAAATACGCTGTTCATGGTTCTAAAAAACCACTAGTCAAGATGGCTGGTTAAGGTAGAATTGCAAAAGGTGCAACTTAATATCATTATTAGATTAAATTTTTAATTTTTAAATTCAACGAAATGAACATCCTATTAAATGTGTAAAAGTCATGCATCAAGACCAACAGAATTGTTTATCTAAGAAAAATAAATCCACTTGAAAGTTATGAAACCAGTCAAAATTACTGGTCCGGAGATCTAGTGTTAATAAACTCTGCAGATTTCTAAACCGAGTATGCCCGGGAAAAGGGAAAGAATAAGGAAGAAATGCCGTATTAATAATGATCATTGTTTCAGTCATCAGTCAGTCAGTCGTTTTGTCATCAATAGCGGTAATGACAAAACAGTATTGAACTGTAGTTAACTATAACTATAACTAAATAAAATATGTGTTAACTATAACGAAATAAAAATAAACTCTGCAGATCAACCCCAGAATAGTTAACTTAGGTGCATCTTGCATACAAAGTAATTGCGGAATAAAGTAACGAAAATTACAAACAATAAATTGCACTCAAGCTCACTTTGGAAACGATCGTTTCGAACAAAACAAGAGACTTCAACGCTATGTTACGAAAGAAACCCGTTTTCAACTCGAGTTTTTGTTGTGTTTTTCTTTATCCTATATTCTTTCTATTCTGTGATGAAGATTCCACAAAAATAGAATAGTTTAAATTTCTCTGTTAAACTCTGGTTTGCAAGTAAAGACGTCAGTAAAATTGTACAAAAACAACGTTGCTTGCATCATTCATAATATTTAGTAGCGCCCTCTGTATTTCACTAGCTAAATCAGAATGATTTTTTGAACATGCAGTTAATTTTTCATCATAAACATTCTTTCATTACTTAAAAAGAAATTGTAAATAAATTGTTTAAAAGCTTACTTTAAACTTTTGTACTGTACCTAAACGGTTTGCAGCTATAGCTCACTGACTTGGTGTCAGCAGAAACTTTGTTGTACGTGTTCAAAAGACATTTCCTTTTCAGAGGCAGCTTCCAGAAGGGCCCAAACGGATGCTTGCTCCATGGACACAAAGTTTTTCGAATTTGGAAATTTGAGCACATCCTAATTCACGTAGCGTGTACCCTAAAAGCATCAAATACTTCCCATTCCCGGGTTTCCAACGCACCTGACAAACTTAAAAACTTGTCTTCAGCATGCATCCAGCACCGATAAGGCAAACTAACGCATGTCTGTATGTCCAAACTATCTCGGAAGCTAACAGTGCACATCTCGATTATTTTCGACACAGTACACGAACGTAAAAGTAAACAAAACCTAACCCGTCTACTTTCCTCCCCATTTCTCTTAACCAACGCTCGTGGGCTTCTCTTTGGAATTTGACGTATCAAAGACCCATCGTGAGCGGGCTTGGGCTGAGTTCCAGTGTCGAACCCGCGAGCACGCACCAACAGTAACGATGTTTTCTCTTGCAAAAGCACGAACCAAAGTTGCGGGACTGTAAACGAAAACAAACCCTTCTGGCTAATGGCAAAACAATCGCTCCAGTAGCAGCGGTAGGAAAAAATGTTTTTTTCTAGCCGCAGCACAGCAACAATCAACAAGCTTCGAGCATAATTTTCCCGCGACCACTCTGGCTGGCCCACTCTCATCGCGAAGCATACCTGGCTTCGCGGATAGCTCAAGATGCTCAGCCCGGAGAGCACCCAACGGTAGACTCATTCAGTGAGCGACGTTCAAGCCGAACGCACGTCTTTTGTCGGTGATCGTGCGCGCGTTAAGGGTGAGCGAAAGAACGGCCCAAAAACCGTACCTCGGAAGCAGTGTGTGCGTGTGATCCCTTACCAGACACCTGCGCGAATGTCAAGCAGGAAAGAGGAAGCCATATTCCTGCACTTCTATTAGCACTATTACCAAAGAAGTGGTCGAAGTTCGTGATTCAGTGGTTATAGCAACGGGTTGATTAGTGAATATAAAACGGAAAGATTTCAACAGCACAGTAAGCGACGAACCTTCTTCATCCGAAATTCCACAATCTTTGGCCCATATTCTGTTGAACGGGGAACCGGTTAGCGGAGAAACTTCAACATCCTCATCCCGTAGCACTGGCTGAGTCACACGAGACACAGCTTGAATTCTCCTTTCTTTCGACTTGGGTTACTCAACGCTCGAAAGGGAGCCCGCACGGGTCACCCGGGCTGTGTTTGTGGTGGTGGACGAGCGAAAGGCGAAAGGCAACTGAAACGGTCACGCAAAGCCGCCGGTTTGCTGACCGGAGAGACCGGACGGTGCTGCGGCATGATCTTCGCAGATTCGTAATGAGTCAACGATCTTTAAGAGCTAGCAAAAACCCGTGCGCGTGAGGAAACCAGTAACGATCGTGCATCCTGTAGTTAATAGGAAAAAGTGAATAAATTAGTTGAATAGAAAAATATCCCCATTTTTAACGAGTGATCTTTGATTGAAGTTTAATCAATTGTGGTGCAATTTCTACCTTCTAGGGCTTCGTCGTGCAGTGTGTGCAAGCTTTGCGGTGAATACAGTGCGATAAGAAGTGGTACAAGTTGAAACGAGGCACAAAACTGCGGGCTAGTGGAAAGAAAATCTTGAAAACCAATCAGTCAGACCCGCAGAATGACACAGCAGCAGGTGGGCTTGCTTACGATTGGATAAAGTTGGCTCAGATGTGAAGTCTACACACTGAGTCCCCGGGTACAGTGAATTAACCTTTCGAGATCGTAATAAATAACGAGTTAGTGTTAAAGTAAAGTTCCGGAAGGCGTAGCGTAGTTTGTGAGTGAATGGTTGTGTGTACACCGCAACCAGGCACCAACATCTACCAGACATCCTCCAGAACCGGTACGGCTGCTGCGCGAGCCGTCCACACAACCATGGCGGTGCACCGGTGCACTAGAATGATGCACCCGGGGGTGAAACTGGTTTCGCTGCTGGTATTGTTGCTGTTGCAGCAAGTTGCCCAGGCACAGATCATCAACCGGACGCCACACTTTATCCCGGGCAGCGGAGACATGGCCCGGTTCAGTCTACTCGAAAACACACCGGTCGGCAGTGTGGTGTACCAGTTGCGTGGTAAGTTCCCGGGGAGAAAAAATTAGCCAAAGTGGTTTGAAATTTGTCTTCAGAAGAAGAAGAAAAGCGAGGGAATAAAAACAGATGATTCAACCACAACGCTTTTCGGCCACTCTTGGTTTCATTTAATTATGCAGTTGGCGAATTCCGGTTAGATATCCGGATTATCTGGGGAACAGGTCGAGAGACCTGATGGTTTGCTTTCCATCTGTGAACGCGAAGCAGAGCAATGTGCAAACTTCATTTCACTTTTATTTTTTAATTAAAAGGACAACGGCTTTTACGGTGCTTTTTCGTATTTGTGACTAAAGGTCATCAAGATAGCTGGTGATTAATTATTATAACGTCAACTGGAATAAGTTAACTAAACAGAGAATTTTTCAGAAAAGCTTTCCCATTCCTAACTACTTTATAAAACTACTCAAACTATTCAGTACTCAAAATCATTTTTAAACTCTTTGAAATATCATTTAGATCCCAAAGCTTCTGTCAAGCTGTCCTACAAGACGGTCAACTTAAATACCGACTTCACTTTTTAAGCAGCGAAACAATGCTAACAACCTGATCTGGTTTGTGGCATTCGTTCAGCATGCAACTTCCCACACAACTGCCCTTCTCCAACATCTCCAACCACGGAACCGGAGACGCTTTGTATCATTACACTCCTAAAGTCCGGCAATTGGTTACGGTCTGGTGATGATTCTTCAGCGAAAACAATGCTACACACTCGATTGCTTTACATCCACACCAGTCTTCCCCACACATTCCGGTCTATCTGCTGTAAGAAAAAGGAGAACGGAAGTGAAATGTTTCTGCCGAACCTAGGCTGGGAAAATTACTCTCCCTCGCTTTAATAATCCGCACCACAGTTCATGGTCATCGTTCTGTACCAGCGGAAGTTTCGTTTAAATGGTGATCAACTTTAAATATATTTAGGCTGCTGTACAGGCACGCGGAAAGGGGAGGGATCTCCCACGAAAAAGGGTCACGACTTTTTTATGTTTTCATTTTGAAAGGTATGATTTCTAATGGCTTTTTGGAAAGACCAGAAGCCTTCTAAGTCCCTGGTTTAGTTTTGATTTTTTTAAATATTTTTTCCTCTCTTTCTTAGCGCCACAAACTCGAGAGGTCTCTGTTCATTTTTTGCTTCTTAGACTTAATATATTTAAACCAGAGGCCGTTTTAAACATTTGGACGCTTAATTTTGGACCTGGAAAACATTACAGGGTTTTACAAAATATTGTCAAATATCGAGCATACTTTCCTTTTTTATTAATGATTTTTTTTCCACCATCGCATGATTATTACTTGTGACAATATAGCAGAGAGCCGTTGAACTCAAATATAAATAAAAATTAATTTTACATGGAGATAATTTTCTCTGATGACAAGACATTTTTAAGCTTTGTTAAACCGAATGGGGTTTTCCACTCTACTCCAGTGTTTCTCAAATAGCAATACGACCTGGCCGTCCTTTATGAATAAAAAAGTCCTTAAAAAATTTAAATTTACGATCAAAAAAATATATATATAAATAAAATTCAAAAATATCCTATAGAATCCTGTATTAGGTAGTTTTTCGAGCATATAAACCACTGGTATGACTCAATAGCTCGTAACACCAAAACGAGAGTGAGAAATTTTTTTACAATTTTTTGTTTTGTCCTTTTTACTTGGTCTGTAAGTGGGCTGCCACTTAGCCAGTTTTGGCGCTTCACTTCCAGCCATGATGGTAGAAGGGCAGTTAAGGAAAGTGGAAGCAATACTAAAAAATCTCTAAAGACCTTGCCTTACCAAAACAAAAACGATATTGTCGAAACGATTGTCTGACAAAAACGTTATACTTGAAAAGCTGCACATAAACAACAGATTTATGATTATAGCTGCAAACCTATAAATGGATCTCGCATAGAGCTATTAAAATGGAAACATGTACCAGCTTAGTTCTTGTGCTCAGAAGAGAAAAAAAACAACAGAATAACTGTGTCGATATGACATTTCTATTGTGAAATTCATCTTACATACTATTGAATTCAAACTCATCTCTCTCGCCACACAGTACACTCCGGAAATTGATTGAACAAATGCACGAATGCACCGCGAATCGGATCAATCAACGAATGGGATGGGGAACGCCGGCAAAGAAGCATATAAAAATTTAAACACCCAACCTGAAGCTAAAGCTAAATAGAACTATCAAAGCAAGAGGAAGCTTGCAGTAATTGCTTCATCGATTGAAACCAGTTAAATCGATAAACTGGAAAATGGTACGGATAAATCGAGCAGCACTCCTTACTGGTCGGACTCTCGATCCGTTACGATACGAGCATCGGTTCCAGAAAATTTGCTCCACTCATTAAGCTCACGTTTGTACGTTTTTTTTTCAGATTTTTCATTTTCATTTTCGCGTTTGATGTGCGTGTGTGTGTGTGTGTTTGGGGAGGCGGAACGTTGATCTAGTCCAAATGATCGTTCCGATAAGCTGCCACCGAAAACGAGAGGAAAATGTGTTGCATAACCGACTCATACTCATCGCATAATTGTGCATTTTCTTGCCAGCCAGAGCGTGCCGAATGTGTTTTCTTGGTGCATTTAGTGTCCTCGCTCCCTCCGACAGTTTGACGATCGAGCGAAGATGAATGATCATACCCTGTTTTTTTTCACACCTGCTCTTTAAAAGTGCCCGTTTTGGTTTTGGCACAGTGGCCAGGGCAAACACGCCGTCGTTAAAGCATAACCGTTTTTTTTTGTGGGTTAGTGGTGTGTTTTTGATTAGGAAATGGAAAAATTGCCCCAATCGTCGGTTGCCAAATCAATGGCGATGCTGTTGTACGTGTGTAATTACACCACATCGCGATCTTCACACCGAAGGGATCGTTTGGTTTGTTTGAATCGATTCATACCGTTCGTTCGTATGGAGAGGGAAAACATTGATGCTGTGAAGAGGAAATTAGCATTTTTCTGCTAAAGCAAAACACACACACATACACAAACGTGGAGCGTTACCGTTTGGAAGATTGCACACAGTTTGCTAATTAAAATGCTTCCCAATTTTCGAACCCAACTGCCAATAGAATGCTGAAGATCGGTTACTTTAATGGACTAAACAAAAGCGGAAAATTATGTTATTCGGTGATCTGTTCCTTTTTTGTCTAATTGAAAAATTGATGAGCATTGTATTTCCGTTACTAAAATTGTGGCTATATTTGAAGAGATTTATGTTTCAATTTATCCCCAAAAAAGTTCCAACACTCATCACTGTATTTGTAACGGATAATTGCCAGCGAGTAATGTGCCTTGAAGCAAAAATTTGTGACACAGACAACCGATCTTAAACGGTGACTTACTGGACTTGCTTAAGTAGCTCCGAAAGTTGATACCGTAGCAACAGAGCAGGAAGCATAAGCCGCTATGGAAAATGGAAAATCAAAATCCACTATATCATCTAACGGATCAGCCACAGACCAAAACCGGTAGGGAGCCGCTATGAAACTAACGAAAGTTAGTACGGGAAATTGGATGTAAAACCGGAATGCTGCGCCCTAGAGAAGCTGGCTCCCAAGCAGATGAGACTATGCATTTTTATTACCCACCCAATGGCCTCCCCGGTTCGGGGAGGAGTTATCTTCAGTTTCTAATAATATGCCGGTATTTGTTTGTCTTGCTTCATCCCTCTTCTCTCGCGTGCCGTAATTCACATTGTGAACCAATTTCGAAAAACCCTTCCGATCGAAACTCGATCCAGCCAATCGTCCCAAAACTGTCACGAACGATCACCACCGAGCGAAGCAACGTCCAAAAATCGGAAAGCAGACGGCAAGAAAACGAAATAACACTACAAAGATCTTCACTTCTTCTACTCACCTCGGAAGTAGGTCACGTCAGAAAGCTTCCGCCGACGAAGTCAGGAAGAGCACCCATCAAACCGGTGGTTTGATAATGAAACTGGTGCTGCAAAACCAGCTGGAAACGATTTGATTGTCGCCTTGGCGGATCGCTTCTCGACCATGCTGCTGCTGCACTGGCAACAAACAATGGTCGCGCGAAGAAACGTTGGAGACTGGGAGTTTTGAGGAATCGGGAGACAAAACTGCTTGAAGGTTAGAGAGGTAGTGGAGTCAACGCCATGCTTTCACTTGTTGTGAATAGAGGGAAGCAAACGGAATGGGACAGCAGCAAACCGAGGGCCCTGGAATTGACTGTCGGAATGTGTTTTCTGACCTGCGGGAGAAAACACTTTTGTTTCGTTTTTTTTTTCTACCTCCCCAGGCTCAGGAGGGAACGTCTTTCGGAGACGTCGATAGATTTGGGATTTTCGAAAGCTGAAGAAAAAGTTCACCAGACGCACAGCGACAACCTTCGGTGCCGTGTGCGATCGGTGTCTAATGATGCGAAATAAATACTAAGGAGCTAAGTAGGCTACGGGCATTAACTGTCAGGTTGAGTGTTGCTATGGAATTAAGCAGGAAGTAGAATTTGTAGTCGCGAATAAGTCACATAACAAAAGTATATTTGAACATTTCCATAGTTTTATGCCTTTACTCTTCAACCTACCATACTGGACATGGCCCCTCAAGCTTTCCAAGGCAAAGCTTTTCAAACAATAATTAATCAGCAAGCAGTTAGCGAGGGTTTTTGATGGTGCGTCAAACACTTTTTCTCGTGAGTATGTGTGTGTGTATTGCCTATCTCAATTACCCAACGACTTCCATTAGGCCCCACAGTTTAGGCTTCGCGCCAGTGTCCATTAACGTTTCACGAATGCATCTTCCACTCCGATCGTTTGATGAGCAATCTTTAATCTACCATGAAGGAAACCCGTGTGGACTCATTAGAAAAAAATCGAAAGTGAACCTCCTCAAAATGTCCCTCGCACTTAATGAAATGATGAAGCTCTGGAGGTGATACAGATCGTGTGTACCTACAACGCAAGAGGATCATTTATATACTCTTGTGGAAATGTTTCCCACAAACTCTGCCGTGACCGTTTAGGTACAATCCGCAAAGGTTACCTGTGTGTATGGTCAGCATGGTGTATGACCACAAGCATGATCGCCTTTCGCTTCAGAATCTCTGAACAGCAGTGCGCCAGTGACCTTCTGAAGCTACTCACCTACTACACCGCTTGTTCTGACACGTTTCATTCTCGAACGTAATCGAGCAGTGAAGTTGAAGTGTTGAGCAAAACATTCATCTTAGGTGGCCTATATCTACATTCCCTTATGCAGCGTTGAACCCAACCAAGGTCGTAACAGACGGCGCGAAGTTCAGTGCTAGTGTTTTAGGGCCGAAGGCATGGCCCAAACCATTCCCCGCTAGACACACCTCTATCAGGTGGGTAGACTTGGTAGCCTGCAGCAGTGCAAAAAAGTAGCTCAGCTCATATCGGGTTTCGTGCTCTCGCGCTCTCTCTCTTTCTCTCTGTCTCTTACCTGTTTCATTCTGACTCTCTGTCGCTATAGCTTAAACCATTTTCTATTCATGCTGTCACGTTGTTGGAAAATATCAACGCGTTACACGCAGCCCGGGCCAGTTTATGTGGTCGGAAAATGGATACACGCAGCCCGTTTGACGCTTGTGTTCCCACGGCCAAGTTAGGACAATGTGGAATGAGTTGACGGAATTCCCTATATGCAGAGCTGGAGACGATCTGCTTTTTTTCACAGAATGATAAATATAACCCCACCTTAAGTTCGGTGGTGATAGTCGAAGAGAAAGGTATTGACGTGAAAAAGACAAAATCTAATCAATTTCCCAGCTGAACTCTTGTCCATCCTGCTTTATTATCTTTACAAAGAAGCAACAAAATGATAAAGACCCCTAACTAAAGGAGCTCTACTGACTATTAAAGACGAAAAAACAATAGCTGTCATTAGTCACGTGCTATTGAACAATCGTAAACAACCGAGGCAAATGATTCGTCCATCATCGTGTCACGTACAAAGCGTATGCAAGTGTGCAAAATAGAAACAAAAGGGCTAATCTTTGAATTAAATTTACTCATTAAGTTACATGTTACAGGCAAGTGACCGATTTAACTATTTTAAAAATAAAATTTAAAAAACAAGTCGTTTTCATCGCTTATGTTTTTTTTAAATCCAGTTAATCAATGGCAATGCTTTTTGGTTGCCTAATTTTAGGCGTCTATCCTTTCGTATTTCAACAGTATACTTATTTCCTTTTGTATACGAAGATTGTCTTCCGACTGCAAAGCTCTCTGAACGATTTTTCTTTTTGGTGCTCGTGCGATAGGTTGGTGCTGTGTCTCCCCAAAATGTTGTGTTGTTTCTTTTGGGACTACTCCTTATATGGCGCCCAAATAAGTAGAGTTTCCTGCACCAAAGTTCTTGGGGCGAAAATGTCGTTTTATACGCATATATCAACCCCGTTCTTAATAAAGCTAATAATTAAGTTAATAAAGTAGAACTTTAGACTATCCCAGCGTAATCCGTACTCCAGCTGGAACTACTTTTATGCAGAAACTAGAGCGGGTCGAGAGAAAATTTACGAGACTTCCACTCCGTAGATTTTGACATTGTTGCAATGTCCCTGGGCCCTCGTATTCTCTCCATTGCCTGGGGTAAAATCTCGACATTCTCGGCCTCATGGTCTCCACAATTGCCTTGTACCCTCCATCATACATGTTTTCCTATCCCTTTTCTACCTACCCTAGTTATTGTGTAATCTTAATTGTTAAACCCCAGGGGCAGAGAATAGAATTATTCAATAAATAAATAATTAAATAATTAAATAAATTTTAGTCAGATTATCGTTTGACGACTAGAGCTGATCGTAAGGATCAAAATATTTACTTGATGATAATGTGTTTAATGTAAAAATTAAAAAAGGATCACCCCATCAAAAGAAAAAGCACCTGGAAATTAAACCACAAAAGAAAAAAATATGAAAGTTACTATTGTTTCCTCCACAAACACACGCTGGAAACCTATTACATATAAAACCTCCCCAAAATGATCAACAAATCAACCAACGGAAACACACTAAATGGTGAAACTGCTCATGCTTATCATTGAATGCGCTTGCAAATAGTGTGCCATTTCTCATGCACTTTTGCCAGCGCAAAATGTTACGTACGCCGCAAAAAAACCAAACAAACTAAAAGTCTATGAAGATGCACATTAACATTCAACACCAGTCGTCATCACCTCGTGCGTTACGCCCATTTCCCGTATTTTCCACGCAAATAGCAGCGTGTAGGCTTTCGCAACGAATTAAAATGATCCAGCATGTGGCCCATGTGACCGACCTAGAAGTCGACCACCGATCGATGGTTCTGCTACTAAGAATTCTCTGCACGCTTGTGTTGTTTTCGTGGCACGGGATATATTTTTTGCGACTCAGACTTACCTGATGCTAATGTCAATTATCTGTTCCATTTTCCACCGCACTGTATAACGATGCCGCAATAAAACCATTTTTGTCGTAAGAAGTGGAGCATTGCTAAAACCTCCGTTAGAAGCACTGCTGGTGTGCTAATGTGTTCTAATCGTATCGTGCCTCTTGTTTTGCTGCAGGTGTTGACCCCGAGGGCAGTAAGTTACGCTTCAGTATCTCCGGACCTGTATTTAGTGTCGATCGTGACAGTGGCGTTGTGCGGTTACGGCAATCACTGGACCGGGAACAGCAGGACACGGTAGAAGTCATCATAAGCCTTACTGGTGAGTAATGTTTCATTAGCCCGTTCCCGTTAGGTCGTATATCGAGCGTCGTTACATACTCTCTCACTCTCTTTTCTTACATACTTTCGCATAACTAGACGAAGGTATCCTAGGAACCGAACCGAACACAGTCTCATTAAGAAGGGAAATCCCCATCCGGGACTACAATGACAATCCACCGGTCTTCATAGGCCGCCCGTACAGTGCAACGATTAGCGAATCCACGAAACCGGGCAGCAACGTCACAGTAACTCCGGACATCATTGCAACCGATCAGGATGAGGGAACGAACGCAGAACTTACCTTCAGCTGCTATCAGGATCCCACCAAGGGTGCGGACGATATCTGTGAAGTGTTCACCGTCCACACGGAGAAGATCGCTCAAGGAAAGTTTGGTGCGTGGATCGAGTTGCGTCGTGCTTTGGACTTTGAAACGAGACCCTCTTACATTCTCACCATCCAGGCACGGGATGGTTCACCAACGAACTCACTGCGTGCAGTTGCTTCCGTTGCGATCACTATCCTCGATGTGCAGGATCAGCCACCGATTTTCATTAATGCACCCTATTCGGCCACCATTCCCGAGAACACGATCGAGGGTACGCGAGTACTTACTATCAACGCGACCGATGGTGATACTGGCAGTCCCAATCCACTGATGCTTATGCTCGAAAATGAACCGATGGGTCACTTCCGATTGCACTACATTGGTCATCCACGGTCGGGAGTAGCCGAGCTGATCACCACCGGAAAACCACTCGATCGTGAAGATCCCATCATTACACAGAATGGAGGTGCGTACACATTCACTATCCGTGCAACGGAACTGATCAACAACGAGCTGCCGGGTGATTCAACCACCTCACAGATCACGATCGTGCTGACCGATGTAGACGATCACGTCCCCGAGTTTAGTCAGCCATCGTACGAAGTTTCGATCCCGGAGAACCTCGAGCAGGATACACCACTACCGGGGCTAGCGATCGTAGTGACGGATCGGGATCTTGGCCCAAACAGTCGCTATACCCTCGCGCTACGTAATATTCAAAATTCGGAAGGTGTTTTTGGTGTTGTCCCAACGCACGGCGAAGGTCGTACACCGATCGTGGTGAAGGTGTTGGATTCATCCCGCCTGGACTATGACGTGCCGAGTGAGGATGCCAAAACGTTCCGCTTCCAGCTAGTGGCCTCGGTCGATGGTGAGGAGAAATCTGCTGCTAATGTTACGGTGCGACTGCAGGATGCCAATGACAACTCACCCACCTTCCCTCAGTCAACGTATTCGCTGCAGGTGCGTGAAAATTCTCCGCAAGGTTTCAAGATTGCGGACCTAAGCGCTACCGATCATGATGCCGGTATGTTTGGCCAGCTATCGTACGCAGTGAAAGGTTTTGGAGCGGAGTTTTTCCGCACGCATCCTACCGAAGGTGGACTGTACGTTGAACGGCAGTTAGATTATGAGGAGCAGAAGAGCTACAGCTTGGCGCTGGTTGCCAGGGATGGTGGTGGACGGGAAACGAACGCAAATGTCTTCATCGATGTGATGGATGAGAATGACAACTATCCATCGTTTGAAGCACTGGAGTATACTCGCACCATACGTGAAGGTGCGACTGAGTTTGAGCCACAGTTCTTCGTGCGTGCCATTGACGTGGATGGACCAACGCAGGGTGGTGGACGGGTGTCGTACACGATTGAATCGGAAAATAGTATCTCGGGGCATGTGTTTACGGTCGATCAAGACAGTGGAGAGATTAGGATTACACGCCCCGTCAGCTCGATGGATACGGATCGTGGTCAGTACGAGCTGCTAGTTGTTGCCACGGATCACGGTGTACCACCGCTCAAGAATGATACACGTGTACTAGTGCGTGTTGGACTATCTGGCAATCAGCGTCCTATCTTTAGAGGCCATGCCTCTGCTACGAACCGGGACATTCCCGGACCTCCTACCTATCGAGCGACCATACCGGAGAATGCTTCAGCTGGGTACAATGTGACGCAGGTCAGTGCCACCGATCCGGATGGATTGGATGAGCTTCTGCGGTACAAGATTGTGGGTGCTAGTGATAACTTCGAGATTGATGATCAGTAAGTATATGAACTTTGCTGAGTGCAATATGCTCATTATTACTAATTTATATCCTTTCCCAACTCTACCTTTCACAGCACTGGTCTTATAACCGTCACGCGGGAAGCTCGCCTAGACCGTGACACCAACCCGGAAAGCTACGCGATCGTCGTGAATGCAATCGATGCAGGATTTCCCATCCCTGAGACGGCCACCACAACAGTGCACGTTAAGATACAGGACATTAACGATAAACCACCCCGATTCCCCCAACAAACCTACACCGCGTACGTGTCCGAGCGGAGCCCTATCGATTCGGAGGTTTTGCGCGTTACTGCCAAGGATACGGATTTGAATGCCAAAATTGAGTACACCCTTATCGAACCGATCACGGCCGTCACTAAAGGAGGTATTCCACTGCTGACGACTTCCACCTACGACTACCGCCAAGCATTCCGCATCGATCCGGATGATGGAACGATTTTCGTGAACAATACGCTCAACTACAACTACGCCGCAGTGATAACGCTCACCGTGAAAGCCACCGATACGATGGCGGAATTACACCCCGAACAGCAGTTCGATCAAACCGAAGTGACGCTCTACATACAATCGTTCAAAGACACTAACCCTCTGTTCAAAAACAAAGGATGGTCCACGGTGCGTCCCAAGATTGAGGTAAAGGTGAAGGAAGAAGCGCCTGTCGGTAGTGTGGTGTTCCGGATTGAGGCAGATGATCCCGTATCCGACGTACCGATCACAGACTTTGAACTCGTAATGCCCGATGTGGATGGGTTCTTTGGGTTGAACGAACGTACCGGCGAAGTTATGCTTCGGCAGCGCTTAGACTACGAAACATACAACAAAACTACGATCGACTTTGTCGTCAAAGCCATCACTAGCAACCGAAAGCGTCACTCGCTGGCCTACGTTAATGTAACCGTCGAGAATGTTAACGATAATGCACCAGTTTTCGACCGTGACTCATACCGCGTTACAGTCCTCGAATCGGATCGCCATCCACATGTCGTTTCCACGGTAAAGGCGACCGATCAGGATGCGGTGCGAACGGAGAAGGACACACTGCTCGGCTATAATGTCGTCACGTACAGTTTGTTCGGTTCACACTCCAATCTTTTCACGATCGATAATCGCACGGGTGAAATAAGGATTGCTCCGGCACAGGTGCTAGATCGCGAGAAGCAATCGGTACTGAAGTTGGTAGTGGTGGCGGAAGATGCCCCTGGCCGTCCGCAGGAAGCAAAAAAGAGCAAAACTGAAGTTATTGTAGACGTGCTGGATGTGAACGATAATGCACCCATTTTTGGACAGCGATCGTACACGGCGGTAATACCGGAGAACGTACTTGTGGACACGTTTGTGATCGCGATCACGGCACATGATCCGGATGAGGGTCTTGGTGGGGAGGTACGATATGATATACTGAACGAGGGTGAAGCTAATGGTAAGTAATGGGATCAGCAGTAGTCTGTCCTTGACGTGACTATAACCAACAATTCATATTTCTATAGGACTTCTTCAAATAAACGCTAAAACGGGAGAAATTAAAACGAAAGCAATGCTCACGGGTAAGGGACGATCTGAACCATACGAATTAGTGATCCGGGCACAGGACAGTGGGAATCAACTACCAAAGCAAAGTTCTCTCTACAATGACGTGTCCTTCACGCTGTACATTGGGGACATCAGTGCGAATGATGGCATTCCGTTCTTCATTGCACCGCAGGTCGGACAAACGGCTAACGTTACCGAGGTAAGTCTCTCTGTGTACTTGATAAGAGTTCCTAGATAATTTAAAGTACTTACCCTGGGATATCCCCTTCTAGAACGCAACGGTTGGCGCACCAGTCTTCCAGGTGATTGCCAGCGATCCGGACAGTCCGGCCACACCAAGCGGCACCTTGCGCTATCGCATCCAATCCGACATCGAGGATGCGAAATCGTTCAGCATCAACGCGAAAACGGGACTTATCACCACAACCCGTTCATTGGATCGTGAAATGAAATCAGCATACAACGTGATCATCGAGGTAAGCGACATGGGTGAACCTCCACAAGCATCCACCGTCGTACTGCGCATTAACGTTCTCGACATCGACGATCACGAGCCCCGATTTGTGCGTGAAGTTGAGTCGCAACCGTACGAGCTGCAGGTGCTCGAGGAACAACCGGCCGGTACGATCGTCGGGAACATTTCCGCGCTGGATGAAGATATTGGTCCGAACGGTGCGATCGACTACACGATCATCGAGGGTAACGAGCTGGGTCTGTTCAATGTCACACGCACGGAAGATAATGTAGCGATCCTACGCACTACCAAACCTCTCGATCGCGAAACCCTCGAATCGATCCGTCTAACGATCCGCTGCTTCAAACACAACACCGTGCCTGATCAACTAATGCACGAGAGTTACAATCGGCACGATAAATCCCAGCAGCAACTGTTAATCCGCGTGGTAGACATCGATGATCATGCACCAAAGTTTGAGCGCGAAAATCAAACCATCGGCATCCGGCATAACGTCCCGATCGATACACCGATCGCGAATGGACGTGCGTTCGATGAAGATCCCACCGCACGGCCGATTGTTTACTCGATCCAAAGCATCACCTTTGTGCCACAGTTCTATAGGCGGGACAATCAAACCGAAGACTACAGCGCTGTGTTTAGCCTGAATGCAGACACTGCCGAGATACGGACAACACGCAGTATGTCCAACTTTGTCGATGGTTACTTCCAGCTCAGCATCCGTGCGTCCAACTCTGACGACGCGGATCGTATCAGTGAAACGCAGATGAAGATCTTCGTGATACGCGACAAGTCACTGTTACGCTTTGTGTTCTCCCGGCCACCGACCGAGGTTAGTGGCGTGCTGGATCGCTTCACGGCCGACATGCAGGAACGGTTGGCCGAATCCAACCTCGAACTATCGGTGTTCGATGCACAGGTACTTAGCCATCCGGACCACAGTCTCGACTTTAGTTCGACGAGTTCCTGCTTCCAGCTAACGCGCCACGGATCCGCGCTAACTCCGGTGGAGATGATGCGCATCATGGATGGGGCAGAGATGAAAGAAACGCTGGCGGACGTTTATCATCGGTATTCGGTGCACAAGATCGATTCTTGTGCGGTAGGTAAGAAAGCACCCGCCACTGCACTGATTGCTTCGTCCGGTACCTGGCTGGTGATACTGGCGGGATTGATAGGGTTTGCCGCGTTTGCCTCCACCATGACGGCGTGTTGTCTCGCAAAAAGGTAAGTGTTTGGTAAAGTGTATTTTTTAACGTCAAACATTAAAACTACTTCATTTTACAGGTACAAAAGTCAAGTTCGATCAACGATTAACTCGCAACGCATCGTTGGATCCGATATCTATGGCAGTGCGACACCGGTGCTGTACACGGAACCCATCTATGGTGCACTGTAGCCGGCAGGCTGGCAGATGATGGGAAGGCCATGCGTCGACACTGTTTTAAAAGTCTGTACAAACAAGTCATAAGATAGACAAATCTTTTTTTTTAACTTCACTCGAAACGATGTCCGTCGTGCTGCGTATGCTCGCGTATGAGTTCCCTTCCTGTGTTGCAAAGAACCAACAAAACTCATACCAGAACCTTACACCTCAAGACAGACAGATTCGAGGGTCAAGAGCGTACCATATACCCTGTTTACCGCCAACAGAAAAGGGCTACTTGTAAACTACGGTTGTCACAAAAAAGACTTTACTAGGGCTGGGAGAACAATATTTATTTTATATTATAAAAACAAACACCCTTCTTACTGCCGTTCTTGCACACACTCGGGGTCGGTAAATGGAGAAGAGAGAGAAAGCGGGCACCAAAACTGTGAAGCAAGGTGCAAAACGGAAACGTGCCAAACCATGCATTAAGATCTAACTGCAGCAAACTGGAACTAAAAACAGCGCAATGAATTTGTCGTTGTCCTTCGCGGGGCTATGGAACGCTTTCTGCTAAGCCTATACAGGAACGTGCGTATCAACTGCATTTGATGTCTTTTGTAAATAAAAAATGTAGATAACATTAAACAAAAATGTTGTAAAGAAAAAGGTAGGAGTTGTTTTATTTCAATTTAAATTACATTTATTTACTGCCAATCGTATATCCTAGTCATCACTCCATCTCAATGTGAGGCTACACCACACCTTAATTTTAAGGGTTGAGGTCGTCCCGTACTATTCTCAAGATATGACCATCTCACCGATGGTTCTTTGTGGATTCGGGGTCTCTTACCAGCTCGGGGCCCTACCCCACGGCCGCTTACACCACTTACCGTTAAACAATCCTCTATGGATTTATAACCTCGTAAGCTCTCTGCCGGCTATTTCTAGCTTTCTTGACTAGATTTTACCCCTAGCCGGGTATATGTCAATCATACATAGGGATAAAAACCCTTGTGAGGATCTTCCGGTCCAACGTGGATAAGAAGTTTTTCAGAGATTGTTAGGTTGGTTACAGTCATTACTTTTCAGGTTTAACCGCAAGCAAGTATATATGTGGTCGAGTATGTGGTTGTCCATTATATGTATAATTGAGCAGTTCGTCATAGGTTTAGAATGAGAAAAAAAAACAATTGTAAAGGAAGTGCTATATCAGAAGTATTATACTTTCACAAATCTTAACATCTTCTTGTCCGATAGTTGATGACGATTAGCTTGCATTGGGGTCAGATTCTGAAAAACGGATGATACTCGTTGAGATGCCCAGCTTCCTTAGGGGAGAAGATCACTTCTGCTGTACTTCTGCTAGGTGTACTTCTGGTTAAGCTGGACTTATGACGCACAGATGTTCAGACGTTGAAGAAAGCGTTTATTTCTGTAGTGGAGAAATCATTTTCGTTGAGCGTCGACGGCAGTAATTTTTGGTTGGAACAAAAGGGAGTAAGTCACGTTCTAGGAGATTCGCTAATTTCCGTAGGAGAGAAGGTTGCCCTTGATCAACAACTGTTATCACGCATTTAACATAATTATACGCTGGGTGTGACTTTGGTTTTGTATTTCATGGCGGAATCTGGTAAATCCTGGATACTTGAACATTATATGGCTTGCCACAGCGAAAAATAAAACTACTCTGTTGCCGAGATCCCTTTGACGAGACTCCTAGAACCCTTTTTTCTCATAGGTTAACCTACCACAGTACTGCCGAGTGCATCTGTAGTCTTCTTCTCCGGCTGCTCTTAGCACCATGATTTTTTTAGTATCGGAGCGATGAAGAAATTGTTTATTCAAGACATTTTGTTGAAGATCACCTTCCCATACCAGTAATACAGCTTTTTGCTGCAGAGTTCCTTTTCAAAATTGTGGAGATCGTTGTGGCCGTCTGCTACAATTACCGTTACATGACGTCGAAGATCATGAAAGCGGTCTTCACAGCTTTCTACGCTCTGTCTTCCCTAAAAGAAGATGCTCACTTTCAGTCCATATTAAGGGTGATTTCTTTTAATATGTCGTACAGTATTTTACCATCTTTGCGAAGATTTGCAGCACGGTGAAGATCTAATAAATGATGTTAACCTATAACCTTTCTATTGACCTGCCATTACTGGCTCCCTTCCCTTGACGCTTTCTTCATTATAACTGTAGCTGGATAATCAACCTCAACCGTACTGCCCATTCGAATTCGGAATCCTTCAAACAGCAGGACAAAAAATGTAACACCATTTTTAACCTGGAATCATATGCTTCCTTTATTCAGTAAAACAATCATTACAAAATGAAGAACGATTTAATAAATTCGATCTACATATGTCCCCTTCTCCCTGGGCCTCTCTCTCTCTCTCTCTCACTCTCTCTCTCTCTCTCTCTCTCTCTCTCTACTTCTTTCCCGTTTCGTTTCCTTTCTTACAATATACATATTCATGCTTCTAAGCTGCGCACTTCGATTAGAAGAGAGACACGTTATTGGTTTACTACAGCACATAGTATGACTGGTGTGGCATATAAAAAACACGAGCGATAGGGTAAAATACAATCTTACAACTAAAGACAGAGAACAAAAAAATACCTCGTTAAATTGATAGTAGCAGTAGTAGTAGGGCAAAAATACACTTTCACTAGAGTTATTATTGATCGTGGGCAAAGATCGACGATAAATGGGTTATGAGGAGGACTGCAATTAAATGTGTGGGAAGGAAGGCTTATGCTACAGGATGCGGGATTCAACTTAAAAGGGATTTCCCATTAAAATTTCACCATTACCGTTTCACAAACGAGTAGCATTGGGTCGATGATAACGCGGACAAAGACTCACTCCTTCTTCCGTTCTCGTATGTCTTACCGGAAGTAACTTTAAACACGTGGGCACAACAAAACACACATATCACGTACGGCTCCTCCATATTAGGCATATAGACACTGGCGAAAGAAATTTGTTCAGAGCAGCAATTCTAAATAAAACGTATTTTGCTAACCGTTTCTATCACTATACAATTGCTTCACATTCAACCGTTTCCTGTCAGTCAAGTGGAGAAGTGTGAGTCCGTGTATCAAGGTAGAACATATGGTGATGGCGAGCCAATTTTAAACTAATTCATATTACCATTTTCCAAGAGTATGTATTGTTGACTAATTTAAACCTTATCTTTCTCCCACATTGCTTTGCATTTTGAGGAGCGAGCCTACGAATACAGGTAGTATTTCAAATTATTAGATTTGCTACGAGTAAATTTTAGTTTTCCTTTAATTTAAACTTCCACATTTGGCTGGCAAAGGTAACGGCCAGGACACGATAATGCTAACACCCAAAAAAGGAAAGTTAAATAAATGTACAGGACACCGACACGAAACGTAAAGAAAAAAATAAGTCCCCCTCGGAAGTTACTATGCGGGGACAGCAACCGACCAAACGAACCTATTTGTGTATGTGTATGGTAAGCCTCCTTTCTACCCTCTTTAGATGTACATCATCTCCGCCATGGTGGACATTTTCTTCGGGATGTAAACGAGCGTTTCGAAATAACTGGCCATCTCGTCGATCGTCACATCACAGGGCATAGCGTTAAGGCGTGCCTGCTGCGAACAGGACGCTGCAGCTGACGAGGAAGTGGATGATGCATTCGAGCCGCCATTCGAGACGAGCGCCGAGTTACCAACCCCAGACACAGCACCTGCTGAGGGCAGCGCGGGAAACAGTGAAGCCATGGCCAATCCATCGCTATCGATCGCAATCCCGCTACCCTGCGAGGAACCGCAGCGTGTACCGCTGCCCTTAAAGTTCACCTCCACACTGCTGCCGTCACTGTCCAGCGATGAGGTACTGTTGGATTTCTTTAGCTGCCGCTTCCGGTTGTGCCTTGCGTTGACCGTCGTTCGGCTAAGCTGCTGCCAGGTAAGTTCCGTCGTACGGAGCGCCCGGAAACTGTTGTGCGTGTAGTTAGGCACCTCCGTGTCCGTCGGCCGGTATGAGCTTGGACCCACCGAACTGCCGGCCCCACCCGACACAAGCGACAGTTCGTTGCACTGTGTAATCAGTAACCTAAAATCAAGCATATCATCACTAGCCTCGTTGCCGAAGCATTTGGTGAGATTGGTCTCCGAGAGGGATGGTTTTAGCAGTGTACCGGACGCAGTTCCACCCGCACCAGCCACCTTTCCGTCGTGCAGTTTGCGTAGATTCTGGTGCACACATTTGCCGATGTTACGCAGCATGGAGTCGCGTACGATCGTCTTTCGATCGGAACGATGCTTGTGCTTGAAGGTGGGCTGATTCCGGATGCTGTGCTCGAGATGCATCGATGCGCCATGATGTTTGGCATAATGCTGCCCAGTGGTCGCCGTGATGGGTGTCCGTTCGGCACCACACTCACAACGATTGCCGAAAATTTTCCTTATCAACTGGCGGTCTTTTGCGCGTGTTTCGCTTGCACTGTCCAGTTCCGCGCGAAAGGGATTCCTGCCGGGTATGGTCGTAGTTTTGCTGTTTGCCGACGGATCGGCGCGAAGTTGCCGGAACGTTTTGAGCGTATCTTCCAGCCGTAGCTGCTCATCTATTTCGGAAGCCATTACTGTTTGCTTTTCTCTTTGAAAGCTTGAAGGGGAAATATTTTATCAGTATATAGGGAAAAGCGTTGAATTAGGTGATGCAATTCTAATAACCCTTACCTTAAGGAGGTGATTAGTGGTAAAAGCAGCAATCTCTCACATTACCGTCAGTTGGTGTAACAATTTGGTTGCTTCGTTTGTTACTAGATGTTCTCTATTAAATTCTACTGAAACTGAAACGCCAATTTATTCTGTAAAAACACGGAAAGGAAATTATTACAAAACTTGCAGTTCGAGTTTCATTGCTGAATTGCTGAGTTTCATTGCTGATTTGCCCGTATCACGAACATGAGCAAAATATATGTTATGTAGGACGCACACGATCGTAGTTTAGCAACATGAGGCTTACAAATGAATAATTTATCATTATTGTCTGACCAATGCCTTGGCATTTTCTGAAACAACATTGTAAGCATTTTGCGCCATCAACCCTATCACTTCCGGCTAAGCGCAGCGAAAGAAGGAAGTGGAAATTTCCAGAAAAGGACTCACTGTGACCAGACTACTTTAGTGACCTTTTATGGGGTGATGCAGTAGCAACACACATTTCCGTTTCCCAACTGGATGTACCAGAAGTGTCCAAAGTTGTCCTTCAAGCGCACATGTAAACAATCGAGACAATAATAAAACAGGGAACCGAATTTTATGCGTTTTGCTTTCTGTTGCGATTTTTTTTTTTTTTTTTGTTGTTGGTTCCTTCCCCCACCACGCGCAAGCACGCACACCAGGCTGACTACGAATGGCAGCCCCGCTGTGTATGTACATACGTGACGTCAAACAGGAAGACGGCCTTCTCACGTTGCGTATGTGTTGGTGTATGTTTGTTTTTTCCCTACTTCTGCACTCGTTCTACTTTTGTCAGTGCCTGCTGGTGAAAAACAGAAATTTTCCATCGATGGCTTCACATTCTAATCCAAGCACACACATGCACTCATACATACACACACACAGGACTTACATAAGCTCGAGCGGAATTGTTTCGCAAAAGCGAAACGAAAAAAAAACTATCAATCAAAACTGGTTGCGCGCACTTTGATCGCCACAAGCACTGTGACATTCACCCCACGGTTCGGTTAAGGGTGGCACCATTTTACTGCGGATGACGGATTTCGTCAGAAAGAGTAAAAAAAGCCAACGCAATCCGCGCGCCGTGGAATGGAAAATCTTTACCCTGTAACGCAGGATGCGAAACAGGACAATGGATATGATGATGCTTTGTGCCTACCTGTTTTCTGGTACGGAAAAATACACACGACGTAGATATATTATTCACCCTCGCCTCTAAATGGCACGGATCTGTGATGAAAACAAACAACGCGCACACATTGGAACACTGTCGCACACACACTGTGGCGCATATGGAGCTTGTTTTTTTCTCTTCGCAGCCAATTACAGCGAGCGCGAGATTGTGATTCATCAAAAAAATATAACCACACGAATCGATGAACCTCCCAGTGACAGTTGGGACAGTGTTTCGTCGATTTGAACGGCGGTGTCGGAAAAATATTCCGACAACTTGAACTTTTTTATTTTTGTTCTTTTTCCATCCATAAATTGTAAAGAAGTGTTTGTTTTAATTTTTTACCATAATTTTAAATTAAAATACATTTTTTAACAGTTTAACTTATTTTCGAAGGAAAAATTGCCCGAAACGCGTTACCAACTCTCGGGCACAATTTGAAACTTTGCTGTTCCGACAGAGTTTACATCGTCCGGTTGTGAACGGGACGGATTGTTCATTGGGAAACTGTCTGCCCTGAATGCATCAAGTGTTTTTCCTCTTCGCTCGTGATTACCGACTCTGTACTTCGCTGGTTGATTGAGGTTGCTGTGGAAATAACTTGGAAACGGTCGTGCAAAACAGATCCATCCCCCGTCGAGAGAAATCGATTTTCAGTGAAATAGTAAATCCTTTGCGGCAATCCAGCTTTTAAAAGATAGAGCTATTAGGAAAGTGATATCATCTATGCCATCTGCGGACACTAATCAACGAATTGTACTTTGCAATTGAAGTTACGTAGGGACAGGCGACGAATTTAGAGCTCAATCGCAATAGTAACCCCATCTGAACGAGTGCGTACTGCTTTTGCGTGCGTATGCGTATAGGTATATGTGAAAGTGTAGTAGAGCTGTCTCACCCACCGAGTCGCCCCGTATCGAAAACGCGTGTCGTGGCAAAGAAACAATGTCCTCAGTGGAAAATGCAGAAAATGGCGTAGGAAAATATTCTTATCAGACTGTGTACTACATCATTACCAACAACAACAACAGTAACGGCACCGAAGGCGAATCAGATCAAGTGGAAAATTTACATGCGGTAAGAAAGGGGGAGTGTGAGTGGGGAGATGATGGGGAGAGGGATTTCGTCGAACGGGTCGGAAAGCAGTGAAGACACAAAAGAAGAGCAGGGACACCTTTCGTCAGCACTGATTGGTCAATAAAAATTGGCCCCCTTAGCTCTTTGTCCAAGGTGAAAGCGTACAGCGAGCGAGGTTTTGCAAGGTTGAATTGTATTTTTGTTGACGGCTTTTATAATAGTTAGAGGAATTACGCATTTTAGGAAGTTTTCCATCAAACGTTCTAGAACGATTGTCCGTTCATGAAATTCGATATGATGCGCGATAATAATGATGAAAAGTTCATTGCTCTTGATGGACGTGAAGTGACGTAGTGAGCAGTATAAACGCACACTCTCGCTGTTGCGCACTGCGCTTCGAAAACGCGACGGGGACTGGCGCTCAATGGGAAGGGAGCATAGCAAGTTTGTGTTCTATTGCTTCTGATGAGCATCGGCAAGAAAGAGAAAGCACCACCCTGATTAGAGCGGGACAGGTTGCTACTAATGGAATGGCAGCTGCGAGCGCATAGCTGGCAAAGCAACGGGTACGCGCTGACGACGATAATTCTTGAAAAAAGATGGCGATTAGTTGGTGTGGTGTTTGATTTGCAAACGCTCAGCATTAATAAAACGCAGCAAAAGGGTAAAAAACCGCTTTGTAAGCACGTACAGAGAGTTACATTACAATCAGTGGGCTGAAGCAGACGAAAAAGGTGTTAATCTCTTCTGGAGTGTGGAGTTTATATAACAAACCGATACTAACGACGAGCGATTTGCTCTCTGTTCTGTGCTTTTTTTTATTGGTTCCGTTCCGCTCCGTCGTCGTGGTGTGGTGTAAAATGTGGTAAATTGATCGAACCCCCATACCATTCATCGTCATCATCCGTTGGGATTGTACAGATAACTGCAGCTGTCGACAGTGAACTTACACGGAAGCGTCGCAAAATAGAAGCAATTAAGATGCAGGGACAAATGTCCGGAGCAGTACAAGCGCAAGGTGGATCGCCCCAGACTGCGGCCCTAGCAGCACAACAGCAGCAGCAGCAGCAAAGCATTGCGGTGAAAATGGATGCAGCGAATCAGCTGTCTTCTGCTGGTAAGTGTTGTGTGTGCGTGTGTAAAGTGTGTTCCTTTCCCTATCGAGAAGATTCCACCGTTTTGAATGTTTTTCGGTGTAGCGGTAGATATAGAGACACAACAAAAAAGACTCCCGGGACATTCACTCGGTCTGGTTTGTGGAGATTAATGGATTAGAAAACGAAATCAATTTGGACCGCGGCGCGCATAGTAGGGACTGTTGTTGGGATGTAAACATTTTTAACGTTAGGTAAACATATAATCTCTCCGTTATCAGGAAAGGATTTGCTTGCCTCATGAAAGGTTTAGCAATAGGAGGCAACACCAGAATTAATTTAAAAAAAACTGCATCTTTTTAAGGTTCTCCCTGGTTTTGTCCCTCAAGGACAGACCGCTGTCATACGACACAACGCGCATATTGATTTTCCTCAACAAACACACCCGGCGGTCACGCGCTTTCGATGTGTGGCTCTCTTTCACGCTAGCGCACCGATGCTCTTTCTTAGCACATCTATTGCTGCAGTTTTCTCGCCGTGCAACGTGACTACTCCCCGTACCGATAAAGCGATAGTACTGGTACTAAAATATTACAATGCACACTACCACGGGGCGCAAATGAAGCAGTAGAATGCTGGTTAGAAGTTCCATGTAATAGTCACGTTTATTGCACTTCCTCCCCCTGACATTCGCTAGACTCATCCACCTTTTGCGGGTTACAAGAGCAGAATATTTGCCTTTTTTTTTACAAATTTCCTCGTCCCCTGTGTGTGACCATGAAAAGAGAACATCTGGAGTTTATTTTAGCGACACTCACCGGCCAGCCTGTTTGTGCTATTATTGGAAAACGGAAACATCTTTTACTAAACTTTGTCTTTTTTTTTTTTGGTGTGTGTTCGTTTTACCACGTTTTTGCAGGACTGTTGGAGCTGGCACACCGAGAGTATCAGGCGGTTGATTACGAAAATGCCGAACGCCACTGCATGCAGCTGTGGCGCCAGGAAAGCAACAACACCGGCGTACTGCTGCTACTGTCGTCGATCCACTTCCAGTGCAGACGGTTGGACAAATCAGCACAATTTTCTACGCTGGCCATTAAACAAAATCCTCTGCTCGCCGAAGCGTACAGGTAAGGCGTGCCTGATAATGAGTGCGCATTGAGGCAACAAAGTAGTAGCTTGGACACTCTATAACATACTTTTGTAATTTTCTCTCTCTCTCTCTCTCTCTCTCTCTCTCTCTTCCTGGGGACGGTTTTGTTTTTCTTCGTGTGACATTTTCGTGCCCTTGCACAGCAATCTGGGCAATGTTTATAAGGAGCGCGGTCAGCTTCAGGAAGCCCTAGAAAACTACCGACATGCAGTGCGTCTGAAGCCCGATTTCATTGACGGGTATATCAACCTGGCCGCTGCATTAGTTGCAGCCCGTGACATGGAACAGGCAGTACAAGCGTACGTCACCGCTCTGCAATACAACCCGGTTAGTTGAGCGAATTTATTCGCTAAAGCTTGTGTGGAGCGTGGGTGTATGTGTTATCTTATAATGGAACCATATCATATCAACCGTTTGTTTCGTTCTTTTCTCTCATCAGGATCTGTACTGTGTGCGAAGTGATTTGGGAAATCTGTTGAAAGCACTTGGTCGGCTAGACGAAGCGAAGGTAAGTAATGTGCCTTTCTTCATCCAAAAGAGAAGAGAAAAGGTAGTCATTTTCATTATTCATTTTTCGTGTCATTGATTGTGTTGTGTGTGGCGATAGTTGTGTGTTGCTAACAGCTTTTGGAAGAAATTTCTCAAAGGAAGTATCTCCTATATGAATGACCATGCAAAAGATAATCTGTAGAGTGCAATTTTATAATTTCAAGATCAAGGTTAGATCTAACGTGTGGCTGATGTGAAATTATTATCAAATTAATATACATAAAAAATAGAGACACTTTAGCTAACTTTAAATTTGTGACAGATTGGAATTCAAACGGTTGAACCGGCCTTGTAAACCTGTAAATAATAAGAAAGTCAATCAAGGTGCAATAATCTGACAAACACACAACTATCGTCACGATTCATCCGTTATGTTTTTGGTCCATTCTTCAAACAACAACCTAAAAAAATAGAAAACGTCCAGAAAAACCATTTAAAATCGCATTAGCTCAATACCGACCGTCGTGTAGTATGTGTGTGGTTGTTGGTATGGTTGTGTTTATTACGCGCGGGTCATGATGGATGCTTCGAGTGGTCCGTTGGAAGACGGCGGAGTAGATGGAAGAAGAAACAAAAGAAACCAAATCTGATTGATCATATTACGATTCTTGCCCTAAACTATTTCAGCACGAGATGATGCCGCACGACCATAACTTTAGTTTATTATATTGCATGACGTGATGAGCGTTTCAATCGAATGGAGAGCTTTATGAATCGAATGCAAAAATTGCTCGACTGTAATACAGTTTTCGGCGCACAATCCAGCGTGTGCGATTGAAACGCTTACCACCATCAAACATTATTTTTTGTTGTATCAATACAAAAACAAAAAACAAAACGTGGAACCGGCCGATCAGAAATGGCAGCAAAAATTATGATAAAACGGTGCGTGTGTGCCGGGTGTAGCTGTTGCAGCAGTATTTCTACGCGCCGGTGGGGCAGCGGCATATCATCGCAATGATACGATAATTTAATAACCTTCTTCCGGGTCACCTGATCGCGGCAGGTAACGTAACATGTTGGATGCTCTAAGGACAAGAACTCTGCTATGGGATCTCTCGCATGCTCATGATGTTTTCTGGTGGAAGTGGCCATTTTTTTTGTACAACGAAGATTCCAATAGAATCGTGTTCTTGTCTTGCTAGTATCAAACACATGAATTCATACTTTCTATAGTATAAGATTTTTCTTTAGCATAACTCTCCAGAGACTGTAACAGATTTTTATTCTTAAGGAAATCGTTTCTTCCACTTTCTTAGTTGCAAGGCTTGACATTTTGAAAATAATGTTTTACAATATCTCCAGCATTTTTTGAAGCCTTGGAACTAGGACGCGGAATCGTTTGGACATGTGTTATATATGATGTAGATGTAGTCACTTTACTATTTATCTTGCAAACGGAGCATAAGCGCATATACAAATTTACCTATCAACACGTATAACATATGCAACGATATAAAATGTGCATCCACACGCCGTCTTCACGTATCCGCATCCCTGACAGTAATTCCGGTCGAAGCGATCAACGACTGTAGTTGTGCTGACTCATCAACAAATACCATATAAGTCTATTATATTTAGGCTACGTCCCTGGCTGCATTTTAATTTCTTTCTCTCTATTCTATTCACAATACCTGTATCTATGATCTATTTTTTCAAACTTCAATTGCAAACCCCTTATCACTGTTCGAAAATATCTTTGTTTCTAATCGTTATTATCTTAACGCAATTTGGCAATTGCAGTTTTGTGGAAAAATGTATTTGAGGTTTGCAATTGAAATGCGGTAGGATGTTATGAAAAAAAATCTAACCATTAAACAGCTACATATAGGCGGATAAACATTTACAGTAAAACATTTTATAGGAATCAATTTTTAGCGGACATTGATAATGGCAGGCAAAATCAGGTGGTTGCAGTCCAGTAATTGATGAAGCCAATGAAAAGGAAGGAGCACGGCAGACAGCATATGCAGAACCCGATCCCGTTTGACAGATTTTCTCTGAATATTGCATGTTAGCGTGTATTTCTTCTCTTATTAGTTTCTAGGATATTTCATCTCCCTTTTTCTGTGATGTATATTATTAAAGAAGGCTAAAACAATCTCTGTACAGATACCAGTAATGGATCGAGTTATAAGTGATTGTTTTGTTTTAGGCTTCTTTTGTCGTGATGTAAAATGAATCGATTGTATTAATATTGTCAACACGATTTTGTAGATCTAAGTTACAATCTATTCATTTTGCCGGCCTATAAAAACTTATTTTTAGTTAAATTGATACTATACATGATGATTTGCTATTTTTTTTGTATTTATAATTCTGTCCCCATAGCATTGTGACTAGAATTTTTGCATTTGGATTTTTAATTAAATATTTTGAATATATTTTTTTAACATTTTATTCAGGTTTGACACATCTTTATAATGGTAAGATGCTATTAAAGTTATTAAAATATTCTTACCTCTCTTAATTGATTATAGAAGGATCTGATTTGCTCATATGGGTGAAGTCCAATAATGGTGTATCTGAGAGAGCATACGTCAGTCACGTGTATTAAAAGCTTAGGATTTCCACCCGTTATTCGAAGGATAACGGAAGCTATCAACTTTGAAACTATTATTTGGAATACACCGTTTGTTCATCTTTTCATGTATACTTCAAATTTTACTCCCCCGTCAACATAGTCGTGAAATTCAAGACTTTCTAATCGCTAACCATGCTCAATTTAGCTTTTTTTTGTAAATTTAATTTGTTTTGAATTAAATAAAACCAAAGAGGAAAGGGTCTTAGTGGCCTTTCCAATCCAGTGATGAGAATATCCGTTCAAACGGTACAGTATTTTCTGGACAAGATTTGATTTAGTAAGTAAAAAAAACTCAATGTCAAACCCAAACCAAATGGGCCATGTGAAAAATACCCTTTCTATGGAGATCGTCATAACTCCCGTGAGCCTTCTCATACTTTATTGTGTAGTATAACTCAACATTTTTGAGTTATCTGTAGCAAGTTTTGTTGTAGGTTGAAGGTGCATTTTGTTGAATTATCCTTAGAAAACTGTTTTATTTTTCTGATGCATACGTTAACTCATAAAGATGTCGCATTTACTCCTAAAAAATGACATTTGACATGCTGTTCTAATAATGGCTCTGGTTTAGCCATGCTTAAGATACTTGAACTGAATCAAATGTAGATGATCGAACGAAGCATTATAGACCAAATTCGACAAAAAATACTAGTTACTGCCACTAATCCATGTTCCACTACTTCTAATTATCATATTGCTTGAGAAATATAAATTGTATATTCAAATGTATCATCATTCACTTCAACATCTACGCACGTCTTTTGTGTGATTTGCTTCAGGACATAATAGTAACACTAAAGTTGTAATGATTATACATTTGCCATCAATTCATATGTTAGCAATATGATAATGGCGAACGATACAAAACAAAGCAAAAAATCATCATGTATTTTAACGACTTCAACAGCTGTTCAATTTTCAGAGAAAATCTGTCAAACAACACACGTATATGTGTGTTGTTGGATTCTGCTGTGTTGATTAACTCCTAATATTCATCCTTTTACATTGCTTCACATTGCATTGCGCATAGGGCATTTACGAGCCGCCAACAATTTCACCCTTCGCCTCGCTGATCCAGCTAATGAATCTCGCTTGTATACAGTGTCCCCTTTACTCATTAGCTCATCCTCAACCACTGCCGACACAGACGCCACCGTCGTCCTTTTTTTTGCAGACAGCCTGGAAACAAATCAGCAATAACTGCCACACGCGCCTGCTGCTTCTTCTGCTCACGGCGGCAGACACCAAATGAGAAAATGTATAGAAAACAGAAAACAAACATCATATTTTCTTAGGCACATTTTGTAGCTGTTTAAAGGTTGTTTTTTTTTTATTTCTACAACATCCTGCCGCGCGTTCCAAAACAACCGGACTTGTCGTCACACGATTTCCATTCACACATTTGCTCTTTGAGCATGCGACAGTTCTCGTGTGTACCGGTTTAGTGGGTTTTGGTTGATATTATGGTGTGTGCATTTTTGCATACGCGCGCGCCCGTTTCTGTGTATTTCTTCCATCCAACTTCTTTCTTCCGGCCGCGTGTGCACTTTTGGCGAATGTGCTTAAAAGAAAAGTTGAAGTCGGCGGGCCACTTCATTTACCAGTAGGAAGCAAAACAGCAAGGGACGAGCGACCGTATTCAGCGGCAGATTTGCAGTAGCGCGCCGAAGCAATCAAGCAGTGTCGCCGTATTCGTATATGCTCTAAATCAACCGAAAAACCATTCAGTTTTTCAGCGGCTCTTGGCGCAGACCTGGTGATGATGATCGGGCGTCGACCGGTTACACCGAAGGGAGGGCGGAGATACGTGCGTGCGTGTGGAACTATGCACTCAAACACTAGAGAAAAAGAATATGAATCAGTTACACTCTTTGAGTTTATAAAGGAAGTCTGCGAGGGCGAAAATAAGAGCGCATTTTGCACATGCGGGAAACCGTGACTACTGATGGAATGAGGGAGAGGGAGAGAGAGAACTAGAAAGTGGTTGCAATTGTATCCCGAGCTTACGGCGATGCTAGATTAGCTGGTATATAAAATGAGCTTATGTATGGAATTTTGCGATCTTTGTCGAATGAGCGATACCACAGTAAGGGAAACAATTAGCACAAAAAATCTGCTTGTAATAAATATATTTTTGCCATTCGTTTAAGTTAACAACAATCAAATTTTGAAAGGATCTTGGCCAATGACTTATGTCATGTGGAAGAAATTTATAAGTTCCTAACCATTCATACCAAGAAGCTATCTCCGGCCTTTATGTTGCGACCACTTTCTACTCTCACTTCCCATTTTTCTAAAAAGCACTAGTTTTCTGTTATTTTTTTCCCATAGTTTTTTTTTGTTTTTGGTTATTTATTTTGAAAAAAAAGTTGTTTTAGTCACCATTACAAGTATATTCATTATAATTTGTTCATTAAAAGCAATATATTGTACGCTCTCCACCACACCAAACCCCGTTTTGGTTCATGTTCATGAGTAAAAACAACAACCAAAAGAGAAGACGGATATGATCCATAAATCGTTTCAATAACACATTAAATGTTTAGACCGAAGCCGCCCGAAGTACTAATCTATTTTTCCTATGTCTTTTCTTTTTCTCATTCTTTTTTGATACCTCTCTATCGTATTACCCACCTTACTACTGAAACATGTTTGAAAATGAACCAAATCAAAAAATTTGTGCACACTTTTTGTTGTTACTTGTTTTATTTTTTAATTAATAACGAACACACACTCACACAATTTAAAAATCCTCGCAAAATCCATTCCAAAACTGCTGCACCACACGCATATTCTACCGGGGGGCCTGGTTGGCGTATGTGTGTCGTGTCGGTGTTTTATTACACGATTTGATACGGTTGTGTGTATAGGCATGCTATCTGAAAGCCATCGAAACTAGACCAGACTTTGCGGTCGCCTGGAGCAATCTCGGTTGTGTCTTCAATGCGCAGGGTGAGATATGGCTGGCGATACATCACTTCGAGAAAGCGGTTGCGCTCGACCCGAACTTCCTCGATGCCTACATCAATCTGGGCAACGTGCTGAAGGAAGCCCGCATCTTCGACAGGTGAGTGTTTTGCATATTGAGTGTCCCGGTATCATAATTATATTAAAGAGATTCCGTATTAGATGGGTCATGTTTCTGCTGTGATGCAAAGGTTCCCTTCTTTCGTGGTGATGCTCCCTTCTTCAATTCTAATTAACCGATGTTTTCAACGAGATATGCATCTGGGTGTACATATATAAATAGCGCATGTCGATATTATCATCTCTCGTTCAGTGGAGTTTGCAACTCGACAGAAATATCACATCTCCCCTATATCGGATGATGGTGTGGTCTTAAAAATAAAACTCACCGCCACATGAGTAAAGTTTTTCAGCCGTTCCGTCAGATTCGTGTATGTTGCACGCCAGGCACACGCATCTGTGTAACTCTTAAGCAAGGACATTGCATTTTATTTTGATGTGGTACGGCACGCATCGATAATTTAAAACAGGCATGTCAAACATACAGGCCAGCAAGCCCTTTCAAATTGAACAGCAACAGCATTTTAACAAAAAAGTTTTCCAATAGACATTTTCGAACATTCACCGTTGACTTGGCGATTTTGTTGAAGCATATCATCAAATGTATCTTTGCAAATTATCACGAAGATATCCAACAATTTCGCCCGCTGGATGGTCCAAGGTAGGGTTGTGATTCGAGGAGAAATTTTCGCAACATGGTTCGTATATTCGCGGAAACTGGTCGCGCTCAATATCTCCCGATCAAATAGCCCTTTCACAAGAGTTTATTCTCTCGTAAACTTAACTTTGGGATAAATTTTGAGTCTTGACATTGCAGGTTACATCAGCACCGATATAAAATCCAATTGTTCCAAGAGCTCAAGCTTAGCTTTGAATTAAGTTTCCTCAAAGCTCAACGATTAAGTTTTGAAGCAGTTGCAAACAATCCTCAAATTAGCTCGAAAAACTTTCTTAAATGATGAGACCCTTACCTGGATGACCGGGTACGTGCATAAGTGAAATAGTTTATCTTCGGCCAAGGCCAATGTGGACGACATTTATCTAGTGGCTGTATTCATAAATGCTTTAGTAGAAATTCATTATTTGTTGAGCATTTTAGACCGAAATCGTTATCGATTCATTCACATGAAAAGTGCCACATAGTTCCCGAAGCAAATTATAATTCGCTTCAAAGATTTTCTTTTTTTTTTTTGGGATGATAGTTGTCTTTTGCGTCCATTAGCGTCGCTCATTTTGATGCGCCCCGTGCAACAAAATGAGTTTGACTTCACTGATACAGAGCTCCCTCTTTTCGAGAGGTGGATCATCACTCGTTATGCTGTCTGACGTTGTTTCTGTTTAGTATTTTATTTTTGTGGTGTGTAGGGTATGCATTAGAAGACAAATGTGTATTTTAAATTGATTTCTCACGTGACCTGGATCCGTTTAGGATCAACTAGAGAGATATGGTGAAGCAGAATAGAAATGATAAACATACACACACACAGCATGACTACCAGGTTTCACATCGATTAACAATAGAATGGAATCAAGCGGGAGACGATCCATTTTTAATAATGTTTTATCTTTCAAGTACGATCAGGAACCACCAGGTACATAGGTCGCGCGTATTACAGTCAGGTTGGGATAGTTGTATTGCATGTCCCTGTTTGTCTAGATAGAAGCACTTGTCTGTCTGTGGATGTATGTATAGCAAAGTGCAGTTATTATCCTTCATTTCTGTCATTGCATAATTTAGTTAGTTATCGTGCACCGCTGTCATATATGCCACATGGTTCGATTACAGTCTCGCTGGATGAATTTAGTGGTGTTCTGTTTTGATTGCGATATTGCACTTAAACAGACCACACGCTCTATCGAAACGCAGTATATACATTGTAAAAAAGGAAACCTCAAAAGTAGTGTGATCCTATTTTTCGATTCGATTCTCTGAACCGTGCTAGTTATTGGAGGAGGATTGCATTTTTTTTCTTCGTAGAATTACCAGCAGTCAGTAGCAGAAAGAGATCGGAAGGGCTTCATGTTTTTATCTAACATGCTTCAATAATCTCTCAACCATGCACGAAATGAATGAAAAAGGGAACAGAGTATCAAATGAATGGAGCGCGGGTGCGAACACACACCGACACGGGGAGAAAAACAATTCCTTCCAACTTGGAAACAGCAATTCCCTCTTCACCTGTTTGTAAAGATAATCCATATCGCGATCCGTTTAGAATCATAACCAAATGGCGCGCGGGGCACACTGTGAAAGGGTGGCCGCTTACCGGTGAGATTCCTTTTCCTCCCTCTGAATATTTCACGCTTCTGCGATTCGGTTCAACTCACCCGTTCAAGTGCCCATTTTCTGCCACGGCGCATCGACGAGGCCATGGCAGAAGTTGGCAAATTTTGCTATGATGTATTCGTCATCGTCGCGATGGTTTCTAAAGAGGCTGGGAGAGTCCTTTTGCCGCTCCCCCTCTCCCCGTTGTCTCTACAAAACCCGGTGAGCACGACCGACTGTATTCTCTTCAGCAGCTCGGAGTTCTTGCTTCTGAAGTGCTGCTGCTGCTTATAGGCAACTTCCATATTTGCCGGTTACTAATGGCAGGTAAAGCAATACACAACGGTAGCGCAAAGAGTGTTTTAACGGTAGGTTTGGAAAACTCTTGAAAAATTGCACTCAATTTTTATTTCATGTATCCCGCTGGGGTTTTTTTTTGCGTTTCAGAGCAGCGTAGCACCCAAGAAGTACGCCTTGCTATTCAGATTGGCGCGAATGAAAAGCTCTTGCGATCAACAGTGGGCGGGTAGAGAAGGGGGACTACGTGTCTCCTACGCGGTGTTCTACCAAACGCAGGAAGTAGTAGTATAACACGCGGCCAGAATTCGAGAGAAATTGTACGGTACAAATGAGAGCATTTGATGAGAGAAACAGAGAACCAGTATGGGACGTAAGGAAAATGGTTCACGAGAGAAAAGCTGAAAAAAAGGATGATAGTTGTCTTTTGCGTCCATTAGCGTCGCTCATTTTGATGCGCCCCGTGCAACAAAATGAGTTTGACTTCACTGATACAGAGCTCCCTCTTTTCGAGAGGTGGATCATCACTCGTTATGCTGTCTGACGTTGTTTCTGTTTAGTATTTTATTTTTGTGGTGTGTAGGGTATGCATTAGAAGACAAATGTGTATTTTAAATTGATTTCTCACGTGACCTGGATCCGTTTAGGATCAACTAGAGAGATATGGTGAAGCAGAATAGAAATGATAAACATACACACACACAGCATGACTACCAGGTTTCACATCGATTAACAATAGAATGGAATCAAGCGGGAGACGATCCATTTTTAATAATGTTTTATCTTTCAAGTACGATCAGGAACCACCAGGTACATAGGTCGCGCGTATTACAGTCAGGTTGGGATAGTTGTATTGCATGTCCCTGTTTGTCTAGATAGAAGCACTTGTCTGTCTGTGGATGTATGTATAGCAAAGTGCAGTTATTATCCTTCATTTCTGTCATTGCATAATTTAGTTAGTTATCGTGCACCGCTGTCATATATGCCACATGGTTCGATTACAGTCTCGCTGGATGAATTTAGTGGTGTTCTGTTTTGATTGCGATATTGCACTTAAACAGACCACACGCTCTATCGAAACGCAGTATATACATTGTAAAAAAGGAAACCTCAAAAGTAGTGTGATCCTATTTTTCGATTCGATTCTCTGAACCGTGCTAGTTATTGGAGGAGGATTGCATTTTTTTTCTTCGTAGAATTACCAGCAGTCAGTAGCAGAAAGAGATCGGAAGGGCTTCATGTTTTTATCTAACATGCTTCAATAATCTCTCAACCATGCACGAAATGAATGAAAAAGGGAACAGAGTATCAAATGAATGGAGCGCGGGTGCGAACACACACCGACACGGGGAGAAAAACAATTCCTTCCAACTTGGAAACAGCAATTCCCTCTTCACCTGTTTGTAAAGATAATCCATATCGCGATCCGTTTAGAATCATAACCAAATGGCGCGCGGGGCACACTGTGAAAGGGTGGCCGCTTACCGGTGAGATTCCTTTTCCTCCCTCTGAATATTTCACGCTTCTGCGATTCGGTTCAACTCACCCGTTCAAGTGCCCATTTTCTGCCACGGCGCATCGACGAGGCCATGGCAGAAGTTGGCAAATTTTGCTATGATGTATTCGTCATCGTCGCGATGGTTTCTAAAGAGGCTGGGAGAGTCCTTTTGCCGCTCCCCCTCTCCCCGTTGTCTCTACAAAACCCGGTGAGCACGACCGACTGTATTCTCTTCAGCAGCTCGGAGTTCTTGCTTCTGAAGTGCTGCTGCTGCTTATAGGCAACTTCCATATTTGCCGGTTACTAATGGCAGGTAAAGCAATACACAACGGTAGCGCAAAGAGTGTTTTAACGGTAGGTTTGGAAAACTCTTGAAAAATTGCACTCAATTTTTATTTCATGTATCCCGCTGGGGTTTTTTTTTGCGTTTCAGAGCAGCGTAGCACCCAAGAAGTACGCCTTGCTATTCAGATTGGCGCGAATGAAAAGCTCTTGCGATCAACAGTGGGCGGGTAGAGAAGGGGGACTACGTGTCTCCTACGCGGTGTTCTACCAAACGCAGGAAGTAGTAGTATAACACGCGGCCAGAATTCGAGAGAAATTGTACGGTACAAATGAGAGCATTTGATGAGAGAAACAGAGAACCAGTATGGGACGTAAGGAAAATGGTTCACGAGAGAAAAGCATGTCCTTTTTTCCTAAAGGGATATACAGCTCTCTGTGCCCTTAACATATCAACAGCGACGACTTGCACAGTGTCGATTCGGTTGATGCCGGAAAAGGTTGCGACCGGTCGCTCGTGTGTCAGTCACCGCGCGTACAGTCATCCTTAACGTACATTCAAATTCGGATCCCTTGCCCAAGTTCGCTTGTTCGTTCGTGTACCGGTTTGGAGCGTAACTTCGAATTAATCATTACGAAAGTGATAAATAATTGGGCGAACGATTGGTTATGGCAGCGGCTGTCATCTGGCTGTCGTGTGTTCATACACAACTCCAACGACATCCCAAAACTGAAGTCATTTTTTTCTGTTGCAATTGTAACACGAAATGCGTGTTCTCGCCTATAAAGTAAAGTATTATTTACCTTCCAACCGTGCGACGGGGCATGGTTAATCGTCATTGGACGAGCCGCGAGTGCAAACATTGGGAAAGCTGTTTTTTGGAAGTCAGTATTAGACACGGAGACTAGTAGAGACGTGTCGTTGTGTGTTGCGTTTAATGAAGCACGTGTCAAGGCTAGATCGTTATTTGATTAAAATGGCTACCTAACAGGAGGAACGCGAAAAATGATCTAGTGAAGTTTAAGTAATGTAATTTCAATTGAAATTGTAAATAATGTAACTCGCCAATTTGCCTGATGTTCAACAGTGAAATAATCGCCGAGATTTTTTGGTATTGAGATGCTGACTGTTCAAAACGTCCTCACGCGATTGGGTACATGCATTTTGGTGGTCGCGTTTTACGATCGTTACGTTTGACGGCTCTTTCGTGAAAATATAGTGTGATTTACGAGACTATTCAGTTGCATCGCACTGTGTTTTCTGTGTGTACCCATACCATGTGCGCTATAAACATGTGTCCTGCTTGTTAGAAGTTGTACCGTTGCCAAACTCTCTTGCCAATCAATTAATTTTCATTTTGACATAATTTTCCACACGTACCCATCATAATCTTCTCGAACGGAAATTGTTCTAATTTTAAAAATTCGACTGCATTGCACACCTCTCGATAGCAAAGAAAAGAGGTTAGAAAGCACCCATATTTGGTGACGCCTAATGATTTTAATTGACCGCCTAATGACCGGTTGGAAATTCAAACCGATAACCGTCACACACTGTCAGAACTGTCAGTGTAACTGTTGGGCAGACGACACAACCCATAACCACACGTTAGGACTAAAACGACAGCAATTTAGATTTCGTTTCCTGTTCTTTGTCATTCCGTGCAAAAAGATGTCAAAATGCCCTTCATTGTTTAACTTCACTTTAACTGGTAATCAGATAAGACTATTTTAGTAAGCCAGGTATATCTGCTCTAGTGATAGCGGAATGAACGCTGAATAGTAAATCTTTTGTCAGTAATACAGAGCTATCCAGATTGAAGTCTCGGTATTGGTCGATCGCGGGTAGGGTAGTCCTTTGGTGGAGCGTCTCTTTAATTGGATCATCATCAGTAGAGAGATACGAGCAGGTGCTGTTGTTTGCATGGCAAATTTAATTGCACGGCTAGGGTAAATATGCCCCCAACGACGGAGGAGAAGAGGTTCCTCCTGTGACAAAGCGTTGACACTGAACCTGCTGACATTTAATTTATTGATAGAAAAAAGGACGAGAAAGGAACAAGCAGGCGACCAAAAAGGGCATGTAATTCTTTACCTGTGTTAGGAAGATTTGTATCTTATTTTAGCCCCTGGAACTTTCCTGGAAAGATATCGGAGTAAGTTTTGTGTGCTCGTCGATTCAATCAAAAGCACAACCGAAGGAAATTACAATTGGTTCGATGAAGGTTAGAAATGAAGCGTTTTATTGTAAGCTAGTGTGATGAGTCAGAAGGTCGACCACACCAGTAGGAGGACGACCGACGGTAAGCAGGAGCAGTTGATTTATTTGTTTCGTTATGGGTGTGAGCCTCCTGGGAAATGATGTTGCGGTTGCGGTGTCCACTTTGACATTTTGCGTGTATGTGTGTTCGCCTGTCATGTCCTATTTTAATACACCATCTGGACATGTGTATGCAGAAGTTTTAATGCATGTCGGCTGTATCCATTTGCCAGGTATATTGAGAATGGTTGCCAAATAATCAACATCTACCAGGGAAAACTATGTCAACAAGATTTAACAGCAAGGAACACTCTCTAACAAAAATCCTCAGGAATTGACCAAACGGGAACGGCATAAGCTGCCAATTCGCGCGGGTGTGTGATGCAAACGAACTGTTAAATTGGGATGCTAGTTTACATGCGAATTCTATTTCTCATTTGTGTACCTACAGCCCTGCCAGAACTGTTTCGCTTAAAGGGTGGCGAAATATTTAATTGAGAGGTCGACCTGTAGTATTATTATCTCGAGAGTGAAAAGTGGAACGAACAGATCCGGTGCAAACAGAATTAACCTCTTCTATCCCATTAAAATTACCATCGGTTGACGATATGCTGGTAAACGGTGCAGCTCGGTAGTAACGCCCGTACCTAGCAGTAAGCCTTCTGCCCCGGTCTATAGTGACCTCCTCAAGTGTCAAGTAGCAACGATGGATTATCAGTGCATTGTAATTTACACCATTGTGCGGATAACGCCGTACCATCCGTACAATTCCCTGTCGGAGCTGAAAGCGAGCCAGGAAGGATGTTTGGATTGGATTAAGTTCTACATCAAAAGGTTAGCAATACTTCGAGCGCGCCATGGAAGGACCATATGGGGAGAAGCGCTATTGAGCCTATTATATGAAACCACCCTGCGACGAATGTGTTTGTTTGTATGTGCCAGGAATGTGAAAACAAAAATCGTCCTACGCCGCCACCCAAACTTAAGATAAAATAATAATAATGCCGATGATGTTTATGTTCTCTGTGCCCAACGGTGAAATGGATTTCGTGTTTTTTTTTTCATCTGTAGGCGAAATTTAAGCTTCGTCATCAAGATGTTGCGTTGGCATGAAGAATGGAATAGATAGCCTAAGCTGTTTATATGTGAACGATCGAATGTTCTATGTCCATGTCGCCTATTCGCGCCCACTAGGATTTTAATCCTTACTCCTTGGGCGGGAGAGGTTTTCTTGGTTTGTAATAGGGATGGCAAGTATGGAGTGGATTCATAAATCCACTCCGACTCCGTCGTATAAAAACTGGAAATAACTCCGGATGAATGTGGAGTGATCTCCAATTTTAACTCCGGAATTAACTGCAGATTACTCCCGGATCAGTTCGAAGTCAACTGTGGATATTACTTCGGACTCAAATCCGAACTCGAACTCGCTGTTGATTCTGGCATCTCTGTACTCAACAAAAAACTATTTCTACTGTAACACAACCTTTGTACATTTTGAACTTGTTTTAACGCTTTACAAAAAAACCGACAAAAAAGACCCAAGAAAACATCCGAACAACAGAACCCGACTTATAGTTCAACGCTCGAAAATCACCTCCTCTTTCCCGACCGTTCATAATTTCGAAGTTAACTCCGGAATGTCTCGGATTTCGAGTTTGGGAAAAATGAGGATTTACCCATCGCTAGTGCGTATCCTTTTCATACCGCCCAAGGGAGTGCGTGATCTTTACGAGCCACTTTTTAGTAGATTGTGATGTTCCTAGCATGAAGTAAAATCATCTTCTTCATACGGATGATCTTTAGGAAGGCCTCTTCAACGAACAACTTTCAATGCAATTTTATTTGCGTTAATTTGCACGTGCCACTTTTCTTGTGGTGCTCAACTTTTTTTGTTCTACATATTTTTATATCTTTGCCTCTTCGCCCTGTCACGTATTGCCCCGTTTCTGTGTACGATATGATGGGAGGATGGTGGTGTGGTGCGCTCCAGCTTACTCTTCATTCGCTTCTGTCTTTAACATCCTAGACTCTCGGCTCAACGATGCATTTCAATGAAGAGTTTTGAGGATGCTATTTATTTGCTTCAACGTGGCGTATGTGTGTAGGTTTATTAGGGTGATGGCCTGTTGTCGCATGTGCGTTTTCTGCGAATCACATCATTCAACAATAGTCACGCACAAAACATGTCTCAAGACTCTTCTCCAGATTCCAATTTCTATTCATAGCAGAGTCGAGAAGCCTTACCGCTACTATCCCATATTCCAAGGGACAACTTATAACGGATGCCAATCTGTCTTCTTTTTTTCTGCTCCTCGCTGAAGTGATGAAGTGATTGTACTTGGGAATTTTATTTTAGCTTTTTTGTGAATACGTTGTAATTTGTGTAGCTTAGCTTTCAATATACTTAAAGCGAGAAGCCCCCATGATGGTTTGCTCTGTAAAATTCATTGAATTATGAATAACCGTTCCGAGCTCGATTAAGGATGTATAATCTTAACGCGTATACCTTTGTTAGCTTACTCTTCTCAACGCTCGTCATTATTTACAGTTTAATAGGCTTTTGGAAATCGTTTTGCCTTGCCTCTGGTGCGAACAGAATCGTCCCCAGCGGCGGCCACATGGTTGCCGTTGTCTCCCATCTTGTAGGTCGTTGTCGCTGCAAAAGCAGATCGAAGTTGGGACGCGCTTGCTAAAAATAATCTTATTGATGTAATGGAATTTATTAAACTTCCTGTCGTCCCCACCAACGACAGTAAAACGATGGCTAGAGGGTGTAGTCTAGGAGGGAGTTGGTAGAGGAGCAGCACCGGTTGATCTGTATCGACCCATCATCACGAAGGAGGGAATCTAGTCGACGTGTTGGTGTTGTCAGGTGAAGGATCCTTCCCGCCCGACAGGAGAGGATGGTAGAAATTGAAAACTGATTCTTAGCATTTGAAACTCGTCCGCTTTCCGCGAGTGTAGTAGTGTCCTGCGTGTCGCGTCCCGCAACATCAACTTGAGTGTGTCGGGGACGTCCGTTCGTGCACATAATCCTTCTAATCCTGTTACGACGGAGCGTTTTGTGAAAGCCGTTTTCAATTTATTCCACTTTTATGTTCCGCTCAATTGCGGAACTTGCGACCGAAACCAACCAGTCTCTGTGTGTGTGTGTGTGCGCGCGTTTGTGTAAGCATGCCTTTTTTGCGTGTTGCGTGGATGGTACATGGAACATGAGCACAGAACCCGGGTGGGGTCCTTTTTTAAAGGGAACGGAAAACGGTAGCTCCAAATTGAAATGAACGAATGTGTCAGTTCATCCCTTCCTAGGTGGAGACATTTTTGAAGGGCTCTTTTACTTTTTTACCCTGAACACGGTAAATGATTTCTCTCCCCGTAAAAGGGATTTCGGGTTTTGCGGGTGGGCCTGTGTGAAGTGTGACCGGTTATTGTTGCGTTGCGAAAGCAATCCCAGATAAATTAGGCACATCGTTGGTTTTGCGTGGAGGAGTGTGGGCCTTTTTTAAAGACTCGACACGCTAAGAAAGTTTCACTTTAGCATTTGTGCGTGAAACATACAAGAAAAAGCCTCAGTATAGTGTACTACAGGGTAGAATCGTACAAATGATACACTTTATTGATGTATAAAAATTAAAAGCTTTAATTTGATTTCTTTCGATTCGATTTAAATAACATCTATTAGTACTAAACTTGCATTTCACCTAATTTATGTCTATTCATTTGATAATGGCCCGTAGACGCTTTTGGAAATTTTGGAACAGGCCACACGCACAACTTCATACGACATTTCGTTCCACATCTTAAACAACCAACAAGAGTTCGGACAGCCAGTTTTTTGTCCGAGGTAATCTTTGGAACAACCTTGCCGGTCTCCTCGTGTCGCTTCATGATCCGGTATAGGAATAATCGACTTAAATTGAGATGATAGGCAGCGCAGCTGATGAAATTAATCTGAATGTTTGTCAAACCTTGCTAAAGTAAAATTTTGACTTATTCGCGACTTGAATCCATCATTGTTTACTAGAAAACTGAACTGCTGCCACTGTATATTGGATTGAATCGCTTATAAAATAATACTAAAGCCGCATGAAATTCAGAATATTGATTAAGACATTTAAATTATATTGTAAAAATCGTTACTATAACTGTTTTTTTCCTCGTTTTATTTTCTTCAAACTTTATAGAGCCGTCGCAGCATATCTTCGCGCCCTAAACCTATCGCCCAACAATGCAGTTGTGCATGGAAATTTGGCCTGCGTATACTACGAGCAGGGACTCATCGATCTGGCGATCGATACGTACCGGCGTGCGATCGATTTACAGCCCAACTTCCCCGACGCGTACTGCAATCTGGCAAACGCGTTGAAGGAAAAGGGCCAGGTAAAGGAGGCAGAAGAATGTTACAACATTGCCCTGCGGCTCTGCCCCAACCATGCCGATTCACTCAACAATCTGGCCAACATCAAGCGCGAACAGGGTTACATCGAAGAAGCTACCCGGCTGTACCTGAAAGCGCTTGAGGTGTTCCCAGAGTTTGCGGCCGCACACTCGAACCTTGCCTCGGTGCTACAGCAGCAGGGCAAGCTAAATGAGGCACTTCTCCACTACAAGGAAGCAATTCGTATCCAGCCCACGTTCGCCGATGCGTACTCCAACATGGGCAACACGCTGAAGGAGATGCAGGATGTGGCCGGTGCACTCCAGTGCTATACGCGCGCCATCCAAATCAATCCAGCGTTTGCCGATGCTCACAGCAATTTGGCTAGCATTCACAAGGATTCGGGCAACATTCCGGAGGCTATTCAATCGTACCGGACGGCACTGAAGCTGAAGCCCGATTTCCCGGACGCATACTGTAATCTGGCCCACTGTTTGCAGATCGTTTGTGACTGGACCGATTATGAGGCACGCATGAAGAAGCTGGTGGCGATCGTTGCCGATCAGTTGGATAAGAATCGGCTACCGTCGGTTCATCCGCATCACTCCATGTTGTACCCGTTGTCACACGAGTTCCGCAAAACGATCGCTGCCCGGCATGCGAACTTGTGTCTGGAAAAGATTAACGTTTTGCACAAACCACCGTACAAGTTTGGTCGCGAGCTTAATGGTAGACTTCGCATCGGATACGTAAGCAGCGATTTTGGCAACCATCCGACATCGCATTTGATGCAATCAATTCCCGGTTTGCACGATCGCAAACGGGTGGAAATTTTCTGTTACGCACTCAGCCCCGACGATGGTACAACGTTCCGTGGGAAGATAAGCCGGGAAGCGGAACACTTCATCGACTTGTCGCAAACGCCGTGCAATGGAAAGGCGGCTGATCGTATCCACGCGGACGGTATCCACATCTTGGTCAACATGAACGGCTACACGAAGGGTGCTCGGAATGAAATCTTTGCCCTACGCCCCGCACCGGTACAGGTGATGTGGCTCGGATATCCTGGCACGAGTGGTGCCTCGTTTATGGATTACATCGTGACCGATGCGGTCACATCGCCGCTAGCACTGGAAGCACAGTACAGTGAAAAGTTAGCGTACATGCCACACACTTACTTCATCGGCGATCATCGGCAAATGTTCCCACATCTAAAGGAACGCGTCATTGTCAGCAACAAAACGCAGAGTAATTCGCTAGCGGACAATGTTGCCGTAATCAATGCGACCGATTTGTCCCCTCTGGTCGAAAGTACCGATGTGAAAACAGTCCGAGAGGTAGTGCTCGCGAACAAACCGGTCGAAATCCAGCACAAGGTAGCGGAGCTGCCAACAACGACACCGATCGAAACGATGATTGCATCCGGACAGGTGCAAACATCGCTCAACGGTGTAGTGGTGCAGAATGGGCTGGCGACAACGCAGACAAACAACAAGGCCGCAACCGGTGAGGAAGTGCCGCAGAACATTGTCGTCACCACGAGACAACAGTACGGCCTGCCGGACGATGCGATCGTGTACTGTAACTTCAATCAGCTGTACAAAATCGATCCACTAACGTTACAGTCTTGGGTAACGATTTTAAAACACGTGCCCAATTCGGTACTTTGGCTGCTCCGTTTCCCGGCCGTCGGTGAGGCGAACATTCAGGCCACTGCCCAACAGTTGGGTATTTCGGCGGGACGTATCATCTTCTCGAATGTTGCCGCGAAGGAGGAACATGTGCGGCGTGGTCAGCTAGCGGACGTTTGCCTAGATACGCCGCTCTGCAATGGACACACGACATCGATGGATGTGCTGTGGACCGGAACGCCGGTGGTAACGCTTCCCGCCGAAACATTGGCATCGAGGTAAGAGAAAAAAAGCCGGTTTGGTTGAACTTTTAATCTGGAATTCATGGTATCTCGAAGTTTTTTGGTTACGAATGCCCATATGTTTGTTCTTGTTGTTGGAACAAAAATATCCAGGAACACGTAAAAAAAACTCGGGACGGGAACAAAAATGGATGGGAATGACTCAAAAACCCTCCTTTTAGGAGGGTTTTTGAGTTATGAAGAAAATATTAAGACAAACGGCAAAAAACCATACTACAGTGTTCAAAATTGCTGGAATACCGTGTACTTATCCTTTGTGCTTTATTCTCATTTTTGTCCATAGAGTTGCCGCATCACAGCTGGCAACGCTCGGCTGTCCGGAGCTGATTGCCGAATCCCGCCAGGAGTATCAGGACATCGCCATTAAGCTTGGCACCGACCGAGAGTATCTGAAGGCGATCCGGGCGAAGGTGTGGGTAGCTCGCTGTGAAAGTCCACTTTTCGATTGCAAACAGTACGCACAGGGATTGGAAACGTTGTTCTACAAAATGTGGGAACGATTTGCGCGCGGCGAACGGCCCGATCATATTTCGGCGAACGAGAAGTAAATTTGTGCGCGCTCCTTTGCATAGAATGAGAGAAAAAGAGGAAACAGTAGAAAAAGGCGAACACAGAACACAGTAGGAAAAGGCGAAATCGTTGCTAAATGATAAGGATACTTTTTCCATACTTTATTTCTTTTTGCCTCATCTTAGTGTTTTTTAAAGCATTACACTCACGATAATGAATGGGTGAATGTGAGAGAAGAATTACTAGTGTACGTTTAGTGTGTGCGGTTTGTGGTCATTTTTTTCTTAGTCGAAAGGATTTTGTTGTTAATTATTTAAGATTCTTCCTACGTTAGGGATGCGTAACGGTGAGAGCTACTTGGGGTGGGCTTTTTATTATCTTTTATTTCTGAACATATTTTGAGCGATTTAACTTTCTTTTTATTCTGCATATTCTTCATACCATCAGGCTTATTCCTAACTTAGAGTTTCTCCACAAGGAAAGGCTCCAGAAAATTATATCTTCTTTTTTTCTTAGGTTTCTTACTAGGATCCTCGAAAATGTTACTTAAATTGCTTGAACACGTTGAATGAAACCATTATTGGGTTTTTCATGTAACGTGAGAACTGTTGTACATAGTAGAATGACAAAGTTTCCTGTTTATCTCTAGTGCCGGATGAATTATACAAGAAAACTTGTTCACATTTAGCAAGGAAAGCGAGACAGGGTTAATATGGATACGATAATAAGCAACTCTGGTGTTTCTTCGGAGAAAGGGAAAGCTTCAAATTCTTGAAAAACACAGAATTGTTTTCCTCATAAAACACGACGTAATACAACAAAACAAAAAAATTCAACTGTTTACCGAGATTTTCTCCTAACATGTGTATGTACATAATTTGCAAATTTCGGTACATTTTTAGTGGATTATTCGAGCTCCTATTGTAGCCAATAGATGTAAAATTCTAAGCGTAAAAAAGTTGTCGAATTATATTATATCGACTCATCTGCGATCTATTAGATAAGAATTTTGAATGAATGTTACAATTAAAGAAAAAAAAGGTTTACAATTACTTTAGACAAAAAAAAAGAGTGTTAAATTGTATTTTAAACAGCACAATTCGTCATCGTCCGTTGCACGAATGAGAAAATCATCGATAAGCTGTTATAAATCCGAAACATCAGCAGGATAATCCAACACTTCACGCTGATTACTAGGAGTACGGTGAATGGATTTTTACCATCAGACAGCATTAGAGCACCCCCGGAATCGTTAGAGTATCATCATCGTTAAGGCGAGTATCGTCTCGTCTGGGAGTAGTGAGTTACGGAAGTGATCTCAGAATCAGCGGTTTAAGACTTCTTATTATAACATAGGATTCTTTGGTCTTTTGGTTTATTGTTAGTGAACGCCCCTTGAAGGACAAGATTTATTCGACTACTTTCTCTTGGTATATAAAACTTCTTGAACTATAAGAATTCTTAATAGTCGGCGAGACCTCATCTTGACTGAAATTCCATCCGGACCGTCCGTCCGTAGCGAGGACTGACTTACCTCAATACGTGGTATTTATAAATCAATACGACCAGGCCTTTCTTACGAAAAAAAAGATCCTATATCAGACGAAATGTAAGACAAGAATAGATTACTTACCTGTGTACAGCGGCCAGGGGTCTTTGAGTACGCAGGTTCTTTACCTTCTAAGATACCATATCTACATACAAATACTTTCTCGTCGAATGGAACTCGTCGTCCAAGAAGGTTTGTCTTCCAAGGTTATCTGATCATCTGAACGACCTCATCTAGTAAGAGGTCTTATTTACCAAAAATCTTCATCTATCAAAAGGTATCATCTGCCAAGAGACCTCATAGTTAATCGAACAGGCTTAGTCTTCAATTGGAACCTGGAGCCGAAGGAGCCAACAAGGCTCCAAGATCTGTACTCAAAGCCATTTCCGCCACACATCTTATAGCCTCATTTATGACTCTGCTATTGGCTATAGCAATTTTATTAATTTACGATTTTACGCATACATCATCCAGTATTCTTTTTGCAGATTATTCGTTGAACTCAACAACATATTTGAATTATTTTCTACCATCGCGCGAAAAAACAACGAAACCCCCGGACGCTTTGGAATCGTTCGACACCACACCATAAACAGGCAGTGTTGTTTTCATGTCAACATTGGCCAGCAAAGTTGTGTCATGCAAGCTTTTCCTCCTCATTTCCCTGGAGGAAAATATTTCAGGAGCAAAACCGAACCGTGCGCGAAGTGGCCACTGTGAGTAACCGAAGTTTTCCACCCGACAAAGGACCGACCGTGGAAGGTAATGATGGAGTGGAGTGGTGTGTGGGGAGAAGAAGCAGATGGTGGGGAATTGTGATGAGAGGGAAAACATGAAAATCGGCAACCGATGGCTTGCGTGACGTTTTTCCTTCTTTCTCCCGAGCGCAAACACACATACACAGCCAGCCACTACACAGGATGTGAAGGGAAAATTCTCTCACACAAAAAGAAAACGTCCTCGCCGTCGTCGTTGTTCCATCGACGCAGCAGCTTTTCCGTGATGCAAAATAGTGACGGTGGCTGTAGTAAAGTGATTGCGAAAACAAAAAATTAGCAAATTGCTCGAGCATTCGCAGCACAGTACCATTGGATCTTGTAACAAATTTGGGCAGTGAAATCGCACCGAACAAATCTTGTGGTGGTGTTATAATCAACGCACAAGTACAATATATTCTACCCTACGAAAACAGGGCAGAAGATATCTGCGGCCTGGTAAAAGAAAAGCGCACTGTTTTGTGAGGAAAAGTGTCCAATGACTTCCATCGCCATTAGTAAGAATTTTGTTGACGGTCCAGGAAAAGCGAACACGTTCCAGCATCGTAATCGGTCGATGCATTAATGCGAGAGGGAGCGTACAAAACGTTTGCGATTCGACCACACAAAACTTAAGGCCTAATAGAATGGAAGATCCATTTTTCGTGGTGAAAGAGTAAGTTTTCTGTTCGAAACGATGGATTGATACACTACACTCCTAACATGTAGGGGAGGGAGGAAATTTACGTTTTTCGGCTCTTCTTTCGCGTGCAAGCATTGGCCCCGGAATTCTATGCATCGCGAATTTAGTATTGATCGGCGTATGGAGTGTAGAAGAAGCAGCAGCTCTTTGGAGGATAATACCTGTTCGTGTCTACCTCACTTTCGCAGTATGCTGTGCTGACGGCAATAGCAATGTAGCAATGTGGCAATAGCTGTAACCTCTGGTTATTAAGAAGTTGCAAAATGTGTTTCATGATTTTAGCACAATTTTTACGAACTCTCGGAAGTAGAGGCCATAGCGGTGCCGGTAGGGCCAGGGTTCAAATCCCATCTGGACCGTTCTCCCCGCATTGAGGATTGACTATCCAACAGCGTGGTATAAACAAGTCTAGTAAGCCATTCGATGGCCGGCGCTACCTAATAGATCGCATCGTAGTAGCCATCGTATTGCTACCCTACCTTCAGGGTTCCTACCACGTACTCACCACCACGTGGTAGGAACCCTGAACCACCACCGTATGGTAACCAACGAACATCCAAGATTTCTCCTTCCCGATTCACCAGTGACGCAAAAATAGCGAAAAAAAATGGTCAGTGAAAAACGCCAACGTCCCCTACGTGTGTTTGTATGTGCATGCGGTTCCTAATTAAGTTTTATTTCGCCAAAAAAAACCAAAATGATGGATTGTTTGCAGAATTAGAAGGGATGGTGGCAGAAAAAGGCAAACAGCCTCATGGTCGTCGCGTTTAAACGGTGGCGAAATTGGAGACATCAGCTTTTTAAAAAAAAAACTCCCGAACAACACCATCTCCGCGGCTGTCCCGAGCCATTTACAGGTTGGGATTGCAACGCCAGGCACGGACACAGTTGCCGTCTCCGTTGCGCAAGAAACCATCCTGGCAGAAGCACTTGTCAACGCATGGCAGCTTGCATGGTTTGTCCCATTCCTCACCGTTGCTGCACGTGCGCTCGCAAGCGGTACCACATCGCTGGAAGACTTCGTTCTCACCACAGTTGGGTTTTTGAGCTGTTGTTGGGAGACAATAGGCGGTTGGGATTGAAGTTACGGAAAGTTTTCTAAACCACACGGACCTAGGCGCAGGATACACACTTACCCAAAACTCCCAGGAAGGCGAAGACCGCGACGATGAGCAGGGCGAAGATGGCGCGCATTTTGAAGGACGTTCGAAATTGCTTCTTTTGGCAACCGAATGGAACAGACTAGGTTCCAGAGCGGTCGGACGGTCGTATTATATCGTCCTGAAGGCAGCTGGGTACGGTTTGCACAAGTGGTATCACTTCTAACCGGGTGATCGCGAATTCGTGTTTCGGTCTGTGACAGTGGTGTACGTGGCGCAATATCTTGTGCCGTGTTCTAGAGCAAACGGTTATGCTACTCTTTTTTTGTTTCGAGCCAACAAAACAAAGCGCAGAGTATTTTCTTTCAACTTTATTAACGCATTTGGGAAACCCAAAATCATTAATCACCCACTGAAATGTGGTCCTTTCATAGAAAGGCATTAGGATGAGTCAAACGAGCGTAGAGAAGGTGCTGAAAGAAAATTGGGGGATTTTTGGTTTTATTAAAAAAAAACACATGTGATGTGACACATTTGTGTCACTTTACGGAGAATTGTTTGCACAGTTTGAGGGTTTCCACACCATAAACACCTTAAACAATCATTGCAGCGAGACACCGACCGTCTAGAGCTAAATCATGTTGCAACACTTGACTAGTTTTCATCCAGATTCGGATTTTCTAGACCCTTAATCCGGCTGGGTATCTTCAGCAAACTCTCCCGACAAAACCATGGCTTCACGCAAGCATTGTCCTCCCGGCGAAAGTAGCCGGTTTTGCAGAAACATCCCGAAACGCACATGATCGTACAGTTGTCCAACGGTTCACCGATAGTCGTACAGTTTCTGCGACACGGTGACGCACAGCCGTAGTACTCTTCATTTGCTTCGGTACATTCTGTCGGTGGATAAGTGATAAGAGGATAAGAATGGAATGATCGTTGTACAAATTCAGTCTATTGATGAGTTTACCTTGGCTATAAACTAATGTTGCCAGCATTGCCGCTGATAGCAGTACAATCACAGAGATGTAACGTAGAGTCATTGTTGCCCTGTTTTACCGATAGTTTTTTGCTGATCAGACACCAAACTAAGCATCACACAGGGTGACGCTTCAGGTTTTATAGCCTTCAGAAATGTGGGTCATAATCGAAATGCAGCTTTTGAGATGCATTGGATTTCGAAAGACTGTAAACATAAAACAACCGGCAGCAACATGAAACATAGACAAAATTGTTGCACAATACAAGCCGTGGTCGTCTGGATGATATCAGATGGATGATGTTGAAATATGCTCGGGGAAACTTTTTCAACACTACGTTCCAATCCACATTATAAAACATTCTATATATTTTCTCTTGACTTTTAATGTTTTCTCTCAATTGTAGCGAAGTATTCAAAGCATTGAATAAAACCCGTGGGCTCTATATTCGCTGGCGCGAGCTAAACGATGCACATTCTGGTGGTTCCACTGCCGAGGCCGACTGGACAACAACCGAACTGAAAAACTCGCTACGCAGCATCGAATGGGATTTGGAGGATCTAGAGGACACTATCAATATCCTTTTCTAAATGCAAAATTTTTCTTTCCCTTCCTCATTCTCTTACATCAAATTTTAACACCCAACTAAGCTTTCCTTAACTGCGCTACTCCGTACGTATTGTAGAGAAAAATCCAAGCAAATTTAAGATCGACAACCGGGAGCTTTCCAGCCGACGGCATTTCATCGACGCGACCCGGGATGAGGTGAAATCGATGAAAGATCGTATGAGCATTAGCCGCAACCGGGATCAGGACATAACCGCTCGCCAACCGCTGCTCGATAACGTCGAATCGTCACCAGCGCAGCACTGCAACAAGAACTACATCAACAACAACAGCATCATATCAAACGGTGGTGTCGCCGTACTGACCGGAAACGGCACCGGGCACAACAACAATAACAACTCGTTAAACTGCAACCTGAACAACAACAGTCAGGTGGTGAACAATTTAAATCTTGCCGAAACCGGTAAACATCTCATCAGTTCGGCCGGTGCTGCAATGGCTTCGAGACACAGCGGGGCAAAGTACTCCAAGCTGGAGAACAATCTGGACGATAGTCCGAGCCACTACGTACCGTCATCGTCTGGTGGTGCGGTACTTGATTCTAGCTCGAGCCGGTTCGTGGAGGATACGTTGGCAACGCAGCACAGAATTTTGGTGGGACAGGATGAGCAGTTGGATATAATAAGCGATTCGATTGGGACGCTAAAGACGGTTTCCCGCCAGATCGGCATTGAGCTGGATGAACAGGCTGTGTAAGCGAGAGTGTTGGGCAGATGGTTTTGAAAAGTTTTTTTTTTTTTGTAAATTCTAATTTTATTTCCTTTTTCGTATTTTAAACAGAATGCTCGACGAATTTGGCAATGAACTGGAGCAAACGGATTCGAAGCTGGACGCTACCATGAAAAAGGTGGCGAAAGTGTTACACATGTCCAATGGTAAGAAAATGCTTTGGGACTTCTCCTACTAAATAGTTATTTCTTAGTTTTTACCAGTGATGGGAATAACAACACTTTTCAAGAAATTAATTCACTCTCCCTCACTTCCTACTGGGATTTATTCTTTTAACAACTCGTTATAACGTTATAACGGAGTCGTTATAACAAGGCAGAAGGGACGGCCCCTAACTAAAAACTAAATGGTTTTCTGTGAAGACATATTACATACTTCTTCTAACTTAACTTAGCTTTGAAATGTCGGGGGCTGCTATTATTTCCTTCCTGGTGACTTTGATAATACCGATTCTCAAAGAAGACTTTAAACCCTTTTTGCAATTTGAATCCCAAAAGAGAGAAATTCTTTGTTAGGCGTTTCTTTAAAAAAATTCAAAATATTTAAGGAATATTTAAATCATTCACTTACTCTTACTCAGTACGCACAACACTAGTTTTTTTACACTCTTCTCTTTTCTCTCACCAACAGATCGACGACAGTGGACGGCAATCGTAGTACTATCGATAGCACTGGTAGTTGTGATAATTATTTACATCATCCTTTAATCCACGTGTCTATCGATCTATCTATAACGTATAAAGTGGAAACCAATTATTTCCGGGTATGTGGAGAAAGGAGAGTGGGGAAAAGAGCGAAGTTAGGAGATGTAAGTTTTATAGTCTATTATTTTCTTAAGGATGTAGAGAAGCAAAACGTATAATGCGGGGAGGTGAGCACAAGGTCGTCGAAAAGCAAAACCAAAAATGATACCGTATTAATAATTTATTATGTAGCTTTGTTTGTGATCCTAAATTAATGTGAAAAAAAATTAGTCCAATTCTTTAAATTATTATAGTTTAAACGAAGTATCTTATATCAATCTAACAGGGTCTGGAATATGTCTAAATTTTAATGCTCTTCTCTATTCTTGTATTTGTGTGTAAATGGCATGCGACACATCTTTCGTACATTTAATTTGTTTAATGCCGAGTGTATTTCGTAGCATCAGAAGCCATTGTAAATATCGTTCTCATTACGTTCGAGTTCCAACTCGACATTCGAAAGTCCGGTCTAATTTTGCATATTTTTTTTTAATAAGAAGAGTTCGAGTTCGTGTTAAATAATTAAAATAACACTGTCTGTAATCCTCCTATACCTCCTCCTGTATTTCTTGTGCAAATTTATATTTTTTTTCACACTGATAAGATAAGGATTTGTTCTAGTCATATAGGCGCTCCATACATACCATTCAGGATAGTGAGAAAGAATGTGGTTGATTGATACAAGCGGTAGTTTGCTAATATTATCCTTAAACGTTCCAATTCGGTTAAGACTCAAGACTTATTTATGTAGCTAACAAAGAGCAACAAAAAACGTCAACAATACACATAAACAACTAATAGAAAACCAACAAAAAAAAAGTAGACAAACACAAAGAGCGATCATCAGGTACATAGTCGATTTACTACATTATCGATAAAACGTATTTATATATATTTTTCGTAAAATGTATTTAAATATCTCAGAATGGAGTAACTATGTTTTGGATGCAGCCAAATTTTCCTATATTTCCAAACGTGTGTGTTTTCAACCAAACAAACATATAGCCCCGTTAAAAAGGGAAAGCAATGATATGAAGTCTACCGGCAATAGGACGCAATAGCTACCAGGAAGCGACAAGACCAGGGAAGAACTTAGATGACGGGGACGGACGTCTTCCTCGTTTTATAATGTAGAGGGATTCGACTAAAGCAAAACAAAATGCATCAAAAGGGATTTAGGGGAGAGAATCTACCGTTCGAACAAACAAAACACAAAGTAGTAGTGTAGTGTGGACAAGTTTTTGGAAATTCCCAGTAATATTTTTGTCGCGTAGCAGCAATTCATGATTAAAGTATAAACACCTATGTAAAGGAATGAAAAATGTTCCGAGTGTTGTGCGTTTGCATTTTTATTAGAAAAGCGAATACGATTTTATCGTATTTTGCCAAATGGTGAACGGCTGGTATTATATCTTCTTCTGGTCTGCTCAGGCTTGAGCACGACGCGTAGACAGGGTCAGGTCGCCAATCCCTTTCCAGGAAACTCGATCTAGGGCTGCAGTCCTCCATCCACGGCTGCATCCGATCGCCATTAGTGTTGACTCCACTTGATCCAATCAAGCAGCTCGCTGGAATGCTCTTCTACGCCTCGCACCTTCCTGGCGAGGCACGAGTCCGGCATCCTCATCACGTGCCTCAGCCATCGTATCCTACCGATTTTTACCACCGTTAGGATATCAGCATCGTAGAGGACTCGCAGAGGACTACCGAACGTATCAGTGGTGAGATGTATTGATAAACAACAAACAGGACCTGCCTCAGACCGCGGTAAAATGCGAACGACTCTGACAGCATGTTGAAGTCAATGAACAGCTGGTGGGAATATGCTGCTCTCAACATTTTTAGAGGATCTGCCGTAGAGTAAGTCTACAGCAGAGTATTCGGGAAAGGATCTTATAGCGAACTTATGGTGATGTATCACACTGTGTAATTTTCCAAAAAATCCCACTGATAAGATCCATTTTAAAATGTCAAAGAAACATATTTATTGTAGAATTTTCTGAACTTTTGCATTTTTGCGGAACAAAAACTTTTTAAACTTAAGCTCAACTTTCACCTCTCCCTGTGGCGTAGGTCCTTTCTGTCCTACTCGTTGCAAAACATCCGCCGAAACTGGTTCCGCAAAGTGTAACTTTACCTTTCCACTTGCACCGAAAGTGTCCAGAATGGTGCCACGCTCTCCAGTCGATAGGCTGACTCCAAGTCCAACGAATGCTTGACGATTGTTGGCCGACTTTTTAAACAGTCCTACTGCTATCAATTCATTTTCATTTACCACCCGCTGAATTGAACCAGTTTTAGTTTTGTGTTTGTATATTTGTAGCTCCGGTAGGATCGTTTCCGTGTATTTACAGTCTCGTATAGTGTGCGCCAACCGTCCAGAAAAGGCTATTCTGCAATCGGCTGCATGCACATCGCTGTCCAGCTTTGAGCCAATAATGAGCACATTTTCGAAAGCAAGAACAGGCGTTTCAAACTCTAGCAGTGCAAAAATGTGTCTCTGCTGATCTTGATCGTTTGCTATTTCCTCTACGTACTCGTACTGTTGTGTGTAGGAGAAGGACTCCTCTTCTCCACTAAATAGCAGGATCGTTGCTACTACCGTCTCATATCCGCAGGTGATGTGAAATTTCGCCTTAGATTTTATTGGACGTTTGTAGTATTTTACGCTACACAATCGCACTACTGCCGCGTAAACGTGATGTACATAGTTCGAAGCACACACAATACCACGCTCTAACGATTTCGGATCGAACTGGGTAATACAAATGCCGGCCCGATCACCCTGCCGTATGGTTTGATAGCTTTTGCGAAACATTTGAATCGACTTGACCTTCCGTTGCAGCTTCAGCTTCGGAATTTCAATCCCATCATTAACGCTTACCGTGCCCTGCAACACCGTACCGGTACAGACGGTACCTTGCCCTTTAATTGCGAAACAATGATCGACTGCAAACATAAACGGTAAATCTGGATTCCTTTGGGGAATGAAAGACTTCGAACGCATCGTTTCTATCAGCTCGGAAACATTTTCACCCGTAGCAGCTGATATGGCCACGAGCGGTGTTTCATCAAAAGACATCTTAGAAACCACACCCCCAATCCCTTTCCGCAATCGAGTCAACGTTTTCTGCTTCTGAGTCGGATCACGCAGAGCATCGATTTTGTTCAGCACAACAATCATCTTTCGGCACGTTAGTTCACAGATTATTAAACATTCGGCCGTTTGTGGTTGGATTCCTTTTTCCGAATCGATTACCAGTAGCATCAGGTCGATTATCTGTGCACCTCCGATGATGGTACGTATGAGGCTGGCATGTCCAGGACAATCGACAAAGGTGTACTGGAGCTTTTCGTACCCTTGTGCCGTACATTGCTCCCTTATATGTGATGGAAGATCTACCTGCAGTGCACTAAATCCAAGGTCAAGCGTTATTCCACGTTCCTGGGATTGTGGATTTTTGTCAAAGGCGGCCGTACTTGCTATTGCGCTCAACGATTTGGCTAGCGTTGTCTTTCCCGAATCCACATGACCAAGTATGCCGATGTTAAGGTTGAGATACATTATGTGTAATCTTTTTTTGGGGCGCCTTTTTCACGTTTAATTTACGTTGTATTTTATCACTTATCGGAGGATCGGTACGATTTTGAGCTCTCGTTCGCAATTTAGCAACAAATGCCGGGCGCTTGTTTATTTACATTCTCTTTGTTGTCGTTTGGTAAGATGTCAAAATGTTCAAACCAAAAAAGAACAGTGCGTTCCCGCTAGTGATGGGATTGACGTTTCAATCCAACTTTGTGGTGCGGTGCAAATTAGTAAAAGCTCCCGTCCCCCTGCCAGCACTATCGTTTAATTACTTAATTGTAGCTTGTTATGTTCATATGTTTTTCCATCTTCATTTTTTATGTCGCTATTTTAGTCTAAGGAGATAAGTTAAGTCTAAGCGACAAAAATTGATTAAGGAGATCTAAATTCGTAACTGGCAACCTAGCCGTTTTCGGAATATCTGGAATCGAAGCTGCAGTAACCTTACAAGGATATTCATGGGGTTTCGGATCCATGCATTTTGTAGGCGTCAGAGTCGCCAGCGACAACATGTTGTGACTGGTGGCCTTACTGTTGGAAAAATGCGAGTTAGATGCTACTATACAATTGTAGTCACAAAGTTGTAGTGGCACTCAGACTTAGACGTTCTGCTGATGGTGGGCCGCCAGCCACAACGTTCTAAATGCTAAAAAGCAACGAAATATTGGTAACAAAGTTAGTTATCTTGGAAGCCAATACCAAGCTTCCAGGGCACGTTGCTTGAAGAACGCTAATCCCCTGGAACCAGAGAGGACAATAGCAGAAGGTAACCTGGCAGCAAAAATATCCACTACTGAGCTCTCCCGGTATAAGGTATACTTAAACTTTAGGAGAAGGAAATGTCCACCTTCTATATAGCTATTACAGATTAGACTTTAAGGAATATGGCCTGGCAGTCATTACGAAATAACAAAAATAAAGTTATAAAAAAGCCTAGCTTCTGGGTGTAATAACGACTTACTAAACATTTTAGTTTCATATTAAATGAGAAAAATTCAAATTCACACAACGAAATGTCAACGCGCATGGACACAATGAACACTCCTATTCCACAGTGTAATCGTCTAGGAAATTTTCCTGCGTTTTCACTCGCTCGCCCCCAACTCCCCTTTGAGTGATTTGTTGTGACAACGAGAACGGTTTTTTCCCTCTCGTTGGATAGTGACATTTGTGTTGCAAAAAGGAGAAAGTATCGCGCCCACAAAGAAGTGGTGGTGGTGCTGGTAGGTCTCATGATATCCTTATCACAATTGCAATAACTACGCAACACCATCTTCACCGCTGGAACATAATACGTGTGTGTAGCAGGTGTGCTCCGTTCAGCAAAACATGACATCACGTCGACCGCCAACCTGCTACGACGACGAAGACGATTGATACGCGATCCCCGAGGGGCGACAAGAAAGCGGCGAATGATTGTGTAGAAGAGCAAAAAAAAAACAACAACGGATTACAGTGAGGAGAAATCCGCCGAAACAGAAAGGGTGCATTGTTTTCGCGAACATTAATACACACACACACACACCGTACAAAACCCTTGCCAGTATTCCATTTCGCGAAGAGTACTTGTTGCTGGTTCCACCTATTGTATTCGTTTGTGACGTGGCTGTACTAACCGGGGCAAGGAATGCCCAACGGGACGAATGTAGATTGGTCCAGGTGAGTGACGGTGAATGGCAACAGTGTAGAATGTAAAGTGTAGCTTTGCTTATCCTTTTTGTTTTAATCCACCCTCAGATATGGGCTCGGTAGCGATGATTCATCACCAACCGAGCGGAACCGCACACACGGACGGACCGGTGGAGGTGGCAGTGGTGGATTTGTGGATTTGGGCAACGAGTACGACTATGGTGCCGGAGGACATCATGCATCGGGACGGGATGAAATCTTTGCCGAAGATCAGGGCGATAAGCCGTGGTGGAGAAGCAACTTTTTCATCTCGCAACCGGTCCTTTTTGGTACGTGGGACGGTGTGTTTACCTCCTGCCTGATCAACATCTTCGGTGTGATTGTGTTCCTGCGTTCCGGTTGGATCGTAGCCGAGGCCGGTATTATGAACGCCATACTGATCGTGTTCTGTGCGGTGGGCATTGCGCTCGTGTCCGTCCTGTCGGCCGTCGGTATCTGTGAGCGGTGCCGGGTGGAAAGTGGTGGCGTTTACTTCCTCATTGCCCACACGCTCGGTTCCCGGTTTGGTGGATCGCTCGGGCTACTGTACTGTTTCGGGCAGGCGGTCGGTTGTGCCCTGAACGTGCTCGGTTTCGGTGAATCGATTGCTGGGCTGGTTGGGCTGGAAGGAAACCAGTGGGCGATCCGTGGCTTTGCCATCGCAGCCGTCCTACTGCTCGGTGTGATCAATGTGGCCGGTGTGAAGTGGGTGGTAAAACTACAGTTTGCACTGCTGATCGTGATTCTTATGTCCGCGCTTGACTTCATGGTTGGCAGCTTTATAGGTGAAGCACCCGAGCATGGCTTCGATGGCTGGGGATCGGGCAATATGGGATTGAATTTGTGGTCCGCTTACACGGACGGTACATCGTGGTTTACCGTGTTCGGTGTGTTCTTCCCAACGATTACGGGCATCCTATCTGGAATTAACATGAGCGGTGATTTGCGTGCACCATCGACGGACATTCCGAACGGTACGCTGGCGGCACTCAGTACGTCGACATTCCTGTACATGGTGTTTATACTGTTCCTTGGTGCAACGTGCCAACGAAGCCACCTGCTGACGGATTATCAGATCGCGGTGAAAGTGTCTGCGGTCGAGTTCCTGCTCCTGGCCGGTATCTATGTGTCCAGCATGTCCTCCTGTCTGGGAGCGATGTACGGTACACCGCGCGTACTGCAAAGCATTGCCAATGAAAACGTTATTCCCGGCATTGGTAAGCTTGGAAAGGGCCGCGGCCCCAACAAGGTACCACTGTACGCGATGGCAGTGGTGGCCGGTGTTACGACTACGTTCATCATTATCGGTGATATTAATACGCTCGCCCCAATCGTTACGATGCCATTCCTGCTGACTTATGCCTGCATCGACTACTCGTACTTTGCACTGGCGCAAACGTTCGACATACAAAATAATCGCGAGGAACGGTTCAGGATACAGGCGCAAAGTCCGCTGTACGAAACCAGGAACTATGGTGCGACTGGAGATTATAATGAAAATAACGATCTGGATCAACTGTTCCCAGAACGGACGAGACACAAAAATCTTGGAGTAAGTATGGCAACATTTTTTAATTTTGTAAATGCTGTGTAATTAACAAGTAAACTCTCTAACCGGCAATTCAATCAAGACTGAATAAGTGGGGATTTCAGGTTAGAGATAATTTTACGAGATGATTATTTCACAGCTATCGAAAATGTAGGGACTGTGAAAAATCGTTCGAATAAGAGGAGAAAAGTTTGAAATTTGAATCACTGTACTTATCTGTTTTTCTTTATATGGTAGACTCCAACCAACTCACCACAACACGTGCCTTCAAATGCCGCTACGAGCGCGCGATCACAGCAACCAAATGGTATACCTCACAGCTCATCCGTCACCAGTGCTGATTCGGAAGTAGTTTTTCGGGATGGTACAAACAGTGCAAACAATGCCAATTCCTTGAGCGAAGCGGACGATGAACCGATCGCCCCGATACGACCACCGATTCATTCCAAGACGAAAAATTGGTACTCCGGTTTCTGTAATCGATGGGCCTCTCTGTTAGGTGTAAGTATCCCTCCTAGCAAAATACAATAGTGTGTGTACTTTACAAAGTTTCCTTTGATCTAATTTCCATGCAGGCTGGTGTGAAGATACTCGTAATGATGTTAGTAAGCTGGCTGTATGCACTGATCTGCATTGGAACTGTGTTTATCGTGTGGTTCTACGTCGGCACAGCAAACCCAGCTGTAAAACCGGGCCTAGCTCATGAATTTCGCTTCTTTGTGTGGTTGAAAAATGTCGTTTTCCGTTGTTTTGGGTGAGTGGACGAAGATTTTTTAATTATTTTTTACCCTTTTAATATAAATTGCTTTTCCACCATTTTTCTAGAAAACGTGTGCACGATTATGAACAGGTCGTAGTTACCCAAACGTGCCCCAACGTGAACCTCGCATCTGCTCAGCTGAATGAAGAAAATGAAGACTTTGCCTCTCGGCGACGATATCACCAGACTGCGGTCGTTCAGGGCCGGTATGTGGATGAAGTGTGAATAGAGTCCTGTTTGAGATAGAAAAAACCAAGCCCCCCCTCCTCCTTTAACTAGCCACAGACCAATATACCCCTAGTCTGTCCCACTAAACGATGTTTATCCTGTTCGTCACATGTGTAACTCGCCGTATCATAATCGATCGCCAAAGTGTATGGGAAAAAGGTGAGTCGTTTGTAAGTGCTCGTACTCAAACCCAAAAAAGATATATGTGAAACATATTTAGACCAGAGGACCGTAGAGAACGACGATCGTAACAAGCAATATCGAGCATTACACATCAAACAAAAAACAGAAATGGTCCATTGGTGCGCGCACACACACATAAAAATTGGACAGCACCTTGATCGAGGGAGAGTATTGTTTTTTTGTAATCGTCTGAACCACAAATAAGTAGTATAGGATCAAAATGAAATTATGTAAATATGAAGCTCTTGTTCAACTCCTTCCTACCTTGTGTTGTCCGCAGCTTACGGCCTGTAGCAATAAGATGTGTAAATTGATTTTCCCTCCTTTTTTAAATATTGTATTCCAATTTATTTATTAACGTACTCGCAAACCCAATTTTTGGGACACACTAATTCTCACCATGTATTAAAATTGCTGTGTTCTCTAATTGAAAAAGGCACACATGAGATTACCAAAATATTACTGTCCTCGCTTTTGTAGCAGTATTTTCCGCACTTCTTTTTTTGTGGTGAAATACCCAGCCCCTTTTATTACATGCGCTGAATGATCGATACTATAAGGACAGTTTGCGGTAGATAGACTGCTTTAATTTAAACCAACATCCCGTGCGCGTCTGCGGAACCAATTTTAGATAAGTAATATTAATTAATATATACATATACACATTTCGTTTTGTCGGGAGTAAAAGCTTGAGCGAGCGAGGGAGAGAGAACAATAAATATGCACGGGATTCCTTTTTTTATTGTTTTGTGATGAAAGTAAATTAACCTCCTCACATACTATCGGGGATGAACTAATGCTGTGTAAAAAAAAAAATCATAAATACAATTGATAACATTAAACTAACTGTAATTTATCGTATGGAAGATTGCCAATTTTTTTTCCCCAATCATTGATGACGATAAAAATAATGAATTTAGTGCTCGATTTCAGAAACGCAACAAATATGTGTTCAGTTTTTAGAAAAAAAAACTTTATTCTGTAGTACATAGCAAGTTACCTCGTATATAATTATAAACAGTTACTTTCTAGGATAATTTTCATGATACAGGTCTAGAGCATTGAGCTCGGCCGTCGCCCCCACGTTTGCGAACTCGGCTTGGACCGGAACTTTCCCCGCGAACGACTACACCTACTCCTTACTACTACTATTCGTCTCCCCGGATTGCCTTATATTTGCTGATCTCCACGGGGAAAGTTTCGCTCAGCTCCTTCATCAAATTGCTCTTGAACTTGCGGTACGAATCTATCTTGCCCTTCACCTCCTCGTTCTTAGTAAGCGCTTTATCGATGCAGTCTTTTGTGTACAGCTGCGGATTCCGGCCCTGATCGATATAGTCGAACACCTCCAACGGTACGTTTACGTCGATCTGGTTCTTCATCTTATCGATCTCCTGCAGTCCGGTGACGAGCGATTGTATCTTCTGGTTTAGTACGTTCTGGCCTTGCGGTTGGAAATCGCTCACGATTATACGGATCTGGCGCACGTTCTCGATGAACATTTCTAGATGATTTTCCAGATTTTCCAACGGTGAAGTCATTTTGTTCGTGAGTAAGCCTCCGGAGCACAAGAAAGTCGAAGGGAAACACTTTTTGCTTGTGGTGATTTATTTGCGAAGAATGTTTTGATTTTTCTAGCCAAGCGTTAAATGTCAGCTTCCTAGTAGCGTATGTTTATAAGGAGAAGGGCAGTACTTTAGCTTGGATTCGAATGATGAAAAACCTTGCCCGCATTTGGTTTGTGGAAAAGGCGAAGTTTCAGATAGCAAATGGAACAAAACAAATTTATCGTAAATCAGTTACTAGCTTAATCATTTTATTGATAGTTTTATATAATTTCTCCACTTTCCAAGTATACCTGGTACACGTGTTATTTAACGCGCTCGTCCGGAGTTCATTATTCGATGGCTGCACCGAGATAAAATTTACACAAAGCATTTCTGAGAAACAACCCCTATTGACAAAATTGCCTTAATAGCCACTACTAAGGGATTTTTCAATACAAATTTTGTTTTAGTTAGCAGATTTTGTCAATAGGGACCTTTACCAAAAACAGGCGGTTGCTATTGAACCGCCCAAAGATAAAAAATCACTTTGTAAAACAAGTCCTAAAGAGGTGTTTTGATTAAACACTCTTCATTAGATGTGTGCTAGTACAAGTGGCAAAACAAAACAATTCATTTTGCAACACCACGCACATAATTCCGTCGCTAGTTGCGAAGATGAAGATTAAACACCTTTCCTGTACTTTTCCCCGTGTGAAAACTCAGTCATCGGTTTGCCGGACACACCGCACGTACCGATACCGACACGTCCGTTTACATTTTCCGGCGACGCAAAAATACTCTTTGCCTTGACGCCTGATTTCTTCGTCGATTTTGCGGTAAACTGCAGCCATTTGTTCTTCTCGCATTCACGCTCCTCCTCCAGCTCCTTGAAACGTTGGATTTTTTTCATCTTCTTTTTCTTCAGATATTCTTTCTGATTGTGCCGGAGCCGTCTACAAGAAAAAAATGCATCTTTGTTAATCTGTTTGCAGGTAAGCAGATGAGTTCACTATACAACTTACTTGTTACTGTTGGCGGGAAACACTTCGTTCCGTGACTTTGGTTCCTTCAGCTCGCTAATCGTGGTGTTGCTCCGGTTTTGGTACGCCTCGAACACGATGCTCACCTCGCCCGTTTCCGAAATAGACTCTATGGTAGCATCATAGTACTGACCGTCTTCAATCCACTTAGCAGAACATTTATCACCCACCTTCCATACCTTCGCCGGTTTTGTTTGCTTTTTGTCCGCACCCGAAACGCCGTCGTAGTAGCTGCTGCTGGCAGGCTCAATATAAGCGGACTTTTTCTGTTCCGGTTCCTGCTGCGCCTTGATCAGATCCTTCGTCAGCTCAATTACCTCGTTCAGATCTTCCTTCAGCTTTAGCAGCTCTGCATTCTCCGGATCGGTCAGCAAGGCAGCTTCGACCTACGAGAAGTTGTGAAAGAACCGAACGAAAAGGGGAGGTGGGTGTGTGTGCATGAAATGCCTCCGCTACGAAACCCCCAACTACGGTGATGTTGTTGAGCGAAACTTACCTGCTGCAGTTGTAGTTTGTAGTTCTGTAAGTCGTCTGCCATTGTGGTGTGCTATAAGTAGATTTGGAAATGTTTTCAATCTAATTTGTTTTCTATTTGTTAGCATGTACCAAACGATCTCGTCCGTATAGCAACATAAATTTTTTTGTCTCTTTTCTGCCAGTTGTCAAACAACAAATGCGTTTACGGACGTTAGATCGAAAGCTTATGCTTGGGTTGGGATGGCTGATCCAACTGAACTACAATCCAAACTGAAAAGAAAAAATCATTCAAAAATCAACAAATTAATCAATGAAAAGATTCATTTCCGCCGTTTTATTCGACCGAGCTGGAACTAAATCATCTATCCCGTTCATTTCCTTCGGATGGTTCGCCAGACGGGACGGTGTGTGAATTGGCGTGTGTGACAGTCCGTTTTTTTTACTCTTGTCATTCGGTGCAGCAGTACGTGCAGCGACGTCGAGAAAAAAGTCGCGTCTGCGAGGAGGAGGCAATTGTGTCGGTGTTGTGTCGCGTTCGTTTTTATCTAATCCGTGATTAAGTTATTGTTCCTGATTGTGGGTGATTATTGTGCGTACGTACACGAAAGGAAAAACATAATTCTAGCGATGGCTTATCAGGTGAGTGGCAAGCAGATTTCGGCGTTCGATAAGCTGACGTGTTGTTTTCCCTGCACCACCTAATGGTCACTGTGGTGATGTATTTACGCTGTTTGGCAATGCTAACTGGAATGATTCACAAAACTGGTGCACAACTCCAATGGTGAATGGTGTGAATCATTGCTTCACGTCTGCTTACATTTGATTGCCTACCGTTTGTCTCTCCGTGTGTATGTGTGTGTTTGTCCTAAATCCAGTATTGGCTTCCTCTTCACGACAGGGAGGATATCCGCAACAGCAGTACGGAGGTGGTGGCGGCTACGGACAACACCCGGCAGCCGCTGGATACGGTGGTGGTTATGGGGGTTACGCACCACCACCACAGCAACCACCCGTCAATCCGGAAATTCAAAACATCTTCCGAAACATCGATAAAGACAACACAGGGCGTATTAACAACCGGGAGCTCCAGCAGGCGCTTATTAATGGACGGGGTGACCACTTTTCCGACACCGCCTGTAACCTGATGATCAGTGAGTATGGGAGACGGCCGTGTGTGCGATGCTAGGCAAAAGACACATTTAACTGATTCTTTCCTGTTCTACTCCCGTTTCTTCCCCCCCCCCCCCCCCCTTTCCTCCTTCCAGGCATGTTCGATCGGAACAAGACCGGTACGGTCGATATTTACGACTTTGAGAAGCTATTCAACTACATCAACCAGTGGTTGCAGGTGTTTAAAAACTTCGACCGCGACGCATCGGGCCACATCGAGGAGTCGGAACTGACCCAAGCATTGACGCAGATGGGCTTCCGCTTTTCGCCCCAGTTCATACAGTACCTGATCGCAAAGAATGATCCGATCAATCGGAAGGAAATCTCGGTGGACCAGTTCATCGTGACCTGCATCCAGATACAGCGCTTTACCGATGCATTCCGTGTGCGCGATACGGAGCAGAAGGGCATCATTACGATCGGCTTCGAGGACTTTCTGGGCATTGCACTGTCGATGTGTTCCTAAAACTGTGCGAGCGGGGACAGTTCTGGCCGAGGGATCTTTGAACCCGATCTTGGACGCTCTAACCTAACCGCTATCGTTTCAAGACACACAGACACACGTCAAAACAAAACAACTACACTCACTATATACACACACATACACGCGCGCGCACGGTAAGGAACAACTGTTGAAAGTATTCTACTACAAAACGGACAAAGCGAGTAAACTTTACGTCAGGAGGGAAAATGTTGTCAACGAGCCTTATTCAGTTGAATGGAATACGCTTTTTGTGAGATTGAATCAAAATAACCCACTCAGAAAACAAACAAAACAATCGCTGTATAATGAACAATTGGCGGACGGATTTAAGCATCGGTAGCGCTGCACCGCTCGTTGGTGGAGCATTCCGGCAGAGAATTACGATTTGCTTACAGAGAGAGAAGAAGAAGAAAAAACAAGGAACAATCAGTGCAACGTCAGATGCCCAAAAAACTGTAAACACCGTCGTTAACATCATAACACTTATTCACACATGGCCCTCTCTCCAAAAAACACCAATTATTCATCCTATCGTACCATTGATTAGTAAGGAAAAATGGGTAATAGTATAGCAGACAGAACCTACCATATTACCACCTCCTTTATCTACGGAGTGTACCCGGCCGCTAAAAACCAACAAACCATATGCGTCATAATTTATCTAGTTTGAATGGCAATGTGCTATCAGGAACGATGGGGATGAGATGAGATTGTGTAGTATATATCTTGGCCAGAATGCTGTCCGGTGTGTGGAAAGGGACGGACAAAAAGCAAACTCACATACAGCTCTCGGTAAGCGTCAAGGTTCCTTTCGCTCGGTGTGTTTGCGCTGGAGCTACAGTTGGTATCCCCTTTTTTCCGTTGGATTGGCAATGATGATGGTTTCTGCGCATTGGAGCTTTCCGTTTCGTCGTCGTCTTATGTGTGGTTTAAACGTTTTTTTCGCAACCGGCATGCGAGATGATGGTGTAACAACGACGAAAGAAAAGTTTATTGTATTTTAATCTATCGGTAATAAATGTACTATTATCTACTTCATTGTTGGAATTTTCAAGTAGAAGAACGCTTGCGAACGTGTGAGAGAGAGAGCGAGGGAGAAAAGAAAGGCATTTTAAATTCGATTAGTTTCTGTTGAATTTTGGTTTTGGTATCAAATGTTAAAACGATGATCCGTCTTGGTTGTAATGAAATTTGCAATAAAAAAAACCTATTTTTAAAACGAGAGATATGCTGCATGCATAGCCGAACCATCGTTTTCTCACAAGAAAGATAGACCGTAGAATAGAGAAGGCACCCTTAGAGGGATTTTGCTCGGTTAAAATAGATTAGCGGGTTCTCTTGGGAGATATTATTATTTATTATCTTTTTGTGCACTTTATTTAAATAGCTACAGGAGCTGTCTGTTTGTCACCAAAAATAGCGCTAAACTTTTCATTTTTCCTCATTTCTTTATACTTTCATTGGTCACTGCAGGATCACTTGTACCTCCTAATGGGATACCTACATAATACCCTAATAAATAATAATACATAAATAATAAAGCTCCTGTGGATTATGAAGTCCTTTCGACCATGAGCCTCTTTTTAATAAAGAAGTTTTTTTCCATAACGAGGTCCAATGACTGATCTCTTGAATTACGAGGCTTCAACAAACGGCGGTTGAAGGTGATTTCAGAGTTAAGGCAAGTTCTACAGAAGAGAAGATTGCAAAATTAAGTGGACGCTAAATCACTGTTTCGCTAAATTGAACGATATTCTAGTGAACAACGGAGGAACCACATGGTCATGTTACCTTGTGATGGGCGTAATTCTGAATGGTGCCATTCGAATGTCTCTACTAGCACTCTGTATTGGTAATTTTGCTTATACTGATTTGTGAGTTGGTAGATCACAGTTCCTTTCAGCTTTGCAAATCTACTAGGCCACGTGTTATTGAGAATGATCGGTTAATGGGCTAGGGTTCGCTAATTGCATCTTTATACATCCGTTTCAGAGCAATCAGATCCATATAGCACGCATGGGAGAGTTATTCATCACTGCGAGTGAACGATCCAGATGGGATTTGGATCCCTGTTCTGTCGTGTGGAAGGCCTGCGCCGTTGTAGCCTCTGCCGCCGTATCGTCCAGACCTAGTCTTTCATTGTTTGTGTCTATTGGAGGACATAAATAAACTCCAAGCTTCCTTTCCATTGCAAAGTGATAACACATAGGAGGACTCAGTAGAAAAATGGCAAAATACTCCCTGCAATGCACGAAACTTCGATCTACACTCACTTTGTTGACATACCAGTATTGTTATGTCAAAATGTTGGTCCTTTTTTTCTCCACATCAAATGTCAAACAATTCCGTGATGGCTGTACCCGCGTACGCGTACTTGGTTTGCGTTGTTATTGTTATTGCGATCTCACACACAGCTCATTGTTGGGAGTAAACAGTTGGAGATAGTGAAAGCGAAACTGAAGAAAAAAAGGTTGTTATCTTCAAGAAGAGAATCCTTGTGCACGGAAGGATGTCGTCGATGCGACCGGACGATCATCGTCGCAAGTGGGACCGGAAGGAGTACGAAAGGCTCGCGCACGAACGTATCCTTGCGAAGGATAAGGGCAACGAGGACGATGGTAAGGATCCACAGCAGCACCGCTTGTGTGATGGGGCGGTGCTATGTTTAAACCTGTTGATTAAATCACCCTTTCCACCGTACCAGGGGAACCCGTTACGAAGGAGCTGCTCAAGCAGCGCGAGTACAAAGTCGATCTGGACAGCAAGCTGGGCAAGAGCATGGTCATCAACAAGAGTACACCGTCGTCCCAATCCGGCGGCTACTACTGCAACGTGTGCGACTGTGTCGTGAAAGATTCGATCAACTTTCTCGACCACATCAATGGCAAGAAACATCAGCGCAATCTCGGCATGTCGATGAAGGTTGAGCGAAGCTCACTCGATCAGGTTAAGGAGCGGTTTAAGATCAACAAAAAGAAAACGGAAGAAAAGAAGAAAGACTACGAGCTGGAGTCGCGGGTCCGTGAAGCAAAGGAGGAGGAAGACCGGTACCGGGAGTATAAGCGGGAAAAGAGAAAAGAGCGCAAACGGAAGCACGATGATGACGAGACGGATCCGGATCTGGATACGGGTAGTTCGGAAATGGCCGCCATAATGGGATTTGCCGGGTTCGGTGGATCGAAGAAGAACTGAGGAAGCATTTGCGGAAGGTGCGTGCGAAGGTTAACACCATGCATTGGACCTTCGAAAAGGGCACAAGAAGGGGGAGGAAGATTTCTCGTTCCGGTTTCCGTCGCATGGTTCCAGCTCACCGAAAATACAATATAGATATATTATACACATACACTGCGAACACAGACACACGTGCTTTACAAACGTGAGGAGCAAATGCGTTGTCTTCTGCCTAAAAAAAAAGAAAAAAACAGCATGCACAGCCGGATGCTCCAAACCAAAACCTTAACTAACTTGTACTTTGACTTACCCGTACATTGGATGGTTAATATAAATAAGAATAAATTTTATTTTAAAAACCAACAGTTCTGCAAACCGCAAGTAGTGGCAAAGTGTGTATTTTATTTTAACTGCATTTCGTTTCCAATTCACACACACAGACACATTCAATTCCAATTGTTAGCAATATAGTGATGTACCGTACATCCGTGTATAGAATTCTTGTATAATAAGAAACTCCAAAAGAAAACTAAATATATAACCTAGTAATATGAAGAAAAACAAATCGCAAATGCTCTGCGCGATAAGATGTATAATAGTAACATATTCCCAACAATGGTCAGAAGAGCATATTATTAACGTTGCACAAAAGCACAGTATCTTTGTAAATAGTTTACGTTACGTTTGTTTCTTTAAATCTGGTGCTATTTTCATTTGCTTCACAGTAAATCTTCGGAAGCACGTCGTCATCTCTATTGTTAGAAGAACGTGTTTGCAATGTGATTGGCTTTCGAGCTCGGAGTTCGTTGGTTCGTTTTTAATGATTTTTGAGCGTTTAGTTGCTGTAATGTGTTGAATTTAAATGCGTTTTGCTGCTTACTATCTATTATTACTAGTGGCGGATTTTGTGCTATTCCTCTTCATCTGACGGACACGGCATCCAATAGTGTGTGAGTCCAAAAAGTCTCGTCGTCCAAGTGTCTTCTACCAAGAACAGAAAACTTTAAGTCAAAGTGAGGCTTCATATACCAAAAAAGCTCATACGAAGAAGCTTCATTGTCTAAAAAACCTCACCTCGTCAAGACATCTTGAATCAGAAGACCTCTTAGTCGAAAACGCCTCAGCTATCAAGAACTTTTCCCTATTTTGTCGTACACGAACCTCAAAACCTTCGAACAGTTAGATGCTTTGAATCATTCCAGCCAAAAGGCCTCGCCAAGTCTGAATCCGCCACTTTATATTAAATATCGAAAACGCTTTAATATACTTCTCCTGCCGAATGCCGAAACCGCTAGTGTATGTGTGCGTGGTTTTTGTTTTAAGTAGCTAATGTTGAGTAAGATGATAGCAGAAAGATGGACACGATAAAGGGTGGAGGACGCCTTAAAGGACAACATGAGTCTGCTACGATGGATGGTAGCGGAGAGCGAATGCAATACGCCCGGATGGTTTCGACTTTACGAACACGTTCGTTCGTAATACGAATTTTATGCTTAACAATGCATACGCCAATGTAGATAAATATTGTTCGAGGAGTGAGTGGATGCTTTCAAGTCGTCGTACCAATCGTATCGTAATTTTAAAGCTTATGAGATAGAGTTATGTTGTGCACCTTCTATACGGTTACTTCTTCATTAAGCCTTACTGTTTTCCATCTCAGCCTGCAGGAACTGGGCCGAGAAGGGTTGCTTTGTGATGGGCGTTAGCTGTACCTCTTGCATCGGTGCCTCAACTGCGTCCGGTTCCGGTGCTTCACCAAGCAGCCGGGCCAGATTGCTTTCCTTCCAGCGGCCACTATTGCCGTTGATGGTGCGATCCTCACACACGCACAGAAAGAGTGTGTCGACAACCATCTGTAAGAAGGACATCGGTTGGTAGAGTAGGTGAATACTGTGCAATATGTGTGAAATAACAGAAAGAAACCCATACCTCGTAAAGGGACAGAATAATGTGAGCGATGAAGAATGCAAACACGGTAATAATGATAACCGGTGCCATGTAGAAGTGTAGATCGGGATTGTCACGCAGCAGCAGGATGCTAATCAGTCCACAGATCGAGGCTACGGCTAGTTTGCCGAGGAACAGTACAAAATCACCGATTCCGTTAATGGTGGCCACTTGCAGCGCGTTTGTTACGAGTGCATTCCAAGCCTGGTGTAAATGAGGAGAAATTTTAATTATTCAACAATTCCTTAAAACCGATTACACTCCATAGCACCGATCTTACAATCTTTGCAGCCGGACAAAAGTTGACACCCTCGATCGCGATCACGGTGTACGCGTTGTGGTTGAGATAGCGAATGAATTTTTCCAACAACCAGAAACTACAGATGCAGCACCGTAGGCAACAGCTAGCACACTCCGAACCCTCCTGCTGGTGGCGTTTCAGTCTGTAAGTAGATATCGATCAGATAATTGCACATTTGATCAAGTTGTGTTTTAACACTTATTGGGTACTTTTTCCGTGATGGAATGAAATAGATACCACGCAGATATCAGCCTGTTTTCGGGGCATTTTCCATGTCCACCTACTCTGGTTAAAGTACTTCCTACACTGGGAACTACAGTGGGAAAGTTTCGGACCACTGGCCATAGAGAAAATGGAGCCCAAAATGTCTAACACATGTCATCGTACAGTTAGATAAATGAGTCTAATTTCGACGACGAATTCTTCTTGGTTAAGGCTAATCTGAGACTGTTGAATGCCCTCATTATTAACAGTAAATCACACTCGTTAGGCTCTGATGGGCTGGTTAAGTCATGAGAATGCCACCGGGCATCTCAGTTCAAAAAGCCAGTCCACATGGACTGCTCGACGGCTTTTCCATATGGAAAGGGGTAACCAAACCCATATGATGATAAGTCCAGAGGCGGTTCTTCCTGTAAGAGGATTGAGCGGCCGCTGGACCTCAGCGACTCAAAAGGGCTCCGAGCTGAAGCCCAAAACGAATTAGTTGTTATAAATACTAATGGATTTGTTGGATTACAAATGGCCTCAACACCATACCCAACTGCTTAGGGCCTAGAAGGGTTAAATCCGTCTCTGGATGGCTTAACGACCTTCCAGGTCACGCCAGCTATCTAATGGTTTACTAAACCCTTCTGATACCATGTAGTTTGGTATTCAGCCCTCCCAGTGGTAGGAGGACACATGATATAGCTAAATTGAGGTGGTAAATGTGGCAAACCTAAATTAAGCTGGAGTTTTGGCATTGAATTAGCAAACGACGGACCGCGTCAGATTATCTTCATTGTAAAAATCATATACTTACTTGGCATACAGATACGTCAGTATGAGGCGCGGAATTTTAAAGATCGTTATGATGAGCGAACCCTTCGCAACCGATCCCAGATGATACTTAACCAGCTTAGCAATTGCGAGCAGTACGGGCGAATCAGTCGGCTTGCGGAAGTACCAAAATGCAACCGCACCGGCAATGGCCAGCTGTTGGCAGGCGAAGATAAACTCGCTCGTCCAAATCAGTCCAATAATGTAGATCCAGAGCATGTGGCGTAGCGCATTAACATCGTGGTATTCTACCAGTTTAAAAGCTGTGGAGGAAAAAAATGGGTTTGTGGCGGTTATTAAATAGTTGAATTCTGACATAGGAAAGACGGTAAAGCTTACATTTAAAGCTGGTATCATTCTTGCCCGCCAATTCCGGCTTCAGCTTTGTATCGTCTGCGAGCGAGGGATTTTCTTCGAGCTGTGCCAACGGAAGCAATGGTTTCACGCCGGGATAGTTGGCAGTTGCTAGACAAACGACCACCACCACCCAGAAGACAAGAAATATGGAAAGTGCTAGGAAGGCTAGCAACGGTGGTCCAGCCAATCCCGGCAGCTGTAGCATACATTTGCCCGCTTCTTCAAACAGTGCCGCCAAACCGGTCAACTTCTCACGCAGATAGTAGATAACCACGAGCAGGATGATCATGATGCAAGTGGCTGCGATCGCAAGCACATAGATCGTTGTTTCGTTGCGTACCAACTCCTCCAGATAAGATAGCTGCTGGTCCGTATCAAGCGTATGCTTCGCCTTGTAGTAACTCCACCAAAGCACACCGGTAATACCGATGCTGGCCACCACCACGATGATGCAGATCAACCACGAAACGATCGTCGCGAGCCAGTGGAGCAGTGCAATCATTATGATGGAAAATATCAAACTCAGCGCACACACGAGCACGATCGTTGGCCACGCTTTGTACAGATCGCTAAATACTTGCTGTGTCGCTTCCCAGGAATTGATCAGTGCGTACATCTTCTTCACCTGCTGGAGTGGTGCATTCACGCCGGTCGGTATGCAGCGGTGCAGTACGGGAGCCGATTGATACACAGGAAACGGTGGACAGGGTCCGGCAAAATCGAAATACTTTGCAGCACCGGCATCCTGCGTTTGGAGCATGCCCATGTTAAAATCGTACCGGCAGTACTTTGCCTTACGATCCTCGTAGTAACGGTACAGCTCGGCAGCATTCAAAATTTCACGTTGTGGACATTCTTTAACGCAAATCTTAAGCGTGTGGCGCAGTTCCTTTATGTCGAGGAAGAACAGGTACGGTTTGTCCTCCGTATTCATGCCGGACATGGGGAAGTTGGAGAATTTATCGTTGCTGCGCACACCGCACGTGTTGCCGAACGAGTCGTACCCATTGATGATGCGGAGCGGATTTCCGTAAATGAAGGAAAAGATAGCGATTACGATCTGAAAACCGGAAAAAAGGACATTCGTTAGAAGCGTTACATTTATAGGGTGGGGTCAAAACCGGCATAGCATGGTGGAACCGTCGATCATTAAATTTGACCTTGAAGAGTGTGGCTGCGTGTCAAAGCGAATGGGGGGAAGGAGGGACACCAACCATAATGGAACCATCTTTTTTTACACTCTTTCCGGGTTTGGAGGGGTTTTTTGTTGTCAGGGTCAGGGTACGTTAGAAAGGGTCCGTAGTACGATCGCATGTTTCGATTGTTCGAATTCAGAGGGTGCATTTGTGTCATTACACTGTAATTAACGGCACGCACGCGCTTCTACACTTCGACACCGTTTAATAATAGATGCTAAAGACAAACGGATTCCTTTTAAGAATTTCTTGTCATTTAAGGTCCTTATTTGGAGGAAATTTATTCTTTCCACTTACCAATGCAATCCAGAAGACGACGTACAGTACCAGCCAGAAGATGTCCGTCGGTGATCGGACGGTAACCGGCTGCACCTGCTGGTCGGGTTTGCTCTCGAAGCAACCCATCGCGGCAGCTCAAAAAGCACAGACTTTGTGCAGAGTTTCTCACACGGCGTTGCGGAGTTGATGCTTTTTTGGCGATTTAATTATTTCACCTACGATGTTTCAGGGCGGGGATGCTAATTGCAATGCCGTTCAAAACATTCCACCCAGATGACGCGATCCCGGCAGCAGTGTTTATTGTTGTTGTTGGCGTCGCTTCTTTTTTTGGTGTACAGGGCTGGTTGTGAAGTTGGTTGTACGCTTTGGAAGCGGCTTGTTATGACCCAATTATCAACCAGTGGTTGACAGGTTGACGTTTTCATGTTCTTCTTTTGAAAGGGAGGTTTTGCAATGGGAAAAAACAATAGTATTGGAAAAAAATGTGAGGAGGAAATTCCTTCCACGAATATTTTTTGTGTAGCACAGTGATTTACTATTCGAATTGCACATTATTTTTTTTCTAAACCGTGGCTTTTACACTGTGTGTAAATTGTGCGCACTCGTTACGAACTTTGATGCAAATTGGATGAAGTTTGCAAGGTCGCTCGTTGAACAAGTTTCTCCTTCTTTTTCATGTGATGGCTCTCTCTCTCTCTCTCTCTCTCTCTCTCTCTCTCTCTATTTATATTGAGCTGTAAAAACTTCGTAGCGAGTTTGAAACAAGTGCAGAACAAAAATCTATCGCTTGCGGTGATGGAGTAACTGATATTCCCATCAGCAAATTCGCAGAAAGTACGCACAATGTTAGGAGCGAACAATGTTGGTTTTTCGAAACACATTTGGTTTTTCGGGTTAAAAAGATAGTTTTGTTCATTGTATTCATTGTAAACGTGATTGAAGATTCCATTGACTTCTTTTATTTTATAATTATTCCAACTTCATTATGATTACATAAAGCACAGTGCCATCTATGGTATTGCGCTGAACATAAACACAGTCAGACGTCCGAGGCGAACATTTTGTTACGTGGGTGCCGAAGGAAGCCATATTGGATCCTATTGCAAACAGAATCGAGAAACACCCTCAAACGTCTGTAGTTTTTTTACGAATGCACTGAAAACTGCACCTGTCAAACAAACTCGCAGCTTTCTACCAACAGCAGCAGAAGCAGCACATCGCTTCGGTGCTCCATCACTCAATATTTACAATTTCATTGTTAATTCGTCCGTCAGCAATTGCATTACCATGGTGGCTCATTGCCACTAGTTCTTCTCCTGTGCAGTACGGGCGGTGTAGTGGTAATTGCATCGAAAAAACGGGGTGGTGCAAACTCACGAAGGCTGTCGAAAAAAGCGAACTGCAAACGCCTCATCGAACTCACAAGGGCGTGAAGCAAGTGAAGCATTAGAAATACGTTCGATGCGTCGTGCGAAAAGGGCAAATATCGCAAATGTCAAAGTGAGGCCGAGAAAATCGAAATAAAACCTCCTTCATCATCCTCTCTCTGAGCCCCCCGCCCTCGCGTATTTGTGTGTGAATGCGTGCTGGTACGGAGACGCAGATTAGATTAGGGAGAGATTCATTTCGGTGAAGTAATAATTCTAGTGGTGGTACGCGCGCTAGTGGTACAGTTCCTCTTCTGTAGAGGCTGAAGAAGGTGGCTGAAGAGCTGCAGTGTTGCTCTTTGTTTCTGCCTGCACCCTGCACGCACGATTCGTGAGCGAGCGGTAGGGGTGGTAGAGGTGGTAAAACGGATAACCGAGCGCGGGTGTGTTCAGTTTGCAGTGTGTGCCCCCTGTGCAATCGCAGTAAATTGGCAAGAGTCGCACAAACACATCCTAGCAGGCCAACTGTAGTTTCCCCTATCTCTTGTGTGTGTGTGTGTGTGTGCGTTGTAAACCCTAGCCGGAAGTAGCAATGGATGGTGATTCGGAAAAACAGCCGCTCCTGAAGCAAACACAGCAACAATCGCAAGATGCAGGATCAGTACAACGTAAGTGCGACGTGTACGGAAGGCAGGAGGTCCGTGTCCGGGATACTTTCGGAAGAATGTGGTTGCGGTCGAATCGGGTTTTTTTTCTATATTTTCTCCCACTGCTAGTATCAATCTAGTACAAAACAGTGGCTTAATAATAGTACGGCAGTTGTGTGTTATCAAAAATGTTGGAACACAGTTTTGTTGAAAATGTAATCTCTGCATTACGTAGTTCAGCTTCGAAATCGGAATTCTAGGGGATGGACGACTGACTATCACTTTTTTTCTCCCTATGCTACTTCGACTAGCTGTGGTTATGTGATGAGTCACAGAGCCCCACAGCACAGTTGTTTGTTGTCTCTCTTTTTCGCACGAAAAGCAAACGGTATTGCTTACTGCGCTCTGCAGGACAGGCAAATTGGAGTAGCAGCGGTAGGCTTGACAAATCAAAATTACCGGCTAAAGTAACAAGCACAGGGAATGAAGAGTTAGGGAGAGGGGAGGGGGAGCTTACGTGTGGCCAATGAGTCAGGGTGAAACAAGCACCGTGGCAAAAGAAACGCGAGTTCTTTTGTTTTTATACACATTTGCTTTCTTATCAGCTGTGTAGCAACAACAACACAGAGTACTGGCTCAGGAAGAGATTGTGGTTTTCCACTAGCCAGTCGGACCCATAACGAAAGAGCCATTTATACATACACAGGCAGCGAATGGACCGGAGAACCTTCTGCTTGTAGACGATTTGATGAGGTCGATGATGTGAAAACTGAAAACAATCCAACAACACGTCCCGGCCATCGGCCCATTGGACCTCAAGGATGCTTTGTAATGAATTTATTGCATAAGTGACCTACGACAATAAATATCCGCTATACAGAAAGAGAAAAAGAGAGAGAGAGAGATAGAGAGAGCGAGAGAATCGAAGCGATTAAAAAAGTTCCTTGTTTAAAGTTTACAAATCTATTGTTTTAAAATAAGTCTCACCCTTTAAGCTTATGCATGCTGCAACGAGATGAAGAATTTTAATGCATTCTTTATTTTTGCTTCTTTTTCTTTCTTCTAGCGGTCGTGAATGCATCTCCCATCGGGCCGGATGAGGTGCCGCCTTCGTATCAGCAGGAGCAACAGAATAGTATTATCGTGACGTGCCGTGTCTGTCAGGCACTGATCGACATCTCCTGGAAAAAGGAACAGCATGTCGTCAAGTGTTTGCAGTGCAACGAAGCGACGGTATGAAAATGGGTCCCGGTCCGATCCTCGTAGAACTATCCATCGTTCTTAGCATCACTTCCTTTAAGTGTAGTTAAAATTTTACTATGCTACGGACAGTAGAGTTAGATGAGCCATGGCAAAAACAAACGAGTTCGTACTCTGCTGCTGGAAAGTCCGGTGGAAGAAAGCATGATTGGATATGCTAATGGTAACCAAGACCTCTCAAGGCTCTGGAGCTAAAGAGAAGAAGATGTTCTAGATGGTGAGACAAACAAATTCTTCCTACTAATAGAAGGCTCAATCATTAATTTTGGGTCACTCGACACTCTTATCATACTTAAAGATGCACTAGAGGCTGAACTATAGACCCAAAAATTTGAGCATCCGTTCTACCGATGAAGAAAAGACTGGGGAAATTCAGATTCCCCGTTGCAGATGTCTTCCTAAAAAATGCCACTTGAATGTGGTACATTTTCTCTCGATCACAATCATTCAAATTTTGAATGTTGAAAGGCCAGCAGGCAGGCATTAATGCCCGTAATATCCTGCATCCAATGTAAATTGGAAAAACACTGATTATGGGATATTAGGTCAAAAAATCTAGAATCTTATCCCGGACTTACTAGCCCATAAGGCTACGTTTGCTTGGTGGAACTGAAAGAGCATCGTGCATTATGAGTGACCAACAATTTTAGCATATAATCGACTGGGCTGTCTAACATAATCAAACCCGGAATTATACAATAGAAAATGTATTATCTCGCTTGCAAGGTAATGCCAGAACGATCGATACTGTCTAAGGAGGACACAGAGTAAATTGTCTAGAGTTGGTTGGAAAGTTCTGTTGCACTCACATTCCCGTTTTCTAACTTACACTCTCAGATCATCATGATTTCTTGTTCTTTCAAAAACTATAAAATGGACCAGCAATGCCCAATCGACAAGTTGTTCATTTATTTATTGTTTTACCTATAGAGGCTTTGAATCTCCTTGTGCATTTAATACTCATTATTTATACCATTCAAAAACATGAATGTTTACTGAATTTCCTAATATGTTTCCTCGGCACCATGCAAGATCTTTTCCAGCGGTGGCTCAAAAAGATCCACACACAGACACTCACACTTGTGATGAAGCCTTTTTGCTCGAGCGGTCGAGTTTTGCCGGAATCTTTTCCTATTCTACCCTGTGAGGTTTTGTTGTGCTTTGTGGTGCTACAATGAAACTTGATCCGTTTAATCCACCCAGTCCCAGTCAGTCAGTTGAGTTTGTTTGAAATGTCCCGAGCCGAGCCAGGCGTAAGATATACTAAGAGATAGCTATGGACGCTTACTGTGGATGTCCGGGCTTCATGATGAGGGAGAGAGAGAGAAAGGGCTCGGGTGGTGTTTCTTGTTTAATGTGGGCTTTCCTGTAGCGGGAGTGTGCTGCTGCACGGCGCTAACCGTACGATAGATGCACTTCTAAGACAAAAACCTTAGAAGTTAACTCTAAGTCTGTAATTGAGCCCATTTGCATTAGTCTGTGTGCGCACGTTGGGGACAGATTGAAATAACCGTCAATAACAAGCAACCCCCTTTTTTCGAATGAAAACGAATACACTTGTTCATCAAAGTAATAACATAATTCACCTTTTCTCCTCGTTTTTGTTCAATCTTTCTCATCTAGCCCATTCGAAATGCACCGGCCGGCAAAAAGTATGTCCGCTGTCCGTGCAACTGTCTGCTGATTTGCAAGAGCTCTTCCCAGCGTGTAGCCTGCCCGCGGCCCAACTGTAAACGCATCATCAATCTGGCCCCGAGCCCGGTCACGCCCCCGCTGCTACCCATGCCCGGCATGTGTCGCGTTACCTGTGGTCACTGTCACGATACGTTCTTGGTATGTTTTGTGTACATTTCACTCATCCCCTGGAGTGAAAATCCAGCTGAGCTTTTTTTTATTATTTTGCACCTTTATTTGCAGTTTGATACGCTGAAGAACAATCTGGCGCGATGTCCGCACTGTCGTAAAGTGTCTTCGGTTGGGGCCGACTTTTGCCGTAAGCGACGCAATCTACACTTCCTTGGTGGAATTATATTTTTGGCTATCGGTATCGGTGTTACCTTTGCAACCTACACTTACGTGAGGGTAAGAACTTTTTTTAAAAATGTTTTTATCCTGTAAATAATATGCATTGTACTAACATGTGTTTTTCTATATTTTCCTTTGGTTTCCTATCGTATAGGATTACAGTGGAATATTTGTGGCATACATTAGCCTTTTTCTCATCTCTTTGCTGCTCTTTGCCAAGACGGTTTACTACTGTTCGCTGAAGATAAGCAACATTGACGGACCGTTCACCAATGTGGCATCTTAAGAGCGGGCAATCCAGGCAAAATCCGTGTCCACAAAACATTCCTTAATGAAATCCAAAAAAATAAGGGCCCCACGGTGGTATTGATGATGAGAGAAAAGCATGGAAATGCATGGTGATAACGGTAGGTAAAAGCAACAAAAAAAAAACCCCAACGCAACGACAGACATGCAGGAGGAGAACGTAGAGAGTATTTGGGAGATTTGTTAGCGGAGGTTGGGTTCGCTATAGACAGATCGACCAAAATTCAGTGCGTAAAATCAGCAAGTACTTTAAGTGATTTAGAGGAAGACTGGGCTGATTGGCCGCACGGATGCAAAGTGGAAAAAAACGGGCCAACGATTAATCAAAATTATCGTTTAGTTGGATTTAAACGAGCAGAAGCCTTGGGCATCTCCCAAGGCTAGAATGTTAGGCAAAGCTATAAAGTTGATAGAATGGCCACCAAGCAGCCATCGAATTGTATGATGATAATGAATTCGTATCAATTGTGTTTTTGTGTTTGAGTATTTCCCAAATCCGCTGGCGTCGTCCAGGTTTAAGCCCTCGACGGGGACCGATATCCTCTTTCGAATTAACTGATTTAATCGTTTCTTTAATTGTTCCGTTGTGCGTTTTCATTATGTGTGTTATGTTCTTTTAAACGTTTTGTAATGTCTTGAGTTTTTTTTTATCACACTTAGCCAAGCACATATATATGTATGTATGTATTATGATTTAATATTATTGTATAAAAAAGTGAGTATATTCAAAGAGAAAAACCTCGGGTGTGATCACGGGCAGGAGGCTTACTTTGTCTCGGTCGAAAACATGTAACTGTAACAGAGGCAAAGGACAGGATAGGACAGTCACTTTAGCAGGAATAAGAATCCCCCACCAATATGCAATGTTATCCAGGTCATAAAACAAACGTTCACATGCTTAAAACAATTGATTGCGAGATACTACACAACAATCGAAACATGGCACGTGTGAAGATTTGTTTAATGACTTGGAAAACACTGTGATGCGGTGGAATATATGGTGTTTTGGCCATTGGCCATTGGTTGATAAATCGATCGAGGCTTGGTTGGTTGGATGAGCTGTTGTAGGGGATTGTAAAAGCGTAAAATCGTGGCGGCGTACCAAAATTGCTACATGAAACATTTATTCATCCATATTATACATATGAAACATGCATTCATACACATTAACTTTACACACAGTGTGGTGGTGCATTCGGGGTCTCTCGTGGCGGGAGATGATGCTCCCTCTATATGTGTAATACCTAGTACCATAAGCTAATACATACATTGGAAAGACGTGTTCTGGTCTGTGTGTCTTTATGTCTTTACGTCACATGTCAGTGCTGTAATAGGTTCTGACACCGATGGTGTCATAAACGGCAGATATACCGCAACCAAAATCAACACACGAAGAAAGGAACACAGCAGGGGTTAATAGCTAATGTTTTACTAAAGATTGAACATAGTTGAGTTATGTATCGAGCCTGTAAATCGGTGCCACCCTTCTCCCAGACACAATAACGTTTTTCCAAAACAAACCAATGTTAATCTTCTTGAGAAATTCCGGGCTCTAATTATGATATTAGTTATGAAACCTTTCACCCTAACTGGTGATGCAAAAATGCAAAAAAATAGTCAAAATTTGGGATCAGGATCTCCCAAATGATCCCAAGATCTGCATCCTGTTTCGTTTTGAGAGGTAAAATAATGTGACAAGCGAACGAAAAACGAGCATGCGAGCAAATAACACTTCGGGATGGATCGTCGTTCGGTGTGCAGTGCAGATGGTAACGGGTTGGGCTTTTGCACGAATAGACCGGATAAAGTTATATAAAATACGCTTTCCACATTTCTCACTAAGTAGGCGACGATGCGAGCTGTGTAATTGAATGCATATGAAGCAGAAATAAAGGCAATTTAGATACGGTACTTTCTGGCTTTGCTTGTCGTTGCTTTCGAATTAGCACCGAAACGCACGTTGATCTCATAGGGTAGTCCAGCTAACATCAAGGACTCGCTCGTGGGAAACTCCGGTGATCTTCAATTATGCTGCTCAGGTACGACATTAGCGTGTGCGTTCCAAAGTGTCATGAGTTGATACCGGGAGGCCCACAGTTGGTAAGCTTCTCCTTTACCACGTCCAGTTCTAGCTGCTTTTCGTTGCAGAGCATCGCGAGGAATTGAAGGTACTCTTCGTAATCCAGCGTAGACTTCCTGCGTGTAAAGAGACCCGCATTATTGCCTATGCACACACGTGGTGTAACATCACCACACACGCTAACTTTCGATGTAATCACGCAATCATCACACTTCCGCAACAGAAAGCAAACCCTGACCTTACCTAAACTCGAAGAACGTTAACCCGGTCTGGGTGAGTGTAAAGTGTTTCGGTCCGATGAGGTTGGCCTGTTGCATCCAGCAATCACTTTGCGACAGCAGGATGCGTTTTCCATCGCCTTGGAACGAGTTCAACGTTGGCCGATACTTTGCGAACAGTGTAAACATCGATGCTAGAGTAGGCGGTTTCACTTTGCTCGGTGGATTAGACATGAAGGCATCAATTTTGCCACTAGATAATTTAGCGATGGAAAAAGAGGGCCTAAAGGTAAGAAGGGGTTATGTGTATGTTTGTCGACAACGTAACAGTTTTGGTTTGGTAGCAACGATACGGGCGCGTTGCTAGGGTTCGCTAGAACCGTGTAGCAATCGCTACTTTGGTAACATTTGTTTTTGCTATCATGTGGGTGTGTAAGGTCAATGAGGTTTTGGAGAGTGCAAATAGTTTGCAACCTTTTTATTTAAATTGCTGTTGAGGTAGTCTTGTTATGTTTTGCAATTTAAGTGAATACATTTTGATTGGATTTTCGCACTTCTTTACCGGCTATGAAAGCTTTGCCGGTTTTTTCCACTATGGCTAACGACTTGCTATCTATAGCCAGTCTAACTTAAGCACGTTTGTCCAAAAAAAAAAAAGTTTGTCCACATCGGATGTGTTTTTGCATTGTAAAGAATCGACTCGCGCCTGTTTTGTAAAGAGTATTACACCTGTCCAGTTTGATTAAATGCTTCCGACGTGGTACAGACTGAAGTCTTTCTCTCTTACTCTTTGATGTATATTTTGAAAATTTCGACTGATCATGTGCCAGCAATACTTTTTACCCACTTTCGATCATTTTTTAAACCTCAGTTTTTTACTACCGAACGCTTCCCGAATTGCGTTACTTATTGGACCATTTACACATTCGAAAGAGTTCATTTTACTTGTAGCACATACATATCCATTTGTGTTTACATGGACGATGGGAAAAGATCATCAGCACGGTCCTGCTCATAAAATATAAACTAAATGGCTCCAAAGAAATGCACTTTTGTTTTGATTTTTTTAAAATATATTCTATGAAAAGTTTTGCAATTATTTTCTTCTATTTTATTTTTTTTTATAATTAATTAGGACGGTCCAGTGCCGTATTGTTAATTATTTTCTTCTAATAAAATAAGTTTTTTTATATCTACGATACCCGTATTTCAACGAATTGTAAGTGTTTTTGTAAAAAATAACCACGCAGTTTCAATATAGCGTGTGGTAACGCCTTTACAACGGTTAAATTCTCGTAACGCTATACAAATTCAAATATTTGCTCCCATGCTAGATGGTGAACATTTTCACCGGGGCGTACGCTGTCAACCGGAATGACATTTCAAAGCAAGCACACACGCATACCTACGCACATACGTATTCGGCAGAATTGCACATTGAACAATTGGTTTTGCGGCCGCGGAGTGCGATGTAAATATTGTTGCCGCTCGTGAAACACATTTCGCAGGTGGCTTAGCACGGTTGCAACGGTAGTTGGTTCATGCGTGCGTATATTACAAGTAAGCACAAAAGTATTATTCCGTGTGACAACATACGCTTCCATCGACGGTGTAATACAACAGCACCCGGAGGAGTCGTGTCATCTATCAGCGGTGGTGCGCGGTTCGGTGCTGGTGGTTCGTTTGCACCTTCACGCGGTTGGCACTACATTGCGTTTCGGTGGTGACCTCGTGTTCTCTGATTCGCGCGAGTGGTGCGGCAGTGTCATAAAATTCCGATAAGAAAATGACGTGTTGAAAGCAGCTGCGTGGATGGTTACGGGAAATTCTACGCGTTGGCAGGCCGGAAGCTGCTGCCCCGTGTCGAAAGTGCGTTCGTGTGTGTCATCCTCGCCAGTGTTCCCGCACACAGTCTGCACAGAAAGTGAGTAGGATGCATAAAAGATGGAGATTTGCAATGTATCGGGAGGATGGCGCAGATGATGTACAGTGTGTGTGTATGCATAGGGGGTGGGGTGTTAGGAAGGAGAAAAGAGATTGTGCAGATGGAAAAAATGGAGTCAGCAGTCGGTGTATGGTTGTTACTCCCGGTCAGGGAAATAAGCTGCTATTGAATAGCGTGGCGCATAAGGAATTGCATCCATTTTTGGTAAAGCAGCAATTGTTCGAAGAAAAATCGCGCAAGAACGCGCACCAAGTGTGGATGCCTGGGTGAATCCTCGGCGCCATCCTACGTTATTGCCGGCGGAAAAAGAGACTCCCATCCTACTGCATTGCATCCTTGCGTACCTAGCGAGAAAGAAAAAGCGAGAGAGAAAGAGAGAGAGAGAGAGAAGCAAATATGTGAAAAGGAAAATGAAATCATAAAGCAACATTAGCCAACATATCGCCTATGTCCGTCGTCCTGTTGTGCGCCGCGTGCATGGCACAAAGCACCAAAAGTGCATAATAATTTCACCGGCCAATTGAATGCGTCGGTCAAAATGGAAATGGATGGATGGGCCGCATCGTGTAAAACAATAAATTGTGATCGGTTTTAGACACGGCGGACACGACAGGAACGGAAAGTGAAAGCACCTACACACTAGCAGCAACGCGTCTGTCTCTGGGCAGCACCGGAATACGGAAACGGCGGGGTCCATATTGGCCATAATAGCAGTAGCGGCGGCAGTCGCAGTGCTAAAAATGGTTGCAACTTTTGCTTTCTTTCAAGTGCTGCGTGGGAAAGTTTGAGTTTTCCTTGCCTTTTTGCCTCTACTATTAACGTGTCGACCGTTTTGTTAGCTTTAATTAAACATTTTTAATCAGATGGATCAGTGAGGACGAAGTCCGGAGCTGATTGAGTGCATTGTGCATTGTAAATTGCATTCAATTTTCAGACCTGTTCAAGCTGTTGTGGACACAAAACGAGGCATCAAAACAGCTGTGAATGTCGCTTGCTTGATGAGAAATTAATAATGGACGCGATTAGCAGTGATCTGTAAAGCAATGGTTACTTATGTGGGTGTAGTATCATGCAACCTTCTCTGGACCGAATTTCCCATGGAAAACCCAGATGGGAAAGTAAATTCGTGTTTAATTCGAAGGTTATGCTGCTACTATCCACCGACTGCTAGTTTTACTGTAAGCAACAGAAGAAAAAACTCTCTCAGAATAAGTTATATTTATGCGCGCAAACCACCCCCATCCCTTGTATCCCACCTGCTGGCTGTCCGACTGACAGAGTGTGTGTGTGTTGGAAAATTGAACGTTAAAAGACGAACCTTCCCCTCGACGGAGTCGGAAGACAACCAGGAGGGTGTGTATGTGTGTGCGGTGCGTGCTAAATCCGTGTCACTCTATTTTCGATCTGCTGCCCCCTTTCGGATCTTCCTCAGCAACCGATCAGGATCCTCCCGCACACAGCCCAACCATCACCAATCATTCTTCGTTCTCACATGCTTGCTGACGGAGCATATGCGTTTTCACGATGGAAAAGTTTGCATTTCCACAGGCTGGAACGGGGGCGAATCTGGTGTGGTGGCCCTTTACAGTGTGCATACACATTAAGTAATTTGGGTAGTAAATTCCAGCTGCAAAAGAAAGTAAAAACACGCGTGTTTGGTGGTGCAGTGTCCCACGGTTGCATAAAGCTTGTGGTGTTTTGGTGCTGTGTGGTAATTTGTTTTCACATAAATTATCCGCTCACCGGCACCAGTAGTCTTTCGCCTGAAGGAAGTGACCACCGATTGCTACTTTTTAACGCTGTTGTTAACCCATTGCTGCACATTGGAGCGAACAGTCGTCCAGTGTGTTACGGTTGATAAAGTTTAGTAAGTGGTAATTGGTTTGCTTCCGGTGTTATAGGCTGCTCAGGCAATTGTTACATAGTGTTGTTACCACGCATGGCATGTTAGTCTATATTACTATCATTACTTTTTGGTTGGTACGCACGAAGAAGAGGAATAAATGCAAAAGTTTGCAAGGAACAAACTGCTTTCATTTTAGTCTCCTTAATTTTCATCAAAGCGCCCGACTTATGTGACCTCTAGAAACCTTACTAATAATTAGAATTTTAAGAAAAATTATTCGCTAATATTTTTTCTCCAAAACAAAGTTATATAAAAATGGTTGATAGATAAACAAGCAGCTGATTTAAGTGAAAACTGGCGCCGTTGTCGCATATGTTTTAAGTGTGCGTGTGATGCAACCACGCTCTTCCTTCGAATTGATAGAGGCGACAGCTGCTCCTATATTCACATGGCAGGACTGGGGTTCAAATCCCATCTTCTATCGTTCCACCGTAGTGAGTACAGACTATACAAGTCGAGTCCACTAAGCTATTCGCTTAGAAATAATAAGTCGACACGACCTTAGAAGATCATTAAGCCAAGAAGAAGGTGTTTTTTATATGGTAGATTATTATATACGGGACAAATTTACGATTTTGTATATTTTATTTTTATAATATAATAATTTTGGAATTCATAAGGAAGGGCCTGGGTCTTCCTGCTTGAAGCCAAAAAAAAAACGTTATCGATTTAAAAAATAACTTCCAAATGCAGCTACATGTTTATTTATTTATTCAATTTATATTTTACTTACTGACTATGTATTAGACACAAAATCTGTATCAGAACTGCAACAGAAAAGGAAGGAAAATGTGTTAAGAAACTCATAAGACATGGCAGTTTTTTAAAGGGATAGTAAACATCCTTCGAATACGAACAAAGATGTTAAATTACGACAATATTTCCGACAAGGCACGACGATCCTGTGTCAATTTCCCTCGGTGTCGAGACACTGTACTGCTCCTTACCCGATTTATTATGCGTTCCTAAAGTCCTCAGACTCCTTAGGATAGATGCTGCGTGCTATTGGGTAATTTCTTGATCACTGGATCAACTCGCAAACGCTACTTCCCAGATTTAATCTATACATTCTCGGCGAGATCACTCCAGATAAGACTATTACTTGACGTAGAAGAACGCCGTACCAGTTCAGGTTCCTCTGAATCCTTTCTATTTATGTGTAAACGCTGTGTGCGATCGTTTTCTATCTCACCGCACATTGACAACCTCGATCATGTAATTGTGTTATACCTATATAAGATAGCTTCGAGAGGGTCATTTATGGTCCGTCGAATTAAATAAACAAACAGACAAATTAACAAGCAACATTTCATTGTGCGTAGTGCGTATAAACAGTTGAAGTACTTCTGTGGAAGGATTTGTTTGTAACGTGAGTTTTACAGTGTAACATGCTTGGGAATTTCTCTTTCTCCCTAATGAAGTGAACACAACAAAAATTCCCTTATCACTTTTAAACAATTAAGGATGTTCTGAATATACGTATTTGCATTCATCATTGTATTACAAGGCTTAATTTTGCTTTTGCAACAAGGCTTGCCCCAGAGAAACCTTGTAACGGATAAATAGACTAATACCGAAAGTTTAACATACGCACAAGAAATGCGTAATGACCTGTTGATTTTGCACCGTGCACGATGTATGTCTGATGATTGCAGCTATACTCGCAGTAGAAACCAACAAGAAAGGGACAATATATCGATCCATATTTGGAGAACATTTGCAGTCATTCCACATAAAGTAGTCGTGCACCCATCGCACAGGCGCGACTCATCGATAGTGGAACTCGCTCGTCCGTTGGTGGTTGGATACCTAGGTACGAGTTGGGCATCGAATGATGATGATGTTGATGGTCGATGAGGTTGATAGAGGGTGCAGATTTGCAGATCATGCTACACCACTATCGCATACACACAAAGGGGATAGTATGGTGGTGATGATCACCTTGAGCTCTTTCCAATCGCCGTGCGCGACATACTCAACCTTCATGCGGGTTGATGCGTGGCCGTTTAAATTCGCATTAAAGTAATGCGACAGAAAACCAGACGCGCCTCCTTGTGTGGGCTTGGCAGGCAGAGGCAGATGGCTGTTTGCAGATATGGATAATGGGTACCAAAAATATAAATGTGTGATTTTATAATGTTTGGAGTACGATTTAAAATTAGGTTGCATTTGTATGTTATTTGTTCGTGCGTATTTTCTAACTGGATGTTAGTACAGTCCTTGTTTTATGGTTGTAACTGTTGCAATTATTATTTGCTCCCATATTTTTAAATGAGTTTTGTATGGAATTTTATGGAATAAGTGGCCAATTAGCTATTTGGTAAAATGTTCATCAGCGTCTGAACTATCTAGAGCAGTGATGTCAAACTCATTTTGGCTTGTGGGTCGGTTCTTACGGGCCAACTCTAAAAATATCACTTCTGTGTTGCAAAACCTGCCTGACTATTTACTTCACATGCATCCAGCCTGGACATTTTTCAGTCATATGATAGTATCAGTAACAGTAAAGAACTTTAAAAATTATATTTTTTCGCATGTAAATGTTTAACATTATAAATTTCCTGATTTGCCTGACACCTGCTTTATCTTATCTTCGACAAACTTTTGTCGAGAGGACTACCGAACGTTTCAAGGTGCGGTAAATCGTGCATTTCGTGTGTTGTTGGAGTCTTCTGGATCGCAGGAGTTTGTAGAGTCCGTAGTAGGCACGATTCCCTTGATACGTATCCCTGACAAACTTTTGTATATTAGGTTTCATTGTGTGGGTGCAATTTTCCGACAAAAGTTGTTCGCAAACATATGTTGTACCAAACATTGAAAGTATTTGACTAGCTAGTTCAGATAATTGTGGATATTTTGGTCTCAAATACGGGAAAAAATCATGCACGCTAAGTAAAATAAATTTCTCATTAAATCATCTGCGCACAATCACGTCCATAACATGAACCATTTGAATATTTGTTGGCATTTTTTATAACATTTCTTGACGCAGAATGCAATGAAAACTCCCAACATGCCCTCCATTCATGATTCTACTATTTCTTTGATTTTCGTAACAGCATCACACTATTTCCAATCATTGCTGGTGCACCATCGGTAGCTACGCTTACAACACGTGACCAATCCAACCCTTTCTTATCTAACGAATCGCGAACAGCGCAAAATATATCCTCTGCTGAACAAATTCTTCCGTTTATATCCAGCGATGCATTTACGCTTCTAATAATTATAGCTAAAAGAGCGATATCAGTGATGTCGGTGCTTTCCTCGATGGCAATTGAGACCGCTACAAAATCTTTCACTTTTTCCTTCAGTTGATCATCCAGATTTGCAGCAAGGACCGAAATTCTCTCGGCTACCGTGTTTCTGGATAAGCTTATAGAGTTCAAGTCATGTTTCTCGGTGGCAAATATTTCCTCAATCCAATCCGGATAAATATCGATGTTCTTGTTATTCATTTGCGGGCCGGATTCGAAGACCTCGCGGGCCCGATCCGGCCTTAGTTTTGAGTTCTATCAAAGCTATCTCAAAGCTAACTAATTCTAGTGCAGCAAAACAGTAAAAGGAAGATGCCCGAAACTATAAAGTATTTTTTGTTTGATTTTTGAATTTATGAATGGTCTCATTTGAAGGTATTTTATGCATATTTTCATCAGAATGGAAAAAGAGATTTAAGAATCTTTTTTTTTTTATTTTAAGAACATTTTCTCAAAATGTTACACTTCATTTAATATAAAAATAGGTCGATTCGGAGGAACCTTGGCATCAAAATATCATTTTTACGTGATTTACAAAAGCATGTGGTTTTAAACTGTTGTTCGTTATTTTATGTCTAATTCCAAATATTATCAATTATCTGATATGCTCCTCAGAAATTTGAAACTAAAGATAAGTAATTTATTCCTACGATCCACGTCTGTGAAAAATACTTTTTACAGTGCACTTTCGTTTTCCTATTGCATTTTCTACTCTGCCTGTACGCTGACGTCTCTTCTCACATTATCCTGTAGAAAACAACCATTCCCCAGTTTATTTTTACGATGGGTAATAAATATGTTTACCTGTTTGTTTTATTGATTTCACGGTCAAATTAAGGACTGTGACATTATTATTATTATTTTATTGTTTTTACCATCCTCCCGCCGGTCTCCCGGCCAACCGGTTACCGGTGGGTGTGCGCGCAGTTTATGCACTTTCAAGTTCATGTGCCATAAAGAGGTACAGACACACACAGCTACACAGGCAGCAAGCGAACACGGCGAGAATTGAGGGGAGGATGGTGTCAAGTAGAGGAAGAACCACAGCAGCAGCACGTGCCCCTAAAGAAACCGGTGGCATAATGCCCGTGATCCTCTATTCCCACCCCATCGCCACCAAACATCATCATCATCATCCCACAAACACTCTCTATCGATATCTTGATGTTTTCGTTTTTGTCTTCTTCTTCCAATTGTTTCCTCTTTTTTGTTGTTGTCCCACAAGCGCCCTCCACGCTCACGAGCAGCTGATAGCGATAAGTGCTGTGATTCGCTTTTCAAATAGGGGTATTTTTGCTGATGGTTGGCGTTGTTTTTCTCTTTTTTTAACCTCAACCCTCATTTCAGCGTCATAACCTGCTGGTGAATGCAAATGCCCATGCTCTGAACTCCCCGTCTACACCAGGATTGCGTCGCGCAGGGTTTGGTGATGACCTACAATTACACACACACACACACACACACACACCTGTTCCAACGGCGGCAACACGGTGGTTGGCGGTGGCTCGCGCAAATCGATCAAACAATCGTGTGCAGACAAACAAACAAACATTTGCGCAATGTGGTTGGCCGTGTGCCGGTGTGCCATGTACAAACTGTCCTGTTCCGGTGGAGGAAATGGAGCATACGCAAGAAAATGGGAAAACTGTCAAAAAATCTTATCAAAGTGTCGGTCGCTTTGTATAATTTGTATTTTCTTTCAAGAAGTCAGGCAACTATTATTGTGATAAAGTGCAACGGTTGCATGCTCCTACACTGCGTGTGCCACAACAAAAAAACTCCTTATGACCTTATGGACCTTATGGATAAGCAAGCACAACACTTGCATTTCAGTTCACTCGCAACATTGCGTGATCCGTGTCCACAGACTATGCTAATGGTTCCACACAGTATGCAAATAAATCCGGTTGGTTATCCTGGGACATAATTCCCTGAATCCTATCGCTCTTCATACAAACAAAGTTTTATCTCTTCGCGCTGGAAGAAGGTGGCATACAAGAAGGTGATAGAGTCGCCCAAAACGCCATCATTCAGTTATCAACCCAGCGAAACCTTGCGCTAATGACGGAAATAGTAGCATGTCGTGTGCGGTGCGGCGTCATGCGACTGGCCAGAAGGCAGAAGAAGATAAACGTACGGAATGAAGCTGCCGCGTGCACGCGTTTGAATTAAGACTTGTTGATTGTCAATTGAGGCAGAAGTGGACACCGAAACTGACCAGCAGCGCTGAGGAACCTCTGCTTCGACAAAGCGTCCTTGGGTGTGGTTTGGAAGTCTCGACACGCAGAGAGCGAGAGAGAGAGAGAGACCCTTTTTACGATGCATTGATTTCGGGGCTGGAGTTATTTTAGCTCACGATCCTCACGAAGAAGAAACGGGTCGCGAATTAAATTGTGCTAATTGCTGGTAGACCCTTACTTTTACCAATGGTTGTGAGGGAGCTTGGGAATTTGAACGATTGATTATTTTAATATCAATCGTCATGTGATCTTTTGAACCTGGAGAGGAACTCTCCAAAGAAAAAAAAAAAAAAACGATACATACAGGAGCTAAAGAACAATGGCAATGGATGTCGGAAATGAGTTGTCTATCAATTTATCAACTAAATTGTGTTCAATTTCCAAACCCCTGTCGGTCGTCCGTTCCCTTGTTCCTTTAACCCGCTGCCGATATGTAATTGACGACTGTGTGTGAAACGGCGGGAAACGAAACGGATGAACGTGGTCGTTGCCGAATCTATTCGTTGCGCGTGCCTGGACAACTTGTCGGCGCACTACTTCCTTTCCGGGGCGAAAGGCTTTGTTGCTGCTGTACAGGCATGTAATCCTCGATCGATGAAGTTTAAACATTTCGTGCCTGCCACGTGCGTCATTAACTTTGCTAGAATGGCGCGCAGCTCCTTTTTTAGGTTGGTATCAACGAAGCGGCTTGTCATAGTGAAATCCGATGGCAGTGGCAAGGCATCATTCTAGCAGTCATTACCCGATTTGTGTCCCCGCGTGAGGAGGTGGACAATACGTCATACCCCACGCGTTTTTCGCGCCACACGGATGGCAGAATCGAACAATCAGATTCGATCTCGCGGGTGGAAAAAAGTGCATGCGCACGAGAAGGTGCGAAATTGGACCTAGAATAACAACTCATTTTTCGATGAATAACACATTAAATGAATCTAATGAGCCGGGTGGAAGCCGAGCTGTGTGTGTCTGCGCAACACGTGCACAGTGAATTGTCCCGGCGCCCCCACCCAAATGTGTGTGGTTATGCGATTGGGGATGAAATTAACGTTTTGCCACGTTGCTTCCTGCTGCAGCTGATGTGTATTGTTAGTACGTTATTGTTGTAACCTGTAAAGAGCCCCGGCAGGGAGCCCTCGAGTACCGTGTACGCAACGCAATTTTTTTTCTCTCTCCATAATACACCTACCACCCTGGTCGTCACGATTGAGCGCGTCCGCTGTACGCGTGGCGCATAATACCGGTAGGTTTCGATAGTTTGGGTGCATTATTGCCCGCCCATCAGCAGCACTTAGTGTGGTGTGACGGGCCATCAGAGGTGGTACACATGCCCGTCAGCTGTGTCTAGCAATGGTGAGAGAATATAGCGTTCACGAAGTGTGACACACGGTAAACAGTTTCTTATCAATTTCTAGTACGAGCAACGAGCAGAAACCGTGGAAGAAGAGTGTTGATATGGGGTTGTGAGACCTACATTTCTGCAAATTAAAATGCATAAGGACGATCGTATGACGTATGTGGTGGAGGTTAAACATTCCGTTCGTGTTGTTAGTGTTACTTTGAACTTGCTTGGTAAACGTTGTGCTGATTGGGACGGACTCTCAGCATAGTAAGCCGGGTGGCTAGTATCGGTTGGACTTGGTGCAGCTGGATGGATGGTGTTATGAATGAGAGTTTGTAAAAAAAAGTTGTTGTTTAGAAGACTCAGCTGGAACTCTGTACGATTCAGCTGATTGTTGGTATGGTAAGATGGTATTGAATCGTAATCGGAATTGCACAACCGGTACATGGGGAAAAAATTGCATCAAAACTGTCGCTGTTGTAATAAGGATACCACGCGCACACATTCCCTCGTTAGTTCCAACCCAAGTCACGCACATCAAATCGTTTCAAATAATTCAATTCGCTGCTGTTAGAAAAAAAACCTTCTCCCTTCGCTGGTTGGTGTGCCGCGTGCTTATCAGAAGATTTGTCCTTCTCCACTTTGCAATGTAATCAATAAATCATGCTCGAAATCTGGATTATAGATTGCTTAATTGGTTTGCAACGTCTGTGTGGCTTGCCGTAAACGTTGTTGTTTTGCTTGCTGTTGTAAATAATTTAAAACTTTAGTAATTCCCATAAAAAAGCAAAGCGTTTTTTCCGACGATTCATGCTTCGAAGTGCTTCTCTAGAAATTCAATTTCGGGTGTATGTTTTCTTTTATGTAAAGAAATGTACTGTGTGCAATAAATCAATATCGGCTCGTAAAGTAGAAGAAAATAGACGATTATTTAAATGACGACAATTCTACAGTTAACTAGAGACTTAAAGTTATCTCAAATATCAAGCCAATCAACCATATACTTTAACTCCTGCCAGTGAGGTTTTTGAGGTGTAGGGCCATGCCATGTTGTTCTATCACGGCTTTAACGATCCTCCATTTTCCACGATCCACCAGTACGATTGGAAAAGGTCTTCCAATTGATGCTCCGGAATTAATGTCTACTATGAAGGAGCCGCTACAATGACGAGCTCTGCAAGCTGTGCGATGAACTCAGTATCGCGAATTAGAGCCGCCGAGCTGGGCTGATCATGTCATTAGAATGACGCCGGACGATCCAACCCGTAACGTTTTTTGTAGGTCGTCCACATGGACAGAGGAGGCTTGGTAGTTGATGCTTCCGCCAGTAGTCTAGAGAATTTCTGCAGCAGGACCGCGAAGCAGTTGTAGTCCCTGTTACTTACTTAACAGATAAACAAAGTGAGAATTTTGTTAAAGATTTTTTGTCTCAGACATCTTCTCCAAGATTTGCTCTGTATGGGTGTATACTTTGGGAGCTATCCTCAACTGTTTTATTTTAATTTTCCATACTAGTCTGTAGGGTGGCCGAGACCTTGGTCGTATTGGTTTTTCTCAGGTTCAGAGCTGTTAGTGCGAACAATGCTCCAATTGCATTTTCTCCTCTGTTTTATCCACAGTTCCTCCAAACGAACTTCTCTTGGCTGAACGATCCCTACTAGGTCATGTAGGCCATCTTAATGTTTTAAATTATTGATACCACATAACCGGATAGTTAACCCTCGCTACTGTGGAACGGGAATTATACACATACAATTTGCCAGATCGTTCTGGTGTATATGGCTGAAATTTTAAACTACAAGTAAAGTAATGACAACACTAAATGATGAATTTACTTAAATTAACTGTAAGCTGAACTGTAAGCCACAACTGCATTCGACTATCCGAGGATTCGAGGGTGCAGATGGGAATTGTTGCCAATTCTTTCGGGGAAATCGATTAAAATTTTCATATTTACAAACCTTTGGTTCCAAATCGCAAAGGAATCCAATAAATTCTAATGATTTCAAAATTTGAAAACACTCTCGATATAAGAAACATAAATTCAAATAACACAAAATGCTGCTCAGCATGCAGCCGTCCTACTGACTCGCCCCGCTGAGATGTTAAATCTAACGAGAATTTGTGTGGAATGCGCCAGATTTTGCTCATCGATCATATTGCAACGGTTGATTGTGTAGCGCATGTATCAGCAAAGAAGGATCAGCTTAACAACATATGCCTTCTTCCCTCCATTGGATGCAATTGATTGCAGTTTTCGTCGTTCTTTATTGGTTGGATTTGTTTAACAGTGCTGTAGATTCGATTAATTCCTCAAAAACTTCATTTTTCCATTTAATAATTAGTGTTGTGTGTGTAGAAGTAAGTTTTCAAAAATCGATCACATTTTCTAATATGCAACTACTGTGCAATGCTCCCCATTTTCAGCACATGCTGCTCTATTTGCAGGCAAATTCTCATTCCGCCTTTAATTTTAACGCCAGAATGCTGTAAAACATTCACTGCTCACACGTGGAACGCCAACGGCCGTTTAGCGGCGTGGTACATACTTTGCCCTTTTTTAGCCATCATCTCGCAAAACATTCGCACAACTCCCACCGTGCTTACTGGTGTGTTTGTGCGTGCGTGTGTGTGCTTATATGGGGAGAACATTTGGGGGGTGGTTCAGAATAGTTTCGCGCTCTTTCTGATTTAACGTAGCCGGCAGTGGGCGCACGGTGAGCAAATGGATTGTGCTGATTGGTCAAAAATGTGCTCATGTCATGATGGTGTAGTGGGAAAAACTAAATCCCCCTTTAAGAGGAAGGAAACGTACGGGCGGAACGGAACAGGGAACGCTTGGGAATCATATTTCGAGTTTCTTGAATAAGGAAGAGAGCAACAAAAAAAAAAGTAAAGCAAAATAAAAGAAACGCGTCGAGAAAGATTCCGTCCGTCCGTCCGTCCGTTTGGTTTGCCATCCCCTCGTTAAACGGCCAAGAATTTGCAGCGTCAGTTTTTTGTCCGTTGCCGTCTGTGCGGTTTTGTGTGTGTGTGTGTGCGGCGAGGAGGGAGGTCCGTTCTTGCTAACGGCGGCTTTTCCTGCGGCCTTTCCGTGCATCTCGGGATCTGGGTGGATTCCATTATAAAAGAAGGAAGCAACGGCCAGCGTTAAGTGCAGTTTGGTAGCTGTTACAGTGCTGGGCGTTTGTGTAGGACCAACGGCTGGGTTGTTGAACGAATGGGGTTGCGTTGAATTGAGTGCTGATCACTTTGCTGAGCTTCTAACGATTGCTCAAAGTGTTGTTATTGTGTGGTGTGTGTATCGTGTTGACATTTTTGTGTAAGTCAAATTAGTAAAAAACAGTAAAAAAAATATTTCGTTCTGTAAACTGTTCCTACCAATTTCGAAAGCGCAAAATATGAGGAAATCGTTTTAAAGTAACGTTAGTACAGTGATGAACCCGATCATGTTTAGTTACCAATTTTAAAGATTCCATATTTCTGGCCTGGTGAAACAAGTGGACAATTTTTGAAGCCTCTGAAGGTGTGAAAACTATGTTTTAATACGATCGTATGATCGTTTGAGCTTATGACCGCATGGAACACCATTCAGATGAATGCGAATAAGAGTTAGACCAAGTACGATACGACCAAACCCGTTCACCTGTCGTCTGTTTATTGTTAAACGAGTATACATTAATTACAACGATTTTTGAAATATAAATTTTGTGATGTATAATATCTTCCCTCCGTTCTTGTTGAGTTTTCATACCTTTTTTGATATTTAATTAAATTTAAAAAAAATATTTATTTAATTTATATTTAAATATTACGGCTTACAGTTTTGCATGTATGTTAAATACATTATGAACTTCGGCTTAACGACCTTCTAAGCTGGTCAAACCGATCATCTTACTAGACTTGTTGGTACGTCCTCAGACAGTCCTCATTACTAGGAGACGGTCCCGCATGGGATTTGAACCCAAGTCCTGCCGTCTGACAATCGGTGCCATAGTGCCCCTAGAACCGAGTCACACCCGTTTTTCCTTTAAATTTAATGAAAAAATGACCTTAAGTTCAAGGTTTAAAACTTCACCAAAGAAGAATTATACCTGTTTTTAACTTTGGTTGACTGTTTTCTTTGTAGTCTACTATTTAAGCAGATTTCGAGTAGAAGAAGTAGAGAAAGCTGATGTCAAAAGCAAACTTATACCAGTACCAGTAAGTATGAGCATGTAGTAGTATAGTGACAATTACACAAAATAATGATAAATTTACAACCTCTAAGGTCACGTCGCCCATCGAATTGCTTACTGTAATTGCCGATACCACGTAGTTGTGTAGTCAGTTCTCACTACAGGGGGACGGTCCGAATGGTATTTGAACCCCGGTCCTCCCATTTGAAGACCGGCGCCGATGTCGCCTACTCCACCGGAACGCCCCCAATCAAGAGCTCGTGGTCTGCAATTCTAGCTTTCTCTATCCATTAACCGGATGGTGAAAACCCTGTCTAAAGGGATATGGTCCGGTCCGGGATTTAGTTCGATGATGATCGAGCGATCATGGCGAGAAGAAGACCTCTATCGGTATGTCGGTAGTCCTATGATCCTTAAAACCTCATATGAAAAACATGCTAAATGACGAACAAAAAAAAAATCAGACGTGGTACATCGATGTTTCCAGCCAATACGTTAAAGATGACCACTGTTTGTGCAAGTTTATTTTTTCTTATTTCATGTTTCTTGGTCAGGCAATAGACCATTCCTCTTTCATGGTCGTAATGTTGTCAATTCTAAAGACATAAGTAGGTGTCCAAGCTGCTAACGGATATTCAATCATTTCTACACAAAGGATCGTGAAACACTCGACAAGGTCCTAAAATGAGCCCTTCGGCCTCACCAATAGTAAGAACAGTTCAGTATAACCCCGAAATATTACATCGATTCGCAAAAAAACATTATCCTACCCCCTATTCGACCGCCAAAATACGCAATTTTCAGGGCCAGCCAGCGTCCAATAACTTCGCTTACATATTCAACCAATCAAGAATTTTGTTTTTCGTTACATCGTGTGCTAATGCTGCTGCACTGCTGAATGATGATGGGTCTGGTTCACGATAAACGGCAGTTGAGAAAGTTTGATCAAACAAATTTCTCCAACCCTCCTTTCAATCCATCCTTTCATGTTGGGGCAGGAAGGCTTTTGTATTGAATGCCGTGTGCTCGATTTCTCCAATCCTCCAAAAACACGCACAGCACAGCACGGCATGGCGCGTACCCAACACTAGACTTGGGCCCTTTGCGGGGTCTGTTTTTTCCTTTCGTTGCTACACGGTGCTGTACCGTTCCTTGAAACAGGTCCTTTCCTCACTGTCAAGGTTATTGAGTTGTTGAATGTAAACCGAAGAAGCCCGAAATTAATGGTTCTCCACGGCAAACGCAACACACAGGCCTTCATTAGTTGGTCGGACTTTTTTAAGGTGTGCTGGTCGTGTGTGTTGTTCATCCAATTCCGTGGTATTAATGGGATTTTGGGTGCGCGAATTAAGGGTTGTAAAAATTGTGTGCCAAAAAAGGGGGAACCACGTCACACAGCAATTGGCCAGCAAAGTTTTACAGCGTAGGCAGTGAAAGTGTTAATCAATTCAATCGAAAGGCTTTGAAAGTGTAACTATATTTACTTCAAACAATTCGTAATTACATTACTTATTCAACGCCGAGACCTTTTGTATCGATTTCGCGGCACGTGAGGGAGGTCTCATTGCATGTTTGTTGTCGCTTTTTTATCACATTGCGTGGGTCTTGTCCCCGTCATTATTAATTATCTTCATTTGTTACTAATATCGATCATCGAAGCTATCTGCACTCAGTTGATCTGGTGTTGCGGAACCATTTTTTTTTAAATTCTATATTTACCAATTCTTATAATATCCAAGTGGAACTAACTGAAACTTCCTTTTCTGTTTCTTTTCTTCTAGACTAAAATTGAACAGTGAGATATTATCGCAAGGACAACAAATGGAATTGAATGCTTTTGCTAGTAGATGCTGTGCTTGGAGGGTACGGAGCAGAGTTTTTCGGAAAACAATTTGGTGAAGTAGTGGCGGTACCTCAATCCCCCAAGGAGATTGCAATCTTTGCGCACTGCTGTATCGTGTTAAGCAGTGATCGGGTGGCCACTAGAGGACGTTTTACCCAAAACAAACCGAAACCTCGTCAGCTAAACTCGGTCTAAAGTGAACCAAAAGAACAGTAACCATCAGGGAAGCTGGGAAGGAAGTCAATTTACGGGACACCAAACGAGATGGCCCGTCACTTTATGGCAGTGTGTGTCGTGTGTCTGCTCTGTGCAGATCATGTGCCCTGTAAGCAACATTTTTCCGACACCGATCGTAGTTCGAAATCGTCCGATACCGCTGGTCGGTCGGATACGATGCGCGAGGTACGGTCACTGATTGGTGATCTACAGTACGAACCGACGACGATCGCCAAGAGTTACGAAGCATTAGCGACTGCCGGCGACTGGAGGAATAGTGATGCCCATCGGATAGTGAAGCGCCATCATAGTCACCACCACAACCACCACGATGACCACGACGAGGAGGAGCAGGACACGGATGAGACACAAACCGAGTTTGATCGTTTGATGAAGGACAAGATGGATCAGGCGATGAGGAAAATTTTCACCGAATACGGCAATCCGGCATCGATGACGATGGATGTGCACGGGTTCGAACGGATGATGCGTCAATTGGGTATGTTTCGACTGATACCGGGAGCAGCAGCAACAGCTGACAGTGAACATAAAGTTGTGGATGGTAGTGGTGGCGAGGCGGAAGCGAGCGAGTCGCCGGTGCGGATAGATTCTCTAAAGGTAAGAGCATAAGTGTTAAAATAAGGTATAATGTTTCTATAACGTATGCAGTAAAAAGGATAGACTAATTTTGGATTGAATTTTGCTTGAATCCTCGTTCCGTGCTACGAACATTCGTTTGATATCCTAGGCAATGTTGATCCTTAAAAATTTATGATTGTCTTTAGAACTGTTAGATTTTAACTTTTCAGTTCTTGCTTGGTTACATTATGATTCATTTAAATTCTGCGATAGAGGTTTTTATCGATCGACTTCACGATGCGATAGTAGCATTGATCGACTTCACTCGATACGACTACGCCCGATCATCATACTCCCGAAGAGCGGCTTAATTTTCTAGCGCAGGGTTTTTTTGCTTTTAGGGAAATCCGACTCGAGGGTTAATTAAATTCCGGGGCCTCAAGCATCTGCTTGCTTTGCTTATACGATAAGTCTATTGTTTTTCTTTTGTTTTTTTTTTATGAAGTTGTTAAAGTAGAAACTAATGTCTAATGCTCTCTCTATTTAACCATTGTTGATTTGTTCCCTATTTCCAGTGCATTAGCAGTAATGAATTTCTACGGCGCGTTACACCACCGATGATACGGTCCCAGGAATGGGAAGATGCAGCTAAAAGTGATAAAAGTAGTAGCGCCGGGGTGGAAACAGCAGGCAGCAATAGCACGGTAAACGGTGACGCTACGGAGAACGCAGCAAAACTTATTTTATCAAACGATAATATACAAAACGTTAGCATAAGCAACAGTACCACTAATAGTAATAGCAGTAGTACCAGTAGTAATAGTAACAACAGCAGCAACACCAGCGGCAGTAGTTATAAAAATAGCAACGGCAGTAGTACTGACGATCAGCTGCTTGTGCAAATTGCGATACACGAGGAAAAGAACAATGGTAGCACAAGCAACGAAAGTTCCGTTCGTGTAGAGTCAACGCTTATGTTAGGTGATCGCGATCTTTACAACGTGTGTCCTATGCTGCTGGGCCATTTGCTATCCAACCTGCCGCAGGAACGGTCCGGTTGCTTCGGCGAGGAAAGCGTTCCACCGCTACAGGTGAGCAGTCTGCTAGAGCAAAACGATCCTCACCATCACCATCATAATCATCATCATCATCACCATCACGACGGTGATTCGTCTGAGGCGGCCGTATGGATCTACTCGTCGATCGCAATATTGGGCGTCAGCTTGTGCGGATTGCTTGGTGTGGTGGTGATACCGTGCATGGAAAAACATTTCTACCATCACGTGCTACAGTTCCTGGTAGCGTTAGCCATCGGGACGCTGTGTGGTGATGCGCTGTTGCATCTACTTCCGCACGCGATGCTGTCCTCGCTGGAGAACTCTAAAGCGGCACACGATTCAATGATGTACAAGGGCCTAGCGGCGGTGCTCGGTATCGTGTTCTTTTACTTTATGGAACGTTTCCTGACGGTGATTGCGGAATGGTGCAAAACGCGCCAGAAGAAGGATAAGCCTCCGTCGCGGGTGCGTGTGATGCGTGATCCGGAATCGACCTCGCTGCACGCATCGAGTGCTGGGGAGAAACAGTGCAAGCACAAGTACAGCTCCTACCCTTACTGTTACGATGAGATCGCAATGGACACGAAGGACGATCATCACGAGCACAACAATACGGGCACGAACGAAAATCACAACAGTGCGCTGACCAAATGCGCTAACCATCATCACAACGGGGAGCTAGCTGCGGACCACAGTACCGAGTACGCGGCGCTAAACAATCATCAGCAGCAGCCAAACCACACGCAAAGCAACCATCAATCGCTGCGGGAGGAAACGATCGATAATAACACGGTGTCGACTAATCTAGATGAAGCGGGATCGATCGAGAGTGAGCAGGCGAACAATCATCATCATCATCATCGCAGTGGTGGTCGGCATGGTAGTAAGTCATCGGAACAGACATCGAGTGGGAAACTGCGTCCGGAAAGCTATACCATCATCCTGCGCGAACACGAAACCAAGCACCATGGACATTCGCATACGCACGGACACGTCCATTCGCCGCCCGGGTCGCTCTCTGCGGTCGCCTGGATGGTGGTGATGGGTGACGGATTGCACAACTTCACCGATGGCATGACGATTGGGGCAGCATTTGCGAATAATATTGCCGGAGGCTTTTCGACCGCTATTGCCGTGTTTTGTCACGAGTTGCCGCACGAGCTCGGTGACTTTGCGGTACTGCTGAAGGCGGGCATGTCGGCAAGAGAGGCGGTGTACTATAATTTGCTATCCTCCCTGCTTAGTCTGCTCGGTATGGTGGTGGGGATTATTGTTGGCCACCAGCCGGAAGCATCCGGATGGGTGTTTGCCGTAGCGGCTGGCATGTTCCTTTACATCGCGATGGTGGATATGGTGAGTAATGGAGTAATGGGAAGCGTTATCTATCAATTTATTGACTATTTTTGTTTGTATTGGTGTTGTCTGTTGTAGATCCCGGAACTGACATCATCCCACGGAGCAGAAGAACGGTGCAAAACATCCGAATTTGTGTTGCAATTCCTTGGGCTAACCCTTGGGTTCAGCATCATGATGGTAATAGCTATGTACGAGCACGATCTGATGCTGCTGTTTGTCGATTAAGTTATCTTTTTGAGTTGCTGGAGGTGTACGTGTGTGTATAGCAATGCAAAGTTACAGAGTCAAAGGATAGTGAACTCAACCACTACTCCTCCAGCCCTACTAGCAAGCGAGGGTTTATGATCAGTTCCTCAACGCATAGCGTCGTCTTCGTTCAGGGGTGGGCTCTACGGAGCGTACCCTTTATTGAAAGTATACCCCTATTGTCAAATTTGCCTTAATAGTCACTATTGAGAGGCAAATACAAATTTGCCCTAATAGTCCCTGAATAGGCAAATTTTGTCAATAGGAACATCAAGCAGAAGAAATATTATTCTTTAAGCTTGCCAGCTTCTAATCCTTTACCCTCTGATTAGCCGCATCCTGGCGGCTAATTATTCCCCCTTGTGTACAGTTAAGCTATTGGTAATTCAAACAAACACACACACACACAAACAATTTGAACAGGTCTGGCTGGTAACACGAAAACAAAAAGCAAACAAACCAAACCCCGAACCTAAGGAAGAAAAACACAAAATGGCGAATAATTATACAGTAAATAGTAAAAGCGCAAGGAAGATGGAAAGCTTCTTCCTTGCGTGGTAAGAATAATGTGATTTTGTCGCGCGAAAAGCAGAAAATCTGTAGCATGCGAATATCTGTTTGTCCTGCAAAAATGAAGCAAAAAGATGGAACTGAATTCTTAAAACCACACTCCAAAAAGCACCTGGGGTTTATACTTAAATTAAAAGTCAGTCAAAATGGCGATCCATGTGCAGTGCGTACGCTTGCGTATCATTACGATTCACCGGGTGCATGGCAATAGTAAACCGGTGAATCCCAATGAGCAAAATGAGTAAAGGAGCCGTTGCAAATGTGTATCCGTTGTAGGCTCAGGCTACTCGATCGTGTAAGTTTCGGTACAGTTTTTTATTGTATTTTTTCCCCAATAGTCATGTAGAGAAAGAAAGAGAGAGAGAGATAGGTAGGGTTTCTAAACAGAACAACAACAAAAAATAAGATAAAACAATACCGAAATGCTTCTCCAAGCTCAGATAAATAACCAGAAAAGTATTAAAAAAAAACTTATTGCATATTACATAAAAAAAGAAAACACACACCACATACTATATATTAAAAGAAAATGGATGATCAGAAAAAAAGCGTACAACATCCTGCACCTGGAACTGCTGAGGGGGGTGATTCTCCACCCAACATAACACCGTTTCCACCCTTTTGGGATTTGGAATATGTTTGTTTTTTAGTAATTTAATTTTATAAGTTTCTTTCTGCTGCGCCTTTTCACTTTCTGCCAGTAATGTTTAAGATTTTCTTTTGCGTAACTTTCGCAGCGCCTTATAATAGAATTTATGTAAACCCGCTGATCAGTGGCATTTTAAATTCCGTTTTCACTGTAAATTCTATTTAAAACAAAAACTTGGCGAATTTACCAACTTTTTCAAACAGTCTAGGTACTTAAACAGTACTACAACATGTACTTTTTGGTTTTCTTTAATCAGGCGAGATATCTTACAGTTGGGAGTACCAAAAACGAATAATTATAGTTTGGCCGCGTACCAGCCAGGAATAACTTACGTGAACATTAGCATACAACAATGCATAACAAAACAGTTCTGACTTAATGAAGACCGTTTCTCTTCATCTGTACATATAGTCCGGTCCAAATATGCAATCTTTTAAGGGGGTCAATTTCGTAAAACGTGTTAGTATAATCCCATCATCGGCGCTTTTTACTTACCTCCACGTTCATTCAATACAAACGAGCGTACACGCATGTGTCCCACTAATCATCAGTAAATAGAAGTGGGAAACAAAATCAGCAAATCAGCTAAAACTACTACACTATTTCAACACATACACATTGTAGTCTTAAGTAGAATAACGAATTTTGGTAGTTTACTGTGTCGATGGTTACGTTTTATTTCGTTTCCATTAGGTTTTTCTTCTGTTTGTTTTCCTTTTTTAACGCTTTCGGAAACAGTGTAGCGAGCAATAATTAATAAAACTGAAAAAGATGAAGTAACAAACCCACAACGCTTTTTTAATGGATGAAATCTAAATTTAAAATTACATTTGTACCGAAAATGACCTTCAATTAATTTCCTTTTGAAAATTACCGTATCACTAACAAACTCTGCAGCGAAATTTTACACATCTTAGCAACCATTGAGCAGATAACCGTTTGCATAAGAACGATTCCCGAGTTTTTTTCTCCAAATTGCTAGCTCAAAATTATACGAAATGTCGCGATTGCTGGGCGATACGGCGCTTGTTGCAGTGCAGACTACCGCAAAACTGAATCGTGTTTCCGGACCGCTGAATACGAACAGCAAGATGGCATACTGCTTAAAACCAACGCCTCCGCCGGAAAAGAAATGGCTGTACAAGCAGTTGCTGGAAAGTATTAATTCGGGCATATCGCCACCGTTAAACCTGTCCAATTCAACACTTGGTCGGGCAACGTCACAAATGTGGATGCAGCTAGGTATCGCACACCGGCGAGCACAGGATATAGCGGAAGAGTATCATCTGAAGGAAAAAGTTGGAGTAATGATGAGGCAGATGACGCAAGCAATTGTTGCCGTGAAGGATTTTATCGTACAGAAGCAGTACTACCAGCTGGATCAAATAATTGACAAAGGTTTGTTGGCTTTGGAGCAAAAAATACGAGCCACGCGGGAAAATCAGCTGGCGGTGATGGATGATGCTACTAAACCCAGCAGTCAGGTTGGACCGTGTCCACCACCTAAGGTCACTGGTGGAGCGAAAGTCGTAATGAAAAACTGTACAACGATTGTGGTCAAACGTGATCCTTGCATGGGCGATCCGACACATCGTACGGGAGTAAAGGACGTTAGTAAACCAATGGAAGCTTTGTCGAACAAATTATAAGCTAATAAATCGTGATATCTGGTGTGTTACGTGCATATTTTCGTAAATATATCGGAAGAAATGTTTTACGAAGCGTGAAATGTTGAGTCATTGATCCTATCGGACGTAATGTTTTCAATTGCTTTGAATAACATAACAGAACTGCAATTGCAGAACAATTAAGAAAGAAAAAAATATTATAGACCATATATAGCTTGATAAGGCTATAGGAAACAGAGACATCGAAGGTTTGGTGTACTTAAATGGGATAATGGCGTGGATGCTTCTGCCAGAGCTATTATGAGCTTTCCTCTAAAGAATAAAGCTTCATAGCCGCTTTAACGTTCAACAAGTAGGGAAATAAGTGTGATATACTTCTAAATAATTATTATAAATTGTACTTTTGATTTGTTTTGTACGTTGTGTTTATAATTTACTAGCGTTTATAACACAAACACACAAAGACTTGTGTAGTGCACAGCCTAAGTTCGGAAACAATTATGAATTGGAAGAGGCATGAGTTGTGTTCATAATGAATCGAATGTGAAATAGTGTAAAATAATAACATTACAATAGCTTTTACTTTGCATACTCAATTATCCATTTTAGGTAAATTTGTTTCAAAAAGATATATTTTCATGACCAAAGGCCATCCCGCAGTATGACGTTTCACCTGACAGCTGACAACTCGCAAAAGATAACAAAACTGACAGCGCAACATTGAAACGTTTACATTTTTCTGCGCTCCCTTCCGAACACTTTCCGAAAATGTTTCCCAAAGGGTTGACGTGTAGCGGTTCCGCGGCTTCACTGCTGCTGGTAGGATTACTTATTGGCCTCGGTGCTAATCTGGACCGTGTTAGCGGCGACGTTGGACTGGTGCACCGGCGATTCGAGTACAAATACTCGTTCAAACCACCCTACCTAGCACAGAAGGATGGCACGGTACCATTCTGGGAGTACGGTGGACGTAAGTATATCGCTCAGTGGAAAGCACAAGGACGGTAGGAGAGAGAGAGAGGAAGTGGAGGATTTGGTTTCGGGAGGCTGGTTGCGAACCGAAAATGTCCGTACGGTTGGGCTGAAAGTGCGAGCGAGACGGCGAGTCGTCTACCATGGTCATGCAAACAGTTACACGTCAGAAGCTTTTTGGGGTGGGAAGTTGGGTTTGAAGTTTTTGAGATGAAAATTCGGTATCACACAGAAGGATGATTGTTCTTTGAAGCATTGAAATAGTTTGCCTTTAAAACAATCTACCAGCTAAAAGTACTTATCGACCGCCATGTGACTCTTTTAGCCAAAAACCGGTTTGAACGAAAGTTTAAGTAGTGAAAGTGTCCTTTCGTTGGTACCAGCAAACAGGTTGCCCATCGAGAATAGCAGTACTCCAAATAGATCCAAAAAAGTGTATTAAAATAATCGTCCACCCCGTTCCTTTTCCCATGTTTTTACAGATGCAATTGCCAGCTCAGAAAACGTGCGCATTGCACCGTCCTTGCGCAGCCAGAAGGGAGCCATTTGGACGAAGCAAAAGACGAACTTTGACTGGTGGGAGGTGGAGATCGTCTTCCGAGTATCCGGCCGTGGAAGAATCGGTGCAGACGGTTTGGTATGTAGTACGATTCTGTCACCCAAAACCGGGCAAAAGGCAAGCGACGTTCTTATGGTTTCTTTGCGTTTGGGGGGATTTTTAGGCCTTCTGGTACACGTCCGAAAAGGGCAGCTATCTGGGCGATGTGTTCGGTTCGTCCGACCGGTGGGTCGGTCTCGGTATCTTCTTCGATTCGTTCGACAACGATAACAAACACAACAATCCATACATTTCGGCCGTGCTGAACGATGGAACGCGACAGTTTGACCATCAACAGTAAGTACCTTGTGTTGTGGGGTCACAATAAAAAAAAACCCGCGCCGTTGGTCACGTTCAAAGTGATACTTCTTCCGTCAGCAAATTTAGGATCGAGGCGAAACAGTATAAACACCCGGCTGTTGTTTTGCTGACGCTAGCTTGTTTTCCTTTGCCCTAATGGTAACGAATGAATATGGCTGGTTTCATTTCATTTTGAAATTTTGTTCTATTTTCGACAATAGGTGTCTCGGTTTTAACGTAAAGAAGGAATAGATTTTTCATCTTTTTTAAATGTTTAAATCTGTAATACGAACAAGGTGACATGTGTTTATGTTTTAGAAACGATTGTTCAGTAAAATTTTGCTTTTTGGTCCGCTTTCTCTTATGATGTTTCATGAGAGTCTAGCACGTTTAATTAAAGGACGATTCTTTTTACAATTGTGGTCTTGCAAATATGCAATTTTTGCTGACCATTCGGGGCGGTGGTTTTACAGAAAGAGTAATAGGATTTTATTTTAAAATGTAGGGCGCCAAATTACGGGATTTCCGCGATAGACGTAGATGAGTTTTGTGATACACGACCACGATACAATTGATTTGTTTCAAGTTCATGGAATTGTAATCCATTTTGTAATCATAAAAGTGCTTTTATAAAGCATTTCGATGCGTATTTAAAATTATTTTTATTCAATTAGCTACATTAGTCTTAATTGAATTACACAACAAAATTGATTTGGACTAGGTTTGGACTAGGTATCAAATGCAGAGAGTGACCTAATTTCATTTCTATATTAAAATATACAAATTAGCGAAGATATGTTAAAATGATTGATTGTGCCTAGCGATGGAAAAAGTACCTGTACGTTCGGGTCATTTGAACGTTAAATAATATTCACGGACTGCAAACCAAGTTACAGAAGGTTGTCAGTTTGATACATCTGTTATAAGGGAAAGATTTATGATCATAAAACGAATATTCTGCATCAACGTGATCTCAGTATAAACGTAAACGTTCATTAGGATGCAAAACCAAACACTAAAAAAGTGATTAAAGATTATTTGTTGTTCATTGGTTTGTTTGTTTGAGTTTTGAAGTAGACACTTTAGCGAAGCGATTTAATTTATTATTTTACAGCAATAATATCGATCAGTTCTCCCTACTAACTGTTCAACAAATGATTTTTTCCCCTTTCCAGGGATGGGTCAACTCAGCTTCTGTCCGGCTGTTTGCGCGACTTCCGCAACAAACCATTCCCGACCCGTGCCAAGATCGAATACTATAACAACATCCTAACGGTCCTGTTCCACAATGGTATGACGAACAACGATCAGAACTACGAAATGTGCTTCCGGGCGGAGAATGTAGTCCTGCCGAAGACGGGCTATTTCGGTCTCTCGGCAGCAACCGGTGGGCTGGCCGATGATCACGATGTGTTCCACTTCCTTACCACCTCGCTGCACATTCCCGGCCAGTTCAAGGAGGAACCGGCACCGGGCGAAGATGCGGCTAAGCTAACGCAAGAGTACCAGGACTACCAGAAGAAGCTTGAGCTGCAGAAGGAAGAATATCGGAAGGAGCATCCGGACGAGCAGAAAGATGATTTGGACAGTTTGTTCGAGGACTTTAATGAGCGTGAGTTGCGTCAAATTTGGGAAGCACAGACGAACACGTTCGAACAGCTGCGTACGCTTAGCTCGAAGCTGGATGAGGTGATAGGGCGTCAGGAGCGTACGTTGGGATTGTTGTCCGTATCGGCACAGGCTGGAGCGGGTGGTGCACCTCCACCACAGATCGCTGTCGGGGGTGGGGTGGGTGCTGGTAGCACTATCATGCGTCACGAGGTGGATGCACTGTTGCAGAATCAGAATGTGATGGTACAAACGGTGCGCGAAATTCGTTCCATCATTGGGGAGGTGCATGCACGAACGGACAGCATTCTGAGCAATCAGGCACGGGCACCAACGGCACAGGTGCAGGCCGGTGGGTACGATGTGCAAAGTTTGATGAATGAAATGCGCGACGGAATGAACCAGGTCCGGCAAGGTGTGGCGGGAGTGGCTCAAAGGTAAGGAAGAGACGGGTGAGGCATTTTCTGATGGAATTTTCTAACGGTGTGCGTATACATTTGCAGGCTACAAACGCATGGAACAGGACCGCAGGCGCAAGGGTCCGTACAGTGCCCAACGCAAAACTGTCTCAGCTTGACGGCATTCCTGGTGGTGATAGTGGTACAGCTGCTGGTGATGCTAGGGTACAGTATGTATAGGTAAGTAATTTTTCACCGAGGTCCGTTTTTGATGTTTTTTTTTGCAATACTAATCCCACTGATTCCCCCCATCCCCCACTATACAGAGACAGTCGTGAGGCTCAGGCGAAAAAGTTTTATTAGATAGCAAAATAACTTATATTGATCGTTGATCGCGCGGAGCAGGGTTTGCTTTTCTTTTCGTGCGAAAAAGATCAGTAAAAAAAACAGTCGATAAAGAATGAACACTGGCAGCAATCATCACGACCGTCAACGCCACCCTTCCTCTGCCCGTTGCGTAGCCACCGTTGCTGTTACTGTCCATCTTCCGTCATCTGTATTAAGTGTGTTTTTGCGTGTGGTACAGGGCGAGATGTAAAGTTTTGCGTTTTAGTTATGACAAAATAGTCTTACTGCAAGATTAATTTGAAAGTTTTTGTTTTTTCACATCGATGTGCATTTAGCGAATGGAACCTGCAACAAAGAAACGTAAATAGTATGAAATGATGATTTGTTAACGTTTAGTCTGATCGATAACTTAGCTGAAAATGGGTGGGAAAACTAATTAACTGCACGCAAGAGGAAAGCACTTTCCTTTGGCCGTGTGTCCTGTCGTGTGTCAAAGACTATCAATCTTCCGCTTTTTTCTGTCCCACATTCGATTCGAAGGAAAAGTGCTCAAAAGTTAACAAAGAGGATGATGTTTTGTACTTCGAACACTCGACTTAAAAAAACAAAACAGGGCATCAATTGTGTTTTTATGGACGCATTGTGTAATACGTTAATTAATGGACAAAACAAAAACAAAAAGAAAACAAAAAATGTCGTTCTGGAGTGCGTCTGTGTGTGCGTGTTTAGCATCAATTTTCATATGGTTTCTTTAAGTTCCGTTTCCATTGTTATATTCTTGCTGCTGCTACTGCTGTGTTTAGTGTAATGTATCAATCACTCTTTCCCTTTTTTGTCATCCATATACAAAAGAATGAAGAAAATAATGGAAAAAATAAACAGTCTGCTACGATTTACAAGTAACGCAAGGGGACTACTTTTTGGACAAAATTAGAGAAACATTTCCAAAAGTTTCAAACCAGTAACGGCTAATTTTCAGTCACGTGTCCGGTTGTCATGTGTATTGCATGAGAGTGATTGTTTTCAAGTTTGCATTGTGTGCAAGCGCTAGGATACAATACATTGTGCAACAATGATCTTTTACGCAAGCTCGTATTAGGTTGGATGCATTCATTAATCGATGCAAAACCAGGCATGTCAAACATGCGGCTCAACTCAGAAAGGAATGTTGAGTCAATCGACAGTGTTTCTTCTTGGCTTAATGACCTATTAAGTGCTATACTCATTAGACTTGTTGATAGCGCATAGCCAGATGGAATCAGTCATAAAGGCTATGGGTAGAAATTCTGGATGGGATTCGATTTCCGGCTCTGCCATGTGAAGATTGGTATGCCCCTTCTCTCATCATATTATTTTATCTCAATAAATGTTCTTTTTAAGCGTTATTCTGTGTACGCAGAGCCTCTAATATTGTGAATAAATTGGAGGTAATTGATCTGGTCAACTTATGTCGATAATAGCGCCTTTGTGTTCAAAAGTGTGGCACATTTTGTTTCTCGCTAACTTTAACATGATGTTCAACATGAACAAAGATCTTGCAAGGTTCAGTAGACTCAGAATTTAGTTTTAAAACTTTGCATAAGCAATTGCCGGCTATCCCGGACGATGAATATTTCGCATTGTTCGAAGTCGCATTGTTGTGATCTTGACCACCACCAATATCATAACCAAAGATAGACCTGTACGAACTATATGAGGACCTCACCGTCGTGCAGCGAATTAGGCTCGCCAGGCTCCGATATGCTGGCCATATTATACGCATGGCAACGGACGACTCAGCTCAGAAAGTACTTTTAGGCCGTCCACACGGACAGAGGAGGCGTGGTAGGCCCAGATTGAGGTGGGAGGATGGCGTGGAATCATCAGCCATCAAGGCCGGGATAACGGATTGGCGGACGATCAGAAGACTCGATTCAGAAAATATTAATACCATAGAGAGAAGAAAGCAGTAGTATGGATGAACACGTTGTGGATGATAATATAGAAGCTGTTGCTTGTGATAAAGCCAATAAATTTGTGCTACATTAGTTGGTATTTTTTCATTGAAAATTTTCCACCTATTCTGCAATTGTTTTTGAACATGTTCTGGTTATGAGTTTCCACAGATGATAGTGGCAAAGTAAGAGAATAATTGATTTTGCCCTTAGCAACTAGAATGTTTCGAACAAAAATATGAAACGGTTGAAGTGCGACCCGCATTTATAGAATTTATAAACAGAAGATGGAGAAGGGTGCATAAATTAAATATTTCATAAAAATCACCCACGCCCACGTAAAAGAGACGTTCATCAAACCTGTTGTTCGGCTCTTATTCCAAATCAAACGGCAATGATAGGAATTTTTGAAGAAAAATTTTCATCTACATCAAACGAAGCTTTTGGTGCACATTCTCCACGGCTCATTGATTCCCGGGAAAGATTTTTAGATGCCGCTCGATGAATTATCGTGAGACAATTTTGTCCCGTTTATGTCTATTTGTGGGAAACAATTACAGCGCCTATGATGGCAATAAAAGTAACAAAACAAAGCGACAGACATGGGCAATGGTGAGCATTAAGCATATAATGATATTTAAATTTCATTTCTAACAAAAGTGTCTATCACCTCGTTTTACGAGTTCGCCGAATGCAAAAGGAGAATAATTTGTTGACTCGATAGCGAAAGACTCGAAATCGATAGGAGGCTGCGTTGAAGCTTTCTTGTTGAAGATACAAGCGCACGATCTTCTCGCTAGTTGGCTTGTCGTTAGTTAGTTTGTGTCTGTGCAACGATAAGATAGCCATTTAAGGAAGAACACACCATCGCTTCGAGGATCTTGAGTGTGTTTTTTTTCTTGTAAATAGTGAGCCTAGCTTTACCACGACCAGCTAAAAAACATCGCCATAAACCGATGTGTTGTGTCTTCCGCGCAAAGCTTGGATTAAAGCGTCTTGATGATGCTGCTAGGTAGGTAGGATCCATAGACGTACGCTAGGGTTGGCCGATACGGGGAGCGATATGAGCGATAAAAATCGGCACCAAAGATGTTGCTGCCTGGCTTTCCGTATGGGCGCCGACGTAAAATCTTGCGTTAGTAAGAGCTAGCTGGCTTGCTGCGGGCAAGCAAGATGATGAAGTTTACGACTTCCGGATATGGCAGGAATTAGTGAAAAAGTTTTATCGTTTGGCCAGAGGGCAATTCTGAAGGAGGGAAAAATATCCACCAGTTTGCTTCTGGGCTCGCCTTGAGTTTGCGTTGTGGAGTTGGTTACGAGCGAACGGAACTTTACACAACTCTCTGTAGTATCACGTGTAGAACTTGTTTTGCTTGTTGGATGCAGAAGGCCACATACAGAAATAGTGGAAAGTGATGGTTATGCTAAGTTAGGTTCTGCTGGGAAAACTGAACTTTTTTGCATAATGCTAGTGGTGTTGTTAGTGGCAGGTTGAGGAACTATGGGGCAAAGTAATATGATTAACTGCATACATTTGTAGAATTTAATGAGGGATTTTGATTTGGGAAATAAGTAATTACTGTCCAACCCTTACACAATCAGTATGATCAGATGTCTAAAAAAATGATTTTTTGATTACTGTTAGCATGATCGTTTGGGCGGTTCAATCGTGTACGTTGCTAAATCAAATAATTGATTCTTTAGTCTCGGCAAAATTGAGACAAGGAAGCAAGCAATGTTAGATCAAACCTCTCCAGGTTGTAGTATGAAAATGGAAGAAAAGGATCAGCTGTTTTGCACCAACTATTGCCAAATCAGTCAGAAAGTTTCGTTTGAAATAACAATTTGAACGTTTGATCTTGATTTTAAAGCACTTTCTGATCTCTGTCGATAGTCGATTATGATTTTACAACATTATCTCCTTTGCGTAGTAACATTTAGCGTACGATCCAAATCAGTGGCGCATCAAAGTGCCACTAGCGCGACCGGGGGTATGAATCTCTTTCACAGGAAGTGTGAGGCTCCCTCGGATCAGTGAAGCTCCTCTCTCCGCCGAGGCCCCCTTCCCTGGTCGACAAAGATCCCTTGATCGTGGAGGCCTTTCTGATCGACGAGGCTCCTCCGCCCATAGGTTAATCCGCCACTGATCCAGATGAGATGTTATACACATACAAACTTCGTATATTTTAGTGTTGGCAAATAGAGATTCAAATCTTCAATTCCAAAACCTTACTTGGATTCCAGTCTCAGAATTCGTATCTGTTATGTCACGGATCCATCGCTTCTTTTTTACTTAAGTGTTAAGCAGGTAGAATCATATAGAATCCCAACCAAATGCCAATCCTTATCGAACCCCCGTTAGTTTAAAATCGGATTCAATCGGATTGAAATTTAAGACAGGACATTATCGTACAAACAACCGTACAATGTTTTGAATTATTGAACATCCTCAAATATTTTTTTCCTTTTAAAATCGTCACTAGTATTAGCCATTTTGCCTATAAAGTAATACTAAATAAATACGCTTTTATTATATTTATTTGATTCTTCTTCTGTTTTTCTTCTACATAGCTTTACATTCACTTTCAATTTGGTACAATCGGTTCCAAAATTACTTTCCAATACCTTACTCTAATGATCCTTTGTCATAGCATTCTTCTAGCCCCTAAGAGGGTTAATGACCTTTTATCTTTCACAACCGCCATGTACGGTATTAATTGCTATTTTTTAATTCCATCTTAGCCACACAATTAAACCACAAACGCCTCTCTTCACGATCACGTCTTTTGCAACACAGCTGCCGGACAAATTCGAAAGATAAAGCCATTCAAAAACTCTGGCCCAAAGCTCGGACAACAAAAAAAACCCCGGAACCCAATCAACTTCTCCAACGCCAAATCGTTCCTTTAATCGAAAGCACGACTTTCCACCCTTGTCCGACGAAAGAGCGGGTTCGAATTTCGGTACGATACGGCGTAATGTTCGATTTCGCCTCGTCCAGTGTTTCCCCGCTTGCCTTTCCAATCAATTACTGCGTGCGTGTTGTGGTCACTGGTCCGCTCGGTGGAAAATGCTCCGAAAAGTCGTTCGAGCCAAGAGTCTAAAAGTTGTTGCTTGTTGGTGTGTTGCCATTATTGCTTGCTTTTAAGTTCATGGTTGGCCGTTGCAAATTTCGCTCCGTACCGTGTTCGTTGCGGTTTGCCAGCTTGTGCGATCGATAACCTTTTGTCGATGGTACTCGGCCACTATCCCGTGGTATCCTTCCACTTCGAATGATACCATATTTCGTGTCCTCAAATGGTCAGGCTGAAATAGAGGAGGCCGAGGAAAGGCGTCATGAAGGGATTGCCTTTTTGTCTGGTCTGGTGTGGTTCCTTCCCGAAGCCAATCGATCGATCATCGGGCCCCCGACTGATCGAGAGCGTGATCGAATTCCTACCAGCGCGTTTTTGTCCGGCATATGGAGTGATTTATATACGCACGCACGCCGTAACGGAACACGAGAAAAGCTAACAAAAGGGAGTCCCTACCATCGCTGGAAGCAGTTTGCGTTAATCCAAAGTAAGAAAAGCGACAACGTAAGCTAAATCTCTTCGATCGCGCTCTACTCAACCGCATCTCTGCTTGTTCGTTTCGCCTGCTTGGATTGAAGCTTTTCTTCTGTCACTTTCCCACACAAACTCCTATAAGCATCTAGTAACCCAAGCAAGCAAGGAAGCGACCTCTTGGCATACTTGGCGTGATGTCGCACTGTCATCGAAGACATCGAACAGAAAGGGAGAAACCAGGGGGGGTGGTGGTATCTTTCTCCAGCCGCAGAAGGTTTGGAAGGTAGAATTGATTTGAAAGTTCCGCATGGGACCACCACGGTCACCGAGGGGGCATTAGTCATAGTCCAGTTTACTGTTTTCGGCGGGTTTTTACGTCTGTGGTTTGCTGCCCGATGAATGTGTGTAATCTCGGGCCGGACAGACCATACGGTCGCTGGCGAGAAGTGACCGCTACGTCGTGCGAGTGTGTCAAAGCTGTGGCGCCGGGTTTGATTTTGGGGGGACTTCGTTTCCTTTTGCACAACACCGGGGGTAGATTGTGTCGTGTCGATTAATGGGATTTCGAATGGAACTCGTACTACATGAAGCGTCGTTGGAAGTTGGGACTATGATGGTAGGCACTATTGTGAAGCTGTCTCTCTTGTTTTATTCAATAAAAAGTTAATTATTAAAAATTCTCGGAAGAACAAAATTTCGCTAAAAGTAAACCATTTCATTTGGTTACTCTTTCAATAGGCTTTTACAACAGCAATGCACAACTCAGCAAACAATTTGGTCAGCTTACTAACCTCTTAGTTAGTACTAATTTAAGAAAATGTTGAACTTTTTTGGTACAAATCTATAGTTTGATTCAAGACTTTCTAGATCGCAGTGCCTGAAACGGAAAGTAGGACACTTTAAAAATGAACTAGTGCTGTTTAACTTCATACACGATTTCCTTTACGGCTGTATAATACTATTTTTTCATATGATTTATTCATATGAACATGATTAACTTTAGAGCTCGATCGGTAGAGAGCATTCCAAATGGAAAAGCGATAGCGGCGCCGATCTTCACACGGGCAGGACCGGGGTTCAAATCCCAACCGGACTGATCCCTCGTAGGGAGGACCGAGAACCCAGCTACATGGTATTAGCGAATCTATTACGCTAGCATATGTACAAGCGTAATACGTAATCTATTACGCTAGCATAACACAAGCATATGTACAGTGGCATTTGTATCTTGCAGCAGTTATAAATTTTAATATTACTGTCCGCCGAGAATATTACCCCAATCCGTCACGATTTAAATGAACAATCATCGTTACAAAATAAAGTTTTGTTGTCTCAAACTTAATTTAAAAACTTTTAATAATTTTAAAACCTGCTACACTAAACATACAAGAAGTTTATGTATCATCAGCTGAATGGGTACATAAATGAGCAATTTATTTTTAAAGTCTAGTGCATACCCTTGTATGTATGTAGCTGCAATTACGCCTCACAGCTTGGCTAGCGTGTGGTTAAGAAACTTTAAATTGAAAAGCGAAATTGTTTCTTCAAATTCAATCCGCACCATACGCTACTTATGGTCTGCAAATTTGGTTGCTGCTCTTGCCAAACTCTTGCCAAAGAAGCCTAACACCCTAACCGCCCGAAGGGTCACTTCTCAACACACGCGGACGGCCTGTGCAAATGTGCAAAATGTGCAGCACACGATTAGACGATTAATGTCTGTGTTGGGTGGGAAAGACAGGCCTTCGATGGATGAAATGCTGCCATGCGTAATTATGACTGTCGAGTATCGTTCGCCGGCCAACAGTCTGGCCTGGTACGTGCCATTGACGTTGATGAGTCCTTAGGAAGTCTCTGTTACTAATTCGAAAATGAGAGGGAATTTGAATTTTCCTTCCAACATGATGGAGAACTGTTTGCAATTAGTTTAATGAGCGATTAGCGATCCTGGGTGGTAGCGAGTTGCCGCTGTCATTTAGCTGGATCGTGACGGAGATCAACGATGGGATACACTTTCACTGCTTGTAACTGCTGTACTTACAGGTAGGAGGCATGAAAGGGTGTGGTTTAGGAGGGAATCAATTGCTAAAATAAACATAATACAAGATGGTGGGCAGCAATTTTGACAGAAGATAATTAAAAGAATTTTAAATCGCACGTAAAAGCAACGCTTGAATGACACATACGCGTTGATGAAGCTTATTTTATTGTCATGCGGCGAGACTTTTTAAACATTTAAATTAATAAGTAGTTATGAGTAATGAGCAAAGCATGTAAAATTAAACATTAAAACATAACGTGTTAATGATTGATCAGTTTTGCTTGGAAAATATCATAATTTATTCTGCTCTTCTTCGTGTAACACTAATTATGGCATTTGTTCTGACCGTAAACGGTGCTTGTAAAGTAAATCGAATTACAGCCTTCACCGACAGCATTCGACCCCACAGTAAGGATGATCAGGGGAACTGTGTTTGTGGCGCACAGCCTTTTGAAGGCACTTGCACTTGAACATTTCAGTCACAATTATAGCACCCATAAAAGGATATGTATGCCATTTTTAGTCTTTCACGCTTGTAAATCGTTTCCTCTGGTACGGCTACAAGCTAAATCCATAAACTTTATACCACATTTGTTGCTTATGATTGGTTGAAACCCTTCTTTTATCGAGCTGCTGTCGTAAATTAATCCAGCAAAATGTCCCTAATGATGGTACAGCGGTGTGGGTAAGAGAAAAAAAAGGATTCCGGTATCATAAAATGAGGCGCCAGAAGGGCAGAATTGTGAAAGGATTTTATTTACAACTAGGTATTATAAAAACAATGCAGCACAATTTCATGAGTAGCTTTTCACAAAGAGTGGACGAAAGCATGTAAGTTTACAGGATTTGTATTAACTTAATAACTTATTAAACATGTATGACAACCGAATGGGGTTTCTACGGATTATTTACGAAAAACTGATTGTAAAGAAGCTGTTTAATTTTTTTTTTAACAATGAAAACTTTTTTGAAAGATCAGCATGAGCTACGTTTTCTGCCCAATAATACTAATATAATACATTTCTTAAACTTTAGCAAGTTTTGTTAACACGATAGTTTAATACTTCCTTGAAGGTACAGAGCTAATCGTGAGAAATTATGTGCTGATATTGTGATATCAACTAAGGCAATAAATAAGGCAATTAAATGTTGTTATTCTTATGAAATTATTTAAAGTTCCTGTAAAACCAATTAAATATCCTTACACGGTTTGTAAAAAATATGCTTCCCAAAGGAATTGTTTTACCACGATATTTTTTCCATAGCTGCAATTAAATACAGGAAATGATTTTCATTTTCTTCACATCAGTTAAAATAATAAAACACGCCATATACAGGCCTTGCTTGTGTTCTGCAGGGCTTTGTTTACTCGCTGTTCTGTAGGACGAAAGCAAGAATTGTTTTATTTGCTCGTAAAACATAAGCGAACTGCAAGCTGCCGCCAAGCATTCGATATCCTGACAGGCAAATGGTTGCAACCCAGAGTCACTGTAACGTTCGACGATTGTATACATATTTTAAGACTATACTGACCATAAAACAACCCTAAATCATTTTGCGAATCGCTTCGGAGGCAAAAAAGAATTTAAAACCTAGGCTTCGCTTTATTAGTTTCGCTTTTCCACAAGGATCTCATGTTAACAAGCGGCAAAGCTTTTTCGGACTGGATATTTATGGTGATTAGTTTTGCTCCTTGCCGGAAGCAACATGGGTCAGAGAGCCGAAGGAAAACGGTTTCTTTTAATTAGTGAGACGAGTGCGGCAGTACGGTAAACGATTCTGGTCGAAAGACAAAGAGGAGGGAATTAAATAAAGCAGCATTTAAAGCGTTTTAATTACAGCCGCTTCATGTTGGGAGTGCAAAGAGTAATAAAAGGATGCATTTTTTACTAAAAAGCTTATCCTTCATAAATATACAATTAAATGCCATATTAATGTAAAGAACAGCCTTTGCAATCTGATAATTTAACTTTGCCCGTTCATTCATTCCCGGTGGCCATGCAGCCTGCTGCAGCTTTTGCGCGACCCAGCGCAACTGAATTGATCCCCGGATTCTTCTCTTTTAAGGCGGCCAAAAAGGATTACAATCTTCACACCGGACCTCTCCTTGAGATTCCCCTCGCATTGGACGCTACTAATGTGAAAGAATAAATCAAAAGAAAATGAAAATAAAACGCTTCCCTCCCGATCTCGCCAGGCAGGGTAGAGCCTTGAGGATTTGCGCTTGTTTCGCCTTACGCGCCACCACCACACGTGTGTGCATCGTTGGTGCATCGAGCAAATCCTTTCACTGTCCGGGCCCAATATGCAAATAGTGGCAATGCGGGGTAACTTGACTTGATGCTGCGCTGGTACACAATGGCCGACGACAACAAAATCTCCCGCTCGTACGTCGTCTTGTGTAAAGCGCGATGGAAGAATAAGAGGATCTAGTAGACATGGGTGGAAGCATCAAGTAGGTTGGTTGGTTTGCTTGATCAAATAGAACTGAGGGAACGAAAACAAAAATAAATGCAAATCTACTTGATTGCCATTTCATAGAGCATGACACAAATCCGGACAGAAGGAGAAGGAAGGAAACTGTACATGGGGCACACTGAGATGCACTGGGATGTATAATCGTGTGTCCCGATGTGAGCAACGTGGAACAATCACGCAAGCGCCCAACACACACGTTACGTTTCATTTGCACAAAAGTGACAAGAAAAAAATGTTGAGCAAAAACATCTCGCTCTTAGTGTGAGAGAAAAGCAGTGGGGAAGGGTGGAACAGTGCCATACAGGACACGATTCGCATTGTGTGTACGTGTGTTGATATCTTCGAACGAGTGCTTTTGTGATCATAGCAAGCCATCCCACCTTCAACCGGCTCGAACAGAACAAACGACTTCAACGACTAGCAGCGACCGAATATCTGCAGACGACGAACCTCCTTTACCGCAAACGGGATGTTACTGTTGGTTGCAACTGAGAGCTGCTTTTTTTTACTATGGTGAGTACTTGTTTTCTTCCTTTTCTTACCCTCCTTGAACTTCTCATTATCTCCCTCAAACCCCATTGATTTCCCTTTTTTATTGTCAATTTGACACGAAAAACAAGACTCCAGATCGGAACTGAACATAGCGTTAAGCTTTCGGGATAGGGGGTCCAGTAAGGCAACCGGAACGTCCTGGGTGCTGGACCTGGGCAGGGAAATTGTTTCATTAATTTCATTAAGCATATCTATAAATAATTACTGTGGCCATTAACAAGGCACAAGGTTTCAACTTTGTTTTTTTGCTCGGTTGCTTGGATCGTACGATGATCGGAGCCTGTTTTCGCTACAGCAATGCCGAAGGATTACCCCGTCCAAGTTTGTCCTTGGATGTCTTCAGCGAGATAATCCCAGCCCTTGCCGATTGCTTTCGTTTTCATTCCGTCTTCGGTGGTTTGTGGCGGACAATTCGCTTTACACACGGGGCGGAATCGATGTGTAGCAATAACTCATCGCTAGGCGATTGTGTCAGTGGTCTAGATACGAAATAAATCTTATCGCCGCCTGCAGCACAACGGAACCTCGGAGCACGGGCGTTCAGTATTTTGTTGTTGCTGCGAAGCGGTACGATCGCCACCAGTAGTAGCGATACTTTTCATACCAGTTTTGCGCTTTTTGGTACTCTTTTTCCTTCCCATTTGCTCGCAAAGAAGCCTTCAACAATGCGCGAGAAGTGGACCTTGAGTTGTCAGACGGTGCAATTTATGCGTGAGGAACACCTTGAGCGTGTGGCTTTATCCTGAAGCTGTGGCTCCATCACGGTTTTGCATACGGATGCGAAAGAAAATCCATTTACGCTATTACCAGTGATGATATAAAGGGGAGTTGTGTTTGAAATATTTTGGTAAATAAATTAAAACTCTGTTTCGATTGTTTGATCATGATTGTGGAATATAAACCAATTAGGAAACAAACGATTTACCTTTCCTTTTAAATCCTATCTTGCCTAATGGTTAAAACATTGCCATTGAATATCATATCAGTTTGGCGGGCTTAAGCAATGGATTAACGAAATTGTACCGTGCGTTTAACTCATTGTTTGCCTTCGATTTCAATCAGATTATGTTCTGTGTTGTATGTGCAAAAAAAAACGATGCAAAAAGGGAGCAAAACAAAAGCATGAAATGTACATGCGTTTCGTCTACTTTGCTGTTTTTATTCGTTTGTTTGCTGTACCTCGGGATACTTCTGCGTCAGATTCGTCGTGCAAGATAACTTGTGGGCATGAAAGTTCGTTATTGTGTATCGTCCATAAGGAAAAACATCCTTCATTTTGGAGTCTGCAGGCTGCAGAAGCCGAAGACGAAGGCTGGAAGGTTTGCTCGTTTGCTGAGCATCATTGCAGCGCAAACAAAACGCCAAAGGGTGAAGAAAGAAAAAAAAATTAAAAAATAAAACACACAAGAACACACGATCCACTGATCGAAAACGAAACGAATTATGCGCGGGCACCGAAACCTGAAAAGGAACGATCTTACATGTGATCGGGGAAGTTGAAGGGAAACCCGTTTTTCGGGTGGTGTAGGGTTTTTGTACAATAACTTTGACTGACTTTTGAATGTAAAAGTATGAAAACAGGTTTTTATCAAAATGAACAACCAAGAGAATTGAGTGAACCGGGAGGGGGTAGCACTGTGAGGAAAGAGGGTGTTTTTTTAAAAGAAGAATGGAATATCAGCAAGAAACCATGAAGAACTTCTACAACATAAGCTATCAAGTAGAGGAATATGCTGGAGTGAATGAAAGAGAGGCAACATTCTTGCGATGTTGAGGCAGCATCCAAATAGATATTGGAAAAAAAGCAATCATTAAGACGGTGTGGAAGAGAGTTTTGGTTGCACTGAGTGAAACAGGCACTCCCAAGCATCATCATCATCATCATCATCATGTGGAATGATCATCATCCCACCAGCTATAGCCATACAAACACAGACACAAACGACAGAACTGAAAAGCCAACAAAAGGGTGCAATCTCAGAAGATAAACCTAAGAGCCACCTCGTCGTTTTGGTGGCCATTTTGTGTTTGGTGCTTTCTTGTGGCACGATCGCACGATGGACAAGAGTGCACGGAGAACGTTACGCTAACTCTACCCTTTCCCGAAGGTCCTGACCGCTGACTTTCGGTGCCTTCGCCTGCTGGACACAGTTTATTACGCTACGAACGGTGTGCAAGGGTTGATGAAAATGAGAAGAAAACAAGAAAACGGGCGAACAGAACTTGAGTCTTCTGCTGGGTGCTATCGAGTTCCCTGATTGTCTTCGGGATCGGGACCGCTTCTTCCCCCGAGTGTGGATGCTGCGAGGTGGATGGTTGCTGTATCATTATCTGTTTTTATTTCTTTAGCTGTCGGTTGTCTGTTCTGCATTAATGCAGGGATTTTCTTCCTTCTTTTAAGATAGGAATTGGAGTCTCAGTTCTTGTCAGTTTGAACACACTTTTTGGACTATATTTTTACAATATTTTCCCTTTGCTTTAGACCACAGATTACACTGAAAACACATCACAAGATGATTTCATAACAAAATGAAAATGTACTTCGTACATTGGTATATGAGTCAAATCCTTTGCAGTTTAAGGCTGAAAAAACTCAGGCTTTAAATTAATCAGTGGAAAACTCTGCAACCCCACGAATGGACTGATCAGTACAAGACACAAAACACTGCAACCAAAAGAGCAAAAGCCACATGAGGCAGGCATTTTTGTTCTTTATATCTTTTCTTTCGAACCAGAAGTGCAGAATACACTGGGAAGGGTGTATGCCCCTACGCTTCCAACGTACCAACCACTGAAGATGATGATGATGACGATGATGGTGATGCTACGACAATCGAGCAGCACTTCATCCAGACCACAAGCTTCGATACACACACACATATAGCCGTTTGCCAGTGCCCACGCTCGGCTCGTTGGCTTTAAGTAGTGATGCTGCCAACGGCCAGCGTGTTCCAATCATAACATCATCCTCATTCCCGTGCCTCTACTTTGGTGGTGGCGATAGGGTTCGGTTCTACCTCAAGTGGTGTGCTCATAAAATGTAAGAACGGTCGAATGCCGAAAATCGAGAAGACACACACAGGAAACATGAACGAAGAAGATGTTGTTCGCAACCGTTCCTACGAGAGGAATTTATCTGAATTTTATATTTCATTACTTTTTGGTTAGCTTTTTTTTGCTGTTGTTGTTGTTGTTCCATAGGTATTTTTGGATTGTTTTGGCTTTTGCAGATGCAGGGTGTTTATGATTTTCATGGTATGAAGATGCAGATATTGAGCTGCAAAATATTGCCTGCAGACCTTCTAGAAGTGTACTTTGCTTATCATATGAATTTTGTGAAATCTTTGATTACCGTCCATGATAGTATTCTGAAACTGCAAGGGAAATCATTGTTATTTCTCATTAATCATTGCTAGAATACCAAATAATAAAAGATTTGTTTTCATTCGAGCGGGGTTCGTCGCTTAATTAATGTGCGCTTTTGTACCAGCGCGAAGCGTTGAAGTCTTTTGTTTTGAATTCATTTTTGATGGCTCTTTATTGCATGTAAAGATAAAAATGCAACACAAAAAAATCCCAAAAACCTAATCGCAAATAATTTAAGCAATGATACACATATAACAGACTCCAGGTTTGGCGAAAGTCGCTTCGCTCTGTCAGCATCATTAGTATGCGCCCAAGTTCCGGCCAAACATTGGCTACACTCAAAATGTGCCCGGTATCAATATTCTCCCAGTTTCTGATGATCCTCCCTCGAAATAGCAGCTTTGCTGACGCTTTTTTTTTTGTTTTCAAAACGTGAACACGTCTCGCCAAACGTGTTCCAATATCTTTTCCCTGCGTTTATTTATCGATGTTCAGATTGAAGCCCTGGTCCCGTCCGCTTGTTCGTGTCCCGTCCGCCTCAACCAAATTTAATATGCTTGCGTGAGAGCATGAGCAAATAAAGAAGGGGGAGAAAAAACACAACGCCCGATTGTTTGCCCATATTTCTTTGCATGCGTGTCTGTGCTGCTGAGCGCGCTGATTGTTTGTCCCGCTTTGGTCCGGATCGAACACGTAAGCTTCATCCAGCATCCCTTTTTTCAGCTCAGTTCTGTTCAAGACAAGACAAGCGATTTCATCTCGTGGATTCGCACACGCCGGTGCGAACACGTTTTTACGGCACGATGCGATGAGGAAATTATAATTTTATAAGCCGGCCGGCTCGCGTTTCTCTTTACGGTTAGCCCCGGTGCAAAAATGTTGGGCAAGATTGTTTAAATGTGTGTGTCGTCGTTCTTTAGAAGGTTCGCTTCGTTATCCCACCGGTATACGAATGAAAATTTGGCACTCTTACCTACTGCTGGATGCCAAAAAACCCCTTTTTTATTATTTTTAAGACCATCGCGACATTGTTGAATCGTTAGCGCTTTAATGTCGCACGATCCCGCTTCCCGATTCTCCCGGGTGTGTTCAAAGGCCAAGGGCAGTGCAAAAAAAAAAAAGAAGCGGAACACTCCGAAATCAATTTAATGCGCGAAAGGAGCACATATGAAACTAAAAATTGAGCTAAAATGGAAATTTCATGTTATGGCCTTTTTAAGGAAACGTTTTGGCGGGTTTGGACGATCACACAATCGTTTTCGCAGCAACCGGTAGCACTTTATTCGGCACAAATGGTAAGATTGTGTCGGGTTCGTTGCTTATTCGATCGACAAGCAATAAAAAAAAGCGTTGAAGTCTTTCATTTTCGTTCGACGTTCGATTTTGGTTGGTTGGGAATAAGATTTGTAGAGGATTTAATTTAAATTCGAACCGATACGTTTGCTTCAAGTTTAAGGACAGCGTGCAATTGTGCCCAGGGATACCGTACAGGGGAAAATAAATTGACAGTTAAAGGAAACTGTTTCGTGAAGTAAGTGATTTAATCAGTGCATGGAAACCAACCCGAATTAATTCAACCGATAACTGAACGCCAACTCGGTATCGCAGCAAAAGGAGGACACAATTCCGGTGTCTCAGTTTTTTTTTAATACACCAAAAACTGTCCGGCTTGTTCGATGACAAAGACACTGAACGATCTCGAACGCTTTGCTTTTCGGTTGGGCTGCATTCTCCAGCATCCAAGCAACGTTTGTTCTGATCGTCTGTTGCTAAGCGACCTCCGGCGAGCGAAGCATACACAAGCCGTTCCACGATCCCACGCTGTCGTGACCGTATTTTCGAACGAACCGGTAACGGTGGAGATTATTTTTTGGGGAACGATCATTTTGGGGTGGGCCCAATGTATCGCTTCCCTGAATAACAGGCCAAACAACATCTCCCAATTTCGACTGCATGCTGCACGCCTTTTCAATACAGTGGGTTGGAACAGAGTAAATAAGAACGATAACGAATGACAGAAAGAAGCAGAAGAACAAGAAATAACCGAAAAAAATTGCTATCATGTTTCACTATCGCGCCACGGTTTTCGCGGATCCACTTTCATGGCAAAAATTTAAACTTTTTCCGCCATTTTGAAACTTGGGCTCTCCTTTTGACAGTCAACGTGTTGCCAAAGGGCTGCCGAAATCAAGGGGGCGAGGGGAGGAAAGTGAAGGGGAGGGACAGAAAACCGGTATCAGGTCAGGCAACGAAGGAGGAAAGCAAAAACAAAACCCTCATCTTCCTTGCTAACCGGATGCGAGCACAGCTTAATGTGTGTTATTTATTATGTTTCACCTTGCGAGATAAACGATTTTGGGGCCCGCTGGTTCCTCGCGGGCACAGCTTCGTGAAGAAGGATCCTGGAGATCCCATTTTAGTGTCTTTCTTCCCTCTGTGTGCATTCTTTCGGTGATGCTGTGGGTTCATTTGGCGGGTTTGTGTGCAAAAAACAAAAAAACTTTCCCCACTCATGCAAGTTGCGTCTTATTTGGTTTGGAGGATGATTCGTTTTTTGGTGGGGACTTTTTGTTTTTCCTCTTTGCACTATCTTGAGTTGCGGGACACGGAAGTGTACATGAAATGACAGGCTTTCTTATCCGTCCCAATTGGAACGGAAGCTATCGATTATATTGGAAAGATATCCGGCAACTTCTGTCAGAGATGGGGGGGCAATGATAGTAGTGGTATCGTATTCGGATGTTGTCGATGCTGTAAAATTAAACGACTGGGAAACCGTTATACTGAAAAACTCCATGAATATGCATGGAGTGGTCTGAAATATTTTTTTCTGCTTGGTCTAACGACCTGTTTTTTGTAGTCGTAGTAGCCTTGCAAGGGTCTTGAGATGAACTACCATTTTTCGAGCCATTTCTGGACTCTATTACTGGATCTTATTTTTATTTACATTTGATTATTACGGTCCAGTGCCGTATTGTCATATTACTGGATCTATTTCTAGTGAATTGTTTACATGTTGAGCAGGCAGGAAACAATAATACTACAATTCATCAGTCCGATTATACCTGAAAAAGTCTTAAGTATCTTAAGTTGAAAATTGTGGGGAAAGCGCGGCGCAAGTAGAGTATGACGTGTTGAAGATAACATAGCTCAGGAATTACTCAAAAATTGTTACCTTATCTCTTAACGAGATTCTATCTTAACCAGAACGAATGATTAATTCAGAGCATAGCTTAAATTGGATTTGGTGCCAGATCTTGTGGTATCGAAGGCAGGCGATACTAATACTACCACGCCAACAACATCTGGCATTACTTATTGTATTCTCAACTTGAGTATCCTGATAGACATCGTAGTTACAGGTCTTTAATCAAATCAGTAAATTCCAGAACAGGCCAAATGTTCGATGTCACATTACAGATAACTAAAGAATTCCTCATCTTTATGATTATGCCTTAGGCTGGTGTGATTGCTAAGTCGTATGTAACTCACTCATGCTTCGTCATCTTTAACGTACAGTCGTTATCTTTTATGAGATTATGAGACAGCTGTTATCTTCTTGATCATTCAAATCCCACACAAAATTTTGAATAATCGACTAACTAATCACACCAGTCCTATGATTACTGTTAGATAAGACTATTGCTTTCTTGGAGGAATAGAGACAAGTATTGTACTAAACTCACCAAATGTCAAGATCACCAATTCAATCGGTTGGTTGTAATGTAATTCAAAACCATTTTGTAGCCGGCCAGCAAAAAAAAATCTAGTTAAGTTCCTCTGATATACAGCTATTTTAAAACCACATCAGATGTTACATGTTTTGTGCGATCTTGTACTAATATTCATGGCCTTCGATGAAACATCTCCGAGTGTTTCAATTTTATGTGTCAAAGTTCGCGTCGGTGTTCTTACATAGTTGTCCGATGAATATGATGATCAAAAACTAACAGACTCAGTGTCTTGAATAATATTTTCATGTTCAACATTAAATAGTTGTTAATAACGGTTCTCTACAACACTTAGTAAAAGAGCATTCGATCTGCACTGATTAATTTGAAAGACTACCTATTTCTTCAACACCTCCTAATAGTGTTGCTCATGTCAAAAAAGACGATCGTGCAGAAAGGATATCAGCCCGCCATTCAGGTGAGTTCAGCTAATACGATCGTAATTCGTAATTCGATCCGCCATTCACTGCCAGTGGACGTACAGGACAATCCTGGCGAGACGTATTCGTTCCATTCCGCCATTTAAATTGAATTCATTTCATTTTTGGGGGCAAAAGTGTAGCCTCGGGGTGAAACGGCATTTCGGTGACCGTACAGCGCCCGTTTTGACAGCCAACAAGCTAAAGGGAAAGATCGGACGAGGTGGTCCCCTGCGTGTGTGTGTGTGTGAATATGTACCGGTGAGGGCATGCTGGCTTTCTTCTTTCCATCGGTTCATGCCCGGCCGACAAGGTGGAAAAGAGTTATAAATAAAACACACGGAGTAGTGTGAAGCTCGATTGGGTTTTCTGTCGATCTCCACCCGGTCGTAACATTCCGGTGTACACCTCCTACAACATCACGCTAAGCTGTTGTTGGCTTCTACCTACCACCTTACAGACACCCGCGCGCCTCTTTTCTCGACTGCTAAAGAAGGAAGAACATTCCTAGCACCAGGCCAAACGTGCAACGATCATCCCATCTCGTGCCGCGAATGAATGCCTAGAGACGTCCCGTTGATCCACTCAAGACGTCAACTTAAAGTACCTCTCGGCATTCCTTACCGGTCCCGCTCGCTTCCAAGCTGCGTGGTTCGGGTTGGGTCAATCCTTGTAGGCCCATGCATGCATGCCGGGCACAAAACCTGCTCGTGGGGGAATGGATTGGTTTTGGCGTGCTCTGCTTCGGGTTCGGGTGCTGAACATAATAATGGTGGTGGGTTTCTAATGCGGGCGGGCATTAATCATTTTCCTCAAGATATAATGGAAGATGAATGTCCGTGAAATCGTTGGACGCACTCTTGTTCGTTACGTTTTACTGGGCGTTTTACTGGGTTTTTTATTGCAAACTTAAGTCAACTTACCGGTGTATGACATATGCTTTGAAAATTTAGTTGTTTTGCATGCAACATTTAATAAGCTTTAAGCAAAAAATTAAATAAAACCCTAGCAAACCAATATAATTCGGTAAAAAAAAGTTAATGCTCTAAGCCAAAGAAGAACAACAATAAATCTCCCAACTATAAATCAGCTCATTAGACAAGGGGACATATGCAAAATGGGACAAAACCCGACATTGCTAGATAGAACATGGTCATCATTCATTCGCCCCTAACATTTGCAGATTAATTTCTATTCTTTCGCTCTCTCCGTTTGCTTTCACATACAGTGTTAGACAAAACAATAAGATTTTTGTAATATTCGATTTTTAAAAACTTACTGCCTTTGCTACTTATAACAGGTATAATCACTCCACAATATGGAAAAAGTATCAGCAACATCTTCGCTTTCTATTGCAATTTAGTTTGCGTTTGTTCCTTGTATGGTAGTGCTGCTGTTTAATATTTAGATAAGATACACAGTTTGTTCAAAAAATAATTCTTTTTTAATTTAAATTTGGATTAGAATTTGTTTGATTTTGATGAGGCATCAAGCTTTCTTTTTTCTTTTTGTTCTCCTTGGACCTACTACGCCGGGCATCCAACGTCTTGCAAGACCTATTGATAACTTGTAGATGGATAGTCAATCCTCACTACGGGGGAATCGGCCGGATGGGATTTCAACCCCAGTTCGGCCGTGTGAAGACCGGCACCACTTTTGCTTCACCACCTGTTTTCGTTGTTTATTGAATGTGTTTTGGTTATAATTGCATCAAATATATCAGAATCTATTTCTTGATTTACCTAACTTTTTCTAATTTATTTCATAGAGACTTTATGTTTTTAAGTCCTCGTTTGCCTTTTATGATTGATCTAACAATATCCTCAATTTTCCAAGATATTGAAGAAAAGCTTTAATACACAGAATATATTAATTCGATGAAAATCAGAACGATTACCATGTTTTCATTACTTCTATACATTTCTAAAGCTTTGATAATCTTATTCTTTTGCACGGCACTGTAACTGCCTCTTCACACTCACATAAGCTTGCTAAAGCCTCTGGTCCTAGTCTGGCAGCATCCATCACGCCACGTTGACGTATGACCCGCTAGAAACCGGTGTGACCCCACGCTTCGGATGGGCAATCCAGCTCATCAAGCGCTCCACGGCTCCACGGATCACTCCGGACCGCCTTAAGGGTCATCCGGTTCGCGCGTTCATTACTGCCACACAAAAGGAATCAACGGTTTTAGTGTGTGTGTGTGTTTGTGTGCGTAGGCACGAATTGAATTCGACGACAGCAACGATTCTCCTTCGGGGATGAAGTTTCTTTTCTTTTACCAAGATCGACTAGAAGCATGACTCCACCCCACGCCTAGATACATCCAGATCCTCACCATTGAAAGCCGGCGATCGTAGGCGTTGATGAAAAGGTTAACGATTTGTTCATTATGTGTACGATTATTTTCTTTTATTATCTCAAACCCCTCGGGCGATCGGAGCGCTGGCAGGAGGCAACAGCTACCCGGATGGATTGGTCTAGGGGGTATACTAGCTGCCTGATGCCTTGCCAAATCTCCGGGCTCAAACACATCTACACATCGTTTCTACTCTAAGCCAGCCGGAGAACAAACGATTATTGCGAACAGAGGCCTTGACCATGGCCCTGGCTAGTTCATAAGCTGGCAGGAAGACGAACCTCACGAACTCACGAGAGAACTTCAAGGTCCTTGGTAAAGAAACTGATCATATACATACGCACAAGACGGCAAAGTGGCAGATCGCTCTCGGCGTTAACGATGGCGTTTATAGGCGCGATTGGTTAGCGCAATGTTGTCGGTTTGTTCGGTAGCGCTTAGGCATGCGTGTTCGTGCGTACAATAAGTGCGCGTTACAGGGTTTGCCGCGTCGCTGTTGTGGCCGAGAGGGCAGAGATTAATTGAACAACATCTGTGCGCCAGTCGGTTGGAATGTAGGCAAAATTAAAAGGCAATGAAATGAGAAGAAGGCAGCGTAAAAAAAAAAAATACACGAAATATAAAGGCGACCAAAGGCTTAAGAGGATAATGCGGAACTTATCTGAAGATATGTGTGTAGAGTGCTTAGAGACGGTTTTTTTGTGTGTGCGCTGTTGTTGCTCTTGCTATTTTGTTTGTTTCCCAACCGCTTTGCAACCTCATGGACGGTCGGTACCAGGATTGGATTTGGCGATTGGGATTGTATGTAAATTGGGCCCGACTGCAGAGAACTGGGGGTTTTCCCTTATATGGAGCGGTCAATGTCAGATTCGCCCGTTTGGCCCCAATTTAACGCCAAGTGTCCGTTCCGAAGGGGTGGAACACTGGAATGAAGTTGTACGGTGATGTGATACGTTTGTCTTGATGGTGCTGCATTCCGATTCATGCGTGCAATTAACAACGATCCCGTAACGGGGTATTTTTGGGTGATTGGGGAAATAGAGTGGAAAAAAAATTTCCATCTCCCATCTCCAATAAAATCGTAGGAGTCCCCTTAGAACCGGAGCGGTCCGTTGGTTTTTGGTTTATAGCGGCGCAGATTCCTAACACGCAGAGGCTCATATTATATCTCTTTCACACACCGTCTACCGTCTAAATAAACAGTCTAGAGATCCAAAAATGACAGACTTTTGGGCCTTCAAAGAAAGAAATAGAAGTTCCCATAGAAAGACAAATTAATTTAATCTTTCACTATATCAATCGTAAAAATAACGAAAGAAGCATTGCTCACACGCCCAACACGCACTACATCCCGGTGCATTCCATGCCACGGTGCAATGTTTGTCAACCGAGCATGTGTGTCTGCGTGACTAATGCAACGAGGAAGACTAACGCTGCGTAGAGTGAACGATCGGTAAAATAACATTATTTTCACCACTCCCTCAGGACACAGCAAGACCGACAGCATGGAAAATGTTCAGCCTTCATCGGTTGCATTACAACCCGGCCACTAGCTGTCCGGCGGCGGCGGGCTCGCTGGTACACTCACTACCCATACACTCTGAACACACATAAATTTTAGCACGACCGTCGTAAATTGTGTCCGCAGTCGATGCAGTTGATTAAAATTTAAAATACCGCTCACGTGATTGCGATTCTTGCTGTCTTCTTTCTTTGGCCTGGCCTCCTTTTACAACATTGCACACAAGAAAGCAAAGCAACCAGGCCAACAAAATACCGTAAAGAATATACGAAAGTTTAGAGATTCGGTTCCTAGTGGAACCTTCTTGTCCCTCGTGTGCGTTTCGGGTGCAACGTTCAGTCCGCATGGTGAATGTTAATTAAATTGTTGCAACACACTTCAATAATTGTTGTCAATGGCACGCAGAGGAACGGTACCGTGTAGAGGGGTGGACTTTAGTTTTGCTTTGCAATTTCTTCGCATTTGGATGGTGAGAAACTTGGTAAAACGGCGCTAAGTGTCCTGCATTTTATTACATTTCATGCATGCCCTATTCTTGCATTCTCCAGCTGGTGGAACATGCTGTTTGTTTTCTTAAGTGGGGCGTTTTATGGTATTTAAATAATAGATCAAATTTCTATTGCTCAATGTATGTGTGAGAAACAGAAGGTCGTCGACGGTATTTTTCAAATTAATATAGAAAACTTATTTATTTATTTTATTTTTATTTATAATTAATTATGACGGTCCAGTGCCGTATTGTCTAATATAGAAAACTTGTTTCATAAATAAAAAAATAAAGTTTTCGGTTGGCAACCAACTTAGAAAAATCATAGAAACCAAACATGAAGTCTTTACCTTTTTAGGTGGGCAACTTTATCGGTTCAAATATTTTTTTTCTGAAACAAAAATGATATCATTATTCACGAATAACTAATGGTACATCACAAAAGTAGAAAATCATTAAGGCATGTAAATGAAAAATCTGTAATTTGGTGGTCTTTACAACAGATTATTAAAAAAGACCCAACTTTAATTTGTTCCTCAGTATGCCCCTTTAGACAAATTGTGCAGACATCGACATTGGATCCACATTCTCTACCCTATATCCATTGTTTGTGATACATCTTACCGTCGCAGAAAACAGCATTCAGTAAAGGTCACACCTTTACTGAATGCTATTCTGCTAACATCTTTCCTAATGTTAAAAGTCTTAAGTGTTTAGATGGCTTTTCCCCACAACTGTCTGATTAAATGGTTTAAATCAAGCTTTTCACTAAATAAATTCTTCTGTAACAATTCTGGTTAATACAGCGAATGAGTAAAATGCATCCCTTATAAGTTTTGCAAACAATCTCGCTTTCACTAGATGCAACGACCATCAATTTACGACTCGGAAGTCGAGAATCCAAAGATCACATGCTTGGTTTGATTAATTGAATTAGAAATTTAAGAAGGATTTATTACTAATCTTTCCCAGAGACTGTCGGAAATGGCTTAAAGCATTGTTTAAGTCATGAGAATAATTCTTCAAATCATCAAGATTCCACCACGCTCAAATATTTCTTCCGGATCTCTGTGACTATTTTCAATCGCCCTGTTGATTCTGCGGGATGAAGTTGTTCAAAAGGAATTGATTTTGACAAGGATAAAGCGAGGATTCATAAATCTTCCTGCCTTCCCTTCAGAAAGATACCATTTAGTTCTTCATAACCAAACAATGACAGCAAGCTGCAATAAAATTGATTCCAAGTAAATCAATTAAGTAAGTTGCACATAACAAACATAAACTATATAAGGATTTAAACTACTTCGGAAAGACGTGAACGCAATGATTATTAATGTATTCGATAACGAGCAAAATGGCGTTGGTTGGTTTAAATGAACAAAAACTGACTATAAAATTTTATTCTCTTAACAGAATCGGACACGAACGATTCGTACAAATTTTTACTACCAATTTATTAAGCCACAAATCTTCCCAAGGATGTGCCGTGGGTAGTAGCCGTTAATCGTGACTTCAAAGCCATTGCCCGTAAGCAAAGCAAAGCAAGCAAGCAAGCAAAGGGGTATTGCATGCATTAAGAACCACCAATGTCGAAGTCGACGACCGTCCCCGTTAATATGGCGCAAAGAGCAATTGCACAACTTACTCGACAGATTACCTTGAACGGGAGCTTATGTGGTATTAATTTAAACGAAAAAACAAACTCATGTATTACGACGAGAACGGCACGAAATACTGGGGGTGTAAGTTTGTCAACGGTGTAATTATGATTACCTCTTACTTAATGTTGATTGTTCGAAGTTTTGGGCAAAAAAAATCCTCTTCATTTACTTTTTCTCTCATGTATAATTAAAAATTGCAAAACACACATACACACTCCACTTGCTAATTGATTGCAGCCAATTTCAGAGCGTCAATCAACGATCGAACTAAAACCAGATTTGTTTTTATCCACTATCAGCATCTGATTAGTGCAACATTGGCGTTGTCCGTAACCGTAACGATAAAATGCAAAACCCAAAAAAAAAAAACAACCTGACTCCGAACGCTCGCAGACTATGGTCTGAGAAATTTGCATTAATTAAATACCACAAAAGACCTAACTGGTTTCGAGTGTCAGGTGGAGCAGGTTTCGTGCATCGAAGTAAAAGGATTTTTTCCGCCTTTTTGTGACTGAAAGTCGTTTGATTTGTTACGTTTATTAAGCGGCACCTTTCGGGAGGAGGAAAAAAAGTATTGAATATATGTAACAATTATAAAAATTGGGAAGGCTGTAATGCTTCATTATTACAAAATATTGTTGGCAGAAAAGGTGTACGTATTGCAAAAACCTAAAGCATAATGTGGCCTTCGTTTGGTAGCTCTTAAAGGTGAGATCCCACGTGGTTAAGGACTACCGGCGCTGCACCGGTGTTCGATGCCGGTGGTACAATTAAAGTGGCTGCTTTTTTTGACGTTTAAAATTGTGTCCATTTTAATGTGCTCCCGCTGAGGCGCCACCATCGTTTTATGAAACTCTCACCCGTACTATAGCTTCAGGAAACAGACTTCGAGGGGCGCTAGCAACTGCCCCCAAACGAAAAAAATAAAAAAAAAACCGGGAGGCCCACAATGCACCCGGTCATTAGCGAGCTTATTCGCAAGGCTTGCCCAAAGCTTTGGATCAGGGTCGTTAAAAGCGGGCAACATCCATCAGAGACACGTTCTTTACTGCAGACATTTCCCTGAAGCTAGTGTGTGTTGCTGTTTTTGCAATTTGGGCTTCTAAACCTATCGCCGATCGTCTATCGATCTCGTTGACATTCAAAACGACAAAAAGCAACGACGGACGCCTACGACACGTTTAGCTGTTGTTGCATTTTTATGTAGAGCTACCTCTAATTTACATTAGACATCGTCACAGCGCGTGCGCGCGTCGCTCGATCGTCGAAAATCGTCATCGTTACCGTGCCACGATCGCAAACTCTTTTGGGGGAATTGGGTGTTTTTGGGCAAGAATGTTAAGCCGGTTTCGTGAAGCAAAAGAAAAGAAAACAAAACAAAAACCTTTCAACAGGTTTGCGTTGACGGATTAGAACGTTGGGTGATCTAATAGGGGTATTGAATTACGTCAACCATTCTTTTTTCGGTTGGTTTTCTGATTGCCCAAATGCCCGGAGTGATCTAGGATTAATATCTGGTTTGGGTAGGTTTTTTTTTTTTGAAGAAGTCTTTAAAAAAGGATAGAACCCATCGTAGGACGGTTTGAGTAGAAAAGCTTAGTTTGCGGAACATGTCTGTTTCAGGGTTTTAACAATAATACTAACTATTAACTACCTTTAAGGTCAACCAGGTGCCTCCACTGTTGATGCAACGAAACAAGCATCACGGTCGTACACGATCCTCAAAAATTCCATTAAAAAGCTCGCAAATTTTAGGTTCGAAATGGCGCCATAAAGTTTACGATAATCAATATAATTTCTGGTAGTCGTCATCCGGCCTCCAGAACCTGGCCCATCTCGTCTCCAACCAACAAAAAAAAGCATTTTTTGTTTTATTACTATTTAAAATGACAGTTGCAATTTTAAGCTACGCTTCTGCAGTGATACTGGGACACCGTGCAGGCTCCAGCGAGCGCCGGTTCTGAAGCTGTGTGTGACAGTTTAAGCTTAATTTTTGCGCTATTTCTTTTCCACACCATTCTTGAGATGCTTGCTCATGCCGATTCTTCTGCTGTCACGAAGCGAATCAGGCAAGACCCGGCGGTTTTGAACACAATTCGTTGTTTGTGTTCTCCCCCGCTATATACTAAGATCGCACTACGTGGTAGTGCTGGTGTTGGTGGTGGCGCACTTTATTTTGTGGCCCGTCGTTTGGTTGGTTGAGCTTGATTGTCGAAAAAATTCCGCTTCGCCACAAGATAAGTTTGCAATGTTTCACATCACTACACTGCATCCCTCATCCTTTCCTGCTCTCGTCGCACTTTTGTTTACGTTCACTTAACCTTCTTTTCGTTCACCATATTATTTTTTTTTTGCACGTACATTTCACATGAGCGCTTTAACCGCAGCGCATGTGTGGAGCATTGTTTACGCTTGACATTTCCTGACAGCATCCCTCTTTGGGAACTCTTTTGCATTCTGGTTCGATGGGAATGTGTGTGTGTACGAGATAGAGGGAGAGTAAGAGAAGCTTCAACCAAAAAAAAAACCAACTCCCAACATCACCCAAGATCGGTCATTGATCCTGAGAAGCCGTTTCGGCGGTCCTTCTACTCCGATTCTTGGAGTGTTTTGCTGCTTACAGTTTTTGGCCTGTCATTTCCAGTTTCGCAGCAGTGCGGGGAGGAGTTTCTGCTTTTTCGGCTCCACATCAACGTTCCACTTTCCACCACTCCACCACCACTAACTTTCCTTTCCCCTAAGAGGACCACACGCTTCTTTCTTCTGCAAGCGGACACTTTTAGCCGTTTGTGTTTGTGGCGAAATTCTTTTGCAAAATGTGTTTTCTACTTGCTTACAGTGCGGGTTTTGCGTTGGTTTTTTGCCACCACGAAAAAAAGGGTCAAGTGTGTGTGTGTGCGGCGTGTGACATGGACAGAAGAGAACGCAGTAGGAGTGTAGATGTGTTTCGGAATGGTCTGCCCCGGGAAGACGGTCAGATTCAGACGCAATGGTAAACACACTTGCATCCCTCGACTGACGCCATCTTTCGCGTTATTTTGTGCGTACTATTTCCCAGTTTTTTTTTTCTCAAATATCGATTCGTTATTTTTTGTGTCTCAAGGGGATTGCTCTGTTGTTTCCTTTCTGCGCCGTGGTACATCACATCGAACCAAACCAGCTTTAACTATACGAGGTGGACTGATCGTACGTCATAACGTCGCACTATGTCGATATCATTGCATTTCTTCATGTTCGCTTCTTTCCGGCTAGAAATGATGAGCCCAGCTCGCTAAGTCGGCGAATCCTCTACAGCCACACTCAAGGCAAAGGATTTTGCCGCTTTAGACGGACGCTTCACATAAAGCAAAGTGCCGGCTAAAACGACACAATATCTGATCGGCCTCTCGGTCTTGCCGAAGAAACAACATTGTTGCGAAATGAAGGGTACAGTTTTTTCAGTACCTCGTTTACCACCCCGTTCTTCAGCTAACCTGCTTCAATGGAGCTGATGGAGCGAAAGGGAACGCGTTCCGCCACTTAATGGTGCTCAATTTGTGTTCAATTGCCCTTTGTGAAGTGTTTCGCCCCCTTTCCTGAAGGGTTTACCTTCGAGGATATCCCCTCGCAACAAAAGTAGAGCGGGGCTGGGGCGTTGATGCGAACAAAAATTGATAAAAATCAATAGAATTATTGTGGTAGGAATGAGGCAAGTAAAGAAGAGCACTTTTCTGTTGAAAGAATGTTTTAGAAGAGAATAAAAAAAGCAAAAATGGTCTTGTTATTAAATAAATGACAGCTATTTTAAGCATTTGAAATCCATGGAATTAATAAATTCGTTTTGAAACATTAAAACCAACTTCGTTGAAATGCATCATGTTACTAAATAACTTTAAAACCATGTGCTTAAACCCTAACAGCCTCACTTTACCAAGGAGAATGTTAACGATCGATTAAAATGAATGAGCATACGCAAATTAGCGTTTATATTATTAGCCATCCAAAATGACTCTGTTTTACGAATGCAATAGAGGTTTCCTTCTTTACACAGACACCACTGAGCTTTCCAACCGCGATTTCCAAGTCTGCGAACCATCAAAGCCCATCAACTGGAGGATCAGTTCGCAATGCTCGTAACACTTTTATAGATGACTTGAGCAGCCATCAAACGACCATAATCGGCCACACATTACTAACAACTTCTGCCCAATGAGTCGTAGATTTCGATGCACAGCACAACTGCCGGCACAAGGAAAAGTACTCTATTCAGTGTCTGACGACTGTGCTAGTAAACAGCGTTAAATATTGCTTGGAAATATAACGGCCGTGAGTGGACGCAAAGAAAACCAACCCAAACAGCACAAGGATGGCTTGTCAAGGTAGAGAGAGGAAAAACGAAACTATCAGACACGAGGAGGCAAAATATAAAAAGAACATCATCTTGGGCGCATGAAATGAATAACTGAGAGTCGTTGTTTTGCTTCGATATTTTTTGTTGCGTTTGGCTTAAACTTCGCAAACACATTTTCAATGTTGTTGCGAATGAGAAAGCGAACAAAAAGGCAAAATCTTCTTCGATTCTGTGCTAAAGTGAGAATGATGTTTCGTCTGGTAGCATGGTCAGTAGAGGTAAGCGCATGGAGCGGTGGGTGAAAAATTCCATGCCATTAGATGAATTTGCGTCGGCATAAAGAGCGCATAGCGACGATGAAGCCAAACGGCACATCGTAAAGCCAAGATACAGCACGGGCTAAGAGGCACATGAATTGAGAAGATGATGATGGGCACGGTATGATGAGTAAGCACCAGTCTAGGTTGCCTTCACGTGAAGGCTTTTCGTTTTCTTCGCCTAAATCGAGTCAAGATCAAGGATGGTAAGAATGGGCAAGAAATGCGCATCATTATTAAGCGTAGAAGCCCCCAAAATCCCGGTGCCAACCGAGTGACCATTTGCGAGTTGCAAAATGAAAAGGAAGCTGAGTCGGCTTTGGACCGAACTGGACCGGCCGATTGGAGATCACGGAATGATAAATCTGTCAAAGTGATGGCATAAAAATAGACTCTTTTTGCTATGATTGTGATCTTTTGCGATTGATGTAATAAGCAGTGTATTGAGGTGAATCGCAAGCATAGTTTTTCATCAATTTTCTCCTTAATGTTTCCTCTAAATCTACCAAGGTGAGTGATCTGTTTAGAACTGCTGCAATAGGTATTTTTTGTGATCATGTTTTTATTTCAATAGAATCTTGGCTTCTTCATAAGCATAAGTGACTATAGAGCTGTAGCCAAGTTAAATCAAGAAAACCCGAAAAGAAAACATTCCAACTCTTGCGGAGGTTATAGCGCCAAAGAAGAAAAAAAGGAATATGTAAAAAACACTAAATTCAAAAATATTGTTATTATAATAGCTCTCATACTGAAGACAATAACCATTTATTTGAAATAACAGTAGCTAATCTTATTGTATTGCGATTTAGAAGAAAACTTGAAAGTCTCATAAATTAATTACTGCAATAAACGTATTCTTTTGCCTTCTCTTAACCTCCCTGAAAGTGATTTCACTTTACAAAATCTCATCATTAACTGGTTTGGCACTGCAGTGGACTGCACTGAACCACCAAGCCACAGCTATATGCATACCGGCTCGGCATCGAAATACCCGACCGATAAAACGAAAGCACCAACAAGAATAATGAATAAAATAAACTCACAACGCAGAACGTAAAGAGGCAAAGGAGCGGCACAAATCAACCAACGATAAGCGGATGAAACAACAAGAAACAAAATGCAACAGTAATGCAAAAATGTAAACTTCCAAATTCCATGCAAATCGCAAATCCATTTTTCGTGGTTCGTCGCTTGTACGCCGGTTGCTGTCTTTCCGACCGCGTTGTGATACTCGCTGCCGGCAAAGGTTAGAGAGCACGATAAGAGATACCTTTAGGCAGTGAATTGTGCTTGCATTTCAAGCCTTCCCCGGTCAACAACAGCAACGAACGAATGCAAATTGAACAAAAAAAAAAACACGCGATCGCGTTCAATTTTAATGGGCGCATGGGTGTGCACATGAATAAAAAATTATCTCTTTAACGGAAAAATGTTCCTTTGGATGCTGCGATCCTGTCTGCCGTTTGCCAATGGAACCTGACACGTTGGAAAGTTTGACTTGTATCGAAACTGGGGTGCCTGCTGGCTAAAGCTGATCAACGCCGGCTAACATAGTGCGGGAAGTAATAAACGTTTAAAAGCACGGTGCGAAGGTGTAGTCCTGTACGCTACAAACCGTGGAAGGAGATGGTTATGGGGCGGGGATTGACAGAATGACAGAAAGGGGGTGGATAGGGAAACCTGTCCGAACAAAAAACCAGAAACAATGGGTCGCCTGTTTTGTGTCGAGCGAACACATACGTAACAGTTCATTCAACCTTTCTTCCCTGCCTAGACAAGTCACAAAATTGTTCGATCAGAAAACGGTTCGATCCGGAATAGTCGGGTGTGATCGTACAGGTAAAACGGATGGACCATTTATTTATGATTTCGATCTCTGCCCTTCTTTGCCACCATTGAAAAACCACTTGCCGGTCCCGGGTGATCGGGATGGGAGCGACCGGTAGAAGGAAAAAGACTGAAACCGATTATGGTAACGACTTTGTCAAAAAGCTGTCAGAATAGTTTTACCCACGGTGAGAGGGGGCTGAGAGAATTATCTTTTTCCTGTCCCGGTTGGTTTTCCTGTGTGATGCTTGCTTGCTTTTCTTATTTTTCCTCTCCCATATGGCTGAATAAGCTTCTCATTGGAAGAATTAAATTGAAAAGGAAATATCGTTCGATAAAATGCTGAACGAGTAATTACGAGCAGCAGAATTGATCATTCCTAATAAAAGACTTGATTACGGGTTACGGGGACGCGAGCGTGCGCTTGTGAGATCGGAACGAAAGAATACGATTGTTTTTGTTCGATTTTACGAAAGTTTATAAAATTTCACCATTCCACCATTTCCATTGTTCTGTGAATGATTTATTACCCCACTCCAATAAACGTTATCGCACGAACGTTGATGAGATAAACGGAGGAGCTTATTCTTCTTTTAATTTTATATTGTTATGATCGTTTTTCTTCCGAAAAAAACAGTTGCTGTAAGGTAAGGGGACATTAAAAGACGATTAAGCTTTTTCCCCCTTTTTATCGTTAATAGCGTTTGGTTGGTGTAGATGCAGTGTTATTATTTATTTTGAATTAATTATTACTTTTGTCTCTGTTTTGATGATTTAACTTGTGCAACAACAGTTTAGTCAACAGGAAAACATTCTGATATGTTTAAAAAAATGCAGCACTTAATTAAGAACAGAGACTGTTCAGTAGCTTCACGTCAATAATGACTTGATGTAGTAGAAAATTGATCAGATCATGTAGTATAGAAACTGAAACCCAGATCATGCACAAGATGATCGCCAATTCTATAAAAAAAATATAAAATTCTATAGATCCGGGCAGGATCTATAGAAGTGCCTTGCGCACAGGATTCCCATGCACACTCGACTCTTTGACTTCAAGGTGGAGCTCGGGCTAGATACGTTGCGGCAGCGTGCCTACAACACGAAGAGATCTTTTGTAGCAAGCTTTATGGACAGTCGTATCGCCTCGCCGGCTCTACTTTCTGCAATTAGACTTTCCCAGTTAGGAGACTACTGGACGTTGAGGTTTCGCGTCTGACCGCTACGAGTCCAACTTGACACGTGCCGTGCTTTTCAATTTTATTCGTTCCGTGAGTCTGTGTACTCGTTAGCGTATTTATCTGAGTCTTCGTTTTGTATTTTTTTATTATAAAATAAGATAGCTTTTGATGCTTTAACAGGGCCTCAAGGTTCGTTGAAATGACAAATAAATTAACAAGGATTGCCTGGGATGCTGATACGGTTGTTAAAGGTCAGGATAGCGTTGAACATGTTGTCGTAATCGTTCAAATCTCACCTGGTTCTGAAGCAAGGGGACGGATTTTTCTGTTTGCTGTATATCATCCCACTAGAAGGTGTCATGCGAAAGACGGGATCGGATGACTTTGTTACCATGGACCCAAATTTAAAACGCATAGCCGATAGGATATATATTTTTTTATTGAAAGAAATCCATTTATTAAGAAGAAATTAGTTATAAGAAATCCAGAAAAAAAGAAATCCATTTATTCGTAACATTTTAACAAAAAATACTCCAAGCCCCAGCAACCACTAAAACACAACGACGTTTTGTTCAGCTCCAGCTCTAGCTTTGATCTGGAATCAGTGCAGCCTGCATGGCGGTAGATGCGCCCCCACAGCTGGTCGAGCCAGTTTGATGGTGCCCTCCACAGCGCAGACACTTCGGCGCCGCACGGCACCCAAACGCCTTGTGCTCGCTCGAACCGCAGCGGAAGCAGCAACCGGTACGGTCCACACCATCGCACTGGGACGAACGGTGGCCTATTTCCATGCAGCGGAAGCACCGCTCCTTCTGTGCTGAACGGTTCTGTTTCTCTTCTTTCAGTGCAACCGTCGTGAGTCCGACTTGCAACGATTTACCCTTAAGGAGCATCGCATCCCGCACTGTGAGACGGACACGCGCACGCTTTCGGCCATTCCGGAACAACTGTAGCAAGATGTTGTCCGGATCGACTGCTACATTATGCTGCTCTTTGAATGCTGCTAGCAGTTCCGCTTTGGAAGTGAGTCCGTCCAATTTAGAACAGATCACCGTTGTCATCCGAGCCGAAACATGCACCGTTCCGACGTCCCCCACCGCTGCACGTAGACAGCTCTCTATCGCCTGGGAATCAGCCTGACGCCTACACCTGATGACCACGCAATCACCCGCCACAAGCCGGGGTGGCTCAGCTGCCTTGAGCGCACTGACAACCTCCGGGCACCGAATGGTACCCAGCAACTCGTCGTACGTCCGTCCGGCTGCAGGGCAGACACGGATTGACGTGATTGGCGGACGCTTTTTGTTTCGGCTTTTCTCCTTATTGCAGCGCGGTGCATCCGATGATGGCACCGGGTTCACATTAGTCGAGCTGGAGTGCTGGTCCCTCTGCTCCTGCTGCTTCTGCAACTTCGGCTGCTTCGGCTGTTGCTTCTGCAACTGGGGCGCCTTCCCATTGACCGTCCTTTCTTTGCATTCCTTCTCCGTTAGGACTTCGGTTGGAGGATCGGCCTTTGGATCTTTTGGAGCTGCTGGCGAAACAGTCGTAGAGGACAAAGATGGCAATTCACCGTCTATGCTGTCCAGCCTAGACTGGATAGCATCTAACCGCTTGATCACTCTTTCCGACTCCTTCTGGACAGTTTCTAACTGCTTTAACAGCCTGTCCTTCTCAGCATTCCACCGTTTCTCTGCTCTCATATAATCCTTAAGCTCATCCTCGACATTGTGATAGAGATCTAGCAAGGACATATAGGTAGTCGGAAATTTTTCCGGCCGAATATCGTCAGTCGACGAGTATACATCTTCATCGTCGGAGGCCGCCATTCTTTCCTAGTTACAACCAAAGGATAGCAGCGTTTACAACAGTCCGAATTTTCCCTCTCGTTGTAAGGGTCAGGTGAGAAGCGCTGTTAAAAAAACAGCTTCCTATCAGGCACTAGAGGGGTGAAAACCCCCTGTCGACTGTTATTCAAAGCAGGTCAGCTTCCTTCAATCACGAGGGGTAGGGGAAGTAGGTATATTTTCGACAATCTTCAGGCAAATAATTGTCCCGTCACTTTTGGCTTCGAGTCATTTCACGTGATCGTTATATGACGTTTATCCGGCGCTGTCAAATAATTTGCTACCCGACAGCAGGCACGGTTGAAATGTTTTGCTACTTGGGCTAACCACGTGCAAAAGTGACGCCACTTTTCACACTCCTAGAAAAGGCGTTTTTCCACGAATTGTTGTCCAGTTTTCACACACTCAACGTTCGTTGCTCACATATGTTTGTTGTAAAACAGTTTCCAGCAAGAAAATCCTCGATTTACACGGTTTTTTAACGGGAGCAAAACACGTCAACAGCAGCACAGTTTGACACAGAATGCGACTGTCGGTCGACAGGATACAGGGTTGAGGATAAAGGCAGCGCTAGATCAAGTACCTGTTTGTCGGAGGCTTTGCCCGTGATAGAACCCAACACGGAAACAAAGCATCATTTGACTCGAGGTGGTAGAGGAGTTTTGAACCGTTAATCTGTTGGATTTTAATGTTTGGGTGTAATGTTTGACAGCATGAGATTGAAAAAAAAACATTTGAACATAGCGTAAAGGCCTTGAAGACATCATTCGGTATCAGAGGAATACATTCGAAAAACGTGTTGAAGTTTCCGATGTACTGTTCGGAATATTATTGAGTTATTGTATAATAACTCAATAATATTCCACACAATATAATATAATAAAATTGTATATTGTGAGTTGTATTATTGAGTCAATGCTAAAAAAAACGAGTAATTTCAGTTTGTCAGACCCTTACAAACATTAATGAACTGTTGTCTAACATGTACTTATTCATGTATAATGAACAGAAAAAATACAACAGGTTTGAAATATTATTAAACATGTTCTGTATGGACAGCTGTCGTTGTGTAGCATGATGCAATCTGGTTTGCATCCGATCTTAAGTTTGTCAATCGAACTGTCATTCGGGCAGTTCACTTACGGCGTCATTGCGATCAACACGCAATTTATCTAACGAACTAATCTGTCGATATATTTAATAAAAGTTAATTTTTTTTTTTTTTTTTTTATTCATCAGGGAAATAAAAGTTAATAAAAGTGAACAAAATACTTAACAAAACATAAAATCAAACTTGATATAATTCTTATTCTTGGCTTAACGACCTGCAACGTCACGTCGGCCATCGCTTGGCTTACTGAACTTGTTGATACCACGTAATTGAATTGTCAGTTCTCCCTGCGGGGGACGGTCCGGATGGGATTTGAACCCCGGTCCTGCCGTTGAACGAACGAATGGCGCTTGGCACGAATGGCGCTGCTGTAGCTTACACCACCCGGCCACCTCTGGAAAATTAATTGGTTTAAAAAGCAAAAACGATCACGCTATCCTTATTCAGAATTTATGAACATTACAAAAAACTTTCTCTCGGTTTCCAACCCACTTTGAGATAAGCATGAAAGTTATACAGCCCAACAACAACAACAAAAAAAAAATCGCCCTGATCTCCAGGACGTACCATTTTATATTAATTCATAAATTCATAGCCACTCAAACTCCTGTGCCTGTTACTACACCGTAATTGGAAACGGCCATGTTTCGCCCGGCAAAAACGTATAAGGCAAGTAAAGGCAGTGGCCATCCTTAATGGCGAAACAAGCCTGCCGAAAACCAAAACAACTACACAGCAAGACGAAAAACAAAGCTGCCGAAATGCTTCGCTTGCAAAATAATTCTTTCATGTGCATCCCCGAATGCATCCGCCGACCGAAGATAACGGACATAACAATCGAAAGAGCCAAACAACAACAAACCCCCCCCCCCGTCGGCCCGAAACTCCACCACCACAGGAAGGAAAATTTATTCCCCTTCAAAAACACGATGCCGCAGCCACATTTCTTGCGGAATTGTACGAAAAAGCGAAAAGCGTTCTGAAAAGTTTTTTTTTTTGCTTTCTCTCTCTCTCCCTCCATTTTGATTTTCTGTTAAAGGTTTTGTCGATCCTTTTTGGCTTTGGCAACGTGTCGAGATCGTGTCGAGTCACTGTTGCTATGGCGTGCAAATGCGAGAAGGACCGCCAGGTCGATCGGGCTCTGTTATCCTTTCCACCCCCGGTCCTCGTTCTTATCTGAAGGAACCATTTTTGTTGCATTTCGTTTATTTTTGGAATTATGCAGCCTCTACACTAAAAGGATGTTCGTGTTTTTGGCATACGGCTGGGACTCTTGTTATTTTTGTGCCCAGTTGCGGAACGGGGAATGAATGGGCCTCCATTTTCGAGTGTTGTTTATTTTCACCCAAAATCGGCGTGCTACATTGCTTTGCCGCGCAATGTTGTCTGTATCTTGATGACACGAAAGAAGCAAAGGACCACGGGAAAGGAAAACCCAAAAACCTGCGCCAACAGTGTTTCACTTCGTGTAAGTGAAAAATTCGAAAATTGTAAATTTGTGCGCTACATATTTTATCGAACGACAAGCGCATCGCCCTCCTGAACGGAGTTCGTAGCGCATGTTCTGCCAACGTTTTCTGGGAAAATGGAGAAAAAGGGATGCAGAAACGCGCAAAAAAAAATCACTGACAGCACTCGAGATGAGAAACAGTCCATCGGGAAGCGTGCAAGAGGTCATCGGGTCGTGCCGAGGAACGAAACGACGTTCTCTGCCGCATATTGCTTCTGCTGACCTCTGCTGTTGGTCACCTTTAGGCCTGTCTTTTTCTCTTCTACCTCGTTACCATCGGCAGTGGCATCGATCGAGATTCCGTACCTTCGACTTCGGGACGTGTTATTTTTGGCCTTTTGCGAAGGGTTTTTCGAACCCCAGTGTGTGTTTATGGCTGGCCTGGAGGTTTTTATTTTATTTTCCTTACACCTCTCCTTCACCGGACTACCACCAACACCACCTGATACCCTGTGTGGTACGTCGTGGGATGTTTGTCTTGTCTGCACTGGTCTTTCAGCATCATCACATCCTGATGTGAGCGAAGATGTCGCGTTTGGAATGCTACCTCCCGGTTCGTGATCGGCCGTTAAAAGTTCTACTGCTGATGGGGGTTCGTCCAATAAATATTTACAGCCCCTTATAAAGAAAGTCTAAACATGCCAGGCCGAGGCATAAATGAAGGAGGAAGAGAAGATTTTCTTTTTACCCTACTCTTCATCCTCCAAAGCACCCTCGCTCTGAAGGTGACGATCGAGATCGTGAGGATTTCTTGCAGATGCTCTTAAGTTGTACCTATATTCCTAATAAGAAATCGAATGGAGTAAATCTATCTGTATTAGTTTTCTGATCGCTTCCTATTAAACCTTCAATTCACAACTGATCTTTATTTCCGAATTGCTCATCTACTCAGTGCTGCAATTGCAATGTTCCCGATGCCTTCATAAAATCGCACCTACTTTTCAAGAGCAGAAAAGTCGCATGATTTTTTAGACTTCTTCAGTTTTTTGGAGGCAACCGCGATTTCCTAAGTATTAATATTCGACCACAACCGGATTCGCGAATCGAAAAAGGGGCTCTGCCCGAAAGCTTTGTGCAAGAAAAAAAAATGGTCAAGAAAAGAAAAAGAGTTAAAACAACCCCACCAACAAGACACGTTTAATTTTTGGAAACCCACTAAGGGAGGTGTTTCTTCCTGGTTCTTCCCAACCCCTGAAACCTGGTGGTGATGAACTTGTGTCCCGCGGACTGCCCAAAACTATCAAACCGCGAGCGGTTGGGGTGAAATTTTCCTCCATTTATTTGCCGGCCGGCCGGGCATCATGAGCCCGTTTCGTGCAGAACTGCCGCAGGCTATAATCGTCCTGGTTCTGAGGCTGTGTTCCACTCGAAAAAACGTTTCCATCCAAAAACTCTCTCGTTCGCAACGGGGTGCGGATGATGATAAATTATATAATGAAACCGTAGTATGGCCGTGCCTGGAGGTTTGGAGGAAGAGATTCGGGGGGTAACCCGCGACGAGAGAAGAGGCCCCACTTTGGAAGAGCTGAAGCTCGCTCTACTTCCCACTTCGCTTCACCCAAAAGGCCAAGGATTTGGCCCTGACCGTGATGATGACTGACCGTTCCGCACTTTCCAAACGCGGTACGTGGCTTGCTGGGCACGGCTGAACGGTGGGCGACCCAACTTTAGCTGGACTTTAGCTGGGGTGTAGGAAAGGCTAAAAGGGGAGTTTTGGGTAACGGGATACCGGGATCGGGCACTTCCATGTTTGTGTGTGTGTTTGTGTAAAAGAGAGATAGTTTGGGGGGGAGGGGGGGGAGGTCACTATGAATATGCTGCTGCCAGCTTGGAGAAGTGAAGCCGGAATCGAATTATCATTATTTTGTCCCTTCTTTCATTTCTTTCCATTGGTTATTTTCGTTTAATAATGATTGTTGACGATTAGTATGATTATGTGCTTTTGCCTTTCCCTGTCTTCGACGTCACTCTGCTTTCTATCCTTTATCGAGCTTTTTATGGGCCAGGGAGGGGGGGGGGGGGAGGGAGATGGTGCTTAAAACATGCGTATCCCAGAATATTCTTCCAAAAACTGGATTTCACTGCTATATGCGAAGGAACCAACCGAGGAACCAACGGAGACTGGGGTTGGAAAAAAAAACTGGTCCAAATATAGCGATGCTGTTGCAGTCACAGACACCATCATCGGTGAAGTTTGTTTGAAAACTGTTGCCTATTGAGTGCAAGATTATTGGGGGGGAAAACGGTAAACGGTTTGAACATTGTCATTCCTTTTTTTCTCTAATATGTTGCACTTTCTTTGATAACCTCAACGATATTTTACGCCTCTTTTATTTCAATTGTAACCTAAGCTATTACCTTTGATGAACATCATTTATTGTAACTGAGCCTGAGAGTAGCCACTCGTCAGCTGAACCGTAGCACCTAACGCCGATGGTGCACATTCATGTTCATAGATTTTTCATTCGCCCAGCAGTTTAACCCCATCGATGTCATGTTACAGCTCTCAGCGTGTAGCTTACGATGCACATTCGTTATACATCCCTTGTTGTACCAGCTGGACAATTCCGTCCGATCGTAATGGTTTAGTGTAGTGCCAGCCGTAAAGCAAGCATAAATCCCACCAGTAAGCTTAGCCCGGCGTCTTGTCGAGGAATTGTAACGGAGAGCCTGTAGTTTGATTAAATTCTCAAGCAAACCCACAACGACAAGAGCTGCATATTCGGTTACACGTGCATTTCCCGCCAATGGCACGCCTGCGATCGTAAAATGACACTCGATCTCTCGATCGAGCCATACATACATACAGGGTGGAATAATTTATGCACGCAATAGCCAGCGCACTCCCTGCGCCAGCAGAGAATAGGCTTGTTAGTGTTGCTTGTTGATGCCTTTCCTGATGCTCTAGGTGCTTAGCTTTATCTAATGAGGACACAGTCGACCCGAGTCGGTCGAGAAGCAGCTGGTTGCGTGCCATGTTAGGTTTGGGGCAGCAAAGCAACACGAACAAAAAAAAGCGTGCCGTGATAAATGGGACTTTTCTGTGGCCAGGATGTGCGATTATTTGCCTAATGAAGGAGTCTATATCGTGGCGTCTTTTATTCGATGCGATGCGGGAAAACAGGGAAGAAAAACGAGCGTAATCCGTACGAGTTTTCTAATCGCGTGTGCAGAATGAGCGCCATTCAAATCGGAACATACGGTCGTTTATCATTCGTTAAGACGAGGTTTGGCTGGTCCATCTGTATTACTGACCATCTGTTTGGTGGGAGATCCCTGCATTGCTGGCTGCCCATTCCATTGGGACGAGCTGAATATATGGAATATTTTTCCTATAATTTAAAGTTCTGTACTAATTTCAGCACTCACTTTATCTGGAGTTGCATTACATACTAAAATATAAAGCATATCTCATGTACTTAAGGGTTATTTGGCAAAGTAAGAATGTAAAGAACAGTTAATAATACAATAGAAATATGAAAAAAAACAGGCCTTGTCTATAAATACGGAATGCTTTCGATTGGAATCAACATCCATACACCACTCACGTGGACTTCCTGAGACGTTATTGAGACGTTATATTACTGAAGGCCAGGAAATGCTGAAAATTAAATATAGTTTCGTCGTAAAGTTTTGCTCGTTTCGTGACGTTTCAGGATGGAAGACATTATCGTACAATGAGAACAATTCGAGGGAAGATTGAAAGTCTTTCCTTAAGTTTTCTTCTTGGCTTAACGATCTTCTAGATCATGCCGGCCATCGAATGGCTTACTGACCACATAGTTGGAAGGGAAGATGATTCGGATGGGATTTGAACCCCGGCCCAGCCGTGTAAAGTCTGGCGCCTTAAGTTTATCTCAGTTTTGTCCTAAAACTTAACCGTTTGTTAATTAATTTCCAATATGTCAAATTTGAAGACATTTTCTCGATCTCAAATAAATACAAAAGGGCTCTACGCAGCATTAAGGCCAGGTCTTCGTTTATAACAATAAAAATTCTACGTGTATCAACGTGTTTTTGAGAGCAAAGAGCATTATTCGAAACAGCAATTTGATACAGGGTTTCGATCCTCATATTGGAATTTTTATATCATTCAGCGGAAATTTTCAAATGATTAATGGATTACGGCAAGCTTCTTTGGGCGCTTTGCAATCATGCAGTGAAACATTGCATTCTGTTAGGGCAATTTGTAACAAACTGAGGATTTTCTGCCGACAGTTTGAAGGTTACCATTTTAAAACCGCAAAACGATCTTCAGTTAGTTCGTTCAGTTAGTTCAGTTCAATTTGTTATCTTCAGCACGCTGCAACATTCATATTCGAACGGGTTTAACGTAAAAAAAATGATTGGAAAAGTTGTTTTAAGCACTGCTTCTTTTAACCAGTACTAATTGGCAAAATTCCACTGTCGTTTCGCAGAAGTTTCTCTCAATGAATGCAAAATTCCATTATACGATTGCCAAGTTCCACAACGCACATGTCGTATGCCAATATTCACTAGACATATTCCTCTAAGCAATTCTAAGTAAGCATTTTAAAACACTTTGTTGGATGACTAGCTAATTTAAAATCAGTTAAAACAGAAATCACCTACATTTTGCAGCTGCCAACAATTGGCTGATTGTCTAAGAAATATTTAAAAAGGTTTATCTAGTGGCATTGACCAATGTATATTACAATTCCATAATATAGTTTTAAGCTTAAAGACATCAAAAAGTACAACAACATTTGACTATACGCCAGAGCATATTCGAAAGCAGCGATTGCTCATTTTTCCAGCGATGAACAACATCAGGTCGCAGACTTCCTGAAGTAGTATCAATAGTCCTGTATCGTGGCCAACGAGATTTTTTTGCATAGGAATGTAACAACAAATCTGTTACAAAAAAATAAAAATAAATTAAAAACACTATCAACTGAGTGCAACACTCGATCAGGAGGTTTTTTTTTTATTTTCAAACCTTAATTTTGGTTTGGCTTTTGATTTTTTCTTGGCGTTGAAAAACCCTGGAAGAAATTGAATTAAGCGATGTAAAATATTAAAAATGACTCAATGTGTTAGTTACTTATTTATATTTGAGTATGATGGCTCTCCGCCGTACTGTCAGCACCGTCTTGTGATGACTATGTCATAAACAATTTAAAAAAAAAATGTAACAAGGCATTTCCTTCCTCTACTCGAGCATGCTCGGGTAGGTTCAACATTTTAGTTGTTGTGCAAAATATTTAACGATGTTTGGTTCGGGTTTTGAATATCTTGATGAGCCAATGTCCTTCGCTTCTTAAATTACTCACAGCACAAAATCTGGAAAGTCCAGCCGAGGGTTTAAACTAACACCGGCATTTCCGACTCTAATATTTAATCAACCATATTGTCAATTGATCTGCTTAAAATAGCCTGTTTCATACTTTCTACTAGTTCAATATGTCTAGACCTGTTCGATCGTTTCGCAGCTCGTAAAATACGAAGCACACTCACGTTACGTGCATCCTCTAGCCGTTAAATTTAAAAAATGACGTTGCTTCGCCAATGCTGTTGCCGTGACCGCGAACGTTGATGGTTCGGCCACGAGCGAATGGTAAAAATCTGCAAAAAAAAAAAAAAAACGATCGACCCAACACAACCTCAAGACGGAGAAGCTGTACGGAAAGGTTGTGTGTGTACGTGCTGTGAAGATGAAAACCATGGTGCCTAGAATGTGATCACGTCCAAGCTTTACACAGCGCCAATCGAACGGCATCGATACAGCAAACCAACCGGTTATCTGCGGTGCCAGCGAAAGAAGCCAAATCTGCGGCTAAAAACACAGCACGAAGCAGCATCAACCTTCTCCCAAAAGCAGTCGTTTCATTTACATCAGCAGCATATTTTCGACGAAAATGCGTCGAGTTTTGGTTCTACCCTAAAATGTTGTCCCGATCGTCTCTCGCTCGCTCTCGCGGTGGATGCTGGTGAAACCGGTTCGCGGATGCTGGTGATACGAGCCGTAAAACCTTAAAACCACCAGCAACGGACGCTAGCGCCTAGCTAGGGTGAGGAGTGGTCGGTTTTTTTTTTCTTTCGGGGGACGCATTGCAAAACGTTTTCCACCGCAGCACCTTGGCACCAGGGCTCCAATTACCAGTGAAACAAAACGTGTATTGGTCTTTAGGTGGAGGGAAACCGTGGGTCGTGAAGCAATGCGAAAAAGGTGGTGGACAAAATTTGGTAGCAACAAAAAAAGGCCCCCGGAGGCTAGGTTCAGCTTCATCTATTTTACTGTACGCCGAGACCGCACAACCACACGTACACACACAAACACACACATGACCGCACCCATACACCCTGGAACGACGGTGCCATGTGCTTGATGGTCTCCTGCAAAATACCGAGAAAATTTTGGACAAAAGCGCGCCAACCACCGAATGCTCCACGTTTTTCGCAACAATTGGAGTGGAACCCCACGACACACACTCACACGAGTTCTTAGTGAATTTAAGAAGAAAAAAACGGCAAACCAGCTTTGAAGCAATTTATGATGATCTAAGCAAGGCATCGCATCAGGCCGATCGTCAGGGAAAACCGGTGCATGATGGTGTGAAGCCCATGAAAACAAAACAGGATTTCTACGGTGTCCGGATTCGGTATGCGGTCCCGGCAGGTTTTTGGTGGTGTGTGCATAGCAATTTTCAAAGCTTCAAAACCGAACATGTTCCTTTTTGGTCGGCGATTCTGCTTGCTCATTCCGTGTAACGCTCTTCCACTGATTCGAGTGTTTGGAATTTTGGGGGTCTTCTGTGTGTGTGTGTGTGTTTGTACGCGGCTTCCTCTTCTTTAGATACTTCACCCGCTGGATCGACTCTGACACCCCATCTACCTTCCACCGACCAAGTGATCGGTTTTGCTAGTGCGCCCCTTCTGGTATTCGAACCTGTCGGCGCAGGTCTCCGAAGGACGAAGGCGTAAGGGCAACACGCAGGTGTGAACGTGGCAAGAGAGTACGGTCTGAGGAGGATGCAGCAAAGAAGAACTTCTTGATGTAGGAGAGGGAAGTCACAAAACGACCACAGCGCTCCTACACAGCGTCCACGATCGTGTGCACGTGTGTATGGATATCTCGAATGCGTGTACACACACACACACACACAACCACCAACCAAGCCACCAAGCGATCCGCGTACACAGGTGAGCCCAGGTAGGTGGTAGAGAGGCCAAGTGCAAAACGGAACGGTGCTCGGATGTGCTGTGAAGGTGGTGGACACGGATGGAAGGCGAAGACGTAAACCGCAACGCGTGGTTGCCAGCGTCGGCGACACACGGCGTTGCTGCTCCGATCGGCCGGATCTGCTCCGGTGTGAGTCATTTAGCTGTTGGCTGTGGAAAGGTGCGCAAGTGCCCAGGTCGCTTCGGTTCGATCGCCGAACCGTGCGCAGTAGGTAGAGTAGTGTCAGTCTGTTAGTGCTGTGAACAACCTACCAGGGACAAGGAGCAGAAACCTCCAGCGGAGTTCGATCAAGCGTTCAGTGTGCTCGTCGCTGCCCAATTATACTGTGCGTTCCAAGCGAGAAACGATCTCGTTTGGAACACTTGAGTGCATATTGTCTTATACTACCTGCTGTTTCTCGATCGCTCTCGGAACCTCGGCAATCGGTTAGATTAGGAAGCAACAAACAAAAACGTGTTAATCCCCGACATAAATAAGCATTTGTTTCAAAAGTGATGAAATAGTACGATTTAGCAGTAGTATAGCAAGTTTAAGGGAAGTACTAAAAAATAGCACAGAAACAAAGGTATGAAAAACTCGTAAAGTGTATGTCTTAAAGATATTATTTAGTCTCCCCAAAAAATACAAATTATCGATCAAGTTTAGTACCTATCAGAAGCTTTTTTCCTAAGCACAAGCCCCAGGAAGATACTAGAACAACGTGCCAAATGTGTAAATTAGAACGTGCATGATCATCATCATCATCATCAACACACCATCTTGCGATCAGGACCGTGTTAGAATGCTCTCCCCCGCGATCTATTATTCCCCATCTTGATTTGCTCCCGGCCATTTTCAGCGCTTGGTGTGGTGGTGCGTCTGTTTGTCCTAAGCATTAGCGCGCCATTTTTGTATCCATCCCTTGTGCTTTTTGTTACCACCAACACCACACGATCGTGTGTGTAACCCAGTGCACCTGTTGTTTTTAGCTCGTTTTTTTCGGTCAATTTAATAGGGAATAGGCCAAAGAAACACGAGAAGCTAGTGTGTGGGATAGGTTTGATACAGGGTTTATTGAAGCTAAAACAATAATGATGAGCTGATGAGAGTAGAGCCGCTCCGAGACGAACACTTGCTTTGTACGTCATTAGGTATGGTCAAGAGGCTAGGTCAGCTTAAGTTGGTGCTGTTGCTATAGGAGCTAGAATGAGTCAGTAAGAAGTATTGTACACTGTTGGCAGTAGGACGGAGCGAGAGAGGATGGTACAAAAGTCCATACCAACTGAGCGTTAGCGTTTTTTTTTTTTGTTATTTCTTTAGATAGACTATTTGTTCTATCATGCCGTGTAAAAATGGCCGGATGAGACAGGCACCAGCAGTAGCCGAGGCCGAACGAGAAACGTTTCAAAAGACTCGAAAAAGTGTTGATTTCCGCGTTTCCTTCATCGACGCGTGTATACAACCCATCGAAAAACGCACACAGCACTGAAGGAACACGGTCAAGCGTGCGGTTGTGGTCTCGCGCCGAGGACGGGGTAGAGGGAGAAAGACGCAGGTAGGAAGGCAGGAAGCTGGTAACCAAAAATGTGAGCTTATACACGTACCTCATCCGGCCGCTTTTCGACTTCGTTGGTTCTACATCATCCACTCCATTAGCGCACTCCAAAAAGGTGAGTAGGGCGCCATTTTTCCACTTCTTCTCTTTTTGTAGGCGTAACGCATGTAGGTGGGCGAGTGGGTGTGCGTGTGTCTGAAGAAAAAAGATCAAGGCCCAAAAAATTCGAAAATTTGAAGCACCGTTCTGCGACCATTGCTCGAAATCATCGACCATGCGGTCGTGCCGACAAAGGTGCAGAAATGTTGAGGTTGTGGTTCTCATACCGAACGGAAGTACATATCGAGTGATGATAAGACCAAGGGCTGTAGTAGTACATGAAGGAGGACGCTTTTATCGAATCTTTTTTTTTTTGCTCGTCTTTTTCGTTTTGGGAAGACTAATTGATGTTGGGCGTTTGATTCATCAAACAATCGTCAATCGAGTTGTAGATAGTGTCAATAATGTGAAACTTGCACTGTCCCAGATAGGGGGAGGACCAGAAAAAAAGGGACCGCACTTTTGGAGCTCGACAGATATGTCTGCTTTTGTAGCGCGGTAGTTTGTGATTTTGGTAGAAGGGTTTGATTGGAGGACTTTAAATTATGATCGAATCGAATAATTCTAACTATACAATACGGATTGGCATTTTAAGGGTTATTATTTGTACACGACTTCACTTCAAATTCCACTTCACTCCTTTGATTTTCACACCAGAAGAACCGATTTTTGAATCACGTCTGTGGTTTCCGCCCCTGATAATATTAAGTCAAGCAAGTTATCGATGTCAAGCCGCCACAACCTCTCGAGTAGAAAACCAAGATCATTTCGAGGTGGCAGTATCAAATAAGAAAAAAGTAAATGCCAAGATCAACAATAAATACAGACACTCAATTTTTGGATCGTTTCTTTTTGATTTTGAGGTCCACGCCGCCAATTTCATTGTGAGGCTTCAAAATGGCCCTCCATCTGTTACCAATTTGTGTTACACTACCCCATACAACGGCCTTGCCCCGAAATGGTTGGCTCACTACTAGTGTCTGCACTCTGCTGGAGGACTTCGAGCCCAAAAATCTCTACGCTCAACAATGGGTGCCTCCAAAATCAATCGAATTGACCACGTCTCTCGTCGCTAGCTAGTAGGGGATATTGAGGTACGCACCATGCATCGGGCAAAGTCTTGCTGCAAGATCTTTATTAAGCCACCTAATTGGTAATTGCCCGGCACGCCGGGACGCATGAAAAGCGACGGATAGTAATCGGTAGCAGAGTCTAGAGGGTAGTACAGAAAAAATAATGCTTCATCACTGCAACACACCAAGCAAGGTTTTTGGAACTTTTCAAGCTACAGATTCTCTTTCCCACCAAGCCAACCTTTTTCAACAGAAGAAGGAGAAGTAGCGCGCAAGGCTTCGCCGTATGATCATTTCGTTTTTTGGTTGCATTCGATCTTCGTATATTAGAAAGAGCGAGGCCGCCGTTAGGCTCGATCGAATGATTGATGAAAATTGGTGCCTTTTTGACGGTCAAATTTGGTACTGCTGTATGGCGGGTTTTTTTTTTGTGGTGATTGTATACCATCACCGAGGTGTACAATTTATTGCGAGAAGTGCCTGCACTCCCCCCCGCCCCCGAGGGTGGGGATCACATGGTTGGAGATCGATTTTTGGTTTAGTATTCCAAACGTGGCATTGTTCCACGATTTTCGAATCCCAGCTGCTTGTACATATTCACCTAAAACACCGTGATGTGTTGGGCCCGTCTGGAAGGATTTCGGGCGCATGTGGTTACGCCATGCGTTCGCTCTACCCATCGGTGGGGTTTCCCAGCGTCAGCCGACCCATGTTTGCGTAATGCAAAATATTAAAGTGGAATAAAATCTTTCCGCAAGCCAGCGAGCCAGCCGGCCCAACCCAGGCCATTCTCATCCGGAATGCATAATGTGTACTGGGGACGTGCCCTGCCGCAAGATGTGCCCCTTCCAGTGCGCATTCGTGCCTTTGTGTGTGTCCATACGGTGTCTACTGTGAGTGCGTTTTGGCGGGGTCTCGATTACGATTCCTCGCTAGCGATTACGATTCCTCATTGTCAATGCGAGACAGTCCTCCATACATCTTTTATGAGTTGAGTGAAACCTGAGCAGAGGCATGATTTCTCTGCGGCATCGACCTAGCACCGTTCCCGGGTATCGTAGAATAAACGTCCTCCTCACCTCCCCAGCGTCGGACCCCCAAGCGGGTTGGCAAGCTTTTTCCACCGAAATGCAGCCGAGAGACGCGGTCACGGACATATGCAGAACAATGCAGAATATGTCCCACCTTTCGTTATTTCGGTGCAGTGTGTTGTCCAGCCAGCCGGCGGGCGCATGAAAAATGAGCTCTCTTTGCTTTCCGGTGCTTTTCACCTGTACTCACGCACCGGTACACTGCGTGAATGGAATGCGTAAACCGAGGCCAGCCAAGAACAACAATAAACGGAGCCGAAGACAACGGAATGCTTGCACGGTTCCCAGAAAACACAAAAGTGCAACAGGATGTTGACGGCTGTCTGTGCTCTGGGATATAGTGACTTGGGTTGGCAAACAGAGTAAAGAAAAGAAAAACCCTCCATGAGCTTACAAAGCAGTACCAGTGTCCCTTCAAGGACTTACGAAGGTACATAACACCGACGAGACGTTACTTATTGTATAGATACGGGAGGGAACAAAAAGGCAGTTCCAGGTTGGTCTAATGGATTTCTTAAAGGGTAAAGCAGGAACAGCGTACAATGAGGCAAACCTAACAAAAGGAAGAAAAATCCCGCAAGCCAACGACGACGATGATGCATCATCACTGTTTGCTTGCGGATGGGAACGAGACGACTTCACAAAAATCCTTTAGGTAATGTGAAAATGGGAAATGACCGAAAATTAACTTTGGTGGTGCCTCGGCGGCCCGAAAAAAAAAACGAGCAAACTAACAGGTAGAATAAAAGCGAGAATCATTAAATCCTCTCTCACACACAGGAATTGTCTTGATCGTAAAAGCTCGGTTGTACCCTTGCTGCTGCTGCAACTGCTGCTGTAAATCTTTACGATCAAGATCACCCTCCGATTTTAGAACATAAGGATGAGAGAGGGTTTGCTGTACCTGATCCTTTTTTTTTTTCGAAAGTCAGTTTTAACTTCCTTCGTGCGGTCGGTGTGTACCTCCGTTCCTGGGCGAATGTTCCTGGAACTCTGACATCAATCATGATGCGAGTACACAACATTCTGCAGGTTTCTTAAGATGGTTTATTACCTGTTCGAAGTTACTGTGGGTAACAAGCGACACGAGGGTAGATACCTTTTAAAAGGGATTAGATTTCTTCACCAGCTACGATGACTCGTCCAGATTGGTCCGAATATCCGCCCGTACGCCGTTACGACAACTAGTAGGATCAAAGATCCTTTAGAGTGGCTTTAAAAAATCGTTTTCCCAGGATGTTTTTGTAACAGAAGAACGACACGTCTAGACGATCAAAATGCATTTTGATTGATACGTTATGATGATCTGACACTTTTTTTACTTGACTTGTCGCTTTTCTTCCCGTCTGTCTTGAAACCGGGACTTTTTGAAGAAGCTTTTAAACGATCGTGAGAAATGTGTCTGACTGTTTTGATCATAAGAAAGAGTCTGAATAGTGGGTACATGAAGAAGTAATGGCATGAACGTGTGGCACTTAGGTAATAGCTGCGATCAACCCAAATTGAAGTTATCTGACTTTGAGTGTTCTGTCTACGTATCTATTACCTTCCAATCGAGAAGATGAAGAAATTCTAAAACCTGGTTCTCCCCACCCCCACCGTTACTACGCCATTCGCATCCGAGTCCAATGTCCATTGAACCTGAGGTGAACCCCTTGGTGTGGTAAACGACCCAGGTGGTCATAAATATATCTACCCCCTTTTTAGCGGCTACTTGTGCCAGCAGCCAGTTGCGTCTGTCGAGTGAGTGGGTTTGGGCAACGGTGCCGTACAGTGTGCGCAAACTCGTTATAAATGAACAGAATGGTATGGATGGAACAGTTCTTCAGAGTGTACTTTACGGACGCGATTAATAGAGCTGTGGAGAAGAAGGAGAAGGAGAAGCATGGCAGCAGAGCAACTCTTGTGATCAGCATACGTAAGCGTAGCCATAGACGGTGATTTGCAGGAATATCAACTACACTCGGCACACTCAATTCGTGACACGCCGTTGGAGGTACGAGCGTGTTTCTTCGACCGGCATCGTCGCCCACGGATAGGATGGGGTTACTACGCTCCACCATTTGAACACACGGTCGTCCACCGTTCTTAAGCGTGCGCGTGGGTTAAGCTCCGGGTCTTGGCAGGCAGGCTGACTGGTGTGGCGAGAGATCATCGACAGAGTCTGAGGTACACCACCATCACCACGTGTGCTTTGCGAGCAATTAAACCATGACGAAGATCGTGGCCAAATGGCCAAGAACATTCAAGTCCACTCGATCAATCACACTGCTGTTGCCGTCGTCCCTGATGGTGGCAGTAGTGTAGACTCGAGACGTGGTAATCACTTAGTAAAGGTGTTCCTTTCGCTTTGGGGGGGGGGGGGGGGGAATTTTGTTGCTCGTGGTCAGCCGGATGATGAGTGTTCAATGGGTAATTTTCGGTACAAAATATTATTCGATGATTTAATCCATAAACACGCACCGGGCTGGATGAAGAGATCTAACTTCATCGTGGTGCGGAATGATGTTTGTTGTACGCACATTTTGGACAGATACTTTATAACAACGATGTGTGAATTCGTCACTCGACAAACCGCTGACGCAGACACAGCACAATGAAGCAAGAAGCGCCAGGAACCTCCACAAATCGCCATTCACAATTTAGAGGGAGTATAGAAGGTGTCCACATTGAAGCAAGTACTTGTGACCGCCTTGGAATGGTGCCGGTTCCGTGTAAACGATGACGACAGCTGTTGAATTCGTAATTGCTCTCAGGTAAAGCTCTGGGATCTTCCTGGAACATCATGATCGTTTCGTCGCCATTTTTGTAGTCTGGCACTTGGTACGGTACACCTCACGCTAACCCGCTGACTCATAAAACGTGTGCCTGAGTTCGATTTCCTGCACCCAACCCAATCCCGGTGGAACCATATTTGCGTTCAATCGGATCCCGCACGAAGCATATAAGGCAAGGACAAGTGCAACAAGTGTGTCGTGTCGTGGTGACCGTACTGTTCCAACGGCGTTTTAGCCACACATTGTAGTAAGCGATGGGCAGTACTGCTATAATGGCGCCAGCTGGTAAAGGTGACCGGTAAGCAGAGGTGACAAATGCTCAGAATATTATCCACGTTTCCCGTGCCGCCGGTATGAAACCCGTCCCATGACGACCGGCTCTCGACCAGAAACCAGTCAATTAAAAAGCAGTCAAGCGTTTGTCTTCTTCCCACCCAGAACCCAATCCTTGCCTTCGCACGACATTCCGTTGGCCGTTTTTCCCAGAGACCGACGCATGCACACACGGACGGATGGGGAAGGTTACGGGGTGGGTAATTACATTCCATTTGTGAAAGTACACGGTGCGGTGGAATTTCGTGTGCTATTTGTCTTCCCTCTAGTCTAACCTTTTAATTTTCGGCAAAAAAGATTAAGTTTCCTTCCGTTTTTTTATGTGATCATGGGGTCGAGATCTCATATGTGTCTATGTGTGTGTGGAAGAGTTCTCACGCCCGTCTCTCATGTGGTAGCTTTAAAGGGTGGAATTTGAAGGGGGAAAAAGAGGTGGGAAAATTTGACCCCTCATCGCGATGAAGATCGGCATTAGAAACACTTCATGCCGGTTTTTGATCGATTTCTCTCATAAGACGTGCTGGTTGGGATCGCTTTGGTGGTCGTGTGTGGTGTTCTATTGGTTCATGTGGCGTGTGCGTCTACCGTGAAGGGGAAGTAGCTGAAGATCGTGTGTGTGCGTCTGTGGGAAGGAAATATGTGTGCCGACAGCAACAAAGGAATTCTTCAAACAAATTGAAACCAGGAAACGATCCAGCTGTGCGATCGGGGGTTAAATTGAGACACATTTCCCCACCGGATCGGAGGGTTAAAAGTCGATAGAAAAATTTGGACTTCCGGCAGAGAGAGGGAGGGAGAGAGTGTATGAAACAACAATTAACTACAACAAACTCATTTTCTTTACAGGTTGTGTTCCGGTTTCGGGCAGCTTAGCCAGTCCTCCGTACCCAGTTAGTACAATCGATCGTAGTGTGGAGTGCGGTAAATAAAGGTGTACGTTATGTGTGCGTGTGGTGGGTTCGATCGTTTTCCTGTGTGAATAAAAAAATACAGCTCATTACATCTTCGTGATTTACTCACACAATCGTTTGCTTTATTTCGTTCCTAAACCCGGATGCTTTCTGTGCTAAGGTTGGGACGGTCTGTTGTAAGATTGCTATAAGAAGTGATCGTGTATTCGTCCGTAAAAGGAAGAACAAGTTTCTTTTCCCCCCTTTGCTGTTGGAACTTTGATTTACATACTAAGCGGCAATTGTGTAAAATATCATTAGAGAGCTCTCTGTCGAGCGGGGATACGAGCAAAAAAGAATAGATTTTTTTAATTATTATTTCTATTATTTACCTTAAACGATAAAGAATCGTTTAAGGGAGAAATTACTGCCAAAGATCAACATGATGCACCAAGATTATTAAACAAAGCGTTTTTTTTATCTTTACAGTTGCAACATTTTGGTTCCGGCTCATTTTCCGGTTCCACATCAACCCTTCCCTTAGTGCCTGATTTTACGCGTTTTGATATTTATTTTTATCGCAACACAGCAAACTTCATGAAGAGTAACGATTCAACGTGATAAATTTGTTCAAGAAGGACGCATTTTAGAGCACGTGGAGGGCTTGGTTTTTATCAGTTTGACAAGGTTTTTTGTTTGTTTGTTTGTTAGCTTTACAGTTGTGTTGTATTTTTTACACACAAACACACACCGCATCATCAGTAGAGCGAACGCGTAATCAACCGCGATCGTATCAGCAGGGGCAGCGGCAGCGACCGGCAATGGGACGGAGAATATTGATTAGACAACAAGGCGGTGGTAATGTTGTTGAGCAGTGCGCGATAAGACGAACGACGACGACGACGACGATGTGTTCAATATCTATCGATTCTCTCCTCAGTAGGTTGTTTGTGAGTGTATGATTTGAACGTAACCACATAGACACGCATATGGCTGGTTACTCCACTGACACGCCACCACCACCGATCCGACCCTAACCGACCCCGATCGCGGGAAGACAGCCCCGCGTTCGTGTAGATTGAGACGGTTTTGGCAACGTGTCCACCGCACGTTCCGATCCAGACGCTCTAGAGCGCTGGATGCGAAAACCGGTAACACACTCTATTAACACTTGTTGACTAATTCGCCGAGCGAGAGAGGGATCCTATCAGCATATCAGTGTGTAGTATGTAGTGCTCACCTACTCAAGTGATGATTCGCGAGCAAACGAATCGTTCTAATAGTTTTAAAAATCGCGTTGTAACACCAATCATTATCGAATGGGGATCGAACGATGGCAAAAGGTTTCAGCTGCTGCTTGTCGATAAATTAAAATGTAAATATTGATACAAATTGGCACCACCAATACCGTTAGGAAAACGAACATAGCACGGTTCTCGGTCCGTCCGGATCCGTCTGTCACCCGGTAAGTTCTCAACGTGGGATCATCATCATTCAATACCAAGTTTGGACATCCCTCTAGCAGATGGACGCATATTTCCCCCTACAAGCGAACAGGAACAGGACAATCATTACTACAATCGTTTTTTCGTCAATGTTCTCTTTGGTTATCTAGCTGTATGAGTGTATTTTAAACGTCATAAAGCTAGCATACCGAAGTTAATAATTGACTGATACTCATCGATGGACAACGGAGCAGATGATGGATTTCTACAACCAATACGTGTGTGAAGTGTGTTGTGTGTGTATGTGCGGGTTGTTTAAGTATTCGTCGGTGTAAATGCGCTGTTTTTAGCCTCCTAACTGAATTCATTGCGTTTTTGCATAAAAAGTTGCTCTTTTGTTCGATTAAAGTTCTTAAATAAGATTATAAACCTCTTCAAAATATAATGATAAGCAATGGACCGAACGTGGTCACAATCAGGGAAAATATCTCACTTCTGTTTTGTAACAAGGAGGAATTCGATGTATTCTCTTTAGGATTAGGAATCTTAAGAATGGATTAGAAGTAATCATTACCGCCATGTCACTCATTTTTCATCTGTTTTACGTTTTTATTCGCATGTTCATCCACATAGTTTTTAGAAAATGATTTTGTTTTGTCTCTCTAAATTATGCACATTATATTCGCAGTCAAACCTGAGTTCATAGTTTGAGTTGATAACGAGAATTATTACTTAAGCATTTAAAATGATCGGAGTGGTTCAATGGTCGAGGTGATAGCTGCGACGATCCTCACACGACACAACCCAAAATCGAACCCGGTATGACCAACTCAACACATGCAGCATTGACCATAAAACTACGGGATTAAAATAGGAAACCCAGGACCCTTCGAGGTGGTAGCTCTATCGAAATCTTGTTCAAAATTTCTCGTATTGATTGCCAAAGAAATTTTGCTTGAATTGTAGCGTGCGGTCAAGAGATAAATGCAAGGGTAACTGCAACCAGCCTTTTCTATCATCATCATGGCAAGATTTTCCTTTTTATCTTTATCGTTTTGTCGAGCTTTTAACCGTATCAATGACTATTAAAAATGATTTTAAACAGCTGTATTACGAGGATGCTAGAAAAATGAGTCCAATGTTATGTGTAAATTATGTGTAAATTGTGTAACATGCCTGAGAGTCGTGTAACGGCAACTTGTATAAAGTTTATTCCCATTTTTACAATAAAGTTTAATGATGTACTAAGTAAGAGTGAATTACACAGGAAAGAAATAATAAAGCAGGTATTTATGGATGCTTGATTACTATTACAAGGAAATTGTATAATAAATATTTGTAATTGTATAGGAATAAACCCTGGCCGTCATTACGATAAAAAATATGCAAATATAACTGTACAATAAGCAAATCAGATAATAAAAGTAGCGACTACTGTTTCGAAGCGAGCGAAACGATTAAAATTATGGATTAAAATGTATAGTTAAATGACTGTACTGTATGATTTTATGGTTGAAATAAATCCTTTATGAAACTACAGATAAAATTGAATAAATTTAAATTTCCGTTAACCCTTAACACTCCATTTACCGTCCGTCGAATCACCATTGTACGCAAGCCATCATATTGCGTACAAGATTCATCTTTCATTGCACGCAATATAACAAAGATTGCGTACAACCCAACCGATCTGAAACGAAATTACGTATCGAAAGAAAAACGTACGAAGTATTCTTTCCAGTAGCTCTTTTGCCCTAAAATCCATCCAGTTTACACAAACTCTTTTGGAATAGTTCGACAACTATTACACTTTACTACAGTTAACAACATCTTATAACATTTTTTGCCGCGTTGAGTGATATTGGGTCGCTTCACGATCTGATACACTTGAATCTACTAAAATCTTTGTAAAAACACCAGTAATACCAGTGGAAGGAAAACTCTCACTGCGATTAATCCACCTAACCTGGGGACTCGTTAAATGCGCTACTCACGAATAAATGCTACCATACCTTTTTAGAAAGAGGACTTCACATAAATCTAGCACTTGCTTTCGCGACGTTGCTGTACGGAGCCTTTTAGAAAGCTTATTTCCCTCTATCTTTCTCTCTCCCTTCCTGTTCGCTATGCCGAATGACTGACTGGTTTAAAGTGAATCGAAACGGAAAAATAGCCTACAACGCTCACGAAACGTTTTCTGCGTTCTTTCCCGAATAATATCCTCCACGCTGAGCTCCGCTTGCAGTAATCGTAGCTAAAATGAACAGATCATTTGTTGAGCTCAAATACAGCATTAGTACCTAGTGCATCGTCCTCTACTTACTTTGCGCTGTTCCGTCTTGAACTGCTTATTCAGTGCAATGTCATCCTTATTTTCCTCCCGTCTGTCTTTGAGCGTTTTGACCGTATCGGCACACACGACGATACACTTCTTTATCGCATCCTGCCGGTGGTTGTAGCCTGACTCAAGCTGACCGTGCAGATCACGACACTTTGCTTCAGCATCCACCTGACCTTTGAACGATTCCGTCGGTATGGATGTGTTGAGGGCGTAGATAATTTTGTCATCAAGATCGCGCATCTTTTTCAGCTGTTCCTGTAAGTACAAGGGAACAAGGTTGAGTACGGTCGGAACGAAACCTAGCCGGCCCCGGGAAGTAGATGAGATGAGATTACACAATCTTGGTAACAGCAAATGCCTTTGCATTGACGACGACGGTGGCGCTAGTCAGTGTTTCTGTGCTTTACCTGAAATTGCGAGAAGTCGGCACATTCATACTTGAAACTCATTTCCACAGCTTCACGGGCAGTTTTGGGAGATTGTCGGGGAGGGTTTTGAGTTAGTATTTCTGTTAAAAATTGATCAAAAATACAACAATAACAGAAACAAGCGTGCGCTATGCAATTCGCCGACCAAAACTTTCACCTTCATTTGACAGCCGGTTTGACAATGGGCGCTGGAAAGCTTCAGGCACGCTTCTACTGGGAGATCGATAAAAAATTTATAAAAAAATATAATTTTCAGTAAAGAGTTATTGGGCATTCGTGCGTGAACTTTAATACTAAATCTATCATATATTTAGTAACAAAAACGGTTACTATTTATTTTAATTTGAACACATCTTCCAGCAACGATTTGAGAGTGTCAATTATTGCTCAAATTTATTATTTTGTTCCGCTAGAAAAATCGTCATACATCCGCTATAGCGATTTTCTTCAGGAAAACTTATTATTTGAAGAACTTTTACTAATTCTTCCTATCCGGACAACCACCGGGTGGCATGGCAACCAAAAAGCAAACGTGTCCCGCCACAATCCCACCGTGCATTTGCAAACAAACGTCAATAGCCGCCTTTGGCAGCTCATTTGACAGGTTCTGATGAACGTGAAAGTCGTGGTGTAAAATTTTCAGATTTCCTACGCTAATTTTGCAGCGAAAGTAAGTTTCCACGGCAATAAATCGACCTTTTCATACACGATTTCGATGCCCATCCGTAGTCCATTGATCCAGACAGCCAGTGAACGGTGTTCTACAGGCGCCACAATAGCGAAACACGAGTGTAGATCAATTCGTGTGGAAAACGATTTGTACGTAGTCGTACTGTGTGAGAGTGGGGTTCACTGCCAGCAAGTGTGCAACGAGAAAGGACGAGAAGGAGCGATATAAAAAAAACAGTGAAAAAAGACAAGATTTACTAATGTCATTCGTCTCACCCCACACTTCTCTAACCATGCTGCTCTGTCCCGCAATCGCGCTAAATATGGGCCTTTGCGAAAAAATGCATCTGCAGCAGGCGAGAATCACTCAGCTGCCCAGTGCGCACCGTCAGATGCCGAGAATGTCTCGCGACCGATACCGTCATCACTGAACGGCCAAGTCGCGTGTGCCTGCATGTGTTCGCGTGCATGTCACTGTGTATGTGCGCGCGTGCACACGGGCCAATGGGTGATGTGTGTTGTGTCATTTGGCCACTACTACTGCTGGATGTTGTTGCTTCGAAATCAATAGGGACAGCAAAAATTGCATTTCGTAAATCAATTAACAACAGCACGCTGTGACTAATGCTTTCGCTGTGTTTTGGGGTTGGCTCTTGTTGTGCTCCGTCTTACAGAAAATGTCCAACACAACGCATCGATATCGGTACAAAAATGTTGGCCTGGACTCAACAGAGATGCGGCGCCGGCGAGAGGAGGAAGGCATTCAGCTGCGAAAGCAAAAACGCGAACAACAGCTGATTAAGCGCCGTAACGTCAACGTGGCCGACGAGATCGATCAGGAAGCTATTCTTTCGGTAAGTAAATAAATGAAGCAGCTGCCCGGAATGGGGTTTTTTATCAAGCGTATTACACCTTTGGTTTTCTACCAACGTAGGATGAAACGACATCGACCGACAATCGGTCGCTCATACAGCCGGCCGTCATCGAGGCATTGTACAGTGAGAACGTCGAGGAACAGCTGATCGCCACACAGAAGTTCCGCCGGTTGCTTTCCAAAGAGCCGAACCCTCCCATCGATATGGTGATCAAAGAAAACATCGTGCCACGTTTGGTACAGTTTTTGGAAAACTCGCAAAACTCTACGCTACAGGTAATGGCGGTTGGCGTAAAGTTGGGTTAAAAAAAAGCGGTTCTAACTCCAACTCCACTTTCAGTTCGAAGCTGCCTGGGCACTCACAAACATCGCGTCCGGTACGTCAGAGCAAACGAGCGTGGTGATAGCGGCCGGTGCCGTGCCAATCTTTGTCGATCTTATGAAAAGCCCCCACGAGGATGTTCAGGAACAGGCGATCTGGGCGCTCGGTAACATTGCCGGTGATTCGCCCGAATGTCGGGACTGTGTGCTGGATCACGATGTGTTGGAACCTTTGCTAAGGTAAGTTGTGTCCGAATGTGTGTGTGTGTTTGTGTGCGATGAGGATGTGTGCTAATGCGAACTGAATTTTGCAGCGTCTTGAATACCTCTCGCCGGCTTACACTAACGCGCAATGCTGTCTGGGCCCTGTCGAACATGTGTCGGGGCAAGAACCCGCCGCCCGATTTCGCGAAGGTCGGGAAATGCCTTCCCATCCTTTCACAACTAATGTTTCACAACGATGTGGAGGTGCTGGGTGATGCTGTGTGGGCTGTCAGCTACCTGTCCGACGGTTCGAACGACAACATCCAGGCCGTCATAGATGCGGGCTGCTGTCGGCGTTTGATCGAGCTTCTTTCGTAAGTGTGAATGATCATATGTATGCTGGGATCATACCGGATTTCAGGATTTCTTTCGAACCGCAATGTCACCATTTCGGGTGGTTATGTCAGATGTTATGGGTTACATTGCAAGTTTGGACTTATGCCAAAATTTTTCAAAATCATGTCGATTTTACCAAACCAGCACAAACAAGAGATAATTAACTTCATCTATCATAAATCAAGAAAAATTTGCTCAGACAACAACAAAAATGTTGAGATACGCAAAAAGGTTTTGGTAGCCAAATTTATTCACGTAAACACCGATGGACGAATCAGGCTCTGGGAATTCAAAATGTTATGATCTCGCTATAGACTCACATTCCTAGTGAAAATAATAGTCCTTATTGGACTATTATATTATGGAAAATAATAGTCCTAGTTTAAAATAATGCAAAATTAAGAATTAGAGAAGACATGTCTAACTAATGGTTTGAGACAGCATTCAATTCCTCCCTCTTCAATTAATGTGAACAAAAATAATTGTTTTTTGATCAGAATGGTCTGGCCATATTGTTAAGAAAATTGGTTTCTTCTTTATGATTCGCAGCTATATTGGATTATTGATATTTTGAGCTTTGGCTATATCTAAACAGTGCTAGAAAGCTAGCGAAGGTGCTGCACAAAAAACCTTACATCATCACAAGACGATATTTCATATGCGATATAAAATATACAATATTTTATGTAAAAAACATGTTAACATTTTCGGATATTTTTTTATCTACAATTTTTAGATAAAAAAGAGAAAAAATCGTCAAAAACTTGTTTGCAGTCGTTGAGTGATAAGAACATGTTCCGCAGATAAGGCAAGGTCGCCTGATGATTTACTTTCCCATTCGCAGGCATAGCCACAATAACGTGGTGTCCGCGGCACTTCGGGCCGTTGGCAACATCGTCACCGGCAACGATACCCAAACGCAGCTGATCCTGAACTGCAATGCCTTACCCTCGATCCTGGAGCTGCTCAGCTCGCCGAAGGAGGCGGTCCGCAAGGAAGCGTGCTGGACCATCTCGAACATTGCGGCCGGCAACCGGAACCAGATTCAGGCCGCAATCGATGTCAACATCTTCCCGAGTATCATCGAGCTGCTGCAGAAGGCGGACTTTAAAACTCGGAAAGAAGCGGCCTGGGCCATCACGAACGCAACGAGTGGCGGTACGGTTCAGCAGATCAAGTATCTGGTAAGATGGTCTTCGAATGGGCTGATTTAGTGTGTGTGTGTGTGTGTGTGTATCTGGGGCGGTTTAAACATTTTTTTACTCCATCTTTTCGACAGGTTGACGTCGGTTGTATACCGCCCATGTGCGAGCTGCTGACCGTGATGGATCCGAAAATAATTACCGTCGCACTGAACGGGTTGGAAAACATTCTGAAGGTGGGCGAAGAACAGCGAACCAAACCGAACCCGTACGCCGTCATGATCGAGGAATGTTACGGTAGGTGTAGCGATCACCCCGGTTGGTGCTCTTTCTTGAGATGATCACATCTTTTTACGATTTTTTTTTGCTTTCTTCCCTTGCTTTCCTTCCATCCCCTCGAGCAGGTCTCGACAAGCTGGAATTTTTACAATCGCACCAGAACAATGATATTTACGAGAAGGCATTTAGCATAATCCAAAAGTACTTTAGCAACGACGACGAGGATTTGGCGGTGGCCCCAAGCACGGATAACAATCAGTTTCAGTTCAACGCAGACCAGTCGGTGCCAATGGATGGGTTCCAGTTTTAATGTCCTTCCGTGCCCCATCCGCCCCACCCCGTGTTTCTTTTTCTCTCCCCTTTCTACGCGTCGAAGTTCGTTTCGTTTCTGCGATTTTTTATATGTCTTAGAATTTGAATTTTGTGAAAATGCTTTCAAAAACAGACACAAAATACCGAGAGGTAGAGAGAGAGAGAGGATAAGAAAACGGAACCGGATACACGTGATTACTCCACAAAAAAAAACATTCAGACGGATTCAAAACAAAAAAAAAACCTATACACCCCCGTACACATATACATACAAAACACCTTCAAAAGTAGTCGGTAGTTTTACAAATGATAAATATAATCCTGTAAAGTAAAAAAATACGTTAAAACACAGACACTGCAAGAAAAACAAGAACTAAAGAACAGACAGATAGTAGGGGATTAAGAAATGCGCGCTATCCATCATGCTGATGATGATGAAAAAAGCTTATCTAATTTATTTTACTTCCCAGGCCTCTTAACCTTGGGACAGGTCCCTCTTTCATTCCTTTTTTGCATGCCCATCCCCCTTTTTTTGTACATCTGACGCTTTGCCAGAGAGAGAGAGACTCTTCCAAGTAACACAATTGATAGCAAAACAGACCGACAAACGCTGCAACAATCCAGCAGCTGTATAGAGAGCGCCAACAACAATAGGACACCTTTTTTCCAACAAACGATGTAAGGAAACGTTACTACACTGTGAGATATATATATGCATAAATTTAAATGTTTTTTAACTTAACTTAACATCCCGCTTCCTTTTTCTGACTGTGCCTGCCTATCCCTAAAAGCTCGTTTGGAGAGCAAACAACGATCCTACTTTAGGTCCTGATACCTGGCCCGAATCTGTGTATAGAGTTGCTCTCATCTTAAGTTAGGACAACTTCTTTTTTAGTTAATATGTGAAGTTTAATCTGATTTATAGAGACTAGGAGTCGTAGCAATATTCTGAGCTCTCACAAGTCCAAGAACTACTCTTTCACTTTTCTTCAATTTATTTATGTTTGAGGATGGCGGCTCTCTGCCGTATTGTCTATTTCACTTTTAATTTATTTATTTACAATTGATTATTACGGTCCAGTGCCGTATAGTCGTCTTTCACTTTTAACTTGTATTAATTTTTTTTCGCTTCCGATCTTTTGCAATTTGCAGGCTTTTTTGAAGAACTAAATCTGGATGCATCAGAGGTTCTCAAAATCGAAAAATTTACCAACAAACGGTGAAGTCGTAAGCTTACTACAGCCTCCTTGTGTTGTGTTCCACGGACTTGGAAAAGTTTATGGGGCTTCGTGGCACAGTTATATATCTACGTTCAATGCGAGCGATGATTTAAGCTTTTGAAGGAATCCGTTAGAAGAACATTGGTGTATGTAGATTTGAGGAGCCATGTAGTCAGACTCTTCAGGGAAGACTCTTGTTGAATGATGTTTGGATGACGAGGACTCTGCGACTTATAGGTAATGATGCCCGATACTACTACTCTGTGAAGCTTTTGGAGATTAGTAGTCGCATTTTATTAAACCTTTGTTGTTGACTGTTAGCTCCGAAGGGACATGCCAGTACACCAACAATCCTGGTTGAGGCATAAATCTTTGAATGACAAGCTTTGATTTATCGTTCTTGGCGTAACGACCTTCAATTCTAGGCCATATTAGTCACATGCCGGCATCGTATTAGAAATCAGGATAGGCAGTACTTCCCTACGGCAAATGGGATTCGATGTGTTCTACACATATTTCACACTTTGTAGGCTTTCATCAAACGATGTTAGACCACATTTATTGTTTATTTTGTAAAGTAAAAGCGTAGTTCTTGGATAGCTTTAGGTGCCCCTTCTTGGCTGATAGCAACTGTAAAGCTTTCGAACAAAAGTATCCGGACAGTTTGTTCAATGAGACCGGATGAGCTACCGCGATTGGCATTATGGTACACGGGTTGTTATAGACCAACTTTGCGCTTTGCTTTGTAAGTTATACAAGATGATCTTGTGATGTGTGAGAACGAAATGAAATTTTGTATCCTTTCCTTCCCTCTCCGTACTTCCGTTTCCGTTGTTTGTCTTTTACCTTACATTGACCATAGACTTCCACCGCACAATAGACTTTCCCTGTCTGGACGAAACCAGCAAACCGCTGGGTAACGTCTCTCAGAGAGAGAGAGAGAAAAAAACAAAAACTCCCCAATCCCACGAGCAGGAGAGTCAACGTCTGATGGTGGAAGACACTCTGTTTGCTGTGCACCACAGACTACGGAACATGCGCGTGCATGTCCTCCGCATATGATTCGTAAAGCAAACCAAGCAAACAGGAAAACAAAACAAAAACCAAACCTAAATTAACAATAAAATATTCACCATTTATCTCTTGGAAGTGATGATGCGTTCTTTATTCATTCCGTTGTTTCCGGCGCATTCAACAGCTGCTGCAGCTCTTTGATGTACGCAAGTTGCTTTGCTTTGCGCAGTTTTACGGATCGATTATATCTAGACGCCTCATCTGCCTGGGTTTTCAGCAACACATTAAGTGCATGCAGTTTGGCTCTCCAAATTCGCACTGAATTTCTCGATTTTACTTGGTTCTCGGTCTGTTTCGGTGTCCTGGTCGTTGCTGGTGTGTACTGCTGGGACATCGTTTTGATGCATGTATGTGACACCTCGATCGGGCGTGTCACCATGACGCTGGAGAAATATTTCTGGCGGTGATTGAACGATTTTGGCTGCAATAAAACCGTCCACGAATCTGGATTCTTCTTGATCGGTTCTTGGAGATTGTTGGAAGCTGAAAGAAACACCAAATCGTTTTTACTGGTGATGATCTTTACGACCGTGATGATGGAGATTTACATTCTGCGGACTGTGGTTCATGCTCCATTGCAGAAGGGACGAGAAAATTCATGGTCTTTTCGTTGTGATCCGAGCCAAACGCGTAAAAGCGTGCCCTGCCTATTGCGTGTGTCTCTCGAAAGTACTGCGCCGTTTGACAACTTGTTTACGCAGCGCGTGTTGCGTAGGAATCTGTCAAACGTTTGGAGTGCTTCGTTCCAAGAATTGAAAAGCTATAAACAATCAAGCGTTCTGTGAATATCGAATGTAAACATATTCTATGTTTTTGCGTGTAGCCGTCGTTTTCGTGTATTTATGAGTTCATTATCATCATCATGTTGGCCTGCTCTTTTAAAGAGCATGTCGTCGTGACATGCCCCGGTCAACAATAGATCTCCAGGAAACTCGATCCCTGGCTGCAGCTTCCCATCGGTGTAGGCACCCAATCTCCGATAGGTTACCCTTCACCTGATCCAGCCAACGAACTCGCTGTGTTCCCCGACGCCTCGTGCCGAACTGGGGGTCGCTGACGAATACCTTCGTGGCGGGGCATGAGTCCGGCATATGAGGATGCATGCCCCAGGTAGCATATCCAGCCGGTCTTTGCTACCGTCAGGATTTCCGGTTCTCCGTGTAGCTCAGCAAGCTCGTGGTTCATCCTTCTCCTGCACACTCCATGCTCGAACACACCGCCAAAGATGGTCCGGAGGGTGCGACGCTCAAACACGCCAAGAGCGTTTGCATCCTCCGCTCGGATGGTCCAAGACTCGTGGCCATATAGGACCACCGGGCGAATCAGTGTGCGATATATCTCACATTTCGTAGTGTCTCGAAGTCTTCTGGATCTCAGCAGACGGTGAAGGCCGTAATAGGCACGATTCCCCTGAACAATGAGTCTCCGGATTTCGCTCCTGACATCGTTATCCGAAGTTACGACAGTCCCAAGATAGCAGAACTCCTCTACTCGGGCTCTTTCACGATCAGAACCTCCAGCAAGCAGGTATTTCGTCTTCGTCGCATTGATCATCAATCCAATTCTTGATGCTTCTTGGAAGGTATGACACCTTCCAATGCTATATTGAACAGTAGACAGGAGAGTCCGTCCCCTTGCCTCAGACCGCTGTGAGATTCGAACGATTCTGATAGCATGTTCGATACTCTCACTTTGCACTGCACCCCATTCATGATGGCCTTTAACAGCTGGATCAGTTTTCCAGGAAAGTGGTGCCACTGCATTATGTTCCATAGATCATTTCGATCTATGGTACCGTAGGCCGCCTTGAAGTCGATAAACAGATGGTGCTTAGGGATTTGGCGTTCCCGGCGTGAACAAGTAAGCGCATCTTGGAGGACTCTCCACATCGGAGACCGACCGGACCGGAGGACTGAAGTTTTGATCCCTTTCGAACCATTCCACCGTAGAGAGAACGGGGGTTACAACTACGTGGTATCAGCAAGTAAGCAATTAGATGGTCAGCATGACCTTAAAAGGTCGCTTAGCCAAGAAGAAGAATGGTATTGACCGTTTATGTGATCGCTGTACGATCGACCAGGAAATCGTTTGGGATAGGTCCTATTACAGAGCGGTGTGTGGGATTGAACTGTGGATCACGAAGGGAATGAGAATATACATAGCAAACAATCGATTGCAGCAACGATGGTGCATCAACACAGAGTACAGAAGAAGCGAGACAATGAAGAAGGATTGATCAGTGGATTGACGTGATTAAAATCATCAAGCAGTACTCCAACAGCCTGACCAGCAAGTAGAATCCAACTTGACCAGCAAGTAGAATAATAGCTTGAGGCATATAGGATCAGTGAAATCGCAGGCAACACTATTCCATAATAAAAGGGTTTTCCGAGCAGTGAAGATGAGAACAGTCGTATGGTATAGGGACAGAGGTAGATCTTCCCTGGTTCTCAAGGGGTTCCAAGCTGATCCGTTCGAAAATGGAGGAGTCTTGGTGGGATTTTCTACAAAAAATGCACGACTCAAGGACGCATCCAACGATATGCGGATCATTCCGATCGGATCAAAATTGAGCGAGTTGTCGCCGATTTTCCACGGGCTAATCTGATCCCAGAAACTATCGGAAAATTCTGCCAGCAACATTCCCGTGAAAAATCGGCGATAACTCGCTCAGTTTTGATCCGATTGAGAACGTCCCGATATCGACCCGTCGATCGTCACGTCGACGGTATGTAGAATGTCCCGATCGGACCAGGATTAACCAAGTAACCGTCGATTTTCAACGGAAATGCTGTTTTTTCCGCAATAACTGGGTGAAGGGATGGAGGGATCGGGTCGTGGTGTTCGAAAAAACGATGAGCGGGCTAAAGACGCATCCAACGGTATGTGGAACGTTTCGATCGGACTAAAACTACGCAAGTTATCGCCGATTTAGCGATCCGATTAGAATGCTGTTTTTTCCCCAAAAACTGGGTGAAGGGATGAAGGGATCGGGGAGGGATTTTGGACAAAACGAAGCGCGGCTCCAAGACGCATCCAACGGTATGCCGAGTTTCCCGACAGGACTGCAAATGATCGAGTGAGCACGAGAATGCTGTTATTTTCCGCAATAACTGGGTGAGGGGGTGAAGGGATCGGGTTGGGGTGTTCAGCAAAAACATGCGTGGCCTCAAGACGCGTACAACGGTATGCCGAAAGCCAGGATTGGACCAAAAATGGGCAAGCTATCGCCGATTTTCCACGGGAATTCTCTTATTTTCCGCAATAACTGGGTGAGAGGGTGGAGGGATCGGGTTGGGGTGTTCAGCAAAAACATGCGTGGCCTCAAGGCACATCTAACGATATGCCGAAAGCCAAGATTGGACCAAAATTGGGCAAGCTATCGCCGATTTTCCACGGGAATCCTCTTATTTTCCACAATAACTGGATGAGGGGGTGAAGGGATCGGGTTGGGGTGTTCAGCAAAAACATGCGTGGCCTCAATACGCATCTAACGGTATGCCGAAAGCCAGGATTGGACCAAAAATGGGCAAGCTATCGCCGATTTTCCACGGGAATCCTCTTATTTTCCACAATAACTGGATGAGGGGGTGAAGGGATCGGGTTGGGGTGTTCAGCAAAAACATGCGTGGCCTCAAGACGCATCCAACGGTATGCCGAACGCCAGGATTGGACCAAAAATGGGCAAGCTATCGCCGATTTTCCACGGGAATCCTCTTATTTTCCGCAATAACTGGGTGAGGGGGTGAAGGGATCGGGTTGGGGTGTTCATCAAAAACATGCGTGGCCTCAAGACGCATCCAACGGTATGCCGAAAGCCAGGATTGGACCAAAAATGGGCAAGCTATCGCCGATTTTCCACGGGAATCCTCTTATTTTCCGCAATAACTGGGTGAGGGGGTGAAGGGATCGGGTTGGGGTGTTCAGCAAAAACATGCGTGGCCTCACGACGCATCTAACGGTATGCCGAACGCCAGGATTGGACCAAAAATGGGCAAGCTATCGCCGATTTTCCACGGGAATTCTCTTATTTTCCGCAATAACTGGGTGAGAGGGTGGAGGGATCGGGTTGGGGTGTTCAGCAAAAACATGCGTGGCCTCAAGGCACATCTAAAGATATGCCGAAAGCCAAGATTGGAACAAAATTGGGCAAGCTATCGCCGATTTTCCACGGGAATCCTCTTATTTTCCACAATAACTGGATGAGGGGGTGAAGGGATCGGGTTGGGGTGTTCAGCAAAAACATGCGTGGCCTCAATACGCATCTAACGGTATGCCGAAAGCCAGGATTGGACCAAAAATGGGCAAGCTATCGCCGATTTTCCACGGGAATTCTCTTATTTTCCGCAATAACTGGGTGAGAGGGTGAAGGGATCGGGTTGGGGTGTTCAGCAAAAACATGCGTGACCTCAAGACGCATCTAACGGTATGCCGAACGCTTGGATCGGACTAGGAATGGCCGAGTTATCGCCAATTTTCCATGGGAATGCTGCTGGCAGATTTCCTCCCCCCTCTCCCCCACCCAGGTGTTGAAAAATACCCGTTAGTTCCATTTAATATTCAAAACCATTTTTTAGAGGTATTTTTAAAAGATAGTTCAAGAAAGAAATAAAAATGTGACTAAAAAACTTCAAATGGAAAGACAAACTTAATTTCGATCGGAAAAATATTTATCGTGACGGAAAGAAATAATTTTCTGACCACTTTTCAAACTTCCATTTGCTACCTTCTCGAATTCATGTTCTCCTGTTACTCCTGGTCGAATTTTGCCGCATCGAAAACCGACCAATTTTGGCACAAAAATCCGGCCCGGAGCGACTGATACTAACAGGAGAACATGATTTCGAGGAGGTAGCTCGGGTCGGCTAAAAAATTGCAAATCCAAATTTAAAATCCAAAATCAGTTGTAAAATCCCGCGGCAAAATTTAAAGTTGAATTCCAAACTTAAAATTTCCAACTCAAATTTAAATTGGATTTCGAAAATTAAAACTGGATTTGGAATTTTTTGGCCGACCCGAGCTACCTCCTTGAAATCATGTTCTCCTGTTAGTATCAGTCGCTCCGGGGCGGATTTTTGTGCCAAAATTGCTCGGTTTTCGATGCGGCAAAATTCGACCAGGAGTAACAGGAGAGCATAAATTCGAGGAGGTAGCAAATGGAAATTTAAAAAGTGGTCAGAAAATTATTTCTTTCCGTCACGACAAATATTTTTCCGTTCGAAATTAAGTTTGACTTTCCATTTGAAGTTTTGTTAGTCACATTTTTATTTCTTTCTTGAACTATCTTTTAAAAATACCTCCAAAAAATGGTTTTGAATATTAAAGGGAACTAAGGGGTATTTTCCAACACCTGGATGGGGGAGGGGGGAGGAAATCTGCCAGCAGCATTCCCATGGAAAATCGGCGATAACTCGGCCATTCCTAGTCCGATCCAAGCGTTCGGCATACCGTTGTACGCGTCTTGAGGTCACGCATGTTTTTGCTGAACTCCCCAACCCGATCCCTTCACCCCCTCACCCAGTTATTGCGGAAAATAACAGCATTCTCGTGCTCACTCGATCATTTGCAGTTATGTCGGAAAACTCGGCATACCGTTAGATGCGTTTTTGAGTCGCGCTTGGTTTTGTCCAAAATCCCTCCCCGATCCCTTCATCCCTTCACCCAGTTTTTGGGGAAAAAACAGCATTCTAATCGGATCGCTAAATCGGCGATAACTTGCCGTCCGTTTTAGTCCGATCGAAGCGTTCCACATACCGTTGGATGCGTCTTTGGCCCGCTCATCGTTTTGTCGAACACCCCAACCCGATCCCTCCATTCCCTCAAACAGTTATTGCGGAAAAAACAGCATTCACGTGGAATTTAAACGTTAACCGCACATCTTTTTGTCGAACATCTCACCCCAATCCCTCCATCCCATCCCCCCGCTCAATTATGTATTCCATAAAGGGTTTCTCTGTGGAAAATCGGGGATAACTAGCTCATTTTTAACTGACTTCGTGCATCGTAGGAATCTGATACGTGCTTCAAACTGAGAAATTTAAATAAAAATTTCAAATTTTTGGAAATATTTCAAACACTTTTGATATGAACTTTTCTGCGCCTACCAATATGCAATCCGCTCTACAGGTTTAAAAAGCTTTAGCGATCCATAATTTGTTAAGCTTTTGTTTCTGTACGCCGCAAAATATGCAAACCGCATATAACTTGGCGGTGTTTTTTTTACCAACTGAGCCAAATTCGATGTTTTTGCGTCAAAACGCTACCTCCTGCACTAGTATGCTTTCCTGTTACTCGAAATCAAATTTTGGTGTAAAATTTCGCTACGCTTTCCGGTACAAAACGATTTTGGGGGATAATTTTTCTTCATAGGAGGGAGGAAATAATTTGGCTGCGATCTAATTTGATCTAATACAATCTAATTTGTAATGAAAATGTATTTCTTTCATTTTGGATAATAAATTTAATTTGGCATGAAATTTTTCTTTCTTTCCTTGTTGAGAATAATAAATGTAAGGACGATGGTAAACTAATATAATGATTATTCGGAGAATCTTTTTTTGTGCGCGATAGAGGATTTAATTATAAAGTTATCTATATTAAATTCGAAGAAGATGAAAAAGATAAGCTTACTTTAATACACTTACCTTATTATTTGCTTGTTTTTCCTTTTCTTTCAAACCAAAACTTCACTACCTTTAAATAATAACAACTTTCATTGAATTTGATGATTATTATTCATTTTTATTACATTACACAATTTTCCTAACTCCTAGTAAGCAATAACAGGACATTGTTTGTTAGCGAGAATTAAGTGTTGTTTTGTTGGGGTTTTTTTTCACCTCTAAATGTACAATGTGCCGTAATTTATATTATGACTATCGTTTATACTCGTATTTTAATATACAGAAAGGCCACAGGTTGTGTTTTGTTTATTGTGCTTAATTATTTAACACACACACACCACTACTAGCGTTTTCTTCCACTGGTCTTAGATGTGATTGGAAAAGAAATAAATAAAAGCGTAACAAACTATAGAAAAAACTATGTATCGTTTTGTAGGCGTATATTTAAATAGTTTCTCCTCTATCTTTCTTTACAAGCTTTATAACGCAACCTCTTTATAAGGTCGAGCAACCTAAAGCATCCTTCTTTTTTTTATTTAAATCGGTTAACTTGGTAGAGAGAACACTGTTAGCGGGAAAAGCAATGTAAATAAAAATACCCGCGTTTAAGCAATGGTAAAAATATTAATTGAAAGAGAAAGAGAGAGAGAGAGAAAAAGAGAGAGAGAGAGAGAGAGAAAATTGTTTCATTTTTACATTGTTTTATTCGTTTTTTTTTGTTGTTGTTTGTTTGTTTATTTCGTTTATGTTTTATTTAAAGAATTTATCTTTTTGTTTATTAGCTTTAATTTTAGTGGGTGTGTGATTTCTATGCTTTACTCCCTTCCTCTTTCGTAACTCTTTCCGCACCGTTTTATACAGGTGTATCATTTATGAATATGATGTTATGATGTTTTGCTGCTTTTCTATCCCTTCCTTTTGTGGTTTTGATAACAAATAAATAATTTGAAAGCAAGACGTTACGAGAGGCGCGCCTTTTGACCATCCTTCGGGTTCACATATTCGTGACACTGTGACACAGTGTATGTGTGTTTTGGTAAAGGAGAAGGTTTAGCAGTGTCCCAATTTGTTACCTTTGCTGTTTTCCTCTGTTTTCTTCTTTCTTCTCTACTCCGTTTTCAACCGTTTTCTTTTCTGTGTATACTGGCTATCAAATTTACATAGGTTATCGTATCCTGGTAGGTTTTCTCATGACATGTCTCGATCACACACACACGCACACAAAAAATCCCGATTGTTTGTTGATATATTTTTTTCCCTCCCGCTAACGATTCACTTATAAAGCTAAAAAGGCAAACGCAATACAAGAAATAACACACGAAAGAGAGATTTGCATCGGATAGGATAGACGGGCGGGCAGAACAGAGCATATGTAACAAGTGTTTCGGGTAAACACAAGCGGTAACAACATTGGCATCTAGAAGGTACCATCATGAAATGACTAAACGGGCATTGCGAGTGTATCTGCACAGCCCACTCTCTCTCTCTCGTGTAACGCGCGTGTGATTTAAACATTATTAATCGATTTTTTATTTATTTGCCCTACAGCTGCTGCGGTTTAAACACAAAAAAACAACGGCAAAATTTGGCCACAGCGCAGCTCTATCTGTGTGTGTGTGTGATTTTGTGTATTATTTGATAGTAAAAAGGCATCTTCAGTGAATATAGGCCGTTCTCGCATACGCTACACACACACACGTACACACACGTTTACTAAAACATCATATCATATGCTTTCGTTCCTTTCTTTCTTTTCCTCATATCAAAATCCACTCACGCACACACGCTCACACTCATCCTCGTCCTTGCAAATATCATCTTTCTTTCTTTCTGTCTAACTACACATCGTTTTTATCTTACTACGCGCGTTTTGCAAAGCTTTTTTTTTCTTTTGTTTTGTTTCTTTAAATATGCTTAAATATGTGTGTCACCAGGGTCGCTTGCAAACACAAAACTGCTTCTGCTTCTTTTTCTTCTTCTTAGAGGGGGAGGGAAGCGGGAAGGAAAGGAAAACGCTACTTTTCTTCATCATGATGGCTCTGTTAACGGCTCTTTTAAAAACAAACGCAATCGAATACTTCTACTTTGCTTGCTTGCGTACATACATTCACAAGAGAAGAAGAAAGATTTCTTAATACACATAGAGACAAAATACAGATAGAAAAACAAAAAAAAAAAAACGATCGAACAGGATAAATAATTTAAACGAGCGATGATCATCCTTCATCGTTCATAGTGGGTCGAAAGATACCGCTTCGTGGATGCCTCCACTCGTGGGGCCTCATCCAGGCTGGATCCTTCCAGCGATAGCGAACGATGAAGGAAGATGTTGATGAAACTGATGACGATGATGATGACGAGAAGAGGATAAGATGATTATGGCGTTCGCTTCAGCGTTTACATCAGCTTCTGCTTGGCGCACTCGGGACAGATGACGTCCTGCTCGTCGGTGATGAAACCGCGCCCAACCAGCGACGTTTTGCACATGGCACAGATGAAGCAATCGTTGTGCCAGTGGCGATCCTCGAACGAGATGAAGCGCGTACCACCAATGCCTACGTTTGTGGGGTAAAAAAAAGAAGAAGAAATGTTACCGATGTTACAATAAGGACGTGACCTTCTTCTTCTTCTCCGGGAGAGTTCGAGCGGCACAGCGCGGCACAGCTACTCACCAGTGATGGGCTTGGTACAGGAGGTGCATCTCTTCGCGAACAGCTCACCGAAACATTCGGCACAGTACGGTTTCTCGTCGCGGCTGGTAAAGCGCTGGCCGGCTAGCGACACCTGGCAGTGCGTACACGTGAAACACTCACGGTGCCACGGTTCGTTCTTGTACGTTACACCGCCGCTAGTGATGATCTGGAAGAGGGAATAACATTGTTACCATCTTCGGGTCGGGATTAATTTTTCGCACACACTTACCTTCTTGCATTTGATGCATCGGGTGGCGTACTTTTCCTCGTAGCAGCCAGCACAGTAAATTTCCTGCTCGCGAGGAATAAACGATTTCGTGCCGATTGCGGTTTTGCACACGCAGCAGCAGAAACACTTCTCGTGCCATTGTCTGGTTTTGTACTCCATCTTCTTCGTGCCTGGTGAAGAGGGAAGAGTAGAAAGAAAAAGAATTCAAATTAATTGAAAGGTTAGACAATACGGCATTGGACCGTCATAATCGATTGTAAATAAATAAATAAATAATTGAAAGGTTAATTACGATTCTAGTATTTACAGTTACAATAAAACATAATTCTTATCTGTCTGATGTGATCTAAAGTGCCTCAAGGGTTAAGGAATTTCTTAGTCAAAATGGCGTTTTCAAACCAGACCCCATAACGCCTACCAAGAGAACTCGTCGTCCAAACGACTACAAGTTTTTAGAGACCCGCATTCAAAAAGGACCTTTCTATCGAATCGAAGAACTAACGAAGGACCTCATCCAACAAGATATATTGTAATTAAAGAAGTCTATCGGGACTCTAGATATCTAGGGACGGTTCTTGTTTGTGAAAGGTTCTTGTTTTATAGGAGATCTTGGTATACAAGAAGCCTTAAAAGGATTTTTTTTCTCCACAAGCCTCCTTATGTTTGGACCTTCCATTGGCATACAGGGTGACTGACCGAACGTGGATTGGATATAGGTTTGATGACGCATTTCTTGTAGTAAAGCGTAAACCATTTTAAAACTTCTAAAAATATTTTACATATCATCCATATGATCTTTAATTGTGGAATCTAATCTTTAGTTTCGATATTAAAAGATCCATCTGGAACGATGTTTTTTTTATTAAAACCAACTTTTGATTACCCTTTATTTTAAATTTGGGTTGCTTTAAGAGAAAATCAGTATGAAGTTAATTTTTGTGATGCTCAATTACTGTAAATGACAGATTTACTATGCTTGGAGCAGTTCGATCGAGATTCCAAGTCATATTAATCTTTTCTCTTTTTTTTCTCGGATAAAAATGGTTTTGTCTTTAAGAGAACCACTTTCATGTTTGGAAGAAGAAGAGAATACCCTTCGCCTTTGCTACGGATATTAGTTCCGCACCCCAGTAGTGCTTCCCCGCTTCGTCAGTTAAATACTTCTCCTGGCAAGTGCAGGAAAAATGGTTAACAACGTCCTGAGCGATACTTGAGACGCCCGCCGTCCCTAACGCGTTGTCAGCAGATACGTGGTTCCACTGGCAGGAACTAGTTCTGGTCGACCACGAGGAAAAAGCCTATCCATCCAACTAGATCTGACAAGGTACCAGGAGTTCGGGATCGATCACCTTTTCGCGAAATCGACCCACCAACTGCGGATTCTTGCATCCGGTTTATTCCCGACAGTAACAACAACTACAAATCGTATAGTTTGACAAAAAAGACAAAAAGTTAACGTCCATATCGCATCTTACAGTTAATCCTCCTCTTGACTTACCGACCTTCTAGGACCTTCACGCCGGCCATCTAGTTACTAGACTTACACTTGGATGCTTGGATAGTCAGTCCTAACTACTGGGAAACGGTCCAGTATTTTGTTATTTGTTATTTTATTTGTTGAATTCAACGGACCTTATGTGGCCCCCTTGAAGCGTCTTTTTCTACGTTTTACATTTACAGTTAACATTTACATTTTTAAAATTTAACAAGTAATTGGCCGCACTGTACGTATACAATTAAGGAACGCAGAGCGTGACAGGTCTGGTTGAAAACGATCACACACGGCGTTGAATTCGCGGCACATGACGAGGAACGGATCAGAGGCGCCAAAACGAGTACGAAGTTCCCCTACGTCAAAAAGTGATTTAGTACGGAGCGATCTAGCCGGGGAGTAAATGTTGATTGCAGAGAGCATCGCCGGTGAGTCGATACGATTGTCAATTAGGCCAAGTAAAGCGCAACGTCTATTGTAGTCCACCTGGACACTTCAGCCACGTAGTGCAAACCGTGTAAATTTACGCAGGGCCACCACACCACGGATGAATATTCCACCACAGACCGAACTAAGGAGCAGTACAGCATCTCAACGTCAAACGTGTCGGTAAGATCGCGCGCAAGCTTCTTCAGAATGCCAACTAGTTGATTATCCTTAGCGACGATGTGCTCTAGCTAGTCATGGAAGCTCAACTTATCGTCAAGGAGCACTCCTAGATCTCTGACGCAGCTTTTACTGACAAGGGCAGTGTCGTTAATGGCATACGTGCAGATTAAGGAATTACGCTTTCTGGCAAACGCAATTGTCGACGAATATCTCCAAGTCATTCGTACAGCACCAGGATTGGAACGCGCTGAGAGCATTCTAGAGATGCAGCTGATCTTCCTGGTTGCGTATTGGTAGGTACAATTTAGGAGGAAGCACACGTATGACGTCGTTCAGGAATATTACGAAGAGAAGCGGACCAAGGTTGCTCCCTTGTGGTATTCCTGAAGTCCCGTTGATGCTTCGAGAGGTTTGGTCCTCCATCTTCACCCGGAGGTAGGTCCCGGAAGGCCTTGGCCTTCCGCCAACCTGAAGCTTGGCGAGCAACAACGAAGGCGGAACACTGTCAAAAGCTGCCTTGATGTCCGTATAAATCGCATCGATTTAAAGGCCTGCATCGATGGCCTTGTGGCAGGTGCTGATAAACCCAACCAGATTGGTGGAAGCCGAACGCTTGGGGAAAACCCGTGCTGAGCGATGCTGAGGTAGTTTGAGGCACCAGCAAGAAGTGGCTCGTACATAATTAGACGCGTCAATAATTACCGTTAATATTCATTTCATATTTTATAAATGTTAGAGCCTTTTTAACAAACAGTTACACAAATCTTCCATTTCACACTCCATCCGAAGTCTTACTATTCAAAAAATGAGACACAAAAATGAGACACAAAAATGAGACACAGCAAATCCGAAAATATAAACACATTTGTTACAAAATATACATTGCTATTATGGAATATGCAAGCAAAATAAAAAATAATTAGTCTGGTATAGCGTTGTGCTTAGAAGCTCTTCTTAAAGAAGAGAGGGCATCTGCGAACTAACTTGTAAGAGTTGAGGCCTCGCGGTAGCACTTCGCTCACTCAGGGCGAAGTGCTTGAAGAGAGTGAAGAGCTACCTCCTCAGGGCGATGCTAAGTAAAGTAAAACGTGACCAAATTTTGTCTCGCCAATGACGAAAATATTTTTTTTTCTGCTAGTGAAATAGATACACTGAATTTGAGAAGAGTGGGGAGCTACCTTAGGATGAGCGCAGTCAGAGTCTTCAGCTTATTAAGGTTGAGCCTTCCGGTAGATTTCGAGATTCTAACTCAACACTACTCATGTGCTTATACTCAATTCCACCAGTGTACTATCTATCTATCTATCACCAATAATCCATCCATTCTAGACTGGATCCTCTAGTAATGCCACACCTTGGTCCACGTGAATCAAATAAACGGCCACTTCAAAACCTCACTGTGGTGCGCAAATACAAACACAAATACTTCAGTTAAGCAGCCACACATTGCAGCATTCGAAACAACTTCCAAGTCCAAGTTTTCCTATTAGGCCTGGGGACGCGTGGACTTTTAACCATCGGTGGATCGATTAAAAAGCCCCGCACGTGGAGCAATGTGTTGCGCATCCATCCCGAAACGGAGTGTGGTTGTTGTTGTGTTTCGTCACATGCTACCACCTCGATGGCCGTTGCAAACATCAATACACACTCTGATTATGTCAACACGGCTTATCTTGTGTGTCTGCTGTGTGTGGAGTTGGGCGCCTCCATTAATACGCAAAACAAGCGGAATTTTGTTTACTATTTACACGCCACAATCACAAACGGACGACGTACAATGTACAGCGTGCATATGGGGGCATAAGGTCGAAGAAATCAAGAAATACCAATTCGGAGTGGTTACGAATGAAGTACCATCCCCAAAAAAGGCACATTCTTCTTGCAAAAAGGGAAAACGAACTGCGTCGGGGTTAAGTCTACCACCCACCCACTCCACCATTTCGGAAAGGGCCGATTGATTATGATTCATCGTTATTCATCAACCGTAAAAGGAATCGAAAGAAGTGCGCTAGCGCCACTTCCGTTCACATCGTCATCGTCATCATCATCCCTCATCACGATAGGTACGAAGAGGGCCTAATAAATTGCCCGTGTGCCATGGAGAAAGAGCAAAAACAGGGTGGAACCAATCAATGATCAATTCGTCGTTTATTTGCTCGTCTCCGCGTACTGTTGTCGCGTACTGGTTGGAGCATGATCTTCTCTCGTCTCGCTTTTACTTCTTCTTTTGGGAAACGTGTGACATGTTTTGCGACGTTGAAAACTGGCAAAGCGCGTGGGCCGTTTGCGAGGGTTATCCGGTAAACAAACGTGCGCACCAATGGAGGGTGGCGCACATGTCCATATCTGACAACAACGACGGCAGTCGAAACTGTTGTCTGATCGTTGGGAAAGCGAGAACCAGCACCTTTTACGGTCGAAAGTAAAACCCGGTGGCGTTTTACCAGCCGTGCAGGGAATGCGGGGTTGGAAGTGGTGCGGGGATGTGTGTGTGTGTGTGGTTGTGGGGGCGAAAGCTTGCTAACTTCCTTTCCGGACCGGCAGAAGCCGATGAAGGCCAATCGATGTTAAATGGATGAATAAAGGCAATATATCTGATCGTATCCCAAGGGAGCGCAGCAGCAGCAGCAGTAGTTGTACAGAGGATCGTTCCGTCATAATTATGTGTCAATAAATTATTCTTCCATTTGACAGACTAATCATTACTGTGTTGATATTTACCCTACAGGCTTAGTTTCCAAGATGGAGTGGAAATTTCTTCATTTTAAAATGGGATTTTTTTTAATTTCGAATGTTTATGAGGGGTGGATCACCATGGCATAAAATGGTGATTGAAATGGACAAAATAATCTCAATCAAAAAGCAAAAAAATATTTTGCTACTGCTTTTTTCACTATAAATTCTGTACTTCTGGCGAACAGGAGTACTCAAGATTTTTTAATTTTTTTTTTTTGCAATTTGCATTATGACAATTGTATGCAAGTTTAACTTTTCAATGAAATTGTAAGGAAAAAAAACTATGTAGAAACTACAGCGATCAACAATGGAATAAAATCACTTTTGTATCCGATTTTCAAACTACTGCTCTCGATACTTATACCAAATATCCATACCAACATTGCTTAGAAGCATCATCAACATCTAGAGTTTGTAAAACACTTTGAATTTCTCTCGAACATAACCAAATCATTGCGTAAAAACTCAAAATCTTAAAAAATGCAAAAAAATGGTTGAAATCAAAAATTGAACAATAGTCTAATTGTTAAGCAACACTCGCCGTCGTTCATGTGCGTACAATATTGTCCATGCCACAATCACTCAGAATCAGTAGCTACCCCTGATTGTGAAAAATCTCAAAGTCAAACTCAAAAGAAATGTAGGACAATTCTCTCTTGGATGGCTTTATACAGTCATTATGAAGTCATGATGGAGCATCAACTGATTTTTACGAACGTGAACGCACTAACATTTTAAAGTCTTTTTGCTGTCATGGATGACATGAAGGGATGGTAATGCTTTTGTAAAATTTCTTTTCAATGTAAGAATGGATTTAAATATTTTAAAAATATTTGAATAACAATAAAAAATCTCCCAACCAAATCATCCAACTGTCCACGCATTGTCCCACCGTGTGATCGTTCAATGTTCGACACACATCGCCACTAACTACCTTGAAAGGTAACTGATTTGTTTTGTTCCTTACAGTCATTCCCGCCCGTTGCTGTGGTGTGTCCCTGTGTACCGTGTAAGCGGGAAAGATTAATTAGATCTATTGCATATTCAATCGATCAATCGGACCAAGCTACAGCCTCCTCACGGTGCTTCGTGTGCTTTAAAAGCCGGCAAAACATGTGTAGGCGAGTTTGTCACCAGTTTAAGCGTTGATTTATGCCTGCACCAATCCATCAAACGAACGATGGAAGGTTTTTATCTTCACCCGGGAGGATGTTTAACAAGATGTTTCGCCGGAAAGGTGGCTCGTGTGTGACAAAGTAATACGAATAAAGAATATCCGCCAAACAAGCTGAACACTTGAATCAAGTTGTTAAACCCGCTAGTCGATAAGTTTTGTTGCTGCACATTTATTTCCCGAACCTCGGTGGAGGAAGTGTGCTATTTACATTGGCGTGTGTGTGTGTGAAAAAGTGGTAATAAATTATAATGTTATAGCGCTGGTAAGGATGCCGAAACCCGAGAGCGGACCGAAGAAGCGCGTAGGAAGCTTCACAGTCAAACAAGATGCTGCCAATTTTAAATGAAATCTTTCTCTTGCGGCTCTCTATTCCAAAAAAAAAAATCTTACAAAAGAAATACAAACACCGCCAGGTGCTATTATTCTTTTGCCGCCTCGTGTCCCGCAGCATAATGTTGCCTTTTGTGTAAACAGTTAAACGACACCTGGAAAAATGGGGGAAATGATAAACAATTGCTAACCTCCTTCCTCTATACGCTCGATCTGGCTGCGTATAGACTATAATGATGGCAAAATACCCATTTCTGTTTGCACACTAGAAAAAGCGAATTGTAAATATTAATTGATAGCTACAAACTGCGTCACACTTCCTTGTTCCTGCTGGGCGACCGTTTAGCAGATGTGTGGGCACCGAAAAGAAAAATTAGCATCGTCTCTCTAGTGGTCTGGTTTTGTGATAAATGTGCATCCATTAGCAGGCGATCGAAGCCACGATACTGCCGTCGGATATGTGGGAGCGCACATTCCATTCTAATGAGCGATCCAAGAGAGGCATACAATGGAACGGATTATGCGAATCCATTCCGCCCGACCAATCGCCCAGCTTCGATTAATGCGTTTGTAAACGGGGACACAAATTTTAACAAAGCTAAAAACTATAAACAAGATGTTTTATTTCTTTGTCGTGCGCCTGGTAACTGATCATCTCATGTGTTGTGGGTTTTGTGCATTCGATGTGCTAAAGGTGACGATTAACGCCCAAATTTATGTGTCATTTTATTGGCTTAATCACCACATAAACGAGACGATTGAGATCGAACGATCGAACCGAGATGTTGAGCTGGAAACGGATAAATCTATATCGACGTGAATTTTCGAAATATGAGACGTGCTTCTTAAGAAGCTCATACGCATCTAAATGGGGTATAAATATTTAAAATATATTGTGCAGGTTTAGTAACAAAAAGGATCTCAAATATTGTCCCACAGTCAAGTTTAATTATGAGATTATGAGGCACACAAACTGCCGAAGGATAATAAATGATAATGATCAATCAAATTCGAGTTTATAAATAAAATAAGAAGAAAAATAAGAAAGTACTGTGCAACTACAACACTGTTCCTGTATTACTACTAAATATACCAAATAAGCTTAAAGAGATTGAAACTAAACTAAAAATACAGCGCATTCTGCAATGTTTCATATGCGCTCAATATGGCGGTAAGCCGTACTACTAAAATATAAATAAAAAATAACTCATATGAATCTATTCTATATTAATTGTTTCTATCCAATTCTATACGTAAAATAAATCCCTGGTTCGAATGATCATTAGATTGCAGACATATTTGAAAGACTAGAAGGAGGTAAAATATGTTTCTATTTTCGAACGAATATTTTGCTAACCAGGAGGCGGCCTATTACTATTATTAAAAAAAATTTTATTGTGAATATTTTTTAAATCTTTTAGTAAAACTAAACGACTGAAACGACCAGCATGGAGCCCAGGATAAGCCAAAAAACAAGGAGAAAATGCTTTGAGAAATTACTACAAAATCAGCTCAAGAAGAGCTGAGAATACGCCACCGTGCCTCATTTAATTTAATAATTAAAAATAATAAACATTGTTGAAAATCAAGTTTAGCATTAGACGTGCAGCAAATTTTCGCTCCGTACTCCATATGACGACCCACTTTCATGTCAAGCTTATCTTACAGTAATTTAAAGATAATCATCACCTCCTTGTCATTGGCTCATGTTAGCTAGGTTAATGCTAGTCATAAAATTTCTTACTTGGCTTATTTATACCACAAAACCGGAGAGTCAATTCTTGCTATAAGGGGACGGTTGGGATCGAATTCGATATGTGAAGGAAATACAATATACCAACGATTATGTTACTAAAAATATTGATTGACAGTAGAACTGATGATGGACCCGGACATGATCATAATCAACATGGTACAGTTCACATCGATGCTACAAAAACCAGCGATATTAGTTTGTTTGCTAAAGTAATGGAGTGCTTGCTGAATCCTTAAATAAATGCCAAATTCTAATGTCAACTGGTTCAAAATCAATATCCGGTTTGGCAAAATAAAAACAGATCATGCCTGCTGATTGGCAGATATTTAGCTTTGTTTGAACCATTTGGTCCATAAACGAATGCAACTCCAATTTGCCAACAAACCCCCCAAAAAAAACCCTCAAAATTCCTATATGCCTTTTTGGAACGTCTTTGCCCATCGATGGAGCAGTTATTGGAGTGAACCAACACCATTGGGCATAGCAGTTGGCTATAAATCTCCACGTTGCTGCCTTTCCTGCACACAAACGTAAAAACGATGACCCCGGTATGGCTCCCACGTTCGAAAATCGCGTCTGACTAGCAACAGTATTCGATCGCCATTCAAGTTATCGAGCCATCTACGCACCCACATACAGGTTAAAGAGGAGGACATTGAAAGTATTCGTTTTTCTTTGCTGTTGTTGCTATATTCAAGTTCCACCAACTTGCTACTAAAAAGTGAACCCGCACACGCAATTTTAACCTGTCGAAAATCGAACTCACCTCGATGGATTATTATTCAAGCTTGGAAGAGTGCTGCCCCGGGTGAGGTGTGTTTCATTTTGCACCCAAGCAAAAACAAAAAACAGCAAACCAAACAAACCTCCTTCGCGCTGTGCGGTGGACCGTTTCAGCGTCCACGACCACAAGAAAGTGAAGGAATTTTGCATAAATTTAGCAAAATGTCTGCGGGAGACGCGAGACATCATTAATGGGCGGTTGAAAGAGGGAAAAAAAGCCGCGGGCGCATGATTTATATTTTTCTCCAACGAGACAAGGAAGAGACTAACGGTGACGGGGGGGTGGATACACGGTACTTGACCCTGTGTGATTGAGTGCAGAAGAAGTGCACTCGTGATCGCAATGTAGCGCAGGGAAGCTGTGAAAGATCAGCAATGAATGTGTGGTGAGATCATAGTAATTGCAGACACCGTACAGACGAGAGGCTATCCTGAAACACCTTAAGGAGATGGTGGTTTTCCAAGCCTCATGCGTCGGCACCTCAGAAGTGTAGACAGTAAATAGAATGGACTTTTTTTGCTGAGTTTCCAATTTTGATAGTACATTAAGCTTCTTATGAGGATCACTTGAGTCGGGGGAAGTATTCCAAATCTTATTATCCCTATTAAACATGCAATTTGTAAGTAATTTGTTGAAGTTAAAATGTCCTCAATTAGCCTTTTTCCTCCCTTAGCTCTCTTCATCACAATTATAATAAAGAAACCCAACACTTTCAGGCTCGCAGCTTCAACACATCAAGGGTAGAAAAGCAAATAGTACCAATAAACGATCCATTTGCATTAATCGCCGGCTTTAATGCAGAGTCCACCACTAACTCTACTTTATTCAAATAGCTCCAATCGAACGTTTCTCTCATGGCGTCAATAAAGGGGAGGTCGTATCCAGTCTAGTCGTAGTCGTTTGAGATGAATATATAAAGAGCACGCATCACTCGACAGCAGGGAAAATCAATCCAATTCTCGAACTTCAATGAGTCGAATTGAAAGAAGAGGCATGGCCGCCTGGCTCCATACAATGTCTCGCATTGCTTTAATGGCGACATTAACCCTGTCTATCGATCAAACGGCAAGCCCTTGGCCCGGTATCAGCATTGGACCGGCAGGACCAAACCAAATTCTTCCCAACCAGAAAACCACTAGCTCTAGCGGCATTTATGGGTGCGTGCGTTGCGTGCTCTTTTTTCACACCCACCCTCCCCATCCCAGCCCACTCCCACTCTAAGCTATTATTGCCTTTCGAGTGACAACGGGCAAAGCTTTGGCGGCAATTATCGCGCGCCCGTTAATTGGACCTAAATGGACACGGTGAACAGCTCACACCGCCGCTAAGTCGACACCATGATGAGCCTGTTTACCTCTGACCGTAGATGGAAGTAGATGGTAACGGAAGCGGAACACAGGGCGCGCACACACACAAACACGAGCCACGGGGTGATAATCGTTTGGAGTTAGGTACTAATTTAAACTCATTTGCTTTTTTCGTGTCTCTTGTCCCTCCCACGGCAGTTTCTGCAGATGCTGTGACACATTTCTACTCGATGTCTTCATTTAAGTCACAGAAAAGATGTACCTGGCGTTGTATCGCGACAGTCACCAACTCGGCAGTCCATCCCGAGATGGCAACGGAACTTTTCCTGCTCCTTGGCGGCCGTTGCACCCGGGAGAAACATGCTCAGGATGGCTATGTCCTCATTGTTATCCTTCGCACGCTTGATCCGTTCGCCACCGATCGTTTTCGTCTTCAGCCGCAGCCGGGAATCGAAATCGGACGATAGGATATCCATGGCCATCGTTGTCTGTGTTTAAGGATGCAATTGTTGTCACCTTCAAGATTCACACACTGCCGTACACTACGCACCCCGACACAAGGTATAAACCACTCTCAACAGCAAATAAAACAAGCCCCCTTAACAACTTCTTTTCGCTGTGGACAACCAAAATCACTCCCGTGCAGAAAACGATCAATAATACGGAATTTTTTTGTGTGGTTCGCACAAACAACTTCACTTCACACGAAACGCACGCACAGAGAGAACTGGTGGGAAAAAATAAAACTCGATCAACTCGAACTAATCTCTGCCACACACCGATGTGCACTGGTCAAACGTTCATTCATAACTGAACTCAAGCCTCGAACCGGCATCAGGGGTAGTAGTACTTATTGCGTGTGTAGTCTCAACTCCCTCCGCGCGAGATCGTGTGGGGTGGTGGTTCTAGCCGTATGAGGAAGGTGGAGGTCGCTGCAGAAGGATAGAGTGGACGATAGTGCTGGTGGGAGGTGAAGCGATTCCTTCCATGTTTCACGGGCCACCACTGCTGTAACCATTGCCTTCCATGAGTTCTTTTGTCTTGTCGCGCACCATGACACAACGCCCCAAAGTCAAAGTCTCGCATACGGTTGTCGTCATCTTCGCGAGTTTGCGGTATTCGCACGACCCTTCCTCCCCACCCTATGCGCTGGAGGTGGTGTAGGGGGTCGAAAAAGGTTCTACCCTTTTCTTTTCTCTTGCGAAGACGAGGTTTAATCAATCTTTTCTTTACCGCACGCTGGTGGCATTGAGTCACAATTTTACAAATTTATTTCCTTTCGAGTAGTTCGGACGGCAAGTGCTTCGGTCGTAATTCTGTGCTTGATGACTCTGATCACCATCTAGGCACAAAAATGGTAAAGTATGTAACAAAAAAGAAAGAAAGACCTCGCCGAGCAACTTCCGAGCACCATCATTTGCTGAGGAATTGATTGTGACATGCAAACATTGCCGAGGTCCTCTGACACCGTAAAGAAGGAAACGGGCCAAGAAAAAAAGGCTCGCGTGTCACATGCTTTCTCGCCCATGATGTGAAAACAATTTCCAGCCGGTGCCGATGGGTAACACCACTTTGTTTTCCCTTACGGTAGGTCTTGTTGTTGCTCACTACGCCTCGTTTTTCTGCTTTGTAATCGATACATTGCGCTTTCCCGTAAGTTAAAGGTAGCTCAAAGCTAGAAGGTTACCTCAAAGCTTCTCCACCAAAAAAGGCGGCGATGGGACACGAATATTTGCATGCTCAACTGCTGCTTTTGTGTGCTTATCTTGTGTCACCTTATGCTGCCAACAAAAAAAAAATGGCACAAACACCTTGCTCTTACCCCCCCTGGAGACAGATAACGCGAACTAAACTGTGAGTGTCCAAGCCGTTGTCCATTTGCCGTGCTACAGAGCGTTGTAGCTGTTGTGGGAAGTAGGAAGTAAGATTTCATTCAAAAAAAGGGAGTACAAGAAAAAACACAAAACCCACCACACATCGACGACGCGCTCAAAGTTAACCACTTTTGTGTTTGCGGCAGTTAGCATGGTGTGGAGCTCACGTAGGCAAAGATAATAAAATCGGACCAGGCTGGTTTCGTGCTGGGTTTCGGTGTGGGTATCTGTTGAAGGATTCTACCTGACGACAGATATAAAGCACATCAACAGGGTGTGAAAAAAAAGGCGAACAAACCCTTATTTTGATGATAGAAAAGAAACCAAAAAACTGGGTTAAGCTCCAGTCCAGTGTGCGTTTGTTAGTTGGTCAATTGTTTACCTACAAAAAATGTCTCCACAAAATGAACGATAATCATTAGCTTCGTTAAGCGAAAGCTCCTTAAAAGCTCCAAACTGTCTTGCCGGATCGGATGGTTTAGCGACAAATGATGACCGTTCTTAAGCAAACTGTTTGAACTGTCGATGAAAGAGGCTCTTAAGCGAAGCACAAATAAGGCATCAAGAAAACATACGACGATTTTGGTGGGGCTTAACACACGCTTTTCGTTGGATCGTTGGGGATTGTATAGGCCCATCGGGAGTGCAAAAGATCTTTGCTTTTGTTCCTGACCTTAAGCATCGTTTGGCTAGCTGAACCCTTCCATCGTAAGAAGGTTTAATTCTGTCAGCATTGTGCCTTAACCCTACAGCCCACACAGCGTTTTAGTGGGTAAGTTATCCACACAAAGATTTTTAAAGGGCACGAAGACAGCAAGCGAACGCTTCTACCCACCTTGTGATGGATCAGTTCACACATACTTTAAGCTTAAATTGGTGGACATTGTGGACTTTGTGGACGACAAATCATCGCAGCGGAAAGTAACTTTGCTGGCCAAACCGATGGGCTATAATTCCTCAAAATGATCCAATTAATGGAACCGAACTGTTGATGGTTAGATAACTATTAGCCTTGTCAAAATAACGATCGATTTCCGCTCATGTTTGATGATCGTTAAATCAAATAATTATTTGGAGCTGTTAAAGTGAGGTTAATTATTTGCTTTTGTCGTTTTATGTTTGTTCTCTCACCTTCTTCTTCTTCAATGCAGGCGACAATTAAAGAGAAAAAAAATCATGTTAGAATGAGCCATTTAGGAAATAAATAAATATAAATCGGGACAGAAATTGGATAGAAGTATAATGAAAAGAAAATAATTAATTGTAGATTACTGTCAAGGTTAGCGGAGTAAGTTTTTCCAAATGTAAACAATCAAGAAAACAATTTCCATTGATTAGGAGGAATTGAGGAAATAATCAAACATCTTGTCACACTTCTTTTCTTGCCTGCGAGGAAAGAACTCCCTAGCAAAGAGGTGAAGTACATCTGATGCATTTGCGATGCAAATTCCCAACCCATCCACCCTCAACTTACATCTCCAAAGAGAAGAGGTTCAAGTTGCAGTCAACACCCGACCCAATCAATCTTCATGTCTCGCGCAACGATGGGACTTAGATATCTTGCCGCGTTCTAAGACCTCAGCTCGAAAGGGGTTATTGCGCTCGTCTGACAGGCGCACCGTTGATGGATGGACTGCTGTAGACGATGCGTACACGAAAGATGAAGGTGGTATCAGTTTCACGTCGAAACGCTCATATCGCAAATCGAGTGTGAAGTCCGTTCAGTCAACCACAGCTAATCCGATACACTGTAAAGCATACGAGTGGAGTTCTTTTTCTTCTTCAGATGCTAATTCTTCGCCGCTGCGTGATTCATACACAGATTTATGCCACACGAGCAAGTCGTTTCCGCTTTTCGCCTATCAAGCGAGGGACGGAAGATGAGTGACACAAACGTGTTCGCTGGCATCCTCCACACGGCAGCCAAGGGAGTTCGTCATCAGCACAGCATAAAGCAAACATTCGCCATACAAAGCATTGCCACCGGCATGTGTGAGGGTGGAGCTGATTTGCTACTGCCATCCACACCCACAGCTGGAGCAAGGTGTTCCCAGCTGGCGAACGATCGAGCTTTCGAGCAATGACAAATCGAACTGATCCGGACAACCGAAACACCACCGCACACGGCTTTCACGGTTTTGATCCACATACTATTTACCAGCTCTCTAACAAGAGCGTTTGGATCGAGTTAGAAAGCGCCCACACGCCACGGGAGACCCCAAGAGTGTCATGAGAAGAGGTCTCTCGAAAACTACCGCTTATGGGGTGCTCGTTGAGAGTATCAAGTTTTACGATATTGAAAGAAGTGCCCATAGATGTCGCATTCTGGAGCGCGATGATCGCCCGTTGATCGTGTACGCGATCCATTAGGAAATGGTCTATGTTTTACGGACCTCCAATTTGCTGGCAATAGCTACGGGAAGCGTTCCATCTACGACACTTCTTTGTGGAACAACGAAGGTCAATGAGAGCAATTCAGAGGTTCCAGAAAAAGAAATACGACTTACTGACACCTTTCGCATTAGCATAGTTGTACACAAAGTGGTCTTGTTGTAATGCAAACTTTAAGCTTCACGGTATTATTAACTTCCCCTAAAGACCATCCCAATAAACCGGTCAGTTTGGAATGGCAATTGATGCCAGCGACTGCCATCGATTTGCCAACCACAAGCAGAACTTGCGAACAAATAAACCAATATTATTACCCTACCGTACCATTTCTGACAACTCGACAAAAAGATGCAGCAATAAAGTTCGATTGTACACTCCAACGATTGCCGCCACGGCGAAACATGGGTGATAACTCCCGAAACCCCGTCACAATTGGTGCTCTCCCGGCGAGACCACCACTACAAAGTCCATTGTTTTACATCGGGCTGTGTTGAAGAAGTCATAAATACTGCGCTGAAAATTATGCCCACGTTTTGTGCACCGACCGTGACCATCTCAGCCATCGGGACAAGGGAGTGAAAGCGCAATTCGCAAATGGTAGTAATAGTAGCAGTCTCGGGACACTCTCCAGAAGGGAGTTAAAGTGGAGCGGGGGGAAAAAAAATCGCCCACACGTGCCTGACTGTTTTCAATACACCGAGGGTCAGCATCTTCAATTATAACACGGAGGGTCCGTACACTTCCCGGGTGTCTTTACCTTGGACCCGCAGCAATAATGGATGGAGCGGAGAGAGATTGTGCCCGATTGTTGGTTGGTCCGATCGCGAACGTCAAGGCTAATGGTGCGCGAAAGGTGTGATCTCTTTATTTGACTAATTTATGTGTCTGTCAGCGAAACCTTACTATGGTTAGTGCAGTGCATGTACGCTTCTTAGCAATAGTTCACAAAACACGACAGTTATTGGACGCCATTCGGCTGAACAGTCGAGGGTCTTGTTTGGTGCATCACAGATTGCTTAGGTCATTCTGGTCAGATTCTGGAGCTGGCTGAACAAGCGATGAAAGATGAGAGCATCATCACGACGTTTACGTGTGTCTTTTTGTAGGTCACCGATGAAACGAATAGCATCCACACGTTCGCAACAAGCAAGGCGGTGGATTTGTTTAGTCCAATTGAATTTAATTGTTCCGACGGTCACAACACGGTCAGCCGTGTTCCCTCGTGCCACCCTGGAGACACATACCGAGGGTCAGCTTTGTGTGTGACTTGTGGCTTCGGATTGGATTACAAAAACCATGGCAGACCGACATGGAGACAAAACCTCAAAAAGAAAGGCTTAAAAATGGCGTCTCGTCACTTGCTCATGTGAACACGTTCCTCGTGTTTCTCGGTTTCGTTCGTGTTGCTTGATGACAACTTCTCAATGTGGTCAATTCATCATCACTTTACAACAAGAGAATGCGTGTATGATGTAGTGCTTTTTTGAAATCTTGGTCATTATGTCATCACACACCAGTGAACTTAATTTATTGTTTCGCAAACAAGAACTTCACCGCAAAAGACTTCTGTGTCTGCGTAGACAATGGTGGAACGGAGTAGTACTTGACTTACTATTCCGTCGTGATGACGCACCCTGGGGAGTAGGGGAAAGCACTCAAGAGATTATCGCATTAGCTAGCTTTCCCTGGCATCGGCCAACATCACACCACAATAATTTAAATGAAACAATTCAATCAATCTAATCCCTCTTGAGCTGAGCTCCGTCTGCCGCAACATTTTTCATGTGCGTGACCTCTAACATAAATAAACCTTCTGGTTCACTCTACTTTCGTAGCCAACACAAATAATACTCAAAGTGGAAGGAAAACCAGATGGCTTTTTTCTTGGTTTCGATTAGACGAAATCAATCGTAGCGTAATTAGCTCGCCTCGTGTGTTCGTGTGTTACTAGAACGCTACTAGACGCTGGGCACTGTTTTGAACAACCATCATCAACGTCACGGCGGCACAACGGACGCTTGATTGGCTTGGCCAGCTGACGCAAAATATAATCAAGAAGCACTCGCGGTGTCACCTACCTGCACGGAAGATTTCACCGCAACCATCGCAACGGGACGCAAACTGGGCATCGTAACAGTTGCCACAGTAGATCTTGTCCGCCTTCGAGCCAAACTGTTTGTCCACCAGCGAGATGCGGCATTTGTTGCACAGGAAGCACGCCTCATGCCAGTGCTTATCCTTGTACGAGAGATCCTGCAGGTGATAAAAAAAACGTTGGGGACAAGAATATTATATCTGCAAGATCGGCACAGGGACACAGACATTAGAGGGGTTTATTCTTTCTTTTTTTTTTTACTCACCTTCGAGTCAATGCCGATGGTCTTGTTGCATTCCTCACACACGTTGGCGAACACGTTCTCGTAGCACTTGATGCAGTACGGGTGCTCGTCCCGCAGCACGTACCGCTGGCCGGTTAGGCTTTCGTCGCACTGCCAGCAGCAGAAATGACCCGAATGCCAGTCCTTCGACATGGCTTTGGTGTACTCGCCACTGAAAATAAGCTGTAATGTAAGAAAAGGAGTTGATCAAAATAAAATTTTCATAAGTCGGAAATATACTCATCGCTAAACAAAAATAAAAGTGATTTTAAATCACTAGTAAATTACTTTAAACAATAGTTTTTATGGAAATTTCAAGAAAACGAACAAAGAAGGGATAAGAAGAGTAAAAAAATTTTTTGCAAGTTAATTTGTTGCATGTTTTTACTATTTTTTTGTATAGTTCTTTAAGTAATCTTCTAAAGCACTTGCTTCTTCGTTTGTTCAGGTTTTTGTTATTGTCTGGTGGTTACATTTTCTATGATAAATGTAACAGTTTGAGTATGTTTTATGCTTTTTATTGTTCTTTTTAAGTTCTTGTTCTTATTGATGTAGTACTAGTTGTTTGTTTAAGTTTTGTATGCGTATTACAATTGTTACAATTGTTTTCATTGTTCTTTTCAAATCATTGCTATTATGATTCTTGTTGTTTCTTTATTGTTATGTTTAATTCTGATTGGGAACTAAATAATCCTTAATATTTATAGTTTTTTCGACTGTTTTTGTATCCACTTTAATCTTTTTTACGATATTTCATTAAATTGTTCAGTTCGTATTTTATTACTTATTATTAATTAAATATTTGCAGACTATTGCTCTTGTTTGATAAATAAATCAAACTTTTTATTTTCAACGAATTCAACTTATTTTCATGCATAATTTTTTATCTTTCTTAAGCTCTGATAGGTGACTAGACTTCAATGCTTATAGCATCTTTAGATCAAAACGTAATCAAATTATCATTTCTTACGCAACGCACGTTCTACATAAAGATTAGATCAGTGTCACAAAATGAAGTAAAAAAACAGAAACAACCAAATATCTTAAATCAAATCATGTAATACCTTTCAATTAGAGCAGGGATAACGAAAGCGCGAGAAAATGGCGTATACATATCGGTATTGGTTACGGTCGCTGGAATCATCATTAATCACATTCGCCCACGATCAAACATTCCAACTCCATCCTTTTCCCCGCTTCTCCGCCACACAGTGCAGAAGCTGTTCCCCCGAGCAGCATAACATTTTCCCCCGAAACCAGTTGGCAGATTTGTTTTGAATCACCCAGACGTTCAGAGCATCCGTGCCGTGCTGTGCCTCACACGTCCACCCACAATGCGATGCAATTTCTTACTCTACCTCTTTAAACGTGTTTGTGGGCAAAGAAGAGGATCGTACTAAAAATAGAACGGGCCCATAATATTGCCGTGGAACGGCCAACTCGGTCGGTTGGTGCGCAACCCAAAATTCGGTCATGTGTGCGGGCCGAGTGCAAAACTGCCAAACATCACACGAGCGGAATGATCATTTTCCATTTCAGTTTTCCGCCTGTCGGTTGGTTATGGTTAAGGAGGATGCGCATCTTTGACAAGAGCAGCTTACAATAGAGCATCGGCAAATTACGCTCCCAATAGGAACACAGGTTTTTGAGGCAAAACTGGACGAAATTCACACATTGATCTTATTTATTTTTGGCAGCGCCATGCGCTATGCACATCGTCCGATCACTTGTCTTGTGCCGTTGTTTGGTTATAGGCCACGGATGCGAAATTATTCACACTTCGCTCCGGATGTCATCGTGCGGTGCGAAGTGGTTTTTATTTCCATTAGGAGGAAGAAAGAAGTGAAGCAGAAAAAAATATCCAAAAATACGTAAACACATCGATCGGGTGTGAAATGTGGGACGTTTCGTTGGATCACTTAACCGTCTGCTGCATCCCTTACCAGCCAAGCTGCCAAGCGTTTTCTCATCGCTGTCTTTTTATTGTGCCAAAAGCAGAAAATAAAAATGATGATGAAAAACATAAGTGAAACATTTGGCATGCATAATGTGCAAGCCGGATGGTTGCTTCCATACTTTTACAATGATCGCATTCGATTGAGCCAAAAATAAAATTTCTAATAATTTTCCGAATGATCAAGATAAAAAAAATTGTGATTATGGAGTAATTTCACACAGCAAAAACTGATTACATTTTTACGGAACGGATATTCTGCGCGACTGTTATCGATCAAAAATAATATTGCAAGATAATAAAAATATCCTCCAATGATAAAGGAAGAAAAGAAGCTTGCCTTTTAGAGGTCAATGTTCACATTTCGCCCTCAATTTATTCGTTTATCCATCAACCTTGGTACAAAATAAGGCGCTGGAGAAGCATAAAGTAAGCAACTATATTTTATCTTTTCGAGTGCATCTTCTGCTGCTTGCTTCTAGTGAAGGAGTCCCACTGCAAGCCGAGTGAAAACCCATGTCCGCTCGTGTAATCGCACACTCGATGAGGTCAAAAAGATATCGGATCGGTATGCCCGAGCGCAACAACGATCGTGCTCAAACTCATAACTCATGTCGGCATTTTTTAAACTTTACGAGCTTGACCTGACGCGCCTAATTTAGTCATTAGTGTCTGGACACATGCACACATACACACAGATTCTCCAGACGTGCAAAGTAATAAACACGAAGTGCGCGAGAATCATGCCAATCGGCCCCCCCATTGCCGTTGTTTGAAGTACGATCGATTACATTAAACACTTCGGGTAATCCGATTAACCCTCACGCTCGCCTGCTTCGCTTTATAAGGAAGCTCGGGCATATGTTCACACCCTGAAGCGAGGGTTTAATGTCAGGACACCCAGCTGCTCCCGCCCAGCAACACAAGGACGATCGTGATGATGAGCACAACGCCATGATTTCCAGCACCGATCGAGCAAACCGATATAAGGGATCGACGCTTTCGTTACCCCTGCTTGTCCTCCAGCGCGTTCTGGTTCTGGTTGACGAACTCGGACTGCTCCATCTCGGTGATGGTCACCTCGCCGGTCTGATCGGACGACTCGCGACGTTTGGTGGTGGTGGTCTTTTTCACTTTACGCGTCTTCTTCACCTCGACCGTCTGCGAACGCATTACATCGACGTCGGCCATTGTGAAAAGCGGAGTTACTTTTGCTCAGGAAATAACAAGAAAGAGCGTCAAATCGTACTAAATCTGCGGCACGAGGGATCACGGTTCACTTGCTAATCGATATCGTTCAAAGGGACTTTTATTTTTTGTATGTTTTAAAGAATATAGCGGGAGCGGAAAACCCGTAAAACACTCGGTTGGAAAAAAAATGGACAGTAAGCACTGTCCGACGCGAGAAGAACTTTTCGTTACTATGTTTAAGCTAAGCTGGTCGCGAACTGTGTGAACCGTGCGTGTTCTGCTCACGCCAGACTGCCGTTTTCTGTGCTGGGGTGCACAAACGGGTTCCCCTCGTCAATGCACCACCACCCTCATCTCGCCCTCCTACTCCTTCGTCTTGGTCTACACGGAAAACACGGACCCCACACTATCCTTCGCCCAACAACGATTTGGGGTTTTGGCCGTTAAAATGGGAGGGAAATCGTATCCGACGGTGAACAGAGTGAGTACGCGCGCGGCTGCTTATTTTCAGCCAGTACAGTTTCCGTTAAAATTTTGCGCACGTTTTGCGCTGCGGGGTAAGCCAAGAGAGGCCGTGAGAACGTTTTCCACCCGGTTCGAACAGACATTTTCAAAGCGGGCGTTAGTGAGTACCACTGCTCCAATCCTAAACGAAACGGCTTAAATCTCCATCCGTTAAACGGAGAACCTTCCTTATGGTTCCTTATGGATGTCAGGTGGTGTTACGTGGGGAAGGAGGATGGCGGGGGATTGAACTAGAGTTTGCGCAGACGCATTTTCGGTTGTTGTGATCCATAGGACGTGGCACGGAGTGCAGCAGCAACTCAACTGTTTGCCCGGAGTTCCAGCGTGTGTTTATACGAAAGCAGGAATGGGAGCGACTATGCCGAAGAGTAGCACCACGTTTTGTGTAGGATTAAGTTAGATGGTGATGAATTTCATTCGCTCATTGCCGTTTAATTTAAATTAAAATAATTTTCAAAATGGTATTTAATTTCAAATTAAAAAAAATCTTTATTAATTAATTTGTGCATTAATTTACATCCGAGAATATTTATCTGGGAGCGTTTCTTAGTTTGTTTTGTGTTCATGTTAAATGCAGTTTCCAGTAATACGGCTGGACCGTTCTAACGGTATAAAAAAGCAGTTTCTTGACATATAAACGCATGGTTGATTACTATAAAAATAGACAAAGTGATGCATAAATACACAAAAATTATCAACAATTTTAAAAAAAGCAAGAGAATTAGGAGGTGGGAGCGATATGCTCTCGACACGTCCTTATTACCAAGGATCAAGATGAGATGGGTAAGTATTTATTTTGATGTTACAATGTGCTTGGAATTGGAATGTAATGAGTTTTGCTTGCTACACAGATGTCGCTTTTGAGCATTACGTTGTTTGCATTAGGAATTCATAATTTAGTTTCATCAACTAGAAAAAGCCCACTAACTGAACAAGTCATAGGAACGCTATTTAAAATTTCCTGGTACTCTAAACCTAACGCAAGTAAACATGAAATACAAAATAACATGAGTCAGAAAAACAAATCAACAACTCAACATTATTCAATCTTATACCCCCTGTGTTTCTATGCTCTACACCTCGTGTCGCGTGGAAAAGCTGCAGGAAAAACAAAACAGACTCGGTCACGCGAGCAAACGAACGCACGAACGGGGGAGCCAAAACAAAACCGGATCCCGGGACCCGATACTCACGATCTCCCTCTCTCCCACCTGCTCTTGGGCTTGGATTTCCTCTCCCTCAAAAGACGGTGAAAAACATTACACCCGTTTCGTTATTTTTAGCTGCCCAAAACATACGCAGCGCCATTCGAGAGCCGTAGTCGGGCGCTCCCTGTCGGATTGGAACGTGGCACGCGTCCGTTTAACGGATTTACGCCCGTTACTATAGGAAAACAAAAGTTAAGCATGATGCTGCTGCGCATCGGGACGCTTTTCTGAGCGCGAAAAATCACAACAACACAGTAACTCACAATTATCTCTCCCATTTTCTCGTCGTTTCATGAATGAAAATCCGCATCCCGTTCTGCTTCTTCCCGTTGCACGGGCGATCTCTTTCTAACGTGCGCCGAGTCGGTGGCGGAAAACGGAGCGAAATCCCCCCCCCCCTCCCCCACCCAAGAGACGGAAGCGGGTTTTTCGTCAGCCGGTGGCAATAATTTCGTGACTGCACACGACCCGAACAAAACTCTTTCGCCGTGCTGGGCTGCAAACCAGGCAGGCCCGTGTTTCCCCGTGTACCGGTGTGGCGTTTCACACAGGACAGACGGAATCGCGGCAGTTTACCCTGGTGTTGTGAGGACGCTGGGGACAATGGGTTTCTTTCAAGGGAGGGATCGCCGTCGAGCGACAAGAGGTCAAAGAAACAATTGGCCCTCGTGCTGCTTTCGGGAAAAAGAAGGCAGAAACGGAAGAAACGGTAGGCACGAAAAACGCAACAACAAAACTGTGAAGTGATTTTTCCTTCAACGCGTCGTGCGCGTACCGCTTGTGCCTGTGGTTATGTTCCATTTTCCTTTTTGACCGCCCCCATCATTACGTGGGGTATGCGCTACAGATGGGTCGAGAGGTTGTGGGTAAGGGTACTTTATATTTCAAATGTTGCCTGTCGGTGTATGTTGCTTTGTAAATAAAATGTAACCGGCATAATTAGACGTCCGCTAACAGCCGACTGTTGCGGCTAAAGCGAGGCGAGTATAGAAAAAAGGGAAAACAGAAACAAAAAAACACGCGCAAGGAGTTTAATGACCGCTTATCATGTGGTGCGTGTAAAGAAAGTTTTGACAGCATCCGGCATTAGGGCGGCTAAAGTCGCCGTATCGGTTCTTTGATGTGGTGTTTGAATAGGAGCAAACATGAACGAGTGTCAAAAATAACATTTTAATTCATTTGTTTCACATTAATTAAGTTATTTCGATGGCATAACTAAGAAGGTTTCGTAATATTACTCCTTCAAAGGTTTCACAATAATGTGCAACGAAATTAATGGAATGTGGTGAACAAAAAATTGACATTTTTTCAAACAAAGCTTTGTTGTGCTTTGAATTCGGCTAATGTAATTTTTATATTAATTGCTTCTGTTGCTTAAAATGCTGTTTCAATTGTGAAATCATCTGAAAACTGCATCTATGTGCTCAAAAAATTTTAAATAAAAATAATTGTTCATCTCTTTTTGCCAAAACCTTATTAGTTATTTTAATTTAGTTTGACAAAATAGCAATTGATTGAACATAAACTACACAGCATGTAAATTGTAAATGTTACATGCACAACACCTCAGTAAAACTGCAAACAGAAGCTCCGTTCCCTTCAAGTGGAAAAGAGACACTCTACGTGTACCAACATCTGCATCCTTCCCAACAAAAAAAAAATCCTGGAAAGTGGCACCTCAACCGTGCTCTCCACAACACAACGTAGGACATTTTGCAAACTTCACAGAACAGAGCTAAGGTCAAACAGTGGCCCCCAGCCTTACGATGTCGCCCACCTGTTCGCGCGTGTCTGGTGCCCTTGGAGTGTGGCCCGCTGTTGGAATCGCCCATTCGACGGGCAGTGTCGAACGACGACGACAAAACGTGCTAGAACCTAGAGCGCGTACAGAGTAGTCAGTGCAGTGCTTCGCTCTGCACTTGGCTGCAAACACTCAGCCAGTGGACCGTGGAACCTTCCGGGCGCAACTTTGCAAAAAAAATATAAAACGCTTGTATGCTTGTACCGTGTGTCGACATGTTTTACCATTTTTCAATAATTAGAGATACGCGCGAACCCTAAATGGGCGGTGAAAACATTGCCGAGATAGCGTGAAGCAGCTGCGTGCGGAATGTGTGGGTCGGAGAATGGATAGGGGAAGTGCAAAAAACACACACAGGAAAGACAAGATTTCTGTGTAATGAAACACCCTGTGGGATGATGTTTCTGATGGGTGCCGGCTGCCGTGAGAGCGTGATTTGGCATCATTTTTCAAGTGCAATCTCACCGCCGTCATCATCCGGGACGTTGTCGATGGTTGTCATCTGAACGAATTCTTTTGGTTAGATTTCAAGGAAGACCTAAACTGTTGGATCGTGTTCGAAACGGCAAGTATTTATATACGGAATTGTTACGGATTGACAGTTCATGATGTACAGATGTTTACAGATTTGGGACGCGGTTTTCTTAATAACCGATCTGTTAGGTTTCTTTTTTTGAATTCTGTGAATTCAAAGTAAAGGAATTATGCTACAGTTGTGTCACATTGTGCAAACCTATGGTTCGCAAACGATTTTTAGTTTCTGTTTGATCATTCTGTATTACACCTTTTTTTCTGTCAAAATGACGATAAATCGACTGATTGACAATATCGATAATCGACATCGACATCGACCGATCGACCGATCGACAATATCGATCGATTGAAATTGACAATACGGCGTAGAGCCGTCATACTAAATTAAATAAATGACGATGAATCGATGTGTTTAAAAAAAACCCTCTTCTTCTAGGCTTAACAACCTTCCAGGTCACGCAGTCCTCATAACGAGGGAACGATCCGGAACACCGGTCCTGTCGTGTGAATACCGGCGCCGGTGTCGCTTCACCACCGGGCCGCCCCAATAAATTAAATTCAATATTTTAAGCTTTTTACACAATGGTCAAATCAAGAGTACAAAAAAGGACGTCCTCTCGAATGCTTTATCTTTAGGAGGTCTTGCTTACCATTTTCCTGACTTAAATTATCCGTAGTTAAATAGACAGAAAGGAGGTTGAATGATACCACCAAATCACCGAATCACTTTAGCGTAGAGAAAATTTACCAATAACTTCAATACTAATTTTTTAAAAGATCTAATCTGTTATAATGTTGAAGTCGAAGATCTATAACAATGCGCTTTATAAGCGACGTATGACCTTGTAGTCATATGAATATTTGTGGAAGGAAGTGAGATTCTGCTAGCAGAATCACACAGACCAAGAAATAAAAAGAGAAAAAAGTATGTTAAGCAACACTTCCTCTTGTTGGCTTAACGACCTTCTAGGTCACACCGATCATCTAATGACTTTCTAGACTTGCTAATAGAACGTAGTGAACCAATTATACAGGAAGTTTTCGGTACGATTTGCAGTAGTAATCTATGGGAATACAGAGTTTAATGTTTGAAATATGATCGCCTGTCCTCCTAATATTCAACCATTTAGTTCATCCCTCTTATGAAAAGAATGGTTTAAGTTTTTAGCAAGTAGATTCAAACTCTTTTTAGGAAATTGCTGGAAATTTTGCTAGCTTAGCCATACTGTGATTTTTTTGTGTATTCAATCACAATTTTGCAAATTGACAATACGGCGTTGTATCGTCATAACAAATTATAAATAAACTAAAAAAATGTTTTTCCAATTAAATAGTTCAAATTTAAATCTCCTAGGCTATTAATCACTCTTTTCGGTTCTTAACTTAAGATAATTGTAAAATGATCGGTGGTTTGATTTTTATTGTGCTCAATAATTATTCAAATCAGAGCTAACCGATTCTTTCTCAGAATGAATCTTAAAAGCAACAAATCTTCAAAACAGCAAGCACCAAAACGCATTTTTGCAGTTAAAAACCATTACAAAAGAGCACTTATTTCAACTCAGGTCGCCTGTTGTCAGTTTATTGTTACCAGAAAAATCAATTAAACCAAAAGCGCTCTATTTTACGATCCGGATGGAAATGAGTACGGTTTAATCTGTTGTTGAATCTGGCCAGACCACCCCATGATACGATTAGAATTAAACACGCCAAACTCTAGGTTAGCTTTACGTCATAGACAACCAGAGAGAGAGAGAGTGCTGGTTGGCGTTGGTTATCTGCGTCATAAAGTTAACAATGAACTTTAAAAATAAAAATACATTTTTAGCAAGAAAAACAGCAAGCAACAACCCGCCATAAACACGATCGTCACCACTTATATCGGTTACTTATTTACGCGATTGATATCAATCCCCTAAAAATAAAGAAAAAAAAAAGAAGGATGCACATCTTAAGACAAAACTTGCTTCCTCCACAGAGTAGGAATACGTCATGGGACGCGAAAATTCGACAACTTAAATGTATTTTGCTTTTACAGCCTACGAAACCCCAAAAAACCGACTCTTGGTGGAGGCGCATGGTGGTAACCGTTGTCGCTTGGTGTATATGTTTCTGCGTGTGTGTGGGGGTGGAGGTTGTTGTTTTTACTAACCACCGTTAACGGTTAAGGTCACTTTTGCGCTCGTTACACATCAAAACGACTTCACACGTCGTTGGTAGAAATGGTGGAAAACAAGAGTTTGTAACAAGAAAAACAGCAACAACCGAACGTGTTTGTATCTATCTATCGAGCGAGGATAGAAAAGGGAAAAGGGAGGGACGAAAACAGCGTATTGCTACCCCTCTGATTCATGGTGTTTCGAAGCAAATTGATAAATTTTCACACGTCACCCATCGGGGTGACGGCTAAAGGCATAAAAACAAGAGTCGAACACATATTGAAATTCTACAACAGCTTGCGTTTTTCCTAGCGGAGAAGTTTGACACAACTGTGCTAAAATAACAGCCTGATTCATGTGTTGCCACTCGCAAGATAATTGATTGAAACTTTTGAAACATTCACAAACAAAACAATGAACGAATTTTTAAAATTTCCGTTGATCAACCAATCATTCAAATCGGATCACAACTACCACTGGCTGTTGATTAAATAATGATCTGACAGTAACATCAGCCACCAATCAGCAATCATGCTTAATTACCAAGCGTCTGTTTTTCTTTGTTTATCGCTTCCCGAATTTGTCACACTGCTCAAAAGGCGAGAAAAATGTTAATCCTCGTAGGACGGATAATTTATTGAAGGCAACGATCAAACACTAGTGCTAATGCTACCCACCACAAGCAAGCTGCCTATCCATCCTCCTCCATCTCGGGGTGGATAAATAAATAATCTGCTCCTACCCCCACGAGGCTCATAAACAGAGTGGCATAAATATTATCCCTCTGCTCCGGTCGATATTCATTCAAACGACGAATTGCCACTTGTTTGTCGCGTCGGAAGTTTGCACCAAACAAACGCTCGCTGCTCGGTTTTCGTAGCCAGCCCGCTAGACGGGGATAAGGATTTTAAGCCAAATAAAAATAAACTCAACTCTGGTCCTGTGCTGTGAGAATCGAGTAAAATAAAACGCTGTAATACAGTTTCGATGGCGCACAAATCGAATCGAAGTTAAAAAGACGAGTTTGTTTTACGATGGTTGCTTGCGTTGTTACTTTCAGACGCTCCGCACTTTCCACGGCGGTAGTTGTGCCGGGGGGTTTTTTTGATGCGCTTTTACGACCAACCATAAATCAATGGACACTTGTGGTTTCCTGTGCTAACTTGCAGAAGGGTAACAGGAAAAGATGGCTCTTAAAAGATGATAAAAGTTAAAGTCGTAGCAAATCCTCTAAACACGCAAAAACGGACCTGGGGTGGGGTTTATAACGAAAATATTGCTTTTCGTCTTACTGTTCGTAAGTAAAGGAAGCTTGTTAGTGGTACTAATGATATGTGAGAAGACTCCAAGACGGAAAATGGTAAGTAGTGTGCAAAGCCAGTTGGTGGTAGTTAACAACAATACACCCGGCCCGTTTGTCCGTCTTGTGTTGGGAAAACCATGCGCACACACACACATATCGTCTTGAATGGGAATGGAATCGGAAATAGATTTGACGGAAACAGCGCGCCCGTTGACAGATGTGGGTCGAATGTCGCGATACACGCGACGAAAAAAAAAAACGGGAAGAAAATTAGTTGGGCAACCGTCGGTCAGTTGGTCGACACACAGGTTTGTTACCTTTGGGTTTTGTTTGGTTTCGGTAGTTTCGTCAACCGATGATGAGACTGGGAAGGTTCTGTATTAGTGGCTTACCTGTGAAAGAGAGCATTAGAAAAAAAGACGAACATGAGTTTGTGTCATTTGGCTGTTTTGCTAGAACAGGCGTCTAAATGAACATGATAGAGGAATTGAATCGTACGTCGTATATAGCGTGTGATCAAGCGAAGGTGTGTTTAACAACATGCAATTATTACACGAACCAAACAACTCGTACTAAACGCAAGCGATTATGGAATACAAATGTTGGTAATAAAGTCATTTTTCGTGATGTTTTCAAGTTTGATTTATGGTTCGAATATGGCATAATAATTGCTACGCATTAAAGTTTTAGAATGTTGAGCTATACCTAAAATGAAGTGTAACTTCGAGGCCCTTCAGTAATTGAGCCTTCCGTAAATTATATTCATCTTAGTGAGAGCAAAACGGAAGCAAACCGTTAATCAAACCTGATATTGGTGCCAAATTAGAGATAACATGATAGGATAGCTGCCAAATTCTTAACATCTCTTCATTAGCTTGGAAGCTGCATATGAAAGGACAGTCTGGGTAAAAAAGTACTAAATAAGAGATATTTTACCAAAAGTTTTGGTAACATAATGATCACAATCACATTTGTGATGAAAACGGATGGATAATTCTCAGAGCATTCCCTGCGCTAGGGAGACGAACTTGTCGGACTTCTCTTCAAACAGGCGAATCGAAGCTCGAAGAAGAATATTTCGGTAAGGTGGTTCGTAAATTAATCCAAAATTTTTCGAACTAGAATTTCTCCTAATGGACTTCATTGTAATTTCTACATTTAAAGTTGTCTAAAATTTCCCGTAGCTGGGCACAATAATCAGCATCGGCATACGATCAAGGCTATCACAACCGCTCGTACTAACGTATGCATTTAAAAAACGACTTTTTAAGTTGCATTGCGCAACCAATAAAATTGCATTATTTTCTTTAATGAATCGTTAATTTAAGAAAATAATGTGCATCATTTACCTCGTCATTTGACGACTTTTTGCCGCAAACCGTAAGTGTCAAAAAATAATTTGTTGACCTTTTTTCTGTTAAAAGGTAGCCTGTTTCATCAATTCACCCCTGACTTTGATCAAGTAATTAAATAGATAGTTTTCCTCTACAAATTAATCTGAAAAAATTGCCATTGAGCGGTACTGGGGCACACTTAGTTTGGCTATTTGGCATCATCCAGAATCCCCTAACACTCCTTTTTTTCTAGCGCTCGCTTCGAGTAGATAACGACACCTTTTTGCCATCTTTGTGATACTTTTGAATACGTGTGACAACTATGGAGAGGCTCCTTGTACTATAAATCATATTAGTCAATGCCATTCTAGGAACAAACAAGACAGGATGAAACGTCCTTTTCTGTGGTTGTGAACCATAACTTCTGTTGAATGTTCCAGGTGCTCAAATCTTCTCCAGAAAGGTCAGAATTTAATAGATATTTTGCTCGATCGTATCCGGACGATAGGAAATGTGGCACAACGGCCGTCTTTTTGTCGGGCGCGCATTGAGCAGATGGTACGAACAAACTTTTGCGCAAAGAACTTGTACTGTTCTCGTCCTAGCTACTGTACATTAAGAGATAAAACACTCAGTATGTAGTCAACTAGCTTACTTTGACCATTTATCGGTGAACCAACCATCAGCTGACAGCGGAAGTGGATAAAAAATCGGAATATTTCAATAAATCTTCTAAATCCCGATCACCATTCCTCTTTGTTTGATTGTATATTCTGAAGAGGTCTTCGTCACCCATTTCTAAGCAGTAAGCCTGCTGTGAACACCAGCGCGGCTACTCCTTCAGCTGACCTGTCCTTGAACATTACTGGGACAATATAGAATATTTACAGTCCTGTCCAACACAAGAAGAATTATTTCCTAAAGGCGATCGACACGCGGATACTCAGAAGATTTTTTTTACATCATGTAAAGCAGGACTAAGGAGAAATCGTAATAATAATGAGCTGTATTATTAATACGTTGTACAAAGTACAGACAGTCGACTGCTGTCATGTCATGAATAAAGCACTGGACAACTCAGAGCCAACAACTGAAATGTCTTTTTAGGTTGTAGCAACCGTAGTAATAGAATTGCGATAGAATTATGGCGTTGATACGTAGCCAGAAAAAGCCAGGACATAGGAGCGGTAGAGTTCTACAGCTGGCCAATCACTGAGTATAATATGTGAACAAAATTCTTTTATTACAAAAAATGAAGCAGATATTTTAGTTAAATATTACGTCTTACCATTAGCAAAGATTCATTTACCAAATATTATTTTCCATTCTCCAAAATAGTAAGTTTACATTTTGTTTTATTTTTATTTTATTTATTCAAATACACCTCGGTTGTGTATATTACAACAAATTGGAACAGTGCCTGTTGTTTACGGTACTGTGTTAATCGCCCATGCTATTGGTTGCGCAACTGAAAATTGCATTTTTGTGTGTGTGTGAAAAGAAAACACCTCCAGCTCTCCATCAACCATTCCCCACCCTTGTGCTGTCCCAAGAAGAGTGAGCTGAGCGCAGTAGGATCAGTTTACTGTAGCATAAAGGTCGGCGATTTCGTTTTCCAAACATTTATACCTAGGCCGACTGCAAGTCGCTGAGCGCACACAGGGAGCTAATAATGGTTTAAAAAAAAGGGGTAATGGTTTGGCTGGTAGTAAATAGGTGTTGTACCGTGCACAACAAAGCAAATGACCATAGAGAGAGGGAGGGAGGATGTTAAAAAGAACAGAAAGTTTCTCATGACCTGTTTATTCGAAATCCAACAACGATGCGTTTTGCTCAACATTCATCCCTACACACTAGTATTTGGTCAGTTTTCAGTCGGTAAAAAAAAGGGAGAACAGCGTACGTAAGACATAAGTTGGAACAACACTTTCATCATGCTCACCGGCTCACTCATCTGGCAGGTTCACCGTTGTGCTCGGTGCGGCACATTTCCGAAACAATAAATCAACCAAATTTTAACCTTCTCAAACAAGACGCCCCACGCTTCCACCGAGCAGGATTTTTCGCGATGGATGGATAACGACAGGCACACACATATATGGGCCACATGGCCGCATTTTCCATACGCATACCAACGAACGAGTGCATTGGTGAGCAGAATTCATCCAAGCAAGTGGAGTCTGCTGTCTCTCTTTACTGCTTCTGCCCTACCCGCGTGATCGTCGGGCGCACGTCTTCACATTATGCACCCGGCACGATCGCAATAGTCTGTCCGGTAGGCGTCGTCGTCGTCGTCGTGCCCGTGCAAAATTGATGAACATTCTGCCATCTGCGACAAAAAAAGCTGAACAAACAAAAAAAAAAGGTAGGGAAATCGAATCGAATCGGTAGTGGTGGCGTGCGCGACTGAAAACAGATTTGGCCACGCATCCGCCAAAAAAAAACCTATCTCGAACTCAACGAAACGTTGGTTGAGCTATGCGATGACTTAAAGGTGGATGGAATTTTGAAAACATTTCTCCACCGTCCAAACGGTTGTAAAGGCCAACCGAAACCAATTCTCGATCATGAGTCGGCAACCATGGGAGCGATATTAGCGGCAAAAGAAGCAGGAACGTGACGTTGTAACCACTTGACTCTTGGCCAGCGGGCGGCGAAGGGAAGAAGGATGGAACACTAATATTTTCCAACGGATATAAACACCCATCACTTTTTCCCATCCATTCGCTGCCGATAGCAGCGGCAGCAAATTGATGGAAATTCCACTATCGGATTACGTATTAGGCCGGATTTTCCACCGCCTGGAGTGTGGAGCTGATTTATGATCGCCGGTTAATCCCGATTGATGTCCGGTGGGGCATACAAATTCGCTCCGCTGCGCTTGTTTTGTTTGCAAGCGCAACAAAGATAGTCAAAATTCATCGATTGGAAAAATATTTTCCCAACCCGATGAGAGTGCCCTTTACTTCCAGTTTTGCGACCCAGCCCAGTGGTGTGACCGTCATGTGGTTAAAATTAGAACTACAGGAGCAGTGAAGAAAATGGCCACAGCGTATTAGGCATCATCACACTGGGGTGGGCGCTATTTTTAATCGTCTGCCAAGCCAGCCCCCGCCAAGTGGACTTGAGATCGCAACTATTGCCACGAAATGTGACAGAGCATCGCGCTGCAGTTGCGTGGCGTGAAGCTATTTTCCATGCTCTGCTACTTCCGGTGACATTTCATTTCGTGCACATTTTCTTCTTCCGAGATCATCTGAAGCTCGATCCGTTAGGAGAAGGAGCAATACGTTCATCAAGTGCAGGAATTTTGCGGAAAACTATTATGCCAACAAATCTATATCCCATTCTCAGCAGTCGCTAGGGCACATTGGAGGCACCACCGTACCGGAGTGCAGTTCACATTTGATTTATAGATCAATTAACCGTCTCCCACAATCCAAACTACACAGGTAAATTCACACAGGTTGATTCACAATTTATTTATACATTAGGAGTAACACATTTTGTACGGAATTTTTTGTAGCTGCCGAGGCCGACACAGTATCCAATTTTATTTGTTTTGTGGAATTTAGAACACGCCAACTGAATGATCCGTCCGGTCGAGTCACGTTTGCCAATTATCGAGTCAGCGACAAGAAAAAAGGAACGAATCTTCCAACTAACATGCGAAAACCAGCCAGCTGTTCGTGGTGCGTTGTGGCTTACTTCATTCGAACAGATGTGGGGTGTTGTGGTGTTGTGATGGACAGTTTGAAATTACGCTAAATTCCACAGACATACCAGAGGTGGTGTGAAGCAGTCAAAAGGAAAAACATTGAATTATCTGAGCTGTCTAACTCATTGCAACAAGTTGGTAAATTTGTAATGGCACATCTACTAATTTGTCTACTAATCTTAAAGAAATTGTATTCTATAACATTTGCATAATTTAGTAGTTTTTGAAGCATCCAAGATTTTAAAAATCTTTTTTCCGTATGTATACGCTAAAACGTTAAAATCTTTTATAGTCTTCAAAGAGAGTTGAGTTGCTAGAACCTGGTTTCCAATAAATATTTTTCCACCATGTTTTCCAGGAGCAATAAGATTTTGCATAAGTCGAATTGGATATGGCCAATTGTCAGAAGGAAAGCTTCACCATCATCAACGTTGAGTAGTTGCGCGGACCATCCGTGTGTTGAGGGGCACCCAGGGCCATCGAATGATGAATCTTTAGAATTAATCTATTTCGAAAATGCATAAATTGTGAAAACCACAGTCATTATTCTTGTACCAAAAGTGTTGAGGGGATTGTATCCGCTAATATCCGCCAGGATGTCCCTATTGGGGAAAAACCATGGAGGGAAAAAATGAATTCGGCTCGACTAAATTACTTTTTAATCACTAATCACTATGCTGAAGAAGAATTATTCCATCTATGCCACCGCAAGCAAAGCATAACATTTTCCGTCAAAAAGGAGAGTCAGAGAAATTTTGACAGCAAAATTTCGGAGTTGCTCCTACCAAAAGTTCCTCGTGTAATAGCCTCGCAAAACTTAAACTAACCCCGTTAAACTTATAGCATGAATCTGCGGGCCATCAGGTGAATAAGACGGCTTTACAAGACAGGATTATCGAAGCGATAATATCGATAAAACAGCAACCATTCATGGCCGACCAAGGCATCCTTTGGCGGATACAGCGCCAAATAAAAAAAAAGTTTCTTAATCATCGTGAAAATTTTTGTAAATCATCGGGACTTTTAAAGTTTTACATAGTTGAAAATAAACCATTGTAGTACAGTAACTAGTATCAAGACAAAAATAAATTATCGATTCTTATAATATTAACTTCGCAACAGTTTTACTATTACTATTACTATTTACAAATAAAAAATGTTAATGTTTTCTATTTTCAGGTAATGCTTTTAATGCAAGGTCCTAGAAAGCCTCTAACTACACGTCGACGATATGTATAAACAAGCGCAAAATCTGCGCACTTAAGACGTAACAAGCTTCTGTTAACGGATCTCTGCTGTCCAACATTTTAGACGACTGTATAAATCACCATCATGCCAAGGCCCGTCAACGATCAACGTGCGCTTGGCCGTTGCAAAAGAGTGCAATAATTGTTGCAAAATCAGTCGCTTTGCTCGTTTAATCTATGCCTCCCTCGCATGCATACGATGTCCCTTGGCCAGGACATGACCGACGACAATAATCTGCTGCACCTTGCACACACAGCCAAGCTCTTTGTCAACCCTAATGCCACAACCCATCTCACAGTCTTTCTCGCTCAGTGGTTCTACACGATGTCTATTTGTGGAATGGCAGACAACGATCGCTACGGTTGATCTGCTGTGCTGATGAAGCGTAAAATGTTTGGCTAGTGTCCCAAGTGACGGAGCCGCGGGGCCTAGGCTCATGTTGTGTTCACGGTACCTCATTTCGTTAATTAAATTGTCAACAGCCATCTCGACGACGAGGACGAAAGGCTTTCGTTTTGTCAAATGTTTAGCCAAAGTTTATAAACGCACGACACACACAAACACTCAAACAGACACATCATTCTCAATACTTATCACTAGAATTACTTTTGCACACACCTGTTTTAGTGAAAAGCCGCAACAATAGAGGTTAGTTTACGGTTTCCATTTTGGGAACCATTTCTTTCGTAATCAACTTTGTTTTATTGTAAAGAGAAAACAACACGCAATCACAAACTGCAACAAGCGAAGCTCAGTGTGCCAGAGGATCGGGAAGCCATTTGTAGGGTTCTGTGTGTGTGTGGCATTTGTGTAGTGCTTCTGCGTATCTGTTCGTCGATTAGAAGCTGAGCATATGTTTCCAGTTCCAGTTTGTGGGAAGTTGGTGTGGACAAGTGGTTTGTCGTGTTGTATTTAAAAATTCGTTATTCGTTGGTTCGTGTTTCGTTGCGTACTACCGCTGGATGGACTGCAGCATTCTGCTGCTCACCACCATCCCATGAAGTGGGCGATAAGGAGGCAGAAGAGTCTAGCGATGGGTGAGGTGTAGGAGGTGCTGGAGAAACACTGTGACTCGGTGGCCCAAGGATCAGCCCGCCCATGTTGCCTATATCGAATGCCAGCTCATCCGGACTAAGCAGTGACAGTTGTTCGTTACGACTCGGCGTTCTTGACGGTGTTGGTTCGCGACTTTTTGCTTCAAAGATCAGCCCGTCAAGATGACCGATTTCAAACACTAGCTCCTCGGGCGAAATGTCCAGCGGCAAAGGTGATACCGACGGTGTCCGGGATGCAACGATTGGGACGGTAAGGCTCGGTCGCAATAGTGCGTTAGTCTGTGATGTCGGTTTTGGCGATTGTAATGACGAAAGTGGTGAGCTACTCTCGTTTGTCTGTTCGCTCGGTGAAGCAATCGGTGTAAAATGATGCTCTGACGTGTTATGGTGTGTGGTATTACTGTTCAATAGCGGTGATCCTAGTGCAAGGGAAGAAGAAAGCGTTTGGGATGGTTGGGTAACTTGAGAGGAAGCTTGCGAGGAGGAGGAGATTTGGGAAAGATCCGATAGGTCCGATACAAGCGACACTGGCGATGGAGTAGCGTAAACTGGAGTCAAATTCACCGGGAACTCATTGCCATCCACGTTCAATGATCTTGAACCCACATCGTTGGGAGTCACGGCGAGTTCCGGTTTTGAGGGTTGCGGTGAGTTGCCAGCTGACTTGGGCACATCAGTGGGAAACAATGCGGACGGTTTGTCGCCCCCGGCCTGTCGGATAATGTTTTCCACCTCCTCATCGTCGCTATCAAAGTCCTCCAGTGCCAAGTGACTCGTTTGATTGTCGGGGAACTTTTTGATCCATTCCACGTAGCTCACCCTGTGGTTGAGTGTGACACCTTCATGTGGATGGCTCTGTCCGTAGAAAGACTTTGATGACATTGCATCGTGAAATTGAGCATCGGTTCCTAGCTCGTCCGTCAGCACCAGGCTGGGAAGTGCGGTAGGATACAGGTAGGGCGGTTTCACCAGTGGCGGAGGTACGAAATCGATCGCTTCCTTACTGTTAATGTAGTCTTCCAGCTCGGACGGTGTAACGGACAGATGTTGATCGGTGAAACTGTCCATAAACGTCTGATCATAATCAATCGGGGTAACACTTCTAGCGACACGCTTACGTTCCTTGTGCTTGCGTCGGGGCGATGGCGACGACGAGGCGCCCCGTGTTCTTGGCACTGATAGCAACTGGTCGTTTTCAGCCTCGGTGTCACCTTCTGTGCCGGCGTCCACTTCGAGAGTGGCCAGAGGTGACAGCTTCCTACCAGCATCATTCACCGGAGTCACTCCTCGTACCGACGCAGACGCGCTGCCGGGCCGGAGATCTCCCTAGAATTCGAGATAAACGAGTTTTAGAACAATCTTCACCCGCGCGGGAGGGATGGCCGGACCGATGGCCCCGACCGGCCACTCATCGTTCCCTCGACCGGTACTCACATCGAACGACCGTGCTGACGATGGCGATGGTGATGGTGACGGAGATGGGGCGGTTCGTGGCAGCTCTTGCCGCTCGTGCTGCAACGGATGCGGTGAGATGGAACTGTCGCGTGATACGAAACCATTCGGGATCTTTTCCGGGGACGATGGTAGGGAAGTTGGGGTTGATTCGCGGGAAGAACCGGGCTCGTCATAAGGTGTCGGTGACCGCGGTCGGGAGGGATAGGATACGGATGTAGCGGTGGGAACGAGCGGCACAAGCCGATTCGAGATGTCTGCGAGTGGCTGCCGTTCGTGCGCAACGTAACTTTGACCGTCTGCGTAGGGCGAAGGGGATTTGGATTGCATGAACTGTGGGATCGTCCGGGTACCGCCAGGAGTACCACCGTCAGAGTCATAGTCTTCCTCCATCGCTTCATCGTCTTCTTGCACAATGATTTCGGTCGTCCATGGACGGCTACTACTTGCCTTGCTCTCCGTTGTTCCCTGCTGCAGCAGGCTCGTCAGGTCGGCTTCCTTCGTTGTGCGTCGCAGTGTTGGCTCCCCGGCCCGATCCCGATCGGGTGAGTTGGAATGGGAGCTTAGGTTCGATGGGGCCGATTCACTCACGTGCAGTTGAACTGCGGGCGGTTCAATATCTTCCTCCTCGATAGACATTGATCTCGAAGGACGTATCACGGCCTTCTCCTTCATCTCTTCCAGCTTGATGTCACCCCACGGTCGTGTGGTGTTAGCGGCGAGTGTTGGCTCCGGCGATCGTTCCGGTACCCATTGCCGTTCGTCGTCTTCATGATGATGACAACTCTCCGGGATAGGACTAATGTTGTGCCTTCGGCTCATAGGATCAACCTCATCCCGGCTATACACGATCGGGATATAATCGTCCATCTGTGCGCTCTCTTCATCCTCCAACTGGCTCAATCGTTCCAGTTCCTCGGCACGATCTTCCAACGAGGTGGTCGACGTAATGGACCGTCGCTTTACTGACCTGCGCAACCCATCGTCCCGCCGTATCGGACGGAACTTGCTCGAACTTGGCCGTGGTTCATCGGCACCACCACCACTATCGTTCGGTTCATTCAGCACGATTTGCGGCACAACGTCCGCCGGTGAGAGGTTGTTGCGATAGGTGACTGACGGCTCAACACTGTGCGCTCGGCTAACCGAGCGCGATCGAAGCTCCTCAATGATGAGGCTCTGCTCGGCCGTGTTCCGCTCAAGCTCACTCATCTGCACACTCATCTGTTCCAGCTGATGTTCCTTCTCCTGACTCTGACGTTCGAGAATGCGCAACTTCTCGATCAACACATCCAGCTGGGCGGCACCTTCGGCCGGTTCCAGCCGATATCCGTCCTTGTAAGGGACCCCATCCTGCGCATATGTTACACCTTCGACATTACTCCTCGGTGCGGTTTTAATTTGCTGTCGTAGGTTTTCTCGATACTGTTCAAGCCCTTGCTCCCGACTGTCCAGCTGTTTACTGGGGGCTTCTTCAATCGCATTGGATGGTTCCTCACCAGTCACTTGATTGGAGACAAACGCCAGACAGTAGATCAGATCCATCGCGCCTACTCCGGCCACTAAAACCGATAACATTACACCCATGTTTTGTACTCCAAATGGTTACACGCTTTACCCAAACAAATTTAAAACTAACGAAACTAGCAACAAATGGCTAACGTTTTGCACTGAAAATCGATTACGCAACGACACACAGGTTACACAACCACAGTGCCCACAGTACACAATAGGTAGCAGAGTTAAGGTTTTGATTTGAAGCACCAATTCACCGGATCACCGCAAGGATCTCTTCGAACATTCTATCGCATAGCTTTCGCCACAAATGTGCCAGAGTCAGAGCCAATAAACCGCCACAGTATGGAAAACTGTCGAACGGGGATGTCCGCACTTTCCCCGCGATAGACACGACGAGGCACGGCCACACGCTTAGCCCTTAATCGATTGATCGTACAGCAATGGTTTAATTGCCAAATCGTACTGACAGACAGAATCAGACTGTGGTGCTTCGTCGATCGATTGTTGCCTGGTTCGTCTAGATCAAACGAATCGCCTAATGACGGGCAAATCACCTCTAACACGATCACGAACCGACCGCATTTGATGCACTGTGACACAAAAGTTATCGAACCGATGCATTGATCAATGATTCGAACTTTCTCTTAATTGAATTTGTCAACACGACGAGGTGCCCAAAACGTGGCACGAGTCACCGTGCCTCGGTGTGATCAGTCGGTGTAATTATTTATCCTCCGCTTAGCGTCGGTTGTAAACAAGCTCTGGTTGTAAATTCGTAATTGGTAGATAGTATTGTTGTGCACAGGTAAGAACACTGCAAGATGACGGGCTCATTAGGAAGCGTGTAACGAAAATAGCCACAAGATATCGGCGAGCATCGGTGAGGCAAGCTATTTCTACTACGATCAGTACGATCAGTCGGTGAGACTATGTAAAAGGAATGCGATTTAGGTACAAAGGTTTGGGCGAATGCGATGCAGCGATGCACGAGCCGGCGAGAAAGATAAAGTGTCTCGCACGGTAGTGTGAATTATCGTATTACTATCAATCATAGCCAAAGTAGAGCGCGAAAGAGGGATGTTCATCAGGACATTTATTACATGTTTTTGTTTTCACGGCCAATCGTTCAGACGCGAGCACATATTCTTTCACAGCGGTAAACACGCTGCCCGAAATTGAAGGCATGCTGTTGACATTGTCGTTTTAATCTCTTCTCTCGTGGTTGCAGTAGCCGTGTCATATCTTCCGACTGACTTTAATTGCAACTTCCCAGACGCTTGACGATGAAATGATCACGTTACAATATACACACATAAATTGGTGACCATTTGTTCGGTACCTCTCATAAATCTTAACCTTTTTAAAACAGTGCAAACGATTTAATCTTGGCTGTAACACAAGAGCGGTACAGTTTTGTAAAACAATCAACAAATCGACAAAGCGATAAACCGGACTTTACCTCGAACTCGCGTTACCAACAAGATGCAATTAACTGTAATAAAAGAAACATACGCATAGACGCGAGCGTCATCTATTGCGTCAACAACATGCACCAAAACGCATCCCAATTCTGTTTACACACCGCAATGCCCACCCCCTTCACACCAAGCAAATATTTGAAATAAATCCCGAGTAATCGTATCGACACGGCATCAAACACGAGGGAAGAGAGTTCGGTGCGCGAGTGTATGAGGCCATTTTTTCTTGGTCGTATAAATAAAACACCTCTGTCGAACGGTTTGATGCGTCACGGTGCGGTGCATTAGATAGACATGGCAAGTTCCTTCCCACGAAATCCCGAGCGTCCGGAGTCGACCTTCGGCAATCAAGTCGCTGAACCTGACCGAGAGCCAGACCCCACTGTAGGTCGCCCTTTTGTGCAGTACAAATCTCGACATTTCCGCTCATGGCCACCAGATGCTACAGCATGTCATAATGCATCAACATCGACGGTGAAGGCGGTTTAGTTGAGTTGTCCTTTAAGTTAGCAAAATTTGCCAAATATTATAATGACGATGTTACACGAGCAGAGGCAATTATAGGCAAATTGCATGTGGCGGTTTCCGGTCCGTTTGAAATAAGAAAATTAATTGCTTATGCTGTAATTCACTTCCGTTCGTCACGGGATTGACTCGCAATATTCTAAATTGTAGGAAAAAACCGTGCATCAATATTCAACCAATATTCTATGAACTAGACTGCATCAAAATTACGGCTTTATAAATTTCTATCCTTATAGAAAACTTTTTAAAAAATAATTACAAAATTAACTAAAACAAACCACGCAATTAATTACTTAAAAGGAGCTATTTTATCAATTATTTATATTGTTTTAAAAACATTTTAAATAATTGAGGAAGCATGCTACACACGCTTTCGATTCAAGTTTTGACCACGCTTCTCCTACTGTTTCACGTAATTTCCTACAGATGGCGCTACTTCACATCGAGGAGAAATATCAACGGAAGCTTTCTGCCAGCTTTAAATGAACAGCTGCCGCCATACATCATCCTTCGCGCTCAATACATTGACACATTGACCAGAGCTCGACGTAGTAAACCAACCCTCCTCCGCACAGCAGCATGGAAATTCATTCATCCCAATATTGAACCATTCATCTTCTTCGCTTCTGCTTCCCTCTCATCAACACAACAACCCAAGCTCCAGCTAATTCGTTCCCCCATAAAACGGTTGCTGGGGGACGGCACCGCCGCGTGTATCTAGTTAGATGGTGGGACTTTTGATGGGAAATTTATTGCCGCCCAGCGGGATAGAGGCGGGATAGGAGCATCGAGTCGAGTTTTGTGTTTCCCCAGTGTGGTAAGTGGCCGAGTTCCCGTCAACCAACCTGCCGAGCAGTGTGGTTGACCATGAATTGGGGCTGCAGTTGTATACCGGTTTGACGGATGGCTGGGTTCGCAGCAGCAGTTCTTTTTTATCTACTTTATTACCCCATAACATTGCATGCTCTCTTCCACCAGGCGGGTTTGACATATGACCTTCAAAGTTGGCACTAAATCTACAATGTTTTGGTACGGGCGAGCCACGGGCAAGCGCAGGTTTGTCAGTCAATCAAACGATGATAGATGATAATTGGTGATGATCTTGTAAAAACTGCTCGTAGGAGAGGGATGTTGGGAGGGTCGATTGCTAGTATAAAATGGCATAACGTAGCATTTAAAAATAAGCACTTCCATGTCTTTTCGAATCGGTTTAATCCTGCCTCGTACTCCAGCACCCATTTCCCTTTCTGTACTATAAACCTTACGGCGTACTGGGCGCCTCCATTCCCACCGATCGACATCATTCGCAAACCGAAACCGCCAAAACCACGACCAGTGTGACAATATGTAAGCCGTAGCGCATCAGCGGCATCATAACAAAGTAGGAAACGTGGAAACAATTGCTGACACATCGGAACATTTCTACTACCGCCACACGAACGCCGCACGCTTGGCGAGGTGCAATATCGGGCTGCTCTCGGCAAAAATCTTGTGCCCTATTTTTTATTTTACTTGCGTATATGTGTGTGTATGTGTCATCAACAAAATGTCATCTCTTACGTTTTCGCACCGTACCGAAACTCGAAAAAGACCAACCTCCAACGGATGGCATAGCAAATAGCGCAAAGAGATTTCTGAGCTGGCTAAAGTTCAGCTGTTATTAAATTAAATTAAATCCTTTCGTGCTTGTGTGTACCGTCCGTGCACAGGGGCAAGCGACTGCTGGTTGGTTTGGCAAAGCAAGACGGAACCAGAACCAAACGGATGATGAGCTTTGTTCTGGACCATTTCACTCAATCTTCATTATGATAATAACACGCTATCTCTCGGCAGTTTGAGCAAAATTAAGTTGTATTAGCAAGCAAGTGGAAGAAACAAAAGAATCCGAGATGTTACCGGCCAAAGACACAGACCTACTGGGCTGAAAATGTTAGTTTGTATTCTATTCGGACAATGTGAACGCCACCTCATCACAGGCACGATAATTGTCGCTAAAGTTTTCCAATCTAAAGTCTTAGGATGGAAATTTGACAAGCAATTTTAATTCGCTTAGAACGGTAGAATTTTTCAACTTTTGTTGGCTGAATATTTTCATGAAGCTAGTAAATCGATGCAATGTTGTGAATGTTTAGAACTTTTAATTAAAGAAGTACCCCTATTTAAGCAGTTACACTCACAAAGCGATCAAAGCGTATCATTATTATTGCTGCCAGTAGTGGGTGTGCCCGCAAAAGCTCAAAAGCAGCATGTCACCGGGCTTGCATTATGAATGGTTTATTCCTTCCGGATATTTGTCCCGTTTTCGAGTGTGTTTCTGCCGCGCAAATAGAACTTCCTGGAGCACGCATCGGCCGGCAGTGGGCTGGTGAAGCGTGGTTGTTTGCTAAACGGCTAGCAGCATAAATGCTGCATCAAACAAACAACACATCAAGCTTGGATAGTGTTTGGAAAGAAAGTTTTACAAAAAATAATGTTAGACATGTATGAACTTCATAAGAAAATTTAAAAAATATTTATATAAAGTTTTTGAATTTATCTATTACAATCAATGTTCAAACAATCCTCAGAAGTTACCAACACATTTTCTTCAATCGGGTTCGAAATCCAAACTCCAAAGAAAGAATAAATAAAAACGGACAGAACAGCATTGCTTAAGCTCATCCCTAAAACGGTCTGTCAGATGACTTATGGGGTTGTCTTCTGACTGTCTGGACTAGTGACGAAAGCCGGACGGGATTTATGGAGCTGAAGCGATTCATTTGCGAAATGTTATCGCCTTAAGGCTGTTTGCCTTTGGAGTGTGATGTGAAACGGGGATACATATGCCACCCGCTTTGGCAAGCAATGGGAGAAGAAAACCATAACCTTTTTCTTCCTTTTTTGGCTAACACACTCCACCCAAGGAAAGAGTGGCCATTTCTACCCGAGCAAAAACGACCAAGGTTTGAGTGGGAAGACACATTTTACGATGCATCCTTGTCCCCTCCTGGATATCTGGTTCTTTTCCACCCCTGAATTCGATGACCAATCTCGTAAATGTATGCATTGGCTCATCCTTTAGTATTACCACCACTAGAACTTATATGAAGGCATGTGATCTTGGACGGAACAATGAAAGATTTTCACCCGAAAAGGGTAAGAGGTGGGTGAGAATTCCGGTTTTTTTTGTTTTTGGCAACCGACAAACTTGATTCGCATACAGAGAGAACTTACAGTGAAAGCGCTTCCGGCATGGATTTATGCCACCGGGAGTGGAGCGGACCAATCTGTCCTTAAGGCATAAAACAAAGCAAAAAAAACCCCAAAGGCCCATTTGACGATTCGCAGACGGAAGCAAAAACCCATCCGTTAACCTATTCGAAGCAACTGGATGACATTTAAATGTCATTGAGCGCATTGTTAGCTTTTCAGGTTCCGGGTCCGTTTTTGGCAGCATTTTCTTCCCACCCATTGTGTTACATGCCGTTGTTCTATCGCTTCGAGGCCCGGCAGATATCGATGTTGATCAGCGTTCGGGAGGTGCGGGAGTCGAGCAATGGCACGAGAATGAGCCTTATCTAAATACCATCCTCGTGCTTCCTTTTTCTGTGCTGATAACAACGGCTCACCATACCAAGAGGAAGAATTCCACCAGTCTATCGAAGAATCGAACCAGCATGGTTCGTTCGGCGCACGATGGATGGCGTTTCTTCCGAGCGAGGCGTAGCAGGTGGCTTTTTAATTAAACTAATTGCATCTAAACGCGACTTAAGCACAACGTCCTACCAATCCCACACCTACATAGCATCATCATTGGCCGGAGAGTCGATCGTGTTGGAACGTGTGACGTCCAGAACGGTTTGCAGGCGCACGTGCTCTTTACCGCAAAGTCTATTATGGAAACGATAGCGATTGCACTGCAGTTTATGGCTCTTTCGCTTGCTAAAGCGTGTGGTGCGCCATCAAACCGAGTGCTTAACCCTTCTACTTGATCCAACTAAATATTTATTTCTATTTCATCATAGAAAAGGCGGTAATAAATAATGTGCCGTTACAGTTTGAACTGATGCAAAAGTTGCGCCTGAAGATATGCTACGCATTTACGGCAAGTCGAACGAGAAACGTGATTGTGTTTTTGAATTTTTTTTATAAAACCATTCTCATCTCATTTGATGTTCTATTTAAAAAAGAAAGATTGACATGCCCGTTTAATCGATCCAACAGTAAAATTCAAGACTAACATTTGGCCTAAGACTAAACAGCATAAGCAAACAAACAATTCAACGTATGTTACAATTTTCAACACTCTCAAATCGATCTCAAGGTGAAAGTGTCAAGATATGCCCATTCTGCCCTCCTTCTCGGGTCGATAAATCGTTTGGCTATCTGATGATCCAACGGCAATCGTCGATCGTTTGTCGAACCCACACAAACAAAAGCAAACCCAGTCCCTGGGCTAACGACTGAGACGACGCCAAGTGGACATGGAACATTACCTTGTACTGTTTTAGGGTTCAAATACCCGCGAGCCGCCAATTTTCGTTTTTTGGTTCTGGTTTGGCTTTCGAGTTTTGGAACGCTCGTCAATAATGCCGCTGCCGTTAGATGGTGGGATGCGATACCCAATACCGAGCTGACGACTGAAGCCGCACTTGGCACACACGGCGCGGCGCTAATACAGAGACCTGTGGTACCTACGCCTTACCCGTCAATTACGCGACGATCGTGCGACGTCGACGATCGACGATTATTCGATCTGTTTTGAGTTTTTGGTCGTTCGTTCGCTACTCGTCGTCGAGGAATAGATGAAGCGCTGAAACAGGTTTGCTAGCCACACCACGGCCACGCAATGCGGTGGGGTGCGTATTGGTGCAACACACAAGGGTTTCAGTTTTGGTGGTTAGCCGTATTTGGTTTCGTTGGCACTTTTTTAGGCTTCGGGTCCACTCCACCGATTATCGAATGTTTTTTTTGTTTAGCTCTACGAGGGCACAACACGCCGTTGTGAAACTAATTACCAAAATAGTGCGTGTGCGGTTTTAATTGCTGTATGGGAGAGTATCACATGCAGCATTAGAAGCAGCGATCGTTCTTCAGATGGAGTTGTAGCGCCCTTTTTTTGTTACACTTATTGCACACCCTTTTACGGACACTTCTTGCTGGTTCACTCTCTTTCATTCACTCACACGCACGCATACACTCTCGTTTGCGTAATAGCGAAGCATAGTGATGCGCGGAAGTATGCTACCATTTATGCCATGGGATACGTTGGTTCGCGCAACATTGTCATCACCTGTCACACGCGGGGACGGTACGTTAAATGTAGCGCAAATTGGAACTCGTTCCGTATGCGCAATAACAATCGCTTCATTTACCAATCCGGAAGAGCAAAAAGGAATGTTACATATTCACTACACCAATCAACCACTAACGAACACCGCCATCTTTTCACCCTTTTCTGGAGAGAATATCCTTCAATAAGTAATGCACGGGTGAAAAACTGCTCACAAATTAGTAAAACTATCCCCTGAACTGTTAGGCGTGATAATCATGCAGCACATGCACTAAAGAAACCGAATAGGATCGTAAGCTGATTTAAATTAGCACATTTTAGCCACTATGTAACGCTCCGTAACGCTTCACTCACACCTGTCACAACGGTTGTAACGCGGAGCTACAAAAGTAGGCCAACGGAGCACCACATCAACAACGCACTCTCACCGGCGAAGATTCTCGGTCAGTAAACAAAACCACCGGATACTTTGCACCAGCCAGGACGGACGCTGCAATCGTGGACTTGGGTCCGCACAAACACGCGACACACGAGGAAATAAAACAAACAGACGCGCCTAGAAGCGACCTTAGCTACTAGCAGAGCAAACCGGACGATGATGGGTGCCGCGCATACACGCTCGCGCGCGGAATTTTCTCATTCGAAAAGCGGACAGAAGGAAAAATATATTAAACACACAGTCCAACGACCACTCACCACCGACTGACACTGCAGACCGATCGCCAAACGAGCTGGGAGTACAATCGTATACACACACGTTGGATGGAAGCGGAGCTTGTGCTGCAAAATTTAGTGCGCTCGTCTAGCTTAGTAGTACACCACCAACCTTACCGGGCAGATCTCGGTTCTCGGGTCCGAGAAGTAGCGCGAAAGGTTCCCTTCGAACGACTCACTCACTCACTGGCGAACGAACGAGAGAAGTCACTGTGGCGTTCTCTGGAGCAGCGTGGCACAACTTGAAGCAACTTGAAGTCAAAGCATGCTTCAATTCAGTGCTTCGTCGACTTACACAGTGAAGCCTTCTTCTCATAGCGCTCTCTTCTGTACGTTCAATCTCACTCTCACGCACCGGTGAGATTGCTCTCGTGACTCGCGCCTCGTGTGAAGATGGATGCAACCGAGGCAGAACTAATCCATCATCCAAAGCCGTCAGGCCGGGCATGGGGATTGCTGTTTGGGTCAAGTGCACGGCTGACTCACACTTTGCGCTATATATCCACAACTAGCTAGCACTAGCGAATGAAATGTCAACAGTTGTGAGATGAGTTTTAACGTTTCGCAGCCATAACTGGGATCCATTTAGTAAAACGCACCCTGCACAGGCCGTTTTTTTTTTTTCGAACATGACATCAGGCAAATTTAAGTTTCTAAATGTGTACGAATTGTGTTGTGCTCGCACTTGAACGTTCCTGGTCACAAGCTGTTAGTTGTTTAGTTCCAAATCATTAAGTAATGGGAGTGAAATGTTCCTTCAGTTATTTTGGCCAACGGTGTGGTACTAAAATTAATGATCCAGAAAGCTCTATGTCTCACACGATCACAGTGTAGTTGTCGGTGGGTAAATTTGTTATAAAAACCATTAAAATTTGGCTTGAACAATTTTTCCCACTTCAAATCACGGTGCTGCTGGTATATTTACTGCACGGTTGTATAATATTTCTCGTTACCGAAATGATGCCCGACGCTGCTAAAAACGGGCGAAGCTCGTACATACTGCCAATTAGTAAAGAGCGTACAGAAACTGTGTTTTTTTTTCCTTTGCGGCTACTAAAAAGCATTATTTTTATCCGCACTATATATGCCCCGGCGACTGCACTCGCCAGCCCTCAATTGGAGATAAATGTTAAAAGTCGGCGTGCAACATGGCCTGAGCACATGAAGAAGTGCATCCAACGCAAATATGCTGTAACGGTCGCAGTGTGTCCGTTCGTTAGTCAGCAAGAAAACGGACCGTTCTGGCACGAATTCAACACATTGCGTTCGATTGTGGAAAAACAGCAACACCAGAAAGAGCTGAACTGAAGCCCCAAATCAGGTTCCACAACGGGGTCGTCTGTGCTGATGAGCCGAGCACGTGCATGCATAAAGAGAGTTAGCATAAAACGTAATTTAAAATAACTTCATCAGGAAGGATAAAGTACACTTACTAAATTTTTGCATTAAAAGTGCACATGGAACATGATACAGATGATCTTTAATTAGCTTTTGATGTAATAGAAGATCCATATAGAAAAATACAAATAAGACTTCTATACGTCAAATGCGAAGCCACCCAACCATCTTTGGTATAATGTATTTTATGCATGGACAAACTATTGTCGCGTTATCAGTTGTTTTGGAGCAACTGAAGTAACTGACTTTTGGAGCAACTAAACTGTAAAGCAGTTACTTAGCTCTTAACGATGGAATTGAAAATCGTGAGGAATATCAATATTTCCACCAGTACCAAACAACGATTTTTTCACATTTCTTCTGTCCTAAGAAAATTAGGACTTCTAAAATGGTTCAACAAAGGGTATGAAACTGTAAGCAAGATGCAGAGGTATATTGACAGAGAAGGATATTAAGTAGAGAAGGTCTTTAAGATCCCGATGTTGAAGGTCATGGGCGTGTATTTCAGGCAAAACTCAATGTCTTCCACTTGCGCTCTGACTTTGCTCCAGTCAACAGATTCAATGTGTTGGTGGCCCACGACATCCATTCTGCTTGGGAACTTTAAGGGGCTTGATTCACCACAGTCCAAAATCCATCCATGATTGAGACGCAGCTTTCCACAAGACAATCACTCAGTGTGAGCGAAAGAATTCTTTTAAATCGAAAATCCCCTAACTAATTTCAGCAGAGATATGTTTCTTGGATCAAATATATATTGCAGGACCAAAAATTCTGTATCCAAGATGGAGTTGCAACTGATCGCCTAGGTCAAGAAAGAGCTAAACAAATAAATACATTTATATTTACGATCGGGACGGCGGAATCCAGGTTCAGATCCCATCCGGACCGCCTCCCCGTAGTGAGGACTGACTAACCATCTACGTGGTATCGGCAGTCTAGAAAACCATTTCGATGGCCGGCATGACCTTAGAGGTCGTTAAGGCAAGTAGAAGAAGAAGAAGATATTTACGATTACCACGGCTAAGTTGCATTCCAGTTATCGTAATGCCCTGTTAGCAATATGTTTTGTAGAATGCTTATTGCATTAGTATTCACGAAAAAAAATTGTTTATCGAGTTCGCAAAACAAGTCTATTTCTTATACAAATCATATACAGAGTGAGGCAAAACAAGTTCACTGAGAAGAGGGTTAAACCGGGTAAAATGAAAGTAAAATCAATTATCCAAAGGTGTGTTTTGCATCAGCAGCACCCCATGCTATCAATCTCCATACTATTATTTCACCTTCATCCGAGTCATTCACACACATCCGCCCTATTTGTGTCAATTTGTATTACAGCTTTTGCTTTGCGCCAACGTTTTCCTCCTTTTTTATGGTTATGATTCTTTTCCTTTCACGCCCTACCGGGAGTGCCGTTCAAATGGGTTTTTAAAAACAAATGGAAAAACTCGGTAAGGATTCGTCTGGATGGAGCCAACCAGGAAGCACACCCCCCATTACCATTTGATCTTGGTGACGCGGTCAGCAACTCAGTGTGTGTGTATGCCATAAATATAAACGCGCCTTTTTCCGCCTTCGTAACGGCTACCACTCTGCACGTGGCTCGCGAAGGGTGTGACGGACGGACCACGCTAAAATCGCGGGAAAAGGAACAGGACCAGACCAGGGCGGAAGTCAACCAACCAACAACATCCGCAGGAACGGTCAAGAAGTTAGTGAGGTGTGAAAATGAAGCCACGCGGACCACCGTGGCACGGAGTGGTTTTCCTGCTTTCTTTGCTTCGTCCGCTCTGCCCAGCACGGAGCGATGGTAATATAACGATGAGCCCGTTCCATTTCCGACCATTATCTTTTGGATGTCCGTAGGAAGGACAGACAAACAATTATGTTAATAAACTGGCCCGATTTCGCTTCCGTGCTTTAACTGCAGAAATGATCCGTTTAGCTTGGGAATTGTTTCACCTTTTTCTTGTGTGTTTTCTTACTTTTTGCTCGTCGCAACAAACGCTCTCTATTAGTTGTAAATTAACGAGCAGCAATAATTTACATGTTTTACGTACAGTTTCACCCAAAAACATAAGAATTAATTACGACAACAATCATCATTGCTATAAAGAGGTGCTTCCATTTAAAGGATATCTTTTATCGGTATTTATGTGTTCATTGTGCTTATTACTACGATTAAGCCATTTCGAACAGCCAAGCGCCGGACGGCAACCCTGGATTCTCGTTCCATTCCTTATTCATATTGCAATTACAGTAACACACGCTCATCGTTGGTGCACGAAGAGCGAGACGAGAAACCTTTATTCCTTAGGCAAGCATACGTCCGTCCGTAAATCAAATATTGGCACATTTCTCGATTTTATTGGCAATGTATCGTATGACGCGCGTTTATGTTTACGGTTGCCTGCCCACTCGGCCAGGTCACCACATCGTTCCGCGCCTTCCTATGTGCTCAGCAAACAGTGTGCCAGTTACAAGCTATATAAGAGTGTTACCCAATCTACTCCGGCACGGGAAATGGGACATTTAGGTTACTGTGAATCTCTCACACTCACCCAATCCCCGGTGACCAATGCGAAACGAGCGAAAGCTAATGCAGCGTTGCAATAAATCACTGTACCTTCGCACGCGGGTGGTCTTATTTCGCTATTTCTCTTTTTCCCCATCCCTCATATCAAATGCTAACCGCCGTTGATCAATTAAAAAGTTATGTGACCGAAGGGGGTGTCAAGCCTGCCAAAGGAGACACGGACCGTTTATTGCACTTGTTTAATCGGTCGTTAGAGGTGTTGGATCGCTGCTCTGACCTGAACCCGCAATCTGACCAGCACACGGACACACCGAAACATAACCACCACGAGAGGATGACGATGAAATGAGAATCGGTACTACTAATATAGCTGTAGGGCAGCATGTTTAGGATGCATATTGGAAAAGGGGTTTGTGCTACCTACCTCGTCGCAGGCACTGCACCGTGGCTTCAGCATTTCCGCGTAATGTCGCTCGCAGTAGATCTGGTCGTCGTGCACGCAGTAGGTCAGATCGACCAGCAGCTCATCACAGGTCGTACATTTGAAGCAGCGCGGGTGCCAGAGCGTTTGTTCCCGGAACTTCGGTGCAGTCACAGCCATTTCGCCCTGGTTGAGCGCGTCGCTGCAACCGGCACATTTTGTTGCCTGTGGCGTGTCTTTGACGTAGCCTACAAACACGGGGGAAAATGTGAACGTGTTAATGTTGGTTCTTTTTTAAATTGTATTTACAAACAATAAGCATGTTGTGTCACACAGTTATGATTTGCAATGAATGTTGTGTAAATGAATCGTACTTCATGTTGAACAATATAGCGTTTATCGGAGTAGTTTCAAATCAAAGTGGGATTTTTATTACCTCAAATCTTTTTGATCTTCTCTTCCTTCCACTGCGTAAATAATTATCATTTGAAATATTGAATAATTGATCAATAAAAAAAATTGACTCAGCGAAAATGCTTGTCCTTGACTTAAACGGCCGAACTTGTATCCTAATCACCCAATCAATACAGAAAAGTATCTCAAATGACCCAAGAAAGCGGCCTCTCTATTATGAAAATTCTTTTACATAAAAGGAAATAAATTATTGTACAAAGACAATACTATTTTTTAAAGAACTGGTGTAACTCTTTGACTTGTTTAAATTTGAAAAAGCATTTCAAAATTTTGCAAAAAAACAGATTAAAATTTAAAAATGTTCACGAAATCCTGGACAGTCCTATTTTTATAATCTTCGCGCCTTTGAGCCTATCTAATTAAGATTGCCAAGCTATTAAATCTTATTTGTAATGTTAAAAAAATCTAACGCAAACCTATACTTTTAAATACTTTTACGATAGTTATTTGATATATTGGCATAAATCTAGCTCGCACATTACCCTGTTCCAACACAGCGAAAGCAAAATGCTCCATTGTACCGCCCAATTAAACCTACCAATATCTAGCGCAATCTCGTTTCTGGCCGCAACAAAATCTTCGTACGAGCCACGATTCTGTTCCTCCACGTGCTTGCAGTAGTCGAGCGCAAGATCCTGCTTTGGCAACTGATACACCAGCTGCTTGTCACGGAACCGTTCACCTTGTGTGCCTATTTTGGGTACCTTCTCCGGTGGTATCACATCAAAGTATCGCTGAATCTAAAAAAAAAAGCCAAAAGTAGAGAGAAAGAAACAGTGTCAGTTAAATGTGTGTATGTGTGCGTGTTTGCACTCGGTGCTGGATTGTGGTGTCGTACCTTGGCTGACGTTAGAATGCCTGGGGGTACCCAGGTGTAGCCCATCTGGCGTGGATCCACCCGGGACGTGTTTGTGTCATGCTTAAAGCCGAGCCGTTCCCGTACCGTCGTCAACTGTTCATGATACACGGCGTGCGTTTCCCGCGGGCACTTGCACTCCTGGCACGTTTTTCTGCGAATGAAATAAAGAGCCCGATATTGTAGTTGCTGCATTTGTAACGGTCGCTAGTCGCCACTAGATGGCGCTAATAATCTCGGCGGTACTGTGAAGCACCATGCGACTCCACCGCGCTGAGAACAAGAGTTCAAGTAGTACGGGAGGAATTGAGCGAGACATTGTGGAGAGCAGAGTAAAGAGAGAGAGAGAGAGAGAGAGAGAGAGAGAGAGAGAGAAGCTTGTCGAACAGCTGAGAGATACAAACAACACATCACCACAAACACAAACAGCTTCCCCCACTTTGGCATCACTCCACAAATGGCCGGCCGACCAAGTTTTGGTCTCTACGGTACGATTTAACAACAGCGTGTGGTTGCACCACTGTTGTGCGGCTCATTAGTAGTGTTGAGATTTCTGCTCTCATCGTCTGCTTCGCTCGTTCGGCCGGCGAACGGTATAAACACTCACACGCCGGTTATGAACCGACCATTCTACGCTCTTTCACTCTCTGTGGGGGATCATAAAATTTAATTGAATTAGCTCGTAATGGAGATCATTCGCAATAAAGCGAAGGTAGAAGGGTTGAGCGGTTAGAGTTGAACCGTCCGTGCAGTGTTGTGATGGAAGCGACAGTTCTACTTCCGATCCGAAAGCAACGCATATGGTGTTGTTTGATGAATGTGAGCGACCAACCGAGTTGCGGTGCGGGGATTTGTTATAAAATTCTTGTTTTCAATTTTTATGTCCTTACGTTGCATATTATTTGACATCCAACGCAACAATCTTGTATGAATAGTTTTTTTTTATTTATTCAAAATATTTTCCAACTATATAAAAATCTAACGAATTCAAGTCTGGACCAACATGCGCTTCGATTGACAACATAATAATTTACTTCTTCCCCTAACCATATCTGACACACCTCAATCAAACCAAGCGCAGCTAATGAGCTTGTTAATTTGTGAATTCTTGTTCAAGACTGGCTTCGCGAGCGCTGCACTTCCTTCCACAACTCACATCCCATACCATCGTTAGCGTATGCTAATTTTCCGCCAAGAAATGGCCGCGACCGTTTGTAAAATTTGAAACGACACGGCTGCTTGGCGGCTTGTATTACCAGTTCTGACAAGCTCCGGTGTGAGACTCGGTAGAAGTCACCCGCGGCCACTGTACGCAAGCGGATCAGCTTAAGGTTAAAAATATGCCATTCATCACCAACAATCCGTGTGGGATCGACATCGTAACCGTCTGTCGCGGGTCGGAAAAGTCAAGTTCAATGACAACCTCTTGCCAAGGGACTTTAGTGGGTGAAATCTGCAAGAGCTCCAATGAAATATTCTCACATACCGTAGTGTAAAGCAGAAAGTAATTGCTTTGAAATCATCGACAGATAAGCCAATATATAAAAATATACAAATAGAAGCTGGTTTCTCGTTCATAAAAACAAACTCGGGTGAAAATTATGTCACTTCATCTTCCTAAAAGTGATCCCTTTTCTTGGGCACTATAATTTTCCTTTCTGCGCCATTTTGTTGTGTTCTTTCCTCTTCTCTCTATCAACACTGGCCCTATTCATTACGGCTAGTGCAGCTATAATTATCTACTGTAAACATCATCACCCGTAACACTGACACTTTAAGTGCTTAGATCATCACAGCCGCTGTGTAATATTTTTTTCTGTGTTTTTTTTTTATCTCCATCGACAGCTTACGGACAGCAAGAGTTGTAACATAATAAACATCAGTTTTATCGGTTATTTGGATAGAATGAAGTCACTATCGATTCGTGGATTTATTACGACAGGGCTTCTTTTTATGGACAATGTTTATTATGCTATTTAAAAGGGTGAGGCTCAAGAAAGAAAAAAATCATTGTTTGCTCAACGGTGTCAATATAATTAAATGCGTTTGCTCCATGCTAACGATGTGAATATAATAGAATGATCAAACAATGCTTACAGCTTGATATAAGATTAATGAGTTGCAAGGTACGCCGTTCTTTTGTTTTATATTTAGTCGTACATAAACAGTGTCAATTATTGTTTTTAATTTTCATCATCAAACAGAAAATTTATCGAAATGACGATTTTTTCTTTACAAACAACATAATGATTGTGGAGAATGTGTAATCCTAACGACAAGTAAAGTCACCTTTTAATGTATTCATTTACTGGAGCAGTTTCCTAATCCCTCAAATCGGTTGAAATTAACACCATTTTTTACATATGATGATAAAATATTTAAAGAACTTTGCAGGCTTGGTTGTTTGGTGTCATACTGTTGACGTGACTAGCCCTTAAAATCAAATCGATTTAACCGATCCGAATATTTAGCGACCACTTGTACTGTAGTTTTTGAGTCATCGTACGCGATAACTCGTCATCAGATCCTTGCCTTTGACCATGCAATTATTTAGATATTCTCTTCTTCAAATCGATCTAAAATTGCGATCGGACGGTACTTAGGCTCACTTAGGTTGGCTATTAGGGATTCCCCAGTATTCCCAAACACTCCTTTTTCCAGCACTCGCTACGAGTAGATAACAGCACCACTTCACCATCTTTGTGGTACGTTTTAGTGCATGTGGCAACTATTAGAAAGCTCCTTGTACAATAAATCACATTGATTGATTTGGTTGTGAATCGCCGCTTCTTTTGAATGTTCCAAGGGTTTAAAGTGATCCGATCGCCAGATGATCTAGGCCACTCTATATATGTGAAACAACGTTCAACTTTTTCTTGGGTTCTGATTGAGCAGATGGACGAACAATCTTTGGTGCAGAGAACTTTTACTGTTATCGTCCTAGTTCCTGTACATTAAGAGATTAAACACTAAAATGTTGACTCAAAAAAGTATGTAGTTAACTAGTGTACATAGAGCATTGACCGGTGGACCAACCATCAGCTGACTGCGACAGTGCATGAAAAATCGTCTTAGTCTTAGTCAAAAGTAAATAGTCTTGGTCAATCAAAAATAGTCTTAGAGACTCAAATTCACTACAAAAACTAATGTCCTAACCACACTACGAAGTGTTTGCTCCACGAGAGGATCTCTGCGATATGTCGCGCAATAAAGACTGCTTGTTGTATTGTTTTTTTAGAAAATAACTTGACATTTGATTGGAGATAAGTGAAGGTAGTAATATAGTAGCTCGGCGAAAATATTAAAAATGTCCAATTAAGTTCTATCATCCATTTGCCCTTTGCCACATAAATTTTCAATCCTATAATTATCTGTCGTCTACTGAGTACTTTGATAGTTTTCTTCTACATAGGGCTAACATTGCCGATGTCAAGAGCATTTAACATGATCTGTCTTGGCTCTTAGAAAATGGTATCTCAGGTTTTTTTTTTTTTTTTGGTACGTTCTTCGTTTGTAACGAGGAATCCACTTATATCTAGAAATTATTGGCGGTTCTGTGAAATACTGTGGAATTCTTGAAGTAAGACAACCTACCAAACCTGGATTCTTAAGAAACAAACGGTTTGAATAGGATCTTGAATCCTTGATCTGGCCATCACAATTGCTCTTAAATGAATGAAGTTTCTTCGTGTTGAATAATTAGAACATTCATTGAGTTCTCTTAGAAAAAAGTTCTTTCTAAATAATTTTTACTGTATGATTTTTACGGACTAGCTTTTCGGCACTTAAGACAATAATTCTAATAGGAATTTACAGCAATATCCCTGCCATTCTCGTGGTCCTAAGAAATATTAGATATTTCCCGTGCATAGCAACACACCGTGCAAATGTCTGCGCGAGTGATATTGATGGAGTTTTCACAGAAATTGTCACAAATTAAATATCCCTTCCTGTCAGTTAAGCCCGCGTTTACCTTACTATCAGATCGTAGAGTTCCTGTTTGTCGAAAACTTTACAGTACGCGTGCAGAACCTTCACACAAGCGTACCGCATCCCGGGCCAAGGTACTACCGGACTGGCGAGTGCGTCCCACAACGGACAGTCCGCATGTCGTTGTAGATCAAGCATCGTTCGGCTGTCGACTGTTTGTCCTAGCGTTATTCGTCTATTTCCTTTCCACCTTCCGGTCGAATACTAATGGCCACAAAGGTAAGATTCTCGATCAACGATCACCTGCTGCATTGGGTTCAGTTTCAAGGTCATGCAGCAACGCATCGCAGAAGATCTCGAAACACTATAACACCTCATATCACACTACATTTTTGGCAACGTTTATTTGTTTTGACACTGTTTCGATGCTTAGTTGTTTGCCCGTTTGAGTTACTCAGTCTATTAACACCATCATGAAAACACATATCAAACAAACACACACACGGTTGGGTGATGATTTTTCTCCATTAGCCTGAAAAGCGGAAGACATTCATTTTTCATTTCGTTAACGGATCAGTCCAGGTTGTCGATTGTGTGCATTTTGCCTTCCGCAACGCGTGCGTCAGAGTGAAATCCATTTGCCATGCCTCGCGCGGAACCTTAATCGAAGACTACGTGAACACACATTTTCCGGATGTACGGTGGAAATGCCACAGCACCCACGGTTTCTATGGCTTAGTTTATTTTTCACACGTTTGCCACTAGCCCTTGGAAACATAATCCTTTAGTTTGTCTTCTCGCTTGACGATATTGCTTACGTTCTTTCATAGGAATATTATACACACACAGGCAGTTGGCAGCAGCCGCGGGGATAAAACAGGTGCAACTCATTTTGTAGGTTTGGCGAATTTATGAAAATTAGGAAAACCATACCAGCGAGCTCCACAGGGCGGAGTGGTATATTATCGTCATAAATACCATGATCATTCGAAGAATTTCGTGCACATTTATCGTTTATCAGGTTGGGAATGTTGTGACGTGAGATTAAGGATGTAAATTTACGGCAACAAATTTCACCAAAATAAGGAACAGTGAGTAGCTTAAATATATTAGTAACCCTTTTTTGAGCAAGATACGGTAAGAGATGATAAAAACATATGATTGCCCGTAATAGTACGATCGAACCTAGGCTCAAATAAAATCACAAACTATGTTTTCTGCACCAACATTTTTCTGTCCATGATAATGTTAAAACATGCATTCAAACTCTTGTTTTTCCGTATAAAGCAAGAAATTATACTACTGCAAAAGAAACGCTCAGAGTAGCAAAGCAAGTGTTAACGCTTTTTCCATATGTTTTGTGAAAAATCTGCTACGAATAAATTTATATGGAACTTGCAGTTCTCTCTAGAGACATCTATCCTTGATCCACGATATTTAAGTGTAGACAAGAAGACTATACTGACATCAACTGCACACATATAATATATAAAGTTTATTGAATTTAGAATTCGGAGCATAATCCATACATAACAAAGGTTTCATAAGGATCAACGATTTCGTTTAACAGAATGAGCAAATTTTTGCCTTATTGACGTTAATATGAGGTCTCATGTTGAGCATGTACTTTGATGATGCGTTACCAGCAGATTTTTTTTTTCATTATTCTATAATACTACTAATGCTACTTAATAATTACTTATCCTAGTCCATTTAACTAGCCCTATTATATACTATCTAAACTATTGCTATTGTGCCTATGGATAAGGCAATGGTTAGAGGCTATGGATATGCGCGACAGGAGAATTCCTTCAACGATCCTGAAATTTTACTGATAGAGTTACCAATATCTCTTTTAGAGGTTTCACATCGGCTTTCGCGTATATTTCCGTGTTTCGAGTGAAGCGGTTTGTGTCAGTAATTATGCGCAAAATTTTGTTCAGCATGATCTGGAGTCTGCAGCGGTGAGTTCTCGCACATGAATCGCAAACTGGTGCCGCATACGTTACTGCCGGCAAGATAATTACCTTGAATATTGCTATTTTATTTGACATTGATAGCTGGGACCTACGGCTGATCAATGGGTAGAAACATTTCAAAAGGAAATGCCCTTTTTCAATGATGGTTTCAATATGCCTTCTCAACAGCATTTTGTAATCCATCGTAAGCCCCGGATATCTAATGGACGTTGCCCACGACAAAGTTGTACCACGCATTTTTACTTCAGAACTCAAAGGTGGAGTAAGGCTTGTTTTTAAACGATGGGGAAAAATCATTGTTTGTGTTTTTGAAGAATTTATTCCAATTTTACAGTCCGCCGCATACCGTAGAAGACAGATACAGATTGTACTACAGCGGGGCCAGTAGACTTCCCTGGGGGACGCCCGCTGGGGCACTGGTTGAGTTGGAGAGAGCAGAGAGCAAAGCAATCCTGAAAGTTCTCTGTGTAAGGTAATTCCTGATGGTTTTGAGAATTTAAGTTGGGAAATTGAATTACGCCATCTTCTATAGGAGTCCATCGTGCCAAACAGTGTCGAAAGCCTTTTCAACATCTATCAAAACAATAGCAGTGGACTTTGATTCCGTCTTGTTTTGCACGACAACTGTCTATCTCTTTTTGATTTACTTATCCTCAAACGTCTTCTTCTTGGCTTAATAACCTTCTAAGGACACGCCTGCCATCGAATGGCTAACTAGACTACCGACACCACGTAGTTGGATTGTCGGTAATCACTACAGGGAGACGGTCTGGATTGAATTTGAACTCCGGTCCTGCCGTTTGACACCACCACTGTTACATTGTTAAGCCTTTTAGACAGACATGTGTAATCAATAAAATAAATAAAATAAAATTCATGTAGTAGCGTTAATGACTATATAAACAGAAGTAATTGGAAGTCGCCTCTCGAAAAAAAAAGTTATTTAAACACAATCTCTTCTAATATAAACCATTTTTCCTTCTTTGAAAATCGTAATCCGTACACGGTGTCGGATCAAACAAAGTGTCGGTGATTAGCGCTTAGTTCTCGCAAGCAGTGAAACCATTCTAACCCCTCCATTTACGAGCGGTGTGAAAATTATAACAAAATAAAAAAATGCCCTCCTGCAGCGTTTTGCGAAAGGAACAACAACAACAAAAAATCAAACATCAATGGTGCGAACGATCAACGGAGCACATCAAGATTTGCAAGAAGAAAAATGGCACAAAATTTGTTTTCGGACGGGTTTGAAATATTTTCCGACGCGACCGCACACTCCGAAGAGGAAATCCTACTGTCCCGCACAGGCCAGTGCAAGGCCAACCCGTTCGGTCATTTCCTACCACCACCTTGCTCTTTTTTTCGTCGTCTTCATCACCATCGTCTACCATCGGCAATGATCGATCGGTCGGTGTCCCCGCCACTAATGGCAAGACAAACAGCGGATTTGGCGATCCCGAGAACGTCCCGCCGCACGTTTGTTGTTTGCTTTTGGGCCGGGCGATCACACAAACGGGGGTGGTGATTTTTCCTACCAATGTAACCAGTGTGTCTACGACTCATCAGCAGGCCGAAAAAAAAACTGGACGTAGGAAGCTCCCGATTTTGTTTTTTTCTCGAACGTAAACAAAAGCCGTTTGCTTTCCGTTCGTCATCGGCACAACAGGCGGAGTGTAGATGATTTGATCTTTTCAATACAATTTTTCTCTTGCATTTCGAAAGGGAAACATTTGCAATCTTTCTTTTTGTTACTCCTGTAAATATCTCTCGCTTCGAACAGGTGCTCATTAACTGCTGCTGCTGCTCCTGATCCCATCGGAGGGGATCCCATATAAAAAATAAATTAAACATCACGTTCACCAACAACAAAAAAATGGCCGCACCTCGATTCTGATCGAGGTTTTGGTCGGGCGATTAAAAATATGTATTTATGATTAAGCGAATTTTGAGAAGTTCCTCCCTTTTTACATACTTTGAGAACAAATTCACTCAACACAGACAGAGGAGTGTGTGTGTTTGTGTGGATATATTTAACGCATCTGCTTCCTGTTATTATGGACGGGAATGTAAAGCATATAAACGAGTATAATATTTTCGGCCATAGTTTATCGCATACCCACAACACAACCCGGCCCTCCTTGTCCAGCCGGTTCAGCAAATCGTAGTGCCGGGTCTAGATAGGATCACGCGTCGCCCTCATCATCGGCAGCAGCGGGCGGTTGATTTAGATATTTCTTCCAAAAATAGCCACCAAACGTCATAAAAATCTACCCAGCTCAGGAGCACGGGACCGGGCCCGGGGAAGTTTCAGACGCTTTTTAGCGCGTCACCTCTTCTCAGACGCTCGGGGTTTTCTTTTCTGCCTTTCCGCGTCCAACTCCCTACTGGCCGTGGTTGAGATTTACAAAAATAGCCAACAACCGCACCAAACCCAACCCTGCACGATACGGACGATAAGAAGTTATTACGCCCTTTATCTACACGGTTCAATAACAGGACCTCGTTAGCCCACCTCCACGAGGTCCCGGCCATCGTCATCGTCCAGAGATGCAGTGTGTCGCGTGGAGAACGGAACAGCGACGCACGATTACCATCAACGGTCAGTGTGACCGTTATTACTCCCCACTGATGTGCAGTCACTTCCTTTGTAAGTTTCATTCTTTTTTTGTTTTTATTATTTTTCGCGATTCGGCCCTTAAGCTACTGCGTTCACCTCTCAAAAGGAAACGCACAACAGGAGGAAGGAACAAAATCCTTCTTCTTGTAAGGATGAGCGCCGCTTAACTGTGTTCGTTAGGCGTTGATAGTTCATAAATTTAATTAAATCAACCTTTTGCGTGCCCTGGAGACAGCGCCCTGGACGACACTGTCGATTTCTCTTTTACCTTTCCGGGATCCCTTACCTACGGAGGGATTGTTTTGCGGATAAAGGAGTTTGTTGTTCATTTCCTTAACTAGCCAGCCGTCCAACCCTAAAATTGATCTTTTTTTTTTTTGTGCTGCATAAAACAGGGAAAGGAATATCTAAAAACAGAATCGACAAAATGGGAAGCGATGGTCGCACTGATCGAACCAAAATTCAGGCCGAATGTCATTGCCATTTGGTAGATTAGTGTTTGTGTTTTGTGCCGTGTTTGTGAGTGCGGTTAGTATTGATTGGTTAGCACACTATTGGATGGTAAAATTGCTGACGAGGTGAAAATCTTGTAGGTACGAAATTATGTTCTTCTAACCGTTAAGGCTAATGGGTTAAAGTATACCTGGGAGAGTAAGAAACCTAAACAATGTACTGTATTTTTGTGTATAAAACCCCTTTTTCTTAGCTATACGGTCAGGCCGTCTCTTAAGAAATAAAACAAACTCTTATTTTTATGAAAAACTATCAAAGTTACATCAAAGACAGATGAGGCTAATGCTACTAGGAAGATACACGGATGGCAGCTTGGCCCAACTCGGTTAATCATGCCTTTTTCAATTCAATTTTTTTTCTATTTTATCTACAATTTCTGTCTTTAAGGTTCTAAACAACACTTGTCTTCGGGTCTTGAAATAAAATTTTACCAAACAAGCACATAAAACACTTATTTTAAAAATGTATTGAAGCAGCCATTTTTAGATAACATTAATGCAAAAATAAATGCTTTACTATATACAGTACGTCGCATTTTCAAGTTCAGAGAATCGCTAGGACGAAGGCAACGTGAACAGCCAACAGACAGAGGAAAATACATTTCGAGCATGTATATAAGCACAAGTTGCAAACCACTTACAAAGCCTGGGCCATATGACACCTTTGGCCTAACGAGTAAAGATCTAAGAGAAATAGACGTGATTGCAACTGCCATACAATGTTCAAGGACAATTTGGGTCCTTTAAACCACTAGCTACCCGACCAACGAATCCAAGTGTCTTATTGGCTTTTAGTATGACTCCTTCAATATGATCTTTGAAGATCAAATTATTGTCGAGTCATCACAACAATGCTACGAATCGATGCAACACAACAATGTTTGAAGATCACTATTTTGGGTTTGAAAAGAGAATAACTGTCAATTGAAATTTTTATTGATTGTTACCTCCAGACGATCACGAAGCTATAAAAAACAAAAAAAGGTCCTGTTTGGGCATACCACTTTGGAAGCGTTTTAAAGTTTATCCATCGATAAAGATCGATGATCTACTGCCATCGCTGGCAAGACAAGGATGCAGTAAGGATAATGCGAAGAATGCAAATATAGCAGGGAAAAAGAAGCAGACTAGAAATGCCTGTAAGTTATTCTAAATCGAAAACTAACCTAAACACAACGTAGGAAGTCTAAATTACTACAACAAAATCTCCATAAAAACTTAGAAAACGTATCTCACGTAAAGTGGGTTTGCGATTGGCGCAAAAACAAGTCTGATTGCCTCGAAAAAAAGGGCTGGTCGTGATTAATCTGCCAAGTGGTAAAACCGACTAAGTTTAGTCTTGGTTAAATTAAACTTTCATTAAAATAACACTACAAAAACAGCCAGATGCATGAGTATCAGCAAACAATTTGCTTTAAGTATTAATAAAATATAAACAGGTAAATATGAGAGATTTTTGGAGTTAAATAAAACAAAATAAAGACGAGAGATGTGTAAACTGTGCTACACTTGGTCCGAAGGTTCTTAAAAACTACGAAAATAAATTTCAGCTGGTCTGTGCTTGTGGTTGCAGCATGAAGTAACAAAAGATTCGTGTTCGCATTGGCAATATTCCTGGTAACGTCAGTGGCAATCAAGAAATTTAGTCATGACTAAGATTACTTAACTTTCATACCTTCTTCTGCTTGTCTCGACATGCCATTTTTGGTTTCCTTAACGTAATTTAACACATAGCTGGATAGCCAGCCCTGTGTACGGGGCAATGTGGATCACAGTGCAGATGAAGAATGCTACAAAATGTTGAATTTAGCATGATTTAAAAATTATTGCCTTATATGAGGGGATTTAGTGAACTCGTGAAAACCCCAGTCACCACAAAAAAAAAACAAAACAAAAAAAAACTTGTTGAAAGTTCGATTTTTTATTTGTGGTCTAAAAATATGTTTCCAGCCAAAATACCAGCCAATCAAGCAACTCTTACAGGCGTTTGTGTATTTTGCAAAGCTTCATAACAAACCATGGTAAATATTTTTACAACCCGATTTTTTATTCATACAATCGCACAATATCCGCGATCCTATGTTTACGTTCACTTTCATCTTTAAAGCGCAGGGAAGAAAAATTTATCATCCGTCTTTGTGTATTTTTCTAGCCACCTCCCAAGCAAAACGTACAAAAAACGTCCTTTCAAATGCAAACACAAAATGATCGACACAAATCGCTAACGTTCGATCAAACGGGCTGCAGCACACGTTCTGCGAGAGGAATGAACCACGGGAGGGGTGCTAGAGGACGATGAAAAACGAGAAATTATAAATCTATTTTCAAACTGAACCCCCGAATAATAAAAAGAAAAACTAACAACACAAATCTGATTCAATACCGACAACCCACCGGGTGGAGACAATTTTTCCCACCACCGCCTTTCCATTTTGTCCGTGTGAAAATGGTGGAACGGTGCGGCAGGTGCTTTGCCATAACCGTGTGGTTTAGCGTGTGTGTGTGTGTGTGTGCGTCTTTGGTTGCGCCAATCTTTTTCATGATGAGTTCTAAATTTGCACCCGTGACGTGTGTCGACGGCTTCTTAGTGCGATGGTGAAGACATAAGTTGACCGAGCATTGCCTTTGCAGTACAACACATAACAGCATCATGCTAGCAGCTAGTGTGATGTGTGACGTCATACACACACACACATTCGAAACGCTATGTGGCGGATTTGTGCAAGGTCAAAGTATTCGACGGTGATCAAGATGCGATATACCTCGATATACGCGATTTCGCAATATAAAAATGCGGGGAAATGGTGCAATGGTGGCGTCGGGATGGAGAACTGAGCACCTGACATATGGTCGATAGAGGAGTGTGTTTGTCCACGCGAAAGGTACTCGGATGGTGAGGGAGAGCGGAGAGCGATTTGTAGGTGTTGAGAGGCAAGCAACGCCTAAGTTCCACTATCAGCTGTCATCGGGCCAATTTTGTACGAACGACAGCATCACCACGGTATACAACACTGCACCGCTGTGTGAGCTTCTCGATCAAGCCGATACACATAGGCCGTTTGAGCGTGTACGTACACTGGGACGATTAAAACTAGGTACAGCTGTGCAGCGTATGTCAACATTTTATCATGGTCTAGGTCTAGTTCACAAAATTGCGAAAAAAGGATCTAAGCATACTTTTAAGTACGATCGCAGAACTGAGATCGAGGTAGTAAATGGCCCTGCCAGAATAGGTCTTTTTTAACGAAAACGCAATAGGTAAAAATGGCACGACCATTCTATGCGATCTTCCGAGTGATATTCCCGAGTAACTTTATGTATAAAGTTGGTGTAGTATTGGTAACTATCGGATGTTAACATTACTTTTGACGAATCTTTCCTATGTCTAAACTAACTTCTAGGTTGTTTAATGTACAATGACCTACAAAAGATCACATCATAAACGATCAATTCCTGTTATGGAAGAACAATTGAATTTGATAACGGTCATGATATGTCTTTGGTGGTGGACACATCAACACCAAAACACCATCTCAATTAACATTAACACTTTAACATTGTCCTCTGTCCATGCCTCCTACGTCCACGTGGATAGTCTAAAAGGATTTTTGCGCGCTGTGTCGGAGCCTGGCTGAAAAAATCGCTACATGATGGCCACCTACGTCCCCGCACGCTGCCGTAACAGAGACCTCCTGTTGGGAGCTTCGTAGTAATAGCTTCGTATCATGGAATCATACCCGGAGCCCTGATGCTCGTGTTGTGTTGTCCATTGAACTAAAACAGTCCCCACCCCTCCGGTCACATGATGTTGATGTTTTTGGGCCTCGGTCCAGCTTGCCTCAAAATTGCACAGTGCACCAATGTGTTATCGGCAACATGTCCAAATAGTAATCCATTCCCTCAAGGTCAAGACACCTTGATCCACCACTGGAGGTCAATCTTCCTTAAGAATACAGGGGCTTCGTCAGTTTTGGACATGTTTTGGAGTCCAGTACATGTTTTAGAGCCATATGTGATTGCTGGGGATGTAAAGGATTTAAGCCATGTCATTGCTACTACATAGTAGAACAAAAAATCATAAAAATCTAATTTAGAACTCAACTCACAAATCAAACAAACCTAACCGTACGTCTTATTATTCTACCAACTGTAGCCGTGCCTAGTCTTTTTCCTTCACACACACACACACACATACGCTACGCTTCATTCACGATCAATGATTAAAGCATGACAAACCGCTTCCGACAAGCTACTCTGCGGATGGGTAGGATAAGCTGCCATCAAAAAAGCAACAACCAACCCTTGGATGTTCGAAATATTTTCACCATTAATTTACAACCCTAAACAACCGGATAACGATTGACCATTTCCGATCACACTATGGTGTGTGTGTGCGGCTCGGAAACTCGACTCTTCCACCGCCCAACAAATGTCACGGTACGGTGCGGTCGATTTTCGCTCGAAATGTAGCTCATAATCGCTCGGTTCGGCGCGGAGGGAAATGAAAATAAACCAAAACGGCTCGCACAACACTCACGCCGAATGTTGACAAATTCTAACGAGCTTAGCAAGTGCCACTCGCCGAACCACGGCGCCACACGACATCAAACCGGTGTGTCAGTGTGAATATTCGAAACGTCCTTTCAGACAGGAGACAGGTAGGTGGTGAGATACAACATCAACCGAGTTATTTAGCGTGCAGCAGGAACTGCTCGGTTGCTTCTAGCTGGGACACAAAGAAAGAGGGGGGATAGTTCCGTCAAGATTGTAGCTTGAGAGAGTAAAATGTTTCTTTCAATGAAAATTTAAACAAAAGGAAAAGATAAAACCGACGCCTGTGTTAGTGAGCGATAAGCAGAAAATACTTGTCTTTTACATACTAAGAATTGTGCCCTCGTGTGTGTGGGAGTGAGCAGGGATAGACGCCGAAGCAAATTGTGTAAGATTTGCTAACAAAACGGATTTATTTTTAAAATTACGAAAAAAATCGTTCCCAGCAAACGATTGATCTGCTGCTTGCTGTTCACCAGGGGAAAGGGCTTTCCTATAAGTCAAAGCAATTTGCTTTGACTTTGTAATGTTTGTTGGTTTTTGGTCACTAAATATGCTATTACATTAAACTACAAAAACAAACTGTGGGTGACGGTCAAACGCCAAGCCGATTTGGGTTGCACAAGCGAACGAGCATGCATTGATTGCAAAATTTACTAGCGACACACAAGTGTTGTGCCGTTTTGTAAACATTCCCTATTTCGTGGACTCCGAAACGACGGGGAAATGTTGTTATTCTTTCCCTATATCCGCGACTTGAAAATCTACCCCTTATGCCGTTGCTGCTCCTTCGCTAATGCATCATTGCATTAGCACAGAGTTGGGAAGAAAAATCTTTTAAACTTCATGCCTTAAGGCCACAAAAACTTGGCAAACGGTGGTGTGCTGTGTTCAATGCTGGTGCGTTTATTTTGTCCCGATCTTTGAGGTCAGTTCGCTAGTTGGCCGAACGGAACACTATTATTTTTGCCATCCACAGCCCCATTAAGGACGGTTGGCCAGGGAGGGAACGATTTTTTTTTTTTTGGACGCGCTTAATCTTTCAACATTTTCAATGAAACACTATACGAAACACACGTTGCGGTGTATGCGATCAGGGTAGAAACTAATCACACAACATGTTTTCTAAAAATTATTTCCACAACCATCACGAGCCACGCACACGCACACACACGATATTAAGATTGTCCACTTGCAGACTTTTCTGCTTTTCAAGTTCATTTTAACACGTAAAAGTAAAACTAACGATCAAGCGTAGGTGATTAGACCATCTGTTTCTCGTTGAACACCCGCGACCACCGATGATCCGTGACGATCGGGTTTTCCGCTTCGAGCACAGAATGCATAAACAATTTCCCATCTACAGCCGGCCGTGGTTCAACCTTTCAACACACATTCCTCGCACTGTTCTATCGATTCTATCCAGAAACTTCCGCATTCGGAAGCTGGAATGGTGAATGAGCAGCTACTATTTACATTTTGCCATTGCTTTTCTTACTTTATTTTGCGAAATCGGTTTCCTTTGCCTTTTTTTTTGCATCGCAAAATATTGATTATTTGCAATTGTTTTCGTATGATAAAAATTACAAATAGAAAAAATCGATTAAACTATCACTCAAATAGTTATAGGCTCATCGTTGCAGCTAAGTTACTCGCTCTTTTTTTTCTTCTTTCCAATTGTTTATTCTCTCTTCTACCTTCCAGACCGAAAGCAAAAACCAAACTCTCGAGCAAGGAATGACGATATAATTAAAATTGACTAGGCGCCTCCATCGGGAGTCTTTCCCGCTTCCGAAAACAAATCGTTCGAACGAATAAATAAATAAATAAACCGTTTTTCATCTTATAACGTATTAAGGGATCATTTTCTATCCCTAATCGCCATAAAAAGCGATTAAAATTATGTTCATTATACCAATGCAAAACAAAGTAAATTAAATCGATCTTCTTTGGCGTGAAAAATACGGCTACATGTTTGAAAGTAATTCGTATCAGATTAACATTTTAGTATTAAAATATCAAAACCCTAAAACTTCTTTCTCTAACCGAAAAGGCACGAATTTCGAGCATTATAAGGAAAACTCGCTCCAGGTCAAATCGTTGGCGCGTAATAAAATAAATTAAAATTATCCATTCTACGATACATACTAGGTGTTTATCGTTTTTGATACGTTCCGTGCATAAAACGAGTGCATCGGGTTGTTGGGAGAACATTTACGAGCGTTGTACAATCGAAACAAACATTCATTTCCTTCAATTCGATTAATTTGTTCATTAAGCGGCGGTTTGTTATATTTCGTGGAACGCGTAGTAAATCATACATTGTATTTACCAGGCGGACAACCAGGCGGTCATTCGCATTTCTTTATCTTTCGGGTGTGACTTTAGACTCTGAGAGGAATCACTACATTTGTTCTATTTAAAAGAGCGCCCAGAAGGTCTGATAAAACCTTGGCATACGTCCAGACGATGGCGATTGTTGTTTGCTGCGGCGTTCGAAAAGCTTCCTTCTGTGTCAATGTTTGCATTTTACTTCTTTGTTTTCTACAACTTCAGAAAGATGCTGACGCAGATGAATAATTCTTAGATAACATTTTTATTCACAGCAGCGATGCAAATTTTTGGTTGTAAGTGGATTTTCCGAATAATACTAAACGCCATACAAAATAACGCCATTTGCTTGCCGAAATTTCTTGAAATTTTGACTTTCAAGAGGAAGAAGATAAAGAAAAAGTGGAAGATGGAAAGCCATATTTTCGCATAGTTACGTTGATTGACCGCATATCAGTTACAGATTCCTAAAGAAAAACTTTCATTTAATTTATTATAGTTGCAATAAGTAATGCGATGACTCTCGTGGATATCCGTCCAACTAATTATCGTCTTTTGTATCATTCCGTTTATGACAAAACGAAAAATGTATAGACAAAATTCGACAGTTTTATTAGTTGATATGCAGCAGCTGTGACTAAAATAGTTGACGTGATGCCTGTGAAGCTTTGTCGATCCTTTTAGAGATAATTAGCGAATTAGACATCTTGAGGAAAATCTAGATCATCTATCTTGGCTATCTTGGCTTCTTCATCTTGGCTTAACGACCTCTAAGGTCATGCCGGCCATCGAAATGGCTTACTGGACTGCCGATACCACGTTGGTTAGTTGGTTAGTCAGTCCTCACTACGGGGGGACGGTCCGGATGGGATTTGAACCCCGGTCCTGCCGTTTGAAGACCGGCGCCGCTGTCGCCTACACCACCGGGCCGCCCCACCCCTATCATCTATTAGAGCTCTTTTTTCTGGCAAAAGTGGCAGCTGAAGGAATTAAATCTCCAAGAGCGTTTCCGCTGTATCTTCATCCATAAGATAGAAAAGATTCTTGACAAGATCAGGATAGTCTTAGAATAGTATCAGACTACCTAATCACTACAGTTTACAGATGATCGCAACAGGATTGGGTACACTCGGGACAAATATCTGTTGGTCCTCGTGAATAAAAAGACTGTCAACTCCCTTCGGTACTGACCAATGGATTATTTTTAGCAAGACTTTATTGGAGGCCCGTTCTCAATCAGCCTGTAGCTGTGGCTGCAGCTGAAGATTGAGAAATTGATGATCTGGAACTGAAACTGGTGATTAAAAAAATCTTTGACAAGATCAGGTTAGTCTTAGAAAAGTATACATTACACATGATCGCAACAATTAGTGGCACTCGTGCCAAATATATCTTTTTGTCCTTGTAAATAAAAGAGACTGAAAACTCCCTTCGGTACCGAACAATGGATTACTTGAATCAAACCTCTATTGGAGGTCCTTTCTCAATGGGTCTGTAGCCAAGATTGAGAAACTGGTAATCGCTAAGTCATAGCAAGATCAAGAATCCTTCTTTTTCTTTTTCTTCTTGGCTTAATGACCTTCTAAGGTCACGCCAGCCATCGGCTTACTGGACTTGCTTGAAACACGTAGTTGGATAGTCAATTCTCCCTGCGGAGGAACCGTTCGGATGGGATTTGAACTCCGGTCCTGCCGTCTGAAGACCCGGCGCCGCTATCGCCTGTACCACCGTGCCCCGCAAGAAAATATTTCCAAACAAACGCTCACATGATAGTCATTTGCCAAGGTGTTAGCTTAGTCGATTTAACGCTTTCCACCTAAATTACTTTGTCATTTGCAGTGTCCCAAAAACAAAACAAGAAACAAAATAATACACAACCAATTGCCAAACACCGACTGGTGCTGACAGGTGCTTGTAGTAGGCTTTCCTGCACCAAACCACGCACAACGGTACAAACAAAACACCGCGTACCGTTCACTCCGATTGTCCGAACCCGCAGCAACAACTCGTGCAACATGGAGGTCAGCCGGAGGGGCAGCAGAACACTCGAAATCACTGCCATCGCTGCCAAGACACGATTGTGGGGCGACACACAATTTTGAAAAAAAAAAATAAATAAATAAATAAAACATAACAAACACACAGCGAGACGGACGATGTCGTCGACCACTTTCCCAAAAGCGATCGTAAGGTTACCCGTGACACCTTGCACCATCGCTCAAAGCCTTCTTCCAAGTGCGCCAACATAAGCATAGAGAGCGAGACGCGCGCTCGCGCGCCCACCCCAAACGGTATGCAACTGACTGTGCAGCGATTGTCAAGAGCGGAACGGAAAATTAGTTCAGCATTTATCACCTACACTCACTTTCCGACACAGAGCGGTGGTGGGTAGTTAGGTGGGCAAGGGTATCGGACATGGTGTACGGTAGATGTTGTCTTGCGTTGCGAAACACCTTACATGTTTGGGAGGGTTGAGCACCGGCATGTGCGACAACAACACGTCGTAGTACCTCGATGCACTCGCCGATTCCCACTCCAAAACCGGACACGCCACGGGTACAGGTTTAATTGATTAAAACACACACCTCGGGCGAAAGGTCCGTGGACGCAGTACGGAGGTATGCACACGCTGGTGTGTCTTAGAAGCTCCGGCTGCTCTCCGTGATTAGTGATTCAATTTGTGACGCCAGTATCTAATAAACTCCGGGCACAAAGTGCGTCCAATAATGCACCAACAGTTGACGTGGGGGGAGACGATGTTAAAAAGAGAGGGGAGGTGGGAAATGTCGTGTTGAATCACGACCAATCATCCCGCATGCTTCCCATCTTGCCCGCAGAACGGAAGCAAGACCGGCACTTCAATGACGCCATCGCAACGAATCTCGCAACGCGACTGATCGGAAAGTGCATTTTTGCATTTAGTAGCTTTGCTTGGCGCGTTAACAGGACAGAAAGAAAAGGATGCAAAAAAGAATCGAACTCATGATGGTGACGCCTGAAAGCATTTTTACATGCTCAACCTTGATTCTTTGGTTGACAGCATTCCCGTAGGCAACATATTCTACTAATCGCTATCGGCAAATGTGCAGCGACAGCTGCATATGAAATTCTTTTTTGTCTTATACTTCATAAACATACGCTTCCTTACACGATACTTGATAAAATGTTGCTATAAAAGCAGCTATAGCAAAAAACCAAGCAAAAGGCCCTTACTCCACTGCAATCTGTTTGCCCTGCCATAGGCAGCAGCAGCAGCAAACAACAACACTGTAACTGTGATAAACAAACGTTTCTTCCCATTATTATCCGGCCGGGAGTCTTTGAGACATGTCTACTTTGCCTCGACGTGACCAGACGGACCAGACCGATCCGAAATACATGATGGAAACACACATCTGTAATGCTGCTAAGAGTACGTTTTGTTTGCTCGCCAATAAACACGTAGAATTGTGCCGTCGATGTATATTTTTTTTGCCGTCTCTCTTCCAAAAACATAACACGCACACACACAAACACGTCAGCATTGCACTTGACACGATGTGATCAAGCAAAAGTGCAACACTGCACGGATTTTCACTGATCGCGCGCAACAGTGGCACGTGGTTTATGTTCTACCGCCAATTCTCGACGCGCTCACTCTTGGCAAACACACACACACACTTTACGCACACTGCAGCAGAAATTAACGACAACAAGTAGTAGAAAGATGAAGAACAAAATCAAACGAAAAATGCACCACACGTACATAAAAACGAAACGATATTAGCACATGTGAGAACCGTACGATCGAGGTTGCGGGAAACGATCGTTTTGCAGAGAAGGCTGGAGGGGTTTTGAATGGCAAATGGGGTTTAAAACGACGCACGCACATTGAAGTACATTGTGAAACAATGTTGCTTGAAGTACATTGTGCTTTAATATTTTACACTTAAATTCACTCGTACTCAACAGCTGCTTATATCAACATACAGCAACCAGGGCGAAGATAACGGACCGCGTCGTTGTTGAAAAGACAGTGAACCACCAATCTTTGGTGTACGATAAGCACTGTGCGGATAACAAAGCACACACAGACACGCTTGACACTTGAGTCACATGCAGCCCTGAGATCTATAACGGGGGGGCGAAGGAAGACCCACGATCTCCACGTCCGCTAGCACTAAAAGTGCACCAACACGTTTGGCAACACACAACTTCGATCCTTGCTCCCGACAACGACAGCAGCCCGGAACACACGCGGCGGCCAAGTTGGTGCGCCGTTCGTACGACGACTAACGAGCGACTAGTGCGCGCCACGGTCTGTCACCGGGCGTTCGCCATGCCATGTTGGGGTCCACACACGTGAACACGGGAAAAATCCGCACATTTGCGACACTCTCCGGCCATAGTTGTCCGCTCAGACTCTCTTTCTCTCTATCTCTAAGTCTCCCCATGTTGGGAGCACAGCAGAGCATGGACAGTGCACGCACTGCAAACACAAACAGCCAAACAAACGCCACAACCACAAAAATACTAGCCGGTGAAACCCACGAGCCGGTGGTTCGAGGATCTTAGAATATGGTTTCGATCATTTTCCCTTGGGAAGCACATTTTTCATATTAATATCTCTCATTTCGTTACTCATCGTTCATGGCGAAGTGTTTGGTAAGGGGCGATAAGACGTGGGACGCAAAAGAGAACCAATTAACACCTCGAATGCCATCGGTAGCGCGGTGAATTACCAACGCTTATCGCGTTGACCATCTCCATCAACTCTTATCGCTGTTATCGCTGAAAAAATATCTGTCAAAGTTGGCTTGAAGTAAAGTCTAAGTGTGCTGATACGTTGCAGATTCTATGGCTTATCAAAAAATTCCTTACGTCAATAAAACCTTCTTCCCTACTGGAAACATTGAACTTGAAGTCAGCGAAGAAGGCTTAAAAGGTTTGCTAGATACACTAGATCATTGATCGAGCCATTTCTGATAAGCTGGATGTTTTCTCACTTTCTTGGCCCCCTTTGCCGCTTTTTTTTACTCGAATACTTCGATATAATCAAAATATTGAAGTCCTTGATTTCAAAATCCAGCAAATTTTTAAAGATTAGAAATGATCACTTCAGCTCAAAACAGATTCGAGAATTTTCAAAAAACTTACTACCGCTACCGAATAATACCGAAATTCTAATTCTCATTAAATCTTCTTTCACTTGAGTCGAGTTTCCCGTACGTGAGTTGGCGCGAAAACACGAATGCCTGACACGAGAGTACAGTTTTCCACCATACACTGAGAGCTAGCTCAATGCAGTACGAGAGATTGCGATAAAAACCCGAACAACCGCATGGGCCAACCGAATCGCTCTCTTGCTCAGCTACGATTTTCCCGAACCGACGGAAAAAGCCGGTCGTGAATGGTAAAAACATGATGCTCATTTTTCTCACCGCAAATAAGCCACACCATGACCCCCCCACGCATCTAACTGCATGTACGGCGTTGGTAATGGTTCCATTTAAGCTTCACGGTGTCACGTGTCAACTCTTGCGTCTTTTGCGTATTTTATGGCGTGCGGTGCATGAGTCGAGGTACCCAATCACTGCACTAGTAGGTCGACAACGCTCACTGCTAATCATTGCTCATTAAAGCAATTAAGGCCTCGCAATAATGGACACTGTGTGCTCGAAGATGCTTTGCAATGGTGGACGTCTTAAGAGACCTGGATGGTGTTGTCTCTGCACTGCGCGACCTTCTCATGGTCGTCCGTGTATGGAACCGTTACGTTCGGAGCGGAGCCAAGTAGCAACCAAACCAGGGCCCCACCATTACTCAACAACCGCTCGTGGAACCTACCGACCCTTTGCGGTTCCGTACATGGTTAGAACGATCTCGCGTACTCACGCACGCACCCGCCCTTTTCTTTTATAACGCAAACCATGATGACAGATGTTTGATGGTAGGGAAAATTTGTTATCTAACCCATTCGCTGCCCTCACACGATCGTCGAACGCCGATTAATCGACACAGCCTTGGGCAAACGTTTGATCTGACTCATAAAACCGCCATAAACTCCACTCGCCGGCATGGTTTCGAGCCCTCTGACATGGTCCTTTTAGCCATACATAAACGACAGCATGATGAAATCCTACCTATCATCCAGGTGACATATACCGGCGCAGAAGACGTACACACCTTTGCCAAATCAAATATTTGTCTACGTTTTACTTTTTTTTTCGTGCCTTCACCATACTCTCCAGCGGTTGTTCGTATAAAGCGTGCCGTTTAATGATTAAGATCGGATTACATTCGACACCCTTACGGATTGGGGGTTGTTGTTGGGGTACCATTTTACCTGTCTGTGTAGAACGGTTTTTGGCGGAGGTCGTCATGGTAGGGTTTAGCTATAAAACTTTCTTGCTGACTGTTGCCAACTTACCTAAAAATAGAAACAAAATAAAACAAAAGATAGCAATTAATCACACGCATTTTAATTTCATTGCCGATCGTTTAAACTTAATGAGAGTTAGAGCAGAGATAGTAAAATAATAGATGTTGGAAAAGGACAAGCAGACTTGATTTATTCCCTTAAAATTTCAATAATAATCATTCATAAGATTGTATCTACAAATGCGACCAACTGCATTAGGGCAGTTTCATTTTTTCACACTCAGCCCACTGTAATTATCGAAACAAACGCTTTTTAAACTATTTTTATACTAGGATTTTTCGATGTCAGATTAAGTTAAGAACCAATAATTCAATTAACAATAATTGAAGATCATATAATAAAATATTAATATTATTTCGAAAGAATACGACATATGAGCTGTTGCTATAACTTTACAAGCGCTTATCGCAATTGATTAAATTAATCGCATTTATTTAACAAGGTCCAATTGTAACATTTATATTGCTTTAAGCGAATAAACAACAAGCAATACGGCCTGGCCGTCCTTTATGAATAAAAGAAAGCGAATAAATAAGTAGTAAGTGCAAAACAATGTATAGAAATACGACGTATGAGAAATGTAAGGAAATTCTAAATTCTTACGTTCTTTCCCATGACTTAAATAACTATTCGTATAAGTCTTTTTTGGTTTTTTTTTTTTTTTTTTTTTTTTTTTAGGTGGGAGGCAATACTGGGTAGCCGTCATACTCATATTGAATAAGTCGACATAGCTTGCTTTTGTTAAACTTAGTTAAAGGTGTACCTGGTGGTAGAGGCGACAACATCTCCAGTCCATATCTCGATAGGATCGGAGTTAATTTCCCATCCGGAATCGTGCGCCCGTAATGTAAGAACTGACTATCTAACTACGTGGTATTATAGTAAATACGTGGGCCGCTGCATAGCTCTCCGGCCTAGGCCACAACAAGTGTTGCAATATGCAATCTGATATTTTTATTCTAAAGTTTGATATTTAATTCGAAATTTTGGAGCATAATCACACTCACATTTTTTTTTTTGACGTACGACCATCATTTGTGATAACATTGATTTACATTGACTTGAACAAATCAGTTTTACCAACAACAAAATGGAATTGACCCGTGAACATTTTCGTGCAATCATTTTTCACAACTTTCGACGTGGACTATCAAGACAAAACTGCATTTATGAACTCAAATCTTTGCATGGCGATGAAGCATTAGCACTGTTAAAAACAGGTATAATGAATTGAATCGTGGCTAAAAGATTAATTTCGAGGAGATCGTCCAAAAACGGCGGTTGTGTCTGAGAACATTGATCCCGTTAAAGATCTAATTGCACAAGATCGTCATGTGACATACCGTGAGATAGCACTAGCATAAACACAATTTTGCACAAACTTTGTTATCTTTGGATCCCGCAAACGTTGACAATCGCTCAAAAAAGGCTTGAAAAATAAAATACGATCATGATGCTTCAAAAGATGTTGATAAGATCGTCACAGGTGACGAATCACGGATCTATGGGTTCCATGCCGTGTGGGTCTTCAACGACGAGACAAATCCAACGAATGTTATCCGTGGAACAAGCACATCGAATCTGCGGCAAAACTGGGCATGTAGCGGCTGTTCCGCTCGAGCAACGTAAGACGATCAATTCTGAATGGTACACCACAATTTGTTTGCCAAAAGTCTTCGGAAAAATCCGAAAAATCAGCAAAAGAAGACGGATCATACTTCACCATGAGCGATGCGAGCTCTCACACATCGGCACAAACCATCGCTTATTTGACCGGCCAAAACGTCTTGGCTGACTTCGCACCCAAAGATTTCGTTTCATACGCGCACATCAAGAAAAAATGAAGATGCTCCCCAGAAGATGCTGTCGAAGCGTTCAAAAATCACGTTTTTGAGGTATCTCAATCAGAGTGGAAAAAGTACTTGGATAATTGGTTTGATCGCATGCAAATGTGTATTAATCATCAGCTAGAGAATACTTTGAAAAATAATAAAACAGTTTTTGATGATAATTATTTGTATTTGAATTATTATGCCAGAAATATAAATAGCAGCCTACGTATAGTAAGCCATTCGATAATCGGGGTTCATTAGTAGTTCTCTATGCCAAGAAGTAGTATGTAAATGGTTTTGGGAAATTGATCCCATTAGTGGACCAATCACGAAGTCGATTCAGTGTCTCATTTTTGCCATTCTGATGAAAATCAGCAATCACCGATTGCCATGGATACACGACACACCGAGCCACCTGCCAACTAGAAACCGATTTCACGACAATCCTATCACCCGACAAACTTCAGCAGAACCGCCTCATTTGATTTTTACGCGTCAGTAATTTATTCAAAGAAGTTTAAGCAATAGTTTAAACTTATCGGATGCCATATGCCATGATCGCAATAGTTTTCCATAATATTTAAGCCATATATACGATAGTTTTATATTAGATTAAACCTTTTTTTATACAATAGAGAGGCGAATGTAGTCTCTAAGACTCAAAGCCTCTATAAATAAACGAACAAACACAAAAATAATAATAATTCTGACGAAAACATTGCCAAAGCACGTTAGTGGATTCATCAATTGTAAATTTTAAATAAAAAAGCCAAAGTGAGGACTAGCTATCCATTTACTTGGTATGAACAAATCTAGTAAACCATTAGATGGCCATACCTAGAAGTTCATTAAGCCAAGAAAATATTGAAAAAAAAAATATTTCTGTGCATCTTCTATATAAATTTTTCAATTTAAGCGAAGACCGGTTTTTATTATGAAAAGGAGTGTTTTTTTTTTGACGCAACATTTGAAGACTTTTTTGGTGTTTCGCGCAATGTTTTCATCATTTTTGAATGCAATGTTTTCATCATTTTTGAATGCAAACAATTCTGTTAAAAGTATCGAGAGCAGTAATTTGAAAATCGAATATTGATGTGGTCTTATTCTATTGTCAATCACTGTCACTCATGAAACCCTTTAACCATTTATTGGTCCACTGAATCAATATTCTATTTTAATTCAGTTGAAAACACGTATCAAAATAAAATGCAAAACACTAAAAATTATTCAATTAATTAAAAAATATAGTAAATATTTGAAACATTCATAATTAGATTTGACACACAAATTTGTAGAAAGAAGTTACGTTTTCTTTTAAACAAAAATATGAAACCAACTTACTAAAATGTCAATGTATGTAATTTACATATCAAACTATCACTTTCATTTACCTTTCCACTCATTACCAACTTACAAACAAGTACACGCACCAAGTTAATTAGGTGCCAAACCCCAACCAAGAAATGAACCATGAAATGAAAACCTGATTGGCCAATTTAAACTCTTCTCTTAACCTATCGACAGTAACAAACTTTAGAACATTTTCCGCAACAACGAGCCCCACAATCGAGTACGAGTTATTCCAGCAAAGTTCAATTACCAAATAAAAAGAAGGACCACCACCCACCGGAAACTATTTCAACACCCAAGGGAGGACAAGGACACACCTCTTTAGTCGCTTTTCTCGATTAATCCGCCGGCCGGATGGATGGATTTGTGTGCCGTGTGTTTTAATTTACGCTCTTTCCCTTTTCCTACGATACTGACGACCTTTTACAAACTGTCGGCATGGTCGAGTTTTACGAGGCTCAACGGGTTTGTTTTTGAGTCATCCATCAACAGCCAGGATGACGCACGTGAATGGATTAATTTCACGCGCTTCGAAGCAGCGGAAGATAGGGGAACTTTATTCTAGTGGCAAGATAGACAGAGAGAGAGAGAGAGAGCGAGAGAGAAAGAATGGAATTCTCAGCGCAATATCCCTTTTTGCACGATCGAGGACACTTGACAACAGCATGTCGGAAAGCCAATTTTACATGTAATAAAACGAAAAAACGCTTCCTGCTTCTGGCAGTGGCAAAGCAAGCAAAAAGGACGATACGAAGGTATCAGAGGTCATCAATTCTATCTATATCCCTGACGCTCCTTCTTATATCTAGTGCTGGTCGTAGTTGTTCCGGTAAGTGCCACAAACGGTAAGGAAATGATGCAAAACCATAACGCTAATGGATGAGTTTGATGGGCGTATCTCGTCCGTTTGTTAGTCAGCCATAGAATGCATCCTTCTTGTCCCGACATGTCCTTGAAGAGGCAGTTTTGCGACGGCTGTTGAAGAAGGTTTTTTCCCGTCTATTCCTGCTAGTCGGTGATGTTTTCAATTCTTTAATCTTACAACAAGATTAGTTGTTTCACAACAAAATTAAACACAAAAAATTGATACACGCTTGTCTCCTGTTAGCGTCTTCAAGTATAAACGTTATCGTTAGCGCCATGTTATACCGTTTTTATCGGCCTTTGTTCCGGTCATAAATTTTATGAGCTTTGCATCAACTTTTCCCTTTCCAGCGCCTCGGCTAAAGGGTATTCCTTTTTTCGTAAACCGTACTATGTTGCGTCCTGAGCGAGCGCTTAGTCTTGGCATGCAGTTCCGCCCGTCGTAAGCATTAATCGCCCACGGGAAGAGGAATTTCGCCGACGAAACACATTGTGACGCATCTCAGTCTCCCACATCACCCAATTTGCCAGTATGCTTCATCACCCGAGCTGTCTGTACAACTTTCTACTTCAGTTCTAAAACCAAGGTAGCAACCAGAACCAAAAAAAAAGTAACATTCTCCTAGCAAGCAACACCACCCACCGTTGGAAGCTACGAATAAGCTTCTCAGCCTGTCACGGTGTCCTTGTCGTTATGTGCCCTGATGGAGGGCGTGCTAGTGAAGCAGTTACCGAACGGGTAGCGTATCCAGTTCCGTGGCCAGACGTAAGTTTACGTGCATCGACATTTTATGCCCTTACCCTTAAGGGACGGGAACCCTGGAAAATACCAACCCGTAAGAACATCGCTACTACCCGGCTGTGCCATCACAATAAGCAGCGTAAAAATGAAGGGTAAAGAACCACGCTAACAGGAGCGAAAGGAAAGTCCATGTTAAGACGAGTCATGGTTATGATTATGATTATCATGACCGTTTTGCTGGACGGAAATGCTGACGAAGAAAGCGTCAGCCAGGACTAACGCACACCCAGGAAGGATAGCAGCAGCAGCGTCTGTCGATAAGGGTTTACCGTATTCGTGTGGGTACGGTTGACCAATCATTCTTCCGCGCCACGCTTCCTCACACTACCTCTGTCTACTCTTCTTCAACCTACTTATTTATTTGATTTACTTCCCTCAACACCTTTCGAGTGGGATCTAGATTTTGAACAGTTTTTCTTCGGCTTCAATATCCTTAGATAGGCTTTTATGTGGATTGAGTAACAATTATTTATAGGTTGATTGAACAAAGCGCTTAATCATAATTTGTCATAATTTGTGTTTATATCGTTTATTGGGAGTGGAACTCAAAACCAATCAAAATTAAGTGGTAAAGGTTGAAAACCAGATGAAGGACAATACTTTATATAATTTATTAGCTATATTGCTGTTTATGGAAAAGCATTACATTCAACAAGGTAATGGAAGTGAGTAAAAATTCCATTCTAACAAGAGCTACATAGATTATGGACAAAATCAAGAATTTTAATCAAGGTGTCATTCTCTAAGGGAGCGTTATGCATTTAAATACAAAATGTGGAGTCTTTGAAATTAACAAGTTGTCAAATAAATTAATTTTATTTTAAAGAAATGCTTTACTGTCACTTTTAAGCAACACGGCTGCTGGTAGTGATGGACTATCGGCCGAGCTCTTCAAGATGGGGCCAGAGAGGCTTACCGTCGAAATGTAGAAGCTGATCACGAGAATCTGGGAACAGGAAGAATTACCGGAGTAGTGGAAACTGGGCGTCATTCGCCCAGTCTACAAAAAGGACGACAGGTTGGAATGCTCGAACTATCGTGTCATTTCGGCAGCTACCAAGCGGGGTTTGTTGGAGGCAAATCCACCACCGACTATACTTTCACTCTTCGGCAAATCCTCCAGAAGTGCCGGGAACGCCAGATCCCTACGCACCATCTGTTTATCGACTTCAAGGCGGCCTACGATACCATAGATCGAAATGAGCTATGGTACGTAATGCAGCGGCATCACTTTCCTGGAAAGCTGATCCGGCTGCTAAAGGCCACCATGAATGGGGTGCAGTGCAAAGTGAGAGTATCGAACATGCTATCAGAATCGTTCGAATCTCACAGGGGTCTGAGGCCAGGGGACGGACTCTACTGTCTACTGTTCAATATAGCATTGGAAGGTGTCATACCTTCCAAGAAGCAGCAAGAAATGGATTGATGATCAATGCGACGAAGACGAAATACCTGCTTGCTGGAGGTTCTGATCGTGAAAGAGCCCGAGTAGAGGAGTTCTGCTATCTTGGGACTGTCGTAACTTCGGATAACGATGTCAGCAGCAAAATCCGGAGACTCATTGTTCAGGCGAATCGTGCCTACTACGGCCTTCACCGTCTGCTGAGATCCAGAATACTTCGAGACCGCTCGAAATGTGAGATATATCGCACACTGATTCGCCCGGTGGTCTTATATGGCCACGAGTCTTGGACCATCCGAGCGGAGGATGCAAACGCTCTTGGCGTGTTTGAGCGTCGCACCCTCCGGACCATCTTTGGCGGTGTGTGCGAGCATGGAGTGTACAGGAGAAGGACGAACCACGAGCTTGCTGAGCTATACGGAGAACCCGACATCCTGGCGGTAAATAGCACGTAAATAGCGTCCGTAAATAGCACGTATTGTGACGTTGTTCTGTTCTGGATACTTCTTCAATACATACATTTTTCCACCATCAGTGTTGGATGATGGCATTTTTAAACCATTGGGCACCGCTTAAGTCGTGTAGATTTGAAGATCGCCAACATGAACATAAAGCGTACCAATGAAACAGGAAAATCTTCAAAGTCGTCTTTGGAAACTGGTAGCTAGGAAAAGTGACGCACCAATACGTAACCATCTGCACCACACCGAACAAACGAATGCACAAAGGCAATAACATTATCAACCGAGCCCACACGGGATAAGGTGCATTTAAATCTCTTCCAAGCAACTGTAATTTCATGAATAGTAGGATGAAAGTCTACTCCGGTTGAAGATGCGACAGTGGAGCCAGCGTTCACATGACAGGATCGGTGTTCAAATCCCATCCCATCCCCGTGTGGACATAGTATCTAACTGCGTTGTATAAACAAGTCTAGTAAGCCATTCGAAGGCCGACATATCCTTAGAATGCCGTTAATTCAAGAAGAAAGAAATCTACTCTCTAAGGATCAGGAAAAAATGGTATTGTTCTGCACCTTGGGATCAGATGTCAGAGTATTCATTCAATCGGCGAAGTAAATTCTGAATAAAATGGACGTTGCAACCCCTTAGTCGAAGTACTCTATGCCTGAATTTCGTTTGAAAGGTCCAATGTCCATGAAAGAGGGTCCCATCTTGCTTCAGCAGCAAGCACTACAACTTTTTTTTTGTTGATCCTTTATCATAGGACTTTTTTCAATAAATTTCCATCCAAAAGGAGTATGTAATTGATCGTTAGAGTACTGTAGTGCAGATACTCTAATGCAATCCGGGAATGGTCAAGCATAATTGTTTGAGAAATGCAAAATTTGTTTTGCTTTTACACTACAACAAAATGTTTTTGATACAGATTTCAAGATAAAATGTGATAAAATAAAATGAATTAATTCGCCAAAGTAGTTTATTGCTAATTTGTTAAACAATATCCTGATAGTATGGATCATAATGAAGAGCCAGACATAAGACCAGACATAAAACTTTTCATAGTCTTTTATTAAGATAAGCTAATTAAACAAAAAAGTTGCACTGAAACTATTAATCAAGTAAATGATCGTGTAAATGTATTTATTTGTTCCGCAATATTGAAAAGATCATCCTTAAAGTTATGAAAAATTCATCAGAAAAAATGTAATTATCTTAGCTTGTAAGCTCTTTAGGCTAGTGAAGCCTCTTAAATGGCCAGTGAATGTTTGCAGGACAAAAACACACGCTCACGGTAAAGAGTTTTTGTTCGATGGCGATGCCCGTCGTATTAGATCGCGTTAATGAACCTCCGGGTTTAGCTTGTTACCCTACTGCACCCCATTTGGAGCACCCCGCACCTCGCATGAGATCAACAGATGAAAAGCAACCCGGATAATTACTTGCTCAGACGTCGACCGCTCGTAACGGACAGCGGTGAACCGGGACAGGAAGGCGCCAGCTCGACCAACTCCGCCACCGGTGGTACACGATTCTTACGCCTGATCGCTAGATGCCGCTCGCGGGATGGAAATTTCGGTGTCTTGCGGATTACCACCGGTTGTACCTCGATCGTGCCCTGCTGTCCGCCCGCCGCATCACCGTTCGCATCCATCGGGCTTTGCTGTGGTGCACCGGAGGCCGATGCTCTTAAAGTGCCCGCTCCACTCACGGCGTCCGATAGACGTCGACGAAGGCTTCCAAGGAGGCTGCTGCTACGGGCAAAGTCCGCTGGTTTCGGTTCGTTTGGTAGGCGCATATTCCTCCCACTGCTGGAGCTTGCTGTTATCTAACCACCGAACCCAAAGGCAACCAAACCAGCTGAAATGTCAAATTGGCTGATGCGCGGTAAGCACACACACACTTGAAAAGCGTAAACAAACGCGACGCAACTATGGCTGCTTGGATTGCGGGTGGCGTCGCGCGTAGCAATGCACAGGAATGGTTGTAGGAAGACCTTCGTTTCCTTAGCACGTACTGGACGTGACGGTCAACAGCGAATGAAGCTAAATGATGGAAGAAAGCACTCGTCACAGCTCAAGTGGTACGGATGACACTCGATCGGCATGTGTTTTGTTTGCCTGCTGCACTCTTGGATGCACCTCACACGCACGTACTTGAAGCGACACAATTCTAACCTGCACAGCTCCATACAACATGAACGCACAGCACTGCATTCAACGCACTGAAAACACACGCACACTAGTGCATCGCATTTCAATGTGCTTCTTTTCATCTACCTCACACACTACACACGGGTACCGAAGATGCGTGCGATGAGCAGCAGCACTAGACGCACTCGCGACACTGTAACCATATACGCACAGGCACAACTTTGTTAGCAGCCAAAAAAAAACACATGGCCAAAACCGTGACGACGGAACGAGGTAAAACAACACGAACCTTTCACACTGCACTGGATGTCATTTTAGTGAGAAAAAAATGCACCATTAACCATGCGTTTACCCTGCGTGGGGCATTTTTTATGTAACAGAGATGCTGAGCGACATTTACTACATTTTCTTTCTCTTCTACAGAACAATCGGTGATGGAGATTTGAGCTAGCTCGATGACGATGTTGACACTTTTTAGAAAAGAACAATCGATCCCTTTGAAACTAACCATCCATAGACCTTCGTTGAAGCCATGTTTTTGATAGCGGCACTCGATCACCAAATCGCTCGATCACATTGTGGCACAATAATCACACGCAACACTTTTTAATGGTACTTTGTCGACAAATAACACGGACGGAAAACGGAATGGACGGACTGCCAGCCGCTAGCGACAAAATCACACCCGCAAAAGAGACGGTTTTGTCTAGACGATCGACGGCAGCAAGACTTGGAAAGGGTTGTGCAAATGTGCGAAGCATAGCAATGCATAGTGTGCCTAGCGCTCTACCCCACATTGTCCAAAATGTGGGATAGGTGGGGTGGGCCCCTCTAGAAAAACGGCCCCTTTTTTAGAGCGCATGATCAAAAACATTTAAATTTCATATTTTTAGAAATATTTATTTTGTTTCAAAAAGAAAAATAGTTTCTATACTTAATTCGACACTTAAAACAAGAGCAATAATTAAAATAGTTGCATTTTTGACCATTAGAAAAACCCACTGTGCTCTGTCGACTGTTGCTGCGTCAACAAAACAGGCACGAATGCGAAAATCAAAACAGAAATACGGATTACCTATGCGCTAGCAGTGGTGGTTGTGAGTTTGGCGCGAGCGTGATCGCATGCACACGTGTTTGTGAAACAAAATCGCATATGTTGTGCCCTGCGGCCTTTAGCTGGTTTCCTCTCTTGATGCACGTTTTTACACATTTCTTTCTTTCTCTGTTTTATGCGCTCATCATAGCCATTGTGACGTAATGCATCCGGCCGCGATGGAACTGGTAAATTTGGGCAGAAAGCGAAATGCAGACACAGCACAAAAAAATTATCTGTAGTCACATTTAATTACATTTTAATTAGCTGCTTTTTTGCAATGCATTTGGGTAATTATAAGACCACTAGGGGATCAGAGTAGAAGGTTAAGGTTAGTGGAGTTTTGTTCTAGAGACAAAGGTGTTATATTGGTAAATCGAAATTATCAGAATGAAGGCAATTGCGTCAAAATACGCTCGCATTGAAATGAAAGATTTCAATGCACGATCAAGAAGTTTAATGGATGAAGCGCGCATCGTTTATGTTTCACTCACAATCATTATGATTTTGTGGGCGAAACAACACTACCTTTACATTGGCCAATATAACCAAGAATCAGCTTGTGGTGATTTTTTGCAGGAATATGCAGCACACCGCAAGCAGTTGTATCGTTTGTATTTAAATACTGACTTACTATGAATTGTCATAGATTATAAATGTTCGCATCTTCTAGCTCTTTCCAGGGCCTTTACAATCAGTTGATCCTTCCTTTTTGACCAAAGAATGGGGAAAGATAAAGTTCTCCGATTGAAAATTGCCCATAAGATCCTGTAGGCTGCTGAAGAGAGGCATTACTTAGACGCATCCTGCAGATTCTGAATGCAAGTTTCATTACATTAATACGACACGCGACAATGATTTGAGTTGTGAGTGTCTCACAAACACAGTGGGGTGGACACAATCCCTGAACTAATAGAGCTGTAGGACGAGGTTCTTAAAACCATTCGCCAAGCTGGGAACAATCTTATCTGTATGAAACAAATGCATACGCTACCATCAAATAAGATATTAAAACAATATTGGGAATGATTGTTATAAAATGTCCAGCATAATCCATTTGTAGCAACTGTCTTAACAATTTTTCAGCAATCGTATTGTTTCATGACTTACATGTCACTGCCACAAAAGCAAAAGCATGTTGAAGATCGATTAAGCACAGGATTTCCTCCATGCCCCTCGAAGTAATAGCCATTAACTACCCGCCGACGAACAACTACAGATCGACCGGCCGAACGTAATCTTCACCGACAGTGTCAGTGTTTTAGCCGTCCTACAATACGGCACCTCCAAAGATCCCCACATTCAGCTCCTAGACTCCATACCTGCGTCTCCAAAATTCGTTTTCTGCTAGATTTTGGGTCATTACGGAATCAGCGGAAACGAAAAAGCTAATCTTCTGGCCAACAAAGGTCGGCTTCGTCCAGCAGAAATACGCAGCACCCTTTCGCGCTGAGATGCCATCTTTTTTATCAACAGCATAATCGTTTTACACTGAAATACCATCTGGCACAACCTAGACGTCAGCAACAAACTCCGCCCATCAAGCTGAAACACCGCTTCATAGGAAGGTATCAAATCCACCAACAACTGATAAGTCCTATCCCGCCTTCGAATAGGACATACATCCTCATCCGAATACCTATTCCTACATCCTCAACAAATTCAGCCCTCCTCGCTGCAGCTTCTGACTGGACACTAGACACCGATACGCGACAATCCTATCATATCAACTGCATCAGAACCGCCTTATTAGATTTATACGCATCAGAAATTTATACAGCGCCATAACAACCAGAACCATAAGGCTGAAAATTGAAATGCAATATGTTACTGGCGTCCGAGATCCGAGTAGGAGAATAATTTAGCATCATTAGAAGGAAAAAACTATATATATTGAAAAAAAAAAACCCAAAATTAGAACGGACAACATAATTTAACAAAAACTGTAACTAACCGAAAACTAAACACGGGAACCAACGCAGAACATGTTAAAAAAGAAATCCTCTTGTTTGTTTATATTTATTTCCTCACCAAGGCATTGAAGTAATGAAATCGTTTAGGAAGTATTTTCCACCAGATACACGCTGTCGGCAAACTTACGACAGAGTACTCTTGCAACTCTGATTTTGGTTATTCATGGGAAAGAAAATTCTTTCCATTGGATTCGAGTTAACCTGGCACCGTTAACCTGGACAAGCAAACTAACGCAATAATTTCGAAATCGATCATACTTCGTTGTAATCGGTTCATTCAAATATTCTTCAGTAACTTCGCAATTCTTACATAACACATAAGTGGATTTTGATCTCCTAGTACTGGGCACATGGGCTAGTGGATAAAGATTAACGGGAATATTTTTACGATTCGAATAATCGATCGCGAGCCTCATGCACGCTAATAGTGATCACTTCTGAAGGAATACGACCAACATCATTCCGGTTCAAACTTTATATCTGCATTCTAAATACATTGTGATTTAAAAATAAACTGAACATGAATCTGCCGCCCGGGTATTGAGGATCAATCATCATAATCGGGAATAGTTTTTTGACGCTGGCTTTGGCTATCCTCAGCATATAGAGTAGATGATACACGGGATGATTTGAACTCATAGGCGATAATACGTAACAGGGCTTGCTGGGTGCTGCTGGAGTCCTAAAAGCATACAACATCGAATTATTTATTTTCTGACCAACTTTGAAACACATTAACCAAAGTCTAATCATACCTACCCAAGCTAGTAATTCTTGCGCGGCCCTCCATCTTTCGGCCTGAGTGCACTCTCAGGATGATGCGTTTTTTGTCTGCACACCGAACGCAGATGGCCAGGTTGCAAGCAAATTTGGCACGTTTGATGGCGATGATAGCAGCGTTCACCAGTGTGCCCTTCATGACCGCACACATTACATTCGCCCTTCTTGCTCTGGTAGTGCCCTTTGTTACCCCGTTCCGTCGGCACCTTGGGTTGCTGTTGCCGGTGAGAATGTTGGTGAGCAAGCGATGGTTTCTGGGGCTTAACATTGTAGATCGGTTGATGATTTCGATTGCGGTTAGTTGGCTGCTTTTGTTCGGCTGGCCGAGGACGGTCACGTTTCGTCTGATAATGGTGCTGGTCATTTTTCTGTGGAGCTCGATTAGCTGCCTTGTAATAATTTATCTCAGGTTCTGGCTTTGATTCTCCTAGACCCATGTCGACTGTAGTTCAGAAAGCAACGCACATTCGACACAAATAACACGACGGGACGACCACCCTCAACCACGCTCGAAACTGTACTGTGTGTGTGGTTAGGCGTGTAGCGTGTATGGCGCAGCGTTTTTTAAACGATCCAGTGTTTCTCAACGAGAAATGCGGCAAGCATTGTTTTATTTTTTTTATTTTCCCATTTCTAGACGAAACTTGTATTTTTGAGTACGAAAAATCAGTACTGCATTTAGATTGCCCTTTTTAGCACTAACATAAAACAACACTACAAACTGTACGCCTTAACACTCGCTCACATCTGTACCTCCTTGACCGTACATGGCATATATCGGAATATTTCAGGACAAATCTTCCGGTATATAGACTTCCGGGAGGTATATCTCAGCGTTCTATACCTGCATCGGACTCTGGACTATATTTAAGAACAAATCTTGACAACGAGCGAACCACACCACTGCTGACCGTCTACTGCTAAACCTAGTGCAGTATCGACAAACTCGTTTTGTTAACTCACGCAAACAATCGAAGGAAAAGTAAAACTACAGGGTGTTTGCGGACAATAAGTTGGGCAGCTACGGTTTTGCTACTAAATAGTGATTAGATTGGCATACCAACACAAGCGAAACGGCCTTGGATTATTAGGCTGGCTAATGGTAGATCGTATGTGTCCCAGCAAGAATCTGCACTTTGTCATACGGTGACGAAAACCATCAAACGGTTGGAAGTTCGAATAATTCCCACAAATAACATGGTAAACTACTCTTTCTACAAAAAAAGTCTTAAAATATTATTAATTTTTCCAAATACTTTGTTTCGTTTTCCGTAGGATCACCCTTTATGTGGCGTTACATATGTTTGCTGAACGTTGCAAATGATTCACGTGCTTATCAGTGATCTGGCTCTAAATAGATCCCGTAAAGCTGCAAGGCCTGTTGCAATACTTTGCTAGACCTTATCTCCACACTTCGAGTGTGTTGAGCTGTAGCCTGTATATGCGAGTGGCGGCCGTTATTCAGTGAGTGGAAGTGAAGGTGTACGGTAAATGTTCTCAATGTGCTATTTCTCATATTGGTGGATTATAGTGTAACTTAGGAGAGTAAATACAGGACGGCATACGATGGGAAATTTATTATGTGGCTGCGATGATGAATCATCAGATGAAGATTTGCAACAATCTGTAGAACCGTACTATCCGGTAGAAGTCAATAATGCCCGGACACAACGGACTATCTCGACGGTACCCATGCATCCGGAATCAAACGCGCCAATAACGAGTATGTCGTCATCTGCAACAGTGTCACCCGCTCGAAACCTTAACCCATTGCAACGCAATTTGCAAACAAAATTACAATCCAGAAAAGCCGGCAGGCTGGTGTCAACACAAAAGGGTCCAAAAAAGGTTCACTCAAAGCCGGAAAAAGTGGTTCAAAGCATGCCGGAAAAGCAAAAATGTAAGGCATGCGGTGAAAGTGATCACTTGACCGAAAGCTGCCGCTATTTTACACGACTGTGTTTTCATTGCCGCGAGGAAGGACACATCAATCGCATCTGCCCGAAGCGCAAACAGCGGGGAACCAAGCAGGCAAAAACGAAGCACGCCATAAAAGTACAAAAACGTCCCAAAACGGTGAAAATTTATAAATATAAAAACTTAATCTGACCACAATTCCATGGAGGTTGATGTGAAAGTTTTTGATAAACTCTTTGCGCTCGGATCAGTAACGTAAGTGACTTAACTTAGGATTTTTTGTAAATTTGGTCAATGATGAAATATTTTTGTATTTTAGGTAAGCCGTAAGACCTAAAATACAAAAATATTTCATCAGTATTGTCGCAGTATTGTCATCAATGATTGACTAATATGATGGTTTTCTTTTTGATTATTTTACAGGAATATTGAAGATAAACTGTGAGAATTACTCTTCAAGATTCACAGAAGAGTCGCAAGCCTGTTGACTTATGGTATTCCAGAAAACTGACCCATGGCTGTATTGCACATCGAAATGTGGCCTGCTAATGGCACTTTAAGCTGTCTCCAAGGATTAGCTTATTGACTTTACGATTGACTAGAAGCTGTGCCCAAGGCATACAGCCCAGGGGAAGGGCATCTAGTCCAAACGCAGCACAGAACAAGATAAGTTCCACACGAGTTCTCTGCAACTCCAGTTGCGTTCCCGAAGCGTCGAAATAGTGCAAGGACCAACGTACAAAGCGTATCAAATTCAACAGAAATATTTTAACCCTTTTCACTACAATAAACAAATATTTTTGTTTGAAAGCTTATATTTTCCATAATCTCTCATTTTTATGTATCAGGTCTAATGACAGTTTTTGTAACTAAGATGTGATGATTTCTTTTGATTCTATTGAATAAACTGAAATCGATCGAAAACAACATAAAAATATGTTTTTCCCCATATTAAATACAGCCTGATGCAGTGATACGGAACCGGTTCCGATTCCGTTCGTGATTCTGGAACTGGTTCCTTTTCTGATACTGTAACCGGTTCCGATTCCTATTCCGGAACCATTTTCGATTCCGCAATCGGTTAAAGGAAACGGAAACACTTGTCTAAATTGGAGTTTGATCATGAATCGCAATCAGTTCAGTTTTGGAATTGGCTGCTAAATCGTTTCTGAAATTGGTTCCGTAATCGGAATCGGAACCGGATCAGCAATTGATCAGGAATTCGTCCCGGAATCGGTTCCAGAACCAGAAACAATTCCGAAAGTGGAATCGGAATCAGAAACGATTCCCAACACGGAATCGGAACCATGTAGGTCCGATTCCGTGAGCCCATCACTAATTATGAGTACGGCCCGAACAGCTCCGATTCGCTAATGGATTGTACCGACATATCGGAGAGGCGAATGTAGTCTTTAAGACTCAAAGCCTCTATAAATGAACGAAAAAAATTGTATCCACACGGTAGTTTTGAAGCGATTCACCCATTACTATTGTAGATCTGGCAAATGTGTGAGAAACACTGAACAAAGCAAACCGCTCGCTTACACACACATATGTCCATCAAATGATGCATTTAGAAAAAAAGAGATTCTTAGAAGGAATTTACTCAATATAATCCTAAGAATTTAAACTCATTCAGAGATGATTTCCTGCAAAGCTCAAATAATACACATCTCAAGAGATGTGGTAGAAATAATCAACCCAAATCAACGGCAAGATAACAGCAAGTGCGGAACCATCGGCAGGGATACCATCGTCTAATGCCTGTGGTGCATTAGACCATCGATCCGATCGTTGCCGATATTCGACTAGATTGTGGTTTTACAATCGCCAGAAGGGACACACCATAAGAATAAGTCAGCAAAATCTTAAAGTGAAACAGAAACGAAATTAGACAAAATGTGTGAGGAATTTGTTTAGTTAAGTAAAAGAAGATTTCTTCCCGTTTGCAAGCAAAAAAATCATGTCAACAAACGGAACCAATTATTCACCGGAACGTCAAAACGTAAACAATGCATGCAATTGTAGTGGTAAAGGAACCTGTTGCATCAGCGCCGAAAGAGCGTGTGTGTATGTAGGTGTTAGTGAGATGTTTAGCAGCGCGTCTACCGTTGCTGAAGGCACAGTTCTCTGTAACACGCTGTTGTCCGTTGAAGGCGGTCCGTTCCTAGCCACACTTAAAGACCGTTAATATTTCCAATTGAAATATTACTCGAGAGAAGATCCAGTCACCCGAAGAAGATGGGAAATCTGTTGTGCTGCCGCAAAGGAAAATCGAAGCAACCTAAAAATCACGCCAGTATCTCTTATGTTGTTGAAAATGGCGATAGGAAACACGTCCCGGTACCCAGCTGCAATCGAACCATTCAGCAGCATGCAGCAATTCGGCATGTCCCGAAGCGACAGACAAAAAAATGTGCCGCCTGTGGCGAGCTGGGCCATCCCACCGAAAGCTGCCGCTATTTTACCAGGCTATGCTTTTACTGCCGCCAAGAAGGACACATCATACGCATCTGCCCGACAAGGAAACGTGTCAACCAGAGACGGGCAATCCGCGCGAATCCCAACGGTTCCGTTTATCGTCCGGTGTCGATCCAGGAACCACGGATAATCTACCGGAAGCCGAAACAGCAGCGACACATTGCACCAGGTGGTACGTACATGCAAATGCCACCAGAACGGGAGGGGGGGGGGGGGGGAGAGATTTTACCATTTTATATATCATTACACTTACCTCCAGGCATGAGGCGTAAATCCCGGACACCGGTCGGGACAGTTATCGCACTCGGCACCATCGAAGATTTCGCTGATGATGACACCCTGAAACGAAGCAATAGCAGTGGATGTAACGATATTTTTTACCACATCATTTGTTGCTGTCTTTAAGCGTGCAGATCTTGACCGATCGGTGGTGCCCGATGACGTTGTTTACGTTAAAATATTGTCCCGTAAGCTAATTCTTGTGCCATGCGGATTGTATCGTCGAAGGTTTATAGCTATTAATGAAAACGAACCAATTGTTTGGTTTGCTGTGAGGACATGAAGCAATGGTTGCTTTGATTTGAGATTGAAGAGAAATGGACCCGGGAGAACTGTTACGCGGCTGAAGAGCAGTTGGAAAGAGCACTCAAAATTATTCTGTTTATGTGAAACAGATATGATGAAGTACGAAGAAAAACATTCAACTTAACATGTTTCGAGTGGTAGGGCTTTTCTATGTTCCGAGTAGGATGGTGTCTGCATTGAAATATCAGTTTCTATTTTTTCTTTATTCATTAACATTCTTTAGCCATTTACTCTGTCGTAAGACTAGAATCTGAAAAGGAAAATAAATAGAATTTTTCGGAAGAGTAAACTTAAAAAGGCATTCTTATTTTTGTTATCTGAACTTGAACCAGCTGCGGGCAAACGAAGTTTCTTTCTTTATTTTATAGAGGTTATTTTATAGAGGCCTCATTTGCCACTTGGTATATGGTTAAATGTAGGGTTACAAATTTTTGGAGATATGACTTAATGTTAAACTATGACTATTGCTGACGTGGTTGCTTTATTGTGAAAGCTATTGCTATGTAAACTTAACTCTCACTGTCTTTCGCTTGTCGGGTAATGAAATGGTTGCGAAGTCTGTGTCTAGTTGGCAGGTGGTTCAAGATGACAACGCCACAGAGTGGAGGACTGGATCGGTCTAGGAGGTAGGACTCGTTGGTTGTGGTTAGAATCGGGAACAAACCATAGTGGGGTATTTTGCATGATGGAAAGGAGTTTGGTACTGAGGACTATGATGTGCCAGGTGGTGTTCCAGTTTCGGGCAACTATTGTGTCAGATGTGAATCATATGGCATCGCGGCGTTGTGTGTGAGCCGACCTTCGTTGGCATGTCGGTCGGCTTTTTCGTGTTCGTGAATCCCGGAATGAACCCACCCAGGAATGAATCCAACGTGTTTGTCGGTGCGGAATCTTTCGTCGGTGACCAGTTGAATGGCTGTTGGTTCGGCAGAGAAGATAGAAGTGTGATTAGGGAGCTTGATCGCACAGTTATCGATTCTTGAATTGATCGCACAGCCATCGGAGTTGTCTGTTAAGATATGGTGAAAGTGTTTAAATTTGTTCTGAATCAACTGAGTACCATACACGATACGCCTGATTTTTCCGGTTCCACCGGAGTGTGTGCTTCAGTTCCCAATGTCTTGCAGGAGTGCGGTGATATCAGGGACGAATTCTCCGGTGCGTGGATTGAGCTTCAGTTCCCAGTTTCTTGCAGGAGTGCGGTGGTATCAGGGACGATTTCTCCGGTGAGTGGTGGTGACGATGTGGTGAAGGAGGCAATTGGTCGAACTGGTAAACCATATGTTACTGGTGCTACTCACTTCTCGAAGTTTTCACACTCACGGAAAACAATCTCGATGCCGTAGAGTACTTTGGGTAGGAGCCAGGAATTGATAATATGCTTCGGGGTTGTGCATGATGCTCTAGCTTTGCCAGTTCCAAGCATGTGTAGGATTTTGGATTTGATGTGTGATATTTCGTAACCCGTACTTTTCGGCCACTGCCCTTGTCTACCCTAATTCGCAGGGGCCCCAGACGAGTTTCGCAAGCGGAACGAGAAGAAGAGGCCTGGATAATATTGTCTGCGTACAAGAAAGCTTTGATTTCTGCCGGGAATTGAAATCAAGGAAGCACATAAATGACTGTTCAAAACTTCCTCAGTTTATAATGCAAAAGAAGTAAAATAGCTTAAACATGCCACACAGAGAAGACATAGTTTATTACCGATTAAGTCATGGTCCTGCTGTGTATGTATATTGTGCGGATTATTTGACCTAGAATGTTAACGACTTTCTGAAGCAAACAAAACAAAACTGGAAGTGTTCGGAAAATTTCTTAAATAGGTACGAAGAAACTCTGCTGCACCGACACCTCGGACGCACTGTCATCCATCCGTTTGAAAGATTTTTGAAACTGCTGGAAGCGGCTACGGCGCTGCTGCAGATCCGTCGTCCCAAATGTGTACTTCGGTAGGTCCGGTTGCGAGTCTTTGCGGATCGCTAGTGGTGACTGTGGGACGTCCACTGTGGATGTACGTATCGCACTCATCCGTGGACTAGCGATTCCGACCGGTTTGGTGGCAGCGTGTGCCTGCTGTCGTTCGTACTCATCCTTTAGCGTTTGGTAAGTATCCCGGCGGGATGATTTGTCCTGATGATTGCTGTAGTGCCGCTCGCGGCTGTTGCTAACGGGTCGTTCCTCGAGCGCATCGCGGCCACCCGAAAGGTAAAACCCCGGTTGCCGTTTATTAACCACACTGTAACCCATTTCGATTTCTTTCTGCCGGCTTTTCAGGAAGCTACTTTCGGTCGGTTTGTACAGTGTGGAACGATTCCCTGGGGAAGAAGTCATCTGCAGTGGAGGTGTCGTGCTTTCCCGACCACTAGTATAGCTGTTGCCGTCCTCTTTCAGCGGTTGCACCGACAGGGAAGAGGATGATCGCCGATCGTACGTGCCGGATGTAAAGTATCGCTGCTTGCCGGGTGACAAACTACGCTCCCGGTGGTTGATGAGCGAATCGCGCGAACTTTGGCGTGATTGCTTCATCGCTTCAAGTTTTGCTTTAAACTTTTCCTCCTCATCCAGCTTACAGTTAATGCCGACGTCACGGAACCGGGGTGCGGGCACGATCGTCACTTCCGACGCGTTGGAACCTTTGCGTGAACTGCCGTGCCGTTTGGAATCGTTTCCAGTGCCCTTGCTAAAGAGCGTTCGTTCGAAGCGCTTGATAAAGCTTTCCACCTTCTGTACCGGTTTAGAGGTTTTGAAGGATTTTTTACGATAGGTGCGCGAATCAACCACTACTGGAAGTTGCTCCTGCGAGCTTAGGGAAATGTTTTTCGCGTACAGTGGCTCAAACACGTCCGTCGTTGCAGGGGCCAGGATTTCTGTAAAGAAAAGGAATTAGCTAAAGGCAAGGACACACCAAACCAAGTACGCCACTTACTTGCCGGTCTGGTGTAGGTACCGGTATTGATCGTCGGCTCATCGTTCGTCTCGTTGATCGTAAAGGTTTCGCTGCGTGTGACTGCCTGCCGGACACGTTCCGGCACTTCGTCATCATGGCGTGTGAAGGTGTTCGTGCGCAGGATGCTGGTCGGACGCTTTTTGCCGTCCGGTTGCTTATCGAGATAAACCACAATCGGGGCCGGATTTTCCTTCCCATATCGGCCAGACGATGATCCACCGTGCTGTTGCTGCTGCTTTGATCCACTGCGATTCTGCACCGTTCCGACACTGTTGCTGCTACTACGTCGTCCATTATTAATAAACGACGCACGGTCGGGCTCTTCAGTGATTGTACGGCTGGTTGAGGTTGAGTTTTTCCTACTGCCACTTGATGCCGGTTTTGCCGGTGCCGTAGCACTCTTGGAAGAAGGTGTACCGGTACGCATCGTCCCACGTTCAGTTCCACCGTGTGGTGATGGTGGAGCGGTACTGAGAATCAGATTTGGACGAAACGTTCGTAGGAAGGACATCACTGTTTATCGCGAAAACCTTTGGAGGGAAGTTTACAACTTTACAAAAGCGAGGCTAAAAGCTGGGCAAATGCATCCACCAGAGAAGGAGGAAAGGATATCCAGCGAGAGACACACGAGTTGTGAATGCTGATGTTGGGTAGTTACTGTGGTTGATCGGTTCATTGTCATAGGTCCCCCATATGTGCTCCACCGAAGGCGGGGAATGCACGGGTTTTGTGCAAACGAGATCAACATATTTGCAATGCAAATTTCACGTGCGTCGGTTTTTATAAGGGCATTGTACGCAGGAGAGACACACAGCAATTTGCATCAACCCTGGTAACAGAGCCGATCAAACAGACATTTTGTGATCAATTTCCGGCAATCGTTTAACTTTTAAGTGTTTGACTATAGAAACAAGACTTACTAGATCACACCGGTCATCTTCTGGTTTACTAGATTTGCTGATGCCCGTAAAATTGAATAGTCAAAAAATCCTCAAAACTATGGGGGGACGATTTTGGATTGGATATGAACCCTGGTCCCGTCGTGTGAGAACCGGTGCTATTGTCGCATAACCACCGGATCGCCCATAAACGCAGGCTGTCTGCAGCTTGTTTCATCCATAAAGAACTCACGATCTAGCCTTATAAAGTATTCTTTATGAGCACTAAAAACCGGGTGTTCCGCTGACTCAGCGCTAATGGCGCCAGCCTCTCACACGTCATTAATGTGTACCGATGATGTAGAGCCAGAAGAGAGGATACATGATCGTTAAATACGCGTGTTAGCAAGCAATTTTATGAATTTTATTGACTTCACTTTATTTCTAAAGAGAAAACGAACATTGGGGACCCAGCCCAGCACTGGACAAACAGGTCAACAAAAAACATATATCTCCAAATGGTATGAGGATCACTAAAACTGTTTGCACTACGTTCGGCCTGGCAACAAAGTTCGAAAAAACACAACCTTCCAATCCACGAATGTGAAAACCTGTTTTCATATTTATGATGACTCTGGGGCTCACGACCCGAATCTCCAAAAGCCGGTAACTGCCGGCTGTTTGCGGTTTTGCTGTTGCAAGCCCAGTGGTAACTGGTTTGCATCTCGTGCTAATCTCCAGCAGAGACTCCTTTCTCCTTTTTGATGGTGAGTACCACAAACACTTGGCGATCGATGTAATAGATGCACCTTACACGTGGTTGATACTTACTTTGGGATGGATTTACCGTGCACGCGGGAAGATGCTACGTGAAACCGAGTTGAGTAGTGCGGCTTAACCACATGTTCTAGTGTGATGATGCTACTTCCGGTAAATGTACTTGCAGCATCACCCCCTACCCTCAACACTCGACGCTCACGTGTTGCGTTGGCTACCGTGAACCGGATTTCACACGTTCGAAACAAAACACACCGGCGTACACGCTTGCGAACCTCACGCCGGTCGAGATGCAAAATAGCGACTGCGCGGCTACGGGCTTTTCGAATCTCGGCCGCTGATCGAACGCGACCTTCCGCCACCAGTCCCCGCCCAGTACCGGCGGGGTTGGCTGTACGCGCCTACGCGTGCCACCATACTGTTGCCACTACCACACAGTTAGAGCGTGAGCGTGTGTGGGGGGGTGCCCAGATTAGGGGACCACGGGTTTTGCACCAAACAGCATTATAGCAACCGATCGTGAGAGATCAGCAGGAAGAGTGGAACCCCAGAACTTACCCGGCGTAGGTCGTAAGTGTGTGGGAGCTTACAGTGTATCTGTGTGTGTGTGTGTATTTTGTCCCTTGTTGCGACGGAAACGGAACCATTTGGGTAGTGGGTCTTGCGCTAAACAACAAGACAGAGACAAGAGACTTTTGGGTAAAGAAGGTTGTCTGTAGCCGAAGTATAGGTTCTGTCCCTGGTTTCGCTCCCTTTACCGTGTATATAAGTATATGTGTTCCGGTATGATCTCATGCCATTTAATTTCAGGTTAGCTTTGGTACCGTATCCCGGAACACCGTAGCTAACCGAACGGCGGATAAAAGCAATACGATAGCAATGCTTGAAATGCTGTCCGCTGTCCACATCGGTCTGTAACTGAATTGCGGTTAGAAGACCGTACCAAATCGGGGTGTTGAATCGCATCTCCGGTGATTGATTTGCATCGTTTTTGGGAAGCTTTCATCGTTAGTGTGGAAGTTCGGGGGTTTTTTCCCCCAGGGTATGGCCGTACTTGTCAGTGAGTCTGAAAAACGCGCGTTGCGTCGAGTGAAGCACAGCAGGATATGCGGTATGTTTATCCGAAAGGTTGTATGTTTTTATTAAAACTCGGCTGCGCTCAATGGTTATGGCGAGAAGAAGTTGATGTGCACAAACAAACGCATCCGCATCGAGGTCATGTTATGGCGAATGTTTGCACATTGCTTGCCGGGGATATTCATAAGCAGGACTGGATTTCGTTTCTAGATATTTCTTCTTCTGCGCAAAGTGAGATCTTGCTCAGGTGGACGAATGAAGTAAATGGTCTGGAGGCTCATTAGGTGCTTGATTTGTAGCCCGATAGCAAATGGAACTCTTTTAATACCTTCCAGAAGGATGGAATGTCTTGAGGTGTGCTATAAGTGACGGAGGGTATTTACGATCTTCGAGACACGAGATATTCGAGTGTCACATATTATATATCCATTAAACAAATGAGATCACTTCAGAAATTGTTTGTAGTTAAGGTGCATAACCTTAACCTACTCCATCAACATCAACACAGGTTCACAACTCTTATCGGGTGTTTGCTCTTCTGTCTGCAGCTATACTGTCAGATGCACCATAGATAAAATTAGTGTACATCTATCAGCTTACAAGTATGAAATTAACGCAAAACACAATCGGTGGTGAAAGGCCTCAACATACACCTCGATAGGGATCTTTATCCGCTACGATGCGGAACCAACCATGCACGATATACACAATGGCTGTGGTATAAGATGATGAATAGTAGATTAATTGCCCATTTCGCGATTACCGCACTTAACGATGATTGCAAAGAAAAAAGCATGGCAGAGACCCGGAAAAGGCAGAAAAAGCAAAATAATGATCCCCGGTCGGTCGTCTCCCATTTTTCCTCGTAACACTTTCCTCCGAATCCGTTAGCGAATAGCGCTTTGGTGAAGTTTTCTGATTAGACGTAAGGCCCCCGGAGTGATGCTTCTTGAGCTTCTTTCGGGTGGCCTCAATAGTAGCGAACAAATATCCGACCAAACCCTCCGGTACTGTGGTAGGAAAGACACGAAGAAGTGCTTCTTGTGGTACATTCGCATCCAAGTGTTCCCCATAGGTGTGCGAAGAACGGAACCAGTTTGTTGTGTTTTGCTGTTTAACGCGCGACGTCTAAGCATGAGCTTTTGGAGCGGTGGTTGAATAGCACGTCCCAGGAGAAGACATCTCCGTTTGGTCGCTGCCATCGATGAGGTCATCGTTCCTTAAATTACATTACAGGTAGACCGAAGAAATACGCAAAACGAGAGGAAGAACCATGCTCAATCCTGTCCCCGGTTGGGTACACTTCATCGCGATCGCGATCATTTGAAGATCATCGGAAATGCTCAACGGGCGTACGTACACACAACGGAAACCGGTGCTCTCTTCTTCACCGACCCGAGTTGGCTTTAATTGGGCATCGAAACTCATTCCCCTCTTCGTTTGTGTGCCATATCTTTTCACTGACCAGGTTACCTGCCAGGTTTCGTCTCCACTAATTACACCGGTTTGCATGTGAATTTGAGTCCGTTCAGATTCTTCTCGTCTGTGGACAGGCTTTCTTACTTTCGCGGTGGGACTCCCGTCAGAGATCGTCGGACGGAGGCGTCGGATATAAATAGTTCCAAAGTACCGGATGATGATGATGGTGCCGGCGAAGGCCCCTAGGCAATGACGTGAGCTATAAAATTGAACTTTGAATCATGCTTTCAGAGAGCGGTTGGGTACTTTCGAAGTTGCGCCCACGCTTGACCCTCGGTGGCTTTACTTTGCGGTACACGAGTGACGTTTGGAATAAAGTTGTGAGGTAATTATTGTGTTTTACCTCGTAGTGTCGCCACTCTTTGCTACATCCAAATTAGCTTAAGTTGTCCCGAATAGGAGGAAGGAAGGAGTAGACACAGTGTTTAAATGGTTATTAGTGAATGTGAAACTTGATTTATGGCGTACCCCAAATCCTACATTTCTGATCAAGATAAAAGCAATATCTAGAAATATGGGTCATTGAGGTAATGTGTAGATGATCAGGTCCTGGTCAGGACAAATGTTGAAAGGCTTTGTATTAGCTATATTTCTTAGATAATCTAGGATGTACATTTTTACTAGATTCATGGCATGGATTCACGCAGTATAACCGGACTTTGTTGTGAGTTCATAGGGCAATTATTAAGATACAGAGCCTTTCAGTGGAAAGAATGCCTTCAAACAGTCCAGCTTCACTTTCTTAGTAAGAAGTCTCATTATCCAGCAAAAATACGTTATCCAGCAAGGCTAGTACAACTAATGGAAAAATCATATTGAAAAATTCGAACAGTAAGATGCTACTACCAAATCACAGGTTTGTACGATGTAAATCCCCTGCTGTAAACATAACAAATATTCCCAAGTTCCCGGCCACCAATTCATTCTGCGCAGCTCAAGAATCCGGTATCTCTGCAAGAAGGAAGAGATGACTGTTTGGTCTCAAGGATTGGAAGCTGGAAATGGGCGCAGTGTGTGTGTGTGTGTAAACGACCTTCGCGTGTCTGACATGCCACAACGGCAGGGTCAGGCTACCTGTCAGACACTGCTGCCACCCGGGCAAACGATATTTCTGCCCGTTTTTATGTCTCGTTTTATTTTTATTATTATTTTGTTTTTTGTTGCACCACACCTTATCACCTTCTTGCAGTTTAATTTTCCTCCATAGCTCGCTCGGCAGAATGCGAGAATGTAGCACAGAGACAGACAGATTACAGTCGCGGTCGGCCCGGATGCACGCACCCGGTTACCATTTATTAACCGCTTCGCCCCTATACTCATCTGTTTTGCAGCAGCTTCGTCTCGGTGTGATTTAATTTGGTCACGAATAAGAGTGGATTGGTGTTGGTGTTGAAGCGGTGGTATGTACTTAATGCATATTTGCATTGCTCGTGATATACAATGGAGAGAGAACATCTTAAGATGCATACCAGATGCGTACGTTTGTTTGGGAATCGTCCTACTAACAACGGAAGGCAACTGAATGTCTATCTTTCCACCCAACGAAAGATGCAAGGGTGGTTCATACGGAGGACTTAGTAATTAAATTGTAAAACGCTCTAAACCAGTTTGGAACGTAAAATAATACAAATGAATATGTGTCATTTTGGTGATATATACACCAAACTACAGCCAGCGATACTGTGTAAAGCAGCCTATAAGACAGAGAAAAACTTTGTAACTAATTTATATTGGTTGAATTACAATTAAAATACTTCATACAATGATAGTAAGTAAGAATTTACTAAAAATAATCAAAAATAACAGTTTCCTGAATAGAATTGTTTGCTATAAAAAAAAGCTGTAGCGCATAAACGACATGGGGAGACGATCTGGATGAAATTTTATCCGGTCCCTTCGTCTAAGCAAAGTGCATCATTAGACAATGGATGTTTTTAACAGTTTGGATGTTTCAAAACATTTTTTATAGGTATTCGTTCGCTAAATGCTGATTTTAATTTTTGAATATTTTTGCAAACCTCTGTAACTAGAGAACTAACGGACAGGTTTGTAAAACATTGATTTTGTTGATAAGATTATTCCGTATTGACATTATTTTCATCCTCTTCTTCTTGGCTTTACGACCACTGAGGTCACGCCGGCTTACTAGGCTTGCCGATACCACGTATTTCGATAGTCAGTCCTCACTACGGGGGGACGAGGTCCGGATGGGAGTTGAACTCCGGTCCTGCCATTTGAAGATCGGATCCACTATCGCCAATACCACCGGCCCGTCGAATTATAAAAGATCATAAAAAAATTGAAAGTTAGGTTTGAAATGGAAGGGCAAATGCTGCTCCTGAAAATTCCATTATTTTTATTTTTGACATCAATTAAAACTACGTTTGAGTTTGAGCTATGTAACCAACTGAAAGATTATCGTTTCTTCTAAATTAAAAAAAAAAATAATAATAATTTAATTTGAAACCGATTTTCAATGCCGGCGTTAGTTTGACTGTTGTGGAGTGGTACGGTTTGTCTGCTAGAAATCTCCTCAGGATTTCCTTTTACAAATTAAGATACGAATAATTTGATAATGTTCAGCGACATCAAAGGCCACAGTTAAGCTCAAAGAATTAAAAATTGACAGGAACAAACCGGATATAAGCATCCATAGTTGGTGGGCCTATCAGACTACGTTGTCAGATCTATTTGAATCAGGCTTTTTTTCTAGATCGACCTGGAATAGCTCCTACCAGGTGGATCCGTTTATCCTGCAGTCAACGCATTGGGACGGCGCGCGTCACCAGTCACCCAAGATAGTCGGCGACGATTTGTCGTAATTCTTTCGGCGGATCGGGGAAGCACTACTGGATTGCTGGACCGACATCCGTAGGGCAGGCCAAAGACTTACAGGAATCTTCTTTCTAAGAATTCTTTAAATACCAATTGGGATTGTGGCATTCCTTATTGTACTTATTTGTGACATTCCTAAAACCTTCCAAAAATAGCGCCCTCAATCAGATAAATTGTATGACAAACTGTTACAAAATTCGAATTCGCCTGTGCAAAACAGTTGCAGTTGCTTCATTACTGTTCACCAACAGTAGTTTGGTAATAATTAATTTCTCCCGTTTATTAGCATGTTCATTTGCACTTGGCCAACATATACTCCACACTATTCCGAGTTGCGAAACCCTCCCCCATTCCCCATCTTGCACCGCGGTGTGATAATGTTTCACGTTTAAGTCAACGGTTTTTATTGCACTCGGCACCAAACCGAACGAGGCACGTAAAGCTTCTCTTCGTATCACGTGTGGTCTGGCCTTTACTGACGATCAATATTCAGACGCACACTCTGTGAACGTCAACCGTTTTCCGCATGTGTGATGCACTCGACGGCCGTACTGCTCGAACATGTGTTCTTAGCACGAATTTATTGACCAATAGCTGTAGCATATTGATTGTTTATTTATTTTGACTGTCCAACGGAAAGCGATGGTTTCAAAACCTTGAGCTTAACAAGACAGTGTTATTGGGTGTGTGCGTGTGTGTGTGTGCATCTGGATGCTGTTTAAATACCAGACAGGACAGGTAGTTGTGGGCGCCATGAAACCTTCCCTTGGCATGCCGGAAATGAATCTTCTGACCCACTCGCCGGCTTTTCGTGTTCTCAAGGTTCCTGCCGCGTCCGGTGTGGGATGGTAAATTGAGGGATAAAGTCTCAATCCCGTCTCAAATTCTCGGATAGCGTCTCGCTTTAATTTAGACCCTTTGCTGTGGCCTGCTGGCTTTTCAGTCTCTGTTGCTCCGCTGTGGTGGTACGGAAATGATGCATTAATTCGAAAATTATCCCCAATTTTAGCCTTCGAAACGGGATGAGAAAGCACGCTTCACTCTTTTGCTGTTGGCTGGTTGCATGGTGGCTTTCCACGATGCTTGATTGTGTTTTTTGTTTTGGCTCTTTCTTTACACGGCTTACTTTCAGGGCGTCGAGTGTGCATGCATCTTCCCGCGCTCTGCACTCAAGAACGATCGTGCTTTTCTTTTTGATTCTCAAACGGTGAAATGGTGAAGCTGAAGAGGGTGCAAAAGGGAAAAAATGCGGGAGAATGGGGATGTGAATGAATGGCTAGCCGTACCAAACCAAACCAGACGGTGGATTCTCCATCGATCGTCGGTGCGAATTCGCATAAAACTGATCACCCCAAACCCCCCCCCCCCCCCCCCCCCGCGCGGCGGTGGTACGAGAATGTACGCTGAAACACTAAATATACCGTCGAAACAATGTTGCTGCTACTGGCGGTGTGCAGAAACCACCGACGCGCTCGTTTATCGCTTTCATGTTATTGCTGACGATTGTTTCTGCTTGCAGGGATTGTAGATGCCCTTTTTTGCATGTGGTCTGTGCTGCAGTTTTCTTTTGCCGAGGGGCACCTTTCGGTGGAGCGGTTGTGGATGCCACCATCCGATCGATTCCGTGACTTTGAGGGTAGGAGATTTTCCAAGAATAATAACAGAAAAAGAAAATAAAACACAATTGTGGACGCCGGGGTGGGTTTTTTTTATGTCCGGAAGGGAGTCACCGGACTGTTTTGAGATACAATGGAATACGAATACGATTGGGTTGTCGTAAAAGATGCTGCAGTAACTTCACCTGCGTTAATGATGTTCATTTTATTTTTGGTACTATAACGGCTGTTTTTATAATGTTTAAAGGTTTTTTTTACAATACAAAGGTAAGCCGTAAAACGAAACGATAAATGAAAATTAAATAGTTTTTTTTTTTGTTATTTCTTTAGGCAAGGCCAGGCCGCGGTTAAATAGATTTTCCTTGTATACAATTCTATGATCAATACTAATTGATTTAAGTTATAATTAAATAATTAAATATACATAAATATACATAAATAATTCTTTTTTAGTAACTACATTATTATTGTTTTTCGTAACTACATTTACATTTAGTAACTACATTTATTTTTTCTAGATGGTTTTTAGTTATTACATTTTTATTGAGGCTTTGGGTGTCTAAGACTTCTTATTTTTTTATTGATAATGATTTAATGCATCACTTTCTAAGCACGCAAAATGTTACAGAGTTAAGAATGGCTTTTAGAGAGGATTTGTTTATTCCTTTATTCATAGAGGCTGTGAGTTTGAATAACTACATTTGTCACAACTTTTTATAAAAGACTGTGATCCCAGTCAAGAGTGATTTGATCAGCAGCTTGCTAGTGGTGGATTTAATCCCTTGGAGTCCCTTAGTTGAATGCCTCTATCACATTAAATAAAACACTTTGTGAATTCGGGACAGTTCGCGGCCGCTCAGAACCCATTTCGTTCAACTCGCCTCTGCAGCTTGCAGTACTTTTGCAAAAAAAGTTGATAAGGAAAAACTGAGCTTTGGTTTTAAAAGCATCTTTGAGTTGACGAATACACCAGAATGACATTTCTATACAAAACCTCCAACCGAATCCATACACGAACGAGTAGTGCAAGTGCTGTTTCCAATGGTTTTGTGCCTTATAAGGGTGATTAATCGAACGTTTGAAAGTTACGCCATAATGAAAGACATACTGGCATATTTTACAATAAGTATTAACAAGAAAGCGCTACGACTCGAGCTTTCCATTGGGTTGCCTGTCTAAAATCATGAAGTAGAACTGTATTGTCCTATACTGTAATAATTAATTGCCTTAATAGAGTGATTCGTCGGTAGAGACGGACGTGTAGCCAATATTTCACATGGCAGAACGGGATATTTAATATCAAATTGATCATCTCCCTATACACAGGACAGATTATTCAGTCAGATAATATATGGAGATAAATGTTGCTATTTTGTTTAAATTAAAACTCAATCAAGTGTTTGTTTTGTGTTGCGATTTCTTTAAATATTAAAACGAACATGACTTTTATAACAACCTAACCGTACTGCATTCTGACTCTAATCTTAAAAGATGCCTGCCCACAACCTTTGATGAGTCATTCAACGTCTGAAGCCAAATGGTATTACCAGAGACGAATGTTGTACTGCAAGAGGAATGCATTTGAAAGCCGTTAAGATGCAACCGCTGTTACATTTTTTGTAAATAGCGTGTAAAATTGCTAAACAAAATTCTAACGGAGGCAGTTTTGGTTTTGTTGATTGTTCTGTAACTAATTGGGATTCTTTTTAGCTGAGAACACACAAAACTGTCCATTAGGCGATCATTTTAGAGCTAGATTTTTTTAGCTAAAAAGCATCTGGGCAAGTATCTTCATATTCGGTGCTTTGATCTGTGGTCTGTTAAATTTGAATGGGGCATTCGGATCAGCTCAAAAATAAAACATTTCAGGCTTGAAAAGAACGGTCCAGATAGGATTCGGATTCATGGTACTGCTGTGTGAAAGACCTGCCTTGCCATCGAACCAGATAGAAAGCGGCTGAATTATTTTTTTTCTTTTCTTGTAATTGTGTTCACATTCTACTGCTTAATTGGTTCCGTTTGAGGGTTTTTTTTCCTGAATTCTAAGAAACAATGAAAAAATTACGTGTCGTAGCGTGACATTTCTAAGCAAAAACTATAAAAAACATATACTGGAAAGAATCGAAATACCTTCCCGTTCCCATCCGAACGAAACCTGCCCGGGACGTAAATTTTCTCGCATTGAACTATTTACGATCCTCCTTTTATGGTGCTGAAATCCGCTGTTTATTCATTCGTACCCGTGCACGCACGTTTCTGTGTGCATCATGTGACTCACAGTTTTATGCGCTTACAAAGCGACATTGCTGCTGACGATGGTTCCGCGTACAAAGCGGACTGCGAAAATGAAACAGCAACAGTTGCAAAAAAAAAAGTGTATCATAATTAATTAGCCCATTCGCCCTATTGAATTGTTGTTACATATATGGTTAATATTGCTCCATTATACACTCACCGGGACTCTCGCAGTGTCCCGCGTACACAGATTGTGTTCCCGGGAGTTCACCACTTCCCAGGTTTTACGGCCATCCAGCCTAACCAGCTCAATGTCATGGGGCAGGCCCACAGCAATGTGTCAGCAGCACGTTGTATCGGCTTTGTCTGCACAGCCTTCGTGTGTCTGGTTATGGGCAATGGTGCTATTCGTTAAAGTGCAGCACTGATGGGCTGCGAGAAAACGCTGAACAAGTGTCCTCGGCTACTTTGTTTTCTTCGCCGGTTGGTACGTTGGTATATTGGCTAAAAGTCAATGCAGGTGAACGAGGCCGCTGGCTGTCCTCGGCGACTTTTGTGTTCTCTCGTGCCGGCACGTCCACAAATTGTTCCACCCCGATTGGTCTTGAGCTGAACCGCTTCAGACACACGCATCCAGAAAACCATGGTGGGGTTAGGTGCACTTTTGTACACTGGCCCTTTGATCTGTCACAAGTGGATAGACACGAATGGTGGGATTTTGTTCCCGCATCTCGTTTTGCATCCACTATCTGGTACAATTAATTTAAGCATTTTGTAATGGTCGTAATAATGGCTTCGATTTCGTTGCAGAGAAGTGGATCGGGTTTAATTTTTTGAGCCTGTTATTAAATTGCCAAACTTTGTAACCATTTTTGACAACCCTCTTCTTATAGTCGATCATAATAAAACGATCTCACCACAAGTTGGGAGGGAAATGACGAAACATATTTATCATTGCACTAATCTGTGAGAACTAAGCGCAACACATAACACCACAATTATATTTATGGACGCCCAATAACTATCTCTCTTAAGCTGAAGATGATCTAAGTCGAAAATTGTTGCAGTCTGATGAATCTCCAGCGCGATCGTTCCTCATTTGACGTAATTCGATTACAGCGCGGTGCATATTTTGACAGGCATCAAAGGGGAGCATTGAAGGTGAATTCCAAACATTCGATGTGATAGCAGACGGGCATGGACATAAGCCACGTAGCCTTCGCTAAGTGATACTAGCGCAGCAAAATTATCTCACCTCCGCGACCCGCCGTGTGATGGTGATTGACAGTGAAAATGATAGTGATAAGTGTAACAGCAACCTCCGGAATGTCTTGTGCGATAATTATTTCTTCCATTAAAACATGTTCCGCAAAAGTGTGTGTGTGTGTGTGTCTTTTTGGTTTCTCCCTCCAGCGAGACCTTCCTTCGCTTCCAGAATGACGGGCCGTCGTAGATCAAAATCGGTAACGAGTTCCGTCACCCAGCAGTTGTTGCTGTGGCGGGTCGCGCAAATACGATTGATCGACCGCAAAATTGTGCACGCAAGACGTTAAAGAGGCCCGCCCGGGGAAATCGCTGATAAATGAGTGTCGATTTGTATGTGGCCATAGCAAACAAAAAAAAAAAGACACACAAAATGACACCATGTCTTCAGAGAAATATCTTCATGAACGTTGCGTATCGGTTGGCGATTTTGAGTTGAGACAAAATTTTGCGGAAGTCCCTGAGGTAGTCCGACCCTGAGAACGAAACGTGCCTCACTGGCGAGCAGAATGTCACCCAGCGTGCGTTAAAAATATTTATGAACCTAAACAAAAATGGCGAAAAAATGTCTGCCACTGTGAGACATTGGGACTAGCTCAGACATATGACGTCATGTGTGCACAAAAATTGTATTCAACCCCCTGTTCCGGACCCGGTGCTTGGATGTTTGTGTGGCCGAGTTCGAGCGTCGGGCGAAATATTTGCCACACCACATTTGTCCATATGCGGAATACAACGACAATTAGTGCTGGTAAAAGCGGCAGCGAATCGTTGGGTTGCATTCAAATTGTTAGTCGCAGCCGTCCGTACGTCCCAGGCCTCCGTCCGATCGCTACGATAACGTGGTCGTCCCATGCTGCAACGATCCGGAACGTGCGCATATCTAATAAACCGGGTCGAGTGCCACAACAAACGCACATGGAGTTGGTGGTGCATGCCGTGATCGCTACTAATTGTCCCCTCCGCCATTGTGAGGTGAGCATCTTCGGTCCCGCGCAGCAGAAGATGCTTGTTTGTGGTTCGTGTAGGTGGGTTTGTTGTTGTTTACAAACGCCGTGGCCCGGTAGGTTCATTATCTTTGGTGAGGAAGTTGACAAAATCGCCGAGACGCTGCTGGCTCCCGATTAATTAGGAGCCGGCGCGCTCTAGCACTGGCAGCTCGGCATCAACAGCATCATTGGCGCGATAATAACTGTGCGCTCAATGCTTCTATGAGATCACTGTCTCGATTAGGAGGGTGTGGAAGGCAAACAAAACAAAAATAGCTCAAAAAGTGGGTGATGACAGTAAGCTGGTCGCACTTGATGATGGCGATCATCAGCATCCCTCCGGGCGTATCAATCATAATTGCGAGTCAGTGATGTGACATACCGGAGATATGAGATCAGATCAGCTAGATCGCACTTGTATGATGGAAGATACTGTTAGGGGCAGTTTTGACAGCTTTACGGTCTTTAGTTGGGGTCTAGTCGAAAGAAGATTTTAATGCATAGCTTTTGAAACTCCCCAACATCTCCCCAATGGTACCTACCTTGTCCGAAAACTGATCGCGAGGCGTGCGCGAGATGGTCAGCGCACCCAGCGACTTGGCCAGATCATCTCCACTGTGCGATAGGGTCAACATGCTGTAATGTTTTTGCTTTCCTCGCCCCGTTGGAACAGGAAATTCTAGACACGCTACTCACAACGCTTCACAAAAGCACACGCGTACACTCACACCCGGGGCAGCAGCAACGCTTCACACAAGCCTTCCGGTTCGATCTATCTCGCTGAGGCTCGTGAGCTGTGTGGACCGCGCGGGGAATCGAGGACAGGTGAATCGAAAGGTTTACTGAAATTATTGGGCGGAACCGGCCGCGATAAATGCTGCGAGAATGTTGTTCACCCTTGGGATATAAACACAGACACACACACACACACACACATACGAAAGCATACGGGCTTATTCAAACATACACTCAAGGTGGATATCTTTTTTGGACACTTGTTGTTTGTATGCCGAGATTACGTACGGTCGAGACACTTCACACCGGAGCTGACCGTTAATGGGAGCACTTGAATCACGGCACATGTACACAAGGTGCACACACAGACACACGAATTGTTCTTGTCGCTTAATTTGAATTCACTCGATCGAACTGCGGAATCACTTCCAGAAGAAGCACAACAATGGTACCACCCGTTTCCGGTGTTGCAAATAGCCGAGACGATTGAACCACACACACACACACACACACACAAACAGAGCGAGTCGTCTGCGGCTCTTGTCGATAGGTTTTCGGATGCTTCAAAATTTTGCAAAACAACCGTCGGATTCACATTCCACGTGGAAAGAAATGGGCAAGAACACGCACCAACTCGCGACTCGAAACACAACACATCCGCCTCGCTGGAACGGTCTAGGAGAAATGTCGCTTTACGCGCATATACGCGCGGCGGCGGAGAGCGAACCAACTCCAATAGACACACAACACACACACGCACATCTGTAGGGTCGATCGCGGGGGGAGGGGGAGCAAACAAGCACCGGATGAATGATGGTGAGCCGGGGTACACCGAGTCTGCAACACTTAACGCTCCACAACTGTAGCTGGCCGGCTGGCAGGTTTTGCAAGGAGTTCGCGCATACGCGCACTGTGCACGACGGCGGTCGTACAGACCACGCGTAGACAGCAGCTTCTACAATCACCGCGACCGCGACTTAGGGCGGAGTTCGTCCGGTTGCAAGGCCTCACTCAGGCTGTGCTAGCTCGTAAAAAGGACTCCGGAATCTGGTCCGGAAAAGTGACAGATGGTCAACTACTGGTGGCTAGAGTCGGGCACGTTGACGCGTTGGCTGCTGTGGGCAAACGGCAGGCTCTAGCACTTTAACCTGGTGGAATCTAGACAGAGGAATGTGCTCACGACGGGCTGGCTACGGCACCACAACAGAGAGCGAGAGTCCGATCAGCGAGTCTGGAGCCCTCTGAGCCTAGCCGGCCTATGTCATGCGCGCCACCGTGCGTGGGAACCGGTTTGGGCTAACGTTGCTCTCTCACCGGTACAAAGGTATGGAGAATTCCGTGGGCTTTTCTCCCACCTGCGCACGAGAGTCGTGTGGGCTTCGTGGGCTTCGAAGGGGTTGGGGGGGAACGACAGGCGGTGTTTTCAGGCGATGATCTGATCCGGCTCACTGTTTTTTTTTTTGGGCTCGTGCAGTAGGCGTCCCAAGCATTGGCAGAAGTAGGCTGCACAAGCGTGTATGATGGTGAGCGTGAGAGAGAGAGGCTTTTTTTTTAATCTGCATCGGATCGGTCGAGGCTTGTTGGGCTGTACGGCGCGCAGCTGGCAATGGTCGAGTCATTGCCGGTGGGCATCATAGCCGCGGATTAATGCGGGCCAGTTTCGCGTAAAACGTGCGTGCCGGTGTGTGTTTGTTGGTAGCCAGAATCGAGCGCCCGGCAGAAAGAGTAATGGCGATTGTGCGATGAGGGAGAGACAAAGGCACGTTTTCGGAGAAACAGAGGGAGAATCATTCCTTCCCGTAAGTTGTTCAGTAGCTTAAAATGATCGTAGTTGATGAATGTGTGGCCAAAGAACAGATAGCGATCAATAAAAAGTTAACCGATTCTAAGCTTACACTCGATCCCGATAAATGTTTTGGTAAATGGTGAAGTGTTCGTTTAGCTTATCCGTTTTCGTATATAGGCTTTCGTATAGTAGGAATTAAATTATTTTGACGCAATTGGTGTCATGGAATGGATCAGGTTGAGGAATTATATGTAATTTTTATATTAGGATTATTTTTTAGCTCTGCAATATTAAGATGGCTTGATCATTCCTGGTTTTCTTAGCTTCATTTTAGCCTTAGCCATGCCCTTTCAAATAGGTTTTTGTGACATTTTTTACGAAGATATTTGGAAAAGGATGATACCATTGTATCAATCAGGAAATATATTCTGAATATCTTTTTGCCATTCTGAATAAAACAAAGCTAAAACACGTTAGTCAAGAAAACAGGGACACGTTAGACAATAAATCACTCAGTAATTGATTAATTATAATCATTACGGCCATGCTGTTTTTTTTTTATAAAATGATCAACTGTTTGAGACCAAAGTATTAAATAGGCATTCTTCATACTTATTTGATTTTTTTTTATTTAATCATTTGGACGTCTCATTATTACTTTTTTTTAAACCAACACGGTCTAGCTTGTTTATTTATACGTTAATTTTAGTTATTTCATTTGTATGATTTTTATTTGTTACGGAAAATTTCAAAAAATTCCTGAATGATAAAAAAAGAAGAGGTTTTTTTACACTTTCGCCAACTGATTGTAGATTTTTCTACGTCAAAATTAGTGAAAGCAATAGTTTGAAAAAATAATGAGAAAGAAGCTTGTTTTCAGTTTACTTTCGATTAGAAAAATAAGTTTTTCCATAGTTTATTATTTTTTCAGAAGTTTCCTCGTGTGACGTTTTTGTATCCGACTTTGAAGCTGCTGCTGTCGATACTTGTACTTGGTATAATTTAATTCAAAATTTTTCAGATTGTTCATTAGTATCTGAACTATCTATAGAAATTTGGTTTTGTCCATAAGTTCTTAAATGATTGCTTAAAAATTAAAGGTCTAAAAAATGTTACTCTCAAAAGCGATGCAAAAAGTAAAAAGGTGATGGCGAAAACTATCATGATTTTTTATTTGATTTGATAGTTGATGATTGTTTTATAATTGATGAATGGTTGTATTTGCTTTGGCCAATTATCATCCGGATGGCAAAACGAGACTAAGAATCGATTTCAAGATTTATGCAACGATGGGAACGTGTTTTCAAAATGTTCAAATTATTTTATTTATTTATTATAATTATTACGGACGTGCCTTATTGTTGAGATTGTTCTTAACTGGGTGTTTACATGCGTTTTTAGTAGGAATTTCCGCCTACTGATTAGTCTTATCCCGGAAATACTTGGTTAAATGTTCAACTTACTTTAACTGAAAAACGTAGGACTATTCGTTGAAAATTTGCTTTAGAATCTCATTTTTACGTTATGCTATTGTATGGTGTTAATCTATTGTCAGACACTGTATGATTTCCTTACTAATTAGAAAAGGGTCAGCAAACATAACAAAATTTTAGTGTTTTGTTATAAAATAAAATTTCTGCTTTGCCTAGATTCTTACTCGATTCAATCAAGTTTTTTTGAATTTAAAACCACATGGATAAAACTATTCTACAGTCCCGAACTGTACTACATTCTCAAACGAATTGCTTGCAACATTACCCCTTGGTTACAACTTGCCGGCAGTGCTATGCAAGCTCCTGAACGCAAACTTGCCATTGGCGCTATACAGTGCTTACCTGTTAAAGCGTCACCAGTTTAATTTTACAATTTTGTAACATAGATCTTTGCACCTGAAAAACCTTTTTTAACTGGGAGTATCCAAAACTAAAGACGTGTGGGGCAGGGTAGTGGACTACGCATTGTTTGCGACAGCATAAATATCTAACCACCTATAATTATAGTTTTACCTTTAACATAGGTGTTCCAATTTATGATTAGGTAATATTTGCGTATATTTTGTGTTTTACCTGCATGTGAAAATAAAATAAAAATACTTGCGTTGATTTGTTTCCCAAAGGATAGGTAAAAACGTTACACCTTTTCAAGTACTTTATAAGCCACGCGGTTTGCAGTGTTCTTCATCATAACGATTTGAACCGTTGCAATAGTAACATCTGGTGTCGCTGAATCTTATCGAAATTCACGTGGGGCAGAGTAGTGGACCTGCACTGTTTGCGACAGCATAACAACTATCCAGCGATGGAGAACACCTTCGAGCACGCTGCATTTGAACGAGCATCCTCTCCTACTCGTCTATTGGAGTTCAACACGATGTTTCAACAGCTTTACGCATATCGGCTACAAGAAATTATGCTGGAACAGCAACAGCAGTTGAATCAGCAACATGAATTGTCGGGATCGGTAGAAGCACCAGCAATGACGCCTCCTTTATCTCCGTCAAGCATCAACGAGGATCGAAGCATCGAAGATTCACCGTCGGAATCGGGAGGATCATCATCATCCTCGAGCAAGAGGAGTTCCGAGCCCCAAAAACATCATTCCCACACGAAGATTCGATTCAATCCGTACCAACTGCAACGCCGTCCAAAGCACTTGTCTGCGATCCAGGCAAAGAATACAGTTGAGGTGGAGCTAAACTACAACGAGAAAATGATCCGTAGCTTTAACCGTTCGACGGAGCATCGCACACCGAACGAGATTAAACGACTAGAACAAAATGCTTACGCTGGGCGCATTTGCAGAGCAAAAACACGGGCACTCCAAACGCTACTCCAAGCGGAACACGACGAAGCAGCGGGACAGAATCAATCCCAGAAGCTGTTCGTAGCGCAGAAGCGAGTATACGTAAACGCACTACAGCAGCTGCTCGGTTTGCCGCAGCGAAATTTGGCTGCAGAATGGGAGACGGTTTGGGTGAAATATGAATGTTTAACGCCGGAAAATAAGGAATTGTAGATGGGAAATAGTAATAAGCGAATATTTATATTAGTTTGTACAATTTTATGCAATAAATCGACGTATTTGACAAAGTAATAGATTTTTTTCTTATTTGAAGTTCTATATATATAAGATGGATTTTATTAATGGTTGAACTTTTATCGAATTTTTACCTGTCTTTATAATTTTTTAAAAACATTCTTCTGCATCATATAAAAATATAGGAATCTTCCCTGATGTTATTGAGAAACGAACCCTGCATTACGTGTGCGTTACGCGCCGATGCAACACACTAACTCCCGGTAACGCTTCCGCACAACCCTTCGAGAACTTTCCTTAACGGATGGGATTATGGTTTAAATTAAATAGTTCTTTACGTTAAACTATAACATAACCATTTTAAGTAGAACAGTTGGTAGATTTTTCATTTATTTTTTTGCTCTCACGTGCTGGAATTATGAGACATACAAAGACAAAAATAGCAAAGAAAAGATATATTTAGATATTCCACACAAAAACAAAACAAAAAACCCATTGCACTCAAGATTGTTGCCAAAAGAACACACTCATACATTCACCCAACAGTACATACCTATGCTGCACAACACTTTATGTGGAGGGGCATGCAACATAACAATCAGCGATCGTCTCGGCATGCGAGCTCTATGACGTCATTGGAAACAGCTGATTGATGATGAAGTCAAAGCATTGTATTATTTTTTTACCATTCTGTGCATTATTCTACTTAATTAACTATTTTTGTTTTAAATTACATTTTTTTGTTTTGTTTACATATTTTTGTTTTAAATTATATTGGTACAGTCTTAAAATTCGAGCGTTTTTACGAACTGAACATGTGGGCCAAGGGATGATTTTTTCTATTTAAAGTTAACTTTATAAATACACAAAACTGAACAAACTATTGCATTTTTATATGATTACTAGGGGGTGTTTATTATACATTTTTTCCTCATAAATGTAGGGAACAGAATATGAGAACGTATTTGTATGTGCTACACACATACACATTGCATTGAAATCTTATGGGTTGAACAAAAAGTTAAGCGCGGAAAATTATTCTGCGCAATTCTAATGGACCTGTTACATTGCTTGATTTTGGATAGAATATAGATTTTCTGTCAACATTTATTTTAAGCTTTCTGTGCAATCGCATCGTTGAAAACATGTGTACAATCGACATGATAGAAAATCCATGGAATACCCAACCCCAAAAGTAAGCAATGCAAATAGATCGCTTGCAATCGCAGAGGATCGCCGAACCCTATTTTGCGCCTCTGGGTCGTTTTTACAACCTCTAAGGCCATGCCGGCCATCGAATGGCTTACTAGACAGCCAATACCACGTAGTTGAGTATTCAGTCCTCACCACGGGGGGACGGTCCGGATGGGATTTGAACCCCGGTTCGGCCGTTTGAAGACCGTCGACGCTGTCGCCTATACCACCGGGCCGCCCCAATGTATGTATGTGCTATGAATTCAACGTGGTCTGTGATTGCTACTAACCGGACATGTTATCCACGTTCATGTTTTATGCACTTGTTTTGCTGTCCCGCTTCTAGGAGGCGTATCTCAGTCTTCAAGAAGGCACCTCACGTGACTGTTCTGACAGAAGTGAAACAGCATAACTTTTCGTCCCACCTAATAGTAGCATCGCGCAACATAACGGGCACGGCGTTGCCCGCTCGCACCGCGCATCATCGTTTCGCGCTGTTTGTATTATTCGTATTTCGTTCGTTGCCGGCGACGGTTGTCCCTTGCGTAGATTCGCTTACTTTCTTTCATCTCGCTCGTGCTCCTTCTCGCTCTCGGTCGCTAGTCGAGTAAACCTGTGCGTACACTCTCTGCCCCGGGGTGTTTTTAGTAGTGCTGACCTGTGACGGTGCATCGTTCTGTGGCGGCCAAGTACTTAAACTCCAGTTCCAAGTGTTGTGGATACGAAATAGGGTGAGTGTGTTTTGTATATTAAACTAACCAACAAAGTAAATAGCTTTTGTTATGATAGAAATACGCATACAGGGTGGGCGCCATCTCTCGCTCGCTCTTTCTCTCTTTGTATCGTTGTTTCCCGGTGCGCACGCTTACTACCTACTTCGTTTGTGTTAGCTTCACTGTGAGTGTGTGTGTGTGTGCGTTTGCGTGCGTTTTTCGTGATATCGCGTGAATGGTGTTGCGGTGCGTACATCGCCGCATAGAAACAGTGAGCATCAACCACCAACGCGTACACACACACACACACATACACTCCACTGCGTCGAAATACCGCGTGCTCTTGTGCAATCGGAACAACCTGTCAAACCCATTTTTCTTGTATGCGAATAAACGAAAGCACAAAGGGACAAAAAAGGTTCTACCCCAGAGGTCTGTGTCTACGGACAGCAATAGAAAGCGAACCTTAGAACGCATCGGCAGAGTGGTGTGTGCACATATAAAGCAGTAAGGCAGTAAGCAGCAAAGGTCGTCACCTTCGGGAAATGGGGAAATGTGTTTTGTTCCCTTTTTTTTCTTCCTAGCGGCATATCAAAGTTATCGTACAAATTCCTATTAATTATCTTCACAAAGAACTGACCAGGTACAGCCTAACTGGTGGCGCCCCTTTTTTCCTGGTGTCCTTCAACAGACAGGAGTCTTCAAGGTCTTTTTTACACACCAACTCGTACTCCGTTTGTTGTGTGTATGTGTGTAAGCGGTGCGTGATGCCTGACCTAGAAAGATAAAAATTCGTTCAAATTTTTCCGGTCTTCCGTGCTTTTTAAATTATTTTTTCGGTTCCCATTCGGCCTGTGGGTGGTTCAATTAACGGGAAGGATGGTGTGGTGGACGAGGTGCATCGATCGTGTTGCAACTAATCAGCTGTTTAAACTGACAGTTAACAGTGATGTGCCCTATCTCGTTCACCGGTCTTTGTTGTTTATTCGTCTCGCTCGGGCCGGCTCTCAGACACGATCGAGGATTGGCTACTGCGGCAAAGGTGCTGCACGATCGACGAGGGTGCGTCAAAGCTGTGCAACGCAATTAAGCTTATCAAAAACATGATTACAACCCCCCCTTCCTCATTTCCCTTTCCACACACACACACACATAATCTACTGAACCGATTTCTTCTTTCTTTGGTAGAATTAAATAATATTCTTCCATCATTCCGATTCCGAGTGTGCAGGAAGGCTCTATCGGAAAAGTAATATAAAAATTCACCCTCTGGCTAGGCTAGAGTAGGCTAGATCAAGTAAGGGCTGCACATCCACAAAGCACACGTTCACATGTAGCAGTAGCAGAAGCAAAGGCAAAATATAAACGAGGAAAGATAAAATAGCTGCTCGTCTTGCACTAACAAAAAAAGCTCGACTCTCAGGCCCGGCACGACCACGAAGCGCAGTGCAGAGACAAAAAGGCGGATGGAAATTTCCACTGGGCCCGTCGTGCACGTCTTGCACACTCCAAACCCTACCACCACCACCGCCACCAGGCCAGCTCGCGGTCACGCGCCGTACGATCTCGGGGTGGCGTTTGTGCTTTGGGTTGGATATGTAGTGCCCGTTTTTTCTGTGCAGACCAAAACCGTTTTCTGCATAGGATTCCGTTTTTTGTGTGTGTAAACGCAACCAGCACCGTTTAAAGATTTCTTTTCGAACAGAACAGTAGCGATCGTTTCTAATGATCACGGGAATGGAAACTATCGATTGAGCATAAGGCATTCACATGCAGCGAACATGAAGCGAATTAAGAAATTATTTATTTTATTTCTACCTTGAATGATGAGCCTCATTTATTTGAATATCGCTTGATTAAAGATCTCGTTGGTTAAATTAAAAAAAAATAAAAACCTTTTTGATTTACAAGACCAAGCAGTTCTTGTACATATTAGTGATTTAAAATTTGTTTCTTTCTATAAATAAGTGAATTAAATTTAAATATTAGTGATATCGGTCTCATGCTTCTATAAACACATTATTGGAAATAAGCACCTTCTGAACTTTATCCCTCTTGACTGTTTATTCATCTGTGAGTAATTTAAATTTAAGAAACTTAAAAATGGCGTACCAAAAATCCCAAAGAATGAAACGGTTACAGTATAAAGAAAAAAATATTTTAAATTTATTAAACCTAATGTTTATTACGGTGCAGAATAAATTAATATTTACCTTAACACTACAACTACCGGACAAGTAATTTGCTCCATTTCAGTACCTTTCAGTCATATTATTTGTGTGTTATTAAAACATTTATAACTATCTTAAGAACTTCTATCCAACAATTCTTTTAAATTTAAAATTAGAAACCTCTTTTTTTAATGCCAAAAAAAAAAGAACAGAGCAATTCTATCAAGACCAATCGTGTTGAAGGATTATTTGTTCAAATTGCTTAACATTAAAACAATTGTGCCAGAAACTTTCAGTACTTTCAGTATCCAGTTGCAGTGGATTACTTGCGTTGTAAAGGTTGCTAAGAACTGACTTCGGTCGAAGAATGCTTACGACACAATTTTTCCAATACTTTATAAGTTGATACTCAGGTTTTGGTTCCGTAACGTGCTTCGATCAGCTGAATTGTTATTACTGCTGTAAATCTATTTAAAACAAATATACGTACGACGTTGACCATAGCTGATTCGTGACGTTTTAACCAGTAATCAACGAATTATATATTTTTTTAAGGCAGCCAAAGTTTTAAGAAAATTTAAAGTAAAATTACAATAATAATTTCCCGATGATATTAACGAGACTAATTAATGTATTAATCAATGGAACGTCTATTAATTGAGGACGATTTCATACTCTAAAAAAGCATTCAAATGTAATCTAAATTATGAAAATAACTTTGACTGGCCGCAGTATAAGCTGTACGTGCCAGAATCGTGGTGGTTCTAGTGTTAAATAATTTACTGTTTAATAATCTGCCATCGAATGGTTTGCTAGACTTGCTAATAAAATGTAGCTTGATAGCCAGTCCTCACTACTAAGACACGGTCTTAAAGGGAATTGTACCGCGGTCCTGCCGTGTGAATACTAGCGTCCCTGTCGCCTCTACCCCTTAGACTACCCTTAATTTTTCTATTCATTTTACTTTCCCTAAATTTGTCACACTTTGTAGTAGTTCTAGACATTATATTTAATAGTAGAGAGGTTTAGTTAAAATATTTGATTGTTCTATGAACATTTTATGATATATCTTTATCACATCTTCTTGGCTTAACAAACTTCTGAGATCATGCTAGTTTTCGATAGTCAGTCCTCACTACGGGTGAACGGTAAGGACTGTGAAAAGACTGTTCTATCTCAGTTGAAGTACCGTTAACATAAGATTATATCGTAAAACAATGTTGTATTGGTTGTAGAAGACTTCTGACTTCAAAACCATAGGCTTAAGTTCAGAATATAAGTAATAATACTTCAAATGAATTTTAAATGCTACAAACAATTCAACAAACCGTCCTTGGAATATTTTTCTCTCAATGAACCTTTTTTTCTTTGTTCAGTAAATTCCATTCTTATTCCTCTTGCGCCTTCTGCCTACAGTCACCTTTTTTTTCATTCTTGTACAACTGCGACCGCACACCACACGCACGCTAGAGCAATAATTTACATTTTTCATTAATATGAACCGTGCCGAGACGCTTTTTTATTAAAGTTAATAAACGCGATGTAAACATTCAATTGATTGCTACCGGCGGGTGTTCGCGAGTGCCTTATAGCATGAGAAACGCAAGAGAACAACTCACTCATTCAATGGACCAACAAAAAGTGTTTCTTTATCCACGGTTTTTTTTCTATAGGCTATGGGGGGTTTTTTTTAAGTGTATCGACTTTGTTACTCTTTTCCTCCCCTTGCAACGTTTAGATGTTGCGGTTTAGTCGTTGATAATGATGACATTGCATCGTTCGACGACGTATCATCGATTGGTGATAAGCGGGAACACTAATCCCGCGCCAGCATTCATGCGAATCGACGACGTAGCTGGTGGGCTGTAGTAATAAAATGGTGATATACCTCTAGCTTAAGCCTCAGTACAATCTCCTGTCCCAATCGATAGTAGAAACGTCAGACGTTAGCACTTCTCGCCAGCAAGCACATGCTGTCCGGTGGCTGTTTTTATGACCGTCGTACTCTCGCTTGCATAACACACAGAACTCACATTCTAAGCCCACACGTTGGGTAGCTTTGGAACGTGAACTTTTTTGGAGCTTTACTTTTGGCAGCCGGTTTTTTGTTGCACGTTTCGCTAACCATCCGCGAGGGTATCATAATGCTTTGTGGTTTTGGCTTTTTTTTCGCAACTGATGCAATAGGCACGCGCTCGTTGGAGGTACGACGGACGATTTGTAGTTTTTAGATTTGTGGGCATCGTTGGAACGCTTGTTCGCACGCCTAAGGAATAGACGTTGTGCGAATTTTTTGTTGTTGCTCGATCGTCGCCGTTTAATTTATCGATCGAAATCGCGAAGTTTCGGCCGCTTGGTCGGAATGGTTTATGGTGTATGCGATTCAAGTTAAAGAAAAGAAGAAACCAGTTCTCAAGAAACGGGTGGCGCTTAGCGCTAGGGCAAGTTTTGGTAGGGATTTTTTTATTTAACATAGGTGGATTAATAGGGTTTCGTCTTAAGAGAACACCTGCGGAACCGTACGTACTGTAATCGAATAAGCAGAAAAGATCAGATTTTATGACATGAACAGCCAAACGTTCAAACATTTTACAGCTTATCGTGCTTGTCATAGGGTGCCAAAGGGTCAAAATGTTGGGTATTATGATCCACTGAGGCGTACTTGAGGGCTGTAGAGAAGTTTTGACTGGATAATTGTTTCCTTAGACCGTTTGACAGCCGGTATATACCCATGCACTCATGCCGTATCATTTATGTTAATGTTGGAGCTGACTTTTCACCCTAGCTAGGTAACATTTTGGAGCACTTGAAGGATGCGATCGTCTATCTCTAGACATGATCTCCGGTTTAAGTCAGCGCCTGGTTAAGGTTTTATCCTCTGGTGTCGACTTGCTCGTTTCTTTAGCAAGCTTTTGCTACGCAAGAGAGCCTCAATGTCTATGCCATCAGCATATGCCAAGATCTGAATTGACTTATAGAATATGGACCTCAAAATTTGTCCAGCACAAGATGGCGGAAAAGGCAGACTTTGGTCCCAATTGGCATCAAAGGGATAAGAGAATTTCACGAATCGTTCCATAGTTTTACCCAGGTTATTTGTCGATTTGGTAATATCTTTATAAATTCAACGGATCACATGGCGTTGGCCCTGTTAAAGCATCTTAAACATATCTTAATTTCAGAACAAGGCGACAAGGGGTGGTTGATATGACAGTGGCACCGGCAGGACAGGGATTTAACACTAGAACCGCCGGGCTTCTCAACTTTACTAGAACCGCCATATGGGATAATTTTGTCCGATACGTTATGTAAACATATTTTTACATGTTTATTATTATCTAATGGTTTCTTGTGGTAAAACAATGTATAAACATCGTTAATGGTTATAATAAAGCTTTGTTAGCAACTCAATCAATAATTAAAAAATAGAATTGAGGTAATCGTTTGAACGTTTCAACTGCCCAACCAAGGATATCTAGGCCAGTTTTCTTTACAATGATATAAAATTACAGAGCTTTTAGTGATAAAGGCTTATAATTATTCCTTACAGGGATGAACGACAGTTAATCTAGGCTTAGAGTTATAAATTATTTAAACAATCATGTGATAAGTAGGGTTTTTATGATAATAAAACAAGTCTTTTGTTCTAAGTTGTTTGGGTCTACGCGGGCGCCTGTGACTTCCTTTAGATACATTACAAAAATTTGATGTCAATACAGCTTTATATTGCCAAAAGAAGAGGATAAAGCTGCTAAGGAACGCCTAAATTAATTATTTCAAGCATCTATAACACATCTTTAGGATTCAAAATATGACATTGCTTTATCATAACCTGGCTCACATGAAACGCATACCTACTAAACACTTTTAGTACATTTTTTATATACTGGTCTATTGCCTGTGAAGCATTCGTTAGCACATTTGCTCTCGTGACAAGACATTTGAACCTGGCAGTGCCGACGAGAAACTCCAGCACCTGACTTAGGCAAGTAGGCGTTGGCGCTCTTGAAAAAAGAAAATCGCGTCTAAATGTCTTTTCTTTTGTTAGTTCTTTGTACAAGGCCCAAACATTGATTCCCGCCAATTCGAGACTATTAAAATTTGAATAAACAGGGCACCTTCTTTTCACGGAGTACTTTCTACACATTTGGTCAACTATATCAACTCCGTACTTGATCGAGTAGTATAAAGACACAGTTTCACGGGTGCACGGGTGTTGGGAGAGCATACACAGCGACCAAGCAAGCCGGCCTATGTGACAAAAATTTCCCATAGGCGGTTCTAGTGTTAAATCCGGGTCGTTCTCCCGTAGTGAGCACTGATTATCCAACTACGTGATATCAGCAGGTCTAGTCAGTTATCATTTAAAAAAATCACCGTTGTGACCTAGAAGGTCGTTAAGTCAAGAAGAAGAAGAAGAATTTTAGAACATAAAAAAAGCCATAATAAAGTTCTTTACGAGTACATGGACTCACTGGGCGGATACTATTGAAAAATTCTGCGCGTATGAAGTTGATCTCGTGGTCGCACAGACACAAAATTAAAGTCACGACCCATTAACATCAACAACACATTAACATTCCTCAACGTCAAGTAATCTGCAAGTTCGAAGAGTTCTCGTCGGAACGTAAAGGTTGAACGCGGAAAGCAGAACCGTCGAGTCGATCCGATTATCCAAAAATCCTGGCTGTATAGTATCTCTGGATTTTTGTCATATGCAGAGCGTGCTTATTATATTATGCTTTCATATGCTATCATATCAGTTCTTTCTATGTTTTGTAAATAATTTTGAAGTATCCTATGTTCATTAGATTAGACCCTCAAATATGAGGACATTTGATCAATTCTTGAAGCTTAAGAATTGGAATTTTGACTGGACGTATTATGAGTAAGTAAATATAGAATTTACTAGAAAGTATTACCATCTTTCTTAGATAACCTTCTCCATATAGTTTCTTATACTCTTACTCATCGAAGGTGCAATGAAATGTCTGTCAGTAAACCTGACCAAAGATAACAAACAAATCATTCCTCCCTTCCTATGCAATGTCCGCTGACTAATTAGATGATACCTCATCCGCTCAGTTTATCAGCTGCACGCACGTGGCTTACCAGATAAAGAACAGTCCCAACCGATCACGCTGCTGTCGACGGTCAGTCAGCCCGATCGAGTCGTCAGTCTTATCGTTTTACTCTATCATTGTGGGACCTTTTCTAATTTGCGTGATTTTTTTTTGTTGTCTGTATAAACTTTTGTACTTTTTTATACCACTCGGTCCCATTATCTGTCCGTTCGATTCCGGCACCATTCTCACACGCGGGTCATCATCATTTTGATGGTACTGTCGAGGTCGTTGCGGCTAAGCGTTTGAAACATGCTGCTGATACCGCCGTGCGTCGTAAATGTGGCTCGGGGTACGTTACGGTGGTACGGAAGAATATTGATAATAAATCTACTATGCTGTACAGCAAACACAATCCCAATTGAGAATGTTCTTCTTCTTAATGGTGCACCAAACACAACATACCTAGGAACACAGAAAAAAAAAAATCGCAAACCTGCCCAAACCCGGAGGGTCGATTTATGACGATGACCTAGCAGTGTAGAAGGTTAAGAGAGTAATGCGTAGTAGTAGCAAATTGCGATGATATAAGCTAGCAGATAGCGAGGAGATAAATGGGTGCAATAATTTAAACGAATGTCCGGCTCGTGGGTTTTTTTGTTACTTCCCGAAACATGCGATTAGAATCAATGCCGGCGCCGGTGCCGTTAATGAGCCAGGGCAGTGTTGTATAACTTTCGCGGTGGAAACGTTGATGCACGTGATGGATTTGCTAAACAAAGAGCTAACGCCGGAACTTGTTTGACATGTGTAATTGTAGATTGATTGATTTAAATATAATTATGCAAAGTTCGTACACTACTGAATCATGGATCCTTGATCCATTTACTTTCTTCGCAATTCTTCAGCACCGTCTAGACGCTGGTTGTGCAAAAAATGGCGAGAATTTCCCTCTTTTGATCACATTCGCAGATACACCTCCTCGTAACTTGCGTCACCAGATAAGCTTATCGCATCAGCTTGCGTTTATGACAGTAACTTTCCCAGCTAAGCGCATATCGCTCAGCAATATAACTGCATTCGAGCTCGAGCCCGGCCCATTGCTGACCTTTGAAATCCCTTCGAGCCTTTGCAATTAACTCGTACTGCGTGGTTTGAAGTGGCGTGCCACAACAATCTAGCCCCATAACTCCTTCATCAAGCTGGCAAAGCCCACAAATGGCACCAGCGTGCGAAACGCAACGTTTAACCCCGTTGGGCATGATTGAGGCAGTGCCGTACTGTTTGACAGGTAACCCAGTTTCTTGTAGGAAAATTAGAAAAATCTCCATTCAGGGTTATAGTAATATTCATGGCTCATAGATTTCCTGTTGGGTGTGGGGCTAAAGTGGCAAACATAAGGAAGTCTCCAATTCCGGAGTGCATAATATCCAACCATTTTAGGTACAGGTGCATTACGAATTAGCATAATGTTGCACTACTCGTGTAGCAAGCAAATGGAAACGATAGTAATACGAAGGACACGCAATTCTTTGGGTGATGTAATTTCTGGAGCTGTCTTTTGTGGCCCGTCTGGGACTGCTCCCTGCCTTCTGGCACAGTTTTTGGACGCACGTGTTGTGTGGCAGTGTTCTTTGGCATGACCTTTTTTATGTAACGTTGCTTGGTTAAGCTGGTGTGTGTGGTGGACGTCGTTAATTGGATGAACTGGCTGGAAATGGAACGGTCATGAAGTACGGACTCCTGATAGAGGGTGGATCGTACTTGGAACACACGAAGAATTATGAACACGACATGAGGAATAGTTTTACTGCTGGCGGGGATGTATTATTTGAATCGGTTTACTTCCCAAGTTTTGATTTAGAATGTCCTTTTTAGCGAACGTGACGTAGAAAACAATTAGATAAACTGACTTATTTAATTTTTCTTGCACTACATTAAACCGTGACAAACTCTTTTATTCCAGACTCCATGTCACCTGGTATATCCTAGGCCTTCAGCGCCATATTTCACCTTTTGATAGAAGCTTTACAGTTTTCGTGTTTTTTTTTATTCATGATTGCTTGTAAGTTTGATTTGATTTAAGTTTGTTTGATTGATTGCTGTAAGTTTTCGTGGTTTATTTGGATGAGAAGTCCTGACAGTGACGAGCGTAACAGTAGATACAATCGGCAATTGATACCGCTGTGTCCATGGGCCTTCGTTCTGTTAGGGTCTCTCTCTACAAGAATCTTCGTTTACTACATCAATCGTAGGTTAGACACACAGATTTATCGCTTAAACGACCTTGTCGTTAACGAACCTTAAAGTCTGTAAAGTCTGTGAAGGTCTGTCCTCATCTAGAGCAGTTACATCATCATTGTTTTACTTCCTCATACTTACACAGGACTAATGAAGGATCATTTTTGTTCTGCAAATATTCTTGTAAAATGTGTACTTATATTCTCCATTTTAATTGAAAGAGTCTTCTACTTCTCTTGACTTTATTTTTACTGGATAGTTGTGGATGTCTAGATGGTACGGACAGAATACGATATACTGTCCTGCTGGTGCAAGATACCACATATTTTTTGGAATAAATTTCACGCGATAATAGGTGATCGTAAATAACATTTTTCGGTACTGTCCTTTGAACTATACGTTCGCAAAGGCCTTGTAATCAATGAAGGCCATTGGTGTTTTAGCTTGTCAATCCGTACTCTTAATTTATGACACATGCTCATTCAAGAGATAAGAAAACGCCTAACTTCCCTAGCTATTACTTTATAATTGGCCCTTTATCCGTTGAATGGTTTGACCTGCTCCGCTATTGAGCTGTGGAACGTACAAGTAACAGGCAGCCATCACGCTTGTTTCATGCTTGAAAATTTATAGACTTCAAATACTTCAACAACGTTAGTTTGAAGTTTGTTTGCTGTCTCCGTGTGGTATTTTTAAATCACATCTTGTTCTATGACTCAGCGCTTTAATGGGAAGAATTAAAAACCAACCGTCAAAGAACGAATGAACGATCGTGTTTTAGTGATATGAAGGTGAATCATTTTGTTCGACTAATTTCAAATAAACATCATGCACAACATCGAATCCAAATACACACATGAATATGGTGATGCGATGAAGAACGCATCCTACTCCATCTTTAACGATCGCAAGATACTTAAACTATATTAACACTCAATTGGCATTTAGCTGCAAATGTTTAAGTATACACCATTGGCACTAAGATCTATCTTGACTGGACGACTAATATTGCGTTGGTCGCAAAAAATACCCGCCATGAACGGTGATTATATACGTGCTGGTCTTTCTTCTAGGAATAGATTGTTCCGCGTGCAGGCTGACAATTCAAATGCACGCGCACAAATTGCAGCGGCATGTGCATGTCAGGAATTGCAACTGCATGCACTACTCAATTTGGTACCAATTTCCGCTCAATTGTGTTCTGGCGCCACAATACTACACCAACACCCATATTATACACCCATTTGCAATAAGTGACCTTCCGCAAAGCATCATTCTCCTCTAAGCGAGTGGTTCTCTAAACGAAATGCGCATTACTTTCACGGGCGCCAGATTTTGAACGATGGACCCTGCCCCAAACCGAAGACATGTGCGTCAGTACGTTTGTGGCTAGAAATAGAAAGAAATTGTGAAATGTATGCACAACAGCGAAAAAAGAAAGAGCATTGGCACAAACGATCATTCGCCAAACTCCGGTCGGCGGACAAATCAATCCTGCGGGATGAAAACAGAAGTGTGTGCGTCCATGCGCGACCGACGCCCGCAAGAAGTCTCGCATTGATACGGTGGTGGTTTGCGTTGTGGCGTCTTCGTGCAGGGCACATTTACCCCATGGATCCCAATCGGTAGAACTGGAGCGAACCGGCGTAAACTAAAATTGAACGCAATGGTGTGCATGGCGACATGCGCCTTCTGATGAGCTTGATACTACTGTGGATGGTTGTGCTAGTCATTCGGTCATTCGGTATGAATTTATTTAAATTGATGTACGTTCATGGTATGGAGAGAGCGAGCCTTGCATAAGATTAGGTGTCGATGTTTTGTTTTTATCTTATGAATTGTTTTTGCTACAGTTGCTAACGTGTAAGGCTATTCATTGTGGGAATGAAGATGCCTTTGTTTACATGTCTTTGTTTTATTTTGGTAGAGCATTTCTAGACACCTCCGTATTATGTCCTTGATTTTCTAAAATCGTGAGGTATTTCCTTACTTTTTTATCATCTTTACGATATTTACTTTATTTTATCTCATTTTATTATTTGATTTAAACTGCTGGGATGTGTATAAATTTATATTATTTTTTTTTATCGAAAATTTCGTAATAATTTATACAGTTTTAAGCTTTTATTTTAATGAACTTTCCAATTTTCCGTTGGTTCTATGGTTGAACAATAGATATTTGATTGTGAGAAATTAATTTTATCGACCCGATTTATTAAGACTCCAACAGGAAATTAAATTAAATGCTCTCATTAAAAATATTCTTTGCATCTAAAAATATACTCCGCCGACTAGAAATCGTGTGTGACACGTTTAAAGCTGTGTGCTGCTAGTCAAAACTCAATTGCTTTACCTTGTATAATATTTTTCAATTGAACTTGAGCCTCTGATTTTCTTCAATTTTACTTCAAATGTTTTTAAATTCATCGTTGATATTGAAATAATTATACAAAAACCGATATTTTTTCGTAAAGTTGTCGAGTTAAAAGTGATTTTTTGAGCATTTAAATAACTTTGTAGTAATTTTTAACATCTATAATTTGCTTCTTTTCGTCCTTTGATTCTTTTGATTTTTTTATTTGATTTGATTTGATCCTTTGAGAATTGCAAATAATTGTCATTTGTTAATAAAACTACTTGAAATAACATTTTAATTTTTGTTACAATTGCTCAGTACTGTTTATTTAGTATTTTAACGCATTTAAATAATTGCTTATTTTAAATAATTTAAAAATAATATAATTGATGTTATTTTTCTTAATTTGTTTTGTGAAACAATTGAATTATTTGTCTTTGGCTACTTTTTACTTTATTTTCATTTGTAGTAAAATTGGCAAAGTGTTATTTATTTTGTGTTTTTGAGCATTTAAATAGTTACGCATTTTAAATAATTTGAAAATAACACACCTCAACCTACATTTTTTCATTTGTTTTGTGTATCATTTGAACCATTTGGGCAGTTGTTTGTTGTCTTCAATTTGGGGCTCATGTTATTGCTTATTATTCCTTACCTACTCTATTACTATTTTGCATATTATTATTTTGTTCTTGTTTTATCTTTCTGTTTCACCGTTTAAGTGGCTTTACATTTTAAATGCCACAAATTTGTAATTTTTTTTTGTAAAAGCGTTAAGAATATTGATGGATGTTAATCCTCGAGAAATTTGGATCCGAATCACTATTATCTTATTTTCTGCATTGCCATCGATTCTAGAGATTGCCCATTTAGATAAATTGCAAGAATTTTTTTAATAAAAAATCAAGTTTTTTTTTAGTGGTGGTTTTTTAGCTTGCATAGCATTTTCTAAGCGAGCAAAGGCTTTGTCGTAAAGCAGTAAGCATCAAAGCCAACGAAAACCCCCACTCGATACTTATCAGGGGCGATTTGCAAATGGGGACAATTTGCTAGTGTAATCTTTTGTTTGCTTTGCTGTATCATTTGCCGAACGCAATGAAACAAAAACGCTACATTGGTGCACGGTAAAATGCATCGCGATAAGGCAAAACTGCAACGATACATCGCCTCGTACGGATATGGAGCGATAAAAGTGCATTCTACATTGCATCACCACGGTCACCCCTCTTGCTCTTCTCGCACAGTCAATGGGCACCCCGCGGAACACAGACGCGTGACACGAAGGTATTCAACGTTGCATGGTGATAAAAGTCGCACGGGCAATTTATACGCCCAATTGGCTACAACATCTGACCTCGAACTATGAACATGGACGTTATTCTATTGCAGTTTACGAAGCTGTTGCGCACGTTTGCTTGTTGAAGCAAGGATTTGAAGAACGTAAACTAACGTCAGATGAAAGCTGAATTGCAGAGTAAATAGTTGGAAATACCCCTAAGGCAAGAGCAGACATTTGTTTTGGTTGCTGGCTGTGTTTATGTATGTCCCCAGCTTGACTCACCATGCACACAGCTGGCTGTTTCTAGCCTGGTTTTTTAAAAATGGAACTTGATAGGGCGTTAGCATCAGGATTTTTTTTATGCCCCTACTCATCGCTAATTCCTAATGACACTTTCATTGACAATTTGGCAGTTGCTTGATCGTCGTCGGGCGACCTGACTGCGATGAAATCGGTCGCTGATAAGTCGCGTCAGCGTCACAGCTTCCTCACACAGCCGAAAAGAGAGGAAGTAGCGGAGAGTTTGGCGCGAACAATGTCCACATCGGTGCTTTCGTTGGACCCGGTACCAAGTTGCACCGCCGCCGCGGGGTCTCTTTGTGGGTGAAGGAACGGCGGTACATATTACGATGGGTGATAAGCGTACCGCGGCTAGTACCGCCGCAAACAGGGTGGTAAAAGTGGGCTGGAAATGGGACCGGGAAAGCTTCATCGAATCTCCCACGGCACACCGGGACCGAGCCCGTGCTCAGTTGTATTCTGTGCGCGGTACGATGTAGAGCGAAAATCGGTACGGTTGTGTGGATTGTTGTTGCGCGCCAGGCATCAAGCTACGGTAAGGCTGCACTAGGAATCCTTAAAGCTGGTCGATGGTGAGTAAGTGTAAGTGGTTTCGAAGCTCAGTTTGCGTGAAAAATCTTATTCCCTTCTGATTACACGGTGACCAATGGTAAAGATTAGTGCTTTAGTTCCGGAAAACGTCCCTGAACCTAGCATCGCATTTTTATTATCTTTCCCCACTCCGAAGCCCATTGTTTATCATCCTTTCGCGGGGGTATCTACCGCAGCGAAGGATGAACCGATAAGACAATCCCATTTGCCGGGAATCAAGTCTCGTACTCACCTGTGCTTGCAGAGGAGGAATTTTCGACACGTTTCGTTGCAACCGCGTGTTATCTTATCCTTTATTTACCGGTTAGGTTGGGTGGTGTGGCGTTTTCTTTTTCTTCTGCTACTGCTGGAGTAAATTACCACAAAAACGGATTAGGTAGATTGTGTTGATTCGCTTCCCCTGATGGGTAATCTTCCGCCGCGATAAGAAGGTGTATGCCGCGTAAGTTCTCATGGGTGAAAGGGATTTAGCGGGCTCGTATTAGATGATCCATCTATTTTATGATGAAATGGTTCATTAGTTTGTGAAGGTTGTTGCGTGCTTTAACTTACAAAGTCCAAGTGAAGGTACGCTATCCTTATTCTAGCGACTATCTGCAAAACAGGCATCCTGATGACTAGTCTATTTTAAAATAGACAGACTCAAGTACACAAACACACAAACAGCTGGATCGATTGCCATGTCTTCCAGTGACATCTGTCCCAAATTTTACATCCATTTTCACTACTCTCGTCTCGTCCGGATGACGCCAGCCGAGCGCGGGTCGATTTCACCCTTCCAGCTTCTCCTTCGACTAGTAGCTCGAACGGTCTACGACCTACGACCACTTAAAAACAAAATCCCATACCGATGTCCTTGGGCATTTAAAGACGTCAGCTACAGTGGGCCGAGACCGGCCGGAACCAAGTATTACTGGTTGGTAAAGATTGTTTTGTTGGATCCGTTTTTTTTTGTCTGTATGTGTATGTTCTTCTTTGGTTAATCACTATGAAACGATCGTATATTTTTAATCTATCCCGGAGATAGATTATTGGACCTGGCAAATAGCCATTGCTTGACGGGATTAGCGAACCGCCAACGGAGACAGTTATGACGTTCGTGACGAGGTTTATGTAATGCGTTGAAATGTTGTTTGTGCTACCGGGAAATTGGGAAATTAATTGCAAAATGGAATAACTTCTTTTCCCAGTTCCCTAACAGGATCAAGGTGAAGGTTAGCTTCCCAGTCACATCAAACAAAACTTTGTTAGGATGTCATATCTTCGTACGAGCACGATGCCATATATCATTCCATGTCTTCCCCGATTTCTCAACCTTCCGAAGGTTACTTAAGTGCTATTACTTAGTGTATGTGCGTGTGCGCGCTTGTGCATGATTGGGGGAAGATCCTCCTCCTCCAATGGTTTGCCTTTTTCCCTACTTCATTAAAGCATCATCATCGTCTGATCCATCTGCTTGTTGCTATATTTATACTTTCAGATATTGCCATTACCACGCAGCAGCAACCAGCCCGGTGTACAACAACAAACACGTTCCGTTTGACCGGTGGTCCCTGTTTTGCATCGTTCACGTGCGCTTGGTGGTTGTCCGATACTTCTACCTTTCTAGTAGTGTTCGCGCGCATATGTAGATTTGGCGAAAAAAGCAGCAACAGCATCAGCAGTACCAATCTTATTACTCAAGACAGTTTGTGTCCGTCTTGGTTACAGCAAGTGTGTTTTAGTGTCTCCGTAGTAGGTGAACAAAAAGAAGACGTGCTCGAGACGTTCTCTGTGGTAGAAATAAACTTTTAAAAGCCAGCAACGCGCTCTCTCTCTCTGTGTTCCGACCGTTCCATCACCTTGACATTCAGTCACGGTAGCGTTGTGCCGGAAAGACTTCCCCTAAGTCACACACCTTCCGTTGCAAAATGTGGTCCGGTTTTGCAGACTACGTAGCAGAAGCCTGACACGATACGACGTGCATCTTCTGTGAGTGTGATCGCAGAGACCCGATCGAAGAAACCCAGAACCAAGGGTAGATAGCGAACGATCTGTGTCCGTCTGGCACAAAAACAAAAAGCGTGTACAACGGTCGTGCAAATTTTTGTCACTCTGTCCGGCTTGATGAGAACGCACCCGGCACGGGGTGGAACGAGAAACGCTAGGAGCGGCCAGGTTAACGCACTGCTAGCAACACTTATGCATAATATTCGGGAAAACGCGACCACCGAATCTGCCACCCACCACTGTCTCCGGTATATGCCCAGAGATCCTCGGCTTAGATCGACAGGAAGACCCGATCCCTGTAGGACAATAACGCCCAACAGCACCACCAGCATCGCCGCCAGCTTAAGTAGTAGTAGTAGTACACGTAGTAGTACAAACACTACCACCCTCATTGTGAACGATCATCGCTTCCGTCGTGCTGGTTGTGCCCGTGGCAAAAAGATCATCCCTAGTAACATCCGCTCGATCGTCAGCGACGCCACCATCAGCGTCAGTTCGCGGCGTCAGTTACGCTCGTCGCTGAACGACACCTTGACCTGCCTTTCTTCCTCGGGGTGGACAGCTGCTTAACGGTTTTCGGTGGTGATTGTGTTAGTAGACGCCGTGCAATAGCATCACAGCCGTCACATCGGAACATTCGACGTTGTCAGCCATTTTTTTTTTAAACAACAACGCTCACTGCGCCGAAAACCATGGTGCTCGAAATACGCGTTACCGATCCGTCGGAAAAATCGATCACACCGGAGCGTGTGAAACCTTTGGCGGAGGAGCTGGAAGATCGTAGGAACAACAACAGCCGCCATTCGCCCGGGCGTACAACGGTACGAATCGGGCGCGATGAGCTTGAAGCGATCAAGACGAACCTGCTCAACACGAACGAGGTGACGTTTAGCACAGTGCTGGACACGGATCTTGGGCCACCCGCGTCACCCGGACGTGGCAACTATGGCAAGAACTTAAGCATGGCACAGTTAAAGGTGCCCGGTGTTGGTGCTGCGAGTGCTGACGGTGGTGAGGATGGCAAAGATGGTGGTCGCCGTACGCGCTTGATTTCGGAACAGTCGGAAGCGGATTCGATACTGTCATCGTACCACGAACCGGAAAAGAAGAAACCGCCCAAAATCCCTGACGGTGGCTATGGGTGGGTGATCGTGTTCTCGTCGTTTATGATCTCGCTGATCATGGACGGTGTGTCGTTTTCCTTCGGATTGATCTACACCGAGCTGCTCGATTACTTTGGCGAATCCAAATCCAAGACGGCTTGGATCGGATCGCTCTTCATTGCTGTGCCACTGCTCTCGGGACCGATCATGTCCAATCTGGTGGATCGGTACGGTTGCCGGAAAATGACCATGCTTGGCGGATTTATCGGTGGAATGGGATTTGTGCTGGCTTCCTTCTGCCAGTCGGTTGAACAGCTTTACTTCACGTTCGGTATACTGTCCGGCGTAGGGCTCGGTTTTGGTTACGTTACTGTTGTCGTCTGTGTGGCGTTCTGGTTCGACAAGAAGCGTACCTTCGCGACGGGTATCGGTGCATCCGGTACCGGTATCGGTACGTTTGTGTACGCACCACTCTGCCAGTGGTTGATCAACAACTTCGGATGGCGTGGCGCGACACTTATCCTTGCCGGAACGCTCTTCAATATGGTCGCCATGGGTGCGCTGATGCGTGATCCCGAGTGGATGATCGAGGAAAGCAAGCTGGAGAGTCGGGCCCAAAGCATCCAGACGTTCTCCAACTCGAGTGTTTACCTGGACGAGATCAAGAAGCTCATCGAGACGGGCATCCCGAAGGAGCACGTGCTGGACACGCTCGTGACGAATGTCAATACGGAAGCGAATCAGGTCATCCCACCGGATGATTCCGCCATTAACAAGCGGTACCAGAGTGAGGTTGCGCTGCCTACGTTCTTTAGCGAGCAGGAACAGCAGGGTGCGCGTGGTACGGGCAATCTGCACGCCAGCAATCGCTCGCTGCGTCACAATGTGCTTACGAAGGAAGCGTTCAAGCGCAGCGGTCGACTGGTACAGGCGAAGGCACGGCTAGCCAGCACGGAAACACTCAACTCGTACGAGAAGCTTTCCGACGAGGACGATGACGATCATCAGCAGGAGCATCCGGATGGCATTAGCCTTGGAATTCGTGCTTCTTTGAAAACCTTAAGCGTAGCCTCACTGGAGGATGGTTATCTGAGCGTAAAACGACAGCAAGAACTGCACGTAAAGGCGGGTGGAAGTACGTGGTCTCTAGATGAACTTGCGCTCGCTGGATCGCTTGTCGTTCCCGTCCCGAACAGCGAAGGTGCGCCCAATAGTGGTGATGGTAGTCGGGCGGAGAAATGTCGCAGCTTCCGGGGCAATTCGCTCGATGTGGTGTACGAGAACGAAATCTTCAACCCGAACGTGGACACTAACGTTACGCTGGTAGTGCCGAAGCAGACGAAACTGTTGCACCAACGATCGGTCGCACCGCGTGGTGGTGGGCTCAAGAAGCAACATTCACTAGGACGCCAGCATTCGATGCGCTACTCGAACTTTTACAAAGATATGCGCCTGCACCGGAACTCGATTCATTATCGTGGCGCGCTGCTGAACACCCATCGGTACCGGTTGAAGGCGTCCTCGTGCCCAAACATTTCTCGCAACTCGATGACAACGATCGCGAAGGAACAGGATGAGGTAAGTTACGGGGGTGATTAGACTCGTGAGTTGTAGAATATTGGGTGGGATTTTGGTTTTTGGTGGTGAGATTGATGTAATTGGCTTTAGTCGGTCTACTGCAAGAAGTGTTCTAATACAGCGCTAATTAAAAATCATCATCAGCTTACAAGGAGAACAAGTTTGGGGGTGCAGCTCGTGCATAACGCTTTTAAGTTGCTTGAATGATGAATTCCAAAATTTGTTTTACGGTGATCTGTTTGGTGAAGCACTGCAGACACGTGTTTTAGTGTCGGCAACCATGCGTCTCCATCTGGTATGAAGGAGCTTGCTAATTGGTTAAGCTTGATCGTGCTTCAGTCGATTTTTACACTGTTTTATGGATAGATTGTTTGCTTGTTTTCGCTACTTTGGAACCTAAATTGATTTTTTTTTGTTATTTTTTCCCCAAATTTTATTTTATATGCCTCTATGAAAATAACTATAATAAAGCTCAGATTAAAAAAATTATCTTAATCCATTATCAGGTATATTTTTTGTTGTTTTATGCTTATGTTCTAGTGTATTGAAGTATTTCTTTTGCTCTATTAAAACCGTACTTCAGTTTGTTATTTATTTCCTGTTTTTAACTTTTTTGTTTATATTTTTTCTTTGTGTTAAACTATGTTTTGTCTTATTTTGATGTTTGAATTTTGTCTGAAAATTCAACTATTTTAAAAAGCTATTAAACAAATTCAAAACAAAATGTTTTGCAAACTAAACATTTTTGTTGGATTGTTTCGTTTTCCAGTTTTTCAAATTTATCTTAATTTGAGTTTGGAGGTCACTTATGTTAGTTTTTATTACTTTTTATTTGTTTTTGTATTTTTCCTGGTTTTGTTAAATCTTCTTTTGTTTTAAATCGTCTTATATGTTTTCTTATTAGTTAATTATTAGCTTTATTAGTTTTTTCCTTCACTTCATTCCTTCACTCTGTGTCATGATTAATTAATTGCATACATTCTCATTTTTTTATGTTAGTTTTTATTTGTTTTCGTATTTTTTCCTGGTTTTGTTAAATTTTCTTTTGTTTTAAATCGTCTTATATGTTTTCTTATTAGTTAATTATTAGCTTTAGTAGCTTTTTCCTTCACTTCATTCCTTCACTCTGTGTCATGATTAATTAATTGCATACATTCTCATTTTCCTGCCTTGTTTAGCCATGGTACGGTAGCTTCATCGATACGCTGAAATCGATCTTCGATTTTTCGCTCTTCTTCGAGTTCCGGTTCGGTATGCTCGCCATCTCAACGCTGCTTCTGTTCGTCTGGTAAGTAACCGTTTAGATTTTTATGATTTTATTTTTCTCACGAGACTCGATAATTTAATTTACCATACTTTTTCTTTTTACTTTACAGGTACATCATTCCCTATTTCTATATCCCCGAGTATGTGCTGAACTACAAGTTCAGCGAGCAGGATGGTGCGAACCTTATCTCTGTGATCGGCATTACCAACACGATCGGTATGGTCGGACTCGGCTGGCTCGGTGATCGACCATGGGTGGATGTGTCCAAAACGTATGCCGTCTGCCTCGCATGTAAGTATAAGATGGTTGGGATTTAGAGCCATTCTTGCTAAGAATTTTCCCATTTTTAATATTCTGATTGCTTTTTTCTTTCACCAGTGTGTGGTGCCTCGATCTTTGTCATGCCTTGGGCCATCTCCAGCTACCCGGCAATGGTTGTCCTGTGCATCATCTTTGGCTTCACCTTTGCCAGCACGTTCTCCTTCACGCCCATCATCATGGTGCGGTTAGTTAGCTTGGATGATTTTACCGTTGCGTACGGTTTGGTGCTGTTGGTGCAGGGTATCGGCAGTCTGGTCGGTCCACCGATTGCCGGCTTCCTGTACGATGTGACCAACCGGTGGGATGATTCATTCTACGCCGCCGGGTTCTTTATCTTCCTGTCGGGTGTGTGCGCTTGGGCGATCGGTTCGCTAAAACCAACGCCGGACAATGAGGACGAGACGGACGACGGTGAGAAGGAAAGTGAAGCTCTCAGCTCCACGGTTACGGCCTAAGCGAGCGTGTCAACGGCTGTTACCGGACGGCAACTGTGTTGGTGCCTTTTGTACTTATAATTTGAAACGAGTGTTCGTTCTCAGTGCGAAAAGCGAAAAGTTCACGCCTTCATGTGCATGGTTAGGAATTTCCAATTTCATCTCTTTTTTTTCTTATTATCCTTCTGGAGGCGAAAAGCGAAGCAAATGAAAGGACTACCTCATAACATGTACTTGGCAATCAGTGGTGTAAAAGTTTTCGCTTTTTTTTAATTTTGGTTTTACATTTGAACGTTGCTAAAGGAAGTGAAATGCAACCAAAAAATACAAAACACCAGAACAAAAGCTCCGTACAACAACGAACGTCAATCGAATGCCTTATTAAACAAAATGAAGCAGTAAATTATGCCTAGAAAAAAAGTAGTTAAATGCATGAAACTTAAGACACCCTCGTGTTCCAATATTTGAGAGAAGTAAACTAAACTAAAACAAAAAAAGATGATAAAATTTATTAGGCGTTCTAAAAGTAGGTAACAAATAGACAGTAGTCAAGAGAAGCTTTCGCGCGCTTTATGCACCTTAGGGGAAATATATAGGTTAAAACTAGGCAAAAGAAATGAGAGGAGCATCCGTGACCCAATGTCCTCAATGTTATTTAGTGGCACTTTAAGCTAGCGAGGAAAACCAACAACACTCCCCTCTCTACCTTCTGCACCCTCCCTCTCCCAAATCTCCTGGGACCATCATCGTTCGTTAGATAAAGAAGAGGAAGATTTTCAAAATCATCTGTATGTAGGGTGCGGAAACCGACAGGCGCCGGTACGTGTTGGTGACCTATACACTTTTTAGGCTGTCCCAGAGTAAGTTACTATAAGTAGACACACTTAAAAAAGCAAACAGGGCTCTTGTGATTGTACTTGTGTAGATCAATTTTTTATCAATTGATTTTTTTGTGTTTTGTAATGTTCTCCTTCTCTCTCTCTATATATATATACACGTTTTGTTCGTTTTACTGTATTTTAGAAATTATTTAGAAGCAACAAAATATAAATTGCAACTAGAAAAATTATTTGTGGCGCGTGGTACGTATAGCACGATGGCACGTTTTCGGTTTCTAATGTTTGTACTTACTTGTAAGATGTGTTTTATATTTAGGTAGAATAAAATCTCTCCAATCGATCAGCTTTTTTTTGTTTAGGTGATTAGTTTGTCAGTTCGTTTCAAAAGTTTGCCCTGCTCGGCTTCATCATCATCATCATGTTGGCCTGCTCGTTTAAAGAGCACGTCGTCGTGACATGGCCTGGTCAACAATAGATCTCCAGGAAACTCGATCCCTGGCTGCAGCTTCCCATTAATGTAGGCACCCGATCTCCGACAGGTCCTTCCGACAGGGACCCTTCACCTGATCCAGCCAACAAACTCGCTGTGCTCCTCGACGCCTCGTGCCGAACTGGGGGTCGTTGACGAATACTTTCTTGGTGTAGCATGAGTCCGGCATCCTCATAACATGCCCCAACCATCGTATCCTGCCGGTCTTTGCCACCGTCAGGATGTCCGGTTCTCCGTATAGCTCAGCAAGCTCGTGGTTCATGCTTCTCCTCCACACTCCATGCTCGAACACATCGCCAAAGATGGTCCGGAGGGTGCGACGCTCAAACACGCCAAGAGCGTTTGCATTCTCCGCTCGTATGGTCCAAGACTTGTGGCCATATAGAACCACCGGGCGAATCAATGTGCGATACATCTCACATTTCGTGCGTTCTCGAAGTCTTCTGGATCTCGGCAGACGGTGAAGGTCGCACGGCGCGTCTACTCGGTTTAGTTGATCATCGAACTCCTTCAAATCACGGTTAAACGTTATTAACTTCTCTTCGAGTAGCCAATTGAGCATGTAGAAGTACAGATTTACTCACATGGCGTCTCAGTGTTTTAGGAGATAACGAAGGACCCTGTGATTGGAGCTTGCAACGTTTGCCATGTGGTTCGCATAGGTTCCTTTACAATCAATATCGACTCCTCTAGTAGTGTCTATTAGACTCTTGGTATTCATATATTAATACTTAGATTTGTAGTGAATTTATCTCTTAGTTTGTGAACTATATCTCGTGGTGGTTGGGAAACTGTAACGAAACTTACCTCAATAATGCAGCATATCATAATGTCAGGATACCATCGATGGTCTGCGCTAGGACGATAGGCATTCAGCTTCCATAGCCGTGGTGTTCGAGAAAAACATGCTCAGAAGCAACTTTGTCTGTGAAATAAAAATGAAGGAATCGTTTTACACACGAACGTATCAACCAGTACAGTCTTTTGAGGCCATCCCCATGGATAGAGAAAGCGAGATAGACCTAAATGCGTATAGAGTGATTATGTTTATGCCTTCACCAGAAGAATTAGGATCAAGTACTTCTGCTGCAGACCGCAGGTCAAGGAAGGCAGTTTTCCCGCAGGATAAGAAAGTAAGTAATAAATTACTGACGAGTCTGATCCGTTCGCTTGAACACGTGTGTTGCATTCTTTTCGGAAAATGTTCCTGAAATTATTGTATAAAATCACAGAATAAATCGACCTCGTTAACTAATGTCGTACGAAAGTAGCCAAACGTAACAGGATCCCGAGGTTGAGAACATATTGTGATATTGTCATTTACAATACGAAAATATATCAACAGTATATCAATGTGGTCGAATTTGTATTGTTTATAGATCACACATTCACCACAATAACACAACACAATACAGTCAGCTGTGCCACCCAACACAGTTTAACTGGAATTATACAGATGTTTTCAGTTCTGTTGTCCGTTTTGTTGTTGTTTGTTACTTTGTTTTTATTATTATTTATTTATTTCTGTACTTTTTATCTATACCACATTGCTGCCAGTTGGTCTCATTCCGCCCTTTTTGCAGCGGAACGAGATGCCCTGTAGACATTCGTGACCTTATATGACCCATCACTCGTTCGATTACAATTAGCCATACGTGTGTGTGTGTGTGTGAGTGTTTGTATTTTGGTGTGTGCCAATTTACCAGTTCAAATAGTTTGTTCGTTACCAATCCGTTACTTATTTGCTGAAAGTTTAAATCTAATTTCTTGTATTCAGCTTGTATTATTAATAGGCAATCGAAGAAGGGATTATTGAGAAGATATTTTAACGGTGGCTTAAGAAGCGCTTGGGAACGCCAAATTAGCCACGGCGATGAAATGGGGAAATGGGAAAAGAGAAGACAATGTTTGAGTTTATAAATTAAATTGACTAACTTATAACATTAATATGAATTAGGGATTGCACAATAAGTAGATAGTAGTGAGCTTTTGGTGGTAAAATTTTGAAATGAAACTAGGTGCTCTAGTAATTATTAGTCTTCCAGATTATTATTCATATTTAATTAAATGTGCAAGGTTTCCCAGGAAGGGTGTTTTGTATAATATTTCTCGCTAACAAGGTAACACTATGAGATTGTACGGGAAGATCTTCGATCAAGCGGGATTAATTGTGGCCACAAAAACGCAACAGACAAACTGGGTTGGTTTTTAAAGATAAGGAATTTGAAAAAAAGGACTGTGATACTAAATATTACATACTTAGATTCATACTATAATCAGTACGATATTTCACATGCGGCAAATATAGCAAAACAAAAACAAAAAATAATCAAGTCGATTTTCGCATTCGGCATTCGGGGAGATTGCAGCATAGCAAGAGCAAGCAAGCCGACATAGGAGAAAGAAACCAACAGGAGAACGTGAATCTAAACAAACACGAGCGTAAACGCAGTGGAGCTTATCGATTAGCTAAAGCCAGTTGAAGCCAGTACAATATTATGCGGTGGATGCGTGTTCTCCGAGAGGTGGATCCTAACAGCCGAGATGGTAGCTATGGCGATCCTTGGGTATAGAATCCTCAATCCAAACCGGATCTTCCCATACCCAAGACTTGTGTGACTAATCCACTTAAGGGTAAAATTAAACCAAGGATCCAAGAACGACTACCTCTCTTTCTCTCTCAAGGCTCTCTCTGTAACGGCAAAAACGAAGAAAAAACGAAGCGTCTTTTCCCCCCTATCCGGAGGTTTTTTCAACGGCCCATTCTAAAACCGCTTTTCGAAAAATGTGTTGCAATGTGTGGGTGTGTGTGTGTGTTTGACAAGAGAGTAAAAATATTTACGTTATTAGTTTACAGCCGCCATCCACCCCCAAATAGTACACCGCGTTCTTCGGTTCCACTGCATGCTTTAGTATAGGGCGCCTCAGGCGATCATCTTCCTCTGTCCGTCCCGGTTCCCGTTCCTTTTGCTCTGTAGCGTGCCTGTGTGTGTGTGTGTATTGCCTTTTTCGTTCTCAGCTGGAGAATCTAGCAATCATTGTTCAGTATTTCTCTGCCCGTATGGTTTGTCTTTTGGTTTTGTCTTTTATCTCCTTTTTATTGTTCTTTTTCGCACATTTTTCTTCGTTCGCTTTTCTTTTCTTGGTTACTTTTCACACGTACACTTACACACATATTCCCGATCACAAGATTGGAATTGGTTTTGGTTTAGATTAGGTTTTAGTGTTTTCTGTTGCCTGCTTTCTATACTATGCTGCACAGTCTTCTCCACTTTAACGACTTTTTTGAATTGTTGTTTTTTTCTCTCTCTTTCTCTTATCCTTCTTTCTTCTGATGTACTTTATCGTACAACGCAAGACGCATATTATTCACTTTGTTTGCTATTCTTTTTTCTTCTTTTTTTCATGCTACTCTGTGGAGGGAAACAAAATGCAGCCCCAACTGTTCAACAAATCTTTTTTTTCTGTTTGATCGCCTTTTGTTGCGTTTCCGAGCATTCGAGGATCGTGCCCTTATGGCTTCTTGTGACGCATGCTAGCGACTCCGCATGGTAAAGACACGATCGAAGGAACGCTAAAATACGCAAACCCCGCCTTATCCCCCATTGTTCCAATCCAGTTGTTAAACCCCAAATTTACTTTATCTCATCCCAGCTTCGGCCCAGCGGTGGACCTTCGTCGGGTACGGCATTACACATTATAATTGTCGGTGGCTGGCGGCACGACGCTTAGCAGCAACCACTGCTAGCCGGTCCACCCGGGCTGTTGCCGCTGCCGAGCGACGGGCTCGTCGGGGAGTGCTGCTGGCCAATCTTGATGCCGTTAGCCTGAAATTGTGAACACGCATTAATAAAAGCGCTCATGACACACATCACTTTGGGCCTGGTTCGGCGTACCTCATTGTTGATATCGAAGACACCCTCCTGGATCTTCTCGTAGATTTCCTTTGCCGTGTTGATGAACGCTTCCTCCACGTTGGCCGCTGTACGGGCGGACGTTTCCATAAACACCAGTCCGTGTTCGCGTGCGAACGCTTCACCTTCCTCCTTCTTTACCTCACGGCGTGAGTCAAGATCACTGCAGAAAAAAAAGCAAAACACAGTTAGCTTCTCTCCAATTCGTTTACTCGAGTTTTTAAAAAAATTAATATTAATTTTAATATTTAAATTAATATACCTCTTATTGCCGATCAGCATGATCACCATGTTCGAGTTCGAGTGTTGCCGAGCGTCCTCTAGCCAGGTCGTCAGGTGGTTGAACGTTTCGCGACGCGTAATGTCATACACGAGCAGTGCTCCAGCGGCGCCACGGTAGTACGAACGTGTGATCGACCGGAACGCTTCCTGGCCGGCCGTATCCCAGATCTGTAGCTTGATTTGCTTGCCATCGATGGTGATCATGCGGGCCCCAAACTCGACACCGATCGTCAAATCGTGCACCGGCTGGAAGCGTTTGTCGGTAAACTGCAGCAAAAGGCAAGACTTGCCCACACCTGAAGCAGAAGAAAATTTAACAAAAAATAGAATAAAGTGGAAAAAATGATACATTATTTAAAAAAAAAATTACTAGCAAAAACAATATAAACGATTGCTTTCAAAGTATGGTTCAATGAACTAGCGAACAAGATTATTAATAAAACAACACATTTTCTCCTCGATTGTACTTTCCTCTCCCTAACATGACTCACTCGATGATTCATAGTTTCTCTTTTTTTCTTTCGTTCAATTTGTATAATTTTTACTTCGGAAGCATACGGGCGAGCCATTGGATGACCACAAGCGAAGCGCAGTGTGCAATTGCATTTCTGCAGCAGTTTGTACGACACATCCCTCTACCCGCAATGATTCATACCGCTTCCGGCAAATATAAACAAACAAAGGCAACATTAAACTATTGAGGACGGAGTTGTTTCATCCCTTCCTATCATAATAACAGCTTACGGGCTTGGTAGCTGCTCGTCGCGCAATTCGCTTTCTGCGGTTGGTACGTTTGCAGGGGTTTTCGAATTAGATAGCGCTTGATGCACAATTTAGAAGATTTTCACTTGTACACTCTACTGAGGATGGGCCATGCTGGTCATCGATAAAGTTCTATTACATGGCGTACAATGATTTTTAAAAGTATGACTGAGGGTATACAGACTGTCGGTTAACTATGGGTAAGTACTGGTAACTAATATTTACATGAATTTAATATTACTTATTCCTTTTTGGCGATAAACTATTTAAATTTGTTAACGAGACTTATACCAACGGGGACTGCCCTTGACATGCTTATTTGGAATTCGGACTAATTCCCTCAAAGGAAGGGCTGAAAATGAGGGTATGGTGTTAACAAGTCTAGTTAGCAATTACCAATTCTTTTTCATCGTTACGGTGTATAAATTAGGTATCATTCTGGGTAATTATATCATCAGCGATATATTTATAACGCAGTCTTTGCAGCAGTCTCAATTGAAAACAGTTGAATCATCAGTGCAACTTCCTCACTACAGGGGAGCGGTCCGAATGAGATTTGAACCCCGGTCATGCTATGTGTAGAGCAACCGTCGCTATCGCCACTACCATTGAACCGCCATAAAACCTTTTTTATATTAACAAATAAATAGGAAAACCCTGCACTTGTTCGGATCCCTCCCTATTTAACCTACCTAGTGTACCGTACTGTCGATTTTTACTTTCTTCTTCAACGTACCAAAGCAACTGCAGAGGCTAATATAATTTCCACGTCCGGATTAAGGGTCATTGCGGCCATATAGCAGCAAGCAACGACGGAAACACCGTCGTCTACTTGATTCATACCTGTACCTGAATGCTCACTATTGCGCATCAATCCCATCATGGGCTTGCTTGGGTACGAGCAATACCGTTCGATAGCTTAGAAAGTTTCTGATTTCTGGCCTCAGGGACAACAATTGACGAACTAATCTGTTGTTCGTGAGTTATTATTTTCTGTGCCTCCATTGCTCCATTGCTAGTGAAACCACACTGGTGTGTGACCTAGAGACACGGATGTGGATGGAGTGCCCAACAGTGAACAAAGAACACGCGGGTAAACACGCATTCTTCCCCGCCTGCTATTAGTGTCCGCATGACCCGGTTTTACGCGAGCAACAGTAGTAGTAGTGGTGGCATGGTATAGTTGACGCTTAACAAATTATAAATATTTTTCTTCCTGAAGCTGTGATAATTTTTTCCATCCCATATTCATCCCCCTATCGAGAATTGCCACCCATTCTCGGGTGCAATCGAACGTGAATGGCAGCACAAGGCAAAGGTAACTCGATCTGCTTCACCGAGAAAAGCTCTTCCATATGGTTCGATGTTTGGTAGGTTTGGGTTGACGATGACTACGACAGCTCGTTTCGAGGCATACACCAGTCGAGCATAGTTTCTACCATATCCTTCCCTTGTGCTCTTACGCGCGGGGAGCGATAAGAAAGGGCAGGTTGATGACGAAAAATTATCGATTTTGTTCTTTGCTGCCGCTGTTGGCAGACGGCGCGCGTTTGAGTTGGTGTCACCGACTGTGGTTGGGCATTTCACACACTTCCATCCAGTGTTGGAAGAAGATGCGGGTTTGAGCCCCTATTTCCTCCCTTAAGCAAAACCGTGCTTAATCATCCTTTTCATTATCCCCTTTTTTGTTGTGCTTTCGTTCGGCTTCCTTCCCGAGCCCTTAATACTCCGCCACCCAGCTGGGGTGGTTTGTACACGGTTGTGTTGGTGTTACATCCGACACACACAGCAGCAGCGCCTACGCAATGTGCAAATTAAATCACACCCAAAAACGAGCCCTGCAGGTCCTTTTTGTGGGTGCGGATGAAGAATCAACCGTATGTTTCGCTGGGCGTAGAAAAACCTGAAAATTTCTCAGCTTTGATGTGGCCGTGCCGTTCGCAATTACCTGTGTCTCCTATGATGATGTATTTGAACAAGTAAGCGTACGACATTTTTCTTCCTTGACGTAGAACAAACTTTACCACGACACGACCGATGAGGAAGGATGTACCGTTTTAAGGCGAAATGAATACGGTAGCTTGTACGCGTACTTATTAGAACGGAATTACGTGGAGTTCACGAAATCTGTTATCACACACGATGGGGCCACCTTCTTCGTAGGTTTTTTTTATGTTGCTTCTTCAAAGCGCGCACACACACACAATTACGCACAAGAGAAGGAAGAGATCACTGTTGTGACTAGCGTTTCACTGCGTACTTGGCCCTTGCTGCAAAATATGCATATAACACAACACAATCAGCACTGTACGCAATACTACAGGTCACACGCCGAACGCTACGGACAGGCGATTCAGATTAAGATTCACTTTATCCACAATTCACCGATGTTTATCTCTTTGTTAAAAGGCTTTAGCTTTGCAGAAAAAACACTTTGAGAAAAGTGCCAGTGTGTATTGCGAGAAGGGCAGGTTTGACCATATGACGTGCCCGTTTGACAGCTGGACGATGAAGGATCGTTTGACAGCTTGATAGTTTTGGAGAAAAAAATGTTTTCGTTATTATATTTTTTACAATAATCACAACAGAAAGTATTTTCAAATTATGCTAAATGAACAATGATACTTTTTTGATGCTTTTAAAAAATTTTAAAAGCAATACACGTCCTCATATCCTGACGAAAAGAGCCGTGCCTGTCCATACATGTGCCACACTGTGCCTGCGTTTGTTTTGATTCCGATTTTTCTCAACCATCTCGGTTGCATATGCATCCCGAAAAGACGTGCGGAGGTTCTGGTGTGGAAAACAAAAAATCGTCCTCGCGTTACCGTGTGCTTAGGGTGCTTTGCTGCGCGTAATCTTTTCCCGCTAGAATGAAACAGTGATTTGCTCAGCTCTGGTTCTACCGCGAGGTTGGCCTGTTTTCATTTTTCCGCGGGTATTCGCGCTTTCGCCAAAGGGAAACCACACGCACCCAGAGTGGCTAACGGGGCTAAGTGCAATTTCCTTAGCCGAGTCATATAATTAAGCACCATGATACGATACCGGGTGGTTGCACTTGTGTTAATTATGCTTCTAATTTATTTCTTTCGGTTCATATTTGCTTCCGGCGGTGATCGAAGTCAGTTTTATCAAAATTGCTTAAAGTTCTGTACGCTTGACAATTGTACACAGTGTAAGGATGTTCGGGCATGGGAATTCAAGGATCATCGGTACAGAAGATCTGATGGTTTTTTGTTTGCTTGACCCTTTCCTTTTAGCTGGTGTATCGTACAAGAAGGATCTGCAGTGGAAACACGATCCAATCAATAAACTTTTGATGTGGACATGCTACGATGAGTGCGGTTACGACTGCATGTGGAAAACAACGTCCGCATTTCACAACCGCAACTGGACAACGCCACAGTTTTACGGCAAAGTAAAGCATTCAACAGCGATTAAACTACAGTGTACCTTTGATAACGATTTTCTTCTATCTTTCCTCCTTACTTCCAGTGGCCATTTGTTCGATTCCTCGGAATGCAGGAACCGGCATCGGTACTGTTTTCGATCGCCAACTTTATCACACACTACAAAATGCTGCACCGGTTCAAGCGCGAGGTACGCACCGACAGTCCCATGTACGGCACGTGGCGAGCCTTTTCCTACATCTGTCTGAACGCGTGGATTTGGTCGACAATTTTTCACACGCGCGATTTTCCCATCACCGAGCTGCTTGACTATACGTTCGCTTACTCGATGGTGCTGGCTTCGTTTCACTGTATGGTGATGCGTATGATCCATCGGATGTCGATCCTTGTGCGCGGTACATTCAGTTTCCTGTGTGTACTATTTTTTATCAACCATTTTTCGTACCTTAGCATCGGCCGGTTCGATTATTCGTACAATATGAAAGCGAACATCGTAACAGGTAGGTGCGGGCATGGTTGCTATGGTGTCGGCTTAACAAAGATTTGCTTTTTATCACAACAACTTTTTATCACTTGCACAGGAATGAGTGGAGCACTGGGATGGATTTTGTGGTGTTTCTTGCAGCGCCGAAAGCGTCGTTACGTTTGGAAGTGCTTTCTTTTTATTGTGCTGGCAACTTCGTCCTTGCTGCTAGAAATTAACGACTTCCCACCGATCCTGTGGACGTTCGATGCACATTCGATATGGCATTTGGTAACGGCACCATTAACAATACTATTCTATAGGTAAGATTTTCTTGGCTTTATCCGATGCTTTACGACACATAACATTGGCTAAATATGGCCCATTCTCTGCTTTAGTTTTATCATTGAAGACTGTAAAACGTTGCGCAAAGAGCTAGTCAACGTTGAGGACGAGGAGAGCCGTAAACTGTTGTAAAATTCTCCGCCATTTAAAGGAGAAAAGACTCTGTGTTAAAGGTTACCCTAAAGAGAACGATCCATTGCTATACCCTTGAGGACAATAATACGGAAAGGAAACCATACAAGCTGCTGCACCATTCAGAGAGCAGATTAAAAAATTATAAAATCGAAAACGTAAGTAAAATTGAGGGAGTAATTGGCTTCGTTAAAAATAACTTTCTCTCCGTAAGCATTTTTGGCCGCTTGTTTGAAAAAATAACAATTTTTGACACATTCTTTGGATGGTTCCACGTTTAAATGTCGCAAAATCGGTTCCGTGCAGTTTCTAATGGACTAAAGACATATAATTAGCTAAAAAAGTAATATTGAATCAAAATTATTGCCAAACATACTTACCTTAAGGTTATTACATTCGACAATTTACAGCATTAAAATTTTGTAAGCCAAATTTGACCCCACTTATTCAGCTGCTAGATAGTGTACGAGCAAATAAGTCAATTTACATATTGCGTATGTACGCAGCAATAAACCCCATTTTTGGTATCACGTATTTATCCACGAACGCACGAAATTCTAGTCAACAGAAGGGTATAGACATTCGTTCGATGGTAGTACCGTTTAAGGCCAATAGACACACGCACGTTTCGATGTGAGATTCAAATTGTAGTGAATGACCGTTTAAGGTTTAAAAAAAACTCTTTTGGATTCCTGGTGTAGAACAGAAGCAATATGCGTTTATTCTCGTGTGTATTTCAGGTTTACTTAGAAGACGTATTTATATTATACAGTGCATATTACACTACGCAGATAGAGAAAAAAGGGTAATAATTTATAAGTAAGCAACATTATGAAAGGCAAAACGAACAAAAAAACATTTTTTGGATTTCGGAATCCTTAATCGGCTGAACGCTAGAATAGGATTGCAAAAATATATATATTACACATCTTTAACTTACTTTTTTGCATTTTACTGAAAATGAATTGAACAATTTCTTATAACACATACGTATCCAGTGGCGGATTTAGTCCCTCGGATGTCCTGAGCGGAGTGGAAGTTGGTGGTCCCTATCATATTGAATTTGCTGACCAGGGGGAAGGTTCTTTGTGGATTTGGGACACCTTGCGAAGGCTTACTCCGATGGCCGTTAAATCCTCCACCGTAAGGATTTTTAGTAATACTTATCCTGATATGGGACCATCCCCCCTTCCCCCTCCCTGCTCAGTACCAGGCAGATGACGAAACAAGGATTCGGATTCTGATATTTTTGGATCCTTGTAAGGATTGGGATTCAAAGATCCTATAGGAATTCGGTTGGAATTCCTCATAGCCCTGATTCAGAACTGTTTAATTATTTTCTTCTGGATTGGATAGGGTATTATAAATATATTAAGTTTCGGAAAATGAAAGAAGGAATTTTGTTATAATTTAAAATCTTCTTGACAGCACGTGATCAAAAAATATCTTGTTGTGGTAAAGATCAACTGGGAAATCTTTAATCGATAGAAGCATCTTTCTTCTTTTCTCAATCATTTCTACAAGCATAATTTTTTTTTCCTTAGCCCCAAAAACCTAACATTTTTATTGCGTTGGAACTAGAGTTATACATTGGTTTTATTCTTCAGCACTTAGTTTTGTATTCAATACGATACACGATACAGCGATATTAATGTTCCTTTACACAGTGAATTCATTAAAAAGAAAACGGCAAAATGAAACGAAGAAAAAAAAAGAACAAAACAATAATGATGCACAAATCCAACGTTGGTGGTTGTTTCTCCACGCAATTTAAAAAGCAAAACCCTATAATTCAAAAGCTAGACAGACCAGAGCCGTAAAAACGTAAGGTTCAGCTTTAGAAGCTTCCTCTCTACTCCCTTCGGCTTCCTTTACCATTCCCTCTTAGCTTATTTAAGAACCACCTCTTTCATCTTTTACACACTCCAAAGTTTGGAATAGTTATTGTGTTAAAAAAAACAAGCACAAACGCGGCACTTTTTTCGACCCTCTTCCCCATATCGTTACGATCCCTGCTGCTTTATATCCATTACTGTCAATCAGTCCTAGGAAGAAAGAGGAATCCTCTTTTCGATTTTTTTCGTTTAGTTGTGAGCCTAACAGTTGGGAAGCGTCCTTGGTGTGCAATAGTACAACAAGTTAGCGAACGATTACGCACGCGGGGGGCTATATAAGTCTGAGCCAGAATTTCCTTTTTTTTTAATGTTAGTACTACCACTGGGTTTCGTATCCTTCGAGCCTATGCTAATTAGTTTTCTTAACTTTTCCTCTTTTTAACTATATAATAATATTACGCGCGAGCACAGGCAGCGGCAGCATGGGTGCTGCTTCTAGTGTTAGGGTTGTTAGCGTTGCTGTATGCCTTTCGTGTTAGTAAGTGGGTATGTGTTGTGTGCGTGTGTTTTCTATTTTAAGGTTTTATAACATTCAGATCACAAATTTAATTTGCCAATTACTACTTGCCTGTCTTTACGCGCCTCGAACCGCTCTTCACGTGGTGTATAATGTTGTCGCCATTTAGTGTGGATTGATGATTTCCCTTTCCCTTTGATTAGCAACCGACCGCTTAAGGACTTCGGTAAGCATTGCGCCTTGCATAAGACGCAAAACGTACGTAATCGTTAATTTGCGTCAGCTGGTTCCAGTACTGATTGCTCCACAGGGCGTACGTTCGATGGTAAAGTGTGGTGGCGTGAGCATCGCTACGCATCGGCGGTGCCGTGGTTGAAGCACCAGCTCCACCAGCTGCCACCCCGGGTGCCATTGTAGGAAGGAAAGGTGGTAGAAGATTTTCCATCCGTGCCATAAACGCGGGCGATCGGGTAGAACGCTCTTCATCGATGATAGGTTGCACCGGTGGTGGATTAACGCCGCCAACGACAGTACCGCTGGCCACCGGTGGGATGATTCCGCTCACAAGCAGTGGTGGCGTTGGGATGCTTGGAACGGCAAATAGATGTGGTGAGGCGGCTACCGAAACTGAATTCGAAGGAACAGCTCCTATCTGCTCCAAACTACCGCTCGGTCCAGCAACAGCCGCTACTCCACCCATCAGTGGATCGGCGGACGCAAGCGCATCGTTCTCTTTGGGTGTTGATTTGGCCGACGCAACGGAAACACGGTCGACATCATCGAAAAAGGATGAATTGGACGCATCACTATCGTACGACGAGTAGGAGCTTGCATCATCCATCATATCGTCCACATCGTGAGCCGCACATTCCGGTCCAATTGGTCCAATAGGATCGGCTTCGATCGGGTTAATGATCGGAAGTGATTGTTGATCCAGCATTTCCGGTGGTTCCGGGGTTGAGCCCACGTTCGAACCAACAGTGTTCGAGTTAACTTCGAGCGAATCCTGCTGCTGGAACCGGATCCGATTCGGTAGATTCGCCTGTATAACATCCTCCACCTCCTCCTCAAACAGTGATCCTCGATTCGACCCGCACGTGTTGGAATTTAGCTCAATCTCCTCCCCTTCCTCTCCATTCTCACCGATCTCTTCCGCCAGCACGCCACGATGATTGAGCCGCGAAGCATCGAGCGATATACCGCACGGTACGACATCCGGTACGGAACATTTGCGCGTTAGACCCCGATCGCTGATCGTATCGTCGTGCACCTCCAAACTACATCCATCGATCGAATGGAGCTGCACCTGATGTTCCGGATGCTCCACCCCGAGCTCCTTCTGTTCCATAATCTTCGCAAACAGTGCATCATTGTTCGCTTCGAACGGTGGACATTCGCCACCGTTTGCTTCGCTGTCGGAGCTGTGATCGATGTCGGAACAATCGACGGAACCGATCTGTCGGAATCGTGGATCGGGTATTTGATTTAACCGTGACATCTGTGCGTTAAAGTCCGATCCAACTTCCACCTTTTCCGTGACGTTCGTGCTGAGCGAGGAGCTACTTTCGAGGTCCGATTCATCGCCACCATTGCGGGTGACGATGGTTGTGATGGTGCTACCCTTAAGCAGCAACAGTTGCGTCCCATCTATATCAGGTACCGGGGTCGATAGATTGCCCCGCAATGTTGCAGCTTGCGACGATGGAACGGGCTTGACGCCATTTTTCGATGGTCCCGGTTTGGGAGAATCGTTATCCTCGTCTCCATCATCATCGTCGTCGTCATTGTCGTTGTTTGCATCATTATCCATTTCTTCCAACCGTTCGTTGACATCCGGTTTCTTCTGGTTGCCGTTCAATGAATCGAGACGCTTCGTTTTGGCACCTCGATCACCGTTCGGCTGTAGGCCACGATCGAGACTTAGCTTTTCCATCGACATCGACAATCCATCCATTGCTACCGTGCTTGCCGCAACCGACTCGGACACATTCCCATTCAGCTCTACCGCATGCCCATTAGTTGCCTTTTCCAGCATGGCATTCGGTGCATCTACCAGCTCCACAACCGTTTCCTCATCCGATGTGGACTTTTCCAAACTGTCGTCCATCTTCCCGTCGTCGTTGTTATTGCTTCGTGCCGATGGTTCACCACCGTCGCCATTATTCTTCAGCTCATCGCCGATCATTTTCATCGCCTTCAAAAATAGCTGATCCGCATCCTTGTCGCGGATTTCCTGTACCATTTGCGAAGCGAACAGCTTCTCGTAGCGATCACCGTACGCCTCAAAATGCCACACATTTTCCAGCTGGCCCTGCGGTAGTTTAAGTACAAACATCTCATTCCCACCGATATCGTGCAGAATGCGCCGGAACCGTTCCATATCCTTTACGCCCGATACCAGCGTTACGGCAATGCCTTTCGTACCGAACCGCCCGGCACGCCCTATTCGGTGCAGATAGGTAGCATTATCCTTCGGCACGTCTGCATTGATCACAAGATTAACATTCTCCACATCGATACCGCGCGAGATCAGATTCGTCGCGATCAGTACGCGGGCCCGAAAGGAGCGAAAATCTTCGATCGCTTTCAACCGGAACCGTTGCTCCATACTGCTGTTGATCACTTCCGCCGCCCAGCCGGCCTTCTTTAGGTACGTGCAGTACGTTTCCGCTTTGGCGATCGTGTTCGCAAACACCACACACTGGGCAAATTGAATTTGCTGAAAGATTTCATTCAGCACGCCCACCTTCGCCATCAGATCTTTCACGTTGTCCGGTTCCGCCGGTAGTTCCCGGACGAATTGCTTTATGCCGAAAAGTAGTGGCACCTCTCGCTTGGGCGTTACACCGATAAACTTTGCGTTCATGTACCGTAGCAGCTCACGGTCGCGGTTATTGTAGAACGTTGCACTGCACACGATCGTTTGTCGCTTTTCCGGCAGTGCGGCAACGATTTTGTCGATATCTCCGCGCATACTTGCCTGCAGTAGTGTGTCTGCTTCGTCCATCACCAGTGTGCGGATGTAGGACGTGTTTAGCACGTTACTCTTGATGAGATGCAGTATTCTTCCGGGCGTACCGACGATAGCGGAGCAGTTCTGTAGATTCTTACGATCCACACTTATTTCCATACCGCCAATAAACGAACGTGCCTTGAAGTTGCCCAAATCACTCCCGATACGATTGAGCACCGACTCCACCTGTACCGCAATTTCTCGCGCCGGCACGATCGTCAGTGATTGTGGGAAAGCGACCTCCGGATCGTGCCTTTCCACGATGCTGATGGCAAAGACGAGTGTTTTTCCTGTGCCCGATTTCGCTTGCACCAGTAGATCTATCACAGAAAAAATACAACACAATTCACACGGTCATTGTACACGGAGGTTGTAGATAAAAAAAATGATTATATCGATCGTTTTCTTACCGAAATCACATCGAGCCAGCGGAATCGCCCGTGCCTGTATGGGTGATGGGTGTATAAAATGGTTACGGGCTAGTGCCTGCTTCACTGGTTCCGACAATGCCATCTCCTCGAACAGCAAACTCCGGTCTATGATGGCGTCGGCGGTGCGCACTTTGTCATCGTTCAAGCTATGACCAGCCATCCTAGCCGCTTCGATGGTGTTCCGGTACTTGCTAGGTGTGGCTGTCCTTTTTTTTCTTTATCCAACTGCACCACCCGAAAAAATCCCGTCCCCGGAAACCGAAACGTGACCGCTTTTGGTCGTCGTCCTGCGTGCGTGTGTGTTTTGATGGCGGGGTTTGTTTACAGTTTGGGTCAATGCAAAATTTCCTTCCGTAGATATCTGCATCCACCTTGTGTTGGGGGTTGGATTAGTTTGCAGCTTATTTCACCGATTTCCACGCGTCGGCTACATTTGGCACGACGATTAACTGCAATTGTTTATCGGTGGAGATGTGGGAAAAGTAGGTTTTAGCTCAAATTAGTTTTCACTTTAGCTATGGCTGTAAAAAATCGCGAAACCTGTTTTCGTTTTGTTCGCTCGTTGACATTCATTCTGTGGGGGAGCGTAGCTGACAGTAGCGAAAACGGGCGCCACCTGATGGGTAAAAAGTGTACCAATATCAGGGTCGATAAAATATGCGGTTCGTTGGAATCGGCCGTTTTATTAGGTAAATAATGAGGGCTTTGGTAAAAATGAATAAAATGTTTTAGACTTTTGTTTTCTATTAACAAACATGTATTTATAGTGCTTTCAAACTAAGAAAATTATCGTCGGAAAGTGATGATGATTCGTAGTTTCATGGAATAGTTGAGGGTGTTTTAGAGTTTGCCAATCCTGACTAAAAGATTTGCTCGGGTGAGACCTAACTTCTGAAAATAAAAGAAACGTAGTAAAAGCGGGTATATTGCACAAGTAATAAGTATTCTAAACTACTTCCAGTGTTGAATTATTAAGAATTATTTTCTAAAGATTGTAAGAAGTCTTCACCGTACGTGTGAAACAAAAAAGTATCCATCCAACAGAATTGCAAGCGTTTCAAATCAACATGATAGCTCTACCTCTACCAGATCTACCAGACTCAACGGCTTGTATGGTCACCAGAGGCCTCGTCAACTACCTTCTTTTATTTGGTTTAACGACTTGCTAGGTCACGTCAGCCATCGATACCATGATACCACGGAGTTGAGTAGTCAGTCCTCACTACGGGGAGACGGTCCGGATGGGATTTGAACGCCGGTCCGGTGCTGCCATGCGAAGACCGGGCTTTCGTCGTCTATATGTTCTCGTAAAAATGATTTCGTGCATTTGACCTCGTACAACGGTCTTAGTTCTAGAGCTCTAGCATAACATAAGAATTTGTCGTCTAAGTGTCTTTGTTAGCTTTGTGTAATAAAAGGCTTCAAATATGGTTGTGAGTTGTACAATCAATCGTTGTACAAAGCAAGAAGCAGCGTATTGTCGGAATTCACTCATCCAATCTTAGCTTAATTCTCTTATAGCTGGCATTTGGATTCAACAACAAAAAATCCTCAATTGACTATATCAAATGTTAACTCTTCTGTTACGATAGAGGACAAACTATAAATGAAGAGTACATCTTGTTCTCCACTTTTCAAATTTAACGATTAATACCTAGCAGCTATATCTAATCTCGAGTTAAGTCATACATACTTGGGACGCATCAAGCAGCAGGCAAACGACTGCTGAATTCAACCGATGAAGAAGCAGTACCCAAACTTGGCCCTAATACCAAAATTGTGTCAGAAGCACTAGGTCCTGCCTGAAGTCCCAATCCTAGTAGCTAACAAAGAGAGAGGAACCTGTTAGTTTTTGCAAAATATGGTAAATGTCGGACGGTCGGTGGAAAGGTCTAAGAATAGTGAACATTCGCCCACTGGCCTAGGCGCGTGTGGTGCCAACTGCCATTGCATAGCGGGCACATTCGGTTGCAACCGCAACGGTTACACTTCAACCGTAACAATGCAAAACGGGACATGTTTTTGATGTTGGAAATTTAATTTTAACCAGTCCACTTGAGGGGTTGAGTGACTGAAATTATGCTGCTAGGCCGACGTCACGGTGCTGCAATTGTAGAACTTATTTTCGGTGCACTTGATCCAAGGTGGTAGTTTCGAGGGTCACCCAAGGGGGAAACGTTAATCGGTGTCAGTAGATGCGCCTCATTGCAAAACACAAAGCGACACTGCCGTGCAACTGCTGCAAAAAGGCCACATTGTGATACATGAGGCATGGTATTAGCTCTGTACGGTGTCTTCACCGTCCTACCGTTTCCTTGCGGATGGGCGGATATGGCGCACATAACCATCGGAAAGGCACCAGTGCAATTTCTCCAATAATGTGCTCTGGGCAGAAAACAGCTCACACTATGTAAGAGGTTTTTAGTATTAGCAAATGATGCTCATCAGCGGATGGGCAGGAATATGGTTGGGTGTTGGTTGCTGCTGCGGAGCTGTCGACGATGACACATGCACACACAGGACGCACAGGCTAACCCTTTTCCGTTCCGGCGCTCTTTGTCTTTGTCACATCGTAGTGTGCACTCCAGTCGTGGTGCAGTTGGTTCTGTCGATTTCTGCAAAGTTTTGCAAACCGAAGCAGAAGCACCAACGGCAGTGGTGGTAGTTTATTATTAACCCATTTTAATGAGCAATGCATTTTGGTAGCACACTCCGCGTGACACTTGGTGTGGCAATCTGGACGATCTGGCGACGACGGTTTGCACATACGATCAAGGACAACGGACGCGTGCCCTGCGCGAACCTTCGCTGGTTGATGCTGATGGCTTCCGATAGCAGCGGACTGTTAGTTGTTGATGGTTGAACAGCAGCTGCCAGTGCTGCATCTTTACACATTACAAGACCATATTTAGCACGTATGTCACAGAGCAAATGAGAAACGGTTGGGTAATGCGTGGTCCATTGCTCATCCGTGCCCAAGGAGTACATATTGCATTACAGCTTCTATTGCTTTGGTGTTGGTGTTACCTGTTACTAGAACATTATTGGGGAAAATATTGCAAAATGAACGACGATCCATGTCCATAAATAGTTGATTCGCAAATGAAGTAACTAGAAACAGCATTAAATGATCATTTCTGCTGCGAAAATGACGCACCCAGATGGAGCAAAATTATATCAAAGTGCTGTTATGCTCTTGCGAACATTTTTTTAAATTTTAAATGCAGTTTATATATTGAGAATACTGTTCACACTATTAGTTCAATCCACATGCGAAGAATTTGGAAGTTTTTAGCACTTATATTCAGCATTCTTAAAAAAATTTAAGGAACTTTAGACAGTTAAGACCCAAGCGTCATCATCTGACTAAACCCTAGTCATATCCTGGACAAGATGTGCAAGGTTTTAACCAATTTTATTAACAACCATTTTAATCAAATATCTGAGCATCAAACGATCACTTTGTATGAGCGTGTGACATTGTTCCGGAAAAATGATTATGTTGATGATTTTTAATACATTTCCAATGATTGATAAGTCGTCCATAAAAGAGATTTTGACTTCTCTCATCATGCCTTAACATCTTATTTGAATGACTATCGCAAATCGCTCTGTGATAAAGCCAGAGGAACAATTGATCACCAATCCCTCGAAAAGGTCGAATACGAAAGGCAACTGATTTCCGAACTATCCATGCTTTTTATATTTTAGGATTATTTGGGGGCTACCGGTGGTAAGGGCAACAGCGGCTCCGGTCATACGGCAGGGCCGGGATTAAAATCCCAATTAAACCGTTCTTCTGCAATGAGGACGGTGCAAGTCTCGTATGCCGTTCGATGGCCAGCATGACTTCCGAAGTTATATTAAACCAAGAAGAAAAAACAGTTTTTTAGGATATCCCTGTCATATAAGACATTTATCTGTATATTGTCTTTTCAAGAGGCAAGAGGCATGAGGGCAACAATATGATATATCAATCAAATGATATTCATATCGAACGTCTCACCTGAGATCTCTAAATAAGTATTAAGAGTTGATCAAAGCGATACTCTTCATCTTGGGAAATAAAAATTCAATATCAATATCTTTAATATCTAAATATCAATCCATTACAATGATATCAGGCTTCCGCTTATAGTTTTTATGTTGATTGGTACACCAAAATAGAAAATCAACTTCCGGAGTGCAACAGATTGTTTGTCGAAGCTGCCGGTGACGGCAAAACTATTAATCGTTCCCTCAACATACCCTCAACCCTCATGTTTTGCGCTCTGCACATAAACCTGCCGTTTGTAATTCTGCACCAAACATCTTGCATATGCTGTGCAATCCGACGCGTGGCTTGCGCCCTGTGCTGGGGTTTTATGCTGTTCGGTTTTCCGTTGTTTTCATGTGTGATTTTCTTCGGGCGGAAGTAGCGCGTGTTTTTATAATTCACTGGCGACGCTTTGTCGTGGAGCAATGCCCTAGTGCAGGAAGCAGAGTCACCGTGCAGACACTGGTTCGGCGGCAAATTTGCTGGAGTGCAGGAAGTGTTTATTGCAGTGCAATGGGGTGAAAATAAAATTTTCTGTGCTGTGTTGGTTCGTTTTGCTATAAACGAGTTAGAGTTAAGCATGCTTAAGGAAATCTAGTCGGAGATCTAATTAAAACCAGGCATTGTTGTTCTTGGTTTTTTGGATTGGTGGATACACTCTTTGATCTATTTTTCGATCTAGACCTATTGTGATTCTTCCATGAGTTTATGGGCTCTAAGAATATCTTGTAAGTAATATTTTCTTATCGCAAACTGTCGGCTCGTCTAGACGACTCTCGAGATTCCAGCTGTCGGGAAGCATTTAGCGACATAATGAGAGCACATGTTTTTTCAGACCTCTGATATGATGTTAAATGTCGAAGGGGCAATGCTCTTAAGGGCTAACTTTTATTTTGATTGTATGTTTTTCTAATCGTCTACGAACTTCCTACAGAGAAGTGTTTGAAGTCATTGTCCTCATTGTTTAATGTTGTATGGACGATGGAATAACACAACTTGAATATATTTTGCTAGATTGTTCGAACCAGATGGATGATCATTATAAATATATCCATCTTCGAATCATCCTAATCTCAAGAACTTCATGCTACTGGTTCTGAGCACAAATCTATCTGGTAGTTTTCTATGTTTTACAAGAGATGACCCGTCCCATAACCACCTAACAAGAATCACAATCTCTAGCCACTAATTGCCACCGTGGACGGGCGACCGGTTAGCTGTTAGTTTATCTTATCCCAATACAAATCAAAACCCGTGTTTCCGAGGATCGCAATCCAGCATTAAAAAACAAACAAAGTTTCAACACTCACGTCCCGCCCTGATGCTGTGTTTTTCCACCGTTACGGGTGCAACAAACTTTCACGGGGCTCCGTTTAGTTTAAAAAATACCCTCGAACTCATGATCACGAGAACGGAAGAAACCACTTTGGACGAAGTCTGGTTTAACTACGGCACGGTTCACTAACCTGTACCGGAACAGTGCAGCAGTGGTTCCCTCCTTGGAAATCAAATTCAAACCCCGTGCTGCCATAAAACGTCACCCGAAATAAAAGGAAAAGACATCTTCCTAGCGGTGGCTCCGTTTTCGGTTTCTGGTTCTTGGATGGATTTACTGTTTCCTGTTAAAAAAGGCTGATAAAGAATAAAGGACAACGCTAAGATAAAACAAAGATGAATTTAGATTTTCATTTTTGGCACATGTGCTAAAGCAAACCACATTTCAACAAGTGCATGTAAGCGGCAAATGCTGCAAAACGGAAAACGCGAATGGCACAAATGGTCTGTTTTACACTATGGAAGTATCGGCACGCGCCCCTTTGGAAGTGGAATTGCAAGGAAGCGCGGAAAAATGGGACGATAATTTTCCTCGTTACGGCACTTTTTTCTGTTCGCATTGTGAACATATGGTAGGAAAGAATGCGGGCAAAAATTGGTTGGATGATACTTTTGTGATACTTTGTACTGTGAATGGATTACCTTAATGTTTGCTATTGTATCAATAAGTACTGTAGAAGTATAAGGCTCCGATGCGATGAACATGTCTTTAGAATGATGCCGAACAATCCACCATTCAAAGCCCCGGGGCACGGGAAATTTCAAACTGTTGAAATCCATGTGAAACTGTCAAAAAATGTCAGAACTCAGATTTAAGTTTTTTCTTCGTTTTCAATTTCAATTTCAATTTCAAAAAGCGATTTTAAAGCGAGAAAACTTTACAAACACTCATGAGTACCAGAAATTTTTGTATTTAAATCTCTCCTGGCGTGAATGAAAAGTGGGAAAGAGAAGGTATATAATGTTAAAAAGCCTCTCATATTCTTATCTATCCTAATAAAAAACATCTTTATCAAACAATCAGCGATTATCTTTATCATCAAACAAACAGCGATACGTCTTTAGCGTTTAAAATTAATTTTGGTTCACTTTAACCAGCATATTTAATTGAATTATTGACAATACGGCAACGTGCCGTCATACTTATTTATAAAAAAATTTAATTATTATTAAACTAGAGAAGTTAATACAAATTTGAATGATTATACATCTAGCATTATGACAGAAATTTATGAAACCAAAGCTTGATATTTTGAACAAGTAACAATCAAAATAAATACAACTATATTGGGAGTGAAAAATAAAATATTTCTAATTAAATTTATTAGATGCTACTTTAAATCTAAAATAATTTTTTGTAGTATATTTGTTTCGAAATTGAGAGTTTTTCTTAGCGTCCGTGTAATGATAATGATGAAAATAATAGTATGCATAAAAATATTTCTTTTTATTCGGATAAAGTGGTCTGAAGTCATCGAAAAGTTTTTTTGTCACTTTTATAATTTTATCACTTTGGGCAAGTCTTGGGTTTGGGAGACCTCGTAGGTTTCCGTACAGCTACACCATCTAATGACACTGTCGTAAGTCGTGTAACTCCCCATAACTTGCCATATTATTGGCAAGTCTTACAAATTCTTGGGTCTAATTCTTAGACATTCCTCCAGACACAGCAACGACCTCTGCTTGAAGGCCTTGTTTTATTCTCTCAAATACGCTGCCGTTGTCGATGCATGCTTTTCATCGTTTCCTTGCAGGCCATCAACTGACTTCCCCATTATATCCTGTTCGCTGTCGGCTTCTTGCATTAGACTCCAAAGAAGTTCGACATTCCCACTTCCGGTTTTGCTTCACAGAAAGTCTCCTTTTCCATTATCTGGATGTTTTTTTGTTCTATTTTTCCTTCTATTAGCGGCTTACAAATTAATTGAAATAAATAAATATAATTCCGAAAAAAATATATTAAATGTTTTCCAGTAGCTAACGTTGCACGTGCCATAAAAATAGTTCTTATCTGATTTTTACTTAAAACAAACATTTCATCAAAAGCAAAAGAAAGAAGCAACAAAACAAAACACTGCGAATGATCAACCAGTGCTCGTGTGACGAGTTCCCCCTTTGCGATCGCTTTTCCGGATCCTTTCCATCAACAACACCACAAAGATGGAATCCATCATCTACCGCACTCAGTCAACCTCGAAGGCTTCCGTTCGTACATTGCGTTCCTCGCGTGGCACAATTAATCTTTCGCCCGTGTTTGCCCGTAAGCCACCTCGCGATCGTATCGAAGGGGAAAACGCACTTCATGAGCATAATAAATAAATTGCTGGTTTTCTTTGCGTTTGTGAGCGGAAGCAGCATCGTATTTAAAAAGATCTACGTAAGGATCACAGTCAAGAACCATCTTCCACGCGATAACATCTTTCGCCCTTCCCGCTTACGATCGAATATCAGAAACTTAAACACTCGCACACAACTGCGTAAGAACCGATCTGCACCATCGAAAGGGGACAGTTTTTCCTGGAGGGTGCAGCACATTTTTACCGTCTTGATGTTCTCGCAAGGGAAACTAGGGAGAAAAAAGGTAACAGGAGTACGTACGTGTAGATGTTTATGCTAAAACATCCTAAGCAGACGCCTGGAGTCGGGAACGGGAAAACCTGTTTTTTTCGCTGCCGGGTTTAACGCACTGGATACTGGTTTTGTTTACGGAAAGGTGTCAAACGGAAGCTGAAAAAAGACAAATTCAACGTGTGCCATCGTTACCGTTAACGTTAAGAATATGCTGCAAACAGTTCGTGCCTTTGCTGAACTGTTTTCGTTTTAGTTTCTTACTGTTACTGTAGCTTTCTTATGTGCGTAGCATTTGTGCAGTGCACGGGCATGTTTTTACACAAGGATACTCCCGTCCATAAGTCCATAAGGATAGCACAATGCCTCCCAAGAAGGTTGGACCAACCAGGTAGGATGCAGAAAAAGAAAACAAGAAGTGCAATGCCCTGTGTGGTCTTAACTTTCTTTTAGAAGATAACTTTTTTTGTTGGTAAATTTGTTGTTGTTTTGAACTGCAAATGCACCCTTAAGGTGCCTCCAGCAGATGCAGAACACTCCTGACAGGCATCCAGTCACGCCACGTGTGACCTCATTTATCGGTCGTTTTGTTATGTTTTTGTAATAAGAATTGTTAAGAGTAGCGTCCCTCATACTAGCCTAGCTAACCTAAAGATTTTCTGAAACATTGATTCGGTCGCTTGAAATTAGTTGCATGCAATTCAGTTTATTATTTAAGAAAATTATTTGACATTTTGCTATAAGCAGACAATTATTGTCACATCAACTGCTAATAGCTTCTGATGCTGCTTAACTTTATGTAATAATAGTTTCTTAATAAGCCCTTTTAATTTCATGTTTCAGACATTCAGATTTTCTTACCCAGTGATGATTGCGAACCCTCCTTCAAAATTCTAGAATTGAACTTTGTAGTGTATGAGGAATGCTTTTCATGCATAATACTGAAGGATCCAATGCCTGTTCCTGATAACAAAATCCATGCACAGCTTCACAAAGAAGCTGGGACTATAGATAGGTTTAGATAGGTCTTCTTCTTCTTTGGCCTGCTCAAGATTGAGCACGTCGTGTCGACATGGTCAGGTCTCCAATCAGTTTCCAGGAAACTCGATCTAGGGCTGCAGTCCTCCATTCACGGCTGCATCCGATCTGCGACAGATTAGACTCCACTTGATCCAGCCAACGAGATCGCTGTGCTCCTCTACGCCTCGTGCCGAACGGGTCGCTGGCGAGCACCTTCTTGGTGGGGCATGAGTCCGGCATCCTGATCACGTGCCCCAGCCAACGTATCCTTCCGGCTTTGACTACCGTCAGGATATCTGCACTGCCAAACAGCTCAGCTAGCACGGCGTTGGTTCTCCTTCGCCGCACGCCCTGCTCGCACACACCCCCAAAGATAGTCTGTATCACCCGCCGTTCGAAAATGGCGAGTGCATTGCCGTCCTCAGTCAGCATAGTCCAAAACTCGTACCCATAGAGGACTACCGGTCGTATCAAGGTGCGGTAAATCGTGCATTTCGTGTGTTGTTGGAGTCTTCTGGATTGCAGGAGTTTGTGGAGTCCGTAGTAGGCACGATTCCCCTGAACAATGCGCCTTCGGATTTCGCTGCTTACGTTGTTGTCCGAAGTTACGATCGTACCAAGGTAGCAGAACTCCTCTACCACCTCGAGATCGTCACCGTCTACTGATATTCTGCTTCCAAGTCGGGCTCTATCACGGTCAGAGCCTCCGGCAAGCAGGTATTTTGTCTTCGTCGCATTGATGCTCAATCCAACTCTATTGGCCTCGCGTTTCAGTCGTTTCAGGCCTCGTACACCGCCACAGTTGTCCGTCCGATGATGTCGATGTCATCCGTGAAGCCAAGGAATTGGAGAGATCGGGTGAAAAAACGGGTGAAGGATAGATAGGTAAGATAGTTTAAATAGCATTTACAATATAAAATAGTGTATGGGATCATTCCTTTCATAAAGACCCATACCTGAACTTCCTCTAACATGCCTGGTTCAGGTAAACAATCATCCTTTTGGGGAATTTTCTTGCATTGCAAAAGAGTTAGATGGAAACTACAGCGTGAATACTTATGAGAAGGAAACATGAATACTTTTTCAAACTGAATTCTTCTTCTTGGCTTAACGACCTTCTAAGGTCACGATGGTCATCGAATCGTTTACTAGACTTGCCGATACCACGTAATTGGATGATCTAGCCTCACTACGGAGGGATTTTCCGGATGGGATTTGAACCAAGGGCCTGCCGTTTGAAGACCGGCACCGCTGTCCGGCACCACCGGTCCGGTAGTTTATTGTGGTATTTTAATTCAAACTGAATCAAAATACTGTTAAAGGTACATGGATTGGAATTAGCAAATAGTTTAACGTACATTCCTAAACGAATATATTGCATTGTAGCTGGGCAAGTTGGGAAACTGGGTTCTGATTTTATCCCCATAATGTGGATGGATTATTAGATTAAAATTGATACAGTCAAATATTCTAAATTTACTGCAAGGTTCCGCTGCCACATGCTTAGTGTTACAATGGGTAATAAATGTGATAATTCTATCTTACCAATTGTTTTGAAGAATAATCTTCAATCTTGGTTTGTTCATAGTTTGAAATAATTATTTTTATTTATTTCGTATGGACGTCCTGGTCGTATTGCAAAAAGGAATAATTTTAAAACTTTTTTTAATGTTTTGTAATTATGTTTCTGATTTTTTTCTTTAGTCTTAAAGTATTCGAAACAGGTTAATCATGAGAACGAACATACTTAGGTTGCACAGAGGCGTTAGGCAGGGACATTAGACTTTATTTAAAAATACATTTTTTATTTTCTCAATTATTAAATATGGTGGCTTTAATTTTTTATATTTTATTTATTATTAAAAAAATTGGTGTGTATTTTTTAAATGCACTAAAGCATATCTGTGGTTCAAATCATATCCGGCATGATCTTCTTCTTCTTCTTCTTGGCTTAACGACCTCTAAGGTCATGCCGGCGATCGAAATGTCTTACTAGACTGTCAATACTACGTAGTTGGTTAGTGAGTCCTCACTACGGAGGGATGGTCCGGATGGGATTTGAGCCTTGGTCCCGCCGTATGAAGACCGGCGCCGTTGTCGCCTGTGCCACCGGACCGCGACCGACCGGATCCGGCATGACCTACGGGAGTCGATTAAGCGAAGAAGAATAATTGCTAATTAGAGGTTTGTTCGCGAGATATTGAAGAAGCTCGTAATTTAAGGTGAATGCAATATGAAACTTAAGTCATTCTTGTATATTTTGAATTATACTTTCACTGTGTAAGTATGTAAAGTATACGGCGGTGGTTTTTATTTCGTATGAATCATTCACAACTTCGCTAAGCCACTCTGCTCAGCATCAAATGCTTGTTGTGGAGAAATGTAGGAAAATCTTATCCAATCCAACCGCCACTAAGCCACATAATCATTCCACTTGACGCATGTACTATTTATGTGGCCAGCGTAAGAGTTATTCGCATTAATCGGATAGTGCAGCTGTCACGAAATAGTTAATTGCACTACACAGCCAGTACTTGTGCCGAATCTCATTCGCAATACCTGCCTCTACCTTCTTCCCTTAATGTAGTGTTATTCTAAAAAAGGAAGAAAGTGCGGCTTCTTTCGGTGCGGTATCCATCTTGTGCACGCACGTTCGGGCGTCCAGGCGACACGACGTGTTTGGGGATACATTACTAAGGAATACGTGTTTTGGTCACGAGTGTGAGCACAATTGTCGAAGGGGTGCATGGCATCCTTCCATCCATGTGAAACGTGCATCCCGCAAAAAGGGATGCATATGGATCCTGGAAGTTTTTGTTTTGCTTTGCTGCTGCTGCATGCTACAAAAGTGATGAAAAGGGGTAACCGAAAAAAGACAGTGAAGCACATAAGTTAGCTTACAGTAAGCATACGGCATAGCATGCAAAAACAAAGCAAAAACATAGAGACCGGTAAAAACAAAACTAAAAATGTCCACCCCGAAGGAAGACAGAAAAGACGGGTAAAGAGTAGTAAAAAAAGAAAAACAAGAGAACAAAGTTCAGTTTTACAAGAAGCTGGTAAAACATCTGGTGGGGTATGGCATTATTCGTCTGCTGCAAACGTTAGGGGAGCAGCTGCACATGTCTTTGGTGCCATTTTGAAGTAGGGGAGAACTTACAAAAAATTTGCAAATATTTCTTGACTTAGTAAAGTGTATTTTTTCTATTTAATTTATATGAACACGCTGGTTTAATTTTCAATTTGTTGTGCAAAAAATATACTCTTAACTAGTTTGTTATATTTTATTTTTACTTGCATATTCGCTATAAGGCTTTTTGAGCATCAGAAAAATATATTTCGGGAATTTTCCTCTTGATAAGAGAACCTTGTTACTGAAGATTTTTGAGTAGTTTTTAGTAAATAAATTAGAGAAATTCCGTGGACCGATGTTTAATGCGACAACGGCGCTGGTTTTCACATAACAGGGGAAAGGTTTGAATCACATCCGTAGCGTTCTCTCGTGATAAAAACTGACTATCCAACATCGTGGTATAATTTAGTCTAGAAAGCCATTCGCTGACAGGCGTGAGCAAGTAGATCACCAAGCCTATAAGAACAGGACAAATAATTACCAGAATCATTGAGTTTGTTATGAGAGACTAAGGCTCTCCACACTCTACAAACTCTAACTCTACATTTACAACATTTAGCTTGCTTTTTGGCCTTTCTAGAACGAGTAAGCAAGGACTTTCGAGGAATAAAATCAACTTTTTGAACAACTAGATGAAGAATGATTTTTTAGGGGTTAAAGCAGCATGGATGTTGCAAATGACAGCTCTTCTGATACATATAATATAACATTATCGATTAACTTTTATGGGTTTCCTCTTCAGAGGAATCCAAATCTATATTTCATGACTTTAATGTAAAAAACAAAACCATAACATCATCTCACAACAGCGGAAAACACATCTAATGCTCAAAGGAATGCCATTGATCCTGGCAGTGTTCGAGGTCACACAGTGTTGGTCAACCCTAATTAAATGCATTTCTTGCCATTCTGCAACTACGATGAATCACATGCATGATGCTTTCGTACCTTGCACCAGCAATAATTCTTACCTCAACTCATGATGATCGAAATTGGAATGATCTCCCACGAGCCGTCCCTTTCCATGCATTTCCCCTGTTTGCTTCTATTCATTGCCAGCATAAAGATCGTTACAGAGTTCGGATTTGCTTATGCGTATACGCTTTGATTTATGCACTTCACGCCTAACGATCGTTGCGTGCACAAAACGTGGCAATGAAGAGGTCGTTTGCATCCTGTAAAACGATCATTTGAAGGGCTTGGTGGGACTGAAAAACTATCCCCAAAAATCACACACACGCATGTAGAAATGATCTCAAGAGATGATGGGTTGGGATGCTAATTTCGAGGCATTTTGGCCAATAGTTGACGGTAAAGGTCAGAACGATGGCAGGTTGATGATGCCCGTGACGGATCGTATGTTGCGAGCGAGTTGAGATGAAGTACCAGATTGGTAGGAATCCACTTTCTTTCAATTATTAGTACGCGTGTGGAACGCGTGGGCCACACACGGCGATGTTCGTAAATTCTTCGAATTAGATACCCAACCTCCCGCACATTGGGTTGCGAAGTGTCTGTCACGGTGGTTCTTGAAGGATTGCTGTGAAGGTTGTCCTTTACGGGACGTTGACACGTGCATACGATACCGTTGACGGTTTTGTGTGATGGTTCATCATCAGCCATCGGGTTTGTTGGAGTTGAAATCCAGCGTGGTTGATCGTTGCATATTACCGCGTCAACTTGTTCGCTTAAGCGCTCAAAATAGATCCGGATCAGTTTTTACGACATAATTTCTCTTTCTTTTATTCCCTATCTAACGCTCTGAAAAATGTAATTAAACAAGGCTACTAAAAACGGGTCATAAACTGTCGCGATCGACAAATGTTTGGTGCAGTTGCATACAATCCGCACTGGATGATAATAAAGAAACTCTTGAGCCAACAGGCTCCCATGAATAAAATCTGTACACACAGTTATATGTAGGTTTATGACGATGGTTCACACAAACACACTTCATGCACTGCACTTTCTATCAAGCGTACATTAAAATTTGGGGGAAGAAAACTGAAAATCCTCGAACACATGTTTGTCACAGCATGCACCATTGCAGGGAACGATTAGTACGGGAAGGGGGGCAAGTATTAAAATCTGGTTTCCTTCTGGTAGTCAAAAACATGTCTGCTTTGGTCGGGCACGGTGGTGTCTTTGTTTGGCACGCGACAACTTTAGCCAGCTGTTATTCTTGGAATTCGTCTGATCCTCCAGGGAAGCAGGTCGGATAGTAATCTATGAAATGGTTGTTCATTTTGGTGTCTGTTTTGAAGATGCTTAAGAAGCAGTTAATGTGAAACAATGACGCACACTTGCTTTAGTCAGTGGTAGTCCAAATGTCGCGTCTCCTCTTTTGTTTGCGTGACGTGGCCTAGGGAACTTCATTTCGCTTTCAAATTAAGTAGAGTTTATATTTATAATCGTACAATCACATCCGAAATTAACTCTTCGCTCTGTTTAGGCGATTCAGGCCCATATCTGTGCTCAAGAATTCCCCCAGCTACTGCTGGACCTATGACTGATCGCCAACGGATCGCGTACCATTAGTGATCAGCCCGCAGTCAGTCTGGGGCAAACATTTCGTTTCACACCAACCCAACCAACCAACATTCCAACGTGCCACGGTGCCGCCTGCCGTCTGGATTCGCAAGAGTGGTTGAGCTAGTGTGAGGGTTTATTTTTTGCAACTCCACACACGCCGAATACTTCTGCTACTGTCACCATTCCCGGCGGATCGCCACGTGGTTCGATGAATTGATCCGTGAAAATGCAGCGAGCCGTTTGTCAGCTCGAGTGTGAGATTCGGTGCCGTGTCGTGGAAATCGGCTGCGAATCGAACAGCGCCATCTGTCAATGTCATCTGGAATGGGGCAGACGAATGATTTATTCGAGAGTTGAGGTTAAGCGAAAGGCGTTGCTGATAATTTTTAACGGCCCACGGGTTGGCTTCGGGGAGGGAAGCTTTCTTTCCCTTTTTGCCATGAAGAAAGTCGACCATTTTTAATCCTCGTTCAGCCATGTGCTTCCAGTTAAGTGCAACAGATTTTCGAAGCTGGAGTTTGCTCTTCGGTTTTTTAATTCTCCACATTACGCATCATAATGGGAGTATTTTTCGTTTTTTGTTGTTGTTGTTTTGGCTTCTTCTGCTCATCCACTTGTGCCAACAAGTGACTGCTCCATTTATACACCACTTCAGCTGTGGCATTTTTGCTGGAATATAGATGCCTCTCTGGACCTCCTGGGTGCGCCCATTGCGAACGCATTGTGTAACCCAAAAGTTGCGTGAAACTGGCGTTACCACAGACCATACCACCATCGAGAATCGTGGTGCTGACTACCCAGCATCAACCCACCCCCAACCGGGGATGTTTCCAGACGATGCATCAACGCACGATGTCCCATAATGTGTGCCGCTTTCCAGATGCGCCGGCACGATGACACACCACCGTTTGTTGCACGGTTGCAGCCACGAACAGTTCCCGGTGTTATGGTGTTAGGTATGGATTTATCTTCACGTTGGCCTTCAAAACGTTCTCGGCACGGCTTGGGGACGTATGCGACCCTGGCTTGTGACCGGGGGAGGTCGTCCAAGACATCGCCTTCAGTGGCCGTAGTCTCCTAGCCGGTTGTTTAAAACTCAACGCTGCTGACGCTTCAAGGTGATCTATTATTTGCTTCCCGATCTTTATTGGTCACATTGTCGGGCGACCCTTGGCGCGGTATTAAGCACGCGTCTGGCTCGCGGGATATTTTTTTCGGGACTGGAATTTTAGAATTACGATTTCCCGCTCGTTCCCGTGTTTGGGGTATTCATTTGACTCTTGTCTCATTCAAAGTGCTTCTAATTTTAGGGGTTTGCCGAAAATATATGTTGTGCCGAGAGACACAGAAAACGGAAAACACCCTCCTCGGAAGAGGGAAGGCAAAATGAGAACAATGAAGGAAATCGGGTGGAATGAAATGGGAAAGAGGTTATTCCGTCTGCCGCGGAGGATTTTGTTATGGAGTGTAGAAAACATGTATTTTAATTCTTGGGAATTTAAGGGAAAGCGCCAACGTCTGCCTCTTTGCAATTCCATAAATAACACCTAATTAGAAGTCGATGCGTTTGTTGATGGTAAGATGATTCACATTTCTGCATTCGTAGAGGAAACAAGACAAAAACAAACCCTTAAACGGTTGCCACTAATCATATCGTTACAGACTAGCCAAGTATCTGTGGATGGCGTAACTTGGGGCATAAGTTGTGACTGCTCAACAAAAAATATTAGTTTTTGCTAAACAATGTTATTACAGATAATCACGAAATGCTGATATGGTTTTGTTAGTACGTGTCAACTCACATACGTATCAATCAAGAGTTCACGTAGTTTTATGAAATACCTCAGCAAAATCATCCTTCAAAGGACTTGTTAATTTATGAAAGATTTTCTTCTCGACTCTGTAAGTTTTCTCGGAAAATTTCTTGTAATCTACTAGTAAAGATTTTAGAGTGTAGCATGTACAATAATTATTGCACTTAGAATGTAATGCCTTCAATTATCATTCCATTTTACGATCGTATGTAGGTAACAAACTCATACATTACTTCAAGAGCGTTGCCATCAATTGCGGCCTTTTTTCTCCTATATATCAATGCGACGAATACAAAATACCTTCTTGGTGGAGGCTCTGATCGTTATAGAGCCCGACCTCGCAGCAGAGTCGACGGCGATGATCTTGAGTTGGTAGAGGAGGTCTGTGGTTGTGGTACGATCGTAACTTCGGGTGTAGCGGGTGTAAAAACGTGAGTAGCGAAATACGGAAGCTGGAAATGGCCTCAACAAACTCCTGTGATCCAAAAGACTCCAACAACATACGGAATACACGATACGTCAGGTAGTCCTCTACAGGTCCTCTATGCTGACGGACGACGAACATGTATTCGACATTTTAGAACGCCGGGTGATAAGGACTATCCACGAGCTAGTCGAGTTTTTTTTATGATGACACCGGAGTCAAGATCCTGTTCCGCAAGAGGTGTAGAAGAGCACTACGGGCTAGGTAGCTGGATCAAATGGAGTAAAATCACTTGTTGATCATTTTTACATCATTCAATCATCCTGCAGAACGATCCTGAAGGTATTTCGTAGCCGATGTTGACGTAAGTATCCTCTAAGTGGCATTGGGATTCTTTAAAAATGTGTTCTTAGTTCTAAGTCTTTAGCAGCAGAGATGTCAAAGAGAGGTTATATATATACTAAAAAGATCTCTCGGTAAAGATTAAGAGTTGCGGCGTACTTGAAGCCAAATTAAACTATAAATTTTCTGCTATTTAGAGTAAAAATAAAAGACCACATCACAGAAGGATATATGTAACGGATAGCTGCTGTACAAATTTTCCAAAAGATAGCGTTATAAATATTGTTGTAAACCTTACTGTCACACAAAAGGCTGCTAGAAATCCTGGTGTTAAAACATTTCGTATAAAATCCTCGCAATGCTACTGAATTAGGAATACCCAGTCTGACTAATGATAATAGATGTCAAAACAAGTCTTTCTCTCAGTTCCGTCTTTGACCGGTCTGACCGTCGGCTAACCCTGGAATTATGGAGGATATACTTTCAAAAGTTTGTTTCCTGTTAATGTGCTCTACATGTCCGACTCTTCCTCCTTTCATTGACTGGCAACTGTATCGCAACAATGTCAGAACGCATACCACAGCATCGCTGCATCTGTTGCACGCCCGTTATAATAAGAAAATACGGAAAGGGTTAAACGAGCGGATGGAATTCGTCATCAGCCAACGGTGTCAGCAACAGGAACCATAACCTTACTGGCACTTAACAACGCAGGAAGAGAAAGAAAATCCCGACCGTAGCACGATCGAGTGAGGTTGGTTATGATTGATGACAACTGGTACGTACCTTGTTGAGGATTTGTTTTAGTTTTTCACCACTTTGTGCCATGGGATGCAACTGCCTGCTTGTCGACAAATTGCTTTCAAGTTATGGACTCGAAAAATCGATTTTCATTCAAGCACGTCCCAAGACATGGAACAATCAGTTTTTCCTTCAATGGAGAGCACAACCGCCATTGGAAGGGCTGAATGTTGCAACTGCAACAAAGTTAATGGCGATCTAATGCAACCACTCGTTAGCATTGTGACAAGCAGTAGCTCGTTTGTGCTCACTTTCGTCAAATGAACGTCAGCGACATACCGAGATATTCATCCATTTTTTCCACTAGGCAAATGTAATTTTACGCATCCTTGCTTGCTGCACATGAAGAAGGTGGGATGCGACGCGGTGATTGATCTTGTACCCGGTCGATGACAAGATTTTTCAATATGTCAACAATTTTTAATGAGATGTCCACCCTCCACACACGGCAGTCTACCGACCACAGGCGTGGTCTGTTGCCTGGCCACCGAGCGCGCGCTCTGTGTGCAATACGAGCCATTTTTCCTGGATGCACCGGCTAATGGACAGCTTTACAAGTGTTGCCTTTCATCGTCGACCCGGTCGCTACTTTATGGATTGTTTTGCTAGCAAACAAGCGACAATGTAAACGATTCGCCCCCGCGGTTGGTGGCCAGAACGTGTCGATCGGTGGATGGAGATGGAAAACCGTTGCAGCACCCCTGGTCTGGAAAGCTGCTTGATGAATGGTAATATAACGAGCGCGGAACGCGAGCAGGTTCTTCTTTGCCAGCAGTAACCCTTTTAACGATCTGTTGATCGTGCTTGATCGTGCCACAGCTAGCTGCCAGTAATTGACAAAATGAAGGATGATTTAAAATGAAATAAAATCAATAAACGACACAAAAAATGGTGATTTTATATGCAAACTTGTCCGCAGTATCCTCCTGTAACTTGCACGATCTGTACTAGTCGCGCTAGGGTCGGGGAATCTGTTCACCGGTGTCTTTGTGGCTGCTTATTTTTAGAGCAACCGGATACGGTGAAACCTCCCAACAAAGAGGGTTGCCGATTCCAACTCTGGGGACACACACACAGAGTTCTGGCAACTGCTTTCGGTTGGTGTGTTCCCGGTTCGTGGAACACCACATTAGAACCACCAAAGAATCGAGCGGATTCTGGTGGGTACCCTTGGAGTCACGATCGATAAACAACAGTCGCGCGAAGCTGACAGCAGCTGGGCACGATCGGGCGTACTGGAGTTCAGCGATCTTCGTAATGGTTCGTCATCGTCACCACGGCACGGCCACATCTGTCCTGGGATATATGCGCCAGACTACACCAAGAGTTTCTAGGTAATGAACTCATAAAACAAGGGCTCTCTACTCCTTGTTGGACGCGCTTCACCAACAACCAAGAACTTCCTACAGACAAAACCATAATGTTTGTCCGCCATGATCGATAGTGAAAGTTTTAGTTGGCGTTTCGCTGCATCCCCTTCGGGTTTCGTTTTACGGGTACTCTTGCCACCGTTGGGCGCCCGCGAACAAACCCAGTGGAAAGGTATAAAATATGACAAGTACGGTGGAAAAACTAAAAATAAGTACACCTCACGTTGGTACGGTTGAGAGATGAACGGTCGCCTGCCTAAACCCGTCCTCGTCCCGTTGGACCAAACCGCGACGTCAACGTTGATTGAAGGTACAGTGGTCCCGGTACTGTGGCATGCCACACCGCAGCTTCATAGTGCGTGCAGGTTTTTGACCTTGCTAGAGGCGACTGGGAACTAAGCCGAGGTACGTGCTAGTCGTCTGGAACTATCGATCGCCGTCGTTGTTGAAATCCAGCCGCAGCCGTCTATTTTAGGACCGCCGAGACTTTTAAGGTGGCACCACACAGCACGTGCCGTACGAGCGCCTATTCTTGTGCGGTTCAATAATTTCCTGCCACTCCAACCGATCGGGGAGGAGTAGCTTGGAAGCGACATGTTGCGCTTCCGGGCAATCTATCTTCCAGTGAACACTATTTTTGGGTTTTCCCAACTCTAGCCGAAGAAGACTACGACCACGGAGGGGCCATTGGCATCGTGAGCGATTCCACTGACACCGACTAACCGATTGTGTTCCAAGTGGTCCGGAATCGATCCCGAATCCGTCGGTTGCTGTTTTTCTCCAGTCTTAAGGTAGCTGCGTTGCAGTTGATTTTTAGGGAAAAGATGCAGTGGAGGATTATGGAGTATGGCGGGACTCAGATAAACGATCCATGCTCGATCCAGGAAAAGAACAACGATAATCTAAACAAAACAGTTCCACATTCGCTGTGGAAATGGGGGGAAAATACACGGAGTTCAAAAAATGCAGCACGTGCACCGGAGTCGTGTAGTTTCTTCGCTTAAGTTCGCTTACCTTCTGGGATAGAACCAGCAGCAGCATAAGCGATGGTTGTTACGTAGCTACCAGTGCAATGAACTGCAAGACGTGTCTGTCGGTCTAGCAGTGTGTGTGTGAGTGTGTGTGTGTGGGTATATGGCGGGAAATGCGCTTGCTTGATCTATGGTTTGTTGATCGTTACGCAGGATTTTCTATATCGGCTGGTTTTCTTTTGCTTATCTGCTTCTGCTTGCTCCAGTTCATTAGCTAACGCAGTGTACCTCGAAGTGTTTCGAACCAAGGGAAAAAGGGTTCGGAATAGAACCACCAATCTTAAAGAACCAAGCGAGAGCTGCGGGTGTCTTCTCAGAGGACACAAGAATGAACAAACTCTTGCGATGGATCAATTTTCGCACGTTGTTTGCACGTTTGGAATGTGGTCTAAAGTGGGAACGATCGTTCAGCAATGTGCTAGACGTTCAATGAGTTTTCTTTTGTAATTTGATTGCTGCAGGCATGGAGAACTATTGGGAAAACACAACGGTAGAGTGGTTGTTTGTAGAGCCCTGGCGAGAATCTTCGCATTTCCCTTACTTTCCACGAACTTCAACACCACTAGGAATGTTCGGTGATCGTGGTTCTCAATATCCCGGCACGATCCAGCATAATAGAGCGATCAGCTACTTACGCAACGCGCACGCACTATTACGGTTCATTGGAACACGGTGGAAACGGTCTTGGTAACCTTTTTCCCTCACGGTGTGTGTGTGTGTGTGTGTGTGTGTTCTAAAAATATCGACCCCGCGGATTGTACCGAGTGGTGGAAGCGCATCAGTTTTCCTGTGGACCTGTGGAGTTGTCTTGCTCTCGTCATCGAAAGGTGATCTCCCGGGTTGGACTGCGGCACGGTTGTCAGTCTTTCTAACAGCGTATAGTGCACCATGAAGTTCATTGAACCGAAGCGACGCTCCTGGTCACGGCAACGGAGTAGTTTTGCTTGCACTCTAAGGCAGCAACGTGGTCGAAGGAATCTGCTCCGATTGCCGCTCCATTCCTAGCGGTATTGGTTAGCATAGTTGCGGTAACATTTGTTGCAAATTGCAACGGCATGCTGGCGGGTTTTTGTTGATAGCTTTATTTAGTGGGCTATTTAGTGTTTGGTTGAGTGACAGACGCTGGCCCGCTTGTGACATGCCCACTATGTAGCGGTGAGTTTGTTGTCCTGCTGACGACAGATGAACAGTTGGTTATAGCTTGTTCGACTGTACAAGCAATAATGGATGCCATAAAGACAATTTACACGCTTATTAAAAGGGACGTTCCTTGGTAGGGCGTAAAGCTTATTTTTAAACAGCTTGCAAATAGATAAGTAACTCCAAACATTAATGAGTACACGCAGCGCACTACATCTTCCACTCCCATTATCCAATCAGACAACTTCCCAACAAGCAGCGCTCTCCTGCGATCCTGCAATAAAAATTATTACTTCCCGTCTGGGCGATCCTTCCACGGCGATCAGTGCGGTGCGCGAAAAGAATTCAATGTCACATTGCTCGCGTAAATACAGTAAATTTCCCAACATTTCATCATAAAACGTACAATCCATTCGTTACACTGGACATGACACTAATTTCCTTCCCGTCGGCCATCCCTCCCGCCTTCCGCTGCTTCCCTGACCCTAGCCAGACTCGTTTACGCGGCGAATGATTTACGTTTTGTTGTGATTTGCTTCACGCGCTTCTCATCGCCCTCATCGCACGCGGTGATGTCGCATTCAAAACAAAGAATTAAAATGTAAAACACACCGAAAAGTCACCGTGCCGCTTCGGGCCTTTTTGTGGGATGGTGAGGACGAGGCGAGGCGGGTTTTTGAAAGGGAAAAATCGGTGATCGGTGGTGCAGGTCGCGTGCGCATTCGTGTGCGGGTGTGTGTCTGTGTGCTCAAACAGAGTGAGCAGAAAGAATTGGGGAATGATTTATAAACATCGGTACGCTGAGCGCAGCATATCGCACGCATGCTCGTCATCTTCGTCAACGGTGGCACGTTGCCGCGACCACATTGCGCCCGGAAGTTCGGGTACGGGAAAATGTGTGTGTGCATGTATGTGGAATGCGTCTGTCATCTGTCCTGTGTGACGTTCGAGAGGTTTGTAAGTTAGGACACTACGTAACGACTACCTTCAGCTTTGTATGAGAGAAATAGATCTAGGGGTTCTTCAGCTACTGTTCCAAGCATCCAAGCAATTTGATTTTGTGAAACAGTTTTATTTATACATTTGAAAGTATCGTATTATTTTACAATAAAGACTCTAGGGTGAGAATATGAACAATGGATGTTCAAAACTAAAAAAAAAAGAAATTAAGAGATAAATAGAAATATTATAAATTTAAGTGGTTACAACGATTATGTTAAAAATAGTTTCCTTACAATAATGATGCCTAACCAGCACAGAAATTCAATCAAGAATGGCCGGGATAAGGCCACATTCCGAGGAGGAAATGACTTCTGAAGTTCATAGTAACACACGTGCTGTTGACCATGCGGCTGTTGGCCGTAATATTGTATTTGAATAAAAACATAAATTATGATGCCTTGCATTTGAACATTATAGAAAAAAATTGTGTTAACTCACTTTAATTCAAAGAAAGCATAAAAACTTGTTTACATTGTTAAGAATATTTCAACTATTATATCATACATCATGTAGTTAGCAGGAATCTGTTTGTTTACATATTTTGTTCTCAATTTTATTATTTATTTTATATCTTGAATTTGTTTTCAGAGTAAAATGAATAATTTAAGGAGGAAATGCCTTATCAGTATGATTATAAAGTTTAAACAACACAAGCGGTGTTGACAATACGGCACTGGACGTCATTATTAATTATAAATAAATAAATAAAAATAAAATGAAAAATTTATTTAGCTTTGATGTGAATGAAATAATCTTTCCAGGAAATTCATTTCAAGATAAAGAAATATTATATTACTTTGTTCGTTAAATTTTATATTTTCTCTTCTATTCAGCAAAGTTCTTTAATATTTGTTATAATTATTTTTAGAAATTATTGTTTCAATTCATTCTGCTATAGATCTCAATTCCCATAAACGTATCATATTAAAATAACGTAGTTAATTTATTCTTAAAACTATTTATTCAAAACATATTTTATATTGCATTTTTAAAAAGTTAAAAAATCAGTATTTATTTCCATTAGAAATTTTCTCCAACCAAATGTGGTTTGTAGCTAACCTGTAAATTAGTTTTTAGCAATACGGCCAGGCCGTTCCTCTCGAACAAAAAAATATATTTCTATTGTTTCAATCAATTTAATTTCATACTTAAATTCTCCTTCAAGGTTTACTTGACGATAGTCCATTCTTTAAGTTAATCTAAAGCTCGTAAATGTATTAATAAAGGCAATGATAAAGACAAGACGTTTAACAAGACAAATAATAAATCATTACTGAATATACTCATTAAAATGTAATTTATTAAACAATTTCCCTTAACAACAATAATAACCAAAGCAATCGATGTATGCGCCCAGTACTTTACGAATGGAACAAATCGTTCCGATTAATATCCGATCGATGCGTTTCACAAAGATCAACCATTCCTTTCTTGTTTTTTTTTTGTGTTTGCCTTTATTGCTTTTGTTTTTAAATTGTTCGCAATGGGAGGTTCTTTCTTCACTTGACTACATGCTTGAGTGTTTCCTTCCTGTGTTTGTCCTATCCATTCGAATGCCACGGATGCCGATGTGTTTCTTCTGAAGAATCCAGCCTTACAGCAGGACCACCGGCGCTTCAACAACGGCCACCATCTGGCGGAAAATAAGCTGTCCCACTTTGGTTTTTGTTTTTCCATCTTCATCGCTACGGCGACTTTTCATGTTCATTGGTTTTACATTTTTTAACTTTCCACCTCGCCGTGTGCATTTGACTTAATGTGAAAGATTGGTCGAATTGGCGTGCCCACATCTCTCCGCATGGAACAAAGAGGGGTTTTTTTGCGTCGTTTTCCCGCCCGAAGCGGACACCCAAAAGTGATATGAGATCCATGGTAAGGGTAGCAAGACGGATACGGCATAATGGGATAAAAGACACAAAAATACACACACACACCGTATGATGATCGAAAGTGGAACGCCGATCGGTACGGTACGGGTGTTGTAAAATTTGGACCCGAACGGAAGTTGTGACATCGTTGGCGGGTGGTTTTCTTTGTTCTTTTGCGGCGTTCGAATGCTACGCTCCCCAGAGATCCAGCCAGGAAGCTGGTGCTGGCAAACAAATCCACCTGTCGTCGATCGAGCGTCGCACGTTTGTAAACCGACACTTGGCGATCGCCATTGGCTTATGTGTGCTTGCTACGATTGCAAATGGAGCATGATTTAGTGTCCTTTGTTGAGGCGATAGTCGGCCATAACAATCTACAGCCGGATGCCATTATGGCTACAGCTGGCTGCTCCAACAAGCAGCACACCAACACAGACAGCTGCTGAAAGAGTTAAACCCAACGATGGCACGAAATCGGTGGTTATGCTCGGGAGTCAAAATTACGCATCCCGTGCTAAGATTCTCCATTCGGTTTTGATCAATATTTTGCAAGTGTCTGCAGATCACGCCGCTTGAATGTGGAAATCGTTCAGTCTGGCTGCACTTTTTTTTATTTTTCATCCCAAAGGCACTCCAAACTTGATCTACATTCCGTGTAATGTGTCAAAACGGGTAGAGTGGAGAATGTGTTTTCTTGATTAAAAAATACGCCGTGTTCGCATTGAACCGGCTGGCATTTTTGGCAGTGAATCACTCCCATCCCAGACGAAACATGTGGTTCCCTGGTGGATTTCATTGCCTTGTGCATCATTATGAATGATGTCAAGTTGGACTAAAACGAAGATGAAAAAATAAATGTAAGAATGTTCTTAATTACAAATGGTGTTAATTTTACTTCCCTTCAAATCCAGCTTTATTTTGATTAGATCCAGATTTTTCGTTAATTATATATTAAGTTTATCACTTTATAAATTTCGATATGTGACAATTATTAGGTATTAAGAAACGTTTCAATTTTGGTGAGGATGATTTCATAACATAAAATCATTGGAGGGTTCAGAAGATGATTAGATTTAGTACAAAACTACAACATCCAAATTTTCAACTATATGCTAATCCAGTTAGTACATCAGTTAAGAAAGTGCATTAAAGTAATAAATTATCCCTGTGGTCTTTAATGTTTTTGTACAATCTCTTGTACCTCTCTGAGAAATAGATGATTGTAACTTGGGAATCTCACTCAACTTTATACAGTTCTTGATAAAAAATCGACTTTGAAATTATTACAAAAAATATAACACACAAATCAGCAGCAATTTTGGGGATTTTACAACCAATACTAGAATATTATATGGCTCAAACCTTATGGTAGTAATCATATTTATCTTGTATTATTCTGAGGTTGTCTACCACCGTCTAGGTCCGTGTAATATTGTGATCTCGATATATTTAAAATATTTTTACAAATAAAACTCTTTTCATGTTAGATTTGAAACATCTCCTCCTCTGAGCTAATTCAAATTACCTAATGAAAATTTTTATAATAATTCAGGGCATTGGCGTCATAACATGCTGTTATGCTTTGTTCGTATATTGTTTTTTATGATGGTGTTTCATTCAAATTAAAAAAAAAACTTTTTGTGCTCTCGTTTATTCTTATAATATATTTTTGGGACCATCGGGCCGGTGGTCATACTGATCCGCTACTTGCATGAAGAGACCGGACCATCTGGACCGTTTATATCAAACCAAATTACCTTATAAAAAGGTAATTTGGCTCACCCCCGTTATTTGGGAAAACCGACACATTTTTTCCTTAAAATCAGCTCGTATTACGGAGATCAGATGAGTAAAAAATCGTTTATTATTGCACACGAAACCGAAAAAGTGAAAATAAGTAGGAAGAACAGGTCTTTTCCTGCAATATCCGGTTAGATTTAACGTCGAAAAACAGTTCGAATAGGATTTGATGTGTAACTTATTGTATTTATTGAAACTATGCAATTTTGATGGGGGTGTTTCAACGGTAGAGGCTACAACGGAGGCGGTTTTCACACGACAGGACCAGGGTTCCATACGAGAACCGTTTCCTCACAGAGAGGACTGACTAATTAGATGGCTGGCGTGATCTAGTAGCTCATCAAGTCAAGAAGATATATACCATTTTGAGCTACATTTGCCACTGACGATCAATCCAACATAAACCTTTAATTTTCAGAGCTCGTTTCTTGGAGAAGTACGTCCAAATACCCAAACTAAACGCTTAAGGCGTTTCAATAATTTAAAAATTCCAAATCCAGAATATTGCCGAAAGTAAATGAAAAATTAAGATCAAATTTAGAGTAGGTTCATCAAACAACTGATCACATGGATATATTTCTTCCCTTGGGGCGTACCACAAGTCTTTTTTTTATACAATCCTTAACATAAATTTATGAAGATGCTAAAATATTAAAAATCCAAGTGTGAAAAGATCTTATTTCATTTTCTTTAAGCATGACGACTTATAAAGTAAAAGTAAAACATGTCTTAAAACGAATCAAAAATATTTTCACCTTTTGCAAAGGTTTTTTATTTACTACTTATATTTTTGGACGATTTTTTTAAACCCTTTCATTAGCTGGGAACAACATTATCCGCGGGTTTTTGAACGACTGTATAAGGTCTAATGCTTGTTCAGTACAGTTTGGCATGAAAGTAAACTTTTTATGGGTTTTCTTTATAAATAAATGCCAATTTAAAAGCAGTTTTCCAGTTTCGAACTACTCTTCCTAATCGTCTGATTCGTAATAACCACCCACCACTGTTCAGCACACTGGCCACGTTCCAACCACACTGTCTCTCATAAAGCAAACATTTTATACTCATTTTAAATTATGTACTTCAGATGGCGTCCGATGCAATCACTCACCCCCGTTACTCGGGAAAACCGACACATTTAATCCCCAAAATCAGCTCGTATTACGGAGATCAGATGAGTGAAAAATCGTTTATTATTGCATACGAAACCCCATTGCACTCAACGGGAGCTTCTCTTGTTTACGATCGACAAGGCAATTTACATGAGGATAAGTCGTTCCAAAGCAAAAAAAAAAAGAAAGACTGTTGAAGCTCGATCACACGGGGCTAAACAATGTAGCTCGCCGACTACCTCTAACCTTGGTTGTAAAACCTATCGACACGGAAATTCATTATCCGGCCAACCACTTTGCAAACGGAACATCGTTGACGTCTATCCCGCTTAGAACCACCTGGCACTGGTTGCGGCTGTTGACGGAAGTGACCACCAGTGCATGTAGTCCGGTAAAAAAAAACAAAAAAGAAAATAAACGGTGCTCCCGAAACACCAAATATCAACCCGAAACGCGCGCACCATTCGGTCATCGCATGCCATCGCACGTCCCGAAATAGTGCACAAGTGGCGTTCATAAAGTGATGTTTTGCAGCCAACAAATCGTACGGCTGCCCCGTTCTGCACTTAATCGAGCGCGTTTTATGATCATCCATAAATCAGTCATAAAATTGCCAGACTAGCCCGCCCCTTGCGTGGAGCGCCCAACCAAATCCAACCAAAAAAAAGGGGCGAATTTTATCCGCGCCAAAATGTGTCCGTTCAAAAACTGTCGACCAACTGGCTGGTGTTCTTGCGATGACGCTGTGACGATCGTGATCGTGTGCTGCACATTGCACACCAACACGCTGACCGTTCATCTCCACCGGCCAAACGCAATGCAAATGCAAAACAACGAACAAAAAGAGATCGCTCAAAACACACATCTTTTGGGTGCCTTGGCATCGAAACTCTCGTGGGGTTTCAGTTTTCGCGGTCAAGAATATTTCGGTCGGCCGGATTCGGCAAGCGGGTGGTTGTTGTTTTGGGGATGTGTTTTTTTTTTCAAGCTTCTTCTGGTTCGGAGACGTGGGCAAAAGGGGTTGGAATGGGAACCATTTTTTCGGTGTGTACCAGCTGGATTCATCCGATTCCGACGTCAGTAGTAGCGTCCGTAGTGGTTGTAGTAGTGTGAGCTAGTAACAGGTGCTACCATTCCGTTTGCCAAAAAATCATCCGTAACTCCGACCCTCTCCGTTGGTCCTCCACCCACTCCTGTCCCCGGGTTTTAAACTGGGAACGATGTTAGGCGTTAGAGAACATCTGATGCCTGCCTTTCCCATTTTGGGTACGCCAGACCTCCCCTGCTTAGCGTAATCATATCCAAGCGGTGGTCGATTATCCTTCATCTTTTGGCGTCGTTTTTGTGCTTCTTGTTTTCGCCACTCTCATTTCGCCTTCTGACGCATTGATATGTTGACGTACTTTTCCCCAGCACCGTTTTACCGCGCCCCGTCTGTCCGTCGGATCACAGGCCTTAGACTCACTTGTTGACTTTACGAACAATTCTTAAAGCAAAAGTAACGGCGTTGTAACAGGCCAAGATGCTCAGGGCTGAGACCGCGGGAGGGCTTGAAAAGAAACAGAAATAAAAAGTTTAAAAAACACGCTTTATGTCATGCTGTGTTTTTTCACTATTCTTCCTCCTGATCACACATCACAAGAAACGGCAGCAACAAATGGTGTTTGATTTATTTATAAGAGTTTGAGAAGGCCTGCCGCGAGCTACCTCCGGTGGGGGGTGGTAGATCACAAAAGACGCAGTAAACTAAAACGTGGCAACTGACTGTCTCTTGTGGATCATTTGAAGGTAGTCTAGGTTTTTTTTTTCACAATTTTTAACTAATTTATTTCAGCTAAAAATCACAACGTGCCTTTTTGTCGCTTAACGCTCGCCACCACCGGGCAAGTTGATCGTTTGACATTTTCCGACATTATTTTTTATTGTTTTAGCTGTGTGCGCGTGTGTGTGTGTGTCTAAGCCAACTCTTATGAGTGATGGATTTTGTCACACTAGACAGTGACACTGTGGGATTTTTAAAAATCGTTCGGGTCGCCTCAAATGTGCTTTACTTCCTACACGCTAAATCAAGTGTCTTCGGTGGCCACTAGCAACACGTTGTTGCTGACCGCCAAAAATTTCCGCCACATAAAAAAAAACGGGATGGTAGATATTACACCTTCTGACGCTTCCTTCATGCCCTGTCTCATAAACAGTTCGGGGAAAAAATTTGAAATGTGATCAGTTTTACTTGGTGCCCGTTTACGGTTGTGTGACAGAAAATGTTTGTTTTCTTCGCACAATAAATATGCATTTTAGTTTGGTCATTCTCTTCCGGTTTTTGTGTTTGCTTACTTTGTTCTTGTGTTGCTTGCTGCCTTTTTTTCTGTTCCTTGGCATGAAAATATTTACCTTAAAATTGTCTGGCCATTGCATGTACGGGACGAAGTGGTTTTTCTCGAAAGCGGACGCCCAGTCATCGACCGTCATGCGCGATCCGGTAATTTCGTGGAAAGATTGCGATACGGTCTGCGAAACTTTAGGCCAGCATTGCGAAATGTTCTTTCCCAGTTCGTCACGCGATCGAAATTGGCTTGGCTTAGACGGGAAGCGTTTGTTTAGATCTGCAGACCAGCAAGCAGGTTCATTCGCGGTGAATCATTACTGTCTTATGATGGTACTTCATTTTTATTAGCGATCGGAAATATGTTGGATTTTCTTAAAAATAATTTAAAACTAATAAATGAGATTAAAAATAACTTAAAAATATATTTCTAAATAACTTAAATAACTTTTTTAGAAGTAATTTAGATATGTGAAAGAAAAATATATTAAGTATATAAAACAAAAATATTTAAAATTATGCTTATGTTTATGGTGCAAGGATCTCGTGCCTTTAACATGAGCATCATCCCCCCATTTTGCACAACAGTACAAGAAGATCGTAAACCCCAACCAGACCATAAGCAAACAACTCACATCTGCTCATTTGTCCTCTTACAAACAAACATATAAACAAAAAAAAAGAAGGAACTGTTGAAAACATTTGCTCTTTTCTTTTGCACTTTTGTCGCTCCCTCTTCCAGTGTTTGGTGTGGCACTTTTTCTTTTACATTATGTTGACGATTTTGGTTTTCTTTTTTGTTTGCTTGCTTTTTTCAAGTATTCCCGGGCAGCATAACGGTATTTTGTATGTAGTCACTGCACGAGACCATGCTCGCTATGTGGCGCACGCGCTGCAGGAGTACCGATCGCGTCGGGCGGTTTTCACATTCGTTCTTTCGTGTTGGTTCTTTCTTTTTTTTTTAGTGTTTATGCTCTGCTCTTTATGCTTTATGCTGCATGTATGCTTTGCACGTGTTAAAAAACGTTTTTTTGTTTTTTCCCCTTTTTGCAAGTAAATATGACGCGTTAGAGTGTGCAGAACAGGGTGATCCTTAGTTTTCATTTTCTAAACAAAAATATAAATACAAAATAAAAATAGAAGTAGAATTTGCTATCGAGATATGTACCAAAAGAAAAAAAAAACATTAATCTGCTTCCTGGACAAAATCAATTCTTAATCCTTTACCTCCCTTTTATCCGATTCATCGACCCTTCCCGATCGAGCATTTCCCGGCAGCACTCGAACCAATAATCGATCTGTTAGCATTTTCCCCCTCTTCCAGCGACCGTCACCGTGTTTACGTGTGTATGCGATTTGTTTATTTTGCTTCATTTCCCTATACCCGTCCCAGGCCACAACGGGAGCATCTCGCGAGCATCAACCGAGATGCAGCTGCCAATGCAGAATGCACATTACGAACGGGTGTGCAGTACATAGTGCGCTACACATGTGTGTGTGGCTGTGTATGCTATGTGTTCCTCCTGTTGTGTGCGTTGGGGGCACAACGGACGATCGCTCTCTCCCTCTCTCACGCGTCACGATCGCGATCTTCGCGTCGGAGAAAAGTCGATTTTCCACCGCACACACCGGGTGAGAGACGCTATATGTAGCGTTATTTACATCTTCGGGGTCCTGCGCGATCAGGAGCGCAATCCTTGGTTTCCCGAAAGCCGAACCGTCTGATGCCGGTTGATGCCATTCACAGCATCAGCAGAAGACTACGGACAGCTACCGGCGATGGGTTTCGTTTTAGTTAGTGTCTGGTGCTCTGGCAGTGAACGCTTCTGGTGAGGCTGGAAAACTGGAAGCGAATTTTCCGGGCCTTGTTTTAAAACGTTGTAAGGATGGTGAAGAGAAACTAATACAGTTTTGCGGTGAATGTGTTGTTGAAAGTTATTCAATGTAAAAGAAGTGAAAAGGTGTACTAAGTTACTAACAAGCAAATTAACTGTGGAAGTGAGTTGTATTTGTCGTGAAAACGTGTACTAAACGAATATTTTTATAAAAAAGTGCCAATTAAAAACCAAAATTAAATAAAAGTATACTTCTTGATGAAGGACCTACAATTAAATAATTAAAAAATATCAACTAGCGAACAGTTCAGAGCGTGTGATGAAACGTTACCTTCAAGGGACAAAAGCGTATCAACCGATAAATAAAATCACTAACAAGGCACTTAACAGATAGGTACCAAAAGAAGTTGGAAGGGTAGATCCTCTTACCGGTCATCTGATAGGACTGTCTATTTTCCCGCTTTTCCGTCGTGTCGACAGTGACAAATAGAAGCCGCTGGCGTTTTCAAAATTTTCACAGAACAGTGAACCGATCGATCGCTCAAAAACGCCCGATGTCGCCGATGCCTTAAGGGCTGGACGGTTTCGAATGTGGTTCAAGTAAATCCGTGCGAGAAGAAAACACACGCTGTGAAACAGGGAAAAAACACAAGGAAAACACACCTTCGTACGAGGTGAACGGACCGGTGTCTCGATTTGTGGGACGTGTCTCATCGTGTGCCTAAAGAGTAGTGTTCTTCAACAACCACACGGTGCGTTCGTTAGGCGTCAACGGCTGTTCGGATGGTAGTCGGAAAAAGTGGTAAGTGGTGTGAGCGGGCAGCAAATTTCCCACCAGGGGAGTTGTTTTTTTTTTCGTTCTTTAGTTCCCTTTTTGCGCTTTGCATACCTGAGGTAGTGGTTCGGTTGGATGCAGGAAGGTTCAGATGTGAGGGAAATACTTTTCATTTCAACAAATTAGTTGACATCTGACAAGCATGCCTCTGGGTAAGCATGTAGCACCACCACCTTCACCGCCAGCAGTTTGGTGGCGTCTTGCTGCTTGGGAGAAACCGAACCGCCAGGTGACTTAATGGACTATTGATTTCGACTTTCGGCGACTGCTGGGAGGTAGTTTTTCGTGTTTGAATAGCGGTAATGTGCCATGTTTGTGCTGTCAAATTCGTGTATTTGATTTTTTTCTTAAGGAATTTTAATCATCTTTCGAGGTAAAATGTGAAAGGAATATAATTTTTTTGAATGAAAATTTAGTAAATTTTCCTTCATAAAAGGACGACTCCGACGGAAATATTTTTGGGAAGAATTTTTCCACGCAGTTCCAAAACATAATTATTTTATATTATGATTTGAGATACAAGTTCGAAGTTAAGACGAAATTTTTTTGATAAAACAATTTTTTTTATTTGAAAATTTTGGTAAATTGTACCTTTTCGATTACGATTTTTCATTTTACTATAAGTAAGGCCTAACATAACACAGATTTATTTATTTTTTTATTTACATTTGATTATTACGGTCCACTGCCGTATTGTCAACACCGTTGTGTTGAGTAGATTTTCAGTAGATAAGGCATTTCCTCCTTATTCTTTGCCTTACCCCGGGCATACTCGGTTGTGCATGGTTGTGGTGAACGTAATACAGATGTACTTAAACTTTTCTTAGAGCTCAAACTAACTCTTTTTTATTTTTATTCTTCAAGCAATACCGTTTTCGTTCACAATATAATGTGCATTTAAGAATAAGATCTCAAAATTTAAGAAATTTAATTTAATTTTACCTAAATTTAAAAATCTATGAAAAGTTTTTAGCAATGTAGTAAATATTCAAAAAACTACTCTTGTCCTGTTGAACTTAGTTGCCGAAAAATAATTCAATGCGATGAATAAGACAATTTATCAAATTATGTTTCTAACAATCTTTGTTAATTATTTTGGATAATATTTGAAAATTCGTACAAAGTTGTATTTTATTTTTAGATTATTTTATTTTATTTTAATTTTATTAAAAAATATTGTTATTCTTTTTAATTTTTTTTACTATTATTTTATCCTCCCTAATATTTCTTTTTTCCATACTTTGAAACAAATTTATCTATTAAAAGTACCAAAAGCAACAGCTTTAAAAAAAATTATGATAATCTCTTATATGTTGTCTGTCATTGCGTCACTTGAAGTCGTGTGTGTAAGGAATAAAATCCAAAAACTGTAATAATTTAAGTAAGTTATGAACTATTACCATTTTAATAATAGGTAATAAGTTAAGTAATAAATTCCATCATTTAATTGAATTTAAATAATTCTCAAAAGAATCAGCTTTGAACATTGTTTTTATTTATTTTCTTTCAATAATTGATTTTGGTTTATGTCTTTTTGAATTAAACTTTAGTCAATTTGTAATTCATGTCGAATATCAACTACAAACGGGCAACTTTATATTTGTAAAAGTTTTTTATTTTGAAAAAAATCGAGCATTAAAATGTGTACTATTTCGGTACCAAACCATCTAAAGATACCTTGTGCTGAGAGTGCCAATATTGGCCAAACAATGACGTATAATTTATTAAAATTTTAGGAAAAAGATCCTTTTAAGCATTACGGTTAGGCCGTTCCATCGTAATAGAGAAAAATCTTTTAGATAGCTAGGACTTTTGACAAAACGGCATTCTACCGTCATAATGAATTGTAAATTATAAATACCTCGAACTTAAAATAAGAGATTATTTGCCATCCTTATCGATGTTAGTGCTTTTCATTGTAATCAACAAAGAACAAACGGTATTCCGATAACCGATTACAAATTTCAATACAGAACGTTCCACTTCAATAAGTGCCTTTATTTCCTTTATCATAAATCCTGCCTCAAAGACTCCTTGCCCTGTTAATGCGTTTCCATCTAACGAACTACTCGTCCGGACAGTGAGCGGCCGCTTTGCTCTTGCGGCCAATCCAATCGACACAATCAAGGTGTAAAGGCCTCGGAGTGGAGAATTTATGGCCCAAGGTGATTGCTGTACGCGGTAGATGATTTCTCAGAGCAACGTACCGCCACCGATACGACCGACCGGCCACTATGGTGGTTGCGTTGCGTAGTTGCGAATGGGTTGGAAATAATATCGAACGTCAGTAATGGCGCCCTGCCGAGCCGTTGTACTAAAAATAGTAACTCGATGCACACCACGTTAGTCGAACGGCTACTGTCCATCTTACTCCAGCCGGATGCGATTGGGACGTAAGCACTTAATCCCAAGGTATGACCGACTGCTCTGCGCTTCGATCGGATCGAGCGGGATCGATTTCCCGTAGCTTACCTCTTGTGGATCACACGTCCTTGTGTCTCGCTTGTGAGAACACAAATCGACCATTGAACAACAGCTTCGGTAGTGGAATGCACTCAGTGGCCACTTCCGAAGTAGATCAACGACACCGCGTACATCTAGTGCCGAGGGAGAACTGGTACGATTGTGAGCTTTCTATATGAGCCGGGTTCAAGTTGAAGAAAAGGGTTCCAGCTGATCGGGTTTAAGAGTGGAAAATGCTTGCGATTTTCCTCAACTGCGCAATAACGCGACAGCAGAAAGTCTTGTTGCATCGCGAGTTGTATTTCTTGAAGAATAGAGTATTTTAAATCTGGACACATTGAAATGATTCCTAAAGTATTCCCAATAATCAATGTTTGTTTATTTTCTAAAAAAATATAGTCTTAATCCTGGGTCTAATAAGGTCTGTTAGAACTAAGCATCGTCTAGGCATGCGATACAAATTATTTTTATTTACAGACGAAGTTTGTTCTGGCATTACTCTTAAAATTTTAACTATTTGTGTTTGATTTGAACTCATATATTTAAAGAGTCGTTTGAAGGATACAAAATGTCTTAACCCACGTGACGTTGAACACGACATAAGCACAATTTAAATAGTATTTTACGTCCCCGCGAACATATTGGCGTCAATTTTATTTTTATTTTTGTTGACTCAAAGGGTTCTTTCATGTTCAATTTTTAAATAAAAATAACTATTTATTGCGTCTCGTACAGCTTCGAACATTTTAAAAAGCCCTCATCACACACCTTCTCGCCCATACAAAACACGTCATATCAACACAGCTGCACGGAAATGCCCGCTAGCGTAAAGCGTAATGTGACCGGATCGCTCAAACGTTCGCCCGTTTTCCCTTTCCGATGAAGCTGGACTAATTTTCCCATGCTTTCCCAAAAGTTCGGCTAGGCTTCACGAAACAGCTGATCGATCGTTTCGATTAGCAATCTCCGCTTCATCAATCAAACCACTCTTGAAAACTCCCGATCGAAACATGTGTCCGAAATTTTAATTTCCTCACCATCAATCATCATCCATGCGTGAGGGAGCAGGAAGTGGAGCAGGTGGTACCATTTTCACCAAAACCCCTCGCAAAAAAAAGCCATGGAAAACCCACTGACTGATCGCACGGTGCAAAAAAAAAAAAGCATTTGAAAACGTACGCCAAAAAGGACACAACCGCTTCGCTTTGGGGCCAATCGCTTGAAAGGTTCAAGAAATGCGATCATCAGACGTCGGGAACAAGGAAGTGTGTGTGTGTGCGCGCGGAGAAAATAAACTTCAACAAGTGGATGATCTAATACGCGGCCCTGTCAGCAGCTCTGTGCTGGTGCTGTGGGAAATCTGGCGTGAAAAGTCTGCCCTTCTCAACGGCCGGCTAGCCGAAATAGGGGTAAAACAACCTGCTGCTTCACGTGGTTTGGTTGCTCCAGTCATCGGGCGTTTTTTTGGCACGCGGACGGGTTTTCCATTCGCACTAGTTCATGTTTATTTCGCCGAAATCGCTTTTCATCGGCGAAGGTTGGAAGTACAAGGAGGGGAACCCTTTTTCGCGCCACACATACACCAGCGGTTAGTCAAAATGCGTCATTCGCGTGATGGGGCTTTTAGTATTCTAACTGTTCCTGGTAAGATCTGCGGTAATGCGGGTGGGGATGGTGAGTTGTACTAAAGTGTTGCCTTAAGCGTGTGGTTGTGAGGGTACGTACTGCCAAATCTTCCCTTCGGAATCCACCAACCAAAACCAACCCGCCTGGAATTGTAATCCACAAACGGGGTGTAATGTTTACAAACCAAACCCCGCTTGGAACGGTTCCAAACGCGCGTCCATGCAGTATGGCCAAGAATGGGGGTTTCTTCTTCCCTCGCGGTCAGCTGTTTCACCCGGATGGCATGCAAAAAGCCGCTTTGTCACCTTGACGCTTGAAGCTGACCGTACCGATGCAGCCCGTTTGGGAAGGGAATCGGCCTGGAAAGTGTACGGTTTCACACCTCCCACCCATCCCAGGTGGGGTGGACGATGTGCGAGAGTTAATTAAGCTATAATCGTCTATACGATCACAAACAGATTGGTCGCCCTGTGAATTCACACTAACCAGATCACGGCCTCGATCATCACCACCAATTTGCCAATTATTGATCCTGGGGAATCTGGGGATGATCTTATGGGGCGTTTCCTTTTCTCCCTTCTTCTCTGGATCCGTGTTTATGCAAGTCCGGGTGCGAGAACGATCGTTATAGATGGCGTGATAAATCAAAATTTTTTAAACGCTTGTCGAGACTTTTACAAACCATTATTTGACAGTTACGATACCCAGAGCACTAGCGATCGTCCATTCATTCCGGTACGTTCACCTCGACCTCGATTTTTTTCTACTCTAGACTGGTTAAGCTCTAGCTCCACTTTGAACCGTCCGGAGAAGGAAGATTGATTGATGAAAACTCCCATAAAATCGGTGCTTCCCGGCACAACACGGAACGGTAGGAATGAAAACAGAATCGCCAAGAAAGCGCCGCTTTCCTTACGACTTGTGCCGCCGGAACGGGTAGCAAGGCGTTGCAATGCGTAGTAGTATTTGGATCATTTTTCTACCACTCTGGTGGTACATAGTGCGCAGGTCGATTGGATTGTGTCCAACGTGTTGTTGTTGTTGGTGGTTGGTAAAGATCAATGGTCTTCGCTTCAAAACAAACAAACCTCTGAACGAATGGACGAACATTACACGATGTGTTTGTGCCCTGTTTAGTACTGTTTCGATGCTGTACTAAAACTTTTTTGAAAAAGGAGTATATCTTGAATAGTTGAATGGTTTTAGCATAATTACTCATGTACAAGTGTGAGCAAAATGTTTGAAAATTAGTTTGCAAAACGGCAGTCATCCCTCTTTTAATGGCGCTTTAATGCGCATCAATGTTCTTGGATGGGAAATCTATGTGTTCCTCTGCTTCCCTCCGTTGACTCTTGTGGATCTCAACAACCAAATGGCTTCAAAAATGTTCTCTTAAGTGGTTTCCGTGTTGGATTTCTTTTTCGCTTTTTCTTGCACCCACAGTATAAAGGAATAAAAAATGCTTTACCACAGGAAACAATTCAAAAGACGCAGTACGTTAGGCTAATTTTAAACAACCACTTTTTTATATTATCGTAAATCAGATCGTAGGCCAGGAAAAATTGAAAACCACTAAGCCAGCGCGGATTTCCCTTGGTGTTGCGTGTGGTTTGTACAGGAACCACTCTGCAGTGTCATAAATTGAAGTTCATAATTCTTGGTTTAAGACTAGAGAATCCAACGAAAAAAAAAAGAAAGACTTCCCCTAATCAGTAGGGTAGATCCGATTCCGTTTCCAGAACAGCTGGGGAATTAAATATCCAATAAAAAATTGTTCTAAAAATAGCTACACAAATTTTTACCACCCGGAATAGATGAAGTTGTAAAGAATCGCTCTGTTTCCTCTCTTTGCTCTAGACCCACTCACGATGGTGCAGGAACTCCCGAACAACGTACCCGAAGAGCTCTACAATCTTACCCAGCTGGCCGATGTATCGATAGCGGCGGGTAAACTAAGCACCGGCAGCCCATCGCCATCGTACTACGAATCGTACTACCTGAACCAAGGCACGACCAAGCTATACAGTCCGATAAAATACAACATCCTACGCCACCACTGTGACTCATCTGCAAAAATGATCACCAACGCCGTCACACCGCACGCTGCCGGTCTTACGACCTCCGCTTATCACACCCTAAAACACACCGAGCCAACACATGCAATCTTACTCGAAGAGATCGATAAAGGCTGCGTCACAAAGCGTTCGCCTCTTTACCCTGGTCTAGCGGGTGAATCGATCACCAATCTGCACACACCATCCGAAAATGATGCACTGATGGTTGCTGTACCGGCAAAAAAGAAATGGACCAAAAAGTGGGAAATAATCCATGGTTCGGCAAGTCCGGGCGGTCCGATCGTTAATCAGCTGCAGCCGCAGCAGCAACAGCAACAATCGGAAGAACCCTTGTACATTGTTCGACCGTTACAGGTAGAGCAACCATTACCCGCTCCGCATGTATCACCCGAGTTGATACCGACCCTTTCCGTAGGTGATAACGAACGTTCGGGGCTAATCTACTATGCACCGACGATAAAACGTATCGACGATGGCGAAGATGATAAGGAGTGTCGGAAGGTGGGTGACGATAAGCAGATACAGCTGTACACTATAATAGGATGTCCTGAGCTTCAGGAACCCGTCAGTTGCTTCGGCAACGGCCCGCAGGCCACACCGGTAGCGCACACATTCAGCGGTTCATCGTCGTCGGAAGAATCGCAGGATTCGGGACCGGCGGAGAGCTATTCGCACAAGGTGTTTGATCGGAAAAAGTCCCGCAAGATCAGCACGGTCTCGTCCAGAAGTAGTGACAGTACGGTGAGTGTTGAACCGAGTGTACTTGAAGCGGATGGTACCGCCCAGGAGTTTATGGTCGTTCCACTGGAGGATTCGTCTGAATCGATGCTACGAAGCAGCAGTGAAGTTGAGGAACATCCGGATGATCACAGCATGAAGAGCAGCAGTGAGGAGACTGCAAATTCCCGCCCAGAGGATGTCCACCGGTGTCCCGAGTGTAACAAACGCTACTCGACGTCCTCTAATTTGGCAAGACATCGTCAAACGCACCGGTAAGATAGCGAGTCATGTGAAAATAAGATTTGCTTCCATTAATGACTTTTTATTCTCCAGTTCCCTAGAGGATCAGAAAGCTCGTCGATGTCCCTACTGCTCCAAGGTGTACGTTTCGATGCCGGCCTACTCGATGCACGTCCGTACGCACGATCAAGGCAGCAAGTGTCCAACCTGTGACAAACGCTTCTCCCGTCCCTGGTTGCTGCAGGGCCACATCCGCACACACACGGGCGAAAAGCCGTTCAAGTGTAACGTCTGCAGCAAAGCATTCGCCGACAAGTCTAACCTGCGAGCACACGTACAAACACACTCGAACACGAAACCGTACCAGTGTGGCCGGTGTGGTAAATCGTTTGCCCTCAAGTCCTATCTCTGCAAGCACGAAGATTCATCCTGTCTGAAGAACGATAAGCCACAGAAGGTACGGAAACCCACGTCTGGTGGACGAGCGCGACGTAAACCTTCCCGAAACGATCATACGGAAACGATCGCTCCTACACCGGTAACTTTGGAGGGAGGATCCGTATCAACTGTACCGGGAACCAGTAGTGCCAGCAACGGTGTGATGGAACACCGGACAATTCAACCGTCCGATACCCGTTATAACTATCCCTCCAACGTTCCCTTCAAAGATGTGCTTCGGGCAAAGATCCGAGAAGTTGTAGAGGACAACTGCAAACGAACGGCTCGTCTTCGAGCGGCCACAAATGGCACACTGCCGGGTAATGTCACCCGGGAGCCATCTCCGCCGAGCAATCGTATTAGTGTTATTCGAATGGCTGGTACTCCGGGAAGTTATGCCCTGGATGGGACAAAGATGTCCACCACCAGTAGTGCGGAGTACGCACAAAGCTACGCCGTGATTGCGTGAGGATAAGGAAATGATCCACTTTTTTTATCGTGTTTCGTGTTGATCTCTTGTGAAACTAAGTATTTCCCCATTTATTTTGGTTTTTGTTCTTGAAACTTCGGTGGTTGTTCAATTTTGGGTGCAGCAACCGGTGAGAGAAGAACTATTTATTTAGATACGATATTTTACAACGTACAAGGAGACATCTTTTTAGGAGTAGCATTAAGCATTTGTATACTACTAAATCAGGTAGATCATTAAGGAAACCTCCTTCTCCAATAAGACTCTCGTTTAAGTTCCTTAGCGTTAGTGTCGGTGAGCGTTGTCAATTAAGCTAAATGCAGCTAAATTCAAACAAAACAGCTACAATCCAAAGCAATAGTGTTAGGTTCTCTCGAGCAAGCGAACACGCAAGAGTGAGTCCATATACGAAATGGCTCACTCGCGAATCCGTTATGCATTTTGGGACAAAATTCGTTAAAACGAAAACGACCTCCAGTAATATTCCGGCTGTCGATTAGGATAAGGTTTATGGTTCGCTTACGGTAGGAAAAGCACTGCGAGTCGGTTTGCGTTAAAGTGAGTTTTAGTTTTTGTAGTACATAGATGTTTGACGACATTTTATGAACAGGACGAGAATGTTCTAGTCTGATTTTAATTTACTTTTGCACTACTTTTGCTGCACTGTTTGTTAAGGATTCATCTTATGCTGATCTGATTCACTGCACAATACAGTCAGTAAGTTGCGTTTTTGTTAGAATAAGATTTTAATTTTAAATTAATTATTTTAAAGTTCTAAAATTTATGTTTTATTTATTTATCTTTACACACTTGATTTTTTTTTACAAATCAATTTCATATCATTTGCATATTATTTTAATGACACAAAAGCTGAAGTGGTGGTGCTAGTAAGTAGGGTACGTGTAAGGTATGTACTATTACCTCTATACGGGACAGTACGTCAGGTGCTGGGAACGCTGCAATAAATGGTTTAGGTTTAGGATAAAATTCTTCTACTTGCAAAAGAATTTAGAATCGTAAGGAAACCCTTAAAATTGTGTTAAGAAAATCTTCTACGAAGTGATAGGACTGTTAGCAATGTAAGATTTATAAGACATTTACATGATAAGTGAATAAAAGATGTACAATTTGTAAGAAAACGTTGGTTCCTTTGTAGTTTTCTTAATATTCGAATTCTACGCTCTTAGCCCTAATGGCATAATAAGATTTCAAGATGCTGAAGGAGACAGTTGGGAGGGCCTTAAGAGAGTGACGAAGTTGAGCGCGAAAAGAGGGTGTTTCACTTTCACGACAGGACACCTCCAGGACAAGGTACCTAAAGTAGAAGAGATAATTAAGATGATCATTGATCTAGTAAAATGCTAGAACATTCTATTCCATCTTCAAGATCGTCTGCTTCTGCGTCTTGGCTTGCTCAGGGATGAGCACGTCGTGATGGCATGGACAGGTCGCCATTTTCAGTAAGTACGGACTGACGCTGCAGTCCACCATCGACGGCTGCATTGATCTCCAACAGGTTTGACTCCTGTGCCCAAACCAACGTATCCTTACGGCTTCGACTACCGTCAGGATATCTGCATCACCAAACACCTCAACTAGCTTGCCAATTCTCCTTCCCCACAGGCCCTGTTCGCACGCATCGCTATAGGACGTATCAGTATGCGATATATCGGTAACCTCGTGTGCTGTGGGAGTCTTCTGGATCGTAGGAGTTTGTGGAACCCATTTCCAGCCGATTTTCCTGAACAATGCACCTTCGGCTTGAGGTCACCACCACCGCCCATAGGTTAATCCGCCACTGATTCTCTCACGGCGTCCTGCTACGAGGAGGGCGGGCCTCTTATTCAGCTCGAGAAAGGAATCGTTTAAATATTGTGTGTGTGGCGTTTAACGCTGTGCCCAAACTGTTCACTTTTAATGTATCAAATTCCGCGCTTCGTTAACGTCTGCGTATTTACTGAAGCTAAGATATTTATTGGAAATTTATGTAGACGGATGAACAACCTTAAATAAATGGAATTAATGAAATAATTCAAAAAAGTCTCTCGACTCACGATTAAATCTCGCCGATAAGCAAAACGAGTAAATCTGCAGAATTTATGGTGTTTGAGATAGGCCTATGGTGTTGTTGAGTCAATTTAGTAGTTGGGTATTTTAGATTATCGATACTTATGATACTTTGTGAGTGACAAAACAAAAAGGAACTTCAATGCAGGTAAGTAGACAACAGGCAACCGAAATGCATTTGTCGTCAAATCTACAGCATCAAGAAGCATTGAAAACCTCTATAAACTAACATAATAAACCTAACGCTAGGTAGCATTAGCGGAACAACAGGGGCAACAACATTGGTTGAATGTCTTGTACTCCTCTCTATGATTAACTACAGTACTGGACAAAATAAATCATACGCGCAAAATAAAAACGCTTTTTTTCGGAGTATTTTCTTTATTTTTCAGATAAAAACGATGATTTATTGGGAAGAATTATTGTATTTTCATTAAAGTTTTAAGTATTGCAGAGAAAAAATATTAAAAATAGCTTTATATGCATACAAGAAGTTGTTATAGCCAACAGTTAGTTTTTAAGCATGGACAAAATAAATCATACACTTAAAAAAACATTTTTTTCTTGCCGTGATAATTAACTAACGTTCTTGCAGCATTGTAAAACTAGCAGCCCTGTTTCTTTTTTGACAGTTCTTTTACTGGAAAGCTAGTGGATCAAAATATTCCGTGGTATGAAAAGTGTAAAATGTCAGGAAAACAAATTTTGCTCGATGTGAGAAATCTGGTTATAAGCGATCGCAACAAAGGAATTGCTTTCCGTAAAATTGCTGAAAAGTATTCGATTTCTATTGGAGCTGTGCAGCATATCTGGAAAAAACACAAAACCTTTGGAATTGTGCTCAAATTATCTGGACAAGGACGTCATCGCGTAACGACCCGCCGTGATGATGCGAGAATAATTCGGATGGCGAACCCCTAAGTTGTCTTCCACGGAAATTAAGGAAACGATGAATCTTGCAAAACAAACGGAAGAGATTGGAATTTGCTAAAAAAGTACGCCGGGCTGATCATAGACTTTTGGAAAAGCGTTTTGTGGAGCGATGAGTGCAAGTATGAGATGTTTGGACAAAAACGTCGATCCGAGGAACTATACATTCAGAAGACGGTAAAGCATGGAGAATGAATGGGGAACATTATGGTTTGGGGATCATTTGCGTGGTCTGGAGTCGGAAGTTTGGTGAATATGAAGGGGATTTAGACCGCATATCTATATACGAGTATTAACTTGTTGAATGAAAATTTGGAGGATTCACTATTGAAAACTGGCCTAGAAACAAATTACATGTTTAAAAAAGACAACGACCCCAAAAATATGGCCAAAAAAAAACTGCGTTCTTCAAATCTAACCGAATTAAGATGCTCGAATGGCCACCCCAATCTTCAAGTCGGGAGATTGGATGCGATAAAAAATTTGTGTTGTTGTTTGAACGATAAAGTGGACAAAACATCAATCTCCAACCAAGACGGCTATTTTGATGTTTTGAAAACAGCGTGGGAGAAAATTGATCCAGAATATCTATCTCCAGAATAATAATCTGGTGTATGATTTATCCTCCTCATCCTTTCCTGAAAGATAGAATATATTTAGAAAGTCATGCGTAATTCTAATAACTTCACTTCTACAACATTATTGCCTGATAATAGGGCAACAACTTTCCTTAAGATAGCATTGTTGTAACTACTACATTGAAGGAAATATTGAGCTTGTAGAAAGAATAGTTAAAGCGTATGAATTATTTTGTCCAGTACTGTACGTTTCGGCGTGACTGCATGTATTAAATTTAGCCTGAAAATTTGATTTATTTGGTTGGTGTTAGCAGTAGCATATGTATAAAATTATTAAAAGATTAATTATTTCAATAATTGTTCGTATTTGTCAGACTGTCAACTGGCTTAGAAGAATTCTGCTTGGAATTCAACTGCACGATAATAACCCTATTTACTAGTTTACGACTTAAGCTACAAAATGATCTCATTGCTGAGTACAAACAAACAAAGCATTTGTAAGACAAACCCACGACGGAGAGAAAATTTTAGCCTACGATTTTTTTTTGGCGCTGCCTTTTATGTGATGCGAAATAGCGCTGAGTAAAGAGTGAGGGAAAAGCAACTCCACAATTCATCGCCGGTGGCGTCGTGTGTTCTTCTCTTGACCTTCAGATAGTTTAATGGCTTAAATTTAAAAAAAATCACAGAAAAGAAACACATACCTTTAAAGTAACTCTTCCCTAAACAAAGCAATAAACAGTGTAGACATTTAATTGCAGTTGATAAACTACAACCGGACAGTCGCACGATGCTTAGATGGTCAGGGTCTATGTCACTTGGCTGATGTGTTTCGCGAACCGGTTTGCCTAGCGCATCGTACACGCGGGCTAGCGAAACGGTTTTGAGTTCAAGTACACACCGACTGGCGCCACATTGGCTGAAGAAGTGCAAAAAGGGGCGAAATTACCCAAGCAAGAAGTGCATTGTGTGGTTTTTGCTTAGACTGATGCACCATGCACACATACACACATACACCGTTGCATTAGAAAGTGAAAGCGATTGCAGTTCAATTGCATCGCATGGGGCGCTTTTCCGTAGTCGCTTCAGTTTCGCACTGGCAGGCGTTGCGATGACTTCGGGCAACAACAACCAGCTGTCCGTGGACAAGTGCCCTTCCCGGTACGAGGCAAACGACACCGGTATCACACTGCCGGAAGTGCACCGTACGATCGCGCTACAGGAGCTGGGCGAAACGGACGAACGTCGGGAAGCGTCACTCGGTGCATTTCGCTCATGGATTGCCACCCACCCGCACATACGCAGATGTCGCACGGACGCACTGTTTCTGTTGCGTTTTTTGCGCGCCCGGGCATACGATCTGCAAGCGGCACAAGCCACCCTCGAGCGGTACCTAACGATGCGCCAGCTGTTTCGGATATGGTACGAAAATCTGGACCCGAACGATCGGTACATGCGCGAGCTGGTGGAGGATGTGCGTGGCTGTTTGCCGCTCGGGTTGGACCGCGCCGGACGGATGGTGGCACTGGTGAAAGTTCGTAGCTACGATGTGACACGTTTCAACTGCTACCATCTCGGACGGCTGCAGCACATGCTGTTCGAGGCGTTCTTCGACGATGTGGCGGTACAGATCGCGGGCGGAGTCGCTATCGTCGACTGTGACGGTGCTACCATGGGTCACTTTGTGTGCTTCAAGCTGTCGGACATTAGGAATTTCATGGACTGTCTGGCCCATGCACTGCCGGTGCGCGTGAAGGAGGTACACATTGTCCGGTTGCCCCGAATCGGGCAAGCCTTGGGGAATTTGGTGCTGAGCTTTGCGGCTGAAGAACTTCGAAAGCGTATTTTCGTGAGTAACGCGAGAGGACGTCCGAGCACCTGCACGCAAGATACAGAGCCCTTCATCAATGTATAATTTTTTGTGTCTTTCGTTTTTTTTTCGGGAAATAATTAGTTCCATGCCAGTATGGATGAGGTTTTGAAACACGTCGATCAGGACTTGTTGCCCTTAGAGTACGGTGGTAAGGCGTGCGCGGAGGAGATCACCAACAGCTTGAGGCAACGGTTAGCCAGCAAACGTGACACGCTACTACTGCTCGACCGTATGGAGATCGATGTTGAGCCGTACGCACACCTTTGGCGCCAATCGGACGAGGGTGACGTGGAGTTCGGCATGGAGATCGACTAGCCTGCGATGCTCACGCAAAAGAAAAACTACGCTCTAAACGTAAACGTCTCATCGGAGATTGATCTAGCGTGATGATGAGTTGCATAATGTAACATGCTTTAATGCACGTGATGCGGCAGCAGTGTGGTGCATTAATTACCGGAGGTGAGTGAGGCAGCTTGAGTAATCACACATTATGCATGTGTATGATCGTATCAGACTCGTGTCGAACTTATATCGGGCTGTACTTATTGATTAACACACTCTGGGTTAGGATGATTCTATTGGGTCAACGTTGGTAGTCGACGACCTGGAGCCTGAACTAATCGATCTTATAAGTTAGTTTAATATCTGCTTTTATGAGATTCATACCGCTACGTCATATAAGTGATCTTTTGTAATGGGTGCTTTTGGATGAATAAAAATTGTTTGAAAATATTGTCTAGAGGAATGAAAGAAATTAAACAGTTGTTTTTAAACAGTTCAATCACCTGTACCTGTATACCCCTTAGACATTGTATCTTCCCCAGCGCAACTGCAGCTGTTCGATGCATCTGTATAAACAAACGATAACAACTGACAGGGCGTACACCTTGTACAACTTGTAACGATACAACGCCTTACGCATAAATTGACGCCCATTCTAGCTATCTTCAAAGCTCCAGTTTTTGATCCAGATATAACATTCTGATCACCGAGCAATTAACTCCGATCATCATCATGTTAAGGGTTCAACGTTGTCGTTTGCGTGTGGGAATGTGTGCCTAGTACGCACGCTAAACGCACCGAGCCGAATGCAGTCGGGGACCTATCTAACCCGATCGATTAAACGCTTTCCTTGAGGCACACACTGCAGGGGCCACACGATAACCGCAGTGGCAATGCACAGTGTCTCGTGGCCTAGACAAGTACGATCCGATAGAACCCGTTCCCCCGGGGACGACGTATGTTGAGGCGTGTGTAAATGTGCGCGTGGTTGAAGATGTAACATTGATCGTTCGTTGAAGTTCAATGCTGTGCCGTTTATTCTCGCACTCGGTTGTGTTTGTGTGTGTGTGTGCATGATCAGTGGAGTAATCTAATAAAGTTTGCTGAAGTGTCTAACATGCTGTTTGCTTCTGATCTCACTCTCGCTAATGGAATTAATCGTTTGAACCAGCGAAGGCGCTAGTAAAGGACAGAGTAATGAGCTTGAGGCTGAAGCTGGGTTTAAGATGAATGTTACACACAAGCCGCGTTTAGCCGGAGCGCCAGTTTCAGTGTCGAGCGAGAGCGTAAAGTGACTACAACGAACCAACGAGGATGGCATCACCTGCGACATCGACCAGCTACTCCATCGAGAAGCGTCCGGCAAGTTACGAGCCCTACGAGTTTACACTGCCCGATCTGTATCGTACCATAGCTAAAGAGGAACTCCGGGAGGATGATGAAATTCGAGAGCAATCGTTGGCGCAGATGCGGGACTGGATTGCCAAACATCCGTACATTCGCAAGTGTCGTACGGATGCAGCGTTCCTTTTGCGATTCTTGCGCTTTCGGAAGTACTCGGTACCGATGGCGTGTGATGCTTTAGAGCGATACCTTGCGATGCGTGAAACATTCCCCTCGTGGTTCAAGCAGCTGGATTGCAACGAACCGAAGATGCGTGAAATACTCGAGGACGGTGTGTTTACGAAGCTTGGCCAAGATGCGGACGGTCGGACGGTGATATTGTTTCGCGTGAAGCTGCTGAACGTGGACAAATTTGGTCCGGTCGAGCAGGGCCGGATGATGGCACTGTTGGTCGAATCGCTGCTCGAATGGGAAGAGCTACAGATCGGTGGTTTTCGGGTGATGCTCGACTTTACCGATACCGTCATGAAGCACTACGGTCTGTGGGGTGTAACGGATATGAAGATCTTTATGGATGCGATCAACCGCTCGTATCCGATCCGGTTCCGGGAAATTAATGGTGCAAAGTTTCCAAAGTTTGCCGTTTCGATCCTGAACCTACTGCTTACGTTTGCGAGTTCCAAGCTGAAGGAGAGAATCATTGTAGGTGGATGAACTAAGTGGGTGTGGAGTGATTTTTTGCGTTCTAATTTGTCTCATTTACTGCCACAGTGTCATAACACAGTGCTGGAGATGAAGGGAAAGTTCGAAAAGACGCTTCTGCCCAAAGAGTACGGTGGAGAGCTAGATACGGATGAGCTGAGACGTAAGTTTATCAAACATCTCGAGGATCGTCGTAGTGTGATACTGGCGCTGGATGATATGGACATCGATGTGGCACACTATTCATCGCTCTGGCATCAGACTAACATGGTGGAAAATGAGGTTGAAGGTGGTGTGGCCGGCAGTTTTCGTAAGCTTAATGTTGATTGATTACATTAAAGTTTTTTTTTCTTAAATAAATGTAAGCTTAGTGTTCTAGTGGAATGTGAGATAAATCAGTGTTCAAGTGGCATACGGTTTATTGGATCCAATAAAACTCAATTTACTCAATAATTTTAGTAAAAAAATTCTTCTCATAATTTCCACAGTGAACTATTAAGATTTTGGAAGGTATGACATACCCTCAGAATACTGCATTGCACATCTCTCATACTATCCATTTGGCTCCAATTCGTCCGAGGAGTCCTTAGTCCACACTAAGGGGTTTGGCTCCAATTCGTCCGAAGAGTCCTTAGTCCACACTAAGAGGTGGCCTGGTGATATAAGCGACAACGGCGCCAGCCTTTACATGGCAGGTCCGGGATTCAATCTACATTCGGATCATTGATGACCATCGCCTTTTGATAACAGGCGTGGCCTGTCATGTGTGACTGAATTTCCAAGGCACATACTCGAACAAGTCAATGTCTTAACTCTAGTGGAAGTATCATACAAGAGATAATTCCTTCCATAAGATGATTCATGTAATGTTCTCCCAAGCTCTGTAAAATTTATAGTGCGTGACAAACGACTCTAATAATTTTTTAAAGATTTATTTGCTTGTAATTTATTAATTTCATCATTCCAAACGTCTTAAAATTGTTTGATTAAAATAAAAGTGTAGCCACATACTACCAGATTTTTAATTCCCCTTGAGCTTGAGTCCGATCGTTTTACTCCCAACATGATCTGCGCTCATTAACATAAAGCTACAACTCACGTGTATTACTCACGCCCAGTGGCGCATTGATATTAATTATCGTGTGAACAACTGGTTTGCGGTCGATACCAACAATCACGGCAGATGATGTGCAAATGCTTCAGTAGCGATTCAACCGCGAGCTAAGCAACAGCATTCTGAAAAAGTATGGAAAAGCAATATTCGGTGGAAAAGTGTCCAGCAAGCTACGATCGGTATGAGTTTACTCTGCCCGATCTGTATCGTACCATAGCTAAAGAGGAACTCCGGGAAGATGACGAAATACGTGAGCAATCATTGGTGCAAATGCGCGACTGGATTGCCAAACATCCGTACATTCGCAAGTGTCGTACGGACGCAGCGTTCCTTTTGCGATTCTTGCGCTTTCGGAAGTACTCGGTACCGATGGCTTGCGAGGCACTGGAGCGCTATCTGGCCATGCGTCAAACATTCCCAGAGTGGTTTAAAAAACTTGACTGCAACGAACCAGCCATGAAAGAAATGCTGAAAGATGTAGTGTTTACCAAGTTCGGTGAAGATGCAGACGGTCGTACGGTGATCCTGTTCCGATTTGCAAGATTTAATGTGGAAAAGTTTACTGCCCTGCAGGAGGGACGATTTACGGTGCTGTTGATCGAGACACTGCTCGAATGGGAAGAGCTACAGATTGGTGGTTTTCGAGTGTTTGTCGACTACACGGATTCGGTGCTAAAGCATTACGGAATTTGGGGTATTTCGGACATGAGGATCTTTATGGATGCGATCAACCGTTCGTACCCGATCAGGATCCGTGAAATTCATGGCGCAAAGTTTCCAAAGTTTGCCATATCGCTGCTCAATCTGATGCTTTCGTTTGCGAGCCCCAAGCTGAAGGAACGCATTAAAGTGAGTGTACTACATCATAGGAAAGGAGGAGGAGAATTTGACCGTCAAATAAAACTGCTATAAAATTCCTTTCAGTGTCACGACAGCGTTCAGGAGATGGCAAAACAATGCGATCCATCATTACAGCCGTCCGAGTGGGGAGGCCAGTGTAATCTGGAGGAATTAAATCAAAAGTTTATGAAGCACTTGGAAGATCGGCGAGAGGTGATGCTGGCCCTGGATGAGATGGACATCGATACGGCGCATTATACAGCCCTGTGGAAGTACACCTCAGCATCCGACAGTGAAATAGATAGTGGTGCGATGGGCAGCTTTCGACAGCTTGGCGTAGATTAATCAACATGATTTCCTTGGTTTGGTGGCATTGTAAATTATAATTTAAATAATACTGCTTGTTAACAACAAATATGTTTCTATCTAAATCAATGATTTTAGTGTAGTCTTTTCCATGTTATTTCACATAAAATTTTGCACAATAATACATATCCTTTAGGTTGTAGAAGAAAAACTTACAGTAATATAATAATTATTGTACTATTAGCATATCTAATACTAGTACCTGTTAACACGTAATAAAACAAAAGGTTTAATTTGAATATTTGTGGAAGGTTGTTCCAATTACTGAACTACGTGGAAAAGCTCAATGATAAACTTTTATTTGATCTTGCTGTATCTATATTCTGTAAAGCAAATAATTTGAAGGTGAAATAGAGTTCAAGTAAATATGTGTTTCCAACCGAGTATGCCCGGGATAAGGCAAACGACAGGAAGGAAATGCCCTGTGACATTTTTGTAAAAAATAATTCGCATTGTTCAGGGGAATCGTGCCTACTACGGCCTACTACCGTCTGCCGAGATCCAGAAGACTTCGAGACGTCGCGAAATGTGAGATATATCGCACACTGATTCGCCCGGTGGTCCTATATGGCCACGAGTCGGAGATCAGGTGCCTACATGGAAGGGAAGCTGCAGCCAGATTTCGAGTTTTCTGGAGATCTATTGTTGACCGTTTCCTTTTTTTTTTAATTTCAGCTGCAAATATTCTTTCCTAAAAGAACTGTATCTTAACCAGCACATAAAATAAAAGGGGCTCTCATTTTAGAATTTTAAAGCACCAAAAAATAATCTGGAAATCTATTATTTGTTTATTTATTTACAATTGATTATGACGGTCCAGAGCCATATTGCCAACACCGCTTGTGTTGAATAAATTTTACAATCTTATTGGTAAGGTATTTACTCCTTATTCTCTGCCTTATCCCGGGCATACTCGGTTGTGGATGGGTGGGTAGTTCATGGTTGATGTCCAGTCCTATTTTGACTGCTGCATGTTGGCTGTTCAGATGGGTGTAATTGTGGTTGGTCCGGTACTATTGTTGTGGCTATTGTGAAGGTTGGTTAATTGTTCTGGAAATGTATTAGATGATTTTGAAAATGAAAGAAAAAAAGAAAAATGAAATAAATTATGACATAAAATTAAACAATTAATAGGACCATTCGGCGCACGCCGTCATACTTAAAATAAATAAAAAATAAATAAATAATTATTTGGATAATCAATTAGCACTCTGATCTTTATGGTTGTACTGTGCAATGATGTACTAATCGTGATCGCTCCAATACTGTCTAGATAACAGTCTTCACATTACAGAACCGGAGTTCAAATTCTATTCCGACTGTTCCTCCGTATAGTGAACTGACTAGTCGGTCATTTGGCCAGGAAGAAGAAAAAGAAGAAGGAGAAGAAGATTCGAATGTACCGAAAAAGATCAAGCATCATCGTTTAGGATACTTATTGATTATACGTAGAAGAATAGTCAGTTCTTACGACGGAGGATGTTGACTGCGGTGAAAATGGGATGCCACAATATAACGTACGCAACGACACGCCAAAATATAAATGTAGTTTTCAAAAATCATACAAGTATAAAAAGAAAAAAGTCATCCATCAAATCAAACATCGCTCGAAAAATCGATCGAATAACTAGGTAAAAAATGTTGCTGATTGCGGTGATCATTTACAGGGCGTTCAGGATAATTTTGACAGTCACCTACGGAGAAAGAAAAAAAAATTTATGGCAAGATTAATCATCGGGGAATTTTGTTTTGTTTTAGAAATAGTAGCTTACCATGTATTTTATTCATTTTATTCAAAATATCCGCCCTCGGCTTCTATTACGGCCTCCACCCGTCTCCGGAACCGGGAACAAGCCCTGGCGACAGTTTCGCCAGGGCTTGTCCAGAGTCCAGGGTCCGGGTCCGCAAAAACGGACCTGATTTTCGTCATCGGCTCCGCCTTGATGTTGCTGGAGATTCTGTTGGTGTCCCGTTCCACCGCGCCCCACACGAAATAATCCATTGGAATAAGATCCGGAGAGCTGGGAGGCCACACATTCGGCGCGGTGAAGTCGTTGAAATTGGCCGCCAACCACTTTATCGTTTTGGAGGCTGTATGGCACGGAGCGGAATCCTGCTGGAACACGTACGGTCTGCCGTTGGCCACTCTCGTGATCAAAGGCTTTACGACGGTGTCCAGCATGGAAATGTACCCGTCCGCGTTCAGCCTCAGCCCCTGCTCGTAAAAGTGGGGCGGCATCACGTCCCCTTCCGATGACACGCAGGAAAACACCATCACCGTCTGGGGGAACTTGGTTTGCGGCACCCGTGGCACGTCCGCCGGGCAGTAAGCCAGCCACCGGTTGTTCTGGGTGTTAACCGTGTCGGCGGTTGTCGCGTCCGGCGCGGATCATCATGATGCATGTGATCCGTTTCCACAATTTACTCTTTTTTGCCATTTTTTTATCACGGGATGTTTTTGCTGCTTGTTTCGTACACTTTTAGCTGTCGAATGACGTATTGTTTGTTTTCCTATGCCAACTCCATCACGAGTTATAAACAAAAATGTAACTGTCAAAATTATCCTGAACGCCCTTCAAAGAAGTCAGAGGTGTGCTCCGTTGTTCTAATTAGTCGAATTCGGAGGCATCATCCGGTCTCAAACCGTTGAACGGAACAAGTGCAAGGCTCAAGACAACAGAGAGAAACTCAACCCAGTGTTCGGATGGGATTTGATCCATGCTCCTAACGTGCGAAGACCGGCGCTTCTGTTGCTTCTACCACCGTACCGCCCAAACCGCCCATGATCAAACATCATGTAATTCAATCGATTAGCATTCAATGAAGGCAGTACAAATAAGCTTGAGACTCCACCTTCGATTAGGTAATGTAATAATTACAGACTATCAAGATAGAGGTAGTGTGCGTGGGAAACGGATGCCGATTATAAACTCAGTTACACAATACCAAACACGGTTTTGCTTGAGGTGTGTTTTTTTTTAACGAATCAAATTTAAACATCTAACCAGTAAAGTGTGATATTCAATTTCAAAATAAAACAATAAAATAGCAACAATTTCATACAGTTTATCAGGAGTAGTTTGGCAGTTACTTAAACCGAAGGTGTCTCGATCGCCAGCGCTGCATTGTGCTCATCCCAAATCGGTGCATAGTAATCGTAATCGATCTCCATCCGATCCAGCCCAAGGATGATATCCCGTTGCTGTTCGATGCGTTTCCACACTGCCGGATTAACGTCGCCATCCAGATCTACATTACCGCCGTAACCTTTCGGTGCTATCGAAGGTTCGAAGTGTTTCTCCATATCGGCCACATTGGCGTAGCACTGTGAATGAGGAAAAAGTGTACGTAAAATAAGTATCCCACTGTTGATAGGCTCAACCAACTACACTCACATTGATTTGCTCTCTTATCTTCGGGTTGGTGAAGGACAGAATCTTCTCGATTATCGGCAAGGCTTTCTTCGGAAGCTTGGCAGCGTGCGTATCGTGATAACGTACCGGGTACCAGCGCGTGTAAGCTTCAATCACCAGTTTCAGCTCCGAAGTTCCCCACTTTTCGAACAGCTTCAAGTCTATATCGGTGTAGTCCACCATCACCTGTAGGCCACCGATTTGTACCTCCTCCCATTCGAGCATAGCCTCAATCAGCAGTGCAATAAACATACCACCGTACGGTGGTTCGAACAACTCCGGAAGAAAGCGTGCCATGCGGAAAAACACTACCGTGCGGCCATTACTATCCTGGCCGACAATCGACGTAGCACCAGCCATGAACAATTCCTTCATCTTCTCACTGCCACTGTCGAGCTTCTTGAACCAGCTCGGATACATTTCACGCATCGTCAGATAGCGCTCCAGTGCTTCGCAAGCCATCGGTACAGAAAATTGGCGGAAGCGCAGGAACCGTAGCAGGAATTTTGCATCCGTACGGCACTTGCGGATGTGAGGATTGTTCGCGATCCAGAGACGCATTTCTGCGAGGGCTTTCTCACGAACCACCTCATCCTCACGGAGCTCCTCCTTGGCGACCTCACGATACACCTCCGGTAGGGTGAACTTGTACTCGTCGTACTGCTTCACGTTCTTATCCACGGGATAGGCCGCAAACTTCGACATGTTTTAATGATGCTGTACACTGACCTGGCTGCGATGTAACTCGTGTGTTGCCCGAAACGGAACTGAGCAAATGGTTCTATCGCACCTGGTATTACATTGAGGTTTTAGGACCGATCCTCAAAAAAAAAAAACCGTTGACCCAATGACCGGGGAGGGTAGACTGCGATTGTGGCCTCCATGTGGGGATGTTTTGGAGTGCATTGCAAAAGTTCACTGATCACTGTTATCAATGTAGGTGCATTTTTGTTTTCGTCTGGCATTTCTTTTTATTTTTTTTTATTTATGCACACAAATTGCTGCTGCTTTAATTCGATTGAGGCAATTGAGGTCTTTCTTATAGTCAGTTGCATATTGTTTCACTAAAGCATAGAATGTTGAGATGCTGTCAATGTGTAAAGCTGGGTTCCGCTTTCAGCACTGATAGCGCCGTTTGGTAATCCTGCAATTCCAGGAACAGCGCAGCATCAAATATGTAAACAAGCGCATTGCTTACTTACTTTATCGCTGCACTGATAAGTTGTGCAGTTGGTACGCACGGTCTTTTGTTTTCCAGCTCAAAACTGCAAAAGATAGTCTGCACATCGACCATTAATTACCAACGAGACGACAGTTTCTCTGAGCCTTTGGCCGTGTTCAGTTGTTCCGGAAGTATGACATCCCAACAACTTCCCTACCCGGTGGATAAGCGTCCCAGCGTGTACGATGAGTACAAGTTCACCCTACCGGATCTGTATCGTGAAGTGGCCAAGGAGGCACTCGGAGAGGATGAGGTGGTTCGTGAGAAAGCCCTCGCAGAAATGCGTCACTGGATTGCGGAAAACCCGTACATCTTCAAGTGTCGTACGGATGCAAAGTTCTTGCTGCGGTTTCTCCGCTTCCGTCAGTTCTCCGTACCGCTGGCTTGCGAGGCGCTGGAGCGCTATCTGACCGTTCGAGAGCTTTATCCGAGCTGGTTCAAGAACCTGGACTGTACTGAATCCGGCATAAAGGATATACTAAAAAATGATCCATTTACATACCTCGGTCAAGATGGAGCAGGCCGTGCAGTTATTCTGATCCGATTTGGACGATTTCATGGCGACAAACAATGCACCATCCATGAAGCACGAGTTATGGCGATAGTCCTGGAAACTGTGCTCGAATGGGAAGAGTTCCAGATCGGTGGCTGTCAGGTGTTCATCGACTATCGAGACTCCACCGTTAGTAACTTTGAAAAGTGGAGCTTAAGCGAGTTGAAAATCATTATGGATGTGTACAGTCGATCGTATCCGGTGCGCTATGGAGAAATCCATGCGGCAGAGCTGCCAAAGTTTGCTGTTCCTGTTATTGAATCGCTTCTCTCCTTCACAAACCCAAAGTTGCACGAAAAGATCAGAGTAAAGATCAATCGGTTTAGGTCACGAAAGCGGTATGTTTTTTTTTTCTCTGAACAATTCGCTTTTTTGTTAACTTTCAGTGCCACTCATCGATCGACGAGTTTGAGAAGCTTATGGAACTTTCGTACAAACCGAAAACGTACGGTGGAACAGTCGATTTGGACGAACTGAATCGTGAATTCCGCAAGCGTATTGAAGATCAGCGACAGATCGTTCTCGGGCTTGACGGAATGGAGATCGATGTGGAACATTATGCAGCGTTGTGGGACAAGGAGGATGATACAGCCGAGGAAGATTCGGTTGATGTAAATGTGACTGGAGCCATGCTGGAGCAGCTAAACATTAAATGAAGCTTGTTGAAAACGTATTACAGATAACAGAAATTTTTTGGCTAAATTTTAGTATTAAACAAAACAACAAAAATTAGTTGAGCATTTTACACAATTTTACTAAGCAATACGGCCAGGCCATCATACATGAATAAAAATATAAACATTAGCTAAATCCACTTGTTGTTTTTTTTTCAAATATTAAATGTATTACTTAATATTAAATTATTACCCTTGGTTGAGTCATGAGAAAAATTCAAATACTGCAATCACTATAGAACACAATATATTACTGTCTTGTAGTCTTCTGGAACTTTGAGACCTTTTGTGGACAATATGGCTGCTTACAGGCAGAGACCATTTGCTGACGCATCTGGGCAATTTTTGACGAAAGCTGAAGTTTGTCGTAAGGGGAGATGTTTTAAGTGCAAGTTGAATCATTTTTAAGAACATACTTAACAAAATGTTCTTCATTCACTACCATGCTCAATACAAAATACTCATATTAAATACATCCGAACAATCGGCTATTACATTATAAAAATTTCAATTGAGTGAACCTTAAATGATAACTATGATAAGAATTCAACGATCTTATTATTTTCGCTAGAATGGCCTAGCCATATGTCTGTCCATTTAATTTCCCATCACAGCCGAAAAAGAACGTTTAAATCACATTTTTCACGATCCTTCTCGCTTTAGTGCAAAGCAATGATGAACTTCGCCACTGATAAGCTTCGCTGTGGTCTCGTTTGCAATTATCATGCCATTTGTTCCATCTGGAGGTTAAACTGATAGCGCTTTCTCTTAATTTCAGACGGTTCATGAATTTACTTCTAAACGCTTTCGGAACAACACCGAACAGTTCCGTCTGTACCTTGACCAGGTAGAGTGTACTACTGGTTGAATCGCGAAAATGGCTCCAATCCTCGCTTCCTATTCAGTTGATAAGTGCCCCAAGGTGTACGAGGAGTACAAGTTCACCCTACCGGATCTGTATCGTGAAGTGGCCAAAGAGGAACTTCGTGAGGATGAGGTGGTTCGTGAGAAAGCCCTCGCAGAAATGCGTCACTGGATTGCGGAAAACCCGTACATCTTCAAGTGTCGTACGGATGCAAAGTTCTTGCTGCGCTTTCTCCGCTTCCGTCAGTTCTCCGTACCGCTGGCTTGCGAGGCACTGGAGCGCTATCTGACCGTTCGGGAGCTGTTTCCGAGCTGGTTCAAGAACCTGGACTGTTCTGAGCCCATCATGAAAGAAATATTGGAGAACGACCCATTCACCTACCTCGGTCAAGATGGAGCAGGCCGTGCAGTGTTTTTGGCACGGTTTGGACGATTTCATGGCGACAAACACAGCGCTATCCACGATTCACGAGTTATGGCACTAGTCCTGGAAACTGTTCTCGAATGGGAAGAGTTCCAGATCGGTGGCTGTCAGGTGTTTATAGACTATCGTGATTCCACGCTTAGTAGCTTTGAAAAGTGGAGCTTAAGCGAGTTGAAAATCATTATGGATGTGTACAGTCGATCGTATCCGGTTCGGTATAGCGAGATCCATGCGGCAAAGCTGCCAAAGTTTGCTGTTCCTGTTATTACATCGGTTCTCTCGTTTACAAATCCAAAGCTTCGTGAAAAAATCAGAGTAAGAATCGATCAGTTTAGGTCATGAAAGTGGCATACAAAAAATTATCAATTTGCTTTTGTTTTGCAAATATTTAGTGCTACTCATCAATTGCGGAACTGGAAAAGCTTATGGAACCTTCAAACAAACCGACAACGTACGGTGGAACAGTCGATTTGGATGAGCTGAATCGTGAATTCCGCAAGCGTATTGAAGATCAGCGACAGATTGTTCTCGGGCTCGATGGAACGGAGATCGATGTGGAACATTATGCAGCGTTGTGGGACAAGGAGGAAGTTTCGGTTGAGGAAGATGTGACTGGAGCCATGCTGGAGCAGCTAAACATTAAATGAGAGTTGTTGAATTGCAGATGAAAAAATAACTTTCAAAATTGTTATATTAAATAAAACAATAAATGTTTTGAAGCTATTGCTACTTTTAACGAACAAACTGTGTTGTCTTAAGTGAATTTAATAAAATATTAGAAACAGAACATTATTTTACATGCTACAGAAAGAACCAATTTGAAATTAATATTTCCTTCGGTTTAGTTGGGGTAAAAAAATAAATTACAATTTTTTTTCTAATAAAATCATTTGAAAACTACTATAGACGAAGGTTTGCAATATCATATAGAGTATTATATATCATATATCACATAAATGAATTTTACACTCAGTTAGTTATCGTTTGTGAAATTTCCGCCAAGCGTTTGAAGCTTTCCTGCCAACCGGCCAAATGTACAAACTCTTCAAATAGTTGGTAGAATTCGCATTTTTATTTTTACAACACATTTAACAGATTAATATTCACACAAATATTTTAACATAGGTTTCAACCCTTATTTCTATGGCCACCTGCTCCGGGTAGGTCATACTTTATGTATAGGAGTTTGCCTTTTCCCGGATAAAAAAGCTAATTACTTTTGATCTGCTCTTCATATTTGCTTGAAAATTTCAAGAAATATGAGACTATTTATTGTTCAACAAATAAAAGTTAGTTTATTATTTTTAATAAATCCTTGTGATTGAATCTCTTCTAAAACATGCTCCCGGCACAAAAATATAATACGATCATTATGAGATATTTGAAGTCGTATCCTAATTCTATTACATTACCCAACAAAAGATTTGCATTAGATTTTTTTTACGGGTGATTTAAACAAAACAAAAAGGTTTTACAACACAACGATAGCCAATTTTCAAAGATAACCCCTGGGTAGTGATCAATAGTTTATCATAGGTATTACTGCTTTGGAAGTGAAAAATAAAAGAAAGAAGATTTGTTTTAAATTCTTTCATTTTTAAAAATGGACAGCAAATAGTCTCGTCTTTCCTAAAAAATGTCATGCAAATAAGACGAGCAGATCAAGAGACACAATCTTTGTAATACGACAAAATACAAACACTAATTCAAAATATGTGATCGACCCGTGTAGGTGTTTGAAGAATATACGGGAATAAATTGAAAATTTAATTAACAGTCTATTTTAAAAAAATACAAAAACCTGGTTTTGCGTTATATGATAGGAAAACTGTTTTTACAAATCAGGTAAGGAGGTCATTGAAGTAAAGATTTACACAAAACAAATATTGGAAAAGTGGTTCTACTTAGTACTTTTTTAAACCGATGCTGACTGAAAAATTTTGCGGCCACGTTGCAGCCACTTCCCCTCAATGAGGTCAAAATTACATTATATGATTGCAAAGTTCCACCACGGGCATACAATACTCCACTATCTACTTAGAATTTTCTCTTAAGTGGTTCTACAAGTCTGTGATGTCTCGAAACCCTGTATAATCGATTAAAAATAACTGTTTAATTTTCATTTGAGTAAACATAAACAAATTATTATTGAAATTAAAAAAAAAAAACAATGTCTCATTTTACACTAGAACTACCGGACCAGTAATTGAGTCATTTTAACTGGCCCCGCACATTTCAACTGGATTTATTTTTTTATAATTAAACAGGATTTGCCGATGTTTGATCATCAGTCATTTTGATTGGTGGTTTGTGGAACGATGAACAGCACATTTCAATGCGCAATTCTCACAAAAAAACGTGATTTCGTATAACCAATAGACGTATTCCTTCCAATAAATTATAGTTTAACAATATTATGAGTAACAAGGCTGATGCTTTGATCATATTGCTGCAAAGGATTTGAATTTTCGAGGTTGCAACACAACAGGATAAACTACTGAGTTGTTCTGTTTGATTTTGTTTATTTGGTTTTTTAATGCTAGTGCAAGAAACAACCAATCGAATGTGCATTAAGCCAAGTATACAAACTTAAAGAAATATGAAAATGTTAATGAATATGTGTAAAATGAAAAGTGTAAATTTCCCATTACAACAGAAGAAGAACTGTTTCATCACTTTCTTCCCGATCCTTCCCGATTTTGTGCCAAGCATCACTGATAAGCTCCAGTGTGATCTCGTTTGCAATTATCATGCCATTTGTTCCATCTGGAGGTTAAACTGATAGCGCTTTCTCTTAATTTCAGACGGTTCATGAATTTACTTCTAAACGCTTTCGGAACAACACCGAACAGTTCCGTCTGTACCTTGACCAGGTAGAGTGTACTACTGGTTGAATCGCGAAAATGGCTCCTATCCTCGCTTCCTATTCAGTTGATAAGTGTCCCAAGGTGTACGAGGAGTACAAGTTCACCCTACCGGATCTGTATCGTGAACTGGCCAAAGAGGAACTTCGTGAGGATGAGGTGGTTCGTGAGAAAGCCCTCGCAGAAATGCGTCACTGGATTGCGGAAAACCCGTACATCTTCAAGTGTCGTACGGATGCAAAGTTCTTGCTGCGCTTTCTCCGCTTCCGTCAGTTCTCCGTACCGCTGGCTTGCGAGGCACTGGAGCGCTATCTGACCGTTCGGGAGCTGTATCCGAGCTGGTTCAAGAACCTGGACTGTTCTGAACCGGTCATGAAGGAAATTTTTCACAACGGACCATTCATCTTGCTCGGTTGGGATACGGCTGGACGAATGGTGGGATTTTCCCGGTTCGCTAGATTCGACGGGCAGAGCCACAGTCCCTACCAGGATGGTCGTTTTATGGCGCTCGTTATGGAGACGATGCTGGAGAGCGAAGAGTTCCAGATCGGTGGTTGTCATGTTTTGATCGACTTCCTAGATAGCACCGTAAGAAATTTCGAAAAATGGAGTACGACCGATTTGAAAATCATGATGGAGGCGTACAGTCACTCGTACCCGGTACGCTACGGGGACATTCATGCGGCAGCGCTGCCAAAGTTTGCCGCACCCGTGATCGATACGTTCCTGTCGTTCGCGAATCCGAAGATGCGTGAGAAAATCAATGTAAGTATTTGTGGGCATTTCCGTACTTTCCATGAATTGTATAAACTCTTACTAACTGGTTTGCTTTTGGTTGATAGTGCTATTCTTCGACTGAGGAAATTGAGAAATATTTCGAAACTCCACTAAAACCGGCATTGTACGGTGGAACAGTGGATTTGGAAGAAGCGAATCGTGACCTGTGGAAGCGTTTCGAGGAACAGCGCGAAGTAGTGCTCGGACTTGATCGTATGGAGATCGATTTGGATTACTACGCTTCTCGGTGGAACTTTGAAGGAAATACACCGGATGAGATTGCAGCCGGCGCCATGTTTAATCGTCTAAACATGGCCTAAACGATCAATCATTGGACGAGGCTTTAAAAGGACTTCTTCAAATCCTCACTCAACAGATGATTTGAATTTACAATAAAAAATATTTCCAAAAAAATATTGCAATAAATTCACATTCTAATCCGTTTGTTCCGTGCTGTTGTGACTGAGATAAATTCAAATCAAACTTCTCTCTCCAGATCTGCCGCAGATTCGGTTCACATTTTGTGCACTCTGTTTGCGCTCTGTCTATGTTAAAGCTGAACCTACATGAAGGTCAGCGTAGAGTTGTATCTGGTTGCGCAATGCCAGCGTGTAAGCGTGTTACTAGTGATCCAACGATACGATCGCATCAGTTTCCGTTTGACGGTCTCAGCGTAAGGTTCACACCCTCTGTTCGCTGTACAGATCGTTCGTGCACTAGAACATGGCCACGGTACAGAAGGTGGACAAGTGTCCGGAAAAGTATGACACATATGCACCCGTAGCCTCGGAACTGCACCGTCAGATTGCACAGGATGAGTTACGTGAAGATCGAACGATCGTCGAACAAGCGTTACAGCAGATGCGTGACTGGATTGCCAAAAATCCGGCCATCCTTTCGTGCCGCACCGATGCAAATTTTCTATTGCGGTTCCTGCGTGTGCGTAAATTTTCCCATCTGGCCGCGTGTGAAACGTTGGAGCGTTATCTTGCCGTCCGACAGCGATATCCGGCCTGGTACAGCAAGCTAGATACTGCCGAACCGTGGGTAAAGGATGTGATCGATTGTGAGTTTATAGTGCCCCTGGGACGTGACGATCTCGGACGGATTGTGTATCTGATCCGGTACGCTAACCTGGACATCGACCGGTTCGGAGTGACGGACCAGGTGCGTTTCTTTACGATGGTGTTTGAAGCCATTTTCGCCAACGAACTCAACCAGATAGCGGGCATCGTGTGCATCCTCGACGATACAAACGTTTCGATGCGTGCCTTTGCCCAGTGGTCGTTGACGGATGTTAAAAACTACATCGATTGTGTGATGAAAGTGTTTCCGGTTAGGGTGAAGGAGGTACACGTGGTCAATTTGCCACTGTTCGGTGCAACGGTTGGTGAATGGGTTTTGAGTTGCTGCAGTGAGAAGTTGAGAAATCGATTCAGGGTAAGTGGATGAACGTTGCCCTTATTGACAAAATCTGCTTATTAAGGCAAATCCTTAATAGTGATTATGAAGGCAATTTTGTCAAAAGAAGCGCGACCCATACCGGTAATGAAAGCAGTGATTGAATCTTTTAAATCTCCCTTTTCCGATCTTAGTGTTACCGCTCGGTAGAGGAGTTTATCGGCAAAACGAGTCTACTATCATTGATGCCCAAGGAATACGGTGGCAAGCAGGAAGCGGCAGATTTGAAGCGAAAGCTCAAGGAAGAGCTGGATCATTACAGGAACGTTATACTGGCATTGGACGATATGAAGCTAGACGAGAAGCGGAGTGCAGCGTGGAAAAGTCAAAATACTGATGCTGGAATGATTGGAAGCTTCCGAAAATTGGACGTCGATTAACTTAAGGTCTTCCACGATAATGGTCGTTAAATGCATTTCTATGTTGAAAATTTGCAATGCATCTCGAATAGCGCGCAGTCTTGCCTTGAAACTTCTCGACTTTGATTTGTTGTTGACCTGCAAACGGCAAAGGCAAGTTTAATGCGCTTGTACGTACCAAGGACAAAGCGGCTGGTAGGCGTTAGGTAAACAGGTTTCTATACGACTCGCATGTAATGAAGGTAGTAATGTAGAATTAGTGCAACTAAGGTACGTACGCTAATTATAATTGTCGAACCGTCCATCCGGCAGACCACAAAGATCACTTTGATCTTTGCTATTTCTGTGTATACTATTCAATTGAGCAGCAAAAAAAATATACAAAGTTGGAATTTATATACATTTATTATGCTTGTAAAAGATGTGATAAAATTTGTTCAATTGTTCTGCTTAATTTCCTGCACCGCATTCGACTGCGTCAGCGTGTTATCCTCGTACGTTTCCAGCACATCCGCCAAATGCTCGTTATCACGCGGCTTCTTAAACTGTCGCTTCTTGTTCGCCAACTTTTTGCGCTTCGGCAGCAACGGTTTCTTCGGACCATGATCTTGCATCGACCGGATGCCCTGCTTCTCCAGGTACTCATCAATCTTCGCATCATCCATAGCGTCCACCGTAACGGCACGCCACAGCTTCTGAAAGTCTTCATCCACCTGGAAGTTGGCCGTCCGATCATTGTAGAACAAAATTTTCTTCTTATCATTCGGTCTGGTGATGAAAATGATTTCCGATGCCCTATTTTTCAACACTTTATCACAGTGAGGCAACGATTCCTGCACATCGTCCAGCAGCACTCCACCGAGCCCCTTGAGATCGTGTTGCTTCAGCAGCCGCATTAGACTTTTGCCATCTTTGATTTTAAATACCGATTTAAACAGGTAACGTCCGTCCGGGGTTAGTTCGATTTTGGGATTGTTGCGCAGTGCTTCACCTTGCAGCCACTGAGTGTTGTAAGTAGAGGAAACAAGTTACATTTTGGAATGCGAAAGCAAAACAAAACCAACGTACCGATTTGACCGAAGATCCGATATCGAGCTGATTGGTTTCATCAAGTATTTCGTCCAACGTTAGAGGATGATCGTCTCCTTCCTGATGCCGGGTACGCATATGCTTTACAATCTTTGCCAGCACACCGAACCGATACTGGGAACTACCGGTCATAGTTTTATAGCTAAAAAAGGAAAGATAAATCATGTCATGTAGTAAACCTAATTGCCTTCGGTTGGGTATGCATACTTGGTGGCATCGATTTTCGGTGCAGCACTGGCGGGTCGCGGCTTTTTCATATCCTTAGGTGCCGTGAATGAGCTTTCGGTTTTAGCCTTCTTCTCAACGCTGAAAATATTCGCATTATTAGCATTTAGCATTCGGGTTTGGATAAAATGGTGCTACAAAGAGACTTACGTTGGCGTTGCCATCGCCCGCCGTTTGAAGGCTTCCCGTTCACGTAAAAGTGCTGGATCCATCTTTAATTGGTTTTATACACTACCGATCGGGGAACGGACGATAGTGAAAGAAACCAATACGTATAATTATTGAAATAAAGAGATTTTTCTCCTTTGGAACGCTGTAAACGCGACGAAGTGCAGACGTAAACAAAGGACGCAGACCTCGAGCTGTCAAGTAGTGACAGTTGGCTGGCTGGCAGTTGGATTGTTTGCTCTCCCGCGATGCGTAGCTCTCTCTCTGTATTTATTTCGCTCACGCATAAGTACTCTCTCGCAGGAAAGGACAAATTTCTGTGTTTACATTATGTTATATCCATTATTTTTTATTATCCTGTTCTAATTGTTATCATAATTAGAACAAACTCAATATCTTTCTTCATCTTTGAACTTTGACTCAGTTGGCTAAAGTCAATTTCAGTACAACTTCCATTCAAAATACGCAAGAAATCTCATTGGCTCTCTCTCTCTCTCTCTCTCTCTCGCTCTTTTATTTCTCTTGCTGTTTTTAAAACCACTCGCTCTTGTTTGTTTTATTGACGTGCCTCCACATGACTGCATTGCGTGAGGAACGCAGCTGGTGTTGTTTGTTTAGTGTTGTTTGCATTTATTTTTTAGTCTGATTTTTTGCATCAGCCGATTCCGGCTGGTAGTCGAAGCAAAGGATTCTCGTTTTTGGACGATCAGAAAAGGCGAAAAAAGCATATTAAAACACTCCTCAGGACATTGCCCGCACATCGCGCGGCGCACAAACAGAACCGGTTTTTGGCGGGTGAAAAAATAAAATCACCACAACTACGAAACCGGCCATCATCGCAGGAGATCGGGAATCAAATTTGGGACATACACAGCAGGCAGTTAGGAATGCTACGGCCGGTAAAAAGAAGACGTGCCGAATAAAAATCAGGCCTCCCCGATTGACGCCCACCACATCATTCGCGGACAGCAGCGCGTTTAAGGTTCGTTAAGCAGAGCCGACGGTCTCACTACCAACTTTAGGAGGGAGTGATCGAGAAGTGAAAGTTTGCAAAACTAGTTCCGCCCTTTACTAAAGCGCAGTTTGCTGTATTGCTTCAAGGCTGGCTTTTGGTACCTTTGGAATAAGCTTGCAAATCGCTTCCTCCCTATCGATCCTGCGAACAACAGACACACTAATGATAATCAAGCTGATCTAACATTCCTTTTAGCCGTTCGAGCCGTTCAATAGTGAGTGAAGCACGATGAATCAGGAACGATTCATTGTAACCGTACTGGTTGGACTGTTCTGCTGTACCTCGTCGGTTCTCTCCCAGAGGTAAGCAATTTATGGGTCTGATAGTAAGGTAAGTTTGCTATGCACACACACCCCGTCATTGTCGCTACTTCCTATCGGTAACATTGAACTCTATAATGAAATTAAAAGGATTAGAAACAAGTCACTTCTTGTGCCGTATGAGTACATGAAGTTGTTTGAGTTGTTCGGTGCGATTTCGATCACTTGAAACGCTGATAGTGTATTACACACTGCGCTATCAGTTACAATTCAAGTCCGTATCGTGCGTGTGCCTTTGTCTGGTATGAATTTTACACATAAATGCTTTCTAATTGGCACTCTATTGGTGGGAGTTGCCATAATTTTGGCCGTTTCGATCGCTCTACCGAAACCAGACAACTCCCGGGAAAGGTATCGTAAGCGAATATTTGTTGTAAGGCACGATTTTAATTGTTTTTTTTTTCCTTTCTTTCTTCCACAGTGAACCCGTTTGGGGTTACCAATGTGTGAACGATCGCTGCGTTAAGACGGCCATCTCCGAAGCATCGTTCCCGCGCGACAAAGCCATCAGCCTTCCCGCGTGTCGTCTGTTCTGTGGTTCTGGTGCTGGACTGCTATGGCCACAACCAACCGGTGAGCTGCGGGTAGGCAACGATCTAGCACACATCGATCCAGAACAGGTGTGGTTCGAGTGGAACGAAAATTTCCACCAACTGACAAACCTGTGGGAAACGAACCGGGAACGATTCCGGAAGCAGCTAAAAACGAGAGCCCAAGGAAATGCGCTTAAAACGGGCGGGAAAGCGTTACGCATTAAGCTTGACGTTGAAGACGATTCGCTTACGCTCGATTACAAAACAGACGAAAGCTATCAGCTGGCAATTGGGAATGGGCAAAACGGTGAGCTTTTAGCTGCGATAACTGCCAAAACGTTCTTCGGAGCACGTTACGGACTGGAAACATTGTCCCAGTTCGCTCTGTACGATAACATTCGCAACGAGCTGCAGATGATTGCTTCGGCGAACGTGTCCGACTCACCCGCCTACCCGCATCGAGGACTAGCGCTCGATACGTCCCGGAACTACATCGATCCGGAATCGTTGCGCCGTACGATCGACGGTATGGCTATGGTAAAGCTTAATGTTTTCCACTGGCACATAACGGACTCGCAAAGCTTCCCGCTGGTAATAAAATCACGCCCGACGCTACACACGTACGGTGCATATAGTCGGCGCGAAGTATACACGGCGGAAGATGTCCGCCAGCTGGTACAGTACGCCCTGGAGCGTGGAATTCGTGTCATACCAGAGTTAGACGCACCGGCACACGTTGGCGAAGGATGGGAAAAGCTCGGTGTGACGGCATGCTTTAACTATCAACCGTGGGAAAATTATTGCGTGGAGCCACCGTGCGGTCAGCTCGATCCAACCCAGGACGCGGTATACGACATCCTGGAGGATGTGTATCGAGAGATGAACGCCATGTTTAACCATTCGGATGTGTTCCATATGGGTGGTGATGAGGTCTCGATCCGTTGCTGGAATGCTACCGGAAGCATTCAGCGCTGGATGAATGGACAGGAATGGGGCTTGCAAGAGGCAGATTTTATGAAGCTGTGGAATTACTTCCAAACGGAGGCATTGAATCGATTGGACAAAACACTTCCCGCGAGCGATAAGCAACGGCCAATCATTATGTGGACTAGTAAGCTTACCGAATCGCCCTACCTGGAGCAGTATCTGGACAAGGATCGTTACATCATACAGGTCTGGACGACGGGCAACGATAGTAAGGTGAGCAATCTGCTCGAGAAAGGGTACCGCCTGATCATGTCCAACTACGATGCACTCTATCTGGACTGTGGCTTTGCCGGTTGGGTTACGGACGGTAGCAACTGGTGTGCACCGTACATCGGCTGGCAGAAGGTGTACAATAACGATCTGATGGCGATCGGTGGACCGTACGCACAGCAGATACTTGGTGGTGAGGCGGCCCTATGGACGGAACAATCGGACAGCCACACGCTCGATAACCGTCTGTGGCCGCGGCTGAGTGCACACGCCGAACGGCTCTGGAGCAATCCACGGTCCGGGTGGCAAATGGCCGAATCGCGGATGTTGCTGCACCGTGAACGACTCATTATGGCGGGTATTGCGGCGAACAGTATTCAACCGAAATGGTGCCTACAGAATGAGGGCAGCTGTCCGATCGGTGGCGATGGCGGACGGTCGTAAGGATACACGGTAAATTTCTTTACTTTGCGTCTAAATCTAAATACAGTGAACTCTCTCACTCTTTGATCTGCAATTCTTCGGGGCTGTTGATTAAGAGGGTGATTAAGGGAAGACCATTTCATCATGGAAACAGAACGCAGCAAATTAACTGTAAATCAATTGTACCAACATTTTTTTTTTCATACTTCTTCAGCCACAAATCATAAGTAAAGCGGTTGTTGAACTACATTCGTTGCCGCGTTGTCCCTTTTTAATAAAACTATATTCCACTGTGAAGAAAAACAGGACAAGTTCAATAGAAGGGTTTTCCAAACCAGAAAGATTGCAGATTAGAGATAGTTCATTGTGCAGCTTCCATTGGCTTAACGCGGTTTACTCGTTGACTTTTGATTTCCGCGTTCGACACTTTCTGATCAAATTAAATTTGTTAATAAAAGCGCGACCGAGAGGATTGTTTGAGTATATATATATAAATAAATGATACTTGTGTTTATTTGTTACACTTATTTTTTGTTCGGGTTAGAATTAATTTGGATGGGGGGTGGTATGGGGAGAATAGGGAGCATTTACATAAATGAGGTGCACATACTAAATTCTTTCTTTTCGCGCAATCTCTTGAGTTCAGGGTTAGTCCAACCGGAATCATTTAAACCAACCCAACCCGTCCGTTAGCCAGACATTCGCAGGCTTGAAAGACTTATCAAGAAAAATAATGATTTTTTAAAGTAATCAAAACGTCGGCTCGATCGTCTTATCATATTTTTAATGTGAAAAAGCAAAAACTGCGCCCGGGTACGAACCTCGCAAATGACACAACGATCGCGTTTAGGGAAGATTTAAAGGAGGAATTAAGTAAAGTACAGTTTACCCAGTCGTTGACGGTTTGTATGATGAATGGTGGATGCCGACGTCCCCGAACGACTGGGGCAGATCTTTCGGGTTTTTGTTTTTACTAACCCACACTAGTATTCGTTAAAATATTCATTCTCCGTTGGTGGACCAAACTTGTAGATGAGCGTGGATAAGAAGATGAAAATATTGTGCATGAGGAGTGCGTATCCGGGGTACTTGTCAGTTCGCGATTCGTTCACTGCAAACTCCGCAATCATAATCCAGATGGCGGCAATGATCGAGGTAAAGCCAAGCACAAAGCCAGCAAACAGGAACACCTTTGCGGTGCTGGCGTTCAGTACGCCACCGATATAAACACCCGAACTGTGTAGCTGTATTAAAGAAGGTTAGATATTAGATCGCTGTACTTAAAGTACTTTTCATAGAAACTTACCAAATCGTTTGAAATAGAATTCACAATTATGAAGCTAATCGTCGCCAGGATGCCGCAGATGTAGTACGAAAAGTTGAACGATTTTGGATAAACAGATGCTGTATCGATGATGATCCACCATCCGGAGAAGAACTGTTGTGATTGTTGGCCAGGGAACAGCAGTAACAGCGGTGTCAGATTTAATCAAATTAGTACAACGGAAGATTGATGATTCACACACGAAGCACCAAACTTACCAGTACCGATGCTACCACCGTCGCAAGAATCGTTCTCCGGGGAAGTGTCGCGAACCAGTACGACTGTCGAAAACGCTCCATTATCGTCATTTTATGTTGATGTATTAGATTCGATCTCGACAACGGAACGACGTTGCTGTTACGCAAAAAAGGGCTTCCCGTAGCACGATTATCAACAAGACACGGCTGGAATCAGGCGTAGATAGAGACAAAGTAGAAATTTTGATGAAAATTGTGATGTTTTCTGTGTTTTTTTGTACTCTCTCACTCCCTCTCTTTTCTGCCTTGATGATTTATGTTTTATTGACAAGTAAATATGCCATTAACAACAACTGACAGCTGTCAGCAGATTTTGTATGTTGAACAATTCAAAACAGTATTCGCCCGTTGTGCAGAAGCGGGAATGGAATGTTGAGCGAGTTTTTCTGTGAACAGAGATATTTTTTTTGAAATTTTAGTTGCTACAAAGCTCGAGTTTATATGAAGGTGTTTACCGCTAAATTGCTTTTTCTACATTTGTTTCTATTCTATAGTTGTAAGACGGTAAATAAATAGAAAAGCGAATTGTGCATTTAAAGCTCCCGTGAAAAAACTACACAAATACTTCAGCGATGCAGTGCGGCTCATCGTCAAGATGCGCCACCAACGTTATTTGAACTTATTTCGTGTTATATCAAATAATGCACTAATAGGCATCTAAACCACATTAACCAATAAAACTATCACATTTATTTTAAATCTCTTCAGCTTAAACCATCTCGACTAGTTTCATCTTCGGCACTGTGCTGTACGGAGTTTGCAATAGGAGGCATAACACATGGGGAATGATGTTTACAAACGCAAGGTACAGCACGTACGGAACCGCAGGACTGCTGCTGTCCTGGAATGGTGATTTGATCCAAATCCCACGTCTCGTTGCATCGCGCAAATGATGTGTGCTGAAGGCGATCAATACCGCACTAATGAAAAGGCTGTATCTATTCCTTTCCAGACGCTTGGTAAGTATTAAAATCACAAACGTTACGACACATATTGCTGAATTGTGTAGAAATGGTCTTCGATCAAGGTGGGTAGCATCCTGAAATAGGGACAAGATGAATCACTTTGTATGCTAAAGAGACCGAGAAGGATTATTGTACTATTACCTGCAAACGAAACGACCTTGCCTCGATAAAGTGGTCCAAATCGATTAGTGATGAAACAACTGTAGCTATTAAAAGCAGAAACCAATATTCTTGGTTTTTAGTATGATATTTCAAGCTGTGTAGTAGTATCTCCGCGGCAATACATCCGATGGTGGCATGTGTGGCATTGTCGATGCAGGCCCGCAACAAAGCCGGCTTCTGCACCGTTTCCGTTACTTTATCACCGAAAATGCAAACACAACACAAGATCACATGTTTCAAAACGAGAACAATATTAAAATTCATTTAAAACAATTACTTTTTTAGCAAAATTGATGCGATAATTTGAAGAAGTTACATCCTTCGCGTGATATGCAAGTGATTCAATGCTGGTCCTAGTTGTTTATCAACAGAGAAAAGACACAATGGTTGTGAGAGGTGGAAATTTGTTTGACATTTAATGGAGTATTTTTTATTTATCTTTTAAATATGTTGAAACTCTACATTTTAACGATAAAATAATGAACAGATCAGTGTAAATAAATTTAAAACCAAGCAGAAATAATATAATTTCCTAGCAGAAAAGAAAAAATTGACTGCACCCCTTCAGTAACGTCATAGTGTTACAGTGGGATATCTTGCATAAAATGGTCAAAAATAATAAACAATTTATTAATGCTACTCTTTGTAACAACTGCAAAATTTGAACAATTTTGAATCTAATTTTCGTGCATTTATAATATGTTTCAATATACCTTCTACCTCTAAAACCTGCTAAATCTAAAATCTCAAACAAATAGCAGATTCCGGAAGACCATGATCATTTACTACTGAGCGTGATCTCGTGCTCAGTCCATTCTGAATGATCAGCTGCTGTAGGTTGCTTAATTTCCCACTCATCTCCAAACGAAACCATCCACTCGCTCGAACCAGTTTGCATCAACCCGTAGCCAGTTAATTCAACCGTTGGTCGCTTGTATCTGGTTCGTTGTCTTAAAAAGCACAGTCTTTCCATTCACTTGCCGCATACCGCATCTTCTCGACGGGTACCAAAAATAAACACGTTGCAATCGTGTCTCAAGCTGATGACGAACTAAAAATAGTTCCCCGAATGGTCAGGGAGCTAATAAACCCTTCGCTTCGCCCTTGCAGTTGGTGTACATAGTAACAATTCATTTCGAAACATTCACCCTTTTCGTCGGGATGAAGAGTCCACTATGAACGAATCCACTCCACACGCAGTACGCATCCGATCTCTGTGTTTGGTGGGATGTCTGATCATCAGTTTCTTCAATGATCCACGTAACTCCCACGCACAAAACTAACTAACCCGATGCATCACATCTCGGACTCACCGGATGCCAAATACACTGGACCCTGGCCGTTTGCCACACGGCAAGTAGTTAAAAATCAATCCTATCGACTGCCACAGCCATCGAACTTTAACGGTCGCGGATATTTGATCGTGGCCATGGAGCAACCTTGAAACGAAATTCGGCCCCAAACACGCTTGTTTACGACGACAATTTCCTTTGGCCGCGATCGTCGTCGTGCCGATGGCACGTAAGTAGGAACTAAGCGCTGGTGATCGAAAAACGTTCGCATAGTTTTCCACCCTTCAGCTCTTCGACATAGTGTTCGACGTACTACGACTTACTAATCTATGCTTATGGCCACTTCGCACCAAGATGAAGGTAATCTGTTCGGAGACTAAGGACCGGGAGAGAATCTCTTTTTCATTTATGGCCTGTTGAAATGTTAGATGAACCATTTGGTAGAAAAAAAAAACACATTTCAAAGGAAAAAGGTGGCCGGGGGAAGAGGCAAGAAGCGGCAGGAAGTGGAAAAGCGTAATTAATTACTTATGAATACCATGTGTGCCATATTTTGCCAAAGCAATTCAGGCAGGAGTAAATTACTTTTGTGTTCGCGCACCGTAGCAGCTTAGAAATGGTGTGAGAAATGTGAGAAAACTCTAAGATTATCTTTTTTTTTTCGTTCTACTTTTGACTCACTGTGTTGTTGGTTTGGTATACCATAACCATAAATTTCTAATAGTGAACGACATTCTATTTAATTTATTATGGTATTAACGTTCTGAGAATAATGTTCGTTGCAAGTATAAAGAAATCGATTAGCACGAATCAAATTAATAATTTTCAGGCTAAAGTATGTAGTAGTTATTTGATTTAATGTTAATTTTAGCAGCTTCTCTCCCAACGTTCGTCCTCGTGGAGTTAATTTCCCGAGAATTTAGGTCTTCTTCAGACATTAAGGAACGTGTCTTCTGTAAACTGAGTAGCTTATTTTTAAATAAGATTTCAATCATTAAGTTATGTTCTAATTAGCAGTTTGTCATTTATAAATATGAGATACAATAATCTATCATATAGAATGCGATATTACATCCAAGATAAAATGAATTGATTGAGACGTATTACATGAAACTAAAAATATTTTCACGCATACTCAAAGGTTTAATTTGTCTCATGAAACTTATAAAAATTAAATGTTATGAACGAAGTGATTTTAAGAAATCATCAGACACTGACTAAAATAAAGATGATACTGAAACGAAAAGTTTACCGGATCATATAGCAGTAGTGATGGTGTTGAACTTGCAGTACCCTCAAATAGTATAAGACCACTTTTATGTCCTTTTATTCAAAAAGTTGATTCGGACACTTTTATTGGGTGTAATTTTACCAAATTTTGGTAGAATGCTCTTTAGCAACTGAACTATCTATGGCATTTTATTATGCTGTAATAAAAACCTTGAAATATGTTTGAAAAATTTCCGACAAAAAATAACTTTTTTCTAGCAAACCGAACCAACCCTGAATTTAAAAAATGTAAAAAAAAAATTGATACACAAAGCTATACAATTTTTTTATTTATTTAAAGTTGGAAATTAAAAATCGTTCTATATTATGGTTTTATGTGTTTTGGCTATATTTTCATAAGAATCGATAAATGAATACAATCGATAATTGAATAAATAATCCTTCAAATCTCAGGCAGACGTTTCTCATGGGCGGGACCGGGTTTAATAGACCGGGCATAAAACAGTTTTAAAAAATTTAAAATAGCGGTGTTGTATTTTTTCCTAATTTATACAACTTTTCTTTACATCGATCGATCTTTACACGGCAGGACCGGGGTTCAAATTGAATCGAGTTTCTACGGGTTACAGGGGTTCTAAAAACTTCCGGAAAATTTCGCCAGCAGTATTCCGGGTTTCGCCAAGTTATTGGGGAATTACACTTTTCCCCCTTAGCTCAGTAAGGCCCCTTTTTGCGTGGAATAACTAGGCCGGGAGTGGAGGAATCGGGGTGGGGTGTTGCAGAGAAAGATGCATGGACTAAGTGTGAAAGACGCATAAAACAGTATGCGGAACATCCCGATAGGACCAAAACTGAGCGAGTTATCGCCGATTTTCTGCATAAAACCCCTTTTTTGCAGAACCGATCGTCGGGTGGTGGAGGAATCGAAGCGAGCTGTTCGATCGGATCAAAATTGAGCGAGTTATCGCCGATTTTTGTTGTCAATCATCCCGTAGTCAATAACAGAAATCCTGTTCATAGGTTTCTCTTATATTTCTCGAGGGTTCATACTCAAATCCGATGAATTATTGAAGTTTTAATCACGTGCTGCGATCGGCGCAAACGTGCTGTTATATATCCAGTAGTTATCGTCGGCGCCATCAAAACAGCACACCAAAGAAACAACAAAGAATACATTCAATGATGTTCCAATTCAAACGCTACCAACGCTGTATTTGGTTATTTCTAAACTCTTTAACGTAGTTTTGTGTTCTGTCGCTTGAATAAAATGATGTATACGGTCACGGTATTTAAAAGAACAAACACAAATAATTTACTACTAGCTACTGTATTACAATACAACGAGAACCGCCGTCTTTACGCTACCGGTGCTGGCGATGGAGAAAGCCCTCGGTGATGGTGCGTAAGCCGAACAACGCCGAAGTGGATACGTCGGGTCCTGTAAGTCACAGTGACAGGACCGAGTAACGGCGTTACGCTTAGCGCCCACGATGTATAGACCCGCACACAACACGAAGAGATCGTGGTCTTAAAGTAAATCGAATGGTGAAAGGTTCAATTTACTTTAACCTTTCTTCTTCTTTTGATTCTACAAGTCCAAAAGCTCTACCAGTATTGGCTCCCTTGATCTATGCGACGGGGAACGTTCCGGATGGGGGTCCCGGTGTCCGATCCTACCGTGTAAAGAGCGGATCCAGAGCTATCATGCATAACTCTTACATCTTTCTGTAAAGTATTCTTTCATATCCAGCATCTACCAATGTCACTACTTCAATAACATTCCAAGCCATTAGTTATAAAATAAACTTCATTGAAATAGATTAATCCTCGCCCTTTTCCTGTACACCGTGCAGTTGGCATTGATTGCTAGGAAATGTTTGATCATCTACCAAAGACACCAACTAGATCAATCGATTTTCCAATCACTCTTACCGATCGGACCGACTCTTGTTTGTCCACTCGAGACGTGAGATCGATCAATTTCCTTGGCGCCCTTTAATGTCCTCCCATCGTCCACACACACAAAACCCCATCGTCCTATAGCCTTTTTGGCAGCGCGTGTGTCTCGTCAGCTTTTCCTTGTTTTCCCCTTTCGCGCGATCGTATGCCTCGACGACAAGTTCACCGGGGCGCCACTTTTGTTTTCCCTTTGCCGAGGAAAAATGTTGTTGCCATGCAAAGAGAGGGCGGTCCATGTCTGCGTGTGTGAACGATCGGTAAGATCAATTGTGCACACTCGGCTACACACAGCGAACATTCCGACGGTGACCAACATTTGTTCGCGAATGTAACGGATAGCGAAGACGATGCTCTGCCTCTGCTAGCCATTCGATCTGCGTGGCTTAGTGTGATTGTGTGTGTTTGCGTATGTTTGCTTGGTTATTTATTTATTTATTTCTCTGTACAACACAATACAAAAAAAAAATCAAAACCAATAAGACACGACAGCGCGACAGCGTTTGGTCGACGATGCCATATTGTCACGAGCTTCGTCACTTTGCCCATGTTTTATTCCCGGTTTTTTTTCCAAGTGTCGATTGTTTCTGCCACGCTGTCACGTTACTGAAAAGCCTTAGGAGGTACAAATACAAATAATCGTCCTTTTTTTTTACACGCCCGACTGCTTGTAAGCATTTCCTTGTTTTTCCCCCGTTTCTATCTCCTTTGTCATGGATGTTGCAGCGCAAAATGGCACTCGAATGTCAACCACGCTCAGCTTTTAGTTTCTTTTTGAGAAGCAAATTTGTTTTCCAATCCTCTGGCCTGTCCACCCGCCACCCTATCCCCGTCCCAAGCTGTCAACATCCGTCTGCCAGCACGCGAACTGATTAGCGGCAGAAGGGCTTTGTTGGGTGGAAAACCGAAATCCGTTCGGTGGCCATCAAACGTTTCGTTCAAACGTTATGAGAAATTGTTCAATAACGTATTGCGCGAGACCCGAGTTGGCGAGCACCGTCGAAACCGTTGGCTTTTTGGTGGAGTGGCCACAATTGTTCACAATGGTTGTGGTTTGGTGGCATTTTTCCGAAGCCGCCGCCGTCGCCGCCAGTTTGAACGTGTCTTGTGTCTCGTCCAATTTTCCGACCCGAATCGCACGGGTTCGAAGCGAAGCCGATCGTGCGGATGATTTCACTATTGTTTGCCGTGCCGAGGGAATCATATCGATCGCGTATTTGTTCGGATGGTAGAGTAATCGAAAGGATCCTTCTTTGATCGTGCGTTTTTGTTGATATTTTGAGCACCCGAAAGACAAGTGTGCTGGGAAGAAGGAACGCGGTAAAAGCGAGAGCAAAATTTTGTGTTCGTGAAACGCGTTGTGAACTTTGCTACGAGGCAACATCATACAGAACGGCGCAACAAGGAAGCGGCACATCGAATGAAGTAATATGAATGCTTTAATAATGCTGCTTGCGGTACTTTGTGCTTTTCGAGAGCAGACAGTATGCTTGTGATGTGCGTGTGTTTGTTTGTGGCGCTCGGGCAGCTTATATTAGTATATGGCTTTTTGTTCTACCACATATAATCTTTGACAATACAGTGATGCAATAACATTTAACTAACGTTTAAAATTGATTATGTAAAAAATGCTTTAAATTTGGCTAGTGAAGTAATGTTAAATAAGAATAAGCATCGTGTTGACTGACACAGCACTGACATTCAACACTTAAATGTGAAAAATTAGTCAATTATTTTAGAAAAAAGTTTGCTTCTTTATTTATTTATTATTCGTTAGGTTCGTAATAAGCTTACTTTAGAACTTGGAACAGACGATATTTTTCTCTTGCTAAGGAATTTGTTTAAAAAAGCCATTAAAACAGACTAAGGGTTTTCTGTGACTTTGCTCACCAAATAATCATGTCTTCGATACACAGTCAAAATATTTCAGCATAATCAGTTGATTAGGAGCAGCCATAACGAGAACTTGAAGAACTACAAATTACCGTCTGTGTTTTTTCTCTTGGAAATACATTAAAAATCGTCAGGCACATTCGGACGCCCTTGCAAAAATTACACAATCTGGATGAAATATGAAATATTATCTAAGAGAGACCAAATTCTAGTGGCCTTTTAGTTTGCGCTAATTTTCTTAATGCCACAGTCCACGGGAGTTTTCAAAATCAAAATTGAAGGTTATCGTGAGTGTTTTTGAAAATGTATCGCTTTTTGAGAACCTGACGCATACACAAGCTACCTACACGGTGCAATGGAGAAAAAGCTGGAATCGGAAATTTGGAGTTTTTGACAGTTTCACATCGATTTCAACAGTTTGAAATTTCCCGTGGTCTGGAGCATTTAGAAGAAAAAAAAAGCCGTGGAAAAACGAGGCATTATTGCATGATGATTTTATCGTTATGCATCCACCGTGCAGGATATATTCTGGTCTGATATCGAAACGATTTGATCCAATCTCAAAGATTCTCATTTGATTCGAGCAGCCATTTTAAGACTTTTTTCGCCAAACCTCTTAAAAATGCCCTTAGCAAGTCATTTTGTGGCCAAGGTGGAATAACTGATCGGTAAGGCTCAAAAAGACCTGAACAAAGGGTCTGATAATTGAGACCAAGAGGCAAGAATACAGGCAAATGAAAGTTGATCTGGAGCATCTTTAAATCCAAGCCAGCAATCCATCTTTAAAACAAGCTTGAGCCACACGTCACCAATGGCTTAACGAGTCTGGAACAAATACAATTCGGCTTGAGTTATATGGCGGCAAAGGTGCTGAAAACTGAACGGCACATGGGCACTCCAGGACGGAGTGCAATATTGCAATACAACGCTCGCAGAAAAATAGGATCCCTTAAATCAGTAGTTACACGAATGATCAATCCAAGAGTTTTGTTGGCTTTCAGCATAACATCGCCAATATGTTTTTTGAACTTCAACTTATCATCAGTCATTACACCAAGGTCACGAATAGATGTAACACGGACAAGAGAACTTTAAGACAAGAAATAACTACACGAAATTGGACTACGAGAATGGGAGAGGGAAATGGCAAAACATTTATAATTCTGAAGCAAAGAACAATCAACAAGGGACGACATCAGCATAAAGCAGATAACCATTAGAAGGTAGAACGTCACTAACACCATTCATAAACACGAAAAAATAAGAGTTTGGAGTTTTTTTGGACCAGATTTTAGCTGGCGTAACGACGAATTTGGGTATGTTTGTCTGGCTTATTCTTAATATTTTACTGAACTTTTTTTTCTATGCTTATTTGGCTACTATATTACTAGGTGAAACATACAACAAGACTAGAGAACTGAGGAATTACGTTTGAATTTCCTTAAGAATGGATGATCTTTTAAAAATTTGTATCCAATGGTATGCAAGAAACCTTTACCATTAGTTTAATGTGAAAAAACTGGATCATTTTAATTTAGTAATTTCCTTTGTTATCACATATAATTGATCAAATTTCGTTACACACGTAAATCAAATTGCATCCTTATTTCTCAACAAAAGAATAATTGCATTTAACACGTGCAACTACAGCTTGACTCGTCCAATAGGAGCGCGTAAAGTATGTGAAAAATATGTTGCCGTCAACTTCCTTTCCCAAAACAAAAAGCCAGAAACATCAAAGGTTCACACATTCCACAGTGAATGTCACCATTGCAGAACCGATTTACCTGCCCGTTGTAACATGGCCGTTGCTGTAGCTGTCACCGTCCAAATGTGTGGCTCCATTTGGTGAAGCGCACGACGGCGGAAATGACCGTTTACCGGTTGGACATCATTTTTGATGAGTTGTTAAACAAAAACAGGACTCTCCCACTCGCACACAGGTGATTGGTGAAAGAATATTAAATTTAGACTAGAGGGAAAAACTCGTCCGTTTCTACAGGAAAGCTGCGTGCTACGTACGTGTTTATATCGTTAAGGTTTTGGTATTGGTGTTATCAGCGGGAATTTTAGTGACAGTGGGCATTAGCAAAGCTATCAGCAGGAATTTAGCATTTATACAAATGAGTATGTTTTAAATTGATTCTCATTTATGGTTTCTGTTTTTGTAACGAACGTCGATCGAAAGACGGACGTTCAAGAAGATTAAAATAAAATCAGCATCACAAATAATGGCCTGGCCGTGTTCCTAGCTTAATAACACTTAAATGGCAGCTAATTTTATATTTTTTCAATTCTTTTTTTACAAGAATAAAATTTACAGTTCAAAGTTCAATCTCACGAAACTGTAGCTAGCTCTGGCGTATTGCGAAGTCTTGTGTCACAGTGGTGTCACAACGCCCGGTAACGACCGGCATCGTAACGGAAGCATGCTAATCTCACTTTGTCTTCACATACACACACAAACACAGACACCAACCGACCGAGAGAATCACGTAGCACCTGTACTTGCACATTAGTTTGAGTGACAAACACCGATCCCTGGCTGGCCGGCGGGCAAACACGTTTTCGTAGGAAAGAGGAAAACCGAACCGCGCGTTCGGTGCGTTCTCTTTCGGGCGCAGCGATTTGATTTTTTAGGCTATTCTTAGAAGGTCAAGCATGAACGGTAACGGTGGCGGTACGAGCAGCCCGAACGGGAAAGCCACCCCTCGTCCCGAGGCGTTCCGACCGAAGCGAAGTTTGTAGCCGCTAAGCGCTTGTCGTGCGTGCAGTAGTCGTGCCCTCCCAGCATCCCACGGGAAAATGCTAACACATCGGATTTTTTTTCAGAGGGAAATCCGGTAACGAGTACCGCGCAAGGGTCGATACCTGGTCGGGGTGGAAATTGGGAAATTGTCAGCATTCTGACGAGTCGTAGTGATGCGCGAACCAGAAGTGAGGGAAGAACGGTACCGTTTGAACCATAATCTGGGGTTCCGTGGCGATACGCGTGCCAAAATCGTGTGTCTTTGATGCTAGTGATCGTGCGATCGGCGAAAACCGCACGGTGGCGACACCAAGATTCGATTGCGTGAAATTCGTGGCGTCTGGGCGAAGGCTGGCAAACGAGAGACAGCGCGATAACCGCATCCGAGTGTGTCTGCATCGTATCAAAGTGATGCTAAAAGTCGAAAAATAAAACCCACCACCAGACTCGCTTTTTTGTTGGCAGCTCGGCAAATGCCTTTGTGTAGGACCGGAGGGGAGGTTTGTTTTTTTTTGCTTCTTGTGGGACGAATAGTCAGCTGGCCGAATAGCTAAACCGTTGCGAGGAACGGTGCTTCATGCGTGAACAATTCGGTGTATCATCAGCAACCGGCTTGAAGGCTCGCTTGAGCATCGACCCGTTCGAGGTAGTGCTACGGAAAGCCTTGAATCGAGCGGTAGTTTGTCGCACCGGGCGGTCTAATATTGATATTTGTCGTCCATTGAAAGTGGAGATAAAATTGTGCCTAAGTGTTTTTAGTCAGGTGTCAAGACGCACAACAAAGCTGCTTCGAAGTGCTTACGATCATTTCATATTAAGACAGTTGATGGAGTTTCCCCACGGCAGAGTCGGTCACTGGTGCAGGACGCGTGCGCGTTCGTATCTAGCTTGAAGCGTGACATTTTGTGTGCGATTTAGAAACGGTTTAACTGGCCGCACAGGTGTCGCCGTGCGTAGTGGATGATTTATTATTTTAGAGAACAAACATCAAAAGCACACACAAAAACATTTATAAAATGACGGTGAAAGTTTTATGGTGAAAATAGTTTACAAAGTGAAAGTTAAGCGTGCGTTAATGTGAGGTGGAAAGCCATAGCGAGAAGGATTCTATTTTATTTTTAATCTACTTATTAAACATCGTCGATCGATTCGAATGAGTGGATTCTACAGTCAAATTAAGGTAGAGTTTTTTTTTGCTCCAAATTGTACAAATATTGTTTGTTTACATGTTTACATTAAAGCAAAAATTTAAATTTCATGTTACACTGCAATAAGACTTAAAGGAACTCACACTTATGGTGCGTACCACATGTGCCTCGGTTTGGTCTCGGGAGTATTTTAATCGATCCTTCAGTCAGCTGTCGTGTCTAAGGGTGCAATGTTGGTTATGCCTTCCAACCAGATGTTGAAAAAGCCGCGTGCCTTCTCCTCTTGACGGATGAGGTGGATCGTTTATTAATGAAATTTATAGTTTTAGCGCTTCGTATTTTTTGCTTCGACCGAACAGCTGCTGTCGCAGAGTGGTAGTTTGGTCAGGCGTTAGTGAATGACTGTGTGCATGTGTATGATGGAGTGGAATTTCATTTTTCGAGTCCCTTATGTGTGGAGCATTTTTCATTTTGCTTAACGACCTACGAGCGGTTATGGAATGTTTACCATCCGTTGTCGTTAAAGATCGGTAAGACACGTGTTTCAATTTGAAAACTTGTGTCATGCTTTGAGTTTTTTTTGTGAAATATAATATTTCAAATTAAATACTTTTTTTCAAAAATACAATTTAATGCGCTTTGCAATAATTGTGTGTAAATTCAAAGCGCAATTACTAATCCTCATTTGTACTTCCAACACGATAATGCGCAAAAAAACAGAACTCAATTTTATTTATCCTGCATCGCAACCCCTCGTACAGTGAATGCTTTTCATTGAAATCATTGCAAAACAAACAAAGAAAGGAATTTGTGTCGCGTCAACACGAAATTGTTTCAATCTCTCTCGGTACGGTACAAAGAACAATTGAAAAATAGAACAGAACAATCACGTTCAAGTGAGAATCTTCATGTGTGTGTGTGTGTGATACCGCGTGAAAAAAAACACAGTTCTTCATCTTAAGAGTGAAAGAGGAAAAACCGCGTGATGCCGCATCGGGACGATCAGCTGTAAACAATAACAACCGCTGTTGCTTCTTGCTGCTGTTCCGGGGCGGCAGGGAGCCAGAAAAGGCGCACGCGGTCTTGCTAACGAGAGCTAAAGATATACCGCGACCTACTATTATTAGCAGCATAGTTTACAACCCCATGTCCCTGCTCTTCACTTTTCGTGTGAGAAGGAAAACTACGAACCGTATCGTCGTGGTGGACCAACCTGCTTGCTGAGTTGCTTCACTTCCTCGAACTTGATCGTTTTTCGAGCACCGGTTCGTTACAGCTGTGCATTTGCAACCAAGTGCATATGCATTTGGAGTAGATTCGCCACCATGTTGCGGTTCCGAGCAGCGTACAAAAATAACATCGCTGGCCACCGGTTACAGCGCTACGGGAAGGTTCAATTTTATGCTACCACTGAGCGAAGGAAAAATTAAAATTTTTCAAAAATTTTTGTAATGTTTGGTTTTCCCTACTCTCCAGGGAAAAAAGTAAATTATAGACTCAAAAAAATATTTATATTCGATTTGGTAAAGCTTTAAAAGTTTAATACAATTCTCATTACAGGGTTTTGCAGCTCGCTTTAAAATCCAAACAGTATTTTTCATTTCATTAAAGGATTCACTCCACATTAGATAATTGTCTTGTTTCCGGGGATATTAATTTCATATTTTTGTCAAGTAATTGTTCAACAGTCCTGTTAACCCAACAAGAGTGTACCCTTTTTTACACTTCATTTATTTATAGATTGTTTGCGTCTCTCGGGACCACACTCGTCTCTTTAGAGGAGTTTACACTCCACAGTGTTTCTCAGGCCTCGGCGATGTCCGAATCATCTTCTCGTATTTTGGGCTGATAAATAAAATATGTTACACTGTGTAACATTCATATTGAGATGGTAGGAATTTTTGTCGTAGTTATAATTCGTCTAATTGTTTTTGTTTTCAAACCAAATACATTACTCTACTTAGTTGAATTTGGAAAATTAACCAATACAATATTTTGGACTTTTTTAAAGCCCTGTAAAGCCCTGTACATAACTTAACTATCCCTTAGAAAGAGGTAAGAGATAAACGTAACAAAAAAACTCACATCTCTTGGTGAAATCTGTTACCCCCCACATGCAACAAGTGACACCAGTAAGTAGCTGCTACTACTACTACTACTACTACAATTCCTTTCACCGATGTCACTCGTAACTGGTGAGAGGAAAACAAAATTCGAAAAAAACCCTCCCAATGTGTGACCTACCTTTTCTTCTCATCACATCAATCGTCACAGACACACACACACAAACGTACGCAACGCTGACAGGCGACACTTCTGCACTGGGCTGCTATTTTTGGGCCGGGCCACAGAAGGACCACAGTATCTTGCTAGTGCCGGCATACCACTTACCGTAACGCTTCGTAACGGTTCCGTGCCGCCGATATCGACCCATTTGCCGCTAGGTTATGAATCTGTTTTCCATCCACCCGGTGTCACGAGGGTTGGAGGGGAAGTGAGCGGTGCGGGTTCGTTGTGCGCGGGAATGCAACCGAATGCACCGCGAAACTTGCCGTGGCGTGGGTTTTTGGGCCCACCCCAAGTGTCATCACAAAACAGTGTCATCTTTCGTGCGGGCTTGATCGGGCGATCGTGTGCCCCTGGGTGGATGCTGCCAGTTTTCTTGTTTCACCTTTTTGTTTTGTTTTGGCCGGTTTCTTAACCATTTTGTGCGGATAATTGGTTTACGATCGTTCGGTGTTTGAAGTGTTTCCGTTCTTCTCCGTCGGGTGACGATTGTCGTGACGAAAAGTCCGTTTTGTGTGGTGTGTTTTGATCGATTTTTTGTTCGCAGGCGTGTTTTTATTAATTAGCGAATCAATTTTTGAACTGGTTTTCGTGGAGGAAACGATCAACCATGAGTGATTTCAGCGAGATAGAAGATGCCGCAAAGGTGAGAAAGCGTGTGTGGTGACTTAAGTACATTCATGGCTGATGCTGTGATTCAACAAAGAATGTACCATTGAGTTTATTTTTATCTACTTATGCACACGCGGTGGAATGTGATTCGACGCTCGGTTTTTTTAGTGCAATACAATTAAGACAGTGTCAAAATTTATTTAAAAATGTCAAGTGTGCAAAATTAAACAAAGAAATTTGACAGGCTGAAATACGCGATAAAAATACATTGTGCCAGCCAGTGGAAACAAAGTACTATAAAAGTCCTACTATTAGTGGGTAGTAGATAAAAACTACCAGAAAAGATGAATCACCAAAGGGCACAATGATCATTTGAAAGTTGAAGTTTCCCCCCCCCCCCCCCCCCAGCGTTCTTTGAATCGCGAAGTTCTTTGCAATTAAATTTGCTCCTACTCCAATGAAGCGAACTTAAACTCGGTCCGAACGAGTCCGTGCTTTGGTCACCAATAGCCAATTATGCTCTGCCGGCAGTTGCCACGTGCCGTAGAACATTCGACGAATGTAGACGGTGGAAAAGACTTTGTAAAAGTTGAAGAAAAATGTTCCCCATCGCTCTTAGTTCCGGTTCATTTTCCGACAGTAGACTTATGTTGCTTTCTCCGTAAAAAAGGGGTTCGATTTGTTATAACATTTCCTTTTGCAGCTGGCAGGAAACCGATTGTCTGTAGTCTGTAATCAATGGCGTATGCACTCGTACGATGCAATTCTGAACTGCTTCAGGTTATAGTATTCGTACATCGTACGTACGTACCTTCGCAGAACAGACATGCGAGTACCAAAATCGAACAGAAGGTTAATTGTATAAGTGCGCTAAGGTCAAGGAAGTCGTAAATAACGCTCCGCGCCTAGTGAACGCATTCACCACTCATCTTTCTTCTTTCACTCTCGGTTACGAGTGTGTGTTGTCCTTTCTATTTGTTTCCTTCCCCAATTGCTGCTGGAAAATGGTGGCCCATTTTGTGGACGATGCAAACCGGAAACAAACCAGAAATAGGCAATGGCCTCGTGAATCATGAGAGCTACCAGGCGTCTCCATCGTAAACTAATTATACCCCTTTGGCACTCTGCTTTTCCTGCAACAGTTCCGGTCAATACATCAGCACCGTTGTCCGTTAAGAATGAAATACGATTCAACTGTTACTCTTGCCCGTTGGTAAGGCGTCAATTTAATGTGCGGAATAGTGCGTACCAGCTAGCTGAACTTGTGCGACACTGTAATAGGAAACACTTTATGCTTGATTGTTGGGAAAGGAAATGTAATTACAGTTTCATACTAAAGTCAACAAGAGTGTGTGGGAACAGTCGAATGTTTTCAAATGCCCTCCTTATCATTTGCTACATTTTAACTCAATGCTCATTTGCTTTTCTCTTTCTACCCTCTTCTAGATGCTGGGAGCTGCACTTATTGGACGGCGTAAAGTAAGTCTGCCTTTATTAACCTTTCGCATGCGATACATCCTCCATCTCAAGGAGTTTGTCGTGCATCACCTTACCGACAACAATGTAGTCGAAAGGTTGATTTAGTTGCCTTGAATGCAACTGCGCTAACCGATCCTTTCCTTTTCTTGCTCCTTCCTTCTCCCCGACAGAGCTCAGTTGCAAAAGGGAAAACTTTCACCGAGGAGGAAATCAAGGGTAAGTACAATGCAAGCGGAAACCGCCACACCGAAGCCGATCGGATCACCAGTTGGATCGATTTCAAATGCGCTCGGTCGGCGTCTCTCGTGCAATCACCAAACGTGTGGCGCATTTCGTGCTAATGGTTTGTCGGTGTCATCGAATCGGCGAGACAATGTTGGGTGTTGTCGCCACCGCCATGCACACAGCACCATCATCATCATCATCATTATCGTCACTGATCATTATAAAACGGCGTGGGGAAAGGTCGGTTTATGTGCTTTTAGTTGTTATTTCTATCATTATACTCAATGTTTTATGCACCACCGTTTCCTGCGACCATAATAACGCTCTAAACGTTCGAATGCTATCGACAGGAGTATTTAATTTCTAGCTGGTACACGTGTCATCTGACGATGGTGTGCGACACGCTGGGAAAAAATGTGTCACAAAACTGTTCGCAAAATCGCTTGAAGGAAAGTCTCTGATAAAGGTTAACAAAGAGGACGTGTTATCGATGGTTTGTGACTAAAGCACTATTGGCCGCAGGTAAAATACAGGTTATTGAAAGGACAATGGCCGGACGTTGAAAAGCGTGTACGTGGTTTTGCTACATGTCGGCACGCCTTGGCATTGTGCGGTCAAGGAGTGTCAGTTGGTCGTAGTAGTTTGGTCAACATTTGGACTGAAGAAGACGATCGCTCGAAGAAGGCGGTCCTGTCAATCAATTGTGTTGTGTTTGGTTGATAGGTTGTTTGTATGAGCATCTCGTTTGCGGTCAAGGTTAGACGAGACGAGACGATGCTCTTGTTATGTTCTAGAATTTTTCAAGAATATCAAATATTATTTTTTTCAACTGGCCTGTCCTTATCAACGACTTTAAATGATGAAAGGTTCACACCTCATTAATACAAAAGAACAAAACTAATTTTCCATAGCTCATTTCCACTAGTTTTGCTTAAGTAGCGCTCTAGTCCTCCCACAATTTTGGCAACAAACCTCCTCGCCACTTAAGCTAGAACTTGCAAACATACAGACAGTAAAGGGCAATCGTTAAATCATCTTACCGAGAACGTTAATCAAGACCTGGTCACGTGATGCCACAGCCAAGTTGCAAATCTCGGCTGCAGCAAAACGCTTGTTAAGATTCTGACAAAACGGATTGCATATTGTCCGGCCAATGTTCCGGATGGTTTGCAGATGTCTACCAATATCCGCCGACGATCTTGTCTTGTCAGTGCGCCATTTTTTTGTTTTTGGCAACCACCGTCACACCGCTGCCCGTCCACGAAATTTATTTGCACATTTTATTACACGGTCAACGGCCCCCGTACGCCAGTGCGACTGATTGCCGTTTCATCGCCGGACGGGAGGCCTGCCTCGAACCGTGCCACGAGTCAAGATGCCTGATTAATTAGCGCACCCGTTTCCCGTTGCACCGGGGGTCGTCTGGTTGGGTGACTGGTAACGATGTGTTTGGTTGATTGCAGCACGGTTTTGTGCATGGGATGAACAGTAATCCAATACCTGGTTCCAATTGAGCCAATTTTGGTGCTCAAGCTCAGCGAAGCAAACGGAGAAGGGATTTTGAACTATTGCGGTTTGCTCTGTTGTGCTGTCGGTTTTGCATAATTGATAATCTTGCCAGGCATCCCAGGCATGACAGTGACAACGCCATTTCTATGTTAATTTCTTTGGTGTGAGGTGTGATGAAATTTACGCTCAAAATTCATTACCTCGAGTTTATGGGCGGATGGGTGAGTTATGGCACTGTTCCGAGAACATCGCCGAACCAAACCGTACAAGATGTGCTGATGTGATACTGGGGGGTTTTTACTATTCGACGCCGATTTTATTCCACCTCGTAAAACTAATGGCACTGTGCTGTGTGATAATTGATTTTAATTACATTACACGATTCCTTCGGTGTCAGCGGATGTGGATCGGTGTAGACTAATGTGTAACACGGTCTTATAATTCGTGCGTTCGTTAACACATCCGTAAAATCCGTACCGAAACAAGTTTCGCTCCCATTCAACAACATCTAGCAATAATTTCTGATGAATATGTTCGATAAGTTCGGCTCACTTATAATCAATATCTCCAACGCACAAACAACCAAACCCCTTTCAAAACACCATCTTCCAATTAGGTGTAGTTCAGTTTGCGGCTAGTTTCTGTACACCCAGATCACCCGAAACATTTACACGAAAGCAACTTCCTATCCATCCTGTTCTGCTTGACGGCAGGGATAGATAAGGTTTTTAATTTATTCATGCGATCCGATGCAAAACTAACGATTTCCGGTCTGCATTAATAATGATGCGGGTAAAACTGTTTTCCGTTGGTGGTTTGGGGCACCGAGGTTCCATTAGTGCCGGGGGTCGATGCACGAAAAATAGTTTCGATTCTTCCAAAAACGTGGCAAAAGAGCTGCTCCATACGAGAAGCTTCATGAACTTTGTCCTTTTCGTACATTTGTTTGTATGGAAAGGTGTAAAAAGGTACAACACTGACATGGGTTCTACATGGGAAAGTGTGGCATATTAGAATGATGTTAACGGTGCTGAATGGATGAATGTCTGAAACATTCTCTTGGACATCGGAGCAAATAGAGCATATGTGGAAAGGAATCACGAAATTGACAAAATTACCGAAAATTCCCGACAATCTTTTGTTATTTGTTTGCTAACGCACCTAGGAGTATTGAAGTTTTTCTGTAGGAATGTTCTGGATGAACTTGAACGATTGGAAGTCTGGAGAAGCGTCATATGGCAGGGCAGTCATACAAATCCCATCCGGATATTTCCCCCGTAGTGAGGACTAACTATCGAATTACGTGGTTCTGGAGAATACATTTCTTGGCTCTTTAATTTTCCTTAGTATCTTAGTCAATATCGCCGAACAACTCTTTGGGACTAGACACTAGTACGGCCGTGTGGAGGACGTACTCCGCTGCTCTATAAATGCTCTATAAATGTTTACCCAAAAAGACAGTTTTCTTATATGAAATTTTTCAATTACGATCAATCACGATCAATCACGAGTATTAATCTACTTCGATACTACAATCATGAAAGCCTGACATGTATGATATTCTTAACTTGATTTTAGCTATAGCACTGAGTGACATACGAGGAGGTGTCTCCTGATGGAAATCATATTTAAGGGTAGTTCCTAAATAATCTTTATTTTGGGGCGGTCTGGTGGTGTAAGCGACAACGGCGCCGGTCTTCAAACGGCAGGACCGGGGTTCAAATCCCATCCGGACCGCCCCCCGTAGTGAGGACTGACTATCCAACTACGTGTTATCGGCAAGTCTAGTAAGCCATTCGATGGCCGGCATGACCTTAGAGGTCGTTAAGCCAAGAAGAAGAAGAGATTCCTGAGGTTTTCTTAGTTAGCTCTATTAATAGAAGAGGTCTTTGCCTGCCATTACTTGTACTAGATCATGGTTGTTTACTTCGCTCAATCTTTTAAAGCATTAACATGCCAGGAAGCTTGTTCAAAGAGGAAATGTTTGTTTTAAAACGATAATTCAAAATTCTAGGACACATTCATGATTGCTCCTATTGCTTTCTTCAATCACATTTTCTGTGTACTTTGCATACTCAAGCACGTACTAGCCTAAAAATGACAGGGTTGGGTCAAAGATCGTCAACTGTTAAGCTGGTAACTTAGCTCACGTACTGACAAGTCGTTTGCAACGTGCTTGGTGAGATGAAGTTGCGAGTTTTCCTCGCAGCAGCAGCAGGACCAGTAACAGCAGCAACAGGCAATTCGTTGGAATGAAACGAGGTTCGCAATGGAAAATTGGAAAACGGCTCCCGTGACTACGGTGAATACGGTGGTCGTAAAACGATAATCGCTGGCGAAAGTCAACGAAGCAGCACGAGAAGGTCAACATGGGCGAACTTCCCAAACAATACGGTTCGATAGTGCTACAAAATTCAATCTAGATATCCGGCCATCCACTTGGATCTGCTGCGGAACAGAACTTTTGCTAACATTCGGAAATACGTTCACCTCCTTACGCGTTTGATTTATGGTGAAACGTGCTGCGAGCTGGTAAGGATTATTCTGAAAGCTCTCCAACGAAACAAACAACAGCAAATAACACATATACATACGCAACCAGCACAAATAGCAATTGTGGGAAGAAAGTTACAACGTTAAACGTTTGCCCTCTTTGGCGACCACCAGCACCACATCTTGTGCAATAGCTACAATTGCTCTTGACCTTTGCGCGTGCTTTGCACCGGGTCCTGGTCTTTGCAAAGTGTCACATCGTTCGCTTACGACCAGAAGTGTCTGCCCTGGGTTCTGCGGGCCTGGAAGGACAGCTTCCAGCGAACGGAGCGTCAAGCAATGGAGTGTACTGTTTCGATAATGTAATCTTGGTTCGGTTGCGCATGTAATGTACATGAGGCTGCAGACGATTGCAAGAGCTCGAGTTCGAAGCAAAACAGGGACAGGCCGCTCAGAAAATGGTTTCGTTTATTGATAGCCATTACGGCAATTCAGTTAGGTTGAGTTTTACGGACGAAAGGCCTCGTTAGTGACATTCGTTTACCACGGGACCAAGGAAAGCTCGCTGGAGAGGTTTTAGTGAAAGGCACAATAGGAAGGATAGTGCAAGAAACTAGTGCGACGTGTGGTAACGAGAACTATGAAGTAGAAGTTCTGGCGTATGATAAGAAAGCTTAAAGTTGGAATATTTAAACGTTTAACTTTTCAAATTGCATTTAGATAGAAACTCGTTTCAATTTATTAATACTAAACCAAGTAAAAATATATTAAACACTTGTTTTTCTATAGTAAAATAACATTAAAATAGAAAAAAGTCTACATGATTTTGATTAAAAGAATAAATGACTAAATAAAACAAGTCTCGTTATTTTTGCATATTTGAAATATTTCAATTACATTTGCTTGTTAGTTGAGTAGATTCCATAGTTCTGTAATAGTGAAATAATATCGTCCTGTCTCGATCGCCAAGTAATGGTAAAAGGAAAATCACCATTTTGTGTAATGGTGAAAAGAGAGCTTGCCGTGTAAAATATCACCATTGGCATTGTGATGTTTACCACACTAGCCCTCGACTGCCTATTCTGTACTGTCCATTCTGAGTGCTGTCCGCGACTGCTGTTGTTCCGCAACTGACTGACTATCTATGACAGGCCGCCTTTCCGTGACTGAGCTCCTTTTTGTGACTGATCTTCAAGAGCGGTAGTTCTTTATTTTATACGAAAGTTATGGAGACAAATCGTGAGAATAATTTGGATGGAAAGGTCCATTAACTAACATGCCTGAGGTTAATTGGTGTGTACTTTTTTGATTGTCCAAATTCTGATTGGTTCTTGTATTTTGATCTACTTGTTAACCAGACCATTATGTGAATGTAGTTCAGTTTGTTGCTTAAGCTTGTTGGCATTGTGCATAATTATTCCCAAAGCTTTCCCATGCGTTCGTGGCGAATTTCTTAAATTTGATGCTCGTGGAAGCTGCATATGATCAGTTCGATTTTGTTTTGTTCTAAGCTCAGAGTCACCTTGATCGTGATCTAATTAATGTTATGGTATGGTAGGATATGCTACAGTTTTTATGCTGATATATCTGATAGTATCTGTATTTCATCACAAATTACTAGTGATTACTAGTCAAAAACGAAAGCAATATTTTTGTTACATCAAACCCACCATAAAATTTACAAATGTCCATCAGCAACCACTACAACACAATGTGGCTTCTTAAAGCTTTCTCCAAAGCTCATTCCAAGGGCTTTTGTTGCCTAGTGACTAGAACTATTGCTTACACTAACACCAGGACAAAGAAATCATACCCCCTATACCACGAGACATTTATCGTGATTTGCTCGAAGCACCCTATTTGTATGGTAACGAAAAACCCCCTACCGATTTTCCGCCTCGGCTAATACCTTCCTCTTTATACCACGAAATAACAAGCATTGCCATCAGCAGGCTTGTCCGTTTGAGACGGATTTTTCTACTCCCTTCGCCATTTATCCTTCGCTCGCCCTCAATTCTTTGGGATGCGCCGCTGGCAAACATTGTTGGCAGGCGTAAAAGGGAACCAAAAATCCTTGCATCCCGGCCGATGAAGAAACGGCAAGAGAATCACTCATCACCAACGATGTGATGAGCCGGGTATGGTGCTTACCAACATTTTCCGGTTCACATTCCACCGTCCCTGTCCGGTGGTGTTCGAGTACCCGCGCGTACCATTTATCAGAGTGATTTATGAGAGTTGATTTGATTTGATATTTATGAGCTGCCGTTGGCCATCGGTCGAGTGATCAGAGCTTGGGATAGGAAACCTAGTGTGAGCTCGCATTTTTTCTTCTTCTTCATATTTCATCATTGTGGTTTTCCATGGTCATATGGCGGGTGTTATTAGCTGGACATTCTTGAAATACGCGGCGATCGTTCCTTCTTTCCGGAATCCATCGAGCGGTATTAAAAGAGGTATTAATCATGTTCGTTTGCGTAGCTTACGGATGCGTTGCTAATGATTGTGTTGAAAGATACTAAAGGAAACATTTATTGTTGCCAACAATGTTGCTGACCCTTTCCGAAGATCCGTCTTCGTTATCGTTTATGTGCTACGATTGATATCCTCACTACGAAGTAGAAATAATGCAACACTAATGATGTTCAAGTGAGTGCGCCAGCATGACGAATGCACAAACTCTATAGTGAACTTCGGTGAAATGGGAGAAAAAAACACTTCTTTGTTCAAGCAGCTGGCTTTGCTTTGGTTTTTCTGTTTAAAAAAAAAAGCATAAACAATAGCAAAATAGAACACGCCACAGGCAGAAAGGGAAGGTTCGTTGGTACCGATCCGGATAAGGATGCCTTCATTTCCGGCACAAATGTTCGTTTTGTTTCAGTGCTATTGAGTATGGAAATTGGCAAACCGAGAGCCATGCTTTGAATTTGTGTTGCTTTATCGTAGCAAAGATCGTTAGCGGACTGCAAGGGTAGCATTAAGCTGATAGACATCACGGTAGCAAAACGAGGAAAAACGCAAAGGAAATGAGAGCATTTATTTTAAGTTTTTTGCTATACTTTTACTGCATTGCATTGCATTGCATTTTGTGTTGAAATCATTTTTTGTTTTTTTTGTTTAATGTTTTCGTGATAAATCTTTCAAAAACAACGGCCAACACCGTATAAAGCTTACAATTTGTGGTTTCTGCTCACTCACTACTAAAAAAACTTAAGAAGAAAATTTGTAACTTACTTACTTAAACTTACTCAAAACTCACTACTATAAAAACTTAAGAAGAAAATTTGTAACTTACTTACTTAAACTTACTCAAAACTCACTACTATAAAAACTTAAGAAGAAAATTTGTACTTGAATATAAAATTTCAATGCAGGATAACTTCAAGCGCACTTTCTGTTGTGATTGAGGCAGAAGCAACGACGGGCTTATCATGGAAGAACCACCGCCAATTTCGTTCTGCAGCATTAATTGCTTAGTTCAACGCTATCAGACACGATATAATTTGAAGACTTTTTACACTAAAAAGAGAAAAAAGTAGATTTACTATTTCGCTATCGATTTTCAAACGACTATAACGACAAGTAAACCTACCTTAACTATCAATCTTTGAAAAATCCTTCAATCTTTCAAAAAGTTATATTTTGCTGCACAAAAAAACTATTTTTATATTTAATCTATTTAGGCCGTGGACAGTTGGTAAATTTAAAAAAATTTACTGATGACATTCGCACAACATGAAAAATATATATTATTGTAAGGGTGATGAATAATCTTTTTTAAAAGATTGGCGTATTTTAGGTATGTTCAATGATCTATTCTGAATCGATTTTCCCAAGATCTTCAAACAAATTTTAGTTGAATGAAAGTTTTTAACAGATCAAATTTTATTTCAAATGAGATTGGATAAAATTTTTATTTTTTGAGATTAAATTAGATAGAATGGTATTTTAAAATTTTATTTTAAGGAATTAGGCTAGACGCGATATTTATTTTTAGATGGTTTTCGATTTCTAGGGCAACTTACAGGGTTTCGATCTATATAGTAAAATCGTTGAATCACCCAGTGGATTTTTTCAAATGGATTGCGTAATATTGCAATTTTTTTATGGAATTTTCCAATCATACAGTGCAATCTTGTATTCTTGTTACGGGAGATTTATTACTTCACTGGGGAAATTTGTAATCTAATGTCTCCTTTTTGTAGATCGTTTGGAAGACCGTTGTGTAATCAGCAAAATCAAAAATATCATTAAATAGAGTAGTTAATATTTTTCAATGCCGTTTGGGCATCAAAAATACTGTTATAGGTTTTATCTTCTATCTTACCGGGCGAACCGGTAGACCGGCGACAGCAGCGCCGGTCTTCAAACGGCAGGGCCGGGGTTCAAATCCCATCCGGACCGTCCGTCCCCCCGTAGTGAGGACTGACTAACCAACTACGTGGTATTGGCAGAGTCTAACAGGTGGGCTAATAATTGTTTGGCCTGCAATAGTAAAAACCTTTTGGTTTGCAATTTTTTTTATTCAACAAACCCCCCCCCCCCCCTCGCTTAAAGGGTGACACCGATGATAACGGTATTTCAATTTTTCTATGCCATTTTTGAAAAAGGATTTTTTTTTTTCGTTTCGTTTCCTCTTCATCTGACGAAAATTTCTTCCCAGCGAGCATCCTTTTGAGATCTGAGAAAAGAAAAAAGTCGCTGGGGGCCAGATCTGGGGAATACGGTGGGTGGGGAAGCAATTCGTAGCCTAATTCGCGATTTTTTGTCATTGTTTTCACGGAGTTGTTGCACGGTGCGTTGTCTTGATGAAACAAAACTTTTTGTTTTCTGCAAATGTGGCCGTTTTTTAGCGATTTCGTCCTTTAAACGCTCCAATAACTTGAATAAGTAGTCGCTGTTAATGGTCTTTCCTTTTTCAAGATAGTCGATGAAGATTATTCCTTGCGAATCCCAAAAAACTGACGCCATAACCTTGCCAACTGATTGTTGCGTTTTTCCTCGCTTTGGAGCAGGTTCATCGCGTTCAGTCCACTCAGATGATTGTCTATTCGACTTGGGAGTGTAGTGATGAAGTCAAATCTCATCCATGGTAACATACCGACGCAAAAACTTGCTAGAATTTCGCTCAAACAGCTCTAAACACTGCTCCGAATCATCAACTCGTTGCTGTTTTTGGTCAAATGTGAGCTCGCACGGCACCCATTTTGCACAGAGCTTTCTCATACCCAAATATTCGTGAACGATATGTCCAACACGTTCCTTGGATATCTTTATTGTGTCCGCTTTCTCGATCAACTTTATGGTTCGGTTGTTTTTGATAATTTTGTGGATTTTCTAAACGTTTTTCTCTGTAACCACTTCTTTTGGGCGTCCATTGTGTTCACCGTCTTCAGTGCTCATTTCACCACGTTTAAATTTAGCATACCAATATTTTGTAGTTGATTTTGCTGGAGCAGAGTCCAAAAACTCCTTATAAAGCCAATTTTTGGATTCAACTGTATTTTTCCCCTTCAAAAAACAATATTTTATCAACACGCGCAATTCCTTCTTGTCCATGTATACTCAAAACACAAAAGTTGCGTCACACAAAATGCTCTAGCTCACTAGGTTATTGTTTCAAGGTTAATACAAGGTTAATTGTTAATACTAACAAAAAAAAATGGATTTGAATTTACAAGCGCCCTATATGTGTCAAGCCAGACAATCATCAGCCGACCTGTTAGAAAGCCATTTCGATGGCCGGCATTACCTTAGAGTCTCGTTAAGCCAAGAAGAAGAAGAAGAAGAAGAAGAATTTCTAACCTATCCGATTCACTGAACGTCTAAACTGTAACTCTTCACTAAAATGAAACTGAAATCTCTTCCCTGATCGATCCCTATTTATTTGTATGGAGTGTTTTGGGAGCGTCACTTTTTAGGGCCGCGGGCGTTGATGTCTGGTTGCTGCATCGTCCTGTGCGCGTTGCAATTCCCACGGTGCTGCAGGTTCTGGCATGCGTGCGCTTGGTCGGTGTCGCCTTTTGTCTGCCCATGGCCAATGCGCTTGCAAATATTGCTGATGTCGTCTGGATGGTGTTGTGTTCCAACTATTTGTTTGTTTCAGCAGACTGTATCATTTATATTTGAATGAGGTAAACGCTAAAATTAATTGAAAAAGTTTAATTAAGTTCCAATCGATTTTTTCGATTTGAAACATTCCTCTAAGTGACTCTACAATTCCGTTAAATGGGTCGAATGGGTAGTAAGGCTTGTAGCTCAAAAAGCGTCTTAAACTTAAACCCAATTCCTGTTCCCAAAAAATCTCTTTTTCAATCGAAGTGAAATAATACTTTAGAGCACAAAAAATGTGCGACAAAAGAAATATCAAACCATTTAGGAATGGTGGCATTTAGTGTTTTTTCCACTAAATTTTAATAACACCTTCATAAGGTGTACACATTTACATACACTAACCTTTCGCCGGACCGAACACCATCGAAGCGTCAATAGTTGAGCCAAGTTCAAATGTCAAAGGTTAGCCTGTAAAGCGAGGTAACGTTCATCAAACGACTGCATGGCATGCTCATAAAATCGATACACTCTTTCACGCTACCGCACGATACAAACGATCCAGATCAACAGCAGCAGGTGTATTTGTGTACGTATCAGTGTGTATCATGGCGTGGTAAAATAATAATTATTAATCAATTTTTAAACTTGAAGCTGAAACCCGGCTCCCAAGCATTAATGTGTGTAAAATGCATCTTCACTACTATCGCTTTCCCCTATCATCAACCACTCTTTACCGCTTTACTGTGCTTTTCCTCACTTCCGGTTCCTGTTTGCTTATTCTTTCCCTTCTGCAGGTTAGTTTTGCAAAGTGCGTGACGCTTTGTGTGGGTGTGTGCGTGTGGGGGTGAATGATAAAAGCGTTCCCATAAGGTCATATGCTTTTGAAAACTCTCCTTCTCTGCCCAAGCATCGATCGCTCAAGAAGATAGTTCGTTGTAGTTAGTATTTTCGGGACACAAGAAAAAAAGCCTTGCTTGCTTACAAAGTGACCCAACAGCCCGCTATTGCTTATCATCTCTATCGCTATCGGTGTGTTGTCTTGTCAACCATTTGCAACGTCCGGAGACTAACAGAGTGATAAGATGGATCGCAGATGAGCTGTGTGAGCGGTTATGATAGCGAAAAATAAGGTGAAGTCATAAAGTGCTACTAGCCGTCCGCGGGAAGATAGTTTGTCGTCTTGTATCTACACATTGTCATACCGTTGTTTGCCCACCACCACCAACCACAAAGTGTCCGTTGCGAGATTTCGTCCGGTGGCATGCGATAGCGCACTCTGGAGGGTGATTTCACGGTCCCCATGGGTGATGCTGGCTCTAACGTCGACTGAAGGCCGCCAACACTGTCACGGTATCAACATCAAGCTACCGCCAAGTTCTGCTTTTCATTTTGCTTCGTGGCTCGGCTCGTCGTACTCCGGTCGTACAGCGAAATCATATTAATCAACAAGATAAGGAAACCCCTGACAAAGATCTTAGCGGGGAACGTCGGGCGTTTCGAGTGCCTTGACTTCTCGAGCCCACCGCACCGCACACCCCGCAGGTCGTAAAAGTGGGACAGGCGAGATATGAGTAGTGGCTCGCCAACGATGGGCGCAGAGGGAAAAATGGCATGTGCGAGCAGGGCGAAGGTCGCTGACAGCCACTCAGTGCAGCTGTTGGGAACGATAGAGACGTCGCCATCGTCATCGTTACCGTCGTCGTTACCTGCTGAAGTCAACTTCAGCAGCAAGGAGCACACAGTGGACAGTAATTTCCTGACACCGCGCGCGGCACGTGAAGGAACACCGCCACGGGCGGATGCGCAAATCGAAATAGGTTTACCGCCGCGAGCATCCGGATGTGCAAGTGGATGTGATAGTGGATGTGCAAGTACCGACCGTACCGGGAGCGAACCCAGCATCGCCCAAGCACAACCGACAGCAGAGGACGCCCAGCCCAAAAAGAAGGTCATCCGGCGCATCGTAAAGGTCCGGCGCGTCGTCAAGAAGATGAAAAAGAAGGATGAAAAATTCTGTGAGTGATCATTTTTCTCGAATCACACCACCCTCCCGCCCTCCCCAAACCTCTTTCTCCTCCTTCGATTTATTTTGTGTGGTACTCTTGTACGACCATTGTCGCAACATGACGCCGACAGCATCGCCCAGGACCAGGACGGACAGCTCTCGATAGTGGTGTTGGTACTTTATCACTCGAAAACTTCGAACGACCCATGGACGAGCAACAACAAAAAAAAAAAAAGGCGTCCAACAAAAAGAGTGCCGAACTGACATCCTCTCGCACCAAGACCATGACCTTCGACCGGAAGTCACCCTTAACGAGACGCGACGCGCTCCACCGAAACCGAAACGCTTCATCAACTTTGACAGTCTGTGAAGTTTTGCTAGTGACAAGTTCTCAACCTTCCCGCTGCCCGCATCTGCCCAGGAGCAAAACGAACGAAAATGTCGAACGTTCAAATGTTTTGCAAACGAGTGCAAGAAAACAGGTGACATACCATCCGTCCCATCGCCCGCCGGCTATCGGCTGAGGGCGCTATAAAGATGATGCTTTTCATCAGCAAACAATGTCGCGGTCTGTGATAAGATAGCATGCAATAGACCGTCGAAAAACGACACAAGGCTGGACTTCGTACCATTGGAGAGGTTTTACGTTTTGGTTTAGTTTTAGTGCTTGTGTGTGTGTGCGTGTGTGTGCACGCGCATTGGGATACTCTGAAACACTGGCACCCGACATCCGACCGACCGATAAGCGACTTGATCGGTATTGATAATCGACAATCAATTGTGTGTTTTCATTCCATCGCCGACCACTTCATTAGCCACGCTAATCAATTAACGGTGAGCCGTATCGGATCCGACCTTATCGCTGCGGTTTCGATTTAGTCATGCTATGGACCTGTAAATAGCTGTTTTTTCGTTTGGCAATTCCATTTCGGAAGTTTTGGAAGTCAGTGGTAAACGCGTTCAAGAATTATTTTAAGAAAATGGTTTCATTGTTTTGAGCTATAAATGAAATTTAATGTTTGTATGCATTTATATTTCCTTCAACTCTTAAAACAGACGTGGAACAGTGATCTTATGTTTGGAAATAGTTTTTGTTAAATCTTCGGACAGATAAACTTCTTCAAACTGCCTCTTTTTAGAAACATTTTCTTCTTGCTTTACCAATGTTGCTCTGAAGTCTAGTGCGCTTATTAAATATTTTGGACTTCAAGGCCCAATTTTTATTTTATTTTACACACAAGCAAGCTGCAGCATTCGATTTTAGAAATTGCAAGGGTTTTATTGGAATTGAATTGTGGAAAACTAGAGTGAAATCATTTTTTAAAAGGCAAACTCTAGAAGCTGCACAACGATTCATCAATTATGCAGTAGATTGAGTCAGCTGGATTAACTAAGCTATGATAGATTGATCATGACCTGAAAATTACATTGAACGGCTCAGCCCACAAGAGTGTTTTTAATTGCCAAGCACATTAAATGTTACTGAAGACATTGAGAGCGAAATATTTGCGCTTCTTCCAAAACTGTGAATGATGTAAGGAATTTCTCATCCATCATCATACGTAAGATAGAACAAGTGGAAGGAACAATATCAAAGGGCACATCAGTAACGACTGAGTGAAAAACAAATAAGTGAATATTTCTGATTTATTAGATTCAGCACACAAGAAAACTGTTTTCAAATTATTTTACTACTTCGGGTATATGAAATCTGTGAAGTGAAAAACGGTAGAAAAATGAAGAGAAAGAAATGTGTTTCAGTGCGTGCCGCCTCACTGTTTTCTAGCATTATTCCCACTCAATGTGCGCAAGATTTCTCTGCTCGTAATATTTAAATTGGTTGCCAATGACGGGATGTGGCTTGGGTAAATAATATTTGAACACTACTTTGGATTTACATGGAGGACACGCACTAAAAACTGCAAGAAAACGTTAAATATAAGGCGAAAATCAGCTTTTCTGTGTCCTTGTAATAAGTGTCCTCAAAAAATTAATTCTTTGTAAAATTCTGTCTGGAAAATTGCTGTGCTTTTGTAGTAAACGTCCTCAAAAAACTTATGGTTTGGAAAATTTTTGTACGTGCTTCTCAGCCAAATTCCAATTGCTGAAGATTTAAGCGTCGCGATTCTAGCTATCGTAATTTCAGACCTTTTGAAAATTTGTTATTGCTTGTTTAGTTCTTAACCAAAATTAATGTCTCATTTCTTGCCTGAGATAGAATCAAATGATTGCTATGAAAAATGAAGAGAACTCTTTAAATTTTTTTTATTGAAAACTGTCTTTAGGATCTCTGCAAAATATGTTGTTTGTATGATATTTTTTGATTATGAAAAAATAATCGATGGCTTGTTGGCGTTCGTGTTATTCTAATCCTAATGAAATGAGCTTGAAACTCCTCTCCAGACAAATAATTCAGTCTCACCCCCAAACAGACAGACGTGAGATTGGTTCTTAATTGTACACAATCTACAAAATTGACACTCATTGCAAGTGCGTGACCCCGCTGTAATTGAGTAAATTTTGTCAAAATCACAACGTTATTAGGAAAAGCATTTCGTTCATTTGAGCTTTCCTTTGCGTGGGAATTGGTGAAGAAATTATATCGCCCAAAGGCTTCTGGAAGTCATCAACCCTGTACTTCGTGTAGGAAAGCGAGCCACAAGGTATGAAACCTTTCCCGTTCACCATAGGAAACAATAAGCACGTTAAACTTAGCTTGCAAACCACTACCTTCTCAGTATTGTATAGGAAAGTAAAAACCAAAACAAAACAAAAAACTGTTCCAAAACGTGATAAAAGCTTGACACGCTCGAGGTGAGAAGGCAAACTTTGTTTCGGACCTGCCCCAGGGGGAGGAATTATTTCCTAATCGCACGCAGCCGAATTATCATGCCTTTGCTAATGCCTTTCGCACACCCACCAGTTTACCGCCGTGTGCTCCCTTGGCCAGACGGCAGTAAAGGCTAATTTCTGTGATTTCTCCGAAATACTGATTTAATAATTCATACACCGAAAAACCCCTGCCGGTCCCATTAACAGGGGAAAACGGTAGATGTATTTGGGTAGCGCTTTTTGTCTCCGTCACGACCCGCTGTGGTCGCGGTCCTTCTTTTTGGCTCTTTGCGCACTGCTTTTGGTGCCAATACCGCCGGTCCAGTGGAGTCCAGTAATGCACGGCTCTATCGACATCCCATCGACGACCGGGTGAAGCAGCAACCACGGGTCACGAAACTGAACCGGAAAGCCGGAAAATTTGTGTCCTCCCATCGGTCGCGCAACATTCCGAGCGGCATGCCCGGGTGAGTGAATCTATGTGTGTGTGTGTGTTTGAACGGTAGAACACCGGAGTTGGTTTGATGTCAACGATGTAAAGCTATGGCCGCCAGGGTGGACACACGTACACACAAAACTTATTCACCGTTCGCCGGACACCGAAAACAAGCCGAAGCGGGGGCTAGCCGTAGAGCGTGTCAGCACTTTGCACTGTTTGTTGAGCTTTGGTCGCTATGAATAATTTATGAAGCGGCCGCACCGGTAACCAAACATGGCGACGCAGATCATTACGACGAGGTGTGGTGTAAATGGGGTTCCATGAATGCCGCACCATGAGGGCCGGTTGAGTAGTGATTGCAGTGTGCCCCAACCCCGGGGAAGTTCGTCAATCCTTCCCGTTTGTTGTTTTGTTTTTATTGCGTCCCTACCGAACACCACTCCAAACACTTTGTGTTTTTGTGTTGCTTTTGCTTTCGGGAGCCGTAAATTCCGTTGCACACATCCGGACCGCCTGGGACCGGACTGATGCGATGGAGTCACGAAGGATCACCGGCAATCACAGTAACAATAATGATAATCGGCGTAATCATTTATTACCATCACCAAGTGTACGATAACGGTAACGCTCGGGAAGCTTTGGGTGGATTACTTTTGATGGAGGCTCGGTATTGTTTGTGTGTATTTTATTGTTTCAGGCGAGTAAATTAAAACAAGCTTCATTCAGATGAGTAACAGGGAAGGTACTGTGCTGGAGGGTGCGTTATTATTTTAAACTTTAAAACACGACTGAAAAAAGATGTGTTTGAAAAGCTTCCATTTTGTTATACCATGATGGTGATGCTATTTCATATTATTGGCGCTATCCGAGTAGTAGTTAAAGTTGATGGTCTTGATAAAATGTAACTCTCAATCTATTATTTATGCTCATTCTTCTTTGATCTGCTTTACCGTGAACAATGCAACAAAATTCTGAAATAATCGTTGAGGGCGCTTCTCCTTTACATTGCATTCTTTCACATTTTTGCAGAGCACTTTTAGATCAAAAGCACTTGAAAGACTTTAATGGTGCTACGGGTCAATGGCGAGCAATATTGGGAGTCGTGTTACGCAATTTTGCGACAGAAGTGATGGACGAACAAGACACGAGCAACAATTGATTCTAGTATGACCTTGCAATACGCCGTTCTGACCATCCAACAAGGGATGCCATTGCATGCCATTTTGCCAAATCGATTAATTCCTCGAGAAATTTGCTTTATATACTTGTTTGTTAGTTTTCACTTTTAATGTTACTTAATACTGTAGAATTTTTATTCATTTATTTTTTAAAATTATCATTTAGTAATATTATAAGTAGCACTAAAGCTAAGAAATTCCAACAATTTACTGACATTCAACAACAAAAAGAGCCAACAAAGACACAAAGGACGCAGTAATGATGGCATTTATCTTAATGGAACGTAATATATCATTTCAAGGACTCAAATTGGACTCAATCGTTTTCATGCTGCAGACAGCTCCAATAATTCAATAACTTCTTTAGGTTTTCAATAACGAGATCGTTTGTTTGTTGGAGCCAATAGCTCCTTTATTCATTCATTTTCTTTATGGGAACTCTGGCGATCATGAGGACTGGCTATCCAACTACACGGTATCGGCAAGTTTACTAAGCCATTCGATGGCCAGCGTGACCTTAGAGGTCGTTAAGCCAAGAAGAATTTAGGAACTCACATGTTTGTTTGATTAAAGATTTGTTATGATTATAAACTAATTTGGCGTGTTTTTAATCATGGATGACTAAATTACGATGGCTATCAGATTTTGAAGACTTGCAAGTGTCAAAACAAACCCAGTATCAGGATTGTTTGATAAGTTTAGCTTATGTTTCATTGCTCACGAAATATAATTAAACAATTAAAATAGTAACACTACTCGGTACGAGTTTTTAATATGTATTTTGCTGCATGTAAATCTCACCATACCTTTGAGTGAGTAATTTTATTTGGTCCGTGACGCGTTAAAAAGATTTAAATGTCAAAACAGTTTTGAACTGAATTTTTTTCAAGATTTAAATCACTCATTCAGTTTTATTTTAGTTTCACTGTAGCAGCCTAAACAATAAAACAAGCTTTGAGTAAATACATTACATAATGCTCGTTTTAACTGAAAGACAAAAATATGCAACTAACTTTCATTTGACTTCATATTTTGCTAAATGAATGGTAACATTCGTCTACCAAGTCTACCCATTTTACTTTCGTTCCTTTTACCCAAAGAAGCAATATAAACTTTCATAATAAATTACAACTTAATGCTCTTTCAATAAATCACCATCCTTATGGTGTTATTGCTGGAAATGGAAATGTACAGCAAACGACAAGCGACTTCACTCTCAAACACTTACCAATGCACAAAACTAACCCTACACATAATACGGTACGCAATTAGCATCAATTCCCCCTGACCCTCGTGCGTAGCGCTCATAATACAAACGAAAACGTGTCCCGACAGGACGGCAAAAAGAAAAGCCTGAGATTTTCCCAGCCGCCCGACCGGTACACAAACTGGTGCTGAAGGAGAGTGCGACTACACACGGTTTCACACGATTGCTCGATCAATCATCGGTCAGCGGTGCGTGAGCTGGACACGAATCGTGCGAGCAGTAAACGATTGCCCATTTGTTTATTGTTACATTGTGGTACGCTGGATGAATTTATTTTATCGCTTTCCCGACTGGTTCGGGCGGTGTTAGAGTAAAAACCGTGTGTCGTGCTTGTGTGGCAAGCTCGAAAAGGCTTATGATTTATAATTGATTTTTAGTTTGCATTTGTTTATGCTTTTTTGAAATAAGCTAAGCTAGATTAGGAGATGAAAAGGAGAGGTTTTTTTTTTCTTGCTAGCAAATGCGTGATGTAACGTCGAAAAACATACAAAGCTGTACGCAACGTTTTTCGGTGGTACCCTTTGGAGCAAAGTTCCATTTAAAATCTTCAGCTGTCTGACGGGTGCGAACGCAACACTGTGTTCATTTCGCAAACAGAGAAACTCAGTGTGACACATTTTAATGCCATCATACTGTACGGGGTTTTCACGTACGATTTTACGAGCTTTTTGGTAATCAAAATTCCATTTGGAATGTTTGGACACGCTCGTACACCTCGAAGAGCGCGCCAACGTGCGCAACAAATGATGCTTCAACCTGGTGAATGTAAAATAAGATTTAAAAAACCCATCTGTCCGTCTCAAGCCACACGTTTCCTTTTGTGTGTGTCGCTTTCTTCTTCAAGCAATGGAATCGTTCCACTCTAGTGGTTCGTTAGAATCCCTATCGTTGTTTTTATTTCGCCCTTTCCATTGACCGATTGTCGGTGCAAACAGTATTAAGTCGAACGCACACAGCTGTTGACAATAATTTTTGCCACAAACCGTTCGGTGCGATGATCTACGGGCAAATTGGACTGCTTTCTAGATGAAGCACATACACGCACACACGCAGAGTGTTTTACGTTTGAAAGAGAAACACACCCAGCTGAGGAGGTACGAAACAACGGCGATGGGGACCGTGTTTTTAGAGCTGATCTTTCACCGATGTGTCTTCTGGTTTGGCTTCAAGCCAGACCATCCGGCGTTTGTGTATGTGTGTGTGTGTGTGTGTGTGTGTGTGTGTGTAGGGCGTTATTCCCTCGATGATGGTTCTTCGTAGAAAACCAGTGTTGGCGTACAGGTTAAGCAAGAGTGAAAAGAAAACCAAAAGTACACTCGAAAGTACACACGCTGGTCGGTACAAGCGGGCAGAACAACGTCCGTGGTGACTTTTGAACGAGTAACAAATATGTTACGATTGGAAAACGAAATATAGATTGCTAAACCGTGCACAGCAAACGGAAGTGCCGTGAAGCGTGTAATGTAATGTCGCTGGATCAGATTATGAATTTTCTGTGCGCCGATTGAAAACGTGACGATGGAGACGCCCAGTACTTCGTGCGGATGTGCAGATGTTACGTAAGGCTGCATTGCTCCGTATGCAGGCGGACATTACGTAAAACAGGAAACAATGCACAAAAACCTCTAGCCTTCATGCTTTCAATTGACTGACCATTGCTTCGAAAGATAAAGAGGCGACAACAAAATGCTTATCATTAAGACGCCAGCAAGAAGCTTATCGTTACAGGCTTCATTGGGGTTTAAATTTAAAACACAGCAATGCACTTACACCGCATGAAAGGGGATTCATTTAACTTTGCTGACACACTACCGTTTAAAATGTTTTTCATCACTTGACCCATCTCAAACAACAGTACTGATTGGCTTTCTCTGCTTTCATTCTTCCCGTTTTCCTCTAGGTAAGTAACGATCGCTGTCAGTTGGTCGGATAAGGTCGGACTGCCATTGTGATAACGGCGTAAGTAACGATTAACGGATAATTTCTGTAAATGATACATTGTTTGCCATTTCTCCTAATTGATTGCAAAAGGTACCCTGTTGAAATATCGCCTTTTGTACCGGCGGTTGATGGGTTGATGGGGAAAAGCTCAATTCAAAATATCTAAAACCGTACTGCTGGAAAGGTTTCGAAACTTGTCCTCTACGCTTTTGGTCCATCTTTTCCCCCTACCCGCAGAGAAAAACGCTCATTTCGGTCCTGGTTTTCGTTACCCATTTATAGGGGGATTAGCAACGAATCGTAGCTTCTCCATCTTTTACCAGACAATGGAAAATAGCCCAACACCAGCCAGACGGTTGCTATTTTGCCCGGCCACTTGCTCGTACACGCTATTCCTGGTGCGTGGTGTACGCTGTATAGTATCCGTTCGATACTGGCGACCTTTCTCGGAAAATGTGTGTGCCGGAAAATAATGCGCTGCTCACCGACAGGCGTGAGTGAGCGTGAAAAGCCCAACCGTTGTCAACCTTTTGTGTTGCTAGGGATGCCTGATACCAATGTCTGCACCCCTTTCAAACGGGGGTTGGATCATTTCCCACGGGGTAAAAAGCTTCCCTTTAAGTGTTTTCAAGCTTTTCCCCTCCTTTGGCTATAGCTTTCCACCTTCCACAATCCCATAATCGCAATCCGATTTTGATATTTCTTCCTCTCACGCGGTGCGGTGAAGTTGTACTATTTGCCACTCTCCGTTCGTGTGTGTGTGTGTGTGTGTGTGTGTGTGTGTGTGTGTGTGTGTGTGTGTGTGTGTATTTCAGTTTCTTTGTTCTGCCCTGATGTTTCATGCTGTGTTTTTGTCTGATCCATTTCATCCCGATCCTTTTTTCCCCACCCTAGCTCGCTTTCTTACTACACAACGCTCACCATGTGACGATTTGTCTGGCCTTGTTTTTGTTTTGTCGTCTTGTATGTGTGACAATCGACTTTCTTTTTGCTGCTCGCTGTTGTTAGAATGGAAGAAAAGAAAGCATAATAGTCGTTTTATTTATGCATAAAGGTGGGAAGAAACGGTTAAGGATAAGAGTCTAAGCATGCTTACCGCCCCGCCCGGAGGGAACGGTTGTCGTTCGTGTACGACAATTTGGGTAACTCCCGGTGCCGGTGTTGAACAACACGATTAGCCTTTAAATGAAACGATGTTTAAAGGTGAGAGATAAACACGCAGAACAACAACAAAAAAAACTCCTGCGAACTTGCGTGTGACGGTACGGTGAATGGCCCCCTGTTTTTCATCCACTTTCTTCGCATCGCATGTTAGAGTACGAAACATGAAAAGTTGATTGCTGCAATACGGCTGTGCTCGGTTGTGAAGTGTTCCAATTTTTGTTTGTGAATCGTTTTACGGCTAAGCTTTCGTGCAAGGATGAAGGTGCAATTGTACGTTAAAGTGGCACAGTGATGGGTTGATTAGATTCCTTTTTTTCATTTTTTTTGTTATGGAGGCAGTTATATAAAATTATAATAAAATAACTTTGATGCTTTCTTTTATCAATTCCTTTTCAATTGCTACCGAATTTCTTTTTATTAAAGAAACCGTTGCTGTATCGGTACACAATGGATACTGCTACATCTGGTTTAGTAATGTGAATGAACACATTAGCTCAGATCGTTCTTCTGCTCCCAAAGGAAGCACACGCAATCTATCCATGTGACCCAGCGCGAAAATAGGGAAGCAGGGAAAATGGGAATGGGCGAAAACAAGCAAAGAAGTATATTGCGCATTGCATCCACTTCAGTACGCTGAACGCATTATTCATGTTTCTTCCGCGAGGTGGTTATTGGTTTTCCCCTGTTGCAGAAGCAATGTTTTGTTTCTCTTTTCCATTTTCCACGGCCATGTTACTGTTTAGTTTTCGCTGTCTTGCTGGAAACATGAAATCGGTGTACGGTTGCTTCTTTGCCCGCGCGTACTCTTGGAGTTTGGTTTTCTACGATCACGAGTAACGTATATCATCTTTTACTACTGGAGGAGTAGCTCGTACCGCATGCTCTTACTCAAATACTTCGTGAGAGGTTATATCGCCGCTCTCTCTCTCTCTCTCTCACACTCATTTACTCTATTTGTTTGCAGCGAAAATAGTGAGAGAATCTCGATGAAAATGCCACCTCAACACACGAAACCCCGCTGTGATGAGAAAGAGAGTGGCAAGTTAGGTGAGAGTTTTTTTTTTTCGCGGAGAGTTTCGCAAATGGGAAAAACAACTCCCGCACATCGGGTAGTGCGACCTCGCTACGGCGAACGGCGAGTCAGTTTTTCACTAGATCTTGACAAATGTAGGTCATCCCCAAATATACCCACCACAAAACCAAAACCCCGCAGTTCACGGAGTGGTAGTGTGTGCATAGTATGTAAGCTCGAAAAATTAGTCAATTTTTTCGTTTTTCATTTTTCCGACGACCCATACACTCGAAGCATACCGAATTTTGCTTGTGTCTTGGGTAGAAATACTAAACCATACGTTTATAGGCCAGACGAATCCGTTGGATAATCGGTAAACTCCGAAGATCCGTACCAGCTGTATCAACATGCTGGTTCGTGTTGGGAAGATTCTCACCCTCAAGTGAAAAAGCGGAAGTGCGTTAAAAGAAAAATGAGCATAGTTTTAGTGTCTTTCACGGTTTCTACGCAATAATAATCGCTAACGTGTTGAGATGTTCGCCAGATCAGACATCACTGGTGACATAAAATAAGTTTTCCTGTGCTTGCGTCCTTATGTGTTTGTGTGTCTATATAGAAACTAATCTCCACCATTGCATCGTCAGAAGTAGGCCATTCCGAGAAACAAACGATTAAACGTTTCCTCTGGAAGAAAAACCCCCGGTCCAGTTTTCGCAAGCGTCGCAAAAACCGCACAGCAACAGTGAGGCCACGTGGTCGCTGGCAAAGCGAACCTTCACTCACTCACTCACTCACATTGCTAAACATTTCAAAACGCCACCATGGCAAACGTGGCACGTGAAACGATTCCAGGACATCCATCATTACATGGCACGTTTCGCTACCACCTCTCGCCTGGCGCGCTCTTGGAGGCGTTCGAGCCAAAACAAAAACAAACTCCAACTCGAAACCTACCGCACCGTGGCATGCGTGTGCTTGGAAGCCCCCGTAAAGCTTCATAAGGGGTGGAGCTTTTTTTGGGGTGGAGAGAGCAAAAGACGAGAGTCCTGTAGTGTGCTGTGTGTGTGTGTGTGTTTCTGTGCAAATGCGCCATCGAGAGTGTTTGTGTGCGGGTTGATGGAGAATTATAGTGGAAGAAGGGAAAGAGAAATTTTCTAAGTGGATGTGAAATGGAAACCTAATTCAACGCCTTGTGCCTCATACCGTGTCAGAGCTCGTAGACGTGGATTTATGTGTCTGTGTCGGTTCAACTCCGAAGTTCGTTTGTTTTTGTTTATACAGTTTATCAAGCTATAGGAAACTGCTTTCGATTGTCAGTTTTTGTTTGGTTCTCCTTCGGTTTGCTTGGTTGTTCTTAAGGAAGATAAATATCAAATAATTCATATAGAAGTCGCACAACGATACTCGAATGATCCTGCCCTTATTTCAATTTAATGCTCAAGTATTTGTACAAATTTGATTTCATTTAGTCTTAGTCTCGAGCATAACATAATCAACGTCTTGTTCTTACTTTGTACTGATAATTTTTATCACTGAAAGGTATACCGCCAAAGCAAATATTTCCAGTAAAAAGTGCTTTTACTTCAACACTTTCCGAAGAGCTTTGTTTACACATTATTAACACTTTACAATGGTGTTTTTTTACTAAAAAAAAATTTGCTTTTTACTCCCTCAAACTCATCCCCCAGTGAGCGTTATTACTCATAAAGCAAAAAGTGTAATGAGTGTGATAAAACATTACAAACCAACTTAAACCTCTTAAGAAAACCTCCAACTCTCACCAAAAAAAAAAAAAAAAAAACACTGGATGGAACGGATGTGAATTTGTCCGAGCTGTGTAGCGCTTTCAACCCTCTTTTCTTTCCAAACAGTCCTTGAATGGTCGCGTTCAAGAGGATGCTGCCCACGTTTCCCCATCGGCAGGCATCCCTTCGAATTTCCCACGGCTCTCCGTAGTGATAGTGGTTAGTGGTTACGCATAGCAAGTGTTATCTTTCCACCCTTCCGCCCGGTTCCAAACGAAACCCTCCAACCTCCCCCCTGTCGTCTACGCCGTTCGGGCACCAACAGTACGTCAAGTGTCAAGTGCTTCCGAGGCCTACTTCAACATCGTCACCCCTTTTTCACACACCACACCAGCTGCCTCTTAGAGGAGAAGGGAACGCAAAAGCTTCAACACTGCTCTCCTATATCTCGGTGGAAATCTCGTCCCACATCCCCATCCTTCTGGTTGGAGACCGCATCCTGAAAATAGGCGCCGAAAGGGCCTCACGTGAACGTGGGCCGGCTGTTGCGTGACCCGAAACACACAATAGCTTCCTGTTGCTCTCCGCAGCCGTACGCCGTACACGTGTGCGTTTGAGTGGCTGTGTGTGGGTGTGTGTGTGTGTGTGGTGAGGTCCGTTTATGTGTGTGTGCTGTAGCGAACCGAGGAGAACACAATGAGTCAAAATTTCATCAACCTTTCGGAGATCCGAGGTGAGTGGACACGCGTTTTTTTTTTTTTTTGTTACTCCATTGCTTTTTTGGCCGTGAAGAAACGGTGTTGATTTAGAGGAATAATTGAAGTGTCCGTAAAAAAAGAGAAACACACAAACACAATCACGATCACTTTTAACGCGCACCCGTACAGCAGACAGCGGTTAGAAATGTTTGTGCGAAAAGGTTCACTCGCACACAGGTTTTTAGTGTTTCCTAGACTGGGTGCGTGTTGATGGATGAGATCATTTGGTGTCAATGAAAAAAAAAAAACACGCCCGAGCCTGTGTAAAAAATCACTGAACGTACTACAAGACAGGTAAAGGTGTGAAAATGGTCCTCTTTCACACTCTCGAAAGGGTAGCTAAATTTTCATTCGTTGAAGTGTGTTGAAAAGCTGTGAATAGGTTTTGTAACGATTTTTTTGTCTTCTTATTTGTTCACTCCTCTCAACACTACATCACTTTGCAAAGTTGAAAGCAGAGAGCCATACACTTGCTTTAGAATGGAAATAACGTGTAAAGACCGAAGCTAAGGGTAGAAGTTTATTGCTCCCCTTCATTGCACGAGCTAACAACCGAACCGTAAAGATGCAATCGGACGTGCTTGAACCTGGGTTACGTAACGTAAACCGTTTCCTAGCAACGGTGTTGTGTAACGACGATGGAGGCGCCTGGTCAATGGAGACGCCTGGTAATGCGTACAGACTGCAGTATATTTTAGAATGCATTAAGCGTTGCAACAGATGTATTGGTCGATGGTTGAATAATTTTTATCAATCGTGAAACAACAAATTTTGTGATTTATATTACAAATAAAATACAATGAGTCCGTCAAAAAGGGCAAAGAGTTTCACACAGCACGATTATAATTCCTTCATTTAAAAATTTTCAAATGAAATTTGTATTCTTAGCATAGAATGTTGACTCGTGAAAATTTATAATTTCACGTCAAAGCTATACAGTGTGAGTAAAAGAAAAATTATCCTTAATGTATAAAGTAATGATATTGCTTCTAGATCCTCGTAGATAACTCGTAGTTGTATAGCCAGCTGGATAGGATTTAATTTCGCCTTTTTTCGCTGTTGTCTTGTCTTTCTATTTAAACTCCTGAGCTACTCTGCTTCTTCATATTCCTTCGATATATAATACCAAAACAAAAATAATACCAAATATTAATTTAAATGCTCTATGACATTCACCACAACGTTGAACGAACTATATGAGTTTGCATTTGGCATCAGTTCAACTCAGTGTTGGGATAATTCTTTCAAATAGAAGAGAGCAAACATGCTAGTAAAGTTTAAAGTTATCTGTGTAACTGTGTATCAAATAAAAGGTTTTTTTTGGTCATAATACTCAAATTTTACAAGAAGTACATTGTTCGAGCAAAGAATATAAAATAGAACAAATAGTAAAGTGGAAATGGACAAACCAAGTAAAAGTTTTCCAAAGAATTTGCGCTATGCAACCGTTTCCTTCTGAAAGATGTAAACTAAAACATTAACGATTATGATTCCTACTTCAGCGAACCATGCTCCCGTGGCACAGTTTCTGCTCGGACGGAAAAGACACCCGACAGGACGGATCAATAAAACCGACAGTTAATATCCTTTTCATGACCATTGCCTTGAGGCAAAACGCAATCTGCCGCATAAATTACCTTTTAATGTGCTACCATGGAAGGGTTCCTGTGTCCTGTGTGTATGTATCCCGCGTGTCATCTTCACCCGACCGCCCCGAAGACGCTGGGACACCTTAATCTTTCAGGCACTCGCTTGCTGTTAACGATCTTTGGCCATGCCAAAAAGGAAACATGTCGGATTGCGTGTTACAGTTCAATTTTGAAAGGGAAGCCCGTTGTGTGTGTCTGTGTGCTTTTTTTTCCAAATCTCTTGTCCTTCTAGCATGAACCACTGTGTATGCCAGAGCCCAATCGGTGGTAGCGTCTGCCACAATGAAATCGTTGCGTAGCGTGGGAAGGAATATTAATTTGATTTTCCATATCTTCCACTCACCGTTCGGGGTGTTGCTTGCTTGATTACATGAGCTTGTCATATCTTTACTCCACTACCATGGTGCCACGACAAGGACACGGTCGCAAATTACATTGAAAATCAAGTTTCCTTTATGCTGCGCCTTTTGCGTTGTTCCCGGTCCCGCCGTATTTTGATGTATAATTCAAAACGAAACAAAACTTTGTTGCTATCCCCGTCTTTGCCTTACCGATTCTCTTACCCCTCTGGAGACCATTCCCATCCTTGATAGTCCCGCCGCGGACGGATGCGACACGGGACGGCGGAATTAAACAAAATTAAAACCAACCGAACCGTGATGGGTTCGGTTTAAATGATGTCGGTTGGAAAATTGGCGGACAGTGAAGTTTTGCTGCCGATGCGCCATCAACCTTCAAAAACCATCAATAATGTGGACCACAACCACTCTAACACACACACACAAAACAGACTGAACATTAGCGAGGAAGACACTGAGCGAAGACAGAATGCTCAAGAAAATTCACCGCAAAACTTTCCATCAGCAGCGAAACGAGCATTATCTTTCGAGGCCAAGGGCTGACTACGAACTTCACAATACATTCAGCCGGCCTGTTCCCACCGCACACTGTTTACCAGCGTCATTTCCGGTACACTGCACTGCGAGGGCGCTTTATCCCTGCTCCGGTGCTGCTTGTCCAGGTCCAGGCAACTGCAACGGATGTGAATGGGTTTTATATAACTTCTGTCCAGACAAAGATGGGGCGTTTGCGCAGCTGCTTCGGTGCCATTTTGTCCGACCGAACGATGAGCCAAGCGGAAGCCGTCCACCACCACGGTCGCGGGAAAAGGATTGTACACGAAAAGAAACATAATAATAATTTCTTCACCGAACAAACAGAGAAAAGTTTTGCTAAATCCCCCATACTGTAGTGGAGGATTTTCGCGTAAAAAACGGATGCGTTTCCACATTCCCACACGTTTCCCAAGGACTGATCACTATCCCGGAGCGGTAGGTTATGGAAAACTTATTCTCCACTGTACATTCGTTGTAGTATCATTGCAGAAGTTAAAAGTTTAACAAAACGAAATCAGAGACTATGAACCGAAAGAAAATGAGTTAGGAAAAAAATGTTTCGAAATGGCAGTTTTTTTCACTCAGAAAATCCCATCAAAAAGTTCATTCCATTAAAATTTGCATTCGAAAAAGCATCATTTGGCTCAAACTTCATGCAAACGGTACACTGTTTGACTTATTATTTGAATGGAAAAAAGCTGTTGATTAGATGATTTTTGTTAAGCGCTTTCCAACAGCTGCAACCTTGCACTATTACTCTTATTCTGCTATCCATGTAATCATTTATCGCGCCGGATCAGTAAGAATTCACAATTTATGGCAATGCGTCTAGCAATATGGTTGCAGTGGTAATAAATTTTCCCAGAGTTAGGCGATTGAAGATGCTTCAATTCTATTTGCATTCCAAGGTGCGGGACCAGCTGTGCAGAGGAATGGACAATGGAATGGAAATGCAGCTAGAGTTGGTTGGGCTGGGCGGTACGATGCATGTTTACATGAGCATGATTTGATTAATTGCTCTTTGCAAATTTATTCTATCACTTCTTCCTACTGCTTTGCTAAAAGAAGCGAGCAGAAATCATTTAAAATTAGCGTTAAGTTAATGTGGTGTTCTCTTAGTAAAGTAATATTTGTCTAAATTATTTTTTTGTTATTCAACTTCAATTGCACGTTGCACGAGCCCGGATCCGTAATTTTCAAAATGGAATAAATTGATTTCCTCCACCCATGAAATTGCTCCACTCCAACCGAAGCATTCCAATAGCTGCATCCGCACAATGCACCAGCTTCCCGTTTAATAGCACCCCGGAACCACACCAAACAAAAAGCATCAATGCAATTGAATATCGTTTCTCTGAAGAAGTACCTTTATGGTGCATACCAAACGTGCTATTTTTTGCGAATTGCGTTTGCCGGAAGCCAGTACGATGCAATGCAATATCGATATGGATCTCTTCGGTAAAGTGCAAGGAAAAAGTAGCAGCAAACACACACACTGACACACACAGACAGTGCTAAGCCTCGTGGCAAACATCAAACCAATTGACGCTAGACAATGCGATGCTTTACCATTTTGTCACGTTCCTGTACCAGGAGCAGGTTTTGCATCGCGCATTGCGAGCATGGGATGTGCACGGGGACATTAGGTGTTGAAAGGAATAATTGTGTCGAAGATAAAAGCCGTTGGGAAATGTTTTCCCTTCTTCTCGGTTCAGTGGAGTGGTGGGGTGTTGTATAGCAATATTTTGCTTTATCGGTAGACAATCTAGTAAATGCAGTGTTTTACGGATTTTTGTTTTCATATTCTGTTCGGTACTTATTTGTGGAGTTGTTTTTCGGCTCGAAACACATTTCGACACAGGAATTTGTAGATTTAATGGATGAGGGTGCATTTTAATATGGTATAGTTTTTAATAATAAAGATAAAAATTACCCCATAATAGGGTTCGGATTGATCTTTGCATCGATTGATTTCGATTGGATTAGATCTGAAGTACGTTAAGCCTGCAAATATGTAATTGCTATTCATCGAGCTTCAAGTTCTATGGACGAGACGGTGGCATCGTGTTTCGTCACACGCCAGGATTGGGTATTGAACTACCTCCACACCGTACCTAAGCAAGCAGGACTGGCTATCCAGCTACGAATAAGGCCTGTTGAGCTTGTACCGCCAAAATGGAAGACGAAGATTTTTTGGGAGAATTTGAAAACACAACAATAAAAATACTATCAGATTTACACAAACGCTTCAATAGGTTCACTTCGAATCTTTTGGCAATGGAAAACCGTCCTCGCTACCAATAACATTAGGCCATTAGATCATCCCAGTGAAAATGCAAAAAAAATTAAAAAGTCAGTTACAAAAGATCAGCTTCATCTTGAAGTTGCTAGTTCATCTTGAAACCCGCATAATGAACAATTTAAGAGCACAATAAACAAGATCTCTCCGGCATTCCGTCGCTAACACTGTCTTCCCGAAGCATTAGTCCCTTATTCTAGGATGTTGCATACGATTCTAGAGAACACGAATTAGTTTGATTGATTAAAATTGGAGATCAGTACACAATAGATGACACAATAGATGACAGGAGAACCCTTTTTTATGTCTTACTAGCCACATAACGGCAAGCTAGACTTATAGCCAGCAATGGATAGTTATTCCTTGCATAGAGGATACGATCCAAAAGACCTTTGCTGTTGTGCTGAATACCTGCTACCATTGCGACATCAGCAGTTGTCATTGAATAACTAAAAACAATTTTGACACAAAAATAAATTTCTAAAAAGGGTTTTAAAGGGGTTTAAAGGGTTAAAAAGTTTGTTATATTCCGTTAGCGAGACTTAGTGGCCTTTATTGCTAAGTGAAGTTATTAAAAATAAACAGAATTCCATTAACTACCACTCAGGTTATAAACATCTAATGTCCGGAGTACTTGATTTCGGAAAAAGATTCCGGAATAAAATTTTTTGATAAGAAGCCTCTCTTCTGATGTTTATCATCAGAATTAAATGCTTGTCAGGGTTGTTTTTCGCGATAAACTCATAACAGTGAAAGAAGCTATGAGTATCTAGAAATCCTATCGGTTTTCCTATCAACAAACGTTCGCCTTGCTCGCCTGATATTAAGACATAAACGTATTTAAGTGACCATTTCAACCAACTCTCCATTCCCGTAACATAATGAAAACCCTTGGAAAACAAGTGTCGTACATTGGTTTGCTTGCCATTTTACCTGTAGCGATATCTTTTGCCAACCAAGTGGCTCTTTACGGTGTGCCAATGGTAGCACACTGTCCACACACAAATCTTCCCATTCATGAGCGTCATAAAATCAGTGCCCCATTACGCTTAAATCATTCCCTCCTAGCATCTGGATGACCTTTGCGCGCATGAAGCTTTCCCCGCAAACAAACAGCGGCAACAACAACAACAACACTTACTCCTCTATCCATGTTCGTCGCGTGACCTTTGGCCGATCGATTTTCGACACCACCGATACACTTCCCGAGGTATTAAGCCAGCCGGGACGTTCGTACGGGAAAAAAGCGTTGTTGAAGTGTCTGGCTTCGGTAGCTTTCTAGCTTGCCACTCACCAAAACCATGGGTTGATCTCTTTTCATGCCGGAACGAACCAAATAGCGTCCACTGTTCCAATTGCTCATTTAGCCATGCAAACGTGTGTGGGCAGCGCTGCGTCTCCATGCAGACTCGAGTGCTTCGGTGCAGCTCTGGAAAGGAAAACTTCGTCCGTACAACAACAACACATAAAAACGGCACGACTGGTGTCCGTCGGACGGCAATCATCCATTCCGGTAATCCCGTTTGGTACGCCATTGCTTGAGTTGTTTTTTTTTCTGCTTCTTTCGTTGTTGCTCTCTTGTGCTTTTGTGCCTCGTTATCGTTACGCCATCGTTAAAAGCTCCGCCTACCCAATATCCTGAGCGTACTCCTGCTGACCGGGGAGTCCAGCTACGGGGGAAATGTATTCCGCAACGAATTTTTGTTCTGAAAGTCGAATGTCCTCGGCTTGAAGGTGCCTTCGTGCCCAGGAGAAAGGCACAATCCTTACGGCACTACAAGCGAGCGAATGGTTTTATCGCATGTACCGTCGTCTTGGACGGCAAGAAATCGGTTTTGCTCAAGCGAATCATGGAAAAGTGTTTCCGTAGGCCGCAGCGGCCGCACCGCACAGGCGAGACGCGTACCGACAAATTAGCGTGTCGGGGTTGGGCTTGCCGGTGACAGGATCAATAAAGATGATAAATTATAATCGAAATAAATTACATTTCACGCGGAGCTCCAGCGTACAAGGCGAAACACGCTTATTGGCCACACTTGGTTGAAGAAATTAGTTGCATAAATTGTACCCTCCAGTGATAGTAATTGAGATAAACAGTGCGAAATGGATCGGTAAGGTGGCTAAAAAATGATAATGGCGCTCCGTCTTATAAAAGCACAACAAATGATGAAAACAAAAATTAAAGACATAAATATTCGCTTTACATACTCCAGAAGTACTTTACTTCTATTTATATGATTCAACAAGCTTCATCGATCTATATATGGTACAATAGATTTCCTACAGCTTGAGTACTTGATATTGGTTTGTTACAAAATTATTCCTCTTCATAAGGAAAAGCTTCAACTTGAAAGGCATTCAAGTAAATATTTGTAATAAATGCTTTATTAAAGTGTACAGTAACATAATTGTAGGAACATCTATAAAGATTCAAAATGCCTGCCAAATGCAGCAGGTGGTTATGAAAGAAGAACGAGCAGTAAGTTTGCGGAAGTAATTAACTGAGGATCACTTCGGCTATCTGCTTATTGCCAGCCATGCAGACACAGACGACGGTGAGGATAAAGCTAACGACTCTTCGGTGAAGTCGAGCGTTTTATATTGAATAAGCTAATAAAGTGTACTGTGTATCTAATTGATTAATTTATGAGCTTAATTTTAATTATGACCACGAGACAAGCTCGTAGAACGATATTAATGTGCATAAAAAAAAAACAATCTAGCGAGCGAAGGATTTGTATTTAAAGACACAACTTATTCTTCTTCTTGCTTTAACGGCATGCTAGTGAGCTAGCCGGCCATTTAATGGCTTGCTGGACTTATTGATTTCGCGTAATTGCTTGATCAGTCCTCATTACGAGGGAACAGTCTTATGACAATTTCATTTATGGCAAGTTGTGCAAGTAATAGCGCAATTATGGCACATAATCTAAAACGCTTAGTACAGCAACAATGTATAAAAGTTGGTGAAGTTATTTCTTTCTCCGATTGCTCGACATGGTTTTGCACAGTAACCTACCTGAATAGTTTTGGTACAGATGGGAAGAATATCGACAAAAATACAACAACAACGTGCTGACTGAACGAACAGTTATCTTCAATATCACGTTGGCGGTATCGAGACCTTACCTTGAGCCTTATATCTTTCCTCTCGATGCTTATAGGTGAAGTGCTTCGCGACATTCGATTTTCAGAAGAAATATCCCTTCCATGTATGTTTGAGGTTTGAAATCTTATCTTGGGTAGGGAGATACTCAAAAAACTAGTTTTTCTTATTTGCTAATGCACTTATTTGCTAATGCACTCGATCGTTCACTAATTGATCCCGGGGCAGGCTCGTCCTACCCTTTTCTGATCCTTACTATCTCCCCTTTTCTTCTTTGCGCCTCCTAACTAACAAAGCGTTGGGAACCTTATAAAGTTTCCAACAGAATTCTCTCTCATTCACTTATGTTGGCCTGCTCTTTTAAAGAGCATGTCGTCGTGACATGGCCTGGTCAAAAATCCAGAAAACTTGATCCCTGGCTGCAGCTTCCCATCCGTGTAGACACCTGATCTCCGACAGGGCACCCTTCACCTGATCCAGCCAACGAACTCGCTGTGCTCCCCGACGCCTCGTGCCGAACTGGGGATCGCCTACGAATACCTTCTTGGTGGGGCATGAGTCCGGCATCCTCATAACATACCCTAGGCATTGTATCCTGCCAGTCTTTGCTTCCATCAGGATGTCTGGTTCTCCGTATAGCTCAGCAAGCTCGTGGTTCATCCTTCTTCTTCACACTCCATGCTCGAACACACCGCCAAAGATGGTACGGAGGGTGCGACGCTCAAACACGCCAAGAGCGTTTGCATCCTCCGCTCGTATGGTCCAAGACTTGTGGCCATATAGAACCACCGGGCGAATCAATGTGCGATACATCTCACATTTTGTGCGGTCTCGAAGTTTTCTGGATCTCAGCAGACGGTGAAGGCCGTAGTAGGCACGATTCCCTTGAACAATGCGTCTCATGATGACGCTGCTCACATCGTTATCCGAAGTTACGACTGTCGCAAGATAGCAAAACTCCTCTACCACCTCGAGGTTGTTGCCGTCGAATAACACGCTGCTTCCCACTCGGGCTTTATCGCGATCAGAGCGACTGGCAAGCAGGTATTTCGTCTTCGTCGTAATGATCATCAATCCAATTCTTGCTGCTTCACGTTTCTGTCAGGTGTACGCCTCACACACCTTCGCTGTCGTCTTGCCCACGATGTCAATGTCATCGGCGAAGCCAAGAAATCGAAGAGACCGGTAGAGAATCGTGCCACGGATATCGTTGTCTAGCCCCGCGTTTCGTATGACACCTTCCAAGGCTAAAATGAACAGTAGACAGGAGAGTCCATCCCCTTGCCTCAGACCCCTGTGAGATTCGAACGATTCCGACAGCAGCATGTTCGATACTCTCACTCTGCACTGCACCCCATGGTGGCCTTTAGCAGCCGGATCAGCTTTCCAGGAAAGTGATGCCGCTGCCGAAGATCTGCCGAAGAGTGAAGATTTGGTCGATGGTGGATTTGCTTCCAACAAACCCCGCTTGGTAGCTGCCGAAATGACACGATAGACTGGGTGAATGACGCCCAGTTTCCACTCCTCCGGTAATTCTTCCTGTTCCCAGATTCTCGTGATCAGCTCAGTGCATTTCGACGGTAAGATTCTCCGACCCCATCTTGAAGAGCTCGGCCGCCAGTTCATCACTACCAGCAGCCTTGTTGTTTTTAAGCTGCTTGATGGTGCTGGCAACCTCATCCAGAGATGGCGGAGGCACTTCGTACTCTGCACTGTTGCTGTCACTGATGTTCTTGCTGCTGTGTTGCTGCTGCTGTTGACTTGTTCTGCTACTTGCACCAACCTCTCCTGTCTCTGCTCAATTATGGTATAATTAGGGTATGGCGATCCTATATTAACCTTCACAAGGTGTCGGACCATACCCGTATCAGTACGGTATTGCCACAAACACAGACAACAGAACAACAGAATTTGAATTCCAACAGAATTATTTGTCCAAAATTTGACTGCTCAGGATCGCATTTATTGTATGAGGTCAAGAAATGGAATCTGTTAGAAACTTTTGCAGGGTTCATAACAGGGCAAGCAATACGTAGGAAAGGAACAACAAGTTAAACATGAACTTGTAGTACTAGGAGTAGCAGCGCTTTCAACTTTCAAACAACTTTTAAATAAAAAAAAAGGTTAAAAAGCTCTTTTAAATATTTAACATGATTGGAGCGATTCAGAGGTAGAAGTTAGAGCAGCAGCGGTGGTCACACCGCAGGACTGGAGTTCAAATCCCATCCGCTCGATTGTCCAGCAGGGAGGACTAACTATCTAATTACGTGGAATCAATAAGCCTGGTAAGTCATTCGAAGACCGACCTGGTTGAGAGATCATCCAAAAAGAAACAAAAAAGAATATGTGTAACAGAAATGCTACACTTTTTTTAAAGAACATTAATTAAAATTAATATAATTGAGTGTTGCAAACGCTAGATGCTTTGCAATAAACAAAATTTTACTTTAAACATTCCAGGCAAATGCTGTGTGACTGCCGTTTGGCTAAATCAGCAATAGATGTATAACATAATCCATTCATTCATTCTTTCTAACACATTAAATCTTTAATTTTGACAATACGGAACTGGACCGTCATATTCAATTGTAAATAAATAAAAAATTCTTTAATTTTCCAAATTGCATTAAAACTTATTTGAATAACATTGTTTCAGTGTTCAAAGCAAAATAAATTGTATATTCGATCGAAACCCTTCCACGCTATTTTGATAAACTCCATGGTTTTTAAACGTAAACCTAAAATTCCATCAACAAACAATAATTTGCTTGCATAAAACGAATCAAAGACAAATTGGTCCAATGTTTCCATACGTGCGATCATTATCTTCCGCACCGATCGGCGATGCGTTAGCCGGCACTTTTCCGAAAATGCAATTATAGCTCCATAATTTATTGCACAATCGTACACTCAATCGAAGCTAATTCACATTCCCCAACCCACTTCCGTCTCTGGGTGCGTACGTGCCGCAAAAACACAACCGTTGATGCGTACGATGCCATAATGAACTGTCACGTGGACAGTATGTATGTGCGTTCCATCAGTTTACCGATATTTGCAATCAACATCAACATTGGATTGGAGAAAATGGTGCAATTTGTATCGTTAGTGATATGTTTTACTCGTGTGTCCCTTGGCTTAGATGTGGTTTTAGACCGAACTACCTGATGGGTGAATTTCGATGCGATTGCTTTAATTAACCGCTGACCGACCGGTGCTCCATTACTAGCGACCCAAAGATGGTTTTGCACTGTACAGCGGACTGAAGAAGAGTTTCTTTTGATCATCATGTTACTTTACCCGAACACTAAAACGCAGCTGGTTATAATATCGTTCGTTCTCATGGTCAACCGGAGTGCTTATATATGTCCTTTTAATCCAGTGTACCGGTGTTCTGACTGGGAATACATTTTCCAACCACTCGATCCCATCCCAGCCATCTCAACCCCAGCCATCGGGCAAGCATAACCAACCATGGTGACCAAGGCGATAAAATGTCGCACCGCTTTCTTAATGAGAACACGCTACCAGCACCCGGCACAGTTGGAGATTATAAATTATGTTCCTTGCGAATAACACGGGCAGGAAATGCCGGTTCGTGGATCCGACCGACATGGAAGTGTACCGTCGCTCGTCGAGGACACGGCAAGGTCTCCCCGGTAGGTCTCCCCGAATGTGCGGCGAAATATTTTTCAACTTTCAGCCCACCCAAAATGGCGGGTACGCCAAAGTAAACTTCCGACCGCGACGACCGTGAAGTAACTGTTTCATTTGTGCCTTCCTTTTTTTCCCCTACTGTTGCTTCCGAGTTGAGTTGCGGGAGGTTTGGTTGTTTTGAGAAAATTCAGATTGCGATCAACACACTTTCCGAGGACAATCTTTTCCACCGCGCTTGTGTGTGGGAAGCGTTGGCACGAGGTTTCCCATTTCCGCTGTACATCCCGCTCGGCGAAGGTGATTAATTTTCCTAACGCTGGGATAAAGAATAAAACTCGTGAGCGTGATCGTGACCGTAAACCAAGAATGAGAAAGAAGGTGAACCACAAAAAGAGAGGAAGAAGAAAAAAAAGCCACAAATCACGGTTTTTCCTCTGTTGCATATCTCAACGATGGTTCCAAAAGAATTTTCCCTCGTTTGCCAACATCCAAAGTCCATTCCAAATGATTGCAAACATACTGCCCGGCCAGTGTGGGAGTTCAAAAAAAAGAAGTGGCAAGTAGGAAAACGGAAACAAAAAACGCAAATATAGCTGCCACCGAGACAAACGGCCCAGAATACTGTGGCGGTTTCCTTTGGCGAAGCTATATACGTATTTATAATTTGCGACCAAACAGTGGGCAAATGGTTGAAACATTTTTGCACTCATTCTCGTGCTCTCTCACTCACGGCATTCCAGTGTGACAGTGAGCAATGTTGCCATACATGTTGCTGGCTGCTGAAGGTTGCTTTTCATTGTGCAACAATGATGCAAGCAAATTTATGAAGTGCAATGGACAATGGGGCCATCACATCGGGTTAGTGGTTTTATCTTTCGCGCTCTATTGCTTGCAAAAAAATGGCAGTATTTTGACAAGTAAAATAAAGAAATTTAGTTGAGTGGGATTGTCCAAGCTATTGCAAAACATTAAAAAGTACAAAGATTTATCTTTAAATGTCATTAAATTTATACAAAGCTATTTTGTCACCAAACTCAGTCCTAAGGTCAACCCAACCCCACCAATTCTTCATCTCAAACTGTGGCAAAACTTATATCTTTCGTGCTTTATTTCTACAAGATTATTAATAACACTTTGCACGGAACATTGCCGGGACAGTAGCAAACTCTTTTCCCTAACTAATGGATACGATTTCTCACGCTGGTCAGCCCACATTTTAACCACGCAACGGAGACACCCGTCTAGCAAGTGTCTCGTGCGAAAGTCAATCGTTTCACACGCTAGCCTGGCGAGCTATTCATTCTACAAAACACATCCATGAGTTTTATTTTATATGTTTTTCCACCCTTTAAAATCCCATCCACCTGGACCAATTCTTCGCACTCCGGCGGGCGATATGGACGAGAACAATTTATTGGCTGTCAAAAATTAAAACAAAACTACAGCTACAGCGATTGATCATGTCCATGCATTCACTTTTTATGTCTTGAAGCATTTATGTCTTTGCTGTTGTTCGGGTTCCGATGTCAAGTTTTAAAAATGTCCACTGTTAAGTTGTTGTTTTGCGGTGTCGAAAAATGGTCTCTCGAAAGCATAATTTATTTTCGCTTGTCACTGCACTCCGCTCACTGTTGTTTGTTTTTCCCCATATAGATGAAACGCTCTACTGATCAGTAGAGTGGGCCAGTAGAGCTGCGTTTTAAATTTGACAGCTTAATTGAAGCATAGCTCAGTGCTGATTCGTGTGGTGTGTTGCTGTTTGATGTGGTTTTTTGCGTGTGCCTTGCGGTCTAGAATTACATTGCAGGAGGAATAAGCGAAATATTGGTGCAGATTACTGGAATTTTGAATAAAATTACTTTATTTCGAATCAATTATCAAATGCATTATTGCAGCATTTAAACGTATTTTATAAGTGTCTGCTCTGGAAGTTTTGCGTTTCAATCGATGGAGGCGCCCGGTAGTTCATCGAATTCAGTGCTATAAATGTGTAATGCCGCTTCAATTGTTTCTAACATATCAACACATCGTTAATACAACCAACCCACATCATTATTACCACACATCACCATTTATATCTTTCATCGACTACACCATATTGATATATACTTATTTCGATCAACCTAGTCCTAGGCCTTGTGAACAAATCTGCAGACTTAATCAAACAAATATACACTTACCGTCACAATACACAGCTTACGATACGCCTCAAAAACGTGCTCCATTTCAATCACCATTTCACAGCTGCTGCGTTTTTTGTCATCTCTTTTTTTATTTGCCACCTCGTTTAACGATCCTTTGCCTTCATCTTTTTCCTTCGTTGAGCAATGAAATGGAGCAGAACAGCGCGTTAGGAGTACGTTCCGAACGATTTGAAAATGTTTTCATTCGGAATCGATTTGTGTTGCTGACAAAACATGGTCAACATTAAGTCTTAATTTTTTTAGTGAAGTTTACATGAATGTTTTTTTTTTCAAATCAGCTTAAAGATTTATAGAAATCACTTGTGTATGTAACAGTTGTACAGGATCGTTTTCAAAATCTATTTCACTAAAATGAAAGAGAAAATGATGACGGAAAACCTATTTCACAACCATACAGCCTTTCATCGAATTGTCCCATCCAGTTAAGCTTCAAATCGACAAAAAGCACAGATGCATTTGTTCCTGTCTTCGGGCTGATGAGTTCTGCGAAAATCTCTCCACTGAGTGCCTAACAACTCGGAGCATTTTGTTTGCATTTAATTATTAAAATTGCACATGGTGCACTTTTCGGGTCGGAACTGCAGCCGAGCACCAGGTGCCGCCCCAGAAACTAGTTACCGTGCTTGAACTCAAACACACACACGCAAACAGAAAACTCATGCCCCGGAACGGTAACGGATGCACACTGCTAATTGGCGACATTCCCAACCAGGTTACGGGTGAGTATCGTCCGGTCCGGCATAAAGGTCTGTTGACAATTGTCGTCTCCGCCTGTTGGGTTTAATGCTAACCAACGGCATCTGTGAATCTGTGTGTGCTGGAAAGGTTTCGAAATGAAAATAATGCAAACCAATTTTCCAATGTTGTTTCCGTCGAGACAGAGGGGGGTTAGGGAAATTTAATTTAAACCTAACCCAATTCAATTTTGTGCCCGTGCCTGATGCCTGGTTCGAAACGGTTCGAAATTAAAGCTATGCCAATGTTGACTCGCTCACAAGCAAATAGAAAACGGCCCACTGATGAAAGTAAACAATTCGAAATTGTCTTTTCCGAACTTCCACGTCAACACCCTTTTCTGGGAAAATTTAAATCAAGGGACATTTCTGATGAAAAGATGAATTCAATTTGCTCTAAATGGTTTGCCAATTTAATATCCTGCAAAGGGCTGAAAATACTACGGCTATTTTTCGTCTTCTTTTTGATCGCAGCGAGCGTGTGGATTTATTTAAGCTAGGATTACGAGCAGGAAAACTTTCAAAGCAAGAAGAGCCAATGAAGCAACTAAGAATATCAAATATGAAAAATTCTCAAAATTACCTTATTATCTATTATCAAATACCTCGTTAAAACTATGTTCGTGTAAGTGCTTAAAAGAAAAATTCATTGCCTTTCCTACCACCAAGTGTTCCAAGCTTTTTATCACATTCGAAGGGAAATTTATCTAGCTGATTAAAATCATTTTCGGAATTTTCCAACAACTATCTTCCGGATGCTCCTGGAAGACTGCGATGCAAAGTTTTTCTTACGTAAATGAAAAAAAAAGCGAAACATTTTACAAGCAGCAGCCATCGTAATCGTGACCAGCAGCAACAGCGAAAAAACGAGTTGCTTCCGCCGTTTTGACAGTTGATGAGAATTTTAAATGAGATTTTTAAATCACTTTTTCCAACCAACTCGAACCGAGATACGCACACTCACACACAGAGAGAGACCCAGTCACGCACCAGTGTTTGTTGCTGGATGCTGGTTAGGGAGTTTGCTTACACTGAAGCTGTTTATTTTTTAACAAACACACGCACAGACACACACACACACATTTTTTTTATTACTTCTCGTTCCACGTATCCCATTTGATCCCAACCGATCTTTCACAAACTTCAAGCAGCAACTTTCTTTTATCTCTCATCCATCCATGCTAACCGATCCGTTTCGCCTATAAGACAGTCTTACATCTCATCCGTATCCTTCGGCAGCTGGTTAGCGCCAGGCGACAGCAACGTTTACCACACATTCCAGTATCCTAACCTGTCAAAGCACGTTGAGACATAATTATTGCATAAAGCATCCCGGGCAGCCCGGGCATGATGGAAAAAGTTCGGATCGGAAAAGTTGAGGACGGTGCTACCTCCCCAAGCTTCCGCCTGGTGCTGATGGATAAGTAAGCAAGTGCCATCTTGTTTGAGCACGTGACGTTCACAGAAACATTGCCAACATGGGCTTGGGCAAAAAGTTTTCGTTGGAAGTTTACGTCTGCTGTCACTTAGCAGCTTCGTAGTGCATTAGTAATTTTGAGCTATAAAATTTTTAAAACGATGAATATCACATAGCTAAAGTGGAAGAAGAGTCATCAGTTTACCGATTGCATTTATATCGGTATGTCTATCAAAATGTTCAGTGCTCAAACCAATCAATCCCTGAAAAAAAAAAACATTCGACGTACGCCTGGTCGTGTGTTGGCCGTAGCTTTTGAGCACAATGCCGAAACCGAAACTGCATCCGGTGGTTTCTTTTTTATCGTCACGCAACGGAATGATTGATTGAAGTTGATTAAAACCGGGCTTTGATTAACATATCTCTAGAATGTTTTTATTCGATTACGTCCAATGTCATTGCATGTCAGAGTGGAATCTTTCTGCACCGATAGCTTCCTGCCGACAGCCAACTCTCGGAACGGATCGATGCCGGCAGTTGTCACTACCTCATCGGTAACCGCATTTCCACTCTCGCACCCTTCTTGATTGATTGATTTAATTTTCATCTCACCAGAACGAAGGAAATTCAATAAACTTCCACCGATCCAGTCATCGTTCTCAGCGGCCATTGCCATTGCCAGTCCGCCCAGCGCAAGATGCACTACGTGCTGTACTAAAAATAAAGATCTACCCTGACCTTGGGTGCCGGTGTGCAGCTGCATGCATACGATACATTCATCATCGGCTTCACAGAATGAGCGCGATGCGTGTCTGAGCGCGGTATCTTTAATCAGTCGAGAATAAAAAAAAACAATGGGGCAAATGTTAGGAGTAGCAAGCAAAACAAGTAAGAACGATGAACAAAAACTTCTCCTTTGAAATGATAACCACAAAAAAACCATTCCCAGTTCTCATATTCTTTTTCTGCTACCCCATTCACACCGAAAGTTACGGCATAAATCATTGCAACTTTGAAGAAACGACTTGTTTATATTAGTTCACTCCCACGGTCCGCAAAACCGGACCGTGCTAGCTGTTGTGGGTTGATTAGGAAAGCAGGCACCAAAAAAAAGAAACGCCCGAAACTCAATTTTCACCCACGTTTGGCAAGGCCACAGCAGCGGCCAAACTGTTCGAAATGGCAATTTGTTGTTCGCTGGCCGATTCATTGCCGTCGATTGGCTTACCAACGCAATGCCGTTGCGCATAATGTTTGTTTATTGTCTCGAAGTGCACTAATTGCCAACAATTAATCAAGGAAACGTTGTTTGGATTTGACCATTTCCCACGACCCACGAAAGGAAACGGTGAAACAGCAGCCAAAAGCAAAAAGTGTCCAGCACGCGCGCTTGGGTACGAGACAAAAACGTTCTAAAAACGTTTCCATTCTATTTGTGTGCGAAAAGGGATGTTTTGGCACAAGTTTTTTACAAAATGAAATAAAAAGAAGCGAGAACGCTGCTGAATGCATGGATGGAGTTGGTTAGACTCGCTCCGTTCTACTCGGTGCCTTGTGCAATTCTATCGGTTATCGGTCGTTTGCGTTAACGCTCGGAAAAGGGCTTATGTAAATGGCAAAGGCTCTAAGCGATCTTTAAACATTCCCTTGGGTGCCATAAAACGTCTCTTGACTCCTGCCCAGTTCTGCCCAACACAGTGTGGCACAGAAAACTTATACACCAGTGTTTCTAGAAATATATGAGTTTGAAGAAGAATAGAATTATTTGTTGTAAATATTTAAGGTGAAAATTTCTACCATATTCTTACCATTTTAGTAGTATTATTATTAATTTGTTTAAAAATAATGTTTATTTTTGAATTTTTTAGTTATGTAACAGGTTGGCTGATAAGTCCCCGGTCTGACACATAGAATGCGCCGATAGTATTAAATGCATATTATTTTTATATAGCACCAACCTTCAAATGATTCGTGTCAAAATTTGACGTCTGTATGTCAATTAGTTTGTGAGACAGAGCGTCAGAGCGTCAAGCAATTTTTGGTTGCTTCCCCATCCACCGTATTCTCCAGATCTGGCCCCAGCGAATTCTTCTTGTTCTCAGACCTCAAAATGATGCTCGCAGGGAAAAAATTTGGCTGCAATGAAGAGGTGGTCGCCGAAACTGAGGCCTATTTTGAGGCAAAACCGCAGGAGTACTACCAAAATGGTATAAAAAAAATGGAAGGTCGTTATAATCGTTGTATCGCTCTTGAAGGGAACTATGTTGAATAATAAAAACAAATTTTGACAAAAAAATGTGTTTTTCTTTGTTAGACCGGGGACTTATCAGCCAACCTGTTATATGATGATCAAATGAACAAATTAATACATATTTTTCAAATTCAATGTATCATTCGCATGATAATCAATCAACTTACAAATAATTTAAGGCAGTTAGGTTGGAGATTTTGCATCCTTCTTGTGGTTGTTTATTAACTTATTTCAAAATCCTTTTTTTTTTCTAGTACAGTCATCAAAAAGTCTGATATTTAAATCTAGATCTCCTCAGCTTCAATAAATTTTATTTTTTTACATTTTTGTAGACTATATTAGCAAGGTGATTTTAATTATGAAATTGCATACAGTGTAATACTTTCATCGATAGTGACATCACGCACTATTTTGAATGTTGGTTAAACATTTTGAAGCTGAAATGTAGTTAGTTATATAAAAAAATGCCTTTGACCTCAATATTTGATTTGTTCCTTGTAACAGAATACAAATTAACAAAAATTTAGCTCAAAATGCATAAAAATAAAACCAAAAATTAATATTCTCGGTTGTTCGGAGAACATAATATTAAAAAACTATTTCTTTTTTGTGGTAACCGATGTTTCCACGATTGGCGGCTTACCATGGACCAGCTTCGAGTGATATATGTACCTGGAATTCGTTAAACGCAAATATTGTTGTAACAACTGCTGATGACACCAAATACCATCCTGGCGTATGTAAATTATGCAGATCAATCTTTATGAAAAATATGTAAATGGAAACCAACTGCAATCAAAATGAGAAACGAAAGATGGGATGAAATTTAAGTGGTTAATTTTATCATCAAGCTGTTGATTCTGAAATACTATAAAATTATGCTGCAAAGGATTGATCTGTATCTACATTGATCCAATTATTTAAAAAAAAGAAAGAATCAATCATTTTTTCTACTTGATGACTGCCAACATTCTGTTACGTACTGTAAATACAAACCTAAGCGAATTTGATAATGGAATATAGTTTGCAAATAAAACAGAGTGTGGCTTACATTACAATAGCTACACCAGCCCGCCTGGGTGTTTGTCGAAGAATTTGGCTATGAAAACAGCACCCAAGCGCCAGCCGAAAGTTTACGGAATATAAAATTTCCCCCTCTAAGAAGCAGCCAAAGTAACGTTGCACGCAGCGAGAACTTTTTAGGCCATTCCATTCTTATGCTAATGCGAACGAGTGTCTACAGAAAGCTTCGCTTACGGCCTCACTTTACCAAAACACAGCCGACAACGCGTGCTGTACTTGTGTCTGTGAGTGTGCAAAAGCGAATCGGCTGTATTATCGAACGAGACGAAAAAGTTTGTCTAGAGTAATGAAAGCCTAACTCACACAGCCTTGAGTTTGTGGATTAAGAAATTCACCAAGAGGTTTTGCTTCCCTGCTTCTAGGAGCCGGAACATTCAACCACAGAACCTCACAGTCTACAATGCTCTATCGTCGGTGACTCTCTCGATAACTCGATAGACAAACTGAAAACCGGCTTTGCTGCTAGTGTATACCACGTATCCGTATCCGATGAATCTTTAATTTAATCGACGCTTTCTTCAACAACTCTACAACCACCTTTCGGGATTCGCACCGATGCATTTTCATTCACCGAACGTACCCGACAACATATCGCAAACACGAATCCGAAACGAATCACCTTTGAAGCAATATGTTTGCTAATGGCAAACCCATTTGGCACGAGCATTAGAGCTGTGAAAAACTCACGAGCACGATCCTATGCACAAGTATACACACACACACAAAAAGCGAGAAAAATAGAAAACGCAGGCAAACCTCTGTTGATGACATCTGCCGGCATTAGATTTTGCTTGCTGTTACGTTACACCATTGGCTTACTTTTCATTTTACGTTTCTTTTCTTTCCTTCTCTGCTCCACAGATCTGCGAACAGCATTTGACCTGCTCGACCGTGACCAGGATGGGCACGTGACGCCAGAAGAGCTGCAGTTCATGCTGCGAAACCTCGGCATCCACGTGCGGGACGAGCTGATCGACGATCTGCTGCGGGAAGCCAGTCGGACAGGTACGTGTTGAAGATAATTTTTTAAATTTCAACTTCTTACTTAAGTTTAAAGGTAAAATTCTATTGCGTTAGAGTAACGAAAATTTGAAAAAAATATTCTTCTCATACCAAATTAATTTAAATTGATGAAGACATACAGACACTGAGGATCATTCTCTAAAAATCTAAAAATAGTTAAACTTTGTTAATTCACCAAAACCCTGTTATAACCTGGCGTAAACCTTAAAAATCATTCATTATACCGTTTATTGACACAAAAACTAAGTAATTTCCGTCCCAATCAACTTCCAACACGGGTAATCTGCTGATTCTATCCGTCCATTATGCAAATGTTTGCAAAAAAAAAAATCTCATTTAAATACTTCTGATCAGTTCCATCTTTATTCCAACTCACTCTTCGATTACGCTCGAGCCTTCCTGGAATATATCTTCACAGCGCAAAACCCTCCCTCACTAAGCCACCAGAACAAACGAATTTTAAGCTTTCGCTGCAGACGACTGGGGCAACAGCTTGGAACCACTCTTTGGAACATAATTTCTCGGGGTAATCGAGCGAAAGATTATTTCGGCGTGCCCTTATCGAACACAAAATCGGCCAAATACAAACTATTCTCACACAGACTCACACTCCTCAAGTGAATGCTAGCCGAGTAGAAACGGTAGACGGCAAGCGCGTGTACCATTCCTTTTGTCAGCTGCAGGTCACGTGCAAGCAACCGCTCGAGCATTCCCAGGGACTTAGGTGGCAGGTTATCGGATCGCACGAAATGGAACCGATAGATAAAAAGGAAGAAGGATTCAACGGACTCGACCCAACTCGTCGTCTGAAGAAAATGAGAATTCTTCGATCCGATGGAATTTCCCGTTCAAGGTCAGAGGAGTGCGCAAGGTGCACGCTTTCTTACGTGCTTCGATAATGTTTTCCTATCAACCGTAGCACTGTCGTTGGGGAGAATGGGAATGTTAGGTACAGGAACTTACCCATTCACACGGAGAGTATGCTCCACAATATCAATATTAACTGATTTCAACTGATCACTCCTTTTCAAAAGCACAACGCACTCATAATCCGTCGCGTTTTGTCGTCTCGTTCCATACTTTCCCAAGGGGTCTGCTGCGAAGATACAGCAAAATCCATGTATGTACCGATCTGTGTCACCTTGACGAGAGTTGGCCTTTGTGCGGAAGTTTGGTTTCAGCTTCCAAAACACCCACCCTGGCAGGAAGTCAACAACGGTCGTAGTGAATAAAATCCACTCGCGAGTGAAGCATTTCATCTGCCAAAAACGTGCACCTTTCGCTTCAATGGACCCCAGTTGGCGGGATTCCATGTCGCCACGGGTTTTTTTTCCCCATTAGTTGCTGCCAATCGCACAAATGCTTCTCCGGGAATGTCATTCAGAGCACCGAAATTGGTTTATTTTTATAGCCAGGAAGCACGGTTATTGGGAAAGAAGAAACGATATATTTTGCATTCGAGTCAAATATTGGGGAGTAGGTCGCTTAAAATGAATTTAATTTCGTTAAAAGGTCTTTTCAATATTGAAACAGTTGGTTGGTAAATTTTACATAAAAGAAAGTATTCCTTCTGTTTGACACCGAAATGTCAAATGGTATGATCCAACCTGGCGAGTAGAAGATGTCAGATTGGAGTGGAAGGAAGAGGAGGAAGAGAGTAAAAAGTTAGTTGGATATGAGCACGCGTCGTTATCGGGTCGCTCCAAATATCGAAACATTTTTGTAATTACTAAAAGGAAATATACACAACGTAGGGACTGAGACATTTTGAGTCTTTTTATTTAAGTACACGATCACGGTTCAAAACATGGTGCAGTAGTGACCAGGATTCATTTGGACTTTTCGTTGCACCAGCTATCATCGCGCGTTTCTTTTGTGTGGTAGTGATAATCTGTGTGCGTGGGCCAAATTAGAGATCCAAATTGCACAAACCTTACTGTGTTGCCCTGAAAAATCGCGCGATTTACGTGTGGAAAGGTTTACGGCAAAACATTCTTAAAAACGCGACTTTCATCGCTTGTGCATATTGTAGTGTGTGATACAAAATGGCTGACGAGAAAAAGCTGAAGAAAGCGTATACAAAGCGTCGCAACGCCGTAGAGGCACTCCATCGACAGAAAGGTTTCGTCGAATCGCTCACCACTACAAATGTAAATGAATCGTCCAACAGACTCGAACTCCTTGAAAAGGCGTATGAAAAATTCGAGTCCATACAGGATGAAATCGACGACTTGGAAGAAAATGAAGACATGATCAACGAGAATTTTGATCTTCGAGCAGTGCTTGAGAAGTTGTATGCAGAAGCTAAAACCGCGCTCCAAGCATCCGTATCAAGTATGAGTGTAAGTGTAGTGAAGGCTGAAAAACACATACATGCACAACGTACTAAGCTGCCGACGATAACGCTCCCATCTTTTAATGGGAATCCTTCAGAATGGTTGTCGTTTCATGATACGTATGTATCACTCATACATGAATCTGATGGAATCACACCGGTTCAAAAATTCCATTACTTAAAAGGAGCATTGAAAGGTGAAGCAGCATTGGTGATCCAAACACTAGCAATATCTGCCGACAATTACCAATTGGCTTGGAAAACCGTGGTCAATCGGTATTCGAACAAGGTTTTACTACGCAAGCGTCATGTTCGATCACTGTTTGCAATAAAGAAAGCTTCGAACGCAACCGCTGGAGAGATTCGGCGTGTATCAGATGAATTTGCATTAAACATCAAAGTGCTAGAACAGCTAGGTGAGCCAATTTGTGAAAATAGTTCCATCCTCATAGAAATGCTTATCCGCAAATTGGACGACAAATCTATCAGTTCTTGGGAAGAATCTCTAGAACCGGAGAAGCAGCCCACTTACCCGCAACTGTTGACATTCTTGCACAAAAGAATCCACACATTAGAGAGTATTGCAATCGACCATTTACCTGCTAGTACTGAAAGCGTGCAAAGGATCGTAAAAACTCGTGTAAACGCCAATGTGGCCGCAATGGATCAACATGCTAAGTGCCCGGTTTGTTCTGAAGATCATTTGTTGTATCGGTGCAATCGTTTCAATAGCTTTGATTCCAAGAAACGGTCAGACACGGTATTAATGCACAAACTTTGTACGCTGTGTCTGAAGGGTGGTCATGTGTCTCGTCAATGCAGCCTCAAGCTGAAATGCAGAATTTGCTCCAAGCGACACAATACACTGGTTCATAACGCACAACATCAAGATGACAGCCAACCAGAGGTATCCGGCAGCGCAGCAACGACGACCAGTAGCAGAATGACTATCGCAAATATGACTTCGAATATTTTACCATCTCAACATGCTAATGCTTTGCTATCTACTGTTTTAGTTCTCGTTTTGGATGTAAATGGTATCGAACACCCAGTGCGGGCTTTACTGGACAATGGAGCTCAACCCAATGCTATGAGTGAGCGGCTTTGCCAGCTTCTCAGGTTGCCCAGACAGCGAACTGATGTCGTTATAACTGGTGTAGATGAGCTACCAACGAAAGCATACAGCGAAGTTACAACCAACATTCGAGCACGCGACGGTCAGTTTTCTACGTTACTCAACTTCCTTGTTTTACGGAAAGTAACTGCCAACACTCCACCAAAGTCGTTTAATAGCAACAACCTGGCAATTCCCGTCAATATTGCATTAGCAGACCCAGGCTTTAACTGCTCCAACAGAGTCGACATGATATTGGGTGCGTCGCATTTTTATGCATTCTTGAAAGAAGGACGCATTCGGTTGAGCACTGGTCCTTTGCTAGTAGAAACAGTATTTGGATGGTTAATTACTGGCGAGCTTCCTCAACATCATGAGTCATGCGAAGAGTTACCTATTCGTTGCAATGTAGCTACAGTGTCCTCAGCAGTAGATGACCAACTTAGGAAATTTTGGGAACTCGAAGAAGTAACCTGTCCCAAATTTTCGCCTGATGATGATGTCGTAGAATGTCATTACAAAGAGACTACTTCACGTGATGAAACTGGACGATACATAGTGCGACTGCCAAAGCACCCTGACATTGAAAAGATAATTGGTAATTCAAAGCCTTCAGCAACCAGACGACTTCTGCTGTTAGAAAAGAGATTATCAAAGAACGAATCCCTGAAGGAACAATACCATGCGTTCATGCAGGAGTACATATCATTAAATCACATGTGTTTAGTAGCTTCCGATGCCGTCAACGAGCAGAATGTGTCTTATTACCTGCCTCATCACGCTGTAGTAAAAGAGGCTAGCACAACAACAAAGGTGCGCGTTGTATTTGACGGAGCAGCTAAAACTAGCACCGGATTTTCGCTAAATGATGCGCTGTTGGCAGGACCTGTTGTGCAGGATGACTTGTTATCACTCATCTTGCGTTTCCGTAAATTCAAAGTGGCTGTAGTTGCTGATATCGAAAAGATGTACCGGCAGGTTCTCATGCATTCCGAAGATCGATCGCTTCAGCGTATTTTATGGCGATTTAATGAAGCGCAACCTATACAGGAGTATGAATTAGCTACAGTCACCTATGGATTAACTCCTTCTTCATATCTTGCTACGCGAACTCTGCTGCAGCTCAGTGAAGACGAAGGTGACAACTTCTCATTGGCAAGTAACGCAATTCGTAAGCATCTGTATGTGGATGACTTAATAGCTGGAGCAGACAGCATTGAGCAAGCCATTCTATTGCGCGAGGAACTAAATGAGTTAATGAACAAGGCAGGATTTAGATTTCGAAAATGGGCTTCCAATGAACTCGCCGTTTTATCGGGCCTTTCCCCAGACATGCTTGCTACAAAATCTTCTCATAGATTCGATGATAAGGAAAGCATCAATACATTAGGCATTGCCTGGGAGCTGGAGCCGGATGTTTTCCGCTTCAATGTGTCTCCAACGAGCAAGGAAAAATGGGTGAAGCGATCCATTCTATCGGGGATCGCACAGATCTATGACCCATTGGGACTAGTATCACCAGTTATTGTTCAAGCCAAGCTCATAATGCAAGATTTGTGGACATCCTCTGTAGGTTGGGATGAAGAAATCCCTGACCATATATTATTGAAATGGACAGAGTTTTTTGACCGATTGCCTAGCCTCGCCGATTTCAGCATACCTCGTTATGCTTTCCATTGCGACTTAGTTCGAGTAGAATTGCATTACTTTGCAGATGCTTCTGAGGTTGCATATGGAGCTTGCGTCTACGCCCGATCCGAGAATTCTAGTGGAAACATTCAAATCAGCCTACTTGCATCTAAATCTAGAGTGGCTCCACTAAAGCCTATAACTATTCCGAAACTGGAACTATGTGCAGCGCTGCTTTCTGCACGTCTTCAAAAGAGAGTGTCGGCTGCTTTGGATATGCAAATCAACAACGTGTATTTTTGGTCTGATTCAACCATTGTTCTTCAATGGATTAGAGCTCCCGCACGTACATGGAATACCTTTGTTTCGAATCGCGTCGCAGAAGTACAAGAGCTAACTCACGGTTACGTATGGAGGCATGTAGCAGGAAAACAAAATCCTGCGGATCTGATATCTCGTGGTATGCCAGCAAATCAATTAGTTCTGAGTAAGCTATGGATTCAAGGTCCTGAATGGTTGTCTAATCCTGAATCAACATGGCCAGAAACGCATCTTCCCGTCAAGGGTACGGACGCAGAATTAAAGACTCGCCACGCAGCAATCTTGTCATCACAAGCATCGATTCCTGATAGCATCTTCCAAACTGCATCGTCTTTTACATCGTTAATTCGCGTAATGAGCTACATGTTGCGATTCTACAACAACGCTAAGGTTACGCCAGACCATCGAAACACAGAAATGAATGTATCCGTTAATGAAATGAAAAGCGCAAAACACACCCTAGCGAAGTTGGTTCAATCTGAAGCATTCAAGGAGGAGCTGAAATGCTTACGGAAGAATCAACCTATGCCTAAGGCATCATCTCTTCGTTTGCTAGCACCATTCCTAGACCAAGAAGGCTTGATACGTGTTGGTGGCAGATTGAATCGTTCGAGTGTTCCATACGATGTCAAGCATCCAATTGTACTGCCGGGATTCCATCCTTTTACACAACTCATGCTGAAATACAACCATCTCAAGCTGATTCACGGGGGATCATCTGTGACACTTTCATCAGCTCGCGACGAATTTTGGCCTTTACAAGGGAGGCGAGCGGTCCGCAGAGTTATCCGAAATTGCTTTCGATGCAACAGAGCGAGCCCAAACCCGATGCAGCAACCTGAGGGACAGCTACCACCAGTACGTGTATCTGCAAGTAGAGCCTTCGCATCAACTGGCTTGGATTATTGTGGACCACTGTTTTTGAGACCTGTTCATCGCAAGGCAGCTCCACGAAAGTGCTACATCTGCGTATTTGTCTGCATGGCTACCAAGGCAGTGCACCTCGAGTTGGTGTCTGATCTCAGCACGATGGCTTTTCTGATGGCACTCGATCGATTTGTCTCCCGAAGAAATAAGCCAGCTCATCTTTATTCTGACAACGGTACTAATTTCGTCGGCGCCAATAACTCATTGCATCGTATTTACGAAATGCTACAGAAGGACGAAGGCAAGATTAGCCGGCATTTAGCAGATCAGAACATTCAGTGGCATTTCATACCCCCACGTTCACCTAATTTCGGAGGGTTATGGGAGGCCTCAGTCAAGGTGGCCAAGAAGCAATTGGTTCGTCAGCTTGGTTCTGCCATGCTTTCCGAAGAAGAAATGAACACCGTTCTTGCAAAAATTGAATCCTGTTTGAACTCGCGTCCGTTAACCGCGCTATCGGAAGATCCTAGCGACTTCTCCGCATTAACTCCATCTCATTTTCTCTTTCAAGAAGCTTTCGCTCCTCTCCCTGAGCCAGATGTAATGTCCGTGCCGCTCAACCGATTGGGTCGCTACCAGTTGCTTCAGCGTCACTCGCAAGACTTTTGGAAGAGATGGTGTAACGAGTATTTGAAGACTTTAAACAGCCACCATCATTCTGCAGGGAAAATACATCGTTTGGAGGTGGGAGACATGGTGATCTTGAAGGACGAGCAACTACCTGCGACACGTTGGCCGTTAGCTCGAGTTCATGAGTTACATCCAGGAGAAGACGGAATCATTCGAGTTGTCACAGTGCGTACTGCGACTGGGCTTGTAAGGCGGGCTATAAGCAAATTATGTACATTAGAATGCGCTAGAGAAACTTGAAAACCGAGTTGTTCAAGGGGGCCGGAATGTTTGACACCGAAATGTCAAATGGTATGATCCAACCTGGCGAGTAGAAGATGTCAGATTGGAGTGGAAGGAAGAGGAGGAAGAGAGTAAAAAGTTAGTTGGATATGAGCACGCGTCGTTATCGGGTCGCTCCAAATATCGAAACATTTTTGTAATTACTAAAAGGAAATATACACAACGTAGGGACTGAGACATTTTGAGTCTTTTTATTTAAGTACACGATCACGGTTCAAAACACCTTCACTATTGATCAATGACAGCCACAACAGCGCGTTTTTTGGCACGTGACCTAACGGACCAGAGATCGTGTATGCCGATTGGGCATTCGGGGAAAATTCGCTTAGCTTATCCGATTGAATTTTTCCTTCCATACCATAGATGAGCGGTCCGTTCAAGTAACTGTACTGGAATGTAGATACAGTCTATTATTTTATTGAGCTGCATTTTTTGTTCAATTTTATCGTGCAATACGTGCAATCGAGCAAAAATATAAAGAGCATTAGTAAGCTCTTTGATGCATAGGGATTCACATCCATTTACTCTCTCTTGTACCGGTCGCAAAGTTCGTTCTGATCATTTCAAGCACGATACAACGTGTTCTATGCAAGAGAAGAACTTTTTTTAATGCTACTTACGAACTAAATCTTGATGATCTTCTTCTTGGCTTAATGATCTGCTAGGTCATGATTTTCTTTTATCTTTGGAATTAATGTAATATTTTTTGTTTTATAAACCTTAAGGTGACGGCTCTTTGCCGAATGGTCTAATGTAATATGATTTATATTAATTAATACAGCATACAAATGTTTCAAATTTCTATGCAGGACATAAAGCAAAATATGAATAAATGCTTTAACTGCAGAACAGAGAAGGAGTATTATCGAGAAGACACTTGCTAATCCAAGATTACTTGCTATGACGAAGCATCAGCAATCAAAGTTGCTGATTTTGAAATTGATTCCAGCCGTCCAGTTAAACATAAATCTGATAATCTAGACACTGCATTGGCTCAATGTCTCTTATTCTCGGTCATTAGATTATTATATGCATTGCACAATCACAAATGGTTTAACAAGTTTCACTGATACTTACAGTTGCTTGGAAGATAAGGTCTTAAACATCCTAACTAAGTACTCCTATTTCAGCATATTCGTCTAATGTTTCAACTATATTAATGGAATTAAAATACCTAAGGAAAGGACGGACGTACGGATCGATGATTGTGCGACACTGGCGCCGATTTTCACACGGCAGGACCCGGGTTCAAATCCCAGTCGAACCATTCCCTTCGTTGTGGGGATTGACTATCCAACTACGTCGATAGGTCTAGTAAGCCATTCGATGGCCGGCGCGACCAAATACTTCGTTAAGGGTCAAGTTACTGCTCAGTCGTACGATTTTTGGTGTGATTCCAGCCTAAGCCAAGAAGAAGAAGGTTCCATTCTAGGACAACAACAAGTATTTATACAAAAAAAAAAATTAATTGCTTTTCTGAATAGCTGTTTACTGTATAAAATTTTACTTGTGCCTCTTTAGGAAGCCTTGACCTGCCCTGTCTGACTTGTTTATCTTGCCCATTGCTCAATAGTTAGTCTACTGTGGTAAAATCGACCTGCGATAGCAAATTTAACGGTGGGCGAAGTAGACCCAACTGCCTTGTATAAGGGACTTCGTAAAAGGGGAGCCCCATGTTAGGTGCTTCAAAGTATTGGGGGCCTTGAATGTTCGTGTTAGGCGCCCGTTAAACAAAAGAAGTTGACAGAAGCCTCGACGCAATTGCACAACCCCTAACCAACTAGAAAATGTTAGCGCTGGAGGAGGAGATGGTATGTGGCCCGATATCCATTCCGCTTAGTACCTTCAAATCGTTTGATCCGCCATGTGCAAGCTTCAAACTGTTCCAACAGATATGATAAGCTGAAGCAATAATCTACCACTTAAAATTAACTACTTAAAATAATAAAACTTAATCTTCTTTTTTAAAACCCCTAGTAACAGCTATGATACTAAGATCTATCTAATATCCTTTTACTTCAGTAACACTATCAACATAAATAAGCTACTTAACATAACTTAACTGCTTACACGTCGTCAGGCCAAATTCAAGGTCTACCGCCGTATCTGTCTGGATATAAAATAAGCTAACCACACCTTGCTTATCTTTCTGAGGGTGACGTCTGTTTTCCTTGGTACGTAGAATTGCCCGTCGTTGAAGGTCAGCAGACACCCATCTTGAATCGATCGATACGAACAAACCAATACACCCAACACAACCCAGACATCCTCGATGTCTAACGCATCCATCAAGTGAAGCCAAAGAGATGATGAAAAAATGCTACCCCCACCAGTATCCGGAACGTACACTTCTTGTGATGAAGTAATTTAACCAGCAAAAAGAAATCCCCACTTCACCACACTCAAATGTGCTGAATGTGCGCAGTGCCAAGCTTTTGGGTAAAGGACTTACCTTAACGCGAACAGTAGTCGTTTCCCGCTTCACGTCTAATCATCGAAATCCAATCGTCTTAATACGCCCGCTAGAACCGGATACTGTCGCACCACACCGGATGGAGCTAGTTTATGGTGAACGGAAACGTAGAATGAAAAAAAGAAGACAAAAAAAAACTGTCATGTTCACTCGACTGCGCTCGTCGACCCCCGGCAAGGGGACAATATTTTCCTCGCAAAGCATGATAAATGAGATTGGATGACCCAGGACTCCGATTCCTTTGCGAAGGCCATCACACTGCGTTTACTTCTGTGACGGTAGATAAAGTAACGGGCAAAGTAAACTCGGAAACTTGGCTTGCACGGGGATTCATCCCGCGGCTGTCGCATTCGTTTTGGCGAGAAGTACCAATCCATGTCGCACGGTAAATACGCTCGTAAAATATTGCATTTATTGGCGTGCTACGTGGGCGGGTACGTGATTGGAAAGATGTGTCCCCGCCATATACACGCTAGGTGGCGCACAGTTGTTTTCACCAAATTCTTCGCTGCTTGCCGAGCGCAACCTCGCTGCGCAACCCATGAAGATGTTCGAAAATCAAGCGATTCAACGTGCCGTTAAGCTGAAGACGGCGAAATTGATTTGAGCAGCGAGATTGAAGCGATGGAAATTCCTGCCGGTGGAAAGTATTTTTCCCTCAGGTTAAAATATTTCCTTCGTTGGATCACTCCTTGAGTAAATATTTGCACCGAATGGTTATCGTGCGCTCACACTCATACCTTAGGATGAATATATTAGTGTAAGCTCCATCCGTGGATTCCGTCGCATTCACCAGCATTTTGGATCGCAAACTCCACAGATAGGGAGGGAAAGAATTCAAAGCTTTTTTTTTTGCTGCAGTTGTTATCAAGCAGTGTAGATTGATGGAAATTCTTTGAGGTTAAACTTCGTCCCATATATTCCATTAGCGGATGATGGTGTACGAATAACAAGATATCCCATATTTTTACATTTTACCGTAGGCGATAGCAAAAAATGCGTATAAAAGTTTCAGATTATGAAGGAACGGATATTCGTTGTTTCCTGGCTTCCTTTCATAGCGACAGGTAATCTCGAGGCAACTATTTAACTTATTTTTTATACAGCATCATTTCGTGAATAATAATCCTTACAATGTTTTTAATTTTCATTTTCTAACAAAAATTTATGCCTGAGTAATAAATTATAATATCTTTCAAAGCATTTTTTTCTACAAAGAACCAGGCGTCTCCACCATTATCTACATAATTATTTTCACATCAATAGCCGAATATAAAACCATATAATTTACCCCATTTTTTAACAAAACATGTCTTACTGTTGAGTATTTTGAGCACTAGGCATAAATGAGGCTTGAATAACGTATCCCGTAAACCATTTTAAGACTTTATTTACAAACAACCAGGCGTCTCCATCAACAGTTTATTTTTATTCTTTACTTGGCTTCTCGTCATCTTGAAGCGTTATCTGTATGCACCCCCAATGCCGGGCGCCACTTGTATAAAGATTATTTCAATCCGAAACACTTGTCACAAAAAGGTCTCCAAGGTAGACTTCATGAGCAGAATGAATCATTTTATACGAGCACCAAAGCATCATCAACATCATCATTTCGGCTGGCGAAATCTAATCCAGCGCTCAACGGGTCACATTCCAATGCTTCACTCGATTAGGAAACGTGATCGAACGAAAGAAGGTCTACAACGCACCCTGTACGCACACACATTTCATTCGTTCTTTCCCGTTCTAATGTTGTCCTTTCACTTCACTACGGTATGTCAACCATACTTTCTCCGTACTGGGAAAGTATAATATTGGTTACAGTTCCCGGTTGCCATTCATTTATTGTTCTGCCTGCTGGCTCTTCCGTCAACTCCAGCACGCATTAAAATCATTCCCATCCTACAGGATGATGCGCCATCAAATAAATAGGCTGCACACATCGAACGGCAGTCTGCTTCATCAGCAGAAATGGGGATCACGGTTTGTGTGCGTGTCTGTCTGTCTGACCCATCGCAAAATGTTTATAGCTACTGGAAGTCGTACGTGAAAATCCTTTTTCGGGGCGATTGCGACCATATGACCGTAAACGATTCCGTTTGATGGAGAAATGTGATTACTAAGCATACTTTTGCAGCCCCGATTTGCACAAATCCCGGAATGTGCCCGAACGACAACCTTTAATGTTGTATTTGGTACGAGTGCAAGAATTCGTTTCACCGGAAAATCGAAGGAAGCGAGGGAAGGGCACAAGATGGGATGGGGCGCAGGACGAAATAAAGGTCAAATAAACAGAGAAACAAACACAAACGGACGCATCTGTGTTTGCAAATAGTGCTTCACATAAGACAGACATTCTATCCAGCTTTTTTTTATTTTTCCCGAGAGTAAATATTGTTAATGTTATCCTCTCGGCATGCAAAACGATACTTTCAATCTGATCCTGTCTGAGCGTTTTGTGTTCGTTTTCATTAAAAAAGAGAAAGCAATCGAAATAATCATCAATCATTTCATGCTCCGATTCATGAAAATGTTACAAAATGTACACATTCTAACAATCTCCATTCTTCATCCTCGTTAGCATTTTGCATCCGATTACTGTGGCGGCACGGATTGTCGATCCGATAGTCAAAAGAAATGTGCTTCTATTTCCCACAAACGACACGTTTTGTGTGACTTTTTTGACCGGTTTTATATAAAGACACGTACTTTAACTACTACTTACTTCCACTCAATTGAAACGTAAGCTCGATTGCTATCAGTGTCGATAAATTATACCGAAACAACCACTTACTCGGCCAGTTAATCGCTCGTTTGCCCGAGAATTGCAATTTAATTTGAATTTATATCCTGTCTCTGATTCAAACAAAATGGTTTTAGCTCGAAGCATTCCAGCTAACAGCAAGCTTAATCGATTGGCGATGAGAAGCACACGCAGCGTTAGGGCGAACGTTGGCAATTGGAAATTTATGCACAGCTTTTCTTCGTCGACGATGGCTTCTGCGGTGGATTGCTGTGGCATAAATGATGGTGGTGTTGTATTCGATACGACAGCCCAGCCACATACACACATCATGACACCAATTTTCTCCTCCAAATGGAACGCTTTGTTGCGTATTTTCTCCCACCCGAACTCCCTAATACTCTTACGCGCCACCGCCATCCGGCATGCATCGATGCTAAAAGAATTTTCAATTCATCTCTCGTGGCAGTACTGCGAAAAGGAAAACAATCATAAATTTAACATCAAAGATTTATTGCGCCGCACTCCGTAAAGCTTCGATCGATAACCCGTTGCTATGTTCAACATGTTAGCTTTTCATCCACCACCAAGCACCCCCAGACTTTTTTTTCTCATAACCAGTTTTCGAAGCTTTTCCCGACCCTCGATTGCATTCAAAGTAATGACTGAAAAATGATGAACTCAACGGCTGCAGCTAAAAAGGAAAGTGAAAACAAAAAAAACCCGACAGCGGATAGCGCTACATTGTGCAAAAGGAACAATACAAACAGTGCTCGAAATACACAAACACGCACTAGAGACTGGTGGGACGATAGCGACGTCACACACGCTGGTGCGTTGTTGTTGTTCGCATATAAAGTGTCGGATTTGCCGCAAACGATTGAAGATGAAGCCAGCACCAGCGGCAACGCGTGTGGAAAAAGTTAGCTTCTGTGTTGCGAGCTTTTCCCAAAGGCACCATGAATTGGTTAAAACTTTGTGTACCCTGTTGACAGGGCGTACCAGGGTGTGATAAATCAAATCAAAAAGCTTCTTTTTTTTTACTTCCACGAAACACAATGCTTCGATGCTATTGTGCAGTCTGGGATGGAGGTGGGATTATCAATATTTATTGGGTATTTTATGTTATTTTTATAGTGAACAAACAAATCGAATTGTTAAAAGCCACCAGCATGTTACTATTTTTTTTTTAAGTTGAACAATTTTGCTTTTATTCCTCAAGTTCCCTTTGCTTCTCTTTTTCTAATTTTTATAACACTAATCTTTCTTTCACAAGCGCACTTATTGTTGGTACTTATAGCCAATCTCGCGTGAAGATTTATCTAAATGAGTAAACCTATTTTACGAGCCCAAGCTTAGTTGACGATCGCCAAGCCATCATAAAGCATTTAGGAGAATTTTCACTGAACTACAGTAATATTTATTGCCATATGGATGAAGAGGTCTGCACAAAGCAGGAATCTGAAGTTCAATCCCGTCCAGTGCTTCTCCATATTCGTGAGACAGACCAACGAGCTGCACGTAAAATTATGTCGAGGAGAAAACTAGTAAAGGCAGACCAAAACCACTCGAGGCTGTAGAGCCAAGGAAGAGTAAAAGAAGTTACGCATTAAAGACATTTTTAATGCGTCCAACGATGTATTGATCCCACCACTTTCGCACCATGAATATTGTCCGAGTATGACATTGCAAGGGACATCCATGTGTTGCGTGACATTTTAAATTATCATAATGGATCGGTAATGGACACTGCAGCAAAAAAATCGGAAGGAAAGCTTTAATCTGTTTTAATCGTTGAAACAGTTGCTCACAACCAAATAAACGGCTGCTATCTTCACACCGTACTCTTCATAGCTTGACTGGGTATCGTATCCCATCCGGATCGTCTCCAAGTTTGCAGATAAACTAACTAATCAAAGCAGCAATGACAGGTCCCGAACGCTAGAGGTTATTGAGCCGAATAGGAAGAAGGGCCACGCATCTTTTTGTATCATACATACGTTATATAAAATAAATACACTAATTATTACATTCTTCGGTGGCGAGCGACAGCGGCGCCGGTCTTCAAAAGTCAGGACCGGGGTTAAAATGCTATCCGACCTAGTGATGGGTTCTCAGAACCACACCCACGGCTCCGAAACGCTTCCGAGCATCGTAACTCCGGCTTCGAGTCCGGCTAAATTAAAACCACGGTTCCGCCTGGGACCGTCTGAAACCGTTCGAAGCCGTCCGGGGCCGTCGAAGCCGTCCGGAGCCGTTTGGAACCGTCCGGAGCCGCTAGTCGGCAGTTCCGAAACCGTCGGAATCTTTGGGTCTGAAATGAATTGAAATTCCGCAAAGCTTCAATTCGGCCATGATACGATGATAGAATTTTTTTATATAAAACGTTTATTAGAAAAAAAAAACTTACATAAAAAAACTTTAAATTCTAGTTTACAATTTATGAAAAGAACACAAAAACTGAATATGAAAAACAACTACAAAGGTTACAATGAACATTTAAGGACTTCTACATCAATCACAGCATTGTTGTTTCCAACAATGTGGATGATGTAGTTAGCAAACAAACGTAGGATTGGGATCCGCTTACTTTTACTAACATTTGTTAGAACAGGTAAGCGGAGGGATTGGAATGAGGGAGTAAGGGAGGGCTCGACGTTTTGGACAGCTTGCATCAGAATACTCCAGGCTGTGGACACTCTGGAACACAAAGCAAATTTGTGTTCAATTGTATCCACCTGGGAGCACTCTGCGCAAGATGAGGATCCACGATTCATCCTGGAAAATAGCTCTCCGTGAGTTATTTTATTGTGTGCCAGCAAGTACAAGACTGATCTCTGTTTGGAGGACAGCCGTTGCGAACCGATGTTGCCCCACACTAGTCGCCAGTTTACGGTTGGAGATTCCTGCTCGACCTTTGTGTCGGGAAGCCTCTCAACTAGCATCCGACGAATTGCTTGGGCGGTGATTTTATTTGTTGTGCTTGGTATGTATGCTAGCTGCATGACAACCTTTCTGAGGCACGGGTAAGTTGTTGGAACAGGATTGATGTTCGGCGGGTTTCCCGCGTACAAAATTTGCTGGCCCCCGACTCGCAGATAGTTCTGTTCTGCGACATGCGCTGCTGGTCAGCAGCGCCTGGGTGTTGATGGCCGGAATATGTAGATTTAACCCTCCAAGGTTGCGGGGTAAGGCTAAATGTAAAAGAGGTACTTGAATGCCTCCAGATCCTTGCCAAAAGAATGACCCAATCGTCAGTGAGACCTTTGCTATGTCAATAACTCTGTCAATACAGAGGCCACGTACCATAGCTTAGGCAGAAGAAACCCATTTAATAGGGCTATCTTCTGCATAAGGTTCAAGTCTCTCATACGGTGAAACCAGACCAAACGCCGGAATTGGTTGATCACGATGTCCCAGTTGTGTAAATAGAATCGTTTCGTTTAGCCAAGAAAAAGATTTCATTTTTGAACACTGCAATATCTTCATCTTCGATCTTTGCTTTGAGTAATTTTGGTTCAGCAAAAATGAGACATTTTTGCCATGTCATTGAGCAAGCTACAAGGTCTATCTGGCAGTCATAACATTGACTGGTTGTTCATGTGATTTGGTAAGGATAAGGTGCTCTATTCCCTTCGGTTAGAGAATGTAAATAAGGCTGTACTTCACTACAGGGTCATCATATTTGTATATTTTTCGAACGAGCTCATGTCCCAAATCTATTTTCAATGCTTTATTTATCATGAATTTCAGCAGCTCCGCATTAACCATACTTAAAGTTTTTATTCTAATTGCTCGGTAATGATCATCAATTGACTGGCTTAATTTGTTATTTCAATTTAAAGCACCCATTGCCAAACGTCAATGGTACATCATGCCCCGGCTCCCCCGGGGCTGATTGGCCAGCTTGTTATGGACCCGTTCCCGTGTTGTACTGGCCCCCAGGTCGTACGGTCAAACACAATAACAAGCATGAAAAGCTTGTATCATGCTAACGAGCTTTGCTAACTAATGAGCCTGAGCTGTTGATGGCACCATGCACCGTGCTGCCATCGCCACCTCTTACATGCTCCAAATTAATGGGAAATCAATATACAACAAACAAAAAAGCAACAACACGCGTCCCTTTCTGATTGGCAGCACGTTACACCGGAATCAATCGACACTAATTGCCGCATGTTAAGGCCTATTCATTCGCCTGCTAGCTGGCAGGCTGTATTAATTGTTGCACCGAACATGTTTAACTAGCAGGACACAGAGAAGGAACACAATCGTTACCGTTGAGCAAAGTCTTCTCGGAGACCTAGCCTCTTCTCGGAGAAAGTTTATTTTCAATCATGAAACAACCAACGGCACAAGAGAGAAAAGAAGAGGACACGCAGCCAAAAAAAGCAATCAACTCGATGTAATCCCCTTTCGGTTTGATTTTGGAGCAATCACATAAGCTACCCTTTTTCGTATCTCGTCTCACTGTTTTCGTTGGAGGCAATGTTGGTTTGTGTTTGTATGCAATACACAACATATCAGGTAAAAGCCGGCCTTAACAACAACAAATGTACCGAATTTCCGCAATCACGAACCCTCCCTGTCCGGCAGAGGAGAACGATCGATTGATTTCGAAACCGACAGGAAATACAATCCAACCGAGCCGATCGTGTACAGCAACAAACCGGTGCCAGTTCAGCAAATAAAACGCACACGAAAAACAAAATCCGTTTTGGCCTATTCGGAAAGCTTTTGAACCATAGCACGGTAGATGTAATAACAGTGATTGTAGGATTTCCTTCGAGCGATCGAGCTTTATCGCAAAAATCCTTCGCTTCCTGATTGCTTTAGTCCCGGTGAAAGGTTGTGTGTCGTTTTTGTGCAGCTTAAAGGTCGATTTGTTAACTTTTAAAGCATCGCCATGAAATCTATTATTTCTTGTATATAATTATTCGGGAATTTAACTAAATCCCTGATTAAAGTTGTGCAAATATTTATGTTTGTTATTTCGACTTCAAAATAAGACGTTTCTGTGCCACTTTTTTGGAGTTTTCTAATAATTTTTGGGTAACCTCAATCCCTCAATAACCTCAATCGATAGGAAGCAGCGTACGCGAAGTGGCAATTACAATTTTGAGAAAAGGAATGAGCCACAGGGGACTGAACAAAGGCACTGGATAAATATTTGGTCGAAATTCGCTTTCGCCACCTTTTCTTGACGAATCTTTTCGAGGAAATTAATCCCACTTCGGCCAACTCGAGCAGTTACACGTTTAATGCCAAATTGACCTTCTGAAATCTTGCGAATTGTTACATGAAACACACTTAAGTCATAAGCGATCTCTTACTCAAATTCAAACCATAGTCAGTCATCATGCTCTTGACTTTCTTCGGATGAAAACGTCGATGGACGGTCTGCGAATGCGAATGACATAACAAATTTTGCCATAAGCTTTTAGTAATATTTTCAATATTTTGTGTTTTCATGTGTTTTAAAATCTGCTTGTTCAAATTTTTTTTTTCCATATTTCCTGTTTATTTATTTATTTATTTATTTATTTATTTTTTATTTATAATTAATAATGACGGTCCAGTGCCGTATTGTCAACACCGCTTGTGTTGAATAAATTTTATAATCATATTGATAAGGCATTTCCTCCTTATTCTTAGCCTTATCCCGGGCATACTCGGTTATTTATTTATTTAATTATATATTTATTTATTATTAAGTATGACAGCACTTTGCCGTATTGTCAACACCATGTGTGACTGAAACAATGAACATTAATAAAAAGGCATTTCCTCCTTATTCTTACGATGGATAACGACGGAACGACTAATACTATCATCAAACCAATACTATAATAACACAGCAATAGAGGACAGATACGTCAACATTCTTCTGATAAGTAAATGATATAAAATGTAATTTTCTTTTTTAAATAAGAATTCCCGGTACTTTTCGCACATAACGTCTTAAAGAAATTGTGAAGCCATGTCTCAATCATGAGCTTTCAGACAGAGTATCAGATTTTTAAGTAAAACAATATACTACTTTTTATGCTTGTTGCTATGCTTGGCACAAAATACATACTAACTGCAAAGGAATTAATATTAATGACAGCTGTTTTACTTCAACCCTGAAAGACAAGACACTTCCACACTAATAGGCAAGGATTTTTTTTACGGCGCAAGTCGTTAAACATGCTTTGTCCCCGATAACTAAGCCCAAACGCCTTTCTAACTGTCTGCACGCACACACACACACACACACACACACACACACACACACACACACAGACACGCACAAATACTTAAAGAAAGGCCATCGAGTCCCAAAATCCCCGTGAACCGAAACCTGTGCCCAAGACATTCAACTGTTGATCCAAGGAATTAAATCTACGACAGTTCGATCCTTTACTCAAACAAGCAAGATGCGTACCTTTTGCTCGATTGATTGAGTAATGTTTTCCACCCCAAAGTTGATACCCCTTCCCACCCCATTTCGTTCCTTTTCTTTGCGTCATTTTTTTTTTTAAAAATTTTTCGCAAAGTAATGTCTGCTTCAGATCGAAACGACGATGGGTGTGTTGTAGTGTGCGCGGTGAAGAAAGTTGTTCAAGTTTTTCTTCTTTCTCCCCATTCTTTAACGCGGGGGTAAGTACAAGGCGGATGCCCCAAGCTGCCCACACAAAGCGAAATGCCAACTAAGACATTAGCCCTATCGGTATCCATTTGCTTTCCGTTCGCTTTGCTTCACGGGCAAAGTTTCTGTACTCCGAGCGCCCGCCGGATCGCTGCTATCGATAAAACATTTCGAAAAGTTGCTAGCTTTAAAGCTACCTCCTTCGTTGGTCGTCCGGATGTGGTGTGGAAGAGCGGATGGGCGGTAAGGGAAACTTTGTCCAACAGTCTGCTAGTCTACAACTATCAAGGACCCACGTGGTATGGAAGGATGAATCATAATGGCGTAGTTTTCGCGGTTTCGAAACCCCGCCAGGGTGAACTGTTTGATGAAATTGTCGTTTTAATTACCCGACACGCTATCGCAGTAGTAAAACCCTGGTTCGGTTTTATTACGCCGACCGAGTGCGGAGAGTAGGAATTATAAGCGAACGTTAAACATTTCTTACCACTAATGTGCTGTTCAACTGTAAAGGTTGCTTAAAGTTTATGAACGCGCTTGTTAAGACAAAACAAAACGTCCTGATATCAGCCTTTCATTACCCAACGAACGGTAGTTGAAGGTTTGTTTTTTGTTTTTATTTCGGGAAAAACTTTAGAAATTATCCAGCTGCCTTTCTGTTGGGTGGTGGACAACTTGCACAAGCATCCCTTTTTTGCTTCCTGTTGAGCAGCCCTATGTAGCTTCCTCTTTTCCTGCCGGGAAAGCAATAATTTTAATTTTAATATGCAAGACACTAAAACTGTGGACAATTTCCCTAAGTTTGGGTACAATCTTTGCGAAACTTTTTCTTTACCGCTTGCTCATCATCATTAAGATTATACAGTAAAATTATTATGCGCCACCAAACAGGACACGGATGGAAGAAGGTGGAAACAAAACCGTGTAACCTTCAACGTACGAAAAAGCTCGAATCAAAGCTCCCGGGTGCTTCAACTTCAAACGAAGAAAACCTTGCCTAATGAACCAGAAGCCCTATACGGCCGGAGGGTTATATTATTAAGGGATCGTTTCTCTGGTGTTTTTTTTTTTCGTAAATATTATTACCAATTTTTCTGCTTTATGCTGTACCACCCACCATTCAGGTCGGCAATGCGAAAAACGTTAATGTATGCAGGTCGAAATAAAAGCCGAACCGGCACGCCACCATTACAGGCACTGGCGGACGCAGGAAGGAAGAAGAAAAAAGCTACACAAACAATTTTCAACTTCAATCCCAGCTAATCTACTCGTCGTTTACCTAGCTTTTCCTTTACAGTTTAATGCCATTTCTCATGCTTCTCGTTTTCTCTTTCTTTCTTTGTTCGCCGGCGTTCCCCGTTTACAGGCAGCGGACTGATAGACGAAACAGAGTTCCTTCAGTGGGTGGCGAGAATAAAGGCCCTAAAAGACGACAGCAACACCAGCAGCAGCAGTAGCAGTAGCAATAATCCCGCCCAGTCAGCCGACGACGACCTAACGCAGGATCTGGTGGCAGCGTTCCGGTAAGCGAGCGAAACACTGACCGTGCCTCACGTGGTTGTGTTTGTACGGGGGAAAAGGGCAGTGGGCAGTCATTTGGGCTGCCCAAAAGCGGCTTACGTGCTAAGCTGTGCAGAAAGAGATTTTACGCCCGTGAGCGTACAGCTTCACAAAGTGACGTGCAGCGCGTAAGCTTGATGGCAAGCATGGGAAGCTTTAAGACATCAATCATAATTCTTATTTGGGCTAGATTTTAATGCACTAAGCGGAACTTTACAGTGCTTTGCTTTGTTTGTTGGGAAGTTATTTAAATAGTTTATCGTGTTATTTTCGTTTCTAGTCCTTCGTCTTTTATATTACAGCCAGTTATGTTTACTATTAATGCTGTAGATAATCAAAAAGTGATGATTTTCTAAATGATGCATCTGTCGGAATCATATCACCTGATTTACCTTTTGACCTTTTGTCTGTTAAAGTCATCCGGTCAGGTGGTAGAGGCAACAGCGGCGTTAGTCTTCACACTGTAGCTGCGGGATTCAAATCCCATGCGAACTGTTTCCCGCTAGTGAGGACTAAGTTAGGCGGCATGATCCAGCTCACTGCTGCAGAAGAAAGTCACCTAAGTGAGGTCTAACAAAGATTCCACTTGAGAACCAGTCAAAATCTATTAGCATGTTCTCTAAATATTTATAATATTTATTATATTTATATATAATATTTCGCTAGATATACAGGCTTAAGCTGGAGTTTTTAAGCTTCTACATTGGAGCTTCTGGGGTAGCATGGAAGCCGAATCTTCCAATAAGCTTAGTGAGCGATCGGTGGGGCCTCCCGGCTCGAAAGGGGCCCCAAGTTGAACCCCAAAACGAATTGGTTGTTGTCAATACTGGCGGATCATAAGATGCTTAACTGCAGGGACCTCCACGAAAGGACCATTTCCGCTTAGGGGATCCGCTCTCAGAAGGGCTAAATCCGCCTCTGGCATATAGGCAACGACGCTAGTTACTAGCGCGCAGGATGATCTGGTTAGAATTCCTTCCGGATTTAACACACTAAATTCGGACACTCGGACGTTGGGTTGAGTGTCCGTAGAACGCCTGGAAGTTAAAGAGCTAAAGAATCGTTCACACGAGAGCTTTTTCATTCCTGCAGTAGAGCAGTCTTCTGGAGCAGTTCTGGAGCTTTTTCAGATGATAAACCATTTTCAGTACATAATTTTACACGGTCCATAGAGGTAGATTTAAAAAAGCACTAGTAAGGCAAAAGCCGTAAGGCTCTTCTCTTAATAATTCTCCTTTAATTAATAATCTTCTCTTAATAATTGTAATACAATTTGCCCACAAGTTGGACAAGCAGTTTATTAAGCACGTTTAAGAAATTAGTAAGAAATAAAAACACTTATCTGTGCTAGCTTTTACTATCAGCAGAATGTGTAACAAAGCACCACATTTTCGATATCAATTGATGCAATTGTTCTAACAAATGGTGCCCTTGCCTTAAATGCTTTTATTCTTTTGAAATGATTTTCAATGTTAAATAACAGTCACGTGATGCATTTTGTGATTTAAAACTGTATAGAAGCGAAGAGCACTCACCACAACGAAGAAAACTTTTCAAACCTCTAAAACGAAACCGTATCGCATCGAATGCCCTTCAACACTACTAAAGTCCTTGCTGTAAATCCACTTTTTCCAGAGTATTCGATCGTGATGGCAACGGGTACATAACGCGAGACGAGCTCAAATCCGCCATGGATATGATCGGCGAAAATGTGACCGAGTACCAGCTGAACGAGATGCTGGAGCTGGCCGACGCCGACAAGGATGGCCGTATCAACTACGAAGGTAAGTGAGCGTCCATTTGGAAAAGTTGAAGATTTGAAGAGCCGTTTTCATAATTTGCACACTGCCGCCATTCTCGCTGAGCGCATACCCATCCCATCCCGTCCCCATTCCTGTACGTTCAATCTGCGTCTCATCCTCAATCCATTGCTGGCCGTGTGGTTTTTTTTATCACCGGGGAAGTTGAAAGAGCATTTTTTAAGCCTAAAAACATATTCATTAAACAAAACTGGAGGCTTCATTCTTTTCTGTGCGCGTTTGTTATTGTCAAGTGCATGGGCCAGTTTTCACATGTGACGAGTGCAAGCAAGGGTTTTATGTATTCCGTAGAAAATAGAACGATCATTCCATAGTTAAAAGAGATTTTTGTTCATTTTGTTTGAGTAACAGCGATGTGAGTTTTGCAATCGAATGTGAATAATCAGTTAAATAAATAGAGCACTTTTGAGTTGAATAGAAATTGTAAATAATTTGCAACTGGTTTTGGCATGACGTTCTGCAAAGGGTTGTTTTACTAATTGGTTTTCCAGGTTTTGCAAACAAAAATAAAGCTGCTTCGCAAGCAATCGAATCAGTTTGACGGATGTTAAACCCTGTTCATCTAATAAATCTGCAAATTCTTACTCGTACAAGCACAGATTTGATACCAAACCGCCTATACCGTTCTATCAAACAAACTCGTTACTTGGATGATGGCCGAATCAGTAGTAAATCCGCATCCGATCGTCGACAGTGTCGGCTACCATTGGTTCTACCCATTATCCGGCAATTGGGTGTTGGGTTGAGTCACTTTTCCGGCAGTAAATTGCATAACTGCTCCGTCCTATCCACCACCGACTCGCTTAATGTGTTCATTATCGAACAACAGCGCCAGTCACTAAATCAGATGGACTTTCAACCCTCAAAACCCCAAACCGGTGTGTGGAGATACACGTGGTTACCGTGGATTATATGTTGCGGTCAACTCTTCCTCCATTTTCAACGCGACCATCGTTCGGTGCCGAGCGTTTTCTTCCACCTTGGCCTTGAGCCTTTAGCCTATCGTTAGAACCTAAGCCCGTATACGTTTGTTCGTTCTTCTTATGCCCTTCAAAGGACAAACGCGCACACACACACACACACACTGCCTACACTCGTAGCCTCTTCCGGTCAATGGCATCGATACGGATAATGCGAGAGATGGTGTTAATTTAATTAAACCCAACGGCATGACAATCCTGGGTCGGCCGCTCAGCTGCAAAGCGTTCGCTACGGCCGTCCGTCTTGTCGACCATAACCACAGTTTCCTGGGTTTCGCCTGAGGCTCACACGGAGGCTCACACCCAACAAGCGCTCACCCGGAATGGGGCCACACACTTTCGGACGGTTTGGGCTTATAAAACGGGGTGTGAAGTTTATTGTGCACTAAAATTAATAGGCGTCCAATTAAACCATTAAAGCGCACAACGCAGCAAACTCCCCCGCAAACGGAACGGTGCGCAGCTGTTAAACGTGGTCGGGGTTTTGTGTTTCGGTGTGGATGTAAGTGGCGAAACGATTTATACGCTAAAGAAGATGAAACCGCGCAAAGGGAAATATTTTGTGGTTTAAGGCGTTTAAGGCCTGGTAAGACACAGTTTTAGTCCTAGTTTCATGTGTGTGAGTGTATGTTTTTTTAGTCTCCTACGATATTTTTTGTGGTTTCATTGTTTCATAATAAAATGGGGAGTCTTTGTACGGAACTGCATTATAATTATAGTTCTTTCATTGGTGTTCTACTAGACAATTTTATGTTTCACCTTTATCCATATTTAAATTGTAATTTAAATAAATTTTAAAACGTAAATTTTGAGTTTATAAAAAAATAATGAGCCTATAAATACTACTGTTTATATGTCATGTTTTCATTCTTTGCACACAAGCCTTCCACAGGCAGACTTCAAAAATAATATAAAAATGTCTAAAGCAAATTAGTACTATAAGCTCATTAGAAAAGGTTTGTTTGCGATCATACTTTGTAATCGATTGTAGAAAAACATTTATCTACAAGAATACATAATATTCCTCAGCTGAAAAAATCATTAACCGCGAAAATCATTAAGGACTAATTTAGACTAGAGAGACACTTCTTCAAGAGCTTGTGGTTAATCAAGTCGCTCTCGATTGAGGCTAAAAGGTGTTAATTAAATTTGAATTCCTACTTGAGTTTAGCAGCTTCTCAAGACCATCGAAACGACCCTAGCGTTACTAGACCTGAGAACAACTTCTAGAACCTTCAGCTTATCTTTGGAATGAATTTTCTTGATGTTGACAGTTATGGTTATGGGATGTAGATTAAACACTTATTGACATTCCTCAGCCTTGTATATGTGTATAACATGGTGGCACTACTTGAAAGATTACTAGCCGGGACAACCAGGGTGCGAATCATATAAAGCTGGTGATTGTGGATTCGTTCCAAAGAATAGGATCTGATCGTAAGTAACTTTTGTATGTGAATGATATCAAAGTCTCCAAACGCCTAAATTCATTGATTTTTGAATGTAGTGTAGTGATCTCAGTTGTAGGGCAGGCTTCTTCTTCTTGGCTTAACGACCTCCAAGATCATGCCGGCCATCGAGATGGCTTTCTAGACTGCCGATACCACGTATTTGGTTAGTCAGCCCTAACAACGGCGGGACGGTCCGGATGGAATTTGAACTCCGGTCCTGTCATTTAAAGACCGGCGCCGATGTCGCCTACACCACTGGGCCGTCCCTAGGGCAGGCTATTTAGGCTTTTAAGGTACACATCTCACTTGTTACTTAACACGTTCAACGCCACAATACCGGGATTCGGTTGATGCAGTCAAATGGTGGCCCCATGCTTACACTAGGAATTTTTGACCCGGCGTTGAACGTGTTAAATAAACATGCGATTAGTTAATTTGGATTATGTTTTAAAACCTGTAGTTGAATTGAGCATTTTTTGCAAGCTCGAACATAAAATCGCAAGCAGTTCAAGGATTTTCTTAGCGAAAATGAATGTGAACATGGCAATGTTCTTTTTATTTTTTATTATTATTCAACGGTTGGCTAGGTAAAAGTGATATGCTGAAAAAGGAAATAATTTGTATTTTTGAAGCGGAAAAGCTATCGCTATCCATAAATATAATATTCAATAGGGATGAAAATTTTTGCTTTTTTAATAGATTTGGCAGGACATACATTCATTTGTCTTGAATGTCCAATTGCCAAGGAAAATTACAATTCATAAATGAATTGCGTGACAACAAAGAAGGCGAATGAGGTCTTTAAAATCCAAAGTCGCTATAAAATAAATAAATAAAAATAATGCTTCCTGCAATGCGACTCGCCACCCTTTTTTAAATTTTGAATGTGGCCCGAAGTACTAAAAGGCCTTAAGTGGTCGATAGGGCAATAGCGGCGCCTTTCTTCACACGACAGGCCCGATGTTTCTTCACACAACAGGCCCGAAATCCCTGTCGGAACGTTTTCCTACTACTTGGGCTATCAGCAAGTCGAGTAAGCTATCCGATGGCCAGCGTGACTTAGCCTTCTTAGTTGTAAAGCATAGCACTGCGGGCGTTACCAATCACAATCTCTCTCCAGACGTCCTTAACCAAGAATTGATGAAAATGTTTACCTCTTTGTTCCTTGCAATACGATCATTTAATTATGATTGTGATATTAATGTTTCTCAAGGCCGAACGCCTAAATTAATTGAGAATGTTGTCTAATTTGCCTTGTTGTCTGAATGTTGACAATGGAGGAGCCGCTACAACGACTAGCTGTACGAACTGTATGACGACCTCACCGTCAAGCAGCGAATTAGGCTCGCCAGGCTCCGATGGGCTGGCCATGTTATACGCTTGGCACCGGACGAACCAGCTCAGCAAGGCCTTTTAGGCTGTTTACACGGACAGAGACGTGGGAGGATGGCGTGGAATCATCCCCCATCAAGGCGCGGGCCCGTGAACGGTTCCGGACTCTGCTCGTCCGAGTTCATCACGTCTGCATGAGCATCTTAAAATGAAGTCCTACTTTTTGTACATAAAAATGTAATTGCGTTTGGGTGCGTGTGCGCGTTTGTGTGCGTTTGCATCAATACAAAAGCATGTACAGAAAATAATTGCATTCACCGGTGATGCTGTATCTTTGTAAAATCGATTTGTAAATACGGTCACACCTTATAACTCGCTGTTAAAGTTGCATCGATATATACATTAGTTTCTAGCTCAGTTCATAGTATATGTTTGTGGTGAAGTTTTGTGGTGATGGGTTTGTGCTAATGTGTTTCATAGAACAAAAAAAAAACCCCTGTGTTTGTTTCGTTGCGTGATGTTCCTGATCCTGCTGCTGCTGCTGCTGCTTCTGCTCAATAATGCACCCCTCACTATCTGCCAGCCTGGCGCAGCAAAACTCATGCCAACGTGTGTATGTCCATCTTTTTCGTTCCATTCGATTTCCTTTTTTTGCGCCCGCAAATAAAAAAAAGCCCCAAAACTTCTTCGCAAACCCTATTTAAAGCCTGCCACGAACTGTTCTTTCTTTTACTTTCTTTTTTGCAGACTTTCAAAACTTTTTCCTTAACAATTTCGATACACTGGTACAGCCGCCCAAGAAGTGAGGCGAATGGAGTGTCCCCAACAGCCCCACTTTTAATCCCCCCTTATCTCTTCCTCATTTCAACCCCACACACAACCGTTGCCTTCCATGTGTGTGTGTGTGCGTGGTGTTGTGTGTGTAGTTATCTGTGACCGAAGTGATGCTGTTGGTCCTGTCGGACCGGCCTGTACCGCGCGATCGAGCGTCAACGAGAAAAACACAATCACGTGACGGATGGCCATCATTGTCCCTCTTTGGAACACGTGCACAAACACAAACACAAACATACGCACGAACGTATGTTCGTATACTGTAAACTAGGATGTACATTTCTTTAGAGCACATAGTGCGGTTACTTAAATACGTTGCGTTGCAAAATGATAGTGTCTTAAGCAAATCGAAGTATTATCGTTCTTTTTGCGGGGAGGGTTCAAGATATCCGATACCGTCTTCGCTTTCTAGCGTCCCTGAAATTGGGAAACATTATACCACTACTAGGCTGATAGGCTGTAGAGAAAGAAACTACAATTAAATGCAGAAATAATAGCGTGAATTATGTGAAATAAAATGAGAGCAGCGTGAAGCACAATTAACAGATAAAATTCTGTGGGTTAATTTATTATTCTAAACGTAGCACATCTACCATTGTGCCAGCATCAGCATCAAAAAGTTAACGCAGGTGTCACATTAATTGTCTGCCGTAACGAAGTCATCCATATTGTTTTTCTAGGATCGCCGAAAAATGGATTTCTCACAGTTCCGGACAAAGCAAATCCACGAAATGCTCCAGTGTTTGAGGGAAAACTTAATTTGAGCCGTAAACATCCGGTGCACCACTGATCGTCTCTGTTGCAGAGACGACTGGGCCGCTCATACCACCCGAAAGGATGGTTTGACGAATGTTTGATGGAAATTTCTCCATAAACTGGCCTCGCAACATTTTGTCCTGAATTTTCCTCTACACTCCCTCCCCCTGTGTCCACGCAAAAATCGTTTGCCAACCAGCAGATTTACCAATGAATGATAATTTGATCAGCCTTTGCAATACACACACACGTACACATCATCGGGTGATTTCTCATCCTTTTCCTGTTGATCAAATAGTAATAATAATGTTTTCGTGTTTTTCTTTTCTCTCCCCTTGGGCGGGATTAAATTACATGTTCTTTTTTTCGCAGAGTTTGCACGGTTGCTGCTGTAAAATGTGCGTCCCCGAATTGCATGGATTCCACCACAGGACTTCACCTTCAATTAGCATCACGCAACACAACCCATCCTACATCGGAGCAATGCGCACTTGCCAGCCAGCCAGCCAGTTGCAGAATTTCGAACCGCAAACTCATCGTGAACATTTAGCTCAAGAATGCTTTAATTAAGACATACGTTTCATTTCAAAATTGCACGGATGAGTTTGAGTTATTTTTCAAACATTGACACACAATATTAAACGAATTAATATGTTACTTCCCGCCATGCTTATGATTTTTTCTACCAATCGAACTGATTAGCAAAATGGCAAATGGTGCTTGTGTGTTCTCTGCTACAAAAAGAAATGCGTTATCGAGCATAAACTACCACACAGCAAAAAAGAAATATACTTTAGACACACAAAAAAACTAAAAAAAATATAAATTAACCGTTTTACGGCGAATCATTTGTATCGTTCGGGGGGAAAAAAAGACAAAATGGCACGTCGATATGTAAAGAAGAGCAAAACAAGCAAACAAACAGCATATGAATAAACGTAAGCATACCAGTTTGTTGTTATTAACCGTTTAGTGCAGCTGCATTATCGTATTGGACGCCCGTTTTTTGCGCCCCCAAAAAAAGCTGGGCTCCGTAGTAGCATGACTTTTGTGAGTTTTAATTTTGACGCATTTTCAGTTCGTTTGATTGTTGTCTTTGAGAACTAGCGAGCGATAACGTTTACACATAAAATATTGCTACATATATACATACTCCTACATACATATACTCCTACAACAAAAAAAAGAAGCTAACTGGTAAAAGAGAGGTGAAATTATTAACAAAAAAAAAAGAATAGAAAGATATTCATGTTCTTGCCTGAAACGAAGTTGCGGATGATACGCTGTATCTTAATACCTTAATCCTTCCGCAACCCCAGAAAGTGTTTGTAATTATCCATGTAAAATCATTACTCTATCATAATGAAGAGGAAGGAAGCATGCAACTAAAAAAAACGCTCTTTAAAATACCTAATCCTTCTATACCAACAATTAAATATTTATGCTTCGCTCAAAACGCTACCACAACCAATATCACTGTTAAATTGGTTTGCTTTTATGGAATATGTATCCAAAAAAAAAAAGGCTAAATTAGTGTGTAAGCGGTAGTAAAGCTCTTGCCGGAAGGAAGAAGCAAGGTTTTTATTTTTTGGTGGTGCAGATGGAAAGAGAGAGAGAGAGAGCTTAGGGACATAGTTTTTGAATGAGCCAACGAGGCCACAAAAAGTACAGGAATTGAATGAGGAAGCGGAATGATTCGTGTGAGATGTTCCTGCATTGAGATTTTTTGCGAGCATTTGAGAGCGAAGGTGGGCTTAATCATATTGTAAAGATAGGTAAAACAACCACAAAAACTATTCAAAAATTAACGATTAAGAAAACAAACAACAAACAAACCTAACCTAAATCCAAAACAAAAAGGTGGGAAAAGCATCTACGTTTAACGCTACGAAATATTACGGACTAGCTGTGCCGTGTGCGCCGCTGCGTTGTTGTCGATTGAGGCGCACATACTGTGAATAGAAGAAGATAGGGGAGGGGGGATGGAAAACTCCCACCCCAAAGACTCAGGATGGGAGTCATCATCGGTGGGGTTGAGTCGGGAATGTGTTTCAGTTTTTTTTCCCTTCTTTTTTAAAGCTCGTTTAAAGCTGTGTGCGTGTGTGTTGTTTTTTATTTATTTTTGCGTGTGTGCATTGTAACAGAAGAACAGGGGAGAAAAGTGTTTGTTGACCAATGCCGCAAGCCGCAAGCATTGGCTTTATTATAGGTATTTACAAAGTATATATATATATACACACAAAAACAATATTAAAAATATTGTACATTGTTGCGCACACGTGTCCAATGTTATGTCGTATTAATGCCGGTTTGTGCAGATAAATATACAACTAATTTAAAGTTAAAATAAAAAATGGTATAGAAAACAATTTACTCTCTCTCTCTCTCTATCTATGGCTATATAAACAACAACGCGAGAATGTATTGCTGTGTAGAACAATGCGCACAATTGAGGATCGAGTTTTTTTTTTGTATAATTTATTTAAACGTTTAACCACTATCAGCTCCGCAATGAATGGATTGCTAGACGTTAGACGAATTTTTTACATATAGTTTTGTTTAATTTTTTCGTTACATAAAACACAAGAGATCGTGCACTTTGTCTACCAAATTTTCAAATAATTCAAACAACACTACCACATGGCAAATAATGCAAACACGTGGCGTAAGTAACTGGCCACTAAATGTTACACATTACTGCTGACGGGGACGTAACCTAACCAAATCTTATCGTTATGCAGTTGTTATCACTTAATTGTTACACAGATTTACAGGGCCGGGCAGATTGCAGCAACGATGCAAACAGACGATTACAATAATATTAACAACCACACAACAACAAGACTAGCACATGTCTTGTTTATGCTTTTATAGTAAAACACTGGGTGAATTAAAACGGCTGGTAGAAATGTACAATACACCTTACGATCGGAACAGATCGGCCGATGAAGTCATAGCAAGAGCTGACTGATTTTTACACCAGGCGCAACATGGACCTCCACCGACGCGCGCACCGACGCAGTATTGAACTTTTGAAGCTACCGAACCGAATGAAGGTGAAACGTGCACAATAAACATTAAAAGAAAAAAATTGAGCAAAGGGGCTTCCCTTTGCTTTTAGTGTTTGTTAGACAAACGTGTGTTTGTGCGGGGGGTTGTTGGTTTATAGAACACCTTTTTAAAAGCGCTTATTCATAAATTATGGCTACAGTTTGTCTGCTATATGTAAACGATTGGATAACAGTGGATATAATATTCTGCAAACAATAACAAAAAAGGATTTTTCCGGAACCACACCGCATCGTTTTAAAAAGCTTCCCAATAAAGTTCCATTTTACTACGACACCCTTACCTTGAAAGCTGTTTCCTCATTGAGCGAATTCCGATTTAAAATTGCGCTAGTTAGCTAGTGCAAACCAAAGAAACCCGAAACAGCGCATACGATCAGTCCTCGATTAACACTTAAACCCCTGAAAGCCCCAAGTAGTTTCACGGCGTATGTTTGTCCCTTTCTGTGTGAGTTAGTGTATTGATGTGTAAGAAAAAGGGACAGAGAGAGAGAGAGAGAGAGAGAGAGAGAGAGAGAGAAAGTAAATGAATGTAAGTAACAACCCACGTGAAGAAATACGGTTAGCTTAGTCAAAGCTAAAGAGAAACGGTCTTCAAAGTTAAACACCAACGTTTATACCACCCCAAATTGCCGTTCGATGTGCTTCGTTTGGCCATCTGCCACCACTTGAAAAAGGGAAACACTGTATGGTGATGATTTATTGTTTTAATTTAGACCTTTACCTGGATTTGTTTCCTTATTAGACCATTATTTCCTCTACAGTGGGTGCTAAAAGTATTTGCCTAGCTGCATATTTTCCACGGCAAAACAGCGATCATAGGGCGAACATTGCTCAATAGTCAATACATTCGTGTTTGTTTTGTGTTGCAAAATTTACTTTTCATAAATTTCTCTAATAATGATAAAGAGAGTCCAGCTTCCGCTGACTTTGATCTTCCTTCCCTTGATAGTAAGTCGATGTCGATGTCGATCTATCTGTAATTGATTACTTCTGTGTCATCAAATACAATCGCTAACTCAACAAGATGGAACAGTTCATGTACGGTTAATCATGAAAACGAGTTTTGCAATGTTTAAATTAGACCGTAGAGCATTAAATAAACAGTACATTATAAAAAAAAAAGACTTTTGCAAACCAAATCTCCTTTTTGCGACAAACAGATACCTTGTTTAAAAACAGTTTCCCTTCAAGTCTTCAAGTCTTTCAACAATATAATGTTTCCAACTCAAAATAAAACTGTTGTAGTCCAGAAATTCTTTCTAAGTCTCTAATTGTTTTCTAAATCGATCGATTGACAAAGGTTCGGTTGATGCAATTTAAAACTGAAAATCATCAATGAAATGATACCATGTTTTATGGCCAGTATAAGGTAATTTTGATGCCAGGAACTATTTTAACAATTGTAAATATTTTACTGATCGTTTTTAAAACAACGTAACCGACAATTTTATTGTCCTATTACGCCCCAAACTCACCATTTACATGAAAGTGTGCAGCTAGACGTATATTTTCTTTACTCACTGTATCCATAAGGCCACTCCGTACTGTTCTCCGATGCAAACGATCCCGATATACTACTACTAGCTAGTAACACAGAAAAAAAAAATCGCAAACATTTGTATGTGTGTCTGCATGTTTGTGCGTAAGATAGCAGTAGCAGCTTCAACCAGACAGCAATTTAAAATTATATAAAGCAAAAAACAAAAACAAAATAAAATATATCAATTCGCCGATTAAAACAAAAACAAACGGAACAGATAAACGGGCAAATTAGCTATTTTTGGAGACATTTTTTTCACCTTGCTGATCTGTGTCGGGCAACAGGGCAAGCAGGGATAAGTAAAAAGAATAAAGCGAAGCTGCGGGCGCTGAGCATAAGCATACAATATTTATATAGTTTATTGGTGTTTAGCTAAGAGATAGTAGTGTATTTAACGAGAGGGCGAGAGGGCAACGTGATACCGTGTTTAAAATAATGTTACACTTTAATCGCTCCAGTGCGTTGTACACTATTCGATGGGCTTTCTTTTTTGTTACTTGACGTTACAGATTCGTTCTTCCGTTCTGGCTTCAATTGTATGTCTATATAAATGCGAAACAATACCCATTTAAAACACACACAAATAGTCTTCACAATCGACATGCGACAGCATTCAAATAAGCATCCTACTTGTTGAAATGCGCTACCATCTAAGTAACAACACTGCATACTACACTATCAACTTAGAGGCTAAGTATAGTGGCCATATAAAACAAAATGCTAGAACTTAAAAGCCCGTGTTAGCTGTAATTGTACATCACACTGTAGTAAATGGATTGTTCCGTATTTTCCTGTCCAAAGTTTTGATATTTCTAGTACTACTACTTCTTCAAGTACGAGAGGCAACAAAAGCAAATAAAAAATAATAAAAAGCGAAGAACGTAAGAAACTAATGAGGTGCTGAGAAGAGCAGAATGAAAGAAGATTCGGTATTTTAAATAATTTCTTTATGATTTATCCTATTCGATGTGAAACTATGTTATTGACTGATTGCTTTGAAAGCATCCCAAATGCTAGTTGAAGAGCTTCTAATCATTTCATTTAAAAATATTAATAACTTAAATCTGTAAAAATAATGGATCAGTTCATCTTTTGAGGAACCTCTTTTTTTTCCTTTACAGGATGAAAAAATACACTTTAAAAGTAAATATTTTCCAACATGATGCTAAAGCGATTTTGTGTATCTAAATTACCCCTAGCTTACCTTCCTACCTTCGCACTGTAACCCAACAAAGCATACAACTTCAGTAACAACCGCAAAACCCCCCTGCTTCATTCAGTCCATTCAATGGATCTATGCCAAAAACGAAGAAACAAAAAAGCACAGCAAAAAGTGCCACTAGAGCAGTTAAAAACAAAGCTAAAGCAAAAATAAAGAGAGAAATAAAACATATAATGTGGCCTTTTTAAGTAAAAAGATATAAAAGCGAAGAAAAAAAAAACGTTGCATACAAAACAAGTAAATACAAGCGCAAGAAAGTTGTTTAATTAGAGTGTGTAAAACGCTTTGCATACAACGCTCGTTGTGATTTAATTTGTGTGTGTCCGTTTTTTTTTTTTTAATTCTTTTAGGAGCATAAACTTCTGCACACAGGAAGCAGCATAATTCAATTATGAAAAGCAGCACCATCAGTGTTATCGTTGCAGGTTAGGTTAGGATTGCAGCGTCAGCTTTGTGGATGGCTTTCGATTTTTAATTGGGGAAAACAGGAATACTTTCTTACACCATATCAGAAGGTAGCAGAAACTGTAGGGCATCTGGTTTTTGCCATAGGGAAAACACGCTTCGGTCGATACAGATTCTAGCGAGAGGGTCCTCAAGAGGAGGCTGAAAATATGAATGATAAAGCAAAGAACAACAACAACAAACAATAAATAACTAAACGTGTGTACTGATTTTTTAAGAAAGTGTAGTTATCAATGTTTTATCTACTTTGACGAATGAAGTTTTCCTGATTTTACTGAGAAAATGTAATACGGAGATGGATGAAAATAAAAACGAACACGATGGAGCACATCGTCCAGAACAGGAAAAACCAAAAAAAAAAGAGAAGAAAATTAAACAGGAAAGTAGTAAAGAAACAGGAAAAAAAACACACTTTTTGTGTTTGTGTTCCGTTTTTGTTTCTCGTGTGATTTAAGGATAGTTACAAAAGAAAAGTCAATGCACACCGACTTACAAGACAGCAGCAGGTTTATGTTTGTTGAACTAACCCAGCAAGTTTTGCTCGGACAAAATATGATAAATATACGTGAAAGTGAGCTAGCTTTCTACTTAAAATTATAAGTAAACCACAACCACACATAAATCAAAACATTATGCATTAAAGCGCATTCATTCTTCGCAACACTGTGTACTGCTTTCATATGCTCGACAGCGTGTGAGTGGGACGTGCAAAAAGGGATAATATAGCAGAGCAACAGCAACAAGAACTAAGGAAGGAATAAGCGAAGAATTGCGTACATTTGTTATTAGATTGTGTGCTGGAAGAGAGGACGATTGGTGGAATAAGAGATGAATAAACATAAAAAGTTGTTTTCAAATCATCACCAGTGTAGAGCAATTATTTGAGGCCTTGTCGCATGGCATCTAGAGAAGTTGGATGACATCCGGACGGTAGGTATAACAAGCTTTGTACTACGAAAACAGTGTATGAAGCTTGAGAAACATTTTTAATGTGGCATGGGATGAACAAACTGGAAAAAATGTGGCATGGGATGAACAAAATGTTCCACTTTCACCGATTCTTTTCAAGAACCTTGACACTATCTTGTGATGACCGAGACGCTTCCTGTTGTTTACCAGAACATCAATCTAACGATCTGGTGTTTGAGCCTATTCTTAAATATATTTAAATTATTTTTTTATCTTCAAAATCAAAGAGTTTTTATTTCTGTAGGCCTCCCTGATCGTTTTGTTGAAGGAACCAATAGTTTATTTTTTTATTTTTGGAATGACCTAACCATATTGCTGAACCAATAGTAATAAGGCCAACATTTAGTTCGTTCTAAGGAAAATTAGTAGATTTAGTTTGCCAATTGACTTTCCAACAACGTGGTACATGAAAGCCACTAGCCAGATCGGCGTGAACTAGAAGTTCGTTAAGCCAAGTACAAGAAGATTGCCAATTGCATACATTTTCCGGGATACTGTTGGTCAAACTGATACGCTTAAATTCAGAATCAGCCCAAAGTAGTTAAGTGTTCTATACTCTTGAATACTTAAGTAAGTGGTTGAGACACATGGTTTTTCTTACAGTTAATTAAATATGATTAATGTCCATTTCAAATTTCTTCAAAATGGGTGATATTATCATTATTACTGATATTGGATACTAACTATAACAAAACCGATGAAATCATTCAATCAGCTCTAAGCTACTCAAGGACCCACAGTCACAGACAAAAAAAAATCTAGTTAGAAAATATTATTTCAGATGCTTATAGGAATCTACAGCTGGGGCAGTCATTCGTTTTTCTCATTGTCGTTATTCATCGATTGGCAATCAGTTCTACATTTCATTTAAAATCATCTTTATACATTACCGCTAAAACACTTTATCCATCAACCAAAATGTTGTCTATTTTTCAAAAATTTTGGTGATTTTCTCCCCCTTCTCGGCCAGTATCTCTTCAATGTTTCGCTTTCCATTTAGATCGGTAAACCAGTTTAGATTGTCTGCTATTAGGTGGTGATTGCTGCAACCATCGCACGTCACTATTACTACGCCATTTTCGTACGCTTGTTTGGATATCGTTTTCATGTTCCGATGGTTGCACACTTTGCACGTAAATATGAGACTCATCTTACGCGCCTGTATCCGGCCTAGTTCATTTGTGTCGCTGTTTTGTGCACTCTCAGCAGGTGGTGAAACTGTGGTACAGAACGCTGTAAAGGAATGTATTCCATTAGAAACAGGCAATATGGATAAACAGCGATGATGCAATAGTGAAAAACTCACGCGAATTGCGAATTGAATTGCTCGCTATGCTGGCGATATGTGAGGAAAATTTTGTCCGTACTGGGGAAGCTAATTGGAGCACACTTTGTCGACAAACTAGGCGTAATATATTCCTCACTAAAGCCATTTTAACAATACTTTAGTAAGTGTACTGTTATGCAGTCGTCCGGAAAACCGCGATTCGCGCTGTAATCAAATCAAAACAAACAACGCATGTTTTGTTATTGCTGTCAAACAGCTGTCAATTCGTTTTCAGCTTTGTCATCCAATCTATCGTTGGAGGAATACTCATTTCCACAACCCGCGTAACCAATGACAATTCCTGCTGATATCGATCGCGGCCAATTCTGACATACAATTTGCAACGAAGAGAGTGCATGTGTTTCTTCCTCAATCCGGGGGCTTCACGACGAAAGAAAACGAGGAATTGTTGTGTGGTGTTACTGCCCTAATTGCACCGGTTCTATATAGTACCGTTTGTGGAGGTAAAAAACATACGAAAACGCAGTGAGCAGCGACAAAAGTGCAACCACAAAACGGGAAGAAACAGCTCACCAACACTGCACACTGCCATCTGTGCACCCCACAGTCCGAATGGATTCCGACCCGGAGGTGGTGCTGGTGGAAAAAATTGAAGACGACGAAATTTCTACAGATAAAGACAGCGGCATGGAATCGGCCACCGGCAGCAAGGATGAAACACCGGAACGCAAACCCTCGACGGTATGTATTATCAGTGGACGGTCGTTTTGCGGGTCTCTTGCTGGTCTTTTGGTTCTTTATCATATTTCTTTTTGGGCGTACAATATTATTAGACATGCATGTTAGCGTTCCCGCTGCGTAAGGAAACCAACAGATTTTATTATCTACGCGCTACATTTAAAATGAAGCACGCGGAGCAATCATATGTACACCTCTGTTTTGTTGCGCAACAATGTTTTAATTCATGTTTTGTTCTCGCGCAGCCTGAAGAAGCGCCCAAACAGTCGGAACCTGTAAAACCGGCCGTCACCCCAGAAGCTGCACCTGTCGCTGCAGACTCATCAGCATCAGCGTCGGCGGTGACGGCGCCCCCTGCTGCACCTGCAGCTGCCCCATCAGCACCCTCCACTTCCCGGCCTACCGCATCGTCCTCCCCGCCGCAACAGCCCACCAAGACAGTGGCACGCACTAGTGCAAACGATTACGATGACGTAAGTGACGCAGTTCGGAAAATGTTATCACAAATTACAAAAGAAACTAGGGCAATTACAACATGATGCACTCATCATACCTTTCTCGCTTTTTTGCAGGAACCGGACGAGACGTTGGGAGAGCGGCTGTGGGGTTTGACGGAAATGTTCCCGGAACCGGTGCGCCAGCTTACCGGCACCGTTTCGGATCTTACCGTGCGAAGCGTGAAGGGGCTTTACTCGCTCACCTGCAATGTCTCGTGGATTTTCTTCACTAGCTCAATGATACTGCTGGCCCCGGTTGTGTTCGAGGTGGAGCGTGCCCAGATGGAGGAGATGCAAAAGTCACAACAGAAGCAGGTCTTGCTTGGGCCGGGTGCGGCCGTTGGTGGTGGTGCACCAGGTGGCATGCCGGCCTTACCACCGATGGCAGCGGCTCGATAAGCGTGTTTTACAGTAGCAGCAAAAGAATCCTACGAAATACCAGTGTTATAGTGTTTTTAGTGCCGTGTGAGCCTTTCTTTAAGCTTCTTTCAGCAGTATGGAAAGGTTTTTGGATTTTCTATTCACACTTGCAAAGTAGCTTTCTCAGTCGTCCAATAGAAAAGGCCATTTCAAATCAACAAAAGCAACGATCAAATTTGTTTCTTAGTCGATTGCTACTTAGATGCTTTTCCTCCTGCCATCTGTTTCTCGTTTGCGATGCGTTGCCTGTGGCAATTGCTGAATCCCCCGCGTTCCAAGCCAGTTTGTTGAACTCGGTCTGTTTGATGCATTTCGTAGAATGGTGGGCAACTAATCCATCTCATCTACCAACACAACTGCAGGAATACGCTTTGATTATACACATCATATACTAAGCGAAGTAAGAATAGCATTACCGTGTTTTTTGGCAATATCTTAACAATTTATGAACCAGTTCTGATTTTTTAAGTTTAAACAAAAATGGCAAAAACTTTGTCAAATGTATCATTAAAAAATGATTGAAAAAGGTTGAAAATACATTGAACTAACATACTAAACTTATAAAAATCAGAATCAGATCATAAATTGTGAGGTTATTGTCAACAAAAAAATGGTGGTACTATTCATATTTCGCTCGGTGTACATTATATTCCCATATTTGAGTAAGAACTTTAGTGTCTTAATGGAATGGACATATGAAGGCCAGAACAAAACCCAATAAACAACAAAACACACACACACGCAGTCAGTGAGGTAATTAGTGAAAACCAATATTGAAATTGTCATTTATTGATAGCAAAATGACGAATTAATTTTTACGCTTTCCGAAAGCCCCACCAAAACTTCATACATCGCCCATTTCTTCATCCTCCAGCACCAAATCGTCCAACATTTCCTCCAGCGTGATGCGCGGTACGGACGGATCTTCCATATCGTTCGTATCGACCGGTATCTGTTTGTTCTTGTCCCGGAAAATGTTCACATTCTGCCGCAGTTCCGGATCTTCCTCTAAATCCTCGAGGAACTCGTTGTACTCGTTCTCGATGTCCGTATCGACCACGACGTCCTCGTTCAGATGCTTCAGCTTCCAGTTACGGTTCTGCTTGCGTACCGTTTTGTCGTACGATTTCTTTATCAGCAGCACATCGGGTAGCAGCTCTGCGTTAAGCTTCTCGAAATCGGTATTATTTACGTTCGCTTCCCGCAAATCGTATCCGAGCACGGAATCGCCCGGCTTGAGCAAGTTGCCAAGATGTGATTTGACGTGGATCGTATTATCGTTAATGCCGAGTTCGGCCGCTTTTACCACCCAAACGTCGGCGAGAGTATGACGCTGTGATACGGGACCCTGACCGGGGAACGTTTTCCGTTGGCTTTCGCGAATGATCTCCACATCCATTACGATAAACTCGATCATTTGCTTTGGATTGCAGATCGCTTCGAATGGCGTCTTCCAAAAGGCCATGTTCTGAACTTCAGCCACTGAAAAAAAGAGAGAGAAAAAGCGAGAAGATTTCAAATATTGAAACAGTTTTAGGGAAGGTTTTTTGGCCACTCACTCTGTGCCGTCTGTGGATCAATAAGATGAATCGAGTTGGCCACCTTCGAAACCAAACAAATCGGTGCCAAGTGACCGAGCTGTTGTGTTAGCTTCTTGCTCAAACACACCAAGCTACCCTTAGAAATCGGCACAATGTCCACGGCGTACGAATACTTGTAGTTGTACGAGTTGCTGTGGATATCGTGCGAAATGAGCTTCTTCGAGTTGGTCACCTTGACCGGCAGCACTGCCTGCAGAAAATCGACCATCTTCCTAGCGTGAGCTTCGGTTGCGTAGAAAAAGTCCAACCCGCCCGTGTTCGGCTTGATGCCAAGCGTGTTCTCGTGTGCTTTGTGCTTTAGTATCATCTGCTCGAGGTAGAACAACGTTTTCCGGTTAACTGCCTTCTGGCGCACCTGCACCAAGCAACGCCAATAGTCCTGCGCCTCCGTTCGGTGACAATCGTCACACATCTGATTGTTGACTGTAAACTCCACCACAAACACCTGCTGCAGCACGACATCGCTCATCACCTCACCGTGCACGGTCAGCTTTACCTTGATGCGCTTCGAGTGGGGTTCCGTCCAAACGAACCCGGCGTCGACCAGCTTCACCTGGCGCAAGCCCTGCAAGCGCTTCAGGCACAGGCTGAGCAGTTCCTTCGACTCCAAACTGCACTGGACCCATTCGTTCGGTGGGTTCAGGTAGCGTTCGCAGTTCCGACAGAAGAATATTGCCGCCTGCTTCGGAATGTTTTCCGTAATGTCGACGTGCGAACGCAAACACGGTACGCACATGTTCGTAGCGTTCGGTTCGATCGGGACGCCACATTCGCAGCAAAGAATTTTGTTCACAGTTGATGAGCCGGAAGCTGATGGATTTGGCCCGTTTGAGACATTATTCATGTACTCCATTTTTCACGACGACCCACAAATTTCTTTTCCAGTGCGAAATTCACAGCATGTGCGCCGTTCTACTCGTACGTCAACAGTTTACTGCAGCTGTCAAAGCGTTGCATCCTCTGCCGTGCATTGTGTTTATACAATCGAGTTGAATGGTGCACATGGAAGACCGTTTTCTAATTTCCACCAATCGCCATCCACGTGGGCACGTGCACGATTCGAATGTGGTGTAATTAGAAACGGTCGATTTCACAATAGTATTATCATAGAAGTTGCTTATTTTCAGCTAAACCGTAATGCTACACATTCGTTATTATTGTTGAATTGATCTCTTGTGAACATGTCGTCCAACAGCTGACAAAGTTTAACTCTTGTGAAACAATTATGAAATTAGTCGGCGGCTATCATAATCTGCATGGCATTCCTCTAAACTCTTAACCTCTTAACTATCCTCAATGCTCAGCCTTCGATCAGAATTTCGGTTGCATATAGTTTCTACGATAGAAATCAACGAAGCGTTCTTCATCGCAATTTCATCGTTTTCGAACTTAACACCCGTGAAGCAAAATTTCAGTTCTTTTGCATCTGTGGATTTATTGACAGTACAATTGAACATAATTGAGGCTTTATTTACAATTTTAAATTAAACCAGCCAATAGCTTCTAATCTTATTTGACGCCCAAATCGGGCGTTAGCCATCTTGGCTAACCACTCCACCAATCAGTTCTGGGCGTAATATTGGTATGCTATTCTATTTACATTTGTTTTTTATTACGCTTTAGACACGAAACTGTCTATTTACAATATTTGTTAATTTATGGCACATACATATCTTGCGAAAAATTAGCCTCACTCTTTTTTTTTACTTTCAAAACCGCGCCCAAGCTTTCTAATTCAGATATGATAAAGTATAAGCGGTAATGTGATGTGTATTTAGCTAGGCTTTAATCTTTAATTAGTATATGCAAAAACAGAAGGACGTGCGCAAGATTGAGTGGGGAAAATAAAAGAAAACCAATTAACTACTAAACAATCTTGTTCGTCACCATCGTTTAACTCGTTTTAGTTAACGAAGACCCCTTGTATGTAGCAGAGATTCAAAATTTCATGTTTGTCTGTGACACCATCAAACCGAAGGCTGGCGGCATGTTTGGGACACATACTCTGTAAAGAAAATGATAAAGAAATAAAAGAGCAATTTTTGAATAAGCAATAAATAATGCTTCTTTTAAAGTTGACAAATTATTGAATCTCACCTTACAACAAACGATACTTCCTGAAGTTGATCGAATGCTGCATGATTGAAAGCATAAACCCTTCGGTCGAAACGATTTCAATGTTTGGAAACTTTTCCCTATACTTTACCCATGACGCACTGTCGGCAGGATCGGATATGACAAACATTTTGCCTGTATTTTTCGGCGATTGGCTGGAGTGCTTCGATATTTTTGCTCCGGCGCACGAAAGTATTACTGTGTGGAAAATATAGCATAAAATTATTTTTTTTTTCAATTGGTGTCAAACATTTTGCTTTGTTCGCGTACACACTTACAGCACAATTCCGACGGTGGTGGCTGTGTGCTGGAGGTAACAAAAACAGTGTAATCTTGAAATAGTTTATGCCGCTTTGCTTTCAACAGTGTTTCACGCAGATTAAAATCATAACGCTTCTCCTTGACGGGATCGGATAGGATGTGGTCCCATGCATCGACATACTCCTTTCCGCCAGATTTCTGCAACGCATCCAGATATGATTGTCCAACGATCGGGATTCCTTTCGCAACGCTGCATAGAAACTTGTATGTGCGAATAATGTGATCCGTCACTAGGATGGTTGCTAGCTCGGGCATGTCCACTATTTTACCACCTGCCAATATACAAAGTGAACACATTTTTATCATGATTATTTTCTTAAATTATTCAAAAATAAATTTCATTTGTAAATGTACAACATGCAAATGAACCCAGAATGCTGCAGGCCACGTTTAAAAAGCTATCTATAGTGATGTAGAAGTGTATTCAATTTTTAAAATAGTTAAGTGAAAACCAGCAGGAAAGCTAAGCTAAAGTAAGTTAAGTATTTAGGGTTTTAAGCAAATTTTAAAATATTTACACTGTGTACAGTTAAGGCAGACAATTAATAAAAATAACAATAATATAAATAAAATGAGGACAATACGGCGAAGAGCCGTCCTAGTTAAATATAAATAAAATAACAATATTTGAATTCGTTGCACAGTTGTTAGTATTTTTTGTCTTAAAATTTTATGAACTATTTATCTTGGACAATACGGCAACGTACCGTCATGCTCAATCATAAATAAAAAATTATATTTTTTTGATATTAAAAAATCTTCAAATCTAAAATTAGGAGGGAAAAGTCAACGGTTCTTGGGACAGATGCAAACGTATTCAGAAAACTTCCAACAAACTGAGAAACGAAGCCACAACTATCTGGGAAAATATTAGAAAAAAAATGAGAAAGCGTCAACTACTTCTGGATTCTCTGTAATACAATGAACGCTAGCTGTCAACAATAGTCGACGGGTTCGACTAAAATGTTAGTAGGGAACGTAGTGGTGCGTTGTGGCAGTATTAGTATACGAAATTACAAATTAGGAAATGAGATCAGGAAAGTTGTCGCAATTTAGGACGGGAAAACTTGTGACTATATTTGGGCATGAACAAAAAAAAAACACCGTGAGCACGAGCGTTAGTGTGTACGAGCATCACGAGTGTTAACATCGATAATTGAAGAGCGAAATATACGTCTCTATGAACCACGACACCGTTAGTGAAAGAAGTAAGCAGTAAAAAGAGCACGTGGAGCTTATAGCATATCCGAAATGGTCTGCTAGCGTTAAGAGCAAGGTAGCGCTGTAAAACTAGGTTTTATGAATACTTCTATTGCCTTCTCGTACTATTTATACTTGTACCACAATGTATATCTCCAAGTAATGCAAGCAATGTGATAAATTTCGTTAACTAATCAACATTCTACGCAATGCCAGATGAATGAAGTGATAAGTTATGGCACACTCAACACATACCCGCACGGGCTATACACTGTCGGTACGGTTCTGGGTTCATTTTTGTGAAAATAAGTCGCAGTCGAGTGGATCGTGTTGCCGGCACAGCGGATGCATCACTTTCTTCCGTTGTGCTCCCGCCGCCTGTCGCCCTATCATTCGTCAGATCGTCTGACGATATGCCCCGTTCCTCAAATAAATCGGATGATTTACCCACTACCTTGTTGGTGCGGCTAGCCGTTGATGTTCTTCGTGTACGCTCCTCCTTCTTCTCTACTTCCGACGGCCCTGTTTTATGTCGTTTAGATTCAACAGCTCCAATTTTACAGCTTTCTACACGTTCTGCTGCTGATTGATGATCCTCCTTTCGTTTACGACTCGCACGAGTAGATGGCGGTGACACGGCGTTAGATGATTTCTTAGGCGAGTCTGGCAGATAATCGACCGATTCTTCCATCATTCTTTTCTTATACGAATCCCGTCGTTGGCGGGTCGAAACGCGTACAGGTACATTAGGACATCCATGCGAAGATCTTGCCTCGGATGATTTTCGTTCCGGTCGGGTAGTTTCGCTCGCACAATGATAGGACTGTTTGGCGTGCGGTTTGTATTCCTTACCGTTGGCCACCGTGCGACTTGATTTCTTTTTGCCTTGCAATGATTTCTCGACATCCTTTGCCCTTTTCGAAGGTTCTGCTTTGATTTTCTCTACTTCTACCGATGCTTTACGTTGAGCCGTTCTTTTGCTGCATCTGCTATCTTCATCCCGAGCTTTAACCTTCCCGATCGCTTCCAGTTTCTCATCATCTTCCTTTTTGGGTGGAAGTTTCTCACGCGCGGAGAGCTCTTGCTGTTTTTTTAGCTTGCCAATTTCCCGCACATTTGCCAACTCTTTCTCCAGCGCTATACTTACGTTCGTTTTCTTGAACGCCAACCGACCGTTAACGTGATCCTCATCGTCGCTGCTACTACTACTTTCATTAAAATGGTACTTTGGTTTGGGCTTGGCCGCGGCGTTCGATTGTAGCGTGTTTGATCCTCGCATTTGATCAGACACGGAGCGGATAACATCGGCTTTCGGTAGCAGTAACATCGGATGTTCCGGGGTGAGAAATTCTGACATCTCAACACCTTTTTCTTTTCTTTTTCTTTGAGCTTTAGGAGTCGCCAGTGTGTCCGATTTCTTGAGCGGTATTTTGAATAGCTTCACTTCCTTCCCATTCTCCGCACAGTCTGTCTTTGGCTTGTGTGGGAAAAGTGTTTCGATTGGAATCGTTTCAGCCAACCCTAGCTCTTCTTCGTCCGTATCGTGTGATACTTCTTCACTTTCTGTTTCCTTTATCGTGTGGTTTTCCTTGTTAGAAGTCGTTGGAGATATTTGTACACCTGGTTCAACAGCGTGCTGCGCCTGTACCAGTGACAGACGCGTCGTACTATTTATTTGTGGATTAAATTGCGACACTTCATGCTCTGCCAGTGCGCCAAATTCTAGTAACCGCAGCCTTTCAATATCGTAAACATTCTCATCGCCATCTCTCACCAAAGAATGATAGTTTTTCAAACTACTATCAATCGGTGGCGACAAGTGGCATGCCTTTAAATCGACCAGTTTCAGGATAGGTTTTTTCTTTTCTATCCCATCTTTGGTCGTTTCCGTTGCAGCAGGGTTTAAAGGATGCGTGTCTAAATTGTACGGATCAAACGCGCTGGCCGCACGATACAAGACGGGTGTATCGAGTTGCTCTTTTGGTGGACTTAACGGTTGCGTTAGTAAATCATCGTCATCGATCGATGGTGCGGATGTGGATAGAGCCTCCTTGCTTCTATATCGTGATGCGTTTGTCGGTTGCACTAACAGCTCTGGAGGTGTAAATGGTTGCGTTGGCAAGTTTGCATAATCAATTTCCGGCGTGTTTCCATCTTTCGTTTGTCTTTTAAAGACGGAAATTCGTGTTGAATTAGCATGGGGCGATTCATTGCCTGCGTTTGTCCCGCCGTGTTCCATATGTGGCTGGTATAGGAATTCGGGAGGAGAGAATGGCTGCGTTGGCATGTTCGCATAATCAACTTCAGGCGTACGATTTCTTTTACTTTGTGCTGCTGGTTGGATAGGCTTTAAAAATGGTGACTTGTTCGAAGACTTGCTAGTACTAGCTTTTTCCACAACCAACGGTTGCGTCTGTAATTCGTACGGGTCTTCTTCTACCGGCCGCTTCTGAGGCGAAACGAGAGATTTAAATTGTACGTCCAACCTTTGAAGAGGCTGCGTTACTAGGCCGTACGGATCATCGTCTGCAAATGGCTGCGTTTCCATTTCATACACGTTTCGCACACGAGCCTCGTCGTCCTTTATCGGAGAAGATTGACAAGTCTTCAGATTAGTACATCCTTCTTGATTAAGCGAAATTTCATGCTCATCATCGTCTACATTTTCCTGATCGTCGAAGCGCAACTCGGGTGTTACTGATGAACGAATCGCGTGATCAATCGCTTTCGCATTTTCCGTTAACTGATTAGCTTCCGGTACAGAACCAGTTTTGTTTCTACAGATTTCCTCAGAACTTGAGGTACTCTTTACGACCGTTGCCACTGGTGGATCATTATCAAAATGTAGTTCCGGTGTGATTGAACGATCATCTGCTTCATTAGCTTTTCCACCGCCTTTCGTTGGTTCCAATCGCTTCTCTACCAAATTTTCATCTTCCTTTTTGCTCTCATTCCACTCGATACGGCTCATTTCGTTCGTCGTATTGCGAAGCTCTTGGAACGATATTGAATCAACGGAACGCTCGGGCAGTATCGAACCTCGAGATGCAACAACGGCGCCATTGTACGATACATCAAGATTTTCCATCAAGTTTTGCGACTCTTCCACGTACTTGTTGTTAAACATCCCATCATTACTATTTTCATCATTATCTGCTGTCATTTGAAAGTATTCATCTTCCGTCGCTGCGGTTTGTTCTGCGGGCGTTTCCTGTACCCCAGACCCGATCACACCGAACACTTCCGATGGACAGGCCAACTCATCTTCCGGTTGCTGTGTTTCCGGTATGAAAAAGAAATCTTCATCATCTTCACCGTTTAACTCGTTATTTTCTGCAGGTTCATCATTTTTGGGGATGGATGCTTCATTGTGTTTGGAAGAAACTGCAATACTATCATTAAATTGTTGCGTTTCCGGTACGAGAAAACTATGACTGCCCACTGGCAACGATGAGGAAGGCGGTGGTTCGTGTACGGTGGCTGCTGTTTCAATCAATGAAGATCTTCGCTGTGATGTGGCCAATAAAGCAACATTGGGTTGCACCATTTTTCTACTGCCTTGAAGAGTGGATGGTGTTGTTTCCTGCAAAGGAACGATATTGGCTAAGTGTAGAGAAATCGATCTACCCATGGGTTTCTAGGGTAGACGGTTACATACCTCCAAACTGCAGTCGATAACGTCCGTTGAATCTTCATTGTGCAAGAATGATGGCTCATCAACCGTTTCTTTGTTGTCAATTTCAACTGAGGCAAGTACACTGCCGAGCTGTACTTGACTCTGGGTTGTGATTTCCTTCCAGCATAAAGGATCGATAAGTTTTTGGTTAACGGAAACCCCTTGTATGGAGCAGAGATCCAAAATTTCAAGTTTGTTTGTGACACTGTCAAACCGAAGGCTGGCATGTTTGGGGCAAATACTCTGCAAAGCAAACGATAAATAAAGGATTAAAAATGCGATTTATGGACAACCAATAAATAATGTTCCCTTTAAGTTAACTGAGTAAATACTGAATTCTGAAACAAACAAAAAATACCAATCAACCCCAGATGGAGCGTTTGGTTACAGCTAAGTGTGTATCAAATTAGGTACATTAGAATTTCAGTTAGACGTACTATACACAATAAACAAACAACTTCCTTTTTTTATAATGGAATGGATCGACATTACTCGTTCCTTAGGCTACGATAGGGAAAAAATATTAATATCAATTTAAAAAACAGCATTCAATACATTTTCATCATGATGGCAGTTTCTTTTTCACCTGCTAATTATTTGACAGTTATAACAATAATTTTTACTTCGGTAACCTTCAGCCAGTATAGTGCTATTGTAGTGAACATCAAGAATGGGCCTATAGTTGGTGAAAACCGTGGAGAATATTACGCCTTCGAAGGGATTCCGTATGCAAAGCCTCCGCTTGGTATATTACGCTTTGCCCCATCAGAACTGAACGATGAACGATGGATAACACCGCGTAACGTTACACAACAAGGTTCCAAATGTCTGCAATGGACTCATTTTAATAAGACCAAAGAAAAGTTAATAGGCGATGAGGATTGTCTCTTCCTGAACGTGTACACAAGATCGATCGATCGAACGGCCCAGTTACCAACGATTGCATTCATACATGGCGGTGCATTTATGTTCGGAACGGGAAATGTCTACGAACCAGATCATATCATGCGTGGACAGATGATATTGGTCACCTTTAACTATCGGCTAGGACCGCTCGGATTTCTTAGCACCGAGGATGACGTGATACCTGGCAACTATGGACTGAAAGATCAGGTGACTGCTTTACGCTGGATTCGTGAAAACATTCAAGATTTCGGAGGTGATCCTAAAACAGTCAGCTTGGTGGGTTATTCGGCTGGTTCTGCTAGCGTGCATCTCCATTACCTATCACCTCTTTCGAGAGGATTATTCAGTTCAGGTATTGGACACAGTGGTACAGCTCTGAATCCTTGGACAATGGCAGAACAATCAGCTGAGAAGGCAAAAAGAATCGGAGTTGTGTTGGGATGTCCCACAAGAAAAACACAAGCACTGCTAGACTGTCTGCGAAAGCTTCCAGCAGAGGACATTGTGAGGCAAGTTCCAAACTTTCTCGACTTTCTGTACAATCCCTTCTCTCCGTTTGGTGTAGTTCTGGAAAAGGAGGGTCCTCTAAATCTACATCCTTTCCTTACGGATACGCCACGATCGCTAATGAAGAGTGGAAAGATCACCAAGGTACCACTGATCATGTCCGTTACACAAGCGGAAGGTCTCTATCCGGGAGCAGAGTTTATAAGCAAGCCAAACTATTTGCAAGAGATCGATTCCCGTTGGAATGAACTTTTGCCAAGCATTCTTGACTACAAGACAGCTGTTACAGATCCTAAGGAGCGTGATCGTCTTTCGGAAACGATTCGGAATCAATATTTCAAACCAGACGAACAATTAACGTTGGAAAATTTCCATCAATTCTTAAGAGTACGTTATTAGTAACAGACAAACAGACCTGGATTGCTTTTAACGAACTATTTTCATTCTTCCCTTCCCACAGATTATATCGAACCGACTCTATTTCGCCGGATTTACAGAGTCGATCAAACTTATGAAACCACACATCAAGGTGTACTCATACGTGGATTATTTCAAAATCAGATACGGCCTCGGTGAGAAGCTTTCACAGCGCCCAGATATGACAAGCTTTGGAGTGTCGCACGGTGAAGATGTCGATCTAATGTTTCACAGTGTTGCTCTCGATCATCTCCCCCCTTACACGACAGAAGAGCGGAAAGTAATGGAACGGTTTCTAGCCATGTACAATCAGTTTTCCAAAGGAGAGTGGCCACGCTTTGGATCATATTTGATACCTCTACAAGATGCTCCCGACCGGATCAAGTACTTAAGGATCGGTTATCCTTACTGCAAAGTGATCCGTGCTGAGAGTTTAAGTGATGAAACGTTTTGGAACAGTCTTGATTTTCATGATGCACCATACGAGTAAGTTCACGCGATCGCGATCGTCATAAAATGTAGGATGATTAGAATTCTTGTTTGAATGGTCGGTTGCGCGATGTGAAACGTATGTCATAACATCTAATATCAGCAATGCTTATATCATATTAAAAGTTCTTCTACACATAGGTAGATTTTATGAATGAATAAGAAATTCAAATAAAAACTTGAAAGCTATACCCCAATAGATATACATTGACGCAATCGATTCAAATAGGTGTCTAGGTTAAGTTCAAATACATGTCGAAATAAAGGCGCATTCCGTATAGTCGATCGATAATTGTTTAAACGAAGCCGGGTCTAAATGATCGCGTGCGTCTTACCCCTTCGCTCTAAAGCAAATCACTAATCAAACCAGTCGGATCTTCGAGAGTCGCTCATATGCTCACCGTTTTTCTTCCCGGGTCGTACAGAGTACGCTGTGCGCGATAAGGGAACGACGGCACTCATCTCTCGCACGCTTCATTCACTTGCAATCAAGTTTACATTCAAAAGCCTACGACGAAGTTGTACATTCGCTATGATACCGTATCAGAAACAGTCTCTCGGCAGCTGTTGGTGTATAAATAAGGCTACAAAATCCGTAACATAAGCATGTTTCTAGCACTTGCTTTGATTATCGCCTATCTAACTACCGAAATCGCTGGTACGGCTACGCTAGTGCACATAAAAAATGGACCAATATTAGGTGAAAAGCGTGGAGAATATTACGCCTTTGAAGGGATTCCGTATGCAAAGCCTCCGCTCGGTAAGTTACGCTTCGCCTCATCAGAGCTGAATGATGAGCGCTGGAACGAACCGCGGAACAGTACAAAAAGAGGCCCAATATGCCTGCAGTGGAATCATCTAAATCCTAACAAAGATAAGCTGGAGGGAGTTGAGGATTGTCTCTTCCTGAACGTGTACACAAGATCGATCGATCCAACGGCCCAGTTACCAACGATTGCATTCATACATGGCGGTGCATTTATGTTCGGAACGGGAAATTTCTACGAACCCGACCATATCATGCGTGGACAGATGATACTGGTTACCCTTAACTATCGGCTTGGACCGCTCGGATTTCTTAGCACCGAGGATGACGTGATACCTGGCAACTATGGACTGAAAGATCAGGTGACTGCTTTACGCTGGATTCGTGAAAACATTCAAGCTTTCGGAGGTGATCCTAAAACAGTCAGCTTGGTGGGTTATTCGGCTGGTTCTGCTAGCGTGCATCTCCATTACCTATCACCTCTATCGAGAGGATTATTCAGTTCAGGTATTGGACACAGCGGTTCCGCACTCAGCCCTTGGGTGATTGCCGAGCGATCGATAGAAAAGGCGGTAAGAATCGGAGCAGTTTTAGGTTGCCCCACAAGAAAAACACAAGCTCTGCTAGACTGTCTGCGAAAGCTTCCAGCAGAGGACATTGTGGAGCAAGTGTCAAACTTTCTCGACTTCCTGTACAATCCCTTCTCACCGTTCGGTGTAGTTGTGGAAAAGGAGGGTCCTCTAAATCCACATCCTTTCCTTACGGAAACGCCACGATCGCTAATGAAGAGTGGAAAGATCACCAAGGTGCCACTGATCATGTCCGTTACACAAGCGGAAGGTCTCTATCCGGGAGCAGAGTTTATAAGCAATCCAAACTATTTGCAAGAGATCGATTCCCGTTGGAATGAACTTTTACCAAGCATTCTTGACTACAAGACAGCTGTTACAGATCCTAAGGAGCGTGATCGTCTTTCGGAAACGATTCGGAATCACTATTTCAAGCCAGACGAACGATTAACGTTGGAAAACTTTAATGTACTCATACAGGTACCGTATGAATGACTTAAATTTAAAAAAAATACAAATTAAATTTACTAACAATAATCCATTTTTTTTTAGATCATTTCCAACCGTCTCTACTTTGCAGGAGTTACCGAAACGGCAAAACTGATACATCCTTTCACCAATTTATACCTTTACTACGATCTCTACAAAGCTGTGTACGGTGTTGGGGAGGCTCTATCCCATCACGATGAACCTGGGCTACTGGGTGTTGCCCATGGTGATGATGTCCTGCTAATATTTCCAAGCGTTCTGCGGGACGAAATCCCTTACACGGAGGAGGAAATGATGGTGGTCGATAGATTTGTAGCCCTGTACGAATCATTTGCCAAAGGGGATAAACCAAGGTTTGGTTCTTATGAGCTTCCGTTACAACACTCTGACGATGAAGTGGTGTTTCTAAGCCTCAACTATCCACAAAGTGAAATTGTGCGTGCCAAGGGAATGAGTGATGAAATGTTTTGGAATACACTGAATTTCAACGATGGACCCTACGCATCAACAAATGAACAAATTCATACAGAGCTGTAGGTTATTGGGGATATTGGGTAAGAACAAACAGTAGAATATACGGCAAACTGCTTCAGCATCATCAAGTCTTATGCTATATATAATAAAATTTGTCCAACATTCAACAATCGATCATTTAAGTACGCTTTAAGAAACAAAAATGAATAGAATAGGGTACTGAGAAAAACTAGACTATTGTATTATGCAGGGATAAATCATCTTTCATTTACTTTGACCTGAATTTTAACGTCCCTTGTTACCTGCAACTTCCATATGGCAGATACCGATACATGCAGCATCTACGAAAACGAACTAGCAAGTAACCCAGATAAGATTAAAGGCATGTGAGCGCAAGTACATGTCATAAGAGAGAAGACAGAGAAAAAGGAACAACCTAGGTAGCAGAGCGGTCAGTTTATGTGAAAACATCGCACCAAACGTTTGCCACACAGGGGCTCACAATATTGCAAAGGGGCAGTGTTTGATAAGATTACCCATCCTTAGACATCGTGCTGGTTTCGTTAAACAAATCCATCGAGGGCAATGGTACAGCTTCGGCAAACCAACGGCTTACGATTAGCACTGATCGTCAGCTGTTTCTGCGTGACATTAGCCACCGCCGTTCCAGTAGTGGAGATAGAGAATGGTCCAATTATCGGTGAAGATCGTGGAGCGTACTTTGCATTCGAAGGTATTCCCTACGCAAAACCTCCCACCGGTGAACGTCGATTCGCTGCGTCGGTCCTCAATGACGAGACGTGGAGTGAGCCACGCAACACTTCCAGCCTTGGACCGTACTGTATGCAATGGAGCCATACGATCCAGGAAAAGGATAAGCTGTTCGGAGAGGAAGACTGTCTGTACCTTAACGTCTACACAACCTCGCTGCAAGAATCGGCCGGACTATCGACACTGTTCTACATCCATGGCGGTGCGTTTATGTTCGGTGGTGGTGGATTCTTCTCCCCCAAGCACGTTCTGCGTAAATCGATGATTATGGTTACTTTTAACTATCGTGTCGGTCCGCTCGGTTTTCTCAGCACCGAGGACGATGTGATACCGGGCAATTTCGGGCTAAAAGATCAGGTAACGGCCCTGCAGTGGGTAAAGCGAAACATTCACCACTTTGGCGGTGATCCGAGACGGGTTTCGTTGGTAGGCTTTTCTGCTGGTGGTGCAAGCGTCCATCTGCACTACCTGTCACCGATGTCACGTGGACTGTTTCAGAACGGAATTGCCCACAGCGGTACCGCCCTTAATCCGTGGGTAATGGCAGAAGATTCTGCACGTAAAGCGCACCAAATTGCTCAAGGACTCGGTTGCCCGGTAGAAGATCAATCAAGCCAATCGCTACTGTTGTGTTTGCGCGATCGCCCAGCGGAAGACATCGTCCGACAGGTGCCTTTTTTGCTTGATTATCTGTACAATCCCTTCTCACCGCTAGGGGTAGTGATCGAGAAGCAAAGCAAACTCAACCGACGACCATTTTTGGCCGATCATCCGGCGGTACTTTCGCGCAAGGGAAAATTAACCAAAGCTCCACTGGTACTGTCCGTAACGCAGGGTGAAGGTTTGTATCCGGGTGCGGAGTTTATAAGCCAGCCGGACTATCTTCGAGACATTGATGCGCGCTGGTACGATCTGTTGCCAAGCATTTTGGACTATAAAACCGCCGTCTCGGACGTGAAAAAGCGTGACGAGCTATCAAAAACAATCAGCGAGCGTTACTTCGGGGCGGAACGCAAACTTTCCTTAGACAACTTTCGGGATTTTGTATCGGTAAGGATGAGATTATATTGCACAGCAATAGAAGGGTCGTTAACCTACCAAATTCTTCCAACAGATTCTGTCGAACCGCTTGTTCTTTGCCGGTGTTACAAAAACAGCCAAACTTCTTCAACCTCACATGCCGGTTTACTTCTACTATTTTAACTTCAAAACGGAGTACGGCATCGGAGAGTTAATTTCGGGTACGGATGAAAACTATGGCGTGGCACACGGTGAGGACGTCCTGTTAGTGCTTCCATCCGGAATGCGAGGCAACCGTCCACTCAACAAAGATGAGCAGCGTGTTGTTTCCAACTTTATAAACCTGTACGACACATTCACCCAAGGACAGGAGCCCAAATACGGTGTCCATGTACTTCCGGTGCAAAACATAACCGGCAAATTACAGTACATGGAAGTAAAGGAAGCGAACTGTGAGACATGCGGCCTAACAAAGACGGCATACGGCGTTAGCGATGAAGAGTTCTGGGACACGCTAGACTTTAACGATGAACCACCGCGAAAGGTTGTACAACGCGACCAGCCACACACTGAGCTGTGATGTGACCGATAATTCCTAGGAACCATCTCCATCACATACTCTCGAACCTCGAACCATGTAGTTAGACGATAACCGGTGGCGGTTGAAGTAAAAGACACGAAAGAGCTAACGAGGGCATTGTCTTATCAAATAAAAACATACACCCAGCCGTTTAGATGTGATAATTGTCGTTGACTTTGACATTAAGCTCCATCCATCTTCATTTCTCTTCATTCTGTATTTACCAACCGATCATGGCGTTCGTTTCATGCGGATCGTTTGTGCTAATCCTGATCATTGTCCTACAAGAATTCTCCACCGCAACGGAAGTGAAAGTGACAATAAAAAATGGACCTATCGTAGGCACACAGCACGAGGGACATTTCGCGTTCCAAGGCATACCGTACGCAAAGCCTCCGATCGGTAACCGTCGATTGGCTGCGTCCGAACTAAACGATGAGCGTTGGCATGAACCCAAAAACACTACCCGTGTTGGACCTGTTTGTTTGCAGTGGTCTCATCTAAAATTTGAAGACGATAAGCTAGAAGGCGCCGAAGATTGCCTATTTCTGAATGTGTACACACCAACGCTCTCGCAGGAAGCTTCACTACCAACAATCGTACATCTGCACGGTGGTGCGTTCATGTACGGTGGCGGCGGTTACTTTAGACCCGATTTTCTAATCAAAAGACACCTCATACTGGTTACCGTGAACTATCGGCTTGGTCCGTTAGGGTTTCTTAGCACGGAGGATGATGTGATTGCTGGAAACTTTGGCCTAAAGGATCAAGTGACGGCCCTACAGTGGGTGCAGCAAAACATTAAATACTTTGGCGGTGATGCGGGCAAGGTTACGCTATCCGGATTTTCGGCCGGTTCGGCAAGTGTTCATTTGCATTATCTATCGCCGCTTTCGCGGGGACTTTTTCAACGTGCCATCGGTCACAGTGGTTCGGCACTGAATCCTTGGGTTGTGGTGGAACGGGCAGCGTCAAAAGCTAAACTAATAGCTGCCGGAGCAGGATGTCCAACGGACAGCAACAGTAAAGAGCTTTTACAGTGTTTGAGAATACTTCCGGCGGAACAAATCGTACGCCAATTGCCGAAATTGCAAGACTTTTTATACAATCCCTACTCACCGCTTGGGGTTGTGGTGGAAAAACGTGGCAAGTACAACCCAACACCATTCCTATCGGAACATCCACGAGAGATGACACGTGCCGGAAGGATTGCGAAAGTACCGTTGCTGCTTTCCGTAACCGAAGCGGAAGGTTTGTATCCGGCAGCGGAGTTTTTTAGCAACGCAAGCTACCTTCAGCACATCAACGACCACTGGAACGAGGTAGTTCCAAGCATCCTGGACTACAAGTATGCCGTGCAAGACGGTCACGAGAGAAACGCTCTTTCGCAAGTGATAAGAGAACACTATTTAGGGAGTCAACCGTTAAACGAACAAAATTTCCCTCAATTCGTCCGGGTAAGTTAAGCAAAATAAAAACCCAAAAACTTTTCTGAACCGTAATTGGATAATAATGCTAAATTTATCCTGCAGCTTGTCTCCAACCGTTTGTTCTTTGCTGGCGTTACGGAAGCGGCCAAACTGATGCAACCTCACATTCCGGTCTATTTCTATTTCGATCATTATAAAGCAACGTACGGCCTGTCCGAAGCGCTCTCCGGATCAAACCAGTTTCTGGGCATACCTCACGGCGAGGACATTTTGCTCATTTTCCCCAGCAGTCTTCGCGACGGTCATCCCTACACGGCGGAAGAGCTGGATATGGTAGCGAAGTTTAGCGATTTGTACGAATCTTTTGCCTTCGGCCACCAACCAAGATTCGGCAACCTATCGTTACCGGCACAAAAAGATCCGAAACGGCTAACATATTTGCACATTAACTATCTCAATAGTACCATCGTTACGTCCGACTTCTTGAGCGATGAGCCATTTTGGAACATTTTGAATTTTAATGAAACTTGCACCGAGTCGAAAAATTGAACAAATGTGACTAAGCATTTGCTAACACCGTAAGCAATAGAACTAAGCATTGAACGCCGTAAACAATAGAAGTAAATCAAGGCAAACAATCTCACCCTGTCCTGCAGCAGTATTGTGTTGTACCGTTCATTTGCCACCGAACCAATCAAACTTAGTCCCGGCCGGATCGGATGTTTCGTGCCTTGGACATTCAAATGCATCTACAAAGAGAAATGGACGCAAACGGTCAACATCAAGCATATTGGTCCATGAGTGTTGAATTTCAACATAAAGTGGGTGGCAAACAGTACTTACATTAATTACAATTATACAACAAAAAACACACTTTTACAAAACACTCCACCATGAACGCGTATATTCACGAAATTACACCATAAACAACATGCAACGGAGTTGTTTTGCGTCGTCCGGATCCTTTGACGTTTGCTGTTCCCGCTGTTTTCCTTCGCAGATGTCAACGAGCGTTGTAATCCACATACAGTGTGGCTCAAGCGAGTTAACCATCCGTGGGCAGATTTTTTGTTGATGATGCAACTCGACGCCACAAAACGTTAGCATAGATATTACACACACATTTGTCTAGCTTTTTAAAGTGATCCAAAAAAAGAAACATGTTAATCAGAAGAGGAACGCGATTATTGAATACATGGATCGAAAACATGGAGTAAACAAGTAAAATTGTAGTTTTACGAGATACTCGCAATATTTCAAACATTCAAACAGAAAATGTTAGATATCACGCACCAGACTCAAACCACACCACACCAGGAAAACTATTAATTGTTGAAGCTTGTATTTAACTAACTCTGCAATCCCATCAATCCCAGCATTTATACAAATTTTTCAAATGCCTACTGAGTTTGATTTATCAATTGTAGTCAATTCTTACTGAGTTTGTAATATCTGACAGAAAACTAAGAAGATATTTGTTTTATAAAATTCGACAAAATCTAAAAAATCGTAAAACCGAATTTTCAATAAAGAAATACAAAGCAAAATGTGAAACGCTCGCAGAGACCACTGCTCCTCACTTTTGCGGACTTTTTCTTCCTCTTCTTGATAGCTGCCAAAGGCAAAAAACGTGGTAAATGACAGTTCGTCCACATGCTTTTCGCTGCTGTCAGCAAAAAGAAAGAAAAAAATAAACAGTCACAGCCTGTGTGTGTTTGTTCTGACTCGGACGGAACGAGCAAGAAAGTTTTCATTCCTCCTGCAGTCATCGTGGTGTGCGGTGCTGTCCGAATCTGTTCCTACGTTTCATATCAAAATGGCTGCCCTCAGTGATGCTGTTCTCGATGCGCTGGTATACGAGCATCTATCGAAGAAAGACAAAACTTTTGCCGCAGTATTTCAGAAAAAGTTCAAATCGGTACGTAAATCTCGCGTGTGTGTAGTGTTATTTGGTGCCAAGTGGGCGTTATTTATGAGTTATTGAATGTTTTCCGTGTCTGCCACCCGGCATGGGGTCCCACGTGTTTCAGTGTGTGTTTCGAGGGGGTGTGTGGGAGGTAGCGGATTGACGCAGTTAAGACAATTATTGCCTAGTTTCATTGAATTTAACTAGAAAGGCTTGATTTAATTGAGCTAAATTTGTTGAGGGATGAATATTGTGCTGGAAAAATACAAATTTCCGAAGGAATTCGGCCAAATATCGACAGCGCATGGTGTGACGCCTTACGTTGGCTGCCATGCGGTTTTGTTCTTCCTCTTAATTTGCCTCCCGCACGCACCCATGCGCTGACCGGGGGGTGGTAGTTAATGCCGCGTGGTGGCTAAGACCTTGAACATGATTTTTTTTTTTTCAAATAATTTTTATTGTTACTTTTTTTCAAACACTTCCGGGCCACTCACACAGTAGGAGTACTTCAGGTGGACTTGGAGGTTATGTTTTCTCCTCGACCTTAAACAATACTCCAATAATATAACCCTCGTCTGAATCGCGCCTTTGTCTGGGATTGATTGTTTTATTCATACTATCACCTGTTTTTGGCAATGATTCCAAACATTTTATCGTTTTTGTTACTAAGTGCAACCTAACCTAACAAATGTACCGATGAGTTAATTTTTGGATCCATTTTCATTACAGCCCGCATTGCCAAAAGGAGCACCGAAGCTAGATGAGATAGTGAAACATTATCAGTCTACAAAACAGAAGCTTTCGACCACTGGTAAACAGCAGGCACAGGAGGATTCGGACGACGATGAAGAAGAAGATTCCGATGAGGAGGAGGAGGAGGAGGAGGAAAAAACTCCGGCAACAAATGGCAAAGTGGTAAATGGTAAAAAGGCGGCAAATGGTACCGCTGTCAAAAAAGCACAGCAAGTACCGGAGGATGAGGATGATGACGATGACGATGAGGATGAGGATGAGGATGATGAAGAGGACAGCGATGAAGAGGATGATGAAGCACCGGCCCCCAAAGCTGGTGCAGGCGCGAAAGTCACACCAAAGGTGACGCCACTCGTTAAAAAAGTACAGCAAGAAGAATCTGATGAGGACGATGATGACGATGACGAGGAAGATGAGGAGGATTCAGACGAAGAGGAGACACCGAAACCACAGCAGCAAAAGCCAGCAGTAGCAGCAGCTGGACAGAAGCGTAAAGCACAGGATGACGCAGAAGAGGAGGAAGACGATGAGGAAGATGATGAAGAGGACGACGAGGAGGATGAGGAGGCGGAAAAGCCGAAACCAGCAGCGGCAAAGAAAGCCAACAACGCCGCCAAGCCCAACACCAACCAACAACAGAAGAATCAAAAGGTAAGTGCAGTACAACGTTTCCTTTATTGTAGTTTAGTATTAGCGAAGCAGTGCTTTGGCAAGATCCTCATTTGAAAATGACAGGAAAGTTCCTCTTTACGATTTGGTGCGATTTGGTTTTCACGTCTATCTTTCGCTAAGTTGGTATCGCCACGAATAAGAAAATTATAGTATTTGTTGCTTAACATTTTAAGTATATTTTGCTTTGAGCAACCAATAATTATCGATGTGTGCATAGGGCACGTGAGAAAGTCTGTTTCTACGGTTTCTCCAAGCCAAGTTTTATTGCTAGCGCCTGCTGCGGATTTCAGTAGCGCTACCCTTGCCATTTTAGATAGAAGGATAGAAATAGAGAAAAATGCACTCATTCTTACTCTTAAAAGATATCGGAAAAAAATTATTCCGAAATTTGAATTAAAAACATTTAGCAACGAATGAAAAATATCAACTTAGGATACGAACCATTTCGTTGCCTTAAGTTTCTATATCGACACTGTATTATTTCGCATATACATCCAATTTTCGTCGTTCGAATATGTGATCTGATGATGGTGAAGAAGAAGTGCTAACATTTTCTCTATTTCTTTCTTTTCTATTTCCATTGGATCGTTGGCTGATGATGATGATGGTTCGTGCGCTTCTTCACCTAACCTTCCGTGCACAGAATGATCGAAAGTCATTTGGCGGCTTTGACAATCAAGACAAGGGAGCCGACAACAAGCGGCCCGGCGATTGGGATTGTGATGCTTGCGGTGCGTCTAACTTCAAATCACGCCGCAATTGCTACAAATGCTCGAACGAAAATCCAAATCCGCCGGAAACCTGGAGCTGCCCGAGCTGTCAGTTTGATAATTTTGCGACACGTTGGAGTTGCCTAAAGTGTCAAACGAAAAATCCCGATGACACCGGAAAACCAAACAGAAGCTTTGGCGAGGGCGGTGGTGCTGGAGGTCGCGGTCGCGGTGGGGCTGGTGGTCGTGGTGGTGGCTTCCGTGGTGGAGCGGGTGGCCGTGGTCGTGGTGGTGGTGGCGGCTTCCGTGGTGGACGAGGCGGTGAACGAGGGGGAGGTTTCCGGGGCGGCCGTGGGGGACGTCCCAGTTTCGGTGGCAACAAGAGCTTCGATTCGAACGGAGCTCCACCGAATAAAAAAATGACATTTGGTGAATAATGGAATATTCAATTCGACGAATAGAGTTTTAAGTATCCATTAGCTTCTAACGTTTAGCGAGGGGAAAGATATAGCGCATATATGTATATCCTTCGTTTTAAGTCACTACACTACATGTTTCAACACAAAAATATCGTTCGATATCTTCTAAGCGAACGACAGCTACAGATTCTTTTTTCATTCACAGTTAGTTTCTAAGAGAGGTTATACATATATAAACATATGTGGCATTTACAGCAGGATTGGGTTCAATAGCAAAAACAAGAGAAAAACGACCATCCTCCCCTCAAACCTATGTTCTGCGGCAGATTAAATTTACCGCGTATGCAATAAAATCTTAAAGAAAATTGGTAGAATGTGTCCATCGTGTCACGTTTGAAAAGATCACATAAAGCCACGTAAAAGGCATCCTTGCATAGTTCTTTATCGCAGCGAAAGAATGTGAAAATGTACCAACATAAATTTGGTATTAGGGATGTATGTGTAGTACTGTGTCCTTGACGTTGGTTTCGTATTTTTCTTTTTTTGTCGTACAAATAAATAATCTTCTGGATAAGAAACAAAATCTTACTTGATGAGACCATTTATACTTAATTTTTATTCATTATTTATTAATACTAACGTTCCGCTGCTGATGAGAAAGTTAATCATTTGTTCCCTGTATTCTTTGAACGTATGAAGGTTAACGGATTAACTACTTATTCAAAGCAAATTGTTAAATTTTTCTTACTTATTTACATTTGATTATTACGGTCCAGTGCCGTATTGTCAACACCGCTTGTGTTGAGTATATTTTCACATATTGATAAGGCATTTCCTCCTTATTCTTTGCCTTATCCCGGGCATGGTCGGTTCCCTCGGAATTTCTTTCTTAAAAAAATAACCTTTTTTTAAAAAAAAAAATGAAATTTTCTGTTGACCATACTTTTTTAACACATGTGATATTTTTGAATTTGCTGCAGTCCATCGTAAATGGAAAACCAATGACGAATGGAGAACCTCTTATGAATGGAAAAGCAGAGAAAGCAGAGTCTTCGGATGATAGCTCTGATGAGAGTTCAGAGGAGGATACGAAACCGACGGCTAAGAAACCTGCATCGGCTGTCCCAACATCAAAGACGGCAACGCCAGCAGCGGCTAAGAAACAACAGGAAGAATCCAGCAGTGAAGACGATTCTTCCGAGGATGAAGCAATAGTGAAAAAGCTAGCAGCTGTTGCTGTAAAGACCCCCGCAAAGGCACCAGCTGTTGTTGCTAAAAAAGCAGAGTCTTCGGATGATAGCTCTGATGATAGCTCAGAGGAAGATTCGAAGCCGGCGGCTAAGAAACCTACAGTGTCTGCCACACCAAATGCCAAGACTCCTGCAAAGGCGGCGACGCCATCAGCTGCTAAGAAACAAAAGGAAGAATCGAGCAGTGAAGACGATTCTTCCGAGGATGAAGCAACAGTGAAAAAGCCCGCAGCTGTTGCTGTAAAGACCTCAGCGAAAACCCCCGCAAAGGCACCAGTTGCTGCTGCTAAAAAAGCAGAGTCCTCGGAGGATAGCTCTGATGATAGCTCAGAGGAAGATTCGAAACCGGCGGCTAAGAAACCTGCGGTGTCTGCCACACCAAATGCCAAGACACCTGCAAAGGCGACGACGCCAGCAGCTGCTAAGAAACAAAAGGAAGACTCAAGCAGTGAATACGATTCTTCCGAGGATGAAGCAACTGTGAAAAAGCCCACAGCTGTTGCTGTGAATACCCCAGCGAAAACCCCCGCAAAGGCACCAGTTGCTGCTGCTAAAAAAGCAGAGTCCTCAGAGAATAGCTCTGATGATAGCTCAGAGGAAGATTCGAAGCCGGCGGCTAAGAAACCTGCGGTGTCTGCCACACCAAATGCCAAGACTCCTGCAAAGGCGGCGACGCCAGCAGCTGCTAAGAAACAACAGGAAGAATCGAGCAGTGAAGACGATTCTTCCGAGGATGAAGCAACAGTGAAAAAGCCGGCAGCAGTAAAGACCCCGGCGAAGACCCCCGCAAAGGCACCAGCTCCTGTTGCTAAAAAAGCAGAGTCCTCGGAGGATAGCTCTGACGATAGTTCAGAGGAAGATTCGAAGCCAGCAGCTAAGAAACCTGTACTGATTGCCACGACAAATGGCAAGACACCTGCAAAGGCGGCGACGCCAGCCGCTGCTAAGAAACAACAGGAAGAATCGAGCAGTGAAGACAATTCTTCCGAGGATGAAGCAACAGTGAAAAAGCCCGCAGCAGTAAAGACCCCAGCGAAGACCCCCGCAAAGGCACCAGCTGTTGTTGCTAAAAAAGCAGAGTCATCGGATGATAGCTCTGATGATAGCTCAGAGGAAGATTCGAAGCCGGCGGCTAAGAAACCTGCGGTGTCTGCCACACCAAATGCCAAGACTCCTGCAAAGGCGACGACGCCAGCAGCTGCTAAGAAACAACAGGAAGAATCGAGCAGTGAAGACGATTCTTCCGAGGATGAAGCAACAGTGAAAAAGCCAGCAGCTGTTGCTGTAAAGACGCCAGCGAAAACCCCCGCAAAGGCACCAGTTGCTGCTGCTAAAAAAGCAGAGTCATCGGATGATAGCTCTGACGATAGCTCAGAGGAAGATTCGAAGCCAGCAGCTAAGAAACCTGTACTGACTGCCACGACAAATGGCAAGACACCTGCAAAGGCGGCGACGCCAGCAGCTGCTAAGAAACAACAGGAAGAATCGAGCAGTGAAGACGATTCTTCCGAGGATGAAGCAACAGTGAAAAAGCCCGCAGCTGTTGCTGTAAAGACCTCAGCGAAACCCCCCGCAAAGGCACCAGTTGCTGCTGCTAAAAAAGCAGAGTCCTCGGAGGATAGCTCTGATGATAGCTCAGAGGAAGATTCGAAACCGGCGGCTAAGAAACCTGCGGTGTCTGCCACACCAAATGCCAAGACTCCTGCAAAGGCGACGACGCCAGCAGCTGCTAAGAAACAACAGGAAGAATCGAGCAGTGAAGACGATTCTTCCGAGGATGAAGCAACAGTGAAAAAGCCAGCAGCTGTTGCTGTAAAGACGCCAGCGAAAACCCCCGCAAAGGCACCAGCTGTTGTTGCTAAAAAAGCAGAGTCATCGGATGATAGCTCTGATGATAGCTCAGAGGAAGATTCGAAGCCAGCAGCTAAGAAACCTGTACTGACTGCCACGACAAATGGCAAGACACCTGCAAAGGCGGCGACGCCAGCAGCTGCTAAGAAACAACAGGAAGACTCAAGCAGTGAAGACGATTCTTCCGAGGATGAAGCAACTGTGAAAAAGCCCACAGCTGTTGCTGTGAATACCCCAGCGAAAACCCCCGCAAAGGCACCAGTTGCTGCTGCTAAAAAAGCAGAGTCCTCAGAGGATAGCTCTGATGATAGCTCAGAGGAAGATTCGAAGCCGGCGGCTAAGAAACCTGCGGTGTCTGCCACACCAAATGCCAAGACTCCTGCAAAGGCGGCGACGCCAGCCGCTGCTAAGAAACAACAGGAAGAATCGAGCAGTGAAGACGATTCTTCCGAGGATGAAGCAACAGTGAAAAAGCCCGCAGCAGTAAAGACCCCAGCGAAGAGCCCCGCAAAGGCACCAGCTGTTGTTGCTAAAAAAGCAGAGTCATCGGATGATAGCTCTGATGATAGCTCAGAGGAAGATTCGAAGCCGGCGGCTAAGAAACCTGCGGTGTCTGCCACACCAAATGCCAAGACACCTGCAAAGGCGACGACGCCAGCAGCTGCTAAGAAACAACAGGAAGAATCGAACAGTGAAGACGATTCTTCCGAGGATGAAGCAACAGTGAAAAAGCCAGCAGCTGTTGCTGTAAAGACGCCAGCGAAAACCCCCGCAAAGGCACCAGCTGTTGTTGCTAAAAAAGCAGAGTCATCGGATGATAGCTCTGATGATAGCTCAGAGGAAGATTCGAAGCCAGCAGCTAAGAAACCTGTACTGACTGCCACGACAAATGGCAAGACACCTGCAAAGGCGGCGACGCCAGCAGCTGCTAAGAAACAACAGGAAGAATCGAGCAGTGAGGACGATTCTTCCGAGGATGAAAAAACTACCAACAAACCAGTTGCCACAAAGAATCCGGTAGCAGCAGCAACCGCTAAGCGGAAAGCAGAATCTTCAGAAGATTCTGATAGCTCGGATGAAGAAGAGACAGGACCAGCAGCTAAGAAACCCGCCCTATTGAATTCGTCCACTACGAAAGCTTCTGTACAAAAAGAAAAGAAAGAATCGTCTTCGGATTCAGAATCGGAGGAAGAGGAAGATAAGCCTTCAGAAAATGTTAAACAGTCAAATAACCAGGTGGGACAAAAAAGGAAGCTAGATGAACAGCAGGAACAAACCATTCCTCCAGCAAAGAAACCGAACTTCTACAGCAACTTCGTACGGTCTAGCGATCAGCAGGAAAGCTACGAAAACAACAAGGTATTTATTCCATTTACATTTCGTAATTTTTATTCTCTATTAGTCCGGTAAATTGATCGCCGAAAACATACAGTTTAGCATTTAGTTCCGTCCGGATGTTCTTTAATTAATGCGAATTTATATCTCTCGATTCTAGTTCCACACTCCGCCGAACAAAACGAAATTGCACCAACAGAATGGTGGAAGCGCCAGCAGTGGTTTCGGTAGCGGACGCAAATCATTCACCAACAGCGATGAAAAACGTGGGGTAGAGCGATTCCGCCGTGTCCGTGCAGAAGAAGTTGAAATTGATAATCGGCTGAAGGATAACTCTTACGAAGCGAAGGTAAGTCAGAATTGTATAGTGGCAACATTTGATATAAAATGGAGGCTTGAGATAAATCATAATTTGCGATCAATCATCGTTCGCTCGTTCCACATATATCTGTATCTACTATTAGTGTTCCTATAGTAGAGATAGATTATTTGCTTCTCTTCTCGGTAGGATTGCGTGTCTTGCATTTTTGTAGAAATTTGCTGAAATAATTAAATATTGCAACTCTTAGGAGAAATATAAGCAATCGGATGTTGGAGGCACGGAATATGGGAGATGGTAGATTATGATTTCTTCACGCTCTCCATTCCGTTGTCACGCAAAACTTTTTTATTGCGGTAATTAAGACGCAATAACTTACAATATATCTCCCCTTATGTTTTACTACGCATATACCTTGTTAGTCAAACCAAATCAATCCCAACCCAGAAAACATTGAACAGAAATCAAAGAAAAGAGCAGAAAATCCGCCAAAGAAGAAGGAACCGCAAGACACTGATAAGCAATTAAAACAAAGCCCAGCAAACCATCCACCAGTCGACAGCACAGAAAAAACCGAACCAAACGAACGGCGCGGTGAGTGGAGATGTACCGGATGTGCTGCAGTCAACTTTGCCGTTCGGCGTGTATGTCCCACCTGTAGACTGGCACGTACGAGCTGGAAGTGTAAGGAATGTTACGAACAAAATGTAGTAAAGGATCTCACGAAGGATGCTTGCAAAGTGTGTGCAACGGTCGCACCGTACGTTACCGGCCGGAAGCTAAATGAGCAAACGGGACGGTGGATCTGTTTGGTGTGTAATGCGTCCAATAAGGAACAATTCGATACATGTTTCTGTGCCCGTTTTTCAACCGAAGCAGATCCGGTAAACGCAAAGCGAAAGAGCATCAAGTTTCCGGTAAAGTTGGGCGATTGGAAGTGTGTCGATTGTAAGAAGCACAATTTTGCCAACAAATTAAAATGCATTCGGTGCTTTGCGCTAAAGCCGAAGGTACTCCCAAGCGAACCACATGAAGAACTTGCTGAATGAACACGATTGATCGCTAATTTAAGTTATGTCTCAAACGCGTATGTATTAAGTAATTATGTACAAAAAAAAAAGGATGTAACGGTTTTAATGAGCATATGTTTTTTTACTCTCTTTTTGCAGCAAAACGCATACGGATCTTACGGGGAACGAGCGAACCAAATTCTGAAGCACACCAAGGGCAAATCGTTCCGTCACGAAAAGACGAAAAAGAAGCGTTCGGGGTATTCTGGTGGACTTATCGATACATCGGTAAATTCCATCAAGTTTGAAGATTAGGTGTGATGGCGCTAAATATAAGGAGTGTGAGCAGCATAAAAATGATTTTATATACAAATATTGTTTATACTATTTCGCTTTTGTCGCGAATGCAAACATTAGCAGAACATTTAGGATTATTATTTCTCCCGTTACGGAAAAAAGTCTCAATTCCAGCGTTCTAGGGGCCAGAGTCAGTAACGCCGTTAAGGTTCTATTTTGCCGTTCTTTGTGGTTATCGTTCGGTTTTGGCTTTTGTTTAGGGAATCATTTCCGTAACATTAGGCAAACGTTAGTCTACGTATCTATTCTTTATCTTATTCCTTATTGTTCACATGCTAGTTCGTAAGGCAAAAGTAAATGTTCACATTTTACTCACATGAATCGGATATGTATAGGTGGTACTAAGCATATAACTGGATGTTCATTTATATTGCCTATCAATGTCGGTTGTTACGGCTGTCATATGTCTGTATTAATAGATGAATGTTAAACATGACAGCAACATCCGCTATTCAGGATTTTCTTTAGAAAATCCTTTAAGAAATATACTGTAAAGTTACAACAATACAATACAGGAAGTATAAAACAGATAATTTCTCATTTCTAGTGTGTTACATTTCTACTGCCAAACAGTTCCGAAAGTAGCATCCTCTTATCTGTTACTTCGTGCTTCAATTACCGCTAGATAGGTACATATCACAAGCGATCGATTTTATGTTAATTGCTCTTTTCATTTCGAAACGGATAGATCTCAAGTGAAGCCAAATGCTTAACAGTATACTGGCCTCTTACCAAGTGTGGCATCGGTTGCTTTCTCATGGTCTAGACAATGCTGTTGAGATGAGTGTCGTTTTAACGTACTTTACCACCGTCAAATGCATGCGAAACTGTACCGAATGTCAAGTTCCGCAGAAAACATTGGCGTGTAAAATGAAAGTAATCCATTTGCTAAACATGTTCAACATAATTGTATTAGTTTCAACATAACGAAATATAAGGCAGTTTGCGTTGAGACTAACCGTTCTGGAATTTAGGTTTGTTCATGAGGTTTACATTGCTCAGGTGGATGTCATGCGAAGCTCCAGTCTTCCAGGGGACCACCCTACAGAAACCCGAGGCTAATACAGTTTGATTGAGGATCAATGCGATGAAGACGAAATACGGGCTTGTAAAAGGCTCTGACCGTCATAGAGCAGAGTATCAGTTGACGGTGACAATCAAGAGAAAAACTACGTAAGCAACGAAATCCGAAGGCGCATTGTTCAGGGAAATTGTGCCTACTATTGATTCCACAAACTCCTGCAATCCAGTAGACTGCAACAAAACACAAAATGTACGTTGTTTTGCACAGTGTACGCTGGGTAGTCCTCTACAAGTACAAGTCCTGGACTATGCTGACGGAGGACGCCAATGCACTCGCCATTTTCGAACGGCGTGTGCTATGGACTATCTTTAGCGGTGGGTACGAGCTGGGCGTGTGGCGGTGGAGAGTGAACCACGTGCTAGCTAAGCTGTTTTGGAGGTGCAGATGTATTGACGGTAATCCGTCAATTCCGGCAAAGCCGGAAGGATATCTGATGAGGATGCCGGACTTATGCCCCACCAGAAAGGTGCGCGTCAGGAAACCACGAATGCACGAAGCGTAGAGGAGCACAATGAGTCAGCTGGCCCTACCAAGTGGAGTCAAGGCAATCGGAGATCGGACGCAGTCGTGAATGGAAGACTGCAAACCTAGACCGAGTTTCCTGGAAACTGATAGGAAACTTTGCCATATCGACGCGACGTGCTCAATCCTGAGCAGGCCAAGAAGAAGAAGAAGGGGTAATTAGAACTCCTTTTCCATGAAACTCCCTGAAAATGTAAATGATATGGCGTACTGATGCTGGATGACTATTTTTTTCCATTTATCGGTTTTAAAAGGGGAATTTCTTTATCGGTGACAAACGCTCGGTATAAATTGCACAGCCAATTGCAAAATTCCACTGTCCACTGGCAACTCTCCGTCAACTGTATGCATAATTCCATTATATGATGTAAAAAACTCACGTGAATTAATAATTAATGTAAAAACTGACTTAACATTTGTGTATTGTACGTTGTAATACAAAACCTTGTACTCAGAAGCAGAGTACGAATGTAGAAATATGATACGCACTCTTAGAGTTAATTAGTAGGTACTATTTGATAGTTATTTAACAGTCGACATAGCCAATTGGGAAACGCGAACTACGGATCGTTCGAGTGGGTGAGAGCACACAAAACAAATCCAACTCGTCTTGGTAAATTTCTTCCAAGTATCGCTTGTAGGAACAGCATTCGCAACTGTTCGCAGTGCTCTGAAAGCTCTTTGGTTCTCCTCTCTTTTGGTGTTGCTTCCAAAGCACTCTCGCAGCAGTTCCATCGCTCGCGCGCGCTCCATCGGTCAAGTTCACGTTCGTCGCCTATTCCATCGTTCAATTCTTTCCCGACAGTCGTCTCGTGTGGACGGCTTTCTCAAGAAGTGTCCGATCGTTTGCCGTCCGACGGTACAGGTAAAAACCGTGGCGAATCAACAGTTTGTGCAGCTTGCACCTTCAGATACCTGTTTACCTTTTTTGGGACCATAAACGGGTCGCATTCCTAGCACAAACGCCACACAGCCTGACGAAGCTGGAAACAGCTAGCTGCTGGAGTGTTCTCGAGTCCTTTTCGAAGGCGCTGAAATTTGTATGCGTGAGTGTGTGGAAGTGTGTTAAAGTGTTCTAGTGCTCCTGGGGGTGTGCGAACTACGCATAAACATACACAGTACAGGTTTCCTTTCTCAGGCAGGACAACTCACACGCAGAATACGATCGGTTTCGATTGTTGGTGCTGCTTCCTTCAGACTGGTGCAGATTTGCGTGAGAAAAAGTGAAATCGCATTCGCAGCAAGCGTTGGAAAACTTTGTCGGTCAAGCATTTTTTTTTTGTTGGTCTGCACCCTGACAACAATCACCACCGCTGACAGCGAAATTCTTTAAACGCACTTCTGCGCTTCCTTCTCCGAGCCGAGGGTAATTGACCCGGGTTTGTGTTGTGCTGCCAGGCAAAGAGCAAGCAAGCTCAAGTGTATGCGAAGTGATCTTCTTGCTTCTGGTCCGATTCCTTCCTGCCCGGTGCGTGTTTTGTGGGTGTGTGTGTGTGTGCATGTTCGGTGAGCATACGGTTGTGTGTGGAAGCCTGTAAGTGTGTACCTGGTTCCCGTGAGAAGAGAAGAAAGATCCAACAGACGAAGGCGCGCGCGCGCGTACACACACTCGAGAACGTTAACCTGCTCCGGCTTTAATTGGCCAATGTGTATTGCTGAAATTGTACGCAGAAACCATCCGACGATCCTTGCCTTCTACTGCCTTTGCCATCGTTCGCGATAGTTTCGTCCAAGTTTCAGCAGAGCTTCCACCGGTGCGTCTCAGTAGCATAAGCAGTAACAGCAGCAACATGGAACAGCGGTGGATTTGCTATTTGGCACAGGTACGTACCACGATAAGCACTCCCCACAGACCACATGGTCTGATGCTGCGGGTGAGAGGGTTAATTTGTTTCGCTGCCTCCAAACTCCGCACTTTACAGGAAAAAGTGGCGAATCCCACCACGACCGGTGAAGAGACCGGTCCATCCCACCGTTGTGTGATGGTGGTGTGAGTCCTCAGGGTGGTTTTCGGTTTGTTGTTGAAGTTGAAGTAGCTTTTTCCTGTTGGCTGGTGTGGTTCCGATGCTTTCAGCAAAATTACCTTCTTTTAAGGCTTTTTCGGCGATTTTGCGAGAAAATGGGATCACGAATAATGTTGAGAGGGTTGCGTGGGGTGTTTAGTAATGAAAAAACACCAACTGTAAATCAGAGCAAACACTGCAACTTCTTCTTCGTTTGATCGGCCATCTTCGACCAAGAAGGGAGCATAATGTGACTTTCTCATTCATTCAATAACATTACACATTAGACACAATTTATTGGTATTTTTTAAGTGTCTTCAGTGCCTGTTTACAATTATTTTCCATTCGAACAAGACAGGAATTTGTTATTTCCAAAAAAAATGGTATTTTATTTGAAGGACCATTTCCCCTTGGTGAGGATTCCTACTACGTGGTATCGACAAGTCTAGTAAGCTATTAGATGCCCAGCGTGACCTAGAAGGGTCGTCATGCCAACAGGACCTAGTATTATAAGCCAACGTACCTTACCCATACAATGCTAATCACAAATGAAACACTAAAATTACATGCAATCGATGAGTGGCCATATTCAAACTTGATCAAAGCCTTCTTCCTGCGTATTTGACATTGAATTCATTAGAATAGAGATATTCATCCCTTAAAAATTCAACGCTGTGATGCGAGCATCACCTACAATCTCAAGCTTATTCCTATTATTAGTATGATAGATTGGGCTGACCCTATTTTACCAGAGCAAATTTTTACAGAAGTTAATCACAATATTAAAACATTTTTTTCCAAGCTTTCTCGACGAAAAACTCTCTTTTAGATACAAAAAAAAAAAAATTAGCGAAAAAAGAAAGATCAAACTTGATCGTTTTTTTAGTAAAGCCATGACATTAAATTGAGCGATTAGTACAGCAAAACATTAAATAAAGTAAAATTGATTGTAGGGAAAAGCGATACAGTTAATTAAGTAAAACAGTTTGGAAAACTTCGTGTTTAATTTCGTAGAGGCTGTTTTGGCCTGTTTGGTTCACAGTGAACTCTTGTCGTTTTGCGTCATATTCCTTTACAATCGTTTCCTAGATTTTCATGTTCAAATATTCTTCATCTATAAAGGATTTTCATACATGCAAACAGTTCTAAATGATTTTGTTTTCTTTTTCTCTGGCCCTTCTACAACGTCAAGAGTTCGTAGCTGGATTAGCTGGATAGTCAGTCCTGCCTACGGAGAGATGGTGCGGGCAGGAATCGGTATCTGTCCTGGCTTGTAAAGACCGGGGACGCTTACGCCCCTAATTTCTTTCCTCTGTATGTGCTAAGATATCGCCTCGGAAACCTTTATGTATTCTAAGTCGATGATAAGCTTATGTGTGTAATTTATTTCGTTGCAATAACTTGCATTAACTTCTATTTTGGTGTCGTTTTTGGAGTTTTTGATATCTTAACATTTGCAGCTGATTATTTTTAGAATGCCATCATGTGTTTATCCTTGCCTGGAATGCACTTTTCTTTGACCTTCGTCCTTAAGTAAATAAATTCAGCATTTCTTGGCAAGTGATTTTTTACTTAATAACATAAACGAGAAGGCTTTTAATATTCTAAATTTTCTGAAGTTAATTTTTACCTCTAAATGATTCTGAAAATAAACAGTCCCAGTTGCTGAACATAATGCACTAAACCATGCTGTTCGCTAATTAAAATTTAGCGCTTTCACATTCAACCAAAGGACAATTCCAAGACGAATGATTCATCGACGATGCCGTGTTGAGATTTCGGGCGCACATATACGTTCATCTTTTTTATGTGTCCATTATCATGGACAAATACAAAGCATCTTTTTTTATCTTTGCTCACAGAAGCAAAAAGTAAAAGAAATGATACAGCGTCACACCATTCGCGGTGGTGTATGATTCAATGCGGCTCGATGATGAACCAACACGTCCCAGACGCTGTTGTTTCTGCTGCTGTTCGGAAGGCTTTCTCTTTGTGAAGTTTGACCACACTCGGGAGTGTAGCATCATGTTGGCGGTGTTGAGTAGGGAAACCCAAAAAACGCCAACAATTTGAAGCACAGTTTTCACCACTTCAAACAGTGACCGGATTAGGGTACTTGTCGGAAAACTGCTCTTAACTGAAAGGGCAATGAATTGAAAGGAAACGATCAAATACGCCTGCTCAAACAATAGGAGGCGGTACTTTAAGACGAATTTAAATTGGTTGCGTAAAAAAGAATGATATTTTGCAAAAAAATGCTAAGTATCTTCATTTGTTCGATGTTTTAAGATATATTATTTAAGTACATTTACTTTTACATTTCATTGTACGCTCCAGAAATGTAATTACAACTCCATTCATCCGGACTAAAATTCGACCGAATTATTCTCCCAATAAGTTGGGCGTACTTTCTCCCTGGTTTTGGGCAAAACAGGAAACCCATAATTTCATAACCCTTCCATTCCATTGTTCCTTGGGGCGGGGAGAAATGATTTACAAATGTGTAATGGTTGATATGTTCCACCCATTCTTTCAATAAGACGCACTCCCCAAACTTTAGCTGCCCTCTGACATGAAATATGCGCTGAAGTGTGTGTGTGTGGTTTGGATGTGATTTGCATACAAAAACTCAACCGGATTGCGAAGCGCCTGTCTTTGGGCTTTTGGGCACGCACGCATCTTTATGGTGAATTGTTGTGTCGCTGGCAAGGCAAAACAGAACGTCGATTGTTCTGTGCAGCGTTGAGTTGCTCCAATCGGGCCTCATTCATAGCTCCGTTCCAGCTCGATCTGTTGCTGGGAGGCCTCAAATGTTTGCTGCTTGACAAGGGAAACTTGGCCCGCCGTGGTTGACAAACTTGTTTCTTGTATCGTTGGTTGAACTGTTTGCTTGCGTGTGACACCGTTCAAGTTCAAGATTGCGCTCTCGCAACCCAGAAGGCATTGCCAACTGGTCTGTGAACTTGCACCTTGGGTCGGAACTCGAACGCTACAAATATTTCCCGGATGGGTCATGAATTTTTATACAAAAGTTAGTTCATTTTACACAGATAAAAGTATTTAAATATGCTTTTAAAATAAAGTCAACCAGCTTAAAGAAAACACGGTTCTCTTTTATCCTTCTTATATTTCTGCCGGCTGAAACAGCAGCCCAAAAGAAAAGTTGTTCAACAACTTTTGCAACCAATCGGAACAACACCCGGCAACCTTCAAAAAGCATGCACATGCTCTGCATTTACACGGGCTGCATACAGAACGAATTATGCTTTCCTTGCTTAAATTAAACAAAAGCATTCCCCTGAAGAACTTCGTGTGCGTGTGTGTTTGTACGGAGTAAGGCAAGGATGATAGGGGGCTAATAATGAGAAAATTCCCATAGCATCCCATTAGCCACTCAACTAGCAGCAAACATAAGTAGCTGACAGTTGAACATGGGCTCTTGTATCAGCCCCAGTGTGATTTAAACATATCTTAGCTGGGATTATTATTACTAGGTGCCATACAATCGTCCATATTTTGCTGGGAGATTGTCGATTCTTTTTTATTTTTAGTTCCCTCATAAGTCTTTTTACTTTGTTCTTGCGCTTCAGTGCAATTCGTTACGAACTGTAGGTGTTAAAACCACGACCACGATGAAACACAAAAAAAACTATTAAAAGTTAATGCAGCGGAAAGCGAAACGATATACCTTCGCTCCTAGAAGAAGATGGGACCAAAGATGAGTATAGAAATGATACACACTTTGTACCGTCGTCACTTTCCATTCGTCATCGTATGGGTTTTGTGGCTTTGTGGTTAGGTTGTACGTAGGACGAAAGGGGTAGATGTTTCTTCATTTACAATTTATGTCCTCGATGATGGTGTTAAGTTGCAATTCTCTTGCTATTTTCTAATAAGACAAATTTCGAGGAAGAATCTAGACTCTATTCAATATTGTTTTAAATCATATCAATAAAGCTTTTTAATTTAATGCTCGACCGTTTTCAAACCATTACCACAACAGCGTTGCTGGTGAATCGGTACGTTGCAGAGCAGGGTTGCCTGAAAATCGGGGCTCAGCACATTGATTGTGCTGGGAACCCTCCGATTCCCTAGGCTCCTAGGCTAGGCTCCATTGCCACAACGTATCCATGCCTTCGGATGGTAATCCAGCAGCTCGCATACCATCCGGTATCTACAATCTCAACCAATAGTTTGCGGCAAAATGATGGTCGACAGACTTCCAGACTCCAAAGTGGCTATGGAGGCACCTTCCACGGATTGGCGATGGATTTGGAAAAACGTCACCAGCTACAGACTTTCATTCGACCAACGTTCAATACTGTATCTGCTGCTCGATAGGATGAATCGGGCTCCTTCAGCCTGTTCATTCTGCTCCCGGCCAGAGACTCTAGAGCACAAGTTTGCCCTGTGCTCCAGGGTGTCTAGTGCTTGGAGCATACTGACGCAGGCTATGGAAGTCATCACCGCAAACCAGAACCTCAACTTCCATTGCCTTCTCTTGCTTATTTTAAGTCACATTAGCATAAGTAAGAGGATTCCTATCCTACGTTTGTTTGCAAACTACATCATCCACATTGTTGGAAACAACAATGCTGTGATTGATGAAAATATCCTTAAGTGTTCTTTGTAAAACTTGTACGTCGTCCCTACATGTACCCCACTTTTCTTCGATTCGATCCTCAAATCATTTTGTGTCATCCTCAGCCTTAAATCATGTTGACACATAGCACATGATCTTCGAAGTTTCCACCTCCGAGTGTCATATTACTGGAAGAAACGCTCTAGTGCCAGGTTGAAGAGATAGTTTAGTCTCCTTGACGAAAAACCTTGGAGCCTAGGGTTCTTAGAGCATAGAGACCTCATTTTTTCCATCCATCTACACCCAAAAATTTTACGCGAGTCATCGGCATTCGAACAAGATTGGATGTTCGGGATTTGATAAGAGCTTGGATGTATCCGGGGCTGTGTTGACATCTTTCCTAAGATTTAACGCTTGGTAAAGGATTCCGATTTGTCTTAAGGGATGTCTCTCCTTCCCTAGGATCGAGCAAGTGCTCCATTATTCAGTATAATTAGGCCAAGAAACCCGAATATCGATGGTACAAATTTTCTCGAGATTTTAAAACCAAAGAAGAAGATCAAATCCTTGGTAAATTTTAAAAATCCTCTCTGACAGTTTTCGGCATCGATTTGCTACCTCATCTCTCTTTGCTATTGTTATTTTAGAGGACGGAATTTCAGCTATTGTCAATGCTAGGACGCATCGCATATCATATCATCTACTAGGGCAGCCTTTAGTTGTTACTTAAACCGATCGTAAATTAATTGTTCAAACTACGGAGCTCATCGCGAGAGGATATCTGGTAGACAAACAACCAGATCGCCATACTTACTACTATAACATGTTATGACTTAACTCTAGAGCTATCTTGCTAAACTGCTACCGATTTGCAAAACTTTCTTTCAAGTTCGTTCGAAGAAATCGGGATCTTTGGTTTCCTTGTCATTCCGTTCTCGCTACCTTTCTCACAGTTCTTTGTTATTGCGATGAACTGCACTCTCCAGAACACGTCTAATATACATGCTCCTAAATATGACCCAAAAATTATTCACTTCACGAATGTGCAGCCACCCTCGCGGCGCAGCACAGGACGTCACTGAGCAAGTAGGCCATCATTTTCCAAACCGAAACCTGCTGCTTTCGGTGTTCGGGCATTCACTTTCGCAAACAAACGACCACCGATGTTGGGTGGTGCGTGTGTCTGGATATCACCATTTCACAGCCGGGGGAAAGCATGCTGCTGGGTTACTGGGGGCGAAATCCAAACCGAACTGCAGCCAAAGAACTGGGATATCGACGACGTAGACTAGCTAGCTACATAGCAGCCGGAATTGGCACGCTTTAAACATTTATAATCGATTACAACGCTCGCAACGCCGAGAGTGGAGTAGAGAAGGGATGCCTGATATTCGATGGGTGGTTTCGGTTTCGATAGACCCAAACTTGTACCGTTTCCGAATGCGGAGTCTTGTTCTATCGTCTACGCCAAAATGGATGAAGAAGGGATAGGATCCAGTAGATGGTTTTAGGGCGTAACGGATGAGCGAAAGCGAAATTGCGTTGATCAATCGTGCCGCTTGTTTAACTGTGTTTACTTATTAACGTTTTCTTAAGAGCGGACGTAGCCAGTAATTTAGATAATAAATATAGAAATGAAACATAAATCAATTTCTCTTGCTGTTGTATGCTCGCTTCATACCGTTTTTTATCTAAATAATTTCATAAATCTCAAATGAAAAGAAATACTACCAAATAAATATGCATTTCTGTCACATAGATAAAGCAATTGAGGAAAGCTAAGCAGTTAAAAGGAAAACAATATGATACTCTCCTCCCACATTTCATCTCGAGTGCCAAAAATAGCTAACGTATGTCCATAAATTGGGTTTCATCTGCGACTAAACACGAACCTGGTGGCTATACCATTTTATTGCAAACCATTCACAATACGACGCGATCCCCCAAGTGAAGTGATACTGTTTGGCTATTTTCTTCATTATACGGTCATTTACTACATCATTTGAACACGGACCAACTTTCTACTGCGCAATGCCGGCTCGCGCTCCCGACTGAATGAATGCTGCTTCCCCCTTTTTTTTTCGTTTCGGCTTTTTGGCTCCACCAACGAGCATCGTGGAGCCTTGAAGTATGTTGGGCAAAAGGTGCATTTAATTTTAAAGATCACTTTGTTTTCTCGAACCAAACCTGATCGCACTTCGACTTCGGCGGTTAATGCTCGGCACAAAATGCTACCCATCAGGCGGCTGATGATCATTTTCCTCACATTAGCGGTGGCGGGTGTGACAGCTAGGGATAGGGGAATGATGCGGTCCTCTCCTCCCTCAATAAAGACATAAAACAATTCCGCTTGGTTCGGTTTCAACTCTCACCAGTCTAGTGAGCGAGTGCGCGCGCGAACTCCGACTTCGACCTCTTCTTTCCAACCAATCCAAGGTTGAAAATTGGCCACGGTCAAGTTCAAGCTGTATGTATGCTGTTACCCACGAGATGACCCAACGCGAGGAAGGTGGACAGGTGTTGGGCGGTAGCGACGTGTGCGATCACCATCACGGAGCCACGCGTTCAAGGTTGCGAATCGTCCGTAGCGATGCGTGCCCACAAAAGAGCGCATTAAGAGGAGTTGAAATTGTGTCTAGCTAGTGCGTTTTTTGTTTGGCCTGGAATGAAACAATCCCTGGCCACGCCATACAAGATAAGCTTTGCATAAATTAGCCACTTGCTTGATACCATAATTCTGTAGAGTACCGGTTTTTCTTTTTACAAATTGATTCATTTTTCGGCACAAAAGGGTTCGTTGCTGTTGCTGTCGGGCAAGTCTTTCCCGTTCGCGTTAGAAATTTGTCTTTTTCAACCTGCAAAGACACGCGTGTTTGATCGCTTTGATGTGGCTTCCCGTTTTCTTTTTCTTTTTGCTACCCCAAAAAAAAGACGTATAATTGCATAAAACGGTGCTGATGTGCGTTCGGTTCGTTTGCGTTCGCCGAGCTGCTGCTGCTGCTGTTTCTATTTGAGTTGGCGAAAAGCAGTGAAGTAAGGTAAATAATTAGCACCGGCCACTGGTATTTGGGTCAGATGATGGTGGTATTCCGTGCTGTTTCTTTTTTATTCTTCTTCCTTTTTTGTCACTATGTAGTGCTGCCGCTCAGTTCCATCTCAGTCACACGGACGAATCAATGTTTGGCAGCCAAATCTATTGTGTTCCCAACTTGCTCCACGATTGCTTCCCGATAGTGGACTTGTTTAGTGTACCGTTATCTAAATTGCTTTACCGCCGATTTTGTCACGTTTTGTGATACAATTTTATGATGGGTTTTGGAATTTGGGTTTTTTTTTTGCCAAGGTTGTGTTTCGATTCGCGCGTTGTTTTTGTTGGCACTGTGCTGACGGACTTATTTGGTAGACAGGGGACAGGGCTCCGGTCCTGCCGTGTGAAGACCTGCGCAGCTATTGCATCTGCCAACTGACTACCCTAAAAACCCCCTGTGCAATTATTTCAAAGTTATCTAAGAAATTATTAAAAAAAAAACTCTCAAGAATAATCCAAAAATAGTTGTGAATATGTTCGAATTTGGCAAAGCTAAAATCAAAAATATTCAAGATTTTTCGGAATCTAGTAACAAAATGTAAATTGATTGTATCTTGATCGTTTTCATATAATTTACTAGCTTAATTAATCGTTTTTATTATAATTATATTGTTAAAATAATTATTATAAGTAAAATAATTGTAAGTATAGCTGTTTAAATGCTTCCTTAAAGCAATTGGCCCAGGAGCCGTATGGCCGACTCTCTCGAAATAAAGAAATGCTTCCTAAACATGTACATAGCTAAACATTGACACTATAAAACGCTAAAGCACTATAAAATTGATGAAATATAGAATTCTTGCCACTTTGGTTTAGCTTTTACATTTATTTAATCCGTCCGCTGCACATCTCGCTGCTGTTTATCGGAAGCGCCGTTAAGCATGTACCCGTCCTAGCATCTCGGTGTTGTTATTAACATAGAAAACGATCGCAACGCCAACAGCACACCTCCCAGACGATACCGTTAAATGTATCCTCCTCTCTCTGAACGCCACAATCCACGAGATCGCGCTTCGCTGGCTGGGTTTAGCTGAACTGACCGCCGGAAACCGGGTGTGTATGGTACGGTACCGGTTTTGTTCCCCAACATTGGTGGCTCTCGTTCAACGCTGAATGGCCCTTCAAATGTATGAAGCCCTGTTAAAAGTAACAGACGCGTACACTTCGCGAGATAAATAAATGTGTTCATTTGCAAACACAATTCACACCAGCCGTGTCCGGACAACGCAGTTCGTGGGGCAAATTTTGTGCAACCGGATGCCCAACAATGACCTCCTTTGGTGGGTATCTCTTTAGGGGAATGAAGGAATGAATGTCTTTTGATTATGTCGCTCCGAATATCCATCCAAAGAATTTGCCGTGCCGTGCGCTAACGACACCAACGCACAAACACCTATTTTAGCACATGACAAAATGACACAATTTAAAGCACAGCATCCCTATTCTGAATGAAGGCTAGTTCAACCTTCCAGTCCTCTGCATCCAGATCCGGATTTGGTAGGAGTGATAGAGGATTTTGTCACTGACCCAAATATTGAGTGAGATATTTTCTTCATTTCCCGCACGCGCTCGCTCCATTCATTCTTGGCCGGAGATGTATTTTGTTGTTGTGTCTTTTGCCCTCCCACCCATACCCTCCTCGCCCCTTTTCTTTCTAGTCTTGGCATCACACGCCTTACTTATCATATGGTGTGGGTTTGGAAAGTTTTATGACATCCACGGGGAACAACATTTTGGAGAGTAAGAGAAAGAGAACCAAAAGATCTAAAGCTCCAAAGATGGCAGAAGGAATGAGTGTAAGAAAATGGGTCAAGCCAAACGGTGGGGGATTGTTGCGTCGCCCAGTGCACGGGAATGGGAAAGAACATGAAACATGTGGACGGGCAATGAAATGAAAGCCACCCCTAGCGAGCTGCAGGCGGGACGGGACACGGGAACTTCTTGAGATAAACGTTACTTCATACGCATCCCGTATGGACGGGCGCATGGTGCACGGCTGGATCTAGATGGCGTTAAGATCATTTCTCCTGAAAACCCAACCGCTACCCACCCAGGCAGAAGTGGAACAAAAGAACGGTTCCGTCTTCATTAGCATAGTGGCGTGCGGTGTTGCTATGATCGTTTTACAGGTGCGGTCATAAAACAAAAAATCTCGATCGGTCCAGCCGTTCTGACCCAATTCTGGAAAGGTGTGAGTGATAATGGGTTTTTTTGGGGTGTTGGAACGATTTAAGAGGAAGCGTCAAATTGATTTTAAATTTGGAAGAAATATCGAGGGAAGCTTAATTTGAGTGATGTGAAGCATTTTAGATTCCAGTATTGGATAAAAAACACGTTTAAGGTTATTTTGTGAACCCGTTATTAATGTGTTTATTATGCATTGAGCATATTTTTAAGCGAGATAAATTGCAAAGATTTCACAGGAGGAAATTAAACAACAAATCATAGTGTTTCGCCAAACATACTTATACTAAACGTCTGCGCAGAATTGAACGAATTTTCTCCAATACTCCATTCGTAGCATGGATCTGAAACGTTCATCTTTTGTTGTATTTTTGGCTTACGAGTGGCACTTGTTCTTCGTTTTTCTCACTGCAACCTGGGTGAATTTTCATTAGTGATGAGTGTCATACGACTCTTTTTACGGATCAACCACGGGTTACGGGTCGGTCCGAACCAACGAATCGAACTCGCATACGCTTTGCTGCACCGACTCAAACTCGTTGTGATTGGGAATACGACCCGAACCGCTCCGGGCAGCTTAAGGATGGCTCCGACTCGGCAGGCAGCCGACAATCGGCAGCCAGAGACGCAAAAGTGAACGTCCAGTATAACTAATTATGCTCAACTTGTGGAAAAGCACTTGAAGAATCAGAGGTACAAAAAATCTCGAGCAAACAGGCACACTGCGCTAGTCTAGGAGACTTGGATGCTGCTCACACCGAGCTTCGAACTCGTATGGGTGATTAAAATCAGGACGATTTCTGTGATAGCATCAATATCGATGACACATATAACTTTCTGAGCCATCCTATGTCATTCTCACAGCTATCATAGGTAAATTATTTCACCATTGCGTCATGTTCCAACAATGCGAGTGTCTGTATTCGTTAAACTGTTTCAATAACTACTGTACTGGGGACTTGGAAATGGAAAATCTCCCACTGACCAGATCTTCACCATACGGCAAATCTTGGAGAAGATGGCTGAACAGCAGTTGAACACGTACCATCTCTTCATAGATTTCAAGGCCTCATATGATAGCATAGCCAGGGCAAAACTCTACGAGGCCATGAGCTCTTTTGAAATCCCTGCCAAACTGATCAGGCTTGTTAGAATGACGATGACCAACGTCACATGCCAGGTGAAGGTGGATGGAAAACTCTCAGGGTCCTTTGCTACCACCAAAGGCCTGCGTCAGGGAGATGGGCTGGGACGATAGAGAGGGCCATCCGTGACTCGGAGGTCGAGACTTCGGGAACCATCTTCTATAAGTCAACCCAGATCATGGCATACGCTGATGATATGGACATCATTGGTCTGCGGCTCTCTCAGGTAGCAGTGGCCTACCAAAGGATCGAGCAGTCGGCAGAAAACCTCGGGTTGCAGATTAACGAGGCAAAGACCAAATTGATGGTGGCACCATCAGCGGCCCTACTAAGAAATCCGTAACTACGTGGGGGTGATGTACGGATAGGTGATTGCAAATTTGAAGTCGTCCAAAAATTCACCTATCTCGGGTCAAAAGTCAACATCGAAAACAGCATAGAGTCGGAGTTGCGCGCTAGGATGCTGGCGGGCAGCCGGTCATTCTACAGCCTGAGGAAACATCTCACCTCAAAAAAGCTGTCGCGACGGTCGAAGCTGGGACTGTATTGTACCTTTATAGTCCCAGTACTCACATACATACGCCTCTGAGACTTGGACCCAGTCCAAAACAGACGAAGCCCTCTTAGCCGCGTTCGAGAGGAAGATGCTCAGAAGGATCGTCGGCCTAGTATGTGTGGAAGGACAATGTAGGAGCCGCTACAACGACGATTACAGTGATTACAATTCTACATAAAAAATTATCCACTTCTCACATTACTATTTCGGCTTGGCAATTTTGGAAGGAATTTCCCTTGAGCGGCTTACTTTATGACGAGTGTAATCTTTAACGATGTAACGATTTCGAACAGATTTCTTAAAGTATTACTTTCTTTTTCATCGTACATATGTTATATCAATTGAATCAAAGATTAAACGTCTCTCCACTAATTTATTGATCCCAGCTTCTTCAGCTGAGTAGATTAATGCTATATCAATGCTCTACAGACTTGAAACCTTGTTGTCTACTTTATGGTTAAGCATTATATCGAAATTATCTCTCACCTGTAATCAGCAAACGGTAGATACATCCAACGTATTAAATATCCTACTCGACAGCAGCTCCCCCTAAAGCCAATCAACTGATACTTATCGAATAAAAACCAATCAAACGTAAAGAAAGCAAAAGGAAACAGTGTTGAGTATTGTTTTCCCTTTCAACAAAACTGCATCTCAGCGTACCTTACACCAACAAATTGCAGGATGAAAAAAATAAATAACAGTATAGACCTTATGCCATGTTTTCTCTTTCGATGGGCAGATTCCACCCGCGGCGGCGCTCACTATCACTGACTGTGGCACCTTTCCCAATTTTTCCCATCGATCGGTGTCAACTTTCTTTCCTATAATAACTGGCGGATAAGGGATTGTGTCGGCTTGTCGAAAGTTATGTTTTTTTTTGTGTTGTTCGTGCAGCTTTGTTTGCGGAAGCCGGCGGGTGTAGAATTATGCACCGACATCCCATTTGCATATGCAACTCGCGCAGTGCATGGCAAATGATGGCGTGCCGAGAGCGCGCGCGAGAGAGAGAGAATTCTCGCACAAATTTCCTGATCAAATGCAACGACAACGGCACAAGCAATACACCACATCACATACCCACGTTAACAATCAACCGCGAGGTTAATCTTGTGATTGTTTCTTGATGATTTCTTGTGTTCGCGAGCTAACAGCTTAATGGCCACCTACGGCAGCGAGCAACGTCCACTGCGAACGGTGCAAACGATGCAAAGAGCATGCTACATATCGAGGTCAGGCTCATCGAGTGTGGCGTGTGTGTGGTGGTGAAGAGATTGCAGAAAACTGTTTTCCACCCAACACCCGAGGGATCTAGCAGCTGTGTGTATGGGTAGGTGAGGGAAAGCGTGCCTATCTGGCCCGAGAGTGGAATTTCCATTGAAATTGAAAACCATTCCAAGCTGGTGGATAAAGGAGCCAACAGATGTGTTTAGCACCCTTTGCTGCTCGAGGTGAAAAACGATCCTCGGTGCTTCCGATCATATCCATAAGCCAGCCGGCAAATGTAAGAGAAAATCGATCGAGTATGGCACACGGGTGTGGTGGGGGTCGTTCGATGCTACCGGTTCAGTGTGTTTTGCTGCTTCTTCCGGAACAAAACTTTTACCCTGACGGTGCACAATTCCCATTGTGCAGCTGGGTATAGGATGCACTTGCTGTTGGTGACATACGCTTCGTGCTGGGAATTGGAACACGATGACTAGGAGTGCATGCCGGTGGTGAAGGTGCTGACTTATTGGCAAGACACCAATGGCGCTGATAGTTAAAAATGTTTTATGCTATCTAGCTTTTCGTGGGAGCGAATCAATGGGAAAATTCCTAGAAGTAAGAGAAAATAATTAAGTAATCGATGAAAAGAGGAGCTAGTATTCACAGTAGTGAGACTGTTATTGGAATTTACACCTCAAGAATTTATATTTGGCTAGAGAAATAGATACAACTTGCAGTAAAATTCAAGAAAAGTAAGCATTTAATTAATTTTTTCAAAAATATGTGTTTCAAGATTACAAAATTGTTGAGGAACTGTAATTATCCTTATCCTTATGACCTTTCATAATTATTTCTAGTCATTTAAAAAAAACGAAATAATGATTTGAAAAAATACTTTGAGTTTGCATTTTACTTAAATTTTCATCGCCGTCTTAAGTATTTTTTTCAAGTTAACCTTGTATTTGAAATATCTTTTGGCTGAAAATGGGATGATCATACATATAATATAAAAGCCTATTCGGTGGTAAGACTACAGCGGCCGCCCGATGGTGTAGGCGACATCGGCGCCTGTCTTCAAACGGCAGGACCGGGGTTCAATTCTCATCCGAACCGTCCCCCCGTAGTGAGGACTGACTCACCAACTACGTGGTATCGGCAGTCTAATAATAAGAAATCTGATGGCCAGCGTGATGGGAAAAACGAATTGAAAAAGCTCTTTTCGACGAAATTAATACAGTTCAAATGAGAAAAGTCTTCATACCTCGCTGGGCATTCAAAGACGGACACCTTATAATGTATTTGAAAAAAGCTATATTAATATTTAGTAGCATTTCCATGAGCATCTAATACAGCCTGCAATGTTTTCGGCATACTATGAGGCAATTTCAAACAAAAATTTGAATGTTATGCCATTCTTCGTTCGTACCATTTTCACCAATCTTTTCAAATTGGAAGGACTGAGTTTTACAACATTTTTTTTAGTTGGTACCAAACATGCTCTATTACGTTTAGGTCTGGTGACTGTGAAGGATTTGCTAACACTGATGGGCAGTTGTACAACAACCACATTCGTGTCGTCCATGCCTTATGCTTCGGGATCATTTTCCTGATAGAACATATCTGCAATACTCAATTGTTCAACACTTGGCTGAACATTTGCCTTAAAAATTTTGATGTAATGCGTAGCATCCATAATTCCACTTATAACATGTAACTTGCCAACTCCTTTTGATGGCATACAACCCCAAAGCATGACGGAGCCTCCACCGTGTTTTACTGTGTGAATGGTAAATTTGCCATTAAATTCTTCACCAGGTTTTCTCCACACGTTACGGCGACCATCAGAACCGTAGAGATTAATTTTTGTCTCGTCCGTAAATAGAACCTACCAAAAACAATAATAACATACATAATACAATGAAAACATAATAGGTTTGAAACTGGTAAGATCTGATTACCTTCGACCAAAATTCTAAATCTTTCTCCATATACTTTTTGGCAAACTCGAGCCGAAGCACTCTATTCTTTTTCCGATATACCTGTTTTTTTTATTTCCTTTCCGAAGACATTTTGTTTTCTTATATAACGGCGAAAGGTTGAAGAATCTATGCCTAATATTACGAATATCTCTGATGTTGTTTTTTTAATCCAACTGAGGTCAGGAAGGGAATGTTTCGAATTTGTCAAATAATGTGTCGTCCATCTCTATCATTAATTTTGCGTTTTGATTCGTTATTTGGTGTTTTATCCTCATTTTTGTATCTTTTTATTATGTCGTGGACTGTAGATTTGCTAATATTGGTGATTTAACTGATTTCTCTAACACTCTCCATGTAAGAAATTACAATTTTTCTAACTTCAACAGTTGTTTGCTTCGACATTGTTGAAAACGTACCTGTTCTACCAATCACTAAGTCGCTACTGAAAGAAGAGATGCGTTCTAGCTTGATCTTCGCTTAATTTGTTGATATCATACGAAAATTCCTAGTAAATCAAAGTGTCCGTCTTTGAATGCCCAGCGCGATATGAAGACTTTTCTCGTTTGCTATCCATTATTTTCGTAAAAAAGAGCTTTTTCAATTCGTTTTTTCACATCAGGAAATTTGGTTGACTTGACGTGTTACTGTGGTTGTTTTTGATATGGAAAATCTAGTGTATTTTCCAAACAATTCAAATATTTATTCAATGCATACGACCTCTTTTTCGACCATCACCTTTCCGATTCAGACTCCGTGATAATGTATGAAATATTTTAATATATCTAACTAATGCTAAACCATGTCGAGGGTAATGTGCTAGTATTAAGTATGTTGTGTAGGAAATACCTGACATCATTGCCTAATAAAATATTATTATTATTTCAACAAAATAAACACCACTCAAGGCTGCATATTAGTGGAAATAGCAGGAAAATCTATTACCCAGGCATTTGCTTTTCAATAAACTTCCATTGTTGTTGATGAGATTCTTCGGCGAACTCGTCGAACCCACCCTAATGAAGCCTTTTGTTTTGTTGCAGTGTTGAAGAGCATCGATCAACACGTTGCAATGTACTGAAACTTTCAATCAATATTCCGGGGGGTTGCCATTCTTCTCATCGGCAAACACCTCTGAACATTGCAGCCTCTCAACATAAAACACGATTTGCATATTTCTTCCAACGCACGAAGAACGATGGAAGAAGCAAATGGAAGAAGCTATAAATCGTCACGATCGCAAGCGCACTTCAAAAAAGCAATAAAGTGCAGTATAAAAACCACAGCCCAAAAAGACATAAAGTACTGCAGTTGTAAATCGACTAACAGAATGCAAACCGGGAATGACGTGTTTCCATTACTTCGGCTGGATGGAGGGAAAACACTTTAAATTACCGTATCGCGTGCACGTGCTCTCGAATTTGTAGTGGAAAAATCTCACTCAATTCAAGCGTTCCAGGTGGGAAATAAGACGCAGGACGGTTGTAGGGAAGAAAAACGTTTCATTGGCCTCAAAAAAAAAAAAGCTGCGCACACACGCTCTGTACCATTGGATCACGATCGTTAGGTTAGAGCTGAGACAGTTTTATCGCCTAATTAAGGGCAATACGTTTGGGGGGGCAGCATAATGATCAACTCTTTTACCGGTTAAAGCAGGACCACGGTGCTGCACGTTGGTAGCAGTGTTTGAAAAGTGGATGTGCTCACCTTCAGAAACCACATTATTAGGGAAAGTAATTGAGCAATTAGTGTGTTTTGTCGAAGCTTTGTCGAAGTTGTGATAGCGATCGGGTGCATGTGTTTGTTAATGTGTTGGATAAAACCACGAGCTATGCGACCTTTTTCAGCCTAAGTGTTTGAGAGGAAACAAATTTGATAGAATAGAGAATGATAATTGTAAAGGATTTTTTTTGTAATTTTCTTACATTCTATAACATTTTAACTTTCAAAAAAACATATCATTTTAATTTTACGGATGGTTTCCAATTTTTGCCGTACTTGTGAAGCGATGTTGAAGCATATTAATGCCAAATATTCTCTACATTTATTCTGTATTGAATGAATCGGGCTATGAGAGTGACATCTTCAATTTAAATACAATTTTTTATATGCGTTGACGGTTATAATAAAGTACAAAATATGAAAAAAATCATACCTTTCATTTAAAAAAATGGCAGAGAGCTAAACACGTTTCTTCAAGTGATTCAAAAATATATCTACGTTAAAAAGGTCATTTTAAACAAACTTGTGTTTTGTAAAGAATTTTAAAATCCATTCAATTTTCGAAATAAAAATGTTTTCCGCAGGTATTCTTGTATTTTTATTACATCGAGGAAATTTTCTTGTGATAAAAAGGTCCTTAAGTATTATTTATTATTCGTTTTATTTATTTTTTTATAACATGTTACTAGAAAATTAATTTTAGCTTGCCGAACGCCAAAATTATCATACAGGAACTGTATGATATAAGATTTGGTTGAATCATCTAATTTTTTTATTTTTTTAATATTTGCTAATTATTTCTGATTTACGTTTTACAATTCCAAGCATTTTCAGCCTATTTTACGCTTTTTACATTATTTTTTTTATCGTTTTTCATTAATTATTTATGTACTTTTTCTCAATTTATTTCTGAAAATTGCGTTTAATTTATCCAACCAACTTATTGTAAGTTAAGCTCAAAGTAACTTAGTAAAATTAAATTTCGAGGCTTTTTTTCTATTATCTTTTTCAATGAAAAAAACCATACACACAGATAAGAAAAGGTTTTTCGTGTATAGAAAAATAATCATTGCCGTACAATTTTTTTGAATGTACTTTACTAATTTTTTACATTTATACGCACTTAAAAAGGATAACTATTTTCAGCTTACAGGCACTTAAGTTGTTGCTAGCCAAAATGAAACTTAGAAACCTTAACATAAATCCAAACCAAAGAAAACAAATAATCGTGTTCAACAACCTGCGCCCGGCCACGATCATATCAAACAAAGCTTAACCAAAGCTTAACCTTACCAAATGATTCATCATTTTAGTTTATATCTTTAATGCTGAATAATTGATTTATTTTATTATTAAGTGTAAACACTTAATTAAACATATGAGACTGATGAAAATAAACAATATTCATTATTAGAAATTTATTCGAATTTCATGCATGTATTTTCAAACTGAAAGCTTTTATTTAATACTGATAAATCAAATCATAACATAAGTTGCTTCCAAACAAACAGCCGATAGGAAAGACCCGTTCGTTCCTCCATTCTTCCAAGCATAGCAGCGAACCAAATCAAATCATATACTGTTATCGGTAATAATAAACTGATTAATGATATGCTGCTTCATTATCCGCGCCCAGTCGTAATGATACCGATCGCCAGGTGTGAATCATTTACATTTTGCATCCATCATATTCTTCCATCGTCCATACTTTAGCCTGAGAAGGAGAGTTCGTATGGCGAACGCACGAATTCAGTTTGCCCGAAATTGCGGATGATTCGGCGTTGCAAATTATTATGGCATCCGGCGGAAGATAGGCGATGGAACAGATAAGGCGAAGACATTATCGCTGCAGAACAATGGAGGAAGCGAATTAATGGGGCAACGTAAGACTCTTCCACCACACGCAAGCATTATTGGGCGCCTCGTTCCTCTCACGAGATCGCACGTAAGGCGATCACGAGGGTTCTTAACCTATTTTTGATACAAGAAATCCGAAAACAGAGAAAGACAAAACGGGTTTCTCTGCAAGCTGGTACCATGAAGCGGTCTAGCGCTACAGACGGATAAGAAGCACACACTAATCGAGTCCAGCTGGTCGGGTGGAGAAGGTGTTGAATCGGTTACTAATTTCCCGCCCGGTTAAAAAAACGGGGTTTCCCTTCGAGTCGAGAAGGGAACGATTTTTACAGCATTGTTTTGGGTAATTGTACAAAATGATGGCCTGCTTTTATCGCGTCCCAAAACGATGCTCTCGTGTCGAAGTCATCGTCAGCATCATTATGTTGTGGATCCGAAACTGCGGTCGAGTGGAGACGGGAAATTCAATGGGGAACTCCCATTTTGACCTACATGAATGGTTGCCCACCTCCACCACCATTCGCGAAGGGATCTGAAACGAAGCCTTTGTCCCTTTCATTCACCGGGGAATCGAAAATAGTGGCCAACGGTAGTGGATACATTTTTGCAGCATGTTCGCACTGCGTTGGTCCCATTTCTAGCGAATCCATCCCTTAGAAATACGGTACGAGCAATATGAGGCCACATATTAGGCTCGTCTGGGCCAGCCCTAGGCTGGCTGCTCTCCCTCAGCTGTAACCGTTCTGTCTGGCACGCAGTTCCGGTTCGGCTTCGTGGCGGGGCGGCGTTGTTGAGCTCGGGTGGGAATGTTGGAGATGATGAGGTTACTTAAGGTTTAGGGATGAATGCACTTCTCCCGCTTTTCCTGCTTCCCGAGGGCCACTACTAGCATGGAGCTAATTAACCACGTGTGAATTAGCGCATGGTGGGGCCCCAATTTCATGGGCGCAATTTGCGTGAGTGCACCTGAAGGACTAATGAGGGAAATGGGAATTAAATATTTTTTTTTTTCGGAGAGCTTCCCCATGAGGGTCTGTAACCTTTTTTAGTTGTGGAAAACGGGAACATGTTACCAACACATTGAGCATCTGTTTTTTTGTTTGTGATTTTGATGATGATTTTGGATCTAATTTTTATTAATCAACTCCTTCTCTCTGTTGCTGCTCTTTTTGCTTCGTTTCCAGTTGATTACGCTACTGCTTCTACCCACATACGGTCCACAGTTCGCTCACAGCACCGCCTCAGCCCGAGCGCACACCCTCTGGTCGGATGGACCGACGGGACGGGATGGGACGAGCGTGGAAAAGTGTTCACCCAGCGGTAGCCTCAAGTACCTGTCCGGCGATGCGCTCACCGACAGCCCCAACTGCCTAGGACCGAACAATGCACCGTATCCGGCGAATCTGGTGGCGCGAACGTTTTCCAACTGGACGCCCGGGGGTTCGTCGCGTCGCGGCCGTATGAGTCAGCTGCCGACGCTTGATCCGAAGCTGACGCAACGTGCCCTGCTGCAGGCTTACGGTGATGCGAATGAGGCGGCCACGCTCGAGAGCGCTCGCACGAGATACAGTAAGTAGAATATTTCATGTTGTCTCAGCTGAGTATTGATTAGAAAGTAGAATTGTCCGATAAGGTTGCAATGTTTTAAAAAAAATTTGGATTATTTTCTAATTATTTCACTTTTATATTTGTATTTACTGTAAAGTTTGGAGGAAAACTTTTTTGTGATAAATATTCGTATCTTCCGTACGGAAGTATTCCGTAAAGAATGGACTTTTAGTGTTGGTTGTGGTATCAGCAAAATACATTTTACAATGACGATATTTTCCTTCTTCTCTTTCTGCTTGGTTTAACGACAGTTAGGGCGTTTCAGTGATATAATGGTTTCCTGGCCTTGTGGATACCAAGTAGAAGGATAATCAATCCGCACAACGGGAGAACATTCTTGATGGGATTTCAATTCGGACCCTGCCGTGTGAGGACAAGTGCCTCGGCTACTGGACCTATGAGTTTTATGACCAATTTAACCAGGTTGTGTAGCTAATTAGACTTTCAAGTCTCTCTAGAAAAGTCATCTACATGGGCAGAGGATAAATGATGGATAGGAATGAAGCTGCTGATCTACAATATTATTCAAGGTCTGCATTATTATGAGGAGTTCTCTGAAATTGCTTCACTCTAGTCAAATATCTCTTTTGGAGTGCAAGAGGACAGGATTATTAAATGTAGTCAATGGCCTGGTTTAATAGTAAGTGGAGTGAGCGGCTACGAGGAAGCCCCGAACTGGTAAGAGGCCCCGAATCCACAAGAACTTTCCCCCCGGTCAATAAATTCAATGTCATAGGGGCCTTAGGGCGCCTCCAAGGAGCTAAATTCGCCGCTGCATGTAGCGATCGATTCGCTTGCTCATATCTCAGTTATTATGTTGGTAATTTAATATTTGAACGCTGAACATCCATTTTTTTTAATGAGTCATGCAAAATATCGCTCGGTCTTTTGACTAGCTATGATTTGATGGTACAATACAGTGAGTGAGGTTGAATGATTCATTTCAACGTTTCTAAGTTCGTGTTTACCGATTTGTCCTTCGTTCCTACCATCGAATGGGTTAATAGTCTTGTTGGTGATATCACGTACTTGGACAGTTAGCTCTCATTCGGGATTTGAACCCGGATTCTGTCGTTTTCTTTGCCTAAACAAATCCATCCTCAACCCTTCTCAAGGCATCAATTTTTTGAAGGACCAAGGGTTTAGGCTTTTGATGCACTAAATCACTCAGCAGGCACAAAATCGCCAAGAAAGCGTACAGCTGTTATTCCACTTCATGCTTAATTGTTAGGTGACATTTGAGGCCACAAAACTGTAGCTGAAGGCTGTTTGGCAAAGTGAATTATCTAGCAGATACGAAAACTAAAGCAGATAAATTCTAAATCCACAGTATACCGGCATCAGACGACTCTTGATTGCTATTTTTTACGTGTTCAAGTCATTTGGATGGTTTAATCATGTTTTTCCATTGTTTTTTTATAAATATTCTCATTTGAACCCGAAACGAATGAAGAAGACGTAAAGAGGAATTGAATGGAAAATAACCCTGTTTTTCAAGAAAATGGTTTAAATTGCGTTAAATTTCCAATCGATCAAAACGAGAAATTTGCCGAACCAAGTAACTGATCACTTCTCGTTTAAAGATCACATTAAGACAAGCTTCTTGAGTAAAATGTTTTATTTGTTTGTTTTGAAATGTGTTTTCCTGTTTGAAGTCTGAACAACTATCATGTAAAAGTGCATAAACAATCACCTTGGCGGAAAAACAAACCGCTTGAGTGAGTGAGTGAGTAGTGAAACCTTTGGCTATTTCCTCTACCAACAAAACGGTCCAGTTTCACTGTGGAATTTTTCATCGAAAACCCAAACCATTCACAACCAAAAAAAAAAGCAATCTTTGCTAAAAACAATTCAATTTAGAAATTTACCGTATCACTCAAGTGTAGATGCGGCCCAACTAACGCACCGGTTAAATGAGTGTAACACACTCGATATGCGTGAGGCCACTTTTCCACTCGCCACATCAGTGTAGCGACATGGTGAATAAAATTGAAAGCAAACGCGAAGTACGCGGGAGAAGGAGAGAGAAAGAACGAGGCGAAAAATCGGTGCCAACCAAACCCCAGGAAAGCAATTCCACCTCCCCTTAGTACCGTATCGGTAAATCGCCACAATTTATCGCACGCACCGTAGTAACCACTCCAAACAGGGGTTGTTGTGCCGCCAAAGCCGGAAGCCGGAAAAAAACAACCTCACACGCCGCCCGCACACCATAACGAGAGCTGGACGAGCTCCGAGAACTGGGCGAATGGAACACGATGGACCGAACCAACCGAAACCAACAGGAAAAAAAAACAGGGGCATAATAACAACAACACTTCACTTTCTTCCCGTCATGGCCGCTGGGAAAAAGCGAAACTAACGGACAACCGTTTTCACAGTTCTTGCCTGCCGCCTCTAGCCTCTCACTCACCCGCCTACCCTTCACGCAAAGATAGTTTGCGGAAGATACACGGAAGAAAGTGTCGAAAGTGTCAACCCTTTTTCGTTTCAGGTTCAGGGCCACATGGGAAGGAACCGCTCTTCACCGCCACTAGCGTCACTAACCTCACTGACGGGTCACAGTGGAAATGAGCATTTTGTCTCTCGCTCTCCCCAGCTCCCCTGGTTTTGTGGTGCCTGGGAAGATACACTGACCCGTGTCGTGATCGAAAGGTTTTCGCAAAAACGGTCCGGGGACCTTGTGGGCATTCGTTTTCGTTTCACTGTTGCGGACGGGAAAACAAAAAAAAAAACATTTGCCCACAGCGCCGAAACAATGGAGGAGGGTCATCAATGTGGGAAAGTTCGAATTGTTTCGGTGGCACAGGTATGGCACGATTTTGCTTTGCGCCTTGCTTGCAGCGGCCGTCATCAGCAATCACAATGGTGATGAGTGTGAAATGGCTTGAATTTTCGCTGTATGATTTAAATTAAATAGATGAGATGCGTAAAAATGACGGGATTGCCTGAATTTGTCTCACGATATTCGAATGTCCATTCCAAAGGCTTCCAGTAAATGTCTCAAATCAAAGTGGGGCATCTAAATGCAATTCTTTTTATTATTTCCCTCCGGTTAATCATTCATTTTCATCTCCCGAAGTACTTCGTCATGATTCTTGATTAATGAAAAAGGTTATTTTTGGAAGAAAAAATTGGTTAATTTGTAGAAAACGTTCACTCTCACTCACTCATGTCGCATCTTCTCAATCGGATCTTCTCATGTCAGATCTTCTTCGCAATCGCATCTTCTGCAAAAAATCCTAAAGTAATTATTAAACATTTAAACAAAGCTCTAGAAAAATATGCCCAATACTGTACCAAATGGAAACTGAAAACAAATAGCTGAAAATCTAAGGCAATCTTTTTCACAAGGAAAATTTGTACGAGGAAACTACCACAAAGCGAACTGTTAATAAGTCAGTGGAATATTCCTTGGAAAACAAACATAAAATACTTTGACAAACGGGTTACTTTTAAAACAAATATTGAAAAAATCCTAGTAAGAACGAACAAATTGATTAAAAGTATGAACCCTTTTCTTAATCGCAGATCAAAATTGAATTTAAAAAAGAAATTACTTGTATACAAGACATTTTTTCGACCAGTACTAACGTATGCAGTCCCAGCTTGGAAGAGCATAGCATTCTCACATGAAAATGATCATAAATGTTCCTCCTTGGTTCAATACTAGAGAGCTTCACAGAATTACAAACAAAGCCACAATTGAAGAATTTATTCAGAAAGTCTTCCAGAACTATCACAACAGCTGCCCACTAAGTAATTTAAGAAAATTGATCCAGTTAGCAATTTAACCCATGCTGGCTTGAATTTAGGTTAATTTATCCTTTTATTTATCCTTTATTTTCGTTTTTATTTATCATAGTGTTAGGGTTAGGTTAAATTTAAAATAAAATATTTTTTCGTTGGTTTTTTATGTAAATTTTTCCCATATTGATAATATTAAACCACAATCGATAGCAAAAATAAAAAAAAAAAACAGCAATCGCTAACCAGAAAGAGTCAGCAAAGAAAGCAAACGGTGCAAAGCAAACCCATTGTTAACGAACAAAAATTTGTTAAACAGCGCTATAAATATGAAGTCCAAAATAAACTTCTACCACTACTACTAATTCTTCAAGCTTAAATTGCTTCTAAGCATAAAGTTGCAATATAAAAACTAGACAATCTTTCGACAGCATTTTAAATTAAACTACAGCAGATAACTCGATCTTCTCGGTCTTCAAACGGCAGGGCCGGAGTTCAAATCCCATCCGGACCGTCCATCCGTGGTGAGGACTGACTAACCTCACTACGTGATATTCATAAGTCAGGCAATACAGCCAGGCTGTGCTTACAAAAATATAATTCGAAGGATTAATTTTTGCTCCAAAAAGCCAAGAAGCATTCTACAAAAATGGTATTATTTGGGACTGAATAATGCCTTACGCAATTGCCTGACATATTGGCCATAAATGCCTTTAAATGGCGCTTTGCTCTGACGTTTAACGAGCAGTTGGTACACCCTCTTGAATACATAATGAATGGAATAAAGTCCTTCGAAATGGGTCTACTCGTGAATGGCGCATATATAGCAATTTTTCACATGGAATGTCACCGACATGGGTAACAGTGTCCGTCTTCATCTTGTGCTGCATTATTCTTGACACTTTAACATTAGATTATAAAGCTTTAATTTTCTTGCAATTTTCTGTATCATTCGCATGGTCCTACAACACTGTTTGGTGGCCAGGATCTGTCGTCTCTTTTGGGGGTTTTCGTCTTTACTTAGCAGATGTAACCCGATTGTTCAGGATATGTTTCATTAGGATCAGGATTTTTTTTTAGTTAAGAGAACTTTCATATTTGATAGTTCGAGTTTCCAATTGCAGCTCCTGTTTTTTTTTGCCACGGCAGCTCCTTTTCTTCTTGACTTTACGATTTATTAGATCTCGGCGACCATCGAATGTTTTAAAAGATTTGTTGATAAATACCACACAACCCACCAGCTACAAACTTTCATCCGAACAACGCTCGATGCTGTACTTGCTGGTGCACAACAAGGTTCCACACGGACTGCTGCTCGACAGGATGAATCGGGCTCCTTCAGCCTGTTCATACTGCTCCCGGACAGAGACTCTGGAGCACAAGTTTGCCCTGTGCTCCAGGGTGTCTAGTGCTTGGAGCACACTGATGCAGGCTATGGAAGCCATTGTCCCAAACCACAACCTCAACTTCCCTTCCCTCCTCTTACCTATTTTAAGTCACATTAGCATAAGTAAGAGGATTCCTATCCTACGTTTGTTTGCAAACTACATCATCCACATTGTTGGAAACAACAATGCTGTGATTGATGAAAATATCCTTAAGTGTTCTTTGTAAAACCTGTACGTCGTCCCTACATGTACCCCACTTTTCTTTTGTTAGCTAGTTTTTAAGTTGTTTTAAATAAACAATGTTTTAAAAAAAAAAAAATTGTATAGTCAGTTCTTACTACGATTTCAACCCCGAAACTGACTGCCTTTTACCTCTACCAATAGACTGTCCCTACTAGTGTCCATGAAGCTGTTCAAAAAAACATATTAATAAAATTCGTTTATATTAGTTTTATCGGGGCGTCCCGGTTTTGGAGGCACCAGCGGTGTTAGTCTTCACACGGCAGGACCGGGGTTCAAATCCTAATCAGACCAATTCTCAGTAGCGAGGACTGCATATCCAACTACGTGGTATCGGCGAGTCTAGTAAGCAATTCGATTTGAGCCGGTGTGACCTTAAAAGGTCACTAAGCCTAGAAGAATATTAGTTAAAAGGGCTAAAGAGTAATATATGTAGGCCCTCAAGTTGCACGCAGCAAACTCACATGCAAGCTCCACAGTCGTTTGTGAACATGGCTGAGTAGGACATATTAAAAATATTAAAACTATTGTTTTATAAAATCCAAAAAAACTTATTTTAACTAGTTTTTATAAAGTTTTAGTAATTCAATCAACTTTCCACTCAAATCATGTTTAAATATTATTTTTTTCCGTATTTAAATTTTTAAGTTTAAGTTTAAATTTAAATAAAAAAATATGACTCACTATCGAATTTTTTCAATTACAGTATGAACTGTCTCGATTTAATGAAGAAATAAGTTAGTGAAATGTTTTTTAAATTATTCTTATACATAAGCTAGCTTTGCGACACAATAATTTCAAACAATAATTTCAAATAACTTTCCTCATTTCAATAATGATTTATTTAAAAAATATGTTTATGCCCTACGCATAATGGTCACAATCTACGGTGATTTTTCACACAAACTTGCATGAGATGCATCCCGTACAACATGAGAACCATTATTACTGTTTAGCCGTTAAAAGCGTGAAACATTTTACTAGCAGCAGACAGACAAACAGTACAATTTAAAGAATCATACTGACTTTAGTCATTATCTTAGCAAACTGTATATTTTACTCTATGAATAATATAAAACCTATTTTTTCCGTAACTGGAATGCCAAGAGCTTTGTTCTAAGATTCTTTTCAATCAAAAATGGAGTTAAAATCTAATGCCACTCTAATTCTACAGCAAAAAACTGCTTCTCAAGTATTAAGTAAATACACAAAGTAGCTCTATCGTTTAAAGTATTAACTGGCTAAGAAAATTAAACCAAAATATCAATGCTTCTTACATCTTACAAACTGCCTTGTGGCTAACTTGTACACTTCTCGTTACTTAGGTTTGGAATTGAAAGCCTCTTCCAAAGGAAAACAAAACAAACCAAGTACCAGCACACGAACCCGCCTAATACATTAGCATATTGTCGCATTAACATCTTACACCAAGCTGCGTCTGCTCACCGTCTTAAACCCTATTCTAAGTGCCCGTTCGTTCTTGGCGTTCAACCAGATCCAAAACAGTGGCACTGAAGACCGGGCCGATGCGCGTATAGTTACTGTTACTTCGGGGCAATGCACGGATATCGCGTGTAACGGTTTTAGGGAACGTAAAGTGGGTCTGACGACACCCGTCAGAACGTCCAGCATTGACGGTGACGGCGATGATGATGATGCTGGTGAATGCTGGAAGAGATGATGGTGGTCTCTGACGGGACTGATGATGCATTCCAAATTTCCACCATGTCATCCAACGCTGCGTTCTTCGTTCGACGCGCAGCTAAACAACCTGTGCGCTCAGCCGTCCATCGTAGCTTTTCCTCGACGTCTCATTCTTTGATTGAAGGTGATGAGTTCTATTTGACGGTACGGCGGTGCTTGATGAACCATGAAATAAAAAGGCATTTTCCGTCGTTGGGGAATTATACTTTTTTCTGAAAATGAACGTTTTACTTCCGCGTTCTGAACTGCATTGATTGAAAGTTAGCAACCTGTTGTAAATATTTTGCAATACAATCTCATTTAATTTCTATGCCTCAGTAAATCGACTCTTGTTTGAATCTTCTTGAATCTTGAATTTTGAAAAAAAATCTTTACTCTTTCATTTTTAAAATCTGATAATAAGGACTTGATTCATGAAAAATCTTTTTATTTGCATCTTGGTATAACATTCAGATTCACAATATATTTTTTAAGTTATATTTTTGAAGACCTTTTATCGCATCTCGTCTGAATCGCTAGGGTCTCAAGATTTGGCCAGATTTCAGATAGAAATAATCCAGATTGAAAAAATTAATTTAAAGTAATTACTATAAACCGAGATAGGACGATAAATAAGATTCAAAATAGGCTCGAGTCCTAGCCATTTAGTATGTCAAACTTGTAAGGCTCACGGTTACGGGAGCTAAGAAAATCGTGATAACCTTCTCCACGAATATCCACGAGACTAATTTGAAAACAATTTTTATAAATCCGTAGCTAAAAGCAGTTGAGAAACTGTGTTTGACGTTTGATAAATTTATCATTTTTTCTCAGCTACGCTTAGTCTTGAGCCTATATTATATTTTCGAGATTATACTTCTCAAATTTGGCACGACTTACGACCATAAACCGATCCACGTAAAGCTAAGCATTGAATTCAAAACGATATCCTTGCGTCGTGTAGAATTATTCTAAGTATCGAATTTAAAATATATGTATTCTGCGTGAAGATTAGACTTGCTTGTCCTATCTCTACTTGTGTTGCCTTTCTGATTTTGAACAAGCAATCTAATGACTTACAAGACTTATCGATGCTTCGTAGTTAGATAGCCAGTACTCATTACGGGGAAAATATCCGGATGGGATCACTAGTCCTCGTGGGCGGCTTTAACCCCGTGGCCTCTCTTCGACTGCTCATTCCTCATAGTTCTAAACCCGCTACAGTTTAACGACCGAACTAACGATGATTTTAACGACCCCATATGCCTAAAAACCCTATTTCGGGCCTTGATCAGACCACTGTTGGAGTATGGATCAGTAATCTGGTGCCCAACCTCCAAGATTGGATAGTCGTTCACCAGATTTGCAATACGCACTTAATTCTCAGTGCCTAGTAGCTCGCCGATCCCTAGCTCAGTTCTCCTTTATCACTGAGGTTCTTTTCAATAGATGCTTCCGTCCTACACGCGGCGATTGCTCACGTCCTCCAATTTTCATACTTCCTCGCCGCTCAGCATTGGACAGTATGGATCCCCTTCTGCGCACGATCCGATCATTTAATTTCTCGTCCTATCTTTTTGATTCTCAAATGTTGCCCTCTTCATGTCCTCCCCTTCCCACTCTCTATTAAAATTAGTTAGGATTTTGATAAGATTAGACTATGGACTTAGCACGTAAGAGATTTTTGTGAGGCCTTAAAGCACACATACATGTTGGTCCTGCAGCATGCAGACCAGTGCCGTTATTGCTCTCACACGGGGCTGCCCACGAATGCCATGTCAACTGCCCAAAATGAGTTGACTCTTAGATTCTAAGCTATCGAAGTTCAGTCATACCAGACGAACGATACCAAAATTCCAGTCACAAAGCGTTTATTCTCCAAGATTTACCTCTGTAGGAATTTTAGAAGTTATTTATTGCTAAATCTATTTTTAATGGGAAATTCGGTATCACACTGTTTCGATGAGTAGTTTCGAATATTTCAGCGATCAAGATACTGAACCTGTCTGGCTGGTGACTCCTGCAAATCATATTCCTATTTAATGTATACAAAGAATCTACAATTGAATAGTATTTTATTATTATCCAAGTATATAGTGTACAGTTGAGCTAATGAAAATCTCAATAATCGTTTCATGCAAAGTTTATTAAACGAAGAACCTACCAAATCCGCTTAAACACTACCTCGTCCAAAATCTAAAGTAGTTAGGCACCTTTTATGGATACGAAGACACATTAGCACTTCAATGTCATCCACGCTCATTATTTAGTATGCTGAAGGTACCCCTTGAGATCGTTTGAAGCACCCGAAACATAAACGATTGCCCCGGAAGCATTCAACTACGCACGCACACAACTCACCAAAATGTCGTCCAAAATCTAATCCAAATCTTCCACATTTTTTCCGTCTTTAAAGGTCGCTCGCTGGATAGTAGCCAGTGCCGGGATACACCGTCCCGCCTCTGCAAAACCCGCTACAACACTACCGCACCCATGTACGGTGTCAGCCTAACTTCCGGCCAGCCGGTCACGATTGTGCAGAAGTTCCCCGATCTGCTGCAGCAGGTCGTCTTCGAGGTGTGCGAGTAAGTATTTTCGTATTCTACTTTCCCATCGGAGTGTTGGAATTTTTTATCAAACCGTTTGCCCACAACTCCACAATAAGACTTCAGTGGAGAAACCTGAGGCCACAAATCAAACGATTGTAGCGCTCCTCTATAGCGCGCTTCACGAATTGCAAACCCATCGTGCGATAAATAAATTCGATTCGAGAGGATTCTCCAACTCTGGCGAGTGCAGCGCGCTTGGTCGATCGAAAGTTTGCCGCCATTGACGCTTTTGCTGTGTGCCATTATTTATGCAAACAGCGACGTGAGCCATTTTCCACTGTGCTCGGTCACACATGGGGGGCACACGAATTTCGCTACCCTTCGTTCGCCTCCGCTTTCGCGCACTGCCGTGTAGCGCGGCCTTCGAAATTGCGATTTATTTGCTTTAGTTTAGTTTGTGGCCACCGATCGTACATATATTATTTTCCTACACAGTTTGTCGATCTTCGCATCCTGTCCCGTACTCTGCGGTAGGAAAGTTTAACTTTTACTCGACGCCCCACATTGCCGGCACCGACGACCGATAAGGATGGGCAAAGCATTAACATCACCACCATCCTCCACTAAACCTGTGCTTGTGAGTGCGATATTAACATATCGCTCGGTGGAATTTAATCGCGTCCAGCGCTGGCAGCGATTGGCCTTTAAACTTGACCGATTTTCTCTTTCGTGCAGAGAAAGTCGCCAAAGTCGACTACTTTGGACTCTTACTTTACCCGTCCGCCGACCCGTTTTTGGTCGTCGGGCTCGGCGTCGGTTTGAATGTAGAATTAGCAAATGAAAAGCAAAAGCTAACCCAAATGTCCCAATCCTTTCTACTGTCCTATCCAACTCCAACCAACAGATCTTCCGAGTGTGATGTCGTGCGAGGCGAATGCACACAAACCTACGTACCGTACCTGTTTCTGGTGATCCCGCTCGGACCGGTAACGCTCACCGGACAGGACTACGTGCTGGTGGAGAGTGGCTGCGTCTGCAAGCCGAAGTACGCGACCGAAAAGCCGCGAGAAACCGGTGGCAACTTTATCCCGTAGATCACCGCGGTACGATCATCCACACCCCGATCGTATGGACAGAGCGACATCGAAATCATTTGAAAGAATAGACAAATAAAATCGTTCTGGGATGGGCATTTGGAGGAAATGTGATTGTTTGAAGCACGTTCGACCGAGAACGAGACGATGTATGAGTTAATGCTACCTGGGCTTGGAACAAAAAATGAGCGGGCCCAACACCGGCTGTTAACACCGTGGGACATTACTACTAAATAGGCATTTTGACATTAAATTATTTGACACTTTTCTTCTGCTTTCCTGCAACTCCCACTTCACTCTTTCGACCGGATAGCCGGCGCCGGTCGTTCAGGGTCATACGTGTAGCTAGAGGGTCCCGACACTGATCGCAATACAACGCATGTAAGGTGCGGAGTTATCGGTAGTTCTTACGACGACTATCATCAACGCGACGGAATAGGAATAGGTTACGAAACAACAAAAAGGCAACAAAAAAAAAAACACTGACCGTGTTTGTGTGTGTGAGGGCGCATTTAGTATACTTTTTGTAAATACAAAATAAATATTTCTATTCGATTTAACCATTAAGATCTGTTTTTCATTTGTTGCACGGATTATTTGTTCACAGGGATGATCAGGTAAGTGATGATAAAAATTAAGGAGAGCCTGGTTGTGCTTGTTCGTGGCCTTAAAAGTGGACAAGAAGACTAGGGAACCACCAGGGGTATGTTTATCGAAAGGAGTGCCGTTTATCAAGAAATTTCGTTTAAGAAGAGACTGGGTGAATTTGTCGTCCAGGACCCAATACTCAAGCCCAAAAGGATTATTTGTTAATTTGTTAATTTAGTCCAAATTTCAACGAACCACAAGACCCTCTTGAAGCGCTGTCTGAGCTGGTCAGGATTTAGAAGCCACCGAGAACAAGTACTCACGGAACGCGGATGCTGTGTAGAAAGTTCTTTCCAGGATTTAGCGCTCGATTGCCGAGAGCTGAGCCGGCAAGTTGCTCTGATTATCAGCAGGAACGCGACGAAGTATCTCAGCTTGTTTTCAAAGCAAAGCTCGTGAACTTTCGCTAGATGGACTCCAGATACGTCAAGAATCGAGCAGACGTAGGTCATCAAACAACAGTCGGATATCGTAGATTCCACGGCAAATGCATCAGTATGGTGCACATGGTGACAATGTTCTCCTCCAGCTGGTTATGAAAGAAGGAACACTTCAGGGTCCTGCCATGAGAACATGGAATCGGAATATCATGTTTTGCTACGTGCACTGGAGAAGCTAATAATTCTTAATGGGTAATCTGTGCGTGCAAGAGTCCTTCACCGCTTGGGGTTTTCCCTACATCGATCAGTCCTGGAAAACATTAAGCTCATCTGTTTCGTACCTTTGATATATCTGTTATATTTATAAGCATATCGTTACTCTATTTAAGGATGTCTTCCATTTTAATATGCTTTTTATATCGCACGTGGTCCATTAGTCAGACGATTAATAACTAAATAAATTACAAATCGATGTTGAAATAAATATTTGGGCTAAGTAAACTTACAGATGAATGCGGATCAAGTCCAGGACTGGGATAAAAAATTGGAAAAACTATTGTGAGGAGGAATTGCGAGGACTATTGTGTGCTGATGGATTTCAATTTCAAGGCATCGATTCTTTACCCTATTTCACAACAACTGTTCAAAAGTGCATCTTCATTTTAAATCAGATTTAATCTGTAATCCGTCTGTTCATCGAAGTAAAGTGAGTTCCTATCCTTTTCGTCGTTCTTTCGTGGAGGTGGAGGTCAATGTTTCTTTCAATCCTTTTTCTCTTTTGGCAGGTTAAGACACCATCCCAGAAAATGCCTTCCATACGATTTTAGAAATATTTTCTATGATTATTCTTTATTTGTGTTTCGCTTAGTTGAAATTCTGTTTCTACAACGGTGTTTTTCCAATAGACGTAATGCTTGTTTGTTTATTTGTGTTGCATTTTTTGCTTTTCACACGCTTCGACTAAGATTTAAGAGTTCGTTTTTTTTCTTCACCTCCCCTATCCTTTACTGTGTCCATATCCCATGTGCCCACATGGACAATCCGAAATTCGGTGTACTATAAGTTATTTCACGCTAGTTTTTTTTTTTGTTTGCTATACTGCATTTCGCTTCTGTTTCTCGAATTAATATGGTGTTGCTACTAACACTTTCAAACACCGAAACGTTGCTGTTTTGACGGCATCTGTGTATAATGTCTCCATTGTTCATATTGCTATCACAACACGGCTTAAAGTGCGCCACGAAGAAAGTTGATCCAGCAAAGCGGAGACGGTGGTAAAGGAAACATGGAGAGCCAAAAGAGAATTGCATTTATTTATTAGCTTTCTTACATACGCGGTTTCAATGCAATGCCGCACTTTTTTTTTTAGTTTCTAATTTTGGTTACCTAAATTCTAATCTGTTTGCTTTTTGTTTTTTTTTAATATAATTGCCTCATCATTACAGAAGACCAACAGCATTTCGGTCCGTTTAAAAATTGAAAGAAAAGGATATCGAACAGGATGGAAAGTGAAAGATAGACGGAGCGAGGGAGATAGCTGAATGAAGAGCTGTATACGCGTCTAGAGCGACTAGACTATAAAAAGTGACTTGGTGACGAAAATATAAGGAGAATGCACTTGTTATACACACTGCGTCATCGTCATGGCAACACATCGGTAATAGGGAAACCCTCGAGGAGGGAAGGGGGGAGGTGGGGGAGAACCACCTATCGCGACACCGGGTGTTGGAACTGACTAATTGATTGTAAAACTAACACACCGGGTGGGGGAGGATTAAAACTCTACTAACAATATTCTCACACTATCAAGATGGTATGTACTACTTACAGCAACACTGTGAAAGTGTTTGCTTTAAAGCTGCACACTATCTAGCCAATAACTCTCTCTCGCCCTCTCTCCCAAACCGCTTCATTCTCTCCTTCTCTCTTTCTTATCCTAAAGTAAATCTAGATTTGGGTGTGTTTCTCTTTGCCAACCGTGAAAAGTGCTGTTCCATACACACATACACACACACACACAAACAGCTCCACCCTCCCTAAAGTTGCTATAATAAATCTACGTAGTAATGTAGCAGGAGTAAATCGATACGATTGGTTCAATCGTACCATCATCATCATCATCATCATTATCATCATCATCAGCGGGATTACACCATTCTTGCTCTATTCCGACGATAAAATGTGGGTATGGAAATTAGGAAAAGCATGCCCATGACGTGCTTGCTTTGATCCGATCCGATTCGACTTGCTGCCAGATGGTTGAAATCTCTGTCTCTCTCTCTCTCTTTCTCACTCTCGATGCCACCGAACCAATTCCAATATCTGTCTGTCCTGCGGATCAACCTTTATAAGCCTATCTATACAATTATTTCGTCCTCAAACGATGGATCGCCCCCAGTGAAGATCTTTCAATCCGAGATGCTTTGCTGCTTTTTCATCGACTTTAGAGCCCGTTCGCGCAGTTGCTTCTCCAGATCATCGTTGATCACCGTACCACCACCGATCGCTAGGATACTCTTTTTCGACCTTACCACCGGACCTTCCTCCTCATCCGACGATGAGGACGAACTGTTCCGATGGTACTTGCCACTGCCCTTGCTACTCTTCTTATGCTTCTTGTGTTTCTTATGTTTCTTCGCATGTTTTCGATGCTTCTTGTGCTTCTTGCTACGCTTGCTACCGGATGAAGCGCTCGCATCGTCGGGTGACACATTACGCTGGCGTTTCTTATCCTTGCGCCGTTTCTTGCGCTGCCGTTCCGAAACACGATCATCGTCCGAATCGTCGCTCGAAGAGGATTCGGCCACCTTGGGGGCGACGATTTTACCCTTCGAGGAAGCGGCGGATGATGAGGACACATTGTTGTTGTTGTTATTGTTGATGCCACTGTTTTGTGAGCTACTGAGCAATTTCGAAACCTTCGGCGCTGTCTGCTCTTCCGGCTGTAGTACCGGAGCCCGGGAATTGCTTTCGGAAGTGGAATGCTTTCGTTTTTTACCACCTCCGTGCTGTTCGACCGAGGACGTACTATCACGGTGCACCTTCCGGCTGTCGGCCCCTTCCTTCAAGTGTCCCTGCTTACGCTGGCGCTGCTGATCATGATCCACAGCTGCTGGCACCGGTGCTCCCTTACCCGAACCACCACCACCAGACACTTTCTTTGGTTCCCGACGATCCTTGGCGCGAGATTTACGTTCCTCTCCGGACGATTGATCGTCCTGAACAACTGCCCGCTCATCGTCATCGTCATCCTCATCATCATCTCCACTGCTCGACGAGGATTCCGACGAGGAAGAGCGACGATGGTGCTGTTTGCTTCGCTTTTTAGATTCGGGCTTTCGTTTCAACTTGCGCTTTTTGTGAGCTGTCGCCACCTTTTTGTCATTGTCCTCCTTTTCCTCATTATCTTCACCACGTCTGCTGGATACGGTTGGCTTTTTCGCCTGCTTTTCCTCTTGCGAATCATCACTGTCGCTGCCAGAACTGTCGTCGTCATCGTCGCTTTCGGAGCTTGCACGCTGCTTCTTTTGACGGGTGGGCTTGACCAACTTTTGCTGCGGTTGCTTTTTCGAATCAGTTGAAACAGCTGAGGCAGAATTGGCTCCCGTGGTAGTGTTCAAGTAAGCATTTAGTGTTGCTGCTGCTGCTACCGCTGCTGCCTCGAGTTCGTGTGGCTTCAGGAAGGGCGAAGGAGTTCTTGACAGACTGCTCCTATAACCTCGATCTGATCGTGAGCTGTTGATCTGGGAAGGAGCCGATTTTGCTGCCTTTCTACTTTCCTCCACTGCTTTGCTTGCTTCCTTAGCTCTGTCATTTGAACGGCGTGCGCTTGCGGCGTTAATTACTGCAACAGGATCTTGCTGTTTGCGAGCACCAGCAGATGAACTATTCGGACGCATTTTCTCCTCTCTTTCGGTACTATCTTCTCTGACAGATGCTTTATCCGATCGTGCACGTTCGGAGGAATTACGGTGACGTTCGGCTGGTACAACAACACCACCACCATCGTCAATCCTTTCGGTAGAATCTCCTGCATTAGACAGTCTCGTCGCCGATCGTCCACTGCCGGTCGATTCGGCAGGGCTTTGTGAAGCTTTCCTATTTCCACCTCGTGCCGAACCACCCTGATTGCCCTTGAATCGATCTTGTGGCTCCGTACTATTGCTGCGCCGACCAACTGCCGACCGATTGCCACCACTCGACGAATCCCGGTGACTGTTGTTGCGCGATTCGCGATCATCATAGCGGTTCGAAACCGGTGGACCCATCTCCTGCCGTTGCTGTTGTCGTTGTGGTTGAGGTTCACCTCGCTGTAGCTCGTCCGAGCGACGCCATTTGTGAGAATTGTTATTGTTAGCCCCTCGGTCACGATCCCTTTCGCGGGATGAACCACGACGCGGTGGCCCGTTGCCTCCCGAGAAACGTTGCTGTTGCTGGTGCTGCTGCTGATTGCGATCACGGTCCCGTTGCTCTCGTTCACGTTCTCGGTCACGAATGTCTCGATCAGAAGCTCTGCCCGAGGGACCACCCTGACGCGGCGGAGAACGGCGACGACCATAATTATTATCACTGAAAGATGAATGAACGGAACATGTTAAAATATTTATATTATCTCAACATATTGTAATAAATATTTCAAATGAATTTAAATCGATAAATGAAGAGTATGTTGACGCAGCGAAATCAAACCTTTTACTATTAGTTTTATGATACTTCCAAAAATAGATGACTTATGACCACCTAAAGTTTCTTTAATAAATAGCTCCGTTTAGGATACTAGGCATTGGATTTATATTATCTCTGTTGGATGCATTTCACAGCCTTCAGAAACTATTGAAGTGTTTGGTAATTTTGCGCAAATTCTAAGTTCTGGTTTTTCTCCTGTATGGAGAGGATCAAGTTACAACGAAAGCGTCTGTATGCAGTATATACGCAGGAAGTACCTGACGATCTACAACTTTTTCACTTGCGATAATGATACGGAAAAAAGCATCATTCATGTAAGGAAAAATTATTCAAATCAGTAAAATATTTAATGCAGACGTTACTACATGATCTCTCCAACTATCGATTAGTTATGCGAAGTCTTTATCGTAATCAAAAAAGCTTTTTGGGGGAAAAAAGGTATTCTATCTTCTGGTCGTCAAGTAATTGAAAAGAAAACGTCAAATACTAGTTTTAACTGCAACATTCGGATCGTGTAGACACTGAAAGGTTCACTTCTTTTGCGAGGATCGTCAACAAAGAAGCTTTTTCCTAAATGAAGGATCATACTAGCTATGCTTACCGAACATTCGCCCGTCCACCCTGCCGTCCAGCTGGTGATCGAGACCGTCTTCTGGGCGATCGGGATCGGTTACGCGACCTCGAACGGGATCGGTTTCTCGACCGAGATCTTGATCGTCCGCCCCGTCCACGCCCGGGCCCATCATCACGACCCCGACCACGTGAAAGCGATCGTCGATCACGATTCCTATTGTCCCGGCCACCGAACCTACCACCACCCCCATTACCATCGCCAACACGGCGACGTGATGCAGCGGAACCTTTCGCCGACGAGTTACGACCACCATCGCCCGCTTCCGAATCGGACGAATCCTTGTTCGAGCGATAGTGACGCTTCTTTTGGATACTGTTTTCCTTCTTCTGAATCTCAAAATCATCCTTCTTACGGCCACGCGATGACGATGACCGGCTGCTGCCTGATCGGCTTCTCGATGTATCGCGACGATTGCGGCTGTGGCTCCGGGTACGACTGCGACTGTTTCGGCCGTTACGCTTTTTGCCGGTCGCGCTTGAAGTGCCTGCGGAGGCTTTGGTTTTCTTCTCGCTTTCGCTCGCGCTGGACGAGGATGAACCGGATGAGTTTGAGTTCGAGCTGTGAGATCGGGAGCTAGGGTTACCCTTTTTCGCTTTTCTCGATCTGGAAATAGGTAAGGGAAAGCGGGGGAGGAAACGGATAAGAGTTTGACTGATTTTGATAGCAGGTGCTCCCACTTGTGCTAACCTGGATTTCGATGGGGATCGAGAACGACTAGCACTCTTCTTACGAGCACTCTCTTTCGTAGCAGATCCCGATCTGCTGCGGGACCGTGAATCTGCTGACGAGCGGCTGGGACTTTTTTTGTTTGCAGCAAGTTTCTTTCCCTCCGCCATGTTCATCAGCTTGGATTGGACCTTGGACAGAGCGGCAGAGTTGCCATTACCTGGAAAATGATTGATTATTCATAAATTGGTTTGGGGAATGGCATACCATTTAACTAAGATTATCCGAATGAATGTAATGCTTAGAGCAGCTCAGATCTACGGCTAATGAGCCAATGTAAGGCCATCTATATAGGATATAAATTAATATTAACAGCCATAAAAGTGCAGCAAAGATAATACCGACCGTTAAGAATAGTTCGGTTCTTAATTGATTTTCATTTCAATATAACTTACTGTTCTTGTTTTCCTTCCGCGACAGAGAGCTACTACGCGAACGCCTTCGGTCACGATCGTTCGTCCGCTTATCCCTCGGCGATCGGCTACCACCCCGTTTGCGCGATCGATCCGCCGATCTACGAGGCGAACGGGACGATCGTCTGCGATCCCTAGAGGATCGCCTCTCACGCGAAGATCCTCTCCGATCGCGAGACGATGCCCTCCGATCCGTGCGTGATCGTGAACGATCGCGAGATTTTCTACGCACTCTCGAATCACTATTACGCTCTCCGGATTTTGCCCTTTCGGTTGATTTGCGACGCGTAGAAGTATGCTCTTTCGAGGTTTTCTCCGCCACTTCCGCCAACTTGCTTTCACCCTTTGTCAATTCCTCCGGCGATACGGTAGCAGCCGGCAGTACCGGGACTGGCACTACCTTTTTCGATTCCTTCGGCACTTCGGCCTCTACAAACTCTTCGATCATCTTTTCCTCCTCGTCGATGTAATCCTCCGGTTCGGGTTTGTACATTTGGCGCGGAGCATTTTTGTTCGGCTTTGTCTTTGCACCGCCGTCCTCCTTGTCGCGGGTGTGACTACGCGACCGGTGCCCGCGGCCACCGTCCTCCTGCAGCCGAGCTTCCTCTTCGCGCTTTAAAATTTCCTCCTTTTTTGCCTGTATAAATTCTTCCGGTATGCCAGTTTCGGAGTCCTGCGCCGATAGCAGCAGCGTCCACAGATCTTCCATAAAGACGCGCGCATTTTTACCGTTCAGAAAGCCGGTCAAATTGATTTGCATCTTTTTTGGGCATGGGAACTTCTCCTCCTCGAGCTGGTTGTACACAAACTCCACGATCACGTCGTCGTCGATGTTGAGCATGTCGGTAATCTTCTGACTGATCCATGGGCGCAACACGTCCAGCTTTACCTTGGACATATCGACCCGTTTGTTGAGATTGTCACTGAACTTCATCTGTTTCAGCAGTTTCTTCTCCTTGTCGGAGAACCGCGAATCCTGCTGCTGATTTGTACCCTTGGAGATGAGAAAAATACACAACCAGAAACAGTGATGTAGGGGAAAAATTAGGTACAACGAATTTAATACGTTCGGAAGTTTCGTAACACCAAAACAGGTGTGTTTTTCTGTGTGGAGACAAATCGGAAAGGAACCCAGCGCACATTGCACAATACAGACACGTCCTTCGACGCTCTTGCTACTGCTGCTGCCAGGGAGATAGAAGGGAAAGGGAAGGAGGACACTTACAGTGAACATCATCCTGCGGCCGTTTGTTCAGCTCGGTCAGCGGAACACACCAAATACAACTTGGTTCTGTCACTTTTTTTGCTTTCTTGCCCCAAGTGTTGTTTTATGGATTGGCAACACCGGACAAGACGAAAAAAAATCACACGCACGCACCAGAGCACCAGAATCGTCCGAATTTTCACCACTTTTTTCGTCACCCCCGAACTATTTTTCGTCGGCCCCGGCAAAACGTTCGACACCCGTAAGGGCGGTCCGCGGACCAATTACCGTTCGGCTAGGGTGAAGCACGGACCGATTTCTGTGCACTGGAAGCACCCACTTGTTTCACTACGAAAAGCACATTCTTGAGCGATTGAATTCGGGCTGGCGGATCTGTAATTTTCACACTGCGGTAGCAAGGTTTGTTCCACTCGCAAACATAAAGTGTACGCGCGGCCTTTGCAAAATGGCGTTCTCGGCAAAGGAGCAGAAGACAGAAAAAATACAGCAAAAAAAGCTGACCTACTGTCAAATCGTTGCTGTCAGTGAGGGCGAACACGACAAGGTTGTTAAGTTCCGTGAAGCAAAAATAATTTTCTAACAAAATTAGTATGGCTCGTAATTGTCTGGGCTAGACTGTTTTTGGAGAAAAATGAGGAGCATTTTAAGGTTTGAATTAACATAAAATTCATACAGAAACAAACATAGAAGAATTACAGGTAAAAAAAAGTTTTTTGTTTTCTCGCCACCACTGTGCCCAAACGGCTGTGACTTAGATGCTGTCAGTCGTATCAGTCACGCACTGTTGAACTGTCAAAACAATCAACGCTGCTCGCGTGTGGTGATACAAAAACCGCGTGCTAACCCATCTAAAATAACCGAATTCCGAATTGTTTTACGTGAAATCAACCACAATGAAGTTAATGCAAACAGATAAAAACGATGCCAAGGGCAAAAAGACGGCAAATTTGAAAAAGAAGCTGAAACCGGTGCGTAAACAGAAAGGAAAACAAAAGGCGAAGCCAAAAGATTCGGACGAGTCGGAGGATGAAGGTATTAAGCCGCTGAAGGAAACACGCATCTCCGATGAGCCGGTTCCGAAGAAGGTAAATATGAGATGGAAAATGTGTTGTCACCGATTGAAAAAAAAAATGAATACCTGATCTTGTATTGCACGTGCTTTCCAGAGCAAATGGACCAACAGACAGCGTGTGCTGGTACTGTGCGCTCGTGGTATTAACCACCGCGACCGTCACTTGATGCGAGATTTGCGAACGCTAATGCCACACCACCGTGCCGAACCGAAGATGGAACGCTGGAAAACGTTGCAGGTGGTGAACGAGATGAGCGAGATGAAACACTGCAACAAGGTGATGCTGTTTGAAGGGCGCCGCAAGCGTGACCTGTACATGTGGCTAGCCAATGCGAGCGTTGGTCCTTCGGTGAAATTTCTCGTCGAAAACATTCACACGATGGGCGAAATGAAGCTGACCGGCAACTGTCTGCGTGGTTCGCGTCCTTTGCTATCATTTAGCGAAGAATTCACCAAACAATCGCACCTCTTGCTGATCAAGGAACTGTTGGTACAAATTTTCGGCGTACCGAACCACCACCCGAAGAGTCAACCGTTCATCGATCGGGTGATTACGTTCACCTACCTAGACAATAGAATCTGGTACCGCCATTTCCAGATTCTTTCGGAAGATGGTGGACTGACCGAGATAGGACCTCGGTTTGTGATGAATCCCATCAAAATATTTAGCGGTTCGTTCGGTGGCGATCCCATCTGGGAAAATCCCATCTATCAAAGCCCGGCCAAGCATCGGCAAATGCTACGGAAGGCAGCCAGTGAGAAGTATTTGCAAAAGACGAAGAAAAAGGTCGAACGAGAACTCAACGTACCGAAGGACACACACAAACTTACACCGTACGGTGAAATCTTCAAGGGTGGTGTTGAGGAACGCGTCCAGGAAGTTCTGAAGCAAGAGAAGCAGCGGGCCAGGGAGGAACGGGAACGTGAGAAGATCGAGAAGAGACAGAAGCTTATGAAGCAACGGGACGAAATGCGCAAATTAAAGTTGGCTAATGCTAAGAAATCCACCAAGAAGCGGTTGCCCACGAAAAGGGAAAAGATGCAGAAGGAAAAGAATGAATCGGATGCGAAGGAAGCAAGGAAAGCTGCGAAAAAAGGAGCAAAGGTTCAGAAAGGGGGGAAAAAGAAGTTTGATGGAAAGAAGGGAGTAGCATTGTAATTGTCGCCACTTACAAGTAACACTCAGGATTAATAAAGGGTACACAGATTAAATGTACAAACAAATGATAATACTGAATCGATTCTATTATTCCGGTTGGGAATGACATGAGAACGATACCGAACGACGCAGCATTTCAAAGTTCTGCGACAGAGAAAGGAAGAAACGTTTCGGGCAAAAGACGACAGCAACTTCATCGTATCTTGCACAGACACTAATAAAATAACATTACAATGTGAGGTTTTATTTTGTTTTTCACCAGCCGCCACGCTTCGATTATATCAGAATTATACAACACCCTACGGGTAAAATAGTTTAGATCTGTATTTACCATCTGGTTTTGGATGAGGTGGGGAAAATATTCCCCGATATTTGGTTGAAAAAAAGAACCCTTTACCAGCGAAGGGTGCCAAACATTCCGGTATTTGTCGCTTCGGATTTACATGCCTTAAGAAATTCCTTCACCTACCAATTTTCTACCATATACCGTCAATAGTAAGTATATATCATATTTTTTATATGTATAAGAATGTAAAGGTTTGTAATTTCCTTTCATTTCCACTTCCGATTTAGGAGTAAATATCTGGAATTGTTGTTCTAATCCTTTAGATTTCTTGTCCCAAAGGCAAATAGACACAAAAGCGGCCCATGCGCTACTACTTTCCTTTTACTCCCATACATTAATAATTCTACAGGGTAAATATGTTTGTGTGCGTAAAACAATACTTCCCTGTTTTATGTAGTACAGAATTAAAAATTTCGGGAAATTGATAAGCGGCCCACAGGGTTAAGGAGTGAGAAAGTTTGAGCAAACTAAACGATTTGACACAGGCAGAGGATACACACACACACTTAGGCACAAACCACACAGAAAGAAAACGATTTCTGGTCCAAGCAGGATAATACAAATTAACAAAAACCCTGGGCTATTTTCTTCTTTTCTAACGTTACCAGGAAGTAAACCTTTGAAAGGCACCAATACTGGAATCCCATATTGGACGTGCCCAGTTTCGTTGGTCACTGATTCCCAACATAAATCGAATTATTGGTCAGTACGGTCCCGCTGGATGTGTGAAATGATTGAAAAAATAGCTCTTACCACAGCAACCGAAAAAGCAGCAGCGCCTACTTAACGGCTAATAATGCTTATATCCATCTATGTAAAAACGTAATCTGTTTCGGATGGAATTTCCCACGGCAATTGGAAAAATTCTTCCGGTAGCGGTGTGCAGTGGGTCGATTTGAAGTCTACTAAATATTTTTTTACCTAGGGAAAAGAGGAAAAGCGTTAGTAAACATCTGCTTTCGGCAAAGCTAGTTACGTGTGTATCGCGTACCAGAAATTTAACCATAGAGTTACGCTGCTCCGTTGTATACTCGGCACCAATCTCTAGTGGATAACTTCGGCTGGTACCGTTGTTGCCGTTATCGCTCAGGTAGGACATCAGCAGCGAGGTACAATATTGTTCTGGTACTGTAAAGAGAGGCAGAAAAGCAGGTAAAAACACGTTGATTTTGTTCGAGGTTTTACCAGCATGTTGGCGATTTGATTCTTTATACACACCGTTCTTGATGAAATCGACCGGTTTCGATAATAATTCTCTTGCCAGTGTTTCCTGTTCCGGTTTGAAGATGTTAGGAAAACGATACTTAAGCATACTGATGAGCAGGAAATTTCCACGATTTGTACCTAGACTAGCATCTCTGTGAGGGTAGAAAAACGTCCAAAAACAGGGTGAATATCTCACATTTTTGCCTTTCAATTTTCATCCAACGGAAATTACTTACTCTGAGCAAATAATTTCATCCTCTGTTCGTCGTATCAACAGCACCGGCCCATTGTACCGAACTATCAGTTCCGTGTTGTTTAGATTAACATAATCTCGTATCGCAATTTTTACAATATTAGAAATTCGTTCCGGCATACGTGGTAACGCTAGCTGAAGCACATCGTCAAACGTTGCGTCCAGAATAACGCCCTTCACCTCGGGATACTGCGAGGCGGCATAAAGCGTTGAGTAGCCACCGATACTCCAACCGTACAGTATAATGTTTTCCGGAAGAAAGCCAAGCTCGCGGATGGCAAACTGCATTACTGCATCGATGGCATTCTGATCCTGATCCGGATAGGGACGTCCCTGTGGAAGATGGATTTTAAGTATGATTTACATTTTTTCCCAAAAAACATACCGGAACCGAGTGTAGCACTTACACTACTTCCGGCGAACCCGGGATGGTTCCAACCGAGCACGGAATATTTCAAATCCAACGGAGTCGACATGATACCGATCTCGTAGAAGCTAGCATTTCCTTCCGAGCAGATAACGAGCGTTTTACCGTTTGCGCTCTTGTTTCGATTGTCAACCACGATTGTATCGATTTCATTCCCATCGGCCGTTTTCACTTTGTTGCGCTGCCCGTTGCACTGGGTAACTAGCTTCGTGCGTCCCTCAATCAGCATCGGTTCTGGGGGAATGGTGTTTAAATTTAACATTTGAAATGCGTGTTCGTATGCTCGATCAGGAAACCACTTACCAACATAGCTTTGCAGTAACCGTACCGAACCGGGATAAATCATACGAATGCCAAACGTGTGAATGGCAACGTAAGCGGCAATCTGACACGGTAGTGATGAGATCCAGAAGTTCTTATTGCGCTGAGCTGTCGTTTTACGGCTGTTAAGAGTATGGGAACGTTAGATGTGAGAGTTGTTCACGACTTTTTCCTCCATCTTGTTGCCATACCTTCCACCCTTAACAGTGTAATCGATGGGCCACTGCTCGAAATCAAAATCGTACCGCCGGAGGGCTGCTTTCGGATCGCCGCAACGGTCGCTATTGCGGCGTGCATTTTCGAGCGTTTCCGCAAACCGCACGTACACCATGTTCATCGACCGCCCAAGACCTCGCATACAGAGAGAGACAGCCACCAGTAGCCCGATTCCGGTTGTCACCTTTGCGAATGTGCCAACCGATTCGGCAACGAAGTATCCGCGCCGATAGAGGAAGGACACAAGTATGGGCGATGTGTAGTAACTGAAGCTCCACATTAGATTTAGCTATTAAATGGGAGAAAAGTAACATGGAAAACAATGTAGTTCTGCACGGTCACAAATCGGTGGTAAAGAAAAAAAAAAGAACTAACAGCTGTCAGTATTTGATCTCCATATTTTTCCAACGTGCCCGGTTCGTAGTTGTCCTGTAACGTAACGAAATGAGGAAGAGAAAGTTAAGCAGCAAATGATTTTTACGGAGATGTTTTAATCGCTCAAATACTAACCCGCGATCCATCGTACTCTTTCAACAATCTCGGAGTAAAAATATATTTATGGAATGGCATGTTTTCCACGGTGGCTGTGCCGAACGATGTTTTGGTTAAAGGTGGTGGGCTTTGTTTTGTTGCTGCTTTGTCACTCTTGTTTGGCCGTAAAACGTCGCTAGTGGGACGTATATGCGCACAAAACACAACTTTCTCGCCCGATAAGCACAACGCTGCTGCAAGGATCCACTGGAATGGGTTTATACCAATTATTCGCCACTACGCCACAGAAGCTGGTTTGCCTTGGGGAAAGAGAGCTAGAGAGCTTCGGCTGCTTCCTTGCACCACGGAATTATTCGAGGTTTCGATGTTCGTTGTCTAATAACCAAGCTCATGCATATCCACTCGGTATAATACCACTTATCTAACGTAGCATCATCTCCCCGCTTTGCCGGAGCGACGACACAAAATGTGGAAAAAAGCACACGGATTCAGCCTGCGCAAGGTGTATTGGTGGTTTTTTTTAATATAATTGCTTTTTTTGTAACTTTTTTGTTGTTGTTTTTCATTGCAGATGACGTTTGTAGGGAATGTGACAAGGCAACCAAGGTAAAGATAGATTGATTGACTCGCAACGGAAAGCAATTTGATTATTCTTTTTTCGGTAAATTTCTATGTCACGTACAAAAAAATACAATTTTTTTTGTCTTCTATCTGATCTGTTACTAAAAAAAATACTGATAATGATTACTTTCTACCGATTAGAAAAGTGCCGCTATCACGAACGTTGGACGTGTCTGACGTTAAGTTTCTTCTGTCAAACTGTCAACAATTCAAACAACTACAACCGCCAAAACATAATCGCAACGAGCTGAAGCGTAGCTGGGGTGTATTATTTTAATCGCCGTGAAGTTGGTTTATCCCTTTTGCATTACAACGTTTGGAATTGTAACACTGATTACGACGCTATGGGATCGCTGAGCAGCAAAATTTCTCCATCCAGCGAAAACATACTGGATACGAGCAGCGATTCAAATCCAGATCCCCGTTCGCCTACACTCTTCATCAACAGAAGCCCCATCAGTCAAGAGGTAGGTACAGTAGTCTCACTTTTTGCTTCCTATCTTTTCGCTTTCCAGTGTAATTTATAATATATCGCTTTTATAGCATGCTGGTGTATCGCGTGCATCGATCACAAAAGTGAAAGATCTCACATCGGTACTCGCGGAACCGTCCGCGAACGTTCTCCAGACGCCGTGCAATCTGTTGCCGAAGCGTTTCCAATCCATCGTTGATCCACGTTCGCCCAGCACCTTTAACAGAACTCCGCTAGTCGTGCAACCGGAAGAGATTTCCGATTGCTCTTTGACCAATGTGGTATCATCGCTACAGTACGATGAAAGCACCATCAATGCACCGGACGTGGAGGAACATCTGGATGCATCGTTCAAAGATTGTAACACTCAGCTGCCGGATTTATGCAATCTTCAAATCGAGTACGATGAAACGGCACCGATCATTGATGCACCAAACGCGAAAGAGATGACCATATTCGAGGACGCCGAAGTTATACCCTTCACAGGTAACGATCCCCGTTCCCCTTCGATTGCTATTGCCCGAACGCCAATGGTATTGGTTAAGCATGACGATGGTGATGAGGAGCAAAAGGCAACGAAACAAAACAACGCACTGCAGGTAGCGGATTTGCAAGCACTCGAAGGCGACGCCAAAGCGAAGGTTGAAAAGCAACAGCGCACCCCACAGCAGGACAACTCGGGTCGGGGTGAGCAAACACCGAAAAAGGATAAGTTGACACCAGCGGCTCTAAGGGCGGGCAATCGTACACCGTTGGGATGCATGACCAACATCGGTACGGTATCGAACAACATACGAAAGCTGGCATTGGCTGGACAGATCAAGCAGAGCATTATTGTTGCGGACGAGCAAAAGTTGCTACCCCGCAGCAATGAAATCGCGAACAGTGCGGAAAAACAAATCAATCGTTCGCGCATTCCTAAGCTAAGAATGTCGTAAAGGAGAGCATTTCGTCAATATTTTTAATCATTTCCCGTTCCCCAGGATTTTTCACATTACAAGTTTGAATAAATAAACATCAACGGCCTGGCAGGGCTTGTACCCATAATAACAATGGTGAGTAAGCAAAACTGAATGTGGTGAATGGTGAATCTGAATTCTGTTTATTTTTGTGATTTTTGTGAGCTAAATCAAAACTTCAGGTTACCTACAAGGGGTAATGGAGAAATAGTTCAAGTTGCAATTTAGAGATTTATTTACAGTTTCGCATCAATTTCAACATTTTGAAATTTCCCGTGGGCGTTTTGGCGAATTTCGTGGTGAATTGTCAATAGGGACTTTACTATTCGTTTATTATTTTCACCGGGCTGCGCCGTAACGTCAACGCTCGGTACGCTTGATTCCACGTAAAAACATCACAGTAAGCACCGGCAACAAAAACAGACAACATCGCGGAGTACTATTTTCAGCTCACCGCTCACTCTCCGTTCTGCTTAGCAATATGGCTAATCGTAATCGTAGCAAGTTTGCACCGAAAGAACAAAACGCTTGGAATGTACCGTTGCAATCCAAAAGCGAACCTGCCAGCGGAAAGCCACGGAAATCGTCCACCGGTAGTACCAGCAGCGCCAAGATGGTAACAACGCCGTCCACTACGACGGAATCCAAAATCCCGCTGCCTACGGTGTCGTCAAGCATGCTGAAGAAATCGCAGGACAAGTTTAATCAGGTGCAACGACAGCATGCTGAAACGGCGAAAAAATATGCGACCGAATTCGTGTCGAGCGACGAGGAAGAGCTGGATGAAGCTGGCGGCGGAGAGTCGTATGATCTGGCCACCCGTAACATACTCGGGGACGTGTTGAAGAATTACAACGGCATTGATGCGGACGTGGGCAAAACGCAGGAATATTTGCAAAATCTGCTCGAATCACGCAATGCCGTGTGTTTGATCTGCATCGAGACGGTGAAGCGCGTAGACAGGGTAGGTAGCGACTGCGAATACAACCCCCCTCACAGTGCCGATTGTGTAATGCACTCCAGCCATGGCCATGGTGTGTTCTATTTTCAGATCTGGTCCTGTGGCGCGTGCTTCACGTTCTTTCACCTCATGTGCATCCAGCGTTGGGCTAATGATAGCATGTCGATGAAGCGCATTAACCACGAGCAGCAGGAGGGCTACTACAACAACCGGGGCGAGTACATACCGAAGCCGGCACTCAATGTGCAATGGGACTGCCCGAAATGTCGCCGGGAGTATGCGCCAGGTGAAATACCACGCCACTACGAATGTTTCTGTGGGAAGGAACGGGAACCGGCGGCCCATCCCTGGTTGATACCGCACTCTTGTGGAGAGCTGTGTGAGAAGCAGCTTAACCCAGCGTGTGGTCATACGTGCCGGCTACTGTGTCATCCCGGACCGTGCCCCCCGTGTCCGCAGACGATCAGTGTATCGTGCCGTTGTGGCGTTTCGCCACTAAAAACGATCCGCTGTGCACAGAAAACGTGGACCTGCACCAAAAAGGTGAGTGATGCTCGAAAAACATGATAATTCTATTTAAAATTAAGGTAAAAGACTAGAGGAGGCACTCCAGACGATTTTTTTCCAAAAACTGAAGCAAAACCTGCATTTTGATAATTGCCTGCAAGTAACATAATCGAGGTTTACATCGATTTAGGCGTTTTTTTTGCATAGCGACAAAAACACTTTTCGCCCTGTACCAAAATTAATTTTATTTGTTTTATTTTCTTTTTAGTGTAAACAAACACTTAGCTGCGGAATACACGAATGTGCCACGCAGTGTCACGATCCGGGCAACTGTCCGCCGTGCCAGAATCGTAGCAAGCAGTCGTGTCTATGCGGAGCACAAACCAAAGAGGTCAACTGTCACGAATCACGCTGGCAGTGTGGTAGCGTATGCAATAAATCGCTACCATGTGGTCTACATCAGTGCGAACGCGTCTGTCACGGTGGTCCTTGTGGTGATTGTCCGCTTGGTTTGCCCCGTTCCTGCCCGTGCGGTAAATCGGAAACACGTGCCGCATCCTGTGCCGAGCGGATCGGAACGTGTGGTGATACGTGCGATAAGTTGCTCGCCTGCGGACAACACCGCTGCCCGGAACGATGCCATCAAGGAGCGTGTGGCAACTGTTTGGAACTGGTGCCGAAAGTTTGCCGCTGTGGATCAACGAAAAAGCAGGTCGTCTGCCACCGGGAAGCGATTTGCGAGGGTCGCTGCAAACGGATGCGCACCTGCGGCAAGCATCAGTGCAATCGGAAATGCTGCGATGGGCAGTGTCAGCTATGTGATCGGGTGTGTGGGAAGACGCTGCCCTGCGGGAAGCACAAGTGCAGCTCGATGTGCCATCAGGGTCCGTGCTATCCGTGTAATCAAAAATCGACAGTGAAATGTCGGTAAGTATATGCTTGGTATGCCGTTTGTGTGTGTGTTCTGATACAGTGGTTTTCAGTCTAGATTGGACGTAATATCCTGATCGATCCGACTTTGGATTAAGCGAGAAAAGCAGGATGGTGTGTAGCATGTAGTAATGAAAAACCTGATCTGAAATTCCATTTTACATAATTTTCGATGATTTACGTAATTTTGACGATGAAACTCGTCAAAATCGTATTACTATCAACTTGATTATCTGAGCGTAACTTGATTTCGATCGGGCTTCCTTTACGCTTGGTTTTACGCATTTGAAATCATCCATTTTATTATTAAACTGGACTGATAAAACCAATTTTAAAACATTTTCTGTTTCTTTTTAGCTGTGGTGGCACAGTGGTGGAAGTAGCGTGTGGTCGCGAAAGAAAAACGAACGCACCGAAATGTAAACTACTCTGCCGGGTGGCCTCCAAATGTCATCATCCCAATACACACCTTTGCCACACCGGCGAATGTCCACCGTGTACACAGCCATGCGGCGAGCGGAATGATACGACCAACTGTGAGCATCCGTGCCGGGCCAAGTGTCACGATGCGGTACGGGTGGTGACGCGTGACAAAAACTTCAAGCCCGCCGGTCCATGGGATGTTCCGCAGGAGATTGTCGAAGTGAAAGCTCTGCCACATCCGCCCTGTAGCGAGAAGGTACCGGTGATGTGTCTCGGTGGGCACGAAACGGCCGATTGGCCATGCTCCAATTCGAAACCTTCGTCGTGTGGTAGACCGTGCGATCGATTGTTGAAGTGTGGCGTTCACCGTTGTCCGCTGCCCTGCCACAAGGTAACACATCGGGCCAGCACGACACAGGACTCGCGGTGTGAAGCATGTACCGCCGGATGTACGCTCGCCCGTCCGGATGGATGTGTGCATCCGTGTACGCTGGCCTGCCACAAAGCGCCGTGCAATCCGTGTCTGGTGTCGATCAAGGCGAACTGTTACTGTGGCCTCACGCAGGTGTTTTATAAATGCCACGAGTTTTATCCTTCCGATATAGAGGGTAAGGGTCCGGAAGAGTTGGCAGAGTTGAACGTTAGACGCGAATCCTTTCTTAGCTGTGGTCAGAAGTGTATCAAGAATGTAAGTATTCACAACGTTGTGGACGCTATTGACGAAATTGTCTTACTAAGACTGTTAAGGGTTTTTGTCAATACAAATCTCCCTAAACAGTACCTTAAAAGGCAGATATTCTCAATAGAGGATGACGTGTGTGTAAGTGGTTTTATTAATTTTTATCTCACGTTTTACCGATCCATGGATAGTTCCCTTGCGGGCATCGTTGCTTTTCCATCTGCCATCCCGGACGCTGCCCGAATCCGGAGCTTTGCACGAAAAAGGTAAAAATAAGCTGCAAATGTGCTCATCGAAAGGCGGAAGTGTCGTGCAAGGTGGCGCGCAACAATTCCACGCTCGACTGTGACCAACAGTGTGAAGCAATCCGTGCCCAGAAGCAGGAGGAACAGGAGCGCAAGGAACGGGAAGAGCGAGCCCAACAGGAGCTCGAGAATCAGCGCGAACTGGAAGAGTTTGAGCGCAAGTTTAACAAACGAAAGTACCGCGAAAGGAAACGGCATCAGGTGCAGGAGGAGGCAAAGGGGCGACATTGGGCTGTGTACGTGGTGCCGATTGTGGCTGTGTTGATAGGTGTAGTTTTATATGTTTGGTTTGTGCAATAAATTGTGTGGATTTTGTTTTTGACCTTGTCTTTTCTGTTTGAATGAGGAAGCGTAGTTGCATTAATTTAAATAAAATAAATGGACGATTAGGTATGCCAATCGCATGTGAATTTTATATACAATTTGTAGTTTTTTTATGTTTAGCATGTATTGATTTTTGTACTCAAAAGATCTTACTGTCCGCAGAGGATCCATGTTCTTTTATGAATACCATGAATGAGATTTTCTATTGGTCAAGCAGTTATAAAAGCCGGCTTTCGGACAGGAAAGTTGTTTGCTTACTAATCGAGCATGGTACAAGCTACTTTGAGTCTATTCTTTAAGAAAGCTTAGTGGGGCTTGATGATCCATGATCCGGGAGTTGCGATTCGAGATCGGATGTCCAAGGAGCTGATATCCGGGATCCTAGATTCATGATATTCTGGATCTGAGATATGAGATCCCACCGCGGCTTCTTCCAAGCAGTTGGAACATTTGAGATTCTTCCCGCATTCGTGTATCCACGATACATACATTTGTAGTAGCCAATAAAACCTTCAACTAAAGAGGCACGAGCCTGCTTACCGCAATGTCAGGAGAAGACAGGCGCGCTTTTGAATCTTATACTCCCGAGACATGTTTAATCTACTGCTTTTCTAAGTACGATAAAGTGATAGATTGCAGTTCTACCTATTTTAACCGTCGTAGTATCTTTGCCGTTGACGTTCTTCGTTCATCGAAAACAATCCACAAATTTGGAAAAAAATTCTCAGTATTTCCCAGCAGATACGCAATTATTTAGTGTCTTAATTGAAAATCAAGCTGGATCACATTCTATTCGCTGCTATGGTTATGGAATAATCACAACAATTTTTTCCTAGTTCCTTTGGTAGATGTTGTATTACGGGATGTTGGAAAGTCGTAATGAATCGTCCAGTGTGCGAGTAAAGCAATCATTGATATTACTGTCATCACGAACAAAACTTCGGCACGATTCCTGTAAAGATAACAGCAATGAAAGGGTGAAATAAAAATTGCAAGTTCACACCATCATCGAACTTACTCGTACGCTGTACCACAGATCGTGTACCAGTAGGCTCCTTCGTTGGGTGGCTTGACAACGCAATGGAAATCATAGTACCTTCTGTTGTACGTATCTAGGCATAGATCTGTATTTGCGTAGGAAGTGTTGCTACAGTTACCAATCGGTTGATGTCTTCCGGAAGATACAGCGTTTTGGGGATTAAGCACGATTGCCAATCCCAGATAAAGCAAAAAGTGTCCAACAATGTACCCATTTAAAATGTGATCCACAAATGATTGGCTGCAGGTAGAATGGTAAAACAAGCGATTAATCTACGCTTAAAAATTGTAAGTTTGCAATGCACTTACCCCGATGGACTGCTTCGATTACTTTTTCGATCAAACTTCCAGAAGATCGTCAGCACACATAGGAACACCCCGATTACAATGACTTTTATCGGAATCCCAAGGACCGTGTGTAACGGATAATTAAACGCCAGGAATAAGACCGATCCGAAGGTCAACGAAAGACTGGCAGAACCAATCGTTACCACTAGCTCCGTGCGAAACGGCCCAGATGCCCAACGGTTATGTGTTGCCGGGTCCAACCATTTGCGCATATTGTGGAAAAGGTAAGAAAAGGTAAATGTGGTTACCGCGAAGAACAGTAACAGTGTACAAGGCACCGAGTAGACTCTTTCGCCCAACATCGGTTCCGTTTCGTGCAGCGTCCAATGGAGAAACTTGATACTGATCATGTCGAACGGCAGATCAAACAGTACCACCAACATTCCGACTGCGATGTGTTCGGACCAGCGACACTTGAGCCTTAGTTTTGAAACGGCCCAAAATGCTTGATAGTAGAAAAATGGATCTAGCAAAGGGTGGGGAAAGTGATGAAGATTACCAGTTTTAAAAATCTATTTCGCTGTTGATACTTACAGACGAAAAATATGAAGATAGGAATCTTTTGGCCAAACAGATCGGCCACCGTCGGGCTGAGCCAGATAGTATCACCGTACGGAGAGAAGTACATGCTTCCTTCGATTAACACACCACTGAGGACACTGCCAAACCAAAGGTAAGGCCAACGACCTCCTCGGTGTAGGGCATGTCCCAAGCATAAAAACGCTCCGATGATACAGTAAACTTGACTGACGATGTAACTCGGCTGGAGGGTAAAGAGTTCCACCGGGTTACGCACACTAATCAACCAATCAGGAAAATCCTGTAACATAAAGCAAGAAAATATTTAGTTTAGAAAGAGACTTTTTCCTTACTTTACTTCAGCAATTGCCTGTCGAAACTGCTCGAAGGTCCGTACGTTCCCTAGGGCAACCATTTCTCCGCTGAAGAAGTTGATTAACTGACAACGTTAACAGTGCCAACAAGTTCGTTTATCGCTTGTACCGGTTCTTCCACCAAAACATGTGCCACACACAATTCGATTATCTATAGAAACTGAATGAACCCACACGTACACAAACAAGCGCTAATTGTAAGCATAGACGTGGCAGTATTATTGCAGATGTTAATCTCTTTTCCTATTCTTCGAAGGTCATCAGTACAGGGACACGAAATGATTAATTTAATTATTTATTTGTCTCACTTTATTGATCGCTTTTTTGAAGGTGATCTGTCAGATCGTAAAATTGTTCGTTGGTTTCTTTAAAAATAATTAATAAAATAATTCCATTGGCATTGCTTCTCCCTACTTCGGAGAACATGTGCTACAAGCAAAGAGGCGCGCACTCGTCTAGTTCAGGTGCATTAGTAAGATTAAGCGTATCAGGCGTGTGTTTGTGTGTGGTCGTAGATAAAGTCGAAAAAAATGACTTTTCAAAAAAAAAAAACTAACTCGTTCAAGGCAATACGTGCGCAAAAAGATTATTGTGATGCTTTCTGTTATCGCTGTAGAAGCGTTAATCCTTCTTTGGTTTTTTATAGTACCATGCGGCCAACAGTACGGAGCTGCTCAGCACGGTCGAGATGCCAAAGTTGGCCAGCAACATTTTGTCACCCGAGTCCAACATGATCGTGTAGATGCGTGCTGTGTACCGGAGGATGGAGTACAAAAAAGTTGTTAAGGGAAATACGTTTGCAGAGAATTGCGTTGAAATCTTACTTGAGTTGGTAAACGCCGATATGCCCCACGTGATCAAGCTGACCGATTGCGAATCTTTCGATCGCAAGATGGCGATCAGCTGCATTACCTTGCTGGTGGCTCCCACCGGTGTAGTTAATGGCTACAGGTAGAAAAAATGAATAAATAAATTTTTGAACCAGGCGCTAATTGGTCATACTGGCCACCTACTTACCACAAGCATCATCAGCAGCGAGGAAGGTATAATTGCGGTAGCAAAGCCAATAAACACTGCCAAATAGATGGCAGCCCACTGATAGGCCCGTTTGCCAAGTAACGACTCATAGTGCAGCACGTAGTACACCAGCACGTACTCCTGCACCAGCAGAATCGGATACTCCAGGTAGGACAGGAAGGCATACCCGTTGGTGTAATTGTACAGCATCGTTACGGTGTAACTGCACAGTTCCATTAGCAGCCCGTTCACGCTCAAACCCTTGGCAGACTGCAGCTGCCGGACGGTTTGTATCTGTGGCACCTTCGACACGAGACATGATGCGATGGTAACGATCGACAGTACATCCGCTATTACGTACAGCAGTCCACTTTCGTCCAGCAGTCCCATTTCAAACACTTTTCACTGGGAGGCACAACAAACCCTAAAGTGAACTGACGCTGGTGTTCTCTTCCTGCGCTGAATCAGTGGTCGTCGATAATTGGATGCCTTCCCTTCACATTACCTGCGCGTGCATAGTGAGACCCAAAAAAATTTGCTATTATTATGGTGTTACATCCTAAAAATAGAGAACAAAATTCAACCCGTGTGATCCGTTGTGACGAGAGCGACACAACGTTTTTGAGGCACGCAATTGATGGGTCGGAGGCACTCCCAACCGGGACGTGCTGCATTTTCAACTCGCCCCAAACAACGTATACACACCTTAACAATGGGAATCATCACGATAAACTGATATTGTTCCTCCGGTGTCCTACGCCGAGTCCGGAAGCCTTGCTTGGGTATGAGTTTTCGAAGAATCTTCGATGGTCTCAGTCGACCACACCAAAAGCTCCGAACCACACAGCGTTTCGCCCTTCACTAACAGCTATTGACCGCTCGGCATTTTTACGCGATAACCGACGACACCGGGGATGATGCGCGTAACAGCGGGAATGGCGATAGAAAATAGGGGATGAAAAACAGACAGGAACAACATCACCACCACCACCACCCGGTACGACAGCTGTTCACGGTCAGTTTGGTGCAGTGCCGTTACCAATACTACACCAGCACGCATCGTGAATATGTTTGCTTTGTTTACAATTGGTGCAAATGCATGGACTGCTGCGGCTATTATCTTGACAGTTGACTGGGATGTGCCTTCGTGTGCGTGTGTGTGTGCGCATGATGTGAGCATGCGCAAGCATGAGCATAAATCGCATTCTGATTTGAAATCAACAAACAAATCAGTACATTTTAGTGATGATGTGCAGAGATTTTTGGTGATTTTGTTACCCATACAGGAGACCAAATGTTTGTTTGTTGTTTCTAATATCCTTACCATATTTGGGACACCTATTTAATACTGATGGATTTCAATTACTTCTCCTCATCACTCGTCCTAATCAGAATATCTTTCAGAACAGATGTGGACTGAGTGACCGTGTAGAGCCCTCGACTCGAAAGGGAGCTCGCGCGAACTGAAACCCATCATATGGTATGGTGTGGGTTTGAATCCTTATAGAAAGGATTACTAGCCCCAGTCAATTTTTATCGGTGATTTAATACTTCCAAGTTTCACTGATATATCTTATTCCTTTTGTGACGCATTTGGCATCGCAAAAAATGTAGTAATTAAAAGAAAATTTGAAAACAACAAAGGACTACAGTATAAGGAAAGGTCCAAATCGTGCCTACGGAGACGTTCACTTGTTTGTGAATTATTTGTCAACAGTTAAATAAGTTAAAGTACATTACTAAATAAACTGATGTCCTATAAGCGTGCGAATAACCTTTTTTTTCGGATATATTTTAGCTTATCACAACGAGATAAGAAAAATGAAAAAGAAACAGTTCACATTTCATTTACATTTTCTGCTAAGGGCTTCTTGTTGTTATTGAATTTCTTTTTCTTTTTGTATTCGTTCTGCGCGCGTATTTGTGTTTGTTTTGTGTGTATGTGTTACTTGGAATACGTGTTTCGGTTTTTAGCTACGATAATAACTAAAGCACATTTCACAACTTCTCTTCCCTCTTTTCGTAATAGAATTTCCCCCCTCATTTTTTCTCTCTACCGGTAGAACAGAAAACAGAGAAACAATTAAAAAAAACACATTAAAAGTGGGAAAACACCTACCGCATACATTGTACATACATCGCACAAAACGTAATAGAAAGAAAGACCGAAAGAGATCGGTTTTCAAATTAACTAAAATATTACACATTAAACATTTGTTTGTTTAATTAAATAGGAGCAAAGAGAAAAAGAAACACATAAACATACGAAAAAAAAACCGAAGTGGTAAGAAAAACTTTGAATTCCAATAACCGAAAATAATATTAAGATGATAAAGGGAACAAAACAGTGAAAAATAACATTTAGTAAAAATTCGTTCTACATTTTCCTGTGACAGTCCTGTCAACTTTGAACGGGAGAGTGAGCGAGTGGGTGAGTGAGAAAACAGATAGAGATAGAGATAAGTTAAGCTGAAACTAAGAAGGTTTCATTCCCACACCTCAAAGTTTGCTACTTGCTAATTCTTCTTCTCTCCTCTCTTTTACTTGTACCCTGCCCCCCCCCCCCTCCCCCTATCAATCCTTGTCGACTCTTTTAGGGGGTTGTTTTGCGCGGCGGCTAATTCTCTCATTTGTATCGGTTTTACAACGACTACTACTACCATTATCGCTATTATCGCTATCTGACCACGTGTCCTTACGCACTAGAATTAATATTTTTGTTTGTTTTCTTTTGTTTCGTTTCCCCCCATGCTTGATTGTGGTGAGATGGGTGGCTAGCGGTTGGTATATTTGTATGTTAGCAGTGCATTGTTTTTGCTATCCTTGATGAATCCTTTCCTCCAATACCTGTCCAACCCCAACCAAAAATCCTCTAGTTATTAGATATTGCCTTCAAACAACAAACACTCGAACCATATTTCTGGCAGGGCGCAATGCAACGGTTGTACACCCCGGATTTTGTTACTGTCGTTGACTACACTACGAACTAACGTTTTACATAAAAAATAAAGCATATTATCAACGAATTGTTGCTGTGGTTGTTGTTACCTTCTTGCTATCATGAGTGTTATTCTCTTTTCCCACCGTTTTTTTGTTTTTGTTTTTTACGATCCGTGTTGTCTGGTTTGTTTTGGTGTGTAAATTACAAGCAGTCCGTTTAAAGTTTCAAGCCACACGGGGGGGTGGTATGTTACGCAATAAATAGTTTAAAAATCGCTCGTTTGTATGCAGCAATCCAATTTCTTAGCTTATCCTTCACACGTACAGCAATGTTTGTGGTGTTCAACCAGAGGAAGGGACAACAATAGACGGGAAGACAATGATAAATAACGAGCAAAACAATTTTTGTCTTAAATTTTATCAAAAACACACACTAACGACGCTTGGCAGCAGAAAAAGAACAGAAAAACCATCGTTGATTAAAGGAAACAAACACACAAAGTACTACGTAAAACGTAAAAACAGATAATAGAAACAGAGATCAACAGAAATCAACGACCTTGTATTACGCACACACATACACAGTTTTAACAAGTACCATAGCAATCGAAACACACAACACACAACACTGAGCGGATGTGAATAGAATAAAAAAAAACGATAGAGTAAAAATATTGATAAAATAATCGCGCCAACGCGCTTGAAACTGGTTGTATCTCTAGCAAGAGAATAGTACGGTTTTGATGGATAAAATTGTTTGCTTGCGGGATCCTCCTCACAGCAGAGGGGAACAATCCAATCGGCATTGTATAAGTGTGTTTTGAATGGAAAAACAATTTCCTTCCATTTTGTGCACACGCTATTGTACATGTTTTTTTTTCGATATCTTTTCTTAATCACTGCATATTAACAATTTTTAAACCATTTAAAGAACCACACCCCCCGAGTTCTAATTACCGATAACACACACACGCAATCACGCAGTTGCCCCATAGTGGAACGGGAAACCATAGAGTAGTGTATCAGAGCAGAAGGCTTGAAATGGTTCCGCACGCGTGTTGAAAAATCGTACTTTACCGTAAAGGTATCTCTCCTAGCAGGATTTCTGCATGTGTGTGTTTGTGTGAGTAAAGAACAGTTTTTTTTTTCAGGGAAAGGTTTGTTGAAACTGATGGCTTAAAAGTAATCTAAGCGCAGTGTTGTAGCGTAGCGCAGAAACAGCAGCTGAGTGTGGTGGTAGGCGTTGTGTGTGTGTAGAAGTAGTAGAAGTCATCTTAAAAATTATGAGCATTTCAAGCAGGCACCTTCTACGTCGAAATCGAGTACCATCAGTTTGGTTTCCTCCGTACCATTGCGTGAGCCAACGGCACAGATTAGCTTTGTATCGTTTGCACTGGAAGGAGAAGGAAAGCATGTTTAATATTATGTATTTATGACTACAAAAAAGAGACCCGTTAAGTCTTACCGTATACGCCATACAACGCCACCGGAACCGCCAGATTCTAGGGCCACTAGATTGCGGATAAATTCGCCCGTCTTGACATCCCACAGCTTCACCGTGCCATCGTCCGAGCTGGTGATGACGAAGCGCGAATTGAACTGCAGACATGTTACGGCGGATTGGTGTTTGTTTGGTCCTGTGAAAGAAAAACAGTCGATTAAAAATAATTATTTAATTTTTTATTTATGCCACATAATTTAACACTTTTTCAGAAACCCAATTTATTTTTGGTTTTTCCTATCGATTTTTTATTTAGTTTTGGTATGCTAGAACTAAGTGTCAAACATCCTCGAAATTATTTACAATTGAATATGACGGTCCAGTGCCGTATTGTCGAAACATCCTCGAAATGAGAACAACAATATTTGTGTGCACGATAAAAAAAACCATAGGAAAATGGCAAAAATTGTTGGAATACCCTGTACCTGATAAAACGTATGATTTTAGAAATAATTCTCGAAAGTGTCAATCAACTTCGCAAAACCCTACGTATAATTTATTAGGAGAATATATTGCGTTCGTACCTGAAAGTGTCTGCAGACATTGACCGGTAATGATGTCCCAAACCTTTACGGTGGAATCGGCATTACCGGACACGAGAATGTTCTGTCGCAGCTCCATGCCCGATGTGAGGCTCTGGTGTCCCATGAGCGCATGTTTACAGGAACCCGTTTCGGCATCCCACACGCGTATCGATGTATCCAGCGAACCGGAAACAACATGAATACCGTCAAACTGGAGGAAAGAAATGTGAAACAGAACGAGTTAGATATGTGACACGGAATCAAATACAAAAATCAGCCTATGTTTGTGCTTACCTGCAATGAATAGACACGGTTCGTGTGTCCCTGCAATGTATGCAGACATTCCTGACGCTCGGGGTTCCACACCTTCACCATGTAGTCGTACGCACCGGACACTATCAGCTTACCATCGTACTGCACACAGCGGACGGCAGCCAGATGGCCAACCAGCATGTGTAAGCAAGTGCCCAAGTTCACATCCCAGACGCGTAAAGTAGCGTCACGCGAACCACTGACGACTCTGTTCGGATGGTAAATAAAATATTTTAATCGATTAAATCAGCTTTCTTCTTACTAAGGAACGTCAGCTAGGAAGATTCCCTCAACTCACTTGCTGCCATGTAGGTGCATACAGCGCACGGTCGACGTGTGACCGTGGAGTATGTGCATGCACTGTCCCGTGTCGGCCTTCCAGACGCGCAGGGTACGATCCGTACTGCCGGAGATGATGATGTTGCCCGACATTTGTGACGACCACACACCGCCCGTATGACCAGTAAGCGTTCGAAGGCACTATTGAAAGCAAAAGGCAGTACGAAATCATTAATATAAATCAAACACCACAAAAACACCGCTTCCATGTCCGTACCTTCCCCGTAATGGCGGACCAAACTTTGAGCGTATTGTCGTCCGACCCGGACACGATACGATTGCCGCAAAATTGAAGGCACGTAATGACATGATCGTCATGGCCCTTCAGCACCTTCGCCGTACGGATTGGGCGCGAGCGCCAATTCATTTCGATGATGTGCTGGCGCATGTATGCCGCCTTCCAGGGCGACGATATCGGTGGCATGTTGCCGGTACGACCCCGCTTCGGACGATCCGTCGATGGTTCGATACCGATACCGCTCTCTTTGCACTTTTCCTTCCACAGCAGATTGTCGTCCGCCAGGAAGCGCCAGCTGCGACAGGTTTGGGCGGCCCGGAGCAGATCCTTCGGCTCCAGGTAGGACAGTACCTGCAGTGCTAGCTCCTTTGGCAGCAGTGAGATAAAGTCTCGCTGGAACTGGGGTTCAATCACCTTCATCATGTGGCGCACCTGGGTCGGTTCGCAGTGTTCGATCAGTCGATCCACAGCTAGCAAGCGTTCAACGTGCGTCCATCGCTACGGAAGAAAGATAGGGAGAAAAAACAGATCATAGTAAGCATTGCAAGTAATCAGGACTAGGGAGGCGCACACTGAGTAAGCGTGAATTTCTCACTACATAAAGAGTCACTCACTCATTCCCCCATGAGCATAATCTCACTTCTCACTATAATGAGAAGTAAGATTTTGTTCATAAGGATCTTTTCTCATTATTCTCACTAGGGCCGACTAATGACTCTCTCGCTCACTCTTTTTTGGCTGATACTCACTCACTCTCTCACTCATTCAATTTGTTTGCGAAATAACTTAGGAGGATGCATAGGGTCCAAGGAAAGTGCTTTTTCACCTCATGGTATTACTTTGCATACAGAGTGAGCAAAAATAGTGAGAAAAACATGCTCATAATAGTGAGAAGTGAGATTTTGTTACATGGAGTGTGAGTGAATGAGTGAGGATAAACCGAAAAGAGTTAGTGAGTAACTTATTGTAGTGCATTACTTTTTTATGAATCTTTAAAGAGTGAGAGAATGCTTCAAAATCTCTTTACCAACAAGTGTTACTAACCTGGAATTGCATCAACCATTCATTTAGCTCTGGAGGAGGATTATCTTTGGTCGGAATAATGGTTCTTGGTGTCTTGCGTTCGCCCAATGTGGATGATGTAGGTGTAGTTGTGATCTGTAATTTAAAGACAATTTTCGTCAAAACTCTCTCCACAGAGCGCTATATCTCTAGTGTATTCTTACATTCATTGGGCTTCGAAGGGATGATCGCGGCGTGGTCAATACACCGCCATTAGACAATGAAGTCACACCGTTTGATGCTGCCGGTGTCGTTGGCGCCGCAGCCGCTGCTGCTGACCCAGGCGATCCACCATTAACCGAACCTGTACTGCTAGTACCAGTCGCCGTAACAGTCGATCCATCCAGTGCCAACCGTTTGCGGCTGCTGTAGTTCAACGATTCGGTCGACGGGCTGCTATTATCTCCTCCGTATAGTATAGTTCGATTTTCCGTCAACTTCCGCTTCCGATGAAGCCGTGGTGTTTGCGCATCGTGTAACAGATCGTCCGATATCGTGTCCAGGTGCGTATAGCTCGAAAGATCAACGTCACGCGATGGTAATTCATCCTCACTGCTAGCAAACCCATCCTCGTCTGTATAATCGCGGCAGGTACACACCTCCTCATCCGTTCCCTCCTCACAGTCCGCCCAATCCTCTTCGTCGATCTCCGGTTCGCTGGATTCGGGCGAGTTGGAGGTGTTTGTGCTGGCATCACGCTGCTGATGGAAGGAAGCTACCACAACTTCCGGCACAACGGGGTTGGCCGCGTCCCTTGTGGCGGGTCCAGCCGGAACCGACCCATTGACCGTTACCACACGTGAAGATGAGGAGGATGTAGAGGATGCGGCGGCGATCGTTCCCTCACCGGTTCCAGCTGCTCGATGGTGATGAAACTGTCGTCGATGGTGATGTTGAGAGTTTTGCTGAGGCTGCTGCTGCTGATGTGTTGGTGACCCACTGGGTCGAGGTTTCGATTCCACCTCTTCCACCTTCGGCACAATGCTACCGTTGGCGGAGGTTGATGGAAGCAACTCTTTGCTTCCCTCGTCCTTGGGAAAAGCACAGCTGAAGGATAGCTTGCCGGATGTTCCGACCGGTTCCTCCTTGAAGGCTCTTCCCCCGGAACAGCTGGAAGGCGCCACCGTGGAAGAATGTTCCGACGAAACTGTTTTCATTGCTTTAGAATCCACTTCGTCGTCGTGATTTTCTTCCTCCTCCTCCTCTTCATCCTCCACATCGTCATCTTCCTCGCACAAAGGCTTACTACTATCCGCCGGTTCGCTTTTGATGGTGGCACTAGTCTCTTCGTGAGAAGACGAAACGGATGAGGAAGCCGAATGAGATGCAGTCGGTGGCAAACCGGCCGTGGAACAAATGTGCATCGACACATCCTCGTTGTGCTGTGCCGTCGTTGTCTGTGAATGGGCCGGCGAAGAGGAGGACGAGTACGATGCCGTCGATGAGGTGGAGGAGCAAGGATCGTCGTGATGCGTGTCAGGTTCGTCCTTCGTCTGCACATCGGGCACGATGAGTGTGGTTTCTTCTACCGCAGTAGTGCCAGCCACACCAAACAGGGACCGATCCGAGGAAACGCTATCGTTTGAGTTTGCATTCAAAAAGGCATCGGCAAGCTCCGGTTTACATTCCTTTGCAATCGGTTTCGCATCTGCGGACGTGTCGTTCGACGAGCAGGAGGAAGAAGCCGACAAGGAGTTGGAGGAGGTTGCAAAGGAGGACGCAATTGGTGACGTCTTGGTGCTGCTGGTGGAGCCTCCTCCGCCTCCGGTACAGTGCTCCAGCTCTTCAAACTTCATGTCGTTCCATTTAGCTAGACTAGCGGAGAGGGCCATCGTAAGCTCGTAAACGGCGTACCTGGTTGTACAATTGTTCTCGGTTTCCCTATTATAACTACTACTAAAGCTATCGCTACCAGTGTTGCTTACGTGCGGCTTACCGCTAACTTTTTTACCCTCCCGATGGTGTTGTTTCTTGTGCTGATGATGATGATGATGATGATGCTTCTTGTGCTGATATCTACTGCTCGTTGGCGTGGTTGTGTGCTGTGCTGGCGCTCTCGTATTTAATGCCGTGCACGTCGCCACCGATGTAGAAGAGGAGGAGGAGGATGAGGAGCAGGAAGAAGATGTTGCACCAGGAATTTCGACAGCTGGTTTAGAGGACGCGTCTGGCGCCGACGCTTCTGTGCAGGATCCGTTCTCCGATGATGGTTGCGGGTCTGACGGTTGCGTTTCGGTGCGCTCGTTCGACATGGGACGGGGATGTGTGTTATTTAAAAATTCTAAATTCAGTCTATCGCCAGATATCAGTGATCTGTTTCTTATCAAAAAACCACCCTCCTGCTCGAAATCGCGTCGTTCGATCGCGTCCATCGATTGCACATCGTCCAGTAGCAGTTCTTCATCTTCCTCGTCGGCGGCGGCGGCGGCAGCAACAGCGTCGACCCTGGCGTTGGCCATGGCCGCATTCTGTTGCTCCTCTTGCTGTGGATGTTCCAGACGATCTTCGATGATTTGCTCAACCAAGCTGAACATCACTTTCTTCGGCTCTTCATGCTGCGGATGTTCCAGACGATCCTTGATGATGTGCTCAACCACATTGAATGAAACTTTATTCGGTTTTATCGCGCTCAGTTCCACATCCTTTGAGCAGGAAGGACTCAAACTGGACTGGCAATTCTGTCTACCCTCCTCCTCCTCCTCCTGCTCATGCACATCGTCATCGTCATCCTTCAGTTTCCCGCAACAGGTGATGCTGAGATTTTTTATCTCACTCAGACTTGCCTGAGCATCGCTATCGACCATCGTGCTGTGATCGGGGCCATCGAAGCAGTCTCCGTTCGATTTTCTCCTTTCATCCTCATGCTCCTCGTAGTCCTCGTCCTCCTCGTCGTCGTTCTCATCGTCCGCCGAGAAGAATTCATCGCTGAGGCGCTTTGGTTTAACTGCGGCAAGCTTTTCGCTGATGGTCGTCAGCTTACTGCCGATACCACCATCATCACCCTCACCGGTGCACTCCAGTTTTACCACACCATCGTTGCTGCCCGTTTCGTCCACCCGTTCCATTGCAGGCGTTTCCAGCAGGATCGGACAATCCAACTGCTTCCGATCCACCGGCTCATCGTCGTGTCGCAGGCTACCATCGATATCATCGCTACCATTACTATCCATGCGTAGCAAGTGATGGTGTTGCTGCGTCCGATCGCTTTCTACGGCGGCGATGGTGGACGAAAACAACCGGTACGGCTTCTTCTTTACGCCATCGCTGTCATCCCCGGCCACTGACAGTGGTGTCACACCACTGCTTGGGGTGTTGGTCGAACGATGATCGCAAGCTGTTGTCCTCGGTGTACTGGTCCCATCGGTGCTACCGTCCTGCTCCAACACGTCGTTGTCATCGTCGACGGTTTTGATGATCGTTGCGCTGGTTGTTGCCGCAGTTATTGCTACCGCAACGCACGTCGTGGGTGATTTGATACAGCTGCTCAGAGGGCTCCGGCTGGCCGGGTGGCTAGCGTCATGGGAGATGGCGGGTTGTTCTTGTTGTTGCTGCTTTCTGTCTTCAATGCTCACGGTACATTGTTCTGCCATTCTTCGGCACGACGACAAGGGCAACGGAACGCGTTCGCATGCACTGTGTGGTTGGCGTACTATGGGCTAAAAAGATAAAGGAGACACACAAAATAGCTTCGTTAGTTTTGGTGGTCAATACGGTTAATTAATCGACAGGATTGTTTTATTTTACTAGACACACTTAAGCCAGTTCACAATGAAATCAATCTAAAAAAGGTGTTTTTTCAGCAATAACTATCCAACAATTAAGGGCAAATCGATATAAATTCCGGAAATTTTACAAATAAATAGGTATTTTTACTGCTCAACGTTTACATAGGCAGAGTAGAATAATTATGTAAAAAGCATTCTATAGGAAAAATGAAATTCCATTGCAGGACAGTTAGCAGGACAGCCTAATTATTGCTGTCTGCTAAAAATTATGCTCGCTTTTTTACAGCTCTTCCATGAAGTTCAGTTGATGATTCATCTAGGCTACAAAATAATCGAATGCAGCCCTAGGCAGTAGAGGCAGCTTGTTCAATACGTTTGTCCGATTATCGGTTCAGAATGATGGGCGGATGGAAGATACAACTTTCTCCACTTCGTTCTTGGCTGCAATTGAAGGGTCAAAGAACACTTTTGTCACAATCTGTCCCCCATTAGGCATAAAACTCGTTGCGGTTAGAATTGCCCGCAGAAATTGCCAAGAAAGATCTTCAACTTTACTCCAATACATTGTTCAAACAATTGAAAATTATTCAATTGTTTGAACTGCTTCAAATATAGTTTGCAAGTACACATCAGATGCACAAAATTGTTGGACGAATTGGTCTGAGGTTTATCTCAGATCTAATATGCGCCTTCAAGCGCTTTCATTCCAAACCGATACGCATCAGCATCAAACCGTATCTAAACCGTTTTCCCGCACGCTATCAAGGATTTACTTTCGTGCTGCGGATACAAACAATGTTTGGGTAGCCAGAAACGATAGGTCAAGTCTTCCACCAGGTTTCAGTGGCAATGAGCGGGAAGAAAGTAGTATGTGCTTTTCAGCAACTAGACTCAGCAGATTTCAGCAACAACTCAAGGGGAACGTGAGAGGTGGAACAGAGCACATAAAAGGGCTGTGGAGCATATCTGTACGCATTGCCACCACGGGTGCTACTGTTGCTGCTGACACAGTGGTAAGGAGCCGCTCGCAGAGTTCTGCACAATTTTCGAAGGCATCAGCGCTTTTGATGCTACGATATGTGCAACATCATCAAACCTCGTCATCACACGCTTCATCATCATCATCAGAATCAGCAGTGGTGGTGGTGTTGGTGGTGCATCGGATGTAGTTAAAAAACGTGGTCTAAAATTAAACTCAGAACAGAACCTCGCCGCAGCACTACACTACGTCAAATGGCTGATTTGGTGTTGTGTGCCTGACCGCGTGGAGGTCAAAAGAAAGGCGGAAAAAGAAGCTACAATCAGTAAGCAAACAGGTTGCAGTGGGCCCACAGGCATTCACATATGGGAAGAGTCGCAACAAACCCTAAGAGAGCAGAGAAAAAAAAAACGATTGAAACCTTAGGCACAAAAAATAAACCATAATAAAACAAAAGAACAACAACACTATCACACAAATACACACACTCCGCACGACGTCATCGCCATTTGGAGACGCATTTGTGTGTTGCGCGCTGGCTGGCTGGCCCGCGACCCACCCAACATACACGCATCTTTTGCCACCCTGGCGCGTTTATTAATGCGTAGTTGATGTTATTCCTTTGTGAAGGGTAGTTGCAAGAATCGTGTGCCGTGGGGAGACGTTACAGGGTGACAATCATTGACCACGTGATATTATGCGTGGTTCGAGACGACGGAGTTATAAGCAGAGAAGGAGCTTTGATGTCTTTTTTGTATTGCAAAAAAAAAAATGTTTGATTGACAAGCCTTGTCCTTGTGCTTGGTCTAGCAAATATTATATCGATCAAAATTCGATCAAAACTTTGCGATCCAGTGTCCCCTGAAACTACGACCGATATAAAGAATGCCACTTTTGTCCAAAAGCCTAGTCCAAAAACAAAAAGGCGATCCGACATGTAGTTACCCTTTTTGCACGTTTTAATAAAGTCGTTCGTAATCACCTCTCTCCCAAGGATAGCAAGCAGGAGGGGCAAGTTCTGTGGGGGTTTTTTTTTTTGTTGGTATGTCCTCCGTATGTCCATTGCATTGCACGCTGATTATCATCAGGAAAAACGAGTTTAAATTCTTCTTCTTCACATAACCCGGTCGTTTTTCTGGTTTTAATTAATACCGCATAGCTGGGGCTGCTGGGAGCTAGAGCTCTGCCTGCGTCGTGCACCATTTTATGCTGTACTTCAGCAGCAAGTAGTAAAGAGAGAAAAAATGTTTTACATAAAAGAAATCGAGAACAGTCGATTTAAGAAGAGAAGCCTAAAACTGCACCAACCGCAACCAACCACAAACATTCGTCTCGTATTTCGTCTACCAACAAGCAAAAAAGACGAAATCGGATTCGATTCGGTTCTCTAATGTCGTCAAAGTCGCCACAAAGGGTGGTTGTCCATCGTCAGACCCAAGCCATCAATTTGGTGGATTCGATTTTTTCCTGTTTGAATCACACATACACACGGACACACACATAAACTGGTGTTTTGTTTTAAATACCGTTTTCCTTATCGGTTACTCATATTTGATTTTTTGCTTTCTAAAATTCCAAGAAACAGAAAAACAAACCACAGCTACTGAATTAAAACATTAATAACGTTACGGATCTAACGCACACAAACTGGGTAACCTTGAAGAGTTGAGCGCGAGGGTTCACTGATTTTAGGGAACTTTATTTCGTATGGAAAAAAATGCATGAACTTACAGAGCACCCCTCTAGGCGAATATGGCGCGGATGGCGAGTGCAATCAATTTACCCGATCGCATACTGCATATGCAAAACGATGTCAGCAGACCAGCTCGAAAAGCATTGACTAAAAAAAAGGGTGTAATTATCCTCCTGAAAAATGCATAACAACGCAATGCACCACCACCATTAAAAGCGGGGTCGATCGGTAATGATTATGGTGCGTGTGAGATGGCCACATCGATCGAACACACCGCCCGGCTAGAGCAACCTGTGCGCCCCGCTCGACAAGAGACATCCGGAGCGAACGAAACCGTTTCTACGACAAAAGCAGGAGAAAGGTTATTGTCGTCCCAGCTGATTGGGTGTAAGGAAGGGAAGAAATCTTGCGCACCCGGATGGCACATAAAGCAGCCAGCAGCAGCCACTGCTCGACAGCTGCCGTGCCCAGAGCCCAGACACGCACAGCTGATGCGTCGGGCTGCTGGAGGATGCTGCCCGCCAAATGCCAAGATGCAGCCGCGTGTGACTGAGCAAATTCAACAGCAAAGAAGACAAATTGTTCCACCACACATTGCACCGGATGTACGGGGCTCTCACTCTTTCCCTCTGTCTTCCTGGGATGCGATTTTTTTTTTTTGCTTTAATTTTCTTCCTTAAATTTATCCTTTAGCCCTTCATCTTCTTGGTAGGGCAAAATGAAAAGAAAGAGAGGTAGGGCAAAAAAAAAAAATGGAAAGAAAAAAAAGGAAAGCGGCTGCGGCCCGCACAACGGCGACAACGACGGATGAACAATCGCGCAGGTTAAAATGTGCGAAGGAATTTTATGCACAGCAGCATAGCATTTTTTTTCGTACCTTTTTGTTGGTTTGGTTTGGTCCGTTGCAAATGAGCGACTTCCTCTTGTGGCGGGAGGAAGGAATCATGCTGGCCCACCAGAGGATAATAGAGTCCTCCGCCACGTTTGCAGGAGGTTTACCTTTCTGCAGTTTGCTTTCCTTCCGGAGCCAGGTGCATGGAGATGGATTTTAGGATCGCACATGATTTACGGTTTGAGGTTCCCGTTGAGGATTCCAAATGTGTTGGCATTTGGATCTCTCATCGGTACGGAATAATAATCGTCGTTCGGTTTTCTGGTGCACCGCACACACACACACACACCATACAAACATCGGGTCATTGGCTTATGTAAATACAACACACAAATCCTGAGCGGATGATGAGCCAGACCCGTGCATCAAAGCACCTGTTTTTGGGGTGGAAAACATAATCGAAGCTGCTTGTGTGTGCGTGTGCATGAAGCTCTGATCTTTTCGGTCAGTCGACGAAACCACCCCAACCAAAACCACACCATCTGTCGTAAAGAAAGGCAAAGGCATAGTGCGTTTCGTGCTCCAATACAATACAACATGGCGCAGAGCGCCAGAGCCACAGGAGGGTGGATAAGAAAAAGCCTCTCCCCCAACACAAAAAAAGAGATGAACGACGGGCCAAAAACGTGAGTAAAGTGGATCATCATCATCTGTTTAATTTTTTTTTTCCTCACTGTTTTACTTGAAAGGTTTCTGTCGGTGGTTCTCTTGCGAGTGTCGAGAAGATGTTGGGCGAACAGAGGAGATTTTCAGAATTTTCCATTCCGCACTATTTAAAGGCAACATATTTTTACAACGAATGAATGGATAGGAAGGTACACAACCACACGGCAAGAAAAATGCACACCAGCCGAAAAGTCGGCTTCCTTCCTTCCACTTTTTTTTTCACTAAGCTTATCATGCAAATGCGGATAATCGGCTTACGCGGCGTGTGGGTAATACATACTACGGGCGGTTGCAATGGTGTAGTAGTAGCCACCGTCGGCGGTGCCTTTTTATGTGTGAAACCACTTTTCGTGGAACGATGGACATTATGAATGTGTGAGGATCAAAAGGCAATACGCGCGATTAAAAGCAACATCTATCAAAAGCCGATGGAGTAGGAGATTATTATGAATAAAAAATGTTGTAACATAAACCCCTTGTTGAGCAGTACACTGCTCGCGAGAAAGGGAGAAATATTTAATATTCTAAAAATTATTTTAAAAAATTTAGTTCTACACTTTAGCGACAGGCCGCGGCCACTCAAACGCAGATTCTCTCAGGCTTTTTTGTATGATGCTTTCGCCTATATTTTTCCTTTTGATAGGATCTTTTGTAGGATGGTAAGAAATACTTCAAGTACCGTTCTAAAAGTACTTAAAGTACACTTTAATATAATTCCGGTCGCTAAATGCTAGAGATAAAAAACCTTTTAGCAACCGGATCAAATACATTGTTAGTGTTTTGGATGATCAAAATTGTTTTGTCGTGAAAATATTTTACACAAAAATTACTTTTATCCTCAAAAAAAAGACATTTTTCTTTATTTTGGATAATTATTGCTACGCACAATTGTTTGCCTTTTGTTTCCCAATTGTTTTATTCTTTACCGAATTGTTTTGCCGATTTCTTAATCGATACAATGGAACGTTTGCATCACTTAGTGAAATTTTTCAAATCTATAGAGGAATACGTGGGCTGCTAGATATATTTCTGTCCTAGGCCACAAAAAGTGTGGCTAGATGTTATCTGATATTTTTATTCGAAAGTTTGACATTTTGGAGCATAATCACACTAATAACGTTTTGACATGACATGAACAAATCAGTTATGAAAAAAAGGAATTGACCCGTGAACATTTTCGTGCAATCATTTTTCACAATTTTCGAAGTCGACTATCAAGACAAAACTGCTATTATGATCTCAAATCTTTGTATGGTGATGAAGCACCATCCTATATCACTGTTAAAAACAGCTAATCGGAGCCAACGCTCGCTCAAAGATTAATTTCGAGGAGATCGTCCAAAAACGGCCGTTGTGTCTGAGAACATTGATACCGTTAAAGATCTAATTGCATAAGATCGTCATGTGACATACCGTGAGATAGAGGCATCTTTGGGCATTTCCTCCATCGGTATAAACACTCTTTTGCACAAACACCTAACCCTAAAAAAATTTGATGTCGTTTGATCCCGCACATGTCGACAATCGCTCAAAAAAAGGCTCGTGTCGATTGGTGCAAGGAAATGTTGAAAAATTACGATCATGGTGCTTCAAAAGATGTTGATAAGATCGTCACAGGTGACGAATCATGGATCTAAGCGTACCGTGCCGTGTGGGTCTTCAACCTCGAGTAAAATCCAACGAATGTTATCCGTGGAACAAGCACATCGGATCAGATGGTCGCCTGTTTCTCCGCCAAAACTGGGCATGTAGCGACTGTTCCGCTTGAAGAACGTAGGACGATCAATTCTGAATGGTACACCACAATTTGTTTGCCAAAAGTCTTCGGAAAAATTCGAAAAATGGACAGCAGAAGACGGATCATTCTTCACCATGACAATGCGAGCTCTCACACATCGGCTCAAACCATCGCTTATTTGACCGGCCGGTGGTCAAAGATTTTTGTCCCCAGAAGAGCCTGTTGAAGCGTCCAAAAACCACGTTATGGAGGTATGTCAAATCATAGTAGAAACAGTTCTACGACAATTGGTTTGAGCGCATGTTTGAGCGCATGCAAAAAGTGTATGAATCATGCTGGAGACCACTTTGAAAAGGAATAAAGCAACTTTTGATGGTAAATCATTGCATTTTCATTATTGGGCCAAAAATATAAACAGCAGTCTACGTATTGCAATCATACAGTGGAATCTTGCATTCATTGAGGGGAGATCGATCGTGGACCTTTGCAATCAACAATCGAATTTCCGTCGAGTCGAGTTTTGAGCTCCCCTGTTAAACTGGCAAAATGAAAAATACCAACCAATAGTTTGTTTGCATTACCACGCGCTGTGAACGAGCACTGACAATATCAGGTTCTAGAGAATATGCCGCCTTCAGCTTATGCACACGAAGAGGAGACAACTTATAGATCCATTGATCCGGACATCCGGGTGGATCAGAGTTGTAAAATCGAGGAGCAGCGCCTAAAGGCCACTCCACGAGAGATTTCTAAATCAAAATTTCAGGTTTTTATGAATGTTTGTCCAAACGTTGGAGCAATCAGGAAGGCGTGTTATCCTTGCGCCATAGTTTCCTGGTGGAGATCGTTTCATGCGAGCTCAGTTCCAAGACTCAATGGTTATTTTGAACGTACGATTGGTAAGCCTGATCTCTTTTTGATGATCGAGTTTTTATTACCACGCCAGCAAGCGTATTTTTCACGTATTTTTCGATTGAAACTTACTGGCAATGCTGGAGGACCTTTCGGCGAAAGTGCTTGGGCTTCAGATTATGCACACGTTGTCTTCTCTAATGCTCACTGTTTGCTGATCTTTGGTGATGCGGACAAACCACGATCGATTGGTTTCGGCTGAAATTCTCGATTCTGCAAACGAGAAGCTTCACGAAACCGTAAGCAAATGCATGAAGCATGGGCCGTGCGGTAGGGCGTATCAACTGGCACCTTGCACGAAGGATGGAGTATGCTCGAAGCACTTCCCGAAGTGTTAAGATATACCACGGAGTTATGTAACGTAGCCCTGTAACCGGGTCAATTGACTAGTGTTTTTTTTTGTGTGTTTAACAATCTGTCTCACTCGAAGAATTTTCAGAATTTACAAACTGAAATCTGTCCATTTAAGAGCCTTTTTTGGATAAGGTGGTAGTTTTTTTTTAAATTAAATATCTTAAGGAAAAACCTTAGTTGATTTGTAGGTTGATTCAGAATGCTGTCGTTAATTTTTTTCGTTCCAAATAAACCCATGGTTCACTCAAAGAGCTCTGATCGAGTTCTGACGTGGAACACGAAGAAAATATCCTTTTAGAATAATTTTTGTATTTTCATCGGTATTCATCGCTACAAAGTCTAGGTTCGTTAAATCATACCAAGGAGGAGGAAGATATTGAATTGATCAATATCTCCCACCAGCGCACATCACATGGTCAGTCAAATCAGACAAAATCCACTTTATGTTAACAAGCCACGTTGCCAAACCATATGAGTCCGTGTAGTGAATGTTTTACTGTGGTAAGACACAACCAAACACGAGTGTTCCTACGTAGTTCATACCATAGTTAAACAACTTTAAACTAATCATGAAACGCGTTACAGTTTCCTGCGGCTTTTGTAAGTCTTTCTTCCTATGAGAACTGTTACCACATCGCCTTTTTACACACAAATCGACGCCATACCGTAATACGATGCTGTGCGTATGCGTTATATGGGATGCCACGCTGATCAACCGCAAGGTCCAAGAGGATCGATCGAAGCATCGCAACCAAACGGACGCAGACGAGACTACGAAAAAGGGCAACAAAACCTCGCGCCTGCCAGAAGATAGATACACACACACACACATTGATACCGGTTCGCCAGACGGAATTGGGATGGTGGTCTGCGGTGGTAGTGCGCGAAGAGGAAAAATCTCACGTTACCCATATTTTTCTCACGATCAAAAATCAAACACAACGTGGACAAACGCGCACTACGAACGAAGGAACGCAAAACGAATAAGGGAAGAAGGATGAAACATCCAAAAACGGGGAAGAGAAGATGCAGAGGAGTGTCGGGCAAGCGACAAAGGGCCGCAGCCGTATACAGTATAACAGATGTAACGATCGACCAATCGAAGAGATAGAGCAGACAACAGGCAGGACACGCTTGGGAAGATCGCGAAGAAGGTACCGTCGGGGCCAGAATGCGTCTCTCTTATAGTACTGTGATTTGCCCATCACATCATGCCTTACACGCTTTCCCACTCTTCCGATACATTGCGACGCGAATGAAGCGTGAGATAACCGCGGCGAACAAAACCAAAACGCCGAGAAGACGAGGCTGGCAACAAACGAGACGAAGTCGTTGCTTCTCACGGCGGCACAGAACGGAAACGGAGATACTACACACATACACAAATACATAGCAAGATAGGGACGGACGGAAGCCGGGAGATCGGTGGGACGGTATCATCACAGAGGGATGAAAGAAGAACTTATAATAAATTATTCTTACACACAACCCGGGACTGATCTTATACTTTGCGTCTTATAGCTATTATTGCCGCAGGGTGTTGTTGTTACTTTACGAGCCTTTTAAAGAAAAAAAAAACCCCATCCCGACGTGAATAAACTAGCTATAAACATGCATATGGTCTTCTAGACTTCGTCTAGCATTGTAGTCTGCAGTTCAAATATTAGTAACAGCTTCGTACCCCGCTTGAGAAACGTTTGTGTGCTGTGAAGACTACTTCCTTCAATTAACACACAGCACGATCAATCATATTTCTGCATGGGAAAGCAGCAACGAACGTATAGCGTCGAGATCTGCCATTAATCCTTAATCGTCCCCGGTTATTGATCGATCATTTGCAATCAGCATTCAATTAATGATCAATTTATCTTTCCATTCTGACTGCAAATTGGGACATGCGGATGCCTTTTTGTGCAGAGGGAGACAGAGTGCTCCATAAAAAGATGATTACTATGCCGAATGTAAGCATTTAGGATCCTTTGTCACTGTCTGTCCTTGTGAAGTGTGTTCCGTTTGAGGGACAAAACAGAATGGTAAAATCTGCTTGATTTTAAGTTGAATAACTTGAACGAGAAATTAAATCAATCTTCTACGCAACATTTTTATGCTTCTCCCGTTGAATGCATGAAGTATTCCACTTCCTGTCCGTTGGGCGTTTCTTGCATATTCTTGTCCGCTCCCAAACATTCGGTTACCTTCCTTCTTCTTGCTTGATCACCGGAAGTCCCATCTCTGTGTGCCTTAAAACCCGGGAACCGTATCATATGGACTTTTTTAGGGATCTTCACCGAAACGATTACGAGCGTGATGATCACTGTGATTTGTTTTAATGACACCAACTGTTGGTAGCAATTTTAGCTGTTGCACACAACAACAAAAAAGAGCAAATATTCGAAAAGGAATTTTGTCCCGAATCCCTTTCGAAATGTCTCCCTTCACATCACCGTTCCCACATCGGTTGCCTCCTTGCATAAGCTCCCCGACCAGACCGGTATAATTCATGTGAGAAATTCTTCCACTCTTCCACTGTAACTGGCATTCGAAGGCAGCTCCGAGGGCTGCAGCGCCGGTTAGCGCATAAAAACCGGAGGGCTGGCATCGAAGGATTGCGATCGTTTGTGTCTTATCTGTCGATCCTTCTTCACGTGCACATCTGATACTTCGATCAGTCCCGGACGACTTATGATTATATACTTTGCTTTATTTTACCTTCTGCTACCCTTTTGGATCATTAAGTTAATTTATAACCACCGGTGCCCGGGTACGGATACGGTGACGACGACGTAATGGGGTGTTCTTTCTTTTTGGGTGTATGATTTTGTGTCTTCCCTCCCTTAGATGTCCTTGTGTCGTGGGGAACATTGTAGCCGTGGAACGACACGATCGAGCGCGATTGCACGCATTATCATGATCGATTAGTTGCGCTCGCTAAAGTGACTGTCGCAGATATTGGGGATTCTGAAAATATTTAAAATTTCAAATTCTTGTCTTTTTCTTCTCAATTTCAGTCCACAACCCTTCATCTAATGCAGTTCCCCTTTAGAAGCGTGGATGCGCTCGGCACACATACTTAAATAGCCATTTGTTGGCTAATGACTGGTCGATTGTTTGACCTTCCCCCGGTTGATGATGACTCTACGATGCACACACATGTTGCTGCCGAATTCCCACGCTCGGTTCCACCAGCGGACATCGGATAGGTGGTTGTACAACTAGACGCTCGGTACCCTAGGTCAAGCAGAACGGGGATCGAACAGCCGAGACGAGAGATTCTTCCACACGCAGTTCCCCTATCCGCGGAATGGTGGCATTGAATTGAATCTTCCGGACAAGCAGACGCCGTACAACGCTGTCCGAGATGTGTTTTGTCCATCACGATTTAGGTGTCCCAAGTTCATGACGCTTTTAACCGGCCCTCTTCGACGCTGCGGGCACAAACAATGAAGCCTGACGACTCGGCTACATATGAGTTTATCATGGCGATCGCTTCATAAAGTTGGAACAATTGTTTCATTGCGCCAAACCATGGCTTTCATGAAAGCCAAATTTGGTGCCGCGTATTGCTGTTTTAGACTGCGTCGATCGTGAAACAGGCTTCGAAAAAAAAAATGCCTGTTGCTACAGTTTCCTTCTTCCTTGGCCGTCTCGCAAATGTCTGAGGATCATCAATCATTGGACGGTGGGCGACGCGAGGCCTGTGAGAAACCGTTTCAACAGGTTTGACCGATGGGGAGATCAACGCAACGTAACCACCGTTGACAACGAACCTTTGGGCGGGGAGCAAGGATCGGAGATATTGAATTTTTCAGTACACTGGCTAGGGCTTTAAAAAAAAATCTGACATCTAACTTCACCCATATAAGTCGGCTGCCGCGCCCGCGCACGTTATTCGACCGGGGCTTGTTCTTTTTGTGGAATGTCTTTCACCCTTTTTCCGCCATTACACTCGTGTGCCTTTCTTTACCTCGCGCGCTCTCTCTCCATGGACAGATATTCTACACCGTTTGGTGGGTTCCCATCTTAACGATCGTAGAAAATCAACGCACCAAACAAACGCATGGAATGGCGGACGAGCGGACCGTAAAGCATAAGCCCGGCACTGCCAAGGGTAAAAGCGGTGAACTTGTGTGAGAGCTTTACGAAGCAACAGAAACGAAGGAACGATCAAACTGCGGGAAGCCAAGTACAGTGCGCACCTTGGACGAGCTGTGGTGGAAGTTTAGCGTCTGGGAACTGTTCCTGCTTCGCATCAGAATCGAAGAATCTGGACAGTGTTGCGTTGCGCACAAATACACCCGTACAGAGACACAACGCGCATATTGCTAGGTCTCTTGCCATAGCCGGCCACCAGCAGAAGACACCCTTCTCTGGAGGTGTGTCTTTGAAGTGCGCATTTGAAGTGGGCACAAACGGTCGAAAAGATTTACGCCTTCGTTAAAGCCCGGCAATAGGCGATATCCCGTCATAGCAGACTGGAACAATATGAAGGCAGGCACGAAGAACGAACGCTTTCAATAGAAACAATCGGCGGGACTCTCCCACAGGCATGCACAGGCACAGGGACTTCGCCGCGAGGGGTAAAACGCGACAAGCGGACAGACGCGAGGTCCGATCTTGAGAAGGTCGTCGCTATCTGAGGGTCGCCGTGGACTTGAGCGATGCTGTAAGACAGGTTGAAGAAGCTCACACTGTGTACTGGGAGGGAGATGAAATGGTTGGCCCTTTCGGTTGTGCAAGACGATCGTTTTAGCTGTGTGAGTGTATGATCCCAGAAGCATGAATCGTCGGATTTACTGTATGATTTTTGTAAGCCCAGCTTACCTGACCCGCCGAAGGGAAAGAGAGGTCAGACCAATCGAATACACAAACAGAAACTCCCAACCAAGTCTTTACCGAATCACCGCCGAGTTCCGATGGGAAAAAGCGAAATAGAAAAAATAAAGATGAGCCTCGATGTGGGTAGCATAGAATCTGAAGAATGTCGGCAGAGGAGATCCGATAGAGGACGGCTAGGTTGGAGGACAAGCCAGAGATCAAGAGTTTAATAATGCCGGGAATGACAGTTACCAATACAGGCGATGAAAGCCAGACAACGATATCCAGATTTGTGAGCAGTGTATTTGCTACTTCCCAGTCGGGCGTGTCGTCGTTTATCTTTTTCTAGTAGCGATAATGTGGTGGGAAAAAAGGCCATGATTACGATCTGTAGCATGTTTGAAATATTTGAATATTTAATTAAAATAAATAACACTAAACCTACCGGATTTATGATGTGCGCAGGTTTTAGGTGAAGACCAAACGAAACTATCACAAAGTTTTCTTTGCTTTGTTTCAGCGTGAAACTATGTGGCTATCATCACCAAATACCAGCATCGGTCCCGGGCTATAGGATTACCTGTTCGTTCGATCGGTTGGGATTTTTCCTGCTTCTCAGCCTCATCTTTCTGCCGGACTGAACAGCTTTAGCCAAGGCTAATCGCCTTACGTATTTTATCCCTAGCGTACGTACGGAAGCTAACGTGAAACTGTTCCCGAAAGGGTCACACACAAACAACACGTCGTCAAATGCTTCCACTCTGATCGGATCTATGGGCAGGGGCGTGGGATTGTTTATGAACGGCGTGGGAAATGTGATCTGTCTCGCGATCGAAACCTGGCTTTTGCCTGTCGTTTACAGAAGATCGGACGAATCCTTGTGTTAATTCTTTCTCTTTTTTCGTTAATATTCAAGTCCTTCCGAAAAAGAACTAAGCTTAACAAACGATTCACACGCGATTTGAAATGGAAGATCAAGACCCAGAGCCACCGTCGTCACCAACAACATCTGGGGAACCCAAATCCCGGATCGTTGCGGTACGATTGATTGCCCTTGGGATGCTACCGGAACGAAGCTCTCCGGACATCAGACGACAGACGAAGAAGAAAAAAACGGATACGTCCACGAAATATGTGCTGGAATTCTTATACGAAACCGAAAGTCACGACCAAAAATCAACGTTCGCCACGTCACGCGGCTTGGAGGGCGTGATTTGATGGTGGGAGTTTAGTTTTTTTTTGTCTGTTGCTCGTTGCAAAATAATGTGTTGTTAATGAGCTCTTCACCAGACTCATACACACACACACACACATGTCCAAAGAAATCCCACGCAGTGGTGGGTGATCATTCCTTTAACGAACGACGAAAACCCATGCTCTCCTCTAGTTGCAATCTTGAACGACCGAGACCTTCACGCGAACCCAGATCAACTTTTGCAGCCCAAAAAGCAAGTGTGAGAGAGAGAGAGAGCAGGCAAAAGAAAACAGTTTCGTCTCGTATTCCCCCTATTGCTTCCACGCCTGTCTGTCCATCTTTTGCTGCAAGTCGCGCAGGTCGTGGGAGTTTTGAAGGCAGATTGATCTTCGAGAGGTTCGCCGGGATCGCCACCATCCAGAGAAGAAACCAGTCAACGAAACGAAGAATGGTTGAGAGTAAGAGCACCGCACAACATGGGTGAGAATCGAAATCGTTGGATGAGAAGGCTTAAGAATATCTTCCCACGCACCCCTTTATGCGTTTCATGCCCCAAAAAAGTGGGAAAGGGTGAAGAGGGTACAAAAAAAAGGGATACAGCAGTACCGAAAACAGAACTCCTAAATTCTACCGCTATCGCCTCATCACGACCACGACTGTGGTGCCGTCGTGGTTTCCCTATTTTCGAGATCTTGCAAATTATAATAACGAGGGTGATTAAGGAAAGAGAAACGACAAGAAAAAGATGGAGTAAACGCAATTTTGCAACAAAATTTGGACGATTATGATGGTCGGATGGAGGACGATTTCGTGGAAGTTCCAAGAGCATCTCTCAACTGTGATTTCGACGCATCGCTGTTTCCGACTTACATTAGGAATTTGAATTTTGAAGCTGTGTTCATTTGATACTAAACTACTCTGAAGGTGAAGGTCATCACTTTCGAAGTAATTCCCTTCCGATGCAATGCAACTCTTCTCCCACTCCTCCAAGCAGGTGAAAAACGCGGATGCTGGATGTACTTTAGTTCCGCCGTCGCTGCGGCTTCTATCTCCTCGATAGTTTCAAAACGGTGTCCCCGAGCGCGGCCGTTTTAGCTTGTTGAACAGCCAGAAGTCGGCAGTTGCCAAATCTGTCGAAAAAGGCGTTTGCGGAACAATATGGGTGCCAGTTGTTGCGAAAAACTCCCTCAAAATGATGATCGTATGTGAGGGCGCATTATCGGGGTACAAAAACCTGCTGTTGTTTTCCACCAATCCAGCCGCGTTCGCCGGATAGAGGTCCGCAACCGCCGCATTACGCTTAGATAGTACTCTTTGTTCACCGTTTGGCCCTTCGGAAGAAATTCCTTGTGAACCACCACTCGGTAATCAAAGAATACCGTCAGCATCACCTTGATTTAAGACCGGTCTTCTTCATTGCGCAAACAAAATTTGATACATGCACCCTGCTCCACAAACCAGGACATGGTCAATATGGACAAAAACACTTGGCGCAGCTCCGAAAACAAATTGTCACTCCTCTAGCCGGGTTGATGTTGTGACTTGAAACGTGCCAGAACTGTCAAAAACATACAAATTGACAAACGAAAAATAAAAACCCGGTGCTTCTTTTGGCGCACGAAATTTGACATCTAATGTCACCTTACTTTTCGGGCGAAGTAGTATAACATTTCAAGCCCCAAAAACAATTATTTTTGTAAATTTCTTTTGTTTTCTTCTTCATTCTATTTGTTCCCGAACAGAATAGAAAACAGTTACGCATTCCTCAGCAATAACTTCATACCATCTTCTAGAACTGCAAACACAATGCACCATCAGAAGAACAAATTGATCGATAGATCGATTATGATAACAAAGCAAAGTGCAGCACACCGTACAGGGCGACGGAAAGCACTCATCAGCAAGCAAAGGTGCCGGCCAACCATCCCCCTCCCTCTCTCTCTCCGATATCATTAAATTGCAAACCTAACGAAAGGACATTAATGCATTCTCGTGCGATTAAAAACAAATCGCCAAGTGGCTTCTTGTTGTGAATGCAAAGCACAGAAACGCATACGCATGGGTAGTGGTAGCCGAAGGGTGGGTACAAACATAACCCACCCTACGGTGTTTGTAGCGCTGTGGAGCACAATAAAACTAACTAGCCGGCATGTAAGCCACTAATTGGCACACCACATAATGCTGCGCTACCCTATCCTATATACCCGGGTGGTGGTTGTCTCGGTCAAGTACAGTACCACAGAAGAGACAGAGAGCGTGTGTGTGTGTGTTTTGTGACATGTTGGTCTCTGTTAGCTCACCTTTACATTGTGGGTCCTCACGGAGCTTTTTCTTGCTTCTATCGTTGCATTGCTCCGAGAAATAATGCTCATTCAAAACGGCGCAAAAACTGCGACATTACCCATTTTGCTACTCAACTACAGTTTCCAACTTAATAGACGCGCTATGGCACGGGATAATTAAACTGTTAATGGGTTTCGTTGTATAAGTATGGCTGGTTGCTTGGTCGTAGTCACATTAGAGGTAAACGATTGTCACAACATTGTAGTACAATCCGGGAATGGAAAATGATATTCTTATTTACATGATATTCGATTTTATTTGAGTCTTATTATTTTAAATACTGCCCACATGTAGTTTTCTAGCACAAATGAGTGGATCGTTCCTCTAGTACCAAAAACCAAGGAATACCTTGTTGTGTTGAATCAATAGGTCAAGTAAACCAGCAAATAGGCGGGCATGACCTAGCTTCAAGCGACGAAGAAAGAAGAGTTTCTAATAAAATAATGTTTATTTCCACTTTGGTCACTCTATCTTATGTATAGTAGAGCCCCCAGTGGTGCGAAATGGAATTTTTGACACTTATGAGTAGGTATTGGAGCACTCTTCCCTCTTATTGAGTGGTTTTGGCATGATCGTGCTTAATATTAACGATGCAACTGCAACGTAGACTACTAATTGTGCACCCAATATTCAACTTGGCACTGGAGAAAAATAGGAAAATTCCTTAAAAAGGCGTCTTCTGCTTTTGAATACGTTTTTAAACGGTTTCGAAAACGTCGAAGCATCGTTAGAAAGGTACATCAAAACCGTCGTACAGGAACAATGTCAGCTGAACTGGAAGATGTTGAGAGCGTTACAGGCTAACCTTGGACTTACGGATGGGGATATTGCAAACAAATACGGTGCAGTTTAAGTAACGTCAGAAGAATCGGATTGAGGTGCAGACTACCGCTCTTTTCGTGCCTCAAAGCAACCAGAACAGAACTCTGAAGCATAATTACATCACCAAATTGTTCTTATGGATGGCGAAACGTTCATAAAAATAGATTTGAGGCAGGATTCTGGCCAAAAAAATTTATGTTGTCACCGGCGTTGTTCCCAACAAATTTAAGCTCGCTTTTGCTGACATATTTGCCCGCAAACTCATTGGTATGGCAAGCCATATCTGCGCTTTGGGGGCACAAAACACGAGTTTTTATAACAGATCAATCTATGAACTCGACCGTTTATGAGAATCAGTGTCTGGGAAAGCGTGTTTTGCTTTTTGTTAAAGCTCCTTAAAGGCCCAATTAAGCTCTGGCCAGATTTGCCAACTGCCCAACACGCATACTATTGGGGGGAAACAGGTACTGCAGACGATCTTCTTCTACTTGGCTTAACGACCTCTAATCTAAGGTCATGCCGGCCATCGAAATAGACCGCCGATACTACGTAGTTGGATAGTCAGTACGAGAGGAAGGTCCGGATGGGATTTGAACCCCGGTCCTGCCGTTTGAAGATCGGCGCCGCTGTCGCCTACACCACCGGGCCGTCCCCTGAAGTCCGCATTTAAAACTGAAGTGGATCCTCCTGAAGTGGTCCTCCGTACATGAACAAATATATTTTGCTTGAATTTTGTGATAAAAGAACAATAAAAAACATCTCGTTTGATATAGAATTTATATTTCTACGTAAAACAGTTCTCGTTTTACCGCCTGTGATGAGTGACTGAATTCGAAATGAATGACACTTTAGTGTTGCATTTTAACACGTTATCAACCAGTCGACAAGGACAAGGACCAGAGAGACAAGGAGGAACGACGACTGAGCAAGCTGGTCGTCGAAATGTTAATAAAAAAGCTGATTTAATATTTTCGAACATTGGTGAGCGGCTACATCAATTTTAAACCATCCTTCAACAGCAGTTAATGTGTAAAATTGCTGTATTTAATTTGATTAATTGAAAGGCAGCACCCGATGGCGAGGCTATCCAACTATGTGGTATCGGCAAGTATTGTAAGCCATTAGATGACCGACGTAGAAATTGAGCATCAAGTATATCAAAAAACGAAATAATAATTCAAGTTTTGAGGAACTAATATTTCTTCTACCAATGGCGATAGACCAAATAAAAAACTTTTATTCAATTTTTATAGCCAAAAATACTTACTTAATCTTAAGCTGCGGGACACCATCAATCTGAAAGAAAATGGAAAGGAAGGTAGTTTAGTACAGCTACTTCTATGAAACTCTTAACATCAATGCTCGTTGAATGTTCCCGCCGCAAATAATTTGCCCACAAAAAGTAGAAACATTAATGAATGGCATCGAAATAACCGTGGTGTCTCCCAACTGGACAGTTTTCATTTTCCAAAAAGGACATAAAGACCGAAACTAGTGACGCACAGCGCACCAGCAGAACGTAGATCCAGGAATGCTTCTCTCTATTGCGAGACGTGAAAATGTAAATAGAAATGAGCTTTTCCACCCCTCCCCAACTGCAGCCGAGTACAGCCATCCGAAGAATGGAAAATCGTTCATCACAAGCAACAAAACGGTTCCTTCTTCTTGGGGTTGTGGAAGCTGGAAATGGAATTGCCACTAAAGACGGACACACGACGACGACGGTGACGGTACATCTGATTGTCAAAGGAAGTTCTGGAATTCAGAGGACACACTTTCTTCCTGCTTCTGCCTCGCATCGGCCACCATCAAAGACACACACACACACACAGACATACAAACGGCAACAACACAGCAACAGCCCATCTGGACCGTAATGTGCAGAGGAAAGACAATTTACAAAGCTGGATAAGAGACGAAAACCGATGGCGCGGCAGAATGCTGAATCGGTCGGTAGACGCAGCAAAATTTTACATCATGATGACTGGAGCAAAAAGCGGAGAAGAAGCTGGTGTCAGGAAAAGCGGGCATAGCTCAGCAAAGAGCATCGCGGCTAGAAGAAAGCCAAAGCCTTGAAAGCAGTGCCAGAGCACACAGTACAGGAACGGGGAAAAAGACACAAGCTCAGCAGGATACACTGTTCTACGGTTAGGAAACTGGGCAATAGAGTTGCGACGTCGTTGTTCTGCACGTATATCTTGCAGTTTTCACCAGAACACCGGGAAAAAAGAAGATAAAGTACTAAATCAGCAAACCCACACACACACAAGCATCGGATTGAAACAGTTTTTGTAAGTTATTTTTTATATGTCGAATAGAATTTCTAGGACACACTTGCCGGCAGGAATCTCTTTGGGCAATGCAGTGCGAGTTTTGTCCTTGTACAATCGGCAAGGATATAAAAGTACAAAACGTTGTGCAATGAAGCAATGGGCGACTAACTATAGGAGAATAAGCCCTGGAGCAACAGGGGATAAGGAGAGGATGGAATTGGTAATGGTTCTGTGGCAAATGGAATGTGTACCTGTGAAAAGTGCCAATTCTGAGAAGTGTGTATCACGATGCAGTTAAAATACTGTCATTTTGTGTGAGGAAACATTCGCTGTACCATAAAGAATGAGCTCAAACTTTGTTATTTTGGATGGTTGTTCCTTCATGATTTGTTTAGTTGCTTAGTAATTTTATTAATTAAAATATTGCAGGATTTTTTTCTTCCTTCAATTTTATTGGTTGTTGGGCAAATCATGACGCATTAATTTGATGGACGGGACACATGTAGTTAAATATCCAGGAATTTGACGAATTACAAAGATAAGGAACAATTCTACGATTCTGGAAGTGCCAAAGTTTTGTTTGAGAAAAAAATAGTTCTCAGAACTACTGTCCTAACAGTATTGTTTCCTGATGCCCACATCTTCGTAGTCTTATTTTCTATTACCTCAAACTATTACCATGAATACTCTAATCCTACAATTCTTGAAGTCATTCTAGTCAATATTTCTTGCTCATTTACTGAAGAAGAAAAAACAACAACATCTAACGCGTGTTTCGGGGACTGACGCCACAATATCCGGAGAGTTTTAGACACTTTCCCAAAATTTATTGACTATAATCCAAACAATTTTGGGTTCGAAAAAAGGACACTTTCTGTAACGCCATTATTTGACAATTTTTCAGATAGTTTTGATTTGAAACTATTTTTGAAACAACTGTCGTATCTTCTTCATAGCTTAACGACCTCTATGGAATGTAGCTTACTGGACTTGCTGATCCTACGTAGTCAGTCCACACTACGGGGGAACGTTCCGGATGGGATTTGAACTCCGGTCCTGTCGTTTGAAAATCGGCGCTACTGTCGCCTACACCACCGAGCCTACCCCAGTACAATCGATGTTGCCATTTAAAGAATATTATATTTAATCCTGATACCTATCTCCTCATTCTGATACATAAAAGAATTGATTTCTCCTGCACGATTCTAGCCGCGCAACACTTTTTTTTAACTCCCTGAAAAAAATTGAATGCGTTTTGGCAAACCTCTCGCACACACATCTACAAACCGTTCAATGGAAAAGGGATTGATGAAAGGTTCTGATGAAAGATGAAGAAAAACAATAAAGGATACGCGATGCAGCCGAGACCATGATGGTTTCATCGACCATTGAATGCAGGTTGGTCGTTCGGCCGGATTTCATGCACCAACATCAGCCAAAAAAAATACCAATACATGAACATGGAGACACACACACACACAGGAGGGAAAGAAAGAAGAATAAAAAAAACTCGAACACACCCTGGGGCGCGCTTGAGACTTACACAAAATGGAGGATACTTCATCAGACAGGGGCCTTGGTTCTATTTTATGCTACCTGGTATGTTCCTTTAATGTTTCTCTTTAATATGTATAAAACTACTGAAAAAGGGAAAAGAAAAGTATAATTTACAGATGCGAATGTCCTTTAAACGACAGTGGTGTAAAAAGCAAATTTTAATCCCACAATAATTGCCCACCACGTAGTAAAGGTAATTATGTGTAGAAAACATCAAAAATACTTTCTCTTTTTTTCCTGTTTCTGGTTTGCAAGCAAGGATACAAACACGTTATATCGTGACAGCGAAAAAAAAAAAACTTTCCCCACAAAAACAGGACTGGTTACGTTTCATAAATGCAAAACAGAATTTAACCTCATTCCTGATCAATTTCCCATCAGGGTTTATGGCTTCGAGCCTGGTACGAAGATGTAAAAAAAGGCCAAAGAGACGAACTTCTTTGCAGATATTACACAGGAGAGAAGGTGTTGGATTTCTAGTTAAGAAAAAGGATGCTTATCGACTCCATAGCCAAAAACAAGACGCGCGAATAGTTGGATCGTAAGTAGATGGGAAACGATTACCAATGTTTATTATTTTAAAATATTTCGATATTGAGGAAAAAAAAAGGAAAGTCCAAGTGAAGCACCGAGAAATGAACCATTTTATCCACAAGGAAGGCGTATAAAAAAGATGCAGCACATAAATTGCGAAATAATGGGCGCATATGCGTGGAGAAGAAATTGCCCATTTAATACAGGCGCGTCGTGATGGGCCATAAAGTAAGTGAAAACAGCAATGGAGGGATCCGCGCGCGCAACGTTAAGGATGGCAACGGTTAACGGAGGAGAGTTGATCGTGCAAGTGCAGTAGTTGCAGTCGACTGTGGACTATAATATTCACACCCGCTGGATCGTGAACGATGGCAAGGAAGGACGTTGTAAATAAGGCACTGCAATTAAATTCGTAGTTTGGCCGTTCCATCCAGTAAGAGTTTTGAATACTTAAAACCTATCCCCCCTGTCGTTGCAAGCGTTCAGTTTGTTTTAAGTTTTATTTTTCAAACTATAAGTCATTCAAAATGCTTGAACAAATTTATTCCAAACATCTTTTCGATTTCCCTTTCGCTGTGGAAGCGTTTTTACGCATCATCGCGACACGAAACACAATACAGAAACGAAAGAGAGACGATTGTATTTTGTAATTCAAAATCTTCAAAATCCGGTCCAAATCCAGTTAGCCCGAAGGAAGATCACCCCGATACACGTCCCGCGAACGGTGGATGAGTCGGTTGGATTGGTTTTTTGTCGTCCTTCTGTTTCTTTCACGGCCCTGTGTATCTGCAGCGCTGTTTTTGTATGTGAAAAAGTAATTTTGTCCTTTCGCTCTTACTCTCTCTCTCTCTCTGTTGCCTTCCGCTGTATCTGTCTGCTGCATCATGTCATACAAGCATTCCAGGGTGAACCAGGCGGTATGCTCCAATAAATTCGTAACTTTCCCATCCTGACGCCGTTCCAAACTCGTTTACTTTCCCATCCATGTCATATGTGATCCTTTCTGATCCTCAATAATGTACATCGTTATATAAAGCGAAGGTACATACACAATTCCTAATCGATGGGACAGCAGGATGTCAATATTCGATCGGAACAGCCCTTCTTCCCCGCATTGAGTGAGCTGAAAATACCGTAAAACAACAAACAGATACCACAACTTAAGCGAATGTGTAGCTTCCTTTCTCAGGACCAGCTGACAGACAGACAAACAGTAACGGTTGCCCTTTTGTAGGACCTTCGACAACAAGGAAAGAAGGAGAAAAAACAGACTTTTTCATAAACAAGTTTGTTAGCATTTCCCCCATCGCTACTTAACTGTGTCTGTTCATTGACGCAGAAGGAAATCGAAGGAAGAAGGGAAAGAAAATGGAATCGTCACCTTTGCCAGGTTGCAATGGTACTTTCTCATCCTAGGCACACAGAATAGACGACGACGACGACGATGCGGAAGTTTTGGTTTTACTTCATTCCCATGGAATACGTAAACAGCACATACGGAGTGTTGTTGGTGCTGCTTTGCATTTCCGGTTCTATTCTGGGATTTTGAACTTTGACTTTTTTTACGAAAGGATTTGCGGAGTGCCTTTGATAACCGAGAATGGTTGAAGAAGCAACAATTTCCGGTAAGAACAAATTAAGCGTCTTCAACATTCTAATCAGGCTTTCAGTTTTGTAAAACATTTCCCATGTACATTAATTCTCAAAAGGTCCATTTCAGATCTTTGTACTTTTAAAGATGCATTCCAGATGTTAATTTGGCAACGCATCGAGAATTGACATCTGCTTAGGCAGATATAAAAATCATATCAAAGTAGGTCGTGCCGATGTACATTTGTCAGCAATTTTTTTTTACTCAAGGGGCGTCATCAACTGCGTGCATCAGGAAAGGTTCTTCTAGATAGCCGCGTTACACCTTTATCCGTTATATCGTCGTGCAATTTTATGTGAAAATCATCCAAAACAGCTTAATATAATAAAAGAAAAAACCGAAGAAAAAATTTTGCCAATAATCATTTGACCAATGTCTTACCCGATAATTCGCCGTCGAAAGGTAAAATCGTCACACTTTCTTTAGCTTGAGCACACGACGACCTTGGGACAAACGATTCTTTCCGAATGCTTCCTTGTCCTACTGTTTCTTGTGCGGTTATCGGGATCTGAATTTGCAACGGGGGAGTATTGGAGTGGAAGAGGCCAACGACCTTGGGACGACCTTGGGACAAACGATTCTTTCCGAATGCTTCCTTGTCCTACTGTTTCTTGTGCGGTTATCGGGATCTGAATTTGCAACGGGGGAGTATTGGAGTGGAAGAGGCCAACGAACACGACCGGTACCGTTGGAATGACGATTCTTCCACCTGGAGCAACTTCCGCTAGCAGTCGGTTTGCCGTTGTGCTGTAGCAGTCCCGCGTTGCAACAGCTGCCTCCTCTTTCTGGGCGCGCTTCAGCAATGTACCCTATCCATCCTGCGTAGTGCCGTTCGTTCGTACCGGGAAGGTTTTCCGCTTTCCCACTTTTCCTCACACGAAAAACACTGTCGATTGTGTACACTTCTTGTGATCATACACACACACACGCACACGTGCTCACTTTTCTATTGATCTCTTATGCTTTTCACACACAGCAGCACCACCTTACCCACCAAAATACTGACCGCTACACAACGACACACACACATAAACACAATAAAATAGCTATTTAAACACACAGATACACATCTACACACACAGACAACGTGAAAAGAACATATGACACACCAAACAAAAAAACGCGGACACTGAAAAAACGGGGAAAAATGAGAAAAATCGCGCTTTAGGGAAAATTTCGCACACACACACACACACACACACAACGCTTATGCTGCTGCGTTCCAGCACACTAGGGAAACACACAACGGGAAACGTTCGAGGTGTGTTGGCCACATTGCTTGAGGGAAGCGAGCGCTCTGTACATCATCCGCCCTGTTGTGTCAGCTTCATGGCCATCTACTACTACTGCTGCTGCTATTCTGCATAACTTTCCACGGAAAACTGCATGGCAAAACGGGAGACACCCCTTCAGCGGACAGGGTTGCTATCGTACGTACACGCGTATGCTACCCCAGGGAACACAAATACAAGCAGCGACAGCGGCAGCACCACCAACCCTTCGTACCCCGTGTACAAAACAACACCTTTTCGGGAAAGAAAAGGTGCATGGGAAAATGAAGCTGCTTATACTGCATTAACGCTACCAGATGAGCTGTGCGCTGGCTGGATCGATGCGATGTGTCTGTTGCGTCGTGGTGCAATGCGCGCCCGGGATAAGGAGTTTTACTCCAAATTTGTGGAGTTTTCCTCTATTACAATGGCAACCTGGATGCAGACGCAATGACGACCTCAGCTTATCTACCGATTTCTTCCATAGCACCGCCACAGTCTTTAGTAGCGCAACGCCATCCATCCCATCCTCTCTCACACAAACACACGCACCACCACCACCACCATCATCAGGGGTTGCTTTGCTGGGCGCATCCAACGTCGTCGTCGTCTTGCCGCGCCTGCTTCCTCTTGGATGACGTTTGGTTTTTTTTCGGGGGCTATAGCTTTCGATTAAAATTCGGCTTTTCCACTTTTCCTGCCGACTACTGGGCTCTTGTAATCTGTGCACCAGAAAGGGCTTACTTAAAAAAGGGAACGTAGGAATTTAAAGAAAAAATAGCGACGAGAAGAAACGCAATGACACAATGCCTCCTCACAATACACATACACATTCACAAAACTTCGCAAAAGGCAGCCTTAGTGCAAATGGGCGAAAAAAAAGAAAACGAGAACACAGAGAGACCGAGCACGTACACCACAGGAAAACCAGCAGCAGCAGCAGCAGCAGTGTGTTCGTTTTTTCGAAAAGGTTGGAACGCAAAATTCACAATTCACGCTACTCACAGAAGAGACGTTTATTCACGGCGTTGTTGGCACAGTTTTGCAAAGCATCGACCACTGATCGGACCGCGCGCGACACACAACATAAGCACTGGAAAAATGTGCTTCGCTACCGAGAGTTGATGGCGGCGCGATGGCGTACGCGTAGTATGCGTCGTCACGGCGGGCACGTTTACGAGCTTTTCTACCACGGGTTCACGGAAATTCACTAGTGTGTGGGTTTGCGCGCACGCGATGAACGATTGTATGCTACCGATTCCAGATTGCCAACCTTTACTATTTTACCTTTTCCTGTGGGGGGAATCGATCAATTTCAGCTAGGAACGATTCGACAGCAGCATCGAGGTTGCGTTTTGTAGCTTTTGTTTTCTAGTGATGGGCGCTCCTTCTGCTCTCATAGCCCAGGGCCAAGTGAAGCCGAGGTCTATTCAGCGGGTTGCAATGTGCGCACCAAGTTGACACGTTTGACAGTTTTGTTTTGACAGTGCGTGTACGCCAGGTGCTAAGTTTAGCGGGGTTCATCAATTTTTGTTGGTAAAATTATGTTATTTTACTATCTTTTAGTAAAATGTTTAATTAAAATTCAAGACGTGAAACGTGAAAAACTTTTTCGTTTTTCAAACGTGAAAAACTATTGAATAAATATGAGTTTCTTGTGTTTATTTAATGAGCAATGCCTGGGAATGTCACTTACAAAGAAATCAATGGTAGCGATGGTTCGGATTGATGAAACGTGCTACGGAATGAATCCGTTCCAGTCAAGATATCTACAGTGCATAATGTTTGAAGGAATTCGTTTGTTAAAGCTTAGCAAACAATGGAAAAGAGGTGTAATCGGGGTGTTTGTGATCATTATTCAGTCAATTTCTTAAGATATCAGCTCAAAACTAAATAAAAAAGGTGTTTTCGAAGGATTCACTTGCACGTGTGGAATGGCTAAAACAAAAAATATCCCACTGTGCCTACTAGACGTCAACATAACATACAAAACAGCCCTGACAGCTGAATTGTTTACCCGCTCAAAAGCATTCCCAAAGGTTCGCTTGTAATGTGTTGTCGGTGAACCGAAATGGTAAGTAATGGAATGTGGAATTGGTTTTTTTCTTCTTGCAACTAATTATCATGCTGCATCCTTACTTATGATGACTATAGTAAAAGGTTTGAGTCAAAGTTGAGCCGGTGCAGCTAAAAGCAGCATCGTGTTGTTCCTTGGACGAATGACGAAAACTAGCATACTGAAGGTTAAGGAAGTGCTGTGATGAACCTTGCCGGAAGATATTAGTTATATCAGAGTTTGTATTCCTGGTACTTATCTTTTTCTCTGATTACAGGTACGAAAATGCATCCAAAACCTCAAAAACTCTTGTTATGCCATTACTGAGCGATCCATGGTATCGTAGGCCGCCTTGAAGTCATTGAACAGGTGGTGCCCCTGGCATTTATGGAGGATCTGCCGTAGAGGAAAGATTTGGTCAGTTGTCGATTTGCTGAATGCAAATCCAGCTACAAATTCCGACGAAATCTGTAGCAAGGGGTGCAAGTCTGCAGAAGAGTTCTCCGGACAGGAGGATATAGCCAGCAGTACTGTGATGGCCCGGAAGTCGTTTTTTTTGTTCACCGGGTGTATGACATCCAGTTTCCACACGTCCGGTAATGCATCGGTCAGCCGATGCATGAGATGGCAAGCCTCTCTGGACCCATCTTGAACAGTTCGGCCACCAACTCATCGCTGGCAGCTGTTTTGTTACATTTCAACTGTTTGATGGCACTGACGACGTCGTCGAGGAATGGCCTCGTCATCGGTATGCTGGCTGTCGTAATACTGCTTTCCTTTGCTTTTTGCGCCTGGTTCGATGTCTCCAGCAGCTGCTCCGTTAAGTAGCACTTTCACCTATTGATCACCTCTCGTTCGTCCAACAGGATATTTGCCTCCTCTTACCAGAACATAGCAATAAGATAAGAAATTAATACTATCGTAAAGCTCAAACGCTGCTAAAAGGGTATAAGATATATTTTCGGATAAATCAAGCACAAACAGTAATATCATCCATTCAACGTTTTTATACATCAGTATCCCCTTCCGCTTGCGGAACAGGTTTATTACATCGGGTTTGATTAACAAGATATACGAGATGATCGGTGGCCATGGCATGACAACACCCTACCCCGTTCAATGAATATTGTATTTTTGATAGTATTTATTCGCTCGGCTCGATATAGCCCGACACACGATGCTCCTCTTTCAGAAGGTACCCAGCAGTGTGGGTCGTTAGTCTATTAAAATACCTTTCTATCTGCACATTCATCCTTTCTTTTTTTCCTGGATATCGCCCCCCGGAACTGCTATTTATCGCGTGCCGAATTGATTAAAATTTACTTCCCTTTAGTAGACATGGCTCCCAAAACCATTCGGGCGGTCGAATCGGGAGGTAATACTATTTGCCTTTCGTGGACGTTCAACGTTTGTTGTGCCATTCTGTATGTTGGCCTTTTATTTTCCTTTGAATTCAAACATAGTGGCCGGTTCCTGAATCATTCTTTTCGGTGTATCTTTTCCAGATTGTGGTTACTACTACTACTACTACTAAATCGCCTACAGTATCATCATCACAGCTATTCATGTGTATCAAGAAAGGCAATTTAAAACTGCGAAAAACACGTACATTACATACATTAAGACACATACATACAGACAGACATACAGTCAGACAAACATCCATCTATTTTGACGATCGACGGTGGACAGTTTTTTTGGGGGGGAAGGGAAACTAAACTAAATTATAGGGCTCTTTCTTTACCCTTCTTTCTTTTCAAGAACTGAGAGAAAGAGCAGCATAATGGTGCATTTTTGGTTTGGCATTCACATCAACAAGAAGAACCAAGATTGATCCAAAAAAACCGTATATGCTCTTTGTACAATTTCTTCTTAATCTCGTGTCCTGCTTGGGAAAGGCTAGTATGACTCCCCTCGAATGACTTTGACTGTTTGCATACATGTTAGTCGTTCGGGAATGGGACGGGAAAAGAAAATTAAAGGAATTATCCGAAGAAGAAACTAGAATAAAGAAGCGGGAATGCAATGTTTGTCCACCAACCGTCGTCATTCGGTCTTCCGGTTGCATTATTGAAGCACACATACACACAGTATGTGTGTCTCATCTTCGTTCAGTTGATATCTATTGTTCCCTTAGAATCGTATTAGTTTACCCCACAATATGCCTGGATCGGTTCTGCCATCGGTTCTATACTTTTTTACTGCCTTTTTTTTTGCTGTTCGATCTTGGGGCCATTGTTAATCCCGCGTCATCCCCTATCTTTTATTTTATTGTATTAGAATCTTTCGCTTTAAACGACGGTCACCGCTCTCTAACAGTTGAAAATAGGTTTGATATTGAGTTTCAGTTGGCGGCGTCGATTTGTTCATATCCTGCAGTGTGCCTCATCACAATTCGGGTAAAATAGTATTCTCTCTATGGTCAATATCTAGTTAGTTTCAGGTTAACAATCAGACCTGTTTTTCTTCTGCTGCTTGCTTGCTTGGTTTGGTTCTACAACGACGGGTAAACGCTTTGCCAGAGGACCTAGGTCTATACTTCCATCAATAATATATGTGTATATCTATTTAGAGTGTGTATATGTTTATATCAGTATGTATGTACAAAACCATACACGCTGCTATGCTGTTGTATATATGTGAGTTCTACTCCTATTTCCATGCATGGCTATGCCGGAAGGACATTACAATCATCGCCGTGCATCAGTAGTATTGGTGGTGATGATGGTGGTAGTCTTTGGTGTAGTGTTCCGTTGTGCATATTTTCTGCTCCAATACAAAACTACTGCAACTACAACCTACAACTGCACTAGTGATACTCGGCATCTTCAACCTCGCCGGACGCAAATCACGTGTTTGTATAGTTTATTGTATGATTTTTTTCCCCATTCCATTCAATCCTTCTAAGCTTCAAATGTCTCTTCCTTCCACTGTACTACGCTTTCGAGCGTGATAAGACGTGCTAGTGCACCTTCTTTCTGCTTGTCTTTACTGCGGTAGGACACATTTCAGTCAAGTGCACCGTTTCCCTTCGAGGGTTAGGATGCTCGAAGCGCGAACATATTGTGTGATAGGGGGAGGGGCAATTCTTACCTTTCTTTATTGGTTACTTGCAGGAACAGTCACGATTACACATCAATTCTATGTGGAGAGGGGAAGGGGGGATGGGTGCGACTAACCGCCCCGGTGGGTAGGTAGTATCATACGACGTCCGGAATATAAATCGGATTGTGATAAGTGTGTACGTTCATATTTGCTTTAATTTGTGTGCTTTTTTTTCAACAAATTTGTCCCATTACATATTTGTCCACGCTCCGTGCTGGTGCTTGGGTGGAGCTCGTCAGTCAGTACAATAGAGACATAACGGTCAACACAAAACAACATCCATTATTTGCACATTTATGTAAGAAGCTTGTTGATAGGAGGAAACATTCAAGGATAGTACTAGCAGTACGGGGTAGTGTAGTTTGTTATGCTTTTATCAAGTGTATTTGCAAACTCTCAGCGGTGTGGAAAGATGCAGTTCAAATAAATTAGTTTAATTATCAGATGTACAGGTGGAAGAGTGTCGTCTTCAACGAAACCTAACCGTAGAAAGGAAGGCTACAGTAACATTAAACATTAAAAATTCAAATTTAATTCGTTTTTTTTTTTGGAAAACCGGCCTAAACATAAACAAAACATAAACAAACAAACAATAAACAAAATGATAAAGACTGAGAGTATCTTCAGTAGAGATCATGTTCTATGTCTGGTAGAATCACCATAGAATTAATACGATATGAACTGTTTTGAATGGATGAAGCATATAACTAACATCCATTTAAAATGGCCTCATTTCCAGGCTCTGCCACCGTTAGATATCCATCTGTGAATAATACGTTGGGAGAAAAAGCAATCCCAACTATTTTCTGTAAATGACTGTAGTGACCAATATCTCAGAAAGTAAAAATCAATAAATTTCCCCTTTTTGTTTTTTGACGTATTTATTTATTATTTAAAAATGTTTCAGTCATAAAAATGGAGATCAACAAACGTAGCCGTTTGTTGATCTCCATTTTTATGGTCCGTCGCCGAAATTGTCAACAAAATAACAGCAATTATCGAAGCTAATTTGCATGTTAATAGTCGTGGCGTCGCTTACAAGCTAAAGATTTACCGTTAAAACATTTTTGAATGCTGTGTGCAAACTTTGAATCAAAAAAAGAAGTTCCATGTTTGGATGTCACACACAATTGATGCCAAAAAAACGTAACGGAACGAATTTCCCATCTGCAAAGCCTTGGTAAAATAGAGTAGCGATGAAAAAACGATCGTCGAAGCGCGGCGAGGTGTTCAAACTTTAGCTAAACTAGAACTAACGGCCAGAAAGATTTTGCTGTGTATTTGGAGGAACTGGAAGCAGTGGCGGATCAAGGTCTTTGGAGGCCCCAGGCGACAAGCATGTGGGGTCCATATAATATTCAAATCAAAAGTGCTGATTGACGGGGCCCTAGGGTGGAGTGGCTAACACGGGAGCCAACTGCCTAGTCCGTCCACCGTTAGATCCGCTACTGACTGGAAAGGAATAATTTATTACACGTTTACGGACCATACGGCTAAACACTACATTCAGATCCCTTCTGTTAACAACTGTACCATTTGAAGCTATGGATTTATTTGTAGAAATAGCCAGAATTGGTCAAAAGAATTTAAAGTCATCTGGAACTGGGGTATCGACAACAACATACAGTGACCGCCAATAATACCAAAAATGATGATGTGTAAAACCAATGCACATCAGATAAAATTGAGATTGTCAAGTCAATTTTCAACGAATCTACTTACTTTTGGACTCAAACGAATAGTTCAGCTACTGATGATTATTCTATCAAAAATTGTTAAAGTTATAACTAGTAGAAGTATCAAAATACCTTTTTGAAAAGCGTGCTTAAATGTGGTCTTGCATTATTGGTGGTCGCTGTATATTTTGTTGTGAGATATATGCAAGGATGATGGATTTAATCTGGTTTAACTACAACCTTGAGATCATATAGGTTGTGAGCCGTTACAGTAACGAATTATTTGTACAGTATGATCTCCCTAAGTCTGAACAAGTAATGAGAACGGTACCTGACAACTAAGCCCATAAAATATTTTTCTACATCTTTCGATATTGAAACAGAACTAAACTGTGACCGGTATCGAGGGCTTCAGCAGCGTTTAATTACCATAATTTGTAACATTATCCCAATCAGTTCTTCTACCAGCAGCGTGCTTGAAATTTTGGAGACAAAATTAAAAGAACTCATAGCTTGTCACCAAAACTGTGAAATTAAAAATATAATGGAGAACTTTTCCACTTGCAGACCTGATATTTCGCAACAAAGAAGCTTAAATTGGAAAGCGTGTTTAAGTTCCTGTAAAGATTAGGCCCTCGTCTTGCATGATATAGTGCTTGGCGTGTATGATTAAGTATGTTTTAAGTATGCATTCCCTTTCACCCAATCTCGACGTAATCTCTCTCGCTGTAGATGCACCATAATGTTCGTCGATTTTCTTGTTTTTTTTTATCAATCAAGGATAGAAAGGATAAATAATGAAATAATAACGCTGCTAAAACCGTTACTTTTTTCATGTTCAAATTGATAGAATAATCCTTTCAACGATATAAGTGTAGTATAATCTTACCGAAGGACACACGAAGCACGCAAGCAGGATAATAATAGTTTCCTACGAAAGTACGTGAGATCTAGCCAGCTGGCCACTGGCAAGGGAGGATCTCATTTTAGCCTTCCTTCCTTCTCTAGTTGCCACCCATTTCGAGACTTAAGACGTCTATCGGCCAGCTGCCGATGGTCTCACGCGTTCCAGGCATCCGTAAACTAATTCTCAAAACCGATCGGAACGAACATTGTGAACTCACAGTAAACTAGGGACCATCAACCCATCCCGTCCTTTTGTGGGTAGGTTTAGACGGTTTAACTCCCTTTTTTTAAATTAATCGACCCGCACAGTTCGCACTGCCAATCGGTGGAGCGCAGCGGTTCGATTAATTTAGCTACGTTTCCGATCATAACTCGTGACAGTCACGCTTTCCCCAGTGTCCGTGGCAGTTGCCAGAGCGTTGCGGGCTAGTGTACGAGTACATGTTGTACCCGGGTATGATGTGAACGCGTACGTCCGCCGTCGGTCGATTGCCATCGGCTCGCTGACGTCTCGAGACGGCTACCGTCGTCTTGCAGCAGCAGTAGTTGAACAGGCTGATGTAAGCGCTCCGGAAGTGACGATTGGTGAGACAGTAGATGACGTTGTGAAAGCACGACTTGGACAGCCCGATCCAGACGGTCGTGTAGAAGACGCGGTTCGAGACGAACCGTGCCGTACCGTAGGCGAAGATGATGCAGAACGGCAGCCAAAAGACGACAAAGATCAGGAAGCTGTAGAAGTTGGTGCGGGCCAGCGACAGGTCCCAGGTGTAGGCAAGGCTCGGCTTAAAGTTCGGCAGTGCCATCGTACGCTTCACGTCCACGATGATGCGTATGTGCGTGATGAAGGTGAGCAGCAGCGGTAGCAGCACGATCAGACCGACTACGCCCGCCTCCTGCGGGATGTCCTGATGGACGCGCCAGTTGCAGTAATCGAACCGGATGTCGTACACGAACTGCATGCCGGACAGGATGCAGGCGACGGACCAGATTAGCAGTAGGATAGCGGTCGTGTTAGATTTGTTGAACCAACCGACCTCATTCTGGAACGTGCACAGCCGCAGATAGTTCTCAACCGCCATCATCTGTTTTAACGGGCGGGGTTTGAATGGGAAAATAAAGTCATTAGTGGTGGATAAGGCAATGCACGGCACGTACGTAGGTATATACACCAGGAACAGTTTCGGTTTTGGTAAGAGATTGCATTTTGCCAGCAAAGTCCTGTCTCCCCGCGTGGTCAAGGATAGGAAAGCAAACATACAGTGTACATACATCGATATCGTAACACAACACAACATAAAGTAAACCATGAACTTTTTGCCGGCAACTTCCGGCATTTACTTCCGGATCACCGGTACTCTGTTTTCATCGTGTGCATCGGGCGAGCTGATGAATTACTCTTACCTGATTGTGTACGGCCCCGAGAGAGGTTGACCTTTACTTAGTGGCTCGATTTCATCGCCTCCCGGTAAGGTAGGGGCGGATCTGTTCAATTTTGCCCATTCTCTAACCATGGAAGGTCCATGTATTACTTCAACGATGGTGGGGTTTCGTGGGTGAGCTACTAACCTACTTTTAGGGTGGTACAGCCGGGCAGGGAGTTATAGTGCAGTGTGGCAAACGTGGACGTCAGATAGACGTATTGTGTAAGAACTAAATGCGGTGGTAGGGCTGATGAAGGTGCACCCTAATGCACACTCGTTAGACGGGAGTAAAATGGTGCTATGATGAAGCTTGGCTAATTAGGTCGAGTGTGATAATTTACAAGCTATTGCACGATTCTAGTAATCGAAATCTTGGATGCATTACATAGTTAGATCGAATGTTTTAAGGCGGTAAAGTCTACTCTCGTCCCGATAAACTATTTTGGATATTATTTAAATTTTCCTAATAAGAAGCAAATACGGAGAAGGATCCAAAAGTAATTTAACTGCGTTCTGATATAAGAATACAGTGATGGACAATAGTTTAAGATAATCTGCTGTTGTAGATAATGTCAAAATGAGACTGTGAAGTCAGTTCCCATCAAATCGACCTATTTTTTTTTGTAAAATAAGTTGAAAATTTTGAAAAAACGTTCCTATAACTAGATAAATTCATAAATCGGTTTTTAAATCTCTTTTTCTATTCTGATGAAAATATGATTAAAGAACAAAATAATATCAAATAAGACAGTTAATAACATTAACAAACAAACCAAATTTTAGTTTTATAATTTTGTGTATCTCCTTTTTACTTTTTTCAACGACAGATTTGGCTAGCTTTGATAATAAAAAAAAGATAGCTTTTATAATGTTTAAACTATTGAAAAAACCTTTTAAGTTATTTTATTCTTGCGCAATCATTTATGAAATTATTATTAAAAACAAAATTGTTCTAGAGCCAAAGAATAAGAAGGATATCATTATTATGTTTATATAATTTGGTCATCTCAAGCGGTGTTGACAATACGGCATTGTACTGTCAAAATTAATTATAAGTAAATAAATAAATGAATAATTAAATAAAGTTGTTTTAAATAGTACAGATGCTGATGAACATTTTATCAAATTTCGGTAAAGTTACATCTAGTAGAAGTATCGAGAGTAGCAGTTAAAAATCGGCTAAAAAGGTGGTCTTCAATTATTGTCCGTCACACATGTTGTATGAATATTGAAAAAAATATTATCGTCTAAAGGGTATGTGTTTTCCAAGGAACCCTAAAAGCTCACTACAGACATAAGATCATACAGAACTCGTGTATGAAAGTCTTAAGAAGTAAATAAAATATTTATCTTTGCTACTCATCAACTTTCAAAACGACACTTTCTAGCCAATCCTTTTTAACCTCTCCTCCAACAAGTTTTCCAGTAAAAATGGATGTTACTGAGTACTCCCTGTGAATGTTCTCACCTGAATCAGTCATCCTGGCTAGTGGGAAAATAGGTACAGAATAGGTTTGGTCGCTATAAATACTTCACCTCTCTGTCTTATTATAATAGAAGCACTAATTAAATTTTGAAGCTTTCAAAAAGAATTTGAAAAATAGAATCCTATTTATTACTGAGTTACTGATATTATTTAGATTATGTATATCGATCGCTTTAATATTTCATTTTCTTCGCCAAAAATAGATGATTGACATAATTCCGTAGCTACTAATAATGTGTTTCTTGTGTTTTCCTTTTCTAAAATGCTTCTCAGTAGCCGCACCCGTATTTGAGCACCTTAACTTAGCTTTTCTGTTCCTTAGAATAAAGGCAATGTGTACTATATTAAGCTCTAAAATGAACACACTTACTCCCTTGCCAAATTTTTCATGCATTAGTGATAGAAGTAAAGCAGAATTAAATGTAACGAAACACACTTACACAACACACAACGACACAGTACGTGACAATGTATTTAATGCGAATCGATCAATACTTACGGCTAATGTTAAAATGCTAACCAAAAACGAGCAAGCAGCTAAGAACCAGTGAAATTTGCATACTTCCGTGTCGGAATTATCGATACCAGCCAGCAGGACGATGGTGGACGCTGGCATCACTACGCTAGTGATAAGTAAATCGGCGAGCGCTATGTTCACTATGAATGCATTGCCTGTAAATAGTATCGGTAAGTTTGGTTGCATACAGCATCCAGTTTCTATATAGTATGGTACTAGGGAAAACGGGGTAAGGAAGATGTAAAATTACGGCATGCTTAATCCCTAAGCGAAAGCGCTATTTGTTAAAGAAATTTAAATTTTTGAAGAAGGAAAATGTCTGCTAGCGCACTATTAAAGTTGTCTAGAAGTTAACTATGTGAAAAAAGGGTTGAGATTCAATGATGAAAAATTTCTAAAACATGTTAAACATTTCCCTATATTAATCATTATAATTCAAGCACATAAGATAAACCGTAACGTAACGCTATTTGTAGAAGTAAAAAGCAATAAAGAAGATAGAGTAAAGAGCATAAAAGTTTGCAAAAAGAGGTGTCGAACATATATAGAAAAAAGAAGAAATCTTTTCCTATGCTAAATCAATGGTGGACGAGTTCTACAAGTTCAACATTGGTACTATGAAGAGAAAACAACATCCCCGGCAGACACACTACTACTGCAAAGCTGTGAAACTAGTTTTTATTTGCTACTCATCAAAGAAAGTTAAGGTGAAATAAAAAACACTCTCAACTGTTTGAACTATTTCTGCTCTATTTTCGAGAACGACGTGGAAAGGATTTCCATCCATCCCGATGCACAATTCATTGCTAGCGACGGCGTTTTGTTTTCGCCTTTTTGCTGTAAGCGATGGATGGAACCTAGCATGCCGATTCTAGCATGCCCAATGACGGCAATCGGCTTGGTGGGAGAGGGGGGGGGGGGGGCGTAAACAAACTAGTTTCATTAAGAAGAGGGGCAACACAAGGGCAAGGAAGGAAAACAAATGAGTAAAAGAAGGTAAAAACATTCTAGTGTGGCATTCTAGTAAGAGCGGAAAAACAAGCGGACGAAACTATTTCTTCAAAGTAGCGCAAAAGTTAAGCTTTGCAGAGAAATCACGCTCGGCTTTTTGGTTCGTTTTTTTTTCGAGTATGCCGGGTACGTTTAGCTCTGTGAGCCGCCAGAAATGTGAAACCCTTTTTCCTATTGTGCGACAGTGAGCTTTCAGGTTTTGTGTGATTTGATTGGATATTTTTTTACATGTTTTCGTTTAAGTCTTTTGAGCCATTGTTGCAATTATAAATGATGGTTGTAGCAGGGAAAGTTTGAACTGGCAGCTTAAAACTTACGAGATAATGTAAATAATTTAAGCTCATTTTTGTAACAGCATGGTGTCCAACTTTGACATGTAACTTTTGTAGTAGAATGCTGTTACAACTTTTAGAAATTAATATACTGCACTTTCAAATTAATGGGTCTTTTTCTGTTTAAATTATTCAAAATGTAATTCGAAACAGACTGAAGCACAGCGCAATATTAAAATTTGTCATTAAAATCATTACGTTTGATATCTTCCTTAATTAATTTAATTTTTTTTTGTAATTATTGTACAACTTATTTTAAATGTTGAAAAAAATTTGTTAGTTAGCAACGCTTGTGGCGAAGAAGTTCATACTAATATAAATTCATATAAGTATACTTCCACTGCCAAAGTTCGTTAAATCATAATTAAATGTTAATTTTAAAACACAAAGCAAGAAAAAAACTTGCAAATAAAAACAAAATTGATAAATTGACGAATATAAAGAAAATAAACTAAAAAAATAACAATAAATGAATAAATAAATAAATCGATTCAAAGAAACTTAAAACAAAATAAAATATTTTCAATGCTGAATCAGGATTGTATCACAAATTTCACTAGAAAATTGACAATACACGTTTTGGCTCTTATCTAAAAATTGGACATCAAGAAATTAAAGTACAGTCGCCTCGGCCAACAAGATGAGGAGGTCTTTTAAGTTTGTATTAATGCAAAACCGAACAATAAGCACTAATTTGACCATTCTCTCCGCTGCTGTATGTTGGGTCTAATAAATATTAGATCCCGCCATTCGCACGCGCAGTCCTATTTCATCGCCTGTATCCTTTCCTCTGAACTCGACGCTCCTTCACTTCTATCTTCTATACCCCTGTATGTCCCTTCTCGTCGACTTTGTGATAGACCACCCATATTTATCACTTCCCGCCGTTCGGTTTTTGGCCAGAATGATCCTTGGTTAAGATGTTGCGTCTCTTTCAACAGAGATCACGAGCTGTTCGACTTCAACTTTCCTATTAACCACTTCCGAACCCGCCTTCTAGAGTCCACTTCCTTTACTCCATAAAAATCCTGTACCTCTAATGACTCCTCATCATAATCACCTACAAAACCCCCTTCCCCCCTCCCTACCCTAGTTTAAGCATATACATTGCGTAGCCCGGAGAGGCAGACAATTTGAAATAAAAATAAATAAATAAATTAGCTAACGAAGAAAAAACAAAACATTCACCAAACGTTTGAATGGAAAAAATTAATCAAAAATTAATTTTTGTCTTCTTATTCTTGGTTTAATAACCTTCGAGGATATGCCGACCATAGAATGGCTTACTAAACTTGCCACCACATAGTTCAATAAGCAATCCTTACTACGATGAAACGGTTCGGATGGGATTTGAACCCTGGTGTTGCCGTGGCAGTTGTCGCCTTATTAGTAAAAAAATAATATTTCAAGTATAAACTTTTTTTATACAACCTAAAAATGTCCCATTTTAGACAAAAGTACTTAAAATTTATAAACCAAAAAAAAAGTTAGTGATCCAATCCTGAAAACATACAGAAAAATTTCCATGAAACTTACGAGAAAGTTAAAAAAACAAGCAAAATAGTATGTCATTAAAAATGAAATTGAATTACATTCTTGGTACTTGGTCAATTTAACATCAACGCCCAATGGCAAACACTACTGTCCCATCAATAAAACACTACAAAACAATCGATTTGAAACGCTTTTCCACCAACAGCAACAAACAAAAAAATAGTTCCAAATTTCTGATGACCTCATTCGAGCAAACTTTTACTCCCATCCCTGGACAAATTAACTTCCACCAAAACTGTCCGTCCAAACGACAAGCTGTCCGTTCGCAAAATGGAAACGATCGAAAAGCTCACGGACGCATTACGACCAAAGTAATCGGAGTAAAAGTAATAACCTAATTGAAAATCATGGCTGACTGGGATCAACTGGTGGACTGGAAATACTCGAGTCAACACACCCACCCACACACACACACACACTCGGAAGCTCTGGGAGGCTCACACAAACCCACCTGCTTTCTTCAGATGGTCCTCTATCATAACGGACGATATCATGAAGACGTTGCCGATGCTGCCGACGACCGAGAGACAGGCGAGCAGTAGCAGCCGGGCAAGCCGAGGCCATTCCGTCGAGAGTGTTACGGGAGATACTTCTCCACTGCCGCTTCCATTACCGTCGGCCCCCGATCCACTGCTTCCCGCCGTCGAGTGGTGAAGTTGTTGTTGGTGCTGTTGATGCTGTTGCTGTTGCTGCTGCTGCTGTTGCTGATGCTGCTGCGAGCGGGAGGAGAGGGCTAACGAGGTTACGAACCATAAATTAGGCTCGGTTCCGTTCGGTCCTTCCAGCCCAGCTGGCAGTGAGACGTCGGCCGGCGTCGTGGATTTCAGATCGTAGTAATGGTCACCGGTGGTGCCGGTCGGTGCCGACGTACGGGAACTACTACTTGTTGCTGCCGTAACGAGCTGCACCAGTAACGTTGACATGACGGCGCCAGCCAGCTGCCCGGCTGTCACCGGACCCACGAACCCGTCGGTGGGTGGGCTGGTGGTGAAGTTTGACAGCTCGGCCGTAAGGTTGTCCATGTTTACGTTTGCCTTGTCGACAGCGAAGGGATGCCCTTTCTTTCCCTTGTGTTTTTTTTTTTCGTTGGGTTGTTTTCCAAGCGCTCCAAGTTTGTTTTGCTCAATACCGTTGACCGCTATTTACTGGTGCCCGGCGGTTTCGGAGACGAGTCTCAGACGAGGGAGCAACATGGAGAAAGAATCGTTCACTTAAAGGTTCGCTTTAACGGTTCCCCCGTTTGCGCTGTGTCCTGGTGTTCGTTGGCGTATAGCGTGGCGTTGGGACACGTAACAATGTTAGCGTGTTGGTCTTTTCCGCATCCTAGCGTTGCTGGTTGCTGGATCGTCCCACGGGAGGGGCGTGCGTGGGCCTGTTGCGAAGGAGAAGGAATAATTTTAAACCTTATTAGATCGATTAGGGCACTGCGATGTGGCCGAGATGTGTTTGTTGAAACATTCAACCAGCAGCAGCTCACAGAATAATGGCCACCCATCGGAAGTAGTTGATGGTAAGTTAATTTTATTCTTACGATACTATCCCACCGTGACGTGGATATAAACAAATGGACGGGAGGCGAACAGGACGGGTCGGAAATAATTGGAAAAAGGGAAGACATCTGCCTTCGATGGAATTTTTAGCCGATGGAATGGTAGAAGACGGCCGTGCTGTTGAATGGATGGAAAATGGTGAAAGTTGGCTTGTTAGCAAGGTGTCAATTGAGTTTCTCCGGCAGGAATCAATTTCTGTCAGGACTCGTCTTTTGAGGGTGTCAGGGAAAATTCATTATAAATAGAGCTTCAAGTAGTTATGCTTGAAATAATAATTCATACTTGGTAAACGTAGGTAATGTTTTATAAAAATATTTATCAGTATTTTACTAAGAAATCGTTGAAATACATTTGTTCCTTTAATTGAAAAATAACTGCAGCAGCAGAAAGGAGTGACAAAGAGCGGGTAGAAATTATTTAATCACAGATAAATGAACCACATCCCTGTTCTCTGTTGAATATAAAAAATATTATAAGTGGACAAATGGAAAATTAATTAAAAACTTTATTCCTTCACAAACTGGTACAGAAAATGCTGATACCATTGACTGTGCGAATAGTGACGGAAATCAACAGAAAGCCCCACCAATCTCATTCTCCAGCACCACCCGTCATCAATTGTCTTCCTAAATGGAGACGCCTGGTGGATTGTTCTTTTAATGCAGTTTAATGCACTTTAAATTTTAATGTACATAGGATGGTAGGATGGTTTAATGTACATAATAAAGAAGAAAACTGTATACGATGTGAAAGTGTTTAAGAAAATTATTAAATAATTTATTAAACGTGTGCGGAAAATAATTGATGGGGCAACATACAAATAGAAACAAAAAGTATAGAAAACTTAAGAAAAACATTCTACTAACTTTGCTATTCAAAAAAAGAAATTAAGGTAAGATCTAAAACTGCTAATGTAAATAGTATATATATTTATAAATATATTTAAGCAACAGAAAATTAAATTGAAGACTGTTAAAAAAATAAAAATCAAATTAGCCACGTTTGCTATATTTCCAAATTTGTATACTAAATTTATCAAATATCTCCTCACACAAAATAAAACTGTTAAACCACCGCGAAAGATTCCCGAAGATTGCCCCAATAAGTATAAACAAATAGCAAATGGGAAGAAAGCAGTAAACAATAAACCCGCACCAACCATCAGCATTCCAGCAACGAGCGAACGATTCCCACACAACACACAAGAATTAATATGTTTCAAAGCTTTTATTGATTTGCACTGTAGTCTCCATTCCTGTGCTCTGGTCACTGTCACAGTTTTATCGCTTTTAGTGTGGCTGCTTTTTGAAGGGTGTTTCTTCCTGGTGCCATCTCTCGTCAGCTACTCTCTGGCAGTAAATGGCGCTTGCTGTGTGCAAAATGATGGTTTGATTTTCACACCACTTTCGTTGGGGTCCATTCGTACCGTGTACGCGAACAAGAATGTGTGTTTGTTCTTTACGCTAGCGCAAAGTGCAAGACGTGACGAGCATACGCAAGTGCTCTCGCATGTATCACACTGCTCAATTCTTATCTTATCACGTTTCACGCCTGCAGGAATGCGGTTGTGTACAAATGCGGGCGGGTTTTGTGGCAGTGGCAAGTAGTAAGCGAAGGGAAGTGAAACACACTTTCTGAAACTTTCATGACACATTTTAACGAGAAAATGTAGTGCCTGTTTGGGGGAGAAGAAGAAATATGGGTCGGTTTTGGTGTGCTTTAATGTAGTTGCTGGAGAAAACAAAAATTTCACCGCATTTTGTGTCGTTAAAATTTCTATTAAAATTTCCCCAAAAAATTACATGATATGAGCTGCATAGCTGCACGCTTAACAATTCAATTTTATAGCTTAACAACAAGTAAATGAATTGAAAGCCCGAAAGGAAATGAGCCACACCAAAAAACGCACCCTTTTAACAAGCGCCCTCTCGACACAAGCGTACTACTTACCGCAAAACATTTTCCGGCACTAAATGACCTCATTCGGAAGGTAATTAGAGTGATTATTTTTCTCTATTTCTGCACTTCTGCGGTAAGACTGTTTCTGCTGCATTCTGCTGGGTGGGGGTTTTGGAGAGTGCAATTAGTGTATGGATTAAAGCGTGTGGATCAACACTCGAAACACTTTTCGAGTGTGCTGAGTACGAGGGAAAAAGTTTTTCCAACGCCCCCGAGCAAGATGGCAAAGGGTGTGGTTGGTGAAATAAAACTCTCTTCACAATCCACATTCGATGGTTTGGATTTCTTTTCGTTTTCTAGCGTAATTCTTTGTCCCGCTTGGTGGTGGTGTGTTTCGCTGCATTAAAAGTGTAATCTACCAGGCGCCTCCATTTAGGATGACGATTGGTGACGGGTGGTGCTGGAGGATGAGATTGGTGGGGCTTTCTGTTGATTTCCGTCACTATTCGCACAGTTAATGGTGTCAGTATTTGCTGCACAGTGCGGCTTGTGAAGGAACAAAGTTTTTTCATTAAATTTCCATAGTTCCACTTCTTCCGCAGTCAGGTGATGGTGTCATTATACCAGTCATTGCTATTCGAATTCCAAAACAATTATTTGAACCGGTACAGGCGGGTGCAGTTACGGCTAGTGCTTTATCCACGTTTCAATAATACTCTCTACTCCCAACGGACAATTCTAAATCAACGCAAAACCTACATTCAACGAACAGGCCGAAGCAGCGTGGCAAAGCGAGTAGCAGGAAGCGTGAGTTAGCAAGGCAAGTTTCCGATCAGACATCCGGCCCTCATCATCTCGATAAGAAGCACAAGTGCTTTATCGTTGAGCGAATTTAATTATTTTCTCACTCACCACCCGATCGGCTTACCCCGTACGCCGGCAGCATACCGGTACTGGCGCCGGTCAAACGACACAAACAGATATCCTTGCGTGATATTGTAAAGCAGGAGAGGAATATGGAGAGCGTCACAGGGAAGAATTACAGAAGGGCAACCACTTGCGAGTGAGTAGGATCAAGAGCGCAAAGCGTAATCATAATAAGCGACCCCATATACGCGACGCATCTAGCCACCATTCCTTGCCGGCGGGATCCACCGGAAGATGGCGCCACCATTACGGGTTTTCGGGATGATTGAGCGCTTACCGCGCCACGTTGTTGTTGGCACTCCGCAATTTCGTGGGTCGGCAGGGATTGATCCAAGCAATGGGAGGGAAAAAAATCGGGACAGAATTGATTGGGAAATGGATGGGTTAAGTAATTTTATTTTTTATGTTTTGTCCCATTACAATAACCTTTAATCTTTCCTCCTTTCTTTGCAGCTTGCAAACAAGGTATAAGCAATGAACAAAACGCTTCGACCGTTGGGATAAACCCGAGAGCATTCTTGAAGTAAGCAAAAGCAAAGGGTGAAAACCATTCACGGACACAGCGGTAAGGTTGGCTATTTGTTTAATGTCGGTAGAAAGCAATGCAACCTTTCTTAAAATGGGGTTGAATTTGGTGTGACGACGGTCAAGAGGCTGTATTTAAACGGGTGAAAGATAATACTTGAGAATTTTGGAATCCCTACTGTTACAGACGATGGAAAGCATACAGTAGCTTTCCTTATTCTTTCTGTCGGCTGTTGACGTAAGGTTTTTTTTTCATTCTATTTTATTTGTAGCTGGTAAGCGTGAGATGAAACTGAAGGTGAGTCTTTAAAAGTAAAGGAAACGATTATTATACCTCAATGATTTTTTTTACGTTAAACGTTCCTGCAAGTCGCATACAAATTCAAACCTTTTACCCCTTGGTTTCCGAATAACCGTCTTTAATGTGATCCAATATTCAGACTTCCAAATCTTTCAGCTGCTCCATCATTATTTAAGAGACATTATTTGCACATTTGCTGAGTGGATTGCTGTCCAATCTTACTGGAATATGGTGTACTTATCGTCGAAGAGATTGGAGAAATCAGTTCTAATTGGCCTCCTTGTGGTTTAAACATCCTGAACATACAGCCTGGCCTCGATACATCGTAAGATATCATGGTCAGTGATTAGCAGCAATTCAAAGGCGGTTATGAGCGTAGGAAGTCGCTCATTTTGAAGGATTCATTAGTGTTCAGACATGGACAACTCTGCCTGAGCCTTTTATAAAATAACGCTCATGTTGTGCTGGATCTTCTTCACTGTATCGAAGGGTGTAGTGACGTCTGGGCGATCATCAGATCGTTCGGTTTACTCATCATCTTCTAGTGCATGTTCATATCAGATCGTCCAGTTGGGGCTACTATCTGTCTTTAGCCTGTACGTCCCGCCGAGATCGCTCCGAACTAGATCGATGGTCGACGTAGAGACAGTTGGTGGCTAGTAGCTGATTATCATGCGATATTTTGAGGATCTATATGAGTGAAAATGTTGCCAAAGTCAAAAGGAATATGGCCTATAGCATGGAAGAGTCTTGCGGTCTTCATCCTCTATGATTGTGCATTAATTGGTCATACCTCAGCTATTAACGCTTTAAATTGTGGTCTCTACATAATCGGCAGGGGTAAACCTTCGATCCCTGAACTAATGAATTAGGTTTGGGAGACGTGAACTTGTGACGGGCGGCCTTACAAAGTGGAAGTGGCTTTCGGATTCGTGCGATCTGCGTTTCTGGTGCCCTTACAAATGGAGTATCCGCAATAAAAAAGGGTTATCCTTGAGAGCCAGTGCCAAATCTCCAAAGTGCGATGCTCCTAAGAGACGCTAACTCTCTGGAACTAGAGAGGACAACAACATCAGAACGTTACCTGGCAGCAAAATCATGCACAACCGAGCTCACCCAGGATAAAGGCAATGAGTGAATGAGTTATAAAGCTAGATATAAGCTTAGATTCTCAGCGATATGGCCTGGCCGTCATTATGAAAATCGACATGATCTTAAAGACCACTGATAATCGAGTGAATCATTGAGAGGAGAGAGGGAATATTTAATGCCCAATTTATGAAAATTGTGTGTCAAAACCATCAACTCAATATAAAATTACAAAACTGAGGTCAATAGAGGATCAATTAGAATTTGCCATACTCTTGATGTAAAGACATAATCTTTACATTAACCATGATTTAAATCATCATATTTAGATAGTTTATGGGAAAATTTTTGTTTCAATTAAAATTATAATCTCTTTGCTTAAAACATGAGCTACTTACAAATCACTAACGTTCAAAACGTCAAAATAAAAACCTGTGTGCGTGTCTATGGGATAGATTTGTTTGGAAAACTTTTGGAAAAAAAACATCATATATACACCAAGGGATACCAAGAAAAAAAAATCACAAAATACGTTCCATTTTCGTACGCCAAGCCCACACAACACACACTGTTGCGCACTTGATTTTCGATTCTATCGGTGCAACAATAGAACCGGCCGGGCTTACGGTTATACTTCACTACACATTCAGGATTACCTTTTGTTCCGGTACCGGAGGAGGGCCCAAGTATTAGCCACCTACTGTGCCCCGACGTGTGTGTTTTAGGTGCGGCTAAGCTAAAAACATGATTTATTTCGACGATGATATCCGTCCTACCGTTCCCGTTTTTTTTGCCACCGCCAAGGTGGAAAAAGGCGCTGTAAACGAAATGTTTTATTCATACGATAAGCTATTAACGGGATTGTTATGAGTTTTTTTTTTTGTTCGCTTCCTGTTGTTTCGTATCACACATCTCGCACCACACGTACTTCCGCTTCCCGCATCAGTTTGGAGAAACATTACGGAGTTTTCCATAGTTGATGAACGTTGTGCAAGGGGGCGGCCTAGTGTGACATCAGCTCAATGTTGCAGTATCGAAATCGACAGTATATATCGTACCAGATAAGCGGCGACAACGCCCCAACTTAGCGATCAATGCGGTGCTTTTGGGATTGTGTGGTAGAAAAAGGGTGACGGGGCGGATGATAAAAAGGTGTGACCGTATCGGTGTTGTAGAGGGTGTATCTGCACCCATAGCAATTTCTTCAAATGAAGGGGAAAAAATGCTTCATACTGTGAGCAGGTGGCTACCGTTGTTGTGGCATCTAATTTATGTCATAATTCTAACAGGGAACAGGTTGAGGTTAACGAATGCCGTGGGAAGGATTGGGTGAACCCCTTGACATCATTAAATTATAGTTGCACTAATGACTGCGTTGAGGGGGAATGCTTTTTTATGTTCTGTTATCTATGCTTAGCATATTAGTGCGCACGACTTTCGGTGCTGAAGCTTTTGCTTGTACTCTTTAGAGGCCAAAAATTAGATCCTTAAATTATTTACCTTATGTTGTCAAATAATAGAAGGACTTACTGAAATAAAAAAACTAAACTTCAGACATTTTTCCACCGTCAGAATATTCGTCCACAACCTAAACGGCCGTACACACCAAAACAATCCCCTCACCTCATAAAAACATCTTTTAATTTAAGTCGGCAAAATTATGACTCCTTCCGGGATTGTTCCACTCGACAAAAGTACAACAAGACGTTATCTAAATGCTGCACCGTTACAGAACGAAGTGAACATTCTTGAAAGGAAAGGCCAAAAATTTGCTGGTCCACTTTGCTGGCACAAAGTGAGCCAGATATGGAACGGAAAAACGAAACAAAACAGTGAACATTAAGGCATGAATGAAGGCAGACTGACCCAAAAAAAAAAAAACGGCCATTGCTCCACTAAGCAGCGTGAAACCTGTGATGCGAAAAAGCTGAAAAGTAGAGCAAAAATGCCCGTCGATTCTTGTTGTCTCTGGCTGCCTTAGCTGCCTGGTCGTCAAGTGTCAGATACGGCTCGGTGGTCGGTGAGCTGTTAAGTGAACGTTTTCATAGTTCGCACTTGGTACAATTTAGTGGGCAACGTCTTCGGTGACATTCGGTGCGGAAGAAGAGCAATTAAGATAGCGCAATGGCAGTTGAACCCTTCAGGTTTGAACTTGCTGGTCAACGTTGGAGAGTGTTAAAATTTATTGTAAGAAGCAACTTAATGGAGCGATTGTGTGGCGATAGTAACTGACATTGGTTGAAAGGAATTTGGAATTCTTTCCGGAGCTTTGGTCTCCGAAGAAAGTGTTTTAAAAGGAAAGTGAAAGTGAAGAGTTTCCAATACTGCTAAAATAGAAACATTTCTTTTCCAAATATTGTTAAACAAAGCTAGCCAGAAAAATGTGATGGCACTCCCGAGTGGATTAATAATTAACGAACCAGAAATACCACCGTCCATTTATGACAATCCCATCTAATTGCAGTTAGCTTCCACTCAGCAGGGAACCATTAGGCAGTGTTTTTTCCTCGTAAAGAATCAGCAAACTTTTTCGGAAGGAAAAGCTAGAAGCCGTTTAATAAGTTTTCTCCGAAGCGAACCGACGGACGGACAAGCTTTTCGCTTGAAGCGATACGGTTAGCAGCTTAACAGGGCAAACGCAGAACAATTGATGATTTCCCAGCTATTCGATGACGATGTTTGGCTATTTCGAGAAGCAATCCTGAATCTTTTATGCGCACTCTACCGATCGCCAACCCCGTCCCGCGAAGGTTCGCACAGTAAGAAAGTCTTGTTTACGGCTGGGAGATTCTGACCGACCGACCGATTGGCAATGAAAGTTTGTGGCCAAATCTTGATGCTATCCACTGCGTTCGTTGCGATTTCGATACGCGAGTGACACCGTTTGCGCGAGGAACCGTAATGGGGTTGGACCATTTTTTTTACACTTCTTACATTATGCAGTCGATTGCACACGAAAAAGATTGTCGTCACAAGTCGATGGCTTTTTGATAGCGCGAATCTTGCTCTCTTTGGTTGGTCCGTTTTTATCCGTGCTTTGTGTTTTGTGTCCGTTTATGTGGTGGTGGGTGTTGAATTGTGCAGAGTGCGCAGTTACTAAGGTAGACTAGCCTAACGATGATCCAGCTTGTGGTGATCGTTTCATTTTTAATTGTGTAGTTGAGTGTTATGTATCAGCAGTAAAGCAGTGTCAATGAATTTAAAGCTCCTAAATTTCATGCTGTCGCTGAGAGTGGTTTGTGCAATATTAAAGAATGTGTTTAGTCAATAAGGCAATATCATCGACGCACATAGCGAATAGCGTAGCGATTCAAACACCACAAAAATGATTGTCTTAGTCAAATGACGAACTTGTTAGCATAATTTGTGACTCATATTTTTTTATAATTCGACGAAGCATTGATGGTGGTCTTGAATTCATGATAAGTACAATGTTTTTAATTTTAATTGTCGCTTGATCGCTTGATGCTCTCAAACACTTCTTCTGATTCTGAGAAGAAAACATAAATTGAACGTTAAAACAAATAAATCAATAAACAGAAGTAAGGAAATGTAATGGTCAACGGTGCTTCGTTTAGTACGCGCAGGAACAATTTATTTGCTTCGTATCATTGAACGGCCTGGGAAAAAAAAGGGGGACTAATTCCAGGATCGCATGTCATTACAGTTCTTGGCATCCATGCTCTATCTAGTTTAGTGGAATTTGGTGTGCCTGGTGCCTGGTGACGTACATAATAATAGATACTTTATATTTAGACTGTAGCCAATAGAGCTGATCTAATGCCGTAACGGTCACTTCAAACACATCGGCAAAAAAGATGTTTTTAAAAAAATAATTCTAAATTGATTGATCCGATCCGACGATGGGGCAATCCGGTGTTAGAGACGACAGTGGCCTTCAACTCTTTTCCATATGAGAGACCCGGGGTTCTAATCATGGTTGGATCGTTCCCCTGTAGCGAGGGCTGACTATGCAACTATGCATAGACAGCCGGTGGACCGGTGGCCTATGCATAGACAGCCGGTGGACCAATCACGCGAAGGTAGCACCGATCCCGAATTCTCGCGCAGTTCGATCCGGACAACGCGTTGGGACGACGGGCGTTACTAGCATCGTCACTAGTTCAGAGAGATAACCTTTTTCCCTGTAACCGCGGACTAGAGATCAGCAAGCGACGATCCCCCAAATTCTTCCCACAGAGCGGGGAAGCACATTGCACTGCGGAACCTAGGTAAGGGATAATCATCATCATCATCATGTTGGCCTGCTCTTTTAAAGAGCACGTCGTCGTGACATGGCCCGGTCAACAATAGATCTCCAGAAAACTCAATCCCTGGCTGCAGTTTCCCTTCCATGTAGGTACCAGATCTCCGACAGGTCTCCCTTCACCTGATGCAGCCAACGAACTCGCTGTGCTCCCCGACGCCTCGTGCCGAACTGGGGGTCGCTGACGGGGGTTGCTGAAAAAAAAACCCTTTTTGGCGGGGCATGAGTCCGGCATCCTCATAACTTACCCCAGCCATCGTATCCTGCCGGTCTTTGCTACCGTCAGGATGTCCGGTTCTCCGTATAGCTCAGCAAGCTCGTGGTTCATCCTTCTTCTCCACGATCTATGCTCGAACACACAGGCAAAGATGCTCCGGAGGATGCGACACTCAAGCACGCCAAGAGTGTGATATACGATATATCTCACATTTTGTGCGGCCTCGAAGTCTTCTGGATCTCAGCAGACGGTGAAGGCCGTAGTAGGTACGATTCCCCTGAACAATGCGTCTCCGGATTTCGCTGCTGACATCGTTATCCGAAGTTAGGACAGTCCCAAGATAGCAGAACTCCTCTACTTCCTCGAGGTTGTCGAAGTCGACTAACACGCTGCTTCCCACTCGGCTTCGTCGCATTGATCATCAATCCAATTCTTGCTGCTTCACGTTTCAGTCGGTTGTACACCTCACACACACCTTACGTAGCCTCACGTAGCGAAGGCAAGGGTTAAACTTCGCTCGAATCTTATAGCTAGCAGGGCGTCCTCACCTTTTCTCAGATCGGACAGGTTAACCTTTTTCCTGGACAAGCCAGGAGAATTTGTTAACCGCTCACCGAGTAGTTAGCAGGCGACGATTTCTCCTAATTCTTCCGACGAAGCAAGGAAGCTCTACTATAGTGCGGGATTCAAAAAAGTTCAGGCTAAGTCTTTTTCAGTGTGATTGTAATCTATTTCAAGATATCTTTGTGCCAACAACGTGCTAACTGAGCGAGCGAGAGGGTTCAGATACCGAGACCTTTATTGGGTAGCGAGACCTAATTGCTCAGCAAGTGAAGTCAGATCAAGCGACTTAAGATATTCGGAAAGAACGTGTCTGATGTTATAATTTTGAAGCCTTTCTTTGGGTAGGCGAATACTCACCACTTGTGGGAAAAATTGAATGCCAATTTTACTGTTTCCATGCCCAGGGTAAGACAAATAACAGAAAGCAAATCCCTTGATACCATTTTCGAAAACAAATTGTTTATAACATAGTCATCACAAGGCGGTGCTGACAATACGGTGGCGAGCCGTCATTCTCAAATATAAATAAAAAGATAAATATTTTTCCCTTCTTATTTTCGCTATTATGTTTTATTCTGCTGCATTGCTATGAATTTATATGGATGGAGTTACATGTTTTGTAATAAATTTCTGACCGTTGTACTAATGCACCGGCCGATGTTTGACTATTAATTAGTGTCCTATTGCATTGAGGCACTTGCTACTTAAGTGCGCTGGTCAGTTTTTTTAAGTTCTTGCAATAATAGTGAAATATATGACAGGTTACTTGAGACCAACAATTCCGACCATAAACAACGTCAAATAAAGTCTTTAATGGCGAGTCATTTACTTATTTCCATAACTACCTTTTTTTACACGGTAGATCCAACCCGTAACACACCGGATTGCAGTTAGTACCAAGGCTAAAAAGAATTCCAAACGAATGGTACGTAAAACTTCACCACCACCTCACAGGCAAAAATATCCAACGACTTCCTTGACAAACTGACCGTACGGACGGCCAGTGCGGTGCTTTATGGGCGATTTCATCAACGAGAGCAAGCCGAAAGCTATTCAGCAGAAAAAAAAGGACATCACATTCGGAGAATTTAAAGTTAAAAATTGTTCGCTGCAAATTGCTCCGTTCGGTTTCTCCTCTGAGGGCAAAGTTTTGTACGTAGACGTTCGGCCAGTTCCAGCAGCAGCAGCTTTTTGTCGGTATAATTTTCACATATTCATCATGGTTGAGATTGGCCTTTTGGGGGGGAAGGATGGGATTGGGTGGGCCAACCGTAACGACACTGGCACTGGCAAAAAGGTAGTATATACCGAGTATGCCGTAATAAATCTTTGCAACACATTTTCCAACCCAACTAACCGAGTGATGGCCATAAATTTCATTCCGATAAACCCTTTTTTCAGCACCGTACTTCGGTACTGGAATGGGGAATTGTTTTGGGAAATACTTTTGGGAAGAAGAAGAAGCGGGATTGCTTGTGACCAGACATGGCTATGCAGAAAGTTGTTCCTCTATATTAGCCGGAGGTGCTAGATAGTGTGGTTGGTGGAATAGGGTGAAAGAAATTCAAAGTTTTTGAACACCAAAAAACACGTTTAAGATGTAGAGAAACTTGAAGAATAGTGTTTTGTTGTAAAATATCCTCCACCACGCCTAAGGCTCAACGTACAACTACCATCATTAGGGTTTATTGTTGTTTTAACAGCAGCTATAAAAATTAGCTCCACAATTATGCTTCATAGGCCGCTGTTTTCTGCAGTAGGCAAATGATTATTATTATTATTATGCTACCCTTGGTCCTTTTCTTTCCAGCGCACGAAACGCGGCCAAAATTGCAAATTACGCATTTTGCCTTTTGAAAAATTATGAACCGTCACGGTATTTTACAGGATTTTTTTTGTCTCTTTGAACTCCACATAAAACACACACACAAAGACCGTAAAATGTGATACTCGCCTGCAAGACATTATTTGCCGGTTTTTGACAATGAAAGGTGAAACTTCTTTATCTTTGCTGGTGCCGTCAGAAATGGAACAGCTCGGCAAGACTGGTCGGACGCAGCAAACCATGCCCGGTTTCGGTTTCATTTTTTGATAAACGTTTCGTCCGAATCGGAAGATTGGGAAATAAATGTTTGTGTCGTTTCGTTGTAGCTAAGCATTTGGCCGAATGTCACCGTTGAGCTGAGGTTTCATTTTTCACCTGCTCGCGTGGCCGGTGTGGTCAGACGCGAGTGGCATTACGTCACCGGTAATCTACGATTAATAATGCGGTGGTGTTCATCCGGACATTACTTTTCCCGCCGCCCGCATGATGGATGTAATAAATCCACCAAGAATTAACGGTCACGGGAAGGATCTTATTTTATTTCGCTGAAGTAGTGTGGTGGGTGCTAAACAAAACCAAAAGTTTTGTTTAGCACTTTTTTTTTACTGAGAGCCGTTTTTTTTTCAGTAGGAGCTGAAAACAAAATAGCAAATGCTTACCAATCATTTTTTGAGCTGCGTTCAAGCTCGTGAAAATGAAAATAGAAACATCATTGCATTGTAGGCGCACACTGAACGTTTGGGAAATAAGAAGTGATTCTGAATTTTTTGTTGTGCTTATGAAAATTTGTGGACTTCATGAATCCATGTGAATTCATCAAAACTCCCAGCATAGTGTTTTGCTAGCAGGATGCAGCAATGTATATGGGACGAACTCTTCAGTTTGCTGTTTAACGTGTCTCTGGAAAGTCATACCAAAAGCGCTGGGTTCGATATTTGGGGTACGAGCTACATTTAATCTCCTTAATTCTTTGGCAGTGTCCTAAGCATATATCTGACTAGAATCAATAAATCGATCGGCCATGATCAAGGCTGATTAAGAGGTAGAATACCAGCTCATGAGAGATCTGCTTATTGGCATGCTCGTTACTTTGGATAAAACCCTAAACAGTACACTTTATATCCATTTTTTTACTATATTATTACACATTACTCTACACTCTGAATTGTCCTCTAGTCAGTTTCTCTAAAAATTTTGAAAATTTTGATTTTTGAACAATGTGTATCTTCAACATGCGGAAAATCTTGGAGAAGATGGCTGAACAGCAGTTGAACAGTACCATCTCTTCATAGATTTCAAGGCATGTGATAGCATAGCCAGGGTAAAACTCTACGAGGCCAGCTCATGGTTCGTTTGGTATCCCGGCCAAACTGATCAGGCTTCTTAGAATAATCGTAACCAACGTCACGTGTCAGGTGAAGGTGGATGGAAAACTCTCAGGGTCCTTTGCTACCACCAAAGGCCTGCGTCAGGGAGATGGGCTCGCCTGTCTCCTATTCAACTTGGCGCTAGAGAGGGCCATCCGAGACTGGACTGGAGGTGGAGACTTCGGGAACCATCTTCTATAAGTCAACGTCGGCTATTCTAGGTAGCAGAGGCCTACCAAAGGATCGAACAGTCGGCAGAAAAGCTCGGGTTGCAAATTAGCTAGGCAAAGACCATATTGATGGTGGCACCATCAGCGGCCCTACTAAGACATCCGGAACTACGTGGAGGTGATGTACGGAAAGGTGACCACAAATTTGAAGTCATCCAAAACTTAAGCAAAGCGTCAAAAGTCAGCACCGAAAACAGCATAGAGACGGAGCACCGGACGACCCAGCTCAGAAAGTAGTTTTAGAGCGTCCACACGGACAGAGGAGGCGTGGTAGGCCCAGATTGAGGTGGGAGGATAGCGTGCAATCATCCACCATCAAGTCCGGGATAACGGTTTGGCGGACGACGGCGCCGGACCGTGAGCGGTTCCGGATTCTTCTGCTGCGGCCAAGACCGCAAAGTGGTTGTAGCGCTTGATAAGTAAGTAAGTAAGTACTTGGGACTATCTTTGGCGGAGTGTTAGAGCGGGGCTTGTGAAGAAAGATAATTAACTACGAGCTAGCTGAGCTGGTTGGTGGACCAGATATCCTGACGATAAATAAAACCGGAAGGGCACAATAGTTTGATGATGGTAATAAGGTAATGAGGATACATTAGAAGAGCACAGTTTGATCGTTGGCTAGATCAAATCGAGTCCAACTTCTCGGAGAATGGTTGTAACTCTTGCTGGAAGAACTGAATGTCACTACGTTATACCCAATGAGCAGAATGAGGCAGATGAAAGAGCACGGCAGGAGGAGGAAAGCCGCGTGGCAAGAAATCGTTCCAGAACAATTTCTCAGGCGTTTCTCTTCTATTTTCTGGCGTTTCTCTAGCAGCCCACATTGTGGCAGCTTCAGCCACTCGCGATGAGCAGATCCTGCAGGCAGCGGTCGAAGCAGAGCGTGCTGGGACGGCCCCGTCTGCAATACCCTTATGCAGCAGGGGGAGACCACCTTACGTATGCGCAGGCAGGCGGCGAGAGACACCGGTCCTATTATTCACAGAACAGATCGCGAACTACTCACCGCAGCGGACCAGGCCTCAATAACAGAGGCCACTACTTCAGGCCGTTGAAAGAGGAGTGATGCGGTTAAACGGTGGATGTACGGAAGGGGAGGCAGGGGTACTACGGATTGTGTGACAAAAATACTACAACACAGCGCAATGTTTAGCTCTGGAATCAGTCCCTCGCGAGAATATACCATGGTTACGGAGGGTAGGCTAAGAAAATTGTCGTTAAATTTTGGACATACAATAATAAAAACATACAAATTGTTAAATAAAAATGAGCAGAATGAGCTGGAATGAGCAAAGAAGATGCAAAACATCAACGATGTTAGTTAATTCCATATTTGGTCTACCACACATCCTCTATAAAGCGCACACAAAAAATCCAATAACCTGGATACCTGGTATCATTCAATTTCCCTAACGATGGTAAGATCGTTTAAGATTTTAGCGTGCTAGGAATGAAGTTTAATAACTCCCAGTGAAAAACAACATTTATTAGCAGAGCCTGTTGTGTGGTTTTAGCCAATGATGCATCTTAGAAGGTTAGTAGGATCGTAAATCAATTTCGTCCATGCTTAGACAAATTTCAGACCTAAGCCAGGCGTGACCTAAGCGTCATTTAACAGAATTATGTTAGGCCAGTAAAATTCGTGATAACATACTTTTCAGATTAGCACAGGGTTGAAACCTTCATGCAAAATATAAATATAAAATAAATTTATTATATTTTTTATCATAATAAATGCTCTAAAATAAAGGATATCTTTATTAAATTTAAACAAAGATTGTGCAGCCTGTACATAAAATCAATTGAAATAAACAGCTAGCAATGGTCGTAACTCGAAAATGATCAAGTTTGGCCTCACATAACCTCACAAATTTGATCAGAAACACAATAAAATACAATCTCGTCTCACCTATATACCGTACAAAAACCTGGCAATATAATGGCATTTGGTTCTTTTTAATATAAAATGATTACCGTCATCATACGAATGAAAGCCGGTCTTGCACTGTACCAACCGACCAGCTGAAGACTCGAGCGCACGGAGAATTATGTAGTTACCCGTGCTGAGTTCGAATGAAAAATCCCATCGAAAGCGGAGGTGGTGAACTCGTGTGCTTTGATTTGCATATTTTATGCATTATTCTTGTTCGCCATCGTTAGCTTCAGTGTTCGAGCTTGCACACGAGAGTTTCCTTCCGCCGCCGGTGGTTTGAAGATTTTGCAGTTAGCATCCTTTCGGTTGTCGGGCATGCTGCAGGTGTGTGCTTTGCCGTTGCGCCTCATGTCACACCGCCATGTCCAACGCACCGGGGAGGATCGTTTCATTTCCTTCCTTTCGATATTGGCGGGAGTGGGCGGCATTTCACCGGAACACAATCGAGCCGCAAGCGCTGGCTTTCCTGACCGTTGTGATAAAGAGCGAGATATTGCCTCATTTTTTTCACGTTCGCTTCCGCCAGGGTGCGTTAGGTTGGAGAGCTTTTCCTTTAGGCATAAATCGACCCACCGATAGAAAGCAAACCGTTCGACCGTGGGGCTTTGCCGTGTGTATGTGGTTGCGAGCACAAACAGTATCCAATCACCAGGTAGACGAGATCGGAAAAATGGCAATACCTTCTGGACAGATCCTTGGATCTAGTCAAGCCTGGTACGGGTACACGAACGATCGTTAACCTGGCACGGATAACGTACTGCAGCAAGGAGTAATAATAGACAACGCGTTGTAATGAATTATTATTGCATCGATTGCTTTCCGGGAACAGACGTGCGCGCTGAGGTTGTATGAAGTAAAAATAGACTTTCATCCCGTCCGGAGGTTATGGTCGAAACTCAAGCCCGACGGAGGATAATAAATGTTGGTGGCAGGGTTTACCTGTTCGCTTGCTACCGATATGAATAATTCGCTTGGGATGTTTTCCCAATTTCACACGACACTGCGTCAGCGGGGATTTGCAATATCTCGAATAAGAATTCACAAAAAAAAGTTATTATGCAGATCGAAAAGAAGCAATGAGATAATGAAGACAAGATAAAAGTGATGCAATTTCGACTATAATTGTGAAAGCTCTAACGTTATTGCAATTATTACTGAAAGTAAAGTGTAATTTAAGCAAATGAAGTACATCATTTACCAGCATTTACTTTCATTCCTTCATTTTTGTCTGAATTCGCAAGCCAGTTACAGCGTCACTTTGAACTTTATCTGCAACAAGGGATTAAGAAGGATTTTATTGCATCCTGGCGTAGTTACATCTCTATCTGTGCTTTAATTGAGCCATGTAACAATCTTCATCATAAATACAGCTGATTGATTATCGGTCTGTTTTCCTGTATTTAATGAACATTGAAAAAGAGTCTGCATAAAGGTTGAAGCTAAAAATTTTGTAGAGCCTGGTTTCATCAACCTGGTTTCATCAGCTCTAAGAACTGAAAACCATTGTGTAAATTAATTACATGAAGTAATTTTAAAAATATTTATAAAGCAAGTGACTCAAGGGTATGCCTACGCTCTCTACAAAATAGATAACTTGCCATTACTTATAACACGATTTACCGTAATTATACGAACGATGAAAACAATAATTAATTAAAATCCGTTGCGTTGCATCGCTTGGCATCCTCTTTCGTATCTGCTTCAATCTATGTAAACTTTATTAAAAGTATTTTCTTCTCCCGATTGGCACACCGAATGCCAAGCCCTCACGGGACTTTGGCACACGGGGATGTGTCGTAAAATTTTTAATTATCTTTCATCATTGGCTCCGTGCATATCTCTCGGACACTGCTTGGATAGAGCTGATGGCGAGAAAATGAACGTGCATATGCCACACTTTGAAAGGCAAATCTTTTCTGTTCCGCGTATTTAATCGCTTGCAGCATTAATAACCAATGCGCCGGCGGATAGTTTGATGATCATTAGCAGATGGTTTGTGGTTGCGAAATCGGACGTGCGATAGAAGCATAATTATACTTCTTTAGGGGATGGTTTTGATTGGTTACGCTTTGAGACGCTTGGGTTTTGTTCCGTAAATATTAAATGTTCTATTATATTATAATGAAATACCATGGAAACATCATTCGAATTAGTACAACATACTAAATAATGTTATTTTATATTTACAGCCATTAAATTACGGATTGATTACCACGATTGCATGACCCTGATTCCTAACAAATAGCTCTATTTTTTACCATTTCATCTCGAAAAGGTAATTGATCAATTCGATTGGAACAACGTTTGAAGCTTTCATTGTATTCTTTGTATACCTTTATCTTTTAGAAATTGTTGAACATCCTTGAACAAAGGGGTTTCTGCTCGATTTTTTAACATCTTCTTATTTCTGTAGGCAGTGTTTGTAGCAATACCGCACTGCTACGGGTATGGTCCTAAACCTCCTGAAGGTTAATATAGAATTGCCATACCCTACTCCGACTCAATACGTCCACGGCGTACAGAACGGTAACATATCTCTCCATATATCTGAGCTTGGATATACGGGGAAACCCAACCCGTTGGTAGGATGTGTTATATGGCTAAATTCGTTCGGAACCTACAATTGTACATCCCTTACATCTGATGGAAGTACCCGGATCCTGTTAGATGAGGTCCAGGCCCGCGGCTTCGAGATAGTAGCACTTCAAGAGATACAATGGTACCTCTTAGTAGTGCTGGAAGGGTACAATGGTGCGCCAGTACAGTAGCAACTGCACAATCTACCAAAGTGGTGGAGAAACGCTTGAGCTCGGTACGGCGTTCATGGTGCTAGGTGCGATCAGCCTGACTGACGGTAGCCAAGACCGGCAGGATGCGATGGTTGGGGCATGTCATGAGGATGCAGGACTCATACCCCGCCAAAAAGGTATTCGTCAGCGACCCCCAGTTCGGCACGAGGCGTCTGGGAACACAGCGAGTTCGTTGGCTGGATCAGGTGAAGGGAGACCTGTCGGAGATCGGGTGCCTACATGGATGGGATGCTGCAGCCAGGGATCGAGTTTCCTGAAGATCTATTGTTGACCGGACCATGCCACGACGACGTGCTCTTTAAAAGAGCAGGCTAACATGATTCCGGTCACCCATCAGTGTTTTACGATTTTTGCAAATCTTGGATCCAGATATCAGGATTTTGGTTCACATTTTGGATCCAGATGTCAGTATTTTGTCCAAAAATAAATTCTTGAGTGTGACGAATTCGTCGTTAGGACAATCGCCCAAAAGAATTTCTGGACGATATTTATGTATATTTTTGTATGGTATCATCAATTAAATTCTCCTCTGACTTGACTTGATAATGACTGAGCAGTCGTTAGAGTATTTGGGGAAAGCTGATGTCGTTACGTCTTATCCTAAAATTCTGTATCTATCCCGGAGTAGCAACTGAGCATGAAAGCTCGAATCCAACAAATTTGTTTAAATTTAGTTATGCATACGTTATCGTAAAATATTTCTTTATTTATTCGCAAAAAGAGAAAGCCTTACACGTACAAAATATAAGTAACGAACGCAAGCAAGCAAACTCACACCCAGACAAACGATTCCACCAGCCGGATGAGTGTGCAATAAACATTGCAACGGCCATACAGCAACGTATTTTGCGCCAGCACATTTTTACTGCTGTTACGAATATCGCATTTTTACGATCAATTTCGCACGGAGCAATGCCCTACGCTGGGTATGGTTTGCCATAAAGGATTAAGCGAGTGGAAGAAAAAGCAATAGTAACACTAACGCATAACCTTCGTAAAATTCTGGGAATCATCAACTGCTTGTGCGTTGTAGCAGTGCGTCATAAATCGTACGGATTGGATGTGGCCCATAATTGTGAATAGCAAAACTCGTCGTTGTCGTGCTTTCAACTTGACACGTTCGCACAAGAAAAATCTCAACGAAAAATGTGCAACCTGGTTGGGGAGAAGGATTTAACCGCATCGGGGAGATTTCCTGTCAGAAATCACTTACCTACGGGTTGAACTAATTTGATCTGGGGTTTTGGTTTGGATATGGGGAAAACGTGTGCTTGGTTAGCTGGAAGTTATGCTAAGTTATGGTGATTATTTGCTGTGCAAACTCCATGCTGCACATTGCTATTTTGGTTGATTTTCAGTTGGAAAATGATGCAAGCATATCAAAGGGTTATTACTGCGCATACGGTAGAAGATCAGTGGCAAACTTTACAACCTCATATCGCTTTAGGGAAGCCGAGTGAAATGAGGCTAGCAAGTTTTATGGTTCTCAATTGCGCCTCCCAAATATGGCATAAAACAAGCGAGCATAAAATTTTATTCAACGGATTTCAAAGGAATGGTTGTTCGCTAGGCGATTTGGCAAGATTTGAAGCGAACGGTGATGTAGATCCATCCGAGAGCTAGTAAATGGTCCCATATTATTATGTGTATTGTGTTGTGGTTGTAAAATGTTTTACCAACAGGTTGCGATACCCCAACTTGAAGATTAGCATAATTTGTACAATATAAAGTATAAAGAAAAACATAACCTTTTAGTGTCTAATAGACTAAGGCGTTTCAAGGAATGCGTGGAAAACATTTCCTTCAAACCATTGTGATGCATTCAACCGTTTATGCGAAGCATCGTGCAAAACATTTCCAAGAAATTCGGAAAATGTCACCAATTTTCAAACGATGATGACATGCGGACCATGTGCTGCAACGAAGCATGAAAATTGTTCACACTCATCTGCCTCGATCTACTCACACAAAGCAGCACACATTAACCATTTCAAGGATATGAAGGGTAACGTGTAACAAAACGATATCGGCGCCACATATTTCCTATCCGACAACAATGGAAGCAACCGTGCGAAACAGCATCAGAATGTCATACAAAAATGTGCCTCTTCGCCGTAACGGTCCGTAAGCGATTTGGTCCACATTTCAATTCCATCCCGATCGTGTCGATGTTGGATGTCATCCAATTTGCCACGAGCTACGGGTTTTTTCAGTTGTGTTTGTTACACTCCGAACGGTGGTGATGGTGGTCAACTAACTCATATCACAGAGAGCAAGCATGACTGACAACACCACACACACACACACACACACACACACACACACACACACACATGAAAGGTCAGCGAGTACTGCTGCTGTTTGCCGGGAAAATCCACTGCCGTTGACATGGTTGTTAGTTTGCAGATCGGTATCCAGCCTGGAAACTGGTGAATGAATTTTGAGCTGTCGACTGAACGATGGAAATGCGCTGATGGCGCGAACTCGGGTCGGGATTGGTGTGCATTCCGGTAGCAGAATAACAATCATGCGTATCAGTGCAATTTTTCCATTTATCTTGCAAATGCAGTCTCGTGTGTAAAGCAATGTGGCGAGATTGTTATTTTGTGACAGCAGTGATTCTGATAGAGATTCAATAGAACGAACGGGATGTTATACTATCATCAGTTTGAAGTGGAAAAACAGTACATTATTCTTATTTATATCGACAATTTTCCTACGATTAGAAAGTGGAAACAGTACTCCCATTGCTCCATTGTTTTTTATTTAGAATTTAAAATTTAAAATTTATAAAAAAATGATTGTTTTTCCGATTGTGTATTCCTTGTACTTAAAACATGAAGAACAAAACTTTTATATTCTTCACCACCGAATAATATAAGGGCCTTTTATTATGGAATAAATCATCGTCAGAGTTATACAATATCGTTATTTTGGAGGTGATTCAGAGGAACATATATTACGATATGGAACCAAATGCTATGCTGCAAACTAATGTTGCCTTATACAAATACAAGCAAACTCGTCCTGTTTTCCAACTGAAAATTTCGCAAACTAAAACTATACTGATGAAAAAAGGAGGATACTCAATTATTCATTCAACTCTTTTGTTGTTGTATTTACAGAAATCGACATTAAAATAAGATCACATGAATTGAAAAAAATATCACTTCGAGGTGCTCAAGCTCAATTCCGTGTTTAATGTATAAACCGAGCTCGATCGGGTGATCGGATGTGCGAAGACGAGCATTCAGGCTGACTCACTCTAGGGAGCACTCACAAAAATCTTATAAACTTTAGCACTTCATAAAAGAAAAGCTCTCTTACGAAAACAAACAGCAAAAAAGCGGTAATCATTTACATTATTCATTCCGTAGAAATAGATGAAAATGCGGTTTCAAAGGCTCTAAAGAAATTAAAATTATATTTCTCACCCGGGCCAGATGGCATACCGTCATGTGTCTTGAAGTAATGTCAAATTTTCGTCCCAATTCTGTTTCGTCTTTTTTCAAGATCGCTCAGAGAGGGAAGTTTTCCAGCCGTCTGGAAAACGGCCTGGATCTGTCCTGTTTTTAAACAGGGAGATCGTTCAGTCGCTTCCGATTTCCGTGGTATTGCCATTCTCTGAGCTATGTCCTAAGTGTGTGCATCCCTTGTTCAATCCTTTATCCTTCCCGTAGTGTCGAATGGCATTTCTCCGCACCAGCATGGCTTTATGCCCTTTATGGCTAAGTCAAGTAGACCCTACTGAGTAGATATACTGACTTCAAAGCAGCTTTTGATAGTTTGCCACATGACCTACTGCTTGCAAAATTGGAGAAACTTGGGTTTGGAGGACCAATCTTGTCCTGGATTGGGTCTTTTCTTACGAATCGATCTTATTCAGTCAGACTGGAACTCTCGTTTTCATCTTCATTTGCGGTGTGGACTTAGTCCTATCATTTTTACCCTTTTCATCAATGACTGCATCAATGTTCTTCCAACTGATGGGCACCTTCGTTTTGATGATGATATCAAAATCTTTCTGCCCGTTGTTGTGTCGTCTCTTTCGGGAGGCCTTGATCGGCTGCTGTGGAACTACTCCTTATGCGGCACCCAAATAAGTAGAGTAACCACCGTGAAAGATCTTAGGGTCTGGTTGGATGAGGGACTCTCGTTTGAGTTACTAAATCTAATAGAGCACTAGGCCTAATTTTCCGCTTGGCTTTCGAGATCAGAGATCCTTTATGCTTAAAGGCACTGTACTGTTGTTGGGTTCGCTCCGTTCGCCTTCTAGAGTCCACTACCTTTACTCCATAAAAATCCTGTACCTCTAATGACTCCTAATCATAATCACCTACAAAACCCCCCTCCCTACCCTAGTTTAAGGATATACATTGTGTAGCCCGGAGAGGAAGACAATTTGAATTAAAAATAAATAAATAAATAAATAAATTCCAGCTTGTAGAAGGGGTGATGGGGGCGGCCTGGTGGTGCAGGCGACAGCAGCGCCAGTCTTCAAACGGCAGGACCGGGGTTCAAATCCTATCCGGACGGTCCCCCCGTAGTGAAGACTGACTAACCAACTACGTGGTATCGGCAGTCAAGTAAGCCATTTCGATGGCCGGCATGACCTTAGAGGTCGTTAAACCAAGAAGAAGAAGACGGGGTGATGATGCCAATTTTAAACGAATAATTTTTTTTAGTAAAATTTAGTTTTTGGAAGGATATGGGAAAAAGAACGATGGAAAACGTTGGACAAATCAAGCAGTCGATGCTGCATATCGTTTTATACTTCTGAAGGATTTATTGCAAAAACACACTAGTCATTACAATAATACGATTAATCAAATTCAAACAATTTTTCTAACTAGTCTAGAGGATCTTCTCTTGATGCACTGTTTTGAAAAGTTTTACATGTTTTTCTTTGCAAATTAGTTGTAGAAGGAAGGTTGGAAGAAAACTTTTTTTTTTTAATACTATCTTCTCTTTAAAGTATGAAGTATCATAAGTAAATGCATTAAGAAAACCAAAGAAGAAACAGTCATATCCTTGCCCTAAAAAACCTCTAACACTCATGGTGATGACGTTTATGAGAATATTCAGCCTGCGTTTAAAGCTCACAATTTAATGTTGCTACTGATACCAAACGCAAAGAAAACATAATTTAAAATGCCACGTTTCAGCAACTCATGGTGCCCGATTTGCACCGCTTTCAGCGATGATTAATGAAAGCTTGCAGCCAAAACGAACAATGATAAACTGATGAAATAAATTCAACAAAATCCATGTGTCCCCCGTGAAATCCTGCTTGCTATCGACAACGGAATATTGGAGTCATAATTCATTGGTGGCTTTGTCCGAGGCTTTCGGTACGTCGTGAAACGTTGGCTATGTGCTGCTCTTCGTTTATATGCTTTTCCTTTTCTTTTTTTAAGTCCAAACATTATAAGGAAAATAAGAAAACAAGCACCACAAAACAAAAGAACCAATAGAGACATTGTGGGTCCTTACTAGCATGTTTGGAAATAAATTAAAGGTTAAACTTATGTGCCAATGTGTTACGCTTAATGGTTCTTAGAAAAAAACCTGACACCACCGTTGGATGGTCGGAAAATGCTAACAAAGAGTACTGCCAACTTACAACAAGCAGTGTGCGTTGTCAATCGACCAAATTCACCATTGAATCGTGTTCGTTCCACTGGTTTTTGGGGATTTTTTTCCACAGGTGCAAACACTTGTAGGGCTTGGCATCTTGAAACCATCTTACTGAGCCCCTTTGATGGTGTGGTAATTTTCAATTTCTTGCTGTCTGCACCTGTTGGTTGTCTGGGTGATGGGCTAGCTACTGTTGATGCTTCAATTTCATTTTACAATGCTAAGCATTTGTCAGCTCCATCCGGCCGTGACTTGTTGGAATCGTTCCTAAGAGCCCTACATATGAAGGCATAGGGCTTCTAAGGATTCGTAGTCACGAACGTAACGCCCAACAGAAAAGCCCAACGAAAAGGTGTGATTTTAGGTGTCTTGGATATTTTGAAAAAAATCTCTGCAAGTATATTGATTGTATTGTATTGTAAAATCTCTTGACAATTTCAAGAAAAAACTTCTACTCCACACATTCATATTTAACTTTTTGTCTTTATTTTACCATCACCACAAACATCCCCACGCCTTTCGTTATAGATTTAATTTATTGAATGTGACGCACGCATCGCCTGTGTGAGCTCGTTGACTCACAAACCTCTCAGAACAACCTCTCAACAAAACCACACTTGATCGCAAATTTCTTCCCACACCTTCACCCGATTCGCCTCAGCCTTGTTGTTGTAATCTTCGTTTGCAGCAGCACAGCAGCACGATTGGTGGTCGTTTGCGTTGCGTGGGCACAAGGTCGAAGGCAGAACTACACCGAAAACCAGCATCCGCCAGGGATAATAATCGTAAAATATGACCTCAAGCATAAGCAGCTGGATATATCCTTCCGGTTTTGGTAAGCTACAGCTTCCGCCGCCCGTCGCACCCTACCTGCATACCCTCTTCATCCTCTTATGCCAACCGGAAGCGACTATTCAAACGGTGCCAAAATGCTGCCTTTTGTCCACAATGGCTTTTTGCTTTTACCGGGCGCATCCGAATCTGAGGTCGTCACGACATGAACGAGCACAACTAATGCCGGGAATGGCAGCTCGTTCCGTTGGCTACTGTCTTGATGAGGTTACACGAGGGCACATACACACACACACACACATAGTCGCAGACACATTTTAAGTAGCAGGCAGAAAATTTATTTGCTCAGGCATCCATAAGGGAGTGCGTGTGTTTTTATTTGAGACAGGACTGTGTTTCGATCGTGTAGGAAGTGATAATATGTAGGGATCGCAAGCGCATGTAGCCATTATCGGTAGATGGCTTATTTTTGTCAAATATTTGCTAGAGCGCTTCATTCCCGTTTCCAAAGGACAAATATTTGATTCCGGTTCCGGGTTGTTGAGTGATGAGCAGCTTGAAGTAATGATGATTTGTGTGATCCTACTGTTTGCGTGATCTATAAACTTTAAAGCAGGTAATGGAGAAGATGGACATAACGCCAACCACACCTTGGTACTTGACATAATGTTTAATAATTACCCCATGCATGTGCTGCCATTTGCCAGCCAACACTCATCTAACGCTCGCCATAATTGAGCTTTGATGTATACTTTTCACTAAATTACGTATTCTATTAACTTCCCGCAGCTAATGATGGAGGTACGAAGAAAGAAAGGCAACCTTTTCTGCCTCTTCTCATCAATCCATCTCACGAAAGCCATCTCCCCCGTGTGGCAGAAACACATGTTTCAGTTTCGTTTAATTGCGCACAAAACAAAGACTTGGCTGGAGGTTATTTTTAGTGCCGATAAATACACACCGCACGAAGTCTCGAGGAACCTGTGCACACTGTGCACGGGGAAAGGATTCGTGTGTGCCGTAGAAAGCAATTTTCTTTCCACACCTTCTTCCCTGCCCGCGACCCTGCGCGCATCTCTCTTCCAATAATCGATAAAACCAATTCCAACATCCAAAGCGAGTAAAGGAGATCGGCCCGGCCGGCAGTTTACACACGGTAGCTTGCAGAAAAAAAGGTAAAGGGTTTTTGCGTGCTTCGAAGAAATTAATACACCATAACATGATACTACCGCTCATCGCCCACCATTGCACATCAATTGCGTGTGGCAAGGGGTTTCTTCTGTGCGTTTGTTTTCCAGCTGGAATAATTTTCCCAGCTCTGCTCAAAAAGCCGTATGAGCTTTGTGAAAGGTTTTCCAACAAAGTTAAGCAGCTGCAGAGGGTTGAGGGAAAGTCACGAGGCTAAAATGTGTCGATGGCCTTTCGCGTGCGTTGGGGGTGGAATGTGAAAAGGGAAGGGAATGGCTTTTTATGATTATTGGTGGTTTCGATTTGATGTGGCCTTTTTTTTCTTGCTTTGTTACGCGAAACTAGTCAATGCATCCAGCAACGAGTCGATGCCGTTAGACGGATGCCTTCACTCACCAACGCACAGCAATTAGTGGAGGAGATCGGAATGACATTTGAGATAATTTTAAACCACACCGAAGGGAATTTCGCTGGAAAGTAACGTGATGCTAGCTGAAGGTTTTTGGAAATATTTCATTTCACAATTTCTCTTGAAACTTGTAATGAATTTGATTACAAAATTCACTTAGAAGGACCAAATTAAATATTAAAATAAATATTAGAAGGACGGGATATGTTTGAAATTAAATAAATTCAGACAAATTTAAACTCAGTTTACGAATTAGAAGCAGTTTATTATTTAACCAGCTATAAAACTTGGTAGAATCGACTATTTTGCATCAAAATGAACTCGTTTTAAATAATTTACAATATTAAACCATAAAATGCATTTTTGTGCATTAGCAACATGTACTCCATAAGCCAGTTATAGTATAGCTCGACCATATCCAACAATAATAGTCAAACGGTAACTACTTCAAAGAGTTTCCTTTCATCTTTCATCTGAGATCATTTCTTCCACATGACCTTTGCACTTTCAGAATCACCACAATGGTCCTTACTCTAGTTACAGGGACGCTTACACTCACAAACTTGATCGAAAGGGATTTTCACCATAACCACTAGGGTGACTAAACGTTCTTTTTGTATTGCAACTACAGAAGGATACACATTGTACAGAAGAATGCTGGGACAAGAACATCTTTAAATTAGATGCTGGACGAAATGTTACTGACTGCAATCTCCTCGAGCTTTTTGGCAAACATTTTCTCAATTTTAAATAGCTTATGACAAGTGATAAATAATTTTATTGTCTTGCGACTTGGGCAAATTCTTTCGATTTCTGCTGGGGAAGCTGTAGCGTGACTGTTCTTTCGAGCATTTAAGCGAATTGCATGTGTACTGGACGACACTTTGATATTAGTAAATTATCGATAGTATAAGAGTTCTAGATGAGTCCTCGACTGTGGATAATAATGATTACATGTTTGTTAGCTCCTACTGCACATTTTTTATAGCACGTAGTTGGATAGTCAGGATGCGATTTGAATCGCAGTCCTGTAAGACCGGAGCCACCGCCACAACTTCTACGACCGGATCGTGCTCAGGACTATAGTATCGTTTAACACTAGAACTGCCGGGCTTTTCAACCTTACTAGACAACCGCCAATTTTATCCCATTCGTTATGTATTTATATTTTCATATGTTTATTGTTACCTAAGGGTTTCTTGTTTGGCACCTAATAATTCATAAATATCATAATTAGGTACAATAAAGCTTTATTAGCAACCCAATCAACAAAAAAAAAAAGATCGAATTGAGATAATATAAACCGCATACCAAGGATATCAATGCCAGTTTTCTGCACACTAATATAAAATTTCAGGACTTTTAGCGATAAACGCTTATAATTATTCCTTGAAGGATTGAAAGACAGCAAATCTAGGCTTAGAGCTATAAATTATTTAAGCAATCAAGTGATAAGTAGGGTTTTTTATGATAATAAAACAAATCTTTTGTTCTAACCTGTTTGGGTCTACGCGGGCATCTGTGACTCCCTTTAGAAACATTACAAAAATTTGATGTCAATACAGCTCTAAATGGTCATAAGAAGAGGACAAAGCTTTTTTCGAAAGCAAAAAGAACGTACGAAACTCTTTTAGTACATTTTTTATATACTGGTCTATTGTCTGTGAAGCATTCGTTAGCACATTTGCTCTCGTGACAAGACATTTGAACCTGGCAGTGCCAACGAGAACCTCCAGCAGCTGACATAGGCGAGTAAGCGTTGGTGCTCTTATTTTCAGCGTACTCTTTGGCAAGTTCTTCGCCTAGCTTGAATCGAAAATCGCGTCTAAATGTCTTTTCTTTTGTTAATTAATTGTACAAGGCCCAAACATTGATTCCCGCCAGAAATCTGGAATATTAAAATTTGAATAACCAAGTCATCTTCTACTAGCATTTTTCACGGAGTACTTTCTACACATTTGGTCAACAGCAGCAACTCCGTACTTGATCGAGCTGTACAAAGGCACAGTTACAGACTTTGATTTTATATGTCCTAAGTGCACCAGGCAAACTGGTTGCGCTGGTGTTGGGAGACCAAGCAAGCCGGTGAGTCGTGTAGGCTACTTGTTAAGCTGTTTAAGCGATAGCGACGTCGGTTTGTACTCTCATAGTGAGGACTGACTATTCCGCTACGTGGTATCAGCAATTCTAGTAAACAATTCGATGTCCAACGTGATGTACCAGCTCGTTAAGCCAAGAAGAAGTTTGAGCATATTGCTATTTAAGAATATCTGAAGGATATCGGACCGTCCAACTACATGGTGTCAATAAGTCTTGTAAGCCAATAGATAGCCGCTGTAACCTAACGAAGGTCATTAAGCCAAGAAAAAGAGATAGAAGTAGTAACTATTCTTAACTCAAATGCAAATAAAAATAGGCATCAATAAAGCATTGTTTTGCAATAGTCATGCAAAGTTTTTTTTTTTCAAGCTATTGATTTGCTTCCCCTTTAAACGTTATCGACGCATAAAGCCACAGCGAAGATTGACCAGTCGGCAAACCGGTACGATGTGACGCATCGGCAATGTCCTCGCTCATCGATAAACGATGCTTGACGAGCTTAAGCGATGATAAATAATTTCGTTCCAAAACCCATCCATACCGCCCGACCGTATGCTATATTGCTCTGTTGCTCTGCTCAACACAGCTCCGAGTCACACACACAAACACACTTTATAGCGGACGAGCGCTATTTGCGATCAATGCAATCAATTTAAATGGAACCGTTTCTGTGCCCGTAGGCAGGACGCATTGTTCAAGAACGAATAATTAAAAAGGAATGTTTGTTCGTTTCGTTTTGCATATTTGTGTTGTGTGGATGGTGCATTTTGTTTGGGGTTTCTCGAAAACGATTTCGATGGTTCGTGACGTTCAGCTGATTTGTGGATGTGGTTTTTGACTGTAATAAGAATTCGATAAATGCTCCTCCAGATAGAGGTCCATGATGAGTGTATATAAAAATGAAGTACAAAATCATTTCCCACACACTCACCAAAGATAGCTCTCTATTAGAAGCACATCATGCAGTGAGTGGCAATGCAATCGTTGCAATTTGACACTGGTCATTCCGTTCGATTGATGTTTTCCTTTCTTTCATTCGTACCAGGCAAAGGATACCCGCAAAAGGATAGTTGCCGAAGGCAGCATGACCAATGCGGTTTTTGTCCTGCTTACGACGCAACCCTGTCATACAGTTCTCTTGGTTTTTCCTCGAGACTAACATCTTCATTTCCTTCCTGGGAAAAAGGAGTCTCCTTGATCGTGCTAGTCAAGAAGACATGCAGAGACACGTACACATCGATGTTCGGTGAAAGTGGAGATGGGTTTATGGGAGGTAAAGGATAAAAGCAGTTGGAATTGCGGGACTACGCACACCAGTACTATTGTTGCCGCGATTTCTGCATCAAAGCAAAGCCTGGGAGCTGAACCTGGGAGTAATAATATTGAGTGGTTTATCCTTTCCTTCAGTGCAGTCGGGGTCGAATGTCCGTCCAACTTGTACAGTGGTGTTGGGGATATTTTCTTGTGTTGTTACGTTTCGCTTTGCCGTGTTACGACGGGTTTGACAGACGGACCTACGCCGCGCACACACCACACGCTATGTATTGGTGCCGTCCCGTAGTTTACTCTTTGCTCTCGCACGCATCAAAAACTATTTTCCTTTCGGGCGGAACATACAGACCGTCCAGACAAGGTGTGTCGTTCCTTGTCCTTCCAGTGTATGCAAGCGTACGCACCATTTGCTCTCGCTCCCGAATCTCGACTCGGCTGCTTATTATTTTCACATCACGTAATTGAATTTGTTCGGAGAGATCGATCAGAAAGCACTTGTTAACGCTGCTCCACTGTCAAAGCCTATGTACACATGATGGCCGTTCCGATTCCGGCCGAGTGCAGGGTCGAACGCAACCCGAAACCGGGCCCGATTGTGCAAAGGAGCAGAAACAACAAAAGACCGGAAGGGTTTGAGGAGTGATAAAATGATGAGCGTGATTTAGTCTAGGAGTAGGAGGAATGCAAAAGGAAATTAATAGCTTAAAGCTCAATGACCTACAAAGCTCGTTTGGCTCGCGGCAACAGTGCGCTTCCTGAGCGCGCCTTCAAATGCAAATGCTGAACATCGCTTTTGTGGCGCTGCGTAGGCGACCCAGACGACTTGCGGATCTTAACACTGACGACAGGATTACAACCTTTCCACGAACCCAAGCGGGGTGGCGTTGGTTCATATATATATTTATACACCAAAGACAACAAAGAAATCACATTCTCCGGCTAACGTTGCCTTGACAACGAAGCTTTCGTCGAATGCGTAATAAAGAAAGATATTGGCAAAGAGAACAAAACTTTAAACTCACATTAAATTAGACTGGCTGGAGCGTTTGCACTGGTGTAAACTTCATTTTCTTGTAGTGGCTTACATTTTTTCACGTACCAAAAACGAACGAACTTCTTCACACAGACACACGCGCGATGACGCACTACATTTTACAGTGCCAGCACTGCTTGTGCGTAGTCGCTGCAACCAGTGCATATAAATCACCACGATCGAAAATCACTTCACTTCCAGTATATTTAGATCGTTAAATCAATCAATCAATCACAAACGCACCAAACGGCACGATTTTGCGGTCGTCACTAAGGCTGGCTAGAGCAGCTGACACAATCCAACTGGTGGTCGCCGTCGTCCGACGAGACGGTGGGCCAAATAACGGCGGAACGATATTTCAAGCTGATATTGCTCACCACCGGAAGCCGATAGCTGTGTGAGTGTGTGTATGTGGGCGTGTGTGTGTGTGGGGAGAAGGGAAACTCGGGGAAGAGAGGAAGCTATGAGCTACGTCTGTCTCGAGCGGCCACAAGCTACGGACTAACGAAAGGACTGCTGTGCAACTCCAAGGAATACCGAACGAAAAAGGCTACTTGTTCGGGCTTTGTCAACTGGTTGGGAGAGCAAATGGTGCTTTTACGCTCTTTCCATCCCTCTAACGATTTTAAAGAGCGAGTGAGCGAAAAGAGAACGCTTCGAATGCTTTTGAGAGCGAGAAACCGAAAGCTTTCACATTGTTTTAGTCTACGCAAGAACATGTGATAACACGACAGCTGTTGTATTGTTACTTCGTTTCGATTGTAGTAGATGTACGAGTGTTATTGTCGGTATGTGTTAGTGATGCCACTTGTCTACCTTTTGTGAGAGGTGTTGTTGGTGAGTTCTTTTATTATTACTTCGTGCACCATTCGATCACGCTTAGGCGTAAATTCAATGAGAGCCGAAAGCTCACGGCGCCAAATTGTTTACATTACAGACGACTTTCAACAGGTTTCGCTGGTTTTGAGTGGGGTAAATTATGAAACTTTTTGATTACCTTTAATGTTCCTAGTCTGGAATCTGGCAGGGTGCTTGTTTTTACGGTACGTGGCGTGTCTTTAATAATTTTTTTATTTTATATTTAATTTTTTTTTGTAAAATTTTCATTACAAAAAAGTTGCTTTGGTTGTGTATGTGTATGAAACTAAAACTATTTGATGAACGTCAACGTACTTGTTACAAATCAAGAGTAAATTACATTGCTTCAAATTTTAAACTTGCAAGCTTTCAGTCGAGAAAAGCTTTCCAGCGCCATCTGTCGCAAGAAATGCACGGTAAAAGGAAAACTCAAGTAGAAAGCTTTATTGCAGCCTTACCCCCATACCATCCTTCTGCTGCAGTTAGGGTGCAATTGTTCCTCCCTTTCTCATTGCTTTTTTGCTATCCTTCCCGCATCCCATTTTTTAATGCTTCCCATTGCAACTCTCGTAGTTGCACTGAAATGTCCCAAGCCAGTGGGAATCCCTAATGCATAGCCCGGTGTTATGAGTATAAGCACAAAAGGTATGAACAAACTGAAAATTAATTTCGTCCCTGCGTACTTACGGATTCCTTCCCCTCCAGCACCCTCGGGTTGTCGGCTTTGAGATCTGTCCTTGTGCGATGCTGTAAAGTGTTTCCGGGTTGTCGATTCATCCAGCCAACCGTTACGCTCAAGAGTCTCACTGAACGGTCTTTTACAGATGAAATGAAGATCAATTGAAGGAACATTGTAAGCGGGAACGAAGGTGGCCGGCAATGCGGATGGTAAAAAGTGGAATTTCTTCCATTCTTCGGACGGATGTTTGAAGAATGAATCTACGTTTCGTTTGGCGACAGAGTGAGCTTTGGTATCGTCCGTTTGAAATATAGTTCTGTATGTACATATAGATTACATGTTGAAGAAATATAAAAGTATCCTTTTGTTTCGGGAGTTGTGGAGCTGGGCGTATGCATAATCTTGTTATTTGTAATTAAATAAAAGCATTGGAGCTTTAAGCTGTATTATCCTGTGTTGAAGGAAGATACCAAACATATGTCTTGGCTTAAATCTTTACTTACCGCTTTCCATTGCCATTGAGATTAATTGCCAAACGCCCTAGGCATTTGGAACAAACATTCGTTAAACAAGTCATCCATTATACTTTAAATCAAAAAGCAAATAAAAACACGCAACACAGCCCTTTTCACATCGATCTTCAAATATGAATATGTACGCAAATACGCTTTATTTGGTTATCGTTCGTTAGAATGGTGGCGTTTAGGAGTAGTGCACCAGGTTAGTGATTGATTGCAAAAATACAGGAATTCTGTTTGCCGTGTGTGTGTATGGTGGGCAGCGGGGCAAACCACAACGTACCCCCCTGTGCCGGCCCAGGGGGTTGACAAACTATACTTACACTAGCACAATCTCAGCGATACACTCTGGGCTATATTGGTGAAACCATCGAATGGAGACGAGGAATAGGATAGCCATTGAATATAGCTGCTCTCCACAATATGTACAATGTCGTTAGCTTGCTGCTTCTTTTCCTGCACTTGCTTCTTCTTGCGGACAATCGCTTATTGATGGCTAGGCATTGGTTGATCGTAGGGTGAGTTGGTTGGTTGGTTGATTGGTTGGTTGGTTGGTGTGTTAGCTGTGGCGGGTTGTCTATGAGTTCTAGCAAAGCCTTTTAGCTACGTTTGCATTAACATTGGTATATCTGTTGGCCACAGGAACTGTCATTTACTATTGCTATACGGAGAGCGTGCCCCGTAGGTGCACAACAATGATAACTTAGCTCAGAGCAGTTGTCCTCAACTTTTATGCTGTCCCTTCTGTTCAAGTCTTGTTACAAATAGCTCCCTCCTAGTATGTTTCACCTGCTTAAGAAAAATTCTGCCTAAGATGTTTCTCATTTCATTCTCCAATTTACGCCCCTTTTCATTCGTTTCTTTTTTTTTGTGTGTTTACGTTGATTGTGAGTGTGTTTTGTTTTGCTGTGTTTGTGTGTATAAGTTTGTGGTTGAGTCGAAGTACAAGTAAAGACCGGCCCGGTCAGCGCTTCCCTTCGGTTCTCTTCCCTCAATTGTACTGATACAGTGCTTTGGCTTCCAGCTAGCAGTTTCGCTGTCTGTGGGCAACAATGCCATTGAAACCGAAACTCGTAATACACGCTGAAACCGATAAATTCGTTACGCAACGCAACCGTTCCGTTTGGGCATGGGCTATGAAAAGCGATACACGTTGATCGCTTTCCGAACTGGTGCGCACAAACAGCCGGAACAGGTATGAATGATGCTGATGGTTGTGAGGAGGTGACGACTCAAAGGCATGATTGGTGATGATGGTGGTCTGCTACTCATATGCTCGGTTTTTGTTACTACTATTTGAATCCTTAAACCTAACGTGTTTCTTTTTTGTTTCTGTAATCTATTCGGTACCGTATAGGAACAGAGAAAAATGAGTAGGTAATTGATTGTTACAATCTGACAACGAGAGAGTTTTTCAACTCAAAAACTTAGATTTTAAATTGAAACACAAAAATTGGCTGCCCTTAAACTTTGATTGCTTGAATGTTTAAAATGCTTACGATTAGATTGTTACATTTCTTTCAATAAATTTATTATTTTTCTCCATCAAAGTGATACACAAAAGGCAAGAAAAACGAGAACATTGGTTCACATACATTGAACACACACTTAGGCATAGAGAATAAGAGCTCGCTGAAACACATTGCTGACAACATCGAGGACAATCGAAAAAGGCATCAAAGAGAAGGACATTTAAAAGTTAGTATGTTTTTTTTTCTTATGGGCATTTGCCATTTCCTTAACCCTACAAAGTCGAGTGCGTACATATCCTCCTGGAAAAAAGGAAGAATCTGCATGCCTCATTTAGTTTGTTCTTATCTAAAATTGCTTCGACGGATGTGTCACAGCTTTCCGTGCGCGTCTGTACAACACTGACCGAGCGTCAGCAAGCAATGAAAAGACGAAATTGACACAAACAGCCCTTGAAAGTCGATGAGCTTTTTTTTTTGGAGACCGAAGGTGTCGCTTCCCGTTTTTTTTTTGGTCACTGGTCGACGGGAAGACGGAGACCTATCGAATCCGAGTTGGGGGAAAGTCGGGATAAAGTCTCCTGATGGAGACGCCTAGCCGCTTACCGTATAACAATGGCTGCGTACGGTGTACGGTACCTCCTAGCCTACAAATTGTGGGGTGAAACGGGGGAACTCTTTATACAATTGGCCAGGAAACGAGTCCCAGTTCTGTGAACAACAATACATATTTATCACTATCTGCAGCAAAGAGCGGGGACGTGTCGACGCAACCACCGTGCACCGATGGAGACGCCTGGTGGTCGTCCACGGTATCGGTGTGGTTGCGTTCCGCACCGTATCCCGGATTGTCGGGCAAAATGGCAAAATCAACGTAACCCTGTTTCGATTCCAAAGGCATCGTATCAACAGCACCGAGACAATCGATAAGTTCGCGTAGCAAGGCATCGTTTTTCGAACGATCGTCATCATCCTTACCGGGGGCCAATCTACCACCGCTGACCGTCCCACGGTCTGTCGCGTCTGGCTGACCGTTCGGTAAAAGCTCCGGTACGGTACCAGTTGTGACAGTTTCATTCAACTTTAACATACAATTCCCTGCCAGACCAACGCTCATTATTGATGAGCATCGAGCGCTGGTAGAGCTGTGAAGTTTTGCGGCTAGAACGTCGGCAAAATTCCACCAACCGTCGTGGGCGAAAAATTTCCCCAGCACACGTTTAACGATACCGGCCGCCGAGATTCGTTTCTTCCGCCGACCTATCAATCGAATCGTTCCCTTCAGACGTGTCCAGCTGGAACTCGGGAACGGCTTTTTGACTAGCACCGCTCGTCGGTGTTCCTCGTCAACCACTTCCGGAGGCGTTTCGTGTTGTGGCGTTGCCGGAGGCGTGTTGAGAAAACATTCCGCAAACGGTGGCCATGCGGGATGCTGCTGAGGCACAGCAGTATCGGTAACGAACTCATCGGTGCTTGGTGTGCTGGATGAGTTTTGGTCCATTCCATTTGCGGTGCATGTATCGTTCTTTGCCACGGAAGCTTCCATTGGACGTAACACCAACAAGGTAGGGTGAGATGCGGATGTGTCAGAGTGGAGCAAATTTTGTGCCGTAATAGTATGTTCGTTTTCTTTGGCCGGCATTGTATGTTGGGCATTGCTGGACGTTTCGTCTGGATCGTCGCTGTCTAGAATAATAATCGGTTTCATTTCCGATTGCTGCTCGGTGTGCTGGTTGTGCGCCTGGAAGGTAGGCTGACCGGATACAGCGTCGCTCGAGTGCCATCGAAGTGACCGTTCCGAGCTAGGGGACGTTGATTTGTATGCGGCTGAGTTTGTCTGAAAGGATGTATAAATACGAAAAGGTAGAGAGAGAGAGAGAGAGAGAGAGAGAGAAAGAAAAGGAAAAAAGGAGAAAAATAGAACACGATAAAAAAATTATCGAAGGAATGAACGTGGAAAGGAATTTGTTTCAATCACAGCTGGACACTGTAGGAAGAATAGAAAAAGATTGTTTGTTTGCTGTTTTTGTGTGAGTTTTATTGCTTAGTTTAAGTGCGATGAAAACTCGTGCAGAACATTTCCCTTTTGACGAAACGCTTGACGATAAATTGAAAGGCCGTTAAAGCATTTTTACGAGCTTTGCGAAGTTCGATCAAGTTCGGTGTTGAAGTTGATTTTATAAATTTTATATATATGGAATCGTATAAATCAGGATTTTTGACACTGAGTGAAGTAAAGTTAACATCACTTTATTTTGGCTTTATTATATATATTTTTTTGAATTTTTGTTTTTTTCAAACCTGTTTGAAAAGGATGCGAAATAAAAATAGTAGTAAGACCATTTTGTCAGAACTTTATAACCTTAAATTCATACAATAGCGTTTAAAAACATATTTTCTTGACGAATTAATGCAAAAATGAGGGTTTGTTTGTATAGGATTTCATCCTTGATGATCTCAAATATTGATAACAACGCTAGCACGAAAAAACTGATGTTAAAAGAGTTGTAAAATTTTCAGTAATAGTTTGACAGTTTAGGGAGCTTAAGAGCCTATTTTGGAGAGCTCACAGTAGCGTGAATTCTTATGTCAGACAATGCCATCTACATGCTAGAGTTAAATAAGTCTAGATTACGTTTACTAGCAGGGTAACGTCACAAATCGTAACTCTAAACTGATTTAAGTCTGATTTTCACACAAAAACTTAAAGGAAATCATGTATTGTCGCATTAGTGAAGACAGAAAACAATTAGACATTTTTAAAATCTGTAAAGTTGTACTAAGATACCGAACTCATGCCCCACCATAAAGGTGCTCGTCAGCCACCCGTTCGGCACGAGGCGTCGGGGAACACAGCGAGTTCGTTGACTGGATCAAGTGGACTCAAACCTGTCGGAGATCGGATGCAGCCATTGATGGAGGACTGCAGCCCTAGATCGAGATCTATGCGACGTGCTCAACCCTTGGGCCAAAAAGAAGAAGAACCAATCGAGCCCTATACACAGCTAAACGAAACAAATTGGCCACCAAAAGTTTCGGCTTATTGAAATATTTCATGCCTGGAAACAATTTTTTTTTATTATAGCTTTATACTTTTTTCTGCGTAAATTAAATGCTTCAGGAATACGGCTAAGCCGTCCCAAAATAATTAGAACAAATAGTGTGTAAATTCTATTTTAATTTTAACGCAGGAAAAATTGTTGTTAAGTTTAGAAAATATTATTAAATATGGTGGTGCTATAGTTATTTCGCTCGTTGTAGGAGCAAATGATTAAGAAACTGAGCAAAGTTCTTTCCGAGAGGTTGTTGTTGTTGAGAGTTTATGTAATTACAAAGTATATAATTTACACTATTTAATATGACACTTTTAACCGAAATATATTACCACTGTTTGATATCTTCCATCATCAAATAAACATACCAAAAGCGCCGCAAGAACTCAGGTGCCTCGTTAAAAAAGTTGGTTACCGGTTGTAATCGCTTAGCGAATGAATTTCATTTATGTCCCCACCACTCTTAAACAACGAAGAAACACGCCAGATTAGTTTTTACGCTTCAATACCGTGCTATATCCTTCCACCATCCACCAACTGGAAAAATAATCATCACCACTACAAAACTTTTGCTTGATTTGGATGGCTTTCACAAGTAAAGCCCAGGAAGAAAGCGAACCGTGCCGTGTCGTTGCTTTATTTATCCCATAATTTACTATTTGCCCAATAGAAGGGAAGAAAAATCGTTCCAATTTTACTTTCTAGAGTGTAGGCGTGCTAGATTTTCCGCTTCAAACTTGCCCATTCAAGCTGCAGGAAAAAAAGAAAACCTCACAGACACAAAAAAAAAAAACACTTTGTGGCTGTGGTGGAGTGGTGTTTTTGGTCATAAATTTTCCATGAAACTTTTCCATCCCCAGCAGCGCGCCACGCAACCCTGCGAGGCTGAACCTGCGCATCTTTGCATAACAAATTGTAGTGACACTTTTCACCTTCTTTGCTTAATGCCGGGAAAAGGGAAGGATAGAGGACGAAATAAAAACGCAAAGTACAAGAATTACATTAAAAGGAGTGCAACTGCGGCATAAAGTTTAAAGTTCCTTTGGGTTTTTTTTTGCTTTGTTTTTTCCTCTTTCCGTCTAAGCGGTAGTGAAGCATTTATGGGCACATGAATATTTATGTGCGTAGCAAAAGCAACTGATCGGACTGAGTGTATGTGTACGATGGTGCAGTAAAGCCGTCTCCTTACGGGACGGGACTCACCATTGCACGCAAGGTCACATCCGACCACAACCAGTCGAAGGTAGAAAGGCGAAGTCCATTGTTTCTACTAGCTTCTTTTTTGTTGCCTATCCTTGGCCCTGTCCTATCCGGCCGTGTTCCTGTCCAACAGCTTGCTGCTAAGTAACTACTGGTAACCGATAAGTGTACTCCGTTTTTAACTATCCTTACGAGGGCACTTATCGTCGAAGGTCGCACCCGTAAGTGATGTGCCGGTGTGGTTGTGTTTAGAACCAGTTGAATTTTACCAGCAGATCGAACGAGTGAAGTGTCGTGTCAACAGACGATCTGCATCGAGTGCACAAATGTTTTGCTATTGACGGGTGGCTTTATGGGCGCTGCTCGACAGATGACGCTCGAGTGTGTGACGTGGCTGACGATGATGAGTCGTGATGAGTGGTTCGGTGCGATGCAATGTTCGCTCTAATTATCATTGTCCTCGATGCAAGACACTTTGCAGGACACTTAAAATTGGTTCCTTTTCAAATTGGGACTCCCTGCTGCACACGGGTTGGCAATTGTTGACAAGTGTGGAGTGATGTTTAAGAGTTTCTGTGCGGAAAATGTTATCCTAACTATGTACAGTAAATGTTATGATTAATTTCGTCTTTATTTTCAGCATGCATTCTCCTTCTATGATTGTTCAATAAAAAAAAAAAATTTAATTTAACCGAGTATGCCCGGGCTAAGGCAAAACCCAAGGAAGAAATGCTTTTTGAAATTTTTAATTTTTTCAACACATATGGTGTTAACCATACGGAAAAGAGTTTTCATTTTGGAGTTGAATAAATAAAAGAAAATTTAATTAATAATACAATTTCCTTAGACCAAATAAGACAGTACTACCCTGATGGACCATCTTCTGAGGAAGGCACTGGCTTCGATGTTTGTAGCGAGTCCACCGAAGTTTTTTTCAAATTGAGGCAGCCATGTAGTGTTTACAGCGCAGAGCTAGCTGCAATCTTGTACACACTATTGATGATAGCAGCGAGACCTTTGGACCAGTAATTCATCTTCACTGATAGCCTTAGCGCTAATGAAGCACTGAGATCTCCGAAAGGTGTTAAAAGTCAGGATTTCCTTACCATAATAATCATTGAACTGCTTGTCTCAATGTTCGATAAGGCGTTTAGGATCTCGCTAATTTGGGTCCCTTCTCATTGAGAAGGCAGACTCACTGGCCAAAACAGGCGCCAAAGAAGGCGCTTTTTACGACCGACCGATCTCGGCCCAGGAGTTCCTTCGTTTCCCTCAGCAACTTTTCCTGTCTCGTTGGCAGAGCATGTGGGAGGTGGATGAACTCGGGCGTTTTCTTTTCTCGATCTCTCCGCAAGTGTCCCTGCGGCCTTGGTTCAGTGGGCTCTCTGTAGACCGGGCATTCATACGAATGATGTCTCGACTGATGTCGAATCATTTTGCGTTGAATGCTCATCTGCAGCGTATAACTCTGGCTCAGACAAAAGTGTGTGGCTGCGGTGACGGATTCCACCTTCTGTGGTCTTGCGTGGAGTTTGAAACCGCAAGACCCTCCTTGTTGAGCGCAGTCGAGAATATCGGCAGACGACCGGGTACAGAAATCAGAGAAGTGTTGGCTACCAGGGACCTCCTCTACATGAGGATCATTTACCGATTCGCCAGAGACAACGGTCTTGTCCTATGATTCCACATCCCAAGTATCCTTCCAATCCTTATTCGTATTCCCCAATTTCTTTTCTGTTAAATGTTGTGTTGTCTATGTCTTAAGTGTATTTCTTGTAGTGCCACGGGTGTAACGGGTCAACAGCACTCGACGGCGATTCCAACACTGCCGTAAAAGGGAGACAGGCGCTTTTTACAGTACAGTGTTCTCTAGTACAGTCCAGCTTTGACAAAACGAGTTTGACAGCGTTGGCGTTGGGTTCGCTGCTGCGGGATAGAGCTTGCTGATCATCCTTTGATTGGACGTTGACTAGATTGAGCTTGAAATGTTATTGCTGGACTGCACTAGAGAACACGGTACGCAGACAAATAAATGTTCGTGCTGTCTTAACAATGTTTATTTGTTTGTTTCAGTCGAGACCAAACCACAAAGGTCAACAATAGAACGGTCACAACACCACAATTCGGATGCAACCAACCACCATCATTACAATAGTCACAACAATAGAACCGGATCAAAACGCACATAATCATCAGCAGCACCGCCCATCCACAACCGAGTATGCCCGGATAAGGCAAAGAATAAGAAGGAAATGCCTTATCAATAAGTTCATCAAATTCATTCACCGTAAGCGGTGTAGACAATATGGCACTGTACCGTCATAATCAATTGTAAATGAAATAAAATAAAGAATAATTTAGTTTGGGATTAAATATACAAAAAAAAACCTGTATTATAAGGTTTTTGTGTTTTGTTCCGAGTTATAAAGAAAGCAGATCAGAAACAAATTTGTACGAAGTACGTACGAAGCCGAATTAAGATGTTATTGTGAGTAAATCTTCCTGAATGAATGAATGATTTCCGTAATGAACATAAGCTATACGGGATGTTATTTTTTAAACAAGGAAAAATAAATTATAAAAGCCTTGCAGACTTTATAAATAGTTTAGCAGAAGGACACTGTAACCATCCAAGACAGGACATTATTCTCTCTGTACCGTTCCAGAAAAAAATCCCTCGCTCTAGCCGTCATAGTGTAAAAAGTTGACAAACTGTTGACGTTGGAATGATTTATCTTGAAACTAGGACTTGAGGTATTACAACTCAGAATAATAACGGCACAGTGAATGTTCCTTCTAAGCAACTACTAAGACCAGATTTCAGAACAAAGATAAATAAAAAAAGAACATTTTATACTAGCAAACCCATCTATGCAAATGGTGAACTCATATAACGATATTGGATTTGAAGCTGCTTTCCATCTGACTGCTAATCAATTTAACACGAGTTTAGATAACTCCTTGAACGATCCTCCATAGTCCCTGTGACGCAGTGACACAACAGTGACTGTTTGTTTGTTTATTTAAACGTGCAATCATTGATTACTTGTGCCCAGGGCTAAACCTCTTAGTCTTATAGTTTTGTGTTTGCTAGGTTATGTATGCTTTTTCTGACGGATGACCAATACGTTAATATAGAAATTGCAGAGAAATACTAAAGTTTATTAATAACAGTGGGACATACGATTTAAATGGCTAGTGAGTGCATTCAAATAATATAAACGTGTAAAAATCTAGCCCACAAATCTAGATACAGGTCTAATGTGGTGTTTAAATTCACGGACAGTTTGTTTGTAAATAACTACTAGTGGAAACTCTTACTAGCATTTTGTTTTTGTATTCTAAATAACATTTTAGTTATTCTAGAAAATTCGCACAACGTTATGTTATTATGAAGCATGCAATGATGTCTTTTTGCAAGATGAAAATGTACCTATCTGTTACATTCACCACATGAATTTAGATCAGTTTCCTTCGTTTTTAAGAATGTTTTATCCAATTTAGTTTATGTGGGAACGTTGGTTTTATCTTATACACAACAAACACCAAAACCACACTCGTTTGATATTCTAGTAATGATTTTACGCACCTCTTCATTACCAATCGTCGTACAAATTCCTCGAAAGACTTGGGTAAATTCCATCCAATTCTCCTAATGTGTGGTTTTAACTATTCGGGGCGAAAAACCCACCAAAGAGATGCACAGACACCAATCTGTTACTTGTCCACGCCCCAGGACTAGAACTCGTTCGTTAGCAACAAATTGGAAATCGAACAGCTAACATGGGTAAGAGGTGTCGATCTCACTCCACTAGAAACGGGCAACAAAATGTCTACACATTTCCAACAACACGGCCTATTTTGAAATTCCAGTGCCTCAGGTTTCGAGTTCGAGTGGATGGATTTGGTAGCAGCAGCAGCAAATTGTAGCACTGTTACGCTCAAGTACCGTGAAAACTATCCTCACCTGTCAAACCAGAAATACTTTTACGTACGGTTGGATCCCTCGATCCCGAGGGGACGTCACTTGATCCGGATTCGGGAGGATTTTTGAAATGGTTCGATCTCGCATCAATACGCGCGTAATCCATCCCACCGTTAGGATATTGTAGTGAAATGCACCAGTTTCGGTAGTGTTGTTAAAATATAGCACTGACTCCGGCACTAGGAATGCAACAACGCTAAAAACACCCTACACAGAAGGCAAATCTAGCCTCTAATTACATTCTTCGATGTTCTCGAGCCAGGAGAGGGATTGACGAGGAGTCTAAAAAAGTTTTCCCCAACCACACACATGCAAGGATGGAACTATTTGGGGAAGATTTTTGGAATCCAACCGATGGGTGTGATCCGGAATAAACTTACCGTGTGAGACCGTGCGTCCTGCTGGTCGTGCATGGATGGTGGTGTTGTTGTTGCTGCATCCGAGCCGCAACGGTACGCTTGAATAAATTGCAAGCATAACTCCTGCAGATCGGATCGTTTGGGAAGCGCTCGGAGAAGAATGCTGTGGAATAAAAGGGACAACATTGTTACATGCAGACAGGAGTGTAGAAGCACGTGAAGTTGTGTGAAGAATTATAACGATCTGATAATGTGTCCTCTTGTCACGGTGCGGATAGAGTGTGCCGTTAAGCTGCAGAAGTATTTTAAACACAAAAAGAGCTTCCAACTTCACTTACACAGTCGCCTCTACATAAAGCACGATTTAAATTATGTTCAGCAAATAAAAAGAATTCTTTCAAATTTGTTTACTTTGTTGATTACATTTAGAACTTCCGCCTGGAAAATTGGGAAATGTTCAAACAGATAAAAAACTATTCACGAAATTGAAACGTATCGATCGCTATTGGTTTTATTGTACTTGCCAAAGTTTTTATTCTTATGATAAATTTGTATCCCGTATGCGCTAAAAGGAATGTGGCGAAGCAAAAGTGGCAAACGACCTGATGACTCCAAGAGCACGAAAAAATCAATCCAATTTCTTTTCTTCCGTTTCCTTGATGGCGCTACATTCTACTTTGCTACCAAGGCTTCTTTATCCAGATTTCGAAATTCATTTCCTTTACTCAGCTTAAAAAATCGAAACAAAATCAGGAACTTGTTCGATTGGTCTATAGGGTCTCTAGCGATAATGCGACACATGACAATCTTTCTTCATTAGCCGTTGTGCTTCCCCATGTGTCTGTCGGAAATCCGTTCCAGAATTCGACAGAATGTCCACCACTCCACTCTTAACACTTCTCTGTCTTCCATCCACTTACAGTTAGTGTTGAAGTGAGCAGTGGGACGATTACTTACCGTGTTGTCACATTGTTACGCTTCCCATCCGTCGTTGGCTTCAGCACCCCTGCACCGACGTCACCGTTTGGCCATGCCAGCCCGCTCGGAAAGATGCGTCGGAGCCGGGCATCTCTTGGGCAAATGGGTCGTGGAAAATCGTACGGCAGTTGCGTCAGGGCAACTGCATCGATACTGGCCCATTCGGCCGGTTCGTCCCGGCCACAGTCCGCCGTCCAGTACAGTGACTTCCACTTGGCATAGCAAAGCATCAGCCGACCGTACGTTTCCACATCGTTTGATCGATAAATGGTTAGCCCGGTGGTGGTGGTGTTGCTTGTCGGGCTTGCCGCTGCCGCTGTGCCAAGAAATGTGGCAAAAACGGGACCGAGCAGCGTGACGCAGGAGGGATGAGTTTTCACGCGCAGCAGCGTCAGCTCGATGAATTCGGCCCGGTTGCGAAATATCAATCGCAAGCTTTCGATGATGGAGTGCACTTCCTGCTCGAGGCAATGATGGCGGTGGTAAGATAGCATGGCCGGTGGCGTCGTAATGGCTCGCGTCCAATGCTGGCTCTTGCGCTCGATCAGCTCCGCCAGCAGCGGTACGTTGATGTAATTGCTTCTGATTTCCATCGAATGCTGCTTTTTATTAATTTTCCCAATGATACCATGTGTGTGGTGTGTGCGCGATGGGACCATGTCGGAAGGAAATGAAGGCCGATTGGTGTGTCGACAGGCCGGATTTCCACGCAAACAGCACAGGAAACGGAAGGCGTCAGGTTAAGTTCGACCGTTTCCGAGTGAGTTGTCCATCCGGCGCAATATCATCAATGGAAAACGGTGGGCGGCGTGATTGGTTGATTGGTGAAACACAGTGTGGAAAAAAGTTGAAAAAATGAGAGAGAGGGAGAGAGAGAGAGACAAACGAAGCAATTAATTGAAACATCAAAAACATCAGTTAAGCGAAGATGGTTGTGCTGGTATTGGCATTTCTTTTATTTTTTGTGTAACTGGTTGCCGTTGTTTACTTGCTTCCGTGCTGTCAGTGCTGCGAGATTGGTATGCAATCATTTCGAAAAACAAAAAAATCCCCGTTGTAAGTAAAATCAAACGATTTTACGAGTTATAAAGTGACCGAATAGTATGAAATCGTTTTGTGGTTTTTGGTGGAAAACTCGAGTATGTTACATCCTGATACTGATTGGTGCAATAAAAAAAAAAAAAAAAAAAAAAAAACGCGCGGACCCTCGGGACTTGGGACATGTTAATGATTCGGGGAAGTGTTTGTTGGCAATATCGTACAGGGTCACGTGGGTCGGTTCACAGTAAACGATTATAACGGTCCGGTCGGTTGAACCCGTCTCCTAAATGTTTGTCCAATGCTTGGACGGGAAATGATGCCCGGGATCGATTTGACTCAATGTAAACTTTGCTAATTGTTTTTCCACCGGTTGTGTGGTACAGGTACCGTTTTGCAGACTATGGACAACTACTACGCGGATGTGGAACATAAAACAAAACTGGGATTGTTTATTAGAAAGTTAGTATGTAATTAAAGCGAAAGAAAATGAAAAAGTCGGAAGAGTTTACGCAAGAGTTTTCTGTACAAGTTTTTTCTAGAAGACTTGTTTAAATATTTAACCAAGTATGCCAGGGGTAAGGCAAAGAATAATGAGGAAAAGCCTTACAATTCTGTTTACATAATTAGGTTATCACAAGCGATGTTAACAACATTGCATTGTACCGTCATAATAAATTATAAATAAATAAAATTGTTCAAATATTTTTTAATCCGTTAAAACGACCTGAGATTAAATATTTTGCTGACTAAAATATACAATGCGAGCAATTTTATGTCTTCTGTAAAAGTATAACATTCCAACATCCAAAATTATATAGCAATTAAATTAAAAATGATAATCGAATACATTGTACAACATTCCATTAGGAACCTACTGGACGGCTCACATTATCCACATGTTCCTAATTTTGTAAACCAATCACGCATGTAAATCGTACAAATTATCGAATAGAAATAATTGCAACACCGACCACACAAACAGCACACACGGTACGCTTCAAACACAGTTTCAACAAACTAATTACTTACGCAGAGCGTCGTAATCGCAACCACTGTCGCTATTCAGTGTTGATTGTAGTACAGAGAAAGGGCGGGTTCAGGGTGGACCCATGGCCACACCTGGTGTTTGATTGATGAAGTACACTCGAAACTCAACTGGTTGATTTGAAGAGGATTTGCATGTTTCGGATCGGAAGCAGTGGGTTTTTGGGAGGCAGGGATGTGCCATGACAACTGTGGCAATCGTTTCGGAAAGTGTTTTGAGGAAATTAATCCGTACAAACAGGGTAGACGATTCGTTGGTCGAACGGCAAACACCTTTCATCGTGCTTGTCGGCAACGCGGGCTGGCCAGGAAGTGCTTTTGCACGGGAATATTATCTGCACGATGCCTTGGGTGATAGAGGTGGACGATTTTAGATACTCGCACACATGCACACGGAGCAGTGATTCTATTCCAAACACATGCCAATCAAAGGGACAGTGCGTAGCCTACTGCTGGACACGTGGCGTCCGGAAATTAGTTCCGCTGTACACTGGGACCGGGACGAGCGATCGAGTGCGATGCTAGCGGCCTCACCTACTCCCTCATTAGGGCACACGATTAGCCTAATGGCATCAATCAGCAATCAGGCGAGAGACGGGGTCGCTTTCGCTCGGAACATCGAAGCCCCAAAATGTTTACCGCGAGAATCATCAACCTCAGTTACTTCATCGATAAAAGCAGGGGAACGATAATTACTGATCGATACACGTTCCGCCCAGAGTCTATTACGGCCCTTCACTGGCATATCATTCTTAGCATACCGCGAAGCGATACGATGCGTACGATTTGTACTTAAAAATGATTAATAAAATATTTAATTACAGTACATTACAAACATCAGCGAACCGTGCGAGCTGATTGAAATTAATTTGCTCTGTCCGCTTGCCGCAGGTTTGGAATATTTGGAAGAGTGTTTATCTCACCGACTGCTCAACGGGTCAGGATCGACTGCCGCCACCAATGGAAAAACGTTGTTTAATGAAATAGTAAACCGATGAGAGTTACCACTTTGGGATATTCAATTTATCATTGCTTCTGCAGTCAGCATCAGAGTTGATAACGTTTGGTTTAAATTTTTAATGAATAACTTCCAGCTAATGGACGTTGGGCTTCGGTTTTCGGGAATGGTCGACTATTTTTGTGACGCTTGGTAACAAGCTTTTGAATATTTTTGGACTTTAGTTTAACCGAGCTAGGAGCTGGTTGGTTGGAAACCTTACGTATAACCCTTTCTACGTTTACTTACACAAACTGGCACTCGCGATCTGCGTCGCTCTTTCTGTTCATCCGTTGCATTCTGGGCCAATGATGGTGGCAGATGAAATTGAATTTAATAAATATCCATTCGAAATTTCCTCGCACCAGGAACCGGTAATCCTGTTTGATGCATGACTGATGGAAATAATTTCCTTTTTAAATTAAAAACAAAACTGATAGAAAAATCCGTTTTTGACAAAAAGGTTTAATGAAAAGCGGGACTGAGAGCTGGTGGTGACATATTAGCAACCCGCCTGAATGGATGCGGTATTAAATGCCTAAGCCCTGCGGTGCAAAATGCAATTGAATCAACAGTTAATTAAAACGTTACTTCAAATCACAACACTTGCAGTCGACATATTGAACAATCCGGTCATTTGTAGCTCGTTCGAATGGAGGATCAGGAGGGATCAAAGAGAGTTCAATCAATTTGTTTTAATAAAATTGAATTGCCTTATAATTTCACTGTTCGGTTAAGGTCTTTTAATAATGGATATTGCCGATTCTAAAAAAAAAGAAGCTAAATCATTCGGATTGTAGTGGTATAAATATGCAAAACACCGCCGCTTTAACGACACACCAATGATGGAACTCTATTTTACACACATATTCATATTTCGTCGCCACCGTACGTACTAGTTTAATGTCTATTTGGCAGTGATAGAGCTAGTCGAAGGTTGATAGAGTAGAGCATGCATGCTGCACCGAGTAAGCCCGGTCAGCTCGCCAGCATTATCGGTCCGGGTCCTCCGGGCTTCCCGTTTTATCGTACGTTTTGTTGAACACATTGTTTTTTTGGGGACGAAATTTCGTTTCGTGTGAACATGATTTTACTTCCACTTTTGGCAATGATCTGGTACGGGACGGGGCAATCGTGCGAATCGTTGGGGTTTTGGGGTACATTATTTATGGTTTCGTGATTCGTTTCAAGTTTACCGTGTTCTTGATGCATATGCTACGCTTCGTGTACCGTTTGGTACCGATAAACATGTATCGCGATATGTATAAATTTACCAAAAATAAAGTATCTTCTCTTTCTAGAATTATGCACACATGAAGCGATAAATACAGTGCACAGTTTGTGTGTTCATAAATTACAAGCAACAATCGCAACCGTTCACTAGTGCTTTTAGGCTGATAGTAAAATGGTTGATATAGGGATACTATACTACAATCGCTCAAACGGATGAGGTTTTGGTTTGTTTTTGTCTACCTCATATCTACCAGGATCGATAGTTGAAGCATCAAACTTTGAAATTGCTACGTTTTTTTATGGCGATTGGTTCGCTCTCGATAGACGTATCGTGACAGATCCCATCATCCCCTGAAAGGTATGCAATCGATGTAAAGCTTAGTGCAGACGAAACTGTCAACCAGCCGGAGAAAATAAACGATGTGCGTTCAGATCACCGATCGAACGTGATAGATCGCGTTCGCAAAGTTGCTGGTGGATTATTTCTCGCATCCGGTGAACGCCAACGGTCAGTGATTGTTTCACCCAGATATCTGTATCTATTTCCCGGCGACCGGGAAATCTAAAGTGACAGGTACGCAACGATTTGGCGCGTTACAAGCAAAGAGTTTGAGGGGAGAAGGGATTTTAAAAGGGTGTGCTCATCGCCCGAGAAGATGGCATTCCGCGGCACCCTACCTGATGGAAGGGAAGGGATTAACTTATCGATTGATGATGTCACCAGGCTTGTCTAGGTTCGCCCATCCATTGTTGGAATGGGAACGCAATCAACAACAACACAGCACACACTCACCAGACGCCGTTGACGGATGGAGTTGTTTCTGTCGGCGCCTTGCTTCCTGGCTGATTCGTCCACTGGCAGGCCGGTTAGGGTACGGCGATGGTGCCGAAAGTACTGTGCAATACAATGCTCCAGGCTGAACAGATCGTTGACCAGCAGGTAACTGCAACGAACGTGAAAGTTGATTGATCTGACAGGTCTGTGCTGCAACGGCATCCAGCAAGGGAGAGGATGGCTTACCGCGTTTCGGCGACCCGCTGCCCTGGTGGTACGGTCGGAAGCAGCCGCAGGAAGGACAGATCGGAAGCGCGCTGAACTGTTGGACAGCGTCCGGGCAGCAGCCGAATGGCGTGTGCATCGATCGAAGCTTTCTCCGTCCGTCCGCTTACCAGTGACTTCCAGCGCTTGAAGCAAAGCAGCATCCGGACGTACCCGGGGATGGTGTCATAATCGTTGCGAGCCGTACCGCTGGTAAGAATGTTCTCAAACACAGGATACAGTAGCAGGGTGTGCGTTGACCGGTCCGGTATGAGGCGGAGCAGGGTCAGAGTCATCAGCTCCACGCTACCGTCAAAGATTACGAACATACTGCCAACGATTCGGTTGCATTCCCGCAGCAGTGCGGCCGGCCGGATCGGTGGATGCAGCAGGGCGACCGATTCACACCGGAACCGGATGTAGTCCGCCAGTATATCGATCACTGTCAGCTGGTAGCGACGGGTTTGTCGCGCTTGTACACGACTGCAGCAAACGGTGGTAGAAAGATGGCCCGGTTCAGCCTGTTTCGTTGTGTGTCCCGAAGCAAAGGTGACCGATGATCCGACCATTCGAGCGAATCCGTCACACAGATGCAATCGCGCGACAGTGGTGCAGTGCAACATCGGAAGCGACCATTTTTACACCGAGAGAACGAAAAAGAAAATGAAAGGAGACAGAGTGAATGAGCAAAACCGTAAATGCATGTAATAATTATGATTAATGATGGTGCACTTGCCGGCAGGCGTTAGTGGTACTGCATGCCAGTACCACTTCCGCTCACGGGCGGGCGGCAGGAAGAATCGGGAAGAATTTGTAAAATGATAGATAACGACTAAGCTGAGATTTCTGAATCATTTACAGTTGCATCCCGCCGGAAGCTGTTAGGAAAATCCTGTGTCAGGATAATTTTGTATCCATTTCTCATGCAAGCTTCTCTGATGTGTCGGCTATTATTGCATTCGTCTGAAGTGGAACGAATCCAAGATATGCTATCCTACTGCTGGTATTGCTGCTGCTATCTTTGTGATAATTTATTTATCATTCCGTTTTCTCATAAATCGGTATGAGGAGTAGGTTATTAATTGCTTTCCCCGGAGCATGTGGAGTGCAGTCGTGTGAGTGTACACGCCTGAAGATGATTGGAATAAGTGGGAAATCTTCCTTTTCCATAACCATGCAAAAAGGGCCATCAAGACAATCTTTTATCCGAGCTCAACAATAGACACGCTGCATTTGAAATGAATTTTCATAAAAAAGATTTATTTCTGTGCACTTTAAAAGAAAAGTGATTGCATCCTCTCTGTGTAAACAAGCTGTTCCGGTCGGTCATCAATTAACGCGTCACTATACGGTAATCTTAACCCTGTCCGTTGCACGTCTCACCGGGGTAGCGTTTGCTTGTATTATCATTGTTAAATGGTATCCTTCATGATGCTAGCGGATGGCATTAATTAGCAGAAATCAACACAATGCGAAGCTTGAGGTATAGCGTCGAACCACCTAATTGGCATTTCGTGCCGCGAATGTAAACTTTGGGAATGCGTGAATGATAATTATGTAAATTTGCACGTAGCAAACGGGTGTGAGAAGGGTAGAAAAAATACCTTTGCATTTTGCCCCAAGGAAACATGCATTCTCGATGATGAATGCATTCCTTGTGCATTGGTGGATGGACTCGGGAATTAAGCTGCCGGGTCAAATAAGTCAAATACCGTTGTGTTTGCTTAATGCTGCATTACAATGTGTGCGCAAAAAAATCAGTTTTTTTCCGATTTCGGCATAACATAATAGAGTAACTTTAGATGGAAAATAAAAAAAGTCAACTCAATGGATTTGACTGATTCTACTCTAAATAATTCCTCCCTGTCCACAGACAGCCGTAAGGTAGTTGGTTAGCCACAGTTGTCTTAAAAATGTATTTATCTTGTATGATGCCTAATTGATTAATTTCGACACCGCATTGACCACAGAATGATTTATTGAGTTTCTCCGGTGGACTCCGATAGGCTTTATTGAAAGACTCTTCGTTTGACGACAAGGTCAATGTTTAAAAAATATTTTTCACAATCCGAAAATCCACACGTACTCCGCTCAATCTCAATGAATGTCATATGGTCATATGGATGGTGAGTTTTGTGTGCTTATTTTGTCCCGTACATGTTTCACCCCAATGTTTGATCGTGGGTCAAAAGAGAACACCGACCTTCGCATATTGAGATACGCGTAAAATAGATGGAATTATTTACAGGGTACTCAATAGTGAGAAAACACATTTAAAATGTTGGTTTCTAATTTAATTTGCAGCAGGAATACGGTCTAGCCGTCATTATGAAATAAAAAAAAAAATAAATAAATAAATAAAAGAATTCAGTATTTAAAACTTTAAATACATATAAACTGGAACTCCAGCACTATCTCTAGAACTGCAGGATGTTTATTCGGAGTGAGCGAACACTTGACAACATTGGCGAACCCTGCCGATCAATTCGGACATTATGCAGTTGTTGCCAAACAAAGAATTTCCCATCAGAAAAGATGAACTCCTAATCAGCGTACCTCGACAATATGTATTTGATTCTATACAACATCTTCTTGGTTGTAGGCTGCGTTATCCCATGAATCTTGCGTTTCTTGCATAGGTTTTGTACCGTAGGTCTCTCTAGTTCTTGTTCGAATCCGTCTTCCGATACCAATGATTTGTGGTGCAAATGAAATTCCTTTTCACGTTGTGGGATTACAAGCACCAGAGTATGTCGCCGGGCAGTTCACCTCTCATGGATAATTTTACTACCAAGTCACAATACTGCTCAATCGTGTTTAGTAACCAATCTGTTATTGATAGCTAATCGATACCGTTAGCGTATATATTTAATGGGGCTAAAGCTAACAACCATATCAAAGGACAGAATGTACATGATGCTCATAAACACAAAGATGAAAAGTTCTATGCGAAATCATTAAACACTCTGTAGAGCCTTTAGAATCCCGGTACTGACATACGCGGCTGAGATACGAACTGATGGATTAAAACTGACGAAACCCTCTTAGTCGCATTCGAGAGGGACGTGCTCAGAAGAGTTTTTGGTTCCATATGCATGAAATGTCATTTCAGGAAAATGGCACTGAACAACCCAGCATTAAAGTTCGTTTAAACCTTATGGACAAAGAAGGTGTGGATGGTCCGAGCTAAGATGGAGGGCGGCCATTCTTGCGTCCAAGCAATCCAAGACCTCGAAGCGGTTGTAGTGCCTGATAGTCTCATATTTACTGATAGGCCTAGTGCTATTAAAGCCAGGCAATCCTCAGAAGTTGTCAGGAGTCAAGATTGTCTTATTATAAAAATCATTCTTTTGCTTGGATCAATTTTCGAAGAAGCGTTTAACATATCGCTAGTCTAAATCCCCTTTAATTGTGGAATTCTCATCAAAGAGAAGACAGACTCACTGGCCAGAACAGGTGTTAGAGAGGGCGCATTTTATCCAGTTGTCGTTCTTTGCAGAATTATCCTTGCAACCATACTTGAGTTCACTGTTAATTAAGGATTCATACGCATGATATTTCGACTCATGTCGAACCACTTTGTACTGGAAAGCTTGTGGCTGCGGTGTAGGATTCCATGATGTGGACCTACTTCTACGATCCATCGGATATCGAGCGGGTATAGTAGTAAGTAGTAGTAGTAGTAGGTTATTCGAGTGAAAATCAATGTGTACAATAGACAAATATTACATTATTTTAACGGGTTCGATCTCGTTCTTTCTCGTCATTGTTAAGTTATTTTTGATCTTGTCGATTTTGAACGTTAAATTTACCGATCTGGCGTTTGAAAATGTTTCGTGGGGAAAAATTTGTTTACAAAAAATCTAAATGAATAGACAAATTAAAATTATATAAATCTATGCTAAATCTAGTTTATACCCTAGTTTTTCCGAATTTATCCTATATTACTCTATTTTTATTCTAGTTTTTTTTAAATCTTTTTGTAGTCAGTAGAATTGTATTGGCGTATTAAAACTCAGGTTTTTATAAACGGTGTGAGTTTCGGTGAAGGTAAGGTGTGGGGAAATGTGGGAGTAAAAGGAGGATGGGGAAAATTGGTTATTTAGCCAGTTATTGTGTTCGAGTTCATGGGGTTTCTATTGTTATAGTTAGTTGTTGATTTCATTATGTACTGTTCGATGGTATTTATGTTACACCTTCTGTGTACTGAGTATGTCCTGTACCATGGAGGAACATTTGATATAGTTTTTAGATATTTGTTCTGGCAGATTTGAAGCTTATTTTTGTGTGTTTTAGCGCACATTACCCAGACAGAGGAGGCGTATGTTATGATTGGTCTGATTAAAGCAGTATAGAGCAATAATAAAAAATAAAAAATAATACTTCCGATTTATAACTATTAATTTTAAGCTTCCATTTGAGACAGTACTTTAAATAACTGTTAAGTGTTCAGAGTTTTAATTATAGTCCTAGCGTTTTGCCATTGGCACTTATCAGCATATAAGTATTGGTTGCAATCCTTCATTTCGGTATGTCAGATATGTAAATATTAAACAAAATAGGAAAGAGTACACTTCCTTGCGGAACACCTGCTCCAATCGTGTATGTTTCTGACGTACTATTTGAAATGTGGACTGATTTTTTTTCTGTCGGTGATGAAGCTATGTATAATGTGAATTAAATAATGATGAAACTTTAATTTAATTAGTTTAAAGAGCAAAGCTTTATGCCAGATGGTATCAAACGCTTTTTCTGAATCTAATAATACTAAAGCGGTGGATTTTTTTATGTTTCTATTGGAAATAATGTCCTTTTTCAGTCGATCTAATTGGTGTGTTGTAGATAGTCCTGGTTGAAATCCAAATTGAAATTTTGGAATGATATTGTATCTGTCGGTGTGGGATCTTAACTTTGTGGCAATAATCTTTTCGAACATTTTTCCAAGACAACTGAGAAAGCTGATAGGTCTGTAATTAGCAGCTAAATTATTGTCTTTCCCTGGTTTTGGGATTGCAACTACTTTCGAAGTTTCCATTTGTTCGGAAAGTATCCTTGCTTTAAGCATCTGTTGTAAATTAGGTTTAAATATATTATAACCTTCTTAGGGAGTTTTTTTATTGCTTCATTATTTATGTTACCTATCCCAGTGGGTTATTTTTGTCATTTTTGAAACATCTTTTGGCCTAATAAGTCCTCTCGGGACAAAGTCTGTGATAGTTGATTATTGTAAAAATGATTCAAGGTCGTATTTACTATGTTTTCTTGGTTACTGAAATTGTTGATGGTAGTGTTATGTGCTTTTTGGAAATGCGATTTCAGAGACTCACATTTTTCGACAGGGGTCAGCAATATTTTACCATCCTCTTTTAACGCTGGAATTGTTTTTGGTTGGTTTCTTATAATTTTTACAAATTTCCATACTTTGTTTGAATTTTTTTGGGAATTCATTGACGCAAGGTTTTTCGACCATGCCTCATTACGTATTAAGTTTCATTGAGTTTTAATAACATTTGTTAATTGCATATAAATAAATTTAAAGGTTGAGTTTTGCCTCTGTCTTTGTTTTTTTTTTTTCCTGTAGGTATTTCGTATTTTAATTAAACTAATAATTGAACCCGATCGATCGGGTATTCAAATATGTGACCTTTGGGGTTGCAGAGACATGAAATTTAAATGCTTCAAAGGCTGAATCCTATAACCCCCAATCCTATTATTCCTTACATTTTTGCACCACATTGCGGGAATACAACAAAAATTACGAACTCAAAGAATGTGTCCTAATTTCAGCAGAGGATAACAACAAACGGCAAATAACTGCCGGTAAAACGTTAAAGAAATTACCATCAACACAAGCTGCCACACCTAGAAACACTGTAAGGACAGCAGCATCCTAAAAGCAATAGGACCGGCTAACCAATCGCTTCATATGAATGTAACCGCAATAACAATAGCATAATCCACAAAATTATCAACAAAAATCAAATATATCAACAAATGGACCAACTAAAAAAGATTATACGCTGTTATTCAACCGTGTACGCCCGAGTTGAGGATAAGGCACGTTAAAAGAGCAAATATCTTTTTCTAAATTAATCATCCCATATGAGGAGGTGACAATATGGCTAAGGTCGTAACAATAAATTCGAAATAAAAATAGACATATAATTTAAAAGACAATGGATGGCACAGAAAATACTTAGGACTGAATATTGATTGCATAGAAAATCTATATAATCAATCTTTTTGTTTATGAATGTTTTATGTTATAATTTCAAAGAATTAGATATAAAATTATTTGAATTTGTGAAACCAAATAATACTCGATTGATAAAAAATCACATTACTTGTTTTAATATTATAAAAAAACTTATTTTAAACCATTTTTAGCAGCGTTCTACTATCGATAAAAAAAATTTATGTATGTCAAACAAAATTTTGCTACAAGTATGTGGAGATCAGCATAAAACGTTTGCCCAACCCACCAGCATGTAAGTGCATATGCATCATCTTGTTCACATGCATATGACCGCATCTATCGATATCACCCTTCCAACGTTTGCGCTTACCATCCACTTATACACACACACACAACCATGCCATATTTCCCTTTTTCGAGTGTGGTTTTCCACCACCAAAGGCCAACCCACAAAAGCCTACAACTCTCTTCTGTGTACCGTCAGCAAAGAAGAAATAATGTGTACAACGCTGGTACAACCCCAAACTGCAGGCAACCCGGTATGATTTATCCTTGCAGAGCCGCAAGTTGTACAAGTTCTTACGTGCTGGGTTTTTGCTTTATACTTTTTGCGCTCCTCTAGTCCGTGAACAAACTTGTTCCGTTCTCGCTGTAGTTCTGAGAGTTTCCATACCCATCACTAATTACGGCGAACAAACCGAGAGCCGAAACAGAGGGTGCCGCGCGAAAGAGCACCTATTTACCGGGTTCGCTTTTTCACAGCGAAATAGCTACACCCGGAACCATATTTTGCATATTCTAATTCTCTCTTATCCCTTGAGGCTTTTGCGCGGGGTCTTAGTCGGAAGCTGCCGGCACGGATCCGGCACTGTGTCACGATTTTGCCTGCCTGAGTTATTCATTTTCATGCCATCGCGTACAAGCCGGATTTGCTTTTTCGCTCGAAAAATGCATCGGACCGTTGCTGGGGGTGGGAGTAGGAAAGACCTGTCTGGCATTCCATGTAGGCAGCGATTTCATGGTACTGGCGCTACATATGGCGTGTAGGTGTGGTAGGTTCATGTTCGGTAGTCAGATTGGATGTTGAATAACGACGGATATGAGCAGTGGACTGTTCTTCCTGCCACATCAGGTCAGAACGGGGTCGTGATCGCTGACTCTAGGTAGGAAGATTCCGTCGCATTGCCTGTGGGTACAATTCAGCCACAATTTTACGACACGCACACAACGTAAAGCATTATCCAAAAATACTCGCAACCACTTACTTGTCGCTGGTCAGTTCTGGAACGTTTCCAACGTACCGCTTCGTACAACAACAGGTCTGTGACGCTCCCGTGTGCCCGACATGGACGATAAATTTTTAATTTCATTTCAACTTGAGATTCATTGCAAATGCTACTGGTTCGTTCTGCTGATATATCGTCGGAACCGAACTCTTACGAACTCCATAAAGCAGAAGGAATAGATAGGTCTCATACCTTCGCTGCCCGAAAAAAATCGATAAATGGCAAAAAGTTGTAATTCATTAGCAGATGCTAGGATGTACGAATGATTCCTGAGCACTTTCTGATTAGCTGGCTCAGAGGCTCGGCAGACAAAGCGAGACATTTACGATGCGATTAAATTTAGAAAACTGTGACCAAACTGAGGCTGAGCAGATCTTGTAAAGATGTCGGTAAAATGCGTACCACGAACAGCATTGAATGTTTACATAGCAAATGAAGATAGAACACAAATACATTTTCCTCCAATTAGCTGACCCTTTTCCGTATCGGTACGAGCTCAATTCTCATTATTTATCAAAAGCGTACATGCATGGTTAGGAAAATGTTTCTCAATTTGTTTACTTAATGAGAGACATACACACACTAACGCCTGTATCTTCCCGATGCTTCAGCTTTTCACAATGCTGTCTTCTTAAGATAGTAAACAATACCGATATACTCGGTTGGCTTTCGGTTGATGGATGCGATGGAACACATTTTTCGAAGTAAATGGTACAATACCGCACGAAATAAATTATACTCAGCGTTGATAAATCAACAATTTAATTGCAGCATAATAGTTGTCTAGCTCGGCAGATTCCCGATACGATGGTGCAACAATGCATGCACATGCATGTGTACGTTCGGGGGTGAAATATTCATTCCCAAGCAAACGGAACATCTAGCACCGGCCGGGGAAGCTTTCTTGGAGCCGTGTACAACCAAAAGTCCCCTCCAGGCAATTAGATAAGGAAACGGCAATTAGAACGCAGTATGCGCTTTACACACTTCAAGTGCCAGCTTCGTCTATGTGTTGTGCCGTATGCACAAGTTTATGGCCTGTATGCAACGCATCACAAACGGGTGAATTTATTTGCCGGAAAAACGGTGTGTTACGGTGCTATGGTATCTAATAGTTTCCGATCACAGTTCCTAGTTCTACCGGATGGTTGCATATTTTCTTAATGATAGAGAAATGATGCTGCTGCCAGGAGAGAGGCGGTTAACAGATTCCATTGGCACAGGAGTAGTCATAGATATGGTACAGGCATTTTATAATTAATCGTTTAAAAAGATAATTGATTTATACACTGATCTGTTAAATTTACAATCGTTGAACTGTGGAGAATGAGTACAATTCACCATCTTAATGTCGATGCTTAAAAATTAGTATCACAAAAATCTATATTTTTAAACGAAACCATATTGTATAGTATCCGCTGTACAAAAACTACAGGAATTCGTAGCTATGAAAGCTGAAGTCGCTTAATAAAAATCGAATGGCTTAATATACTTGCTGATACCACCTAGTTGGATAGGCAGTCTACACTGCGGGGGAAAAGTTCGGATGTGTTTTGTAATCCGGTACTGCCGTTTGAGAACCGGTGCTGCTGTCGCCTTCATTTTATGGATGTGGGGTATGGGATACTTCATTTTGTGCTCATGTTAAATACACTTTAATGAATCTTAGTAAAACAGGGGTTAGTGTAACAATCAATGGACAAAATATACGATAAAATTATCCAAGAACCCGAGATCCTCTATGACGGAATTCCTAGGTAGAATATGGTTTAATCTGTTGTAAAAGATTTATTGGACGTTTCAAAAACATGAATGAGACTACAATTTATTTAGGTTTAGGACAATTAAGATGCATGTTCCAATTAATGTTGGATTCCGATGTAGATATGAACCTTCGAGTCCAAATACTAATTGACTAATACGTAATTCACTTTTTTTACGTTATGGAACGGTTCCGCTTCCAAAAGTCATGATGTTCTCAGATATTGTCCACTTTGTTGTTGAGCCGGGCTTGAGTTGAGCCTCAAGCTCCCGGGGTTGAGCCCTTGTCCCGTTCAACGCATTGTGACCGGGAGAAGCCTCCGACATGGCGAAGTAATTTCGGCAAAATTGAAGACCGAAAGATGCCTCCGATTTCAATCCACTTCCACTTTTATTTCATGTTCGATTCTTTAGACATTTCACCTCCGATCTCATCCAAATAAGGTAGAGGATCCTAATGGATAAGCTTCCACGATCAGCTGAAGCACGTCGTCACTAAGGGCAACCAACTGATCGGTTTACTAAAATAAATAGCTTTCGACTTCACATACCTGCTGTGCATCAACATGCTTTAGCATGCTGCTCTTTAGTGCGGTCGGTTTTGGAATACGCTTCAGTTGTATGGTGGCCATCTGCTGCTCGTCCATTTTCCCGGCTGGAATCCATGCAGCGTAAACCCGGTTCGCCCTGCCCTTCTGGAGGGTGGAAGTGGACTATGATGGACGTTATGTGCTGCTAGGCCTAGAGTCGCTAAAACCAGCCAAACTGAAACGCCCGAGGGCTGTTTGTTGCGGGACACCTGAACAACCGGATCGTTTCACTGGGGCTACTATCTGGCCTTAACCTATACTTTCCTTCGAGATCGCTCCGTTCAGGATCGATGCTCTACGTAGGGGATCGCCGTACCCGATTTGGAGCCTATGATCCGTGATCGTCACCAACCAGACGTTTATTCATATATTTTGCTCTTTTTGTAACGTTCCACTGCGAGGGGGCCTCACGCAGTCCGTTGAAAATAAACTTCATCAAATATTAACTAATCATATTAAATTCTGATCAGATCGAATTGGATAGAATCCCAATTCAATCTCAAACATATCCGAAGCCTGATAAATCTGATTTTATCTGATAAAATCCGGTTCAAATTTTTTCGAGGATTGAATCCTCGTGTCTGCCATGTCTGCCAACACTAGTTCCAACTCACTGAAATTATCCTCCAATAAAAGCTAGAATACAAAGGAAAAGTATGTTTATTTTCAATGCATCCAGTATGTGAACATTTTCACTGATCAGGGATGTATTTGGTTACATGATAAATTTCAAAATTTACACGTTTAAAATATTATCTTTCCTCTTATTATTACATACAACAAGGGATGAGAAGTGCCATATAATCACAAAAAAATTGTTAAAATAAATCGAACATGAAATTTGTACATGCTCAATTTATTATTCCAAAACCGACAGCTTTTGTACAAACAGGGTTATCAATCCGTTTTTGCTCCCTAGACCTTGTACAGCTTCCATTAATGTTTGAATGAATTTCTTTTTAATTGTACAATGCGAATGCATGTGAATCCATGTTCGTTCGAAATTATGAATTTCATTAAATTCAAATTGAATACAACCCACAAGAAGCAGCCGGGTGTGGGATGCTTGTGGCCACAATTAAAACACCCAGTTACATTATGCTTTAATCAATGCAATACGTTTGCATTATAAATGATTTTTCCCCGGCTTTTTTTGTTTTTTGTTAGAGAACTCTCTTTTTCGCTTTCCCAATTCAATATAACAGATTCACCGAGCTTGTGCATCATTTTTCGCAATAGAATAGATGCACACGAGTGCATGCAGGCAAGTTTTGCAAACAGACCCCATTCGTACATCTGCACGGGTACAAGCGTTACAGAATAAATACAATTGAAGCATACGATGGAACGGTTGGTGAATGTTGAGCTGAGTGTAGTGAGAAAGCAGCTTATGATGCGGTACTATTGGTTTCACTTCCGTTCGCATTGCATTTCGTAGACAAAGTTTGCTCACTCTCGTGTACATATATGCGTATGCCGTGTGTATGAAAAATGGAGAACGTCTACTAAAAGGAACGCTTCAATTCTTTTGCATTATTACTGTAGCGAACGGAGCAGACGGTAGCACAGAAAAAAAGGTTCAAACTCTTTCAAAGTTACTTAGACTGTTACAAAACTGTCAACCTGCTCGAAATATCTGGCATATCTCGGTATCAGTTTGCCTTAGTTTGTCCAGCAAGATTTACAGATCAATTATAACTGTATGGCGCATGATGGCTTCGTTTTGTGTGTGGAAGTGTGTGTGTGTCTGCAGACTAACAAATAATTGGAAACAGTCACGATAAAGCCAGAAAGCATTAAGCCTGCCATCCACTTAACATACAACCGCTGCAGAAGTTTTCCATTCATTTTACCCTACCCAAAGAAAACCGTTCTGTCCCGTTGCGCCCGACACTTCTACCGCACAACGGCTGTCAATTCACACGACCGTGTTCACTTCTTCCATATTCCCCTGATAATGTCTGCTTTTCCTCCTCGTGCGTTTATAAGCAAACCAAGCAAAATCGACATGCAGGCAGATGCAATTTGTTTATTACTTAACACCCTACCGTAGCTCGCCTCGGTGAGTCTTTTCTTAATTCGCTTTTGAGTTTCCGGTGCACGAATCCTTTGCAATCCACTCACCCATCCTTAATCTGGTTAATTGAAATATTTTCTGTTCCACCTTTTCCTCCATTGTTGCGTAAGGAGTTTTGTTTTTCTTTTCTCCCATTCGCACACTTCTAACACTTCTTCGAGCTGTTTGTTTACGGCAAACGTGATGTAGCCGAGATTGGGTGGGCACGAACGAGACGAGCTAGCCAACAAGCAATAAGACGGTAACATTTGTAAATAGTTCGAGGAAAAATAACATGTTTTCTGCATCCGCCCAATGAGTCCTAAATGAATGAGGGATGAGTGGGGCCGTTTTTTTTTTGTCTTCGTCCTCCTGTCAACATACATACAACTTTTGTGCATGTCAACTTCACACTTTACCTTTGCGCTCCAGCACAAGAAAGACGTTGACCAAACCCGTTGCTTTCAAACCCGATGCTGCAAGGGGTAATGGAATTTGCCACGGTGTCTAGCGCATCGTCAAGTCCTGTCCGTACATCATTAAAATTTTAAGCTCCAATTCATGACAATCAATTAAGCGTAATTGATCTCGTTTGGACTCTCGGAGCCGAACGTTGCCTCCGTGTTTGTTAGTGAAATGCAAACGGGGTGCAATGGTAGCTGGGGCTCCCTTCCCTTTGGCTTAGTGCATACCATGACGTTTTCTTCGCACCGTCGTCGGACCATTTATTGTGCCCGACAGCCGGTGCACTCCGTATGATGCCACTTGAAAGGAGCGAGGGGATTAAATATAATCAATTTGTTCACGGCAGTGTGATTTCCAAACGTCTGTGCGAATGGGAAGAAGCTGGATCGAACTCCCCGGTAGAAACCAATGCTCGTGTATCGAATCAAACTAATGGTAGCATTTGTTGCACTGGGGGCGAGGTGAAAAGGATTTCGCTAAATAACAAGTGTTTCAACACAACTTCCTTATGTGTGCTGATCCTTTGGCTGAGCTCTTGCGCGCTGTGACAATGCTCGTCGGTTGCGATTGCGAAGCGTATTTGTTGTCTCTTCGTTCTAATCTTTTGTTGTTTGGAAATAATTGAATTCCTTTTAGCGACGGCTTAGTGAACTCGTGATTTTGCAGAAAACTAGTGTGAACGACTAGTTTACTGTGAAGTACTACCAACGCTGCAAATTATTGATCAACATAAAGGTAGATTTATTGTTCAACAATTTAAAAAAGATATTAACAAAAATTTCGAGAAGACGTGGCCCCCAACTCTGACCAGGGCCACCAAAGTGTGGTTTTATTTTTCTCAAAGCTTTACGTACGTTCTCTCTTTTATCTTCTATCTAAATTTGATAAAATGAACCGATTTCCAGCATGTTCTCTCTTCTTATGTGTTGGATTTCAAAACGTGTATTGCATACATAAATTTGCTAATTTCTACTTTATTACTATTTCTATGAACGGCTTGTTGCAGGAGATGAGAGGGGAGAGATCTTAGGGGATGTCAAGAAGGTTGGTTGTTTTCTGTTATGGCTGAAATCTGAGTGGTAATTTGTCAAATCGTGTTTAACAGTATAGACTGATAAACAAATTTTTCGTTATTTATTTACAGATAAGCAATAATCGAGATAGGATTTACAGCAATCCATCAGCATTGTGAGAAATTGACAAAAGTTGGAAAACTCAGTTAGAAATTGGTCTCAAAACATGTATTAATTAGAACTTAAACATTTGAAGCCACGAGATAAAACTCCCTTACTGCCTATCGATGAAGATAATCATGTCTTGTCGACTTTGGATTGTTTCTTTTTTTGTAATTGAATAGAAAAAAGGAAAATAAAAGTCTTGTTTTAAGAATTTTAAGTTGTTTGCGCAAGCAGCACGCTGCAATCGAACAGTACAGAGTTGTTTAACGATCAAATCCAATATACAAAGGGTCGAGAAGACTCTTTGAGAGATTAAGAGAGTTAAGAAGATTGCTGTGTAAATATGAGGAAAGAAGGATTTAATTTATTATTCCCAAGAATAATACATTGAAGTGGCGCCTCCAGGATGGAGACGCCTAGTGCCTTCGGTGGAATAGAAAAAAAAACTTCTGTAGCTTATACAGGGTTTACCACTCCAAAGAACAAGCGTTATAATAGCTTTAAAAATGTAGGATTCAAGACGCCTAACATTTTCCGACTTGAACATCTATTATAACAGTTTAGCTATGCTGTTTGAATCGATAAAACAACTTGCAATTGGTTTAAAAAGCCGTCAGAATCGATGCTTCTTCCATACTGTCGGGGCTGTCGGGGTAGGATTCGGAACGGTTCTGGTGTTCCGTTTAACATTTCCTGATTCATTTCTCAAGACGCTTGGATTGTTAATTAAAGATATAGTATAACAAATCCAATCCAATAATTTCCCTTTGTGTGCTATTCATTGTCATCGTAAATGGATAGAAACCCCTCATAAGTGAAAACTGACCCTGTAGTGAAGACTGACTATCAAACTACGTGGTATAAACAAGTGTAGTAAGCCATTCGAAGGCTAGCGAAACCTAGAAGGATGTTAATCGTTAAAAAATATAAATTTTGGAATGTTCTAAGTTTCATTCTGTAGGTTTCATGTTTTTAATTTAAGCTACATTTGCTGACAAATACCCAATGTGCAGTTGCCAATAGATTTAGTTTGAAGCTGGTTCAGAATTTATTCTCCAATAAATATAAAAAACATACTGAACATTTCTCCTTTTTTATATGTAAGTTGAAAGCTTTTGTTTCTGTAGTAAAGGAAAACTATAATGGACCAGGCACACTCATGTTAACAAGCAAGATAAGTTGCTTAATTTAAATGTAACTGATGAATTAGCACAGCCTTCTTCCTCACTCAAGCCGCATCCTTACCAAGCGCATTGAATGCATCACCGACGAGTATTTATTCACTTTTTAATTAACAATATAGTGAATGTATGAAGCACCATCAACTTTCCTTCGCACCTCCACTCTCCACCGATATAAAACCGAAAAAGGGCAGACTTGTGCAAGGATTATCCCGAAAGTCACATACGTGCATGCATCGGTTTCTCACTTGTGAGTGTGAATACTTCATCACGTCTTAAGCCTCCCAGCACGGCTGCCTCAGCAGCTTTCCCTGTCGCTTTTTTTCCAAATACCGGTGGAATATTAAAACGATTACACGCCAACGACGTACAACTATTTCATTTATCCTAATGGAACTCTACTCTCACCCCTTGTGTGGTGTCGGTTTAAGAGCAACACAAGCTTGTAGTTAAAAGTTACAGAACAGGAGGGGGGTGGAAAAAAAATCCCACATTGACTCCCCCATTTTCTGTCTCCTCGACACTGTAACAGATATGCTTTAGCTTGAATCCAGACACCGGGAAGTGCAACTAATTAAAACTTTTGCCTGCATTTTGACTTTGCTGAAAAGCTTGAAGGTACAACGTACAAAATCCATTCCGTCTAAAGGGTTTGTTAGATTCAATGAACATTTTGCACCATATTGCTACAAAAACGAGGGAAACGGGAATATGATTTTTTCACCACGATTACCAACACCGCACTACACTTACCTTCGATTTGTGGCTTGTGCGCAACCAATTCACATCCTCAATTGACTGCTTATCGTCCTCTCGACGGTGCTTATCGCATCCTGGATCATCATCAGCACCGTTCGGCAAAACTTCCGTGAGCCCGATCGTTCGGAGCAGAACTAAAAATCTTACCACTTGTCGCCATCCTTCGGTGCGTGCTGCCATGGTAAGTGGTCCGGCGGTGTCGTGTCGCTGGAACTCCGCCACGAGCGATCGAACGCGCTGTGCTAGTGAGTGGAAGGGAAAATCTGGCCCCGATTTTCCTGCCCACTCGCCAAAGTACATCTCCGAGCTCAGAGAGCGTAGTCCGTCCAACAGTTTTGCCAGTGGGGATGTGTTGTTGCTAAGGATGGTGGAGTCATACTTTCGTGCTCGTTGTGCTGCATAAAAAGAAATGAAAAGTGAAAAAAATACAGGAAAGCATTAAGTAAAAAGGAAAAATAAAAACAATGCTGCTTACAGCACATATGAAACACACTCGACCCAGATGCTTGTCGAAACAGGGGTAGAGATTTCGATGAGGTCTAAAACATCCGTCGCTTTCGAATGCATCGCTTTTCGAATCGTAATCGTTTCGATTGGGCACATACACTCACACACACACACACACACACATACAAAAAAAAGCGAAGGATAAACCGTGCATACGTAAATGCAAACGTGTGTCTCAAACCATCACAACCGGGAAGAGAAAAATAAAAGACAAACTAGGGATTTCACGGGATCACGGTTGAATACCGGCTGGAGATGCTTTTACTGAAACGATGTTGAAAATATGTGAATATAACCATTGCGACCATGACCGTGGTTCGGTAGAGGAGTACTTTAAACTGTGCGCTGTGTTGTTTGTCAGAATTGCTGTTTTTTTTAGTCCACTTTTAGCCTCATGGCTCAGGCAAAATCGTTTCTCCCGTTACATCAACGCAACGCAAAGCTTTTTCAAACAAAGTCCCATTTGCATGAGACCAGGCTGTTGTGCGTGTTGTTTCTGTCGTTTTCCGGAATGTTCTTTTAGCGCACGATCGGTCGATTATCCGGTAGTACGAAGGTAAACAAACAAAGATGTTAACCCCGTTGAAGGGGAATCAATTAAAAACGAAGCCAGTTGCATGTCCCGGGAACATTATGCTTGAACGTTTATACATGAATTAAAAGTTTACATCAGATATAAGTTTTTAATCATTAAAAAAAATCTCGCCATTAGAGGTGTTTTAGTAGTTGAACTTTCAACTGAAATATTGTTGGATTGGAGCACTTATAAGGTTGTCGAGCTAAAAAGACTTTACGGGTTGAGTCGTTCAGTTTCGTTTGAATGACATGACCAGCCCACTGGAACCTGGCGAGTTTAGTTCACTGTACTATACAGAATTCATCGTACAGCTCATAGAGTTCCGCATTATAGCAGCTCCTCAATTATCTTTCCACACACACAAGGCCAAGAATCCTTCTGAGCACCTTTCTCTCGAACGCGAGTGTACCTATCCGTACGTCACCCCTGCGTCAGTAGGAATTTGTTAGCAGCCACCATAATTTTTTTTTTGCCTCATTAATCTCCAAGCTGAGGTTTTTCGTCACCCGATCGATCTGGCGCTAGGTTAAAGAGTAGATATGCAGGACCATTTCCTTGGCGCAGATCCTTGGTGGTTGCAAAGGGTCTGAGAATTTTCCATCCACCATCAACTGGCATGTGACATTGGACATTGTCATTCGTCTTACCGACTTACCAGACTAGTAAGTCTGGAAAGTTTGGATCGGATACTATTACAAAGGGTCTAAAAGGACGCTACGAGTTTTGAAGGCCGATAAAAACAGAGCGTTTCGTAACCATCGCCGCAACAGTTACCCTATCACCCTTCGTATTTATAAATATGCAGCTGGTGCCTGCCGAGCTTACAATCAGTGGTGCTACGCATCTTATGCAGTAAGATTGCAAGATCGCTGCTCTTCCGACCCTAGATCTTTCGGGCGCTTCATGAAGACGCGTCGCAAATAACATCGCATTCTTTCTACGATATCCTTAAACGATGATACTGCCTCCTCCATCGCCGAACAATGCCATCTTTTCGCTAAACACTTCTCCAGTGTGTTTGTCGACCCTCGCAACCGTACTATGCCTTTGGTTAATGATTTCTTATACACTCCCAGTGACGTCTTCTCCATAAATCATGTTCCTATAAATCCCAATAATGTCCTGTCTTCCCTTGCTAAACTCAAAAAGTCTTACTCTCATGGCCCAGAGGGCCTCATCCAACGTTATGCGTCTTGTTTCCACTGCCTTTGTGAATATGGTGGCTGTTTGTCAAACCGATGTCATATACACGGATTTTAGAGGAGCCTTTGATAGCATACCGCTTGTCCTTCTGATGTGCAAACTTGCTTAGCTTGGTGTCGGGGGTCAGCTGCTGTCTTGGTTTGGCTCATATCTTCAAAGCAGATCGTATAAAGTCCTGTTTTTCCGACTCCTTTTAAGGTCCTTCTCAAGGGAGTATCCTTAGCCCACTCCTATTTTGGTTATTTGTTAACGATTGTGTGTAAACCCTCCCCCCTGATGGTCATCTGCTTTATGGGGACGACCTACAAATTTTCCTTTATCTGAGTTCGTCTGCTGATTGTTGTCAATTCAAGATGCCCTTAATACCTTCTCCGTGTGGTGTCTTAACAATGGCCTTATTCTGTGTCCTGATAAATGTTGTGTTAATTCGTTAGGGAGATCTTCTAAGATCCTTCACAACTACACCCTTCATGACACCACCATAGGTGGAGTAACTTCCGTGAAAGACTTGGGAGTGTGGCTGGACGAGACTCTCTTTTTTAACGTACATGTTGACCATGTTGTGGCCAAGTCCATCAAAGCTCTGGGTCTGATTGTTAGACTGTCCTCAGAACTTAGATACCCCTTATGCCTGAAGGCATTGTTTTGTTGCTGGGTCCGATCTACCTTGGACTACGCCGCCGTTGTCTGGTCTCCCTCAGGTTCGACTGCAATGGCCATGCTGGAGAAGGTGCAGCGAAGATTCACACGAGTAGCTGTTAGTCGCTTCCTTGCTTTTTGGGCTGGACTCTATAGAAGCCCGACACTCCCACCTCCGATCATGCTTTATCGCCAGTCTCCTCTAAAATGATCTGGATGTTCCTTCTCTTCTGTCAGCCATCCCTCTTTATGCCCACCGTCTACGCGATAGACCTCCCTTACACATCCCGTTCCGCCATACGCGATACGATTCAAACGGACCTTTTTTAAGAGCGCTATCGGCCTTCCACAATGCGTACCACCTGTTCGACTACAATATCTCTGTGCCCCATTTTCGTTCTCGTCTACGTGACTCCTTTTCCTTGCATCCTCTTCAGAGTCGTGTGCAATTTTTTCAATCCCCCTATTGTCCTCCACACCACTCTTAGTTATTAAGACAATTTTTGTGTAGCCCATGAGGCAGACAAAATATCAACCTAAAATAAATAAATAAATAAATAAATAAATAATGCCAAAGGCTAAGCATGTACAAATTTTTTGAGTATTATTGATTGAACCTTATAGAGTTTCCAACAAGTATCATAAGTGCAGTGGCTCGATCAGCCGATCAGTAGATCATTGCGTCTTAGAAAATGCATAATTCATTCTTGGGAATGCAATTATCAATTTGTAATACAGAAATAGAAAAAGTATACTAAATTATCAATTAAATGCATTCTGGAAAGCTCAAAACTGTTATTTGTAAATTCCCAATAAAAAAACCTCTGCCTATAATCCTGACACAATTCTCGACATTTTCGATATTGATTAAACACTTTCGACAAACAGAGAGTTCTTTAGGCAGAAACACAAAATAGAAACGAAATGTTTCATCAAAAAAGCTTTACAGAAAAAAACACGGTTGGCACAATATTAAGCCTGAAATGCTTGGGAGTATTGGTAAAAAAACATGTAGACTTATCGAGCACTGTACAACTAAGATTGTTGAGATATTGCGGTAACTAATTCATACCTGGAGTCACTCTCAATTCGTTAAGAGTCTTTGGAATATACATCCACATTTTACAGGATTAAGCAAAGTCTTCGATAGGTAAAAAAAATCCGTACCAGTTATGCATTCTGATGAAGGATACGACTACAACCCTTCAGGATACGATTACTGTAGCCATTTAGCTAATTACCAGAAATGGCATTAGTTAGGCAGGAAAGTTGTTTAACAATTTGCAGTAATGTTTTATGGAAAAATCCGCATATCCTTATTAACTAGCTTAAGGCTTACTGTTAATCCTAAATTAAAATTCAACCACACGAAAAAGACGAATGAACAGATCAAAGTCTGGATTCACTTCCCAATTAATTACGGCAATAGTATTCCAATCGTGATGTATAGCAGTGATTTCCAGTACTGTCACAGCAGTTAGACAGTGTTTCAAATCAAAATGAACTATTGGCAGATACTATTCTCCCTGCCCGTTCTGGCGCAACTGCAGCACCCACATTGAAGAGTCACCATGATGAAACGAAATATTTCCTTCGGGCATTCCTGAAGTCTGACAGCGTGTGCACTAAAACAAGTCCGGCAGTCAAGGTGACAACTACAAAGGACAGACATTCGGACTGTCCTAAGGCTTCCTCCTCTAACGGCCTACAAAACACTTGAACGCAGCAAAACAACCCCCTGTCATGATGTCCGTGACATAGCAAAAGCGTTCTAGGACATTGACAAGAGTGGGTTCGGTATCGGTACCGTGTGTGCCGTACAAAACACCCGGTGGGCATGTTGTGCCATAATCGTGCCGATCCGCTGTCAACTTGTCGGACGGTCGATCCCGGTTTCCCCGGGAGGTTGTGAAATGTGGTGGTGCAATGGTATTTCTTACACTGCACCAACATTCGATGCCACAACAAGCGGTGCGTATATGCACTCCAATTCCGCTTCAGACGGCAAGCTGCTGTTTACAAGCGAAACTTGCCAGTATACTGATTCCGTTGCTGTTTACGGATACAAGCCATACAGGGTAGTTTTCCCGAGGCAATACAAAATCGGAGAGTATTGAGTGCTGCAGTGTGGTACAAATAATGCATTCACGCATCATCGCTATGATGCATCCAATTTGATGAGCACCGGTAGCGTGTAGCCGAACCACGTCGCACCGTACTAGCTCAGAGCCGTTGGGTTTGTGCGTGGTTTAATAGTTACCGCTGTTGGTAGGGATTTTAATGAGCTTACCGGGTTAGTTCTGCCGGTACTTTCTATGCGTGGTATTTGTGCTTTTGACGTGGAAGCTCGATTCAAGCTTACAGAAGCAGAAGGATTAACGTTGTTGCATTCAGTGCGTTCCGATTCCTTGATAAAGGGTGAGTTTATTAACGAATATTACGCCCAACCTAACCCTTCTCGAGTGAATAGTGTTGGGGTGCAACACTGGACACAGATGTCATGACTCGCGTGTGAATATTATCCGAAACATCTAATTAATGTGCAATCAAGTGTTACACCTCGATTATCCGAATGGTGTCCATTGTCTTCTCCTTTTGTTCATCGGATTATAATGCTCACAATGTTTCAACGTTTCGTGGAGCTATATAAATGTGAAAACATTCGATAAGCTTTCAAACTGAAGCCTCAATAACGTTACAATTGTTTATCGTGTCCACAATGTTCACTGGTTCATCCGCTCATCGCAATGTGCTCTGTTGAGCTAATGTTGATTCTAAGGCATATTGCAATTCATGTACGGCTCACCGACACCTTTTGCCATATGCAGAAGCTTTAGGCAATAATGAACCCTAACAAACATGCATCGGTACACAGTTGACGTTACCGAGGAAATGGGAATACATTTTCTCAATCTCAACGGTATCAAATGAATGGAAAGGTGTAGGTACGTTTTCCTTACGTGCATGTGTTGTGCATATTTTTATTAAAATAAAATCCACCACAGTTCCACAGATGCAAATAACCAGCTCGGTGCTGGTGGTGGTGCACAAACGATGTGTGCCTGTTTGTAATAACGTTTGCCTGATTTTACTAAGCTTTCACCGTTTGCCGGGACACGTTTGGCTGCTTTTCATAAATAAGTACAAGAGAGGGTGGGGGGGGGGGGGAGTCGTTATTTCGTTCTCAAACATTCTGAATGCTGTGATCTGGCATTAAATTTCGAACGAATGGTGCATACAATCATGCATCAAACGGTACGGTTTTGATGGAGATATGCATTTGAAAGGAATGAAGCTTGAGGTGCAATGCAAAATGTGCATTTGATTTCTTCTAGGCAATAGGAATAATTTTTTTTATGATTTCATTCAAGTTGTCCAAATTAAAGCTTCGTTTTTATTATATTTAAATTTTAGTGCTTTCCATATCAGGATAGCGGTCCGGTGATAGAAGCGACTGCGTCGCCTATCCTTGCAGGTCGTCAATTCCTATCCGGACCGTTTCTCCGTAGTGTGAGGATTGATTATCCAACTACGTAAAATTTGGCTTTTGCTTTTATTCTGTCAAACTGAGCGTTTTACAGAGAAATGTATGTCACTGTATTGTGTAATAACTCAAGTTCCGGCAAGGATATTCTAGACTGTAACACGAGGGCAGCAAACTAACAAACAGGGGGAGGCAACGAGACCTACAGAACGATTATTATTACAATACAATCATGAGATGAATCGGCTGGTCTCACTACCATGTCCTCTTTCTTGATCAACTGTCCAAAACCTTATCGAAAATACAAAAATATGAATCCTCATCAATTTTCACAAAATGTAACCAACCTGCTGGGTCCAGCCTCGGTTCTGCCTTCATATCGGTATTCGATAGGCAGTGCCTTTTTAACACTTTGTTGACTGGCGATTTTTAGCCAGAACGTGCTAGTATCATAGCATACGTTAGTTGTCTCAGTCGCTTCGAGAGCTTCGCGTGTCCCGCAGCGCGATGTCTTCTATTTCCTGAAATTTCTCACAAACATAGAAACATTACTCTTCGATACTTGGATATCTTCACATGCATACTTGCGTGCGTTTTCCATGTCCACGTGTCCGTCCCTCGTCGATAATCTTAGGCTGAGTGAGAACGGACATGTCCATTGCCCGCCTTATGGCGGGCATTAAATACATGCTTTAATGCCATTGCGATCGCTGTAATGTAGAATAATTTAAAAGACTTTATTTCCTATAACTCTGTGTACTAATGATCCTCGATCGCCTTTCGATCATCTTTTGCATGATGTGTTTTTTAATGTACTGACCACATTTAACAGCGCTATCGATTGATTTTGGCATAGGCCCTTTTCGAAAAAATATTTCAATTATTTTTGATTAGTAGTTCCTTTCCTAAGCTCTAGCCTTGGGGGAAAGTGAAAGAGTTAGCTGTCGTGAAGCACATTCTGACTATTGGATATAGACGATTAGTTTCTTCAGCCTCATTTCTTATTTCTTTTTCTCTCATTTCTTACGCTGATTATTGTTAGTACATCAAATAAGCTTGAACTCTTCTGCCAACTAATTGAATTTTACGAGCTTGTTAGATGTTGAAAATAATATATCTGGTAGATTTATCGTTCTACGCTTTGAATACAAGACTGAGAACTTCCGTCCATATATTGAAGAAAACTTTGGAAAATTTGAGGATTGTTGTAATGCATAATGTACAGTAGAAGTCGTTCACTATTCCCACCAGAGCCTAACGAATACAATAGAACAGAACATATTCTTGTGATGACTTTTATCTTACATCGTATCGTGTTTGAACATAAGTGGAGTTTACAATGCACTTGAATAAGAGCCCTTCAAGCGTGGACATAATTCCTGTTTCAGAGATATCATTTGCATTGGATTGTATTTGGAAAAGTTGATGGTACTAAAGACCTTTTCTATAGTCAATTTATTAATTTTCTTCTTGCAAAATTTTTACCTTTTTTCAGACCTATATCCTTGGCATGAAGTACTAAAAGGATCATAAAAATCAAAGTACATCGCATGCACTGCATGAGGTATCAGAAACACTAGTTGAAAAAGTTAGCACTTCATTCGAGGTTTGCCGCACGGTTTGTTGGTATAAATCTAAACCACTTAAACTGTCGCCTGTACGTCGTAACTCGATATCCTACAAACAGCAAAGCTAGAGCAAAGCATAAGCAACAACTAGTTTAGCATCTTTCTCTGTTCCTGCGCTCGCTTGAGCACATATTTCACGGACAAATTATACCCCTTTGCCCTAGCTATGTGGTTGATTTAAAATCTCGCAAAGCAGGAAATCTAATCCTCCCATACGCAAACTGCTCATGCAGCAGCGATGAAAGCGAATATCTTGTCAATGAGCGTCTGTAAAACGATTCGCATCCTGGCCATATTTTAAGACACGTTGCATCCAATCATGCCACTTTTACAAGACCGGCAGCGTAGCTTATCCATCCTTACCTTGTCCTGTGTGTTGGCTGGGTGGTAGTGCTGTACACAACACACTGAAACGTGAGCTTAGGTCGCTCCGTTTGTTTGCCCAGCGAATTAGAGGCACCTGTCGAAGCGAAAGACGTTTTCTTCGCCAGAAACATAACCTTTAAACTTTGTCCATTTTCACACCCGGCAGAGAATAGGAAGGATTTCGTTGCATCCGCTGCAACTGCTTGCAAAACGCTCGTAACAATGTTTGTGCAGGAAAGATATACTGGCTCCCTAGAGTGGGAAGAACATTCTTCGTCTTTGGGAGGCCCTAGAGCATTTTCTCCGCTTTTCTTTCATGGGGCCTTCGGTCGGTATTATTCGTAAATCTTAAAATAAAGTTAACGTAATCCCGAGTTTGATGCAGTGCAGTGCTTTCCACTTGCTGATGGGGTTGAGTGTACAAGTGCAGCTTTCGGCTGCGGATAGTCGAGCGTGTATGGGGAATAGGGAAAAATATTCAATATTATTGTGTGCAAGCTTTCAGATGCACTCGTAGTGTGTGTGAAAGGGTTTATGCAAGTGGAGTTAAATTTAATTTACGATGTTTGCTAGTGGTTTCATTTTATTTATCGCTTAACGTGTACGAAGTTCTGTGAGAGGAGTATTTATTCTATGTTGCGATGAAATGCTTAAGCCTAAAGGATTGTTTTATTTTGTTGTATTTCAATGTTCAAAATATCTTCAATGTTCACAAGATCAGTAAACTTATCAATAATCTACAATTTTCAAGTACAACCCTATTGACCATTAGAGGATTTGCGTTGTCTTGAGCTCTGTGGAACATCCATAGTTGCATACATCTGTAGGGAAAAATGGCACATCAGAAGGCAATTTCCCATACACTGTTGGAGACTGGATTCATGCTGAATGCTATCAATCAAGCTAAAATTGCACAATTTGCAATTAAGACTATGTCCGGTATGATAATCCTCGTTGATATTTCTAGTATGACGGCACGTGCTTTTATAGTAACGACTCCACTCAGTTTTTGAACTTGCCTTCTCATTCCCATGGTGTCCGTTTTGTGATACAATTTTCCAACTACATTTGGAGAAGATCGCCCCAAAGACTTATCTTGCGCAATGCTTGGAGAACTTGGAGGTTAGAAAGACGCCGAAACACACATTTGTTTGGAGTTTTCTTTTGGATTTTAAAATTTTTGGCCAAATATCTAGTGCAGATTTTCTATACTAAACTGGAAAAGAAGCTTGGTAATGCTTGGAAGGCAAATCGGCGCTGAGTCGTAGCACTCAAACTAAATAAAAATATTCTTTGAAGAAGCAAGCAAGCTATACGTTTTTGGGAGGATCTCTTTTGAGTCGAGAAAGTTTTGCCTTTGCATTCCTTACAGATAATAATCCTTTACTCCAGTAGCGCCTCCCTACTCTGTCGGAATAATTAAGGAACATCGTACGAATCGAGCGACTCGGTATGCAGTTAAGAACTTCTCCTGGATTGTCCAGCAAAAAATGATTAACTCGTCCAATTTAAGCGAAGCTTGGGACTTCTGGCAGGCCCTGAGATTCGCGAAAAATTTCCCCTTTTCGGATTGGAAATGGTCGCTGGTTAAAATCTTGGTCCGTGTTTGAATACTTCTCCTGACTAGTTCAGGAAAAAAGGTTACCCCATCCGTCCTGGGTGAAGCTGGTGACGACCGTCTCCAAACGCATTTTCAGCAGACATGTGGAACTAGTTCTGGCTGACCCAGGAAAAAGCCTATCCGTCTGATCCAAGTCTGATCGAAACAAGGAACTGCGTGAGAGTTCCGGATCGGTCATTTCTTTGCGTGGTCGGTCCATCAACGGACGATGCTTGCGTTCGGTTTGTTCCCGTCAGTAATAGAACCGTGGCAGGCATTGGTCAGCGACTAGTGAAGCTATAAAGCTATAGTTATATAATAAAATTAAACAGCTTTTATTGGCGATTGCAAAGCTTATATATCACATGCAATAGCTACGTGGTCAGAATGCACCAAATGACTGTACCGTGTGTTAAAAACTAATAAAATTTTCCCATTACTATAAAGTCAAAATTTTTAATAATAAATAAATAAATTTAATTATAAATAAATAAAGTCAAAATTTTTGCAATGATCTTTAATCTGTGGCAATGGTAGAGGCAGTACAAAAATTCTGTTAAAAATATGTCCGTTCCTTCGAGTTAATTTTTTTTTGCTATCTAGAATTCTTGGTAAATTGAATATTCTACAGCTGAGAGCGAAAGAAAAAATCTGTTTTACGCTATAATAAATTCACCATAAAATTTAAATTAATAACCATATTCAGTTACTGTTTCCTGCCACACTTTGCTAGTAAACCCTGAACGAATCTTTTTTGCTTCCCGTTCAACAACACATTCATTTGAATATCAGAACAAAAACTAGGGTTTGTTAGCTTTATCATGAATTTGCTTCTGTTGTGGCTACATCGACAAGCGCGTGCATGTAAAATAACTCAACCCATACCGATACATATGGTTCAATGCAGTTGTATTCTGCTGATATATTCTCTTCGGTCCGTATAAATTCGTGCACATCCTCTCAAGCACCGTACATCGGACCTTCAACAGCAACCAACGGATCAGAGCCGCCATCAAACCGTCTTGTGTCAAAATCTGTATGCATGTTATGCTGCTCATGCTGTAAACAAACAACAGGCCACTCGTAGCCGATGAGGTGAGAACGAACGAGGAATCATTTTCAATCAACGCATCTTGAAAAAAAAAAAATGCTGCTTATTTTTTTAAACATGCGTTCCGGATTTTCCACACATGCGTTCTCTTTGTCGATAATTATTGGTCATACTGTACACGGGGTACACTATACGATGGTTGTGATAGTATTATCTTTTTTTTGCTGTTGTTATTGCTGCTGTTACTGTTGTCCGTGCTTGTTTCTGCGCCATGCAAGAGCTCGTCGGTGTCGACAGCGTTATTCACACAGCGTTACGATAGTGTGAGCAGCCCCGGTGCAATGGTTCGGAAAAGCATCATAATTCAATGGAGCACAATGCCGTACCATTGGAGGCCTGATTTAAACGCACTGACAAAGAAAATTTATCTACATTACGCAACAATAGGGATGGAAAATTGTGCCCCGCCACTACAATTGGGATACTGTACATTAATTAAATTAATTGAACTTCCTTCACAGAAATGTTCCCACTGGGAACGTCATGCTGCGAGGATCTAAATCGTATTGAAGACCCTACGAGGAATTTTCACGCTAATGAATTATGGTTCGCAATGTTTGTATGTTTCGGTGTTTTCAACAAACATGGACTAATTTAAAGCTTCGTTAGTTTGGAGGTTCATTATTGCGCGATGCTTTAAAATTTGACAGTGTTACGTTTGGGGGTTCATTGAGATTATGTTAATAATAAACTTTCTTTGTCGCTAGCTTTTTGCGGCGATAGTTGGAAATAAATAAATGTGGATCAACACTACACAATACTATCAGCAAAACGAGTTCTACTGGATATGATCAGCATCATATTTTAGAATAAATCATGCGATCAAGAGAAGAGATCAAGCTACTGATGTTTTTTGAATATAATTTTCCTGATCTTCCTGTCATCATTTCAAGCCTCAAAAAAAGCACAGAAAACAATTATCCAAAGTTTAAATAATAGTAAGTTTGTGAACACAAAGGTTAGTAGCATATTGTTACAAAAATCCGGGAAATTTCATTCTTTCTCACCTTGTACGACACTCGACCCAAATCATTCGCATAACTAATGCTCCTCATTCTAATCGAAAAAGATTCAATGAAGGTTCTCCATGAACCTGTACGACACGACCACTTTGTAGCCCTAAATTTGCCTAAATTTCTTCAGACGTCAAAATTTCCCGGCACTCTTCTACTTGCCGTTGCTATTTTCAACACGGTCTCTGTGTTTGGTTTCGGCGAAATTGCGCTAGTTTTGTAACCGTCGCATCTGAAGCATGATAATTCTGCGTATTGGTACGTATACCTGTGATGACCATTCGATGTTCCAGATCCTACTGGTCTTGTTCTGCTATCGATGCCACCGTTGTTGGCGCTGCCGCCCCATCCTAAGCTTTCCACTGGTTTTTGCTGCTGAGGAGTTGTACGTCAAGGTTATCCACAGTGACAGTACTGTCATCATACAGTGCCAACAGTAATTCCCGTTCCTGGTCAAAGCGCGGACATTAAAAAAACATGTGCTACACGAATTTCACTACCTCATTACAGTGAGTACTGTAAAGGAATGAGGTGAGTTCCCGAAAGAATCAGTGCTCCGTGAGCACCTTTGAACGATGGAATGCCACCATTCTATGTTGAAACGGAATGACCCGGTAAGTCCAACGCACATAGCGACAGGCATTAGGCAAAAGCGCCTCGTAATCCCAAGCTTCTTGCCACGATGTCAAGGTACGAGCACGATTCTTCCCCTGCAGCAGCCCCATTGCGTTCGTGACATCTTACATCCTTCTGGAGGAGCATCACTATTGTCTTTTCATCCCAACTTGTCAGCTTTCCTACCGGACAAAACAAAAACATCAAAACAAGGCGATGAAAACGAAGAGACGAATGAGGTCTAATGGCTCAAAGATTCTGGAAAATAGCCAGCTTAACAATTTTCTAACAGTGTACTTTATAATGTTAGGAGGACTTCTAGACCATTATTCCACTTTTAGACGAACGTGAATCAACGCAAAAACTTATAATTTCGTCTGAAGTTTTTAATAACGTTTGTTATCGTTAGAGCGTTAATCTTTTATCATGTTTGTATTGATGACTGAAAAACTGAAGGCGTGAAATTTTTAAATATTCTTTTGAAGAACTATAGAAGGTTCTCATACCTTGTTAAACTTTCCCGTTTACAAATATGCTTGTTTGAAAATTAAAATAAGTAAAGTTGTAACAGCAAAGTGGCGGTTCAGTATGAAACTCCTGGCCCTGTTAAAGAAAATTCAAAGCAAACACTAAAAAGTTAAACTACTTATTCGCCACTCAACATCGACATTATTAGCATATTTATATTGTCCCCGACAAGCATCGGGAAGCGCCAACTTAAAATAATAACCGCTACTGATTACGAGTAGCTCATCGTTCAACTTCATTAGAGTGTTGCCAGTGTCTGGATCGGGCCAAAACTTTCGCACTTGCACAGCACCACGAACAATCGCTTGCAGTGGCATCACACGGAACTCCACGGAACTGCTTCTCGTTTTCGGAAACATTTGTCAGCAGTTCTCTTTTAAGGAAAACCGGAAAAAAAAGTGTCAACTAGTTCGGTTTTTTCCTATTGTGCTTCATTTACACGACCGGAAAAAAGAAGAAGCTCGACCCCACAACTGTGCTTCTACATTTAATTGCAAACTTGCGCATCCGCGACTCCACAAACGACCTCAAACTTTTCATTTCCATAAACATTCACCTTTCGTTAGCTAACAAACTGGGCAATCTTTTCAGTGCAATATTCAATTACAGCACTTTTTAACGGACCGTTGCACGCCGGTGAAAATTAGCTTAACTCACAAAACTTTTAGTGCACCGTTCAGCAAGGCAAAGGAGGGACAAGGGAGGGAGGAAGGGATTGATTTTGTTAAAAGGCGCTTTGGTGCAAAAAACCAAGCTGCACCGAAAAAGACATAAAGGTGGCAATGGAGGCAATTTCGGTTGACGCAAAATTTGCACGTCAAGCGAATTATCATTTGTCACTGACGGCGTTCTGACAATCGTACGATGCTAATTTGCTGGCAGTTTCATTTTTACGACATCCATCCACCGGTGGTCCGATGGGTTAAGATGAATGGTACAAAACGAGAGAAAAATGTCGCATACAGTACGCGGTGACTGGCGGGAAATGTGTTATTAACGATGACATACCACCGTTATGGAGCAGTGGGTAGTTGTGTTGAGTACGGTAACAACAAATGCAAGATTGCAGCAGCACGAACCGAAATTGTATGTTGCCGGTGTGGCAGGAGAAAAATGATGTAATGTTATTTTCATGCCATCGAAATGTCGAAATGGGGAATGGGGAAATGTAAAATGAAGTACATTCATAATTTTATTTTCATTCACAGAAAACTATAGATAGTAATGTAAAATTAACTTAAGAACTAAGAATCACATTATATTGGATGTAGAATGTAACTTAAACAAACGAGAAAACCTGTTTAAATAAATTGTCTGGACTGTGATAAGTCACAATAAATTGAAATAAAAGAATGATTGTCTAGGTTATTACGGAATAAGATTCTTAAAATTTTTGATGTCAGAAGTTGCTTGATGTGATGTGTTAATGGAATATAAGAGGAAGTTTCAATGTCACATGAGGTCTGAGCAAAGGGACGGACTCTCCTGTTTACTGTTCAATATAGCCTTGGAAGGTGTTATACGAAGCGCGGGGCTAGACAACGATATCCGTGGCACGATTCACTACCAGTCTTTGCAATTTCTTGGCTTCGCGGATGAAATTGACGTCGTTGGGAATTCGACAGTGAGGCGTACACCCGACTGAAACGTGAAGCAGCAAGAATTGGATTGATGATCAATGCGACGAAGACGAAATACCTGCTTGCCGGATGCTCTGACCGTGAAAGAGCCCGAGTGGGAAGCAGCGTGTTAGTCGACGGCAACAATCTCGAGGTAGTAGACGAGTTCTGCTATCTTGAGACTGTCGTAACTTCGGATAACGATGCCAGCAGCGAAATCCAGAGACGCATTGTCCAGGGGAATAGTACCTACTACGGCCTTCACCGTCTGCTGAGATCCAGAAGACTTCGAGGCCGCACAAAATGTGAGATATATCGTATCTCACACTCTTGGCGTGTTTGAGCGTCGCATCCTCCGGAGCATCTTTGGCGGTGTGTTCGAGCATGGAACGTGGAGAAGAAGGATGAACCACGAGCTTGCTGAGCTATACGGAGAACCGGACACCCTGACGGTGGTGAAGACCGGCAGGATACGATGGCTGGAGCATGTTATGAGAATGTCGGACACATGGCCCGCCAAGAAGGTATTCGTCAGCGACCCCCAGTTCGGCACGAGGCGTCGGGGAGCACAGCGAGTTCGTTGGCTGGATCTGGTGAAGGGAGACCTGTTGGAGATCAGGTGCCTACATGGAAGGGAAGCTGAAGCCAGGGATCAAGTTTCCTAGAGATCTATTGTTGTCTGTTCACGACGCTGTGCATAAAATCAAATCAAACAAATCAAGGCATTACAATGCTACCAAACATGCAGTATAGTAGAGAGCAATTAACCTTGTGGTTAGTTGAGAAATAGACACTCTAGACAACACAACGACAGTCAAATGTTTAGCTCGAACTCTTTTTTTTCTTATTCTACTATTTTTGACTTTGCCTAAAACAGGGCGAATTTGTAAGACGCTTGAGTAAAATGAAAGCACCACTATTTATTTTTTTTCTGAAACGGATATAATTAACTATTATTAGGCTAAAAATCAGAATCAGTGGTAGGCGCGACAGTGGCGCCGATCCTTACACAGTCTGACCGGTTTTCGAATCCTCTCGGAGCCTTCATCCGTAGTGGAGACTGATTAGCCAACTACCTGTGATTAGAAATTCTAGCAAGCCATTCGATGGTCGGCGTGAATTAGTAGGTCAGTAAGTCAACAAGAAGAATAGATGAATAAAATTAATATTACATTACTTTTTATTCAATTATTCATGTATAGGTGTTCTCCGAAGCATACCATCGCACGGAACCGAACTTGATTTAACCATAACTTGGAATTAATCGAACAGGCGAAAGCTCAACACAACTCTTTATGCTTCAAATGTAATGTTAAAAAACTTAAAAAAAACGTTGTAAACTTATGGTTAGGAGCCAATAATCGAGGCCTTTAAGACAAATATGAATTCACTTCGACAATCATTGATGCCTCATATACACTGGTACAGTACTTACGTTGAAAGGCAATGTTAAAAATGTCTAGTCCTTCTAGACAAAACAACACGACCTTTGTCTTAAGACAAAGGTTTTTCGGCAATTATTGTAAACACTTTCCGAGAACATATAAATGAGAAAACTGATCCAGATACCTCCCCTACATGAGGATAATTTGTGATTCACTAGAGACAACGGTCTTGTCCTATGATTTGGGAACTTCATGATCCTTCCGATCCTGATACCCTCTCAATCATTCCTTTTCTGCTGCCAGGTTATATTGTTAATGCAATCAGTTTTTTTTAGTTCCAGGAATGATCCCATCACTAGGCTACAGTACTTTGTTCTTCAAGTCAATCCAGCCTTAACTTAACGAGTTTGGCTACGTTGGCGTCTACAACGGGAAGGTGTGGCAGATTCAGTCTCGAGAGTAGCGAACGCGACAGTTGTACAAGGACATATTCTACAACCGTCGTGAGAAAACGATCTTAAAGTATACATACAGTGTACAAGGGAACATTCTGCATATTACAGGACAACCATCTGATCTGCCTCTGAACAGCTAAGCTACAAATCCATCACATCGAGCCCCATGTTCCAAGAACACAGATGGGAACTTTGATCAAGAACCAAAGAGCTAGCATGAAATGCATATTTTCTCAGCAAGTAAAAGACAGATCTATTTATAACAACAAACACCATCAAGCATTCGAAGGAAACCACTGCCTATCATGCTTAATAATCAGATAGCTTTTCAAAAGATTTCGCATAAAGCAAACACCAAAAGCCCAATGTTAATGATACGGGTAAACCAAACAAAACCAATCCACCACGTGAACTTATTCCCCAATAAATAATTAATTACAATTTGTTCAACTCTTCCATAACCGTTGCGAGGCTTTTGTAATGGTGCATCAAAAAACGGTTATTAAAAGTAAAAACAAAAAACAAAACACACACAATCAGATTACCGATCGTACGGTTTCTCTTTTCTCTGCCCAGCCCACATACTGGGAGGGGGTTAAAAAAAGGTGGAAACGAAACGAAGAAAAGTCATTAATTTTGTAAAAACCTACCTTAAACAATACGAGCTTAAAATGTATTCATCCACAAGAGTGGAATCGAAAAATGCATCATGGTGGTGTTGCTGCTATCTGATGGCGGGTTGGACGATTTTTTCTCTCTTTTGAGTCGTAAATGTGAAGCAAAAGCTGTTTGCAGGGGTTTTCTTTCTCTCCATCATCTCTTTTCCGTATGTACATTAAAACCCAACGCCCAACGAACATATGGCAACATATTCGCTTATCGTTAATCATACAACGTTGCCTTTTCCATCAATCTCCGGGTATTCGTGTATCGCCCTTTTCCGACACATTGTTACCAACAGCAGCTCAACTAGCTGCAAGATAACTGGGGTCTCCCTTGTTCCCAGTGTGGAATAAATACTTTACACGGGAAAATCACGAATCGTCACACGCTTTCGGGGGATAACAAGCGGAGCAAAGCAGAACCACTAACAATACAATCAACCAGCGCAGCACACATTTTTCAAGGTGAGAAGAGACGCAAAATACTCAATGCTTTTCAACCAACACGTGGGAAAATAAGGTGCATGGGAGGAACAAACAAAAAAAACGCCAGCTGGGAAAATTGTCAGTCGAAAGCGGAGAATCAAAATCGACGTTGATAGAATTCGGAGAAGGATACAAATGAGCGAACGTATCGGTCTTTTACAAAATGTTTGTGACGTTGTTACGTCCTGTGTGTACATGTTTTCCTGTTTTGTTGGCGGTACTTTACTGCCGGAATCGAATCAAAGTTCCGGTAAGCTCTGTAGGAAATAGACTAAACAAGCAACACAATACCCTGCGACGAACGAATGCACCAAAACGATCTGCAAATGGAAGGAAGAGAAGGAAAACATCAAGACAAGAGTCGCTTTTCGTCATCCCGAGACAGTTCAAGCACTGCTCATACGAGCAGAGAAAAGACTAACAGCTTTTGGCTGCCCAAACGAAGGAGAAAAAATCGAAATCCAATTCCCTGACAAGAACATGTCGAAAAGACGCCATGCCGATGATGGTGGTGGTGGCGGTATTTTGGGGCGTCTTTTTTTTTATTTGTTAAGAGTTTTTGTATACAAGTTTGTTGCAGTTCGTTTTATACTATTTATACCGAAACGGAATCGTGCTAATGCATTTTCCAATTTCAGATTATGATCATCATTCCGGGTGTCTGCATCCACAAATTCCGTACCTTTGTTAAGTCCAGCAGGAAAGAGCTTTCTTTTCTTTTTCTATGTTTTGGCACATCCGACTGCATTGCTCGATCGAACCAGTGAGTGTGTGGCTAAATGCTTTTGATGGTTGGTAATAAATTTGATTTCATTGTTGCTCGAATGTGTGTGATGAACGACATGAACGGCCACGAGCTCGTACAACAAAACACGGCTGGAAGGGTTTTGCTAAAGCTAAAACGTTCGCCACGATCACAACACGGAAACGATTACTACCGTTTAAGATTGATGGATGGACGTTTGGTTTCGATAAAGGCTAAAAGTGATGATGAACACTTTTCGCCCACAGCGGGAACTCTCGGGTGAGACAGCTCTTGGTGTGCACTGCACAGTTCAGTTCATGTGAGTTTATGTGATAAAATTAATTGAACACATCACAATGTTCATTAATTATGGTTACTTCATGGCACTAACGGATGGAAGGTTATAAACAGTGATAGTAGTTTAATAGAAAAAAAAAAAACCGTTAAAGCACTTAACGTCGAAGCCTGTTCGGTAAGACGGGATAACTGTTCCGTACTTATGATGGATGACAAAGAAACATAATGGGATATTTTGTATCTAAAATAAAAGAAGAGGACATTTATTCTTTTTGATCTTTTCTATGTTTTTAAAAGGATTTCGTCAAAGGTTGTTGGCAAATACTAACTACGTCAAGGCTAGGTCGTCTTATGTTTCAGAGCATGTTGCAGTCTTATACGCGTATTTCATCGAAAGTGATTGTTTTCTAGATAAATATATCATATTCTGCGACACCTGAAGCACTGTCGAAGCACTAACATGAAAGATGCCTCTTATTGCGCTTTTTTGGCATTGACAAAACAGACAAAGTGCACAAAACAGGGTCTTCGGAAGGGTCTTTCTTCGACAGGTTTATCCTACCTCACGAGCACATCCCATCAGTCTATCTGCAAGGCTCGGAGATAGAGTACCAGGGACACTGAAGAGCTCTGAAAGTATTTATATTCTATCATCAGAGTCCTTGTAGTCTTGATGTCACAACAGATTGTACTTTGATTTGAGTGATGTCTTGATTAAGGTCTAATTTATTTTCATTATCCAATTCACGCAGTTTCGGGACAGTTCGACTTACCTTGCCGGTCGATCATACTATATGAAAATAAGTTTCATGAGTCACGCCGTATAAATACCTCTTCGGCGGTGCCACACGAAAGCAACCCTGGACCGCTTCAGTTCATCATTTTTACTATCGAAGTAACTCGAGTGCTCCCTGCAGGCAGCCACTTAGTATACCCAAACAACACGAAGTTATTCCAACCGATTCACTCTGAGCTCGTACCAGCTCTGGTACTCTGGAACTGTGGGTCGAGAATCGAGTGTGTTATCGTTACGTTTGTGAGAAAGTAGTGCCCTTTAGAGTAAGCGTTAAATGGTGCTACAATTGAGCGCAAAAGCTGTGTTGCTGGACTTAGGAGTGCTACTTGACGAGAAGCTGAGCTTCCACGACCAACTAGAACCCTGTGTCACTAAGGACAACCAAGTGATAGGCTTATTAAACCAGCGAAAGAGCAATGTCCAGAGGCCGTTTGTTGCGGCATTCCTGGAGATCGCTCCGAACAAGATCGATGTTCGATGTAGAGGATCACCGAATACGTTTATAAATCGTACATGCCGCACATTGCGTTTTTAAACTTTGTTGATTTATTTCGTTTGGGTTTAAATTCATGTATTTTAAATTCTGAATTAAGCGATGCAGCACACATTGGTCAATTTTTCTTTCTTGACTTAACGACGTAATAGATAATGTCAGCCACATCTTAAGGCTGATTCATAGCACATAATCGGATAGGCATAGGCAATCGGTCTTGATGAGATTTAGGAAAAGTTGCGTCGTTTGAAAGTTCGGCGCTATCAGCAATATGTTAAATGAACGCACATATCTAAATAGATAGGTTATTATCGAAAGAGAGACTTCCCATTGTTGTTGACGATTATCCAAGAATTCTGATGCTTGTCTCATAAGAAGTGAGATATTTTCCAACTTGGCTCTACATGTTCCCATTATAAAAGAATATCACGAGGACTTGTAACTTGCATATTGGCTCTACATGTTCCCATTATAAAAGAATGATCCCGAGGATTGTCGTTTGAAGACCGGAGCCGCTGTCGCCTACACCACCGAGCAGCCCCCTCTGGGCGAGGTTCCCTTGAGATAAGTTAAAAACATCTGAAAACTGTCAAAATATCTAGGAGCAAATGCAAAACTGTTTGAGAAAAAATTAAAAAAACACAAAAAAACTTAAGAAATAATCATCAAAACTCTTCAGGATACATAGTATTGAAGCTAGATATTGCAACTGTTTATATTTTCTATGTAAATATTTTATTGAAAAACGAAGCTTTATTATAATGCAATAGAGATTGCAGTGCTTCTCTGCAGCAAAGCTAAAATCTGGTCCTCCATAGGTTTAATTTAAGCTTTTGAAGGATACAAAAAACAGTGACTTAAAATTATACCCTGTCCGGACAGGTACTAACGAACAGGAGAGTTCTGAAAGAGCAGGTAATCCCTATAATAGCCCCTTATTGAGTGCAATTAGTGCTTCGGATGAAAGAGGCCTTTTTATTGAATTATATTAATATTCCCAGCGTATGCCACCAACCGACAGGTTAAACGTTAGCCGGAAACTGTAGGAGAAATAAGCTTTTTGCACACAACCCCGGGCAATCTTTTATGGAGGCAAACGACAAAATAATGAGTCCAATTTGGATACAATTATCACGAAGCGTGTGTTTAAATTTAGAATTGCTAGCTTTTATGTGACCGGCCACGGGTACAATTTCTTGTTCAGTGCATTTTACATTAATTTTCGTGGAAAAAAAGCACGTCAAAGGACGTATTAAAATCTCCCACAAAACCCTGATGATCACTGTTTTTGTACAGTTGTTAAGCTTTCCATATACGGGTAATATGTGCATGCATTCAAAGCGCCGTTGTTATGGGAAAACATGCATAATCCTAACCAGCGGCAATGTTATTGGACCGCTGGAAATAATATTACAGACTTTAGGTTTCCGTCTGACCAAAGGGAGGGTGAATCGGGTTTCGGTTTTGGAAACTGCAACGTGTAAACACACATCACCACAGAAGTGTGGGTTGTACTGCTATTGATGCAATTTTAATATTATCCCCAAACATGAACACGTTGCTGTTGCTGCTGCCGCTGCTCACCGAAACTGTCAGAAGCAGCTGCGTTGCAGTGGTTGTGTTCTTTTTTGATGTACAATCGACTGCCTGCCAGCCTGTCTGCCAAATAAGCTTTGTCACGAGGAGGGAAATGATTGATTTATTTGTCAAAAAGCCATCTTTAGTTTTCGGTCATGCAGTGGCACACATAAACACATATATGGAGACGTAATCCAGCTACCGGTAGGTAAGAGGACAACGTTATTGAGATTTTGGAAGTTTTGCGAGGACGTACGAGCTGTGTGGTGGAGAGATTTATAATGCTTGAGAGCATTACATTCCAACCACACACTGACAGCACTGGGAAAGCATGGTTCGAAATGACACCGATTGTATAAAAATGGAAGAGGCAAAGGAGAGCGAAAAAAATAAATGGCAAGTTGAATCTCAAGTAGCGTCAAGCATTCGCGTTAGACCGAAAGTGTACGAGATCGCCTCGCAAACCCAATTCTGTCAGGGAAAGATGGATAGATAAAGTGATCTAGAGAAATACGAATGTAGAAAAACCATCCCATCTGGTTGGCTCATGAGAGTAAGGATTAAAGCAACAACAAACAAACAAAAAGTTGAATAAAATTTAAACATTTTCCATGGGAGCTTTGTAGATGGGAAAAGCAGAGAAAGATAGACAAAAGCGGGAAAATAAAATCTTTTTGAGACATCAGAAACTCACTGCTCGGAAGAAATTTTGTGAGTAACATTTATTACTGATTTATAATACCTGTTTTATATTTTTGTTTCTTACCGATGAAAGACTTATCCTCTTGAAGGTAATGGAATTATGTATTTAAAGATCAGAGTCTAATTATCAAAATAAATTTACACACAATTTCAATCTTAAAGAATGCCACTGTAAGATACAGAGAATAATCTCACTGATCAAGCAAAAAATAATATATTAAACGACGGTATGATGATAAGATTACTTGGAACCAAATAGAAGAGCGTAGCTTTACTGTACGGTAGATTTGATGTCAAATACCCAGATGGTAGTCACAGTAAAGCGTATGAAATTCTTTTATCAGCAGCACACCATGATCACAAATATAACCGATGAAATGTGATAAAGAAATAAGTTTTTACCATAAAGTAGCAAAGCAGGAATGGAAATAGAGTGTTTCTTGGCAAAGAACGATGGCGTTGAGTTAAGATGAAAGAAGAAAAAAAAACACGTAGCAGGACTTATTCTCGGAAAAAATGCAAAATTTTACATCCCCCACTTGAAGCTATCGTATGAATGAGATGAATAGAATTGGAACCGGAATTGACAATCCCGGAAAAAATTCTTCCTGGCTTGAGATGCATTCTCTGAAACCTTTTTTATGCGCTTGATTACGGGAATTCTTCCAAAAGAAAAACTCTCTTCCAGCTCAATGCAGAGCGGGCAAAACTAGGCGATGCTTTAAAAGCTTCAAATTGTTGTTCTAAGCCAAAGTTTGCTATTAAATTAACAATTAGATTGGATTCTTTTCTTTTGTTTTATTTAACTTTGAGCATTATCAACAGATGCAAGATGCAAGATCACTGATAATTTCTATTCAACGTTCAGTATCTGAAATAACTGAAAAATGTATGAGCTGTGAACCCTCACCGAAACACTTTAATCTTTAAAAGTAAAATCTATGTATATCTTTACAAAAGGTAGATTATTTTTGAATTTTTTCCAGCTTAAATTGTTCAAATAATTCTTTCAAAATATTCAGCTAGTGTTATCAAGATAGTTTAGGTAATTATTAGGTTAAACTTTGTGTGATCTACAGTAACTAATTTGCTGTTACTGAATGAACAAGAAACCATCAATAATTATATGTTTCCATTAGCAGGCCACAAAAATGCACTGTCACGTCCCCACAACATTATTTTGCGATCATTGAAACCATATAACAATTTAATCTCATTTATTAGACCTCATTCAGAGTCGCTCACTTGCTTCTGCTGCCTCCCTGGATCAAACGTTGACCCTCAACCATTCCTTAAGGAAGTTAAAGTTTCAGCTAAACCAAAGGATGGGCAACCGATTTGAAGCTGCCAAAAATTTAAACACACTCAAGCAACTTCCTCTTTGAATTTCAAGTTTACTTGCTCAACTTTAGTTTCTCAAAAAACTTTCTCCATCGTGCTTTGCTGCCTTCTGTTCGATTGAAGGCTTTTGTACGTGCACAACTTGTACCGGAACGATGTATCGATCCAATCGAAAAAGGCCCTTCATTTGTAAAGCCCTCGATACCGGGATGTAAACACTCGAATGTGGTTTAAAGTGAAGAGCGCCGTTCTAAAATCGATGGCCACTTTCGACGCCGCAAGTTCTTCGCCAGGCTAGAAGTTTCGATGAATGGTAAATGGAGTTAAGAATTTAATTACTAAACATGTTTTAGTTGATAGTTGATGTGTCTTTCAGGCTCATGTTCAAATGATTGGATTATGATAGACAATTTAGGAAAATCTACATACGCTTGCCATCAGACCGTTTAAAGAAAGTGACGTATGATACATGAAATTTAAAATGCATACTAAACAGTAGGGTAGGTCCGTTCATTTTTCGATACAGCGAAGCTTCCACACTAAATCATCGTCAAACTAACAAGAGCGGTACAATAAAACTTTTCCGACCGTTCAAAGTTCAAAGCATCCGGCACCAGGAAGGTAGAGGCACCGAAACTGTCCAGCCCAACAAAAATATAGAAAAATTCCGTCCAATTTATCTAACCTTGCTAACCTTTGGCCGGCCTTTTGGTTGACTCTCTCGCTTTTTCCCTCTTTCATTCTTTCTCTGGAAGTGATGCAGCATCACCATCAAAGCAGCCTTTGATTGCATCGGTGGAAAAGCTGGATGAGATGAAAACATATTTCTATGGTAAAAAAAGAAAGGTACGGTTTGCTCCCCCAACCAAAACCACCTCCCAGGTGATGATGCACTGGCATTCTGTCAGTGGTAAAAAGAGATGTCTGACAGCAAAGCGGAACAGTAAGTAAAAAAAATTGCAAATACATCCACACAGGCACGAAATGTGTCAAAAGTCGAGATGAAATGTTGGTGAACATTTTCCAACATCGAGACACACACACACATACAACCAAGGAAATATGGAAATTCACATGAAGCTAAAGGCAAGACTTCAGACCTTTCCGGATTCACTGCTCACAACTCTGGATCGGCTTCGAGCCGGATGTTCCACCGTCTCGGCGAATGTTAATTAAATTTCAAATGAAACGTGTCAACATGTTTATAGTACCCGGCGCCGAAGTGTTTATCGCAGCGAAAAGTGCATTCAAGCGGCAGCGGCAGTAGCTTGCTGTAAAGTGAGGTTGCAAAACAACTCAACAACCAACAGCCAGCCAGGGGTTTGTGTTGTTTTGTATGGCTCAAGCATCAACCTCAACGCCATCGTTAGTGCTCTGTAGCAAATTGGCGAAAAAAAAAACAAAAAATAGTTTAAAAGGCGATACTATTCGGCCAGCTGGTCCCTTTCCCAAGGTACGTGAGATAAACCGTCACCGGCTTTGGTGTCTCCACAATGGCATCACGTCAGCGGCAATTGTGAGGCGCATCTTTCCCGAGTAAGCCGAAGCATTCGAGGCATAAATTGAGCATTGAAATGCATTACTAACCATTAGCGAAATTAAGTGCAACTTTGATCTTCATTAATGCTTCATAATGCGGGTTTGTCCAATGCCGGGCGCAATCGCTCAACGCCCTTTCGCCCATCTGACCATTCGAGTCGCATAAGATGCTTTATCGATCGTTTTCTTCAAAAATCCATTTTCTTGCCGCAAGGGTTAAAACGGTAGCTTCATTAACTTAATTGCTTCCATCTGCAGAGCGTATCGGGTATTATTATACTGCCTTTTGCCGACAGCATGCAGCACAGAAACTGACACGGGAAAGCGGAATGAATTTATTAGAAAAGTGCGCCATTTGCGTGCATGTGTGTGAACTATCTTACGAACGGCAATGGTTTTGCAAGGAATTATCTGCATCCAGCATGGAAACCGATACGTGGAACACAACCAAGTAGGATATGTTATTTCTCAACCCACATCAACTGATTGGTCCCAGAAGCGTTCGTTTGCCCATTACCATGTACAACCTGTATCAACCCAATCAACTATGAACAGAAGGGGAAAATTTAAGGTTGGAATGTGTGTTTGAAGCTGAAGAGAATAGTAACTCAGTTTGACTTTGTTTCTCAAGAACTTTATAGCTATTTTTATTCAATAGCTATTGCAAGAATTTCATAGTTCATGGAAACACATTTTTTATGAATTTGTGGTTTTCTGTTTTATTCCTATGGTGGCATAATAGTGGCTGGTGCAATTCTAGGAAGGGCAACAAAATTAAAATTCTTTGTGGTTTCTATTTACAGGAAAACTGAGTGTAACAGTTCAATTGAACAACAAATCATATTGCAGCTGTTTGTTTGAGGAATTAACTGTTTCACAAAAACACGTTTCCTTCCTGCCATTCCGTTTTGGGTCGCTTTAGTGATAAATAACAACATTTTTGCATTTTATTATTTTTTTCGTGATGTTTGCTCTGTTAATTTTTTTTTTCGAATATTCACGATTGGGTGGGACTTTCTATGCTTGCGATCTATCAGAATCCCCAAACGCTTAATTTTCTTGCTAAATTTTAAAACACTCGGACTGCTTCGATTGGATGTCATCCAAGCCTTGCTTAAGCGTGTTGGCCAGGACTTTCACGATGCCTCTTGTCTCAAGGTACTGTTTATCACTTTGGTCAGATCGCTACTTGAGTACTGTTCCGTGATCTGGTCACCCTTGGTCAAGATCCACATAGACCGCCTCGAACGGGTGCATAGGTCCTTTACTAGGTTTGCAGCCAGGAAAATCTTATTAGAGCAAGCCTCTGCACTATCTTGTTATGAGGTCAGATTTCGGATTCTTCGATTAGTTTCTCTCAAAACCCGCCGTGCCACTGCCCAATCCTTCTTTATTGCATCCTTCCTGCTTATTTGTACTGATGCTCCGTCTCTGATCTCCTCAATTCCTTTTTACTCGCCTTCCTCTTCTAGTTCCTTCGAGGCGCACAGCAGTAGGGCCTAAGGCTTCTTTACTGCATGCGGTACAAGCCTTCACCCTCATTGTCCCACATTTTTATCTTTTACCTTTCCCGAACATCCTTTCGTTTCCGCCTATCCTCTTCCTCATAAGTGTTTTTTGTTCGTTAGGCTAGGTTAGGACAAGTTATGTATGTTAGGGTATTCTTAAGCTGCATTAGTTTTTAAGCAAATTTTGTTAAGCCACTAGACAAACAAATAAATTTAATTTAATTGAATTGAATAAAAAACATGTTTGTGGTACTTTATAATGCATGTGGCAACTTTTGGGATGCTCCTTGTGGCTATGAACCACACAGTTCACTCCAGAAGCCGTCAGACAGGAAGCCAGCATGCCTGTTGATTTATCCTGTCACTTAAAATGGTCGGACAGAATTAGACTTCCACTCTACAATCATTACCTTCAACAGAATTCCCAGAGCCCGCTAGGTATGCGCCAGATCTTATCAGATCGGCAAGGACTATGACACATTGGATGACTATTTTTAGGGCCAAATTGAGCAGACGGTACCGCCTGCAACACAAATTTATAAAAAAATTAAAAAAACAACTGATGAAGATCAAAATTTTTGACTACATAGAGTAAACAAGTATACATTGACTATAGACCGGTGGATCGACCCCCAGCTGACAGCGTGATCGCATGAAAATTCTGAACGTTTTGTCGCTTTTTTAAGACATATGGCTTTTGAAACTGCTTATCGTGAGATGCTGATAATGTGCTTATTCGTTAAGACATTATGACAAAAGCAAAAGGATTCAACCAGCAATAACGATTATATTTGTCCTAATTACAAGTCCGTCGACGTGATATCGCCTCTAACTTTGCCTTGGTCAATCCAGCAACCAGGCGTCTCCATCGCTACAACAATCCGAATCGATAGATGAATATAAATCTAGAGTGGTGAGTAGTTTTTCAGAGAAACTATGTCAGAAGTTGGTCTATAATTTAATTAATATCATAAAATAATAATAAAATAAATGTTTTGTTGTCTATGTCTGAAGTGTATTTTTTGTAGTGCCACGGGTGATCCGATGATAGGGCAACAGAGCTCGAGGGCGATACCAACACTGCCGTAAAAGGGAGGCAGGTGTTGTTCACAGTGCAGTGTTCTCTAGTCCAGTTCAGCTTTGACAAAATAAGTTTTACAACGTTGACGTTGGGTTCGAGACGTTTCGGCGGGTTCAGTCTCGAGAGTAGTAAAGTCGCTTTCGTATTCTTAGATTGAACGCTAACTAGATTGAGCTAGGAATGTCATTGCTGGACTGTACAGAAGAACACTGCATGCAGGCAAATAATTGTGTGTGCTGTCTTAACATTTGTTTTTTTTTTAGTTACAGTCCCGAATCAGAAACCCGAAACAATCAACCAGCCTTCACAATATCGACAACAATAGTACCGGACAAACCACAAATACACCCATCGTAACAACCAACATGCAACAGCCAAAATAGGACTGGACATCAACGATGAACTACCCACCCATCCACAACCGAGTATGCTCGGGATAAGGCAAAGAATAAGGAGTAAATGCCTTACCAATAAGATTGTAAAATTTATTCAACACAAACGGTGTTGGCAATATGGCAATGGACCGTCATAATCAATTGTAAATAAATAAATAAATCATCAAATAACAATAGAAAAAATGACATTATTCGATTAACTATACGGCAATGCAAATTTTTTGGTGGAAAACATCTGTTATTTTTGAATTATGAGTAGAAACGAACGAAAAGCAAATTAGTTGATGATGGAGTATAATATTGATGGTTTGAGCTTTCGTGGAAGTTCTTTGGAATCAGAGAAACAAACAGGCAAAGCTGTCTTTTTTATCATTCAGATTTGCAAAAGTAATGTTATAATCATTAAGCCCCTCCGATGGATGGATGATGGATATTCCGCATTACATTGAAAAAACACTTTAGTTATTGGAAAACAATTTTAGGCTTTCCTCAGTCCTGAGCTGGAGTTTTGATCGCAAATTTGATCCTTCGTTTTTTTACTTTCAAATACTTAAAGTATTCTTCAGGCCCATTTTTACAAGTATTGAATAATTACAGGCTCAATACTTACCTTTAATATGCCTCCAAATATCCTCCAACACCATACGTGGAAATTAAACCAAAAATATTAATGCAATTTTATAAACAGCTACATGGAAAATTGCAAACCAGACGTGGTTTGCCATAAGCTATTCTACGAGGCAATTTTTCCCCATTTTTTTAAGATTAAAACCAATCAAAATTATTAACAACAGTACTAAAATTCTAGTGCCAACTATTTTCCATTAGCACGTGCCCCCTTAAAACCATACAATGTAAAACCTACCTTCGACGAAATGTCAACCATACATGCTTACACCAATCCATAACACCACGAATCGATTAAAAAGTGTCTCCCACGGCGATCGCACGATCGATGATGATTATGATTATGGTAATGAGTTTAGAAATAGCTTAATTTCGATGCATTGCACCAAAAGCCAGCCGAAGGGTAGCCGGCAGGGCACGATAATTGTGTGATGCATCGCGCTACTATTTGTTCCAATCACACAAGCAGTCACCCGCTGATCCCCGTTAGTATGTGGCTGAGGGGCCACGCTACACGGCAAAGTCATGACACCGAAACTCATAACTTAGCCGATGAAGAAATTTATTATCACGTACTGGTAAATGCTTACGACCCGTGAGTGTGTGTGTGTGTACCGGGGCGTTCATGCACGAGCATGTTTCAAAGCAATGGTACGCCGTCACCAGGGATCACACCTGGGAAGCGAGACGGAGAGAGTGAAAACACTTTACGAGCTTGTTTTATCTCTGTCCATCTGCTGCAAAATGGTGTGGCGGCACCATAAATAACGCACGGATGTGGCGCACTTTGCTCGTGCACAATTTCTGTGGTCGGTGCATTGGTACATAGCGCATGTGTGTGTGTAACGAGTGTACCCTCGAAGGTGGATGCTCAAGGATGCGGTTTTCGGCCAGTACTCGGTGCGCCACGAGTCGCTCTGCACAGTGGCGAATAAGCTGTTACATAGAGTGTGTCACAAAGTCGAAATAGGACTGGCCCCATTGTGGTGAAGAACTTGTCAAATAAAAATGAGGGAAAATGTTGGAGAGTGAAAAAAAAAACAGCAAAGAAATCCTCACCAAACTGTCGCAATAAAAGTGGGTTTTTTTAAAAACAATGAGCACTTACACACAGCCACACTTGGCTGAATACAGGTCCTTTGTGGTTCATGAAAAACAGCATACAATTTCAGTGGAGAAAAAAAACCGCCCCGGAATGTGGTTTTACCATGCTGCAGCACTCTTGTTATCATTTCATAATTAAGTTGAGATTTATTTCAAAAATCGAGCAAACCTTACCGTTGAATTGTTTACCGTACAGTAGCAAAAGAAAAATAAGGTAATTAGTTTTACCATCCCAAAGCACCATTCAAAAGCCAGCATCTAAGGCACGTTTCAGTAGTCAGCTCCGCCAAAGAAACAAACTTGAGTGAACAAAAATATAAAACAATTTTCCCCGATATTCAAAACCTCCCCGGGGAGGGGGGCTGAAAAACTTTCCCTCCTGGTGGATGCAAGGGCATAAATTTGCTGCAAGAAATAAGCTCGCTACACTGCACTAAACACGCAACACTGCATTTTCTTTAAGAGTCGCGTGGTGGGGCGCACGTAATGCAGCTATTGAAGGGTGAAACTTCGCTATAAATGGCAGCGAAACCCATCGACAAGTTTTTCCCGCGTTGCCACGCTCTTCCAACCGAGAGATTCTTCAAAAAGGGCCGGGAAAACGGACAAAGCGCGAAAGCAAGTAATAGATTTTCGTGTTACATGCTCGAATGGGCGTTCAGGTAATGGTAATCAAACTTCTGAACGCTCAGCATTCGATCACGATCGTTTGCTAAAGTGTCTCCCGCCTTTGTGGTGGTTTACCGTGCTGCTGCGGGATACACATTTCTTTCTCTCGCGCTGTTTCTCGTTATTTTGTAGCAAATCCGCAAATATTTTTTTTTATTATTATAATTTCTCGACTCGGACATGGCCAACGCGGTGGAGGTTGCGCTCGCGATGATCGAAAGATACCCGGGATTGACTTCCGCACCTCGGTACGGTAAGTGAAATTTGTGTAATTATTATAATCTCGTTAGCGTGGGTAGCGAACGAGTCAGGCTTGTTTGTTAAACTAGTTACCGCTCGCTCGCTTTTCAACTCGATCGAACGATTAAAGCTGACCATCCCGTTGTTGGGCTTCGGCATGTTAAATGTAACGCACTCTAACGTATCGGTGCGAATCCGATTAGGTGCATCGAAGCGTATCGAAACACGATAAGCGAGATTCCAGACGCATCGCAGCCCCGAACGTACCAACAGCACCATACAAGTGGGCTGGGCGAGTGTTGTGTTTCGATCTCGTGTCCCGGTGGACATTACACACGCTACCATCACCACACACCGATACCTGATACTATTGTACGATTTATCGTTTCTTTTTTTTTGTTGTTGTTGCTGTTTGGCTATTATTATGATTTTCTTCCTGTTTTACCATCGCTTACTCGCCTCGGTTTGTGATTGCCCTGAATCCAATGGAACCGCCGGGCGCCGGGTGAAGCCACGTAACCAACATGACAGCCTGACACCTGGCATATACCTGGCTGCAAAATAGTTGACAAGTGCAAATGCAAATGGCATGCGGAATAGGAATTTACAAAAACGGGTCCCACCTTTCTCGCACTTGTCCACCTCACCTTTGCTACGCCCTCATTGAGGGCTCATCTTCATGACGCCGTATGCATACATTATGATGATGGTGAGAACAATGCATTCGAACAGTGTGAACAGAATGGGATGGGCCAGGATTGAAATAGACCGTTGCCCTAAATACAAACGACTGAATGACAACAATGGAGAACGGATAAGTGTTTGTAAAAGGTGTTTTTAAGTGTAGAAGAGAGAGAGAGAGATAGAGCATGACACCTAGTTTAATGAATATATTTCTTGTTTTTGAGTGTTATTATTGTTGTTCCATGAATACATTTTTCTTTGAAATATTTCGTTTTATGTTATAAAGTATTAGGGTTTGTTTGCTTGCTGTCATGTTGATGAAGTAATATTCTTTATTTTTTAATCTAAAAAGTAACGCTCATTTGAATTAATATAAAATAGAAACCAGTTCACTCTTCTCTTTACTTCACCAGATTGGACCATTTCTCTCGATCATCACATACATATCCAGCAAGGCTTCCTCACTGAGCACCTTTAAATTCCATACAACTTTGACCACAAAGCTTAAGCCGAGCAAGGTTAAATGTCTACATTATTTCTAAGAAATCCTCTCAGCATCATATCGGTCGTAAAGCCGGTTTCTGTTCTTTCTACAACCACTCCTCCCTTCCAGGTGCGCAAAATACCGGAAAGAAGATGAGAAGAGTGTAGAAAAAAACCAGCCATTGCACATCGTAACCGAACCCACAACATTCCGAATGGTCAGATGCATTGCTATTTGCACACCTTCGAGGGGGAGGGTTTTACACCGGCTCGACGAACAGAATACTTCGACCACGGACACCAACCGGAGCACTGGAAGCAACAACAACAAAAACAGAAACATTTTCATCTTGCCTTCTTGAACCATATTCAAGCTCTTCTACCGGTTCTGGCTGTTCCATTTGCGCCGAGAGTGGCCTTTACGTTGTCGTCACCACCAGTGCAAACGTGTTACCCCCAGGAAAGCACAATTGAAACATAACGACCGCACCAACCCAGCTTGTCGTTGGGTTGTCGGTTTAACGGGTGGACTTGTCGGTAAATTTGCCATCACTTCCAGCACCGTGGAGAATGTAATTTTCCTTCATTTGCTGTATTAGCGTACGTCATTTTTTTCCCCCGAAGCTTGGATGGGAAAAATGCCAGTTCATTAGGACATGGGACATGGGAACGATTGCGCGAAGTGGAACATTAGTTGTAAAGTAGTGTATAATTTAGTTAAACATATGGGTAAATTAGGCGGGGGATAATTAAACTTTTGAAATGTTTTGAGTACTACAAATGTACAATTAAGGTTTGTACAAGCAGAGTGGTAAAAAAGCAATAGAGCTGTAGTTATGTTTCAAGAAGGAAATGGGAAATTTATCATTAATGCTGGTTTAAATTGCAGTTTAAATGGCAGGTACATTCATCATTTAAGTCTGCATTACATTTTCTTATTTTATTATTATGTGAACTTCAAAGCCGCTACAAATAAACGAAACAAAAATAGTACTTGGAAAGCACAACTTAATTTGTCGTTTAGTATAATAAAAAATTATTATACCTCGAAACAAACCAGTAAACAAACTAACCTTTGCGTCCTCCAAAGGGATTATTAACAATTAGGACAACGTTTTACAATTTACAATTACATACAGTTTGTTAAAACTTGTATTAGTTTAGCAGTGCAAAGGAATTGACGTTCAAACAACGACACACAACAAAGCTAAGGGTAAATGATTTTTTAATTGCTGGATTACTCCGTAGAACCACTGAAACGCGAGGCTAATAGGATTGGAATAAGGTTCAATGCAATCAAGACAAAACACCTGCTTGCTAGAGGCTTTGGCCTTAATAGAACTCCACTCGGAAGCAGAGTATCAGTTGGCGGCGATGATCTTAAGCTAGTAGTGGGGTTTTACTACCATGGTACGATAGTATCTTCGGATAACCGCGTAAGCATTTAAATATGAAAGCACATTGTCCAGAGAATTCGTGCTTACTACTGCGCTCCATAAACAATTCTCAGAAGACTTTAATAGAATACGAAATGTACTATATATCGCACACTGATACATCCGGTAGTCCGCTACGGATACGAGTCCTGGACTATGCTGACGGAGGACGCTAATGCATTTGTCATTTTTAAACGACGGTTAATAAGAACTATCTACGGTGGTGTGTGCCAGCAGGGTGTGTGGTGACGAAAAATGAACCACGAACTAGCTTAGCTGTTTGATAAGGAAGCAAGGCTTATACTCCACTAGGAAGGTTCGGCACGAGGCGTAAAGAACCACAGCGATCTCGTTGGCTGAATCAGGAGGAGACAAACCAGTAAGAGATCGAAAGCAACCATGGATGAAGGACTGCAACCCTGCTTTGCGACTTGCCTGGAAACTGATTTGAGACCTGTCTAAGAGTAGAGCGAAACGATGTTTCGAACCAGCAATCCTTCGAATTTACTTACCATAGTAAAAACATAGCACGTTGTATTCATCTTCTAAGAAAATCGAGTACGCCAATTTAATCAATCAAATTTAAAGGCGGTTTAGGCATCTCAAATAGCCGTCAGATGACAAAAAACAGTTTCAGCTGCAAACATTTCGAAATGAATTGCATGAATTTCATAACATGTATATCACTCTCATTGCAGAAAACACTTAGAAGCTGCAGCTCGGATCCTTGAAAAAGGACTCGACGTAACAGCACTCATCACCAGAGCAAAAGGAGAACTACAGACACTCACCAACCAACAACTACCATCGATCATCCAATTCCGTACACCTGCCATAGACTGGGAACTTAAGAGCTCTCTCCGGGGAACTGGAAAAAACAGCCACATCGCCAATAATACCTTTACTCACTTGATTCAGACTTAATACAAACATGTTCATCATACCTTTACAGACGTCTCCGTTTATCTCGACTCAGCCGGCTAAGGGATCCGCTCCACCACAGACAACTGCGCCATCAAACTTCCTAATCACACCTCCATCTTTCCCGCCGAAGCAATAGCAATTCAACTAGCCGCCGACGAAGGACTACAGACTGACCGATCGAACGTCATCTTCAATGACAGTGCCTGTGTTCTGGCTGCCCTGGAACACGGCACCTCCAAAGACCCCCACATCCAGCTCCTATACTCCATACCTGCATCCCCGACAATCGTTTTCTGTTGGATTCCGGGTCATTCCGGAATCAAAGGAAACAAGAAAGCCGACCAACTTGCCAACGACGGTCGGCTCCGTCCTGACGAACCATGCAACACCCTTTCACGCCGTGATGCCTTCCGCTTTATCAACACCATACCCTCCCAACACTGTAATTCCACATGGCACAATGTAGACCTCAGCAACAAACTCCGTCCTATCAAGCACAACACCTCTTCATGGGAAGATATCGAATCCAGCCACATCCAACGAATCCTTTCCCGCCTTCGTATAGGTCATAGCCGCCTTACGCACTCCTACCCTCTGCAGCTTATGTGGTGTTGACATCACCGTCCGCCACATCCTCACCGATTGCCATGGATACACGACACACCGAGCCACCTGCCAACTAGAAACTGATTTAACGACAATTCTATCACCCGGCAAACTCAAGCAGAACCGCCTCATTAGATTTTTACGCATCAGTTATTTATACAAAGAAATTTAAGCAATAGTTTAAACTTATGCGTTACCATATGCCATAATAGTTTCCATAGTTTTATAGGCAATAGTTTTCCATAATACTTAACCCACATATACGATAGTTTTGTATTAGATCAAACCATCCTTTTTTATGCAGTAGAGAGGCGAATGTAGTCTCTGAGACTCAAAGCCCCTATAAATAAACGAAGAAAAAAAAATTGCAGAAAACACTTGCTTCTTTCCATAATTTATCGCAACCCTTCAGGCTGATTGCTGTTGACACTTAACCGTGTCAACGAACCTAATACTATAGGGCGTATTAGATTCGTTTGCAGCAATACCCTTTAAATAAGGCACAATAAAACGATCCTGGTGTATGTCAATAGGATTCTGCAATGGGCGAGTTCTTTTTACCATGTTGCCTGCTTATTTGTTTTTAATTGCTATCTTTTAAATCCTCTCATTGGATGGATAGAGTTATTTCATTTCTCTAGCATTACAACCAAGATAGGTTTTACAATTTCTGACTTCTTTGTCTTGACTTTACCCTCAGTAGAATAGTGAAGCTTCCGCACGGTTTAAACGGTCGAGACCGACGAGACGAGTTCTGCCGAGTGAAAAGATGACTTTTATTTAATTTTGGAATTGCGTGCTGAGATTCATTTAAATGGAGTTTGTACCATTTTTGTAATTTCTGGTAGCTTTCAAACTGGAATGACATGCATTTAGTAAAATAATATAATTATAGTTACAAATGCAATGAACAACTGGTTGGACGGATTCGAAAGCGAGAGCTGTCGTTTACGATTATTCTTTTCCGGCGAACGCATCAACGTCATTAATCCATCTACATCAATCCATCATGACAGAATGTGCGGGTTTGGGGGTTCTTGCTCGATTCTCATAGCTCTCTACAGCTTTTGGCGTTTCAGAGAATTCAAGAAACACTAGTTAAGTATCGGATTAAATGAAACAAAAATGGGAAGAGTTTTCCTCCACAATTTTCTTTCTTTAATGTTGAACCATTCTATTCCAACAAAATCTTTCACAAGCCATCGATGCATAAGAAATTTCCTTTCCCTTTTTCCATATCCGGTCAAGAACTCGTTCCAAACGTTTTGATTCAGCTTTTGTACGCTCTCATTGCTCACTCACTGGTGTAATGAGATAAACGGCATCATTTAAGGAGAAGAGAGAAACTACTATATCAATGTGCAGCAGGAACAGTAGCAGTAACACGATCGATCGACTGACCAGTTGAAAATTATAGCCATGGTTTCAAACGATTCGAACGAGATAAAAAGCAAATGAGACCCACCACTATTCAACCCATCACATCCCGAAACCGGGCTCGAGAAACAAATGCCGCACCGGACTGTTGACATTCTAAAAACCGCAAAACGCTTCCTCCTACCAAACCGCAAAGCCACCGGAAACTCGCTCAGCAAGGTGGATGCACAAAGCCACAAAGCTTCGCAAGCCTTCTCTGCAGTTTTCCCCTCCCACTGCTAGCCTGACCGATTATCACCATCAGCTGCAGGGTGGATTGTCTGCACTTGAAAAATGTGATGCATGCAGCAAAACCTCCACCCCGCCTGTCGGACGCATTACATCTGCCAGTCCCGTCCCCCGTTAGTGTAAGTTTAATGAAAGGCAAATATTGCACAAATATGCTGTTCATCTCTGTCCATTGCTTTTACAAAGACACAAATCCATTTGATGAAGTATGATGATGCGAGTGCCAACAGCTACAAAGAGCAAAGGGGTTTGGCTTTGCCCTGGTTTTTGTGAAGCTTTTAGACACCCATTAGCTTAAGCCGGGAAGTTAAGAAATAGCCGAGAGCAAATGGGAAGGTTATCGGGAATCTTTTGTGTTTATATTTTTCTTTGCTTTTTGTAAAACTGTGTCACTCAACTAGCCACAAAAAGATGGTTACTATCGACGTGATCAAGCTGAAAAGGAAAGACATTTATATAGAGCACTGGAACTGGAAATAGAATTGTAGAGCGAGTCATTCCCAAACATACAATGTTTAGCGACATGCGACTTCCCGCAAGCTTCTGCTGTGGCAATAATTGCATTAACCACACTACCAGTTGCAGCTGGACAACAATATTTACAATTTGCCGAAAAGAGAAAACAAAACGAAAATCGCCCACCCACTGCAACTGCACTAACTGATAATGAAATACCGCGGTTTAGTACTTCTGCTGGTGGAATCATGGAATCGTTGGCAAAAGACACACCCGAGTCGAGAGTCCCTGCTTAATGTAGTCGGATGCAGCCACATGTCTTTGCCGGGTGTTTCCCAATTTCCCGGTCCGTTCGTCCGCTAGATGGAAGCAGTTGGATGAATTTAATGGTGCCTTCCAGGACGACGATAATAACATCGCCGGGAATGTGACTGGAAAGCCGATTATTTTCCACCGAGTGCCGAGAGCTTCACGTTCGAGGGATGTGTCAAAGATCGGTACGAGGTGCAGAGGATGCATTAGTGGGAATAGCGCTCCGGGCGAATAATAAGAGAGAATTAATACATAAGGCTGCAGGGAAGGCTGGCGAAAAGCAGAACGATAACGGCACATAGACAGTGATAGCAATAATTGCATTGGAATGGGACGGCGAATCACAACAGCGTAGAAGCAAAGTAAAGTAAACCGAGTGTACGGGACACACACACACACACAACCACAAGGTTAAAAAGATACACCAAAAGCAGGGAAATATTTCTTGATGCAACTGGAATCTATTTAGCCTGACATTGGATCCCATCCATTGTCGTGCCCACAGAGTTACACCCGAAACCAGACCCCCAACAGGCCGGACCTCCATTTTAATCTCAATTCACTACCCATTATCCTGTCTCTTGGAAAAAGAGAGAGAACACGAGAGCAAGAGATCGCTTGTGGAGTGGACGAGAGAGAAAGAGAGAACGAAAAAAAAAATGAGGACATTAAAAAGGACGTCTGCTATTAACTATTTAACCGGAAACTGATTGCACCGGGTCAGGTAGGAAATGGGACCTTCGATGGGTTGGGGTGCCCGTCCGGTGCACTAAAAAGCTTCAGCTTGGTGAGAGAATTTGTTGCAGTGAAGCAGCCTTCACTAAACGGCCCTTTTCCCATTCCGAGAACGTGTCACGTGACTCCCGGAAAAAGCAATAAAAAAAAGCGGTTCCGTTTTGCTATTGACATTTTTGCACGACACAACGCTGGTCGTGCGATGGCATTCGTTGCACTCACACACACACACACACACACACACACACACACACACACACACACACACACACACACACACACACACACACACACACACACACACACACACACACACACACACACACACAAACACACACACACTGTTTGTTGGTTTATTTTTTGTATCGTTTCTTGTCACCTTGTTTCGGTGTTTTGGCTCTTCTGCAAACGTTTGTTCGTGCTTACAATTGAAAATTTGAATTTTGAACACACACATTCGGCAGCAGTTTTAGCTGTTCAGTTTTTTTAAACATTCATTGACAGACATTCATTGTTTGCGGCATGACATTCATGTCGTGCCGCAAACGGTGGTTGACTAAATGGCGATTCGGGCCCATAAACCTCGGTGTGCACGACTCGGTTTTTACATGAGAGACAAATTTGATTTATATTCTGTTGTGCTAGTTTTTTCTTGGAACCAATGAACAACAGGCAAAACCAATTTCTTTTTTTTTTTGTTTGGTAGTTGTCAGTTTTCCAATACTTAAAAATAGTTGTTCTAAAAGCTTTACTGACATTTTTGCATTTAAGTACTGAAACATTTAATTTTATTTTTCTTATTTCCTGTTCAAGTATCCATCTTCAATCAAGTATTGATTGCAGGCCGATTGAACCACCAATTTTATTTGATTAACCTTTTAGAAACCGCTAACAACATTGTCTTCCTCTTTGTCTATCCTTGTGTGGCCCGTATTGAAGGGCATTTCAAAATACACCGCTTTCAGTCTATAACAATCAAGGACGTCAATTAGATCGTCTTCCTCCACAAGTGCAAATGATTCCCCTACGACCATTTATTCACTTAAAATTAAATTTAATCATCTGGATTACTACAGTTATCCAGATAATAGGACATTAAGTCAAAAAGAGAGTGTACCATATTAACCAATGAAATAAGCTCTTCTACGGAACCGACTCTGTAAGCAGTTTGTACCAAGGTCAAACCTCCTTATGCATCACTGTTTTATTCTTTGAATTAGATAAGAGAACTTGTGTCCCGTTTCTAGTTAATTATTCTTCTTATACGATAATAATGACTTATCATAATGATTCACTTGGAAATCGCCAACATCGTTGGAAGCAACTACGATTTCTTCTCTGGTTCTTTATTGTTACTTTATTTTGTTGAATTCAACGGACCATATGTGGCATATGTGGCCCTTTAGGCGACTTTTTTACGTTTTACATTTACAGTTAACATTTACATAGTTACTGAATTCAACAAGTAGTGGGCCGTGCTGTACGTATACAATTAAGGAACGCACAGGTCCGGTTCGAAACTATCACACACGGCGTTGAATTCACGACACATGACGAGAAACGGATCAGCCAAAACGAGTACGACGTTCCCCTACATCAAGAAGTGATCTAGCACGGAGCGATCTTGCCGGTGCATAAATGTTGATTGCAGAGAGCAGCGCCGGCGAGTCGAAGCGATTGTCAAGTAGACCTGCGAAAAAAAAGACTTTGCGCTTTACAATTTCACTGTTTCAGCGACTCCAGGCCAAGTAACGCGCAACGTCAACCACTGTAGTTCACCTGGACACTCCAACCATTAACGCAAACCGTGTAAATTTACGCTGACGCAGTCCGTACTAAGGAACAGTGCGGCACCTCAACGGCAATCGGATCTGCAGATCGCGCGTAAGCTTCTTCGGAATGCTCAACTAGCTGCTTGCCCTTAGCGACGATGTGCTCTAACTGATCATAGAAGCTCAACTTATCTTCAAAGGGCACTCCTAGATCTCTGACGCAGCTTTTACGGACAAGGGCAGTGTCGTTACTGGCATACGTGCAGATTAAGGGATTACGCTTTCTAGCAAACGTAACCACAACGCACTTGTCGACGCATATCTCCAAGCCATTCGTACAGCACCAGGACTGGAACGCATTGAGTGCATTCTGGAGATGCAGCTGATCTTCCTGGTTGCGTATCGGAAGGTACAATTTAGCGTTATCCGCGTAAAGCAGATGGCTGCCAGGAGGAAGCACACCAAGGTTGCTCCTTTGTGGCACTCCTTTTCCTTATCCTAACTTGACTACATTTATTGACTCCTTATTATCCTTATTCTAACTTGACTATAAAACCACAATAACAAGAAATAAATACGTTCAAGGGATCTTTTCTGCGAGAAAAACTAATGAAAAGTGACTACGATGAAGATTTCTGCTCTAGGCTGTACAATAACTTCGCTAAAGTGTCACTGATTAGGCCCATCAGGTTTTCTGCTGTCTGCTTTTTACGAATGGAAAGGAGTAAATTTTGTCAATCTGCCAAATTTAGAGCATGCACCGTAGATTGCAATATGCAAGAGTTTTTTTCACATTTTCATTTCAAAGTTTACACCCAGTATTTCTTTCGCAGATTTGAGGCTGAATAAATTCAATCTAGAATAGGCAAAACAGATTTTTGCCTCGCGAGAGATATTTTGAGTGCTCGTTTTGAACAGGCCAAATAGCTATGATTGTTTTTCTCGAACTTCTAGAACTCGTTAACCAAACGCGCCGAATACCCTTGTTTTCGAATGCGTTTCTGGAGTGATAAGTGCGTTCTTATCAAATGTCAACTGCGTAAGTCAACTCTCTCTGATCCTTCGAAGGAGCTTCCGTTTCTTCGTGTGTATGATCAACGGATCGTACGCCCTCTTAATATTCTGACTGCACAAACGGACTAATGTAAATATACTTTGTTACCAGTGGTGGATTAAGCCTTTCTGGGGCCTTAGCCATAAGCGGAAAATTGGAAATGGGGGCCTTCTCAATCACATAAAATTTAAGTTCGATTAGTGTCCGATTTTGCTACCCATGTTATCGGATTTATAACTAACTTTCCCTTCACTTACTCTCTTAATGATCGTTGAACAATTATCTAAATGCGACAAAATCTACAGAGAAATTGTGGCCAATTTTCCGGTTTAAATTGTTCAACAAAAGGATGCATCCAAAGGAATGCTGCATGCCTACCAGAAAATACTCATACATGCCTCATTAAAGCTCGGAATTTCAAACATCTGCTCAGTTTGCTTATACTAAGGTCTGCCCCTGCTGAAGACTCCTTAAAAAAAACAAGTTTTTATTGCTTACTTTGCTGAAGTACTGGGCGCCTCCATGCACAAATACATTTTTAATAATGATTTAAATGACTGTGTTTTAACATAAGATTATATGATTTATTTTCCCGTATTTTTCCTAATGTCAATCCACTGGTTGTGGTGGTAGTGGTGCAGGTCTTGGCACAGCACAACCGACTACGGAATCCCGTCCGGACCGTCTACCAGTACGTCGATGTGATGGCGTGTATGATGGCTTAAGTTTATTTGTTTGTATTTCTATTGATGTTGATGCTATAGCTGAAATGCTACTAGCTTTCAATGCGAAATGACAGCCATGATTAGACATCCCTAGAAGTTTTTTGATTATAACAAACTTACAAAAATGCTCAAAAATGGTTTGTTTTGTTTGAGTGCAGTAAAAACAGTATGAACAGGCTCGTTTGTATTTGAATTTTGTATTTGAAACTTATTTGTTTGATTATTTTTTTGTTTGAACACTAAAGTTAGTTTTTGTGACACTAAACAATATTTTTTAATAACTTCTCTCTTTCGTAATAACGATTTATTTAAATAATATTTCTATGTCCTACGCACAATGGACACATCCTACCGTGAACTTCCACACAACCTAGCATGATATGGGTCCCGTGCAACTTGTGGGCTTTTCTTACTTATTATCCTACATGTTTTAGGGTATAATAACAATACAAAGATTTTCTCACCTCGATATGTATTTTTAAGAAATATCTTATTTTTTTATAGAAATTCATAAAACCCTAACAGCTTTAATTCATTCACAAAATTCTTCTTCTTCTTCTTGGCCTGCTCTGGTTTGAGCACATTGTGTCGACATGGCCAGGTCTCCAATCAGTTTCAAGGAAACTCGGAATCCAGGGTTGCAGTCCTTTTTCAAAGGTTGCTTTCGATCTCTTACTGGTTTGTCCCCCCCTGATCCAGCTAACGAGATCGCTGTGCTCCTCTACGCCTCGTGCCGAACGGGTCGCTGACGAGCACCTTTTAGGTAGGGCATGAGTCCGGCATCCTCATCACGAGCCCCAGCCAACGTATCCTTCCGGCTTTGACTACCGTCAGGAGCACCGCCATACAGCTCAGATAGCTCGTGGTTTATTCTTCTTCGCCACACGCCCTGCTCGCACACACCGCTAAAGATAGTTCTTAGCACCCGCCGTTCGAAAACGGTGAGTGCATTGGCGTCCTCCGTCAGCATAGTCCAAGAATCGTACCCGTAGAGGACCGGACCGGACGTATCAAGGTGCGGTAAATCGTGCATTTCGTGTGTTGTTGAAGTCTTTTAGATTGCACGAGTTTGTTGAGTCCGTAGTAGGCACGATTATGCTGAACAATGCGCCTTCGGATTTCACTGCTTACGTTGTTGTCCGAAGTTACGATCGTACCAAGGTAGCAGAACTCCTCTACCACCTCGAGATCGTCGCCGTCAACTGATACTCTGCTTCCGAGTCGGGCTCTATCACATTCAGAGCCTCCGGCAAGCAGGTATTTCGTCTTCGTCTTGATTGATTCAATTGATGCTCAATCCAATTCTATTGGCCTTGCGTTTCAGTCGGGTGTACGCCTTGCACACCGCCGCAGTTGTCCGTCCGATGATGTCAAAGCCCGTGCTTCGCATGAAACCCGCCAAAGCGATGTTGATTTCGAGATGATTCCTGGTGTAATTTAATTGCTGAATGGTTGCTCAAATATTTGACAGAAGCTGTCTAAAATAGTCAGTCTTTCAGGCCAAAGTGATATAAAAAATTAAGGCCTTCTTGTTCTAACGCATTCTCACAAAAAGAACAGTTTACAGGGCTTCTATAGGTTAGCATTACCAAGCATTTGTAGCATTATGTATTTGTTCAAAACACATTGAATGCAACTACAAGTGTTATACTGTACAACTACCAATCAATTAAACTATAATGGTGTGCTGCACTTCAAACAAAGCATCTTTCTACATCGGCACCATTATGTGTCCTTTGTTTACGCTAATGGTTTACATTAGTGGCAAGGTAAATAGCTTTTTAAAAACAGCATTTCAATACAACCCATCCTCATCATACAGATAGCATCCATGGCTCACGATTGTTGCCGACGCAATCAAACTGATGAACGGCAAACAGCCAAATGCACAACGTCATTGCAACATGAAAGCAAAACCACCAAACCACCGGTGAAGCGTTTCTTACCGTTTGTGTATGCGTAGATACACACAAACACAGACCCAAAAGCATCGGTTTTTGTTTAGCTTCTTGCTGTCCAGTACCTCAAAACTTACCGCACTTTAATTATCGTTTGTTGAACTTTCAACCCAGCACGGTAGAGCAAACAGAGCATTGATAAATGGTTTCACCATTAATGTATGCACAATTACTTTGTCCTTCGCGTGACGGGCACGAAGGGCTATCGTCGCTAAGCGATAGCCAAATCAACTTTTGCTTGGAATGTGCATCGAACTAACAGCGCAAAAGAAAAAAAATACACAAATAAAAACTAAAAAAAACTGTTCAGATAGAAAAAAGAACCTATCATGCACCATTAGAAATTCTTGAACAGAAAATGGGAATCAAAAAGAAAAATTCAAAAAACCGGTTGGCCCATTCCTTCATGATTTATTTGTATCACACATTAATTCTTCACGAGCTGGTGGTGGTGCATAGAAAAGCGGCGGGAACAACAACACAAAAACCACCCTTTCGCCCCCCATTTGTGTGTGTGTGTGTTTGGTACGATCGTTAGCATTGATTCTCTTTTTCACTTTTGGCCGATAAAGCGGGAGAAAGAGGTAAAAAATGCTGCTGACTGTTCGAAAATTGCTTCCCCAGTAGCGTCAGTCAGGGAGGTAGACAAAAGCGTGGCGCGGGCAAGTAGTGCAGCGTTTTTGGAAAATGCATTCGACAAGCCATTAATATTTAATATCGTCCAGAAAGAAGGTCAACGGTGGCGACCGATCTTAGTGCCTGGTTCGGGACGACAGACGACCTTTGTGCACACGATAATGTGTTAGGTTGAACGTAAACTTGTCCATAAATCACCAACTCACAAGACACGCCCGTCAGTAGACAGGGAAGACGGGAGAGAGATTCCTCATCCAGCTTGGTCTGCTTCCTGCTCACAAACTTTTCGATGTTCGATCAAAATCAGAACCTTCACTAGCCGGTAAAGGTAGATTGTTCGTTTGTTGGACAGGAATGCCCAATTCTAGAAAAAACAGGGAACAGAAAGCGCACATTCATTGCCATTGCAACTAAACCGGAAATACCCATCACGCTAGAATGGAAACCAATGATCCTGGCATGATTCGCGCCGAGTTAATGGCGATCCGTTGCTAGTACTAGTTGTCTCCGTACTTGTCCCCACTCTTGATCCATCAAAACCCTAACCTCAGAGAGAAAAAAACAGAGTCTCACCCGTTCCAGGTTTTGCAGTCAAGCTGCTTTGTTGTCTTCCCCCAGTTTTCGAACAGGGTACAGTGAAAGGGATTCACATTTACCTACCGAAGCAGCTGGGAGCGGGGAACCTTTGCCCTAATGACGATGAGGTGGGAAAATCAAAATACGACTCATCAGACCCGAGTCACTATTTACACTCCGGTGACAGCTGAGTGCGAAGCTCGTTACGGCGCTTTTTACGGCGTCCCCCTCAAAAAAAAACAACCCCATCAGCATGAGTGGGGCACGCGATTAGACGAGGGTAGTAGCTATTAAAACAAGACCCGAAAACCGAACAAAGTTGACTGCCAAATGCAACTGCGGATGTCTAAAACTCATTGCTCGCGTGCAATGTCCCCCGCGTCGGGGGCAATCAGCGGGGCGGAGGTTGTCCTTCAATCCAACGTCTCATCATTGTGTGTCTATGTGTGAGTTTGGTAACCGTCAGCCGGTTTCGGTGCTGATGCTGATTTATGTTGCATGACCGTGCACAATTGGTCGCTGCCGATCCAATCCGGCAGCTACCTAGCAAAGCTGAGCTAACTATACCCCCGGCACAAGGATGGCGGCTGGTGGTAGTAAGCATAAAAACTTCCGGTCGCTCACAATCAATTTCAGTTTTCTTCGACTTGACGGGCCTGACATTTGCGTCGGGTTGGCGAACAACGATTTCTCTGCGCGATGCACCGTAACAGAACACAATTGATAAGATTATTGTATTACGGTGCTTGGCTTTCTATGATTCTGTGCTGGCGATGCTTTTCCAGCTGGAGCGATTTGTACGGAAGCGTCCTGCTAAGTCACAAGCGTGTTTGGCTTGAGGAGGCTTGATTGTGCAGAAGTATCATTGTACAGCAAACGGACAATCGTTCTTTTTAATTTTGATTTTCGTTCTGCATTGAAAACAGCACATTTATTATTGACAGGGAAAGAAAAGTGAAGTAAGAAGAGAATGGAGAGGAGAGAATTAAATGAAAGCACTTTACGAGGTTAAGACTGTCTGTCTATAGTGGATAAGTATTGTGCTCACTGTTTGTAAAATAAAAATATTTTAGATGAAACTCGCGCTTAGCGACATGTTATTTATTTATTTGTTTGACTCTAAGGCAGCACAGTTTATTCTTAAGAAAAGAATTAAACTTAACCCCGAAGCTAACACAAGACGCTGGAGAAGGCTGACGAGAAAGAATAATTATTGCCCAGGAAATGGAGCACAAGAACAAGAGTTTCACAAACGGAAAGAAGGGTGAGAAGAACAAATCAGTTTAGATTCAAAGATGAATGACAAAGTCCTGGAAAAGTTTAAAAGCGAGCTATTAAACTGACGAAAACAAGCAAGGAGAGTAGATTGGCGATGAAAGTAGCTAGAGTTTGGGAACAACGAATTTCCAAAGAGGGAAACTATTACAAATGACCCTGGATTGGGTTTAGCTATAGCATCAAGATATCTCAAATCAAGATGCAATAATGACATGACTCTGATTAAAAACAATACAAATAACAAAAAATCATCAAAAAGTCGCTATTGCTTATTGCATTCAGCATCTTTAGACGACTGCAAAATGCCTTGGATGACCGCTGTCCGATGATTAGCTAAGATTTTTTGCCAAAAATATGAATTTTGTGTCGTACGTCTCTAAAATAGACGACTTTAAATTTTTTTCCCTTACACTGTCAAACAACTTTGAGTGTCGGGTGACTTTTGCTATTTACCGTCGGAGTTCACTTTTCATGGTTATAGCAAAATAGGACGTACAAGGCTACATTTATCTCATATGTCATCGTTACATCAGGTCAAGTGTCTCACATGTCCCAATATATGTACTATGATAAAAACAGAAATAATTAGTGATTGCTCAAGGCAGACATCTGTGCAACATGGAATCCTGCATGAAGTGCAATTGGCGATCTTCACATAGAACTCGCGCTTGGACAAAGAGAAAGAAAGCCAATTTTTCATCTAGAACGAAAAGCCAAGTGTGAACCTAGCTTAGCTACCAGCAGATTATGGCTGACTCGGTACGAAACTGTCTGGAAGTCCGTTGAAATCACATCAAACTCAACTATCTTTCAACCATCAACTACATAATATCTCAAATTTATACGATCTGATTCACTAAATACGCTCTAGGACCATGTTTAGGCATCAGAAGCGGTGAAATGCTAAGAACTCAAACGGTGATCGCACGATTAAACACATCCATCGAAATTACTCCGTTAACGTTGAAGTCGCAACACAGTCAACCCTACATACAAAGTACTTTGGGGCCGTCCATAAATTACGTAACGCTGAAATTGGGATTTTTCGACCCCCTCCCCCCCTATCGTAACAAAACGTAACGTTGGAGGAGACCCCCCTTCCAAAATTACGTAACGCATGATCGAACACCCCCCCCCCCCCCTTAATTTGGTTTTGCATCAACAAATACAAAAAAATATGGGTTTATATTTTTTTATTTGATTGCTTTTTTAAAGTATGCAGAGTTGTTTTAATTAATGTTTGATTAAAATTAATGTTTAATTAATGAAAGGAAAGTTAGATAAAAAAAATTATAATTAAAGAAACGCATAATATATATGTTGAGCATTTTTAGACATCTTGCCAGATTGGCTTCAATTGTTCAGTAATGTTTATGATGGGAACACTATCTGTTTCGATTACATTGGTATCTTCTTCATTCCATATGGCATCTTCATTATGTATGTGTATTACTTCTTTAAACCTATCATCATTCTTTTGTTCTGAAGTAAGGTTTTTGTTCCCTTCTCCTTGGCTAGCATGCATTCTCAAATGCTCGTTTAGCAAAACATGTGATGCAAAATATATTTCACATTTTTTACAAATTCGGTTTTGTATAATCTTTTGGACAGAAGGGCAATATAAATCGTATGGCTGCTCCCTAAACGAAAGCAGCGATTTTGGAAGTATGTTAGCAATGCTTATGGAATTTCGAAGAAAAAGTGAAACATATGACCCGCTGTCAAATAAATTGGGGTTAACAGCTTTTAGTCCATCATCTGTTTGTACGATGCGAATCGGTGCAGAAAAGAATTGCTCCGGCATTACATTAAAATAGCTACTTCTAGGTTCACTGCAGCATTTACGATTCGCACATTTGACAATTTGTAAAAAATACTGCGAAGAGCGTACATGGCTAGCAAACCATTTAGAATCCCAACAAGGAATTGAATCCGTTGATATCTCAGAGACAACCGGATCAACATATTCGCATACCACGGGGAATCCATCGAACATCAGATCATTCCACACTTCTGCAAGCGTTTCTCCTGCATACCTGAAGTTTTTCTTTTCAAGTTCTACATCGGCAGTTTGCAATTTATCGTTCAGATGTGATCCATAATGATCATGTGGTAAAACTAGACCAGCTAGTTCCCGAGATAATGGTGCCATCCTTCTTTCTACGCGGTTAAAGGCACTTCTGCCTGGTGCATTGGTCGCTAGAAATAGGGCATCTAGTTTATATTTAAGAAAGTTTCGAATTGCCACGTCGATTACTTTTCGGTATCGTGGATTTTCATCTGGCCCTCCGTCCACAGTCACTACATGCACTGGTTTTACGTTGCCTTGATAGTGCATTATGTCATCAAACTCAGGTAGATCTAGCAGTCTTTCATAGTCCAGACCATGTGAATATGCTGTTGATGAAGAATGTTTTCCTGAAGATAAACGTAAAATTTTTTCGCGTTATGAGAACCAGGTGGATTAAAAAAATCAAAAATTCTTGAAAACGAAAGTGGTTTTGTTTCTCTGTGAATAGTTTAATAATAATTAAACGAATAAATTAAACACACATTTGTGAGATAGCGCCTAAGCGACATGGCTTTCGTTGTACGAAGCAACGTCTGTATAATATACATGTCGATGCGTTTAGCGTAGAATGACATGTAACTGTTTGAATTTTGTTGACGGTAAGATTGAAAACTACAGTCTTTACCTGAGACACGCGGCTCTTAAACCTGTATTACACGGTGGATTTTTTCATGGCAATTTTCTGTCAAACCTCTGTTTTGGTATTTTATAAATGTCAAGTTCGTATTCCCTATCAAAAGATATAAAGAAATAAAAGTGCAAAACTTACCCAGGTGGGCGATCATTTGTCAGTGACCAGTGATAGGATTGTATTACGTTACGTAACACAATGTCAACCCCCCCTCTCCCCTATGTAACAAATCGTAACGCTACAGGGAACCCCCTCCCCCCCCCTTTGAGCGTTACGTAATTTATGGACGCCCCCTTTTGAGTGTCGTTCATCACCACCGACAGCCGCTGGTGGCAAAAACATCAGGCCGCGTCGATCAAATTCAATAAACCACTCGATTAATGGCTGACTGGTTTGCTTGATTTATAACCCGAAAGTTATATTTTTAAAATTCATGCAATCGGACTCGTGCGTTCTGCCGTTGTTGGGGCCGCCAGCCACAACATCATGACATGGAGTGGCGAATCATCACAGAGTATCAACAACAAAGGTGGTTTTCTTGGGAGCCAATTGATAGTCTCCACGATATGATCTACAACCGAGCTCACCCGGGATAAGGTGCACTTGGATTGGTGGACAAGAAAATGTCTACCCTCAAAATATTATATAAGTTTAATGAATATTTGGGCTAGATATAAGATTAGATTTTAAGAAATACAGCCTGGCCGTCATTACGAAATAAAAAAAACTTGCATAAGTTTTTTTACACAACATACACAACAAGCGTATGCGATTAAATCAAAGAAACGCAATTTAGGAAGCTTAATCTTATTACAGTCCTTCCTGCACTTTCTATTTACTAATGCTGGGACCTTAATTCGTTTGAGTTTCAAGAACGAAGAATCCCTCCAACTTCAGAAGCATTTACTAACATTAGCAGATTAAGGGTTCGGAAAATTCGAAGTATCAAGCCTCGATCAGCATTGGATTCTAATCGGCTGAATCTTTCCGATTCGGAATCAATTCTATTCGACACTAGTTTGTTTACTAAAATTGGAGGCATTATTTGGTATGATATACTCTACTCTTCACGAGTTGAAAACAAGACAACGACAAAAATCCGGATCAATAACAAACAGTTACGAACGATGTTGTTAATAGCCAGGATTGGAAAAATAGGCATTTTCTCTAAATTTTTTGAGAACAATATTTGAAATTGAGCGCTCGCCAATTTATTATTCCATTAAATTATTAAAAACTTAACTTTTACATTTTTACTAAACTTAACATAATAAATATTATTATTATATGATGACAACCGTTTGATGATTAAATTTATAGAAAATCATTAGCTTACTTAACGTAGAAACGATAATATTATGGGCCTAAAAGATAATATAATTTTTCATATATTTTGGTTCAATTGTGGTTCCAAAGGATGCAGCGAATGTGACTAAAAACTGCAAAAAATTAAGCCAATTTATTCTGTGTTAAAACTAGTCGTGGAAGAGAACATACTTTTCTAGAAGGAAATAAAGTTTTTAAGTGATTTTTTAAGACCCATACAACCATACGATATCAAATCACTATCAGTAATGTAAAAAAAAAGGAAAACAGCATTCCTCGTATAAAATCCCATAAGTTGTCAACCGACTAGTCTGCATAATATCTTCAAAGTTAATGCTCTTCCCAATCACACACATTTACACACTTACACACAGAGTAAAAACCACCATTGAAATATCAGGCAATAACTCCCGGCCGCCAAATTCGCCAACCACCGACCCACCCACCGGAAACCAGAACGCCCGAAACGCCGTCTTTAGAATTCCCAAGTGGAGCATAACATTTGTAGCGTCTTTCGCCGAGCGGATGATTGCGTCTTGCGCCAACAACCACCACCACCACCACCACCACTGGAGCACGGCACTGCACAAACTTTCGCTCCTCGCCGGCCCAAAATGCAGCCGAAGGAAATTGTAATTGACAACAACGGTTTCTGCTTCCCGGAGGTGGGCCGTCCCTGTGTCTGGACGAGAGTGAACGGCTCTGCATCACCAATTCAGGCTGCTGGTACTCCCTGTGTGCTTGGCACCGATACTTTGAGGTTATGTAAGCAGACAGGGAAGACATGCCGTACGCGAACAACACGACGTGTGGCGTGACAGCATCGGGACAGCTTCCTTTTTTTATCAAAAATAGACTGTTGACACAGAGAGTGAGCGGAGAGCGGAAAGATGGATGAGGTGGGCGGAAAATTCTATTGTCGTTTTAAGTTGCATCTGCTGCTTGGAAGAGAGAGAGATACTGTGGGGCGACGAGCTTTTGGTTAAAGTGTGTGGCGCCTCCATCGCGACACGCTGGCGTCGAAACATAATCGCGTGCAAGCTGACGCGGATCTCATATGTGTGTGTTCCCTCGTGTGTGGCATAGGTGTGTCCCTGTTTGCTGCACAAGACTCGGTAGTGTGAAGGTCATACGCAAGTAGCGAAAATTCAGCACACACGCACGCGGATGGAAAGATCGAAAAGCGCCGTAAAACGTTAAACCCTTGAGGTTGGCGCGTTCGAGTTTGAAATTAAATTGAAATGGAACTCGCGACTGGAGATTTTTTTCTCCTTTTCATGTTGCTTGATAATATTATATCCTGCTGTGAGAATTACTGTGCTCTGCAGTGGTGACAATAGATCAGAAAAGTGAGCTAGACTGTTGGGTTTTCACTTTTTATGCAAAGTGAGGTTGCTGGAATAAAATAGAATATTTTTATTCCAGCTTCAATACAATTTTTTTTGTGAAATTTAAATATAACATGGTGTATTACAAAGGTAGACGACAGCGGCACAAGTCTTATTACGGCAGGATCGGAGTGAAAATCCCATCCGGACCGTCCTCCCGTAGTGAGGACCGACTACATCACGTAGTTGGATAAGTCTAGTAAACAATTCAATGGCCGAGGCGACCAAGTAGGTCGTTAAGCCAAAAAGAAGAAGAAGATAATGTATTATTTAAACATAAAATTATTTCGTTTTTCAACTAAAATAAATAATCTTGATTTCTGTTCAGCAAAAATATTTTATTGAGCAAGTTTTGATAACTTTTTTCCAGTGATTTGTAATTTTACAACTTAAAAAGCATGTAATAGATATAGGACGAGAGGGCTATTTTCGAAAAAACCTAAGCATAAAGTTACCTAAGCTATACACAAACATCAACGGACTAAAGTAGTATCGTGCGCGTCTAAAGCAAGAAGGAATGAAATTGTCGTAAATAAACTTATCCAATTGCTCGTTTCTATTTCTATCTTGCATACATCCTAAAACGCTTTCAACTACGGCATGCATTAAAGGCTAAAAACCCCTTTTAACTGTTCAATACAAATTTATTTGAAAGCACAAGAAAAATGTTCATAAAACACTGAATCACTTTCAGCATATTGTCGCACAATCGTACTCACTTAGTACAACGTCAAGCACAAAAGCAAAGAAAAATTCCCAACCCAAATCCAAGTTCTCCTTTCGAAGCATATTTTCTTACGTTGAAACAAAAGCAAATATAAAAGCTACCCACAGCGGAGAAAGGAATAGAACGACGGCTCCACACCGCTTTCATCATGTAAAATCGATAGTACGGAAAGCTGGAACAATGTACCAATCGATGTAATCATCAATGAGGTCGCTATTATGCCCAATCGATGAGCTGTAAGAATGGGTAAAAGTGTCAAAAAAATGGTGTAACCATTAACAAGTGCAATTTATAAAGCCGATTAGCTAGAAAGTGCAATGAAACGTGTTGTACAAGTATTTTTTTGTTATGTTTGTTCCTCATGAAAAGGACCAGGCGTCTCCATTGAAGTATAACACTTACATGAATGCAAACAAATTTTAATTATATTTTTGCAAAAACTTTAGTTTTACTCTTGCGCAGATAGAGAAATGGATTGATGTATAATAAATCGAATAGATGATACTATTAGGAGGTAGTTTGTATTGTTTATAAAATCGTTATAATTCAGTAACGAGGTTGAAAAAATTGATAATAGTCTACTAATATTTTGATAAATTTCGAAAACATTATAATATCGCAGTTACATTTTCTATTTGTCTTTTATTTACAAAGCAATAAACCTAGTAATAAATGACATATTACAAACACCAATCCAACGCAAATTTACTGAAGCAATAATTGTTCAAGCAAAAAAGGAAAAAAAACCGGACGAGAACCACATTGAATCATTTTGACCGATTTTCTCTCTCAAATACAGACATGAAACATAACAATCGTAACATGAAACATAGAATAAGAAACATAATAGAAGCTCGTAGAATATTACCCCTAATGGCAAAAAAATATCAAACAACCGCAAGAACATTTTTCGAGCAATACTCTCAGTTGAAAACAAAACTATAGTGTGCAAACAAGGGAACAAAACGGGATAAATCATTTCCTTTGACTTATCAAAAACAATAAATTGCGTGGTAGCGTGGTATAGACTTTAACGTTGTAGAAAAAATCACTTTTATCAGTTATCAGTAAAGTTGTTTGACACCCAAAAATCTAATACAATTGTAAACACCTTTTATCAGCAGTCAGTTGTAGCCACTCAGCCGGCAAAGAACCGCTCATCAAATAAATAGTTTCTGGTATAAAAATTCCCTTTTCGATTTTCTCTGCTTTTCCTTCGTGTGTCCCCTTTCTCATAGCGAAACTATGCAACCATCAGGGAAATTATTCCTCGGTATTTCGATTAAAATAACACCGTTGTTTCTTCCCGTACTTCCCCCAAAACGTTCGTGCATGTCCTCTTGAAGAATGTATCTGTTGCAGATGCACTCAATTCTACGTGTAATAAGTTTCACACGTTGACAAAAACAAAAGCACACCCCTAGAGAGCGTGAATGAAATCGTCAGCAAATGCACCAACACATAACGATCACTTACCTCGACGCCGCTGACGCCAGTGTCGTCCCCCGTGTCTTCCAAACGCTGCACGTGCATTGAATGCACTTCCGGCAACAGCAGCAGCAGCAGCAGGAGGAAAAACTGCCTCATCTTCCTCGTCGTCATCCGAATCGATGCATATGACATCATCCCCCATCGTGGGCCTGTTGTGCGTTGCGAAGGAAGGAAGACTAAAACTTGGGTTCCTTTCCACCCCACCACCGACAAGCTTGATCGGTTACGAGTCTAAAGGCGTGCTAATAATGATGGTGCCAGACCTGCTTTCTGTTCCTTCGCTGGGATCTGCACATGACTCCCTGTATCTCATCGCACGCGGTACGTGACTAATTTAACGGCAAAGGGATTTTATCTCGATTTCTGTCCACGCCACACAGCAACCTCGGCGGTGTCGGTTGGTTGAGGGCATTTTATCAGTGTGTGCCCGCTGTGAAAACGACTTCAGCAACGACGGTCTCGAGTGTCACTCGAAGGGTGCGAAAAGCATGGTCAACATTTGGGGGTATATTCTACCTTTTTTAGTAGTTGAAAAACATTGTTCCAACACTTACTACATTGCTGCAAACACATCCGAGATGAACCAGGATGCAACGCAAATATGACCACTTTCGTAGACTCGTAGACGCGTTGTGCTTAATGCGCTGCACACAAATTTCATAATTTCTTTACATTTTGTAGTTTTTTTTTGGGGCTGCACAATCACAACCATATCAACAATGAGCACCACCATTCAAAAGCGTACACCAGTAACGGTTTGGCCATATTTGCACCAGAGACAATTTACATTTTCACCTGCAAAAAAACCCCCAACCGGGACACAAATTGTTACGAACGATCGGTGTGTTCTTGCTGCGGGTTTTTTTTTGTCTGGGAACAAACCACTTCACGTGCTCCAAAACTACTCACAAACACACACACACACTCACACAGGGCATTACAAAAAAGGACTCACGGGTCCAGCATCTATGCAAAACTTTAACGCATGTCCATGTGCTCGATCCGGCTCAGTCTCGTCGTTTTCGCTAGTTGCTCAGTGCACTTACACATACACGGCACAACTTGCCCCATTTCTCACTCACCAACTGCAACTCTGCAAGCCACTTCCCCATCCGGTTTGATGGTGTTTGACGTCTTTTTGTCCTTCTTGCTTTATCTGCTCCTTGGCGCACTCAACTTTCCTGCTGCCGGTGCATTCCGGAACCGGATACGGCTTGCCAGATCACTTCACCGTGTAAAGAATTTTACCTTCACAAACACATTCGAGCCAACACACAAGTTCACTCATATACCACTAAAAAAAAAAAAGAAAACGGACCTCATGGAATGGTTGGCCACGATGATGCACTGTAAAGCTCGAAGCAGCCGAAAAAGAGAAACCGAAAGAAAGCAAAAGACAATAAAGAGGTTAAATTTATGTATCATTAGTGCGAACAATATTCGCCTCACCCGGCCTGTCCCACTCTTTGCTGCAAGAAAATATGGGCTTTGTGTCTTGCGTTTTTACTTCTTTGATTGCGCGCTATTTCCTTTTGCTTTGGTTTTATTTTTGGGATTGTGTTTTTTTCTGTTTTTATTTGAAAATTTTGTATTTACATAAGACGATGCAGCTGTGTAATGTTTTATAGATTTTTATCCGTTTTTTTTATGCCTTTTTGGTCGATGTATTTATTATCTTATAGAGAGATGAAGCCTTTCAAGTGTTACAAAAGAGAAATAAACTACTAATTTGACGTACACAATTTTGCCTGCCAAAAGATTTATCATTCACCGTAAAAATAAAATCCAGGTTCATATACTGTGATGGACATCTATCATGAATGTTGTCTGCATCCTACTTGTATTTAATGTATATGAAATTGTAGAAGCAACTCCATTCAGTAGAGCTCCATTTCCCGGTAGAGAATATTAACCTATTCTGGGAAGTTAAACTATTTTCGCATATAGAAATAACGGAAAGAATAAGGAGGAATTGCCTTATCAAAATTGTTCTTTAATTGAGTATTCGCAAATGGTGTTAACTCCATTGAGCACTCATAATTAATTATATATCTAAAAATTAAATAAATGAAAATTAGTCTAGGCAGGATGGCTTCTAAACTTTAATATTTCTGTTCACAATTTTCATATAATTCTTTTCACATTCCTTCATTGCCTTTTACAGGTTTATTAGAAGGAATATTTTTTGTTTAATCGATTTTCATTCAACGTTTAAAAATAATTAGGCAACTCCCGAGGGCAAACCCGGTCATCGATAATCGTTTGATGATGAACAGATTCTGGACACCGAACAGTATCGAAATTAAAAATAAATTGCAACCAAAACTGGTGAGGAAGCTTTACGCCGCCTGATGGCTTTGTTAAGGGATTGACAATCCAAGAGACTCCTGAAAACTGAACTAAGCTTTTGCTGGTAGATTTCTGTTAGGAAGGAAAGAATATAAAATAAGCTAAAAATAATGTGACAATCCTTATTTACAGTATTATAGTAAATCATTTCTATTTTGATCATAGCATTGTTTTCTTTCAATAATGCAGTGAGCCATAATGGTCCTCTCCTTATTGCCATCAAAATGTTCAACTCCTCGTCCAATCATTTTGATTCTAATATACGAGTACTTCTGTCTGCTATTCACCTATCTCTGGGGTTATTCACTTTCTAATTTTTCTTTCACTCTCTTATTTCCCTTTTAGCTACCTTCTGTTGTTCTGTGTTCCGTTCGGGTTAAAGAAAGTGTAGATTAACTTAATTTCTGGTAATATTACATATAAGAAGGCAAGGTCAAGCCAAGAAAATAAATAAGAAATGAAATGAAATAATGTGAATGATGTAGTTAACAAACAAACTTAGATTAGCTAATATTACGCAGAACAGCCTATTAGAGGGATGAAAGTCTTCAGTTTAGTTTCAGACCGTTTATAGGATCCTCATCTTAATGTAAGTGAATAGCCAATTTCACTCTCTACTCAAACCATCCTTTGTTTAGTGTATTTTATTTTTAGACAACAAAAACATTTTTTTAATCAAGTGGTCCGTATTAGTAGAACAGACCAAAGGTTTCTCAGGAACCAAGGAAAATAAAAGCTACTGGCTTTTTTATCTCTTTTACATCGTTCCTCTTTCATGTTGTTCTACTATCAGCCGTCAAACATCAAAGCTGTCTACTTAGAACCTCGTGTATCATCAAAAGCGATGCCAAACGTATAGCTTGCATACTTTCAGGCGCAGACAAGCACTAGGAAAACATAATTCACTCCTCTTCTTAACATTCCCATTCATAAAAAAAAAACCTAAAACACCACATCTTGCTTATAATTCGTATCACCGCATCTTCGACATACGAGGGTGAAAATTAGCCTTTTTTTAATGAAATCCGGATGCATTCATTAATTCTCGGCTCGCGTCGTAAAGTATACTACACGCCACAACGTCACTACAATTGGCTGTGTGATGTATCGTACGAGGAAGCAACTCTCAAAGCTAATGATGCTAAAAAGTAAACTTCCGTTTGAAATTTATTCCCTTCATTAGAGCCAGCATCGTGGCCCAGGAGGAAAAGGGAAGAATGGGTGGGCGAAAATGCACGCCAGCACGCGAACATGTCCGTGGCCACACAAGACACACAAGCTGCCGTTAAATTAGCGCCCCCAAACTCCCAAAGCGTCCCGAAGCGAGCCGTTGTAAAGCTGCCACTGCCCACTCGTGGCATCATCGTGTACCCATGGCCACAAAACATGGGTGAAAAACGGTTCATGAATTTTAAATCCTATCCAATTGACCCATCACGAGCGTATTGCGCACGTAACTGCACCCATGTGACGGTGCTTCCGATTGGGCAGGCCGATTCTGTATCGTATTAATTTTTAAGCCACCACGATACCCGACAGCCCTGGTGCCGTTGCTGTCCGTTAATTCAATCAGGCATTCGAGGGCAAGCAAAGCCTTAGTGCTTATTTACTGCTTTTCACTTTTGATTTTTGCTGCACCCTGCACTCGGTGCCTGTATCTTGATTTTAATTTTGTGCCCCTTTTTTTCTTCTTGCTGGATTAGTTTGGAAAACCGAACGGTGGATGGGCACTTTATCGCTAGTGTGCCACGTGGTGAGCAGACGAGTTAAACGCAGACCATTAATCCATATCTCTCGCCTACCTGATACCGTTGATACATGGTACAACAGGACGTGGCCAAGGTTGAGATGATGCACTGAATACACTCCCTCAAAAACACACACACAGACACACGCACGCACAAACTTACACCCTGTACGGCTACCACGAGACGAACATGCCCTGCACGGCCATGGTGCAACTAGCACGGGCTGCACAAGTTGCAACACTGCATTACAAAGTAGAACTGACTGGCAGTGCGCTTACTGCACATCGTTTATATATGTATGTACCAGCTTTCCGATTCCCTTCCAGCTATTTCCCCACCCCACCGCTCCTGCACCCGTTTCTGCGGGATGACCGTGAAGAGCATCCGGGTACCACGATGGTAGCACGCCTAGGATGCGCAAGCAAAACAGGACGAACCATCCCGGCGCTGCACGTGGAAATCGGACTAGGGTTATCGGGTACGAAACAAACCCGACCCGACCGGTCGTAGCTTTTTTTTGTTTTGCCTCAGCCCAAGTTCGGAATGATGGACGTTTTCCCATTGCATGCACTTGTGTTCGTGTCGGTTGTGGTAGGGAAGTTGGGTGCAAAGGAGACGCACGTGGCTGGAAATAGTGACCATCCCAACCCCTTTTTGGGAAGGACGAACTATTCCACCGGCCACGCATGTACGAGCAGGATGGCACGATGGTGCGGCTGCACAGCTGCATTCGCCTGCATGCGTAAAAGCCATGTAAAATCATTCGCCATGCCGAAAGGGAAAGCTCCAACAGAGAAAAAGCTCACGAAGTGGATGGACCAGTCTCTCGATTATTCGGGTATCATGCATGTAAAAAGGAGCGTTATTTTAGATTAAGATAATCTTCATGATAAAATTGTAAAAACATGTTGTAAGACTTAATTTTGAGCTCGTAAAATGTCGGTTTGTATGTTCTAAAGAATAAATTGTTAATTGGTTTTTGAAGAATTTAAATGGCATTTTTTAACCTCAAATCGCATACTTAGCATGTTAAACAATTAATTCAGTTTAAAATTTCATAAAGGTAATCCGAAAATTACAATATCCGATGCATTATTAAAACATGACCGCATTACATATCACAGTAACGAATAAATTACAAATCTAAAATAAATTTCAAAATTTTGATCACATTCGATGACAGTTGACAGCTGATTCGGCGCAATTTATGTTTGAGGATTTTTCTTAAATTTTAATTCGTTGTTGAAATAACTACAACGCTATATAGTAATATCACGGATAATAATGCAAAATATAGAGTTATTTTAGTGATTTATTTTAAGAAATTTGAATTTCAGATTGTCAAATAGATTGACCTCTATCATTCCCTGTAAACACATCGATCGTAAACATCAACAAACATTACACAGGTAAACAATTCAAGTACCTTTTGTTACAGTTCTTCCTTTACTTCATACGTGAGCATCCTTATTAAACATTTCATTCCCACAAAACCTACCTTGCTAAGCTCAAACCACAATCCTACACAATGGAGGAAGAGTACGGTGTTACCGATTCGCCTCGGAAAGGACCCACCCTGTCCACGTCAACCTCCAGCTTCGAACCGTTCGACGCCCACGATCCGAACCTTTCCCGGCTGGCGACCAAAATGTTCCAAAAGACTGGGGAATACATTACGCACGAGTTGGCCTCGACGGTGGACGATTACAAGCTGATCGAAAACATGAACAGTGCCATGATGGGTAAGGTGGCCGATATGCGGCAAATGTCGCAATCGATTGCAGTAAAAAACGCAGAACTGAATCAAAAATATGAGGAGCTGGTGAGTGAAATGAGTTGGTGTCTGCTTTTGGTGACATTACCACTGTGGCGTTGTCACTTTCCTGCTTCGTTGCAGAAACCATTACTGCAGAGGATTGATGATATTGAATCGACGGTGGACAAGCTTGAGGCAGCCGCGTACCAACTCGATTCGTACACGATCCGTTTGGAGAACAAATTTAAGTCGCTTAAAGCCAAGCAGTAGTGGTGGTGTAGATTCACATTAGTTCATATATTTATTCATTCAGCAATACACAAAGAATCGACGGCACCGAGGTCGTCAGCCAAGAAGTAGTTTAAACAATATCGCTACTATATTAAGAAATATTAAAGGTACTGTAAATAAAGACCACATAAGAGAGTCACACCATTAGTTGCTAATTTTGATCAAATTATACCAGCAAAGGTACTTACTTTTGGCCACCGTTCGTATCGACCGGACAAGCAGCAGTATCTGTGCTTTGGTTGACGCGGGCTCTCCGAATCCTTGCACCTGTGCTGACATACCCCATCCATCTGGAAAGAGAAGCAAATAACGTATTATGTTGCGTTGTCCATGCCGTCTGCCGCAAGTGGTAGAGCTTACATTTCGATAGGAATCGTTCCTCGCTTAAAACACACACTGCATTCAGAAACAGCAACGATGCTTCTACCAGCGACCACAGCGTAATCATGCTTAAAGTGTATGAATAATGGCTAAATTACAGTAGTTTCAGATTGAAATAAATGCAAAACTATACTAATCTCCACCCGAATTCGCTAGGAAGTTTGTTTTGATCTATGTTGACAGTTTGCGTGGACGTCATCGAGAATGTTGAGCTGTCAACTGTACACAGTAAACGCAAACCTAATCTTCATGGTTGTGGCTACCGTGGAACCTAATCGACAAAACGAAACGATCGTTGGCATAACGTATGCAATCTAAGAGCAAAATTCGGATTAAAGACCCCTGTTAAATAGAATACTCTGTGACTGATGTTCTAGTACTTTAGTCTGGTTATTATTGGGGCGGTCCGTAACCGAGGCGGTAGCGGCGCTGGTCTTTACACGCTAGCACACGGGTATAGATTCCTGTCTGGACCACCTCTCCGTAATCAGGACTGACTATCCGGTAGTAAGCCTAAGAACAAAGGATAGTAGAGTTTCATTTTTGACGGAACAGAACTAGATTATGTCCAGAAAAGAACGGAAAGAATCTTGTAGATGCTTTGAACCTACTCTAACAAAAAATGAAATGCGTCTCTATTTCTCTGTGCAGAAGTTTTCAGTCTGGTCTTCTCGTCTACTTAGAGATGACTGCAGGTTCCATAAACATTGATTTTTCATTTGTTTTTCCTTCTTGGGTCAACGACCACGCCGGCCATCGAATGGTATGCTCTACATAGTTGGATAGTCAGTCCTCACTGCAGAGGAACGGCCCAGATAGAATGCACCTGTTTTTACAAAACCCGAATAGAAGAAGCAATAACACTGCTTTACTACTTCGAGCGTTGCTTTCGTTGTAATATAATGGAACTGTATACAGGAAAAAAGGATTAGAGTGCACAGCCGCACTTAAAAGCTTTATAAAGAACACAGAAACAGCATTAAGCAACTTTTATGAGCAATAGTTTTATTATAAATGTAGTTGTACGTATCCGTATTAACGTGGTGCTATAAACCGTTATGCCACGTCTTGTCTTGACGATTTATGTTTCACTCACTACTTCTAACCATCCATACCTTACCCACGGGGGATATAATTCCGTTGTATTGATTATTGAATTAGCTTCCATGTTAGAACTCCTGCATGCTGTTACATTTTGGCAATGGTTATAACACTAGTCTTAAACACTAGCTCGAATATATATATACCCGCACAAATTACCCACAACTCAACTACAAATGAAGACCCAAACCAAAGCATTTTTTAACGGTGTTAAGAAAATGTGAGAACAAATATAAATTGATTGATATAACGCAGTGACATGCACCGAATGTAAACCCGCACAACAAACGGTACAAAGAATTAGAAAAATAGTAACTATTGCATTAACAGACTAATGATTTCAACTTACTTCATTGTTGTTGAAATGTACAAAAAAACAACAAACACCGTACAATTTAAATCCAGTTAATTGGATACATGTATGTGCAATTTTGTATCGTATGATACGTATTAATGCGTTCTCGTAGTAAATGACAAAAATAGTTCAAAATTCAAACAACTTTCTCTCCCGCTTCGGCAATTATTGATTAAGCCTGATTACGCGTTGCTGAACGCAACTGTGTCCTATGTTGCTACTACTCGGACTACTAAGGTAAACATTGTTAAGATTGTCCAAAACCATAAACGTTCGGTAAGGTATGCTAGCTGCACCCTTCGTCTCCTTACCCCATTAAGAACCGATGCGCGACCAAAAATTGACGTTTCTGTGTTTGTTGGGTGTACTGTGTATTACTACAGTACGTTCGATTAATGTGTTATCCAAATTCTAATAGTTCCCCCGTGAAAAAACCTGATTAATTTTACTTTACCGTAGCTAAAAGCAGTCTTTTGCCTTCGGTGTTGCACCCGTCGTTCCTGTGTCTGCGTGTGTAAAGTTTTCTGTGAGCGTATGGTTTACGTGTGTTCGTGTATAAGTGTAAAAGAAATTGCATTTCATCGTGCGATTGATCGATGTATCAATCAGACATTATTTGTTAACCATCGAGCCAACACAATTCCTCGACTGTGTGAATCATGCAACAACGCAGTTGAAGAACGTGTCCAGCTGTATTTGCATTGCGTATAGAAATCTACTTCCACTTCCCGCTAGTGCCAGGGATGTTTGATGTCGGGTGTATAAAAGGATTACTTTAAATGTGACATATAAAGTATACCTTCCAGGGAATTTCCAAATATCATTTCTCTGCTTCTTTTTGTTTCCTGCAATAGAGATAAGGGAGAGAGAAAGAGAGAATAATAATGAGATAAATTGTTCTAGTGTCCCAAACAGTGACTGTAACAACAACAATAAAATCTAATTAAACATTCTCGAGCAAGGCATGCAATAATTATGTTCCTGTTCTGTGCATGTATCTTTTTTTCTGATTTGGTTTTTGTTGAGAGTTTGCAATCAATGCGCCGAAAAAGTCCTACTCCAACACAACGCCACAAGCAAGGTGATCAACTTTCAAACACTGTTTGAACTATGGTTTGATTAATTTTGAGCTACAACATCTATTAAACAATCAGCCATAACATCAAAAAACAACGTCTAAAGTAAAACGATAAACACTAAAATGGAGTAACACAACAACACTTTAGCCTACCTGTTCTTTGGGTGTGTATGTGAGTTTTTGCCTACAATGATTTCGCCTGAATCTGAGTCACCTGAGTCTTATAGCTGATACTGAGATGGAAAGACCGTTTATTGTGCATGTGGAATTTGCCAAACGATTAACCGATCGTGTGCGTTTCATGTTCAATTTCAATGTTGCCGTTTTCAAAATAAACATATTTTTATCTAGTTTTTCACTCTACCCAGAGGTGTGTTATTTTCTATTAAAATTTTTTTTGTCAATTTTTCTTTTACAATCGATTAATAAATTTTACGAAAAATGATTATTCGTCGTTTTCTGTGTACTTTAGTGGATGTGTGTGTGTGTTAGCCTGGGCATTTGTAAAAAAAGGGAACGTATCAACCACTCACCGTAGTAGTAGTTCACACAGAGGTCTCGTATCTCTTCACAATGCGGTTGAACTAGCGCAAAATGTTGTAGGCGGTCCCCTGTTTCGCGAAGGTCCGAGATGCAATCCGAACCCGCTCCTCTGTCTGTTCAGCATTTAAGCAGTAGTGGTCAAACGTGCCAAAAACAAACACGTTCATCTGTCGTGGTTGCCAATTGTGGTGCTCAAACGATAAGACCAGCGGAAGGGAAAATTCAGATTCAAAAAACTAAGAGAAAGCACACAAAATAACACTTGAAAAGCAAAACTACACTAACTTGCTGCTAATTGTATTTTACGCATATTTCAGTTAATTCGAGCGTTGGGTAGTCTAAAACGAAAAAAGAAGAAACATAAGACATGAATAACGGCGCGAACGTTAGTGCTTTAGATTGTTCAAAAAGTATTCTTACTTTCCTCGGATTTTTTTTGTAGTTCAGCTATATGTTTAGGCACACACACACACACACGCAACACTCTTCCTTTTTCCTTGATACAACAATTGGAATACAAAAAAACTCTAACTGGTGGTAATAACGAACATTGAACAAGGAGGGTGGAAAATACGTTAAAAATGCTTTCTTTCTCCCACGGGATACAAAACAACACAACGCTATGCAACAAACAGCACCATATTACACCATGTATGTTTTTTATACAATTTTTTTCTTCTAGGTTAAACAAAAATAATAGACACGTATCTCTACTTGTATACTGCGCCTAGTAGGTGTTTTTTTCCTCTTTTCTCGTTTCGTTACTTCAATATCTCCTTTCCCCTTTTTTTTTCATCTTGCGCTACTTCTTTGCTTTTTCTTTTACTACTCCATTACTGTGTTATTCTTCTGCATTTTGTTCACAATTCTAAATATGTTTCACTTTTGTGTTTGCCTCATTAACATTATCGTGCCTCTCTTCTTCGTCTGAACATGTGTGAACGTGTGGGTGTGAATGTGTGGTGGTTGGTTTTATAAAACATTTCTACAATTTTCATACCACTACGGATAAAAAAGATAAGGGGTTGATTTTTTTTTGTGTGTGTTAGAAAAGGAAAACGGGATAAAAAATAAACTATTCAATACAATATACCTAGCAAAAAACATGGACGATGTATATAGTAATGTGTATAGTATGTATATATACTCGTTATTTCTTAATCATCTCTCTCCATCTATCTGTATCTGTTCTCACAGCTTTTCCTTTTCCCTCTGTAGTGAGCGAGCCCCTAAAATTGCATGTGTTTCCTTTTCACTATTTTACGCGCCCAACTGTTGCACGTGTGGTGAACAAATATTTGCTTTAGGTGTTAAAAAAAGGTGATTACAAAGGATGATCATTTACGATCAAAACACGTTCGTATTTTGCTGAAAAATTAATTCAGTGTAATCTAAACCAACAATCTAGCATTGGTGCTTCTTTCTTGCATGGGTTAGATAATACAATTATCTTTGCAGCGTGATAAAAAAAATTAAACAAAATTGAACGGTTTGGGCCTACTTACACTGTAGCTTCCATAATGCTTATCTCCTTAATTTTTCCTATTAGTTTTCACAGTAAATGGGATATTTTTTGCACAAAAAACACATGACACTGCAACCATTGCATTGTCGTGTAAAATGTAAAACTCTCTCCCCGCTCGATCCCGTTTGCTTTAAATATTAGTGTACAGCTCTCTAATGCAAAACTCTAATCACCATCTGCTTGCATGCAAACACACTTCTACCAAGAAACATCGACTAATTAGGGCAAAAGATGAACACTTCCACGCACATTCCCCTTTATCGTGTGTCCCCCGAAACATATGATCGTATAAAAATAAGTTCTAAGCAACGTCTCTGTCTTCCTTCTCCTTTTTTTCTCTCTCTTCCTATTGGAAGGTTGTTAAACGTTGTGGAAATCATGCAGAACACCATAATGGGTCGCACCCAAAAAGGTTCTCGAGCAATTTTGCTTATCTTAAATTCGTGTTTCATCGTTGTCGACAGTCGCAGTTTTTTTTTCTCTTGTGGTGCATCGGGCACGAAAACCGGTCGAAATCATTGCTTTTTCACTCTTTAAAATAACACTAAAATGGATTGAACGGTTCTACTATTTATGGTGAATCCGAACACAGTATTGCTAAAGTCGGAAAAGATGATACATATATCCAGCGTTACAGAATGGAAATTATACTATAAATGGGAAGGGAAAATAACATACTAAAACACTAAACTTAATTATACCAGCATTTACAATCAATTGTTGTTGTTTTCATTGTGTTCTAGGTTTTTTTCCGGTTTTCCACATGCGCGTTTTCATTAAGCAACAGCTACGAAGTAAACTTCCGACGGCTGTCCGACGCAGCTCAACATGTCCAAAATAGAGATTCTTGCCTTACCGGTGGCAGCGTGTCACTAAACAAATGCTTCTGGTATCAACTTTAGACGATGCGTGTTAATAAATAAGGTTAGCCGCATCTTTGAAAATACCATATTTTGTCCCGTAAAGCCGGTGCTTAATTTTATCAAACCGATGTAGACAGACGTCCGTCCCTAGCTGCATGCACATTACTGGTGTGTTTTGTTCTGTTCCTACAAAGAGCTATTCGTTATACTTTTCTCAGCTCAGTTCTACAGCCTGTAGTAGCAGAGCGAGGAAAGAAAATGAAACAAACAAAACAAAGCGCCATTTTGTAAATCCTCCGAAAGGAACAAAAAGGTGTATGTAATTAACACAACCAGCACGTTCGAACGCAGGACAAAAACTGTGCCCATTTACAATTTCAAAAAATGGATCACCGTCATCACTGTCTTATTTGGGACCGTCCAGGGATGATGATCGTCGTACGTATATATGTGTATGTGTAATCGAATCAACCCACGCTCCTATCAAGATTTAAAGTTGTGGTTTAAGCCGTCTATCAGCTTTGTAAGACATTTTGATTACTTTCGTTACCGCTGCCACCGCTTGTTAGTAGGAATGATGATTTCCTTGGCCCTAATACACACTACTTAACATTGTTTTCTTTTATCTCTTCGCATCTTTGCTACAATTCTCACCAAAGCGACATTGTTGCAACGTTTCAACCATTAATCCGGATGACATTTTTTTTACATTTGCTTCGTGTAAAGATATACGCACAGAACGCTGAAACAAACACCGGCTGCAATAGAAAACAGTAATAACCTGCGCTTTTTCGGCGATCCCTTGCTTTCGACCTCTTTCCGCTTCCGCTTGATCTCGCGTATCTTCTCTTCCATCGCGGACTGGCGCTCGAAACGCTTGCGGCGTCGCAGTTCGGCGCTCGGTGACCTAAGACAAAAGAGAGGTTGGGAGTTTGAGAATGAATACATGGCAAAATAATGAAACGGTCCCTAATCGCATTTAAAGACAAAACAATTATGCGATAAACTAAGCAGTATGCATTTGACATGTGATCGAAGGGGGAGCTTCTTTGGTTTACTTACAGTTCTCGCTCCGGGCTGGATACCGGATCATCACCATCATCCAGCGCACCGTTCGGCAACGGTGGTAGGCTCGAGTTGGCGTTAAACGCGTGCTGATCGCTTGAGTCAATGCCACCTCGTGTCGATTCCAGCGTCGAATTGTTCGATCCGATCGCACTGGCTGTGGTGGACGAGGTGGTAGACACCGACGTCGAGCTAGATATGCCCGTCGATGTGCCACCGCTACTGGAGGCGGTAGTCGTCGTCGTCGTCGTTGCCGTTGTCGTGCTGCTGCTTTCGTCCAGCAAGGAGCTTTTAATGTTATCACTATTATCGGACGGAACGTCGGATCGGCCAATGGTGCCGCGGTTCTTCTCCTCCAGCTCATCTTCATCGTCATCTTCCTCCTCGCCGATATCGCTATCGTTCTCCTCGATCAGCTCGTCCTCGCTGCTCATCGCGTTGGAATCGCTACCATCGCTACCGCTGCTACCATCCCCATTACCACCCCCACCACCATCGCTATCCAGTTCATTCACCTTGTACAGCGAACTATCACGCACGATCGGCGGTAATGGCCGATTGCTGTACGGATGGTGATGATGGTTGTGGTTGTTGCTGCTGTCATTTCGCTTATGATGATGATTGTTGTGATGATGGTGGTGATGGTTTTCGTCACTCATCTCAAATTGCTTGCTCTTCTCCAGATTTACCAGATTGTTCACCTTGTCCCGATCGCCCCCGTTACTGCTACCGAGCAGGAACTCCTCGTGTACGCTCTCGCTCGTCGGAATGACCGGTAACGGTTTGGACGTGAGCGAATGGGTACGAGGGGGCGGTAGGGGCGGTGGTGTATCCTCGTTATCCTCCTGGTCGCTGTTCTGCTGGCTGGACGAGGACACCACGGACAGCTCTTCAAACTCCTCGAACGACTGTGAACAAACCGAACATAAAAAGATTATTGTACTGAACTTTGAATCGAAAAAAAACGCTCCAAAAACTCAACTTACGGAGTTATTCATACGCTTCATTCCTTCGATGATGGCCTGATACGAGAAGTACAGTTGATCCGGTGTTTGAATCAGTCCCATTCGATACTGCCGCAACTCGAGCAGCACATCCTGAACCGAAACCCGATCCTCTCCCTCCTTATCGACCTGTATGAATTGATTGAGAAAAAAGAAAAATTTTCCACTATAATTTTCACAACAAAGCAAGCATCTACTAGTGATAAGTAAATCATTATTCCTCCCGACCCCGACGGATTAATCCGACTCCGAGACATTCCGTAGTATGGGGTGTATTACCAATCAATGGTTGTGCTACAGAAAAAATACTTTATTTTGCTCGGGAGAATGCGGAGGCGACACAGAACTTACTCGGGAGTCGACAGTGATTTTGATTTTAGATCCGAAGTTAAATCCCCAGTAGAATCCGGGGTAAATCGTAGTCGACTACGGAGCAAATCAGAGTAAACTTCAGTTGATTCCGCAGCAAGTTAAATCCGGAGTTAATATCGGAGATTATTCCGGAGTTAACTCCAGATTTTTATACGTCGGAGTCAGACTAGATTAATGAATCCAGTCCGGAGTTCCCACCACCAGCATCTACCTACCAGCACAAGACAGCAGTCCACCAAGCAAAACGTCCCGGAACGCCCAATACCAGCACTGCAGTGGATAATCGGTGGGCCAACGTCACGATCGAGCGTCCCGGAGTCGCGTACCTCCTTCAGAAATTGCAGGAATGCTACCGGCGAGCTAGGGATGCCAAAATCCGGCCAAGTCGTGTAGTGAAACTGTATCACTTCGCGGCTTTTGCCCGTCTCCATGTCCGTCAGTCTGTGGAAGAAGGCGCCACATTTCATTATTAGCAACACATCGCTAATGAAGCGCAGCAAACCCAGAGCCCATACCTGAAAGTTCTTTTGCAGAAATTCTTATACTCCACACACTTCAGATGTACCACCGACAGCTGAACATCGGCCAGCTCGAGCCGATGCTGTTCGCCGATCTTGGCCGGCCAGTACTGGTGACATTTGACGGTCGTTTGTTCGATCAGCTTGTTAAGCATTAGGATGGCATGCGAATCATGCTCCCACACCATCAGCCAAAAGTGGCCCACCGTTAGGGGAAGCGGTCCCTGGCAGAGAATATACTTCCGCCCAGCTCGTTCCATCTAAAATTGGAAGGTGGAAAAAAGGGAAATTGTAGGCTTTGTCGAAGCAACAAAAACAGAGCGGCGATCGTTGCGCTGCGTTACCTACCTTCACCAGATTCGCGTTAATGTAGTCACCTTCGCCACGCTTCAGGGCTACGCGGGAATGATCGTACGGTAGCACGTCCCGGTAACGATTCAGTCGCCGATTGTCCAACTTTTTCGATTCGTCGGTGGAAAACTTTTTCGCCCGTGCCTGAATGTCGCTGCGCTCGCGAATATCCTGAAGTAATAGTGAAGGAAGAAAAATATATATTAAAAAAAAACTTGTCCACCGCCATATGGTACACCGTTTTTGATGAAGCAATTTAAATGAACAAGCGTAAAGTTTCATATCGATGCAAAGTGTTGATTGACTGATAGATCGATATTGGGCCATAATGTTAATGAAGCATGATTTCCAGAAATAAAATAACGAGCGCACAGATTGCACCATTTGTTTCGGCAAGTGTTTGCGGCAAATGCACAAACACAGAAACGATTTGACACACATTTTATGATAGTTTATGATGGATTATGTAATGGAGAAAAAAAAAGTATTGTTATCGATTTTGTTGCAGTTGAGCACAAGTAGAGATAAAAATAAAACATTAACACAGCAAACAACACAGAGAAAGCAAAAAAGGCATTCATTAGCAATTGTTGATTTTTCAATTGCTCAAAAAGAAGGCATTCGCCACTCAGCAATCAGGTTCAGGGCAGGCAATTGTTTCAAAGCCGTAACTATGTCCCTCGCCGACACTTAATTGTGGTTCACAGTTTTGAACAATTTATACAATGGGAAATACAAAAAAAAAACAGAATAAAACCATCGGTACAGATAAGCTATCAACCTTTCACCCAACAACAAGCTCGCACGGCTAGATGACACAAATGTTATTATTTTCTGAATTTCCATGGAAAAGGAATTTCACAACGTGGCGCTAGTTAATTAGTTTAGTTTTGCCCCGATTCCAGCGCAAAGTTTTGCCAGCGTTTGTTAACAACAGCACAGAAGTAGTTGAAGTTGAAGCGAACGAGGAAACTGTCAGCGGTGCAGAAAATGTCAAACTTCATCCATCAGAACCAATTGGCATCCCTGCGGTTTTGCTGCTAACTATTTCCACGTATTGCGGGCGGAGGATGGTAAAACACTTGGCTGGAGGTATACTCGAGTGCTGGTGCGACATAAAATTCAATCATCTTTACAGCGTACCATGTAAATGTGTTATAATGCTATGACATTAAGGTTTTGTTTTTACACCAGCGAGAGAAGCAATTCCGTTGGGTTACAGTACTGCCTGGGTCAGGTAATTACACTACATCAAAATAATTTCTGAACAAATTATGAAAGGTGATGAAAGGTTTAAAAGTAACTGCATAGCATAGAACTGACTATCCGACTAAGGGTTAAATTAAGTAAAAAAAAAAAGAGAGACGGACATTCAGATCCAACACATTTGTCACATGGGGAATTATTGGTGATTTTCCATTTAACTATCAACGTATCGGTCGTTTAGGGATTTAAGCAAATTATTATAATTCTACGTACGCATTAGGACGGCACATGCCAGTGAACGTTAACAGCGACCTTCTAAATACTGCAATCGATTTTTAAATTGCAATTTTTAAACTGACCAACGACACACAAATAACGACACTTTAACATAATGTTTAATTTGACCAACAAAGTGATTGATAAGGCATAAGGTCCGGGTGAGATAAATTGTCTAAACATTATCTTTATTGTTCATTAAGGTATCTGTACTTCGAGCCAAGCGGCAAACGAAAACCAACGCTTCGAATGACTTAACATTAATCTTAACGACAAACACTACCGCACTCTATCATCGATGGCAATATATTGATATATAAATGCTTCGTTCGTAGAATGTAAGTAAAATTAAGTTGAATCGAAAGGAGAATTTTTATTCATTCCGATCCAAAGTTAGTTTATTTTTAGTGCATAAGTCGCGATAAGATATCGTATCTTTACCAGTAATGATTGAGCGAATACAATAGTAGAAAGCCCAGATAGTCATTGGGAAAGCCAGGCCATGGCTGTACATTTACAGCAATGACTAAGATGAAGATCTGTATTTCTGGTAGAGATTACAGTAGATATTTTGGGAGTCCTCATAATTAAACTCACTCTGAAGGAGTCGATAGTCACCAGAGAGATTCGAATCATAGAAAGATTTTATAACTCTTTCGTGATACGAATCTCTCCTGCGACTATCGACTCCTTCCGAGTGAGCTTAATTATAACGCTTGAGAGAGTTGTGTAAAAACTCTCTGCGTTTGGAATCACGCAAGAGTCACAACTCTTTTTCGATACTTTATTCAATATATTCGTTAGAAAGATTTAAATAACTCACTCTTTTTCCCTTGCTCAGTACACACAACACACATTCGGTGGCATGATGGTGACCAGATATATTTAATTGACGAAACCCAGTGATAAAATTTCAGAGAATCGACAAACATGCTGTCATTTGAAGATAGAAAACGTAGCAATACGGCCAGGCCTTTCATTTCGAAATGAAAAAAAGGTAGAAGGTGCAATAAAATAATTCTAAATCATCACAATAATCGACTAGAGTCGAACACGGGGTAAACTCTCTAGAAATGCTTAAATGGAAGCCATCCATACTTCTCTCAAGATATTGCTTCGTCTTATCGCTGTATGACGCGGATACCTCTCCATTCTTAAGAAAAAGACAAATTAGAATTGACGTTTAGACAATTTATCCTACCGATCACCGAATAGGCCACACCAAACAATAGGGTAATTGTACCAAGAATAGCATCGGCAGAATAGAAAAACAAGTATAATTATTTGCAAAACAAAATACGTAGAACGGATATTTGTTTGATTATTCTTAACAACAATAACAAAGTTTATTGGTGAAATAAGAATTTGGGGCACACATTTGGTTGGATATTTACCAAAATACTGAACATCAATCTGATCTTGGTAAAGTCAATAGTTCGGCAGGATTCATTATTAAGCAAACTAATTTATTTACAATTGATTATTACGGTCCAGTGCCGTATTGTCAATTAAGCAAACTAATGCATGACAAAAGTTGAAGTGCGATTTTTATAATTGATAAAATGGTCCAAAAGTTTTTTTTTTCAAAGCTCATTTAGATTTTAAATTCCCGGTAAATGCTTTACATTTTACCGTTTAAGAGATGCCGAACATAGGCACTCGATAAAAAATTGGTGTTTGAAGTTTGATGACGAAAATGAACAAAATCAAATTAATTATTTAATTATTTTGTTAAAGAAAACCCTCAGCTAAACGAGAGTTTAACAGTTTTTTGAACATTTTTTCTATTTTTTTACACGTTACAGCCTTTACAGCCAGCCAGTAAATAGTACCGTTCTGCAGAAAATAGGAATGACGATAATATTAAAATTGGTTTGAATAATTGTAATGTTTAAACATTTTATTGCAATTGCCGTCGTTTTCGTTTGCGTCCAATTTTCTCTCAACCGCTTTAAACCATCACTGGCATGTAAAATCATATGCAGAGTTTTAGTAATTTGCTCGAACACTTCAGCGAACGATACTTTATTAGCTAATTAGACAATTATTCCACCTGATCGGTTGCCCACGAAGTTCAAATGATCCACGTAAAAAAGGGGTTCTTGGCTAGAACTGATGACACAGTTTGGGGTTATTTTTTTGTCGAATAGAAAAGGTTATACTGAGATGGCAGTAACCCATCTGCTAGTTCACTTTGCAATGATCAAGAATTGCTTTCAAATGTAGTGATACAACAGCCATTGAAACCTTCGTTTATTTATTTATTTTATTTAATTTACATTTGATTATTACGGTCTGAAACCTTCGTTTGATGTTGAAATAATAAAACCGCTCTATGTGTTTTGACATTTTTATTTCTAAAAAACTAAACTCACGTTCGCAAAATTTCGCCAACAAAAAAAAAAACCGCAATAATTAATTGAAGCCTACCATTCGGTCAGTAAATCATATCTGAGGTTTAAATTGCATCATAAATCAATTTTTACTTCCGTTAGTGTAAAATAGATTGCGCAGAAAACCTTGGACTTGGACTCATTGGAAAACCAAAAAAAAAAAAATCATTCTCATTCATATTCAATGTCCTCTGCCATTTTTCCCGCTTGTTGATCTTGCGTTCACAGCGCTTTTTAGAAACGATTCCAAAATTCCACACACTTCCTTCTTCGCGTTTCCGATGCTTACGTGTTTGTCGTTACCAATTTTATCACAGCGGCACCTAATGATTGGAATTTTTCGTCTTTACTTCCTTTCGTTTCAAGTAAATTTAAAAAAAAATGAAGAAATAAAAACTATAGGAACAGTTGCATGGCAAGCGAAATCGTGCCGAGATATATGCGTGCCATTTCAAACCAAACTTCCGCAAATGACGACAAATTTCGTAGGCCGACCAACAACCGCGAGGACAAGTGCCAGTCAGCATAATGTAAATGTGTGTCTTCTTCACTACGATTCGCGTGAAACTAGCGGTACTCTGTGTGCAAATCGACCAACCACCACGACCTACCACTCAGCACCACGACCCACCACCACTCGCCACCACGACCCAGTGCGCACGAGGAGGACCTAGTTAAATTGAATTACAGAAAACAGCAAATGAAGAAGTATCATTAGCTAACAAAAACAAACAAACATAACTATGCGACCACAACAGAGGTGCGTCTGCATTCCGATTCGCGCACATCCGGCCACTATTCGGAAATGAGTTCCGACGTCGAGGGGCTGTAAGCGAACCTCGAGACGCTGGTTCGCTCGATCGTGGATGCATTTTTTAATCATTTCGTTCGTTAAGCACTCTTCGCCGCCGGTGTCCTCCAAATAGTAATGTTTGCGCATATCACAATTAAAACAAAATGCACACCAGGTGATAATTGATGAGCCACTTCCAACTACGGTACGGATAGGAAATTAATTTTGCGTCCCTCGATCGCGATAGGGTGAGTTCGTAAAGGAAGCATTAAGAAAACGCGAAATCGAGCTAAATTTCACATTTTTTAAGACTCTTTACTAACTGTTAATTATAAGGGTAATGGTTAGGAAAAGGTGTACATTTTGTGAAAAAAGGCCGAGCAATAATTATGATTGCGGAGTGGTGAATATATTGCTTTTCTCGCACCTTAAACGCTTCAAAGTGTGTTATTTTAATTGGAATAAACACATTGCATGTTGCACCGAGAATTGAAAACTAAATACTTTTGATTGTTTGTAGCTGTTGACTAAAAAGGAATGTTTTGAAAACACACTGTAAATAGTTAACACCAGAATTACCGCCATTTTTTCGCGTGCAACTCTATCGCAACCGGTTAAATGAATGGTTGTTATTAAATAAATAATTTTTATGATTCGACTTATATTTTCATATTTCTTTAAGTTTGCATACTTGGCTTGATGCACATTTGTTTGGATGTTTCTTACACCAGCATTGAAAAACCATCAAATAGAGCAAGTAAAAAATTGATCCTGTTGTGTTGCAACTAAGAAGATTCAAGTCGTTTACTTGCTGTAAACGATCATATCAATCATCAATCATAACAATGCTGATCAATTATCATATGATCAGCATTGTTACACATAAAATTATTAAATTATTACGAATAGCAACGAATACGTCTGTCTGGTTATATAAAGTCCTCTTTTTGGGAGAATTTCGCCGCTGATCATACCGACATGATCGTCTCCCAGTGTACAGAAATAACTAAGTTAAGGGGCAGAAATAACTAAAATTACGTCAAGGAAAGCTGTCAAGGACGAAATGTGGACGAACTGGAAACTGCACCAGTACAAGGGTTCTTCTGTATAATAAAATTGTATGCCAATTAATGCACTTTTGATCTGACGCCTCCCATCATGTTCAGCACATATTTGTCCCGAACGATTTTCAACACTTTCTTCCAGTCTTTTTGAAAAACGGTCGATGTTCTCCACAGCTTTAAAATGCTTTCTCTAGTGTGGCTTGGTCAGCGAACCCAAATGCAAGTATCGGTCCTCATCGTCTTCGTTGTCACAAACGGTTCTTCGTCATCCTGGCTTTCAAGCACCGTGCAGTATCCGGACGAATTTTGTAGTCAAAATTTACCTACGACTCATCGCCCATCACGTTGCATGAGGATTGGGCGACACAGCTGCTGATCGTACAGCTTCCGAGCCCGATATTTAACGCATGCGGCCTGGTTTGTATTCCGTTTCGGTTCCTTTTGTATTTTATATGTTTTTAAATTCAATCTTGCCTTGGCACGTTGGATGTTACTTTTTGATGTACCCAATTTTTAAGCCACATCGCGAATGGAACTTTCCTTTCTTTGCTTGAACGCTTTTGCTATTTCCCGGTCCAACTGTTGATCGACAGGACGAGGATTTCGGCGCATCCTCGAAGCTTTCGGATGGCGGTTCGTACGGCTCCGATACTCACACTTTCCGATTTCGCTAATTGACTTAGCGAAATGTTAGGAGTCGAGAACCATTTGTGCACAGTGCTTTTGCGCTTTGCGTCGGAAATGCCTCACATTTTAGCAGACGCTATTGAAAAAAAAAAATGTCTGCTGTTTTACGGCATCCGTTTACCAGAAGCGTCATTTAGAAATCGTGCATATATTTTCGGGGACACCCTTTTAAAATAATCTCAACACGGTGTTACTTAACTAGAATTCAAAAACGGAATTATTTGAGTGAACAAATAAGAAAATGCATCCTCCTGACCAGCTACTCTCGATTCTTTGCAAAATTTGACCCTTCGCCTCAAAAAAGCTTGCCGACCCCTGACTTAGAGGAATGATTTAAATGGATCATTCCTGCTGTATTTTACAAGCGCTTATGGAACTTTGCAACCAAATAATGGAATCTTGTCTACATTTGTGGATGACATTTGAGGCAATTTGTAATATTATGATAGAATATTATAAACAGCTGTTTTTTTTAAGGAAGTCCAAATTCATAGAATATTTATTTACGAAACTTCGCGCCGTGTTACGTGTTTAATCCGTTTAAATTTGAATGATGCAGCGTGATAATCTAATCAAACTAATGGACAACATTTTAAATCCAACGATGGGACAATCCAGTCCAACCAAACGATTGGACCACATTTATAATATCCATTAGATAGTCTGAAAAAAAGCCCACAGTTCAATTAAATGAAAATGAATAAATATGTAGGACGAAAAAAATTCATATCTACTAGAAGGATGTCAAGATGAGTTAAAAACAAAGTCTCAAGTAGTTATCTCTCAAGAATTACAAATACGCCTAATCCACATCATGATAGACTTCCGAAAGTTCGCTTCTTTTTTATTAACAACAAAGTCAAAAAAATAATATTCACTTTTGTTACTCTTAATGCAGCGGCTGATCATAGCTTCTCTTAGGATTAAAATAGACAAACCAACAACTCCCAACTTTCACAACAATTTCATACCATCGGACACTACACAGTCCATTTTAAGGTCCAACCGCACCACGTATGTTTGGAAAAAAAAGATCAAAGAAAGAAAAATGCTGTCTCTGGAGGCAAATTTGAAAGTACGTCGGCGAACCGGATTTTACCCACGCGCACTGTAAGCAAATGCGACGCGTCCAGTTCTGTAGTGGAGACGGCATGATGCTCCAAAAACTCCAACCGGGAATTAAGACATGCCTTTTTGGCGTAACGACCTCTACTAGAATTTTGCGTACAATCGAAGGGCTTGCCTATCCCACGCTTCGTTGCACGATAGTTAGTCCTTACCACTCTCCGAGGGCGGAAGCTACAGAGATAAGGTTCCCTGTGATTAGACATGAACGAACAGGCCAGCTACCAGGGTACGGTACTGTAGGATAATCACCTCCACGCAGATATCAGCGTAGGACGAGCATGGCTTGTATAACTTTACAGGTCATCCAGCACTTTCTGGCGAAATTCATCATGATAGTTTTAAGCGAATACAACGCTTACTCATATGCTCCCTTCCGGGGATGAAACGTGTTTCTTACATCGTGAAAATATACGTTTTGTCATCGGGAGTGACAGTGATGTCCACCGGGGGGAGGTGTACATCACCAACAGAGTGGTTTACTAATCATACCCGCTCCACTACAGAGTCAACATGTGATTCAATCATCGTTTCTACAACACCGGAGAAGACGCCTGTCAGGGCAATCAGGTGAACCATCGATGGGTATCCTTTAGCTTGCGAGGTGATCTCTATTCTTTTCCCCTCATACGTAATGACAAGCTTGCCTCGCATGGGAAAATGTGCCATGGTGCCGAGCGAAACAATTCATTTTCTTTACAGTTCCTGGAATTGGTCAACAAATATGACAATGCTAATAATGACGAGTGATGTGCGTTTGGCCTTCCAGCAGCACATAGGCGTAGCGGGCAGCAATCAACCAAATACACCCGCGGATGGCAAGAATTCGTAGAAATGTTGTACCGATTCGACTACCAATATGTTTCATAGCAAAGCCGCACGCACAGTCGTCTTTTTTGCTTCTTCGCGCTCCCTTATTTGGCCCAGTTCTGCAAGGCGAAGAGGTGGCGTTGCGGTTCGAGCGTTGAACAAAGTTAAGCCCGCTGTGAATGCTCGCTCTGTTAACGCACTTGATATATTACGTAAACAATGTTGAAAATTGCTCACCGCATACGTATGTATACTGAAAAAAAAGCGATTCTTTAACAGTGTACCCCACACACACACATACACGCACGGGGTGGGACGGACACCGACGTCATGTTATGTGTGTCGATGACATCCAAACGTCAACCTTTCGTTGTGGGGTGGCGAAGAAGAACGTCCCTCCTTCTTCCCGGTGGGGTCTGCGCTTACCTCTTCACTGACGACGACAACGCTGGTCATTAGACATCGATCATACCACAGGAGTGGAAACATTCTACTCCCGCGCCTCCCGTGAGGTAAGGTGAGTTTTGTGGCCACTGGCTGCTGCTGCTGTGGTGCTGTGTAGGAACTTTAGTAAACGCTTCTTCTTGTAAGACCCGCCAGGAGGAAGGCCAAACAAAAAAATCTCGACAGCTCACTGCATGTTAGTCGGATCTGCTGGTGAGTCTGCTGCTGCTACTCTGCGTGAGTCAATTTTTTTTTCGTTCCTTTCCTTTCTGTTTGCTAATTTAATTATTTCCTCGAAATTGTGCGCTTCAGGGAACATTGTCGCACACAAACACACATACGCGGCTTGGGCTAGGGAAAACAAAATCCCTCAAATAGAAGAGATGGGAAGAAAAGAGCACATTCTAACGCTTGAAGACGTCGGTGCATGAGACTGGTTGTTGAACCATGTATAACACAATGAATGTTTCCCTTTTTTCTGTTGAAACTTTAACTCATTTTGAACAATATAGAACATAAATAAAAAGCTTAATCACTTTTGTAGCTTATTTATACAGTACTTAGCTGCAAGTGATAAAATAACCAAATGAGGTAAGGGTTGACACCCTGATTTTTTTCAACATCCTCCATTTTCATTAGCTACGTTTATTACGAAACAGCGTTGCAATATTTTGTAGCAAAAGTAGCTTAAAATTAGCAATATTAGATAAGAAGCAGAAGAAGGCTTGCGATGTTATTGTGTCTAATCAATTCATCCATTATCAAGTTGCAAAAGGATGTATACAGTTTGTGACATAATTATATGTATCCTTTTGGATAAAAGGTGAATAAAATGGTAGCAAGAGAATGGTACAAATTAGTCAGAAGAATAGAACATATCAGTCACAATAGTTTTTTGAATATTTTTTTAAACAGCAAATTTTATGTATAAAATAAAAAAATGTCCTGATCAATGTACATAAGTTGAAAAAAAACCTTTGCCCATTTCATATCATGAATCGAAAGGTTTGCGTGCCACAACATGGCATTACATCGAAATGATTTTCAAATCAAAACGAATCAAATCATGTGAGCGATGATTGCAATAGTGCTTATGAAAGAACGGAAGATATTACTGAATAACGTCGGCTGCTTCGTAGTATGTTCGATCCTTTGGAACTTACTAATCAAGCGTGCGTTTACCTGTGAAACTTTTGTGTAAAACCTTTTTGATATGTTCTCGCAGTTGTTCCTTTCAGATCTTTCTTTTCCTTCGATGAAAATCGAAGGAAATTTTCCTCGATATTCGTAATGAGATTGAGCCAAAGTTTCCGCCTGTATGGGCAAAAGGACTCACATCAAAAGAAATTTAGGAAATATTTGAATATAGAAATTGCTCAACCAACTTTCTTCGTGGCATTTTACAAGTGTTTAAATATTGTGGAAGAAACGGTACCGCCCAAAAACATTTCATTAGAAGTGAAACCAAATGAGCCGCTGTCCGACGATATTTTATTTTCTGCCGTAGTGGCATCGATAGCTTTCTGAATTTAAAATACTCACATTTTGATTGGGAATGCAAGAAAAAAAAACCGAGCTGGAAACACCCAGTAACGAGTGAGTTTGGCGCCTTTCCGTTTCGAATAGCTGACGGAAAACAGTTTGACAAACACAAGTCTCCGTTTGTGTTGGAGAATACCAATTCTTGATAGTTTACTTGTAAGTTTGCCTTTAGTTAGGTTTTTTTTCCAACAGACAACACAAACGGCTGTCATAATTCGAATTTTCCGTGTTTGACAACTGGTCTTGAGAATTTGTATGTGATAATCAGGCCTATTGTAAACTACCAGGGCTCTTTGCTACCATCAACGATCGGTGACAGAAAGATGGAGAATCATACGCTAATGACAGGTAGACAAAGTTGGCTGGAGGCCATCCTTTCCCATCCAAAACCTCAAGCTAGTAAATAACGTGACACCAACAGCAACCATTCTAACAGATATCAATTTACACAAGGAAGATTGTATTGGGAAAAAATCGCATGCTAGATGTTGTTCGAAAACTCACTTATGTTGGATCAAAATTCAACAAACAGTATAGATGTTGATTTCAGTTGGTCATACTATAGTGTAAGAAAATTCCTCCGCTCAAAACACCTATCGCGACGGTAGAATATTATTTATATTTCGGATAGTTTGTCATGTCATGTAAATGACACCGGATGATCTAATCCCTAAGGCGTGGAAGGCTCAAATTTGGGTGTAGTTGTCTATGGTTGTGTCATAATAGGCGAAAAATTGAATTGATGTGCGGCGTGTGTGACACATAGCTGGGTATTCCGATAAACGATCGTTCAGAATCGAACTTACATAGTGTATAAGTTCGCCATTGATAAACCGTGTTAATACTTGTATGTACGGTCGATTAAAAAAGAGTAACTGGAGACTTCCGTCACTTCAGAAAAACGAACGATCAGCAGTTACACGTACTATTGTTTCTAAATGATCAATAATCGGGATAAACATTAAAATCTTTTTCTATTTGCAAACAAATATACCTATAATTATGTAATGCACTGTAGAATCCGATCCCTAGAACTAGCTCAGTACAGAATGTTTAAAATAATTTAAATGCCACATTCGAAATCGTATTTCATTCTCCACTTTCTTCTTCCGGTAACGGCGTAGCGTCATTGCCATTGTATCCACACACCGCATAGCAACACACAAATATTTGTCCACCGGTTTGTCTCGTTGTTAATCTTCTGTCCTCAATCTTCCCTTCCTGCTTCCTCTTTTTCGATCTTTATCATCACGTGATACAACGAACGATCATATAATTTAACACACAACAAAAAATAAACTGTAAACGATCAGGGCCCAGTTCGTGGAAGTAATGACAAAGCGAACCAGGTGAAGGACAAACATAGAACATACACAAACCACCTTCTTCCTCCCCCACCGGCGCTTCCGATCAATATCCACATCTTTCCGCTATCGTGTGGTGGCCGCCACACACATTCTGCAGACAATGGTAGCAAGAATGCAAAAACAACCACACAAAACGCAGCGCACAAAGCCTGGTTCATTGCTGTTCTGCTCCCGGTTACTGCTCTAGATTCCTCGGTGCATCGCGGTACCGAAAGCAAACAAGAAAAATACCACCGATAGAAGAAAAAAATTGCACCGTCCAATACTAAGGTGTTTGCCTCCCCAGACGACGCAACGTCTGCATCGATTTATGACGGGTGAAACCCGAATGAGGGAGATGAAACCCAAGTGCAGAGACAAGGGTGTAGGCGCACACACACACGCTTTGTGACGTCAGCCAGACACGGCGTGTGACGGATAGCAAGCAAGGGGGAGCCAATCACGGGGGAGAACCGCAACAATAAACTGATAAATTTAAACCTTCAAAAACTTATTCCGTTCTTTTCTCCAGAAACGCGCTTGCTTGGTAGGTTTTTGCTGAAACAATCGTTGTGTATGCCACAAATGTTGGTGGCAAAATAGATCAATAGGATTTGAAGCAGGTTTACTGGAAATTGAAGAAAATAATCCTTTTGCTGCGGTATCGGGATATCGCGTAAAACATATGAAACGCGAATGCATATTATCTCTACACCGTGACCATCTCTCTACCATCTCTACAGGACCATCTCTGATAACGGAGTTCCGGGAAGACATCAAGAATCAAAACATTAATCATTAAGGGTATTGGGGAGGGGGATCGGACTAACATGCTAAGTTCGTGCGAACGATAAACAAACCCCGTAACGGAGGGAGGCCAACTAGGAGGGACAAGTTATCTCAAAGTAAAGGTGTGTCTGTTTTCTGCTGAATTGGCTTAACTCTGATATCGAACTACCATCACGTGAGAAATACATAAAATGCGTTGTAGACTACAAACATGAAGATGAATTTTGTAGACTCCCAGAGCGTTTAGAAATACAGTGATCCCTTGCATAATGTGTTCCCCTTTTCCCGCATAAATATAAATCAAAATAACAGAAACAAAACATGCTCAAGATTTTACAGGGTTTTACAGATCGTTTTCAAAACGCCAACTTCATTGTTCTTTTGTGTTCATTGTTCATTGTTTAACAAAATTGTTGAACATACCACCGTCATTCATATTTCGTGGATATTATTTTTAAAGCGTTTGTTTTATGTTTTTATATCTCAAATTTACCGTTGATTGTACTTAAGTTGAAGGTTAACTATCAACCTACTTGGTATCGGCAAGTCTAGTAAGCCATCTGATGACCGGCGTGTTCTTAAAGGGTCAGTTAAGCCAAGAAGGAAAAGAAGAAGAATTTTTAGGTTTTGCTGCGATTTGAGTATCAGAGTATGATCATCCGAGTGTATTTTCAATTCGTCCTTATGATTTCCAACAAAAATATTTTAAATCTAGTTTTACTACCTTTTATATATTTAAAATATATCATTGTTTCAAGAAGGGACACAACAGATTTGTGGCTCGTTTACATTTCTTAAGGAATCTATTTGATATTTGTATCGAACATTATATGAAATGAATGGAAACGCATTCCCATGGAGTGGAATTAATTTTTTTTTTTATTGATAAAGGAAGACCAAGCCGTATTGCTAAATGGAATTAATAAATTAAAATGAAAATAAACGTATCAAAATAAATGTTGCCATTCCCATTGCAAAGCAACCACAGGTAAACCATGTAATGATAGTAACTCAACTTTTCCCGATTTTTTCCACATTGGAGAATTTTATACCCATACATTTTCATATCCATTTACATAAAAGAAACATCCAAGGGATGTGAAAAAGCTCTGCAGTTAACATTTAAAAATGACCTGTATAACACTGTAAAAGTATGAAATGTTGGATAAAAGAGATGGACGAGTGAATACTGAGTAGTGAGGACTGGTTATCCAGCTATGTGGTATCAATAAGTCTCATAAGCTATTAGACATCCGGAGCATGATCTCCCAGGTTGTGAAGTAAAAAAGAAGAAGAATATTATCTACTTCTTTTATTTAATTATTCGACACACGACGTCCCATTTCTGGCATTCTGGGTTCAATTTCACTTGTAGCAGAGTAGGAGGTTTTTTTTAACCTTTCATATTTGTAACATGCATAAGATACAACGTACATACATGCGCAACCATCTTTCTCATACTCAATATTGCTACCTTCAAGTAAATACTTTCTAAAAACAACTGCCAGAGCACGTTTATTTCAATTGAACTACAATTTAATTTTCCACCGAAATGTACAGAAACACAACCAATTTCACGTGAAAATGTTTAGCAACACACAACTCCCAGAAGGAGCTAATGATAAGAAGCAATCGACAAAATTTTTTTACAACAACCGTGGGGTAAAATTAGCTTTTCTGATTTAAAATACAGCGGCCCTCTCGAGAAAAAAAAGGATGCCCCCGCGTACCATGCCATAAAGCAAAATCTATTCCAAGAAGATTGCTGCTATCGGATCTTCTTCACCGTTATTATAGTTACGGCAAATGCGACAGATGATTCATCTGCGCTGGTTCCGAGGGCGTCACGTAACATCACTCAACCAGCCCACAATGATTGGTCTTAGTTTTTTTTTTTTAGCGAGTGTCTCCATAAAACATCAACATCATCACCATCGTCGACTAATCTACGGTAGTTTCGATGCTTTATAACACACATTACTACATTACATGTGTACGATAGTGCGATTCGATAAAAAACACATGTTGTCGGTGTGTTTGGTGCTGTTATTCATCGATCGGTTACTACTGCGTGTTATTGACCAGTGGCCTCTTTTAAGCGTTTTAGTGCAAGCTTGTTTCGACTAAAGCTTTATGTCATCAGCAGTGCACGTGCAGCTTACAAAGTAATGCGGCTAAAGCATTGCTGTTTTGTGCCATGATGGTTTCGTGCTATAGAAATGTTCCAGGAATAAAATGTTTCGTTATCTAAAAGTAAAAAACAAGCTACGAGGACGATGAAAAATTAAGTTATTTTTAAGTTCAGCATCAACACTGATTCAATAAAGCAGAAATAAGAACAATTTTTATGACTAATTTATCTTAAACACCGATTAAATGTGAATGATACGGCGTGCTGTATCAACAAATTATGCGATGACAGGGGAGATTGCAAAATTCCACAACCGAGTGGCAAATCTCCCTTAACTGAATGCAAGATTTCACTATATGTATGCAAAGTTTCTCACAAGAAGTCTCTAACCATTTGAAAAACGACCTTGTAGGTCACGCCGGCTTTCTAATGGTTTACCATACTTGCTGATACCATGTAGTTGAATAGTCAGTCCTTAACCACATGGGAAACGATCCAGGCGGGATTTGAACCTTGCAAGCGTCAGCTGTATATTTTACAAAACTTTAAAAATGACATGCTTAAAAGCCTCAGTATTAACTTTAAAAACTGCATGCTTCAAACGTCAAATATGTATGAGGTTCTATGTTTTCCTTAACATAGCAATTAAATCGAAATTCAGCTTCGATATTGTCGTCTAATGCTCTTACTCAAATCTCCACAACAATATGCTATGCTTCAAATCCAAAACCAAATCCAAAATCGGTTCAGGATCTTTTGGATGTGTGGAATTGTTTGTAGGCTTCCTGTCGTCGAATTACATCCCACTTCTTGCATCTTATTCGAATATTTTCATATTTGTTAGCTTTATGGGGCCATGTAGAATTAAAAAGCATGGAATTGAAAAACGAGATCGATGTCCCTGTCGCAAAAATTGAAAACATTGCCGGCTGAGGGCTGATTTGGTTTCCGTTTTGTCAATAGCATTCTAAGTCCAAAGCGTTGGATTAACCCATGGATTAATCCGCCACTAAATCAGCTCTTCGGAGCGCTGTGCTCAACTCAGCCGTGTTCCGCTCAGAGCTCTCTTCGCTCAGTGCGCTCTTAGCTCAGCGTTGAGATACGTGATTTTTAATGGAGCGCAGTGAGCTCGCTCACTTAGATGAGCGCAGTCCCTAGCTCTTCTGCTCACGTCCCGCGCTAATTCAGCTCTTTTTTTTTGCAAACACTTTGTAAGCTAAATGTCAAAAATCAGCTCCAAAATGGCTAACCTAGCAACGGACATATTACATTGCCCTATGTTCTATCTAGACTTTGGTTTTTTGGAATGTGCTTATTTTTGGGAAAACATTTTCCCCATCGCTTTTCCAACGCTACAACGCGATCGATCGAGGGAAGAAAAAAATCCATCCGGTGTGTATGTCTCAATGTTGCCCATTTTGCTGCCGAAGACGGAGAGCAAATTAACAACAACAATCATCGCTTCTGCGAAACGTTTATAATAAAACCACATTTGCAACAACCAGCAAACGGATCGATGGCGCTTGCTTCACACAAAATGTTCGAAATAAACTTAATTTCCACGAATGGAAGAAAATTCTTCCGAACGCTATCTCTCCCCCCCCCCCTCATCGGGTGCTGGCTTGCGGAGAGAAGGACCGCCGCGCTGCCCTGGTGAATGTTCCTTTAATCCACATTCATCGTTCCGGATCCTCTTCTCTTCTGGTTGAGTGCGTGCGTGCGTGCGTGTGTGTGACGTGATGGGACGGGAAAAGGCCCGGAAACTCTCCAGCTTACACATGATAGATAAAGCACATGACCTAAGCCAACGGAACAAACCTATTTTCACCCCCAATCCGTGGAACGTTCGTCAACTGTGGAACGGGGGTGGTGTAGCCAAAAACAACATTATGTACATACACCATACATAGAATGCATGAAAACCAAATCCACCACACAGGGACAAACCCCTCCGTACTCCTCCTACGCGAACTCGCTTGATTCCGATGCTAATAATCACATTCATGGAGGAATGCCGTTGTGTTAAAAAAAGACGTGCAACAAGACAGCCACAAAGCAGGCGGAGGGAAAAAAACATAAAGAAACATAACCCATCAGAGAAGCAACCTACCTGGAATACCATTGGCCAACCTCTCCGGGATACGATTTCGTTGTATTCCGCTTCGATGCTGCTCCCGGTGCTTCCTCCAGCTCCGCCACTGCTGCCATCATTCCCACCGCTCGTGGTCGTGGTGGTTGTGCTGTTGTTGGCGGTACTCATCGTTGCTTACCGTCGACCGGTGGTTGCCCTTGTTCTGTCACTTCGGTCGGACACAACGGGGTTTTCCCGTCTCTGCCGTAACTATCCGTCGACCCCGCGTTGCAACAGCAGAGCAGCTGGCGTTGGTCGCAAAATCAAACACTTTTTTTCGGGATATTCCCGATCGATAGTGTATGTGTGTGTGTGTTGTGCCCTTTCCCTTAAAACTTTTCCGCTTCTTCTTCTTCTGCCACCAAAAGACGGCGGATATATTTAAATGCTGTTATCGGGTGTGTATTTATGGACGCCTTTTTCTTTTATACACACTTCTCTACCTGAAGGCGAGTTCCAGAGTGGGTTGGACGACACTGTTGCTGGCCTTTAGTAGCGCAGAGGTGACGGTTTTTGCATTCCACACGGTATGCTGCGATGTGGTTGTTTTTTTTTCTTTCTTCGCTTCCTTTCTTTCTCAGCTTTTTAGCACACTTGCTCCCTACGGGGACAGCACACTCACACAACTTTAACCAACCACTTACACGGCTCGATGGAGCCGCACGACGTCGTCGCGAGAAGAGACACACGCGGGATCTTGAATACGCCAAATCGAAAGGGCCAACTGCCTGCAACACAAAGCCAACCCACCACCTAGGGCACTGATTCCAATGGCCCACACACTCTCTCACACACACACACTACCACAGCGAATCACGGTTGCACGGACCAACAATGAAGCACACACTTTTCGCTAGCTGCCGTACCGCTCCATGCTGGTCGCGATTTTTGAGAATGTGTGAGCTGCGTGAACAATAACAAAAACACAACACAACTCTTCTCCACACGCACGTCAATTGCTGGTAGGAAAAAGAAGAAGAAAACCACCGTGGGGGCACTTAGCACACTCGAATCTAGATTCTAGCAGCTTTCGCTTGCGATTTAGCTCTGTAAAACACAGCAAACTGTTTCGATTTTCTAAACAAGTATATTCAGTGGATTCACAATGAAATGACGCACCGCTACACACGCACAGATGGGCACGATTTGCCGTCAATGAATGGAATGATATTTCGCCGACATTTTCTTTCGCTCGACCAAACCCATGCCGCCACACGGTCAAATAATCACACGAGGGACTTAACACACCCGACCGCCTGTTCCGCCCTTTTCCTGCTGCAGCTGCACACAACCACCTACCGTACCGAGCGATGCGATGCGTAAAACTGGGATGAAAGGAAATGCCACTCTGCAAGAAACCGAGCCGTTTACACCATTTTTGATGCACATACACACGCGAAATGGAAATGGAAAATTGATGTTTCCGCGAGCCGACTGCAACTACGACGATGGTGATGCCGCTCTCCACACAGCACACATACAGCCACACACACACAAGTACGCGGAGGTAGGTGATTCGTCGTACTCAGGCGAAAGATAAATGCGGCAGGCAAAGGTAATAAAAACCTAGGTAACAGGGCTACAAGAAATAGCCTTTTACCGTCTTTCGGTGCTCCTATCTTATTGGCTGTTGGCTGCGAAGCGAAACTAGAATTGCTTTGTCCGTGTTCTTGCTCGTTGGTTCCTTTACACTGTTTCTAGCTACCTCTTCTGATTTTTGCGAGCTAGATTAAATCACACTTTCCGTGTGCAAGGTAATTTGAACGTGCGCTGAGGTAATGGAATGCCAACATTGGAATACGCCATCATTGTGCACCCTAATGTCAGTTTTGGAGGATTTAAAATAAGATTTTCATGGATTTTGTAGCAGTTAGCATGATTTTTTTACATCGGTCTAGTTGAATTTACTTAAATCAATTCGAGTTTTTGTTAAAAATCATAAAATAGTTTTAAAATCGATTCAGAATATCTATTTCTGCCTTCCAAGAAACTCGTTGTACATGCCCTCGCCTTGTGATTTCTTGTTATCTATGTGTGGAACTATCAAATTTAGAAATAAAACTAATATTATTGAACATTTCCTGTTTTATATTAAGGATGGTTTAAATACAAAACGAAAAGTAAGATTTTCCAAAAACAAGATTATGCGAAAGGTGTAAAATTAAAAATAAAACTAATTTTAACATCAATCTGCAAACACAAAGGAATGAACCTACCGAATGTAAACCGCTCCCTTTACGTTTGTTTTTCTTGCATGCAAACTCCGGTACAGCTTTTGCTCAAACGTCAAGTGAAAAGGAAAGCAGCATAGCAGAACAGAAGCTATCGACTGATTTTGGGTTAAAATTTTGTGATCATCCATCGGTATAATTGGTTCCTACATCCTACCAAGGGTGTGATTCAGTTCCTCCGCGGCGCCAAGTACACCGAAACCTCCTACATTTCCAGTTGCAGCCGAGAAAGGATGAGCCGCAATGGAAGGTAAAACTTTCGCCCTGTTTGGTGCTTCCATCTTGTGACCCAGCCTCATCATCCCGGATGTGTATTTGCACTTCGGGCCAGCTTTTGTGGGTTAATTTCGCAAACCTAGTTCAAACCGCGTTCCGTTCGTGCAAAGGTCATCAAGGTTAGCGTGAGCTTTAATCATTTTTTTTCTCTCGTATTTTTGTGAATTTTTCCTCCCCGTTCCTGTAGGCGCCGCAGTCGAAGTAGAAGTCCTCGAGGGCGGGGCGGAATGGTGGGAAGTCGGTATGAAATCGGTAAGCTGCAAACACTCCGCCCCGTGCAATGGTCCCAGGTGAAGCTGGAATCGATCGTACGCGAACCGTATCGCTCGAAAGCGTCGTACCGGCGGGCGGAGCGCGAAATTTCTGAATGGCGTCGATCGAAGGAAATAACGACGAAGGGTCACGATATACCGGATCCGATATTTTCCTTCGAGGAGTCTGGCTTTCCGGCGGAAATTATCGATGAGCTGCGGTACGCGGGCTTTACCTCCCCAACGCCGATACAAGCGCAGGGTTGGCCGATTGCACTGTCCGGGCGGGATATGGTCGGCATTGCCAAGACGGGTTCGGGAAAAACGCTTTCCTACCTGATACCGGCACTGATACACATCGATCAACAGCCGCGCCTACGACGCGGCGATGGACCGATCGCGCTAATTCTCGCACCTACGCGTGAGCTTGCGCAACAAATCAAGCAAGTGGCGGATGACTTTGGACGTGCGCTAAAGTACAAAAACACTTGCCTGTTTGGCGGGGGGAAGAAGCGCAAACAGCAGGAAGATTTGGAGTATGGGGTGGAAATCGTTATCGCTACTCCGGGACGGTTGATTGACTTTTTGTCAAGTAATCAGACGAATTTGCGCCGCTGCTCGTACCTGGTGCTGGACGAAGCCGATCGTATGCTGGACATGGGCTTTGAGCCGCAGATACGCACCATAATCGAGCAGATTCGTCCCGACCGGCAGACACTGATGTGGTCGGCAACGTGGCCCGATATTGTGGCGCGGCTGGTGAAAGACTACCTGAAGGATTACGCACAGATCAACGTTGGTTCGTTGAAGCTGGCCGCGAACCATAACATCCTGCAGATCATTGACGTGTGTCAGGAGTACGAGAAGGAATCGAAGCTGAGCATATTGTTGCGGGAAATAATGGCCGAGAAGGAATGCAAAACGATCATCTTTATCGAGACAAAGAAGCGTGTGGACGATATCACGCGGAAGGTGAAGCGGGATGGTTGGCCGGCACGGTGTATTCATGGAGATAAATCACAAAACGAACGTGATTCGACGCTGAACTGTACGTTGTCGCCGGATTTTGGTAAGGAAAAATATTTTTTTCTAATTTCATTTGTTTTTTTCAATCTTGCAGCATTCCGTTCCGGTAGGACACCGATTCTGATTGCCACTGATGTGGCAGCACGTGGTCTTGGTGAGTACTTTGCGTTAGCGCCTTGTAGCCTCGAAAAAATATTGTGATTAAGTCCTTAAATGGAATTCGTTGAAGAAGGGATTCGTGATGGCAAGCAAATGATACTCGTGTCTCGTTTGAACTTTTATTTATCGTTTTGAATATGGCCTAAGTAAGATTTTCATGTCACTTTAAGCGTAAGCAGACTTAAGTGCATGATCTTGGAGAGATGAAGTGTTTACAGTATGAGTAAATAATATTTAAATTTAAATTCAACTATCGCATGGGAGAGTTTGATGGCTACTAAATTTTTTTTACAAAAGATCAATCAATTTTTTTCTCCCTTTAAGACATTCTACATCTCTCCTATAAAATCATGCAGTTAAATTAATATCCGTGCAACTTATTCGCTACTTACTCACAACCCGTCTTACCCGAACAAGCGCTAACAAGTAAAATCCGGCCTCCCATTCTATCCTTCCAGAGGCACACACTCACGTCTGCCTTGAAGAGAAACATGCCGGCCGTGTTCCGTAGCCCGGCGGTAGCGCACGGGAGCAGAACAGGCGCCGGTTTTTATGTTACGGGGAAGAAGGAAAGCGAGTCAATGCCAATGCTTCTTCACCGCGGTGACAGGACATCGGTTTACGCTCGTTGCAATTTATTGGATGCGATCGTGCCGGTACGTGTGTCGCCTCTGTGCGTTTCCGGCCGAATAGGGACGATCAGAGAACACGCATCCGTGTACGCGCATCAGTATACGGCTCTTCGTCCCATCTCGTCCCAAATGCGTTGCGTGTCCTCCGATGTCTGGATTGTAGAGTTCTAGGCATCTGTGTGTGTGCGTGCGCGCGCGCGTGGCGTGCAAGCAGAGTCCGGAACGGAGCAGCGGCTGACTAGAGGAAGAAGCGTCTCCGGGAGAGACTGGTCGACAAAACCGGCTGGATCGGCGATGATGGTCGATGTCGGTGAGTCGTCGGTCGGTCTTTCCGGGCGCTGTTGCTGTTGGCCCTGTCGCTGCTGCTGCTGCATCAGCTGTTACTACATCTTCTTCGACTGCTGCTGTACATCTTACTTCGTCCATTGGATCGAATAAGCTCACGGTGATCATCCGACCCCAGGATACGAAAATGGAAGACGTTTGGCATTCGCAAGCAGTGAGTGGTAGCGGCGACAGATTTAGGCCAACGGTGCGGCACTTCTTCACGTCAGGAATCCCGTCCCAACCGGCTGACTTCTCGTCTTTTTCGACGTTGGACCCACATTTCCCACGCATTGTTGCGCCCCATCGTGATGATGGCGGTTAACGATGGTGTGGTTCATGTGGTGTGGCGTTGGCGACAACGACGACGACGACGAAGATGACGGCGACGGCATAAACAGCGAGAGTGGCAGCGTTTTCGGCGGTGGTTTGGAACTGACCATACACGTCGCTGTATAAAATTGCGATCGAAGAACATCAGAGCCAGCCAGGCGAAAAGTGAGAGCATGATTGAGAGAATGATTTGAAGAGCAGCAACAGGCATGATCCGATTGATTAAAGTTGATCGTAAAATTTATTAACAGACAGACAGGAGGGATAGCTTCCCCGATACAATCACTTCAGCTCTCTAATCTTTTTCATTATTTTCTGTAGGACCTTTTTGTTTGTCTCGACGGGTATTATCCCAAGAGGGCGTTATTTGTTTGTTTTTAGTATTCTCGTTATCTCATACATCTTTCACAATTCCACGCGTCGATTTCCTAAGTTATTACAGTCCTTGATCGACGTGACAGTTGTCCTTCCTTAAGCAAGAAGAAACTTTTTACGCGTCGTGCCCCCCCTCCGTATTTACGATCATTTTTTGTATTACGTTCGCTTTATACTATTTAGCCCAGGTAAAACTAATGCACCGACTTTCTTTTCCCCCTTTTTCTATTCTAAATTTTCTGATGCAAAAAAAACAGATGTGGATGATGTAAAGTTTGTCATAAACTTTGATTTTCCCACCACATCGGAAGATTACATACATCGTATCGGTCGTACGGGACGTTGCAACAATACCGGCACAGCTTACACGTTCTTCACGCCCAACAATGCGTCCAAGGCGCGCGATCTTATCGATGTACTGAAGGAAGCGAAGCAGGTGATCAATCCAAAGCTGGTCGAGCTAGCCAACATGAAATTCAAAGCAAGAGGTATTGTAGCTATAAAGTGAATGATTTCTTTCAGAATAGAACTGATTGCAGAAATTCGGTTTTTGTTCGTTCTAGGTAACCGTCACATGACAACGCGCTACCCACGGGAACGGCGATCGCGCACACGATCCAAGTCGAAATCGCGCTCTCCCATACGCAACCGTAGGCCCGCACTGCCGGAAAGGCGTCGTTCACACACACGCTCTCGTTCCCGGTCGCGATCGCCTATGCGTCGTTCGCCGGTGGTTCGAAGAGATATTCGGCCGAGAGCAGGATCACCACCCGGTCGGCGTAGTATTTCGCGCAGCCCACGGCGCAGTGGAAGCGTTACCCGTCGTCGATTGATTCCGGTTACGCGCAAACCATCCCGCTCGCCACCCCCAAACCGTAGTCCCGCAATAAACCGGAGGGTAAATGGGCGCGAGCTGAAAAATGGACGCTCGTTGAGCCGAGAACGGGACCGTGAGCGTGACCGGGAACGCGAGCGGGAGCGTGACAGAGACCGGGAACGCGACCGCGATCGTACCCGGGAACGGGAGCGAGATCGTCGCCGGCGTAGCAGCCGCAGCCGTAGCAGAAGTCGCAATGGTAATGGTAGAGCTTCATCGTACGATCGGTACTAGCGGGGCGGCAACAAGGGTTGCTTTTGAGGTGTCGCAGTGGGTCACAAAAATGAGAAATACCAATTGGCGGCAATTGACAATGAACTTTTTATCCATTAGTATCCATCTTGAACCTCATGCGAGTGTTTGTCTCGAGGCCGACTGACAATCGTCGGTTATCTAAATCACAATCACACGCTCGCATTGAAGGCGAGCAGAAGTATTAGAACAAATAACGTTGAACAATCGGAACAATTCCTAGCGAGCGAACGGAATCATGGTGTAAGTGCACCGTTTTCTCATAAAACGAGGAGTAAACTATCAAGACATAAAAATCCTCGCCTTTTAGAAGTAAAGTATAATTTAACCTAATCGTGTGTCCGTCAGAAGGGCAGAGGTTTACAAATTACCAACACAGTTGCGTTTTGGAGCCACGTTAGAAGAAGAAAAAGAAAAAAAAACAACAAATCCATCTACATATACTCCCCAGTCGGTTTTAATGCGGCGCGCAGATGTGTGTGCGTGTTAAGGAATGGAAATGCATTTTGTAGTTACGTTATAGTTTTACACCACAAAATCGTTGACAGTTGGGATAGGCGAATGAGTTTAGTTATGTACGCTATTGAGCTGTATATGCAGTAGAGAAGGTGAAAATGCATAATTTTCACGAATTCAGACGTTATTTTAAATGCAACGAGCAGGTAGCCACACACGTGTGTGTTTAGGATAGAATAGAGCGAGTCCGAACGAGATGTAGAACAAAAGGGCCCGTCCTAATTACAACCCAAACTGCAGCGTTTGCCCCCCTCCCCATACGCTGAACACTGATTCGATTCGGCTATCGGTTTCAGGTTAAACTCAAAGTTATAGTTAAAACCGTCAGCCGCCAATAGGCCAATGCGTTTGTTGAGCCAAACAACAGGAGGAAAACAAAAAGGATACGAAAGATTTAGTCAGGTGTCTGTAACTTTCCCTATGTCTCCACCCCATTCCTATGCTTAATTATGTATATTATCTAAACGGATCAGTCAGTGTAAAACATACTCTTTTTCATACATTTTCATACGTACCGTTATGGACGTTATTTGAGCAACTGTGTTAGAATTATGAATAGTGTAGCGAAACATCAGTTACTTACGATCAGCAAATCGGTTTTTATTTATCTCCATGCTTGTTGGAGAGCGGAGATCACTTAATCGATGCTTATTTGAAGGTTTGGTTCACCCACTTCTACGCATCGACGAAAAAGCGTATACACAGATTGCATTTTTTTTATTTGTACTAATGGTGGTATGTGTGTGAATGTACGATTTTTGTCTAACAAAAGTTTCAATATTGAATAAAAAAAATACTGTAAACGTACATGTTTAAGCAGATTGGAAGTTTCTCAAGGATACACTGTTGAACAGGACACGAAAACGGGAGGTTTAGTTTTATTGTTAGATTTATTTCCTAAAGTCACTTAATTTTGCACAATTTGTGTCACAATTATTGCTGCTGGCGTTCGTCGTTAATCTTATTAATATTGTTTCAATTTGCCGCAATTTTTTTTCGCTTAGGCTTTGCACGCTTTGTGAAGCGTTCGATCCTAGGGCTATTTAATTTTACTATCAGGATTTTTCTTCTTTCTTCGTTAGTAAATCTGTAAGCGTTAGCCATTGCGGAAAAGCAGGCTTTTATGAAACATCCGATATCGCTCTCTGGCCTGGCCGTTACTGCTGCTGCCCCTCGCTTCTCATTGTGTCCGCTTCCCGTCAGTTCTGTTCGCTCAATTAAACAGTAATTAGACTAGCATAATCTTATCTTACTGCGGCTAGAGCTGCGTTATGCGTTAGCGCAACCTTGCCGACGATTTCGTGCCGATGATCCTTGGGAGGATTTAAACGTTCCTTTCCGAATTCTGAATTCCCAATCGCAGACTAATATATTTTTTCTGTTATAGATTCTAATCTACATTTTCTGTTCGTTTCTGTCTCCTAATTCTCAATGTAAAAGAAATTTTTCGCACGTGAAAAGGACTTAAAAACGTATATCCATTCCATTCCACTTAGCTTGCACTCCTATCACGCGCTCTGTGCAGCAGTTAGTTATTAGCAAGCAATTCTTATTAGTAACTAATTTGTTCATCGTTCAATCTTGCTTTCTTGTTAGGCAAAAGTAAGTTTGTTCTTTTCGAATAAAATTACAAAGAAAAAAGAAAAGCCGCTCCTAAAAACATGAAACATCCCTTTCTCGGAGGTTTCTACACAATGTCGGGGATTTTAATTTTCCTTCTCGCTGAATGCAATATTTACAACCTGTGCGCAGATTCCCTAAAACAAGCCCCCCTGCCCCACGTTCGAGAATATCACTTTTATCAATTTCTTCGCGTGATATCTCATCTCCAGTGCAACGGGACCGGCCACGGTCGACGATGGCCAAAGTGGTAGTAAATGGCAAAAGACGAAATGCGCGCCAGCTACCACTTCAGTCCGCCGAGCATGGCCCGGTCCGATTGCAGTTTGGTTCCGGTTAGTTTATGCGTGTGTGCGTTTGCGTGAGAGATCCTGCTCACCGCGTGAGAAATCGTGAACTTTCTTCAATGGCGAACGATCCCGTGAACGATCGAGCAGAGTACGAGTAGGGTGGACAGCTGCCACGACCAACCCTTCCGCCGGGAACCGCTGTTGACGTCCATGAAGGAGTCCTCCTCCTGTCGAGTAATTACCTCCCGGAATACGATCGTTTCCTCGACCTTGGCGCTTTCGTTGTCGAGCGGTGGAACGGTGGATTCCGGTTGCTCTACGTCCGCGGTCCGTGCTGGCACATTATGGATGCTTTCGAACACATTACCAGCACGGCTGTTACGGGCGAGCTTTTGGTTGGTGAGCTTCAGTTGGCGGATTTTCTGATCAATCTCCGATACGGTGTCTGCAAAGGTGAATTGAAACGAAGCCAAATAAGTACAACGTGAAATAGTGCAAGAGCATCTCATCAAAACGGATACTTACTTTGATCTGCATTCTCGTCGTAGTTCACCTTGATGAAGGTGGTCATTGTGACTTCGTACACCTTGTTCGGGTCGGCCGGTGTCGCGCTGATCTCACGCTTACGACGTCCGAAAGCGGTCTGACCGTTGCTGCAGATCACACCCTTGCACCGATCGACGCAAACATTCACCGTGCCGCGGAACTGGACGTACGTCGATTCGGGAAATTTGAATGCGCGAAACTTTGCCTCCAGCAGATCTCCATCGACGGTGTTGAAGTTTTCGAACAGATAAGGATCAACCGAACAGCTGCGAAGAAAAAAAAAATGATGCGACGGGCGAAGTAAGTAACCTTTTCTTGCTATAGCTAAGGATCGTTGAAAGGTGATCGGGTCACCGGCCCTACTTACCCGTTGAAAATGATCGTTTCCTCCTGGTACTTGGTGTCAGTGACGAGCATATAGTTTACACCCAGCCCGTAAATCGGTGCCGAACGGTTGTCGAGGAAAATTTCCATCTGAAGGTGTGCCCCGGGGCTAACGTTAAGGTCGCCCGACACTAGCTTGTCGCCCTGGCGGATGGCAATGCCGAGCGATGGTTCTGGAGCATTTTCCGTGATGGAGGTCGTTATTTCGAGATCCCTGCAAAGGAAATACACAAAGCACGATGGTTAGAGAGCGAATTGGGTATGGGATTTGAAGAATGTACTGGATTCTTCATGATATTAGAATTTGCAAATATGTTTTTTTCTGATGTGGAAAAGTTTGGAGAATTTTAAATCAGATAAGATGCTTATGGTAAGTCTGTGTAAAAGAGTATAAGTTTATTTTTAAATTGACTTGTTAAAATCATCCGACTTAGAGAGAGTCTTGAGGCATTCAAAATTGTTTTTAGTTCTTCACCAGCTTTAGAATTATCTAATGAGCGATAGCTTAAAGAAATTTTCTGTTCAACGACAACCAAATTTGCCATCGAACTATCCAATAGCATTTTAGAGATTATCGCAGAACATATAGATGAGTTGAATATCATTACGGAAGTGTTAGTTTGATGGACTGGATGCGAACAGAAGTCATCAAGTGTTCAAAGAGACGCAAGTATGCACACTAACCATTGAAGGAACTATGCCTTTGGCTGTTTCAAGCTTCATTTATGAAAATTCTATCCTTGGACTTAGAATTTCAATTGCTCGATAGCTTACTCAAGTCTTTAAGTTATAGATTATTATTTAATTAGATTATTTAAAATAAAGAAATTTTATAGATTATTTAAGCAATAGATTATTCAACTTACTCTGGTTCCTGGAAGCCTGCTGGCAGGACATCCCGCTTTACGATGCCATGCGTTACATTGTAGCTTGGCCCGGTGGTAATACACTTCACGCTCACGATCTCCTTTCCAGTCTCCGGACCTGCTTCGACGATGATCCGATGGTAGAACACTTTCTTTCCCTGGTGGAGTAAAACAATCGTCTCCCTGTATACTTCTGGGCGGGAAATTCACCTACACGATTGCAAGCACTTACCGTAATTTGATTAATGACACGCGTAACACCACAGTCGTAGATGTTGGTAAGGGATAGCTCAAACACTGCCAGATTTTCCCGTATGGTTGGCTTACATTTCGGATCGGGATAACCTTTCATGCCATCTAGATAGACGGACTCGTCGGAAAAGTTGTTCGAGGGTAGCGCCACATCTACCCGCATCGTTTCATCGGCACATGTTACCTTGTGGGTGGCTGCCGGGAAGAGAAAAAAGATAGGGAAAAAGATGTGTTTAGAACAGGTTCATAATTAAAGGAAGAGTTTGAGTTGAGAGTGTCTAGAAGTGTGGGCTAGAGAAAGAGAGAGTACTTCAAAACACAGGTGCATTAACGGAAGCTGAGGTAATATTGCGTTCCCATGGTTTGCCGGAGGCGGTTTCACGGGGTTAGTCAACAACACATGAACATCATCATCATTTTATCAAGCAGTCAACCAATCAATCTAAAACAGCTACTGCTGATATTGATCGTTCGGCCAATTACTGGGGACACACAACAGTGAAGTGCATCCATGTAGTTGTAAGTGAATGGCACGCATTCCTTTCGTGTCACGATTCTTCTTCCCTGCCACAAACCGGTTACAATAATAATTGCTTGCCCGTTATTAAATAGTGTTGGTTTGGATAAGATATGAGGTTTGGTTTAAATTTTATTAAAAAAGTAGATACATGAAAGGCGATTATTGGAAGTACAGGACCAGGTTGTTGAATTTGGAAGCATTATCAGATGGATCATACATTGACATCATAACGCATTTAGGTTAAAATTAGTTTGAACTATACTGAAACAGTCACGGCAGCGTTCGAATCAATTTTATTTGAATTGCTTCTTATCATACTACCGTCAAAAAGCTTTGTCCGATTCAGATGCTCTTGGCCTTCCGATCATTCCGAAAATGTATTCTTCATCTGTTTGCTAGTTAGCGCGTTGTCACGTTGTCGTCCGTTATTAGCTTCAATTGCATGCTGATGCACCGGGCCCTGATTGGTAAAGCCTTCGGACGCAAACATTCATATAAAGAGAGAACGTGAAACGGCACGATGGTGAAGATTTGTAATTGTGACGTTCGTTTGATGTTTTCTTCCGTCCACGGTAATATATCCTACACACCTTGAAGACCCTCCTTAGGCCAAGCACTATATTTAGCTTCAACGAGCTTCAGGTGCTAATAGGAAGTCATTCCGAGGCGCCTATTATCGTGTATCAGTCAGATTATGGGTCACCGTTCTCTCGTTTGCTGCCGCGACACAATCGTACGATTTCAGTTCGACGAGCACGTGGTTTAACCCCTTGCTGAGTGGGTTGTGAATGCATGCATTCCCACTGTTTCCTCAGCTTCAACAGACGCATTCTGTCGGGTCGGGTTAAGATTTATGCGCGATTGTGACGCTGGAAAAAAAAACGGACCGAAAACGTTTATTAGACATACGGTTCCAAAAATGGCTTCTTGGCTGGCCGGTCCTGCTGTCACGCTGTGAAATGCTGTGATCTAGATTTATTATTTGAAAATACCTAAAGCAACCGCACGTGAAGCTTGTTGGGAATGGGCGGAAAAAGCTTTGAAGATTGGGATGATGCATACTTTGTAGATACATTTTTCAATCTGCAGTGTAGGAGTCGAAATCGATACGCAAGACAACAGAGACCGGAGACCGTAGATCTAAGATAGACCGACATGGAGCAAAAACTATAAATAGCTTCCTACAGAGAATGGCGGCATAAAGATTGATGACTATTTTGGTAGCTATGTAGAAAAAAAAGCTTACCTATTTCAAATACTTTCTAAAACATTTAAATTAAAATTGATTACAGGGAACTCTTTAATGGTGTACGGATAATTATTCAATGTTGTTTATATTTTCTTTTTCAATAACATCTGCTCTTTTAAACTCTCTTAAGGTCAGATCGTCAGATTCGTAAATTATTTTGCATCGCCCATCAAAACTCGTGCACTGAACGACGTATGTCGACGGCCATTTTAGGAATGTTGCTTATCACCCGATCGGTCAACATTGTGCTCGCTTTAGTTTCCTTTCACAACCGGTGCGGACATTCTCCAACTATGCCCGGGGGATCGTACATCACAGCACAGAATCAATCGATCATGGATTGCGAATGAGGGTGATCTTGATGCTCTGGGAATGGATGGTTGGTGTTACGCGATCGTCACCGAAACCACTTTGTACCGATGTGAGCGAAAGAAGGATTGATTTAGGAATATATCAAGAAAACAATTGTGCGCTGGTGAGTCGCAGTTTTCGGTGCATCTCTTGACGATCTAGTTTATCGTTAATCTTGCTTCTAATTTATATCACTCTTAGACGGATAAATAGTCCATGTGATGTGCGTGACATTTCTGGTGATCATCTTCCCTGCATCTTTGCACCAACCTGCAACTGCATTCCTGTCCCCGATCGTTACTTGTTCTCCAAAAATGGGCCCGAGTTCCCCAAACCATTTTTTTTCTCTCTCTCTCTCTTCTTTCTCTCTACTCTTCGGTAATCTGCTGGACAACAATTACATGCCCCAGATGGGGAAAATTGATCCAGGTTGCTGCTATAAACAGTAATCCGGTACGCTTCAATCAATTGCTGTCCCAGAAAGCAACGGTCAATGCGTGCGCTAAGTGCCAGGTTCTTCTCGTTGGAAATGAGGGCCACGATGATTAGGCCATACCGGCGACTCCTTCCTTCTGGTACGCAGCACAAACCTGTGCCTTACGCAACAGTAACGCCCGCCCGCACTCGCTAGAGCTTGGGCTAAAATTTCCTTTTCTCTTAATTTTATTTTCTAGTCCACCTCTCCTCCTGATCGATCTCGATAATTGCTCCAGAAAAAAATAAAATTAGATCAATTTTGGGGAGGTTCCGCTTAAACTAGCCCGGATTGATGTTTGGGCAGCGAGATGCACTTGTTTTTCGTGTGTTTTGTTTCGCAGTGAAAGCAGAACAAAAAAGTGCAGCTAATTCGGTAAGTAACGCCATGTTTCGGAAGAAACATGGGAAGTGGTCAGGTTGAAATCTATCGCAAAACTTTCGGATAGAGATCATTAATCGTGTAAAAAATGATCTAAAATCTAAGGGAGAATTTCTTCTCCCTTGCAGAGTAAACAACAACAAACAAAGTAAAATGTGTTTTTAGGATAATGGCAAACATTGTCGTTTTTTTTTCTGCACCTGCTTCTGTATGCCTGATACGCATATCGCATGAATCTAGATTTAATCCATGCAATTGAGCACCAAACAAAAAACTGATATCGGACGCTTCTTCTCCACTCACCAAAAACTAGGAAATTAGGTTAGAAATACGACTGTACGGTGTGTGCATGTGTGCGTCGGTGGCTGACTGTATTCGCGATAGCGCACGTCCAACATGTGTAACACAAAAAAAGGGAAAGGGAAATGCGGCAATTAGATCAAACTAATTTTCCAAACCATTCCACACGGATCGATCCTTACGGGTGTGAGTTGCATTCGATTCGTTTTCATTCTTCATTTCTACTAGCTACCGCGGGGGAGCTGGTTTAGTTTCTTCCCATTGGGGGAGATTACTTAAAGGTAGGGTTGGATTATTGCACAGGTACGGTCGGTTATCCAGCAGCAGCTTACAATTCGATACGCCACAAATCATGGCCATCGTACGGTGAGGGGCGTTTCGAACGAGATCAAAACATTTCTACCGGCATCGCCCAACGCCAGACTCTAAGTGCGGCTAGTGAATCAAAATGTGAAGAATTAATGATGCTGCTATAAAGGTGGAATTTAATAGTGCGATCAACAGCTTCGGGTAGCATTTGGAACGATCGTACACAAAAATGACTGCAATGTTGTGTGATTCTTTTTATGGAGTTTTCGAAGCATTCCTTGGGTTAACATTTATCCTTTTAAGAGCTATTTTCAAGCCGATTTTTCAATACTTTATTTTTAATTTTAAATTAATTATTTTGTATACTCCATTAGGGCTACTTTTACAATGCTCTTCGGGTCAGTTAATTTAAATTTAAATTTCCAATTTTCATCCAACTGGGCATCGTTTATTGTACCACTTTTTTAAATATTCCAGCAAATTATGCCAGCTTTATCAGTAGATCTGGAATACATTGGAATTAAAGGTACATTTATTCCTGATCAAATATGTTGAAAATCTTTAGGCGCATCCTGCAGATCGTTGGTAAGTGCTCAGAATATTTCATACGTCTTTTACTTCTAGAGAATGACGAAAACGTCTTTCAACTAATAGGAGATAGATTGAGGCCAATAGAATTGGATTAATGATCAATGCGACGAACACAAAATACCTGCTTGGCGGAGGCTCTGACCGTGATAGAGCCCGACTCGGTAGCAGATTATCAGTTGACGGAGACGATATCGAGGTGGTAGAGAAGTTCTGCTACCTTGGTACGATCGTAACTTCGGACAACAACGTAAGCAGCGAAATCCGAAGGCGCTTTGTTCAGGGGAATCGTGCCTACTACGGACTCCAGAAACTCCTGCGATCCAGAAGACTCCTACAAGCTTGGACTTTGCTGACGGAGTACGCCAATGCACTCGCCATTTTGCGAACGGCGGGTGCTAAGGACTATCTTTGGCGGTGTTTGCGAGCAGGGCGTGTGGTGAAGGAGAATGAACCACGAGCTAGCTGAGCTGTTTGGCGGTGCTGATATCCTGACGGTAGTCAAAGCCGGAAGCATACGTTCGCTGGGGCACGTGATGAGGATGCCGGACTCATGCCCCACCAAGAAGGTGCTCGTCAGCGACCCTTTCGGCATGACGCGTAGAGGAGCACAGCGAGCACGTTGACTGGATCAAGTGGAGTCTAACCTGTCGGAGATCGGATGTAGACGTGGATGGAGGACTGCAGTCCTAGATCGAGTTTCCTGGAAACTGATTGGAGACCTGGCCATGTCGATCCAACGTGCTCAATCCTGAGCAGGCCAAGAAGAAGAAGAAGAAGAAGATAGCGGTTGGCCAGTTTACAACGACTTTGAGTCATTAGATTTCTTTCACAGTCTTCCCAGCTATGGGAAGACGATTCCTCCAAATATCTCATCACCCAGATCCTAGTTGCAAAAAAAATTGGTGGCTATATTTTCGTATTATATTTTTATTATGTAAGAATCAGAGTTATCAGACTTATATTCGGTATGATCCTCAGTAATCATTTTTTAATGTTTATATTGGTAGTTGCCAAGTGGTTTTATTGGGATTAAAAAGCACTTTAAATCAGCAAAATAAACTCAAGAATAGTTTAAATTTTTTGTTTATCTACACTTTCAACAATATAATTTACATATTCCAACAAAATCGACCAACCATCCCGGTACCCCATCTTATCTTGTACTTAATTTTTCTTCCTTTCTTTCCTAGCGCACAGCTTGCGGTACACTGGTGCACGCCGCTTCATCATGGGAAAGTGAACTTTGGATGTGGGGAGATTCGTTAATAGACCCCCCGTTCGGTAAAACACTTTCGAACAAATACAATAGTTTACTTCCCGTTGCGATTCATAATCAGAATATCCACCCGCATTTGGGCCTCGGTTGGGCTAGTCGTCCCTTCTTTTGCTCGCTTGTTTAAAGCTAAACAAGCCCGCAAAGGCTTGTTGTGCTTCCCTGTCTCACCTAAGTTGGGAAGGTGAGAGAGTTTTCGTTAATCAAATCGCCGAACGGATGAACCTGACCGCTAACCCTGACGAATGAGTTTTCCTTCTTACGCGTTTGTTACTGTTTGGGCTTTGTGTTGCTAGTGTGCAGTGTTATTTCCTGGGGGCAGTCTACGGTGGTGATATCGAACACATGTCGGTTCGTGTCGGGATCAATTCAATGCTCCGGTTCGATCTTGAGCTGGTCAGTGGTCAGCTCGGCAAAGGGTGTAATGTGCAGTTTCCGACCGCGTGCCACTTTTAGCTGGACTAGGCGAATCTGGGCGGATTCTTTCGGTACGATGGCATGGCTTTGTTTTAGTAGTTTTCGCTTCCCGATCATGGCTGCTGTAGCTCCAACCAGGGTGGCATGAAATGGCCACTTTTTGGGGGGGCCGGAGACTCCAATTACGATCGATTATGTTAGAGCGGCCAGCCCATCACTTACCGCGCTCGGTCGTTTAGCTTGCCATCGACTGTGCTCCGACGTGAGCTACGAAAAGCGTCAACAGTTCGGAAGCGAAATTTGGGATACATTGGGACAAAACCGGGGCGAGAGTACCGGATGGAGTCTTTTCCTGCCATTCGTTCGCGATTAACGCTAACTGCATTAAATGGTCACAAGTCAGCCAATGACCATTCACATTAAGTTGCTTATGCATGTTGTGACTCGTCTTCCTGATTAGCTAAGAAGGGTAAGCCATCTTAGGTAATTTGGAGACGATTTACAAAGGTTTTTTTTCAGGTCGATAGGCGCTATTCTGTTGGATGGCCTACATACATAGCCGGGCGAGCACCGTGAAAAATGAAAACAGAAAAGCGAAACTGGGATAAGGTGATTAGGTGCAGATTTACCTTTCAAAGCTTTGTATGGTCAGTTTTAAATGACGGTAAAGCTTTTTGGTACTTTCATCTCACGCAGCATAACAGCAGATGTGTGCTTAGGCATTTCCTGTTATCGATGATCGTGATCGATGGTTTTGGTTTGTAATAAAAATGCTCCTTTTGTATTACCTAAATCTATTTTTTTATTCCCAAAGCATAAGTAACGTATTACGAACCTAGTTTTCTCCAATTTTGCTTCTAAATCAACAACAAAAAATTTACAATACGGCCAGACTGTCCTATAAATATTGAAAACAGAAATCATAAAATATTGCGCCTAGCAGAGAAAAGACAATATAAAAAAAAAGAAATGATTGCCGGGTTCGTCGCTTGCTGTTGAAGTCTTTTGATATATTTTTCGTTTTGTTCGGTTTTTTTCGTAAAAATGGGTTTATTTTGTAAAAGTCATTTAATTGTTTTGTAAATCAACTAAAAAAAAAACCAGTGCTAAATGTTTACTCCATTTTAGACTTCGATGTTAAACCAAAAGTGCTTCATTGGGCAAAAAAAAAGCAATATTTGTATGTGCTCGTGCGACCGTGCCTGATCGATCGATCTTTTGTCCAAGCCACCAATTCTTTTTTAGCACTGCCTTCTGGGTAGGGGTGGCAATAGGTGGAGGAACCGATTAGACGATACAGGGAGGTAAAAAAGGTCATACACTGGTAAACGAGCGTGCGCCACTGACCCCGACCTGATCATTTCTTTCCCGTTCGGGGGGGAGATACTATATTGGCGATGGAATCCGCTGGTGTGCTTCATCGCTCCGCTAGTGTGTGAGAAAACAAAAACTGGCAACTCATTTAGATGCTAATGCTGATTTTGTTTTTCACCTTCCATGCTATCCAAAGCATAAAGGGTGTATGCTTGATAGGCATACATTTTTGCACTACGATACGTTGAAACATACTGTATTGAGGGATTTTATTGCTTCTTGTGCAGAAATTCCCAATCATAAGTGATGCTACTTAAAGAGATACAATCGCACAAAAAAAGGAATCCATTTTCACTTCACTTCTTGCTTTTGTCGACAGCTTGTTTCTTTTTGTTACATTTTTGCATCGACCTTTTTTTTGCTTTATTCCCATGATTATGCAAAATTAACCCCCGACCTCGGGGCCGGTTTCTGATGCGGTGCGCTCTGAGGCGAATTAATGAGTGCTTGAAGGTGTGCCACGGTATCGACACACCATTAACACCGGTCATTACTTGGTACGCAACGTTTCGTATGACCAGTAATGAGCGATTGCGGTGCATCATCCGCATCTGATTCCGTACCAGCAACGTTCATGCGCGCATCGATCCTTGATCGCAGTCTGGCATTGGGATCGGCAGAAGCGTAGACAACCTTGGAAGCAAGATACGAGACACCCCTCGGGGGACGAGTGATGTGTTTCAGTGTGCAAAATTTATCAATTACACCTTTACAAGCCGATAAGATGAGTAGCAGTGTGGCGTTTGGGTTAACACATCGACAGCATCCTCGCTGGTACTTGATGCTCATCGGGCGCAAAACGATGGTAATTTATGCGATGCGTCAAGGCACCTTGATTATGGCAGCAGGGTAGCGCCAGTACCACCAATGTGGTACCGAACCGGTGCAAAACATTAATTAACCAGGTGCGCCTGCTTTACTCTATCAGCCGGGACCGACCGATCGTTTGCACGGATCGTTCAGCAATTCCGAGAGAAAGAGAGAGAGAGGGCGAGAAACCGAAAGAGGTTGAAATGAAGTGATTTTAATCGTGTGGAAGCATTTTTAATGCTCGTGATTAGAATATTAATTGCAGATAATTTAATGAGCGTTCTTTATGCCTATGTTCAGGTTTGTTTGCGATGATAATCTATTGTTTGCCTTTTTTAAATGAGTCTGCACAGAAAGCAATGGAAGTGATGTTAAGTGGTATCGATCGTTTGGATTGGAACTCCTAGATAGGATAGCACAAACGCTAATGCTCACTTTTGGTCGGTTCAAAGGTGGATGAATATTTACAGAAATCGAACGAATCTTACAATGGTCCCACCAGCTTCGCTCTACAAACCCTACACTCAGCGATCGTGTTCTTTTCGCATATGCTTGTTGCCTGTCTTTCCTTTCCTGCACTGGCTCTGGCTGGCTGGCAATCATTAGCACAACCTGTGCAGATATCATTGGCAAATGAAAGGCCCATGGAAAGGCATGATGGGCTCCCGTGGCATGGAAAAGCTCCGTACCGGTTTGAATATAATTCCATCTACAGCTAGGTGATTTTTATTAGCTTGTCCATAATTGAAAATTACCCAAACCCCCCTTACAACCCGAACAATGCCTTCGGCAAACGGAATCCGGCCCGAGGGATAATCAATCCAATCGTCTGGTTTTGCCTACAGAAGATTAGCCTTTTCTCCATCGAAACTGGCTGGTTTTCCTGCTTTTCAAGTACAGCATATGCAAACGAACGAATCAAGCCGCGTAGGAACAGCTGCGTATCGAGCGAAATAAAATGGGCAAGTTGCGAAACCGATCGCGGTAAGTCAGATCATGATTCTGACTGTAGCTCCCCCCCCCCCCCATCGGGAAAGGAACGGTTCGAACTCATCGGATCGGATCCCTTACGCTGCGATAGTGAGACAAAATATGGGGAGGGATCGCTGGTCAATGACCAACAAACGATGATGGGACCGGTGGGTCGGTGGATTTTTCCGACAACCATTGTGTGGCTTTGGCTTTTCTAAAGCCTTCAGTGCTGGAGATACGAATTGTGGGGTAGGCAATCAGTCTTGGAATCTTAAGCAGCAGGTGTTGAAAAAAAAGGTAATATATTTTCATTTTATTTGTCATGCCCCACGTGTGTTTGCTTTTTAAACCCTTCAGGGATTATTTTTCCCAAAGGGAAACTTTAGTCCCTCAAAATGGGAAGGATTTGTTTGGGTACTTGGCGGCTCTTGCTAACTCTGGCTGCTGTACTCTTTACAAAAGGGGTGAAAACGTAACAATTTTACTACCTCTCTTAGAACGCGCTGATACGATCTTCTAGTTAGCCGCAAACGATTCCTAAGAAGTCAAAACAAAGCAAGGAAAAAAATTTTTTCCTTCACATAAATAAACACATACACACACACAAACAGTACTATTTGGTATTGTAAAACAAAAGAAGAGAGAGAGTGAGTGAACGCAGAAACGGTTGTTAATGGTTTTGTTTTCATTGGTTCATGCCTGGTTCGGGAGTCTTTCGCTGGTTTCGCTTCTCGCAAGCTCCGTTTGTTGCCTGCTATGGAAATTGCTGAGAATTTTCCCATGCCGTTTGGGTTCTTAAGACTGTGAATGTGGTGGAAAGGTATTTTGCTTAGAAGATGATTTTTTTTCTAAGTTTGTGCGATTTTGTTATCTGATGTGTGGTGTAAACAAAAGGAAGGAAACTTTCTCTTTGAGTCCGCGTTGGAAAGTGGTCAGCAGCGCTAAACAGAACCAAGCATAGAGCCAGTTGGGATTTTTCTTATAGTAGAAGTTAGAATGTGTGTGCATGTGTGTTGAAGCGATTGTGAAAGCTTTCTTCGGGGGTTCTACTGGGGGGGCCGATGGGGTTTGTAATCGTTTTGCGTCGGAGAAGGAATCTGCTACGCAACTAGTCGGAACTAATTGTAGTAACGTCCGTTATCAAGCACAATTAGACGAATGTGCATAAAATAAGTAACTTATCCTAAAGGAGCTGTGCTCCAGTTGTTTCTTCTACTAAGAAAAATAAAGAAAAAAAATCTTTTTTGTTTATATTTTATTTTATTTTGATAGAAAGATCCAATTGTGTTGCTAATATTTTATTTTTTCAAATTGAAAGCTTTAAAAAAATAAATCAAAATTTATATACTTCCTGAGCTAATTAAAAATACAGTACTTGCAGTCAATTTGTGCAATATATAAATATTTCCTTATCAGATATTGAAGAGTATGTAATAAAACTTTAGACAAAAAAATTGGATATTGAAGTAAACCTTGAAATTTGCTACCAATTTGCTTCGAATATTGTTTGGTATCGTTCAATAGCGTACATCGAGGAATACCAGCACATAGACAATTGAATAAAATTTTGAGTTAAATAGCTTTTTACTCAGTGATTCATTTATAATTAATTATGACGCTTCAATGTCATATTGTCAACCTCACTTGTGATAATTAAATGAAAGAGCAATGATGGTAAGGTATTTCCTCCCTTCTCTTTGCCTTAAATCGGGCGTACTCGGTTGTGGACGTGTGGAAAATGCGTAGCTTTTTTTATAAGTCATGTAAATCATTAATTCATAAATGTAAATCATGTAAACGGCAGGACCGCTGTTCAAATCCCATCCGGAACGTCCCCCCATAACGACGATTGACTATCCAACTACATGGTAACGGCAAGTTTAGTAAGCTATTGGCTTTAAGTCTAGTCAAGTCTAGTGATATTTTGGCTTCAAATGGGGAGCTAAATTCGAAACCTTAGTGTAAAAAATTAGACATAGATGCACTTTTCTGAAAGTTAAGTCATAACAAAATATTGCAAAAAATGTTGTTGAAATGATTTTCCCATTACTAAAAGCGTAAAGGAACTTATCACCGTATGAGAATTCATTTTCGGTTATACTTTTGCAAGCACAAACTGGATAAGTTTGTAAATCAATTGTAATTACTCCCTTCAATAATCCTCACGCAACACTCTATTCTAAGGAATGCATTTATGCAACAATCCATCGATGGGCGAAACAAACATTTCCTTTCTTAGTTTTCCCTATTAATATTCATCGATTCTCGCAATTGCGATTGCAGCTGTCGTAAGCAGTCCGGCAGTCCGAGAAAGTTATGTACCTGCGCCAGTACACAAAGCATTCCAGAGACATAAAACACAACGAGGAGGGGTGGAAAAACGGTTTTACTGCAACCACACGGGCAAACAATCGCCCATAAAACCGTTCAAGTCGAAAGTGATTAGCTTGGAGCAGAATCGATCGGTTCTCGGCTCTGGACGGAAGAAACCGCAACGGCAATTTGAATGCGCCGAATCGACGAACGATACTCGTGAGCCACGGTTTTGTGCATCGATGTACGTTGCCTTTGCCATTCGTGGTGTGGAGCATTTCCGTAAGAATTAAGCGCTCCAACCTGCACGCCCCGATCCCGATAGGTGGTCGATCATGGTTGAAATCAGACGCCGTGTGACGTTCATGATGATGTGGATGATGATGCGAGATTCTCCACCTTTACGGTTATGGGGGATTGTTCTCTCCCTCTCTCTCTCTTTCTCTTTCTGGAGATTAGCGATCGGGATTGATTTTGCATGGAGCATGGAGGTGAGGGAGTGACTGTGGGAGGGGAGACGATTTGTTTGCAAATGACACGACCCAATCGTTTGGAGGTTCGAGCCATACTCCAGGTTCGGGGAAAAAGGTGCGAAAGGTGTTCAGAACAAATTGAACAACATGATTCCGCGAGAACTGTTTCCGAGTGTCGTTTTAACGGTTCTTACGTCCGTTGACCGCACCCGGCCGGTCGGGTGGGTGCGTTCGGTGCGTTTCGGGCATGGAAAATGCCAAGCTCGATTCACCACCCATGGCGCTTTGGTGTGTGTCAATTTCATAGGTGATGTTTTACTGTGCACCATCCGGCTGGAATCATTTTTGGGATCATTTGGCCAGTTCAAACTATAATTTTGAGAAATAAAATGTTATAAATAGCGCCGCGTTCGTTTTTATGTTCCGAAATTACCAGAAAAAAAGGGAAATTAATTTCAAATTTTATTATCGCGAATTACTGTTCTCCTTGCCATTAAAGGAAACATAAAATTTACAAAAACTGGATCGGACGCAAGCTTCCAATGCATTTGTATTTAATTCTACAACACATAAGAAAAAATAAATTATAGCATTCACTAGGAGGAAAACAATTAGGGTAGCACAATGTGAGCTTTTGTTTCGAAGGAAGATTATTACATGTTACGGTACAGATAGAAAGCGCCTTACACTTCCGGTGCTTAGAGTGTTACACATTCAAATAGATCTTTTTTTTATTATCACTCACATAACAGCTAATGATTTGTTTCCCATCAGAAAGGAAAAGAAATATGATAAACTTCCTCACAAAAATGAGGGAGTATGTAGTGCTTTCATTCCACTCAGCCATCAAATGCATCAGATCTTAGCCGCAAGAGAGAACGTATTCTGCGCTACAGATGCCACTGCATTTTGTTCGCCGTTGCATTGCGTGTTACGTGATCTTTAGCTTTGATGTTACCGTTTAGACTGTTTGTTCTTTGGTGTGGTGGTGTATTTTTTTTTACTTAACAAATAAAAGAACTAACTGCAATGAGTCTTTACAGTGGCAAAGGTTATTGCCCTTTGCTTGCATTACAATCGTACGTGATTTGTACGTGTTTTTTCCCCCATTTCTACATACTACTGTTTCACTGTTTGGTTTGTGTGGCGATTTGTATTTTTGCTTCTCTTTTGCTTGCCTTGGACAGCCCTTTAATTCCAAATCGTCGGTACGTCACGTTTGTATATGATATTTTTCCAGCCCACAACAATTTGCAAATCATGATCAGTGATCGGTGGTAGGGTTTGGCTGGGCGAAACTGAAACCTATCATTATCGAATTGTTTTTCTGATTCTTGTTCGCAGTCCGGTAATCATTATTCTTGGAACAAGGTTGAAACTAGAACAAATCGAACTGCTAGAAGCAGCAGCAAAATGTTTCGTTTCCCTTTTTTATGATATCATTTGCAGATGATGATTTGTGGGTTGGGTGGCTTATGAATAATTTTAGCTTTTGAGTTTTATTTGAGAATGCAAATCACGTAGTTTTTTTTACTTGAAGTTGAAGTTTTGTACGTTTTGAGCTGAAAGCTCAATCTTTTTTTTATAATAAAATAAAATAATTGTTTGCGTCTTTTCTAAATAAGGATAGACTTGGCGTTAAATAAAAATAAATATGCTTTGAAGAGTAACGAAGAACCACAACTATTTCTGCTTATCGAAAGAGGTTTTTTGCCTGCTCACCAAGAATATGTGATCGTCTTTTTTTGAGTTTGAAAGTGATCAATAAACGATCCAAAGATCTGCCCGTATCGATAGGGATAAAGATCACATTAAACGTTCTTCGTCACGATTTGTGCATCGTTCGATTCGTAAATTGAAATGCTCCTGCCTTAGAAACTTCCACCCCTAGAATGGAATGGAAACAAAAGAACAAAACCATCTGAAATGCACATCAGATCGGGGGCTTTGGTTGTGGCGGTTGAAATAAAAGAAAGAAAGAAAACCCAAGCCAACCATAGAATAATCAATCAATTTCCTTTCCCAATGGATGATTATTGATAGTGGCGTGCTAGTGGCAAACGGCCAAAGTGGGCAATATTTATGCAATCCGAATGTATGCATTTTTGCTTCGTGACCGGCGTGCCCCATTGTTCGATACGATTCCGTCCCGGTGGAGGAAGAGATTATCATTTGCAGCCTTTACTGCATTGTTTCCTTCTCGTGGTATCGTTCTCGCCGACGTCGACGTTGTTTGTCAGATGGATACGTTTTTGAGCACGTTTAAATCTGTGACAAGCGATATAATTCATGCAACCGCAACACGAACGGCCCAGCGAAATAGCTATGGGAAGCGATCTGAATGCAACTAAGCTTCAGATGCGCTCATGAAGTATCAACGAAAAATATTTCCATCCTTTAATAGGAAAATTTAAAGCACTAGATATTGTTCAGCGTGAAAAACCTTCAAGAGAAACAAACAAAAAATGTCTCAAAACGATCATCTTCAATAGAGCCGATTAACACTCTTGATTAATCTTTTCTTGAGCCAGTTGTTTTTTTTCGCAGCGCCATTCTTTTCCGTGTGAATTGAGAGAAAAATTAGCCCAAGCACGCACCGCGACCGCGAAACATCAATTGGCACGGTGAGTAGCGTTTAATTTTCCGTTTCCTTCCGCAATGCCTTATTGCGAACCGCGTGCTCGATGTGCGGACGGTTGGCTGCAGTGTGCTGTATCGGAATTAATTACCCGTGACCACGAACCGACGATGACGATGACAATTACACCGGCGGTGGCGACGACGATCGGTAGGAAGATTATAGCCGCAAGCAATAAACCATCGATCGATGGCTTGCTGAAATTGTCCATTTGGCGACTGTACTGGTGACGGAGTGCAGAATGGGAACTAGGCTAGCGTAAAGGGAACGTTGGGCCTCGAAGCCCAGTAGTGTGCAACGAGTGTAAGTGTAACGATCGATCGGAGCTACCCAGACATCCCTTTGAGTGTGGGGCTTTTTTCAACCGGGAAGTTTTGTCTCGCTGGTCTTAGTATTAATCCATAAGGCGAGCATGAACTATGGGCGGCAAAATTGTGAAAAAATTTTGTGCCATCATTGCCACTAACAATAAGTGGCCGAATTAGCCGTTGCAATCGATTATGGGATGGTGGTGAGCGTGGTCGATCGTACAGTTGATGAGCGGTTTGAGTGGTTGGATGGCATTTGTAACGTTCTCGTGGTGGTTGATTTTTCATGAAGTAGTTGAAATAGTTAAGGAAAAAGGTTTAAAATATGAGAGAGCCCGATTTGAAACATTTTTTAGAATTGATTTGAAGCAAAGATTGTCCCAAAGTATTCCTTGAATCCAACAGATACACAATATAGAGCGACTTTCTTCACAATTTCTAAAGAAAACGACACGGAAGCAACGGTAGCTAAGACCCTCTTAACCTGCCTTAACGAACTTGACCAGCCCTCTCCAATTTCAATTCACGCGGACACGCGACAGCCCCTCCACCGGAGATGAAATAAACGAAAGCGAAAGTCAAACTCGTGACAACGATTTGCCCTGGTCTACTGTTCTGCCCAGAACGAGTAAGCATTTGTGGCTTTGAGCACCGTTACAGGGCCAAGAAATAGGGTTTAATTCTATCAACATCTTTAAAGTTCATCCGTTAAACAAAAAAAACTCCCCCACGAGTAAAGGTTACGAAGCCAATCGGCGTGTCTGAGTGGCGCTACTCTGTCCGGTCGTAGTTTGGGGTTCGTCGCTTGCGCCATCGCTGTACGCGAAACACGCGCATTGAAGTCTTTCGTTCTTTCGCTACCTTTGGCGGACCGTTTTAACGAGGTACAAGGTTCTCGCTACAAGTAATTCCACTTACTTTGCTGTATGTTTTGCTTCTATTTTTTGTTCGACAACTAAAAGGAAGAGATAAAGCTCGTCTCGTGTCGTTTCGGAACACGCCGATTGGGTTTTTGCTTTAGACCCGGTAACCTCGGTTCAATAATAAAAAGCGACCAGTTAATCGGGCATTTAAGCACACAATAAAAAATAGGAAATCCAACCCTCCTTCATTGCGTTCGTGTCCTCTTCCGCAAATACGTACAAGTTTTGAGCCTGCTCGGGAATGGGGGAGGGCGTTTGAAATTGTCGCTTAATTACGTCCATTTTATTACGCGTGACGCGTGTACTGCGAAACGGCACGCCGTCGCATGGTGGTTGTTTGCGTACGGGCGCAAGCTTTAGCTGAAACGGATGCCCCGGACATAAACTAAGCGGAAATGTATTGAAGACAGCATTAAAAAAAAACGGGCCAGTTTAAATGTTATCATCCTTGTCTGCACATGCAGACATGGAAAAAAATCATATCAACGCACAACGCGATTGCCATCGATAGGAGCAAGATTAAGGATGGCTTAGTTCGTTAGGTTTGGATGCTGCCCTGCCGTAAAGTGTTATGCGATAATGGCTTACCGGTGGCACAATTTTGCCGACAGGTTGCCGTTTGACGGGCATTCCGTTTAAATTGCAAACAAACCGGTGTGTACGGCGTGACCCAGACTGGAGACTGGCGAGTGAGTGTTAATAAGTTCACCAGACTCATTAGTGGTTTAGTAGACGCGAAAACGGTTGCATTTACGTTTCCCGCCTTCAAATAGGGACCGTTCATAATAGCGGACTATTTAGCTGGGTGCGAAATATGTGGCTTCTTAAATTCTATAAAGTTTAATGCTCACCTCACACGCGTTTCTCTCAGAGATAGAAAAATTGGAGCTAACTTGTAGTTAAAATTCTTCACCAAGCTTTGCAAGCAACATACTAGCATTTATTCAGTTAGCAAAACAAAATGCGTACAAGAGGCCTTGCGGGCTACTCTTTTAATGGGTCTTATTCGATTCACATTTTTACCGTTCGTATGGGGCAACCTCCAGGCCGGTGTGTAGAGGAGCAATAACAACTTCATTAAACAAGCCACTTTTTATCTCTCTATTTATTTCCATTTGACCATTTGCTGATCTTCCTTTTGCACATCTAAAGCGAGCAAAAAGGAGCAATGCTCACAGAACGGTTTTGTCGTGTGCTGGATCTGCGCATACATCGCCACAGGGCTCACCCAGGATGGATGCTGTTAATCTATTTTAGTGGGTTTTTTTCTTCCTTTGCATGAGATCTTTTTCCCTGCTTGGCCACAAAACTCTTTGCACGGAATGGTAACATGTGTTTGCCATTCACAACCACGTCGGTTCTTCATTTGTCATTTGGATGATGTTTATTTAACATCCGGCCATGACGCCTAGACCCGTTGATCTGTTCTAGCTCGACTGCAGCTACAGCCTGAAAGTTTATGTTTATCTTTATGTGCTGCACTGCTTTGCTAATCTACGAAAAAAGTAGACGAGTAAGAAAGCAAGACAGAGGCGCACGAACAAGATTAAGTGTCCTGTACGGTGCGAGTTAATGGTGTTGAAAGTATTTTATTACTACTTCACTAGACCATGTCCATCGGTGAGTGGCTTATTGCCAAGGTTGTTGAAATGTGGTTTCAAAAGGAAGATTCGACGAGTGGGCTTTATGTCGATGTACAGCTCTTGGGTGAAGTAAGAAGAGCCCTTGAGCTCAAGAATGATTGCCTGTTCGGGTGGAGGGTTAAGAGCTTAGAATGTGTTCCTGTTAGGTGGGCGCTTGTGAGAAAGCAGTACAAGATGTTGCCACGTGAATTGATCAATTTTGTTCTTACTAGTAGCAATGTAGGGATTTTGCTGCTGGAAATTGCATCTAACGGTATGAAGGATGATCTGTCAAATCCGTAAATAAATTTAAAAATAAAACCTCATAGCCCATTTATCTAAATTAAGCCGATAAATAAAAAAAATATCTCGGGGCTCCAAAACCCTCTCAATTTTGATGATAGGATAAGTGCTATTAGTGATTTTTTTTTATTGAAGAAATCAGTGATGCAGCGAGTGAATGGCTTCTAACACATCGTCAATATTGTATTTGAAAGTGTGTTGGGTCCAATTTGTTTGTTTCGCCAAAATCACCAACAAGCGTACGATCGCAATTAATCTACCTCATAGTCACTCAACTACATCGGAATTCTTAATCATCTCTCTCTCTCACACACTCTCTCCTTACCTCCAAAAGGGCCTTTTATGTGCTATTTGTCCCGATGGATAATGTATCCGTCCATTGAACGGTTCCGAGAGGAATTTTATCACCTCACCATCAGCTAACGAGCCCTTTTCTTTCGAGCTTCCGTCATGGCAAAACCCATCACTAGGTCAGTCGTGTTGAGCGTAATGAGCGCACTTGTGTGTCGCAGCCGACTTGCGTAACAGGTAGAACCACCACCACCGTTCGTAACGTTCAGTAGAATAGACAAAACCTCACCAAAGCAAGCGATGTCTGACGAACGTTGGGGGCCAGCGTGAGCCGGCAGGCTGGTAAAACAAAACGCCCTGTCCCTGTTTTCTCCTTCCCCAGTTGTGAGCCGGTTTCCAGCTAAGGGATAACTGTTCCTAACGCCAGAACGGACGATAAAGTGCAAATACGTTTTCCCGGTGGTGTCCAGTTTTTTTTTTTTTGCTGGTGCTGAAAGTGTGTGAAGCAAGCGGTGAGGAAGATGTCCTCGTTTCCTGGGTGTGGACAGAAGGTGGCCGCCCGCCGTATTATAGAATCAGTCCCGCTAAAATGCTAAAAGGGCTCAAACGTGTAGGGTAGGATACGCAATTGGCAAACGGCCATACAGAGGAAGTTGCCGGTGTGCACAGGTTATGTCCACAAGCATAAGCACGCAGTTCGCAATTGCTTGCTCGCTTACATACATGCAGGCACACACACGGAGTGCGAAAATGGCGCAAATGTGTGTAATGTTGGTTTTTTTTTACTTGCTTTGCTTGGTAATGCTTTGTGTTGTGCCTAGATTGTGCCGAGTGTTTGATCGATTTGTGCTAGATTTATGCTGCTAAAAGGGTCGAACGAATGAGGATAGTTTTTGCCGCACTCTCTCCTTCCAGTGCGTTATGGAAGTATGTTTGTTGTTTGTTTAGAAGGGCAGTTCACCATACGCAAGATTGAAAGTTCTAAATATCATAAATGCATTATTTTGTGATAAATCAATCTGTTACTAAGCATGTTTTACTTAATATTTTTTTTTTGTTAAATTATAACTTTTTCTACAACATCCTGATCTTTATTTTGAAAATCCGAAAAGCTTTTTACTTTGGATTCCTGCGTTGTTGATTTCTTGTCCTGGACTTGAATTAAAACTAAGATTTAAAGGGTTGTTCGTGCGATGGTTTTATGCCATAGCGAACATCGTCATTTATAACACGAATTTTCAAAACAGTTGCGTACAGTGGCTTTGTGACTACTGTCAATTCCACCCAAGGGTAAAGAATGGTTAAGATTTCTTATGTACTTATCGGCTTTCGATCGATTAAGGTATTTTCCGATAAATTCATTTTTAACATTTAATATTGTTTTTCGAGAAAAAAGCGCATGATGGCCGGCCCCAGTCATCCAATAGTCTTCCAATGCTCGGAAAAGCACTTGTTTAAGGAAAATAAATCGGAAGTCTGATACTTTTGGTGCTCCATATCTCAATCTGTGAAGAGATTCTGACCAAGAAGGTTGTTGTTATAAAAAAGTCAATCCATATCTAAATCACTCAGAACGAGCGTTTGAGGGTACTCATGGAAAATATTATTCCAAAGGTGATCAGGTCGTCAACAGAAGCGTTATATGATGTTGCACAAGAGCGAGGTTCGTTTTAATCATACCCCAGTTTGTCAGCCATTTTCAATGTGATTAATCCACTAGGGGCAAACGGTTTTATTTTTGCAGAATGTTTCATGAATATTTTGATGATCAAAGAGTGATTTGGAGGCCAAGATGGTGAAATTATATGCAGCACGAAGGCAGACAGGACTGACTAAACAGGACAGGACTATAGTTCCTTTGAGAGTCCTTACTTTTCTGACAGCTCGTACATACAATATAGCTAAAGGTAACAAGCTTAAATCCTTGCGTGATCCCCTGCTTGATCTTGCTTGATTCTTGCTATCGTTTATAATTGGTTTCAAGGTGAAGAGATAAAGTGTGTTTCAGGATCAGTTTTTCTCAATGGTACTGAGATTTCGCTTATATTATCTGGCCTTCGCTGAACTTGATGTAAAAAAAAGATGACAACAAAAAGCAACAATATCATCCGACCTTCGTGCATAGTAATTGTCCAACATAACACGTTTTTCTAGTTAAAAAACATGATGCCCAAAATTCTATAATAAGCAGGAAGAAGATCATCTGTTCACATTCTAAGCACTGTGGTCATCTTTCGTTTGTCCACTGGTAAAAGAAGCTAGAATTAGTAAGCTAACCTGCTTACGGAAAACAATAATTCAATGTCAGGAAACATCCTGTGCGATGTTTCCTAGCATTGTGTTTCACGACTTATTGCCATTGTTGGCAGTGAATGTGTTAATGTTTAAAAATTAATTCTTACAAACACAACAGCAAGAAAAAAAAACAATAAAAGCAGCGACAAATATTGTTTGTCACGATCGAATGTAATGCCGACAGCTAGCAGAACAGTTCTTAAAACTCATGCTTGGCCATACCTGGCTACGTTTGTTAACCAAGTGAAACCAATAAGTATTTTACGCAATTACGTCATTAGCTGGCAGACCAGCGGACAATTTTGCAGCTTTCGCTGGTGCGTGCCTCGGTCCCTTGTTGCAGACTGGTCACGTCACGTAAATCAAGTCAGACATCGTTCCCACTGGACTGACCCCCAGACGCGCACGTCAAGGTTACGACCACGTAGCTGTGGTGTGATGCGTCGAAAGTAATTTAGCTTCCTCGCCTCACTTTCCAGCCAGCAGATGTCACGGTTCTCGGATGCAACTGCGTAAATGCAATTTAAAGAGCTACTAATGGGCGGCAATTCATTTCTGTTGTTGCGTCGCACCGCAGCGCTTCTCGACCGCGGCTTCAGCGTTGGGTTTATCCTTCGGAAAGAATAATCGTTTTCTCATTCATTTATTTAGTTCACGGTCACAGCCTTCGGACACCAGTGTCTGTGTGTGAAGCTAGAACGAGTGTCTGCTGTCTACGGCAACAAAAAATCTCCACCTGGTGGAATGCTTTCACTGGCGAGCGAAGGTGAACGCTTCTTGGGTTTGTATGACCACTTCGAAGCGATGCTTAAGTGTATTGCATTGCTCCGGCACAATGTTGACTTGACGTTTGCGATTTCATTCACGAGAACGTTCGAAAGATAGCTTATTTCTCTGCTTGTTGGCTTCGGTTTGCGTAGCTATTTCCACCACGCTATTATTGCGTCGGTAATCGTTATCATTATCCTGCAACATTCATCATTACAAACATCAGCGGAAATGCTGTAATCAAGCGAGTACGTGCAAATAGTTGAAAGTAATTTAAACTTTTATTGGATTGCTTTTGCAGCGGAGGTGCGTATCGTGGCAGACGTATGCCCGTGGCCTGGTGAGAGGATATAGTGGGTTCTGAAATAATGTAAGCCACTTAAAACTGGTTTCATAAAAATATCAATAATTAAGCATTATACAAGAAGTAAGAAATTAAGTATCAAATCATAAATAAATAATCTTCAGAAATCTTTAATAGAATTTAAAATTTACTGCAGAAACACAATTGATTGTGACACAAAGTTATTGCACATAATTTCTGTATTATTGCCTCACGAGATGTGCTAAAGGACAGTCCACCGCTCAAAGGATAAACCGGGCCAATTGGGTACATAAAGTGTGCTTATGAAATGTTTATGAGAATGTCCCGGAGCTAAGTACCGTGTCCTCAAGACAACCGATCATGCAATGCGAACGACGACAAAGAAGCTTTCCGGAACAATTTTTAAACCCAGTACCGTAAATTCCGATTTAATAGAAAATATTTCCTTCACGCAATGGAAAGTTGAATTTCTGCTCATTCGTTTATGCTGACGCAACTATCTCTACACAAGCAGAAATGGAATGGATCGTTCCGGAAAGAAAACCCCGATGAAAGAAAAACCAAACGGGAAAAAGCCTCACAACCGGCACCAACGATTTAAATTGCCTATATGCAAACCAATCTCTATGCCACAATGCCACATGCCGGCGGCACACTTTGTCGAGCATGCGGAGCAGTCCTTTTGCGCAGGAATGTGTGCCTGTTGTCTGCACCGCAGATAGATCCGAGGCGATGCAATTACGTCGCCACACGCTTGCATAATGCCGGTGGTGTACGTCAACCACGAGATATCCGGGCATGCAGATTTGTCCGATTCGATCACATCTTGTGGTCACCAGCATAGACAGAAGGGAACACATGGGTGGGAAAGATCGATCCGAAGGTGATCGTGATTTGATCGAAGCTTTGATCTACGCCTCGAGGTTGAGCACTGGTCTATCTGGCGGCAGCATTGGTGCGATGCATCGTCCGTGCGTTCCGAGTTGAGGTTAGAAATGTTTATTAAATGGAAATTTATTTTAAAGTAGTGCTGAGCATTCTTCGAAACAAAACATACACCCGCGCATACCGGTATGCAAATTTGCCGTAAACCGTGGTCGCATTTCCAAACGATGCAACGATCTCGTTCTCTTGCTGGGTGATCCTGCTGGGCGATCGTTTATGGCCCTGCGTACTTCGCGTACTTGATTTTGATTGATTTCCTCTATTGCGTCGGTGTATCGGAAAGCGCTCCATTTCCTTGCCCACTAACCCAGTTCTTGGCGTGGGTTCCAAAGTCTTCAGCCAAATAGGAAGGGAGTCGAAAACTGGAGTCTTGCAACTTCCGGTCGGTTTGCCCAGTTTTACCGAGACCGGGACGCGCAACCTTCGCTGGGAAGTTCTTACCCGTCCAGCGTAACGGAACGGAACAATTGCGGTTTTATTTTTAAGACTCTACCCGTCCTAGCGCCTAGTGCCCTTGGGCAAGAGGTGGTGGTTTACCCTTGTCTTAAATCCGCCCAAGAGCAGTAACCGCGAGCAATACAGCAAACGGATGGATGCAGGCTCGTGGGGAAAACAAAAGTCGGACGATGTTAATGTGGCCTCGCTGCTCAGCTTCTCTTCCCATTTTGCGATACACAATCATCATCATCATCATCATCTTCATCATCTGTGGAATGATCGATCGTACGTCCGCATGCACACCAGCACCAATGGCCCACTGAGCTGACGCACTTCATGATTACTCGCGCGCGGTCGCTTGATTTAGGAACGCTGCTGTTCTACTGTTCGTACTGTTAGCGTTGGGTTATGCACTCGGCGATTGCACTTTTAACATAATTTTACATTTTTCCAACATAATTTTCATGGCGTCGACCGACATCCCAACCGAGCCTTTTTGGCTGCCACGAGTGAAATTTAATTTAGCGTGAAAGTTCTTTCATCAACGCGCCGTTACGGATGCGTTACAGGTGACCTTTGAGTTTACGAGAAGCGACTTATGTTTTGTTGTGGCAGAAATGAAGAGATCATAAATTGTGGTGATGAGTTGGTGTGCGAGGGTGAGCCGGATTAATATTCCGGTGCCTGGAAAAGCACGTCTTTTCTGCGGCCCGAGCGCTCGGTGATTCATGCAGCGGGTGAGCGCGTTGTTGGAATGAACGTGATGGGAACCGGTGATGTATAAATGTTTGGAATTTATGTGCTCTTAGTAAGCTTATGAATATGTTTTGTTGTACTAAAAAGAAAGGAAATCGGAAAACACGATCTTCTACATTTGAATGCCTTTTTTATGTGAGGTGTTTTACTTGAAAGCTAAAAATCTTAATAGTAAGAAAAGCTTTAAAGCTCTCTAATACAAAAATGTTAAGCATGTAATACCACAGAGAACGAATCTCCAGAATGGCATTTCAATCGCACAGAGAAACAATTATTTTCATAATTAGGGCGTAACAAATTGAACAATAATTTTTGGTCATATATTTCACGCGTCCAGTCACTTGCATACACTAGCAATATTGCTACTACTACTAGAAACTTTCACCAACAAACATGTTAAAATGTTAAATAATGAAGCCAATTTGGTACGCTATTACTAGCCTTATCATGGTCAATCTGTGTAAGCAACGTAGCATCAAACGCACAGAAGCAATGTTGTGATCCTATCACAACAAAAAGAGGAACAAATACACATAGACGCGCGGCAAATGGCCGAATTGTATGCTGCTCTCGATCAGTTCAGTGCCAGCACTCGGTCAGCTGGACCGAGGGAGCCCCGTGTGCGATCATAATGTTGCGCTTGTTCGTTCGTTCGGGATGATTATTTTAATAGTGTTTCATTATGCTGCTCCAGACCCGCCCGACTGCTCTATCCGTGATCGTCAGTGACCGTGGACCGTGTGTGTGTATGATCCGCCTCAAGACAAGCAGTTGTGGTGTAGTGTACCCGTTACGCTGCGTCGAGTTTCCATCAGATCGCCCGACCAGGCAAGTGTATGTGTGCCCTGTGGTGTACGGTGGTCGAATAGCTTCCGGATCCGAAAACGGCCGAACGGGACCACGCACCAGTCACCGGGGTTGCTTTAGCTTTGGACGTGCTACTTGCCCGGATCGGCAGATACAGCGAGTGGCCGGCGACGATCGGGCACGGGTGCGTAACGGTGCTGTCAAATCGTTGCCAACGGATGTCACGCACGCTGTTCAGCGCTCTAGGCCGCCGACAGATTGCCAAGTGGATTGCAACAGTTCTCGGGCTTGAGATGGCTCTGCTTAGCACAGACCACACATTGACGGTCAATATCCTGCCAACACCCGTCACAGTAGCGAAGGAAGCAATCACACCGATGACACTCCTGGGGTGCTCCATCGCCCAAACATACCGCGCACTGGTTGGTACGTGCCCATCCGAACCAGTTCGTATGATGTAAGGCAAGACGGTCCCGAAATGGGAGCACTTTTGCGTAAGATTTGCTCGTCAATTGCAAGATTCGTTGGGAGAGTGTCTTGTTCAATGTTTGCGACTGCCGTAGGACACGATTGTACAGATAAATGGTTCGCATCTGCTCACGCCCAGGATAGAAAAAGGAACAGATCAGACGGCGCGCCCGTTGAACGTAGGCTTCCGTTGTTATCAGCAGCATTAGAAGCCCAAAAAGTCCGTAAATACTAGCGATGGTCCAACCCGATAGCTTCACAGGACGTGGAAGACACTGTTCATTCGAGGCATGGAAATCTAACTTCTCGTTTGTGCGGAATCCTTCAGCAGTATTGCGAATCAGTTCAGCTAACGCACCTTTTCCAATAACCTACAAGCAAGAACGGTCAAAGTCTTACATTCCTGTAAAAGAGATGTTCAAAAGCCCCTACAAAACGTACCGTAACATTAACACCATGGAATCCGTGCTGATGGTAATCGATTTTCGAATGCCGACGCACAATGTCCATCGTTTCGTACAGCAGTGCATCCATTAGTAGCAACACCGTTGTCGAAAGACAGTGTAAAACTACTGTCGCAAAGGATCCAACAATATGGCGCAGTTCGAGACTATTCCATGTTCCGCCCCGTGTGTCGATCAGCGCCGATCTTTGAATCGCCCGCAAAGGTAATATTGAGGAATGGTTTTCCCGAGCACGGCGAGCATCGATTTCGCGGATATGATCAGTGATGTAAAAGTTGTTGAACTTGATCACCCAAAGGTAGGCGTTATGGTACCGTACCGAACTGAAGATCACACGCAGAAAGATGAATGCAAACACTTTCCGCACTAGATACATCACCACACGGAGAAAGTGTTTCTTTTTGCCGAATTCTTTTCCCATATCTTTCGATGCATTCTTAATCGTTCTGGAGGAAAAGGGAGAGGAACATGTAAAGTGTCTTGGCACAGATTAAAAACGAATCACTTACACATATCCTGAATGGTTGCGAAGATCGGGCACATCATAGTCGATCTTGATGCCAGCCATTCCACCGGTCAGCTGCTGCTCGGTAAGCTTGAGCAGCCGATAGTTTTCCCCAAAATCTTCATCCAACACGTCCTCCATTTGACACACGGTACCAACTCCAAACAGCTCAGCCGAACTACAGGCAAAATCGATTTTCATCGGCCAACAGAGTAGCGTGTTGACGAGCGGAGGCAAACTTTCGCTACACTCGTCGTACGTACGTTCAAAGGCTGCCTTACACCGGTTGACGCCTGTCGCTAGCTGGGCTAAGCAACGCTCGTTAAGCTTCGCCACATACATCTGCTGATAGTCTTCTGCTGATTGGATTTGTGGCGCCCCTTCCTCAATTCGACCACTCCCAGAAGAAATATCCTCTTCGCTATCTTCATTTCGGCTCGCATATTCTACCTCCCGTACGATCGGTTTCACGATCGAAACAATGTCCGAAAATTCTTCCTTCAGTTCCGGCAACCGATCGCGCCCTTGGAGAAGCGCATTTTGGAATGGTTTCGTCATAAGATCCACTCTCGTAAGGGTTAAATTAAAGCCTAACTCTGCCGAGCAGGTAAGCACCCGGATCACTTCCTTTCCGTTTAGCGTCATGTTTTCGATGGGTCCAGACAGGATAAGCGTTATGGTGATGGTTTTCAACAGATTACGCCCTGCCTTGCCGAAAAATCCCACCCAGCACAGTGCACAAACACAGCGAACCTGTGTGGAAAAGTCACATCCTATTGCTAGCACGAAATGGAACGATGTGGAAGAATTTTATTTCAAATTGTATGTAAATTCTAGACGTTGCTTACCAAGAGCGATCGCTACAGCGAGACCGAAGTAGAAGAGCACTGTGTCGGGCAGGTCAAGGTTGACTAGAACAAAGCGGTAAAACAGAAAGCCCGCAAGAAGCCCGTACAAGGCCAACAGAAGTACGCGCCAGAGCAGAATATCGTTGCGCTTTTTGCCCACCAGCAGTTGATATGGTGTAGGGAAGTTTTGTTCGAACTTTGTGAAGATATTTCTTATGTACAAATTCATTTTTTTCACGCAGAAAACAATACAGCTGCATACACAAACATAACACACAAAAAAACCTGCAAAAGCTTACTCTGTTGTTCGATTTGTTTGTCGTTTTTTGTTAAAGAAACCACACTAGACTTCTTCGATGATGTTACACCCCACGCAGCTTCTTGGATGTAAATTCCAACAAACGAAATTATCACTCACCTGTGAAAAAAGAAAGAAAAGAAAACGATACCAATTAGGACAACGATACGGAAACTTCACGGCCCTTACAAACTAATGAACGCGGCCTCCTTCAATTATCTTGCTGTAAGGCACTGCAAGAATTCATACGCTTTTAATTGATTGCAATATGCGAGCTCGGCAAATGGGAATGGTGGAAGTTGTATAACATATGGCTACAATCGATAGACAATTGTGATAAGCGTGAGCGCAACCAGAAGATTCTGAAGGACAAAGGAGGGAAATAATAAACGCACGTACCGGCTAATGGTTGGCACACAAGGTTAAGGAGAGAGATTTTTCTTTCTGCGCACCCCACTTACAATGTTCGCCGTATAACTTGCTTACTCTGTTGTTAAAGCCACAGGAATCGTCTTCATTCACACCCACCTAGCGAGCAGCAGCGATGTTAGCTTCAAAGCGTAATCATTCGTCTTCGCCACACGGGGTCGGCGATTTCGCTCCAAAGAGGGAAAAGAATTCATCCATGCCGACCATAGCGAACCGAGCTTGCGGTTCTAATTACAAGATGTTATCGTCTGTAAATAATGAAAACGAAAAGAGTACGGCCGAAGCATCCACAGTGTTGGGAGAACTTCCAGAAAACGCATCGTGGCGTGACGACATGCGTCGGTCTGGTTAAGCGCTAAGAGCTCACCGTGAGCAGGGGAGCCTGCTGGTAGACCGTAGACCGGGGTAAGTTCACACTCGGCCGAAGGTGGCTGACCAGGGCCACTGTACCACAACTGTAACACGGACCGATGTCCCGTATGTATGGTAGCGTCCGTCCGTGGAAATGACCATCGCCCGACATACCGACGCTGGGGTACGCCGGTTCCCGTAGGCTGCATCTTATCGTCCATTTCCCCCTTTTGGAGGTCGCGTCATGCGGCGCAAGTAGTAAGGTTTGCTCGGCTCATAAATTTGCACACTCGTTCGGATGCGAGGATGCGTGCCCGGGTGGGTGTTAACTTACCACTCACTGCACAAGATGCCATATCGTGATGGGTTCACGCATCACGCCGCAGGTATGGGCCGAGAAAATGCATACCTCCACTCATCGAGCGATGGCGTAACGAATGGACAAACGAGTGCACAGCACAACTGACCGTGGTTCGGCATTCCGGGCTGGCATGCAACTCCCGTTCGGCAGTTGGTAAGGAACCAAGAACTCCAACACCAGCAAATCGCTCCATTATTATGCACTTTTTCTCACATTTTCACTCCATCGATTAGTGTTTGTTTTAGGAAACGGTTCGCAATCGTATCATCAAGATGTGTGATCGTGGGAAGTCAACTCGTACCAAACACCACACGTAAGGGTTAATCTTCCCATCGCGAGACCTACAGAGACACATTAATTTTCGGTCCGGAAACACTAGCTCCAGAACTGGCGGTGACCGAGACGATGGGTGGGTGCAGCAAATGAAGACATTAGTCAGTGCTGCGGCAGATGATAGATCATCCTGCCAAGCTCACATGTGGATTTGTGTCCGTGGCGCGTGGTGTATCATTGGCTGAGCGGATGGGGGAGTCTAGGAGAACTCGGCGGGTAAGCAATTATGCAATAAGAGGAGTTTTTTTTTTTGTTATGCACGATTCAGCAATTAAGTTATTCCACCACATTCGTCTCATTGCCAGGGCAAACCAGGGATAAAGAGTGTTTAGTGGAGGTGAAGATCATCCCGATTCATCTGGGCTGTTTTTTGTAGCCTTGTGATGGACTTGCCCTGAGGTCACTGACAGGATTCTACCGGTATTCGTCTGTTCACAGAAGTGGGAAAAATGCCGATCAAGTGACGGGAGTGAAGGTGATGCGCTAATGTAGGTGACGAATCATCGGTTGCCGCGTGAGCGGATCATCCCGTTATGTCATGCTGCGACCAGCGAATTTGAGGCTCATCGCAGAACTTTCTTTCGCACACAGCCAAGTAGATTAGAAAGGTATGCCTTTGACCGATTCGACACTAGGTACAATGTTTTGCAGTACGTTCTAATCCATGCTCTCTCTCTCTCTCTCTCTCTCTCTCTCTCTCTCTCTCTCTCTCTCTCCCTTGCTTGAAAAGGTGGTCTTCCAGCTGGGTGTACAATTCCTATTTCACCGGCACAAAACGTTGTCCGTGACTAACACCTGGTCAGCTATCAGAACGCATCATCGCACATGGTGGATCCTGTGTCGTGGCGGGAACAACTTTCAACGTTCCATAAAACTGCGAACATGTAGAACCCTAAAATCTAACACGGCGACGTTTTAGCATACAATGTACAGTTAGCTTTGGAGGAAAATTTATTGATACACTCCTTTCCAAACGTATGCAAAACACTAGGCAGTCTTCTTTTATTGATTCTTAATATGTGACATCGTGCTTGTGCTGAAACTAAGCTATCAGTAAACAAGATGAGCGAAAACATTGGGTCACCAAAGAGGTGAACATAAGAGGGACACGAGTTTTCTAAATGGATTTTGCAGAACGGTGGACAAAACACAAAAAAAAGCACAACTCCAATTTATGGTCTTGAGCAGATGTCCCAAACACAGATCACCCAAAAGCGATAGACAAAGAAGCATTCTTATTTTGGGATGCTTGAAACACTTCTTCAGTAGCGTGCAACGCAACGCTTCTTGGCAACATTGTAATAGTTCTACAATTTCTGCACCCACTCAGCGCATCCCTCCAGCGTGGCAAACAGCATGCTGCATGGTACGGTGAAAGATGCAGTACGAATTCCCGCACACAGTCGGATATGTCCGCTTGGCACAATCGCACACAGGATCGTGCCCACCCGCAGCATAGACAATCAGGTTTGGGGCGCGATGTAATAAACATAAATCATAAAACGCAAATACTTATTTATTGCCCGTCCTTTTTCTTTGCGGTGGCCTCAATAGTGGACCGTCGGGAGTACAGAATCGGAGGCTTTGATGCACGAGGAACGAAAGGTGAACAAAATAAAAGAACACACAACGCATAATATGGACGGCAATCAATGTTTGGAAAAGATAAATGGTTATGAAATTTGGTTTTACTAATAAGACAGGATTGGGCGAAATGGATAGAAAAGGAGAAAATGGAATCGAAGTAATCGATGCTAATATTTCATCTTAAATTAGTGAAATATATATAATATATCAACGTAGATTCATAGATTTGTTTGCAAACAAATTGCAAACAGTTGATTTTGCTATCGTTGCTATTTATCTCAGGCAGATGGCCCATTCGATCTTAGGTGATCTAATTTCAAAACTAGGTTAAAAAGGTCCTATTTCCAAAAATAAGTAAAAAGCAGGAAAAAATCGTAGATTGCACGGATATCCTTCAAAGAAATTCTAATATTTACAACCTTTACAACCATTATTATTATTTTTATTATTATTATTTTAGACTAATATTTTGTCTGCCTCATGGGCTACACAAAAATTGTCTTAATAACTAAGGATGGTGAGGGGGACAATAGGGGGATTGAAAAAATTGCACATGACACTAACGAGGATGCAAGGAAGAGGAGTCATGTAGACGAGAACGAAAATGGGGCACAGAGACATTGTAGTCGAACAGGTGGTACGCATTGTTGAAGGCCGATAGCGCTCTTAAAAAAGGTTCGTTTGAACCGTATCGCGTATTAACCGAGTACGCCCGGGATAAGGCAAAGTATAAGGAGGAAATGCCTTATCAATATGATTGTAATTTTTTTCAACACAAGCGGTGTTGACAATACGGCACTGGACCATCATAATCAATTGTAAATAAATAAATAAAATAACCGTATCGCCTATGGCGGGATGGGATGTGTAAGGGAGGTCTATCGCGTAGACGGCGGGATGAGGCATAAAGGGGGATGGCTGACAGAAGAAAAAATACATCCAGATCATTTGAGAGGAGACTTGCGATAAAGCATGATCGGAGGTGGGAGTGACGGGCTTCAATAGAGTCCAGCCCAAGAAGCCGACAGCGAACAGGATAGGATGGAGGGGTCAGTTGATAACCTGCAAGGAAGCGACGAACAGCTACTCGTGTGAATTTTCGCTGCACGTTCTCCAGCCTGGCCATTGCAGTCGAGCCTGGGGGAGACCAGACAACGGCGGCGTAGTCCAAGGTAGATCGGACCCAGCAACAAAACAAAGCTTTGAGGCATAAGGGGTCACTAATTTCTGAGGACAGTCAGTAACAATCAGACCCAAAGCTTTATTGGACTTGGCCACAACATGATCAACATGTACGTTAAAAGAGAGACTCTCGTCCAGCCACACTCCCAAGTCTTTCACCGAAGTTACTCGACCTATGGTGGTGTCATGAAGGGTGTAGTTGTGAAGGATCTTAGAAGATCTCCCAAACGAAATAACATAACATTTATCAGGACACAGATTAAGGCCATTGTTAAGGCACCACACGGAGAAGGTATTAAGGGCATCTTGAAGGAGACAACAATCAGCAGACGAACTCACAGGAAGGAAAATTTGTAGGTTGTCCCCATAAAGCAGATGGGGACCATCAGGGGGGAGGGTTTACACACAACCATTAACAAATAACAAAAATAGGAGTGGGCTAAGGATACTCCCTTGAGAAGGACCTTCAAAGGAGTCGGAAAAACAGGACTACACTTTAACTTTATACGATCTGCTTTGAAGATATGAGCCAAACCAAGACTGCAGCTGACCCACGACACCAAGCTTTGCAAGTTTGGACATCAGAAGATCAAGCGGTATGCTATCGAAGGCTGCATACGGCTAAGTTATACGGAAAAGTTCTGTTCCGTTTATGTTTTATTTGTTGCTGTGTGTGCTTCATTGTTTCATTATTTTTAATTGTTATTTAGTTTTATTTAAACTCTTTTAGCAATTATTTCTATTCTCTTACACAGGTCGTTCACCAGGTGCTCTGTTCGCAGAGTCCTTGGTGGATTCCCTCCTTCACGTTGCCTAATTATCAGTCTAGGTGTCATCTGCTTTCCTGCTCATCTGCTCATTCCGAGGTACGTTTTAATGTTTCCCCGTTATTTGATCATATTGATGCTCCGTTACTACTCTGCTCGATCCTTTTTATGTTCCCAACCGTACCCTTTGCATCCATCCTCCTCTGATCCTCTGCTCCGTGCTTTCTACTCCTTGTTTCATCTATTTGATTTCCATCTTACTCCTCCTGTTTTCCGTTCCATACTACGATCCTCTCTTACTATGAAAGCAACAAAAAAAAAATAATTTGAAAGAAAACAATCTATTGAAGCATTGCAACACTGAAAACTTTGATACACTTTAACTCTACTTAATGCTATTTATTGAGACAAATTAATAATGATTACAACTAAGAAGTGAAAATGTAGCACAAAAATGAATATTTCAAGATCTTCGTTTGATACTACAACCTCAAAAAGGTCAAACGGCCTGTTATTTAAAGCTTCTTACTTTATTTCTTGCGCTACTGAATAGTTTATCCTGCGTATAAAGAGCCAGTTGGCCGTGCGAAAATCCGATACCGCTACATTGGCTTCGGATGTGCCACACAAAATGTACTTATTCAAATTACTTTTTTTGCCGTAAAAATTATTTATTATTTCAACCGAGCACAGCCGGGATATGGTGCCCTTTCACGGCTCGGAGAAGGAAATGTCTCCTAGCTAAGATGAAAGGAGAGGCCTGGCCGCCCTATAGGAAAAAAATTGTTATTTTATCCCTAATGGACATCCTAGCAAAAGGGATAGACCGTTTTTTCTGAAAAAATCGTCAGCCAATGCCATGCCTGTGCCATGATCATTTCATGACCAGCTTTTATCATATTTTGTAAATAACTTTCAAAAATAACGACCTAATGTTAGACCTCATTGCGTTCATTCGTATACGCACGTTCCAATCGATATAATTTATGTTCTTCGATAGTCCAGTACCGGCTCTTAAATTGAATCGCCGAAACAAGTTCCTTCCCAATCGCATTTTACGTCGTAGTTGCGATCGCACAAACGATCCAATAACACTGTAAAAATCGAGTAAATAAAAAAAAAAAAAACAAACCCCATCCAGCACGGTAAACTGATCACGAATTCATTAGCATTCAATTGCTCCACAAATTGAATGCTTTGCGTTCGCAGGGGGTGCAGTATTGGGGATGCTCGATGGTTGTGTCGTGTTGTCGTAAATGGGATCATATGTTTTGTTTGCCCCGAACGGTTGCGCACGGAATCGCGATGAAAGTTGCCGCAGAGGCTCGCTACGAAAGGTATCTCACGAGAAATAAACACCACAAATGTCGCTACGATCGGTAGCATCCAGAACAGAAAGGAGAGCACATTGTTTGTACCATCATCACCTGGTTCAACAGTGGAGAAAAAAAAACGTACGGAAAACGGGATGTTATGAATTATACATGCAGACACAGCTGTTAAACGAAATCGGTCAATTTAATTGTGTTTCTATATCCCTTTGGTGACACGCGGTGGTACGATATTAGAAGACACAGTGCAAAATAACAGGCTGTTTCTTGATGTTGTCAGCCCAACGACGATCCTTCTGTTGGCTATTGGAATTACTTAATTTTATCACATTCTTGTTCGCTGCTGATTATGGTGCGCAATATTGTGTTACACAAGGTGAAACGTGTGATGATTGGGAATCGGTTGCAAAATGGAAAGCCAAATACCAACGGAGACAAGAGCATGCTATTTGCTAGACGTGTTTCTGACGAATGGCACCAAACGATACGGAACCAGACATCATAAAAATGTTACACATCAAGTGCCCGTAAGCTGATCAAAATGAGAATGTACGAGTTTATGGCATTAATAAAAGGAAACAGTGACGGCTGTTACGTTAGGTTTAAACACATATTAAAGCATACTTGCTGTGTGCTAGAATTGGAGAATTCTCCAAAGGCACAAGCTCTGTCATTTCTAGGCAAAATATAATCACAACCTTTTTGCTTTTCTCTCTCTCGCTCCGTCCCTCTCGCTGTTGCATAAATTCATTTCACGTCGCCCCGCAGAAGACCTTCAAAAGTTGTTTTACAAAATCAGATAACACAGCACGAGTTGCGTTGGATCGCTTTCCCGCGATGATGCCACAATTGGCAGCGACAGTGACACTACTGGCCATGGAATGGTAACCCGTGGGAATAAACGGTAGCTGCTGGGCTGGGAAACGGTGCAATCTAGCAAAAATCAACGCACCACCAACGATCGTACCGAGACACGATCGCCACCATCATCATATCCGCACTGCTGATGATTGAGATTTAGAAAATGAAACGTTACGAAACAGGGGCGTCCGGAGCGACCGGCACGGAATACTTTCCTGAAGCAAAAGTCGGAAAGATAATGGCCATAAATCAACTGCAACTTACCGGTGTTTTGATGGCTGTTTTTGGTTTAGATTTTTCATTTTATTTCGCACACCAAAAAGTGATTAAGATGTTGCACAACGGCACACGATAGCAGCATGAGCAATGGTGGTGAACTATGAATAGCTGTTTTACGGTAATAGCCGGCTGTTGATTAAATAATCTCCATTTTTTTAAAGGGTGGGATTTTATTTTAATTAATGCTAAAACCCCCATCTCTTCCAGATCGATGGGTTTGAAAGTAATGTTTATTGGATGGGGCAGGTAAAATTAGCTTTCCCACTCATCGATCACTGGTTGTAATGCTTAATAAGCGGACCAAAAGCAAGATACAATGTAAGCAAAGGGAATCGATCATCAGAATCACGAAAGTCGTGCCTGCAATCGAAGCCGGATTCATTAAATGATCGTACGATTTGTGCAACAAGTAGGTGAAAGGATCAGTGCGCACTGTCTGCGCGAAACTCCTTACTGTTCGATATTGTTCCAGCAATAAGGCATTGTTCCTGAGCTTTGCGGAGAGAAGGAACGATCCGATACCCGGTGGTAGTTACATCACAACGAACATTGTACTAACGAAACATGAAACCTGCTGCAAGGAGCACGGTATCGATCGTACCGTATCCCGGTGACCTAAATACCACCCAGAAATTTTAACCTAATGTAGCGATAAACAGACGAACGCCCCTATTAGTGAACGGCAACGGGTTCTCCATGTTCGTCGTTCGGCAGGGTACAAGAAGCGCTTAGAGTCGGGGAAATGTTGGGGAGATTGTAATTAATTCATTCTTTTCCCATAAAAACAACCACCTCGAAGAAGTTGGTCAACTCGATGCTACACTGTCGCGGCTCGAACGGGGACACAGCACCAAGAAGAAAAAGCCGCAATTGAAGACGGCATGCCCGGGTCGAAGATGTGTATATTTAGGCGCAACCGGCGTCGTCTAATTGGAAACAATAGACACACTGCAGCCGTGGAGTTTGGCCCCCTTTGCCACCGTTCTCTGCAAACGGTTGGCGCTTCTGGACACACCGTCCAGTTCCCAGTTGGTGGATGATTAAATGCGTCTTTGGCGATGTCTTGTACGTTTGCCTTGTACGGGTATTGAATTTCTGGTATCCCACCGCAAACCAGACATCAGCCATCGGTGGACGCATCCAACGTTTAGTAAGAGACAAACCACCGACCACCATGGGGAGATGCCGGATGAGTGGGTTTTGCGGGACAGGGTGACAGGAATGGTTCGGGAAAACTCATCTCCGTTGGGGATTCGCTGGGAAGCGACCACTTTCCACCGATGCTGTTACTACTGCTCATTACTACCGATTCGGGTCTCATTTTTTTTTCTTCTTCGCTCTCCAATCTAACAGACGGTTTGTGACGTTTTGTGGCGATCGCGACAACCTTTCGGATTGTAAATGTTCCGGCAAGCCCGGCACACCAACCCCTTTCTCACTTTCTCAGGCAGACATTAGTGTCAAGTTCCGTGTAATGGAGTATTGGGATGATTGAAACAGAACCATCGGTTGTGGTGCGTTGGTATGGATAGGAATTCCGGAGAGTTTTGTCGCTTCTTGTCTAGGGTGCGGGTCAGGGCGTTGTTAACGCGGCATCCATTTGTTGCTGACCAACCTTTGGTACCGTTCAGTGTCTTATGAGTTCTATCTTAAAGCCTCTGTTTTCTTTTTTACTTCTTTACTTAAAAGTTAAATAAGGGAGATGCTTTTCGATCTTTTCGTTTCGTCAAGCTGTAGTTTTAAAAGAATGGTTTTAATGCTCAAGAGATAACTGAAACCACGGCGGTGCTAATGGAAAGTTGGACAAATTGTTCGACTGGTCCGTGCCCAACATTGTGCGTGGCTTCTAATCAGGCTTCCAAACAAACCGGCGGTACGAATTAGAAGATTAAAGCTGCGTTCGGTTGGCGCAATTAGAAGGTTTATTGTTTACTTCAACCTTCAAATCGACCAGGCATTGACAGGTTTACGGTGCTTTGACAGACGAGAGATGACGGTCGTGGGCTTTTAGATAGAAAGGGACCAAAAGAATCATTTAATTGTTCATTCATGCTCCAAAGCGGACAGATGGAGCCAAGTTGTTTTGATATGCCATACGTTAATGATGCTTTGTCTGAGATTGAGGATCAATAAAACCCGCCCGGGTACTGTTAAAGCATAAGTTCAACTGCATACTTTCTACCCGACTGTTCAATTCAGCTGCTCGAAGGAGTTCTCTTCTTCTCTGCACAGGTCTTTGGAATTAGAAGGGTACAGGAATTCGGTCTTATTGCTGATGTCCGTTTCTAATCAATAAATAGATTCACTGGTGAGCAGACTCGGCTTCCTCGAAGCTGCTCAGAACAATAGGTAGCTCCCGAAATAGAAAAGGGGAAAAAACAACACAGGAGCGTTCTAAAGTAATTATTGCACCTTTCGTGATCAGATGCCGTGGCAATACCAGGCGTGATCGAGAAGGAATAAACAGAGAACCAAGGAGAAAAAAAATACTACACCTATTTCGTTCCGCTTTCGGTTGTTTGGTGTTGTTTCCGAGGCTTCAGACAGTGTTAAGAGAAACTGACAGTAAAATATTAAGAATCAATTTAACAGTTCTACCGTGACTGGCGTACGCCGTAACCCATTGCCTTGTAAGCCGGATGAGGCTCATTAGCGTACGAAACGAAAGGAGAAAGAACTCTTCAGCGCGACTGTTACGTTCTGCCATTGTTCTGTCAGTCGCCTAGATTGAAACAGGTGCGGGAAAGCATTTTGTTGGAAATAAATCTTGTCTCGGTTTGGTTTAATCACATACGCCAGATAGGGGTTCATCGCAGACGCACGCGTGATGGATTATGATTGTTTCAGTTTAAATTAAAAGCAACACACACACTTGCACATCCCATTCCCTATCGTACGTAATAGCGATCGATTAGTAATGGGGCTCATTAGCACCCCGGATTTTAGGATGAGGGGAGAGGTTACATTAACGGGGGAAATTCGAAGGCATGGAAAGCGTGAGGATTCTAACGGTGCAACAGACGAATTGCCCCGTCATGTTGATATGATTTGATTAAATTACTGCCAACAATAAAAATACATAATCGATCGCATGTGTAAAAAAGGAGGGTGAGCTACGGTCGCTGACGTTACTGCTTCAAACAGCGCACAAGGTGGCACACCACCCAGTGGGGGCATTTATGATGCTTCTGGCGGATGTGGAGTAGTTCTGTGGAGATACAAAACATTGTACAGTTATACAAGCACGTTCGATCGGGTGCGATTTGATTGCTCAATTTTGGGTGGAAAATTCATCCATTGCACCCGCTATCGCATTCTTTAGCACAGTTCTTTCACCTGGCTTAGTTTGTGTTTGTTGAAGGATTTTGTTCCTCTAGAAGACTATTTCAATATGAATTTGCTTGGATATGAATTTCACATTCGTTGCATTTCATTTTAACACCAATCGAGCATATACTTTTCAAAGCCATGAGAAATCCCAAAAAGGATAAAGTCATTCTTTATAATAATAATAATGTCTTGTGCTTCTATAGTGTTTTTTTTAATTTCATCCTCTTTGCTTGATTTAGCATAATACCAAAAAACTCATTTGTAACTTCTGTGGTTCTGCACATAATGACCACGGACGCATCCACCAGAACATAAGATCGTTTTAATAGCCATTGCCAATAATCTGCACAAACCCCATCTGTTTGGCCGGCAAAAGCGTACGCTCGTTTTGCGGTAGATATTCATTTCTTTGCCAATCCACATTCGTACTATTTAAGAACAGCCATACCACACATTGCCTATCAGCGAAAACGGGACCGGGTGCCTCGGGAAAGTAATTCAATAAGTCGGAAAGACAAACCTTCTTCTCACCGATGCGCGTTGAACCGTTCTGCGGTGATGTAGTGAAGCCTATTGACTACTGCTGGCAGGCGGAACAAAACGAGCAACAAACCACCAGTAGCGAGATTGACAGCATCGAAGACAAACCGGTCCTATGTGTGGACATTTGCTAAAGTCTCTTCTTCTGCTTTCAATCGGCATAATCAACCCAGTCTTAGCAGTATTGGACATTAGCCGTGTGTCGTTCCGTTGCTGAGCTTCCGTTCATTCCCGAAGGGAAGAGCAACTGTTCCAAAGCAGTCCGTGCGTATTAAGTGGTTTGACAAGAATGGTGGAGCGATAAGAACGCAACGTTCCATTGGGTTCCATTTAGGCGATGCGGTATCTAATGAAGATTGCACCGGCCTGGTGGTTGACGGTGTTTTCTACGATTCCGTAATGCAATAACGATGTTATGGAATTGGGCTCAATTTCTTGGTCTGAGCATACGGGACAGATGATGTGCCCAGCGGTGACGTTTGTCGAGTGGATAGCTTAATTTGTGTGTGTATGTGTGTGCTCCCATTTTTGAGCCTTTTTACCATTTAATTGACGATAACGATCACACGATAAGAGCGTAGCGTACGCATACGATTACCGTGAAAAAAAGAAGGGTTTTCGTGGAAAAGGTTGGTTGCATTCGGTGATGCTCTTAATTGAGCCGCAAGGGTGATCGCTTTTTAACTATAGAGCCCGTTCGGTACTGAACGCCAACGCGAGGCCGTCATTAAAATGGGTGACTTTGAAGTAATGTGCTTGGGGTGTACGAGCGAGTGAACGATGGTAGCTTTGCTGGTTCGGACTTTTTTGAAAGCGTTGGAAGAAACACTATAAATCACACGACACGACTCGTCATCGTGATCAGCAAGAGCTGACGGGAAATTTGCATACCATTACAAACCCTGCGAAGGACCGTGCAATGTAGAACCCATTCCCACAAACCGGGTGGATTGAATTGTAGATGCCTCAATTCAAACGACACCGACAATGGAATGACCCTGGCGACCAATTGCATTATAAATCTTACCTTCTAGCCTTCAGTTTTTCTTCTCTCGCTCCCACTCTACTATGCCAAATGTTAGGGAAATTCGCGCTTCTTAGAGTGTGCCAAAATTTGTGCTAGATTTCGGCAGACGCTGACACCGAAAGCTACCACCATCATTACAGCCGAAGAAAAAGAGTTGGGCGGAAAATTTCTAATCTTCATCCGCTACCATCACCTTTCCACTCCACCTGTCGATCAATGGATGCTGCTCCCGGAATAGTAGAAGATGCCCCAGACGATCACTAAAATTGCTTCCTCAAAAAAAAACCTTTCTTTCTCCAGTTTGCAGCAAAATAGGGAGGTGAAAAAATCACCCACAACCAAAGGAAAGCGAACTGGTTTCAATTTGAGAAGAAAATCCTCTCCCCCCCACCCCCACTATTCCAGTGAGTCCACAAAATGGACCAAAAAAGTGCCGAAAATCGAGCAAACGCGCGTTGGCGCTTTAATTGAATCAAAATTATAGAGCGCACCACTTTACCACCCGGTGGCAGTGGCTGCCGGCACGCGTGTACGATGACTATTTGGAGCACTTTACGGTTTTCACGGAATGAATTTTCACACCAATGTGCTTCGGGGTACGCTCGCTCGGTGACTGCTTCTTCGCTGCTGCTGCTAGATTTGTTTTGAGAGCATATTGTGCCGGTTACCACACTTTTTCCCCCCCACATAAAAAAAACTGCCCGCCAAAATCTCGTTCCAAAACGTTGACTTACTGGGAGCGATGGAGGCTGTTTCAACTATCCCTGAAGCGGCCCTGTGTGTTTGTGTGTTACTTTTTCTGTACCTCGTTTGAGTTTCGGTTTATTGGCCAAGGTTATGCGAGCTGTTTACGGAAGGTCTCTTTGTCTTGCTTACTTTCTTTGGCTTCCTTCTTCAAAAGGGAACGATGACAATGATTGCAATTGCCATGCTCGGTACCTTTTTACGCTAGTTTCGGTTGTTGTTTATTTTTACTTTTTGCTGCTGTTTTGTCTCTCTTGTTTTTAATGTTTTAATTTTGATGATCGTATGAGTAGTTGGATGATCTTGTGTGGAATTTTTACTTATTTTTTCCATAGTTTTAAATGGAATTAAATGCTGAATGCTTTACATTGCATTACAAACTGGATTTAAATACCTTAATATTATTTTATGTTTTTAATATATTTTTTTTATTCTTAAGCGTTACTAATTATATGTTTCCTACGCAATTTTTTCCTTCTTCTGGTTTCTTTTCTTTCGACATAGGTTATTTACTTCTATTTTGCACTAATTACACCAGTAGCAAAGCTTTGACTGCCTCTTTAAAGTTGATTTGACGAACTATTTCTCATTTTTGCTTCTACTAACTCATGTCTATGGTGAGTTGTTCCTTCATAGTTTTCCATTTCACATTACTGTTATCGTTGCTTCTTGTATTTTTTTCGTTTTATTTATTTACTCTTTTCTTTAGCTCTACGACTCCGCGAGATTTTCGACTATCGATATTGGCTTGCCTTGTCTTTATTTTACCCGGTGTTGGATAATCAGTGCGTCCGGTTATGGAATTTGATTTTCGGTCTTTCCTTATGTGTATTAACGAGGGTATCAGTCCATCCCATTTTTAAATTTATAATTTACCTGTATCTTTTAGTATAAACGTGTATTTACCATTGTTGTTATTCATTTCTAGCTAGTTATTTTATCTTTTTCAATGCACTAGTTTAGAGTTTTTAATATTTAAGATCGTTTTAGTCAAAAAATAATTAATTTTTTAACTCTTTTGCATTGTTTTGTTGACCATTTTTTAAAATATGAGTTAACAATAGATTTATTGATTTTATTAGCTTTATGTGTTCAAAACGTACTTTATACTAATTTGTTCTAATTTGTTTGCTTTTCCCTGTTATGCACTTTTCATTTTCTTTGAATTTTGCATCGATCAGTTTTACCCAATACAGAGTACAAAATAGGCCACAATTCCGAGCACAGATAGAAATAAAAACAGACGGCACACGTTGCAGCTCGTTATAGCGCTAGCAGAACTAATTGATTTTCCCTTCCCGATCGCAGAAGCCAAACAGATCACATTAATTGGAACATGAAGCACGGTGCACACATGCGGCATTGAGTACACCCAGGATGTGCGTATTATTCCGGCAGGAACTAGCTGGCTGCTGTTTTTTTTTTCTTTTTGCCTTCCGGAATCCAATCAACAACGGATCGACCGGAAGTGTGGGCGATCAATTTTCGCGAATAGCGCATTTTTGTTATGGCAATAGTTCCGAAAAACTGTTAACTTTTTTAACATTGCGCTAGGTGTAAGCGGGCATGGGTGAACGAAAAACGTACACGTCTTGTTGAAATTTTTGTCCTCATTTTTTTGCAGATGGTTTGCGTAACTAAACGGTATTCTATTAAGCGTAAACCCGGCTAGGTTTAATTAGAAGGTATTTCCCTGTGGAAGTGCTTAAGTGATTGCAATTAGATATTAGAAGCAGTTAACCTGATTTCGATCAGAAGATCGATAAAATATTTTAAATAAATTAATTTAAGCTTAGCTGATCTGATAGGAAGAGACATCATGTAGTCTTAATAATAATGCTATTCCAATCATTATATTTATTAGCAACCAAGAGCAAGAGTAAGGAATAAATCCTTCGGTATTAATTACATTAAAATCGACCAATCAGCAAATAAATGTAAATTAAGGATGGTACAGCTAGCAGAGATTGCAGCCCACCGATAAAGGTGACTTCAATTAAGCATGTTTTAATAGTACACCTGCCACACAAGATCACGATAATCCGCCCATTTGGCGGGGATCCAGTTTGGATTCCTAATTAGGAAATGAGTCAAAGAAGCTATGCTACCCCCTTTACAGCGAGCGTAATCTTAGCATAAGCTCAAGCGATCAATAGACTTGAACCCGCGTCAGGCATCTTCCACCAGGCAGCGGACGCGAAACCAGTTACAATCTACACCAGTTGTGCCCTGTGACATCAGGTTGACTTTGCAAGATAGGGTCGCCCGTCCTTCGGTGGGCAATCGAATCGGCATCGATCGAACACCAAGGGAATACGCGAATTCTTTCCACCCGTTGGTCGGACGAGTCATTCCGGTAGAAAACTTTGTAACTGCACACGGTCGTAGACATGGCGTACGACGTGCCACCGAATAACCCGGCCCGGGAAGATTGCAGACAGGCAAACGTGCCAACATTGGCATTAATTTATTCGCATCGTAATCGTTGTGCACTGTGCAGAGAATGTTAGTGCAATGTACGGTGAGTGAGAAAATCAAAATGTTAAACTAATATGTGTAGCCAATGGGCCAACCCTTTTGCTTTGAATCATCCCTCTTAACACTCTTGCTGCTGTAGGACGCGAGGAGCGTAGTTGATTTATTCCTACGTACGTTGTGTCGTACGAATGTGCGTGTTTTATTTATATCACGTTGTTGCTGGCAAAGGAACTTGTTTCTTAAAACTGGCTGGTGAGCTTTAGTAGTAGGCGATAACAGCATTATTTTACATTTCCGGTTTTGACCGTGGTCCTTGGCTGGGAGTGGATGTCGTAATGGATTTATATTCTTCGAAGTGATAGAAGAAAGAGTTATTGACCAAACGAATGCTTTATTACCAGCGTGAGATTTGTTTTTTGCTTCTTTCTTCTCAAAACCTTCAAGATCCACCACCATCTAAAGGAATTTGCAAAACATAAGGTAACGTTTGTAGCCTAAGATGTGCATGGGCTGATGAACTTTCTAAACATTGATGATGATCGCTCGATCGACGATCTGACGCCGATGTGATGATGTTAGAGATGTTGATGATCGAATGCTCGAATGTCAGCAACATTATGCGGATGGTGGCGATAATCTCACAGCCGTCAATTTAGACGATTTGATGCTACGATCACGCGAAGTTTGATCCGGGTGTGATACTAGAAGGAGTAGGCCTAATTTGCAGACACTGACACTATTCACGATCGTTCCTGAGTTTGTGCAAAAGAGCAAAGTATGTTGGCCGGTCTAGCTTCCTGGTTTTCGCTGAAAGTACTTCGACATTAAACCCTGCCCGGCTGTAAACGATCGATCGACCGATGTAGAACATTTTTAATCGCAAAATCACTTCAAACGCTGCCAATTTCCGTACAGAACCTTCTGCTGATAATTTACACATCTTCACTGTACAACAAGCGCTCGATCATTCAGCGGACAGATGCGCCGGTATCGGAAATGCTTCAGTGGCCGCGCAGTAAGTACATTACTTACATTTGGCTTTATTTATGCGAGCGTTCCACGCGTTTCATGGAGCGAGGTGAGGTGCGAGGTAGTCGGACAGGAACGTCTTGCATCGTACATCGTACCCTGTCTGAAGGCGATAAATCGTAATGATCATGAGGCGATACTGATGTCCATCATTATTCAACGCGATCGCGCTGTGAAGTTGCAGAACGGTGCATCAGTTACAGCAGGAGCGGCGTGTATCGACACCGGGACCGGTATTGCTTCCCGCGGTAGTTACACTGCTGTATAGTGTTAAGAATGAGCAGTGCTTGTATTTATGATCTTGTTCTCCGACTTGGGAAAACAACATAATAGAATATTGATTTTTGTACTTGCGCTCACACGTTTCATAAATTTTTCTAATTTATTTTTATTTGCTCAACAAAACAACAATTTTATAGGAAATTTCATTGCAAAATTGTACTATCTCACTCTACAGCTCACAAACATCGAGACCCACCCGAGTGAGGATGGATACACTAATGTGTCTCGTCATCGACTTCATCGACGCCTTCCCAGACATCTTAGCACATCTTGCAGAAGATTGCCTCCCGGGCGCTATGCTTATCAGATTCAGTTCGGACCACTACACAACAACCCTTCCCATAAGGTACTACGCTAATCATGGCCGACGCCTATGGGATCGTAGATTCCCATGAGATGGCAAATTTACCATCAACTTGGGCCTTTGGCTGGCGGACCTTCCGTGCAGCATGGGAATCGACTGTGGCTGGATTGCATTATGAAACCAAACCGACAACACTGCATTGAATTGTTATGCGCGATAATTGCAGTCCATTGCCGGAGTGTGGATCGTAGCACGCAGTTTGTGGATGAGCTTGCAGTGTGTGCAGTGTTTCGTTTTGGACCATGGTTTGTCTGTACTAAGTCCGCGTTTTGTAATCGTCGTACAATCCGGTCGATTTCTTGTGCCGCCGTGTTGCATAGACGATTCACATGGATTGAATTGAATAGAGTAAAAGATGATATGAATAAAGTATTGTATATAAATCATGTGCTGCTATGTGTCCAAACGCCTGGCGAGGGTTATAATTCCATTTTCCATGCATTTAAGCATCAACTTTTAAAAGCATTTTTCTGCAAAAAATGCTTTTAAAGCATTAAAATAATAATGCTTTAAAGCAGCAAAAATAATTTAATAAAAGTTAATAAATTTAGATAGCAATTCGGCCTGGCCGTCCCTTATGAATAAAAAAAAAATAAAATTTAGATAAAACAAAGACACTCTGGCAGCAATGATTCATCTGTTAACTCTTTCATGGTTTATAAACTTGCATTCACAGTCAGCTTCGAATGGCGACAGATTTGTGTAAGCTTGGAACGGGACAGGGCACACTTATAAGGAAGCTTGCCATTGACACCTTCGGCCCGTTCGGCCCGGCTCTGTTCCTACGCGACATCGTCCAAGAAACGTTCAACCGTGCCAACTCTCGGTACAGCTATGCATGGACCGGCAAGGCCACTTAGCTTGTCTCGGGCGAAACGCATCGAAGGTAATGACAGCCGCACAACATCCTACTCTACCCCCGGGGTTTATCAACTGCTTGGCGTTCTAGCCGCGTGTAGGAGAGCTCATCTCCGTATATCCGTCACAAAAGTCAAAAGGGCGGTTGAAAATGAATTGCTTCTGACAAGCCCACGTCGTAACGCTCCAGTAGGTCCCGACGTAGACATCTCGCTCCCTCCTCCCACGGATTGGTGCATTAATCGTAGCCACATTATCCGGTTAATATGGAGAAGCTTTAGTCGCCGAGATTTGTGGCAAGAGTTTGCACAAAGAAGGAATGCTGTCAGTATTGATTATACTCATCCCAGGAAGAAGTTCTTGTTTGGTGTCGAACCATCTTTAGCAAAGCTTGACGGACAAAGAAACCAGCGAGAGGAAAGAGTTGAATTTCGCTACACACCAAACCTAGGGTGGGAAGGCAGGCTGGAGAACTTTATTTCTTTCTTTTTTAGCTCACCGGTATGGATTGAAGGTCACACTTATTTGGAATCCAGTTGCCCAGGAATGCAGTTACAAATGGCGCCTAGTGGGTTGTTGCATTCCGGTGGGCTGTATTTTATTTCCTTCTGAGTTCCTCATTTTTGTGGAGCTTCTAAAGCTAGTCACCTGAAAGACAACCCATACCCATGTCTGGTTGACAAATTGAAATGGTTATTAAGTTAGGCGCCAAATGGTTCCCATTTCCCATGATCATGTTTCCCATTGGTCTCTCTCTCTCTCCTCCTCTATCTTCAGGGGAGTTTCATGTTAACATCGCTGACCCTTTATGCTGAATTCTTTCAGGGCGCATGATCTGTCCTGGTGGCTATGGGTCACGCTGACCATAAAACGTGCACACAACCGTGACTTCGTCCGTGATCAACTCCGCATTCGATGACAAACTAATCCTGGCTGGAGGCTGTCATCACTTCGATCGTTTTCCAACTCACACACAAAGGCACACTTTTAGAAGCTGGAATTTAAGCGACAGCTTATAACCGTCATGCTGATGTTCTCTTTTATCCCTACCATTAGGTATCCCAACACCATTTGCACCCCCTCCGGGCCGTAAGTTTGTTGTCAGACCGCACCATCTTCGTGTGTAGTTGGAGAAAGTTTTGCATGAGACCTAATCCTCCGCACAAGAACCATACGCTTGCAGAAAAGACATTTCAACACTCTTCACCGACACCCTTTGATTGTGGCCCGTTTTTTTTTGTGTTGTCATTCGATACCAAACAAAACCGCTCGGAACAGTACAGAATAATTGGTGCCGCTAGCGGGTACGTTCGCGCAACAGAGAAATGAGTCAGCCAAAGCCATTCAAATTGCTCATTAGTAGCTTTTGGGGGGTTTGTTCGAAGGGAGAAGAAACGAGCAACAGATCACATCTTAGAGTATGAGTTGAGACTAGAAAAAAAAACATCGCATACACGCATACACACACACGCCCATGAAAAGGAAGAGCCTAAGGCAGATTGTGAAAGAAAGAGTCTTTCCGTGCTGTGCTGTGGATGCTGCCCCGGGCTGCAGTGAAAGTAGTGCAGGAAATGAGGGAAGCCCACGGTGCATGAGGAAGTGCTAGCGAAAGTGAGTTATACGAAACCGTGCTGGGGTTTGTGTCCATTGGCGATAGAAAAATGACAGAAGCCGTAGGAAACTTTACCGGCAGATTAGATTTCGTACCGGGTTGGGTTTTGTATCGGTTGAAAACTTTCATTGATGACATCCGTTGTGGGAATGTAACAAACAAAACTGTATTGTCAAAGTGTATTTTCAATGCTTGCAATATTTTTAATGCTTAGAAACCGTTTCAATCTCAAAAGAAGTAAAAATATCCGTTTAATTTTCATATGAGAAATAAAAGACTACAACGGCTGAACAAGCGAGGAACCTTTTTTTAATTTGTGCCTGTAAAATATTTTATTTTATTTTTCAACACCTCAAAGTGATTTCGGTATCTCAAAAATTACCAAAATTTTATATAAAATTTTGTAATAAATTATATTGGTCGATTGAAGTATAAAAAAAGCATTAGATCGTTTAAAAATGCCACCAAAAATCATTTTGTTGTATACTTTAAGTGGATTTTCAATCATCTTAAATAAAACAAAGATGTTTCCAGAACCAAGGTCCGTTTCCTACGTGACATAAATTGCGGGGAAAATTCTAGTTAAGTACTCAGTTCGAGTGATTATTCCCATACCAAGGTTGGCTTTTTAACAACCAGTTCTGTTTCCGTTCCCCTCTTGATGGGGGTTACGGTTAAAAAAATTGCGTGAAAATGACACTTCAGTAGGAATTGTTACTACTTAATGTTAAAGGACGCATTGTCATATGATTTTCACACTCTCTACTCCATACTATCAATAAGCTATCATCTAGCAAGGGATAATCGGCTTCAACCAGAAACAGGTGTGTCCATCTGCAGAAAGTACCGGATGATAGTTGTAAACATCGTCTTTAAATACCATGGTGTTTGTCTAGAGAGAAGAGAACTTTCTGTAGATGATCTAGCAATGGAAGGATTATAATTTACAAAACATACTACACAATCGTGTCATTGTCGTTGATGACAGCGTCACAATCGACAGGGACGTTACGAGCTCCCGGAACTATAATTACGCACACCGTCCGGCTCGTGATGAGTAGGTTGAATGCATTTTAGCAAGGAAAGAAGAAAAAATCCTATTCCCAAGCATCATCTCGCTCACCTTCTCAAACTTTGCACGCTGTTCAACGACGACCAGTACAGAAGCGAATGAGAATTTCGCTTTTACTCCACCTGTACGATCGTCGCATACGTGTCCAAGCACGTAGAAGGAGCAAAAAATGCACAAAGGCACATACATACAGTTGGGAACCACTCCCAACTGTGCGGTGCATAGTATATGGCCTTTACATTTGCAGCAATTTTGTTTCCAAGAAAGAAGCGAGTGAAAAAATATATCTCACGACCATCAGAAAGAATGTTCTTCATCGGCTAATGGATGCGAAGGTATGGCATCATCGTATGAGCATGGCGTGGTGCAACGCGAAAGAATGAGAAAAAAAGGCTGCGTTCCCCAAACGGACCAAACGCGGTACCGAAAAGGAAGCGATAATGCGCCAGAGCCTGTATAAATCATGCCTGCCATATTTCCGCTCCGGACGGTACGATACGATACGTGACGATGGTTATGCATCCGGCGATGACCACAGCGGCGGTACGGTGATGACGGCTCGACGCACCGCCGTAGATGGTCACCCTCGGGACGCACCGGTGTGGTACGGATGACTAGAAGCCATAAATCAACGCCGGCTGATGATGCACCGTGCAAATGTCTGACCGAGGCTTACGAATCGGAAGGACCGGACTGCTGTGGAGACTGGTATGCCGGTGGTTTACGGTTCTTCGCATCGCATTGGACTGGGTTGGGGAATTTGTGACAAATATGCAGGGAAAACACTTTCCAACAGCGTTTGAGAGCGCATTTTTTCCAGCATCAAATGGGAGGTTAGAAAAGGGGACAAAACAGGAAACTCGATCATAATGAAATGGATTGTTTTGTTTGAAAAGTTTTGTTGAAACTAACATTTTATATTTTATATTTTCCAAATTAAAAGAAAGAATTGTCAATTATGAAATCACGAGGATCAGGTTAAGGTTTATAAGGTTTTTTTACCAGTTTTTTTTAATTTGTAAATAGTTTTCCAAGTGAAAAAGCTTATGAGATTACTTAAAATGTGACTGCTCAGGTTTATCTACTTTTTATTTATTTCATCTTGAGCAGTGTTCAAAAACTGAGAAAAATTCTAGTCGTTCCTTTGAATAACAAATAGCTTAATATTATTTATTTTAGACTGTAAACATATTTTACAATAAAATGAAATAGATAGTTCGTTGTCTGTACATCAAATTTAACGCAAGGAAGAAATTTTTTGTCCAACCTTAGCAAATTTGCACACCAACCGGTATTCCCATTCCACGGCAAGCCCACCAACAACACCGATGAGGCAATCCCAAGGCAAAGAGAAATCGCAGCAAACAGCTAAACAAACCGATAGACCATCCGGCGTGAAGATATCGAGTAGTTTTCGGTTCCGGGACGGCATGCATTTCCGCCCGATGATGTCACAGGCAATGTCATCGTCGCTCGCCCCAGTCATCAAATAAGTTTTTATGTGTGTATGACCATGTGTATGTACACAATTGACACTTAGCAACGAATGTGAAACGCAACGAACTGGACACGCATCAGAACTTGCCCGTCCGCAGGTTTGGGCGCTGGTGTTTGTGAGTGCAATTTTTATCGATGCTTTCGACCTCCAGCGGCACGAGCGTGCCACCGAAGTGGATGACGCCATCATCTCCGCCGAGCTTTATTTAATCTCCGCCAGACACTTTCCACTACCAACCACCACGAAGCAAAGGTTGGCCTGGCGCGCGAATGTTTGTCGCGCAAAGCAGTTTCTTCACTGTACAGCACAGAGCACACGAACCGGTTCAGCCGGGGTTTTGGTACAGCAGGCTTCGAAAGGCGAGTGCGGGATAAACTGCGCCGCCGTGTAGACGGGACACCGAATTTCATTCACGGACAAACGACTCCCCGTACATGGACGTGACGTTTGCGATGTTGTCTTGCGTGGCGCAATGAGTCAATATTTATAGGCCCAACCACACAGTTTTAACGAATAACAGCTCTCCGGTTGGTTGGTGGCTGGTGTGAGGTGTGGGGGGTTGCCTGTGTATGAGCTAGTTTCCTTTTTCGGTTAGATTATGGTAATGAGACAATCGGCGAGCAGAATGGAGACCTAAGCACTGGCGGATTCTAACAGCTGGTGACAAATTGTTAAACTCTAAGTCTGTCCGTTAGGCTGGAGAGTGGAACAATTGGTCGATAAAATGTGAACTCCATGTAGCAACTTGAGGCAAGGCATTTAACAGCCGCTTTATATTGGGAAAGATCATTTCAACCGTGAGCAACATTCGTGAGAGAAAATCTGCACTAACGTGTACTGTACTGTTTCCAAACAATGGTGTTGTCCTCGACCTTTACGAGCGCCCAAAAATCTTAACATTCACTCAACACGCAACCGTGGCCCATACTTTGGCAACTCCTACGCCCGCGCCACGAAGGTTGACTAGTCGGCGAGCGAGACATTTTTGTTTTGTGCAAAACCACTTACCTTTCGCTTCACAGCTGGCCACGGTCAGCGCTATGCTGGCTAGCGCGTACAACAGCTTCAGCTTCATCATCACGAAACGTTGTGTTCGGTAGTTTCTGTACCCACACTGTGCGTCACTTAGCGTACGGATCACCAGTCTCGGGAGCGTCGTTTCGTTGCAAAAATTTGGGCTTTGGGCACAATTGAATGCACGGCACACTGACACAACAGGGCACACTGGGTTCACTCGAATACGGCCACCTACAACACCACACCACAACACAATCTACCCCCAACGAATGCGCACTCACAACGGAACACACTGCCAATACTCGATCGAACGATTTCGATGCTCGCGCTAAAAGTGACGAACCCTTTTGGATGGAGCGGGCACGGCTAAACTAGGCAGGGCAGGCTTTGAGTTATGCAACGGCACGGCTTTGAGACACTGGGCACTATTTTAAACGGCCGTTAACGTAAAATGCATCACCCCACAGCCACACTGGGAGGCGCAGCGTGTCGTCGTGATGCGACGGATACGGGGAAGTTAGGCAAGGGCCAGCAGACGGCGCTGCCTTTAGGGTGGCAATTTTTACGTTTTGCTTATTTCACGCTCACGCTCACTACACTTATTTGTTGGGCAGAATGAGTGGCTGGAAAATAGAGGAAATTTTTTAAGCTACATGCTAAGGAAGGTGGCGGGATTATGTGATCGGTGTTATGAATTGATTTGCATGTTCCTCGTTATTGAAGGCTGGCGGTTACTTCCTTTGGAATGAATTTGTAATTTTTTGTAACTACTTCCACAGCGTTTTGACTTTATAATATTTTTTTCAAAGCATTTGTGATTATACATTAAAGTGGATAAAATGGCAGAAACATTTTAGGTGAAGCCAAAAAATTATAAATATAATATCAAGACTCAATTTTATGCTCTTTCTTTGCAGTTTGCATTTCTGTTTAAAGGCACTGTGGCAAGAGAAATCCAAACCAGTGTAGATATCGGAGCTGCGATTCCCGAGGGAAAACTTTCTAATAACTCTTTACACTGTGAAGCACGATCGAAAGCGGGGAAGATCACTGGCACTGTGCACTGTTTTGGATGAACCAAGCCATTTTCCCGGCTCCTAACATTCGAACCTGAAAGCTATAAAGCACGGTGCAGTTGCAGTTTATTCCACAAACTTGTAAATTATGACCATTGAAGCTACAGTCTGCACACGAATACGCGAATGCCACTTATAACTGATTCTACCGTTTCTGTATTGTTTGGAGTTGCAAAATGGTGATATAAACCTACATCACATACACCGGGCGCAGTAAACACTAAACCACTCATACACAATCAACAGAGATCTTTACGATAATATGAATTTGCGGTGCGAACAGTTTCCCATAGAGCCACGCAAACATCAAACAATCGTCTCCGAGAAGCAACCAACACCCCATACGGTCGATGGGGTTTGCGGGAGTGAGGGCGCCTATGGATCGCGATCGAGGCAAGGGATCGTGCAGTGATAAATTCAAACCATTCACCACTTCGGCAAGCAAAAAGAAGCAAATCCGCACCGCGACCTTCTGCTGCGCTCTTCGCGATGTTCTTTCAACCTTTTTTTTTTTTGCACCTAGTGATAACACCACTACAGCCACAGTGAGCTGTAAAGTGTTCCCCTCGCTGGCGAGCATGATAGTGGGTTGCCATGGAAACACAATAAACGCGAACGCCTTCACCTACCGCTACTAAAAGAAAACCACAAACGCTACCTTTTGGTTTACTCTCGCTCGGCAACAATTACTGCAACCCACTAACGCGAAACACGAAACCACAAACACTCACAAACACACCGGGGACGCACAGAAGGCACACAACACGCGCAACGGCCTCTCGGTGTGACGACTCAAGCTGTACTGATTTTGAGTGGAAGACGGGCACGGCAAACTAGTTGCTCGCGGCTTATGCTGATCGCGGTTGCGCGAGAAAACGGAGATCGGAAAAGATCGGTAAGCCTTACGCACTGTTGCAGTCGCGCTTGCTTTGGAAAGTGTTCGCTGTTGAACGAGAGAAGAGCACAGATCAGCATAAAAAGAGAGAGAAACCGAGAAAGAGAGCGAGAAATACAAGGCGACCCAAGAGGACCACTTGATCCGGTGTCCAGTTTCGGTCACGGGATAATAAAGGATCTGCAGTGGGGGGTTTTTTTATGTTTCGTCTTTTCGAATTTCAGCTGATCTTTTTCATGTTACTTCTTCTTATGTTTTGACGTTGTATTAACTCTTAAGTAAGCAATGAAAAAAAAAACAAAAATTCAAACACCAAAAAATGTTTAAAAAATGACTTCAATGATGATCTTGGGAAATCGATTATAGTAGCAAATTTTTTATTTTATTTGTTTTTTCTGCATGTTTTCCGTACATTTTTTACAGTTTGGCATAAGCTACAGCTCGTTTATTAGAAAGGTTGTGGCATTTTTGTTTTGTTTTTAACACAGTTTTGTTTTTTAAGTTCAAAGGTTCGACAATTTCTACTGTAACATCTGTAACAACTGTAACATTCTGACCAACAAAGCTACGAATTTTTGGATGTTTTCTCCAAATTTTGGAATATTACAACCGTTATATAATTATCGGAAGTAGTAAACCAATATTATTCTATTGTCTGTTACTGAAAATTAATTATATAATATGTATTTCTCGATCTATATGATGGAACATTTGAATTATTCTTTGGTTTGTTGGAACTATAGAGTTTGTAATCAATCTCTTTAATTTACAGGGATTCGATTCACATAATGGGTTTTTTTTATTCATTCAGTCAGAATGAATTTTTCATTTGTCATTTGTCATTCATTTGTCAGAAGTATAGTGCAATATTTCAGGCGAATTGTGGAACATTGCAATCTTATAGTGGGTTCTTGCATTCAGTAAGGGGATATTTACAACACGAATGTGGAACTTTGTAATTAATCAGGTGTGGAATTTCCCTGTTAAACCAGCAATAAAAGATCGTTCTTTTTTTACATCAGCACCGGCGTTTCACGTTTCACGTTTCACGTATTCACGTATTCGTTTTATTAAGTTTAGCGCCCAAATCAGTTGGAAAAGGTGTTTTAATTACTATTTTTTAAACTAAAGCTAATTCTTCAATAAATATTAACTAATAATAAGTAATAGACAAATATATCATTAAAAACAACCTTCAAAACATGGTAAAAGTAACGAACAAAATAAGCATATAAAATGTGACAAGCGACATACAACCGTCAAAACGTCAAACCTTAAGGGTTTAATGAACTCCAGTGCAGTGCTCCCCCATTTGGCTGCCATCAACGGTTGCAACTTTTCCAAGGAGCCAGTTAAAAGTTGGAGAACAAGAATTGGCAACAACAACAAAGAAAAAGGAGAATTGAACGCTCTATTTTACGTTGAATTCGCGATCGAACTTAAGCATCAATTTATTATGGTTTTGGTATCGAGACGCGAATCGGAGGAAGCACAAAATGGGGCATCAAAGGATACACTGTGGATACCAGCTGTCTCCTTTTGGTGCGAACGCAACAGATCAGCAGCACCCGGACGAGTGGACCTGTGTGGTGAAAACCAGTTTCATCCGACACACTGCAGAACGGTGATGTGAGTAGGATTATAAAAGTTGTTCATTTTTTGTTACGATCAAGGACAACGACACGGGCCGGAACCTGAACCGGCACTGAGGAACGGTTGAAGCATTATTATTGCTATCTTTATGTGCTTTTTGGAAGCAAATTCATATAAAAATTATTTCCAAGAACGTGAAAGGTAGCAGGAGTATCATAACTTCACTCGTAACCACTGAAGCTTATCTCATTTGATTACGAGTATGATCGTGAAGCGATTAGCAACGAATAGCTATTTCCAGCCAGGGTAGTTCTAGCATTCTCACAACTCCATAAAGCAATAAGTAATGAGGGAGTAGCCATCATGCACTCTCATGCTTAGTTAGCTGACGAGTGCCCCCACGGATGGTTTAAGAACTAAGCTAAGAACTAACGCAAAGATATGGACTAAAACAAATAAACCCCTCCACAAACATACGAGCTGGCTTGAGTCGTTAAAATCCCAGCCTAAGACCATCGAAGACGGGGTAGATATCATTCTGCTTAAAAGGCAGATAAAATCAACGACCAGAACAGGTCCACCCGGGGTATGGGCATGACTTTAGTAAAACACAGCTGTGTCATCCCAGCAATCACCTTTACCGTTCTGCAGACGAGACAAGTTACACACACGCTCATGAAGAGAAACAACAACAGTAGGTTAAACAAGGTTTTACCATCGAAAAGCGGAGATTTCTCATGTACTGCGGGGATAGGTTTTCTGGTTTTAATCTTGCGATCTTGCATCTTGAACCACCAAACGAAATCCGGATGATCCGCTAGAACACAAAACGGTTAACATACGATATTCACATGCACAAGCTGAGAAGTGCACGTCGCCGAGAGAACGAACTCTTGGCTCTAGCCGCGAAAAAGCCGAAAAGACCGGAAAAGACCTACATTCGGTAGCGCTCGTGAAGTACACTATTAACACAGTTACTGGATGATCATGCACATCACACGTGTCCGTCCGCGTACTCCCGTCCATCTTCCCCATCCGTGCGTCAGAACTTTGGGATTAATCTTAAGAGCAAGTTCATTTAGGCGTAATTGTGCACGATAAAGGTATGTGTATTATTATGGCTCTTCTTGCGCGCTTGCCTTGAACTTGGTGCCTGATGCTGGTACGCGATCAGTGTGGAAGACAGTAATTAACGTGTATGTGTGTGTGTAGGTCAGTGAAAAATTTAACCTCCCACTAACGGTTAATGGAAGAAACATTTAGAATCAAGTGTATACCAATTTTTTTAGTAGAAAATAAAGAAAAAAGAACGCATTATTCTGAGAGTTAATGGAATCAATCTGACTCGATCTGTATCTAGATCAGATACAGCAGACAAATCTTCGTGAACGAATTTTTATTTTAACTGTATCTTAATCTGTTCCATTCATGTGCTTCACATTCTATTGGCGAAAAATCTTATTTGCTTATCAGGTGAAAAAATCAAACTATGCTGGACTTGGGGGTAGCGTAAAAAGCAAACAGAAGCAGCATGATCTCTTTGACTCTCTTTAGCCTCTAGTTTCGCGGTTTGTGCATGTACGCCAACTTTCTATGCGAAGGTATTGTTGGTAAGAATATGATTAATGATACATTCTGAACTCCACACTCCAAGAAAGATGAAGATTCGTGAGCTGTAAATGAAGGTGAACAAAGCTGATGATGTCATTGTATCGTTTTTCTATCAACAAGAATTAAAATTATGTCATCTACCGTTTTCGCAAAATTAAAGACGAGAACTTTTTTCCTACGGCCATGTGGAGTTCAAGATGATGGTTTTTATAAAACGAATTAAAATGAAGTATTTGCTTTGATCAACAGATCCTGTGGTGGTGTAGCTTAATTGTCTAACCGTTTGCTTTTAATAAAATGGAGTGTCGTTGGTGCAGGGAAAAAAATACAAAGCCTTTATACTAACACGTTGCCAGCATGCCTGGCATAAATTATCGTGCGCGCTCAGTCCAACACTGGCTGGCCGTTCTTAAGCGACCAATCCCCAATTTGCCAGACCGTGGTTGTGCATTCGCGTTCCGCTCGGTGATCGTTTGGGTGAATTCTGCCACAACGGCGTGTGGTAGAATTTATTTTTCATTTCCTTTTTTTATATATACCACTCTACCGCCTGTGCTACCGGCCAGTTCCAATTCCTGTTTTATTTACTCTTTTGTTCATTTTTGTTTTATTTCATCTGTTCAGTATGTGAACAGGCTTGTCTTCCGTTTCTTGCTTCCCTGTTCCATTCTTCCGGATTGTACGCTTCCTTGCAAATGAAATTGCTAGCTTTTTGGGAGAAATTCGCAAACGAAAATGGACCGAAATTCATTAGCAGACGATTTTGTGCTCGCAGAAAAAGAAAAGTAACGAAGGCGGAATGTTAATCAAGCTAGAATGGCATTACGTACAGGAATACTTGTGCCGCCCCGTCAACGACACGTGTGGGATGTGGATGAGACATGATCGAAGTTCTTTGACTTTGGGTTTCTGAGTTTTTTTGTTTCGTGGACAAACTTTTAGCAAGGCCATTGAACTGTTTGCGAAGGATCGGGATCGCGGTCAATACGTTTCGAAATAGCCGGTTTGATGCATTTCATGTGACCGGTTTTATTTTTCTGACATCATCTGGAACCGGTGGCGATAAGTTACAAGAAGTATGAATATAAAATTAATTATTCTCTCTTCCGTAATATTATAACAGATAAATAAGACACAATCAACATTTATCCAGATGTAACGATGTCGTGTATATTTGAAAAATCCGTCATACCAAAGTCATCCACGCTACTGCCCGCGTGCTCGTATGCACAACAATTCAAATGATTTTTAAACTGAACTTTTCAACCCAGCGTTATATCCGGAGCAGCTGTTCGTAATTTTTTTTACACGATTGACGTTCGATGCGCAATGTAAAAAAATCAAAATAAACAAGAGTACAATTTAAACTCAATGTTGTAAAAATGGATCACAAACCAGTTTATTGTCTTTTATGTTTTAAAAGCGAAAATCCTGCCAAAGCAATTAGCTGTGAGGAACAGCCGAAAGCAGTTACTATTTTGTGTCGTCAGTTTTGGTTTACTTCCGAAGAAATCGAACAAAAATGTGTGTGCAGTGTATGTTGGACGTATGTGGATGAGTTTAACAACTTCTACGAACAAATTAAGCTGATACACGATGCTGAAGAGCAGGAGCAAATGGCACTTCAGGAGGATTCCATGCACATCGCATGTGGTGTTGATAGAATTGATACTGAAATGTTGATAGAAGAGGAATCATCTTTGTTGTCCGAGACGCTAGGGGTGGATGAATGCCATGATGCTGATCCTTTGATCAACCAAATAAAAGTTGAAACAATCACCATAGAATCAATCGATGCTGTAAACTCTGTTAAAGATGAGTCAAAAGAAATCAATGTTGAACAGGAAAACCATTTTGGAGGAAACTTTCAAGAACAGAATTTACCAAAAACTAGACAAAACTCCTGTACTTTGGAACGTATCAAGTGCCACACACTTGGAAATACAACGGAACAAGCAACGGACGAGAACACAAATAGTGCATTTCTCTTCACACATCAGCAGGATAATCGCCGAAAACAAAATGTTGCATCAGCTGAACCAAATGTCTGCACTGATTGTGGAAAATTGTATGTAAAATTTTATTTTGCCTTAACGCCAGGACATTTAAATTATTTTTTTCATCTTTTAAGATACCCTACCGAACAAAGCCTAGAGCAGCACCGCAAAAGAGATCATAGGCCCGGGCTTATGTGCGATATCTGTTCGAAATGGCTTAAAACTCCGGAGAGTTTACGTAAGCACCAACAAAACAGTCATCACCCGGAACGCACAGACCGCGTGGAATGCTCCATTTGTAAAAAATGGTATGAAATGTGCGCACCAAAACATTTCCTTTTCCATGTCCTTTAACTTATCTCACTTCAACAGGATGAAAAATACAGGAAGCCTTAAAAAGCACATGATCCGACACGAAACGAGCGATAAACCGAACATATGCGATATCTGTGGCAAGGTTTCTCCCAACTATTCGGCACTACGTAGTCACAAACTGTTTGTGCACGAAATGCAAAGGACATTCAGTTGTTTGATTTGTAAAAAGGCTTTCAAAAGGGCGTTTACGTTGGAGGTAAACTTGTGAAGGAAGGTTTGAGTGTTTATGGTTGTGGATCATTGGAACTACTTTACTTCCAGGAACACATGACTACGCACACGGGCAGTTCACTGTACAATTGTCCTCACTGCACGAGAACGTTCAATTCATCCGCTAATTTACACGCGCACAGGAAGAAAATGCATCGGAAAGAGTGGGAGATAAGCCGGAATGAGTACGAAAAACGGTTTCGTGGGGAACAATAAATGGGTCTGACTGTTTGAAAGGAACGATGAAGTAAATTTAAGCGTTTTCGGAAGCTATATCGTATCGGAGTGAAAAGTTGCTCTTCTATGCAACGTTTCCATTTTTCTTTTTTGCGGGACAACTGTTGACAAACAAACATATTTTCAAACGAAACGAGAATGACAGCTGACTTTAACCCTTGAGGGTTAGCGGGCTAGGGTCATTAACATTCGCTTTGGAAGCAGTTAATAAGTTTCATGAGGCGAACTGCCCCTAAAATTTTATTTGTGTTTATGTATTATAATCATCTGTTCGATTAAACTATTTCCATACTGCACACAATTAGAAAGAAATGACCGTGCGAGTGTATGGGTCCACTGCACTGGAGCTGATTGCGCTAAACGTCATCACAATCTGACAGCACGTAAACAAACGACATACATCCACGTATCGGTCCGGAATGGGAAAATAATCCGTGAGAAAAATAAGGTTCTCGCTTGTTCAACAGTTTGTAAATGCGATCTTATCAACGAGCTCAGCGCAATGGAAACGTGTGTAGTATATCGTGCCGTGTGAAACCCTTGTTCGTGGCCTGCGTGTAAGCGCAGTTTCGTTCTCAACTATCCCAATGCTAACTTCCAATGGCAGGTTACGGACATGGAGTGATGATAGTGGCTAGTTGCGGAGGTAATCATACATTCGGCGTGTAGTTCTATCGGTGCAGTGTGTAGCAGCGCAATTGTATTTACGGTAGTAAAATTCATACGCAGCACAATTTCCGCGCGCGCCGCAATTTTTGTGTGTGGTAAAAGCTAAGTAGCTGGCAGCACTCGGTTGTGCATATTGTAAGGTAGCTTTGTAAAAGCGGCACAGGATTTGTGCTTCGTGCAGTGCCGTATGTGTCGCGATCGACGGTGGCATTAGTAGTGTGGAGTGTTTTAAATTTCGCAAGCGCGTGATAACGGCACCATGCGGCCACGTAAGACAATTTTGCTCGTCGGCGTACTGGTCGTCTGGGTGCTGATGACTTATCTTGCGTTTATGCGCTCCGTCCGTGTAACGGATGATACGCGACCAAGGCCCGCCTTCCCGAACAAACTGATGCTGGACAAGGTGCAGGACTTTGAGCAGAATCTAAAGAGCTTTACCGAGAACCGGCAGAATCTCTATCGTGACATCATAAACATTCTGCGGCGAGAGGACAAAATACCGAGTGTCCCAGCACAGGCGATTCCGGTCGTACCAACACAAGAATCTCTCGTACCCGCAAACGTCGATGGAGAAAACGGGAAGGAACGAAACGCGGAGCTTGAAGAAGAGTCGAAAGATGTGCTCGGTATGCCTGCCCCACTGGCCCCGATTCCGGAGGCAGAAGATGGGCGGCCCGAAGTGGAGCGCATTTTGAGCAAGTTCCAACAACGTTATCTCAACAATGATCCAACCTTCCCCGTGATCCCGGTCGTTGTTTTCGCATGTAATCGCATCTCAGTCAACAAGTGTCTGGACGATCTGATACGCTATCGGCCGAGTCCGGACCAGTTTCCGATAATTGTTTCACAAGATTGTGATGATGAAGCGACACGGAACACGATCCTATCGTACCGGGATGAGGTCACGCTCATACAGCAACCGGACCAATCGGACATTCCCGTACCGCCGAAGGAGAAGAAGTACAAAGGTTATTATAAAATTGCGCGCCATTACGGTTGGGCGCTACGAGCCGTGTTTGGGCAAGGGTTCGATTCGGTTATACTGGTTGAAGACGATCTGAGTGTGGCTCCCGATTTTTACGAATATTTCCTGGGTACCTATCCGATTTTGAAGCGCGACAAATCACTGTGGTGTGTGTCGGCGTGGAACGATAACGGAAAGGATGGACTAATCGATAGCACGGCGCATGATCTGCTATACCGGTCCGATTTCTTCCCTGGGCTAGGATGGATGATGACGAAGGATCTGTGGGATGAGTTGGAACTGAAGTGGCCGAAAGCGTAAGTTGACAGGATTGCTAGAGTCATTCGTTGCTTACTGTACTTATTGATGGTTTACTGTTTGTTTTATGATTTTAGATTTTGGGATGATTGGATACGACAGCCAGAACAGCGTAAGGAACGTGCCTGTATACGGCCTGAACTCCCTCGGACGCGAACATTTGGCAAGATAGGTGTATCCAAGTGAGTAGGGCTAGGATGTAAAATAATAACCTCTGCTGAGTGTTCATACGATTTATATTCCTTGTCATTACAGTGGTCTCTTCTTCGATAAACATCTAAAGTACATCAAGCTAAGCGAAGAGTTTGTGAGCTTCACCAAAACCAACCTGTCCTATCTAGTGAAGGTAAACGGATTGCTTATTTATTAATCTTATAAGTAAAATTAATCTTCCTCCTAATTTCTCTATACATCCACGCCAGTCTGCCTATGACGATGCATTCGAAAAAGCCGTCTACCAAAGTCAGGTGGTAACGTTGGACGAACTGAAGCGTGGCATGGTAATGACCCGAGAACCGGTTCGCATAGCGTATCACACCAAAGAACAATACAAACGGGCCACCAAGAACCTTGGTCTAATGGACGATTTTAAGGTAAGTGCGTACCGCTTAATGCACGGTATCAATGCATACAAATTAAAATGCGACCATTGTAACGTATTGCAGAGCGGTGTACCACGTACGGCTTACCGGGGTATAGTTTCGTTCTTCTACAACGGACAGCGCATCTATCTAGCGCCCAGTATGAACTGGAAGGGGTACGATCTCACCTGGAGTTAACAAAGCGCTCCACTGCCCAGCCTGATCTAGCGGCGTAGCATTGTTATCGTTTTGCTGCGCAACCTGTTTCGAGGTGCATTCGCTTCCGTAAAGAACTGACTTTTCTTACACACTCGACGGGGCCAGCGAAACACACAAACACACGTTTAGTGGCATTTGTTTTAGCAGTAATTTTTCGGGTGCTTTTATTTTGGTTAAAGATTTCAAAGCTCGTCACCATCGGTAGGTGGAATGGCATAATTTTAAATGGTTGCAACAAAGAACATACAATCGTGCTCGCTGTAGTGTTAATGATTTTAGTGGGATTCTATTTTTGAAATCGATCAGCACGTGTGAATCATTCCTATGCTCTAAGTACTTGCAAATATGGTTTAGTGTTTTTTTTAAAGAGAAAAGGTTCATACTCTTAGTCAATCATCAGCGCTATTCGGTAACATGATGAAGCTAATAGTAAAACGCGAACGCGAAGTGATTGAAACCCAGTTAATGATCAGTTTACGATTAAGTTTATTAGGTTAAAATATTTAAAACAAGCACTTTTAATAATTGGTTTCAATGAAACGACTCTACAGAAATCCACTACAGGAAGACAAAAGGCATAAACATAATTATTTTTAACGATTTATCATATCAATAGATCCCAGCTAAGCGTGTTAGCTGTAATTCTACTGGCCTTTTCTGTTAAACAACTCACTATCAAACACAGTTCCTCGCTATCGCTTCGATCTACGTTCCTTTTCAGTGCAACATCTTGCAATATCTGCAAACACCAAATCTTTTTCTTTACATACTGTCGAATTCGTTGAACGTGAATGAGTGATGCAGTCTAGGACAACCTATAGATTGTAAGTAGAAGGTGCATAAAAAAGAACACTACAGCGCAAATGCGCTGCAGCAGCTAGTCAAAAGAGAGAGAGAGAGGGAGAGAGTGCGTGTATGTGATTATGTGGGGAACAAGGGGCCCAACTAACGGTCACCATAATGCAGCTCAATATAAAAAAAAAACGCTAGAGCAAACCCTAAGCCGAACACAAAAATTTGCGATGAAAAAAAAACGAAAAAAGCAATACCTTTCGGCTCCATCTTTTAGAAAATGTGTGCGTGTGAGATTTTAAAATACATCTTAGCTAAATGCAAGCCATGGGCATTACATGACGTAAAATACTGACGTTAGAAACAGTCTTCAGTCATTGGCAAGTGTTGTTAGAGGCGTAAGTAAAGTAGCAAAAGGATAAATGATCATTATAACGCTATAGGGCGTAACAATCTCGATGTCTCGACAATGATGATACTACTACGCCATCGTGCGTGCATTCTACGTACGTGGTATGTGTAAATAGCAGCAAACACCGAACTATGGTAGCATTTTTAACTAATTAGATAAAAGTAAAATCAAACACCGAAACTATACACGTGTCAAATAGCACTCGATTCGAGCAAAAAAGATAAATCAGTAATTAGCAACAAATGGTCGCAACAATCATATAAGTACGAACGCATGGCGGAAAACAGAAACTAACCAAAAAAAAAAAAATAATAAGGAGAAAAAAAAGGGAAACGGTGTTTGTGTCAACTGAAATAAATGTGTCACCATCATGCATGCTTACACTCCGTGGTGAACAATAAACACCATCAATTGTGTGAAACGTTGTAAATAAATTCAAGCTCATTGTAGCTCTCGTGTTACTGTATTTGAATGGTATATTTCTGTCTAACCTGTCGGAAATCGGATGCAGCCGTGGGTGGAGGACTGATGCCCTAGACGGAGTTTCCTGGAAACTGATTGGAGACCTGGCCATGTCGACACGACGTGCTCAATCTTGAGCAGGCCAAAGAAGAAGAAGATTTGTGTAGCCAAATAATAGCTCATTGGACAGTTTCATGCAGTAATAAATAGAGTTTAAAATTAATTTTATTATACATCGAAAAATCATATCTTTCCAAAGGCATTCAAGGTGCACGTTAAGTGGAATGCTGGATTGTGTTGTTACACCTGCATTAAGGCAAAATTATGAATTCTTTACATTGTTTTGCTGGATTATCCTGTTCCTCGCCTCGCATTAATTATTCATTTTGTGTAATTAAACGGAGTACGTGAGGCCTGCATAAAGCGGCACAGCCACACAAGTGCACAATACATTAATTTAAACGTTCTCGGAATAACTAAACATAGAGTAGCACCACGCACACAACGAATACAGAATAAAAATGCGACGCGTGACATGTCCTGTTGGTGGCGATCACTAACAGCGTTAATCTTACGGTACATACTCAAAAAAAGGATTCTAAACGCCAGAACGGGTTCGGAAGTCCTCTACGTTGAGCATGGATCTTGCTCGGAGTGCTCTCGGCCGGAAGTAAAGGCTAAGCCCATATGGTAGGTTGTCTAGGAATCCCGCAACAAACAACCTCTGGACATTGCAAATTCTTTGGTTCAGCGATTCGTGGTCTAGCAGCGCACGGCGTCCAACGTAGTCCACTTCCACCCTCCGGAAGCAAGGAGAACTGGGTGACTACGTAGATGGATAGTCACTCCTCATTACAAGGTCTGCCAGCACGTCAAAGCCCACTGAAATAGACCTCTCGAGACGAGGACCCCAGCACGAGATTGGATGGATTGAGCCTCAAGTACCTTTGGGAAAGGGTCCAGATTTGATTAGGAATTGGTACGAATTCACTTTTACTTGGAATATATTAGATATCAAAGATCAAGCTGAAAGATGTATGCAAACTTCACTAGATACATTATGATCCTCTAGGATGCGGTCTTTAGAACGAGTACTCTTGGATGAATTGAGACACAAGTTCCTTTGCTGGTGATTTGATCAAGTACGAATCCACGAAAGATAAATGCAAACTTTACTAGATCCTTCAAGATCCTTTGGAGTTGTTAGAAGTAGCTTTTACAGTGCAAAGCCTTAAAAACATTTGGATGTTCAAAGTACAAAAAAAAAAAAAAAACTGGAAGATACATTGTTCTGATCCCATAGATCCCTTGAATTATATTAACTTAGCCTGTAACAATTGCTTGAAACAACTGGTAGAAGGTTACATTGGTGCTATCCTTACCTTTAGTGCTAATCCACTTTGAGTTGTTTATATAAAGTTCGTACATTGGATTCATTCTGTCACATCATAAATAAATACAACTCTACAAATTCAGCTACAAATTAAAAATGCTGAAACATAATGAATACTTCATCATAGCATCGCAGCATCCATTCGACGGAAATGATCATGCATGTTACGCACGATCATTGGGCACGCCCTCTTTTTCCCAAACCGCAAGATGATGGCTAAAGCCAGTGCTCGGCAATAACTTGTCTTGAGATTTTTTGTTTCATGAACAGATTTATGGAAAAAAGATCTCATGGCTACGACTCATACTATTGGAATTGCTAATTTTATCTAATTCATCTGAAAAATTGTCCTTTTTTAGCTTCGAAATATGATTCAGATTCTGTTCACAATAACAAGCGTTTATTGCAGCTTCCCGCCGTAACTGCAATAAAAGCGGTGTTAGTGTGGACGCGTCCGACTTCGTGCCGATAGAGAGCGAGAGGTCGTGTGAGAGAGGGATAAAATTAAGTAATAAATGCGTAAGCTGCCGTACTCGTTTGCTCACGCACTTAAGAACCAAACGATACGGTAAGCGGACGAATTTTTAGCCCCAGCTTAAAAACCGCAAAAACCGTTCTTTGCCAAATATTCGTTAACTTCCCTATCCGAAAAGTTTATGTTGGCTAAGTAGCCAACATTCTAAAAATTCGTATCGTGTCGTGGCCGGTTTTAATATCGCATTAAAACTGAGATTCGGGACGAAAAAATCAGCCATCGCAAAGTGATCGATACAACAACCCGCGTGTTCGCTGCTGAAGCCGGGCTCATCGACCTCACACTAAAACGACAGCTGATTAGGAGAAGGACAACGAATCCGTGTTTCACCGCATAAGTTTTACCATCGAAAAATAAGTGCAAGTGAATCGCGAGCTCATCTGTCGCACGATATGAAGCCGTCCAGCGTGAACCCTTGTCCCGAGGAGGATAAGTGCGGGGAATGCGGCGGAGCGCCGCACGACGATATGGCGCAGTGCTACGGATGCGAATTATGGTTTCACTTCGAGTGTGCGAATGTGTCGGTTGAAACCATTGCAGAAGATTGGCGGTGTCGCTCCTGCCACCCCCCGTTGCCCCCTAGTGAATCCTCAAATGCTGAAGATGCGTTTGGAGCCGTGACGCGTGAAATGATCGCCTTGAGACAAGAACTAAAGGACGGTCAAGAGAAGATGCGCCAGGAAAAGGAGGCAATGGAGGCGGAACTAACGCGCTTGTATTCACACCTTTACCAGGACCGTACTTGTGGAAAGTGTGACGAGACGCCGAATGACGAAATGTTGCCATGCGCTATCTGCAAGCGATGGTACCATTTTGTATGTGTAAATGTTACGAAGCAAATGGTGGATAAAAAATGGCAATGCTGCACGTGCCGCCCTCCATCGCGGCCCAACCTAGCTAACAATAGCGAGGAACTAAGCGCGGTTACGCGAGAGATGAACGCTCTAAGACTGGAGCTAATTAATCAGCAAAAGCAGTTCCACGAGGAACGAAAAACTATGCAGGATGAGATCAGTAGACTGTCCCATCGCCACGTAGACACCTATGATCATCAATGCCGCACATTTCGTCCAGGGAATCCAGATGCCCATTCAACGACGCGGCATTTTTCATCTCCAGTAGCCGCACACGAACTGACCCGTAGCCAGTTAGCCGCCAGGAACGTGGTCACCGGAAAGCTTCCTACCTTTTCAGGGAATCCGGACGAATGGAGTAATTTTAAGAGCCGTTTTGACACGACTACACGTATGTGCGGGTACACGGACGACGAAAACGCATTGCGGTTGCAAGAGTGTCTCACCGGGCGTGCATTAAGAATGGTGCAGAGACGATTGCAGGAGCCGGAAAACGTGCAGGAAGTAATGAGCACTCTGGAGAGGTATTTTGGACGCTCTGAAGTGCTTGTTGATGGAGTTATGCAGCAAATCCGTTCAGCTCCTCCTCCGAGACTGGAAAAAATGCAGACCTTGATCGACTACGGTGTATCGGTGGAAGAACTGTGCGCTACTATCAAAGCACGCCGGATGGAGGAGCAGAACCACAATTCATCACTTATGAAGGAGCTCGTCGATCGCCTTCCACCGTGCCTTAAACTAATGTGGGGTATTCATAAAGAGTCCAAACTAATTTCCTCTTCGTTACAGGAATATGGCACATGGATGAGAACAATAACTAATGCGGCCGTATCCGTCACACCGCCACCACAGCAATCTACAAAAAGGAGCGATACAAAATACGTCAACACCCATACGGAGCCACGAACAAACAGACCACCTACGCGCGATGACTTTTCATGTCTCATATGCCAGAAGGAAGAGTGTCGAAGCGGGCCCGACTGTGATAAGTTGCTTTCGTCTTCTACAAATGAAAGATGGGGCTACGTGCGACGGTATCGCTTATGTAGAAGGTGTCTCTGGAAGCATCCTGGACGATGCCACATCGCATCACCATGTAACAAGAACGGATGTTCCATGTTCCACCATGAATTGCTGCACGGGGAGACTATCGCCCGCGACTCTATGACAACTTTCGCTCACAACTGCACTTCGGAAAAGTCCTTGCTAAAATACGTTCCAGTAACACTCTACGGCAACGGCAAGAATGTAAACACCTTTGCGCTTCTCGACGATGGTTCTTCCGTTACGCTGATGGACCACGCGTTGTTGGACGAGCTAAACCTGAAAGGCACCCTTAGTCCCATCTGCCTGAGCTGGACGGGAAACCAAACAAGAGAAGAGACCCGCTCGCATACAGTTGCCGTTTGCATCTCTGGCGACGAAAAGGATGGAAAAAGGTACACGATGTCAAAAGTGCATACCATCTCCAAGTTAGCGCTTCCCACGCAATCACTGCCGTTACCAGAGCTAGCAGAAAAGTACGACCACTTGCAAAAGTCCAACGCTCGCAGCTATCACGAGGTAGCACCGCGGATTCTGATTGGTGTCGACAACTTCTTCCTGACAAGACCACTAAAAACAATCGAAGGAGCTGCCGGGGAACCAATTGCTACCAAAACTCGTCTCGGCTGGGTCGTTTGCGGCCCTCATGACCAGCTTACGAGCCAAAAGGACGCAGAATCGCGCGGTGTTCATCTATGTACATGCACTAAATCCGATGAAGATATCGATGCAGTGTTACGTGAAATATTTTCTTCGGAAAAGCACGAGACATGTCACGCCAATTCCGTTTTGTCCAAAGATCATGAACGAGCCTACGCCTTATTGGATGCGCATACGAAGTTCGTCGATGGCCGATTCGAAACCGGGCTGTTGTGGCGATCAGACAACGTAAGCTTACCAGACAGCCGACGCATGGCCTTGCGCAGACTGGAGTGCCTGGAAAAGCGATTGAGGAGAGATAAGAATCTTGCCGCGGTGATCAATCAGAAACTGGAAGAATTCTTGAAAAAAGGTGCTTTATCGTTTCCGAGAATACCGTTTCGCTGTCGCTGCTGATATTAGAGAAATGTACCATCAGGTGGTGATACGCAAGGAGGATGAACATAGTCAGCGCTTCCTTTGGAGATGGGGCGACGCCGAACAAGATCCAGAAGAGTTCGTGATGACCAGAATGACGTTCGGCGCAACTTGTTCACCAGCCAGCGCACAATACGTAAAGAACGTCAACGCTGATCGATTCATCGAAAAGCTCCCTCAGGCCGTCAGGTGCGTAAAGGAACAACATTACGTAGATGACCTTCTAGTTAGTACTGAATGCGAAGATGATGCCGTACAACTAGCTATAGAGATACAGTACATCCATAGTCAAGGCGGTTTTCAGCTCCACAACTGGCTTTCCAACTCGAATAAGGTCGCAGAAAAGTTTTCGGGAAACGTGGTACAGCAACGACACTTCCATTCGGATCCTGTGACCTGCGTGCAAAAGGTGCTCGGGATGTGGTGGAACCAGCAAACAGATACCTTCAGTTTCAAGATGCATCCCAAACGCGACAACGACATCCTGGATGGAGAAACGATACCAACGAAGCGACAAATCTTGCGTGTGCTCATGAGTATGTATGATCCTTTAGGTTTAATCGCGGGATTTCTCTTATACTTGAAGGCAATCTTACAAGAAGTTTGGAGGTCAGGAACTGCTTGGGACGAAGAAATTTCTCAAGATATGTGGCAGAAATGGAAAATATGGCTGACGGGTCTACCTTACGTGCAACAAATCGCCATCCCTCGCTGTTACCGACAAACCGTAAAACTCGATAATGCAAGCATCCAGTTACATGTGTTCGTTGACGCCGGTCTCGACGGGTACGCCGCGGTAGCATACTTTCGATTCCAACAAGATGAAAACGTGGAAGTTTCGCTGATTGGCGGCAAAGCAAAAGTGGCTCCCTTAAAATACATGTCTACTCCTCGAATGGAGCTTCAAGCTGCGGTTGTAGGATCCAGGTTGGCTAACACAATACAACGAACACATGACGTACCAATACATCAACGTTTCTTATGGACAGACTCGCGAGATGTCATGTGCTGGATTAATTCGAATCATAGAAAATACAGCATCTTCGTAGGCCATCGGGTTGGAGAAATTCTGGAGAACACCAACGCCGAAGAATGGCGATGGATCCCAACGAAGCTTAACGTGGCAGACGAATGCACGAAATGGACGAATTTCCGGCAACATTTAACCTCGAGTCGTTGGTTTACTGGACCAGAATTTCTTAAAGAATCGATGCAAGTGTGGCCAGCAGCAGAAACTATCGCCTACGAAACTACTGAGGAAAAACGACACCATGTGACATTACACCAACTCAGCGAGCAGGTAATCGTTTTCGAACGATTTTCAAGTTGGAGGAAGCTGCTTCGAGCGATCGCCTACATGTGGCGTTTTATATACAACTCCAGAAAACCGACGACAAGACACACCGGAGCACTCACCAGCGTCGAGCTACAGCGAGCGGAAAAACTCATTCTGAGAATTGTACAACAAGAAAACTACCCTGAAGAGTACAACATCCTAAAGGAAGCACTGTCGACGAGGAACCAGCAAGTCCGCATTAAGCGAAGCAGTTCATTATACAAGCGTAGCCCGTACCTTGATGAAGATGGACTCTTACGTGTTAAGGGGAGAATCGATGCCTGCCTGTTCGTCGATTCAGCTGTTAAAAGACCAATAATACTTCCCAAGTCCGGTACAGTCGTGGATTTAATTATAGGAGACTACCATCGGAAACTTCGACACGGACATCATGAAACGGTACTGAACGAAGTACGATCCAGATACGATATCCCCGCTCTACGCAGAGCGTGCCGTCGCGTAACGAACAACTGCTTGTTTTGTCGAATCAGACTGACTAAGACCCGCTCTCCGATGATGAGTCAACTGCCTCCAGCCCGTCTAGCCGCTTACTTGAAACCGTTTTCCTATACTGGGATTGATTATTTCGGTCCAATGATCGTCTCAACAGGTCGCGGAAAATCTGAAAAAAGGTGGGGCGTATTGTTTACATGCATGACAATACGAGCGATACACATAGAAGTAGCGTATTCTCTCTCCACAGATGCGTGCATACTGGCGCTGAGAAACTTTATGGCACGAAGAGGTACACCTAACGAAATCTTCAGCGACAATGGTACAAACTTTGTCGGAGCTAACAGAGAGTTAGTAGAAGCGACCAGAAGGATCGACACGCAAAGACTCATGGAAGAGATCGATATTCCCGATACAAAATGGACCTTTAATCCGCCGTCTGCACCACACTTCGGAGGTGCATGGGAGAGAATGATAAGAACGGTAAAACGAACGCTCGAGAAAATGCCATTTCGACGAACCCCGACCGATGCAATACTGAACTCTATGCTCATCGAGACCGAAAGCATAATTAATATGCGCCCCTTGACACATGTGCCGATTGACAGAGGTGAAGACGCACCACTAACCCCAAATCATTTTCTTTTAGGGTCACCGTCTGGTGTGAAGCCCCTCCTTCCCTTTGATGATTCCTCTGCCACGCTACGTAACACATGGGCAGCGTCACAGGTATACGCGAACATTTTGTGGAAGAAGTGGTTGAAGGAGTACTTGCCGACGCTCACGAAACGATCCAAGTGGTTCGAGCCATCCCCTCCGATTGTTATAGGCGATCTCGTTTTGATAGTAGATGATAACAGCCCTCGGAACTGTTGGCCACGCGGAAGAGTAATCGAGACGGTACGATCGAAAGACGGAGAAGTGCGACGCGTAATTATTCAGACTACGAAAGGGACGCGTTTGGAACGTCCGTCTGTTAAAGTCGTCGTCTTGGACGTCGGACGGAGTGTAAAGAGCTAAGGCAAACGTACCTTCGCACGGGGGGGAGTGTTCACAATAACAAGCGTTTATTGCAGCTTCCCGCCGTAACTGCAATAAAAGCGGTGTTAGTGTGGACGCGTCCGACTTCGTGCCGATAGAGAGCGAGAGGTCGTGTGAGAGAGGGATAAAATTAAGTAATAAATGCGTAAGCTGCCGTACTCGTTTGCTCACGCACTTAAGAACCAAACGATACGGTAAGCGGACGAATTTTTAGCCCCAGCTTAAAAACCGCAAAAACCGTTCTTTGCCAAATATTCGTTAACTTCCCTATCCGAAAAGTTTATGTTGGCTAAGTAGCCAACAGATTCAGTTTATTTCAAACTAAACACAAACCGAATCAAAATCGGCTGACTGTGTGATAAATAGAAAGACGAATATGTGTACAATTTTTCCAATTTTATTTAAAAATTTTTTGAACGTGAAATTTAACATATTTTTCAAAACATTTGTATTTCACAACACGTTTTACCCAACTCCGTCCGAAATTTCGTTGGAAGATAATGCTAAACACGTTGCGATCATAACATTGCTTCGTCCTCAATTTCTTCACAATCAATTTCACTGGACGAATCTTGCTCACTGCCAGCTAAACCATCCCTGCTAGTACACTCGTTGTTGTTGATCAAATCCGTGCTCTTTTTCCCGCCGGCACGCACACCAGACACGGTCGATGATTCAGCTGCACTGGACGTGGTTAAACTGTCGATCATATTGCTCGGATTGCCAAATGCTCGCTCGAGATCGGCTATTCCCGAGCTGTTGCTATCCGTTGCCAGTAGTCCCCCGTTGACCAGTTCGTTTGGGTTAAACTTAGGACCTGCCATTCCGGCGGCAGAGTAGTACGCACCGTCGATGAGATCTCCGGACGCGAATGGCCGTAAGCCAAGCGGTTGTGCTAGTCGGTTTTGTGGCGATGGTGAAGGAATTTTGTGAAGGAAAGCGCCTGCTCCTGGTGAGTTTATTGCGGGGATATATGCTCCAGACGACATACCGGGACGGGTGGTAAAATTAGGACCTGCGTTCATTGGGATCGATCCTGAAAGACCTGGATATGGTCTAATGGCGGCTGGATGTTGCATACCGAGCGCTGGATGATGGGGCGCCGTACCTGCCGAACCGGGTTGAGGACCATTCAGAAGCAACGATTGGACGGGTGTTGGTCCGTTTGGTGTTTGACTGAACAACCACAGCCGATCTCCAACAACCATCGGTCGGGCGAAGCTTCCAATGCCGAGCTGAGAGTAGTAGTGTGAGGCCAGTGACTCTACGTCCGCAGTGTATTTGCGTTTCCATTTGGTGCGTCGATTTTGGAACCAGATCTTTATCTGCGTCTCGGTTAGGTGTAACTGCTTGGCCAGTGCTGTTCGTTTGGCGACAGATAAATATTTTCCGCGCTCAAATTCAGTCTCCAGTGCTTTGATTTGTGCCGCAGAGAACGCTGTCCGTGGTCGTTTCTTTCGATCGTCGTGCGTTGTAAGGCCACCTTCGAGCAAAGAGTCAGGAAAAAAGAACGAAAAATTGAGTAATTAGGGAAAATTCTTCAAGGTGAAAAACAAACTGTAAAATGCTCTGCTGACAGGTATGGATATATTAACGTTCAAAATAAAATTGTTCTTCTAAAAAATATTCAAATATTCTACTAAACACTAAAATAGTTCCATTTTATAGAGAAATAAAAAAAACACTAGGCACGTAGCCTTCTCACAACCGCTAACGTAATTTTGAGTGGACAAGGAATGGACACCGCCTTAAACATCTAAACTCTACCACGACGATCTTTACCACATCCTTTCCGTTTGAAACCGTTGATCGACAGTCGGTGACAATTAAGTGGCGTATTTGGAGGCAATTAGAAAACGATTAAATGCCTCTTTGGTGATGATTGATGAGCGGTACGACAGGTTTGTTAGTTTTCCGGACTTTATTCTTGGTGCGAACGGATTTGCTGCGGGCAGCAGAGGGCGTAAGGAGGACACTCGGCGGGTCGATTTTTCGACAGCAAGAAAATAAACGATCGTAGGCGATAAGTTATTGAGAGAAGTATTTAAAGATGTTGCTAAAAATATATCAAGCGTTTAGAGTTGTTTTGTCTGAGCGACTGACATTTTGTTGTAGCAATTTCCTAACATCAATCAGTAGCCACGGCGTAGTGAAAAGTAATTAGCGATTCTTTAGTGGTGTATGCGGTATTCGAAATGAGTGGTTTTGGTTACTTTACTATGCTCGATATTAAATATTGAATATCTTTGACTTTGATAACTTTGAGCCTGTTGTACTTCAATTGTTTGTCATTTAACTGTTTTTTTATTCGTTCGTTTAGTAATGTTACCATTTGTAGATATACTTGGATTTTTTCTGTAAATAGAATTTAGAAGAATCAAAGTATATTTAACGCTTTTAGAAATACTTGTAGTACCAAGCATTCTTATATAATCGATCTTTGATGTTATATAATTTTAAGTACATGTGCATTTTTGTAACTTGATTGGTACTAACACTATTAATATAGCTATTTTGAAAGCCAATAGAACTATATTAAATTTACTATAGGTGCAAACAACAGCATTGTGGCATTTCTGATGATTCTACTAGATTCTACAAATTGACTTAATTTTTGAATTCTTCCATTACTTAATCTGTAGAGGAGGAAAGGTAGGAAAGGTATGAAACTACTAAACCATTCGCTCGGCAAAACCTGAAAAGGATCCTAATCCTAATTGGGCGATCTTCCAATGCCTCGAACTGCTACCAATAATGGGTCCAATGTGTCCACACAATCAGCAGTGGATCAAACGGTAAGCGAAGTGTAGAGCCTAGGGCCCTGCATCTGCTTGCTACAAGGGATCTAATAATAGGGGACCCGCGTTAGCAGCGTTGCAGTAGTGGCTTCGTATTAAGAGGATTGAGAGACATCGTATTGGGGACCTGCATACGGGGATAAGGCCATCATATGTGTTGAGGACCTCTTCAAAATGGAAAGAGACTCCCTCCCTCCGGTCAGCACTTTTGATATGGAAATGACATGGACCCCAACATTCAATCCGCCGTCTCCAAAGACCATGATCCATCACTACACACATAACCGAAGAAGATGATCTTAGTCGTGCCCAATCTAGTGGTCTCCAAGATCGCAACCACATGCTTTGGTGTCGACATGTCCTGTGCGCTGGAGATGCGCGCTCAATGCGTAGGGATCGCCTGAGATGTCGTGGAACCAAGGCTTCAAGGACACTCGAGAAGGGATCGCATATTCCAAGTTCATTGGTATCCCACAAACTCTGCCATTGAGCCATGAAGTGTGGAGCACGCAGGTATCGAAAAAGCTCCTTCCTTCTGCATCATTATTTTTGGCCACTTGGTCTATCCTTTCATTGCCAGCAAAGGGCAGTCAACCAAACAAAAGATATGCCTAAAGTTTCTCAAACCAAGCTTAAGACCTTTAATATGTTTGTGTTGTATGAATTATCCACAGCTGACTGAAAAATCATGCGTGAATTGAGAATTCTAAAGGTAATGTTTATGCTATTATAAAAGCCATACCATAATATTGTTTTGTTTATTTTATACAGACTTTGGGTCTTTAAGACCACATTTGCCTCTTAGAGTCATAACATAATCGAAGAAAACAGTTGGAAAATATGTTCATATCTTATTTAAACTAGCTGTACATATTATCTTAAGAAACGAATGGCATGTTAGAGTCTATCTCAAAGTAGTGCAATTTTTCACAATACTTTTAATTTTGATTAATTTGAATTAAAATTGCCTCCATAACAATATTTTAAAATATATAACCCTTATAAACATATATTAACTTTCAAAATTTATAATTTGTATAAATTATTTTAAAATAAAATAAAATAAAATATGGCTACTAATTAAGCATAATTTTTATTCAGGTGCGACAGTACAAATTTTCATAGTACTAATGCAAATCAAAATCCAGCATGAAATATCCTCTTCAAAGTTCAAATAATTAAAACCATTTTTGAATATCGTCAAATTTAACTAACTCACCTCCAGCACTTCCTTCGGAAGCAATCTCCGAACAATTATCCATCGTATCCTCATTGCAGCTCGACTCGGGCGAAGAAGATCCCGCCCGTTCTTCCGACGGTGGTCGATCGTCAAAAGTATTCACGCTTGGTTCAAGCTTATCGACAGCCATAAACTCAGCTGCAGGCGAACTGCGTGTCATCATAGTTTGATAAACCATTCCATTAGGCACCGGGGGAATGGTGTTCGAAAAGGACGATCCCACCAGCCGATGATCTAATCCACGATAAGATACAACCGATGATGAGGATGACGCACTAGCTCGATCCGGTTTCGCGAGCAGATGTTCGATCGAGAAACTATTTTTTGCACGATTATTTGCGGTATGATCGGCCTGGTGAATAGTGGTGGGTGTTGAGGTTGCAAATGTGGATGCCATCGCTGGCGTAATGGTCGATGTTACAAGTGGTTTACCGAGGGAAGGATTGTTCATAGTACGGTCGTGATTCACTCGCTCTGGCTAGACTAAGTATGGCACAGCAATCTTTAAAAGTTATCACATATTCTGCACTTCACGAGCACTTATAAGGAAGATATGTCACTAAGTATGATTTAAAGAATGAACATCTGCAAGAGTTTTCCAACAAAAGTACGACCACCGTTCGCGCGATCACGTTTCGACGTCCGTTACGATGAGTTTTCCACGATCGACTGCACGATGGAAAAGCAAAACCGTTGCTTGAGTGCAGCAGAACTTTTTCACGCGCCAACCGAGGATGTTCGTTGGGGTTCTAAAAAGGTCCTGAAGAAAAGCTACATCTGAGTATGCAAAGAGCACAGATGAAACGCCTTCTCGCTACAGAATCAGGGTTAGGCAAACCTTTTTTCCCTGGCGAGTGCTAACATTTTTCTTTTAGATGGAGGAGTCGAGCTAGATTTAATTATGGTAAATTCTTGAGGGATTAGCTTTAATACCAATAACATATTTTAAATAAAATTAAATTAAAAAAACTCAAAACAACCATTACCTAGCCCTGCTTTTAGCCATCATCTTTGTGCTTCGGGGGAAAAAAGGGGCGTGCCCATCGATCGTGCGTAAAAGATCATTTCCTACGTGCTGATGCTGCGCCGCTTTACTGAACAAGCAGCATCAATAAATCATTGCCTAATTATCCCCGCAGTCCGGTGGAGGAATTTTTCCGACGAGTAATATCGCGCTAAGAACGAACGCGCGTTGCTCAGTGAAAATGAATGGCAGACGCGAGACTTCGCCAGCAGAGCACGGTAGGCGCAGTGAACAGACAAACATTATCAACGGCTCATTTCATCGTTAGTATCTCATCTGTTCGGTTTTATAGCGACGATATTTACCTCGATACGTCACAAGGCTCAATTGGGCGATCTGTGATCGGGGCGCAAAAGAAAATAAATTGGTAAAATCTGTTTATTGACTCATCTGGAAGACATCGGAATTTTAACTACTGGTTAGGGAGGGAGCTCAAGACGTATTACTGCGTTGCGACATTTAGGGGAACGTGCTTCGTACAAGTTGCGATTTAATGGCACTCTTAGTTGGTGTCTAATTAAGCGATGATGTTGTACTGAGGATTCGTTCATGAGTGAAGCTGATGATGGGATGCAGACAAAGGCGTGCATGTTATAAACTTATTATGTGGAGAAGAAACAATATTTCCTGCGACATATATGTCGCAGTCAAAAGAATTCTTTTAAAGCATATTTCGCTGGAATTCACAATCGCATTTATGGTACCACCGACAGTACAGGAGACTCGCGACTGTGGACATTCCTTCAAATTAGCAAACGATCACAGACAGGATCACATAAATTAGTCACCTGACGAACGATCGAGTGTCATTGTCGTGTTTTGTCGCGCCGCGCAACCGGGGACAAAAGGAAACCGAAGAAAGACAAATTATTCGAACAATTTTCCACCGTACGCCCATGGAAAAAGGGGTGTAGAGCTAGGAACGGTTGCATTCATGGCGTATGGATACATTTTTTTTTGTGCGTTTATTTTCTACGCCACATTTCCTGTCACCGTTGCACCCGAACGATTTCCACCGTGGATCACTTCCTTGGATCGTCAGGAGAGGGCTGGGGGACATGCGAACCGCGAGAAGATAAATTAACCGCAAGATTTATTTTTAATTTCAAACAAAGTTCTGACGAAGCTCGTTTCGAAGGCGGTTCCGATCCACCCGATGGTGGTTGGTATGGTGTTTTGCAGTTTCCGTGCGCTGCGTATCGTTTGGCCAGGGTCCCCATTTTCTCGTTTTTCCATCGGTTGGGTTGCCCGGTTGCACACCCGAAACGGCACACACACGCACGCACACACAGAAATTCAAACATTAATCAACGCCGGAAAGCATCACGTTAGCGAGAGGCGTTAATTGTTCGGTAATTGGAGCATAATTGATTGCATTCGTCGACTTTTGGCTAAGTGGCGTATTTTTTGCGGAACCCGAATCGTTCGTTCCGGGGGTCATTTTATGGGGCGAAGACTTGGTGGGGGGAGACAGGGGAGAAGCAGTTGCCTTTGTCAATGAACCTTGCCGTGTGAATGGATACGGTAGGGTGACATAGATAGTGTTACGGATGTGTTTAATTTTAAGTAAATAGTAGTGGCTTTTGACACTTGACAGTTTTGTGTTGTCAGCAACAAATCAATTATATGCACCAACACTGGTAAGACACCTTTTTGGGTATATTTGGACATGTGCTTTCATAACATGACATTTTTTTAAATTTAAAATTGTACCATGACGGGCAGTGGTGAATGTTTAAGTGTTGTGCGATAAGAAATATAATTTGAAACATTTTTATATTTCCATTAATAATCAAGATAGATTACATTAATAATCAACAATAACTGACTTAAATCATTTCCACAGCCTGTAGGATGGACTAATTAGGAATAATTTATTAATTGCATTAAAATAACAAGATTCGTACAGATGATTTAAAATCAAGTCTTGATAATAATTAGCCAAAATAATTCTCAACAATCTTCTTTTGCTTTTGTGAAGCTAATTAGTCTACTTTTTTAGAACTTTTTTGGGATTTCAGGACAGGTTTTGTAATTCTTTAATTTCTTCGAATTACAAGACATTGGACATGGAGAATTAAATCTCATTTAAATCGTCATTAGAGAGCGTAAGGCTCACACGAGGAACAAAGAATGCAATCCTCAGATTCTAGCCCAACCAACGCTGATGTCATCACAGCACAGCCACAAATGAAGCATTACTTCCGATGCCGTTTGGACCGATGACAAATGTGTTCGGTCGAAATTTGGGACTAATGGAAATATTTGTAGCTCATCAGGGCGCTTCAGGGTTCATGTTTAGATTATCTTCTTTCTTTTTTTTTTTGTTACGAATAATAGAAACGTTGACATGCATACGTAACGTGTGTGAGAGTGTGTTTCGTTTCGCTAAATATTCAATATTTATGCACGCTTAGCTAAATATGCACGCTTCGTTGCAAGCGAGCTGTTTCTCAGAGCCTGTACGAAGCACCGTTTGACATTCAATGATTTGTTGAGTAAGTAATTATCGAATCCTACGAAAATTCGCCCGGTGCTTACATTCCCATAAGGCTTGTGTGTGTTTTGGGTGTAGGGCGTCCACGATCCTCGATCGTTTTTGTGGCCCCAACACCCGTATCACAAGTCTACGCCGACGTGGAATGTGTGAAATGTACGGATCATTGAAATTTTCGAAAACAATCTGGCGCCATTTGTGGCTTTATGATGAGCGTGTGGGACTTTCCATGCCACCGAGAGCATTCGAAGACAAGATGGGTCGTGTTTTTGGTATTATGTGGCAAGTGAGTGATCGCTGAAATTGTTGGGTTTTATATTTTGAATGCTGGGAAAAGGAAGCATCTCAGGAGGAGATGTTAGATTTAACAACGCTATTTTAATGAGAGCTGGTGAGAAACATTTCCGACGAATAATAATTGCTAATGAGACGGTTTTTAACCTTTTTTTGTTGGGGGATCCATCCTAGTCGAAACAACTTGATGCACCAGAGCTTAACTGTACAAGAATTATATTCTAAAGTTTTGTTAAGATTATTTAAATGTTTCAAGAATCTTTTTATTCTAGTTCATATGTTGTATCAATATCAAACCTACCTAACATATTACCGCAATTAAACATACGTCAACACTAGCGGGAAAGAAATCGTTTCACTTCCTGCAATCACTCCCTTCCCCTCTCCAATTGATAATTAATTCGCCCCCACCGGACACTAAATTTTCCTACTAAACACACATTTAACGCATCCCCATTCGACCGATCATTCATGTCAAATAACTGTCCAAATATAACAAACTTGCCGCCATCGGAGCGGTAATGTTCGTTCAGAATGTTGCTGTCGTGCCGGCATACGCTGGCTGCCCTGCACTGCTACGGGTACGGTGCATTGTCGGTTCGGTAGTCATTTTTCAAATCCCAAACGCATGCCCGGCTCGCATCCCGTCCCTGTTCCGCCGCTACACTGTGTGTAATTGGAGAACATGAGCGGTTACAACGGAAAGCATGTATCTGCCGCAATGTCTGTTGCTGTGTTGTAGCGCCACTAAGTAATGTGTGCCGCTTTCGTTTGGGTTTTTCGAAGTTTTCTTTTGAAAATGTTTTCCATGTCGAATAAGACTAACAGTAGTTGCGTTGTGGTTGTCACACTTAGCGGAAAATTGTGGTGGCAACATTTAAAATTGTGGAGAATTTTTTTTGATTTCAATTCAAAATTTCAATTTCTCTCTTTTTTTCGTAGAAATTTCAGAGCAGATAATATGTATTAAATACAAGAAATTCAATTGAAAATCATTTTCGAATTCCGTTTAGACCATTAGACAACTAAAAGCAAAGGATTTATTAAAACAAAAATGTTTTTAAAAGTATTTCATTATTTTTGACAGTCAAAACTTGACAGTTGACAGTTGAAAAATTCGATCTTCATTCTTGAAAAATTAACGTCTTTTATGTGTTTCTTACTTGCACCCGGATCTTATCGTACGCTATAACTTAGAGTTATAGGCTCTCCTGAACCAACGGCTCCACCGGATCTCCGTCTGGTACTAATCCATTTGATCCAGTTAACAAACTACGGATCACTCAGGATAACTTCCATGGTGCCTAATCAGCTTTGTATACACAGCACGCTCCTCGCACACACCTCTAATGATAGTCCCGTACCTCTGCTCGAGTTCATTGGAGTCCTTCATAATCATAGTTCAGTAGTGCAGAAGTAGATGTAGCAATGCACGATATTCTGCGCATTTTATGAATTTCTTTAATATTATGGACCACACAAGCTTAAAAGGATCGCTCTTCAAAACTTGCCCGAGCTGATAAGGGAAATCCCCGAATCCACCAAGAAACATTCGTGGCCCGGAAGCCAAATAAATACAGACACCAAATTCTTCTTATTGGCTGAACTACCTCTAAGGTCGTTAAGGCTATAAGAAGAATCGAAATGGCTTTCTAGACTTGCCGATACCACGTAGTTGGTTAGTCAGGCCTCATCCTTTTCCTTGTCCTCGTGGTTCATCCTTCTCCTCCACACTCCATGCTCGAACACACCGCCAAGGATGGTCCGAAGGATGCGACGCTCAAACACGCCAAGAGCGTTTGCTTCCTCCGCTCGGATGGTCCAAGACTCGTGGCCGTATAGGACCACCGGGCGAATCAGTGTGCGATATATCTCACATTTCGCGCCGTCTCGAAGTCTTCTGGATCTCGGCAGACGGTGAAGGCCGTAGTAGACACGATTCCTCTGAACAATGCGTCACCGGATTTCGCTGCTGACATCGTTATTCGAAGTTACGACAGTCTCAAAATAGCAGAACTCCTCTACCACCTCGAGGTTGTTGCCGTCGAATAACACGTTGCTTCCCACTCGTCTTCGTCGCATTGATCATCAATCTAATTCTTGCTGCTTCGCGTTCATACTCAAAATGACCCACCGTTTACCAATTATTTATCAGCCCATCCACCGTAACACAAAATATAAATATTTCATATTCGTAATAAGTTACACTTAAACGGTACACACTGTAGCGTTCCTCCAGTCGTGGTTCACCATCACTGCTAATTGATTTATTATTATCATAAATCGTAGTGTACGAATCGTGTGTGTGTCGCAGATGGATGGCGAGAGTGGATCGAACGGGAAGATAAGCTCTTTTCACGAACCTGTTGAGTGCCTAAACGATGGAACATTTTTGAATTAAAAAAAACTGTTTGAATGTTTACTTCTTTTACAAAATACACTCAGATAAATACTATTCAATCGTTTTCTATTCACCTTAATTAAAGAAATGAAACCAAATATGATACATGTTTGACATTTAAGACTCAACTAACCCCTTAATAACAATACACTTTGGACAGGCAGTTATATTCTTGTACATGCAAGTGATTCAAAAGGAGTAAAATGTTAAAAATAATTAAAAAATGAACATGATGCACTCACGCATGCAAATGATGCGTTACAGAAGGGATTATATTCTACAGTCCTCCAAAAACATAGTTTCATCTTCTAAACCTGTCTGTCTGCCCCGCACGACACTAATCGATCTGATTTATTAAAGGCCGTTCGGGGAAAACGGAGAGCAAGAGTTTTCCGGCCGAAGGCGTGAAAGTGATCTGCACCAATCCATCGCCATGTTACGGTAAAGCTAGTAAGTTACGCCTCGAAATTTGGAACCTGTGGTCCTGCATAATTAGGACGTGCGCCTTTTACTGTGTGTCGTTTAATTTCGGCAGAAGGTTGAAATGAAAAGTTCTGCCCGGTGCTCGTATGTCATCGTTTCATTAGTGGTGTTTAATTACAAACATGAGAAGCGTTGTTTGTGGTTTTTGTGCGACGTTGCTTAGGACAAACATAACAACCCTTCGGGAAAATTCAGGACATGTGTACGTAACTAAGGACTGGCCGGGCGATTTCTTGGTTTGCTTTGTTCTTAATTCTTTACAGCTGGTGCAAGAGAGCAGTCTTCTTGGCGCCGTCCTTAAAAGACAATCGTTGTCTGTGAAGAAAAATCTGGGTTTTTATTTTTCATACACAAGCGGCAAAGATTAGGTAACATCTTATCAAATAACTTACCAAATATTATCAGGACAGGAAAGTTTGAAGGCGTTTTGCAAAAAAAAAAAACCATGTTTTATCATGAATTATTCCATCGAATCCAAAAATTTATTTCAGATTATACTGAAGTATGTTTTGATAACATTATTCATTATTAAAAATGAAAAAATCTATAAAACAATGTGCAAGATCCTTCATCACACTCTCAAAACTAGCATTTCTAATACAAATCGTTTATCTTAATCTGACTGGAAGATTGCAATATTATGTCACGTTGCATTGCATGGAGCCAATTATATAATTATGCTCAACGTGCTCAACACCTACTCTCGCTCTAATTAGGACACATTTCTTCGAAAAAACCCTATACCCTTCTGGATGTGTAATTATGAAAAAACAACTGCAATGTGTGCATTCGACGCTGCCGAATGCATTCTCATCACGATCGTGTGCATAATTTATGTTACTTAAGCTGTACGAGTTGACGATGCTGTAACTGGATCATTCTGGAATCTGGCGCGCTTTATGCTGCAGCGGGTGAGTGTCCTCTTTCTAATAGGTATATTTACACTTTTTTCACCGACGATTTTTTTTTCACAGCTTACCTCATCCACTACCTAACACCGGATTTGGTTGATTTCATTTTGTACCAATAATTTATGCTCTCATGCTCTCATGACTGCACACTACACACGTTCCTTGATGCTTCATCCGATGGTGTATGGTTTCCTGAGTTCGATTCCGAGGAAATCCTAACCACATCTTCTTTTCTAAATATTTCTACACGAGCACGATGATTGTCAACATGTGGTATGATGATGTTGGTGTTTTTTTTTCTTATTAATATCAACATAAAAAATAATATAAATTGACCAAATCGCACACACGAACGGTGTGCGAGTGGTGGATCACCCTGGAACAGAACGAAAGCAAAAGGAAGAAAATATAGCGATGATTTTAGATCTGTAACGAACTCTTAAGCAATGTCACTAAACGCCCTTGGAAAAAAGAAAACAAAATAGATCAATCTCCAGTTCTATAAGCATAATTAGACTGCACTGCGAAGTGAGGAAGGGAGTCATTAATTAAAATATTTGAATGGGAATTGCATTACCATTTTACGCGTATTCTAGTTAAAGAAAAGTATTGAAATAGTATTATGATAATAATACTTTACTTTTAATAGGAATCTGCCAGAAACATTTTTGCAATAAAAATCATCATAGCTGTATAAATTGAATGCCAACAAAATATAAAATAAAAAAACATGGGTAGAAGGCTATTGCCTAAATTTGGTAAAAAGGCTATGATAAAACTTTATTAGTAATAAATGATAATAAGTGATAGTTTAAAAGTAAATTTGAATAAAGTTTGATACAGAATTTGAAGTTATGTTACGGTATAAAACTACATATAGTTGGTTGCTATATATTAATAGAACATTGCTGCAAGAAGAGGTTAGTAAATTATCTTTACTACAAATCCCCCAAATTTTGTTGTAAAAAATACTGATGTCCAATAAAACAGGGGTATTCCTGAAGCGATGGGACAACAATTATTCTACACTAGTGTGGCGCACATTAAAGCAATTATGAAACTATTTTAACAAAACCGTTCTCGCCTTCCTCCATTCCTCATTTCCATGCCAACACGACCTCAAGGTGGACACAAGTGAAAGAGTATGATTTGATTAACTGGATGACAATTTATGTTGAGCTGGTGCATTAGTAGCTCAACAGTGCACGCTTGCTGCTGCTGCGTTACCGAGCGTTACAGCATAATGGGACAGGATGTTTGACAATTTATATCGTTCGCATAAATCATCAAGTCTTTAGAGGATGCGTAACAACTACGAATCCCTTCACCACCACAGTATAGCGCATTAGGATCATAGCCAGGCGAAAATACTCGTGCCTAGTGGTGTAGAAATTCGCAGAAATGAAGTAATTACGCGCACATTTAATGGCACTCTGAAGCATTGCATTGTTGGGCGCTGACTGATCGACGAAACGCATCCACAGGCAGTCGTTACTCGCCTCGTGCTGGCAGTGATATCTTCATTAGACGCACCTAATATCCTAATTAAACGTCCAAAATGTGCTAATACATCACGAGGCGGATGCATAAATTATCGCTAATTAAATCGTCCCTCTGTCGTGCCCTGTTGGTCAGCATGGTTTTTGGGCGCAGTTTCTTGGTTGGTGACACTCATGACTGTTCTGTTGCATTTCGTTACTGTACATGTTTTTTATTTATTAGTTTAATTGTCGGAAAATTCATGTTGTGAAGTTTATTCATAATATAGCATTGATTATCAGGGTTAAATCTATACGATCGTTGAACAATGTTTGAAACTACATTTAAATAAAGACATCCTTCTGCAAGACATCCTTGCAGAAAACTGACAGGTCTTATAATTTGATAAAATTAGCATCCGCGGCTGTGGCGCCTTGCGCACTGCTCGATTCTCTCTAAACCTTTGCGGAGGCGTATTTATTGGTCTTAGTCCAAAAAGCGATTGGTGAAACATGGCGGAGCGTGAAATGATGATTGGTTCATTCTGTCGTGTCAACGATTTTGGCAACAGTTTCGTTGATTGACATCAGAAAATTGTCTTTATTAATTATGTCTCGCAGGAAGAATATGGGGATGCTTTTTTTTGTGGTTTTAATCATCCATTTATTTTGATGCACAAACAATGAACCGATGCGTTTCAAATCTAAGAACAGTTTCGGGTGCCCTCATTTATAATTTACACTTTGTGGTTAAGATAATAAACTGTATTTTTCTGTGGATTTTTTACCTTTTTATTACTTTATATATTATCTTGTTACTGTTGTTTACTCATCCGATATTAATAGATTTGCATGTTGATAGAGTTGGTTGAGGCGACGGTTTTTACATGCCGTGGTTCAAACTCCATTTGCCAGTAAGCTCCAATCTTTTTTGAAATTATTTTTATAATAATTATTGGTGATTGTAAGATGCATGAGAAGAGCGTCATAGCACTTTTTTATTTAATGAAGGACAGCAGCCTGTAGTTTATTAAAACACAAAGCTATAGCAAACATTTTTTTTTAATAATGAAGATAAAATGTCTTAAATTTATGTTTTCAAATATTGTACTATGTTCCCCAAAAATTATATGATGAAATTATTATTTAATTTTTTCGCCCGCGTTTCAATTAATATATTGCGCATTTGTTTACATCTCGTGCGATCCGTTTAAAACCACATATGTACATAAACAAAGGACCAAAATATTTATTTGTAAACTCATTTAAAGTTTATTTAGTATTATTTATCATAGATTTATTGAACAGAAACAACTGATCGCCAATGATTCAAAATCGTTCAAGGTATGCAATTTGTGATACGCATTGCAGCCCTGTCAGGCGTTTGGGAGCGAACGAGATATTCGGTTTTGTACAGCGGCTCTTTTGGTATAGCGGCACCGTTTATTCGTATTTTAGTGTATTAATTATGTAAAGCGACTTTTCAGTTATGATTGTAATTATTCAACTGCAATGTTTCTTCCAAATAAACACAAATAGTTATTTAATTTAGTTTTAGTTATTCTAGTTTTATTTATGATTTTTATGCGTTATAATTATTTTTCAAAGCAATTTCTAATATATGCTTCAATTAATATACCTATGTGTTGAAAGAGTACAAAAAAAGGTTAAAAAAATGCAAGCATTTCGTGATAAAGTGGTACAGCAATATAAACATTTAAAGGAAGTGCATCAATATAGGTTGCTGTAATGGAACTGTATTACCACACCTAGATGGTAAATGTTGTCGTGGATTGCTGTTCATTAAATACTTGAACAATGTACCTGCAACAAACTTTTTATGTAGCGGAAGGTCAGTAGAAATTACAACAAAACTGACCTTATGTTTATGTGTAATCTATTTTATACAATTAGATACACAAACCATAAAGCATCTTCTCCGGGAAGGTTAATCCCGATTCTGTACGGAACCACACAAACACACAAAGTCCGCAGTTTGATTGCACCCAAAAACACTCCCGCCGCGATGCGTAATCGCCGTTTACCTTGTTCCTTCAAATCTGTGCCTTTTTTCCCTTCTGTGATCGCCACTTTATCGCCTTGCGTACACAATTTTGACGGCCACAATCAAGGCGAACGGATTTATCGTCTAACTAGAGCGAAATGGTGCACGCATTTGTGTGTGTGTATGTGACTTGGTATACGCATGTTTGCTGGAATAATATTTACCTCCCTCCCTAGTACCAACTCGTGAGGTGATATTTGATGTTTATAGCCGCACGTGAGCCGGGCCGGGTGTTCTGGGTGCGAGTGAGATGTAGGCTTTAAAATTAGTGCCATTATTATTCATAGCGATTGTATCACGAAGAGTGATAGCTTTTTTTTTTGTTTGGAGACTAGATTCTAGAGTATGGAGGTTTTTAGACTATCAAGAAGGAAGTAAACCCTCTGCCTAGTAGTGTGTTCTAGAGGCATGCTTTAATTCGTTCAATGATCGACGATCCTTGAAGCACCCTTCAAAGGCTCTCAAAAGCTCGAGCAGGACCTCAGCAGAGCACCGATACCATTGCCGTACCTGAAATCTATCATAAGTGTCGCGGTGTCGAAGGTGAAGTGTGCTTTTTTCGGAAACCGGACATCGGACGGCAACGGAAGGAAGCTCGAACCCGACACAAAGCACAATCACGCCGCCAATCCGGTTGACCTTTGCGTGCCGGCATCCCTACCATAGTTTATGTGAGTTTTTGTTTTGCTTTGTATTTACTGACAGCACCTTATTGCCAAATATAGTCATGCATCTGTTTACTTATATTGTTGTTGCTGTTTTGTCTCGCCCAAGGCCTTGCAACGCTTGTTATTATTCGGTATGATGCGCGATTTTCTTAAAAGTCATCTCGCACATCACATGCATTGTGTTGTGCCAGTTACAAGGGAATCAATAATAACGTCTGCATATTAACATACAAGCGTAATGTCATTTTGGAAAGCATAATATTATTTATAGCCCTTTCCGACAAGAATGCCAACAAACTCAGCGCATCTTCGTACGATCGCGATCGTATAGTGCGTGTGATTAGTAAATAATAAATTAACACATCTTCATCAGCTCGTATCGTAAAATCGTAGCAATGAACTTTTTCCAAACCCCAGACTTGAGGGACGTACTCATCCCGCTGTCACCTATCCATCCATAAAGGAAGGACCACCCCGATCGTCAGGAAAAAAAAACACACTTGTGGCGTTGTATATTTTCCACCCCAAAGGCCATCGCCAGTTTGTTGCTGTTTCAAGAGCGATCCAACTGGCTGGGTACTATTTATATGATTTATAATTACTTCCCTGCCCTCTCGGAGGCATCGGGGAATATCTTCTACTCCCGTTAGATCAAACGGTTGAAGATCGGGTCGGTGTGCGAGCGTGCGCTCAGCCGTACGTTTGACGCGCGAAGGTCCGCATCAGTCATAAATTTTAAGTCTCGGTGCTGGGGATGTACACCTAGCGTTCCAAAAGAACCGGGTGTACCGCCTTTGACCGCGGCTGACAGCTCAAGGGACGTTCTTTGGTTGCACGCTTCAAACTCCAAGATGTATTGACCTTTTTTTTTGCGTACGCAGAAAGAACGCAACCCAATAACCGTACACCAGATTCCCATAAAGACCCATCGATCGATCATGGTTGGAGGATGGTTCCAAGAACGAAGGAAAACTTGTCGCATTACTTTTACTTTTCTTTCCATACTTTTTTGTGGTTGTTTTCATTCAACCTGAGAGCCAACTCGGCAGACGACTGGTTCGTCATGTTGTCTCGTTGACATTTTCTTGGTGAGCGACATTTCAGCCACCCAGCGACAGACAGACAGTTTGCTCGCCAGCGATGGGTGTTCCCCGGGTGGAACTATTTTGAGATTATGCGGACGCACCTTGCTGGTTAAATTTTTCGGCCGAAGGACACCTTTAGGTACGTAAATCCGCCGTTAATCTCCCGCGATCCTTTCGCGTTCTTGGTTCGGCGGGCGTGTGTACAGAACGATCCTTCATCATCTGTGGGGGAAGTGTTGGCAAGTGATCTTAGAATGTAGGTCAATGGGGCTGTGGAACAGTTTATGGGGTTTCACTACTCTATCTCGTTGGCTGACGGACTCGTTTGTGATTTACGAGTGTTTTAAAGGTTGCTGGGGGAGGGGGGGGGGGGCGGGGTACGATGCTAGAGGCGCACGGCGGATTATGGCTGTTCCATTTCCCTACAGTTGACGGTCACACTCGTTGCTAATCGTTTTCTTTAAATGGGATTTAGAAAATTTATTGAATTAGTGGCGGATTAGTGGCGACACAAGAAACACTGCCCATATGTATGGTGGTTGAAATGGGTGAATATTCCCGCATTCTGGGATGCGATGGAAAAGGTGGGACGCCATTGTTGCGTAATGAGCCGTCCTCGACTGGACTGAGTGTAAATTGATGTCTTGTTTTACAAAAAAAGTAGAACCAAAAATAGCTCAATTTTGTGTAATTCAACTACATGTTTTAGTAGATCATGTCATCAGCTACGCGAATGTGACCTTCCGTGTGAGAGTTGCCTTCCTGCTTCCGATGTGTGTCAAGGCTTTCGAATGGCTTTCGCTTATTTCCTCTTCAAACTGTGTGCTTGTTAAAATAAATATTTTTAGAAGCAGCGTATCGTCCACTGGCCTTCTTTTTGACATCAGCCAAAGCAGGAGAATTTTTGGAAATGTATTTTTGGGCTACGATAACCATCTTTCTTGCCGATAGTTTATTTCGGATAGCAAAACAACTTACCTCTAATCACCAACAACAACAAATACTGCTCCGGAACAAATACTGACCGAATTGTTTCTTTCATTTTCAACTTCTGGCGAGTGCCACATCGATTGATTCAAATACACCAGCTCCAAGTACATGTATAAAAATACTTTCTTTCCTGTATTTCTGTCTATTTTCAGTTGGTTGGATTTTTTTTACAACCAACGAACCAGTGGTTCCCTGTTCCGCGTTCTTAAAACCGTTCTTAAAATTAGACAAATAGTAATACACGTTACGCTCGTCCGTTTGCCGCACGCATACATTAGATGTCTAGCTCAAGCGCGGCACCACTTTAGGAAAATTGCGTTCCGCTCCTATCGGCGCTTGCCATGCGTGGCTTTCGTGCCTCGGTATCGCACCTATTGCATTATTGCTAGATACACATTAGCTTTTTGTTTGCTGCCTGTCTGTTGCTTGCTTAACGTTATTATAAAGGGGAAATATTTTAATCAAGAAAAAACAGCGCTGATTACAAATTATAATAACAGAACAAACTTCATCGTAAGGATGAAGGGTAAAGGATGTGCTGAAAGGAAAGGGTAGGAGGACAGGAGAGGGGAAGGAAGGGAAATGGAAGGGGACACGGGATTGACATGTCTCCATAATTAATATAATTATTAAAGTACTTACAAGTATAATCCGTTTTCCTACTCTGTCTATTTCGTTTTACGAGTGAAACGCTCGATCCGCTCGCGCAGATCGAGTAACTATGAAATATGAACCGTCCAGCCGGATTTGCTGTACCACCAAGAAAAAACTATCGATTAGCATTTCGGGGATATAGTTACCGGGGACGGCCAGTTTTTATGTTGCATTTTTCCCAGCGCCTGTATGTGTGTGTGTGTTTTCTTTATAATGCTACTCGTCTATTTATGCAAGATTGATAAGCGATTTTAAATAGGTTTTACGGGTGGAGAAAACGTAATTAAGCAGAACGAAAACACCTTTTTGATTACTATATACTCGTTACTCGAGACCATACTAAACTAACTGTCATAGCAGCCACTTTTAAACGTTAATGCCTTTACACTGCAAACAGCACGAAAAGTGTGTGTGTGTGTGAATTTTTTCCTTCCCGATTCACACGACCAAGACCCTACCGAACGAACTTGAACACGTGACGGTTTGTTCCGTGCCACTCGAAGGTCCCCGACGATGTGACGAAATCGTTGATAACCACCTAAGCCTTAGTTGCTCACTTCCAGCCGGAAACCAGTATGGAACACATCCTTGTGCTGTACTGTACGCCAGCTGTTTTTGCAACAATCTCCATCTCCGACCCATATCGGACATGCAACTTCAAACACGGAAAGTAGTAGAGCACACTACTGGTAGTAATTACTATTGGCAGGTTTGTTTTCCTTTCCTTCCACGCTAGATTGTTTACCGCTGCATGCAGTCTTTGAGGGGCTTTGCCCGTTCCACCCGCCAGGGCTGGAACACACCCGCTAATGAGAAGCAGTTGATAGGAACGAAACCTCATAAAACCTCCACTTCCTTCAGCGCGATCATTCATCAAAAATGCGGGGAAGGCCACTGTATCTAAGCCATCCAACCCTGCCGTCTATGAGCGAGTTTTGTGAAAAGTATGAAAGCATGGAAATTGTGCCTACAGTAGCGCGCCAACAATAAAGGCCGGTAGGTGCCTGCAAACCACTCGAAATGCTTCAAAGGCTCCCAAAACATCAGCGGAACATCAAACGGATCCATTGTTCCGAATGCTTAAGTAGTGGCGTTAAATAGTGGAATATCGAGACATGCTCTACACGCGGTCATGCTTTTTCCGTGGCAATCCACGTCGATCGCAGTGAAATTGTGGTCGTTAATCTTTATGTTTTGTTGTTGCCTGTGTACCTGTGTTCAGCTGCGCGCTACTAACAACGAATGGCTTAGTGTTTGCGCCTCGCAACGGGTCCAACTAACAAAAACCCATCGGCCCAAAACCATCGCGGCGGTTGATAATTTCACTTCCTAGCCGCAGTCTTTCTGCATTTTCTAAGGTAAGCTGGTAGGAATTAAGCTAACTCTTTCTGTACGTTTGTGTGTGTGTGTGTGTGTGTGTCTGTGGAAGCACATTTTCCACACCATCGCATACGGAGCAATGAAAATCAAAAACCTAACGAACCGTTGTCGTAGCGCTGTCCGGGTCCGGAGCGAAGCCTAATGCGCTTGTGGACCGGAAATTAAGTCTACCGAGACCGAGACCGGTGCACAAAATTGGGAAGCAAAACAAGACAGCAACAATAAAGCATCTGTATCACATTACCCGTTACCGCACATACCTGGGGATAGTATGTGCAATTTATCAAAACTTGCGGAGAGAGAGAAAACCGAATCCATTTAGGAATTGGGAAGCAATTGTGGCTCCGGGTGGCTTTTCATTTTGCTGCTCGTGAAGGCGCAGCTAATGTTCGGGTCATGCTTTCATTTTGGTTAATACAATTTTTTTTCCCCCGATTTTTTTTTTTTTCATCGACACCTAACGGGGATACGCTTGCGGGTAATTATACGCTTAATGTGACACATGTGCGTGAGTGGTTTTTTTTTTTTGCGCCAAGTGTCACTGACTACAGCATCGATGCAGGGTGGTGCACTTGACAGCTATCGTGTGAAAGCTCCACGTCACAAGGAGGCGGATTGTGGGCCTGGATGTGAGTGTGTGATGAGGGCTTGAACAAGATGAAACCTTATCCACATCGTGCGGTTTACCGGTTCGACCTACCGAAAGCTCAAGTAGGTCAAGGTCCATGAACTACCATTTTGTAGTTCTTGTTTGCCGATTGACAATATCCAAAAACGTACAACACGGCAACGTGACTGGAGCGTGAGAATTCTACCAGGTGGTATAAGTAATTAGTGAAGCAGAACTTGACCTATCCAACCGGATGGGCAGGATCAACATTTGCCCACTCCGTTCTGCATCGTCGTAAACCGTTCGATTTGCGTTCGTTCGTTCGGGTTAACTGGTCTGCTTTCCTTTTCCATTTTTTCTTCTTCTCTTCAATTTGCGAAACGGGGCAAAACTGCTAAAACTACACCTCGCACATATTACTTTCTGCTTTAGAAGCCCCGGTGGGGGGGATGTAAGCGATACTATTCTTAACCCTAATGTACTAACGCTCTAATCCGACGGACTATTAATTCACATTTGATCGCATCCGATCGGGACGTGTAAAACAAGCTTCTCGATCGTGCAAACTAAAACAAACTTACGCTCTAAAATCTTACAAACAACAAAATGGAGAACCAAAAAGGATAGATAACTTACTAACGCAAACACAAAATACAGCGAATAAATAAAACCTTTCGACAAGGCATTCCGAACCTTTACCCTTCTGGGCAACGGTGGCGTGGCAGAGACAAGGTCGCGTTAGAGACGTCTGACGATTAGCTTGTGATCGTCGTTTTGGTGCGCGCACCAAACCAAACTGAAATAGCGTGCGGAGACTTAGGGGATAGGTTAGGAATAGTGGGAATAGAAACCCCGCTCCTACGGTCAGGCAAGATCGTTAGGGAGTTCGTCTCGTCTAAGTAGCAAAAAGTGAAGGTGCTGATGACGCATAGCTTAAATAAGTGAGGTTAAGTTCTTGCTTAAGCCACGGGCACGCGATCCTTAAAATAAGTGCAATGAAATCTTTCGCGCGAGAGGGCTTGTCGCGGGTGTGAAACGATCGCAATGTGAGCAATTTGTGGGTACGCGAACGACACCAATACTATGATGATGATGCTGTTGCGGGTTGCGATCGTGAAGCTGTTGCCGTTGATCTTGCCTCAACCGTGAGATGAAACAGTCTCCCCCCAAGAGCGTCTTGGGGGGAGACTGTTTCGATCTGCAAACACAGATCGGCTGTACAAACACAGTGAAAGGCTGTGTGTGTCGGTCGTCAGATTGTCTGCGCACGTTTCTGTCCGACGGTCGGCCGATACGGCTCGCGAGTCGTCTGACAACTCCACGTACGCAATTGTACGCACCCCCAGCTCTATCTCTCTCTCTCTCGGTCTCGTTAACTCTCGTTCCCTGTTCGCTCCCTAAGAGCTTGCGCAATACCGCATGTTTCGCGTAGTGGCGCTGAACTTGCTGCAAATGGAGAGTTTTGCGCAGCAGTGAGAGAGATGGAGCGCAATCGCTGGTGTGCGAATGCAATCCTACCCATGCCTGGTGCTAATCTAGGCCACCAGCTGGTTGTAAGTGAAAGTGATTCGGATAGAGCCCCCGCACACTTGGGGGGGGGGGGGGGGGGGGGGGGGGGCGTTGTTCTGGACGCAACCCCTACGCACTGTTCGCCTGCTGACGAGTAGGATGAGGGAGGGATGCAAAACTGTCGAAATGTTATCGTGAATCCTAAATCTAACAAGTGATGATCATACAGTACTCCTCCAAAGAAACCCCTAACCAAAACGATGAATCCAATGTGTGAAGATTGACGACAGTCGTGGAAGATGAATCAGAATACTGCACTGCAACGAAGGCTATCGATCAACACCATTTCGCTTCCTTAGGCCGGTGGCACAATCTGGCCGATGCGACGTGTGCGCGTACCGAAACCCTTGCTGCCATCCGGTCCAATTGGAGTGCGTACAACGGCTTCACTAGCAGACGTCGGTAGGGGTGTGTTGCCCGCATGATTGCAAAGGATACTGCCGGCGCGCGATCGTGGTCCCGAACATTCCGATCCGATCGAGATGCGTCGATCGTAACCAGAATCGGTCGAGATCTTGCGGCCATTGTAGTACTGATCCGAACCGTTCGACAGCTTACGCAGCGGATCGAATCCACCGGAGGAGTACTTACGCGGCGAGATGTTGGGGCTGCCGTCCGTGTGGTAGCCGGTGATCGAGCCAGAAGAAAACTTGCGATCGTACCCACCGGTCGAGTCCATCGAGATGCGACGTTGGAGAAGATGTCCCTGCTGTTGCTGCTGTTGCTGCTGCATAAGTTCCGGCGAATTAGCGTACTTACGGTCGTAGTTCGAGCCGGCCGAATATTTGCGAGGGGCCGAATGCACCGGTGTACCGGTGTGATCCGCCGAACACTGCGACATTCGGCGATACATGAGGTCGGTGGAGCACTGCGAGATGCGACGCGCATTGCACGAGCAAAAGTCCGAACAGTTCGATGAGCGTCGTGATGATGGCACTTCCGAGCAGGCGGACGTCCGCCGAGACATGCCTTCCGCGGGCACGGACGAGCATGCAGACGTGCGGCGTGACATTTCACCGCAGCTCGAGTAGCCTTCCGAGCAGCTGGAGAACTTGCGCGAAGCATCCGATCCGAGCGAATAGGCGCTGGAGCGGCGCGGCTGCTGCTGTGGTGCCTGATAGCACTCGTACGTCTCGTTGCCGAAGGAGTACTTGCGTGGCTGGGGCGAGTGTGGCACCATGTACGGCATCGGTGGCGATTGCTGCTGGTGCTGGTGCGGATCCTGCTGCAGTGGCGCCTGCATCGGTTGGCTCATCATCGGAAGCATCTGATGGTGATGGTGATGGTGGTGGTGCGGTGCAACCTGTTGCTGCTGATAGAGCGTACCGACCATCATGTCCGACTTGGGATAGAAGCCCGATCCGCGGCGCATTCGGAAGCGATCGAAACCCTCACCGCCACGGCTTCGCTCAATATCATGTCCAGCGGCAACCTTGTAGCTTTCGACAAACTTGGTCACGTTGGTGGCCTTCTTGCCGGTCTTCTTTTTCGGTGCTACGAGCTCCAGCACAACGAACTCCGTCATGGCCTGGGCGCGGCGGGCCGATGCCGACTCGGTGAACTCTACCAGGGCACACTCGTTCTGCTGCAGCTCTGGATGCTTGTTGATGAACTGGCGCACATCAGCCGGAATAGGACCACCCGGCCGAAGCACACGGATTAGCGAAATTTCACCACACTTCGAGAACAACTCGGACACCTTCTCGACGGTGTACTTATCGTATGGCAGTCCCGTAGCGACAACCGTGCGCGACGGCGTAGTTTCATCGTGCTCGGGCAACGGATCCAGACGTCGAATCTTTGTGCCCAGGTCGTTCACCTCGATCTTTACACTCTTGCGCTTGATCGCGTACCCAACAACGCGCCAGTCCTTTGTCAGCTGACGAACACGCTTGAAGCTAGAGACCAGCTTCAGGCTGACAAAGCCTTCCTTGTTGCGGCGCACGTGCTTCAGCAAGAACGCATCCTTGAGGATGTTGTCGTTGGAGAAGTAGAACTCTACCTGCTCAATAATCCGCTCACACATTTCATCGTCCGGAATCTCGAACGCACCGCCATCCTCAGCATCTTCCTGTGTGCCAGTTTCATTTGCACCTTCGCCCGATGACTTCTTCATGATTTCACATCCAGAATCCTTCGCCGCATCATCCGACGAACCGGCACCGGCATCTTCGGAGTTCTGGCGAAGCTGCTGCTGGTGTTGCGGCAGCTCACTGGAACTCCGCCGATCGTACGATAGCGAGACATCGCTGTCGATCGAGCTGATTGATTCCTTCGTGTCGGAGTGCTTCATATTACGCTCCTGGTCGTCCTGATCGCGCATAAACATTTCGTCCTCATCATCAATGTCTTCATCATCCTCGTCCTCATCATCGTCTTCCTGCTCGTCATCATCGTAGATGCCGTAATCATGCACCTCCTCTCCACCATGGTGATGATTGTGGTGACGGTGGAAATGTTGCTGAGGACTGCTGCTGCCCGGCTCGTCTAACGCCAGCTGTTCATCGACCAGCGGTTCCTCGCGCATCAGCTCCTGATGCTGCAAGAACGTATGATTGTCCGTCATCAGCGGTGACAGTGTGTCGGGTTCTTCTTCCGCTTCTACCGATTCCTTCACAGTGGCCGCACCTTCCAGCACGATTGTCTCACTCGGCGTGGTCGATTTCGCTTCTACTGGGGCAGCAGTTTCCGCCGCTGGCGGAGACTCTGGCACGGAACTTTCACTTTCTTTCAGCTCAACGGCGTCAGTCATCGTCGCAGTTTCGATCATCGTTCTCACCGCCGTTGTGGTGGTCTCCGTTTTTGTCGGAGTCGTCTGTTCGCTGCTGGGACCGTTGTCACTCTGAACGGCGACAGTTTGCGTTGCCATTTCCGTTGCCGTAGCTGTGCTTGGCGGCACTAGATTCGTTGCTTCACTGGACGTTGCCGTCGTCATCGTCGTCGTCTTTGTGTCGGCCATACTGGTTAGACTTTCGGCGCCCGGTACTGCTTTCTTTCTTGTCCACTAATATGGCTAATATGGCTTCCTCTTGTACGGTTGTAGAGGCGAAGGTTTTGTCACCGTAAGATACTTTCGTAAGGGTGTTAGCAAATAGAGTTTTGGCTGTACAAGTTCCGGACGAAGGCACTGAATTTGCTTGCTGTTGATTTGTGTTTTCCCTGCTGTGTTTTTGTGTGTTGCTTTAGTTCGTTCGTCGATCGATGAGTGCACTAAGTGCGGTCGCCTGTTTCGATTGCTGCCTAATCCAGTCTTTTGGGGTGGCGGAAGATGAAGGATGGAGTGTGAGTTTAGTTCCGTTCGACGGTGACTCACTTACTATTTACAGTAAATTTACAAACGCGCACACCTACACCGCAACATAGATTGTACAATGTTTTGTTTGTTTGTAACACAGCCTGCTTTACAGCTATCACCTCCTCAGTCTGTTGTGTGCTTCGACAGAGGAATTCCGAATCCAGCAGATCTCCTCTACCAAAGGTATACTCTTATTGTTTATTGTAAGTCCGCTTAGACCTTACTATGATCAAAACAAAAGCTCCAATAGTCCCACTAGAGTTCTCATAGATCGCACACGATCGCACTAATTTCCGAGCTTATGTCCTATGATGCACAATTTTCGTACGCAAATGATTTGTAGGCTTCGAATGTGTCCTTCCTGCTCACACTCACTCGGATCTGTATGGGGCGTTCGTTTTCTCTTTTAGCTCAGTTTCCACGCACACGTACCCACTGCACCGGCTCGCGCGCAAGGGGGTTGCTACAGAAAGAGCGACGGTTCGTTCCCTTTCACTGTGACGGCCGACCAAGTTTTCGTGCCCGACGATCAACCCCTAGTGGCGTGAGTACAGCGTTAGAGCTTTCTGCTGGCCACCTCTTTCACTGACGGTTGTGTTTCCACCGGAATTCAAGTACTTTCACAATTGCCGCACACACTGGCTTGCCCTGCGTGCATGCACTCTCGTCACGTTGGAGTCACTGGAGCTTTGGAGTTCGACACGATCCACACACACACAGTCCACGATTCACGCGAAACGGGGAAAGGTTCCTCGGTGGTAACGGTGAGGACAAGCAAGGGCAAGGGCGATTAGCGTACTGTTTTTTTTTGCACTGCAGTAAGGCGTTCGAAACCTCAAAGGCAATGGAAAATGGTTGCCTTCTTTCACTAGGGATTTTCCACAACACGAACTATAAGAAACGTGCAGTCAACTTCTTTTCGATGCTTCTGTTTTCTTGAAAGAATTTTAGACCAAATATCTGTGTGCTGAAGAAAAAATAACTGAATCTGATTGCGAATGTTCCGATATCGCCGAAGATCGCGACTAGTTTCGAAAGAAGGGTCGAGAATTGTAACTGGGAATTTTGTTTGCACTTGGATGCTCAGCTACTGCCACCTTCAGTGTACGTTTTGCAGTGTACCTGAAGGACCTAGCTTTCTCCGTACCACACCGTGTTTCGAGGGCTCCTAACTTCTAAAAAAACCCACGTCTGGCAAACGGCGTCTCCGAAACGCTTTTTTTTAGCTCCAAATGTTCATTCACGGTGGCTTACGGTGGGCCCGAATGATTTGCGTTTTTTTTTTTGTTGTTGGTTTCTTAGCTTTGCTTCCTCAACAATCAACACCTGATCGTGGCACTCGGTAGTCCGATCGTACGTATCACGGTGCACACTTTATACCACTAGTGCACACAGCTCTGTACCACACGCAAACTCGTGACTGGAGACTCGGTCGCCTCAGCTGTTGCTGCTGCTGCTGCTGCTGCTATCGCGCACAAACTCCACTGAATGCCACCGATTCGTTGCTCCATCAATTTTGGGCTGCTGGCGCAATGTAATGGGCCAACCGACTCACACTGTCGTGGGTGGGGGCGCTAGGGGGCGCCGTTCCAACTTTACGCACTCGCAACGCACGCTTCACCAAACACAAACACACATTCGTGGGGATCGTTTTTGTTTTGGGGCAGAGATCGCGTACGTACTATTCGGTACCGCTTTTTATAAGCCTTTTTATTAAAATCTTCCACCCAGATGCACCCAGCTGGTTGACGGTTCGATACAGATAGCACACTACAGTCTCCCACGTGCACACAACATACACACACCCATTAAAACTGTGACACTGGTCGGGGCAGGGTTGCGGAGTCAGATTTGAGTTGCACGGTGCGTCAGAACGGAGAGAGAGAGAGAGGGTGGTTGTCCCTGTGTTGCTGTTCGTCGTCTTCGAAAGGTGTTGCTACGACAAGTGTTGTTGAAAGACTGAAATAAAGCTACGAATTGATGCCGGTTTTATATCGTCTCTCCTACTCTCTGCCGCCCGCTGCACCGCCCGCTCGACGACGCTCCGCTAATGGGGAGCAGTTCAGTGCGTGCGCTCGGGTTCGGACCCCGCTCGGTTCGGGCCGCACTTCCGTTCGATGTCGGAACCCGCTCGGAAGTGGCGTTCGTGCTCGGTTCGGCCTGGCGGGGGGTTTTGTCCGCACGGTTTCCGTTCACTCTTCTGCTCTCCGCTGTTGGAGCTGACCGTGGCTCGCACCGACCCACAGGAACCGATGCACCGATGACAGTCGCATGCGTTGGTGTGTGTGCGTGTTGATCGATTCACGCTGATCAAGCTGCGTTTCTTTTACTACTCGATGCATTTCACCCCCTTTGCTCGGTGAATCTTAAGGGGTGGTTTTGAGAGGGATGGTGGTAAAAACCTCGACGAAAAATGCCGTGCTTACTCTCGCAGGCTTCCACATGCGTGCCACCAACGAAAGGTAAAGGGATTGATCTGTGATTTGGTTTTAGTTATCGTTTTTCTCTGCTATTTCTCGCTCTATCTCTCTCTCTCTCTCTCTCTCTCTCTCTCTCTCTCTCTCTCTCTCTCTCTCGAACGAATGAACTACGTAAACGCATTACGCACCGTATGTGTACGGATCGGAAGACGTCGTCGATTGTTGCTTACCTCCGATGGTTAGGTTGGCGTGGCTAAGGGTGGGAATGAATGTGCGAGGGCTGCCATTAAGCGGTGATTTCCGTTCTGGCACCGGCTTTGCAAAACTGTAGCACATATCAGCGTTGGGATAAGACCTGCCGGTGGTGGTCGTTGCATCGTTGAGTAAGAGCAAGTGCTCGCTCACCTTCAATTACTGTGCACTGTTTATTTTTATTTGTAGACTAAGTATATACGCTTTTAGGAGGTTTATGGCGATTTATATTTATTATACCGTCATTATTCCAGTTCTAAAAATTTTGGAAAAAGAAAACAGGTAAAGAAATATATTTTAATAGTATTTCTTTTTATAATATAAATTTCTCAATCTGAAAAATATTTCTAATTGCTTTAAAAAAACCCACAAATCGACGAAAAAACCCCATCAAAGTAGCGAGCTGAATGATTCCCTGTAAAATAAGTACCTTGTCGTAAGCATTACTTACGAAATAATCACATTCCCGTGCGGTGATACTCGCCGGACTATTTGTTGCCAAACAACGACCGATTTCTGTTCACGCAACGGAAATCGTTACATCCAGACGCTGCCATTCCTGTTAACGAAACCGAACGCCGCACTCAGGGTAACCGATGGCTGTTGAAGGCTTAATCCAATAAGCGTAGAACAAGGCTCACTGTTAGGTCAAACTGGGTGATGTGTTGCTGCTGTCCTTTATACACCCAACTAGCAACACACTAGCAAAGGGATATCGTACAGTTATGTGATGGGAATTGTTGAACAACGAAGAGCTTATGTTAGGGATGTGAAAGAATTACACGCTAATTAATGAAATGAATTTTGTAAGAAAGATAGAACATGGTTGGGCCAAACGATTTTCTCGATGTTAAAGTTTCTAGCAGGAAAATTGATACAAATTTAATGTAGGTTTTACTTTTCAAAAAATGGGTGATGAGATATCGATTGAAAACTTATGCTAACGGAATGTGAAAAAATAAAAAAAGGGTAAAAAAATTTCTTGCGAAGTTATTTATCATAATTTATCAAAAAATTCACTTGACAATTTCCGAGAGTAGATAATATTTCTGTCCCTTGTTGGTAGTGTTTTGAAAAAATAACCCGCTTTTATTGACGCGTGTGTCCGAGATCCGAATGGTTCATCGCAAATTTTAAGAAGCACGCACTTCCTTGGGTGAATTGAAAATCTTTGATGATAGAGACATTATCCTGCAGGGGACCATGTAGCATGTGTTAGACGATAAGTCGTGTTTAGGTGCATTTTGTATCGTAACTCTGTTAAATATATCGCCCAAAGTTTAAACTTGTCTTGAGTCTAAACTTCTTGAGAACCAAATAGGAGACATGTGGCCTAGTTAAGATTTAAAAAAAATATATATAGACAGAAACACTTTAACGTTAAGCAATACGGCCTGCCGTTCTTTATAAATAAAAATTAATAATTTAAACTTTAAAGAATAAATTGATTGTATCATTAAACTTTACCAAAACTTTACCCTTATATTGGTGCATCCGGAATAAAACATCCCGTTTTGGAGCTGCTTACCTCTGAACCGTATTAGTATTTATGGCATATTAACACATCGTTGTGAATTGCCCTGTTTTGCTTTATAGATACCCCTTTACTGTATGGGCCCAATTTGGAGCTTCTGATGTTGTGTATTCCAAAGCTAGGGATTTAGGTATTTCACTGATTGAAGCACACTTTTAGCCCACCTTCTCGTTTGGTGTGGATAATTTAGTTGTTTTCGAAGCTAACGTGCATCCCACGTGGTTAGTTTGTTTAGTCGCACAGTTTAAACCATGCGTGGAACAAGGGCTTTTGAGCGACTTTGAATGCTAACCTGGAACCCGGAGATCGCACCCCATCGCTGGGGAGTTCAAGAGTGCGGCTCTGTCAAGGTGATCAGCTAGGCGTGGAAGAGATTATGTACGTATGATTCCAGGTTCCATGCCAACATCATGGAGCGATATGATCTGTTTTGTTTGGTTCATCCCCATGCTGATAGGAGCTGAGCGTGGCGTTAAGGTAAAGCGAGAGTATGTCCTACCACACACTCTTTCATTCCATCACGCTAGGAAAGTATCAAGAAGTGTAACGATCGCCACAAAAAAACACCATAGTCGAGCATAAAAGTGTGGAGGAATAGTCGGGAATACATAAGGCATGTTCAGTTCTCTGAGTAGGGTGGTAATCAGTTTCGCCTTCAGAATCGAAGTCATGATGCTATGCTATTTCCGCACCAGTTCCTATTTATGGTAACCGGTGCACCATTCCCGTATCCGACGCAACACAACATAGAGCGCATAAGCCGGCCGGGTGTGAGCATCGTCGAGTCAGAGTCTGTCAACCGCGGGCGAGAACGTTGCAAGTGTAGGAACGGAAACGAAAGCCCCATTTTTCTGTTCTATCGTGTTGTTTTGTAACAGCCTGTCGTCGACGAAAAACTCTTCCGCAACGCTTTGTTTGTCGTCGTTCATCTCGCAGTGCAACTCCCATGCTCAGTTCGTTGGGTACAATGGTCGATTTCAAGGGTTGGGGGATTCAGGGTCAGATTCGCATTTGCAAATGCTACAACTTTCCGTTCTTGATTAAAAAGTGGAAGAAGACAAAATCACTATCATGTGCTCTTTACTTCAACCCTGTGCTTCACATTCACTAGCGAAAGCATTGGAGGGTGTACGGCAGCATAATTGTTGCTTCCGAGAGGGTGATCAGTTTGAATTTTCAAGGTTAACTTCCTACACGACCTTCACGAAAGCGGGGAGGGGGTTTGATGTTAAAGAAAGACACGGGAAGAAAGGAAGCTGACATTAATGTGGTACATTAATACAGCTGTCGTGATTTCTTATCATCAACGCGCCAGAGCCGTAAAAAGAAAGGCATGCGCTAAAGGTGGCCCTGCAGAGAATAAATTACGTGTTAATCGGGCTGTAATATAATTGTGTTTGGAACATAACGTGGGCAATTTAAAACATTCCATTACTTAGAACAAATATATTAATAACAAAGGAAGTATGTAAAGACAAAAAAAAGATTTAGTTGGATTTATTAAAATGAAATAAAAACATTAAAACAATTTCTTTTCATTAAAACAATACAAAATGATTAATAAAATATGATAAACAGTAAAAACAACAATTTATAAATCATGAAAAAAAATTAATTACAGTATTCTGCGTGTAAGAAAGCCATAATAATTATTTAAAAATTATTATCTCAAACCATTTGAACTAAATAAGCCCAATAAAATATTTGCTAAAACATGTGTATTTTTGCCGTACTGCTCACTCGCATCTTACGTCGCTTCCTCTTCCACCGGGTTATGCAAATGATCTTGCTGATAGGACAGGAAGGAAAAAAATATAAATAAAACATCATTCAAAAAAATGTAAACATTCAACCAACGCGTCCAACCTAGCGGCTCTAAAACCCGATGTCATTGATCCTCATGGTCAGCGGTGGCCAAATAAAATAAAGGGGCAAAAAAAACCCCAGGAACATCAAGCGTGCGCACGATCAACCCAGTGCGGGGCTGAAACCGCCCCATAGTGCGGTGGTGGTTTCTGTGGAGCATGGCAAGATCGAGGGACTGCACGAGTGAGATAACGCTACGAGAGAAAGAAAGGCCAACAGACGTGACCCATTGCAACATGGAACTGTGCTGAAGGGGGTTTTTTTTTTGTTGTGGTCGCTTCCCTGTCCGCCTGTGACTGTGTGTTTGATTATTTCCGAAAGATGAGTGTCTTCATCAGCAACACACTTCAGCGTTATGTGGAGGGCCCCATTCGGTCTCGATCGCGGATCGTCTTGACCGGCCGAGAGAAGGGTGTTTATTTGTGTGTGAGTGCGTGCTTTTTTTTTTGCAAATGGCGAATGGGGGTCAGTAGTGGCAAAAGTGTCCGTTTTTGGGAAGCTCGGTTTTGGACGTGAATCCACCGCGGTCAAGGTAATTCAAACGGGGCAGTGTTAGGAGATTACACAAACACACCAGGTTGATCGCGTGTAACCTTTGTACGGATCTCTTTTATATTTATTTCGCATGTCGTGTGACATCAGGACGGGTTTAATCCTCAGTTTTATGCATCGAACACGGTACATGGGACATGAACGTTTGAAAGGAATCATCTTGTGCGATCTTCTCTCCGAAAAGCGCCTTGAAGTGACACACTCCGCATCCGAGAGGATCACCACGCTTCCATGTGCAGAATCCATGTCCAGATCACCCAGAAGTGAGTACAATGTGTTTGAAAGGGCCGCACATACGTGCTGGAGTCGATCGCACTACTGGCACACAGACGGCACACCGAATTGTCAGCGTAAGATTTATGACGAATCGGTTTTGAAACGAACCGTTTGAAGTTGCGGTTAGTGTAGCAGTAGATGGTGTTAGAATAGTTGAAGAGATTTGCGATTAGAAAGGTGTTTGGCAGATGGAGTTTCAACGCTCGAGCTGCCCTCGGAAGGTTTGCTAGCGAGTTTAGGGGGTGCTGTTTTTTCGTTGTTGTTGTGGTTGTTTTACTTTGCTTTGGCATGATATTGTCGGTTGGACGGTAGAAGGTCAATGATTTTGGCGTGTCATTGAATAACCGTGCGATCTGCGCTGTGCGATTGAGGATTTAACGATTTGGTGGTGCTTTTGACGGGGACTTTTAGTGATCTGTCTTGACGGTGAGTGTTAGTAATTTTGTTGGGATTTTCCAAAGTGCAGCATCATAATGAGACGTAAATTTGGAGATTGAGCTATGTTGTAAGAATAAAACGGAACTAATAGGATCTTCTTCTGTTACTTAGGTGTAAAATCTGAGGCTAGAAATATCAACTAGAAAATCTTAAAGAAACTTAGCGCTCGCGAATCAGAACACACATTTCAGATAATTAGAAAATAAAACAAGGAAACGAGAGAAAAAGCTACAAGAAATCAGAAACCCAAAACGAAACGTAATTAAACCCAACACGATAAATTGCACATCGGTATCTTTCGAATGAAAACTCTTCCTCAGCCTTTCGCGCATCATTTTCCACCTGTGCGCCACTTCTTTCTTCGAATCAAGCGTTCGCTTGCACTACATTGAAACGCTGTCCAAAACTCGCCTCGCACTCGTCCAAAACGCAACGCCTAGCCGATGGTGGAAAGGCAAACCAAACCCCAGCCCCAGCACCAAAAACCCGGTGCAGTTGATCGCCCACTTGGTCGGCGATGCATGACCACAATGTATATAGGGAACCGGCTGGCCAAACCTCCGGCAGCGTACCAGCGCGAACGGCAAACCATGTGGTTTGGCGTGAATTTGCCGGTTGCTCGCTGAAAACGTGTCTTAATTGCTTTTCTTCGGGAGGTGCTCTCGGCACTGCAACGGAATCGTTCGGCTGTGAGATGGAAGAAGAAATGGACTTTACCGCAGCCGTATAACCAGCAAGTTGGTTTTTGTCCACGGACCAGCGGGTTCGGGTTCATTCTCCGTCCCATCATCTTCGGCGGGGGAAACCTTGAAACAATGCGCTATCCCGGCGAAACTCGTTGGCCAATGTTCTCGCATTACACCAACCAATGATGTGTGTTGAGGGATCGCTAGCTACTACTACTATTTTAGCCAGTATGATGTCAACCGCCACTGCTTCCGATCATAACTTCAACTAGGGGCGATACTTGATATCTTCGTTGTAGCGGGCGATAAGGTCCCTTGATGCGCTGGATTCGGTTGGAGGTCTGACTTGTGGTGCGAGTCGAACCTTCGAATTTTGACGACAACTTCAAAGCAGATCTTAAACTGTCATGATCTGCGGGTGTTACAAAAACACTTCTAGACAAGCGTGTCAAAAAACAACAAGAGTCAGAAGAACTTTGTAGGGTTACGGGAGGAAGATTACCGGGTGGAGAAGGTTCGCTCAGCTCACATGCAAATAAGGAAAGCGATACGTGATCACTTGAGGTTGGACGGGTGAGACACCCACTCGAGACCGAGGAGAGGTGTGTCAGAAGCGTGCTTCTCACGAGACCTCGCTTGCTCGTTGGGGGTAATTGAGTTGTGCAGGGTTTGATTTCTTGCACACGATAAGAAGTGCCGCAACATTGACGCACTCTGGTCACCATTTTTGGGGTGATTCATGGTCTATAATGGAACGTTGGGGCATGCGTTGAGCTGTTGACTGATGAAGACGAGTACATCAACAATGAGTAATTGTTTGAAGTTTTAATTTAATAAGTAAAAAATAAGCTGTTTGTCGTTGGTTCGATCTTCTGATTTATTCTGCTGCTTCTTGATAAAAATGCGTAGAGCCGTCATACTAAAATAAATAAAAGTATGATCCTGTTTCTTGCCAATACGATGCCGTGCCATCATACTTAACAATAAAATAATTAATTCTACTTCTTACCCTTTATTAATTTTACAATCCGAAGGACATCCTTTGGGATCTTGGCCTGCAAATTCTGCTTCCTTGACCTAATTTAATAGTAGCAGAATAGTTCGTCTTCTGCCTTATTTTGTTTATATATTTTAAATAGTTTATTTCTATTAAAGAAGCCAAACATTTAAAATATAATCATAGCTATTCAAATCTTAAATTGAAGTGGTACTTTAATTTAAAAATTGATCTGCAGTAGATAATTTTATTTAGATTTTTCCACTTCAGGAAAAATTAAGCACTTTAGGCTCTTTAAAGTGACGTTTACAACAAAATTAAAATTAATGAGAAATATCATCGTTTTTTCTCTGTTTGATTACCACAAGAACATATTAACTCTTAAATATTTGAGTATGAGAGGTAATGCTGTATCATATTGCAAAAGAATTTATTATCTTCCTGCTAAAATTTACACTTTTATTTATCAGTAACAATCTTGAAAGTCGTCTCAGATTAGGATGATTACTCTAATGCATGTTAACAACAATTTTTGCCATTTGTTACCCGGCCGCATTACTAATACACCATAATTTAAAAGAAATACAATCTCTCTTGAAGATTTAGTCTTGCTACATGACTTTCGAGTGGATTTCCCAAAAAAGTGATGTGTAGAGGCGTTGGAAATTCCTTTTTTTCGAATACCATTGCACTTTGACAGCCAACATAACGAACAACTGGATCATGATTCATATGCTTTGTAAAATTTACTCAACCTTGTCCTGCTCGAAGTCTATTTCATCGATTTTAAAGTTTCTTTCTCGCTGTTTCTTACACAAATTTGTATCGACAAAGGAATTTTATTGTTACTAAACTTCCATTAGCCGGCTGAAGAGTCGCGGCGCCAATTAAGCGGATGTATTATTGCAATAATGTCACCCTGTCCGTGGTGCATTTCCCACAATAATAATAATAAAAATAAAAAAACAGTGACCATGACCAAGACATTTTGCACCGTCAGTACGGTGGCAATGAGATTTGCATACGAACAGATGCCGTTTTATTGCATCCGACCGCACCGCACCGTCCGTCCCATCGCTTCCGAAAAGGCCAGCACGAGATTTTGCCCTCGGCAATGTCATGTTTTCTAGCAGACGAACAAAGTGTGCTGTATTTGGCTGAAGATGCTTCATCCCAGCGGCGTATATTGTTATCAGCCAAGGAAGAGTGATCATTGCTGATCATTTTTCTGCCTTCCCCTTTCGAGCACGGATCGTCACATCTTTCGAGGGCCAACGTGTTCGATGCTGCGTGCCGGCGCTGGTAGCGAAAGGTTTCTGGCTCGATCGCTTCCGAAAATGGGCTTCTAGGTTTGATTCCCGGGGTGCTTTTTTCGACCGCTGGTCGTTAACCTTGCCCAAAGGGGTCCGAAAGGCAACATTCGAATATCCGTTCCGTTCCCTTCTCGTTCGTTCGCTGAGCATTTTTAGTGCGTCTAACCGGGCTGGGTTTTTGCGATGCTTGTTCACTTGATTTTTAAGTTCCTTTTTGCCACCCAGCCTCAGATCCGACTCCGATAGTGAACGGGCAGATATCTCGGATCGATCGGATTAGTATTGGCAGCCATGAAATTATGCTGCCAGCAAGTGTCCGGTTTCGTTTTGCGCATGAGGAAATAAAAAAAATCTTTAATAAAGTACGAAAATCAAAACCTCCCGGCAAAAAGGCATATGCTTACCGCGGTTAATTAACAGCAGGTGTCGGGGTTTGGGACGAGAACGAGAAAAATGACTCATATGACCTACAAATCAATACCATGCTGTAGCTCCAAAAAAACAACCAGCCGCTTAACCGGAGTTAATTTAAATATTTCCCTGCTCAATCAGCAGACAGAAGGGATCCGGACGGACTTCAAATCAAATGTTTGGTAACGGTTCGTTCGTTCGTTTTGTATCCAAATACGAACCACCGGAAGTTAAACGGTGCGCCACCTTTTGCGGAGCTCTAAGGAAGTGAAGGAAAAGGTCGCGGCGTCGATTACATAAATTAACAACATTCGTGCCCCTTCGGCGTTGCTCCGGCTCGAGTCTCGCTTCTCGTCCTGCTACGCGCGCAGCATCACAGATTAGGTACAGCGATCGATCACTGCGAGCAGTAAAGAAGTTAACAACAAAGTGCGCAACCCTCACTTAGCGCATCATTTTGCGCTGTTTCCCCCTCGCCTGCCTCAGGGAGCCCGGACCGGAGGCGCCTTAAATCATCCATCATCTGTGATGGAATAAATATTGCGAATGCGTATATGCAAAATTCTATGAATTTTCATTTAATTTGTTAAAATGTTCTTAACCAATCAGAGATAATTTTAAAGATTTTTCCATTTTAGTGTGTTTTCTTCATGCATTTTGAAGCCATAAGCGATTGTAAAGCAAAAGTTTTTTAAATGTAATTTTTATTTATGTTTGTTAAAGCTTCTTTACTAAAATAAGTATGAAAATGAATTACAAAAACTTCAATAATTTAAATGAAAAAAAAAAACATAAACCAAAATAAATAATTTAATACAAACAATTAAAAATTAAAATGACACAAAACAAAACAAACAATTGAAAATGACAACACGGCGAAGAGCCTTCATACTCAAATTAAATAAATAAATTAATTAAAAAATAAATAAAAAGGCTTCACACGGCCGTATCGAAGCTTAAATCCCATCAGGACCTCGTAGTGAGGACTGACTATGCAACTAGTTGGTAGTATAAAGTCTGGTAAGCCATTTGCTGATCGGTGTGACCTAGTAGAACGTTTAGAAGTAAAGAAACACTAATAGAAATATATAAAAAATATAAAAAAAGTCAAAAATGGACATACTGTGAAGTTTATGATTTTAAAAGTAAAATATCTGATTGTTTTTAACGAATTTAGATCTTTCATTGACAGAGTAGATTGAGTTATCTCATCCTCTGAAAATCCTTACGAAATGTTGTTAATATTAAGGCCAAATAATTCTTAAAGAATAAGCATAAATACGGGCAGTTTAACAATCTGAACGTGTCTATATTTCTGTTTGAAAATGTTTTGATTAGTTGAACGTGTTTACTACAAAAACAAACAAAATGAGTAATTTTCTTCTGTACACGGGTTTACCCTACCAATTATGACGATTTATGTAACAAAATTTCTTCTTGATGTGCTGCCCTGCCGTGCGCTAAATTGCGGGTCATTCAACGGAAGGCAACGGCTATCGAATGGCACACCACTGTTCCTGCTCGGCGTTCTTGCGCATAACTAAATTAGCTAATGAAGGTAAAGCAATACACGACCTATGATGCAACACAATGCACAAAAACAGATACCAACGTAAAACAGTGACGCACACGCAGCACATTATTTTTCGTCCAGCAACTAATGTGAAGCTTGTAAGCGTTTTGCTGGCTTTTGTGCGTTCGTTGTCCTTCGCATGATAGGTAATACCGTTTGAAGGAAGTTTACCGAATGGAGGTAACGTAATGGAAGCAACCTGACAGTAAATGTAAGTGATAGCGGGTGGTTTGGTACGAAAACGGAATGAAATGGTATCGAATTTAGTTCCTGTACCAGCGACACGCGTATAGATTTTCATCCAATTTAACGACATTTGTCACCGTTTAGTATTGACAATTCAGACACATGTGGATGTGTATGGTTTAAGCAAAAACAAGGTGTCATTAAGGTATTTTTAGAACCTTTTGCAGCAAATCTAGCATGTCTTATGTTACGCACGATCTAAACTGCATACGCAGCCGAAGCGTATGATTATTTATTTCATTTTTATATTCTTACTATATTTAATTTAATTCATATTTTAAAAAATAAACCAACTATTCACCCGTGGCCTAGAAATTGATCTGACATGTCCTATACAAACAGCCCAATAATCACGTGCCCCATTTCACGGCGTAATGTACCGCAAAAACGTTCGCACGACGCACTCACACAAATCAGCGCCCAATCGAAACCATTCACTTTCTGCCAAACATAAGGTCAAAGTCAACCGGACCACGGTAACTTGTTCGTTGGGTGTACCGGCTTTCTGTGTGCAACACCGCTCGGATATTGTTTCGTTTTGTTCATATTTTATCTGCTGTTATTGTTGGCCCATTGTGGGCCCTTTATACCCTGCCGTGACAGATACGGTTAGGGAGCATGTTCGAATTCCATGCTTCATCAACACCCTTTCTGCTCAGTTATCGTGGAAGCCACTGGGGAGGTAGAATGGGTGCTTTATTTGTGAGGCATTTCACACGTAATCGGTGGTGTAGGAACAAATATCGAATAACTAGTTTGACAGTAGTAGCGATGGCAATCTGACAGATCGTCCATACGTTACATCATGTTCGGAAAATCGTCCTTGAGCAGGATGAAATATGCTTAGAGCTAATGGGTAATCAGTGTCATGAGTTTTCAAGTAAATACTGTCAAAATCCCTTAAGGTAGTGAAATATATATTAAAAGTAAATGCATGTTTTAAGACATATTGTAGCTAAAATAATAGGAGTGAAGTTATTGGAATGTTCAACCAAGTCAAGTCAAGTAAACAAACATTAAGTATTCAAATTTAAAAATTTTACCACTAATATTAGTAAACAGCTTTTCAGCTCTGTTTCCTATTTACCCGCGGAAAAGGGATCAAAAACAACTCAAACACATGCTTGTTTCTTCCATTTTGGGCATGACAAACATCGCAAACTTAAGCTGCGGCGAGCTTCACACCCCGAACGTTGTACTTAGATGCGGAAATTTGCACCTATAAAACTGCAAATTGCTACATACGGGCAAGTAGCCGAACGGAAGCAATTGATGTTTGGTGGCAGAATTGCCAGTTTGCACATGAAACCTAATAAATGGTTTGATGAAAACGATCCTTATAACATGGCCCGTACGCTACCCCCCAAAAACAGGTGTTTTAACGGCGACTTTAAACGCGTATGCGCATCATTCATCGGTTGGTTTGATCATCTTCATCAGAGCAGAATCTCTTCCTTCCTGAAACGATCTGTGCCCAAAATCAAGCATGGCAAAAAGCTGCAGAAGGTTAAAGTTTGCGGCAGCAAAAACACCTTTTTCCTTAGCAAACCTAGTGCGCCAATAAAACAGCCCAACAGGCCGCTGTCTAGCCCGTACAGAGTTCCTACCTCAAAAAGGCTCACTGAACTTTCCAGGGTCAGCCGGGTGAAGTGATTGCTTTCAGTGTCACAGCGGTGTAGTCTGTTGTCTGAAGCTGGAAGGGGGCTTAGCGTACTGTAGGGCTAGGTACGTGTCTCAAGCGGGAACAAACGATCAGATCTTTGGGGTGCGTTGTTGTAACTTGGTGGGTTTTTGCCGAGAGGAACACTAGTGGATCTTCAAGTATTTGTGTTCGTTTTTAGTTGTATTGGAAAAATAAAATCCCCCACAAAAACAGTTGTGAAAAGAGTCTTAATAAAGGGCAGAAACTGTTGCCATCGACAAAACAGGTACTGACGTTGTTCGTCCTCGAAACGATCGCTTCCAATTTGTACATTGTCGTACATTTCCCGGAGGAATTCACAGGATCAGACGAACGTGCACCAAGACGATGCAAGCATGGAAAAAATCGAGTTGGCAACATGCACCGAATGACTACAGCGGATACGGATACCGGTCAAGTGAATTGACACACTGACCTTCGATAACTCCTTATAGAGCGCCCCACTGAAGTATGGCGTCTGAAGTAAGCAGCTGGGAGCACTGCTCGGGATGGGTTCGAAGTGATCACGTCAAAAGCAGTACTAACCTAGAGCCGGACGAAGCTAGAAGAGGCACAATCCTCGAAACTCCCCACAGGTACACGCCTTGCCTCCGAAAGCAACCGTTGGTTCGTTGGTTCGTTAAAGGTTTTCTGGTCACGATGTCTGAAGGGATGGTTACGTGAAGCAAATTAATAGTACGCACACGTTTCCACACAAGAAACCATTGATGATCATGAACCTAACCGGTCGCTTGATGACCGACACTGTCGGTGATTAAGGGAAATGAGGATGAATGGGTTTAGGGTTCCTGTGTTCGCTTGTAAGCTAATTTGTGGAGGAAAAATCTCATCAAGAATTGCCTGCCTAGGGAGAATGTACCAGCAAATGCAAGCGAAAATGAAAACGAAAGGAATCTACTAGGCTATTCTTGCGAACAACAAGACCTGTAGCTCCAGATTCTAGAAACCACTTTTTACCACAGGTTGTTCATTTAAATTCGGCCCGCGTCTAGCTGGACGACCTTTTCCACCTGTAATGTTTTGTAGATTGTATTTTACGCTGATACTATCCTTGACATTTGATCTTGCTAAGTTCTGGCTGGTGACGATAGGAAGGGAGTGATCGAATCGACCACGAATTGAAACTTGAGTTGAGTTGAGTTGAGAAGAATTACATTCTAAAAAAATCTTCTTTTTCTTCTCTTTCATTTTTTCTCAATACTCAATGTTAGAGTGATCACATCAGTATTTTCACTGTGGCACATCAGTCCTTAATCGATTGCAAGTAATTCCTCCAAGGGTGCAAAAGATTAAGTATCAATCAGGTTTACACAACCCCTGCATGCTAAGCCCTAAAGCCCTAAAGCCTGCTGGCATAATGCACTGCTGGATAGGAAGAAAATCAAAGGCACTCCGAACTGTCACACCGCCTGATACACTTCATTGCAACTTCTAGTAGATCCAACGATGAGATACTTCCATGTGTTACACTGCAATGTTATGTGAGATGCAATGAGTATAAAAAATATGTATAAAAAGACACATAAGGAAAAGCCTTCAGATCGGTAATCATGCAGTTGAAACAGATTTTTATGGACCGATATTATCTCCCTACCTAGTTACTCGTTCATTGCTCACCAAACATTCTTTTTAACGAACATCCAGCTTAGCATTTAAATGCTGTGAGCTTTTTTTAACCCCTTTTTTAACCAAAACATGTCGTTATTTGTTGGCTGGATGGAACCGGGGAAGTTTATGCTTTTGTTTTGTTTTGCTCTCCTCCAGTCAGCGCACCACCGGTTACCACCGGCAAAGGTTAACGCTTGAACGTTTGCACGTCTAACCACCATTAGGCTCGCATGCCAGTCACGCACGCATGTGCCAAGTTCAAGCGCAACCGTTTCATCAATCAGGGTAAAACGGCGCAAAGCGTGCTATGTGGCGAGGAGTAAAAACTCGAAACTCAACCTGCCCAAGTGTGTGCAGTACGGTGAACGGGGCGGTCACGTGCGACTTCGTGGCGGCCCACCAGCTGTCAAACCATCCACTTCCGATAGTGAGTGCCTCCTAATCGACTGACCCCGATTTTGGAATCGGCCCCGGGAAGGACTTCGGTTCACAGACTTCCGGCATCTAGGCGGGGGTTTTGATAGGAACCGATTGATGTAATCGTACACGGCAAGGGGAAGAATTCTTGGCACGGCATGCTAAGAACGCCGGTTTGATTTTTGTGCGCCACCGTGTGTGTGTGTGTGCGTGTGGTGCGTGGGGACACCTCCAGGAAAAGCCTTTAGGTGGGCCAATGTCAAACGTCATCACGTTAGTATTGTGGCCGGATTGGGTGACGAGCGCGGGAAAGAAGCCAAGGGAGGATCGAGCGGTTCACATTCTAGCGATGACTGCACGCTGTGTGACTGTTCGATGGTGAATTAATCCATCCATTGCCACGCCGTTCGAGGACAGCCGGAATTTGCGGCGTGCACATTGCGTGTGCAGTTTTTTTTTTAAATCTCCGATGGATATGAAGCATGGGCCGGGTGCGTAAGGGCGCCCTTATTTGACGTATTCATTATGTCGTCTAGAGGTAGAGACGACAACCGCATGCCGGTACACTTGACCGCATTCAAGTCCTTCAAAGGAAGTGTGAGGTGAAAGAGAAAGGAGCAAGCGGAGAGAACTCTCCAACAAGCGTCGGCCAAAGAAAAGTACGTTGAAAGTATTTATTTATAGATGTAGTGAAAAAAAATCAAAGTGCAAAGCTGCGTATCACTCATACGGCTGAAGCGAATGAGATCCGCAAGGTCATTTCGATTTGTAAAAGCGGGCAAAACCGAGTAACAAATGATCGAGTAGCGGCGACATACTACTGCATGATCGGAAGAAGCATACCGGCTGTGAGCAGATGTTGAACGAAGCTACTACCTTTTCGCGTGAACATGCTCTTTGTTGTGGCACGAATTGTGTGTCTACTGTGAGTACTACCCCTCGAAACACTCAAGTGACAGCTGTCAAGCGGTGCACAAGTAGATGATCCCTCGGCGTGGAATGTCCCATATAAAGTTTTACTTCGGGGGTGGTCTCGTCATCAGCACGATCCTCATCGATCGCCTGTAAACCTTCATTCGGTGCAGCATCATTTATCGTTCACGCTCGAATTAGTGTGCAAATCGATTGTGGCTGCGATGAGCACCCGTTGTCGTCACCGCCAACGCTACCATAGGTTGCAACCGATGCGATCCCGCGACACAACGCAGGCGAATGATGATTTATTTACATATCGTGCCAAGATTTAGGCGACGAGACATGGTGTGGGAAACGTGATGGCCCACTGTCGCCGTTTGCAGTGCGTTCGTGTGTGATGTGTGTGTGTGTGTGAGGTTAGAACGCGGTTAGTTACATTTACACCGTCTGATTGCTGGGTAGTATAACGCATAAGTAAATATTTACCAACATGATTCCTTGAGCTTCTCGATCGACTTGGGTTTACTATTTGAATACATTTTTTTTGTTGCTTCGTTGGCCCACTTCGGCACTTTAAGTACGGGTACTACTGCTACACAAAACAAATGAGATGCAACAACGTCGATCATCACCATCCGAAGAAGCCGGGCACAGCGATCCCGGCACGCGGAGGCAGGTGACGGTAATTGCCATTTGATGACAGCGTTAGTGACATAAATAAATAATTTTGAAGCACCTTGCACTTGCACTTGCTCACATCTTGAGCTTCTCTTTCCGCAACACTGTATGGCTTAGTGAGCGGCACACGAGCTGGGAGGTCTCACGCAAAGTAAGGTTTTTGTGGTGTACAGCGAATCTATACGATGAAGATTTTGGCCTGCCGAGCTCAATTAGGGTGGTGCAACCTTGTGCCATATTTGATGTATGTGCTCCTACGGCGTGTCCTTGCCGCGATAAGGATGGGAAGTGGTAACTGGGTGCTTCCTGTACACGGCTCTCATTAGAATACGATCACAAGCTGAACAGATTTGAAAGGAAGTATGTATTCTGCACTATCTTACGTTACGTGTAGATTGAGTCACCGATTTTTTGTATTCACGCTCAAGAGGCTTGCCTTATGATCGATTGTCCTATAACTTGAACAGGTTTGTAATGCGATCGATTAAGTAATCATTTAATCAACCTTAACTTCAAACTCAATGATCACCCAAAATTAAATAACACGTGTTATAAAATTATCTCCATCCGTCAATCGTCCGGAACAGATGTCACAACAGTACATGGAACTTGCCAGAAATTCTAAATCCAAAACACAGCCGCACTTAACTTCATCTCTCGCAAGCTCACCGTCGTCTAGAAGTTCAAGGCAAGCGACCAAGGGAGCTTAGCGAAACTGGTCAGTTCTACCGTCGATCGCCGACTCCTACGTCAGCCGTAGCCGTGGTAAGCGCACCAAACGATAGAGATAGGGCAATAGAAGGTGTCTAGAGGAGAAGGTTACACAGAGACGGGCTGGCGTCGCGCAAGATGCGATTCTGTCATGCAATCGGTTGTGCGGAAGCCATCGTGTGACTCCATCTCACCGAGACAATACTTATCCGTGCTCATTGCCGCGGCTGGCTAGAGCATCTAAATACTGCCCTACTGGGCCACGCAAGCCACGCTAGTTTCTCGCCATACCGATAAGTTTCCAGTGTGACGAGTTTAACGTCCGCAACGGTAACTGTTGCGTGGTATTTGAGGTGGGTTCGGAGGTCCAGTGGAAGTCGTCCTCCAGCTCTACGCGGTGTGGTCGTTCATTCGCACCGTTTGTCCTTGAACTTCCGCATCGGAGAGCGTGTCTTCAAGCGCTTGATGGAAGCAGGAAGTAGGCAAACCCGGTGTAAGAAGATGGATGGACGTTTTGGTACGCCATCAAAGGCACAGGTGGATGTAGAAGTTGAGGAAATAGATACTTTTTGAAGAGCTGAGCGATGACTCCAGTTTTGGTTTAAATTTAGAGCATAAACTAATGTTCTACAGTTATCTACATTAATCTAGAAATAGAAAAACACATAAGTTTAGAGTGTTCTTACAATTTGAAAATGGTCGTTGAGAATGCTACATTTCACACGCTTCAAGACGAACAACTTTTTTACTAGCTGGAGCATTTCATTTTCAAACTGCGCTGCTGAGACAGCGGACAAAGCCAACACTAATTGTTTCTGACAGGTGTTGGCCAGCGTACGCGTCGCGTGTAGCGTGGGTATTTTCCCGCATTTCCATTTCCGATCTGATCTCACTCGGTCAATGTCATGGTCAATCCCTGTGTAGGTAACAGCACGTGTGTTCCTTTCTGTGTTAGAACAATCCTTCAACACGCCGGATCAACATGATCACGTCCTTTCCCCACTTTTCGATGATTTACTCCTGGTTAGCCTGTTGATTGCTGCCAGTGCTTGCGTCTACCATTGCCAGTAAAGAAAGGGATGTCCTGCACGATGCACATCCCTTGACATAGATCTCCAATGGCAACCGGCTCGTACATCTCATCCACCCCTTTCACGGTGGTGTGAGCTCAAAACGTTCACTATCATTCTCGCTCGCAGGGAGACCACAGCCGTGCTAGGTGAGGTGACTCATTTTATTGCCCATCGTAAATCAAAAACGCACACAAAACGCTACACGCTGGCTTGAGCTGCCGACAGCAGGTCTTTCCGCGCTAAGGTCTTTCTCTAAGGTGTCAGACACTTGCCAGGCGCCAGAGGGGTGAGTATATGCCATTGTGAATTGTTGGAGAAGGTTGTAAATTTCCCATTCTCCAGCGCGTCCGCGTCACACGGAATATTTCCAAGAGAAAGGACACCAGTACGACGTCTTCCATCGGATCCTCTTTGTATTGCACGTAGAGGTCAGGGTGAGTCCTGTTTTAGAGTTCCCAGATGTTTTGACTTTGGGTGCATATATTGCGTTGAGTATGACTGTTGTAGATTGAAAACAAATCAAAACTATCTGATCATGTCCAGTCCCCATCACGTACATCCACTTCCGACTTTACAAGGTTGAACAAGCTGTTTAGCACCAGCATGTTGATAAACCCTTAAGGCCTGATTCCCTTCGGAGGCCATTATGAAGTTGGGCTGATAAAACTGGTAAAAAAAACATGCATTTAGCCGTTCCGATAAGCCACCGGTTTTGGAAAAAGCAAAAAGGAGAATAGGGTACACAGGGGGGTATGGACTGATTGGGAGGTTGTAACCCTGCTGCTACACAGCACACGGTGCCTGCTGCAATCGATTAGACGGCTCGGGGAACCTTGGTCAGGGTTACTCACGTGGTGCAGGGGTGACATAAGCGCCGCGTTCATGTGTGCATCGTGCCACCAGCTAAGCCGATAGTGGACCGAACCGTTTGGGTGTGCTCTCAGTGTGCAACGCTTTGGATGTAACGTAGACATTAGAGAACTGCTGCACTGCACTGTTTTCATTGCTTTCCTTTTATGGCCATGCGTTTAATGTAGGTCTATGCCCGTTATTCTTCCACGGGGAAGGTTACCTGAGTCGTAGTTAAGAACGAAACACGTGATAAATTATTATTAGACTTCACACCTTTGTTAAGATGCTCGTGGCATATGGAGAAACCAGAGTGTTGTGACTGATACAGATACAGTTCTTCCTGGGTCCTTCCATTTTGAGAAGTTATTCGAAAGTAGAGGGATATTACCCTTACTGTCACAAACAAACAATATATTCATATTAAACGATCACAATAAAAATGCATCACGCACCCTAGTGATGTATACATCAGTACAAGGACTTAAAAGCATGGCATACATCATAATTGGAATGATTAGAACGTACACCGCACCGAATGCAAATCAATCAATTGCAAGCCTTTGTGACTGTCCATCTATCGTCCTCGACATTCACGAGCAGCATGGTGATGGATCGTGACGAAACGTCCAGTGCGGTCTATCCAAAACAGTCCTCAAGTCTCCCTTGGCTGTTTTTTGTTGAAGAAAATCCCAAGCGACAATCTTCGGCTAAGATGCAGGCTAAGCACACCCCGTATGGAACGGATGGACACTTAACACCTTCAAAACCCTCTGAGATCAACGAGGGGATCGACCAAAGTAAACATCCGATTTGGGGCTTACAAATATAGCACATAGTATGTGTGTGGTAGGTTGGGGTGGCCTAAACGGCCTTGACGAATGTGGACAGAGTTTTGCAGTAAAAATAGCTTACGAGACTTGTTATTCGGGCTTAAATTAGTTGGCAATGAGAATAATGAGGGATTATTAAATAATTCTATAGAATAATAAAAAAATAAAGAAATATAAAAAAATATCACGGGGTTTGTAGTCCATTTTTTCCGTTAACGTTAACTCACCTAACAATCATTTGTAGCATCATCGAATCTTATCTACCCCTGCCGTGTAATCGTTCAGGTGTATCAAGTGTAAAAATAGACTGACACACATTAGAACCCTGTTCGAGTTCTAATGTCACCAAACTCAAAAACCGAAACCGGTTCTATCCGACACCAGATCCAGCTGGTCCGGGACGGAACACCCGGTGAAGCACCTGAAGAGGAAACCGAAAGGGGATCGGTTGTTTTTGTTTACAATGTTGTCGCCCCCACGGAATCGCCACGTGGCCGGACCATGGTGGCAGTACACGCGTAATCAGCTGTTTACGGAAAAGGCAACCCCCAAACGGATCCAAAGACATTCAAACTTTGGGAGGCTTTTTTTTGTAAGTGCTTTTGGGTTGTGTGATTGACGAACGGTTTCTTTTTTTTTTTCGTCGGTCCGCCCGAGGGCGAAACATCTCCCCCGTGGTTTTACGTCGCAGCAGGAAGTACACTGCACTGTTTTGTAGTACCATCGATGACCATGGCGCTAAATCTTTTTTGTGATTCGTTGTTTTTGTTACTCCCAGGTCGAATTTCGGCAAAACGTGACTCACCTTGTCGAATGGTGGAAGATGTTGCTTCCTTTGTAAAAAGGGAAAGACATGATGTACGTCTCACTCTCGAAAGGTTCCTTGCCCCGATCGGGTAAACAAGTAGTGTTGTACGAAAAAAAAAGTGAAGCTGTTTTCGTGCTGGTTTTACGTGGCAGTATGTGAAGCGTGAGCGATGGAGTTGTTTACCGTAGGGATGGAAAGTTCCTATTTTTTTTAGAGTTGTTTACGAACGTTTTTTGAAAATTGACGCTAGGCCCGAGTTGAAAGAAAATTAGGATTTAGTGTAGAATATTGTGTTGAAAGGCACATTGTTGAATAATTCGTGTATTTTCGGTTACAAAAGTGGCTGTGCTTCAGGGCTGGAGCTGCAGGGTATTGATTCGTTATCATCTGATCATATGGAGTATGAAAATTTGATGTTTAAATGAGCTTTACAGAGTACTATTTGAGGGTGGCTCGTGTATGCTGAATTTAAGTGAGAATCTTAAGTTACAAAAATCAATGCTAGTAATCAAAAGACGAGGGAAGACCAGAAGAATAACCGGCATGAATATTACTGAAGCGGTCTATCAAAATCGCTGACAACCAAAATTTTCCTATTTTCCATGCGATTACGTTGTCACTTGGTGGTCGATCCACCGGCCAGTTAATCATTGTGTCACGATCTGACAAATACCTATAAGCTTCTGGCACTTCTGGAGAATGGAAATCCTATAAAATGGAAGCCTGGTTCTGATCGTCCTACCATTTTGAGCGACTGGATCATGCCGTGATTCACGATCATTGACGAGGTTCTCGTGTTTTATTTTCTTCACTTCAGGGCAAACTGTGAAAAACCATTGATGCACTATCACAACTTAACAAGATCAGTCTCTTAGTCCCTCACTTAACATCTCGACAGCAAAGAATGCTACATGAAACTAGGTATAAACACTCAATGCGGCGCCTTCTTCTTCTCGGCTTAACGACCTCTAAGGTCATGCCGGCCATCGAAATGGATTACTAGACTGCCGATACCACGTAATTGGTTAATCAGTCCTCACACTACGGGGGGACGGTCCGGATGGGATTTGAACCCCGGTCCTGCCGTTTGAAGACCGGCGCCGCTGTCGCCTACACCGGCCCGGTGGTCCGGTGGTGGCCTCCAATGCGGCGTAAACATGCCAATGAGTGCAATGACGCGTCGATTTAACGAGTGTTCAAGTCACTTCGACTATAATTTCAACATTAGGACTTATAGGAATAGGATTACTGAGATTCAGATGCTGCAATTGAATTTGTTGTACATGGTGCGCTCGTTAAGCCTGTATCGAACTTTACGCCGGACGGACGGGAACATTATTTTTTTATAAGCAATTTTAATAATAAACCATACTTATAGTACAAGGAGGAGGATTTTTTGGAAACACTCCCTAAAGTTGCCACCTTGATGAAAAAGTAACAAAAACACTTTGTCGTCATCTAGTCGATCACTGGAAAAAATGTAGCCTTTGAGGACACCGGTGGAGCCTAAGCATGCCCAACTTTTCGTCCTATAGCTCCGCAAGAGCAAGAATTTCTTGGCCAATTTCAAGAGGATTGAATGTGTAATCAGGGAACTAAAATCATGGACAATGTGTCGGCTAACTTTTTAGCCAGCATTTTTATAGCTTAGAATCCTGATCTAAGTATTCACTCTTAATACAGCTACAGGCTGGTCTCTGGTTCTTGGATTAACAACATTCTAGGTCACGTCGGCCATCAAATGGCTTACTAGACTTTCGATGCCACGTAGTTCGAAAGTTAGTCCTCACTACGGGAGAACGGTCCGTCCATGTGAGGACCGATTTTGAAGACCGTTGTCGCTTCACCACCGGGCTGGATCGAAGCTAGAAACTGTACAGGGCCCAGAAGTAGAAGTTGCAATAACGATGGCGTGCTCTGTGTACGAATCCAATGAAACTGAAGGGTAGGAAACACACGACAGGACTAGAAACGGGATCTCATCCAGCCCTTTTCCACGTAACAAAATTTCTTTGCGTAACAAAAAAATCAGTCCTCACTACGGAGGAACGGTTCAATTTGACCCCCAGTCTTGCCCTGTGAAGATTAATATCGTTGTCGCTTCTGCTATCGAATCGGCCCTATTTATTATTTTATAAGGTGATTTTATGAGAGCTGGTAGAAAGCCGCAATTTTCATTCCTCTGCAACAGCAAGGAATTCAAAATTTTCCCCAAGATTTTTTTCTTCTGTCTGCTGTTATAAATTAAGTCACCAACCATAATGATTACTGAGAGAAGAGCAAACAAAAGACCTCCAGCATTTCCTGATAATTGACCCATTCATGTTTGTTGACGTGATTTTCCATTATGTCTGATGAATGTTATCGTGCGGTCTATCAACGGTTACATTTTTATGGTGCACTACCGGTAGTACAAAGCTTATTAATATTGCTCTTTCCCTGTGTGAATTGCACTGTGCTCAGTACTGTATTTTCCATTTTCCAATTACTGTAGATAATTTCTTCTTTCTTGGACACTTCTTCCCATCTTTTACCCACCTTGCGATCTCTCGTGTGAGCAACCTTCAACGAAAATGTCGAACGGTTTTAATGTTTCGCTTCACTCCTTGCGTTTGCCATTTTGTTCACTTCTATGTGCAAGTCCATTGTGAGCAGTGAGTGATGCTTTGCCACGAGATTACCAGCGTTGATCGGAGTAAATGTTTTATTTTCGCGATGTTTATCCACCACACACTCTATGTACGTTGTACATGGTTCCTACACAGCAACGTTGATGCAACCCGTGGCACCCCGTTTTTCGTTCATGCCCAAAAACCTGGGAATTCCGCACAGAAAATTGGCCTAATTGATTTTAACGTGAATCGTATCGCAACGCAAGGCATCGTTGAGCGTTAAATGAAACAATGAATGTAACTAACATAAAACCGAACATTGCAAAGCAAGACACACCGGTAGAGAGTGTAAGAAATAAAACAAACTACTAGCTCGGAGGTAGCTGCTTGTGTTTGGGGAGACAATTTTCCACAGCCGTGGTGTCGGTGGGCACGGTATTTCCGCGGTAGGTTTTTTTTTTATTGGTGGCACCATCGTTGGTGCCATTGACCCCTCAACATTTGCTGGAAGTTTGACAACCGTTGATCGAGGGGTGGAACAGTGCGATGGGTGTGGTGTGCGTTGGTTTTTCGCTCAGCTGACTTTTCACGATCTAGCCACGCGATTTCGGGCAATGTTTGTTCGGGCACTCACACAGCAACACCCAGTTTTCCATCCATCTTCGTTCGTGGCAGCAGTACGGCGTCCCAAAAGCTTCTCGAGCGATCGAGTCGTGTGTTAGGAAAGTTTGACTTATTTTCTCTCAGCTGACTGAACCGGGGGAAAGGTTCGTTTCTTCCGGACGGTTGCACACCGTAAGCAAACACTACCAGCTGACTGACTGACTGACTGCGTTTGGGTGGCCTCTTTCTCAAAACGGGATGGGGTTTTTTTAATCTTTTTCCATGAACTGAGCCACTGCTTTACGATCGAAATCACTGCGCTTTTCTATTTTTTCAATAGGCTCAATTTTTCTTGATTATTATTCAGTTTTCGATGAGCTAAAAGCTTACGGTTATCGATTTCTTTCCTTTTGATGATTAGGTTTTAATTTTTTGCTTCATTTTCAGTGCAACTGTCATCTGCATTGCTAATGGAGGTTTAGCAACTAGTTTCATGAGCTTTGATGCACTAATTTTCAAAACAAGCTCTTCTGAAGGCAGGTCTTGTAGGGTTTTGGAGAGTGGTGAGGTTTGTTGACAGTAAAGCTGATATGGTTCGAGGTTATGCTCGGTACGAACACAACAGGTGATTGTGTCTTGTTTTTATCAGTTGTACGCGCTTAAGTTGGACAAGCTGATGAGTGAGTTATCTTCGGGATCGTTTTTTGGAATTTATGATTAAATTCACTCAATCGGTGTATTTGTTGTTAGAAAAATCTATCGCCTTCTTTTATTTTATTTGTGATTTAGAGCATTGTTAATTTTTCTTTTTGTAAAACTCGTTATAAAAGTAATTGAGAAAATTCTTTTGGAGAATTGATTACTCACATATTTATCAGGTTGTTTTTTGCAAAGAACAAATATAGAATATAATTTGCAATAATGATTTTTACAAATAGTAGATTAGTTAGAGTTTAAACCCCTTTACAGGTTTGCTTCTAGCAAGTTCTACAGTTCTACAGTTTTCTTCTGATTTTTTACTGAACGTTACTTTGTCTATTTTTACGCTGGTAGTGGAAGGTCAGTTAATCTGCCTTCATGAAAGAAATTATCCCATAAATTATTGTATGTGCAAGTGATAACACAATGCTTTGAAGCTGCAGAAGTCTGCGATAATGCTCACGTTCTAGTGCTTTAGTCTGCTAAATTGATATGCTGGGTTCTTTTCATATGGACGGCCTTAAACATTGAACAGTCCAGTTTCATCACGTGATTTACGTGGTTGGATTATTCTACTTAAAAAAAAGTTTATTTCGTGTGTTTGTGTGTTATAAATATTACAGAAAAAAAAAACTTTATTGCAAATAGCAATTCTGTATATATAATTTGCAAAAATCTGTATTTCTGTATAATTTGCAAAAATCTTTAAAACTATTGTTCCATGCGATGGTCTTATTCCGTCTAGAATAAGAACATGCAAATCGTTGAAGCTAAGTATCACATTGGGAATTACGGTTTTTATTGCTTGCTGCATCATCATTCATGCCGGAGCGACCCTAGGACATGAGGCGAAGTTATGCTCCAAAGTCTCATCCAAAGGACAGTCCGCGCACTTCGGAGACGGTATTCTTTGCGTGTTGTATAATGATGATGTTGCTGTTCGATATTTGGTTGGAAAAGTTGCCAGGAATTAGATCACCATTTTTAAACATGGGTAGTTTGATGGTTAGGGAGATTGACTTGGGTCCGTGATGAATTTTGCTCCAAAACACAAGCTTACCCTATGTGCCACGTAGCGATTGCATAGAAGGGCAGGTGCTTTAAGAGACGGAATTTGAAGATTCAACCCACCACGGTCTCGCGGAAGAGCCGGCTGTTGTAGGAGTACTCTTATTTCTCCCCTTCCATCCCAAAGGAAGCTGCTGATGAGTGAAATGATCGTAGCGATATTCATCGAGCGAGCACCACAGATCGACGCAATGTACCATACTTTGGGTAACAGGAATGTGTTTAGAAGGGTTATTTTTTGGCACAGGTTTAGGTTTCTAACCCTGTGGTAGCGTATCAGCTGCCGAAACATTTGGATAACTAGGGTACATCGTTAGAAAACAAAATTCCCAGCAGTCGAAGTCGTTCTTCAGTGCGCAGCCAAGGAATTTGCATCTGGTTGGCTGGCGTTGTGTGTCCTACGTCCAGTGCTATTGTTTTGTCCAGGTTGAGCAGAGACTCAATTCATTAGTACACGAGATGTAGACCGATTGCCAATTAATACTGGAGTGTGAGAAGTTTGATTTGATGTGCAATATTATCGTACAGTTCATACTCATACAGGACTGAAATGCAGATTTAGTGGCATTCACCAAATATTTAGCGGTGTTAGGTTGCAGAAGAGACAGGTAAGTACATGGCTCTGGCGAATGCCCTTGGTGGTGGCAAAGGAGGCCTAAGAGTTTTCCATCTTCATGAGCCATCTTCAGACAAGACGTAAGTTATTATCATTCTTACAAACCTGATAAACTTAGCCGAGACTCCAAAAGATCTTCTCACCTCATAAAGTAATTTCCTTTGGTTTACGTTATAAATGGTTTTATAATGGAGGAAGCTGATGCTGTTGCTCTGCCATCCTTCAACTATTTTATTTCCCTGAGACACTCTCTTTTTTAGCTTTGGGATAATTCGAGCTCATCTTGTTTTATAGATTACTACTCACTTTCTATAGGACGTAGATGACGCAAAAAATCATGACTTTCCGCACCTGCCACTTCAGTAATAACTTGATTAATTTCGTGTTTGAATGATGTAGCAACAATTGATGCAGACCGAAGTTCGCTTGACTGTTGAATAAATTCTTCTATTTGCCTGTATTGTTACGATGTTGCTATTTGAGGAAATATAATTTAGAGCAAAATTATTGGAGTATTCTTTTTACTGGATTGTAATCTTAGGTCAACAAACTTTTTTAGTTTCTTGTGATAAAAACGGAACATACATTGCTTCGAAACACAGAAACAGGGCAATTTTTGCACAACCATTGAAAACCATTGCATCAGCCAACTGTTCCAGCCCCAAACGCAACCGATCGATAAATCACCGTAAGTACGCACTCGTTCTGTTTTCGGTAACGATCAAAGCTGTACAGCTTTCTTCCACCTCCTATACATCTCCACCGAGCCCCTTGTTTGGCTACGTTTGGTGGGTCATCTAAATACTCTCGCCACTGCCACTGCTCTCCCTCCTCCCGCGGCACCCGGTGACATTATGCAAAAATAAACCCGATTCACGGCATGCAAGTGTAACAAATAAAATCTAGACGTAAGGCAGCACAATTTGTAGGGCTTCCCAACTCGAGTGGCCTGACCGCGGCCTGAACCAATCGGAACACCGATGCCACACGCCGCCAACTGCCAGCTCATGCCTATTAGGGTGCTAGGCTTCTTGGCCGGCCTGCACTGTTGCACAAGAGCTACGACGATGCGGATTAGGGACTCCGTAGCGTGATCGATCGAACGCAGCACCACATCATCGGCTTCAAGCGGGAGGGCCTGTCCCGGTCGTTAGTGCGTTGCGTTTGGTCAGGTGATTTCTTGCAGTTTGCTCGCGTTGACCATATATGGACATTGACCGGACAATGCCCGCTTGGCCCGTTGGATAAGCATACTGCGTGGAAAGGTGGGTCCGTGTTTTCCAAGTTTTTTTACGTGATGAGTTGGCGCTTCGGTACACTGCCCAAAAGGAGAATACAAAAATAAATTCTTTTAAATTATTCTTCCTCTGTCGCATTAACAATACATTCTCTAGCTGTGTCCATGGGCCATGTCTGTGGGCCATGGAGGGATATTTTCACCATAGAGTTATATTAGAGTTATATTTTTATGCTTCAACATGTGTCGGGAATTAGGCAACTGAGGATGTTTGTAACTGGCGTGGGTTTTATGTAAAGTATATTATGCGATGTAGTCGTAGTGACAACAGGTTATGCTGACTGGTGCTAAGTCACTAGAAATTCAATTTTTTAACAAGTCCATCAATGTTTTGTGGATTCATTTAACTAGAGTAAGGCTTTCGCTAAAAATCACATTAAGCAACATTGGAAGTAGGGTATCAATAATTTAGCTTATCCTTGTTTGACTGGGCTTCATTTATTTAATTATTTATGTATTTATAATTAATTATGACGGTACAATGTCGTATAGACTTAATTTATTAATCGGATTACAGCAGCAGCTGCTCACGAGACGACAAAAGCATCAGTTGGTTTCGGAATTCTATCTGATTTAATATAACACTCCCAGATGAAATAGAGATTTTTCACATGATTTCCTACATTAAATCAAACAGCTTCAGAAAGGTACATAGAAGCTGTATAAAAAAAAGTTAGAATGTAACTAATTTTTTTTATAAAATTTGTTTATTTAAAACAACTTGAAAACTATTTTAAAAAAGAAAAGTGGGGTACATGTAGAGACGACGTACAGTTTTTACAAAAAAACATTTAAGGATATTTTCATCAATCACAGCATTGTTGTTTCCAACAATGTGGATGATGTGGTTTGCAAACAATCGTAGGATAGGAATCCTCTTACTTATGCTAATGTGACTTAAAATAGGTAAGAGGAGGGAAGGGAAGTTGAGGTTATGGTTTGGAACAATGGCTTCCATAGCCTGCATCAGTATGCTCCAAGCATTAGACAATCTAGAGCACAGGGCAAACTTATGCTCCAGAGTCTCTGGCTGGAAGCAGAATGAGCAGGCTGAAGGAGTCCGATTCATCCTATCAAGCAGCAGATACAGTATCGAACGTTGGTCGGATGAAAGTCTTTAGCTGGTAACGTTTTTTTCCAAATCCATCGCCAATCCGTGGAAGGTGACTCGATAGCCACTTTGGAGTCTGGAAGTCTGTCGACCATCATTTGCCGCAAACTATTGGTTGAGATTGTAGATACCGGATGGTATGCGAGCTGCTGGATTACCATCCGAAGGCATGGATACGTTGTGGCAATGGAGCCTAGCCTAGGAGCCTAGGGAATCGGAGGATTCTCAGCACAATCAATGTGCTGAGCCCCAACTTTTAGGAATCCCTGCTCAGCAACGTACCGATTCACCAGCAACGCTGTCGTGGTAATTATGGGAATGTGAAGATTGAGTCCACCTTTAAAGCGATTGGAAAACCCATCAGATCATCAGATCCGTCCCATAGGGAAGACCGCACCGTCTTGGAGGCCAAATCGATGTCTATCGATCGTGTGCCACACACCGATACAACAAACCAAAGCTTGGGCAGAAGGAAGGTGTTTAAAAGCACCACCTTTTGCCTCAAAGTGAGGTCTCTAACACGGTGCAATCTGACCAAATGGCGGAATTGCTGGATTACGTTTTCCCAGTTGTACCCCATGGCGCATTCTTTCTACTTCCAGCAGCCACGGAACATGCATCCAGTGCCGTTGTCCAGTGCCGTTGAAAAAAAAGAAAATAACATTACTAAAAATAACTTGAACATATACGGCGTAGAGCCGTCATACTAAAATAAATAATTTTTATTTTTTTTAGTAAACTATTCACGCAAAACCAACCGAGTTTGCTCGGGATAAGGCAAAAAAATAGAGAGGAAATGCTCTGATAATCTTGGTTATATTCATAACCATCACATGCGGTGTTGACAATACGGCGCAAACCGCCATACTTAAAATAAATAAAAAATATTCATGCGAAAATTCTCAGGACCACAATGTTGTTGAATACCTACATTAAAGCAAGTTTCAGCTGTAGTTCGGAATGCTTGTGTACTTTTTGGTAAAATTTGTAAAATCATCTATGAACAAACAATCCTGTTTGAAACATACAATTTATTTTATTTGTTCGATTGAGGTTTCATACGCGAATAACAATCATAATCTAAATCTGTTCTTAAATGAGCATAACAAAATTAATATTCAAGCCTCTACCAATCGTCAACTAATATCCCTTGATTGTTTCTCATTATCATCAACAGAACCCTTTAAAAAAGCCAAAACACTGCCATCGGACAACAGCTTCGATGTCCGTTAGGCGAAGGACAAAAGGTGGATGGCTTTGCCGTAGCGCGGGCGACGATTAGCTAGCATGCCGCAAAGCATCAACCCAAACAAAAACCTTCATCCGGGCCATCCGGTTGATTGACCTGTCCGGCAGAGAAGGGCAAGGGCTCGCGATCGCTCGCAAGGCTAGATTTTATGACGATTTCATTTCGCACCGACGCCGGTGTCACTCGAGACGCGTGTAGCACGCTTCAGTAGGCGAATGAATGAAACGATGTTTACGGAACTGGGCAGGCAAGGAAAAACTAATTGCCCCGTAGCGTAAGGGTACCGTTGTGAATGGGGGAGGGAGGGCTTAAAAGCACCGCAAAGCATCGTTATTGTCGAGGTGTGTTTGGAATCGTGTACACTCATTGGTTAATGGTTTAGAACGAATTGAATACTGTTTTTAAACCGTTGAATAGTATATGAAATTGGTGAAAAAAAAATTTCTAAATTTCAGCAATACGGCCTGGCCTTCGTTTATGATTAAAAATAAAAAATAAAAATTTCTAAATTCTGTATGATAATAGAAAATTTTTGAAAATACGGTGGAGAGCGGTCATAATCAAATATATCAAAATTAAATGATTTGTTTTTATTTCATAAATATTTAGTATTGAGGATTTTCTAGAAGAAGTTTGATTGCAAATTTAAATTTTTTTTTAATTTTCAAGTCGCGAGAATTCTATAAAATTATAGCGACAACAACAGCGTGAATAGTACTACTGATCTGATTTTAATCCACCAGCTTCCTTGTTTAGCGTAGTCACTTTCGTGGCATACATGGCTTTTAATCACTTCCTGCTCAGAGATCTAACCTTATCCCTGATCCAGCCCACCACCATTCAACCATGACCGTCCAATGCACCTCCGCTAACTGGGCGTCGCGTGCCGTTTAGTAAACAGATCCATGCAACAGATCGCATGGATTGTGTGGAGCAATACCAAGTAGCTACACTGCATACAGCGATGCCTAGTGAGATTAGAATGGAAGCGTTAAATGCTACCTAACATCTTTTTGTCGGGCTTACCTTTAAATGTTTTATATTAAATTTGTGTAGTAAAAAGAAAAAAAATCCATGGTTTTGTACATTGTTTTAAAATAAATAAACAAAGCACTGCACTACTCACGCTGATCTTGATGCAATAGATAAGTGAGCCAGAGTTCCACAGATCGAGAAGCATGACAACAACCGTTTACACACACACACACACGCACATGTGGATTTATTATAATTACCGTTGCAATTGCACGTTCTACCACGTTGTTTGCGCTCGAATCAGGAAGTAACCGTGCAGTGTGTGGCCCGCAAATCTCACGGCACCACCGTCACGGAATGCAATCTGAAACCGTGAAACTAACTGTGAAACTAGTGCTACGGTCGCCGCGTGGATGGGTCTGGAAATTCACACATGTGAGGCATGTGAGGCGTGCATGCTCGAGGCATACACGGCGGTGGCCTTACGCCGAGATCGCTGACATTGAATTTGTTTCCAATGGACTGAACTTGAAGCCGGTACCGAAAGCGTCGCCACTCGAGATGCAAATCTTGACTGGCAGTTTTTCCACCTCATTTTCTTCGGCCATCCATACGCCAACATTGGTGGGGCTAGCTCTCCGGTACGGTGCAGCCATTGACTGCTGGACGGTGCGATGTCGAGTGGCTGTAGTGGCGGAAAGCTGCAGTGTCTGGCGAGGAGTCGATTGGTGTGATTGTCCAGCTTCATGGTCAAATCTACCGTTACCGCGGTTACAGGTAGCAGAGCCACGTGCAATATGACGCTTGCCGGTGATACCGGTGGCGCTAGCAATCGTACGATCGTCATTATTGACATTGGTTAGATTGATTGGGGATTGGTGGTTAAAATAAAATTAAAACAAAGAAAAATTGTTTCGATGGGATTTGAAAAATCATAAAAGTTAAAGAAAATATTACCAAAATAAATACAAAATGTTTTAATTGAGTACCATGTGAATGCGCTAGCTTCAAATAATAATAATTTAACACAATCAGCGTTATAGTATTTTTTTAGGATAAGAAAACGTTGCGCACCAAGACTAGTATAAACCAGTTTATCTACTAATCCACAAAATTTTAGTATAAATAATTAGGAGTGCTATAAATGATTTATAAAGGTGCTATAGCGCTTAAATGATTTTTGATTTCAACTCCACATTCCTTAGCTGATCTGGACTGTAACGTTGTCAATACATTCATTCATTCATTACATTTTAGTTGTTCATCTATTGTTCCTCTACTACTTGGTCTTTCCCGTTTAATACTCTGTTATTGTATTTGCACGTTAAACGCATTTTCCTCATTATTTTTCCCACTTTACAATTGATTATGACTGTCCAGTGCCGTATTGTTTCCCACTGTTATATAATAAAATGTTAAGCTTCTTACGTGTTTCTTAATGTTCTCTTACAGACAAACCTTGTAAAATTATGGTATTATGGCTTCGAGTAATGATGAGTCTAAATAAACAAAAACAGTTGCAATCACAACTTATTTCTTTTAATTTATGGCTAATTATAACATTTGAAAGCATATTCAATTGGGGTTTTCATAAAAAACTACCACCACAATGAAGAATTCCGCTGTGCATCTAACAAAACTAAGAAATATTTTAGCCTCGTTGGATTATTTTGTCTTATTTTTGTTCCTCTTCATGGTTAGAATAAATTGCTGAAACAAATGGGGATTTCAGTATTAACGGCAAATACAACCAAGCACCGTCCGCCTTTAAATGGCAGAACCGGTGTTCGAATCCCATCCGAGCCGCACTCCATAGCAGCCGCATAGTGATGACTGACCAACTACATCCATGAGTCTAGTAAACCATTGGACGTTCGGCGTGACCTCGGGGGCGTCCCGGGCCCACACCACCAAGACCCGGGGCGCCCCAGTGGTGTACAGGATACATCCCATCCGGACCAGGGCAGGACACATCCCATCCGGACACAGGCCGGACCGTTCTTGTCGTTAATAAAACAATGAAAAAGATGTATTCTTATTCTCGTTTCGATTAAGCTGTTGATGATCATGATATGATAATGATGAATTTCGCCTCTCATCATCCCTCAGGTCCCTAAATTTGATGCTGATAAAGGGAAAGTGATTTACCGGAAAAGTTAGCAGCTTCCATTTGAGTTCAAGTGCGTATTGTTAGTTTTTGTGTCATTTCTAAGAACAACAATGATAATTATTGCCAATATACTAACCTAAATAAAATTCAGACCGCCAGAGAATAGGATTCTTAGAATGCTTTTAAATTCTTCCAAGAACAACAAGAGTAGTTACTCGTAATTTATACAGTGAAAGCAATAGTTTGTCTCAAAGGATAAAATAATAATATCCAACGAAAAAATTAGATATAATTCACTCAACTCACCTCACATCCATATCAAGGATATTTTTTCATAGTAATCATAGTTAATAATTGAAAGTTAGGTTAGTCAGTGAGGTAAAATTAGGTTAGTTAGAGTAAAAAAAAAAATCCACATAGAAAAGTACACATTACCTCTGATGGACAATGTCTTCAAACAACAGTTACTTTCTTTTATTTCTTTCAATATATTATTGCCAATAATAGAAATATTTTTCTCAGTTTTGTACAATTTGTATTCACTTGGTTCCATAAGAGCTTCTAAAAACATTGCAAACAAACGTTTAAAAGCTAACTGTAATAACATTTTAAGAAAAACAACCTTAGAATCCATAAAAAATCAACTAAGACCATCGAAATAATCAAATTGTCACCCTTTTCGCAGCCGAACTGTTTCGTAAAGAGTGTTTCGAGTCGGGTTTTTATTTGGAAATTGTAATGAAAAACGTTGGAGTAACCTTTTTCGTCGATTTTCAAGCTTTCTGCGCTGTCTAACGCATAGTCAATTACCGATTTAGAGAGCTTCTGTCAAACGTTAGAGCATGATAATTAGAGCTTCTGCTTTACTTAACAAAAATTTATTCTTTCTGTTCTTCAACTGTATTCTTTTTGGCCATACTAATAAACATTTTAAAAAACTACTTTCTAATAAACAATTTTCCATATGTAGAAAATTTCGCCTAAATCTATTTCTACCCTCGCCTCACCGTACGATGCAATTATTCATCATACGTGTAATAATATTATAGTTTAAAAATAATTGAACAAAACACGTGGCAAAACTCACCACCCATAAATTGCTCTCGATCAAATAATTATCCACCAGCTCACTCACCCCTATCGCGCTTACCTGTAAATTCAAGACGCATGCTGGTCTGGCGTCTGTCCGCCACGACCAGCGAAAGCAAGCAAAGTACATATGTATTTTTTTCATTTCTTTGCTGCCCTTTTTCGCGTGTGGAGCGAACCCTTTCTATGACTTTGCATCAACCGAAAACTGCAACATACTGCACGAACCCGAAAAAATCGGAAACACGCAAAAACATGGCCATCCACGCGTAACAAGTGAAAACCCGTCCGCGGGATGGTTTCGTTTTCATTTGCCACCCTCGGTTGGGGGGGTTGGGAATTGAAGTACGTACGGCGGTCCTCTTTTGAAATTTTGCATTCCCACATGTGAAGGCTTTAAGGGGTTTTTTTTCGGGAGGCGAGCTTTTTTGTTTTGTTTTCCCGTTGTTCTCTTTGTGGCAAAGTCTTTTGCAAAGTTTGCGAAGCACGCAGACGGAGAAGAAAGTGGTGCTTGGCTTGAGAGTTAAGCTCGACGTAACACAGGAAAACCTTATGCCCAACTGCAACCCTTTTCTGCAGTTAGTCTAATAGTTTTCTGTTTATGCTACGCTATCTTTCTTCTTCTCGCGTGCTGAGGATCAACAGTTTGTTCTTTCTTTTTCTCTCTGCTTTCTGCCTGCACGAAGGAAAACCGGCAAAACAACTCACATTTTACAGCGCCACAGTACGGTGGCGAGTAATGGCCAGTAATGAACCATTTCGCGGTTCGCTTCGGTTTCGGATTTTCTCGTTCTGTTCCGGTGATTTGTTAGTTGAAACACTAGGCTAAATCACGGCGCGAACAGTGATCAGGGCGGCATAGTGCGGCGTTGTTGAATGAATGGGGCCCCGAATGGATGCGTGTTTTGCGCTGCTTCGACGGATTGGAATTGGCGGTAAAATTAAGAAAGGAAGAAAGTTGTATACAAAATAGCACACCGAATGTAAGTGAAAAAAAAAAAAAAAAAAAAAAAACATTTACGACGTATCGACGATCGCAGGAAACGGTTCGCCGCTTCTGATGCTTGCGGACGTGGCGCTTATGTCGGCGCGGGTGTCCCTAATGTTTCGTTTTATGTTTAACTTTCGCTACTCATTGTGTTATGCAACGCTCGCAACCTGCCAAGAACTACTGTCTCTGCCGTCCGGGTGAATGATCATCAGCATCATCATTAGTCGACATCAAACGGATGATGGATTTATCCCACATTTATCACACAGTTTGCTGTTACTGACGCACGTAAACAATCCCCTATGATGATGATGATGGTTCGGTTATGTTGTCTGTTTGAATATTACTTGCGCAATTGCAGCGATGTTGCGGATGAAAGTTACATTTAAGGTGCATGATGCACCGTCCAACCAACATACTCATACGGGGTCATAAAGTAGATAGTATGCTGTTTTATTTGGCAAGTGTATGTGTTTCGTAGGGTGTGCAACTCACATTTACAGCTCTGCCTTTTTTTCTGCAGTGACACCTTTTCATCGGCAGATTTCACTTTTAGGGCCTCGCCTCACCTTTTTAGTAGAGGTTTGATAGATGCTGTATCGTCTGCTGCACATGACTTTACCCTGTGATTTGGAAATAAATTATTAGTCTTCTTATCCGATATTATTACATAATAATAAACCAATAACAGCTGATATTGGTTTGAGAATTGTGAGGTGTTGCATTTTAGTAATAAAACTATAACAAATTCAAACAATTGCAGCAAACTTTTGAAATTCAATTTGCAAAAATACTTTTCGAGCAGTAGCAGTAACATTTTTTGCAATAAATATTGTGACAAGAAACAACCAGTAGGCAACCAGGCGTATGTAATTGAACTTACATATAAATATGACATTTTGACTGTTCGGAGTTTTGAAGTTTGAGGTAAATCAAATATGATTTTTTTCAATTATTTATAGAGGCTTTGAGTTTCTCAGACTACATTCGAATCTTTACTGTAAACAAAGCTATTTCGGATGCGGCTTATCTATAATTTTTTAACTGTTGGAATTATGGCTGGTAAAAGTTGGAATTATTGAATAAATTTCTCTATATAAATTGCTGATGCGTAAAAATCTAATAAGGCGGTTTTAATGGAGTTTGTCCTTTGATAGTCTAGGTTGTGTCAGGTGGAGTTCCAGTTTTGGGAGACTAAGATGTTGGTAAAACGGATGGCATCTCGGCGAAAAACGGAGTTGTGTGCTTCTGTTGGACGAAGTTTCCGTTGATTCCGTAATGACCCGAAATCCAACAGAAAACGATTGTCGGAGACACAGGTATGGAGTGTAGAAGCTGAATATGGGGGTCTTTGGAGGTGCCATGTTCTAGGTTGGCCAGAACACTGGAACTGTCGTTCGGTCCTCTTCACCGACGACAGTCCGTCGATCTATAGTCCTTCGTCGGTGATTAGTTGGTTGGCTATTTCTTCGACAAAGAAGATGGAAGTGTGATTAGGAAGTTTGATGGCGCAGTTGACTATGGACGAGTAGATTCCACAGTAGAAATAAAATATCATGGAAGATCGTGATTGAAGCATGAGCTCCAGTGATGAAATTTTGAGTTTGAGTTCATGGCTTACGCATTTAAATTATGTCAATAGCATATCTAACAACCTTGGAAGAGACAAAAATGATGGATCAAATTATTTTAAAGCAATACGATCATTCGTATAGAGATACCAGTCGACTGATGTGATTTGCCTTTGACACCTTGATCAAGATTCCTTCTTAGCCAAGATTCCTTGGATGGGGAAACCCCTGGTAAACCCACCATAGACATTTACAGAAAACAAACCTAAATGATCGTCAGATACTTTTTAATGCAATAGAGAAGATCGTCAGAAAAATCAAAATTCAAAAAATTAAGTTGACATTAATTAATTAAGAGTTGACAACGAAATAGGTAAAGAGCAGGAAAGCATGCATTTTTGTGCCACATCACTACTGGAAGCAGTAACTGCCTATAATAGGACAATAATGTAGATACCAGATTGCATATGTAGTCTGATCCCTTAAAAAAATTTGGTGGCACAATTCGTTTATTCATTATGTCTGTGCTATTAAACACGTTTTTTAATGCTGTAGCTTGACACAGTGTGCTACCGTGAACCAAGGACGCATCTAATCACTCAACAAAAAAAATGGCAAAAACAACCATCCAAACTACCAGGAAATTTGAGGAAGATTTATGATTTCTGGTCTCCCACAGTAAAGAATAGTTATGAACGTAATAGAACAAGAAAAAAACCCAACCCTCACAATAACACCCCACCAAATGCTGTCGATCGTGTAGAGATGTCCTTCGGTGTTGCAAAATCACGCCGCTTAAAGTATCATAATCGCAACGATCGCTAACCAGCTTCTCAAAAAACGAAAAAAAAATACTAGCAAACCCCAAAAAACAATGCTAAAACTACACAAGGTACGCAACCACGCAACCGACACCGTACGAATGCCAGTGACCTTGTTGTGTCAGGGCATTAGCGCAAAAAAAAAAAGCATCACATTTTGTAACCGTTCGTCAGTCACGCGAATTGCAAACTAGTTTGACAGACCCAGAGGAAACGTTCAGCAGCATGGCCCGAGATGATCGCCAGTCACGTGAGGCTGAAGATTCTGCTAGATGAAGCCAGCGTGAGTGTACGCGTGTTCTCTAAGGCGCACGTTTGCGAATCGGTTGTAGACACCTGATACAATCGTTTAAAGTCGGCGGTCGGTGTTGTCTATTTTTTGTAGCGGATGTAACATGCAATGACTTGCCCTGGCTCGCCCTGCTTCACCGGCAGCTATCACACCTCGACGTCAGGATCAATGTGTCAATGCTGTGCGCCGTGTGAATGTTTTGGGCACTGGGCCAAAAAATGGTCAGTGGGTGGTGATGGGTTGCGTTTTCAGTCGTGTTTCATTTTTGGTTGCTGCTGTCGGGGTCGGGTTAGTATCTATTTGCCTCACTATGGGATTGATGGGGAGTTTATCAACAAAGATAGCAATAAAACAAGTGAATTGATTGTTTTATTTAAAAATATGTACAATTAAATAATAATTTCCCTAGGCAAGTAACTCAATTTACCTTATAAAATTGACCAGAACTTGTGAGTAAAATAATTTAATATTTTACTTAATATTCGGTCGTTACTCATTCCCTTTGCATTTACATATTCTTTATTCGTCATCATTTTCAGCAGTATCGACATCAACTTAAATGGCACAGGCAATGTCTATAATTTAATAATATAAATGTATAGTATAGCAACACGGTCAGGCCGTTCCTCAAACAAAAAAAAAGTTTATAATAGTAAATCAACTATGTTCCTCATAAAAAAAAAGTTTGACGATGCGATCACCGTCAAGAAGATGTTTACTTAAACATCTTTCTTAAATCTTTCTTAAACAATAATGCTTCGTAACACTGTTTAAAGAACTTATATTTAATTATTTTTCTTCCTACAAAAAATGAAATCTTTTTGTAAAAGTCAGAATGTGTCACACTAAATGCAACATCTTCATCATGGGATAAAGTCCGTAGAACGAGCCAGTGGTGTATCAAGACATCAATCAGACAGAATCTTTAGCGCATGTCTAACTGATTTGAAGAAACATTCTCCCTTAGATGAGATTGTCTCCTATATGTGGAAGACTTTTAGACAATAACCTCTCTTTAAGAGTCCTTTGAAGGAAGATATTCCTTGGGCAGAGGAGATGACTTCAAGGTTGACGAGGATTCTTGAATGAAGATCTCTTGGCGGCCACCAGCATCGCCCATGATTAAACCCTACTGCGGTTGGTACTAATCTTAAATTGTACTTTCTTGCAGTCCAAAAGAAAAGCAGTAGTTTTCTTCCTTTTCTCCGTCATGGTTGTTCTATAAATGAATTTCTTTAATTTATAATTTCTTTAACCATCCCGCAGCGTCAATTTCTCACTGTACTGCCTTTTAGAAGCTGTATACCGTTTTTCACGTTCTAGTCCCCCGGTGCGGTTGTGGTTGTAAGCCGAGATTGGCGAATGCGAACGTCAAATGTTTTTTTTTTTTTTGTCAAGGTAATTCGAACTTGAACTACTTTCAATGTCCCTGAGCGGCACACTGAGGGAAGAGGTGACATGCTGGGGTAGGTGTTACAGTATATATTCCCCCCCCCCCCCCTTCCGTTTTGCATTTCTTCCCATCCGTTCCAACACCACCCCCTTCACTGTCTGTTTGCGTGAGGTTTTTCTATCATAAAAAGGGACATACGGTGTCGCGTTTAATTTCGTGACCTAATTTTTTCGTTCACACTCCATAATTTGCGGGTAACTCACCCACCCACCCAGCGGAATCATCCTCTGGACCGGTGATGATGATGATCATGAGTGGATAAATGCTTGCACTAGAAATAAGTTGCCAAGTGGCGAGTATTCACTTTCGCTGATCAGAACTCTCCGGCGCTCGTGTCAAAAGGGGACATTATAAATAAATACCGAAAGATGAGCCGCTGTTTGGTGCGAATGAATGTGTTTATTTCGGTGGCATTTATAATTAAGGACGATTATTTTAATGCATGTTGACATTGGCAGGATTAATGAAATCGGAAACCAGTAACACTGCCAGCCGAAAAGCGTGTTTGGGCCTCGTTATGTGGATGAATTATTTCTTACGTTTGCTTGTAAGACAGATGATTAATATGTGTTTATGTGCTTTATTATACGTCGTTGGAGGATAAAGTTAAACCATTACACAGTTACATTAAATCATGTTCGTGGGAATAAGCAAAAGTTGTAATGAATGCAGCAAAAACCAGGTTCGATTCTACTAACCCAAATTTTCTCTTTTGAAACAATCACCAGTGGGCGAAATGAATTGTTGAAATATTATCCGCAGTGTACAGGCGGGCCGTCACCACAATGGTAGCAATTGGCTGTCGGTGTACGGAACGGGGGTCGTAAATAACTATCGACTTATCGCTGCTTGCTATCTGCAAGCTCAACCAACATGCTTCTCCACGACGCCATGTGATTTAAAGTAAACGATCGTCACGCCGTCCGTTCGCCGTACGTGCTGACTCAATGAACTGGCTTAGTGTCAGCTCGTGTCAGCAGAGGTTAAAGTGGGTTTCCCATAAATTCTTCTCCCTCTTAAAGGAAGGTTCAGAAACTGGCGCAGATGCCGTGTGGATGAGATTGGTGGAGAGTGCAAGTTAATGCATTTAATACATCAGCGATCATCATCGAGCTAGTGAAATCGATTAATTTCGAAGGATTAATTTACAAGAATCGATAAAAAATGCATATCGACATCACCAACTTCGACACCGGTTTCAAGAAAAAATTTGGAACAATTTTTCCTTTAAGAATTTTGCTTATTTATTTAGTATCGTATTTTTGTAAAATGAGGCTTTTTATGTACGTAAAATAGCGCCGCAACAAAGATACAAAGGAGTCAAGGGAGCTTGACTCCTTGCATATTTCTACTTATTTTTATTCATTACTTACTCGAGGCGCGAGATAAGACCATAATCATGCGGACGTACTATAAATATGCATGTCTCAGTCATCCTTCCCATCGCGACCAATTCCCATGCCAGCCAGGGACCTAGAACCTTCGCTGTGTTGCAATGTGCGCGAGTTACATTGACAGTGTAGATGCCGATCATGCTACTTATCATCGCATTGCATCCCTCCCGGAATGCCACTGACCGGGCAGATAAAAGGCAGCGAAAGGGCGTACGCACTGAGGGTGTGCTCGGAGTACCCTCGGAGAGTCAAGGCTGGCTTGACAAGCTACCGCGTCCGGAAATGGTGGAAGCTGCAAGGGCTATCTCGCTTAGAGTCGGTGGCGGTCACTGCCGTCTGGGGTGTATCAGCGCAAGGTTTCAGCTCCTACTTCACCAAACCCGTACGCACGGAACACGCCTTATAAAGTGCTGTAACCCACCGCACAAAACGACACACCAACCTACCGACCTACCGACCCACAGTGGCGGTCCACCCGGCGCGACGCAAACTTACTCGCAAACAACCGACCGACGTGGATGGGTGCATGGGACTTGCTGAAGGTAAACTTCCTTCGCGGCGACGCCATCGTATAGCCAGTGTCGCCCCGAGGGTTTAGGAAGTGCAGTCCATAGGAGTGAGTCTCTCTGTTGTCTCGCACGCTCGTGTCTCCTTTCTCCTACCCGTTGCAATAACCTACGACACGTTCGTCTTTCCGGTTGGGATGAGGAGAACACTGCAGCCATACTATCGGCTTCTGACCACTTCTCGCCGAAGCACTGCAGTCAGCGAAAGACCTTCACGAGGATCAGCCGCAAGTCTGGCAAGCCATGGCAGACCCAGACCCTTTCCTTTATGCTCCGTGCGGAATCGTGCGAAATGTGTGTTTGTGTGAGGTTTGCTTTCTTGGAGCTTGCAGACGGTAGCTGAACCAGAGTCAACCGTGCCTCTCTAATTGGTTGCATAAATCTAAAGAAGCCACGATGAGACAATGTTGGTGGGGAAAAACAAAAACTGTCACTACTTGTAATTGGAGAATGGTTTCCAAGTCTTGCGTTGTCTTAAACGAGACTGCTTCGGTGGCATTCGTCCTTGACTGGAGGACGGGAGTATGCCGTGCTTTTCTTCCGTTCTTAAGCACTAAAGATTATCAGCTCCTGCTAAATACTTCAAAAATTTCATCTGAAAAATACCTCAAAAACTGAAAAATGTGTAATTGTATAGAAATGTGTATTGTATGTAATTGCAGTTTTAAATGTATTAAACCTTTTCAATCGTTCAATTAGAAATAAATTAAAAACTTTTCCAAAAACTAGGTGATAATAAAAAATGTATTTAGAAATTCGGTATACATTTTAACTGGTTAATTAAGTTAAATATTCTTCATCTTTTAGGCCTAACGATCCCTTCTAGGTCATGGCGGTCATCCAATGTCTTACTAGACATTGGATAGACTAGACTAGTCTTACTTAAATAGTCAGTACTCACTACGAGGGAACGGGTCCGGATAAGATTTAAATCCCGGTCCTGCTGTGAGAAGACCGGCACCATTGTCTGAACACTTCCGGGTCGCACCGGTTAAATATTAATTAGTCTGATTACTGCTATCCTCATGTTCGTGTCAATCATGTGTCAATCAAAATAAGATTTTGCAATGGAATTGTTGTAACATTTTTCAACTTCTTAAGCCGTAACTGGCAAGAACTCGCGATTTTCTTGACCATGCCCACTTGATCCTCAGTTTGATCTGTAGCAAACAATTGAGTGGGATGCAATAGCAGGTCTTACCTGGTGAAGGTCCTCTGCAGTCATCGAAACGTCCCATTTGGTTATTCTTAAAGGTCTCGTCAATATTCAAATTTCCCAAACGTAACTTCAATATTAACCTAACTATATTTGCGAAAAAAGACGCCATTTAAAAAAAATAGTAGTAGGGTGGGATACAATCGATAATTTACTTAACACTTTCTCCTGTTTAACAACCAGTGGACGAGCATACACAGTTACTTTCAAAAATTTTAATTCAAATACTACTAATATGGAATCTATTTAACATGTCTGCTGGCCACCGATTACCAATATCAATATTCGATTGCATTACCCCGAACCACGACCAGTACATAAATTGTAAAATTTAAACCATACGCACCATGAGCAACGGGCTCGTTATAGATCACCAGTAAACGCCACCATCCTGTTTCCGAACGGACGCTGATCGTGCGAAATGCGAAAAAAGGCGAAACGGTTGATGGCGGTAGTGCATTAGCTCATTGCGTCCTACACGAAGGTTGTTGCATTTTCCAAGCGCCACTCCACATACGGGCGCTGCTTGTATGCTGAAGCTGGTATGCGGCAGATTGGCCCCCGCCCCGCCCGTCCTAATGGTGGTGGTCCGCGTACTTACACGCGCCACAAACGCATTTACGCATAGATGATGAAAACGGGTCGTACTTTGCCAAACCTGCATGCCAAGTGATTAGTTTCCAGATGTGCGTTTTAAAAATGGTAAATAGTTTCGAGAAGGGTAGAAGGGATGGAGGTGCGTATGTGTGTGGCGGTAGAGCATAAATGTAGCCGGAGAATGTAACGGAATGGTGCAATGGCAAGATAGCTTAGTGCTTCGATTTTTATGTTTCAGAGTAAGATGGTTGAACTTTAATGGGCCGTTTAGCTGATCGTGTGATGGCTATAAAGCCAAAAAGGTTATGTAAAATTATTGATTGATGCTTTACTGGCATATCAACTTCAGCTCCAGTTAGTGTGTTTTATATAAAAATATATCTAAATCCCTAGCAATACGGGCTGGCCGTCGTTCATTAATAAAAAAAATATCTTAATCCCATATTGTAATACTAAATCCCACATTTAAATTAAATCAAAGTGTAGCCCTTCGTACACCCAGATGCGTATTTAGTCCCTGGGAGGTCCTAAGCGGAATGGAAGTTAAAACCCCTACAATATTCAATCTACTAACCGGAAGGGAAGGTTCTCTTACTGAATTCTTGGCCCCGTACCAGCTCGGAGCCCCACGTGGCCGCTTACCGTTAAGCCCGCCACTACGTAAACCTAGTCATCCAGTCAAGTAGTATCCTACCTTGTACACGCCAAACAACAATGTTTGCCTACGTAATATACCATTCATTCATGATTCCTGGGTATGGAAAAAAAATCCCAAGAAACCACACGAACGCTTCATCCTTCGGTGCTTCCATTCAACAATATCGAGTAAGAACAGCACGTTCTGCTAGACAGCTTCTAGTATTACACTTTTTCGGGTGCATTTGGGTTGTATAGTTTTCCCTGCTAGCTCTAATCGCATTAAGAATGAGTTCATCACTGACGTCAGAGGATGTGAGGGTCGTGAGTGCGTTATACACGTCTGTATAATTTTATTAAGCTAGAAGAATCAAAGCACAACGACACTGTTGTGTCTGCTTAAACGTAAATTGCGCCAGCAAGTATATGTTGTATTACGGCGACGTTTCGTAATACTAAAACAAAAAAGGAATGAAATGTTTTTTACACACATGTTATTACGTCTTTCGAATAGCAGTATGACCAACAGCAATTTGTTAACACTAAAGAAGTTTAAATTAGTTTGCTTTCATCATCGAAACTCCGAATTCCTTGAGTTAATTTTATTCTAAACTAAAATAGGCACAGTCCTTGCAACTGGACAACAGTCCGGATTGAATTTGATGCCCGGTATAGTCGTGTGGAAGAGTGGCTATAGCAATAGACTACCGGACTTCCTCGATTGTGATATAGAGATAAAATGTTGCCCAACAGATGTAAAAATGGTATTTACGACATTCTGTAAAACGACAAGTGAGAGGAAACAATTGAGAATTTCTAAAAAAAAACATGCCACAAAATTTAGTGTAGTCAGTAGGATAGTCAGTCCTGACTACGGGGGGGACGGTCCGGATTGGTTTTGAATACCCCTGTCCTGCCTTGCTGTTGTTGCCTTTACCGCTGGGCACTCAATAAATATTATTAATGCAACCAAATAACAATATTGTATAGTAAAATAATATTGACCATGTAAACGACGCGAATGTGGCCTAACTCGATGCTAGCATAGTCTTCAGGAAGACTCATAAGACTGAGCAGCAGATTTTAGACGGATATATGAAACTTAAGATCTTAAGGCCTCGAGCCACGGGACATTTCAAAAGGTTTTTATAAGTTTTTGTGAAATTTTTTCGCTTTAAAATAGCTTTTTGAAAACCTTAACTACACGGGGCAATCGAGAAAAAGCTGAGATTGTTTTCAACAGTTTAAAATCTTCCGAGGCTCGAGGCCTATACAATGACAGAAATAAGAAAATCTTCCAGACACATGATACATGAGTTTGATGAGCTAATAATTTAAGATATTCAGATATACGGCCTGAGGAGGAATGTCTATATGAAATTGTACAATGTGGGTAACTTCTTCATCAATCCTACGATAGCTTTATACATTCACAAACTGCAGTTGAGTTCAATACTACAAGAGATTTTTTTGTTACAATTTTTTACAAGGAAATATGTTACAATTACATAAAGCTATAATTCCAGATCGTAATCAGATTAAAAAATGTGCAACAAAATGTTCTAGTATTTTTACTCAAATCTTTTAATGTAAATAACTGGTAGTATTGAGGGTCAGAGCTTGTACCCTTTTTTGTATCATGCTTTGTCGTTTATTGATCCTCTTAAAGCATGCGTGATTTGAATGTATCAAAGAGTTCATGAACAGCATCATACTTTAATGTGAACAATATTGATCCATATATTCTGTTCCTTTCTATTATGTGAGGAATATGACTAGCAATAATAATGAGTGAACAGTCAACCCTATTACTATTTACTCCAACCTTCATTTAACTTTTCCGACTAGTCAGTAATATTTGATCATATGAATTTACAAACTTCAACCCGTAATCTGAATAATTTCTCTTGCTTTTGGCACAATTATATTATTGGATGCAACAACTACAATTGTTAACTACTCAAAACTCGAATACATGTTTCAGTTAAACAAGTTATGTATATATATTTCTTAATTGTTTGAGTAAAAATATGTGCATTCCTACACGTTTTCGTCAGCTCGCTTCCTTTCTTTATCTCACTTTTTTCATCCTACGCTGTTCGCTAGATGTTGATTAACCTGATTCAAATTCCTTCGAAGCCCTGTCCATTTTGTTCGTTGCCCTGCCCCCTCTCGCTTACAGTCAATGACTTATGTTCCTATTTACAGTTCCAAGGAAATACGGTTCGCCAGTTCTGACGCTTATGTGGTGTGCAGCAGATTGTTAAATGCCGAATAGGACGATTCCAAATCGAAAAGCAGCTGACGGACCTGGGCCTCCGTTAGATCGTCGGATGCCTGCATCGTGTTCAGTGTCGCCAACCAGTTGGACACCTTCTCCTTGCCCTCGAAATTATCCGGAATCAGCGAAAGCCGGTTCATCGTATCCAACAGATCGCGCAGTTCGGGCTGTAAATCATCCATCGCACGAATCTCGAGCCGCAGCTTGTCCATCAGCGTAATGAACATTGACACTATATCGGCAATGCACTTGCTCGTGTTGCCCTTATCGTCCCGGATGGTAATTGGACGATCTTCCCGTATGCGTTCTAGTGCCGCCGGACAGTCTAGCCGGAACTTTTTCACAAACGAATCGATCGTAGGAAACTCGTCGCCTTGCACAATTTTGAACGCGACCTTGTACTGCACCAGCAGCTTCGAACAGGCAGCGGTATACTCCTGAGGCGTAATGCAATCCCGGATGTAGGCCTTTTCGAGATTTTGCAGCGTAGAAACAAGGGCAAACAGATCCGCCAGGTTGTCGTACTTTTCACGCTCTCGTGCCTGCCGGTAAAGTTTCACCTCCTCGTACAGCTCGGGCCGATTGTCCTGCATTTTCGGTTGGGCGAAAGATTGCTTCCTTCCGGGCTGTGTTTTCTTTGTACCAGACTGGGGTGTTTTCAATCACTACAGGGGACCGTTCCCTCTCGTACTATGGAGGGGTTATTGGCTTTGCAATAGATTCTAACCGTCTTTAAGAAATGCAGTTCCTGCAGCTGAACAAAACTGTGCACAATCTGCACTTAGAAACAATAAAGGAAAATAATGAATTCCACAGCACTGCGATGAATCTTTTGCATCGAATTCGCCAAGTTTGTTTACGCTTTTGCATTGACTCATCCCAATGTCAAGCGCTTGACAGCAGTTTGACGTTTCCCTGCACAGTGTTGCCAAACACGCAGGGTGACGTTCGGGATCGGATTTGTGTTGTGCTTGCAGTAGAGTGCGTGTTTTCGTTCGGTTCGAGTGTTTGGTAGCAGCCGGTAAAAATGCATAGTTTGCAGGCGGTTAATTCCAGATTAACGTTGCAGTCGGCGGCGTCACAGATTGCAAATATATTGAAAGCAGCTCGAAAAACGGGCAGAGACAATCCGGCTGTGATCGATGATGCTGTTAATGTGTTAAAACAACTTTTCCAGTCGAACAACATACGCATATGCCAGCTAGCGATAGAAGCGGCACTACAACTTACGATGGAGCGTTATGTTGAACCCGGACAAATGCTAGGAATTCTGATGACGCTACTACCAAACAGTAATTCGGGACAGTGTAACGCGTTGACTAGCATCCTTTTTCACCTACTAAAGATGGATCTACGCCAGCGATGCACAGGTCCCAGTTCCATGGACTTCTATCAGCACGGCTTCGAGGTTTCAAAGCATCCTCTAATTCTCCTGTTTGATAAATCTAACAAAGAAAACAGGAAAAATATTCTCGATCGTATGATAATGATGATGGAAGATCGGGATGGTGTGATTTATAACAATATTATCGAATTCCTGCATACCGTTCTGCTGCATGTCTTCATCAACGTGGGCATTTACGATGATTGCCGGCAGGTTTGGAAGTTGCTTGTAAGAAGAACGATAATGCAAGACAGCAAAGCAAAATGGCTCCTGTTCCAGATACTGTCCTGGTGCAGTGATGCGACGGCAACGCAAACTTTCTTCACCGTCGGTCTACTGACCGATGCGTTGGAAATTGTTCTAGACGAAAATCTCAGCTACGTAACGCTGCAGCTAGAATACGCTGTTTATCTAGCGGTTGTCCTGAAAAACTATATTGAAAATAATTTCGATCCATCCAGATGCTTCAGCTTGTTGCGAAAATTTTGTACAAGGGCAATCCAACGTGATCCACCTCCAAACCTGGATGTGTTGCTAACGATCGCGACAGATTTGCTGTCGTATGTATCACCGCGAAATATGCTTGGACTGCTGGAAATCATCCAAACGATTCTTCCCTTTTGTGGAAAGGTTAGCTGCATGCTGACAAAGGAAGCAATGGTACAATTGCTTGGCCAATCATCGTACATTATGATACATATGCCGCTATGTGAACAAATTTTCAAAACAATCGAAAAAGATCTTGCAAACGAGGAACGATGGAAAGAGCCAACACCCATGATATGCGACACCCAGGGAACGATGTACTTTCATGAGGATTTAGCCAAATGGACTATTCTCTGCGAGTGGTGGAATTCGCATGATATGGCAATCGACGATTATCTTGTAACGCGTGGACCAGTAAGCGTTCGATTTTCGCGCAACCTAAGCCAACTTCATAGGTCTATATTTCTTTCCTCGTCGTACGACGAGAACGTATGGAAGACGAACCTCGGACAGTTGGTTAATCTGATGAAGGATAGCGAAGTACAAGTCGCGCAAAGCATGGTTCCGCTTCTGTACGGACTAGCACATCATCGGGATGCTCGTCGCCGATTGCACGTACTGCAGACAGTCGCTTCGATGGGCGCGAAAGAAAATTTGATCGGTATACTGAAAGCGTTTACGAAGGACCTGGATCGTGCCATGTGCTTGGATTTGTATCTGAGACTGTGGAAAGCAGAACCGCGCACCTATCCACTGCTGTACGATCTGCTGAAGGATACAAGCCGTCAATCGAACGAGGACCGTTGGGAATACACAATTGCTCGTGCGTACACAATTCGCGAAGTGTGCCTTATCAAGTAAGTCAAGGCCGAATGTGCTGTAAGAGGTATGCTGCAATGAAATTAATTTAATTTCCTTTTCGTTTTCATATTCTCCTTACAGCCCCACACAGCACGGAGAGGATTTGGTAAACCTTTTCTCGGAGGTACTTAGCAATCCGAACAACAACGAGAATGAAGTTGCCATCTGCCTATCGCTGGATGCCATCTCGAGTTTGTGCGAAAACCAGGTGGTCAACATTGTGTCCACCTGGAAGGTTTTGGGCTTCCGATTCGCAGACGAACGCCGCCCGAAAGTCATTAAAAGCTTGTGTCGCTTTTTCGCCAACGTACCGCTCATCAAAGTTACCTCCCCGGAACAGGAAGTGTTGGTAAATCACATCATCAGCACACTGTGGCATTACGTCACCGACTACAAAGAGAGGGAAATCATAGAGGCAGCTTTGGGCACACTGAAACACTTCCTACCGGACACACTAACGCTGCGCCAGATACCCGAACTGTTCCGTCAAGGTATCGAGCTTCCGGAGCAGAACAACGGCGATTCGCCAGCCGATGCTGCCGGTTCTGTACCACCCGAATGCTGGATCCAGTTGCTACAGTACACCAATCACTGCGCAATCGAAGCGGTTGGTGATCTGGTGAGCCATTACATTACGCACGAAATAGGCAGCTATCGTGGTGGTGTCTATCAAACGCCGGCTGGACGTCCGGAACCATCCAACTTGAAGTATCTACCACGGGCAAGCATTTTGTCGACGATACTGCACTATCTGATACTGCAAAGCACCAAATTTACGAAAAGCGAAAGCACGGCCGAAATTGTACTGCTACAAATGCTGCGCATCATCGCCAAGCCGTATCCGAAACCGATTCCTCCGCTGAATTGGTGCTTTTTGCATGAATATTTTCACCACTGTTTCGAAATGCGTGATGCCTGCTTGCAGATAGCTATTAAACAGATGCCCTTCTCCGGAACTGCCAAACGGCTGGTGGAAAACTATCTGAACGAATTGTGTGAAACGATCATGCTGGAAGAGGATCTGCTTAAAATCTATGCATCGATCGCTAACATTACCGATGGGGTGCAGCCGGAAATTTATAAATCTTTTGTGCACCTATCGCTGCAGTACCTATCGGAACGAGCACAGGACAAACAGTTTGGGGATAATGCTCCGTTTATACAGACAATGACACTGATTGGTGGGGCATTGCAGCGCGATAAGAAATACGAGAATGAGGACAATTACCTTCTACTCTGCACAACACTGGAAAACTTTTTCATGCGCTTCGATCTAGGTTCGGAGGTAAGTGCAATGAAATAAGTAAAATCTTCTACTTATTCTTTGGCCATCGCCATGGCCATGGCTTACAAGACTTGCTAGTGCCACGTAGTTGGATGGTCAGTCCTCACTACGGGGGTACGGTCTGGATGGAATGTGAACCCCCGTCCTGCCGTGTGAAAATCGGCTCCGCTGTCGTCTAATCGACTAGTGGTAGGAACTCGGGAGCAAATTCGTCAATTCTCCGACTCCGACGTATAAAAACCGGATTCAACTCTGGGAAAAATCAGGACTTTACTTCGGACTAATCCCGAGGTTAACCCGAAATTAACTTCGAAGTTCACTCTAAAGTTGACTCAGGAGTAATCTGTTAAAAGCTTTCGACTTAGTCTGGAGTATGCTCCGGAATGTCACGCAGTCGGGTTAATCCGAAGGATTTTCCCATCGCTACTCTATCACCGGAATCAAATCTATTTAATTAATTAAACCGTTTCGTTTTAGGTGTTTAAAAAATACATCGAAACGTTGGTACATCTTCCCGAGCAACATTTCGCCGAACTGCTAAAACCAAGCACCTGGACCGGTGCAATCAGTGTGGAAAAGTTGGAGAAAACTATCTATCTACAGTTCGCTTTCCACCAGTACAATCCCACCGCGAAATCGTTACATTTTGTGGGTCTCTCGGATATAATAGCAACGTTGGCCAAAAAGTCGCATAACGATGGTTCCTTGAGGGCATATTTTTTGCAAGAATGGTTTAGCTTTGTCGAACGCTTTGCCCGGTACGATGAGTCGGACCAGTCGGATGGGAAGGCTTTGGTTGGTTTTATCGCTGAGCTTATTGGAATGATTCAGTGCAAACTAATCGAAACGGATGATTCGCGTATGATGATGGGTGATCCTTTTATGGTGGACACACTGATGACTGCGGTGATCAGTTTTTCGGGTTATGGTGGATTGTACGGTGGTAAAATGATAGCTAACGACGAAATGTCACGCCTCAAGCTGTTTCCACTTGCACTGCTAACTGTGCTGGAGCAGAATGTTTGGCGCGAAATCGAAATCAAGGTAAGCGATTTATTTAAATGAATTGTGAAGATGCTTTTTTAAACGTAATTTCCATTTCCATTTCCGAAGATCTTCGAGTTCCTGTTCAGCTTGTACTTCGGAGCGTCGTTTTTACAAGAGTACAACGATTGCTTGATGAATACGTTCACATGCTGTAAAAAGCAGCACTATTTCAAGGATCCGAAAAACCGACGCAAACTCCTCTCTTTGTGATGAAATTTGTGACGATCACAAGCTATAGAGCTAAGAGTTTTGTTTGTTATGACCAACACATGTTATGTTTAGCATTATAAAAGTATTTAATCAGTTTCTATTTCCATCTTTAAAACATTTCATTTGTAAACAAATCGAAAGAAATGAGCAAACATTCGAATGTTGTTTGTGCTTTCCTGTTGATCATAAATAAACGCTTAACCTTCATTTCAATGACCACCTAGTCGGGTTTGTTTGGCAATTTTATATTTCAATAATATTTTACATAGTGCAGCTATCAGCTTTTAACTTTTGGAATGCGTAGATAAACGTTTTTTGCCTGTATATAGCAAAATAAGTTTTTTTTTTAATATTAATTTTCAAAAATAGGTTATATATTTTGAATGGATGTTTGTAGTTCGTCGTATTATAAAGCTTGTGTTTTTTATCTGCTCGTCGTATTTGCATGAAATTTTCAGGAAAGAGGAGACTATTTGTTGTAGATCTAATAACATGTAGTTGAGAATTCTAAAAATTTACTAACAAAGTTTTGAATTATAATTGTTTAAATTAATTACATGACTATTAAGTAAAATAACAGTACGCCGATTCTTTTTATGGTTATTATTTTCTTTTCATATGACAATACGGCACTGGACCGTAATAATAAAATGTAAATAAAAATTTTCTTTTCACATTTATTTTTAATAAACTATGGCGGTACAGTGCCGTGTTGTCAACTTTACACATTTGCTTAGTAAAAAATGTAGGTTCTCTGAAATGGAAAATTTCCTTTTTTCATAAAAAAGGAAGCCAGGCGTTTGATAAGTTACTGTAAATATAGAAGTTGCCAGTTTTGAAATCGAAAAATAAATAGAGGATGATTTTTTTTATATTCTCAACCAACTTTTATTAGGTAAACAACCAAAAGAATCATCTTTAAATTTTCATGCAAATATAACGTGTAGAACAGAAGTAATTAGGTTTCTTGTTCAGGAAAATGCAAACTCCTATACAAAATGTATGACCCACCCGGGGCTGGTAGTTATAGAAGTAAGGGAGTATTTTTGGTCATTGAAACGTAGGTTAAAAGGGAGATTAAGAATACGATCGCATCACGCCGGCGAAAACTTAAATGTAAGAAAGTGTAAATAAACAAGAAACTGCGGTTTCCACCAGTACTCTCGCGGCAAAGGTCACTCAAATTGTGACGCCTCGCGGCCGCCCCAAAACGGACGACACGCATACATAACAAAACGGCGAAAGATAATGAACCCCTGTTTAACGCACTAGAAGAGGTAATCGGTCGCTCGACACAGTGGCCGTCCAATTCAGTCAAGCATATTACTGTGAAGCTTGCGGAACGTACGATGACGACGAGCTGCAGTAATGGAGAGATTCTAATTGAAGCTGCACCACAACGGCTGGAAGGTGTTTATAAGGAAATATTTACCGATGGAGCATTGCAGTTTTTGACTAGTCTGGTGACGGAATTTGATGCTGAAGTTGAGCAGGTGAGTTGTAATGTAATGTAAACATCAAAAGTGCATATCATGATCATTCGATGTAATGCTATTGCAGCTCTTACAAAACCGTGTCAAGCGTAGACTGCTGATTGAAGAAGGCAAATGGACACCAGAGTTCTACAACAGGAGCGAATCGATTGCATGGAAAATTACGGCCTTGCCTGAACGGTTGCATAATCGAAAGCTCGATCTTGGTGATGTGAGTCCTGCCAATACGGTTCACTTTACCGATTGTTTGTACGCTAATGTGCAGGGAATTCAGGTTTGTTTTCGAAAGAGTCAATCGAGCAAAAGGTATGTGAGTAAAAATATTGACTAAATCTTCACACCACAGGTCGACTTTGACGATGGACACTGTCCTACCTGGCGTAATACGATACAGGGCATATCGAATGTAACGCGTGCGGTACATGGCAAACTACAAGGTGCTCCAGCAGATGTACAAGCGTACCCTTTGCTAATGCTGCGTCCAAGGGCGTTCAACATGATCGAACATCATTGCATCGTGAATGGGAAGGAGGTGCTAGGTCCGCTGTTTGATTTTGCGATCGTAATGTACCACAATGCATGCACGATGGCAAACCTTGGTATAGGGCCCTTCTTTTACCTGTCGAAGGTAATGCTCAAAGATTGATTAGTTAATACGTTATCATATTTTCTAATTATCTCCTTTCGATCCTCTCTATAGATAGAAGATCCGAGTGAAACGACGCTCTGGAACAAAATCTTCACCTGGACCGAGGATCAACTAAGCTTGCCCCATGGGACAATCAAAGCGTGCGTCTTGATAGAAAATATTCTCGCTGCCTTTCGTATGGAGGATATTCTCTACTCGATCCGAGATCATGCGATCGGATTAAACTGCGGTATATGGGATTACTGCGCAAGCATAATTGGCAAGTTTGGATGGAAAAAGGAATTTCTTCTGCCCGATCGCAATAAGTACGTTAACATGGGACAACCGTTCTTGAGGAACTATATGCGGTTATTGATAAACGTGTGCCATAAGAGGGGAGCATTGGCGACTGGTGGTATGGCTGCAAAAATTTTGCCCCGAGGAAAGGAAAAATCTACTTTGTAAGTAATAAACCACACAGAATGTGTTACAAATTCTAACCGTGCTTGAACTTTTTGTATTTCCAGGAGCGATGATGAAATCATCGAAAGCGTTAAAATGGCCAAATCAGTCGAAATTGATGCCGGCGTTGATGGGTTCATGATTTACGATCTACGGATGGTTGATGCCATCAATGATCTTTGGGAAAGTAAAACTCACAGCACCAATCAGCTCACCATTTTGCCCAACATTAACCACATTACAGCCGGCAGTTTGCTACAGATTCCGTTGGGAGGCGTAACGATCGATGGTTTGAAGTAAGTTGAATAGAAAAAGAAGCTGGTCTCGTTGATTAAACCAATTTTTTTTGTTTTTCCAGTAATAATATTACGGTAGCGCTTCTGTTCATTTACCATTGGCTTACGGGAAGTGGTGTGTTCTTCTTGAACGGATCCGTCGAAGATTCGGCAACGGCGGAAATTTCACGATCCCAGCTGTGGCAGTGGATCCGCATGGGAGCCGTCCTGGAGGATAGGGAAAATGCCATCGTCACGCGCAAGCTCGTTTATCAGATGATGGATAAAATTATCTCTGCCGCTTACCGGGCATGGTGCATTACGCCGGCCGACCGGAAACGCTTGCTGTCCGCCAAGTATATGCTGCTGGATGTTATTTCTGCGCGGCACTATATCGAATACATCACCACGCATCTGAACGATAGTCACAAATTTCGAACACTGCACAATAAAAACGATGGTTTGATGGCTAAACTATAAAAAAAGCAGGAAGAAGTGTTGTATAATTATGAATAATTATTAATTAACATTTCCTCGGAGCGGAAGAATTTAGATAAAATTTGAAAATTAAATCTAATAATTGCACAAACTGCCAAACACGTTGACCGATTGTTTGTTTATGTGCGGCCTACGCAAAGGCAAACGTCAGCTGTAAACGTCAAAGCAACTCCCCTGGTTGAAAAGTTATTATTTTTCTATTTTCTTTCGTGTGTGGGTTGAAAATTTGCCGTGCAGTTGCAGGTTGTTGCCATTTTTGTGCTTTTGGGGGCTAGATTTTCCCTACGTTCGGGATACTCGGTGTGCATGTTACCGTCGGTGTGATAATCCTGTGTACAGAAGCTGTAGAAGGTGTTCAAACGTACGCGCCATTCATGGATGTTCCCTGGCACTGTTGGTGATCGCTTTGTTGTGTGTTGTGTTTGATTGTACGCAGGAAGTGGATAAAACCTGTGCCTAACTTTCTCCATCGAAAGTGGTTCCATTGCGACGGTTGATATTGGTGCTTGGAAAGCCTCTACACGCCTTATCATCAACGCCGCCACTAGCTACACATACCAACGGTAGAAAATGGAGCATATCAACACACCAAAGGTAAGCGAGCATTGGTTTATCAATTGCAGCTGGCGAACCGTTTACGTATGGAGCGTGTGCCTACCCTGCATTGTGTAATACGAAAGTTCACCAGGCATTGGGGTTATCAAGATAACAATTCCTGTCGAATCCGAATAGCAGCGAGATGATACAGAAATAGACTATCGATCGATATACGGCAGCATTTGCTGACGTGCTAATTGGCAGCAGAGGCAAGCAACATCCATCCGCTGGTGTGCGTATGTGCAGCTGTTAGAGAAAAAAAAAACCTGTTCCAACGGTGCCATTGCACCTTGCAGGCAGAAAAGTGAACTGCAATGGGCCAAACCTAGTTTCTGCCTCAGTTGCTCATATGCAGTTGTAGCAGCAGCAATAAAAACCCCCTTTGCTGTTTACCTTTTGGCCTTATCGATCACAGTTTCCTCTGATTAGCTAACATATGGCGCTGTGATAAGCGGTTCCGGGTTTTGTTTCAGGAGCCTGTAGGAGTATTCTTCATTCCTAGTCAATCCTGACAACTGTTGCTCGAAATGGTTCGAATAAAACCTATTGAAAGTATCCTTTCTTCGTGGGCAAGTCAGGGATGCGCATGATCTTCCTTTGGAATGCACTTATTTTAACGTGTTTTACATTCGCTATCGGTTCGCGAAGGTTGAAAGAGTCGTTTCAGAAAGCTGTGCCACAGCTACAGACAGCTGTGCATCGTTCAAATGACGATGATCTTTTTTAAATGTTTGCTGTCTGTCAGCTTGTGTGGAAAATTTCATAACAATTCAACATCAACATCAATCTGGTAAAAATATGATACAGCAACTCTTTAAAAACATCAAATTTACTATTACAATACTGGATTCTAGTAATCAGCTTAATTGTTTTCTGTTATCAAATTATAGAAGCTTTTTTTTGCTCTGCACATTGCACATTGATTATAGCTTCTGATAAGCAGTGTGTTATTGGTTTTCACTTTGACCAAGTGCAAACCGTGCAAAGATGTTTTTTTTATAGTGAAAAATAAATGTGCTTTGTGTTTGTACAGCATAAGAAAAAGGAATAGTAGAAATTCTTTTGCACTTTCAATACACCTATAAATTTTTTAGTTGCAGTATCACATCGGCTAGATTAATGCACGACTATAATTAAAACTGGGATTATAAATATAAAAGAAGTAGTCTGCAAGTTGTTGTTAATTATTTTGTAAAATTTAGGTATAATTCAATATTTTATTCTGTACACAACAAGCTGATTTTGTTTAGATGTTAAAGTATCGTTGAATCTTTGATGAACTACGATAGTCATTCGAATATTTATCAAATAATTAATATATTTTACCATTATCTTTCCCTCTAGTAATAATTCTAAAATATTATCAGTCCACTCTTTGCTCATATAGTGCTCGTACTAAATGCAAAACACATTTTTTTAAAAAGGACCTTGTGTAGTTTCGAATATACTCAACACACAAATAACAATAACTCACAAAAAAAAAAAAAACAAGTACAATACTCAATAACAATACAACACGCAAAACAATACTCAACAACAATACAACAATACACGCAATAATACTTTTTTAAATGACTACTAATGATAAACACATAACTAAATTTTCTGTAATTACACCTGAATTACTAGGAATCATGTTGTGCAAGGTTTTGTATGTAAATCATCGGTTGGTGCATGTGAATCGATTCGGAGCTCAGATGATGGTAAACAAAATATTGCATTAACGAACGGAATAACGGAAATAAGTTTCACACGCAATACTATTTGTCATCACTGACGTTTAACTTCTTAAAAATTATGTTAAGTTAGTTCGGTATGCCACAACCGAGTATGCCCGGGATAAGGCAAGGAATAAGGAGGAAATGCCTTATAAATATGGTTAAAGAATTTGTTCAACACAAGCGGTGTTGACAATACGGCACTGGACCGTAATAATATATAAAATAAATAAATAATAATAGTTCGGTAATTCTTAGTACACACACAGAACAAAGTGGTTCTGTGTGGGCTTTAGTTAATAGAAATGACCTAGTTTATGTTGCTCATTTGTATAAATTACAATTTGGGTTGCAATTTATTATTGTTCGAACATACGTTTCGTTTACGAAACAAATCCCTCAAATGCTGCTAATGCTTTTGCGCTAAATAAGTGCCGAAACAACCATTCACGCTTGTTTTGTTCATCGTTTGTATTGGTTTTAGTCCTAAGCTCATTCTACTTAGATTATCCTTTACATTGCAATTTGCATTGAATAAAAATAATACACTACTTAGCACTATAGCACTTTTGGAGCTTCACAAAAACTTACTTACTTACTTATCAGGCGCTTTAACCGCTTTGCGGTCTTGGTCCCGCGCCTTGATGACGGATGATTTCACGCCATCTTCTCACCTTACCACGCCTCCTGGCCCTACCACGCCTCCTCTGTCCGTGTGGACGGCCTAAAAGGACTTTCTGAGCTGGGTCGTCCGGTGCTATGTGCATAACATGGCCAGCCTGGCGGACATCGGAGCCTAGCGAGCCTAATTCGCTGTACGGCGGTGAGTTCGTCATACAGTTCGTACAGCTTGTCGTTGTAGCGGCTCCTCCATTATCCTTCCACACATACGGGGCCAACGATCCTTCTGAGCATCTTCCTCTCGAACGCGGCTAAGAAGGCTTCGACTGTTTTGGACTGGGTCCAAGTCTCAGAGGCGTATGTGAGTTCCGGGACTCACATTCCGGGACCGTTGCGACAGGTTTTTTAAGGTTTCCTCGTGCTGTGGAATGATCGGCTGGCCGCCAGCATCCTAGCACGCAACTCCGTCTCTATGCTGTTTTCGGTGCTAACTTTTGACCCTTCTTCTTGGCTTAATGACCTCTAAGGTCATGCCGGCCATCGAAATGGCTTACTAGACTGCCGATACCACGTAGTTGGTTAGTCAGTCCTCACTACGGGGGGACGGTCCGAATGGGATTTGAACCCGGTCCTGCCGTGTGAAGACTGGCGCCACTGTCGCCAACACCACCGGGCCGCCCCCTAATGATGTACCTCAGCAACACATACCTCAGCAACAAGTTGATGAACCTCATTTTGACCAGTTTGGCTACGATTCCGTCGGTTCCGGGTGCCGTATTGTTATTTAACCGACGGATAACTTTGCGCGTGTTCTCGATGTCAGGTGTCGACGGTACATCGGAACCGTCTGCTAGTGGAGCCTCTAGCTGTTCGTTGAACTGGTCGTTAAGTAGTTGATCAAAGTACTGGGCCCATCGCGAGAGGACCTCTGGCTGGTTACTGACCAGATCACCATCTTTGTTGCGACAACAGGTCGCCTTAGGTGTGAAGTTGTTTCGGCGGCCTGCATTCGCTTGGTAAAACTTTCGGGTAGGACCGTACGCCTCTCTGATCTGTTCAAGTCCCGCATTCCCTGGTCATCCCAGGCGTGTCTTTTGGTGCGGTGCGTGAAAAACTATGAACGATAAATATTGATCTTACGGCAATTGTTAAGCAATACGGACTGGCCGTCCTTTATGAATTCAAAAAAAAATGTTGTTAGGTAAAAATTTGATTTCCAATTGAGAAAAAAATGGCAAGAAAAATTATTATACATTATCGAGTATGACGGCACGTCGCCGTATTGTCAAACAAAATTATTATTTACTCAAAAAAAATGGTCATATAACAAAAACTAATCAATTCATTCAACTCCAGTAAAATGCTCATTTATTGCCTTTTATTTACATTTGTTTGCTGGTTTTAATTTGGGCTCAGAGCCACAAACATGCTTCAGGAATCAAAATTTTCATATTGTGAGACTTAGTTCATTGAAAGGAGTATCATATCAGCCTTTGTGATTTGTATCCGTTCTGTCTAAATCAATGTATGACAAAAGCTCAACTTAACCAAGCTCGTGAAAAACAAGACTAACTAGTTATAGGCGAGTAACAGATAACAGAACAGGTCGTGCGGCATGGATCGGCACATGTTATATGTTTAAAGCTATTACCTACAAAGTGTCTAAAATGAAGCAAATAAACGTTACATTTTCTGTTGAAATAAGTGTTGTTTTACAATAAGAAAACGATTCTAAAATATGATAAGAGGATGTTCAACAATTAGCACCAATGAATGCTGGTTTTTTAAATAAAAATATTACTATTATTATTTCTCACACGTTTCCACACCCACAATTCGCTTGCCCAAATCCAATTACATAAGCAGCTCTTCCCGTACGCTAGTCATGTACCACAAACATTGCGGTACGTCATGCTACAATTTTTCCACTCCAGTATTATCCATTTCCCAGTTAACTTCAACTACTGCAGTTGTTTTGTTTGGTTTTCCACCCACAATTGGAACCATTTCTGCACCATTTCCCAGCTTCAAATGCACCACGAGAGATGCATTTCGCGGCGATAATATGGCGAGCCTTGCATGTGCAAGAGAGGGCCCTCCAATAGGTACAGGCGCGAAGAGCGAAAATATGTCCGACCTTGACCTTCTCAAATTGAAACGAATTCTGTAGCATGCTTCATTCTATTCGCGCTTTACGCTGTCTAGCGTGTGATGACGCTTACACCGGTGGGAAATGCATTTTTGTACAGGCTATGTATAGTTGGGTGTCTCTCTGCTTAATAAATGAAAAATGGGAAGTGAAGGTGGTTTTAGACTAGATTGCACTTTTGTTCACGTTCAGCGCGGCCATAAATCCGCTGACCCATATCTGATCCGAATGCCCCGAGCCGAATCGATTATCGGACGAACAAAAAAGAACAAAAAAATCGAATCACAGATATTGGATTGTATTCAGTAAACGTTTTTCCCTCGTTTGGTGTGGCACACGACACACTGAGTCAGGAATTCGGCACGTGACTGCACGTGGTTGCTCTAGTTCTTGGACGCGCTCCATGGTTCGTTCTCTCTCTTTGGGGTTGATTGTCGTGTAGGAAAAGCATGCGCCATTTCTAGGGGGAGGTTGTACACCATTCCTGCCGTAAGCTAGAGCAACTTCAAACGATTTCCAGCATCTAGCATATTTATGAAGCCCGAGGATACGTGTAGAAGGACTGAAAAATTTAGAAAAGAATTTTGAAGAAAGATGGTAGACTTGCAGTGTTGATTGCAAATTAAGGAATTTAAATCAAATAAATTATGGGCAGGTTTTATATTTGTTATCTATTTTTGTGTGTCCTCCTTTTTGTAACTTATATTCGACTTTTCTTGACCTTGATCAATGATTTTCTTAACTGTTCCTGAGCTTTGATCTTGAGCTTTAGTCAAAAAGTTGCGATTCTATCAGGAATTTTGGTTACTTATTAATTATGATTTTTTTAATGTTTTTAAAAAGGATTAAAGGCTAAAAATTATTTCCAACTTTTTCCTTGGAATGCTATAGTTCATTTGCTAAAGTTTTTTTTGCCTCTGAAGCGCGTACTATACTTCTCCATATCTCTACATATAAATCTACGAAATTTGTATACAAATACCACATAATAAACATCTACTGAGAAATCACAATAAACACACGTACATAAACACGGAGCGGAAACACACGCGAAAAGACGCCACCAAACATGGGTCAATATCTGCCGAACGTTGGGGCAGCATGGCACATCCTGCAGGAGCGCACCCACCCAACGAACAGTACAGGGTGTTCAATATAATTGAATAATCTCTAAAAACGAGCTTAAAGAATATAAACAAAAGATAGGTAATTTTTTGACTATATTTTTCGTAAAGCCATATTTATTTACTATCTTTTTGGCATATTAGTTGGAAGCACCTTAACCGAGTATGCCCGGGATAAGGCAAAGAATAAGGAGGAAATGCCTTATCAATATGATTATAAAATTTATTCAACACAAGCGGTGTTGACAATATGGCACTGGACCGTCATAATTAATTATAAAAAAAATAAATAAGGTGGAAGCACAGAACCCCCCCCCCCCCCCCATTACTTTTCCACGAGCTTGAGATGTTTCTCAAACAAATCGCTCGCGGCACGCACCTGTTCCATCGGCATTTCGTCCCAGATCTTGGAAAGTACGTTCTTGAATTGGACAACTGTGTTTACTTTATACTCGCTTTGCTTGGCCAGCATGTATGACCATACATAGTAATCAAGGGGATTGAGATAAAGGGAACTGGGTGGACATGACATCTTACCTAGAAACCCCATCAAATTCTCTTGACACGCCGTCTTATTGGAAAATGTAAGGATCGTTCCTGAAGAGATCCTGACGTGCTGGAGCCACAACCTTCTTCAGAACCTCAGTTTTGTAGTCCGTGGTGTTTATTTTGACGTTTTTCTCAATAAAAACCCAGTAGGAGTTTCCCACGCCTGGATACATCCCCCCCAAACCATCACCGACGCGGCATTCTGGAGCCGTTTGATGTTTATTTGGGACGGAGGGATCATTTTGAACAGTCGATCATTTGGAACATCGTGCGGTTGTTCCAAACGAAGAGAAACACGAACTCCTGACATGCGTGCCGCGAAAGTATCAATTTGCATACATCCAGCCTCTTCTTCTTTGCAGCCTCCGTTACTCCATGTACTTTACGTTTCTTGTGTGGCTTGTACCCTAGGTCTTTCGTCATAATAGTGTAAGTCGTCCCGTTCGACACATTCAGATCAGCAGCAGTCTTCCGGATCGAGTGGGTCATTTTTCGACTGATCCGCTTCCTCACCACTTTGATGACTGCTGGCGTCCTCGCTGAACGCTATTGCCCGGATCTTGTACGGTCGAGCCCATCTCCCGGTACCGATGGATGGTAGTATAAATAAAATTCCGCTTCACCCCGTGAGATTTCAACCTGTCGCCGAATATGTCGCCGGGCTGCTCACCTCCCACGAACAAATTTTACTATAATATCGCGGCATTCTTTCATCGTGCACCGTGTTCACAGCTGTGCACTTATTGAACACCCTGTATCCTTTATGCGTTCACGAATGAGCCCGCGAGAGTCACAGACAGGAAGCAGCTATTGCGTGAGCGCGAGAGAGTATCTGCACTCGGTACACTCGGGAAAGCAGCCATGCCCTACGATGTGTGTACTGCAGCTGACAATTTGGTGGTCCTGCGGCTTTTCCACGCAAGCAAGCATTTCAGTTTCGAGTTTTCCGTCGGCTACGGTTGACACGTTGGCTAGGCGATGGCTTCGGGCAAACATCCGTTGTTCAGTGAGGCAGTTGTGTGCCACCGTCCGGCCACGTTTATCGAATAAAACAACAACGTGAAAGTGATGCGATCGAAGCGCTTGAAGCAGTTTAGCATCTTTGTGGTAGCATCTTATTGGCTGATGGTTGTAATCAAACAAAAGTCCATTAGGCACTCAAACCACGACGATTCGTTGTATGGTTTTTTGGTGTGAAAAGGTTGTTTGAGTTCATTCATGAGTAATCGCGGGGCCCGAACCACTCACGCGCACATCAACTTGGCATTATTTGTCGTAGGACAGTGGCTCGGTGAGATGGTGGTGAATCGTTGCTAACCGTTCGAACCGTTGTATAATGTTTACATACAGAAAAATCGATTTTCCCTGACGGATTAAACCACTAAGCTACTGGTACGGTGGATGAATTCTTCTTCCACCATACTACTGCGCCATAGTTCAACATTAATGGTGACACTGTCCGTGTGAAAAGAGGAACAGTGCAACACTCCCCCTCCTACCTCCCAACAGGTATTTTTTTTTTTTTATTCATCAGGGACGGCCAGGCCGTATTGCTACCAACAGGTATTAAAAGTTAATCAAAAACTATGTTGACGCGAGTGAGGAATGCCTGAGCCGTGGTGGTCGCAAAACCCAATTCCTGTAACAAATACAAAAACATGCCAAATCGTTGCCGAAGCATTACACCGAAAGTAACAAGCAAAGTTTTTGGGCTAAAGGTGGTGAACAAATAAGCAAAGTTGCCGCACCATGGCGGACACGGAGCCCCTGTCACCGTCGGCTTCCTCGTTCAAGCAGAACTTTGATCTGGTGACGCCCGAGTTTGAGGAGGATCCGAAGCTGCTGTGGGGAAGCGTGCCGGTGCCACCGTTCGTCTCGGACAAGGTGGTTACCTGGGTGGAGGAAAACTTTCCCCATCAGCCACCACCGGCGGTCGAATTTCGCGGCCAGACTGTTGTTAAGAAGGTAAATAAATGTGACTGTTTTTGAAGTTGAACCACATGCATGGGAATTGAGAGCTAGCTGATCAAATAGATAGTGAAATTATCTTCGATTAAAAGGATGTGCAGTGCGTGAAGGATGAGTTTTTAAAGGTGAAGTTATGTTAAGGTCAAACAGAAACCTTTGCTCCGATTATTTTCGACAAACATAAATTTCACACACACGTGACCTGCTCAGGGAATGGAAAACGGCAGCTAAGAGATCAAATGAAGCTCTGGATAGAATGCTCTGTCCTATTTCAAAGCTCCGAAAGGTGGCACATACATCTAGGTTTTATCGGTTGTTTTACGGCCGCAAACGGTTGGTCGCATGTTTATGGGGTGCCATTTGAAATTCCGCACCATTAAACCCTTTTTTATAGATCTATGTCCAAGATCTATTTTATGTACACGGGTTTGGGACACGTGTTTTCTTAGGAAATGCTTTAAAAACTAGCACATCTTAAGCCATCGTTACTAGAGTGTCTTTAAGATCCTGGAAGCGCATAAATAAGATTGGATTCGCGTTTCCTGATCAGCTGTACCTTAACGCAGACAAACGCTTATTGAATGAATACTTAATTCCGCACAAATGAAGAAGAATGTTTCTATTTAAATTAAATTCAATTATCTACAGCTGCCGATCACGCCACGCGTATCAATCCGTTCCGTTTACTGCACAAAAAGTGTTAACGAAACATTTGCCGTTGTGAAGGAAATTTGCAATTGAGAGTACTACGCATTGCCTTATGTTGGAACTTTTCTTTTTTTCTTTTTGCCTTATTGTTTTAAGTGCAAAGTAGAAGTTGTATAAATCATTGGCTTCGGTGACAATCCCGCTGGAGAGACGGCTACACAGCCGTCTAACGAGGCGCATGATAGGTCCCGCATGCTATTTTGGTGGAATGATGTAATATTCCACATTCCCAAGCGCTTATAAGTCCGATGGATAAAGAACTGCAGAACAAACCATGTCATAATTCATAATAATTTACAATGAGGACATCAGGTCCTTCTGGTATATCCTTTTCGTTTATCTACTTGCAACAATATTTCTTGATTTTTTTATTGAATGAATTATAAATGATGATTTTGTTTACTGATTTGAGTTGTGTATGACGTAAATTTTGATCTTGATTGAACCTAAAAATTGTTGTTGAGGTTTCACGACACGCTCTAACCAACACCCTTCATGGATAGTATTGAAACATTTCTTGTGTGTTTACATGATTGTGTAGTAATTTCCACTGCGTTTACCCGCCTTTGAACGATTTAAAAAAAAATTTAATTATTTAAACATTTTTCTTCTTTGACATTTCAACTGAGATGCCGAAAACTCGAGAGTTTTTGGGCTGCCAATTATGGCTTTCCTTGATTTAATTTAATCCGTAGTAGGATAATTAGTCAGCATACGAGAAGACGGTCTCGGACTGGTGTTTAGGACCGCGTAATTAAATATTTTCCTTCATTAATAGAAAGAGATCGAAATTTGATTTCGTTTTTTTTCTAAATAACCGGTGATGGCCCGGTGGTGAAGAGACAGCGGCGCTTCGCAGGACAGGACCAAGGTTCAATTCCCATCAGGACCGTTTCCTTCGTAGTGTCTAATTCCCTTCGTAGCCTTTAGATGGCATGGCCTAGAAAGTTGTTGTTAAGCCATGAAGAATGTCCTTTAATTTATGGATTTTTAAATACTTAATTTCTGTACTGTGAAGTTCAATACATAAATACTCTATTCATGCGCTACCCGTGCTACGCGCATTCCGAGATGAATGGACGTGGATTTGAAAACGTTGATAGTATTTGGGATTATTTGGGATTTCTATTTTTTGGGTTCTTAAAAACCGTTTATATAAGCATTATGTGTAGAAAAACAAATTGATTTTTTGAAATAAGAATTAATGTTACATGAAAAATGAAATAATTTTACAAAATATTCACGCAATATGAATGAATGCAACGATTTTGAATTATAATTTTGGAATGTTCGTTCTTTTTCTTGGCTTAAAGACCTTCAAGGTCACGCCAGCCATCGAATGGCTTACTAGACTGTCGATACCATGTAGTTGGATAGTCAGTTGGAGGTCCGGATGGGATGTGAACCCCAGTTTAAATTAGTATTTGATATTAGAGACACGCCGATTTCTTCGGTCTGCATTGTGCGTATTCGTCGGGTAGTAGCTGTAAGTAGTAAATAATGATGCATTTTGGAGTGGTCCTGTGGTGGAAGACAACGGCACCCATCTTCAGGACTACTATCCAAAGCTGTATTGAGGACTGACTGGATAAAAAAGTGGTATCAGCTAGTCTCTTAAGTCATTAGATGGTCGGCATGGCCTAGAATGGCGTTTGTTGTTGTTTGTATTGCTTAGAGAGACTTTTTTCCCCTACGGGAAAAGCATGTATGTGGACATGTATAGTGGCAGTCAACAACTATCTATACCAGATCTATACAACGTTCTTTTTGAATCATGTCGAATTTCCCTTCAGCAAATTCAAATATCTTTTCTCTGATTGATCGATCTGTGTAAGATTCTATTGTCCGTTAGATGTGTACGCAGAACTGATTGACCAACTACTGTTAAAAACAAAGTCAAAGGAAACCAAAAATGGCAGATCTCTCGAGGTTAAGTTAAATTAAACCTAGCTTCCATAAAAACATTGCAGAAGCATTACTCTTGTATCAAAAAGTTTATGAATGCCGTATTCTCTAACAGGAAGTCTATTAATAGATTTATAAAAAATACGTTTAAAGTTGCCATCCCTTACGGCCTTCTGCAATGACGCACTGGCGTATCAAACATTCTTACAAAAGAAATAATTTCCTTTGATTCTACAGGTTGACCGAAACAGAGAAAAGAAAAATTACCCGCTGGTAATAAAACCCCACTTATACAGTCGAGGACGACCATCCAAATTGAAGATGGTGCGGTATTTATTTGAATCTTCTGCAAATTGATGCACTCTTCATACCACTGGATGATGCGTCACGCGCGAACCTCCCGAGGTTAGCGCAAAAAAGAACGCACTTTCTTTTTCGGCTTGTTTTCATTACAAGCTGGAAGGTGTAAAAAAGTAAAAAACAAAATTCGATAAAGATGCCCCGAAACATTATTCCACGGAAGAAAATGATCTTTTTTTTCTGCTTGCTCTTTATCACACGGCATCCGCTGTACTACGCATAAGTAATTACCTAATCGAAAGGATCATCTTGCCGAACGGCAAGAAATATCTATTTGGCGAGACTAAATTTAAACAAAGCACAGAACACTTTGGATATCCTTTCTGTTTTCCTTACCTTCGCCGGGGAAATCTGTTTCGTCGGCTCGACTGTCGGCAAATTGGAGCTTAAAGTGGTGCGTGTTTGAAAGTGAATGACGTTTAAAAAACCATTCCCGCCTTAACTCTCAGCTGGGATCAACGGACAAGTCCTCTTGAGTACATTTCTTCTCCCGGGCGGCTGTCTACACTCGTAAGGATTATGGCGGATGATAAGTGAACGCTGCATTGCCACAATACGGACCAATTGTCTGAAGGCTTTAGGTTGCTTTCGGTCCTGAGTAAAAGCTTTTTTTTTATAAACATCTTTGCACATCGTCTTCAGCACCGAGTACAGGTGGTGGTGCGGTTGGTGCTGCTGTGTGCCGGTGTTGCGGGTTAATCCTCGGGCGAAAAGAACAAGCGCTGGGCCATTCTGTTGCATCGGTGGTGAAATTATATTTAGCATCACATCCTTTCATATCCATTCTGCTTTTGTTCACAAGTTTGGGCTGTCGTTTTGCATTACAGCATCGTTTACATCAAAAGGAAATCCGGCTTTTTTTTAAATATACATTTTAAATGGAAAAGATGGGTTAAAAAATGCTATAATTTTAGGTAAAAATGAAAGTGCGCTACTCGTAAAGGTCTCGTCATTTTAATCAAAGTTCTATCCTTCACTCGACAACAGCCGAACGAGAGAGAGATGTAGTTTGAAGAACGCGATTGCGTATGATGTGTACTACGGTTTATAATACTCCGCCGTGTAGTTTCGAGCTTTATGTTGCGCCACCGGATGAGCTACCGAAACGGAAAACGGAAAGGAAAAACAAAGTTGCTTTTTTACAGACTAATAACATCCTAACAAAACACAGGACTATGGTTGGCTTCGGATATTTGTTGCCTTTTATATTTTGACCATCTTGCTTGCTTAGGATGGAAGGTAGAAAAAACAACTTCTCGCGGTTTATGTCAATTTTTTTCACTTCTTCTCTTCGGTTTAGGTCATGAAAAATTCACCTCATGTGGGTTTCGTGTCCGATAAGCTTTGGATTGGGAGCGGTTCGCCTGTGTTAATATCATTGCTTGTTGATCCGTCTCGTAAAGCCGCGAACTTAACGGCTGCCCGGGTGGTTTGGGCAACAGCTTCCAAAGTTTTGTTTTCGGTTGCTCGGTTTGGTTTCCTTTGGATTCATTAGCGGACCACATGTGGCGAGTTTTCATCAGCTTTGATCATGGTGCAGACTACCAAACGGAAATTAAATTAATGTAATTAATTTTGTAAAATAAGAATTTCGAATAGCTTGGTTTTTGAGCAAGGAATTAAGAAGTAAGATTAACAGTCTATACTCTGTTGGATACATTATCCTGATCCTTATACTATCTGATTTGATCGGATAGTACACGACGGCATTAAATGCTGCTTTGTATCGTGCAATAAAAGAACTCTTTAGTGTTACGTTTTTTTCCAAAAGCAATAGAAACGAAAGTCCCATTTACAGTACGCATGTAATAACATTCATTCCTAAGTGACATTGACACAATTGGAACGGTAGAACGCTGGCGTACGTGTACGTGTTTCGATGCAATTTATCCGTTAAACAAACGATACTGTGAATTTGTTTTCCCCGAGAAACTTTTCCGCGACCATTCAGAGTGTGTGAGTGAGTGGTGGGGTTGTATGGTTTGTATTGAACCGGGAAGAACGATGCAGTTCCAGTTGGGGGCTACTTCTTGGCGAAGGCCACACCGGTACTAAACTGGATTTATGCGCGTGTGTACACAGCTACATTAATTATTGAAGCACGATTGTTAAGTTGCGACACGTGTTTGGTTTACTTGCCAGGAAGGGTTAGATGTTTTACATGATGTCACATTTTTTTACTATAACTTTTACTGAAAACTGAGTGTTACCACAAGCATAAGACATTTATCTATCCATATCTTCGAGATACATATGCTTGCAATGTAATAATCAATCCTCAGTTAGCTTTATAATCTTTTATTCCGATTGTTCCTATTTAACTCAACAAAAGCTTACTCTACTATAGGTAACTTAATGGATTCATATGTCCAAGAAGTACTCTTCAAAAATATTACGATCCCACACCAGTCCTCCCCGTGGCAGGTTAGTTGGGCCTTACCTAAGGGTGTCGTAAAGGTACATGGTCGCATATTTCTGCTCAACAGTTTCTGGTTCTCCTTTACGATCAATTGCCAACCAAATTATGATTTTGGATGATTGGATTAAGGTGACAGAAAGATGTTCATGCGATTGTTAGAGTTTGATGTGCAAAAAAAAACCCTCACTTGCCAGTTAGGGCAAGTGAGGGTTTTTTCGAGTGAGGGTTAGGGCAAGTCCGACTGCATGCTTACAGCCGGAAAGATATTGCTCGCAAGCTTCGTCTGCCTCTCATCACGATTGATTCTCGATCGATTGATGCGATTATTAATTTGATATTACAATCTGTCCATCTTCACTAGGAACAATATGCTGCGAAGACTGCTTCCCCGTTTAAACGGATGTTCCCACACCTGGATCTATGTTTGATAACTTGGATCCAGTCTTCAGGCGATTCTGCCACAGTTTTCCTCGACAGGCTTGAAGTCTCGAAGAAACATTTGCAGTGTCGTACCACCACTATTGTGAGTACGAAATCCGTCTCTCATTAGATGGTGTCCGTCAGTAAAGTTTGATGTGTTGTTGTATTGCACTTTTCCGCTTAGGTATTTGCTGCTATCACTGTGCCACCAGATCGACTTATATCTCTCGAAAACAAATTATGTCTGCAACATCAATGAAGTATTGAAACAATATAAAGTAGAGTGTATGCATTAAAATTCTTTTTTTGCATAGGAATGCTATTACTTTTTCAACTTATCCTATAAAAATCTACAGTACTTGTTACAAAAAATGAAGTTACTTCGTCGATTTCTTTGATGCATAACATCATTTGAAAAAATCCTATATTTCCTTGAACATCGCTTGTTTAACTGGTAAAAATCAGGGGAAATTTTCCTTCCATCTTGCTTTCTTCTTGGGTTAACGATCTTCTAAGGTGTTGCCGTCTGCCGAATAGCTTACTCGACTTTTTTTACCACGTAGTTGGTGACAAATGACTCCTCACTATGGGGGACTGCCCGGATAGGTTTTGAACCCTCGGTGCTTGTATCTGAAGACCAACGCCGCTATCGCCTCGGCCACTGGATCACTATTTACTTGGTACTGTCCGACTCGCAAGAACTAAAACCACCTCGAGCCTATCAGGGTAGGCTTAACTTCATTAAAGTGTAAAAGCTGCCACTGAGCCCAAGGGTATAGATGTTACTTGTTAAGTGATTCCTTGGTTAGAGGTGTCCTTCGTCTAAGACTCACGATCACATAGACTGACAGGTTGTAAAGCAACTCTGTCCAGCCAGTTCTTCGCCACGACGGCTCGATGGTCGGGGTACCGGAGTAGCCTAAATACAAGCTGCCACGACGTCTACTTCTCTGAAGCCCCTTCAACCAAGATCTGAGGTTGTTACACCTCAGAACAGGAGGATTCAATTCCGTCCTGTGCAAAACAGACATGCCACATGTAGACCGCCCCCGTTAACATGCTCTGGAAGCGATCAAAACCTTAGTTGGTAAAAGACTAGAGAAGGCACCCCCTAGAATATTTTGTGTACAGCACTGTGAGATTTCAATTTTATTGCACAGTGTGTTTTTGTTGCTGGTCAAAAGAGATAGAATAAATATGATGGGCTTGTTTACAGACCAAGGGGGGTAGGATAGTCGTCGTTTCTGCTTTGTTGTTGAATTTCAATACCAGCTGATGCGTAAATTTGTGGGTGGCATTAGGATGTGCATGTAAAAGTGAAAATTATGAATCGAGAGGAAACTCGGGCTGATGCTGATGCGTAAATACCACGCATGTTAGATGTTGGTGGTAAAGGTCCGTATGCAGTGCGGTAGGGTCAGGAAAGTATTTTTCTTTTTGTTTTGTGAATGGTCTATCTAGCAACAACCCGCTTTTTTCAGAGACATCATATTTATTCTATCTCTTTTGACCACCACCAAAAACACACTGTGCAATAAAATTGAAATCTCACAGTGCTGTACACAAAATATTCTAGGGGGTGCCTTCTCTAGTCTTTTACCCATTAGTCTATTCACCAGGTATCTCGGCCTACACTACGGGAAAGTAGGAGTCAGGCTTTGCTGGCCTTACTTTCAACCTTAAGGTGACGCAAGTGACCATAACTAGATGATTTGCTGGTCGATTGAACTTTGATTATTGATTAGATTCCATGTGTCTATTATTAGAACGTCAATTTTTATCCATTCGTTATCTATTTCCTTCCCATTTTTATTTGTAACGCGTCTGTAACATTGTATCAACATTGGTCTACTTTTTTATCTTTCACTTTCAGATTGAAAATGTTCGTATGATTGACAGATATAACAGCAAAAATCCAACCGTCGGTGTGCTGTACCTTACGGCCACGCATCTCATATTCGTCGATCCGGATGCCAACAAAGAGACATGGGTAAGTGTTTTCCTTTCAGCCTGGTGTGTCCTGAAGTTGTGTGGAGTTTTTTTTGCGCTTGCAATGGCTTTGCATATCACTTTTTTGCGCTAGGAAAGTGTGTATGGACGAAGGCAATGATACCATCGTTGTTCGGCTTTAGCAGCTGTCTGATAAGATAGTTAGAATGGATTCCTGCCCATATTGGCCTGTCGGATGCCAGTCAAATAGGAATGTTATGTGCCGCAATGGCTATTCATTTTTTCCTATTCATAAGAATTTACTGCTGAAACACGCACTGGCATGGTATGCTTCGAGTCAACGTACGAATGATATATGTTGAACATGAGAGGTTGCGTAGTATATTTGTTACACTATTTATAGCATAGTTATTGTCATTATTAAAACGCGATTGCAATGTGTTACTTGCACGCAATTGATCAATGATTATGGAGATAGTTTATTTTATTATGTCATCCAGAAAAAATCCTCGTTTACCAAGAATTCCCTGTTCCAAAAAATACTTCAAAAGTGTTGTAAAAAAATGGACAGCCTTGCATGATATTCTCATTTAAGCGCTTAAGTTAAAATGAGTACGGATCTCAAAATTTTGATATTCTTCTAAACTAGAATACAAGATGTCCTGAAAGTTCCACTAAAAGCTCAACAAAACCTTCTGTTTCTTTGGCTTGCTCGTGCAGGCATGATCAGGTCTCCAGTCCGTTTCCAGGAAACTCAGTCTGGGGCTGCTGTCCTCCATCCACAGCTGTATTCGATCTCCGACAGGTTTAACTTCCGACTAGATCCATATATTTTGTGGATACTAAAAATCCATTAATTAAACATAGTAGCCGTAGTTCAAATAACTCAGAATAATAGATGGCAAATATTAAATATATTTGGTATATTTGATCCTGTCCTGACAAGTTCTACAAAGACTCAGTTTTCTCCACAAATATTTAAACATTCTCTTGCGTTGCAAAGAGATCTTTTCTGTCCTATAACTTCCATGTATCAATTTCGACACGTTTTTACAATTGCGGAAGTAAAATATACCTCTTTTTAGAAATTCGCAATAAATCTTCGTAGTAAAATCTTTGGCGTAAAGAAAAGGCGTGCTTAAAATGAATCATTTTTATACATATAACGCAATGCAAATTTTACTTTTTGCAATGAGAGGTCACTCGGGAAAATCTGTTAGAAAATGAAAAAGAAGTAACTTAGTCGTTATACGAGCACACGTTAAGGATGATCCTAATATCTCATACATCCGGGACAAGGAAATGCAGTTCTGGGAAATGTTGATTAAAAGTAGTGTCAAAACATCACGTACACTTCTCCGAGTGTCTGCAATTGGATGAGTTTACTTAGAATTTATTTTCCGCCACCTTGCCCTTGAAGCGATAATGATCAACAGCAGCGTGAAAATGGGTGCTGGAAAAAAATCTTGAAAGTAGAAGTTAGTTTTGCTTCGTTTCTTGCCTTTTGTGCTCTATCTCTATGTAATTAAACAAATTTCAATAGACGCACTCGAAAGTACTGCACCACAATCAGATGGCGTCGTGCAGATGGTACGAATGGGTGTTTTAAATTTGTTTGTAATTTACGAGAACCATCCTTCTTCCATCATCCAGGTTCTGTACATGCACATCGCGAACGTGGAAAAGTTGCCCCTGAGCACAACCGGCTCACCGCTGCTGATACGCTGCAAAACGTTCCTCTCCATCACGTTCGTCATACCGAAGGAACGCGAATGTCACGACGTCTACACCACACTGACGAAGCTGTATCAACCGGTGCACATCAAGAATCTGTACTGCTTCCAGTACACGACCGCAGCCAAGGAACTGCCCAAGGCAGCCGGCTGGGACTATTTCAAGCTGGAGCACGAGTTCAAGCGGATGCGCGTCCCGAACGACCAGTGGAGTGCCTGTGCGCTCAATCAAAACTATGAGCTGTGTGACACGTACCCGCGGCAAATCTACGTGCCGGCCGATGCCAACACGCAAATCCTGCTCGGCAGTTCGCGGTTTCGTTCGAAGGGTCGGCTACCTGCGCTTACCTATTTGCACTCGAACAAGGCGTCCATCTGCCGTTGCAGTCAGCCACTGTCTGGCTTCAGTGCCCGGTGTCTCGAGGACGAACAAATGCTGGAAACGATACGCAAGACTAACCCCAACTGCAACTTTATGTACGTCGTTGACACGCGGCCAAGGGTAAGTGCGTTTGGGAGGATGATGTGTTTTTCTTCGTTAGACATTTTCATCGCATGATCATGGTCATGATGCTGTTTTTTCCCATTTTCTCTCTGCAGATTAACGCCATGGCAAACCGGGCGGCCGGCAAGGGCTATGAGAATGAGGCGAACTATGAAAATATCAAGTTCCAGTTTCTCGGTATCGAAAACATTCACACGATGCGTGCCAGTCTGCAGAAGCTGATTGAATGTAAGTGTGTTTTCAATCGTCTCACCCTTGGCAAGCATATCTACTATATATCCATGTGGATTCACTGTTTATACTGTAGACCTGTTCTGGATGACACAAACAACCTTCGGAACAGGGAAGGGTGTTTGGTGAAACGTTCGGTTTTCTGCCGGGTGTGATTTATTGACTTGCGAATCGTCGTACCGTGAACTTTACCGTCTTCATGGCGTGTACTCTATTGTATCCTTAAATAATGGTTGTCCATGTCTGCGTTTTGTGTGATATTTTTTAGGCTGCGAACAAAAGTCGCCCACGATGAGTGGATTCTTAAGTGCCCTGGAATCTTCCGGCTGGTTAAAACACATTCGATCGATACTGGATACATCCTGGTAAGTAAGCTTTTTGGAAAGGATTAAGCGGCAACGGTGTAATTAACGAGCGAAAAAGGGCGAGTGAAGGTTGGTTGAAGTATGGCATTCAATTCACACGATTATCACGTGAAAACGTGCAGAAGGTACATATCTCCTGGGGCTTTGACTGTGCTAGCAGCTAGCTGTCATTAGCTGCCGATGCCATTAAGTGGATGTCGGTGAAAGTCATCAGTAATTAATTGACGATTAGTGTTATGGCAATGGGAACGGGGATGCGGATGCTTTAGTACTTACCATTACCAGCTAGTGAAGTTTATTTTTACACCTAATGAAGCAACATTAGCACACTTCCTTAGAGATTGATAGGATGTAATCAAACTTTGAACTATGATGCGAATTTTTGAGAAATAATCGATGCAAGGCGCTGAGAATGAAGACAATTTTGTTGAAGGTTGAGGGTATATGAAAGCACATGTATCAAATTAAGAAGGCTTAAGATGGGGCATCATGTTACCAGCAACTGCTACTTTCGTTAGTTAATATTTAAAATAAATCACCGTAAAGTTGGCTCATAGCTTATTTACATGTCGTTTGTTCCATTTCTCCTACAGTTTCATTGCAAACGCTGTCGATAAAGGGATTTCCGTTGTTGTACACTGCTCGGATGGTTGGGATCGAACGGCACAAGTATGCTCTCTAGCCGCTCTTATGCTGGATCCGTATTACAGAACCATTAAAGGATTTCAGGTAAGTGTTCCTTCAATTACTTCACTCCATAAACAGCATTCTAATCTTCTAATTATTTCACCCTCCAGGCACTGATTGAAAAGGATTGGCTTGCATTCGGCCACAAATTCAGCGATCGCTGCGGACACATCCAAAACGATCCGAAGGAAGTATCTCCCGTATTTACCCAGCTGCTCGAATGCACCTGGCAGCTGATGCAGCAGCGTAACGATGCGTTTGAGTTTAACGAACGATTCCTGCTCATCCTGCACGATCACGTCATGTCCTGCCAGTACGGCACCTTCGTGGGCAACTGTGAAAAGGATCGATTAGATCTACGGCTAGCGGAGAAAACTTTCTCCCTCTGGGGCTACATGTCGAACCATCTGAACGAGTACATTAATCCACTGTATCGACCCGAGATGGATGAAACGATAAAACCAAATCTTGCACCACAAAACATAAAGTTTTGGCGCGGCATGTACAGCCGGTTCGAGAGTGGCATACATCCGCGGGAACCGTTGGAGGATTTGTTGATCGCTAGCAAGGATCACTGCACCTCGCTGGAAGATCACGTACAGCATCTGACGAAGCGTATCAACAGCTTCAAGAATATGCTTTCCAAGTCGGCCAAACGGTTGCAGGGTGGCAGTGCGGCGTTACAGTCTCGGTACGGTGCGGATACGCGGGGGCCTATCGAGGTGAACGATAATCGGTATAATTATGATCGGAAGCTCAGCGAACTGTCGGCGGCGGACGATGATCATCCGCTGAAGACGAGCGATTTTTCGTTCTCCAATCTATCGGTACGTTTGGACAATTTAAAAAAGGTTCAAATTATTCTAATAAAACGTATTTTCTTGCAACAGATTTCAGAATACAACAATGAAGTGGACAAAGTGAATGAAGACATCAACACGGTCGCTGTCGAATGGAAATCGCTCCGGTCGGTCGTAAACTGTCCCACCTGCTCCATACCTTTCGATCAAATTACAAAGAAGGTATGTTTACTTACAATGCAAGCTATTGTGCTATTTTGCTGTAATATAATTGTTTTATTTGATTTCCAGAGCCACTGCTGGAAATGTGGAGAAGTATTCTGCGGTCGATGCATCGATAAAACGCTATCCCTTCCGGGGCACGAAAGTGGCACTCCGGTGCCAGTTTGTCGACAGTGTTTCCGTGTCGTGCAGCAAGTGAGTCCCTAAAGGATGAAAGCGATTTTGTGTTCGCCTGCAAAAAAAACTTCTACATTCCTCGATTGATTCGTTGTAGCTTGTAAGCATCTACACTCTACGCTACGCTTTCTTAAAATTATTATTGGCGATATATTTGTGATGTACAAACTCTGTAACATTATTATACGATTGTGAGGCTACCTAAGGGGTTTGCAAAAGTGCTACAAAAAATGGAGATAAAAATATACAGTGCAAGTTTTCAGTTAAAATAGACCAAAGTACACTGGCAAAGTCGTTTGATAATGTCATTCAGGACTGATATGCGTTGGCAAGACAGTAACGAACGAGGGCAAGCGATAGGGATTGACAAATCCTTGCCAAATGGCTGTCAATCTTAGCTGTTAATTACTATTAGTCATAAGTAATAGCTAATGTAACATGAAACACATACTACAAAATGCATCATATACGAGCATCGACAACCGATAGTATAACACACACATTGTTGGAACTACAATATTCTTAAGCATAAATGTGTAAAATGATTTAATTTAAGTTTACGGGGTTAAAATTGATATTTATCTTAAAAAAGGAAAACTATGCGAGCTTTTGCTTGGCTTGGACACCCACACACACTCTTCGGTATTGAGCTGAAAGAGAGCTTTATCGATGGCTGTAAGGAATGGGAGGAAATTTTTGCCGATTGTTAGCTATATACGCACACAAGGACACATATGAGAAAAAGAAGGGATGGTTTAGATACAGAAGAGCGAAAGTAGAGCCTTGTTTTTAAGTATTGCATCTCATGCATCTTTCCGCTTTAATGACTGGCGTAGCTTTCACTGTTGTACACCTCAGTTTCCTGTTTGAAGGTGTATAAAGCATGCACCTTGTTTGACACAGTATTTGCTTCGATTCGGGAAACATCGGTTAGCTAGAAGGGAGTGTAACAGTCATATATCTTTACGCCGCAACTACCAGCAACGAAATAGAATTGCAGACAGCCAGCATAAAGCTATCATACATATATCTGTAAACTGTGTGTGTAAACTAAGAAAACAAACAAACACAAAAAAAAACAAACCTGTTGCTCTCAAGTATAATAAACGTATTTAATATACAGAGTAGAAAAAATAGCGTACCCTATTGTCTTATTCTGCAATGCATACTGAAATGAATATCACCAGTAACTCCAGGAAACACGGTCTAGGGCTGCAGTCCTCTATCCATGGCTGCATCCGACCTCCGACAGGTTAGACTCCACTTGATCCAGTCAACGTGCTCACTGTGCTCCTCTACGCCTCGTGCCGAACGGATTGCTGACGAGCACGAGTCCGGCATTCTCACCACGTTCCCCAGCCATCGTATTCTGGCTTTGACTACCATCAGGATATCAACACCGCCAAAAGGCTCAGCTAGCTAGTGGTTCGTTTTCCTTCGCCACACGCCCTGCTCGCACACACCGCCAAAGATAGTCCTTAGCACCAGCCGTTTATAAATGGCGAGCGTATTTGCGTCCTCTACTAGCATTCTTCTTCTTGGCTTAGCGACCTCTAAGGTCACGCCGGCCATCGAATGGTTTACTAAACTCTTCCCGACACCACGTAGTTGGATACCCAAAGAAGACTACCGGACGTATCAAGGTGCGGTAAATCGTGTGAATTTCGTGTGTTGTTGGAGTCTTCTGGATCGCAGGAGTTAGTGGAGTCCGTAGTAGGCACGATTCCCCTGAATAATGCGCTTTCGGATTTCGCTGCTTACGTTGTTGTTTTTGTAGCAGAATTTCTGTACCACCTCAAGATTGTCGCCGTTAACTGATACTCTACTTCCGAGTCGGGGTCCATCACGGTCAGAGCAGCCTACCGCAAGCAGGTATTTTGTCTTCGTCGCATTGATTCTCAATCCAATTCTTTTGGCCTCGCGCTTCAGTCGGGTATACGCCTCGCACACCGCTTCAGATGTCCGTCCGATGATGCCGAAGTCATCCGTGTCGTGAATTTGATGTTGTGTTTGATAGCTATGAGTGGAATTTGACACGTGCCTCATTTTTTAATTTTCGTGTACTCGTTAGCATCACTGTCCTGGTCAATTTCTTTGTCTTCTAAAATTAGATAGCTTTAAGATGCTTTAGCACGGCTTCAAGGACCGTTGAATAAATTAAAAATTTACGAAAAAATGTCTAATTTAACGATGACTTCGCTATTTATCTTGAGCCTTGCTGAGGCTCACAAATGACTATTTCTTGCTTAATATCTTTGGAGTATACATACCAATACAACCTGTTGTCTGCGTATTAACGTCCCCTCCGATACTGTAGCTGTGTTCAGTCTTACCCCAACAGCTCTAGAATGTGGATAGCTTTCGGTTACAAATTCCACCCAAATTGTCAATTCCCTATCCCCAACAAGAGGCCACAAATTAAGATGTAATACTAGTCGGTAAATGCCGTTGTCTACCAACAAAGTTGAATCAATGCGCTCAATCAACTTGAACGTTATTTCGCATAACATCATTAACACGGCCGATGGAATGCAATCGATTTTACATAATGTAACATGTCATAATCACACTACACTGTGACATCCTCAACTTTAGGATGTTTTGGATGTTTTACATTGATGGAGGGGTAGCAGATGAGATTGGTATTTAAGATAAAACCCACCATCAGCGAACAATTTCGTTCAGACTCAGACGCACCTGTTAACTCGAATCCTGAGTTAAGCAGTAAATCAAGTTGATGTGATTAAGCTCCTACATTCTACAATGATTACGGTAAGCTTGTTTTTAGTGAGGCAAGGTATTTCATCATGTATAATCCATTTCACTCTTGTTAATTTTAGCTATCATCATACGTCCTACTTCTCATGGTACTGGTTGCCTTGTTCTACCCGATTGCTCTAACCGAAACGCTACCATCGTCCACACCGGTCGCCAATGCACCACAACATCCTACAACCACCAGCCAAAAACTCGATGCATCGACGGACTCTGATGCACTCGGGCGCAAGATATTCATACCGGTGTTTCGCTATAAGAAGAAACAGTCCAGCAAACGGATTCGTGCGCAAAATCAACGCTAACCGATAAGCGGTCGCCGTGTCACACGCGCTTGGCGAAACATCGCTCGTGGCGAACCATTTAGAACTTAGCTGCGAATTAATCATCAGCGCTAGTGCACTGTACATGGGGACGGGATTTCCATGTCTTTTGCTTGCAGTTCGATTGTTTGGTGTTGGTCAGGCGCCAGGTTTCAGCGGCGATTATTTAATGTTTGCTCTGTTTTGTTGTGATGCACCCATGTGGCGTATGGCGTTCTGCTGCACGTGATGAAATTCAAACGTAGAATAAGTGGTTTTGTATACGATTGTTAATTTGTTAAGACAAGCGATAAGAAATATTTTAATTTCAAAAATAGTATTAATCGAATCCTTTCAAATATTGTCGTAGGTGGAGACTTTATGAAATTTCTCGTCCGAAACATTCGTCCCAAATTCCTGCCCTATGTGTTAAATTGCTAAGTTTATTAGCAGCCGCGCTATTGTGCAGAGTTGTACTACGTTACCCAAAAAAAAAAAAAAAAACGAAACACTAGCACGTTAATGAAAGTATTTTTAAACCCACTGACATCCTTCTCCGAGCGGTTGGTTTTATTTTCATGCCTTCGGGATGTCAACAAAACAGCGGACCATTAAAACTCCAGCCACATGGATAGACATTTGCAGACTTCTGTCAGCCAAATTCTCACCTTGATTGCCGTGCTGTTTAGCGCATTTTATCAATCGGTTCGAAGAATTCGGTGCGGTACGCAAATTTAAATTGTTTACGTCCGGCTTGGTGCGTACGTGTGGTCGTTTGTTTAGTTCGGCCATTCGAACCTTAACGCTAAACGTTGGGTCGCGTTTTTTCCAGACCTTTATTTGAACGGGACAACGCGTACACGTGTTAACCGGTCGGACTCGGGTGCTTGATTGCAAATAAACTCAATCCTAACATTATGTTTGGAAGTAGAGTGTGCCTTGTATGTGGCACGTTTGTTCAAGATTGGTCACAAGCCAGAAGGATTGTGGGGCTGGATCATGTAGTACCAAAGATAGAAGGTGAAGATGTGATCATAATTGTCCACTCACGTGCAGAGTGGAATTTCAAAATTATTGGCAATTTTTGCATTGACACGATTAGGCTTCATAAGTTTTAAACTTTTTATTATTTTAAAAGGTTTTATTTTATATTTTATCATGTATTTGACACTAATGAAATAGTACATAACTTGTTGGAAAGATTGAACATAGTCGATGGAAGTTTAATAAAGCATTCAAAACAACCAAAAACAGATATGTTTTTAAGTTTAGCGGAAAATGTAAAACGTTAGTAGAAGTGTTTGTACTATGAAAAAATGAACCAAAATTTTCGACTTTTTATGGCTTTATCTTCATCCGCACCGGTGGAGCAAAATATGCAGCAAGAAGCATATTAACTCATGAGTCAGCGGACAAAATTTGACAGCTCTATCAGTGGAACTCTAACCGTGAAGACAGAAATTGTGAAAGAACTCTGTTCGTATACGTACGATCAAATAACGGCAATCCCCGCTGCATCGAAAACGGATATCGCGCAGTACTTTGTGGACGCTGCATACGCACGTTACGGCATCTACATCTTGGTATTGTAGAATGACAATCAGGTCGTCCAAAGATAGCTCGGTTTCGAAGCTGCAAAGGAAGCTGAAGAGGAATACCGTAGGAAAAGGGGATACATCGCTGAGTGCGCTCTGCCGAGGGTTCGGGCGCAACCGGCCAAACAGTGAAATGGTACCTGCTGAACAAGAACATGCATGGCAGGAAGCGGAAGTCGCGACCACTTCGGATGGTTAAGATGATGAACACGACATTCCCGGCGAAATGCGTCGATGAGTCGTTGGCGATGGACGACGAGAACTATTTCACCCCGGGTAGGAATGAGTTTCAGCGCACTTCGTATTTCATTTCCCTTAAGAAGGTTCATCTGAAACACCAAGAGCTCCAAGAGCTCCTAATGTGGTTGACAATCAGCGAGAAGGAGGATGTCAAACTGAGGAGGAACTAAAAAAGAAAATGAAAAAGTACCAAGAAATATTCCTACATGCATGCATGCCTACATCCGCTTCAATTCCGGAAGACCGCTCGCAAGTGGGTAGATTTTTATTTAGCAAGAAAGCTTAATTGGCTTCCTTGCCCCATGTGGTGCTTCGACTCGAGGTGAAGAATCAAAGTGTTTGTTTGCTGGGGTTTTTAATCCATGAATGGTTCACCGGCCGGCACGTCTTTGGAGGCGATAACGGCGCCACAGTAATGTTCGAAGGCGAACGATACCGGATCATGTTACACGATTTTGGGACAGTGAGGAAACATGCCCCATACACCCTGTCTTACAATGAATTTTATGTTTGTTATGCTCCGGAATCGATTGATATCTTTATAAAAATCAACCGCTAGTGGACGTGTAAACATTAGGGAGGGAAGATAAATAAATAATGGGGGAATGGAAATAGAAATCGTTGAAACGATTAGAATTAACATGGAAGGAGGACAGAAGTTTCCTGTGTTGAAGTTGATGTACCCCTCAGTTATGTCGCCATTTGAAGCGATTTGCAGAGCAAAGCAGACAGTTCTAACGATCAGTCAGAATGATAACCCAAATTAATCATGATTTAAAACGTATCATTATTATTGGTACTGGTTCTAAGTGACAATCTTCTTCTTCTTGGCTTAAGGACCTCTAAGGTCATGCCGACCATCGAAAAATGACTTTGTAGACTGCCGATAATACGTAATTGGTTAGTTAGTGCTCACTACGGGTGGACGGTCCGGAAGGGATTTGAACTCCGGTCCTGCCGTTTGAAGACCGGTGCCGCTGTCGCCTACACCACCGGGCCGCCCCCAGTGTCATTTTTATGTGTTCATGTTACGATATTCATTTTGTCTTTTTCCTGATTTTCTTCTCATTCTTGGCTCAAAGACCTCTGACCCATCCTACCAGTCAACTAGGTATTAGAACTGCTGATACTAAGTACTTGGATAGTCAGTCCTCACTACGGGGGAACGGTCCGGATGGGATTTGAACCCCGGTACTGTCGTGTGAATTCTGGCGCTTCCTTTCGCCCTACCTTTTTTGTTGTGTGTTAAGTAATTTCGTATGTCCTACCCGTCACAAAATTGTTCTATTCTTATGTACTGTGACAGGTCCTGGCACCACCGTGTTTCGCTGTTTGAGCAACTAACGGTATAATAGTACGGTATAATAGAAAGCTTAACTTAACGCCCCACAGCGACTCTACGGTTATTAAAAAAACTTCTCCAATACACCCTACTTGAAAGCGTTGTTTTGTATGCTGACTGGATCTTTGCTAGAGTATTGCTGAGTAATCTGATCTCCTAACTTCTCAAAGTCTTGTTGATCTTATCAAACTGGTGCAAAAGTCTTTCAAAAGTGTGTCTATTTGCAAATTTCTTTGCGTGGATCTTCCTCCATCCTGCCTGATTACGTGACTATATGTCAAGTGCTTGGGTTAAAATTATCTCGACCCAACCGGGTTCAGTACTGTACAGTGCGAAGAGAAATGACAAGATATGCATGTTTACCTTATGACCAACCAATACACCTTTTGTCTACCGGAACTTATTTAATCCCAGTTTGTTAACTTTACTGATTAAAGTTTTACGCGGAAAACCAACCCATTACTCAGAACGCTTCAATTGGGTACGCAAATACGCATGTGGCCTACAAAAAACGCGAGTGCGCAAATCGTTCCTTACCATCACTAGCAGAGATTTCACAGCAAACTGTGTCCTCTAATGAGCCTGACCTATCCCATCAGACTCACGCTACGCTCTGCTCCAACACAGTCGGAGTAATATCTTTATTATGACGACATTGGCGATGCTCGTGTTCTAGCGAATCGTTGAATCGCTGGCACCTAAACCAGTTCCGGCCAGTCTAGCTAGCGTCATCAATCGATCGCTGTTTGCGGCTTACAGAATCACGGGCACTTATGTTTACTCACGGGGGTCCTACGTGTCTATCGCGAGACATACGAGAGCATTGTCAGACCGACCGATCTCGAGGTTTCGTCCGACGTCATAGTTTGGTGTGCTATCAAGGGTGCTTTGTTTGCACTGCAACGGTGAGTGCCGGCGTTGTCAATTAGCGTGCTGACGGAGATTGTCGTATAAATGGCCGCGCTTATCAATCGCCGATCAGCAGAAAGGTGTAAAGTTTGAACCGGTGTGGAAGTTGTGGCGCGAAAGTGAGATCTTTACCATTGAAGGGTGCCGTTGCTTTGGGGAAGTGTACGAAATTCCGGATATAATTGTGTTATAAGATTGCGTTTAAAATGAAGATTGTAAGTATTGTAAAGATTGGGAAGTGATTGTGATGGTTCTGCAAGTGATCTTACCTATCGTGTTTCGTGCTGTCCTAGGTGTCGGTTGTGCTTGTACTTATGCTGTTCGGTACGGTCTGTAGCAGCTATGCCATCGACTGTATGGATGTTTGGGATGAAGAAAGTATTGCGGAAATGATCGAGGACGATAGACAGTACGAGGAATCGCTCAAAGCTGGACACGATCACCACGAGGAAGATGACGATGACGATGAGCATCCTGTAGACAATGAGGATGCAATTCTGGGAGACACAGATGAAGACGATGAAGATGGTGGAGACCATCAGGCACACGAGCATCACGGATCGCATGTACGACATGGGGCATCAGAGCATCGACACAAGCGCGAATCTCCAGTGGACGACCAACCCGGTGTACAAGGAGAAGCAATCAACGAGGAACCATCCGACCTGGAGACCGCTGAAACGCATCTCTTCCGGCCAGTCTTTCGATACAAATCTCAGTACGCGGAAAGACGACGAGTGAGAACATCGAATGGAGGTGTCAATTTTGTTCCTTCGCAATAGTACACCGAGTAACAACGGTGAGGAAAATGTAGCATCATCAATCTTCCAGCTTGCTTGGCGTGTTTCCTTATCGCGCTCAGGAATCGTATTTGTGCATTAGTTTTATTGTTCACCTGTAAATTACTCATCCAACCCTGTCTTCCCACTGCGATCGTGCGCGAATCGTAAGCCCTGAGTCGTGCAATCACGCTCTATGAGTGTAATAAACAAAAATGTAGCTTTTTTTAAATAGATTTGTTTATTTATGATGCACTTTTTCCAACCAAAAGGGTAGCTTGGTTTCAGTGTTGAGAACATTGTTGCCTGTTCCGTGTGCTAAGGGCGAGCGTGAAAATCGCATCAAGGTGCGAATTTTAGGCTGTGCCCATTGTTAGGGCCAAACAGGGTAAACAAATCGTTCGCGGTAGTCGATGTTTGAGGTTTTACGTTGTACATAAGCTTCAGCATTCCGCAAATTTATCTTTATAGTGAAAGATGGTATTATTCGTAGTGGCATGTGCCAGCGAAAAGGAAGAACCCAGAATCTTTGTAGTAAGATGAAGGAATAGATCAAGTTGTAGTTTATTTTTTTAATAGAGAAAGCTAGGCGCTATAGCAAAGAAAAGTATTAAGATAATAAAAGTGTTGAAATTTGCGTAATTTTACAATTGATTATGACGGTCCAATGCCGTATTGTCTGAAATTTGCGTAATCTTTGTCCTTTTTATGCATCCGTGTTGATGTCTTAATATCAAAATCAATCAATTACAATGTTCCGTGAACTACCAGGCGTCTCCATTATCCTAAAACACGTACTGCTTTCTGGCGAATTCTTTAGCGAATAAACAAATTATTATTTTTATTTTCACATATTTACTCTTAAAAAAAACAATTTCTTATGATAACACCAATCCAATAAACAACACATACCAATATAACGTCATGATCATCAGATCTTTCTGGCTTAACCTGGTACGTTAACGGATACGGTAACTTGCAGCTTATTTGTCCTACTCTAAGGGCTCGATTCATTGGAACGAATTTTTCAAAATGGACTTTTAGGATAGATGCATACCTAGAAGAATTGGGGTTGCTTCACTGCATCGCTAAATATCTGGAAAAAGATTGGATTTCTCTCCGGTAGTTCAAGAAGATTCCGGCGCGGAAAAGATGCAAAAGGTGGGGAAGATAGAGAAACGGAAACAGAAGAATGTAAGATGCGAATCGATCATTATTCCAAAAGATCGCAGATTTGCAATTAGAATGTTTTCGCGGGAAATCATCTCCTCGGGCTATTTGTACAACGCTGGCAGATGTGTTTGGAAAGAAAGATGTGGCAGGAATATTTTATCTGTTGAAACAACTCGCTTTCTTGGAGTCTAACGAAGGGATGGATCGATTATATACATCATGAGTTTGATTTGACAAACATGAAATTAGATCGATCTTACGTAATCTTACGATTAGTTAGCCACGGGTTTGAAAACTTTGTCGTTAGAAATTTTGAAATCGAAACTTCCTAGCGAAGTAATAGATAGATGACACGATGGAGAAGCAACAGAATCAAGTATGACCTTCGCTGTAAGAAAAGAAAAAAGCAGACTATGGTTGCAATTGTGGGCACAAAAGAATAAATTGCTCTGGAAAAGCTAAAAACGAAATGTTTAAGGCATATCCCAAGCAAAGCAAGTGGTTTTTATCCTAAGAAAACCATTAAGGCGTAGACAGCGGAATCAGGAAATGATGTGCGTAATGACGAAGGAAACAAGATTAAAAGTATGTTTTTGTGAAAACAAAGTTGAGCAGTAAAAAAAAAACTTGAAGAAAATGTGATTTTTTGAGTCACCGGTCACCATTAACGGTGTCTAGTCTGCTGCCTTCAAGCATAACGCGGTATGATTGACCGGATGGATACAATTTGGTGGTACAATTAATCATACGTTCCGAGGAACCAAGTTTACGTAGTTTCGCAACCAGCTTGGATTCTGAGATACTGAGTCAAAGGCCATCTTGACATCAGTGTAAAGAACGTCGATCAGTATGGAATCCGGCATTCTATTTTTGCTTACAAAAACTGACAAGTTCAATCAGACTAGAGGTTGTAGAGCGGTTTAGATATGAAACTGTGAGGAACAGTTCTAACTCAGTTCTGTGCAGCTGCCACCAAAGAGACTTGCACTATGATCTTGAACATCTATGAAATCGCACAAGATGACGTTTTGGACAGACGTGATTGACAAAGCATATAGATTGCGGCTACAATTTTATGATAGATACCAGAGATATCTTTAATTTGGTTATTTTATACTGCTTATTTATCAAGATTTTATAATGTAGTACGAAAGCACACACATTTTCTCTACCTGGACATTGACATTTTACACAAATTTTATTTTACAAACTGATATTTTACACAAATTTTCGGAGATCAGACTAATTTATTAAGTATCATCTTATAAACAGCTGCACGCACAACGCACAACAAACCCATTCTGAACATAGCACAAGGCTGCCCTGGACGGTAAAATCAAATTTAAAATAGAGGATACAGCTGTGATCATTTTTTTCAGTTCACTCGCGCAGTACTGCAATACTATCGCATTTCTGTAAAAGTAAAGAGGTTTGTACAAATGGTGTTGAAGATTTATTTAGGTTGCTTTATTGTGATAGGTTTGATTCTGTTTCATGAACGTATTATCGTTTCATGAACAAACTAATTGTATTGGTGATCGTAAAGCTCACGATGCGTGGTTTGCCTATCAATAGGCGCGGACAAAATTATTCTTAATTTTTTTTCGAATTCACAGCACCTTTACTCATTTTGGTAAGCATTTATTTTTATGGAATCATGAATACAATTCATCACTGTATGGCAGATCAATCTTGGCTCATACATCTCCTGCTGCTTCTTAAATAAAAAAACGTATGCACTAAAAAAAATCTTTTTTCTGATAGATGTTACAATTAAACGGTCAAAAATAATGTAACCAATCAAGTTAAATAGTTTTCTTTACATCCAATCTTTGCCTCGTCATCTTGCAGTCTTTTGGCCGTATGACACTTAAGTCAAAAGTGACAAAAAATTATTTTTTGATCTTTTTTCTGTCAAAAGATCGCCTATTTCATCAATTCATTCCTGACTTTGACCATGGCATTAGTTAGATCGATTTTCCTTTTCAAATTGATCTAGAAAATTACGATCCGGCGGTACTATATGGCACACTTAGGTTGGCCCCTTAGGATACTCCCAGAATCCCTAAACGTTCCTTTTTTCAGCGCATGCTTCGAGTAGATAACGACACCACTACACCAGCAATTTGAGGTACTTTTAAATGCATGTGTTAACTATTCGGAGTCTCCTTGTACTATAAATTACTATAAATATAAATCACAATGCCATTCCTGGAACAAGCAGGATGTGACGTCCTTTCCATTGGTTGTGAACCGCACCTTCAGTGGGCCTCCTTCCCCTTAACCTGTGGAAAATCGACGAAACTCGCTCATTGTCGGTCCAATCGGAGCGTTCCAAATATCGTTGGATGCGTCTTTGAGTAGCGCGTCTTTTTGTGGAATATCCCAACCCGATCCATCCATCACCACCCAGTTATTACGGAAAGTATACTTTTTCCTTCAGATCGAGGCGTGCAGAATTCCGTAGGATGCGTCTTAGGGCCGCTCTTTTTTTTGTGGAATAGCTCAAACCAATTCTAAGATCGATCAATTTCTCTGCAGTTTTTGACTTGTTTAGATCAATGTTCTACCATCATTAAAATATTAAGTATAGGGAAAGTTAGTTATAAATCCGATTACATGGTTTCACATGGGTAGCAAAAATCGGAAGCTTACCAAAATTAAATTCAATGTGATAGAGGGCTCAGCTTAGGGCTTGAAAAGCTTACTCCACCACTGTGTACTAGGCCATAAATTTTCCTTATTTTGATTCGCATTTTACTTTAGTAAATTAAATATTTTAAGGCAGCGATCTTGCCGACTTTGTAGTGAAAGACCAGGCGTCTCCACAAATAATGCTTCAAAAAGTATTTGAAAACACATGATTCCGCTGCAGATTCTAGCCCAGATCCCGACAAAGCTTTACTCTACTACTCTACTATTGAACTTCTTTACTATTTCAAACTGCCCAGATAACAAAGTTGTCAATATTTAACGAAATAAGTAAATAGATATTCTTTATTGTTGCATTGTTCTATTCAAACGCTATGAGCAGTGAAAATGAGTCCCAGTTATCCTGAAATCGAGACTGAAGGGCGTCTCGATGGGGGTTACGATCAGGAATACTTGGGTCGAAATGCGAATCGGAAGCTCTATTTCTTACCAGTTTTCTTCTTCTTCTTCTTCTTTGGTGGGACACTCTCAAGAACCTGTCTTATGTTGCGATTATTTGCTTCTTTAACTTAGATTGCTTGTATGTATTTGTATACAGTGGCGGAATCTGAGGTTCTAAGCGGAGCTGCTTGTCGACTCCTTTAGTGCTTTTGCTCGAAGCCGGAGGCTCCACGCACAATCCACTAATAGCAAGATCCGCCTCTGTTTGGATAGTCATTCCTGCGTACGAGGTAACGGCCTGAACGAGATTCAATTTCGGATTTGTTACGGTAGAAGTGCCTTTTTTGTTGCCAGTAATGCATTTTACATACCATACGGCAGTGAGGCGTAGGATTGCAATTGAATAAATAAAAAAAGTGCTTTTTCCAAGCATCTTCATCACATTAACTCCTTTTTAAGAAGTTCAATAGATCCTGGGTCAGATCTTAAATTCCTATATCAGAGATTTAAGATATTGGAACAGTCATTCAAGATTTGAAATCAGAAATCCGGGACTGCAAATCAGAATTATCGCTTCGATTTAGTTTGAACCAATTTTAAACCTTTGCCAAGCCTTTTTCTTCTTGATTTCTTTCACTGTTTGACTCGGCATCAACTACTGCGTGACACGTGTCTGCGGAATGTTTTCACACTCCTAGAGTATTTATTTTCATTAAATTACGAGAACGGTTCGTAAATTTAGCGTCAAACTGATTGCAGATATAGATGAAACACCTCCGGCGACCACGGATGTGTTGGCCTGGTTCTGTATGTTAGCGTCTTAGTATAATAATAAAATTGAATATACGGACAATACAAAACTTGGAAATCACGTTCACACGATTGTTGCTGCCTGCTGGCCGAAAACCCCGGCCGCGTTATGAATTACGGATACCGAGCGCCTGTTCCAGTTCGGCCCGCTTCTGGTTTACCTTGGTAAAGAAGTATCTCGAAACCGCCTCCTGTGTCCAGGGCTGGTGGTAAAATTCGGCCCGCCGTTCTTCCTCCGGGTTGCCGACGATGTCGGTCATCGCCTTTAGGTCGCGCGTTTGCGACACGATCCACTTCTGTATGAACGTTTGTGGATCCTTGGCGAAGCTTAGGAAGAACTCGCGATTCGTTTTTAGCTGATTGATCGTCTCGACCGTATCGTGGATCTTACCATCGAGCGTCTGTATTTCCTGCTGGCTTGCCGTGCTGAGCAGGAACGTGTTCATTTGATTTTTGAGCGTGTCGTCCACCTCCACGTCGATGTCGTAGCAGGCGGTCTGTTTATTTTCCAGCCCACCCTCGACCGTAATCACGTGATTGATCACAATTGGATCTGGTGGGTGCAATAGCGGATTTAGCCGTTGTGGAATTTCTGCAAACTTCATGCGTGGACAGCCGAATATCTGTTCCAAATACTTGTCACACGCAATGTACTCTCGCTCGTGTGCATCCTGAAGCTTGTGCGTTTTGATGTACTGCCACAATGCGGAAATGATAACCGGGCGAGTTTGTGTGTGCACTCCCAGCAGACGGGCAAGACGTGGATCAAGCTTAAACTGCAACGGCTGGTAATCGAGCAGCAGTAAAATGGTGCAGCGTACATTTCGATCCCCGGGGCGCTTTACCTGGAATCCATCCGTTTCCTGTGTCGAGTGTGTACGGTGCCATTCGACCAGATGATTATCCGGACCGTACAGATCCTTGTCCAGCTCGATGACGAGCGATTTGAAGAAGCTGGAAAATTTACGCTTTATCTTGGTAGGATCGGACTTGTTATCCTCCAGCAGGCGACCCTCAACGCGCAGTTCCCACGACGCTACGGAACCGTCTGGATTAGCATCACCATCGCTACCGTCCTTACTTGGATAGAATGTGTTGGAGATGAAGATACGCAGCTTGCGCTTCTGTTTCATCGGACGCTTCAACGCTTCCTGAATGTCCAACCGTTTGCGCATAATGGTGGCATCCAGCTTACGCTCAAAGGCAAGCAAATCCATGTAGGCTTGCGATTCGGGGACGAGATCACGAACTTTTTGTGGAAGAATTTTATCGGCCAGTTTTTTCTTCTTTTTCACCGAATAATCACTGAAATGTAGAGAACACCGGTATTGAAAGCCATCCAATCCGTTAGAACCGTTTCCATTCCATCACTTACTTTTTCTGCTGAGCTTGATTCATTGCGGCCCGACTTTCGGAACTACGCTTCCCTCCGGAAGACCCAGACATTGGCGAACCCCGCATACTTCCACCCTGAAAACCGGGTTGCATCGGGCGTTGGTGTTGGTTCTGAGCAGGTCCACCACCTCCTCCCATCTGTGGTGGTGGTGTGTACGCTCTTGGCTGGAATAATGCACGAAATTAAGTTTTAGAAACGTTGTTTAATCAGCTCAAGCTACAAAAGAAGACTAAAATATGTATCTTACCGAAAAATTGCTTCCCGGTCCGTACGGGCGCATCACCGGGGACTGATTGTTTGGGCCCGGTGACGCTGGGTAGCGCTGCGAACCCGGACCTGCATTCACATTAGCCGCCGGAAACCGTTGCGACATGTTGCAATGCTGTGCAGCGAACAATTATCAAATAATTAGCACTATTTTACAATGGTTTTCTTCGTGCAGGAAAACACAAAGCCAAGCCAAAGCGACACCAAACACTTTTTGACAGCAGTGATAGATATGACAGCTGGCGCTGTAGTGGTGGTCGTGTGGCGTTTGGGAACGATAGCTCCGGGCGCCGGAGCGGATGGGCTACTTTTAATCCCAAGTTCAAATTTGAGTCGTGAAAACCGTTTTAAAATAAATTTGAAGAACTATCGTTAGTTCTTGATATCGAAGAAGCGAGTACTGCATATCAATGGCGAAAAGGAATTATTTTTTGCCAATTGCTGGTCAATTAACGAGTTACTAGCAGTTTTGTAAAATTACATTATCATCGCAATGATTGCTACAGGCTCAAGCATGGCTTCCCTAGGGGGATTGATAAGAGATTGTGTATTCAAATTAATTACTCACTCTGTAATGTTTGGGCTTACGGCTAACAAGGTCTATCAATCAGAGAGCAGCAAGATTCTGTACTTGTTAGAGTACATTCGATAGAAATCTTTCCTGGAAGTACAAACTTTGAAAATAAATTGGTATCAAAAACCGCCATTATTATTCAATAATAGTTCTTCAAAAATGAAGTTGATCAAACCAAACATCTGTGGAGTTGTAGTGGTTATGCTGAGTATGATTGCTGCTTCATATAGCCAAACACTGATATCAGCTCTTGGTAATCATGATTTTTTTGTGTAATAGAAACTGGTGCATTACAGTAAAATCATCTTAATACTTTCCAGATATGATCCACCAGAAGCTTTGTATTTGTCCATGTGGAAATCCTCGAGGAGGAAAACTTTATACCGTGTCAAGTGAGCGTGTAAGTACCTTCACACGGTTACCGTTGAAGCATTTCTCATGCTCTTATCGTTTCCAAATTTTAGCTTAATTGGTTCGACGCTGTGGCCTACTGTAATTCGATCGGTATGTCCATTGTAACGATAAAGGATGCAAACGATCGACGACTGTTGCAGCTGCACTTGGAACAAACTCGACGCAACTTACGATCACAGGCAAGAAGCCAAATACCGTACTGGATTGGTGCGAACAATCTTGCAGGAAATGGCATTCGGTGGGGTCTAACCGACCAGGAAGCTAAACAACCCGAGTGGAATCCAGCATCAGTGCCAAGCAACGATATAACGGTACCGTTCTGTGTTTACATACAAGGTGATACTATGCGATGGATGCCAGCGCCATGTGATGATGAACCGAGACAATTTATTTGTGAATATTAGCGGGCTTGAGAGCCGTTACGAAAAACTACACCATTCTTTTGACTTTTATTTAATGATGATGCACTTCACTCATCGCGAAACTGTTGACAAACGAATTTTTTACTATCTGTGCATTGAAAATCATTCCATTCGAGCGTATCCTTTGCGATGGCTGCACATCGTTCCGTCTGTTCCCGGCCATCGCTGGAGAGAGCGTTATTTGGTTCGCCTGCTGTCCAGTTGCTGTACGTTATCAGACGTCCGGTTAGTCCCCAACGGCGGGCACCCTGTGTGCCCAAATCATTCGCCCCAATCCAGAAGAAATCCATATCGTTATCAGATTCTTCCTCGATTATCACTTGGCGCAATGCTTTAGCTTCGGCTTCGTTGAGCACCTCGGCGATCTCCATTCCGACACTATGACAAAATGCAAGTGCACCGAACCAATTATTTGTCTAAGAAGAATATAATAAACCAATTAAAATGGATCCACTAAAATGCACTGTTTTAAAACATTCGTTACCCGTCTTATGGGAATGTAGTACTCTTTCTCCTCGAACGGTTTGCATGGGCAGAGGCAACCATTGTGCCGAAAAACGTCTGAAAACATTGGACAGAAATTGTATTACATCCGAAGCCTCTAGTTGCAAGTTTCCTATCTCTTCTTACCATCAACATTCTTTTGCCCAGAGAGATTGGTGCTCGCTACAGCCAACCAGACGATCAGGAAGAATAATACATATGCACTACGCATTTTAAACATGTGTTTTGCAGATATTTCTTTTATGCACCAGGTAAAACACAGCTGCAGAATAAATAGAACTGGTGATAATACTCTTTACTTTGTACAGTTCGGAGCAATTCAAATTGCAGTCAAAAGAGTACGTCTATGTACGAGATCTCTCCTCGTAGAAATCTCCTGTAAAGAATGGCACGGCCGATGATAAGAAGTGTGCAAAGAGGGCTAACTACAGGTCAGCTTCCAATGATAAGGGTGGGAACTCCCGCCGTGTGTATTTTCTGAATCATTGAAACAATCGTTTTGTTGGCGAGAAAATGAAGAACAGTATTGTAATTGAACTTGTTCACTTTAATTAAAAATGTTTTTGTTTTTTGGTTTCGATAATGTTATTCTAAAAAGAATATCACAAAAAACGGTTTTGCTGTCTGTTTAATAAATTTTATTTTGATTCATGTTGTAGAGTTGAATTTAGAGGCATCTAGGCGCCTGGAGATATGCAATTAATTACATAAATCGATAATTTGGTATTTTTTGGCTGGACGCAAAATTCTAGGCTAGTACTAGTCTAGCCAGTGCCAAAGTATTTATAAAATTTGGTCATGAACATGAATTAAAATATCATTCAAAAATTATAATTGCATACTAACAGGGGCTAAGCAACAATCATTCAAATGGAAACGTATCGAGAGAACTAATACACTTCTAGACAAGTTTCTTTCCATTCTCATCAAATAAATTTACCTTGTTAAATGTTATATTTGGCAAATATGATTTTATTTATTAATTACACTACACATTTCTGGCCAGTAATGCGAAACCTTATTTACATACACTTAAACACGTGAAGGAGAGCGAAAAACAAAACCACATAAACGAACACGATGCTGAGCAGTGGGACAAAAGAACAAAGGACCTATCGCGAATAAAAATGATGCATTAATCTTGGATAGTAGATGAACAAGAAGGAAAAACACAAACAGAAACGGTAACAGAATGACAAAAGTGCACATACATGCAGCTGTAAGTTTTACTGTGCTGTTTACTAATTGCACAATGCTCGATCGGAATCGAGGAATGAGAAATGTAGGAGAACTTACTTACATACACTACATTTTGTTCCACACGACCCTCGTGGTAATTGCATCGATCTCGTATGATATGAACTATATAAATACTACACGATAGAGTAGAGCAGGAGTGACTTCGAGGTGAGAAGCTATAGTAGCGAGAGTAAGATGATCATGAAGGATGTCTGGAGACCTCCTGCGTGCATCCACTCATTTGCCAGTTTTGTTGTTGTAATGACACACTTTCATTTGAACACATACTGCATAGTCCGCACGTAACGGAAGCATAGTAAATATTGCTTCCGCTGTATCGGCCAGTCGAAGATTAGGGATTGGGCATGGGAGGTTACTTGAAGGATTTAACGAAGACCCGGCGGCGGTGAACATTTCCGTTCACTTTAAGATGGATGAACGGAAATGCAGGTGAACGGAAAAACATCACACAAAGTCAGTCCCGGGTATCGTTTAAACCTCGCAGATGAAGTACGTCTCGAAGCTGCAGGGTGTATCGTTCCACTTCAGACCCTTGCCATCACGGTTCCACAGCTCGAGGCAGTGTTCCTCCTCGCCGTTTTCGTAGCGGAAGTTGTTCGGTTCACCGGCGTTCCAGTTCGTGAAGGAAAGCGGTCGACCGTTCGACACCCAGAAGAAGCTACCTTCCTCGGCCAGATCGGTACCCGAGGTCCAGAAGTGTTCCGTTGCGAGTCCTGTTTGGTGGTGGTGGTGTGAAACGAGAAGAAATTGTTAGTAAAATTAAAAGAGAAAAATGCTCCAAATATCGAACGTACCGTAATCTTTGACGTATTTCTCCAACCGATCGTTTTCTTCCTGTGTCTGTATGCTGGCGAGTTGCATACCGTGGAATCGACAGTACTGCAGTGCTTTGAACCAATTGGCCTGTGAGGTATGAATGCTCAATTAATTTTGCGATTTAAATTGACAAAATCATTTATACATACCTTGAAGAAAATGCTGAGGTAGTAGCGCTTTTCTCCAAGCTTCAGTAGTGGCATAGTCCATCGTGGTGGTGCAGCAGATTCTTCAACGCAATTCGGACAATCTGTGGGTAGGGTAGTTAACAAAAAAAAAATTGGATGTTGAAAAGATCTGACATGTATTCCAGCACAACAAAGCACGTTAAGAATATAAATTAAGGTTAAACGATTAATTAATTTTTTTAAGTCACAGTGCTGTATTTATATGCTTTATAAATAAGGAACAGTAAGCGACAGAACTTTAAAAAAAATCTTCATTCTAAAGAACTACACATTCATTTAACAAAAATGACAATAAAGTATCAACAACTGTGTATTTGCCTTCAAAATAAGAAAATATGTTTCTATAGCTTGCTGTTATCGCTGCATCATGTTAAAAATGTAGCGTTTAGAATATATAAAGTATTACTATTCAATTACATTTTTCAGCTGCAGTTGTAGAAAAAGTTGTATGAGAATTTTAGAAATTTTCGTTAAAGCAACATAATTTTGCATTATCATTTGAAATTAAAAATCAGAAGTGCTGAAAATTTCCTACAAAATCGACTGTCGATTTTTTTAGGCTTAGCTGTTATCTCGCAATGGCTGACAACTTAGTACATAGAAAAGCGCATTTTTGTAAGAAAGATAAAGGCATTTATGTTTAAAATAAAAAAAACTATAAATGAAGACTACGAAACTCGAACAATAATTACGAATTAAATAAGGCCATTTTTTCGTAATTTGAAGGCATATGAAGGCTGATGTTTTAAATAACTTGATAATAAGTAAAATAAATTATAAAGAGTCCGATCCGGTGGTGTAGGCGACAGCGGAGTCGGGTTTCAAGTGGCAGAACTGGGGTTCATCCGGGCCGTTCCCCCTTAGTGAGGACTGACTATCCAACTACGTGGTATCGGCAAATCTAGTAAGCCATTCGATTCATTTAATTTAACAACGCATTAACCCGTTGTGAAATCATGTAATGGAATATTCCATATTATTCCATATGGAATATATTGCAAACATATAACGGAATTACAATCATAGAGGGGAAATTTGTATTGCTGCTGTGAAATTTGGCAAACATCACTGGTTAAAAGAAGCAGTGATTATAACAACTTTTCCAATTAATTTTATTGTAAAACCCGTTCAAAAGAAAATGATATGGCATGCTGATGTAAACAAAGTATCAGATAATATTTTGCATGTTGCCCTTTTTTGAAATGTAATTTAGACTCCACTATATCATAGCAGAGCCTCACAGAGGTTTGCAAATTTCCCCCAACTGAATGCAATATTCCGCACATATTAACACCAATTTTACCCACCCATATCAAATCAATGCTTAAACGAGCATGCCCGGGATGAGATAAAAAAGGAGGAAATGCTTTAAAAAATATGTGCAAAGTAAGCATAAAAAGTGCTGAAAATATGGCGCCGAACCGTAAAACTCAAAGCAGATCTAAAAAATAATCAAATGGAATGCATTTTACCTGATTGTAGCTTAGCGATCGTTTCGACTGTTTATAGTGCGTTGTAATGTTAAAAACATGGCGAATAATATTATTATATTAGGAGTGACCGACGTTAACTCATAAAATATCTTAAAGTAAATCCATTATCAGTTCAATGTTCAATGTTCGATGTAAAATAAAATCGTATCTGACCTACAAATTTTCTGCTTTAAAATAAATATAAAAAATGAACAGGTAACAAAATATATTTCAACGATTCTGTCTTCCTTCTTTCTTCTAATAAAGCCATTTAAAATAATCACAGTTAATGGAATTCGGCTAAAGCTGCTATTATTGGTAAGAGCCGGAATAAGATTAACTTTAATGTGCACTCCGTTCCGTTGTGAACGATTGCTTTTCTAATGGCCAGGAAATGATAATGCTCAACATCAAATAATCTTGTTTAAAAGCATGGACTTAAGCGTAATAATTGCTTTATTTCTAATGACACTCTTTCCGCTTCGTTTGCTCCGAATGCAGATAATTGCTCGATAGAAACTATCACAAGAAAAATGATTCGTTTATTTTCTCAGGCGGAGCCCGTTAAGAAGGCCAAGGTGGTTCGTCGCTTATCACGTTGAAACGAACGAAATCACAAAAAACTTAAAAAACCCCCGTCTTGCCAATATGCACGAGTTGGGGAGGAATTAATTTGAATAGAATTCCGATAAAGCCGCTTTATCTTTGGGATGCATGGCGTTGCAAGACGACGACACGACACGACAACCAGACTCAAATTAGATGCACCGCGACACAGTACCCCAACCGACGGAGACATGATCGATTAGCATCTGTCGGTTGGAACAAGAATTTATCCCGAAGCCAATCGTTTCCGATCACGTACATACCACGGACAGCCACGCGCAGGTGCATTAAGGTTAAGGTCATTCGATGCTGTCTGCGCCGGGGAAGATCTGCTCTCGGTTGTGCATTAATTAAATTCCATCAACAAATGGCTAGCTCCCGGTGCAGCTCTTGCAAGCGAACAACGTGCCAAGGTTTTGCTTGCACCCAGCTAGTGTGGCGTAGCAGTTTAACAATGTGAAATATTCTAAGGAATATTATTACAACGCGGCTTGAAGTGAAAGGAGTTTGACCACGGTGACTCTTCTTGGTCACGGGATGACAGTACCGCGGGATGGTATGCTTCTGGGTTTTCGCCGCTTCTAGTTGTTGAGAGTTCACAAACAATGTAGAAAACCTTCACTCTTCGGTTGAGATGATCGATGATGTCTTCTTTGATGATGTACGGTTCAAAATTGCACATATCTAACAACAATCTCCAAGTCATCAACTGTTCTAGCTAATTAATTAGTTCCATTTTTGCTTCGCATTATAATCCTTTTTTGATCTGGAAACTCGACCCGAGCCCAGCTAAAGTGGAAACATTAAGCCGAGTGCACGTTGTTTAGCAGCATCGAGGACGAACCAGCCACATTGAAATATGATCGCATTTCTCAACCTTTCTACCGACGATCATACCGTGTAACCTACGGCACCAAAACTCAGGGACTACTTCCCTCGGCAGCGCACCAATGGGGGATTCGTGATCTCTGTCCATTAAAAGCCCGGTGCTGCTTATGTAAGCGGTGTTGTAGTTGGTCGAATTGGACGAAAACACCGCCATCGTGCTCTCCTCCCAGCATATCGTACGAGTGCCCATTGCGTAATGGCGGCGCAAGTATGGAGATAATTCAATTTTGACATTCCCGTGCGAAGACGGAACCCCTCGGTAGGACGATCTCGGATTTTGTCTGTCGGTACTCAAAACACCCGATCCGGAATGAGATGTCGAGATTTTGTTTTTTCCGCTCTTCTTTGCACCCCAGTCCCAGGATTGAGTAAAAGCAAGGTTCAATAGGTTCGAAAAACGGCGACCAACTGACATCTCCACTGGCATCCGCAACAACATTTTTCGGCAGGTTAATGTGAGATTAATTGTACGGTTATGCCTTGACATTTATTTCACGGGTTTCGTGCGACAAAACGGTGGGTGCATCTTTGATGTGGCTACCCCATTCGCAAATGGCATGGTACCTTGAGTGAACTTGTGTCGTTTACACAGGCGTCGATGAAAACACTTTATCGCTTACCTGGGGTACACATGCGTTTTAACATGCGCCAAATTGAAGGATGAACTTTTGGGGGGAGTTCTTTGGGTTGGTGGCACACGTTCGGTGCTTCACACATTCGGGCATCATGCGTGCTGCTGTGCGTAAAGTGAAGATGCGTTTAAGGTCAGCATTACGGAGTATCAAAAGTCTGTTATTTGTTCGATCGTCCTTCAAGAAAGCAAGTTAAGTGATTTCGAGCATTTTGAAAATTTACTTTCAGGTTACTTTCATAATAAAAAAGGTCTTTCCTAGGTTTGAATTTTTTTGCCTAAAATATTTAATTGGATTTGGAGGGAAATATTTCAAACCTTACAAGAAAATCTTCTTCTCTCTTGATCTGGTTTTGTTGTATCAGCGAGCAGAGTTTTATGAATCATTTTTAAATGGCAATAACCTGTCTCATTCTGCCAAGAACTATTTCAATATCTCAGTGGTACTTCGTTTCCGTGGGTACTGAATTCAATTTTTTTAAAGGGATGTCGCTAAAGTTTTGTATCATTTTTTTAATTCATAAGGGAAAAGTTTTGTATCTTTATATGAACTCAAAATTCAATATCCCAAATACAATTTGTATAATTTGTATACTTCATTTCAAATTCAACGGGCCTTGAGGTGCACGATTGGACAGGCCCGTTGACTACTGGCCCGTACTGGACAATCGTTAAATTCATCTCTCTAGAAACAACATATCTATCCGATGTTGAAATAGTCATAAAGAGAATTCAAAATTTGTATTGAAATTCTAGGCTAAAGAGTAATAATGGTCCTTAAGTTGTACGGAATTCATATCATGCACGCTTGTGTGGTCACGGTAGATTTTAACCATTAAACGTAGAACACAAAAATATTATTTAAATAAATCATTATTAAAATAAGGAAAGTTATTTGAAATTATTGTTAAGTGTCGCAAAAGCTAGCTTATGTATAAGACTAATTTACATATAAAAACATTTCACTAACTTATTTCATCATTTAAACGAGACAGTTCATACTGTAATTAAAATAATTCTATAGTGAGCCATATTTTTTATTTTAAATGGCTAAACGCAAAAACTCATATTTAAACATGATTTGAGTAGAAAGTTGATTGAATTACTAAAATTTTATTAAAATTAATTAAAGTAAGATTTTGTTGGATTTTATAAACCAATAGTTTTAACATTTTCAATATGTCCTAGTCAGCCAGGTTCACAAACGACTGTGGAGCTTGCATGTGAGTTTGCTGCGTGCAACTTGTAGGCCTATATTACTCTTTACCCAAATAGGTCCTTTGTCAAGGGGCAGCTCGGTGGTGTAGGCGCCGGTCTTCTCACGGCTGGACCGGAGTTCAAATACTATCCGGGCCGTCCTCCCACAGTGGGTACTGACTATCCAACTATGTGGTATCGGCAAGTCTTGTAAGCCATTCGATGTCCATCGTGACCTTAGGAGGAGGTTAAGCGAAGCAGAAGAATCTTTTATCACAACTGCACTAAATATTACATGCAAAAAATTTGAGTTGTGACAACATTTGCTTTGTACAAACTATAACACGTCACTTTATCATTGTCACAGGAAATACCAAAAGATTCCTTCATCATACGCCTCATATTTTCCTCCTATGATCAATCTTTGTCGCCTCAAGGAATGATACGTCCCTGAAAGTCAAATCACCGCCATCATCACCGAGCAATACCCGTCTGGTTTTTTTTTTATTATCTTCATTTAACGCATTAACCATGCTTCTACCATAAAAAGCGTATCCATGACGGGTGTCAGAAAACCACTCCGCAAAGTGACCACACTAGGGGATCAAACACAGGGCATCAAGATGGCTGGTTAAGGGGGGCGAGATTGCTTTTACTGAAGTCCATTTCATTCCGATTGTATGGTGACGCTTCTGCTAACGCTAACAATCGCTCGTCTGACAAAGAATGTGCATTCGTTCATTAAGCGGTGCGACCCTCGACCAAAAAATCTTGCCGGAATTTAAGCAGCGCGGGAAAAATGTTCAAATGACGATTCAAATGTCATTAAATTCACATGGACAGTGCGCGTTAGTATGCACGATGGCTAGATAATGAAGGAATTGATTGTCGATCGTCCGTGAGGAAGGTTAGCGTTGACAGGATTATGAAACGATCGAGCACCAAGGAAGTAGTACATTGTTAGCCTATTCGCCTGGCTTTTTGGTTGACGTTCGATTAATGCAGCCGTACAAAGCGATCGATCTCTTACTACACCACAAACTGCCTCTCTTGAAGGTGCCATAATCTCTACGAAACATTTAATTCGGGCAGCTTAAAACTGTATTATGAGCACGAGCAATCCGAGGCGTGAAGCAAATGTGGTGCGTTAAATGGATGCTGCCTCCGCCAACGACGACACCAAGGCTGCAACATGCGTCACAATTTTGAGTGCTACCACGCTGGCCACAAACGGTGCCGTGTGGTGCTTGCAATTTAAATACAATTCTTCGTTAAATTTCCCCGCTGTCTTGGAATAGCGAGCAACACGCCACGCACTGCACGTGTTTGCTCGCGGAAGGTGTCTCAATAGTGACAAATGTACGCACCATTTTCCACCAACCGTTGTGAAATGTTTCCTCCACCCATGCTCAAACAGGGAATCGCATGTGTGGTGGTTGTATTATGCGTACGCACACACTCCTTTGCGGCTTAAAATTCTTTGCCCGATCGAGCCTCCTTCCACGGTGTCTTGGAATGGCAGTGCGTTTGGCCCCTTTTTGCCGGTAATGGATGATAGCTCATTACCTCATCTACCGGACTGGCTGGACCGCCGGTTTTAACACATGTTTTGATTAAACCTGCGTTGGAAAGATGGATGGATTTTCGATGGAAAGGTTAAGCCAATTTATTACCACCTAACAGCCTACAAGCTAACAAGCAAAATCGAATCGATGTTTCATTGGGAGGGGTTGATGATGAGGTTGAAAACGAAGCGGCACCATAAGGAAAATTCATCAAAAAGTTGTTATTTTATTTCGATTTAGAAAGCGTACTTTACTAAGCAGAGATCATGAGACCTTAGCAATGAATCAAATTTTGGATGGCAAGGTGCATCTTAGGTTTAATATATGGATTATATACTAAGAGTTTATATTTATTTCTATTTTATTATTGCGGCTTACCGCCGTATTGCCACAAAATTTTAACTTAACTTATGGCTCAATTTTTATATATCAAAATACGTTTAACACTTTTTATTATTTGTGCCATATGTAATGTACGTGCTATATTTTTAGGAAATAATTTACTTTGCATTAGATTTTGAAAAGCTTTCCAGATAAAACAGCAAAAAGGGTAAAGTGAAAGATAAACAAAATGGTTTAAGTTCACATGCACCCGCAAACAGCCTGAGCTGTGAATTGAATAAGAATAAGAAATCAGTTGACAATAAAATATAAATTTTAAGCATAATGGCAAATTTAAAGGTTCAGATAAATTCATGACTAAAATCTGCTGATAATTTGAAGTTTTTGAAGGAAACTTAATCGAGGCTTCTCAGATGATTTTTTGGAATGGAAGGCAATAAAAATAGGAGCATTCAAGGTGGAGTCTAGAAGAAAGTTTTTGTGATTTAAAAAAAATAATTGGAAAGCATTGAAAAATATTTCGAGAAAAAATAGATAAAATTTTTTCTTCTTTATTAACTTTAACCATAAAAAAAAGGAAGGTTCAAAATTTCACTTCTGAAAATGATCGGCAATTCATTTTCACTAGACCAAGCTATTTGTTATGGGTTAATCTAAATGAATACACTTTTTTTCGAACTTACGGAATCAGTTGTTGCTTTTTGCTTTTTGTTTATAAAAATTTTACTGCGATGCTTGTAAAAATGATTTCTACATTTACTAAAGTGTTAGTAAGAAATAATGTGAGCTGAGTATCACACTTAAATTCAGATTGGTTATGGCTTTTAATATAAAATCTAAAGTAATCGAGTATTTAAAATTATTAACAAATTGTTTTGGGATTTCACAACCGAAAAACATGTTTTATTTTACTGCTTGGTAATAGCAAAGGCTGTGATTCAAAACTCAGAATCTCTGTTTATGTTTAAATAAGTATCTTGTCTGTGTAATACATGTCAATATTAGCAATTCTTCTCCAGAAACTGTTGTTGGACAAAACGGTCCTATGCACAAACTATTTTGAAGGAATTTGTTGGAAGTCAATAACAAGAGAGTCAATAAATTGTAGATCATGAATTCAATCCCATCTACTCTGATTGAATTATTGACTATGACACCATTATTATTTTTTAACATCTCGTTAAATTTACCCTTAAAATCCCCCAATGGTCTGTGACAATGATCTGAGACTGTGAGAAAACAAAAACCTTATTCGATTGAACGAATTGATTGCATTGAAAAGAAAATCGACAATTTAAGAAACCAAAACAATAGTGACCACTAAAGAGACCCACTTCCCAATGCACTTGATTAAATCAAACCGGCGTAGCTAGAACAGCCTTCAATGTGTGAAATTATACCAATTGTCTATTCTCACTGAAACACGCGTGCAGGCATGCAAAAGGCATGCGTTTTTGTTATTGTATAAACCTTCAGCAAATTCAGTAACCATTCGATTCACTCAATACCCAACCGGAAGCTTGCGCCATCGCCGACATCGGTTTAACCCGCACGCTCCCGTACCACCCCATATGTGCGTCTCACGCACCATGATAGAAATCGAGAATGACAGTGTAACGGCTGGGAAGTGTAACGTACCGTTGCGAGATCAAATTTCAAACAAAAACAGCCCGATACGATCTAGCAGCACACACACAGACACACAACCATTTACCTGTAATTAAGGTCATTATTGCGAAAGGACATGTAAGCACCGTAACATAACATTGACACAATGTTACTCGCACAACTGCTCCCAAGGGGGTTGAGAGATAGAGAGGGATAGGGAGTGAATCAAACTCGTCACCAAATGCGTCTTGGTAACGTAATCCATCGATCGGCGTAATCCTGGCCCTATTCCATCACCACCAGAAATGGCCGGATAGCGCCGTGTGGGCCACCAAGCGAACCGGTTGTGGCATGTGGTGCGAAGGGTCACTTTCTTCGGAATAATTATGTTAATCGTTAGTTTGCGAGCCCACCATTCCCGGGATCGAAACAGTCAGTCAGTTTGGGTGCTTTTATCATTGTGATGTCATAAACGCGTGTGTGGTGAGAGGCCGACAGCAAAACGGGTGGAACTTTTATTTTCATTAATACACTTTACAGAGGAAACACATACAAAAACACACACATACACACACCAATGGGTAAGGGGGGGGGGGGGGGGGGATATTAGGGAATTATAATTACTGGTACCGTGAGAGTTGCCCGCGAGAGCCTTTGGCGTTGCACACTGGATTACACTTTCACTGAGCAGCACGATCAACACGGCCAGGATGAATCCCATCCGATTCCATCGCACACAATCGAGCACCAGTTTTTGTGGTTGCATTTTGAAGCTTTGGTTTTGAGGGGTGCTTTGTAGTTAATAATAAGCTTAAAGGATCACTTTAAGAAATTTAATTTTTTAAATCGTAAATATCATAAATAATCCACTTTCTTGAGCTAATAGAATCCACAGCAAAGGAAGCTACTTTGGCTGCACTTTACAACTCATGCACAACACGCACACGCCACTCTCGGATGAAAGATCAAGAAATCGACGACAGCGAACGCGAGCTTTGTGATCAACGACTGCCGAACCGCAACTAAACACGCACGCGCACGAAAAAAGACGCCAAAGACGCGTCTGCACTGCATGCGAGCCGGTGGACCTCCCCCTACTACTACCACTACTACTACCACGTTGAACAAAAGCCACCCCCTCCCCGGGGAGGACACACGATGCAAACGATCGAACGAACGGCGAACGAATCAACCGAGGAAAACGATCGACAAATGGATGCAGCGCACTAGCGTCTTCACCGACCGAGGTTCGTCGCTTGCTGACGGGTGCGCAAGTCTTTCGTTCCATGAGCGGCGCACAGTGGAAGGACGAACGTTGCGAGGACAACTACACACACATACACATATAAAACATGGGCACGAAATTGAATCGGTTGGTCGAGCAAAACAAGGGGTGATCGGAACCAAACCACAAATGCTAATAAGTGACGTTAGTCTTGTTTTTTTTTTTGTTTAAACTTTGTTTGAAGGGTAGCAAAAAATAGTTCAACACAGACAGGTGTGGCCTTGAGAGGTGTGTTTTGGTGTGAGAGCCACCCGCTAATCCGCAAGGTGGTTCTGTTTTGTTTTGGGGAGGTTCGGATTGCGAAAAGGAAGAGCTAAACACACACGAGCATATACCGAGCCAAAGCCTTGCCATCGGAATGCAGCTCTGTTTCGACATTGCGGTGCACACAGCATGCGTAAATTCTGGTCCCATCTAAAGGGTTTTCGTACCACAGTTTTGCTCTACAAAGTGAGCCGCAGTGCACTGGTGGGTCACTGTGGGTACCACACGACATTAAGCAGCATCGATCTAGCTGATTTGTGAACCGGTTTGTTTGCTGTGCGTGCTTAGGAGAGATGAGTCGGTAAGGTTTCCAATTGGATCGCGGTGGAATGTGCAGTGGGTTTTTGCTTTCATTGAGCAGTTTACCCGAGACTGCCTTGGGATCACCACATGAAACTGGACGACAACGTTTTACATCACCCATCCAGGTGAGGGTGAGAAAAAGGGACGGTTTTGCGATTACGATCATCACGGAATCGAGGGATGTAAGCGTCTTTTCTATGTGTTGATCAAATATTCACGACGACGATGAGGAACACTAACATCCAAAAAAAGCTAAATAAAAATGAAACATATCTAACAGTCGCCACTTTAGAGGGAACTTTGTATCCGTTAACTCCGGATCGTGCAGTATCGGAGCGTAAACCGGTGTAAACAAAGTGTGTTACACAAGCAAGACGGTATTTATTTTTTTCGTTTCATTGCTCTCCTTTTATAGGATGTGGGACCATTTTTTAGGACGTGAAGGAAATTTGGCCATATCAGTGGAAGCGAGTTTTTTTTTGGTGCTGTTTGTGATAAGTACCGTTACGTGTACATTCAAGATGATTTTGCAATGCAACAGTCAACAAAAGGGTAACATAATGTGTAATACATTTTATAGGTAACCACCCATCAGTGTTATGCGAGATAAAGTTTGCTTCCAATTTTGCGCACTTCTTGAGGGGTGGCAATTTTTTTACTATTCTTTATCAATCCTCCTAATTTTGTGATAATTTTTTACCGATTATTGTCTTAATGTATTTATTTTATTTTTTTAGTAATAATATCGAATCATAACCGGATCGGATTTTGTGTTCGCTTGACTGACTATTCAGATTAGAGATCAGGTAATCCTCATTATTTCTGGAATCGGATTTCTGGACTTCGAGACATTCCTTAGTATGCTCCGGAGTTGTTGTGAGGGGTGTAACAGAACAAATTTATTTTTTCTTTGGGAGAACGTGGAGGCGACACGGAAATTACTCCGGAGACGATAGCGATCTCGATTTCGGTTTTGAGTCCGAAGATAAATCCCCAGTAAACTGTGGAGCTAATCCTCAGTTAGCTCAGGAGTCATCCGGAGTTACCTTCAGCTGATTCCGCAGTGCTCTAGTACTCTGGTTTACTACTCTGGATTAGTACTCTGGATTACTCCGGAGTTAACTCCGGTTTTTCCAGCGTTAATTCCAATTTTTATACGTCGGAGTCGGAGTGGATTCATGAATCCACTCCGGAATTTTCATCCCTTATCCCTTCACTAAGATGTAAATTAAGTCAAGGAAGCTACTGATGGCAGACTAAGACCTCTTGAGAGTGTGGCCTGAGAGCCACAGAGACCAATACAAACCAAGAAGGAGTTGTAGAAGATTGGGAAAAATTATCAACAGATACAAGGAGATAAATTTCGTCTCTGAAACTTTGTTGTTCAATATTATTCAACAAGAATAATTTTCTACCCTTCCGGATTGATGAACATATGGAGGCTTCTGTTTATATCCAGTCTATCGAACTAACATTTACGCTCTGATTTTTGTGCGGAATTTTTGTTTGAAGACTATTCCAATACACCAGAGCTAAACTATTCATATAAGATGGAAAAATCAAATCCCATCAAAATCGTTCCACTGCAGCGAAGATACCATTTCAATATGTCCAAGCCCTTTAACAAAACTAAACGTGACTTGCGTACCGTTTAGCCTCTGGCGGCACGAGGCATAAATCACTCACGGGCCCGATCAATATTTACCTACAGCCATCTTTACCGCCAATCCAAAACCCCCAAAAAGTCACATGAAAAATGGTTGCCCGATAACGCAAAACAGCAACCATGACCGTAAAGCGAAAGTAACGGCATGTGGGCATTAAAGCTGTCCGGTCTTTGGCGCAAGTTGGTGCCCGCCTGATCGAAATCGGACGTTGTTCATCCTTGAGCTGTAGCGTCCGAGACTGATCTCCGGGTCACCTGGTGGAGCGGGTTCACATACGCAATGTGACTGTCCTGATTGTAATGGAGTGCCAATGTCGTCGTTCTCCATCGAATGGGTATCACGAACGAAGGGACCTTGAGAGACAGTTTCAAGTGAATGGGGGAATATTTTCCCCATTTTTTTTTTACCCCAAGGATTATTACACTTTCTATGAGAGTACCGCTACCAGGGGGTTTTTTCTGTATTTTCTGGATCCGCTACAATTTCAGGTTAGCGAAAACCGCATTCTTAACACGTCCAGTTACTTTGCACAAGTGCTTTGGTGAAGAGAATGGTAATGCCAACCATTTTTGTGCTAATTATTCGAACAGCTGGGGGTGTTTTTTTTTTTTGCGCTGAACCATGATTCGTTCGTTATTGCACTAATGCGAGGTCAATCTTTGTAAAAAAAACCGGGACACCGTATTGCCACAACCGAAAAACAATCAGGTCGTTTAGCTTCCCATTCCCAACAGCATGGTTGTTTTAATTAAATTAACAAGCTATTAAAATGGCTCACAACGGTCGACACTCTTCTTTGCTGATCAACAGACAAATTGAATGCTGACAGGTAGTGTAATAGTAATCGGAATAGTAGTGGCAGTAGATTTCAGTTGTTGTAAACAAACATTACCGGGATAGGTGATTGCTAATAAATTCCAATTAAATTGGACCATTCTGTACGCGTTACATAAGAAACACCATTCCTTGGGGCACATTCCAGTTTGTATTGGATTAGAATATTTAAAAAATACAGCGGTATGCGAAACCACCTCTGCAGGGTGCTAAGTAATAACAACAATTAGCCAACATTGATTATTTATGAGCCAATCATATGGTAGCTTGACACGAGCTACTCTCCCCCCACATCACGACATGCATGTTTTGTGCCTTCGAACTGAACGCCTTGATTGTTCTGCAGTGCAATTGCAAACGTGCGTGGCACCATGATTGGGATCCAATTCCACACACCGCAGCGACCGATCAGTGACGGTACAAATGTTTAGTGCCCGTATTCATTCTTCGATCGTTCTGTATCAGCCGGGCGAAAAAAAAAAACTTGGGATCGGTTTCGGTTGAACGGTTTAAAAATAGTGCCTTCAACCTTCGCCAAGCGAGTAATTGAGCCAGAACTCGTTCTGATTCTTGGTAATTCTAGATCGCCATGGTTTCGCTACCTTTCCAACTCGCATTCGCTCATTGGGAGGTCATTGTGTTTGGATGACATTTAGCTCTATCCAGCGGGCAGGATTCATGTTTCCGGCTGCTCGCCAATGGCTGCTCCGCAAAGAATCCTCCCAATAGCATATGGCTCATTAGCATATCCCGTTGATTGTGGCGCAGAGGGTGCAAAGCGCGAATTTATGGGCAGCTAAGAATGACTTAAAAGTTCAACCGCACAGAAGGTGTTCCTTTCCGGGGAGTTTATAGAAAGCAAAGAATTTTTAACAGCCAAACTATCAACCAAACGTCTAATGTCAAAGTTCTTGTATGATCTGATAGATGGAGAAGAATGCAATACGTGTTAACAAGTCTGTTAATTAGCATTTGACATTTGTGTGATTGGTTTTTAGCACGAAATCTCATAAAGCAGAAAATAGATAAAGCATAATATTCTTAACAAAAGTTTGCGTGGAGAAGAAGTGAAAGGTTAAAAAAGCACGGGAAAAGTAAAAAAGGAGTTGACTGTATGAGAAGGTCCCAAGCACCAAAATAAAAGAACCGACCGGAGTAAACTTTAATTTTAATGAAGCAATGTGTTAGCACAAGGAAATCAGTAAACTAGTTTGATGGCTTTCCAAATAAACTGTTCATTAATTACAGCCTGTGTTACCTTTTTATTTGTGATTTTTTAGTAGTTTATGAGAGCAAATGTCATATTACTTACCAAAAGATGGAACCTTCTTACCTCGATAGTCCTGTACAGCACGAATGACAGTATGCTCCTAACTCTCCCTTAACAAATGATACTACAAAAAGAAACTTAAACAGAGAAACAGTCGCGTTTCACATCTTCACAGCTTTTAGTACAATTTATTATTGATGTAAACATTTCAATCAACGAAAGATGTTGTCCATTCGTAGTAAATCTCTGACATGGTTTGTTTCTTAAGCTCGTCGATCTCTCTGATCGTTTGAGAGATTGTATTTAAAAATTATTTCCTACGGTCCCCACGATTCAGTTTTGCTCTGCCGTGCGGGATGCTTCCTCAAATGTTTGTCTTCTTGTTACGATGAAAAAAACAAAATCGCAGTCGGGATCAGGTGACTCAACGCTACTCTAATTTAAACTGAAAGAAAGTTTAGTTAAGCAACAAGTTTTCCAATAAATTCCCAATGAGTGCAATTGGTATAGTTACCCTAAAATCAAGTTGAGTATTGCAGTGTCCAGTAGCAAAACCCGTCCGCGCGACGCTTGCCAGCTTCGGGATGGTGTACTAGATACAGGACCCTCGGCTCCTCGAACGTCGAAGGTCCAAACTTGCGCTACTTTACGTGTTGAAGATGGTGGTAAAGGACACGCTAAACTCCCCGGGATGCTGTCCGGACACGTACACCTTCGACACAGCGCTGGTAGCCGTTGGCGATGGGGCAATCGTTGGTGGGGCCGGCGCAACGACTGGTAACGTTGGCTCAATGGCGGACAGTAAACGGTTTTGTCGTTCTCGCTCTTCAAGCAGTGGCAACAGGAGACTCAACTTGTTGGACAAATCATCCGCCGGGTTCGTGGTTGGCTGAATGCGAATCGTCGAAGTCGTCGGTATGGTAAGAGTTTCCGTAATGAACGACGTTACGACCGTACTGGTGACGTCACTTTCGTACACAGTCGTTAAGATCTCCCGTCCCTGGAACGTTACCGGCAGCACGATCGATTTCGTTTGCGTGATCGTTTCGACAATTTCTTTCACGTGTGTCTTGTAGTCGGTGGCCGTCGTCACCACTACTTGGTAGCGGTTTGGGTCGGGCAGGAATTCAGTCGGTCGCGGAATAAAGTTAGGCTCCTGGGGTACGCCCAGATTACCTAGCAACAGCTGCGAAAGCAAAATATTGGCCAATGGAGCATTGGACAGTACCGAGTTGGGATCGGCCGGTTTGCCCTTGGTTTGTACGAACGGTGTCGCCTCGTAGATTGTGGTCGAGATGGTGGCCGAATATGCTGTCGAACGGCCACGGAAGGTGTTCTGCGACACCGAGATCGTTGTGGTAGGCGTCGAGCTGAGAATGAACTTGGTGATCTCGAACAGACCATCGTTGTTGAAGGACGTTATCTCCTTGTTGAGCACGTGCACGGGCAGTCCGTTGGGACCTTGCGTTAGCGAGAAGCAGGACGTACAGATCTCCTCGATGCTCGTCGTGGTGGTCTTGATCAGGCTGATCTCCGTCTTGGAGTTAGCAACCACTGATACGGTTGTGTCCGTTGGCAAGAAGAACGTCACCGTCAACGCGGCCGTGCTTGGTTGAATGTTAGAGCTGCCGAGACTTACCGTCTTCCGACGCCAGTCCTGCGTTGAGGGCGTTGCCTGTCCGAAACGATTCCAGTTCCGGCCTTGCTCCTCATCCTTGAACGCTCCTCGTGAAGTACCACCGCGGCGGGAGCTGCTGGGCCGCGTAGGCGACTTGTTGTACGCGGACAGCGTGAACGTTGGTCGCCGACTGTTCGCATTGTAAACGTTTGGTTTATATGCCAGGGATTTTAGCGTATTACGATTACGCGATCGTGCCGCATTCCGTGCAAGTGTCGTCTGGGTCGTTGTGGCACGTGGTCTGCTAGGTTTGACCGGTTCGTTGGCGGCAATGCGGCTCTTCGACAGCAGCCGATACTCGGAGTAGTTGTCGCGCAGGTTTTTGTTCAACCGGGGCGTTGTGGGATAGTCGACATAATCGTCCGACGTGTAGTATCGCGCGTCTACCCGATTCGTAATCGTGGGTGTGTCTCGGTACGTCACTCGTCCACGGCGTGATGTGCGGTTATTGATCGCTTGGCGCTTCACTCGGCTACTACCATCTTCCGACTGTTCCGGTGATGCTTTTGCCGCTTCCTGGCGCAAGCGCACTTCGTTCGTGATCTCGCTCAGCACGCTTAGCTCAGGATCATCTTCGAAATCTTCATCCAGCGCGTTCAAATCAAGCAACTCGCCAGAATCGCGTGCTGCATCAGTGTTGAAGATCGTTGTCAGCAAGTTTTACACGGTTACAGGTGCGTATTTTCACAATTTCGCAGTTAAAGTGGTAGCACGGAGGAAAGCGAGCGAAAGAAAGAGAAGAGAAGAAGAAAAAAAAAAGAAAAGAAACACATAATTAGGCTAGCGATGACCACCGGCAGGCTACTGTGCAGGTTGTGTATGTGTAGTGGCGTTGGTTGGTTTTGCGGTCAAGTCCGTGTTGTGCGGCAACGTGCGCTAGTGGGAAGGTGTGATGCAGATAAATGCAGTCAGTGTTACAGGGTCAGTAAAGGTTCGGTCAATGCACCATAATCGGACAGAACTGTACAGCCGTCTTCCGCTCCGGTCGGTTTGTAGTAAGGTAAAATTCATTAAAAAAAACTATTATTAATAACAAAACTCCCAACATAAATGCTCGCCCATGTCCGTGTGACTGTACAGATGAGTAGGTTAATTCCGTTTGCACGTACAGAAATGTAAGAGGAAATGTGGTTGTGGGTATGGAGGGTGTGAAGAAGTGTTGTTAAAGTAGTGTGAATAACCATTTTACATACAGCTAAAGGATGCAGGGGACAATAATGTAAGGGAATTGGTTCGCATGCGTACACATATCTGTTGGAACTATTATACACACCAGGGTGTTTCTAAGACTATGAAAGGGACATCAGCTCAGTTAGATAACAGTGCTAAAACAACAAATAGCTCTAAAGAAATGTTTTCTACGAACGTATAACATATGCAAAATCTACTTGGTTTTGAACACTACCATTGTCTTTATTTGTTTTACGTAGAATGAAATAATATTTAATTTTTATCATTATCTTTGCTTTCCTATAATTTTCCTTCTAGTACACATTTCGGGAATCAGTGCTTGTTTTACAGGAGAATTGGTACTGTGATCATTATAAAATAGTTTCAAAATAATTTCAATTACAAATATTTATGTTTCCTCAACATAATGTAGAATTTTCCGTGTATGACGTAATTAACGTGCCGTGTAGAATTAATGTGTTGGACAAAGAAGCGTCTGCGAGCACCCAGGCACCCATAAGATGCTCTACCCACGATAAAGACCCTCACAATCAACTGGACTTGGATTTTGAATGAGGAAACATCACGCAACCAAACAACCGAGATCACCAGGGATCAGATGCCCTTTTACGGTAAGGAGAAGGAAATGTATCCCAAACAAACAAAATGAAAGAAGTTTTTATTAATTCTTCACGAATAAAAAAAAGTAGAACTTGCTGATACGCTGCTTAGTAGACATTAGGAATTAAAATGTCTTGCTATTTTGAGAGACATTTTGAGAGACAGAACGCTTTTCCTGTCTGTTTCTTATCTGTTTGATAAAGTTCTCTACTAGTTCATGATATTGGTAATATGAAGATGTGGATAATAATATACATTAGGTTCTTCAAAGTCAGTCAAAAAAGATAGACAATTCTTAAGGTTTAATTTGAGGGCGAACTTCAAAAAAAAGTTCTATTTTTCAAGGTATTACCTTTCGAGAACCACATGGTATCAATAAACCTAGTAAACCATTACATGAACGGTATGACCTTAGCAGATCGTAAAGCTTAGAAGAAGGCTTTTGGAGACATCTAGAATAATTATAATATTTAAAGGTACGGCAGAGAGTTCACCTGGGCGATGCAAAAGTTTACGGAGACGATGGAAATAAATTTAAATTTTTATTCACAAATTGATTTTTGTACAAATAAGTATAATTCACAGATCAATGTTCGATAATGACACACATTATCACCAGGTGATCATTATCGCAAAAGAGTCTTGCTGTTTGCATCAGTGTTTATCACAGACCTCACATAGATTGAAAACTGGCACATTTTATCCGACCCCATTAAGTACGGTCCGCCCAGTTTAGCTCCGTCCTTGAACTTGACGACTTACCAGTTTCCTTCCTGATAGGCCAACCATCCGACAGAGACGGAAGAGGAAACTCTCACACAAAAAAAAAAAATAGGCGCTGGGAAAAACTTGTACCCAGCCACACGTAAGGGCCTGTGTGGTAAACGAGTCAACCGAATGGTCAGATAATACCCAGCTTTACTACGCGCCGGTTAAGACTGCTTCTTTCCCAGCGTCCACTCGGCATAAAATGAAGTAAGTTGAGCGCTTCTCAGGTCCGGTTCACCGGTTCCAGTCCGGGCGACCTTTACGCGCATACGCATGTGGCGCGTCAGATTCCAAACATCCCAGCGGTGGACCGACCACCATCACGGACTACGCCTCTGTGGGCCTGGGGGCTAATTGGCACGGAATGATAATTGTGCTGCTTTTATCGCTGCCCAGTGCTCTCCGGGACAAATGGATCTTGCACAGCAACGCAGAAGGCGTCAACAACGCGGGCCTGCAGATGTCTATCATCATCATCAACGTGTCCAGTGAGTCGGATCGAATGCTAGGAAAAAAGGTCCGGTTGATCGTCTGCTTCCCTTTCAGTCGACTAATTTGACACAAATGTCAAGGACGAATTTTCTGTTTGATTTACTACGCTGGTGGTAAGAGATGTGCGGAAGATGGGTTTGTCTTTAGAATCGAATTAGATTGTCGGTTTTATTTCACGCATCACACCAGTAGGTAGTCCAGCATCGATGAATGCTTTTAGGTGACCCTGTCCATGACATTGGACGTTACTTATTGAGTACTGATTTCAAGAGGATTCCATTGTTTGAATGTGGTATTTCCGTCCAAAAATGCTAAAGACTGTTAAAACCGTGGGTTATAAAGGTTTTTAATGCAGCCATCCTTGAATAATTAGCATCATGGGAAACATAGTCGTGTGTGCTCTTGAAGATTGAACATTAAACATCGTTGACATTTCACTACAAATAGGAACGATCATGGGGAACAAGTCGTGGAGCAAAGTGAAGTATTTTGCAGAATTTGAGAAGTAATTAATAGTGTAAACGTTTAACTCCTTTGTTTGCAGCATTTCAAAATAAGTTTCTTTGGGAATAATACACTCGATTACAAGATAATAAGATATAATTTAAAATTACGGTTCAAAATTACAGGATGCCTGTATTCCAGGAACCAGTCTTCCTAGCTTGGAACACATTAAACCTTATCTAAATTACGGTTATGATGCTCCACACTAAGCTTGACTCCCTATTATCAACACGATCCGGTCTAGTGAATGTAAAATCTTGACCGCTTGATTATCTAAATTGATAACAGCCTTCAATTGGGGCACACTTTTTCGCAAAATTTATCCCACTCGTTTAGAAAGGTGCCATTAAAACAAAGTGTTATTAGTAATAAGTACGAAATTGACAGCGTTTAAAGAAATTGGCACGTTATGGTACATAATATTGGGAAAAAGATCGCTTGTTATAAGTGGTAATGTCTAACTAGCCTATTGTTATCTCGTTGCCAGATCATTTTCACTGAGCTGTTTTCCCGCTAATCTTCCCGTTAAGATCCGTTCACTTGTACCCAGCTAACAGTTCTCAACAGCTAGATGCTCAATGGCAACAATAAACAAGAACTGGATCATTATCAGTGCTTGGCGCAATGTGCAAGGAAGCTGCCCAGTAGATCAATGCCCAATTACCTTGGGCACGAAGACGATTGCAGCCTCCGAGCCTTGGCTTGGTTTCTTCTCGCTTCGATTGCACCTTCGGCTTTGGTGGGTTTTTACACTGTGGTGAATTCCGTCAAACGTTGACGCAACGTGCTTCGTCTCGGAAGGCCGAAACGAAGCAACATTCGCTTGTGTACGGTACCGAGATGTGATGCTGGTTGGTTCAACTGCTAACGCGAGATGGCTTAAAGGTTAATTACGGTTCTGTGGCTGATGTTTCGCATGCGTGCAGTGTGGCGATACCGTGATTCCGCCTTTTGCGAGCGTCTTTCCTATTCCGACCGTGTTGCCGAGCGTGGGTGCGAACAGAAGCGATCTCATAATTTGACGTTGCACAGCAGCACTTGCGATCGCGATAGCCATTTTCGAAACATTGCCGTACATTACGATGATCGCATGAAAGGCGATATGCATAAAAGCACTGGTAAAGAAGTGGACCGTGTGTAGAAGCGAATTTTTTGTCGATGCTCGGGTGAGGAAAGAAACCGAACCAATAATCTCCAATGTAAAAATCCCCTCAAAGGGAAACTTCCTCGTGGCTTGATGGTTCGTTCGGGATCGATCATAAAAAAAGAACGAAACGATACCCTCGGAAAGGTTACATCGTTTGTTTACGCTTTTGCTTTCTTTCCGCTGTCTTACCGTAGATAGGCTTTTTCTTTAAAGGTCCACTTCACAAGGACAATATTGTGTTATGCAAAAGCTTTGCCCATCATCCATAAAAGAAAAAAATAGTAAGCAAGCAGCGTGAGAGACAGAGAGAAAAAAGGCTAAATTAAAAATCCATCCAACCGAAAGACATTCGGTGGCATCGGTGTGGAAAGTAGTAATTTTGATATTTTTTGACGACAACTACTATGCACGATTGATGCACCCAAATGAGGGGTTACAAAGTTGACTCGAGTGGCACTTGATCTTTTGGAGCTAAATCGGCTACGGGCGAGTGCTGTTTGGACCTGTGTGTTTTTTTTAAATGTGTTGCTTTAGCGTATAAAAATTAAATGATGTCGCGCACAGCAGCGCACACCGAGAAACACTCAAGTGGGTAAGCTGTACTTGGCGCAGCTTTATGGCATTACTTAACGTTATGCATCCCTTTGAAGCTCGATGAGGATGCTTCAGCATTCTTGAGACAAATATTGGTTTATGATTCGGGTTTTGGGGGGGGGGGCAGAAAATAAAAGCCACAGACGATGGCAAAAGGTTAAGAGTGATAAAGCTGCTGCTGCTGCTTCAAAATAATAAAAAAGCGAAACGATACTTTAGAGTTGATATTTTTCTATTAAATTCTCGAATTCATTTTTACTTAATTTGACAATTGAAGAGAGATCAAAGTGACATTTTTACTTAATGGAGATTATACTTTTATCATATTTTAATAAATTATAAATTTTAAAAAGCTGCGGATAGACAAGATAACGTCACTAAATATGCATACTAAATAAAAATTTAAAATTCAGTTAATGTTTAACAACAAATTTGCATCATATTGGCTACAGAAGATTTTTTTTCTAGTACGTACCCGAGAGCTGAGATGCTGTAACGAAAAACAAAAGTAAGGAACACATTAGACTCTAAAACATAAAGCATAGGAGTTTCGAATGAGATAAAGTTTAAAGGACAAAATGTATAATTATGGACGTTTAATTATTAGTTTCTTGAGGTTCGTTCGTCCATTTATATGTAATTTAATAATAATTCATGCTTTCAGTTAAAGAACACTGCAGTCCGATAACACTCAACTAAAATTGACAATGTAACCAAACCACCGTAGATCGTAGATTCCAAAAACTACCAAATGCATTAGTCCATTTCTCACCGATTGATCAATGCACCGGGCTGCACCGTGCCAAGTGCCAACAAAGTATTAGAGCCACCGTTTGCGTAACCGCTCATTAGTCCCTATCAGTCTCCACTTATCGGCCGCGTCCATGCCGGGGTGTTTGAAAAATGTTTCACCCAACCAGCCCATGTTAGCATTGATTAGTTGTCAAACATTTCATCCATCAAATTATGGACCCCACCGGTATGTACCCGGCCGAGTAAAAAATGGTACCGGGACGCACACCAAACACCTTCGCCGCATTATTTCCTAAATCGCTAACAGAATTTGCTAAGCTCCTGCGCCATTCTCCACAGCAAAACATGGCTATCGGTTTCGTCGTGGCCCGGGTGCAATTGACAAACGATCGAGCTGGCGGGCGCAACTCTATTCGCCAGCGTAATAGTACAGCTACAGTGCAAAAAATAGCTATAATTACCTTCGTCGATCGATCGATCATTCTCCAAACGGAACGAAAGCGGACCGAAAGGTGACGATAGCCAAGGAGCGTTCAAAGCTTTCCTCACGGATCGATAAATTAAGTCTAATCGAAAAAGCTTAACGACAGGAGACGATTGGGTAATGGTTGTGAAAATGTCTCGAATATGCTTCCTCGTGCATTGGACGCGATCGTGTTTTTCGTGCTCCTTTCAGGAGTCCTTAGGGTACACGTACACGAAAGCATTGCGGAAGCAAGCGCACACTTCCTGATTGTGGTAACGATAATCTATTTAACTCTCCACGTTGGGGTTTCGTTTCAAGTTTTAGCAGTCGTTTGACGAATGATTTGAATAGCTTTTTTGTATTGCAAGTTGAATTGCTTACATGACTGCAGCATTTAATTGATAATTCCTTGAAGATAATTTATAGCAAATCTACTTAAATTTATAGTTCACCTTAGCAGACCAAATTGCTGGACAAGCAATTTAAATAAAAAAAAGTAACGCCATTCCGTATCATTTCTGCATTTAAACAACTTCATCCCCATCGTGCAGTAGACTAAAATGAATTAATTAAAATTACGTGTGGTAAACCAACAACTTGCCATGCAAATCCACAAAACAAAACAGGACAAACGTAACGAAAAAAAAAAAAAAAAACAACTCACTTAATAATCGTCCTCAACCTGCGTTACCTGAACCATTACCCATTTCTTCCGGCGTTCGGTTTGACACATTGCAAATCGTAGGAAAAGCCCAGATTCAAATAAACATGTCTGTGTTTGGGCTTCTCCTGGTGACAACAGACGTAACCGATCGTTAGACCCGATCGTTTCATTTCCTGTTGATGTTTTAATTCACTTGCTGTGGACAGTGGACAGTAGTAAAACCATGGTGTGTGTGTGTGTGTTCGATATCCACAATACATTCCATGAGAAAGATAGGACCATTGTGAACAGACGGTTCCATTCAAATCGTGTCTTGATGATCATTTGCGAATCGGTTCAATGGGAGAAGAAAAAAAGATCAACAACTCTGGGGAAACTTTCACAACACACCAACCCTGTTGGATGCTGTGGTTGTTATCGGGCGGTTGTTATTCCGGTCCAGTGACTGAACCTTATATCTTGTTCGGGACTTCGAGCAGGTTGAATTGTGAAGAGTGGCCTTTGCGTAACAAGCGTTACAATCCAATTTCTGAGGAAGCTTCTCGCATCGTTCACCTCCGTGTTTATGGGCCAGATTTACAGTTTAGCATCTTTATCTTATCGATACAGGTGCTATTTAATCTTGTGGCCCAAAGTCAAAAACAAAGCACCCATTGGCCACAATGATTTATCCGGTTGATCATGATTTCCCGTTGCACTGGAGGACATTAGCTACCTTCAATGGCGAGCGGCAATGTGATACAGTTTGAAGCTATAGCAGCGACCACTTTGAATGGTAATCAATCAGCATGATCACGATCGTTACGGAACCAGCTGATAGCATTTCATCGGTAGCCTAGACATTGAAGGTCCCTCATTAACAGTCCCTTTACAACTAGCAAACTCTCTCACACACACAAGTTCTCTCTTTCTGTCTCTTTCTGTTTTGGTTTAGTTCTAAGGGTAAATAAAATGTGTTTTAGTAGTGTAGTCCAACCACCGATGTCCTTCACGAGACGCTATGCAGCTGTCACTGCCGTCTACCGATACTATCACGAACGCTTCGAAACGGTCGCCAAACGTCATTGCTCAGTAAATATTGTTTATGCGTTTAGCAGCTTCGAAGCAGCAACCATTAATGGGTCAAGATCGGAGCGAACAAAAATAGGTAACTTTGCACCAGTCACAACCTTAACACACACCCCCCATTACAACCATAACCACACCGTAATGCCTTTGCCATTTTGCCTCCCGGACATTGAAGAACATGCAGAGTTGGTTGTTATTTTGTTAGAATAAGTTGAGGTTAGACTCGCAAGCACGCAACGCAACAGGGAAAGTACCACCATAAAGATAAACTCTTGAAGGAGAACAAAGGAACGGGAAGGATTGCCTTAGGGTGGACCTACAGCCCATACAGGATAATTACCTCTCTGTTTGCTGTAGTACTTGTCGCGATAGAACGAATCCACGTGTTCCGATTCTCCCGACTGCAGCGACTCTATATCGTACCGATCATTATCGAACGATTCGCCCAGATCATCGTACTGGTCCAGATCACGTTCCTCCCGGTAATCTTCACCACCCGTCTCCTCATCGTTGTACTGCTCATCCTGCCCGCTACCATCCTCTTCCGTCCGGTTGTACTGTCGACCGTTCCGTACGTTGAACAGATCGTACCGCGATCCTCCAGACTCGTTGGAGGCAGTTTGGTTTTGCTGTCGCACGTCCCGGACGGACGCGAGCGGTGAGAAGGGTTTCGGAAGTATCTCCTCCACCGATGGCACGCGGATCTGTGGCTTGCGGCCCGGATGTAACCGCCGCTCTAGGTAACGCTGAAGGATCTTCTGCGTTATTAGGTTCTGGCGCTGGATTTCCAACACTTGTGGATCTATGTCTGTTGGGGAGTTGAGGAGTTTGTTTTTCGTGTGCGTGTGTGTGTGTGCAAGCAGGAAGTAGGATAGAGTTGCGTTTACGGATCCGGTGGCAGAGGTTCGGATTCAGGTTCGGCCATTATGGTTGGTAGTGGAATTTCGGGTTGTAAATTTTGAAGTGACAAGCAAGTAGCAGACGAAGGAAATAGATGCAAAAGATTCAGAGAAAGAGAGAGAAAAAAAGACAAAAAATGAAACAAAAATAAAGAGACACAGAGAATACATACGAAAATAGAGGGAGTAAGAGAGAGAGAGAGAGAGAAAGAGAGAGTGAGAGAGAGTCTGTGAGAGCTCTGGAATCACTAGCGTTGTGTAATGCTGGCACTAGACACTAGGGAACACACAAAACCAACGGTGGTCTCATCCAAATGTATACATCCTACAGCCTCCCTGGCCGCGTTTATGGGAGGATAGTTTATTTTTCAGAAAGGGTGGTTTATCTAACGTTTATTGAATGGTTAAGGAGTGGCCCTCGATCGGTGTTTCGATGGTGGCGCTTCCTCTTGAGATACGATCTGCGTAACATTGCAAACCAAGGCGGGATCGCACCCCGATTTTGGACCCCGAAATCGAGAGTAGGATAGTTTCATAAATAAGCGATGAATAAATTGATTATTGTTTGATATGCGGGTGCAGTGGGGATTTTTGATCCAAGAGGAACTTTTTCCTACGCACAAACAATGAGGTTAATGGTGAGCATGTGTTTCCTTTTAGACCGCAAACATGCAGCATGCGTGGAAAGCTGGTCGAGCCAAGCCCCAAAACTGTTGACGTCTTCGATGAATGTAATGTGTCATTACGCATTGATTTGTTTTTGGTGGGTTTGATGAGCAAGTTTTTATGTAAACCTACTTGCGAACAAATCATTCGCAGAATCATACAAAACAAAAGTACCTAAAACTTGAGTTGCTTAAGTTAATTACAAGTATAACAGTGTCAAGGAATTTTTCAAGGAGATTTATCGGTTCCCTTAATTTGTTTCATCATTTAGCAACAATAATGTTACACTTCGTACGGAATTCTGCACAAAATCGATGCTGCACGATACACAAAACAATTATAACTCACCGTAACTTTGGCTGCTTTTGAAACCTGCAAACAACGAAACAAGACAACGAGATTTTCATTACCATCCAGTTCAAATCCGCATACACAGGGCGCGGCGTTAATAGCGATAGGCGGTGAGAGGTTAGCAGCGTGAAAAGGGAGGGGGGGGGAAGATAATAGCGGGGAAATGACGAAACGAATTCTTTCGCCAGCAAACAGCATCATTAATGGTAAAAGCTTACAGCCTTACCAGTGTTTACAGCAAAAAAGCCCCACCCGAACCAACACTCAAAGCCCGGTCAGCTCGATTTGCGGGTCAAGTTGCCAATAATTTCACCCCGCGGACGGGGCACCGATGTCGATGGCGCGTTTTTTTTTTATTTAGATTTCAATTTTTGTGGGACATGGTCAGGTGGTTCGCGTTGGAGTAAAATTATACTTCAACCGTCCGTCCGTGCGAGTTGCGATAATGACGAGAAAATTATTTGCTCTTTGGCTACCGTTTGGATGAAAGCATACAGTGGTGGTGAGGAAGGTGAGGACTATAGGATGAAGGTAACGGGGGAAGATGTTTGGCATTGACCTTGAGGTTGTGCAATCCAGGCAGAGCGTATGTGTGAAGCATAAGTGATGAGTGAGTTGGTTGCAATATTTTTACGCACATTATTTGAATCGCAAACAATTCGAAAACATTTTTATTGATTCAGTGGGAGCTTTTTACGGCATACAGAGTTTTTTTTAATCATAAAAGAAATAAACTGCATTACAATCACACAGCTTATTATGAACCGCTCGTCATGGATTTCTTTTTCGGCAAGCTGTTATTAAAAAAAAATATTTTGTGTTATTTAGATCCTTGAAAATTATCTAATAAAACTGTTTTAATTGCATTTGCTTGGAGGTTTCTCTAATTTTTATCTAATAATATTATGAGAAATTCAGCCACGAATACATCATCATCATCATCATAACCATCATCATCACCATCATCATCACCATTACCGAGTATGCCCGGGATAAGGCAAAGAATAAGGAGGAAATACCTTATCAAGATGATTATAAAATTTACTCAACACAAGCGGTGTTGACAATACGGCACTGGACCGTCATTATTAATTATAAATAAATAAAAATAAAAAATATTATGAGAAATATTTAAAATAACAAAGTTATATGACGAATCATAACGATCCTGTCTAGATTTAAGATTTGATTTGAAACTATTTTACAACAATAAATAAATAATCATGTTCCTTAAAAAAAGATTTCCTCAATTTTGCAGATATGTACTATTCCAACCTAATTGAATGCTGTATTGAACGCAATAATAATCTCAAAATTCTCAACTTTCTGCGGAACTAGGACGATCGACACGACTACAGCTGACTTTAGTCATTGTTCGCGATTTTCTTATCCTATTTATTACACGCCTTCATCATCTCTATGATGCACATCAAACCATTAGCAGCTGACACAGTTATTAGCTTTTTCCACTCTAGAATCTGCTAAAAATGTTCAAATAAACCCCACTCTTCTTATAAAAGTGTGGAGCAGGCATCTTAAAACAGTTGATGACTTCACAAATACCGCAACTAGAGCGATGATTTGAATCACTTTTTGGGGAACGTGCATTTATTTGCCTTGTCTTATTATTGTACAGTTATCGCGTTTACGCGTTATCGCGCAGTTTTTAACGCATTTTACGCGTTATCAACATAAAAATTGCATCTTGCCTTGTGCCTTGTGAACATTTTACGGCAAATAAGAGTTCATCAAGCTTTCCTGTTATAATAATTTTAGACGAAAGATTGAAATAAACGTGTTGGAATGAATGTAAGTAAAGTCTTTGGTCATTCCTTAAAGGTTTTGGCTGTCATTTTATGCTTTTTTGAATTAGCATTGCCTTGGAAGAATTAAGGAACTGATATTCTTCTTCTTCTGTTTCTTGACTTAACGGCCTCGAAGGTCGAAATGGCTTTCTAGACTTGCCGATAACCACGCAGTTGGCTAGTCAGTCCTCACTACGTGGGGACGGTCCGGATGGGATTTAAACCCCGGACCTGCCGTTTGAAGACCGGCGCTGCTGTCGCGTACACCACCGAGCCGCCTCAAGGAACTGATATTACATTGGGAATAAATATGAAACAAATGCGGAGACTATGACTAACATTCTCAAGCCTTAACTTAGGCATTTCTAATGCACCCTTAAGAGGATAGGGAATGAGGATAGGTTGAAGAAAGTAATTCATTTTTAACTGAGCCAAACGAATAAGTTTATTTAAATATAATTTAAAATTTAAACTTACAGATCACAAGCAGATATATTATAAAAGCGGAGTACCTGTGTGCTTATTCAACCACTAAGAAAAAGCTAAAAATGGAATCAATTTTAAATAAAAAAATTTTTTTTTCAGCTTCAATTCTTTATTCAGCTGTACACTCCTTACTCAATATTCCCGGCAGGAGTGGCCACATTTTGTGGAATAATATAATACTCAAGCATACATAAAGCTTTCCCTCGAGAGTGCACAATTCCACCGGGCCGCTCGGTGACTGAATGCAACTTCCGCCTTTGGATATCTACTAATAAACGTTTAAAAATCCCTCCTCCTGCTGCAACAAAAAAAAAAAAAAATGCAGCCCATTTTCTAAACTGTTCGCCCCCGTCCGTTAGCGAGATAAATAATATCGCTTTCTTTACGATCAGATTTTATTCCCCAGTGCACCGACAGTGGTCGGCATGATTTCCGGATTACAGAGCGCCCAATCCTAGGTCGATTTTCACCCGACCATTGTTGCACCGTAGGTGCAGCACTTTCTCCTCAGCTGGAAGGCTGTGTGAGTCGATGCAGCGCCAGTGGGTGGAAAAGTTTGTCGGTAAGAAAATCCTTCCGCAGTTTGTCCGGCTGTCCGGCTGGATTAAACTCAAATTTCTTTCGCACTAGCAGACACATAATATGGCGACTGTGGTGTAAGGGTGGGCGCGATAAAGCTCGAGTGCTCGAATGCTTGCACATTCGCTCTAAGCTGTCCATACCCGGAGCGCCATTAGAGGGAACGAGTTTTTCCGCGACAGCGAACGAACTTTGCTTCGCTGCCCACATACTATCCAGTGTGTGTGTGTTCGGTTTTAAGGTGTGTGTTTGTGGTTAAGCAAAAAAAAAAGCATTCCAACAACACCCGTTGACTGCAAAGCCGGATTGGTAGATCAGTGCGAAAACATGAAAAAAAAGGTTGAAACTATAACATGCCTCCTTTCAGCAGTGATCATGTTGACCTTGCATCGATCTTTTGCCACCATGCCTAGCAGTCCCGATGGTCATTGAGCTGTCGTAACGGACCGATCTGCCAGTGGATTGGATCATGTACAGCAGCAGCACAAAACAGACCAGCTATTCTGTGTCTTCGATCGTGATTTGTAAATCAATTCCAGCTCCGAATCTAGCGTCAATAGCTTCTCTACCTCTAAAGCTACGGACTCAAAGGATACTGCTTTGTGCACGGTGAAGGCTGGGATTGATTCGCAAACTAGCCGCGTCATCAACCTCCCAACGCAATACGTAAGTGAACAGAAACAGGTAAATCGTCTTTCTGTTTGTTGCTTTATTTTCGGGACTACAAAACACACCCGAAAGGCAGCGTATCGAACGCGAAACAACCGAGCAGATGACGATTGCTTGGAACGCAGGTTGATAGGAACCGAAAGGCCAGGACCGGCTTCGAGACGTTCGGTTCGGCGTAGAAGGTCGACCGGTCTTCCGGACCGAAACGGACACCGGTCAGAGCAACATTCTTTTGCCTGCAAAACGGATGGCAGGCCCCAGCAGTGGACTCGATGATGATCCTTTCGCATCGTTGGACTTCAGAAACATTCGGTGGAATAGTGATCAGTTGCTTCAGGTAGTTGTGAGTAAAAAGCATCTTTGATGGGTACGATATGTTATGATGGGATGTTGCTTTCAATTACCACGACTAAAAAAAGAGTTTTTTGTACATGAAACAAGATTTTAATTTGATTAATATTTCTTTGCAAATCTATAGTTGAAAGTTCCTCTTTCTTCCTTGCTATTTTTGCACCCTTGAATACAACATTCAAGCACTTCCAATTTTTCGTTTTTACTTTCACCAATACCGCTACCAGCCAGTTGTCTCGATATCAGCTACTCGAAACCTGGCTGGTTGCTCCCTCTGCATCCCTCCAACCCAATGCCAGACTCCATCAGTAGTGGCAAAAAAAGTGCAATTGCATCGTGTGCAGATTTGGTTCCCTCTCGGCGACGTACCTTCACTTTTTCTGCCCTGGAACACATTTCGCACGACTCACATTCCACAGACCCCAGCGGGAAGCGTCTTTTGTCAGCTGGTGTGTGTTTTTTTTTTGGTTTCAAGGAAAGAAAACGTAGTCTTTCTGCAGTGAAGCTGGCCAAAGTAATAGCACTTTCTTTCTGCAACAGCACTCGCTTCACCTGAAGCCTGATCTAGAAAATCTAAACCCATACCACCCGCAGGCGAGTTTTGGGCCTGCCGTTCCAGCTGCATACAAATTCACCTTTTGTATCATGCCGCTCCAAATACGATCCCAACCTGCACCGCAACTCATTGCACAACTTTTGCCGGAATTAAACGATCGGTTACTTAACCGATACACCGACCGACCCAGGTTGTTCCAGGTGATGCGAGTCAGGATTTTGCAGCGCAAAACTTCAAAACTGTCTTTGCGTGAGCTTTGGTGGCCGAGCAGGTAATTTTTGTTACCTTCCTTTCACTATTGTTTCAGTTTTAACATGTACCGTAGGTTTCTGCACACTGCACTTCCAACGACGCGATAGTCCGTTACGGGGTAAGCTTTGTAATGCAAAACGATGACGTAGTTTATGGTAATATGGTGTACAGGTAAATGCTGGGCAGGATCTTAGTTACCAGGCTATCGTGGAATGCTTTTAAAAGTGACTCTGATCTCCCTTTTTTGTGACCAGCTAGAAGTCATGGTTTATGGAGGTATTATCTAAGTCGACATCTATTTAACGACGCATATAAAGATCCTTATGATCTTCGAATGCGTTGTTTCATGTGAAGCACAAAGTGTTGTTCGCGTAACACGTTGTCTTTTCAAACTGTTTGTCATGGTTTAATTGCATTTTCAGACATATCTGATTATAATTGTCTCTACGGTCTAGTTCTGGATTAAAGACGTCGAGTTATATTAATGAACATTGCAAATATCTGAGATAACATCAGAGTTTTTTTCTTGGAACTTAATCTTAGCCCATTTAACTGAAAACAAATAGAAACAGTTATATTTCGAATATGAATTCAAATCAGAAAACACATATGAATTAGAAGGAACTAAACCATAAGATGTAGATAAAACTACTTGACTAATTTGGACTGCATGAAATGAACTGCTCGAACTATACGAATGAACTTTGTAATGAATTATGTAGTGAATAGTTCATACTATGGGACAAACGAATACACAGTTGCAAACAGACCGGCGATTCAGGTGCACTCTTCTCATTCTCATCAAATTTATACTAAGCTAATATCACAATCCAGCACTTCAGTGAATATCTTTCACACGGGCCCAACAATCAAACGCACAGTGGCCGATCAGAAGGAAAGAGCGGCACTTGTTTTGCATGCGCATCATCCAATACCACCCCTATCAATAAAAAAAGCATATCCAATCAACTATTGTAAGATTGGAATATGAATAAAGTTGTCTTTTTAGTCGCCCGGGGGCATGACAAGTGAGTTGACGGAATGGACTTGCAACAAGCTAAACCTGGTGTTCAATTCTTTCAAGTGGATTGCGTGTCTCCCTACCCAATATAAGGCCTCAAACCTCCGTCGTGCCTGTAAGGGATATTCCTTCCGAATATTTAAAGTCACCTGGCCGACATGCTCCGCCGATGAGCATCGAGAGGCCTCCTACCAAATGTAAGGCCTCGATGTTTCCTCATTTCTTTAAGGAAGTTTTCTATCTTAGAACCTTCATACTAGCTGCACCGTCAAAGATGAGAAAGATATTTGTTCGCTCAACCAGCACCTTATTGTTCCGTTCTCGCCGCGTTAAAAGTCCGATTTCATCGCCTTTGTAACAAGACCGTCTCAAATACAAATGCTCTTGTATATACTCGTAGTAAGTTGGTCTGACCACCTTGGTCTGACACAACTCTCAGATCCTTGCGTTCTGTCATAACTCGGGGTCTTCGCAATCTTCAGCGCACTAGCTCAGGTTATCATCGCCAGATTTTTAAGTATGCTGCGGCAGCCTACCACATTTACAATCGGGCCAGATATTCTCTTTACATGAGCCGGCTCCAAATCAATTTCCACTCCCATCCCAAATCGTTTTGGTTTTGTGGTATGTTACAAACTCCACAAAAACTCCCTCATTTCCTACCGTTATGACCCTTGGATCTTCAACTGCTGACAATGCCGCCGACATCTGTTCCCTCTTTGCAGAGCATTTCGCCAGCAATTTTTTTCGGCCTCTGGTCGATTTGTCCTCTACCTCATCATCTAACGATGCTCATGCTCCGGTTGATCTACCGAGTTATTTTTCCAGCATCATCGATGATGTATCCGTCCTCAATGCCCTAAATTCGCTTAAAATGTTTTATAGGCCTTCCTACATCTGTACTAAAAAAGTGCAGTATAATATTTGTTCCTCTTCTTAGAAAACTATTCCTCTTGTCTTTGTGTAAGTCCGCTTTTCCTTCCTTGTGGAAACTTGCTTGCCTTATTCTTATACATAAAATAGGCAATAAGTCGTCAGTCGGTAATTACCGAGGCATTTCCATACTATGTTCAATAGCCAAAGTGTTTGAACCAATTCTCCATTCCTATCTTCTATATGTTACTCGTTCTTCCATCATTCCTCAACAACATGGATTAATGTCCAAAAGATCAACTTCCGCTAACCTAATGTGTTTTACCTCTTACCTTTCGTCTCAACTAGATATGGTTTCTTAGGTTGATGTCGTTTACACCGATTTCAATTCTGCCTTTGATCGTATCCCCTACTCACTTCTCATTTCCAAATTATCCTGTCTTGGCATCCATACCTCCTTACTTGCCTGATTCCGTTCTTTCCTGTGTATTCGTAGCTATCGAGTCTCCTTTAAAGGTTCCTTTTCTTCTCCCTTTCCTTCAGGTGCAGGCGTACCTCAAGGAAGTGTTTTAAGTCCACTGTTATTTGTTCTGCATACCGTTTAGGTTTAGATTAGTTTAAGATTAGATATTAGACTACTTGTATAGCCAAGGGCAAACATATGAAATTTAGGAAAAGAAATGAAATGAAAAAGTTGCAATTCCCTACTTCATAACTTCTAGAGCACTGTGCAAGATAGCAGTAACACAGTGAGCATTAAAATCTTTGAGAAATGCTTTCATCAACTATAACTGCTGTTGGTGTTATTATGTATCTAAACTGCAGTCGCATTATTGACTTTTCCTAATATTAATGCGTCCCATCTGGACCGACCCCGTAGTGAGGACTGACTATCCAACTATGTAGTATCGGCAAGTCTAGTAATTGGTCAGATTGGTTCTCATTCCTATCTTAAAATGTCATACAATCAACATTCTCCGACAAGCTTCCCATGCCTTTAAACTTCATAAAAATGCAAGGAGTTGTTCGCATCTTCCACCCCCTCAAAACTCAATTCTATAATTTATCCACGATCATGAATGCTTAACCGTGCATACCACACCGTGAAGCATACAGTTTAACAGTGTAATTGCTGTACGATGCGCATCGAACCGTCCTTTAACTCCATTAGCACTATCAAAATTTTATTCCGTGTGACGTTACCGATGGCACGCGATGCTCATGGCCAGGGGGTGTCTAAGAGTAAGGGCAGCGACGGAATTAATGTGGTTAAAGTGTGGCGGATCTATGCTGAATTGATTCACGTGTGAAAAACGTTATTTAGCCAACCACTACGCCAGTCTACCAGTAGAGCCTGCAATCAATTTGTTGCCTTCGAAGCACACCTTCTCTCTGCCTTCGTCGAGATCAATCGAGCGGACGGCGTCTCGTTACTTCTCACAAATTACTTGCCAATCGTAAATTCATGTCCACAAGAAGCGTGTTCGGTACGGTATAGTCTTTTTTGTTTTCGTTTCTTTAAGCAACAAGCTTCTGCTTAGCGCAGTCTGCCACAACAATACACCATAAAGCACTGGTAGAGAGGAAGGAGAAATGGATGATCGTACGAACAATTCGACAAATGCGCAGCATTCAAGCTGGTCTAGCATAAATGGTTTCATCTTCTGCTGTGCTGCCGGCTGTTGACGGTGGCAAACATGTTGGCAAATTGTGTAAGTGGTAATTGTCAAAGCTTTCGGAGAGAACGTTTCAACGCGCCCACCTACTGCAGTGATGCTGCAGGTGGTAGCTAATTGATGAACTGCTGTGTGTGCTGTGATTGTTGGCGGTGTGCACTGGAAGCATTTCTTCCTTCCACCGCCGCGGTCTGGCAGGTGAACTTCGAAATGCTCGCGAAACGTGACGATAATTATTGGGAACCTTGAACTGACTGGTAAGCATTGTAGTCCAGCTGGCAGGCACCGCTACGTGAAGCGTGTTGATGGTTTTGCAAACGAAAAACACTACCACGTTGATCGACGTTTTGCAAGAGCCATAATTAAGTGTGGTTTAAAGCTGTGCATGTGTGCTTGCAGATTAAGACAAACGGTTGCAGAATTAAGGGCACAATTGTGTTCTTTGCTGGCTGACAAACCTCCCACACATTGGATGCAATCTAACGTAACACGTTTGATCGACAAGTCTAAAGGATAAGTGTGGGATCTGCAAGTGAGTCAAATATTTGTTATTAACACCTACATAATTCAATTGTATTTTTCCTGTTTTGAGAAGGAAACAGTGAAAAGCACGAATATAATAATTTTAAAATTTATTGAAAATGTTTTATAAATCTTACAGTTAAAATTTAATAATGCCAAAATGTTTCATGCGGCTTTGAGTATAATTATACTTTTATTTTTAAAGTTATTCACATTGTGAATTATTGTGAACATATTATGTTCACAATAATTCACAATTTCCAACAGTCTATAAGTTGATGTCGACCATACGTTGTCGTAGTTAAATTCTCAAAGGGTACTGACGAATCATCTCTTAAAGTATTGATATATTATTGGTACAATTTATTTGTTTTGACTCCTTATTCCTCTTCCTCTTGGCTCAACGACCTGATTTATCACGCTGGCCATCTAATGGATTATCAGACTAGTTGATACCACGTAGTTAGATATTTAATCCACTCTACTGTGTACTGTCGGTTATACCACAGGACCGTTCCTTTCATTTTGGTATATAAAAGAAGCGATTGCGGTCTTAAAGACCCAGAAGCTATATATTATTTCAATCAAAATATAATATCTTTTATAGTGCAGTATTTCAAATCGATAAAACAGCTGTACATATCATATGATTGCTGTGTACTCAACTAATGTCTTCTGTATTCCGTTCCATGTAACGACTGAATATTACGAATTATTTTTAATTTCATAAACCTTCTTTGTCTAGGTTAAATCTTTATTTTAAGCTAGAAATGAGTTTGCATGTTGAACCACAGGGCAGACATTAATCAATGAATGTTAAATTTAAATGTAAATCCCCTATGCCTTTAGAGCAGCATGAAAAACATTGGCAGAGAAAATTAACTCACATAAATGGTTCGCGATGTGATTAATAAACTGTTTCTATTACTCTTTTCAATCACATTCTTCACAGTTGTCAAACATGCACCCAATTCGCACCCAAACAACATTCGTGAGCTGATCTCTCATGTTCGCCAGCAACCAAAAAATCCCCCAATGCATTTCATCAACCACTGAACCATCTTCTCAATGCATAAAATGCGGATCGACCGTCACTCGCACTCAACGATTGCTCAACATTTTGGCGACTACCGAAGGCTTTTCGCTGCACGGTCAGCACGACCAGTGTTTCGTTTCGATTCATGCTGTGTGCAGCGTTACGCCACGCAGCTCGCAGGATCGCAGACGATCGTGGAATTCTCCTGCCGTGTTAAACACAGCTAGACAGGGAACAATCTGCACCGAAGAAAAAAAAGAACCCAAAAAGTTTAAAACGCGACAGACCGTGAGTGCTTGATGTGGTTGGCTGGCCTCCGTAGAATCTGCTTTTTTCCTCCCTCCATTCTATTGAAGTAGCAGCAGGCGCGCGAACCAATCCTATCTGACCCCATCTTCCACAGATGACCACCGTGTATGACGGGGCACCGTCGTCTCCACCTCGATGCTACAGTCAAACGGCAAACGCGAGGCAATTAATCACCCGGAATGAATTAATTGAAATTCAAAAATCTCCCGCAAAACATGAAACCGGTGGCGCTGGCGGATGTTTACCGTGGAGAAAAATATGCTGTGTTTTTTTGTGTGTGCCTACTTTTCACGCCAACTACCGGCTGAGCGGCTGATCAGGTTTCCGTGAAAAGGTCTCGAATGTACCATGAACCCGGCTAGAGGATGGTTTCGGCGGCATCGGCTAGTAGTGGGCGCGTGCGATTCTTTAAGCGATATGTTACTCGATGACGAAACGTACGGATTCTTCTCGGATCAACAACCACATTCTTTTGGTCGGATGCGATGATGGAAATAAGAGCTGTGGCATCAAACCGTTTTGCTGCAGAACAATGGTGTGTTATGCTAATGGCAAACCAGCAGACCTGTTTGCAGACGAACGGAGACGGTAGCGATCTCGAAAGGGGCTAATAATAGAATACCCGTGTGGGCGTATCCCAAAGAGTTCATAAAAGAATAACGTGCCATACGATTTTGCTTCCTTATTTGTTCGACGAAGAATGTTCTGGTACCCAGAGTAGTGGCACAAAAAATTCGCAGTTATTGTTAAGATTATATCTCTGATCTGTAAACTTTGATAAAAGGACAATGTGACACAGTTTCTGGCAACATTTTACAGTTAGTTTCCACTTGTAAGTGAAGTTCATTGTACTATAATTGTTGTATTCACCGTCAAAAATAATAAATCGCGGTTCTTGCTTAATGAATCTTGAACAAATGAAAATATTGGCTTATTCATATTGCAATTTCTGAATGATACAAACTTACTAGATCATAAGAATTTCGAATTCTTCCTACTCCCTACGATCGCACTCAAGGTTATCCCCCATTATGGTTATACTATACAATCTCATATCTCAAGATTTCCTTTCTCTTTCATTGCATTTCACACCGAAGGTCTAACCAGTTGACAGAGAAAGCAGCCATGCAGAGATAGCAAGACAATCGTCACAATAATCATCCCAAACAGCATCGCTTTCGAACCAAGAAAAAAAACCGGTTCATCACTCTCACCTGAGCACGCTTGCATCCCTCGGTAGGTCGCGACCAGCCATACCCCCATACATCTCCATAAGATAGCGCTCCCCCAAGGGGTACTCCACATTCAACCCCGTAACGGGTATTTAGGTCACCTACCGCGTGCGTTCGGTATGTGCGTATTTTGTGTTTTATATAAAATCGATTACGTCAAGACGGGTTCGTCGCTTATACGGTGACTGCTCAAGTCTTTCGTTTCAATGCACAGTACGCCGTACAGTTTCTGATCTGAAACTGTTTGATGTGTGCTTGTGTTTAATCAAATCAAGCCACTGGTAGAAATAGTAACTCAAAACGCATGTTAAACAATATGTTCCCACTTTACACTCTTTACCCTATCGTTCACCACCAGCAACCGGTTTCTCACTTTTCCCTAACCGTATTGCGCCATCGCCCTGTGATAGTGTAGCACGGCTGGAACAGCTGGAACTCTCGCGGGCCACTTCATTGACGCCACAGGCCACTGGATGCACTACCTTTCTTAATCGAACCCATAGAATGCGTCCATACGTGTGAGAGATAGCTGGCGAAGGTGATGGTACGATTAAAGGTATGATGATGATGAAAGGTGTGATTGCATATGCAGAGCGCTATGCTATGTTTAGATAACGGTGCGATCTGGACCGTGGCCACATGGATCGGGATCGACTGAGGCAATCATGCGTACTGTGAATTCTTTTGTCCAAACCGGTAGGGAAATGGTGTTGCAATGCGCTGCAAAATGGAAACATTCCATGGGTTGATCAGACGAATGCAATGGTTGGTTGCATTAAGTAACATTTAGCACTGGCATACTGGTAAACATTGGCACATATTGATTTAATTCCAGCCAGACCGATAAAGAGATACCATGAAATTAGTACCTGTTTGTACTAATTTTAGATGATATTGATCATTCTTAAAAAAACAATTTTTTAAACCGCATTGCGAAATGTTGAACGCCCAAATCTCCTCCAAACAACCTGATTTCCATATCAGCATAATTTTTGCACGCTCAACGATTTTTTCATTCTAATATTGGAATTGGATGCTTTATAACGGAGTTTATTTTTTGACATTGACATTTGAATCCACTCGGACTCGCTATTATTTCCAACTACGTCACTGAAAAAAACGCTTGTGAAATAGTGAATTGAAATTTATTTCACGTTTCAATTTCTAGTAGAACTACTAAAATGACTAATCAAATAGCAAAAAGGAACTTATTCTTTTCTCTCAATAGACAAATTGAGTTGTCACTTCATCCTTATCGTTCTACTCAACCACCAGAGTACGGAATTCAACGCAAATGTGATTTAAATTAACTTAATCATCGATTTGCAGCAATTAAACTGTCGCGCGCAGTGATAATGTGCGTTTGAAGCGTGCCTGTGCCAGTGTCTAACGACCTGCCTGCACGGTTGCCGACGGAAATGGGCCAATAAAATTTGCATACCGCAAAACATCCCGCACACTTATCCCCGGCCTACGCCATTCGAAAATCGAGTGAAAAATGGATGATTTTTGCGATCCGTTTTCATTAGCTCTTTCTTTACGCGGGGAACTTTCAACTTTGACTGGAACGAATCATCCATCTGACCTCCTGATTGATGATGGGGTTATTATGAAATATATTGCTGCAAATGTGTGTAAAAGGAGGAGCATCAGCAGAAACAGCAAAAACACACGAGAAGGTCAAACATAGAGTGAGAGTGTTTTGGTACTCGATGGTGATGATGTGAATATTCCTGATGATGGAATTATATCGTAGTACCGTTTCCTTTCGTTCCAATTATCACCGTTGTCGTCGTTTTTCTGCATCGTCGTACGAATTCGTCCCCTGTGCCGTCCATCAATGTCTCCGTAGGAACGATTATATAAACCGAGGCGAACAGAAGAGCGAGAAATAAAATATGCCGCACCAGACGGGATGCATAACGGGTGCGCGAGAAATCGCACCAACCGACCACCTTGCCATATGATTGGGGTCATCGAAGGCTTATGCTGGCGTGATATTTTTGTCGTTTGATTTCTGTTGTTGTTGTTGTTAATGTTGTATGGGGTCAGGTTGGGTTGAGACTTTCGCGAAGAAAGTATTTTATTTTGACTGTTGTTTCATGGTTAATGGGACAGCGATCGAGAGGAAGCATTGAAATTAAACACAAGAATGTAGGAAAAACGCTTAAGAATAAGGACATGTTACTTCAGTTTCTTTTACTTTTAACGTACATTTTCTACATCAAATAAAGTTAAATACTTTGTACAAAACACTACGAAACAATCGTTTGTTTAATCTATCTACAAATATACAGTTTCATTAGCGAGTTACTACGGACAAAACCGAATCGAAAAGAAGACCAACCCAGCTGGATCTACCGAAGGAGGACAAACATTATGCAACGCATTTGGAGGGGTGGAGGAGAAAGGAGAGGGTGGATTCGTGCTAGTCACACCGGGGAAGCACTAAATGCGCACCGTATGCAAACCACTAAGGTACTAAGCTAAGCCAGGAGGCTTGAGTTTGAGTCAACGCGTGTCGTATTCTGTGCAAGCCTCGATGTAAATAAGACTTTGGATCCCTAAACTAGGTAGGTAGGGGGGGGGGGGGGGAGGGGCCGGCAAAGTAGTTGGAATGGGGGGGTGGAATACAAAACCGAGCACTCACCTTTCTCTTTGAAGTTAAAGTTGCCCGGTTTTTGCGTTGTCGCCATCGACACGCACAGCAACAGAACCACTAAACGTACCATGCTTTTGATTAAATGTGTTTGTGTTGCAATTTGCACTCTTTTTCACGACACACAACTACGAACTGTACTAAACTTTGAATGTGCCAGTAGAATGAAACACTTTGCGGTCAGAAGCTAGAAAACTCCTTTGTTTAGGCCTACACAGGGGAATAATACAAGCAAAACCAAAATGCACTTTAGTCCAGCATTTTCTGGTGAAAAAAAGTTAAACGAAAATAGCTTAAACACGTTAAAATTCTTAAATGTTAAATGGACGCGTTATAACTCGTTTATAGCACTGCCAAAAATTCAATTGGAAGGATTGGAAGTAGCTGAATGTTTCTTTCACACGTTAATGTCACACGGGTGCGTAACGGAAAACCCCAACATTAAACTAGATCAAGCTGACAACTTTCGATTTCTGATTCATTCGCGGGAGGGACGATTTTGATCGTGACCTAGAGCATTTAGCGATTTAATTTAAATTATGAATGCAACTATATGAAACTAATACTAATTAAACAAAATTAATCAAAACACTAGTACCGAATTCTCTACATCACTTAACACCTGTCAAGTGCATGGAAAGACACTCGAAGGTTTTATATTCACCCCTTAAAGCCCTAACCTAAATTTGAAGCTGCATGTCCTTGTGCTTGACGCGACACGTGAACCGGAAACAACGGAATTTCAATTTTCTTAAAATCACCCCGGATAACGAACGGATCTCGCACACTCCACTCACAACAGCCTCTCGATGGTGCTAGCGAGCAACTACTACCGAAGCACAAACGATCGCTACCCGCCGGAGATCGATCTGTCGAACGTTCGAGCGCCCAGAAACAATCCCGCACCACTACCACACAGATCACACGCGACAGAGAGCACGAACGGTGGAGAGGATCGGTTTTTGTGTTGTGTGTGGTGTGCACCGGTTTTTCGGTGAAGTAACCCCCAAGACTGACACCACCCACCACCCCAACCCGTTCGAGAGTGCTTGTGCGGTCGGATGCTGCGGTTTGCATCTTGCGAGCTTTTTCAGACTTCTGTCAAACCGGGCGCAACGTTGCACAACGACACACATGCACACACCGGTATCACGTCGCGTCACCACAGAGCCCAACGTTGCACCGACGACGACGGTCAGGATCTTAGCACACACATGTGTACACACACGAACCTCCTCTAAAATGGGCTCCAATAAGCCTCATGCGATGCTGCACTGAAGAAGGTCGAATCAAGACTGCTGGATAGCGACCGGTGATTTGAATCACTTTCGATTTTTCAAACACACAGACACATGGGTTGATCGTACATATGCGCGTGTGAGATAAATGAAGCTTGTTGGGAGGCTGCTTGCAGTGATCGAGCGCACGTTGAACGCGAAAGACGGCATGAAGGAGACACCGTCTTTCGTGCGCACACCTCGCTCGTTACGCTTCACGTGCAGCAGTAGTTCTCCAACATGGGCATGGGGAGGCTTGTTTTACCAGTTTTATTTTTATAAGATTGAAGCTGCCGTTGTCTCTCAACAGCAGGCACATACTTTTTCTTTCAGCCGTAGTGGCACTTGGAAGCTTAGTTCGGTGTGAATGTGAATGAAATTCAAATGGGCGCGTACACACACACTCTTGAACATTTGGTAGCGGGAAACGGGATGCTTAAGAAATTAGCTGTGCCAGTGTTCCGGTATAGAGAGACGCCCACGTGTGTGACTCGCGATCAGGTGGCAGGCGTATGAAATCAATTTCTTTGGATGCAATGTGAGCTCCCTTTGTTGACTCTTTAAGGTCTTGAAAATTTTCAAAACATTGGATTGATGAATACCTTAAACCATTGTACTTTTTTATAATAATTTAATAAATTATTATTAATATATATCTTAGACAGCGGGGGATATTCTTATACACAGAGTAAGCCCGGAGCTTAAACACCAAACGAATTGATTATTGTACACGGAGGTGAATTTTTAGGCGGAGAAGGCGCTTTCTTGGCACCCCATGGACGATCTGGTATAAAAGGCCTGTTATTGAGAGACCAGTATAAGTAGAGCATGTCACCAGCACTTGCTTAGCCTATCTCTACCAACAAAATTTATCAGGATGCATAGCACCACTAGACATTTAGTAAACCGACAGCCCGAAAATACTGTACATCGTTTAACCCTGTCGAAAACACTACGCTCAGGATACATACAAAATTATATTTAAACTATCACATTAATGTTCACAATAAGATGCGCAGGATTTCATGAGGAGGTTCAAAATAAAATAAGTTCTTACGACAGTACATGTATAAAAGCCTATTTGCGGCGTTTATCCGCATGTACAGGACTGACATTGAACAAGGAAGTGATTAACCGAGTTCTCCAGGTATTAAAAGTTCAGGTTAGAAAAAGAAGAATAAAAATAAGCAATTCCAAAATGTTGCTCTTGGAAACAAAACCGAATGTAAGCATCCGCGATTGGTGGATCGATCAAACGAAGCAATAAGCGATTCCGCACTCTTGTTACGGCGTCAGATCTACTTATATCAGACGAATAGGCTTTTTCCTAGTTCTTCCAGGACTAATTCTTCCCAGTGGATCTGCGTAGCTGCTGACAACGCGTTAAGACGGCGAGCGTCATCAGTTTCGCTACGGTCGGAGAGCCTTTAACCTTTTTCCTGAACTAGCCAGATATTTTTAACCGCAGGTCTAAGTTTAACTGTCGATGATTCTTCCTAATTATTCCGACGGAGTGGGGAAGCACTACTAGAGTGCAGAACTCTACGGATGCCGGTCAAAGGCAGGTAAAAAGGAAACGTCTTCCGAATCTGAAATCCTCCCAAAAGAGTACACACAATTTCAAAAATTTATGGACATTCGTTGTTGTCAATGACTCGAAAGATCTCACCATGCATTGTAGACTTTCTCAACTTGATTCTACCATCAACTGTACCATAAGTGTTTCAAATCCAGGACGAACCACAGGACCAAAGCGCTGGTCTTCACTCGGCATTCGAACCGTTCCCTCGTAATGAAGACTGACTGTCCTGCTATGTAGTTATCAGCTAGTGTCGTAAGCCATTCGATGGCTGGCATGGCTTAGAAGGTCGTTAGGCCAAGAAGACGAGATCCTATCCCATAAAAACGATCTACAAGTTAAATACTACAAACATTAGGAAGAAATAAGTTAAAAATGACTCAGCGAAATACAACTTTATGTTTTAAATATTCATTTTGTATACTCAAAAAGCATGCTCAATATTCGTTGGTTGCGATGAATTATTTCATTTAAATATTAACACATATTTTAACGCTATGCACTGTACGTATGCTTTGCGGCTATTTTTGCCGGTTGTCAAATTCACCCCTTTCAGCCCTTCAAACGAACCGCTCAACTCTGGTGTATAAATTTTGCCCCTCATCAGTCATGCGGATTATTCGGGTAATAACACAGTGCGTTTGTTGTGATAAAAAAAAGTCTGGAAAGAACGATACCGTGCGACGCTCGACTAGCTTCACGTATTGCACTAATTTGCTTACTTTTAAATTAAAACTTGGACCATTGCACGTGTACATCTAACCAACGCCAAATAGCACTGTAGGGAAGATCGAATCCGCTGAAGTTTGACGATCTGGAAACAGTGAGACTCGCAAGTACTTCGTAAGAATGTCCTCGTTCACCGAAACGGGGTTGGTGAAGAAACTGTTCGATCTCAACCAAAGCCAGCAAAGCATACAAACCCTCTCGTTGTGGCTGATTCATCACCGAAAGCATCACTCAATAATCGTTAAAACATGGTTGAAAGAGCTCCAGCGAGGTAAGTAACGCATTGTGGATGTTCCCATCTTAGCTGTGTCCCGTTCACAACGGGACACTAGTGAAACCATTCTATCTTACAGCACCTTCAGCGAAGAAGCTTACCTTCATGTACCTGGCGAACGATGTGATACAGAACAGCAAGAAGAAGGGACCCGAGTTTGGGCGCGAGTTTGAGCACGTGCTGGTGAAAGCGTTCAAAAACGTGGCACAATCGTCACCGGAACCGAAAACAAACAACAGCCTCAACAGGATTCTCGGCATCTGGGGCGACCGGGCCGTGTACGAGGAACCGAAGATTAAGGAATTTTCAACCGCACTGAACGGTACCGAAACCATCCCGCGGGTGGAAGTGAATGGGAGTGAGAAAAAGCGGAAAGGCGAAAGCAATACGAGTGAGGGTGAACCGGCGAAAAAGGCCCGGCCAGCTACAGCGGCGAGCACGGAAAAGAAAGCAGCAAAGAGTGAAGTGGTAGAGGTCAATGGCAAGGTGGAAACGCACATTACACTCAGTCCGCATCAGCCTGACGGAGATCCTCCGGAGCCGGAGGATTTGATTAAGGTGATACTAGAGCTGGAAAACTCCGCTTCGAGTGATGCGGTGGTGAGGGAAAGAATAGCTAGCCTTAAGCCGGAAGTGTCCGAGCTAGCTGCACTAGATAAGTTGGAAGACAAAGAGGCAGCTATAAAACTGGCCGCAGATGTAAGTTATGTGCTACAATAAGTATACCTGTGTGGTAATCCTCGATGTTTTCCCTTATTTTAGGTAAACGATGCCATAAAGATTCTAAACGATTACAACGCACGGCTGGCAGTGGAAATGGATGATCGTAAAAAACTGACAACGATGCTGAGGGATTTTTTGCGTGAGCAACAGGAGCTTCAGCAACAAGTGGAAAACCGGCTAGAGGTTCGTACCGTTGTTAAGAATTTCAAATTGTTGTAGTCGATCTGGAACCGTTTGGAAAGTATCTCACTTTGGAAACTGAGATTTCAGCGTTTTTTTCCGTTGTCCTTAGGGCATGGGCACGGATTTAAAAAACAAAAATTCAGATTATAATGAGTATTAGTGTGATTGTCTAGCTTTGGAATCGTTTTTTGAAGTTATACGGCTTGGCTGTTCTACAGGAATAAAAATAAAGCGCTTTTTGAGAACTTGATGCTGAAATGGGAAAAGAATCGCAAATTGGAACTTTTTGACAGTTCAACATCGATTTCAATTGTTTGAAATTTTCCACAGTCTTGGGCCTTTAGATTATTCTGTGTTTAATGATATTTTCTACTGTTTTTTCTTGTTTTTTAGGAATATCAGAATAAATTATCCAAAATTAAAGAAGTACAAAAGGAGGTTCGAAACCATATGAACAATCTACCCGACCTGACCTCCCTACCGGATGTGACCGGCGGTTTAGCACCGCTACCATCGGCCGGCGATCTGTTCAACGCACACCATCACTAGAACAGCGAGTATTCGATGATCGGACATTTTCACACGGTGACTAAGTACGAATGCTCTACCACTGTGAGCATTTGGACGGTGAAACACTTCCACATGATTGAGCATCTGTAGTCATACGCAAATACTCATACTCCCGTGTGCATCTCTGCACAATTTATGTTTTTGTGGATGAGGAACAGCATCTGCTTTCGAATTATCCAAATATCCCTAATAAGCAATTCTTAACCTCGTACCGATAATTATCCTTTCTCATATCGGAATGGACTCGGCGCAAAGTATCGAACATAAGAACAACAATCAAGAGACCAAATAATATGTAGCCGAATCCAAAGGTGTGGTCATGTTTGGGACAACCGTCGTAGGAGGAGGAAACAGTTTGCTTTGTAAGCGTTGTTGCAATTGTATCATTTGTGCAGGATATATGTTTGTCCGGGAAGTGAAAAAGCAAATATACGTCTGTTTTAGTCAAAAGTTTAATTTATGTATTTATTTTGTTATTTCAATATTACGACTAACTGGCTAACTAACTGGACTAACGATTTGAACGATATATTTAGTCGATTCTGAGATTGAATGCAGTAAAACCGTTTTCAAAATTTTTTTGTGCCACTTCATTTCACAACGATTATAGCGATTTATTGCGTTCCTCGCGCTTGCAGGATTTTCGAGTGTTGACAATCATATGAAAATATCGGAAATACATATATTTGTATGGAATGGGATAGCTAGATAAAAATGAAAATACGCATAAGAAATATACAAATAATAAATATTTACAATAGAATAGTTAATAATGTATACAAAGCAAACAATAAGTTGGCATAAAATCATCATAATTTAATTATTTGATTTTACCGCGCCGTCATGATGAAATGAAAAAAAAGATTTTATATTATCTCATTTTCATCCACTTTCTTTTTTGTTTTATTTGCTTGAAAACATATACTTCAAACAAACAATGAATTTGCGCATAAACAAACAAATTTTTAAACCACTAGCTCATGCGCTTCCAACGCATAACAACCTGTTGCTTAGATGCAACTCCATGCGTTTAATGGCGAATCTCAACCACGTGTTGCTTTTGTAAAACTTCCGACAGTTTCCAAGGACGGTCGTTGCTTAGCAACCGTAAACAACAAACAAACACCGCGCTGGTGCAAAATCGATTTATGTTTTCACTTTCAACCGTTTTGCTTGAACAGAGTGCTGTTTTAGTGTTGGTTCCTTTTTTGAAGCACATGAAAATGCAGTTAAAATTTATGAAAACTATCGTTGAAGCACAGGTAAAATTTAAAACTTAAAGTGTGATAGATGTACATAACTCGTATCCTACAGGACCACCTGTACCGTGTGGCTGGACTGTGCTGGTCAGCAAACAACCAGAAGCTAGCGGTAGCCACGGCTGACCGGGTCATTCTGCTGTTCGACGAAAATGGAGAACGGCGCGATAAATTTTCCACCAAAGCGGCTGATCCTAATGCGATGAAGAATTCGTACGTTATCCGGGGCATTACATTTAGTCCGGATTCGAGTCGGCTTGCGGTAGCGCAAAGCGACAGCATCGTGTACGTGTACAAGCTTGGTGAACAGTGGAACGAGAAGAAGGTGATTTGCAATAAATTCCCGCAAGGTTCGGCGGTTACCTGCATTTCCTGGCTTGTCGGTGGCTTAATTGTGGCCGGACTAGAGGATGGCAAGGTTCGTTCGTTGTACTGCAAAAATAACAAATCGAAGACGCTGTACGGTACGGACAGTATGGTGGTAGCGCTGGCACAAAACACCAAGGGTACCGGTGTCCTATCCGGTCACGAGGATGGATCAGTTGTGCGGTTCCTTTTGGTGGAAGAACCCGGTGAACCAACTGGGCGCTTGCTACAGCATCCAGTTGCTCCGGTAGCACTAGCCTGGCCACAAGGTGGTATCGTTGTGGCGGGATGCGATAAGAAGATCTGCTTCTACGATCTTCAGGGTCGTGCTATGCGAAATTTCGATTATGGACGGGATGAAGTGGAGCGGGAGTTTACCGTAGCCGCAGCTAGCCCGAATGGCCAAGCAGTCGCGGTGGGAAGTTTCGATCGTCTACGCATCTTTAGTTGGAGTCCGCGACAAAATGCTTGGACAGAGTCCCTATGCAAGACAATTCCTAATTTGTACAGCGTAACGGCGGTTTGCTGGAGGAAGGATGGATCACGACTCGCTGTTGGATCGTTGTGTGGAGCTGTACTGGCATACGAATCAGTTTTAAGACGCACCATCTGGCAGGACAAGTTTGAGCTCACGTTTGTGGCTCCGAGCCAGGTGTTGTTACGATCGTTGCACGAACCGATCACAACGATGTTGGTTGAGTCTCAGCTAGGACTCGAAATTGATGACATCAGGATCATGGGCAAGGACAGCTATCTGGTAGGAAGAACTGAAGACTCACTGATCCTGTGTGATCTTACGCGCTCCTTAACGAGTGAAATTCCTTGGATAGCGACAGGACGTCACGAACGATTTTACTTCGAAAACCCAACCGTCGCACTGATCTTCAACGCAGGTGAACTGTCGCTGGTCGAGTACGGTGAACACTACATCCTAGGCTCGGTACGGACGGAGTTTGTAAACCCACACGTAATCTCGGTACGCTTGAACGAACGAGGCAACACGCGGAACAACAAAAAGTTGGCCTACCTGCTCGACATGAAGACGGTGTGTGTGGTGGATCTGATGCTCCAATCGACGATCGCACAGATTTCACACGATTCCAAGATCGATTGGTTGGAGTTAAGCGAAACGGGGCACAAGCTGCTTTTTCGCGATCGTAAGATGCGTCTCGTGCTAGTTGACGTAGGTACTGGGCAGAAGCAAACCCTGCTCGCCAAGGTCGCTTTCGTACAGTGGGTTCCTTCGAGTGATGTGGCCGTTGCACAAAGCGACACCAATCTGGCAGTGTGGTACAACATTGATCTGCCCGAGCACGTAACAATGATGCCGGTACGAGGAGACGTGGTGGATGTGCTGCGAGAGGATGGTCGTACGGAGATCATCACACGTGAGGCCGCTTCGGAGCATGTGTACCCACTGGACGAGGGTTTGGTTGAGTTTGGAACAGCTGTGAATGATAGTGACTTTGGACGTGCTATATTTTACCTCGAGTCTCTTGGTGATCGTCCGGCGGCTAAAGCTATGTGGCATAATTTGGCTAATATTGCACTGGCACAGCAAAATTTGCGTGTAGCTCAGCGCTGCTTTGCTGCGCTGGGGAATGCCTCGAAAACGTTCTACATCGGTGAGATGATTAAGATTGCTGAACGGTACGAGGAGACGACTGGACCCGGTATGACCTGCCCCGAGGTTCGTGCTATGATGGCTCTTCTTGGTGGGGATTTGAGGTGCGATTTGGAGCAAGATTCATAATCATAATGACGAGTTTTCTAAATAATTTTATCTTTTTAATGCCACTAGAACTGCGGAACGTATCTACATCGAGCAAGGTGACATTGAAGCCGCCCTAGCCATGTACACCAAACTGCGCCGTTGGGACGATGCAATCAAACTGGCAGAACGTCGCGGATATCATGGGCTTGTTGAGCTAAAGGAAGCACAAATGGAGTTTCTGCTGTCTACCAGCCAGGAGGAGAAAGCTGGTGAAGTGTTGGAGGAACGCGGCGAGAAAGATAAAGCCATGACACTGTACATGAAGGCAAACAAACCGGTCAAAGCGGCTAAGCTGGCACTGAAAACACCTCATCTGCTTTCAAATGAGAATCTTGTCACAAGAGTCTCGGCATCGTTGATTAAAGCGGGTAAAATAAAATTAGTGATATATAAATTAAAAGGGCTCAATAACATGGACTTCTTTCCTTCCGTAGAACTTTTCGAACTAGCAGCAGAACTTGCGAACCGTACCGGTCAACAGCAAACCGCAATTACCCTGTACCGAAAGGGTGGTGCCTACGCCAGAGCAATCGAACTTGCCCGTTACGTTACGCCGGATGATGTCACAAGTCTGGAGGAAGAGTGGGGTGATTGGTTGGTAGGAAAACGACAGCTGGATGCCTCTATCAGCCACTACATCGAGGCTGGCTGCACCGTTAAAGCACTAGAAGCGGCGGTTGGAGCTAAACAGTGGCGAAAAGCGGTACAAATCGCGAAAGTCGTCGATGATCCGGAAGAAATTCAAAAGTATGCAGTCGAACTAGCTGAACACCTGTGTCAGATAGGTGACGTAAAAACGGCCGAAGAATTGTTGGTAAGGGCCGAACTGTATCGAGAAGCGGTACAGCTACTAAACAAGCATGGACAATGGGAGAAAGCGTTCGACATTGCGGACCGATACCTGCCCGGTGCCGACGTACGGGAGATGTTTGTGGAGCTGGCGAAAGGACTCGAGCAGGAGGGAAAATATAGGGATGCGGAACGTGTCCTGCTTACGGTTAATGAGCCGGACTTGGCCATTAACATGTACAAAGAACTAGAGCTGTATGACTCAATGATTCGTCTTGTGGAGCGCTATCACAAGAGCCTCCTGGAGCAGACACACCTCAACCTGGGCCGTCAGCTAGAATCGAAAGGTCGACTTAAGAATGCTGAGGTCCACTTTCTGGCGGCCGGTGACTGGAAGGCGGCTGTCCACATGTACTGTACAGCGGGCAAGTGGGAGGAAGCACACCGTGTCGCTAAACAAAAAGGTGGTCAACCAGCATCGGAGCAGGTTGCGTTTATGTGGGCCAAGTCACTGCCGATCGAAGGAGCCGCCCGGTTGCTCACGAAGATGAGTCTGCTGGATAGCTGCATAGCTTACGCTTGTGAGGCGGGTCAGTTCGATTTCGCGCTCGAGCTGTGCAAGGTGAGTGGTCGTTCGGCTGATGATGTGCATTTGAAAATTGCCATGGCACTGGAGGATGATGGCAAATTTACCGAGGCGGAAGCTGAATTTTTGCTGGCAAATAAACCCCGGGAAGCAATTATGATGCATACACACGGTGGTGATTGGAAGTCGGCAATTCGTGTGGCTGAAAAATATCTCCCAGAAGCGGTACATGAGGTACTGCTGAGTCAGGCAAACAGTGCACTCGAAAGTCGCAACTATCCCGAGTACGAGGCACTCATGATTCGTGCCGATCGTCCTGATTTAATTCTGGAACACTACAAAGAATACAACATGGTGGCGGATGCGTTGCGTATCGCTAAGGAATACGTACCGGGAGCGGTGGCAGAGTTGCAAAAGCTGTACGCACGCATGAACCGAGGCACCGGAGAGTCGAACGACTCGCGCTACCTGCTACAGAAAGCCTCGGAGCACGCTAGGAACGAAGAGTTCCGTCGTGCGACAGAGTGTTTGTTGCAGATAAACGAAGGAAATGCCGATGAGCCTACGGTGGCTCGAGCATTGCTACGTGCTGCTGAGATATGCAACCAGTTCCTCGAGGGAACGGAAGCAATGGAAATAGCTCGCGAGCTTGGACCACGCTTGATCGAGATCAATCAAATAGGTCCCGCGGCACAGCTGTATTTAGCTGCTGAGTTACCACAGGAAGCGGTCGATGTCTTTATACGTACCGACAACTGGGCAAAGGCACGACGCCTTGCAAAAGAAATCGATCCACAGTTGGTGGTGTATGTGGAAGCGCAACAGAAGGCACGCCTCCGCAATCAGGGCAACGTGGAGCAGCTGGCCGATATCGATATGGTTGGTGCGCTTGATCTGCTCGCCGAACAGGGCCAGTGGATGCGATGCATTGAGAAGGCCAAACAGCACAGTGTACCGGTGTTGCAGAAGTACATGGCACAGTACGCGGCACAACTCATCCGTGACGGGGACTGTGTGGCAGCTCTCAACCTTTATCTCGAGCATGGCGTTCCACCGGTTAGCGCCAACTTTAACATCTACAATCGTATCGCACTGGAGTGTTTCGCACTGCGCGAACCTGATGCCGTCGCCGTCTGGAAGAATGTGCGTACGTTTCTGCTCAATCTAGTGCAAGCACTGCGTGGATCGGATCAGGGCGAGGCGGAAATTATAGATCGCTTCGAGCAGCTGCTAGTGATTGCCCACTACTATGCAACAAGAGCTGCCTGCCGTCAGGCACCGGCACTGCAATCGATTGCGGTGAAGATATCCGTTGCACTGTTGCGCTACACGGATATAATTCCATGCGACAAGGGATACTACGAAGCAGGCATGGACCTGCGAGGATTGGGCCGCGAATCCGAAGCGTTTGTAATTCTCAACCACTATCTGGATGTGTGCGAAGCGATTGAGGAAGGTTCGGGCAATTTGGTGGATCATTCGGATCTGTCGTCGACTGACTTTCCCAGCTCGGTACCGATTCCTGCAGAACTACACCTGAAGAACGAGCTACAGCTGCACGAAGAGATCCGTGAATGGGTGCTCGCAGTTAGTATGGATCAGAAGGTTGATCAAGCACTTCCGACCGATGATCGTAATCTGTACGAAGCTAGTCTGGGGTTGTCCGATCAACCGTGTCTGGTGAGCGGATATCCAGTGATGGGACGTCAGCCGGTTGTCTTTCAGCGTACGCATCGGCTCGCTAATCGGGATGCTTGGAGCAAACTGACGGTTGCCGCACGGATGGCACCACAGACGGACATTCCTGGTGTGATTGATTTCATTGAAAAGTGGTGTGGACCTGCCAATTTTTTGTCGGGTTAGGCATAAAACAGATTTTATATGAACAAGTATGCTCTTTGGGATGTTTTGTGGACGCATGGTCTGCAAATGTCTTAAGAACATTTGTTGCTGATACGATCGTGTGTTTCAAGCTGGAAAACAACACTTTAAGACTAGATTTTAGGCCGTGCGAGGTTCAGTCCGGCGTCAGCAATGCCTAAAAGAATGCAAAAAAAAAATATTTTGGATCCCTTTTCTTCGCCAGAAGGGGAGAAAAAGACAGGTTTGTATCTTGCTGATCCCAGCCAGATGAGCATGTCATTGGTCCACATATTCTTAAACTTATACACATGATGTTTCTACCAGTAATAAATTGTCTAGACGGAGAAATACATACATTTATACTCACAACGTGTGGTTTGAGACTCACATAATCATGTAGTTTTGTTTGCTTCTAAATAAAATATGCAAAACCCTTACCAAAGTTCGTGTTTGTTTTTGTTACTTTAAAAATAATTCTAAAAATAATTCATTTAACATTTCTCATCATCAACACAGGGTTAAAGCGGTTGCTTCACCCTACCCAGCTGCGAGCTATCTCTTCTTTAATATTTCCTTATCGCTCTTGCGGCTAACAGCATCCACCGAATGCCACTGTTTATTCCTTTGTGTTGTGTACCGAAGCTTTTGTTCTTCCTGCTTCCCCTGCCAACGAGTCGTCCCAAATCGTCGGCGAGCAGCAGGTGCGTCGGTTCCCAATGTCTTTCCTCTGCCAGCCCTACATTCCCATGTTCCCCCCAAATGCGTCACAAAACAAATACAAAACACAGTTCCGACAGTCCCAGATGGACCGGATCTCCCCTACACATACACAGGGTACGGCTGTTGATATCAACGGACGTTGCTGGCGGACGTTGAAAGCTGTTGGTGGCGGTGGTGGTGAAAGCGTAACGCTCAAAGCACACTATCCATCAGCGTGAGAGGCAGCTAGCAACAATATCAACAATGGAGGTTCTATTTGAAATAAGAGAAAAAGAAAGAAAAATACGAAGAATGGCAAAACATCGCCATGCGAAGCGAGTGCGATGTCCGGACAGGATGCGCGCATGGCACCTGTTGCGAGCGACGGAAACCTGTTAACGGATAAACTTTTCCTTTCGCTGATAAAGAGTTGAGCAGGTTGGACTCTCCGTGCTCTCGTGCGTCGGGGAGAAGAGATGATACATTACAACGGCGAGCTGAGAGATGACGTTATAGTACGTCTCAAACATCTAGAAGGATTCTGGATTATATTTGTTCGAAAGGAAAATAATAACAATGCCACAATCATATAGGACTGTTCAAAATTAAAATAGCTACCATAAAAAGTGGTTCAATTATTGATAATGAAGATACAGATCATGGGTACATTTCATCGCAAAATGTACAATAGCTCATCAGTAATTTTGTCAAATACGGACAACGCTCTAGGAATATTTAACTTCAACTTGCAATAATTAATTCATCCAGCTTAAATTGCACAATTTACGCAAGTGAAATACTTACAAATGAAACAAAAAAGGCGCGTTTTTTTGTGTATTTGGTTCAGCTTATACTGGTTACAAGTGGTTTATCAAAACAAAATACTAAACAACTTCTCACCACTCTGCCAGACCGCTGAGAACACAGGAGAGCGCCGGAGAGCATACATTTAGGCGCCACAACAGGGATGCTGTGCTCGCTCTTTCTGCTTCAACGCGTTATCAGGTTGCATGCTTACCATAGTACTACCACTACTACTCGCTCTGCTCTTGAGCAACACCTAAATCGAGCATCACCTGAAAAGTTACGCTGGAGCTAAAGTTATCAGTGTGCCAGTTCCCGTGTTCAGTTATCAATCTCCGACGGTCGCGAACGGTTCCGAAACGGTAAGAAATTCGCTGTTCATCCGTTTTCGTCAAAATAAGTGAATTTTTGCACATAAAGAGCCTGTTGTAATAGTGTTGGGTAAGAAAATTCAATGTATGGGGAGCACCTCTCGTTTGGATATAATCCAGTGGGAATGGTGTACGACTGTGAATAAGTGCAAATTTGTGTCCAGCAGCCCACCATCATCAACAAATCCCCGGGGGTGATTTATCGCTATTAATAGGTGTAATGCTTCGAGCTTTCTATCCTCTAATCACTCAACACGAAGCGTTATACAAATTGAAAAAGAATATATCATACAGCGAAAGCATAACAGTGGTTTTTCTCATAAGATTTGTGATGTGTGTGCATTTCAGTGATGGGTAGAAATTATCTTGTGATAATAAAAGCTTTAGTAAGAAGAATGTAGGTGCACTTTCAGTTCAGTTCAGTGTACATGGTCTAAGAAAAATAATTAAATAATATTTTATGTGAATTGGAATGTGTTTCTTGGTTTATTTGGTGATTCTTCGAATTTGAATAAAAATCTTACAGTGAAATAGAAAAGTTATCAAATAGCTTCGTGCTGCTTTTAGTTGCTGTAGTTGGTGATATTTAAAAAAGTTACAATAAAGTTGCATAAATTGTATTTCCAAAATTATGTTAAAAATGGTAGCAAAACGGCCAAGCAGTTCTTGTTGCATAAAAAACAAAACAAAAATTTTGCTAAATTGGGGCTAAAAGCAGCCTTGATGAAGGTTTCAAAAAAATTAAATTGTATGTGTGTTTTTTGTAACAAAAAATGCATCAAACTTCGAGGATTTCTGTAAAGTATGTGTGCTTGATGGATGCAACAGCAGCGATAAGGAATGTGAAATAAAGTGTTGGTTTAGAATGCTTAATATTTAAGAAGCATTGTATGAAAAGAGTGTGCTAAAGCCAGTACCAAAAGTATTGCAAATTAATTCGTAAAATTCGTAGCATACCGACATAGGTAAGATCAACTGGAGATAACTTCTTTTTTGTTTGTAAAACCTCACACTGTATTTAATTATAACGAACCTTACGAACGTTTACGGTCACACATCAAACGTGACTGTAAAACCACTCAAACCATAACCCATTTCCAACGCACCATTTCCGTGATACGATTTATTACGCTTCGTCACGATTTTCACTACTGCACCGGATCTACAATCTTGAACATTTACACCTTACTGTCCTTAAATTTAAATTTCACGTGAGCGACAAAGTATAAATAAATTTAAGACACTTCCATCATCCATCAGGAACGGTTTCCAGGGGTTTATAATGTCGCGCATATTGTACTGAAGTAATTTCTGTAGAAGCTCAAACACACACACATACACAGCCAAACACATTTAAGTTCAACGGAAAATGTTAACTTTGTTCAGGTGGGTGCAATTTTTAGCTGCCTCCGAAAAAAAAATGGGAAAACATTAACGACACGCGCTACACGCATACAGCCGTATGACTGGCGCAAGCGGAAAAGGCAGGAGAAAAACGAGTGAGACACTTGAGCGGGAGAGAGAAAGAGAGTGAAGGAAGATAAAGGGAAAAGTGGAAAGATGAAAAATCCGTTACAGACCAACCTACGGGCTCTTCATCAGCAGTCTGAGGAGTTTCTGGCTGGCACCGGGAGTATGGCAGTACAGCATCAGTGGAAATGACACCTGACGGTTCTGTGCCTGTTGGAGTACTGTGAAAGTGGGTTATGTTTTGTTTGGTTTTGTTTTTTTGCCTCCTCTGCGCTTAACTTTGCTCATCAGGTTGTTTTTTCTGTTACTTTCTTCTCAATTCCGGTCCCATTGGAGCATATTGTAATAACGCAAGCTATGGAGGAATGGTTTGTGTTCCTTTTTTTTTTTTTGGGAAGGTATGATTAAACAGGAAGTTTTGGTTTATGTTGTGCCATTCGTTCCACTGCCAAACAAGTTATATTTAAAGTAGATTCGGTAGAGATGAAATTAAAACATAATGCTAATATTTGTATACTTTTATTTGTATTTTATTTTACAATCACCTAATCATTCGAACAAATTTTTATTTTCCTGAAAAAAACTACTCAAAAGTATAGCATTTCGAAGGTTTTCATTTTAGGATAAATCAAGGCAAAAATTTTGCCGTACCATTCTCGTACTAACTCAATTACTGTTTATCTGCCAATTTGAGTTTATGACCTTTCGACGCCACTGAACGTGGCCTATAAAATAGGTGGATGGTTTTGGGTGTTTGGATCTCGCTTGCCTGTCCGCCTCTGAGGCGTAGAAACTGATCAAATCAATGCTGCTCGCACTCCCCCCGGGCAGAGTGCGAATGTGAAACCCTCCCCAGACGAAGACGATACCATCGGACTAATTGAACGGTCAACGGTAAGCCTCGTGTGCCTACTGCTTTACGACAATCGTCGTGTATAAACCATCCTATCCCTCTTGAGATTGTCATCGAGCCCATCCGGCCGGGGAAGGAGGCCGGCGATGCGTCCTACCAGTTTATCTTCGAGGGATGACCTTTTCTGCGATTCTGCGGTGACTTCCATTGCGATCGCCACCTTCCCTCTCGTCCCAAAGAAGAAGAGTCGTAAGGTAACGATTCTAACATTTGATTTTCGGTACGGAACGGTTGCTCATCTTCACAACAGCGCGAACAGGCACGTGGTTTTGCTTTTTTCGAGAACATTTTTGCCCTCGCAGCGCCATTTACTGTAAGGTGGATGCTTTAAAAAGAAAAAAAAAAACGCACGAGCAATTTGCTACTGGTGAGGGTAATTTATTTCCATTTTTATCACATTGCATTAAATTTTGTTTTGCTACAATCTTAGTCCTGGTGAAGACAGCGTTGCTTGATATGGCTGGGGAATAATTTCTATTCGTTTTGTTTGGCTATTAGCACATTAAAGTGAGACGTTGAATTATGTTTTGAAGTAAAAATTATAAAACAAGATACGTGAGGAATGTTATTGTAGGGCATTTTATTAGGTATTTAAGAATTGAAGGATGTTGCGATATCATTAATAAGTTTTCTTAAGAATTATTTTTAGTATGAATTTTGTCGAGTCTGTACAATAACTTATAAGGACTCATGGATTGCATGTCCGCAGCAATTATCCTGTATTAATCTATTTTTCATCAACCTCATCTACAAGATATCACCAGATTTTATAGAGTACCTTCCACGGTTTTGGCAATATTTTTAATTATAATAATTTTTTTTTCAAGCTGCAAAAACTCGAGTACGAAGCTTTGGTTGCTGGTTGTCTATTTTTATGTTTCTCTTATTATCAATTCGTAGGGAATGTATACATTTTTTTATCTCCTTAAATCTAAAGTAAACATCCGGATTATATAATTTTCGCTAAAGAGTTAGGTCTAAAGGCCCCAACACGGAATCCCTTCTTCGAAAATCTATTTGAAATCAGCTCACTCATACTTTGTAGAGCGAATGTTTGAGTATATTTACAGAATCCGGAACCGCTCACGGTCTCGTGCCGTCGTCCGACAATCCGTTTTCCCGGCCTTGATGGCGGATGATTCCACGCCATCCTCCTGTCCGAGTGGAAGACCATCGATCAAGCTAACTTTCACAAACAATAAATGAATAAATCCTAATCAATGTTTTAAGGGTTTTATCCTTGAACAAACAGGAAATTAAAATCATTTAAAGACACGTGAATGAAAATTTCATATAGCAAAGATCGAATCTTGACGAGTGATGGGTGAACGTATACCGTCTTCTGCCTTAATTTGAATCGATTTAAAGAGGGTTAGCCTCAAGGTTTACGAGTGAAGATCTGGGTGTTTCTCTTGAGCTATTGCAGCGCAAAGCTTACAAAGGAACAGTTACACCCCGTTGCAACCCAATGGTGCTAATAAAAGCTTCTAAAGACCATATTTTTTCAAAAAAAGGTTTTGGAAGTAATAATTTGTGTGTTTCTGCTCATTGCTGCGAGATCGCTTATGCGTGTACTTGTTTTTCCTTTGTCTAAATCCTCTCAAATCAAGTATAAACCGTTTGTATTAAGGATTATTTGATCAATAAATGAATCTGAGTGCGGCAACAGTCAAAAAGAAATTGATTGCATCTTCTGTATCATGCCAGAGGCTAAACTGTATGACTTAATTGAACGCACAATAGTCCTTTTAATAATTTCAAACGTCTTTAAAAGGTATTTCGTAAATTAAATAAAAAAACTGCCCCATTTTATATCAAAATTGAAATTTACTTAACCGTTTTTAAACACAATGTAATAACGGTAAATTTTTAACGATTTGGGTTTTTTCTTGTTTTAGAAAAAGTGTTAGATGATTTGCAATGATTAATTATAAATATTAATGAGCATATCATTTCAGTGTAATTATTAAAAAACATATTAAAATTCACTTACATTACTTCCGTTTTCGACAATGAAACCAAACCTTACACATTTCAAATTCATCTATAAGACCTGCCATCATCACCTTTTTCACACCCAACATGCGGCGTACAGATTTATCTACTACGAACCACCTGCACCCGTCACCGTTCTACCGGATCACATTCGGGGCAAAGCGTGGTAATGAAAACGTGGCGGCTTCCCAACGCCATTACGTCTACCCTGCTGTTTGCTCTGCTTCTCCCAGCCATTGTGCTCATTATCGCCCCATTATCTGTATTGCTCCATTAGTGTACGCTCGGTGGGCTAATTTTCACCTTTCCACTATACCATCTAATCCTGGCTGGCAAACTTTCACACAGTGAGAGTCACACCCCGTGTTAGGGGCCCGGTGTCTTGGCCCAAGGTAGAACCACATTTAGTTGCAATTAATATTTTATACCCTCCTGCTAACGTCCCGTGACTGTGTGGGCACACACACACACATATACAAAAGCGAAACATCTCTCAACTTTAAAAACTGTTATACATAGTTTAATGAATTCGACCATCGTCCCTAGAAGTAATCATCAGCACGCAGTGATTCAACCAATTTATTGTGGGTTTTGGGATTTAATCTCCTGCCGAAACGATGGCAGTCGGAAAGAGGGAGAAGAAACAATATCGTAATAAAAAAGCGTACCACACCGCAATATTCTAGTTGTTTGTTGTGGGCGACGGTCGGTCACTTGAAATCCAGTGTTCATTTCACCATCTTCCCTTGCCTGCTTGCTGAAGCAGTGTGGTTTTCTGTATTCGACTTTCGTACCAATTTCTTCTTCAAATCATTGACTTTTAAGAGTATATTGTGGCGGTTGCCCTACGACCCTCTTAAGTGGTGCTTCTCACTCCACAGCAGGCACGCGCCTTTGTCACACGCGGTCGTTCAGCGTGAGAGGAATATTTAAGCAGAACAGCTTACAGCTTACAAATGCTTGCTGCAATCTTTATCTTCTGATTTGGTACGGTGCAAAAGCCACATGCTCATTGGCTGAGGAGTTGTCGATGGTTACCGGTAGATATATTTAAAATATCGTTTTATATTTATAAAACAAAAATTCGAATAAACTCTACCAGTACCATCAGGACACTTTCTGAATAAAGTTTTTGAACATAAATTTTCACCACCATTTCCATTCCATCCGGCCAAAACCAATTATATTCCCTAGAAACAAAGATCAATGTTGTGTATCGTATCGGTGGATGGAAAAGGAGGAAAAAAAACAAGAAATACATTTCAGAACTTATTTCCCTTTTGTTGGTCCCACACCAATCATGGGATTGTATTAACATTCAAATTTCATTCAAGCTCCGGCAACCAACTGTCACAAACCCACCGCTAGAGAAACATTCAACGAAGGATCCCAAAATGGAGAAAAAGCAAATGTTTTAACCTCGAAAAACGATCCAAAACTTTCTACCTTACTATCTATTCCCGGTTGAGCATTATGTTTGCTACTTTAATAAATTGTCGCATTGATCCTTGCGGTTAGAAGGATGGTGAAACAAAAAAAAAAATATTTAAAAAAAAGCACGATAATTGATTTGATTTATTTCTCACCCTTATTTCAATGAAGAAAAAAACAATCAAATTAGGTTTTCCTTGCCGTACTTCTTCAAACCATATCATTAATATAAATTACTTCACGCTCACACCCTTCAGCGCTCTGCACTCTGATTAAGCTTTCTTTCAGCGGAAATCGCTGCCATCCGATATCAGCACGATGATTGTAAACATCTAAATCTCGTCCCTCGTGATCGTTGGGAACCGCAACCCCAAAAAAAAATCCAACCGCACACAACGTCGAACACTCGGATTATGAGCGATACGGATTTTTATGGAAGGGTTTTCAATTGATGTGGCCACCACCCGAATGACCAGCGTGCCGAGAGCCATATCAACCGTAAAACAGTTGGGGAAATGGCAAGGACTGGTGAGGTTTTGCTTGTTTGTGGTAGAATGTTTGCTTCTATAGCGGTCAAAGTGATAAACTTTTCCCATTTTCCGCACGGGGAGCGAATATTCATGAGAGGCCGGGCCGGGCTTCTGGATTCACTCGAATGCCACAGCTTATTGGTGGTTTCGATTGCGCTTGGGTTCCATTTCAAGCTCAAATTGTTGCTTTGTGTGTTACGTCGCACCGTACAGTAATTGTTTCTAATTATGTATTTGTTTTTGAATTTTCATTTTGAAACATTGCTGATGATGTTGTTCGTTAACGACTTTTTGCGGTCTTGACCTGCCGCGGAAGAACCCGGAACCGCTCACGGTGCCGCGCCGCCGTCCGCTATCCCGGGCTTGATGGCGCATGATTCCACGCCATTATTCCACCTCAACCTGGGCCTATCACGCCTCCTCTGTCCACGTGGATGGCCTAAAAGGTTCATCCGGTGCCATGCGTATAACATGGCCAGCCCATCGGAGCCTGGCGAGCCTAATTCACTGCACGACGGTGAGGTCGTCATACAGTTCGTAAGCTCGTCGTTGTAGCGGCTCCTCCATTGTCCTTCCACATATACGGGGCCAACGATCCTTCTGAGCATCTTCCTCTCGAACGCGGCTAAGAGGGCTTCATCTTTTTTGGACAGGGTTCATCTCTCAGAGGCGTATGTGAGTACTGTGACTATAAAGGTACGGTAAAGTCCCAGCTTAGATCGTCGCAACTGGTTTTTTGAGGTCAGATGTTTTCTCAGACTGTAGATTGACCGGCTGGCCGGAAGCATCCTAGCACGCAACTCCGTCTCTATGCTGTTTTCGGTGCTGACTTTTGACCCGAGATAGGTGAAGCTTTGCCAGGATATGCCAGGATCAGGGTTGACTTATAGAAGATGGTTCCCGAAGTCTCCACCTCCGAGTCACGGAAGGCCCTCTCTAGCGCCAAGTTGAAGTTGAGGAACAGCAGCAGAAAAGTGTGCCCACCAAGGATTGTCAAAAGCACTACCGATCAAATCAATACAATCATCCGAATACGTCAATAACGCGCCGAACGAGTCAATAGTATGCTCGAACGATTCTATAACGCGCTGAATGTGTCAATAAAACTAGTGAAAACCCTGTATTTTTATAAAAGAATTTACATAAAAAAGAATTAGGGACGATGGACACTTATTACAATTAACTTGCAAGGATTTCTTCATCGATCACATCATTTCTGTGGTCAACAATATAGATGATGTAATTTGCTTACAAACCTAGGATGGAAGTCTTCTTACTCATGCTAATATGACTGAAACATTTAAAGAAGGAATTGAAAGTTAAGGTTAAGAATAGGCTTATTTTTACCAGAAAAATTATAAATTTATCAATAAAAACAAATATTTAGGATAAAGGCTCTAAAGATTACAAGAAATAAACTGAGTCACCGGTTTATTAACATCTTAAACAGATCCAAATCCAGGTACAATTTAGTGAAATGAAGTGAGATAGTGATTTTCGTTTTATTTATTTCTAATTGCCGAGTCGTATTGTTTAACAGGTTGGCTGATAAGTCCCCGGTCTGACACATAGATGGCGCCGCTAGTATTAAATGCATATTATTTTTATATAGCACCAACCTTCAAATGATTCGTGTCAAAATTTGACGTCTGTATGTCAAATAGTTTGTTAGACAGAGCGTCTTTTGTCAAGCAACTTTTGGTTGCTTGGCGAACGAAAAAAGAACGAAGAAGAAAAAAGTGTTGTTCCACCAAGACAACGCACCGTGCCACAAGTCATTGAGAACGATGGCAAAAATTCATGAATTGGGCTTCGAATTGCTTCCCCACCCACCGTATTCTCCAGATCTGGCCCTCAGCGACTTTTTCTTGTTCTCAGACCTCAAAAGGATGCTCGCAGGGAGAAAATTTGGCTGCAATGAAGAGGTGGTCGCCGAAACTGAGGCCTATTTTGAGGCAAAACCGAAGGAGTACTACCAAAATGGTATCAAAAAATTGGAAGGGAACTATGTTGAATAATAAAAACGATTTTTGACAAAAAATGTGTTTTTCTTTGTTAGACCGGGGACTTATCAGCCAACCTGTTAGAACTAATATACAAACAAGATTCACATAAGTATTTTTACAAGACAATTTCTATCAGTTGGGAGACATTTGTTCCTTCGAGCCGTGTTTGAGCATCTTTTGACGGTTTTTTGTTGTGGTGATCGACTGTTCAAAGGCAAAGTGTTGCTTCTACTGAAACTGTCTATCATGAAGGGACACCTTATCCTATTTATTTAAATCCAAGATGACAGCTCTTTCCCGTATGGTCTTACACCTAATCCAAGGTGTGCTTGGATGCTTCGTAGCCAATTATGTTGCAAACAACTCGAGAAGTTACATTCATAGTGAGGGTTTTTGCCGTGATTCATCGCCAGTATGTTTGGTTGAGTTGGAGTTCTTCATGTTTGTTTTACGGAGTAATATTCTTCTTACTTTATTTTGTTTCAATAAATTATACGTAATATACGCCAACGTTTAGGAGCAAAAGTACCATTCTAACCTTCGACAAAAGTCCAAACCGAAGTTACAACATTAGTTAAAGTGGACAGTGGTGCATTTAACCCCACAGAGAAAAAGCTCTTCGAACAATTTTAGCTTCTTCAACAACTATCTTCTACATTGTACACAGTACTACATTTTTATCAAACTGTCAATTTCATTGCTTAATCCAATCGATGAGCCACAATTTTCGAAGGGATATCACTGTATTAAACAGGACTGTTTCCTTCGAATAAGTGAACGTAAGAAATAAAATTGATCCATTAACTCCGATCTTAATGCATTCTCTGCTGGCCAGTTTTTTGACCTTTGTCACTCTGTTTAACGCATTAACGCCATCATTATTCTGCTTCATGTACCACACTAGCAGGAAGTTTAGCTTTACGTTCCAATAGCTAATGATCTACACACACACACTCTATCTCTCTCTTCCGTTTCTTTCCAACAGCATCCAGTGATAAATCATCGCCCGTGGATTACCGTTTCCAGTTCCACCCGCGTGAATGACAGTACGCGCCCGAATGTGCCGACCGTCTGTGCTGCGCTTCCGGCGGTGCTGGTGTTGGTAAGGAGACGGTATTAAGCGCGACAGAAACTTTGGCGCCACCTTGGCCTTGGCTATGCTATGCACGCTCGTGGCGGTTCGCAATGGCAGAGCCGTCGCAAAGCATCACTCGGACCGCTCCGGCGGGCCCATCCGGCATCCGGTGCGACATGGAACGTGCAGGTGGTGCGGGGGAAAATGACTTCCCGCTGTCTGTGGCACGCCTGTCGCGCCCTCGTACTCGGCATGGTGCTCATGTGCGTTGGCGGTGGAATGGCCACCGTAGGTAGGTCGAGCTACTCAGAAGATGGTGGCATTTTTTATCTTTATTTTTTGGGACGGAACTCCATCTTGATCCTTTATCTCGTGTTTGACTCTATCCGACAGGATATTACGCCAACAACTTCCCTTCACTATCGGACGTGCGGAGCAACAGTACATCGACAATACGCGTTAAGAACGAACATCGAGGATTACACCTGAACAATCTATCCTATGTTGGACCCATCATCATGGGCGTTGGAGGTAAGTTGGAGCTGAAAAAGCTAAATTTTTTACCATTGCTGGATTATTATCTTCAGCAAATGTTCATAATGTAGCGATGGGAAAAGTAAATTAAAAAAAAAAGGTTTAAGAAGTATTTTAACGAATGATATGCTGTTGAGAGACTTAAATGCACAAGGATTCCATTTATCTTCAAAGTAAGCAACAACATTTTTCATCACGATGTTCCTTCAAACCACCAAAGAAACTTATTTCATCAAAACCATCCATTCTACATTTAAATTCCACTCAGCAGTAATTTCATTTTGTCCCAAACACACGTTTGCAGTAAACCGTTGCCATGGAAAACACCCATTTCCATTCGTCTGTACAAACAGTAACACATCTTTTCGATGATTAATGTCGTTTGAAGATAACGGAATGGGGAGAACGATCGGTACACGGTGTGTTCCATCTTAATAATTCCTCAATGCAAAACGGGTCTCGACAGCGAGCGCGAACCAGTGAGAAATATTCATGTTTAATGAAGTGATGACTGCACACGAACAAGCTTCGTGTCTTGCGTGTCCGATTCGGGGTTGCTGTCTGCACCCTAGCCCCGAAAAGCATCTCCTTGATGAGGTTTACATGAAGAAGAATCACACAATCTACTTTCTGCGTCCTTCTCGCGAACCAGCGCGAAACCGGCGCTTTGAACTCACCAAATGGTTGGCTGGTGGGAAAATTCTCTTGACGGTTTTATCAAAGGAAAGCACACATTTTCGATGTTCTTTTGGTGGTTCTGTTTGGACGGTAGGATATAGCAGCTAGTCATCGTTTGTTTCTTTCCAAAGTTTAAAAGGTTTCGCTAGAAAACATGCATTTAGTTGTTACTATGCAGGAGGGTTATAGAAAACGAATTGTACGTGAACATTTCGTTTTCAAATCTGTTCGTTTATGTTGTGCAGCAATTGAAACATTAAAATATGTGTTTTTCCACGAATTGGCAAATTATTCCGTTCATAAAATGTTTGAGAACTTTTAGTAAACCAACTTTAAACTAAACCATGAATGCATGCTTATAATAGTGTAAATAAATCTCCATACTGAGCGAATCGTCACGTCAAATGATTTTATACTTAGATTCGTCATTTAAAAAACTCTCCTTTCTATTTCTTCACATTCCAACAAGCATAAAGCATTGTAAAATTGGATCTTCGCTATCTGTATTCTTTCTCACATCAGAATCATATTCGATGGCCGTTGGGATTTTTTCCTTTACTCGGTAATCCATCACCAAAAGGGCCTATCGTGATCGATTTATTGGCGCCTTTTCTTGCTATTGTCACAAGTTATCAAAATGGATTCTTTTTAACACGTCTGACAATCAATCGATCCTCGTGAGTTGTTGTTGATCGAGTATAATATCAACAAGCGCTTAAAACCCTCTCAGGTTAAGATGCCCCTTCCTCGGTTTGGAGAAAGCAATGTCTTCAACGAAATGTAAATTGTATCTGTTTTGGAAATTAGTTTGAAATAATACGGACTCCGTTGTCCTTAAAAAACCAAATAAAATAATAATTAAAAAACAACCGAGGTTTATCATTGCCTTACATTTAAGGTTCGATTAATTAAACGCGTGATAGGTTAGTCCAAAAAAAAAAACAACATTTCAAACGTTTTTCAATAATTTTTGGCCCATTTATGTTTATCATCTTTCAAATAGTTCTTCGTCATGTGAAAGCAATGAATAATCATCACCGATTAAAGGTAGCATTGGCACTCTTGTGACCCAATTCCCAATTTTTGTTTCCGTTCCAAATTCCATCGAGTCATCGTAAAAAGCTTTACCGAAAAAAAAAAACGTCTGATCCACTTCACCTCAGCTGGAAGCAGATTGCACACACAAACACACCTTCACAGCCACAAAAGTGCTGCCCTTTACCGTTGGTTGGTGTTATTTCAAGTTTTGGCCTCAAACAAGATAACGATACCAGAGCAAATCCAAACCTGGTGAGTGCCCCAGCAGGCATTCTCACACCATTTGGGGATGAGATGAAAATTCCATCTTTATGATCCTTTTTTCCACTACAGGGAGTACGCCGTTTACCGACAAGTGGGAAGAGGAACTAGTGGAATGCGGTAAAAAGGAAAGAATACAAAAGATAAGCGCGGGAGCTTTCATTTGACGGTAAAAAAAAGCATGAAACGCCACGCTATTGAATGGAAAATAATAAATTTGAATTGAAAGTATCCGGCTTTTGTGCGAGAGGCTGTCTCGGCTGGGCCGTCTCGTCGCAGAAAGCGTTCGGAAGAGCGTTGTGATAACGTACCACTGTTTAGCGTATCCGGGAATGTTTTCGTCTGCTCAAAAGATATCCATCTGATTCGCTTGATTTGGCAACAGCGTGGAGAACGGAGTAAAAAGGGAGAAAAATGCTCTAGCATGAAAAAACGTATGCAAATTGATTCCACTTGTCATCTGTATCTGTCAATCTGCGAAGGGGTAAAGCTCCATCGGAATGCAAATTGTGAACGATCGACGATTGTAATTCTTGGGATGTGATAAATTCATCGATGTGGAGAAAATGATGCTCTCTTGTTATCGAAATTTGCCGTTTTGTTTAGCACTCGAACGTGACTGGTTATGTTGGTGTTTATTTTCAAATTATGCAATCAAGCAGATGTTATCTCGTATAAGAAACGATTATTTTCTAATTTGAACAAAACGTTGATAGCATTTGAAGGTTTAAAAATAAAACAGCCAAAACTCAAATAAATTCGTCTATAAATTTATGATTCCTTGTCTCTTGATAGGAGACAATTAAGTAACAGATGAGTGTTTAAAATTATTTTTTAAACATTTAATTTTCTCGATTTAGCTCTCGGAAGTTAGGTCAAGTGCTTTTTTGGAAATTAATATATTCATTGGATGCTATGAATAGCCAACATTTTTTAAATCAAAAATCATGTTCGGCAACGTAATGTTCCGTAATTAACTCGCTTATGTCACAATTACCCATTCGCAATACAGTACAAAATATGCAGCAAAGAGAAATAAGAGAAAAAACAACATCGCTCTGTGGGCAATGTGCAATTGAAACTTTTAAAAGTTAATACCGTAAGCTGTTCCTGTTTGGCGAAAACATTACGTCACTCATGTGTTCACTGACTCGCAAACATCCAATGTGCTATCTAAATGATACGTTCATCTCTAGCCTGCTTGTAAAAACAAAATGGAGGGAAAAAATGGCTTGTTTCATGTTCTTTCCAACCCGTTTACATTCTGCTTGTCAGGTTAGGTTTACTAATTGCACGTTCTTTTTACATCTCGGCGATTTTGTTGTCATTTTACGTGTAACATTTTTCTCACCATCCACCCATCATCATCCAGACCAGCAGAGTATAGAATGGGTTTAAATGTGTTTGCAGTAAGAAGCCTTGCGCGTTCTGTGTTCTTGGGAAATTTCTCACACTTTTGGGTGTGTTACAGACTGTTAAGCGTGTTAAAAAAAAAGATCATGAGCTTGAACGAAATCCTTCCAAAACAAATCCTAAGCAAAAAGGGAATGCTGGAAGGGTTAAGGGATGACAACAAAACATGGAAAGAATGACTGACAAATGGAAAAGATGTGTCAGACATTTAGACGCAATTGAATTGGTAATGCACGAAATGTAGACAACGTGGGTTTGATTTCATTTTTATTGTATTTCATACTGTGTACTTGCGAACTCAATGAAAATGCTAGATAAAGGATTTCTTCTAAATTCACAAATCCTTATCTTACATCAAACATTTCTTACAAAATGTTCTTTACTTTGTCTAAACACTTTTTCTTGATATTTCTTCCAGGTTTCATCGTGGTGGCATCATGCGTAATGACGTTTGAGGCGCGCGATTCAGCGGCAAAAGTGGTCCCGGCACGGTTTAAGATGAATGCACAAGGATCCGCCCGGAACCCGAGCCGCAACAACAACTCGAGACGGTCCACAGGTAAGCTGGGGCACGGACGTGAACAGATTGCTTAATTTGTTGCTGTCGAAAATTCGTGAAATGTATCATCTTAAGTGGGGTGAGATTATGACGAGGGCACTACTATCCTTATCATCTTGAGAAGGGTTTTAAAGAAACGAATCAAATGTCATCGCAAAAGGTTTATCTTTGCCGTGAGCAGGTGTGTTTGTCTTGCCTGAGGGCCAGTTCTTATCTGCCGAGACACAAGCAGAAGGCATGGATCACCTTAACAAATTTTGTGTTGCAACGAGGTGGTGATTATGCAAAGTATTCTTAACGAATTTGCTTGCGATAGCATTTCAAGAGGTGTGGGATGAATGTGTCAATCTTTGTTAGTCTTTTAATATTGGTATACGAGTACTAACGATGGATATAATTTTTTAACCGGATGGTTCGCTCACAAATGTTATGCATTTTCATCGTAATACATGAGTAGTGTTTAGTCTTAAGTAGATAAGAGAATCGTTTTCGAATGGAGACGCCCAGTTTGCCGTTAAGTTTTATTCCACCAAATATTTGAAAGTATAGATGACTGACCAAGCTAAGAAAGAACAAGGAAGATTAAGGCAAATATTGAGCTTAGCCAGTTATATGTACTTGTGCTAGAAATCCTTTGAAAAAAATACTAAACAAAATGAGACATAAGTTAAAATTGCAAAAATACTCCTAGGATATGATTAAAAATTTTTTCTGTGTTTCCTCATTAAGGTAAGCTTATTATCATGACCTATCAGACGCTACAGAAATCTTTGCGAGCAAAACCATGCTTCTCACTAAGGGGAGAAGCAAGAATTTGCACGTTGGGATTCTACCAAGATTTACGGTGTTTTTATCACCTCGATTTGCAAGCAGTAAACCTTAAACGTTAATTCTTTCAAAGTTGTCGCATGAATTTACCTGTTGTGATTCTACTGCTTTATTTTTGCTCGAATGTGCGAAATAACCTGACAATTTTTTGTAACTTTTTTTTAAAGTTCATATCATTATTAGCTCCCTTGCAAAATAACCGAACTTTGATGAAATGGAGGCGCCCAGTACTTTTGTAGAATAAATCCTATAAAACTCTAAAATTTTATCAACTATCATTACCTATCCTCAGCTTAAACGCCAATAGAATCAAGAAAAGTTATGCCTTGTTTAGTTTATGGCCTACAACATTCTTTATCATTTAAATATGTTAAAAAGAAAGCACTTAATTTGAAATTTATCAAATTGTTAGCCACTCACGATTATCTTTTTAGATTAAAAGGAAAACAATTTCAATGTTTTTTAGATTTAAAAATAAAAAATTATATGACAAATACTGATCCATTTACAAATACTTTAAGGGTGACGAACATCAGACTGTGAGACTGTCCTCCCCAATATATGTAGCATTAATAAATAATCAATGATTAGCTTTTTACGAAAAGATGAAACAGATTTCAAGCAAATGCACCTTTGCACTCATGCTAAGACAGTGAAGGCCTATTCTTTCCAAATACCAGGTTATCGTTTGTGACACATTCAGCCATCCGATATTCTAGAGAGTTGATAAACTGAAGCTCACACCGTAGGTTGTAAATGCTGGTAAAAGGTGGTTCATACGGCATGCACACTGGTGAGCAGTATCCCACATTTAGTGGCCGTCCTGCGAGATACTGAAAAAAAAACATACTGTGAAAACGAGAATGAATTCTACGAAAGAGATATAGCCACCCTGTTGGCAGCTACCGACTGTGTGATTGCTTTTTCTTTGCTTAAATTCCTATTTTTAACATGCCAGAATAATTTTTACTTGGGAATCAAAAAAATTTTCCATTAATCGTTCCACGCAAAAAATCATGCATTACTTTTTCCTCTCAGCTTTTTAAACATAAAAAATTACACCAAACGCAAATAATAAACAATTTACAGCACGTAAAAATTAAAAATGAGTCCTTCGAATTATTACTAATACTTTTACGTAAACGACAACGTTAACCTTAAGTCAAATTAATCAGTTTTCAACATTTACTTCACTTTAAAGATAAACGGATGTTATCCCGCTCAAATAATCATAACGTCAATGCATATTCAACGCCACATTACAACGCTACACCTTCAAACCAACACACTCCACTTCCCACCAAGGCGTCATCTTTTCTCAATTAAAGTTTTCTTGTTTGTGGCGTAGTTACCGGCTGTGCTGGAGCCAAAACTTCTACCCACATTTGAAACTGCAAATGAGATAAAAAGACCCTCATTACGTTGGCGTGTTTGCACTATCTCGCGCCAGAGAGTAAGGGATAAAGCGCAATACGGTCGGTTGCATCGTTGGATTACGAGCATAGTGCGTCCTCAAAACTTTCATGATGTTCGTTCACAGCATGATGCCTCGGTGGTACGTGCACAGCCCCACACACACACACACATACACACTTAACGTAAAAGTTGGACAATACAAGTTTCCAAGCGTTTTTTTTTCTTTTTGTATTCAGCGTATCTATAAGTACGACTTCTAGACACCGATTTGCATGGTGACTTGTGCATCAAGTTGTTAAAAAACTTTGACTCTCCTTTGCTACAGGAAGCAATGGTTTGCTTGTTACTATTCTCCCTGTTTAAATATTTTAATGATAAATATTATTGAGCAAACGAATGATTATGTGATTGCACTTGTTGTGGAATATGAAAAGCATATTGTGCAGAAAGACAAAGCTAAGTTAATATGTGCTAAGATGTACTTCATAACTTCACCCCAAAGAAATAACCTTCAAAAAACAAGCTCCTAGTAAAGCTTTTCATAGACACAGCTTCTCAACTTTTCTTTTTCAACTTCTCCCATTTTCAGGTGTCTCAAACGGTCCGACAGCAATGATGGGTTCGCAGACTGCCCGCTGGGAACAACACTTGGGCGTCTTTCGAACTTCGCCCGCCACGGAACAGGTTCCGGACCGCAAAGCACTTACCGCAGCTCTCGTACACTTCTCCAAAGCCTTAGGGTAGGTAGCTACCGTCCAGACTGATAAGAATCCTTCAGCAATGATGAGCATTTTTATAGCATACATAATCATGGTCGTGGTCTAGAGCGTTTCTAGTGTAACATATAGGGTAGAGAATGTCTTTTACAAAATTAAATAATTATGAAAAAAAGGAAATGTTAAGGAAAAGTAAAATTTGAGTACAAACTACACACAGCTGTTCATTTTAGGAGCAAAAGCTTGAAGATCTATCAAATTCTGCATCAGCATCTTGTCTCAGAATGGGCCAATTTGCATACTGGTACTTGTCGGTGTTCCTCATCAAAAAGTCAATCCATGTCCGTGACATACAGCTATGCGAATGAGATGCGCATAATATGCAAGTAACTCAATACCATCATGCCGCACCACGTGCAACACTGCGGTTGACTTGATCCTTGGACTTGGGAGGATGTCAATAGGAAACTAGCTGCTTGTACTGTAAAGTGAACTAGATAGGGTCACGTAGGATCAGATTTTACTTTTCACTACGATGACACGACTGATGGAGACATTTTGGTAATGAATAGTATAAAAGGAGTACTATTTTTCAGCGTGATTAGTTTTATTCTCATCTGCTCACAGTGCTAAGTTTGTTTCCAATGTTGTAGTTCTGCTTTCCCTCGCTTTTATTTTTTGAGGTGGCTATTTAACAACTTCTTAAATTCTTTCTTACACAATGTCCAAACTTTTCTGGCTATCTCAGCCAATAAGTAATTCAGGTGCGATCTCTTTATCTGTACCTAACGGGGAAATAATAGATTATTCAAACAAAAAGGCTTTTAAAGAAAGTAAGACATTAACACTAGAACCACCGATGGGACTTTTTTGTCCCATCGCAATCGAAAAAGGTGTGTTATTCCGCTTGCCATCGTGACAACCCATTGAATTATTTTTAACGATCTTTCGAATGCGCCCATACTAAATTGTATATCCCATATGATATATTTTAAAATAAATCATTTCCTACCTAGAACCGACATATGGGACATTTTTGTCCCATAGGCAAAATAAGTTGTGATGGCTGTGCTGTGAACGAGTGTCGGATGTGTATCTGCACGAACAATAAAAGTGCACGAATTTTTTCGCTATCATCAATCAGCTATTCTATATAAGCGCCATTTTTGTACATACACTCTACCGCAATTTTATAGGTAACATTGGTTCATTGGTTCAGCATCACCTGCTGACTATTGCGTATTTGGATCCTCAGCACAATACTTGCAGGTCCAAACATGTAGCCTACACGTTTCGAGTTGCAAAATCTGAAACTGTGGCTTTGTACAGCTCGATCAATTACAGAGTTGATGTAGTTGACCAAATGTGTAGAAAGTACTCCGTGAAAAATGCTAGCAGAAGATGACCTGGTTATTCATTTTTTAATATTCCAGATTTCTGACGGGAATCATTGCTTGGGTCTTGCACAAAGAACTAACAAAAGAACAGAAATCTAGACGCGATTTTCTTTTCCAGCTAGGCGAAGAACTTGCCAAAGAGTACGTTGAAAATAAGAGCACCAACACTAACTTGCCTGTGTCAGGTGCTGGAAGTTCTCGTCGGCGCTGCCAGGTTCAAATGTCTTGTCACGAGGGCAAAAGTTCTAATGAGTGCTTCACATGTAATAGACCAGTTAGTAAAAAAACATACTAAAAGAGTTTAGTACGTATGCGTTTCATGTGAGCCAAGTTATGATAAAGCAATGTCATATTTTGAATCCTAAAGATGTGTTATAGATGATTGAAATAATTAATCTAGGTGTTCCTTTTGCTTTTGCTTTAATTAATCTAGGTTTAATAATTATTAATAATTAATCTAGGTGCCTCCTTTTGCTTTCGAAAAAAGCAAAAGGATAACATTTGTCCTCTTCTTTTGACCATTTAAAGCTGTATTGACATCAAATTTTTGTAATGTTTCTAAAGGGAGTCACAGATGCCCGCGTAGACCCAAACAGCTTAGAGTGAAAAGTTTGTTTTATTATCATAAAAACCCTACTTATCCCTTGATTGTTTAAATAAAACTCTAAGCCTAGATTTACTGTCGTTCAACCCTCTAAGGAATAATTATAAGCGTTTATCACTAAAAGCCCTGTAATTTTATATTAGTGTAAAGAAAGCTGGCCCTGATATCCTTGGTTGGGCAGTTGATATGATCAAACGATTGCCTTAATTTGATTTTATTATTATTGATTGAGTTGCTGACAAAGCTTTATTATACCTAATTATGATGTTTACGAATTATTTTACCACAAGAACTCTTAAGTAATAATAACATATAAAAATATATACATAACGTAGGGGACAAAATTGTCCCGTATGGCGGTTCTAGTAAGGTTGAAAAGCCCGACGGTTCTAGTGTTAAACATGTTTCGGCTTATGAATTTTCCTAGTCTTATGCTGCTTCCTCGAGTAAAAGTATGTGAAAAAATAAGGCCTCTTATAAACGAAACCTCTCAACCATCAACTCACATATCGGTTGCGTCCGTTCTGTGGCCTATGGAAATACCTTCGATGTGGATAAGTAAACCAACAAAAAACCATCAACCATAAGATAAACTTCGTTCAATGCCGTAAGAAAGATGGGGCTATTTTTGGACTCAAATCGATACTACTTTCATCCGGCGTATATAGATTGTTGAAAAAAGGAAAGAGAGATAGAGAGGGCTGTGCGTAACTCATCTTCCGATCGTTCTCTATTGCGTTTTCCATACGCAAGTGCTGAGTAACTTTTCAAGCACAAGAAAGAATATTTGAAAGCTGTATCCAATTCTTAAAATAAAAAAAGAAATAAGCATCGACATACTTTACTCACGGTAGCTATTTTCCACGGTAGCTTAATTCATATTGGGAAACATTGCACAAATAAGAAAGTAAATGATGGATGGGTAAAGAATGAGAAGAAAACTTTTTTCATTAAAAACCATCTTACCTTCGTTTATCATCCCAGAAGGATCGAAAAAAAAAAAACACAATGATCGTTACACAGCCAACAGTATCATTATCTAATGCATTATCATCGAAAACGTTAACTTAACACGACGTTCGATGTCCTAGTTTCAGTGAGAACTCCCCAGAGAGATCTTACATGGCTCGATGGTTTGCGTTATAGCGTGCAAGCATGAAAATCATTTGTTATATGGTTATCGACCACACCACACCATTCCTTATCCTTCTATTCCTGCCCTTCATAAGGAAGATTTCCTTACCATCGCTGAAAAGGTTCCTATCGTCCATCGCACAAAAGTCCAGTCTAGTACAAATGACAAGAAATCACAACATTTCGCGTCCGGTTTAACTGTCCCCTACCGATTCCCCGCCATTCACCATTTAATGGAGAATGTAAGTGAATAATCGTTGTTCCATTTTCCTCTCTTTGATGGAATCCAATACACCTACAAACCGGCGAACAACTACGGGTTGAACCGGGTCTATTTCACACGAAGCACCACGTAGCGGGCCGTACGTTTGCCATCATCGGATCAACTGCGATGCCATGCAATTTGTGCTCTCGCTCAACAATCATCCAGGGCATCAAGTACACAGGCAAGGCAAGCACACCGATAGGGTTTTGCGATTTTCCTTGGTGTAGTAATTTCACTGTGTTTCTTAACGCTTTGTAAGGCTTGGCTGGGCCAACTTGCTTGACTTCCTACGCCGTTGACTGTGGCATCGAGTTGGCGACAATGAAATCAGGTTACGGGGCTACCTCTCTCTCTCCGCTTTGTGAGTTTACGTTGAAGGCAAACTTTGTTTCTTGTTATGGGAGCGGATTACTGGAAAGCCAATCAAATGGCTGTTGGCGAAGCAGTTCGGCAACAGTGTGGCAACTGTTTTGTCCTCTTTATTTGTTGGGATAATGTTTCTTTCATTTGATGGGACTTTTGTCGCCAGTTTTCCAGAAAGCGTGGTTTGTTTGAGGAAAATCATTGTTTTTGCTGGTTGGAAGGACTTTAATAATAGGAGAAAGATAGGTTACAAAAATTGCATTTTATATAAATATTTTCCCTTTCATTGGGTCCATTACTAACCTTGTCTTACCCCCTTGTATGTGTAATTTGTGGTATGCTCAGCAGATAAAAAAATTCCATAACATATTAAAACATTTTGTGAAATGTTCTCTGAGTACTAAAGCTCCTAAGTTGAAACAAGTGTTCTTAAAAATGTCAAAAAGCTTTCTCTCCGTAAACGCTACACCTCCCTTGAATACAATTTATTCTTAATGCAATTTATAGTGTGTAAGAAAGCACAATCAAGTTACACTGTTGCAAAGAAATTAAACCATCTTCACCATGTACGGCCGGAACCGGATTCAAGTGCCGAGTCTGGCGACAGAAGCTTCCACTTTTTGGTGTTAATTAAATTTCTTCGACTTACATCTGGCATTCCATAGTGGTGCATAGAGTCGAACGATAAAGAAAGGAAGGGTAGTGTGTGTGCTTGTGTGCTAACATTGGTTACCACCACCAGCACCAGCAAACAATTCCCCAAGCTTGAGATCCGGTTGATAATTTCAGAAAGGATCTTTCGTCCGATGGTACAGTTGCGGCGGAAACGTTTCATTCCTGCATTCTTACATCGGATAGATTCAGAACAGAACAATCAACACAAAAGGCAGCACTCCCAGCAGCATCGTTTTTCTTCCAACATCAATTAAACTGCACAATAAACGTCAGCAGCATGTGAACTGGTCTGGGTGTGGAAACGGTTTTGCTACTGTTTGTCCATTTCCAGTCACTTGCTCCGAGGCAGCACAGATGTGTTAAGTGGATAAAGCAAATTGTAGGGCGAATTTTTGATTGCGTTGATTAAGCGCACAACATATGGTGTAGACAAGAAATTATTTGAGGAAGTAGACAATCAAAATCCTTTAGCTTTTTTCAAGTTAATTAAGCAGCAATAAATTGCTTGCTGCAATGCTACCACACACACACAAATTATATGATTTATTTACAAAAACAAATAATCTACTCGTTCGTAACGAAATAGAAAACTTTCTCAAATGCCAGCTGTTGACTAATAAAGGTGAATTTATGTCAGCTAATCATAATAATAATAATACTGTGGGTTGCAATAAGAAAATAAGTATGCCTGAGCCATCCGATACTATTTCCACCGCAAGTTCTCGTATTCGCCGTCACTGCAGTCAATGTAAAAAAACTGTACTGTAACCATTCATCATAAAACACTCGAGCCGGTCCCATCGACGCCATCACCAAACGGTGCCACTAGACAGATAAGGACGAACCGCAAGACACGGCCAAATACACCCGTGAAAGGGGATATACTATCCGCCTGAGCCGTTATGATGAATCGTTTCACTCGCCGTTACCAGCCAACAGCCCGTAGCAATTGGCTGGGTGTTTCTTATGGTGCGCACTATGTTTCATCAACATCTTTCTTTCTTTCCGTCACACGCTGCCACCGTAGAACACCGAAAACGTCACCCCATCGGCGACCGAGCGAGAGCCATAGTCGGCGTGTATCGCGCAGCGGTTCGGTACCGAACTTGTACGCCGAAAAGCTGAGCGTACCGCTGCTCGCCTCCGGCTCACCCGCCAACATCCGGTCCGAGACGGGTGGCCACCATCATCGGCACCATCGGGGCTCGCGGGTAAGCAGCATGGTACAGCGATCGACGCGCGACCCAGCTGCCAGTGGGCTGTTGCATCCGGGGATGCTACAGTTTCACCGACACGCCCTTTCGGTCGATGAACCAGAACCATTGGCAAGGTATGTATGGGGGATCGGAATGGAGGAGGGCGATGCAGAGTTTTGTAAGAAAGGCGTTACGGTGTTATGCCTCTTGTGAAGTAAATATTGAATTAGATGAAGCTTTCAGACACTAATGAGATAATATAATTAGCCGCGGGCTTAATTTTCGTTTTTGTCCATAGAAATTGTGTTATTAGTCTCTTATCTTTATGTTTTAATTAGTATGAAAAAGCTTATAAATTATTTGGCCATCTGCATTGAGTTTACTGACAGTTTGGCAGCATTTAAACAGATATTAAAATTAAGAAAAAGGTATTGTTCATAATTCTATCAAAACAACTAATTACGACCCTTGAAAAAATAAATCGCTTAATTTATAAAAATAAAAAATATCAATTCTATGCTATAAAAATAATTTATTTCCACTGTAAAACTAGTCAAAATGGAAAACTTCCACTGTTGATGTATTAATAAGTTAGTTTAAATTCTTAAAAGAGCTTTTGCATCCTTGGTCTTAATGTCTCATGTTCACTGATTCGCATTTCAATACGAATCAAATTGAAGAAGAACTAAAGGTAGATGGTAGATGGAAATTCAATCAGACGCTGCAATTACTCACGGCTTATTGTAGGCTAGCCAAACTTGCTGACTCGTCATTAAAAATGCAATCAACTTACCGTCCCATTTTGTTTCCCACTTTTTTGCTCACCCGGGCATTTACGACAACCACGACGACAACGACAACGCCGGCTAGAACACTCAATCAAGCCGGTTCGCACGGTTCGGTACAGTACGGGTACGGCGGTGAGATCGTCCCAGTGCACAAGCTGCGCGATCGCAACAAGCGTTCGGATACCGCCCGCCGGCACGTGCTGTCGCGCCAGACCAAAATCGAAAAGGACGAATCGTTGGGCAGCCCCAAACATGGCCACATCAGCCGACGTGCCTCCACCGTGTCGAACACGTCCGTATCGTCGAAGCTGAACCGTGGCAGCCGACGTGCCTCCACCATCTCCAAAACACCAAGTGTCGATTCGCGTGGGGCAGCATCCACCATCGAAATCAACAGTCCGGACCGATCGCTGATGCTTGGCCTGACGCCACCACGTAAGGGTACGACGGCGTTTGGACCAATTTCGACACCGTCAGTCGAGAAGGAGTGCAGGTAGGTGGCAGTGGTGGAGGAGGTGGTGTTATTTATACAGCTACAGCACGTGTCTTTCGTGCGGTGGAACCATTTTGCTGTATATTGCTTTTTCTGTGGCTAGTTTAAGGTTATTTTTATTGCCCACACACGCCAATAGACGTGGGTTCAATGGTTTTGATGGTTGCAGACTATTCTATTTATACTGTTCTGTTTTGCTATTATATTTTATGCTTTATTTTCGCTTTTGCTCAAATAATAGTGATTTGATTTAAATTTGTGTTCCTTGTGATTTTAAAACTATTCTACGTATTGAATTATTAAAACTTCGATTTGGTCCTCTTCAACTATTGCACTTCAATTTCAATTTCATAAATTTTTTTATTAAATTTCAATGGTACATTATCGGACAAAACATTTATTCAAAATTCATTCAGAAGCACGACAACATACAAGACCAAGACAACAAACAACGAAACTTTATTACTTTTATTTATTATTAAAAATATTGTTGTTTTATTCCGTTCCATGCCAGGCCGTCCTGGCCTTTTGGCTATTATCAAACATTTTCGCTATTCAAATTTTTGCTAGAGACAATTTCCGAACAAAAATCCTACACACGACGAAGTAGTTTCAGATAATTACATAATTAACGTATCTAAAATTTGTTCTCCAAGCTTCGTTGTACCATAGTTATGTCCACATACTGAACAAAAATACAATTAAAATTAGGAAAAAATAAACACAAAGGTGGTTTCCCCCTATTGACGTCTAATTGAGCACGCTTTGGACGGGTCTCACTGCGCACCTCTTCATCTTGACCAGGTTGGGCATTTCATCAAAACATGGTCAGATGTCTCTCTGGCATCCGTGTATTCAGGACAGTGAGCCTCTTGGATTAAATTCAGCTTCTTCAAATGGCTGAAAAATGCTTTACTGCTATACTGACTGTGTGACATTAAAGGCAGTTATAAGGATATCAACTAAGGTCACCGTCTTCGATGTAGAACAAAAATTCATCAGTCATCGGTTGTAGATGAGCTACCCAGAAACGAATCACCTCGAAAGGGGTGCTGAGCTGAAGCATAAAACGGAATTGACTGTTGTATATACTGAATGATCTGCCAGAGTAAATTAAATGGGGAATCATCTGAAAATGACTACTAAACTTGCAACAACGCATACAAAATAACACTTTTGAAGGTAAAAACTAGAAAACTAGAAAACGTACAAGAAATTTCGTTATTATTAATTAAACAAACATCGGTTTTGCATGACTTGTGTTCAAGGGGATGATTTTAATCCATTTACTTAAGAGATGGGCTTGATAAGTTCTGTGCTGCTATAATAACTGTAATCAAAGCATCACGTTGATAAAATTTTATGTGCAGAAGGCCATTCCCCTCACACAAATTGTCGAATGCGGTACAGCATTAATAGCAAAGGTGAAACCATCAAACATGCATGATACTAATCATAGGTCATCGCTATCAACGAATCTAAAACAACAACCATGCCGTCATCTGTTGAACAGCACCGCAAACATTCAAATAGAATCCTTACATTGTCGTTCTTGTTCTTCTTCGAAACAAAGAATCCCTATTTTCCATTTCTACCCGATACTACTTGCAAACAACAACCCCTAAAGGGGCCCACCTCAAAAGTTCAATGTCTTCGAAACTGTGGTCAGTGTGTTTCTTTCCAGGCATATCGATTACAAGCGTGACATTTAAGGTCCGTTCTCAATGTTTTTTTTTTTCTTCCTTTTTTGTCATTGTTTCCCCTTTTTCGGCACGCATCTTTGTGAGTGCCGACCTTCTCTAGCGTCCATTGAATGCGTACCGTGGAAACATTCCAACACTCTAGCTAAAGAAAAACAAAGCCCGAAATCGAGTTTCGTAGTTGACTGACCCGGCAATTTTACTTTTTCTCTCCGTTTGTACTTTGTGTGAAGCTGTTGCTTTCGTCTTCTTGCTACCCTGAATCCGGTACTTTAAGGCTTTCGTGCTTCTTTTTTGTCCGAAACCTGCCAACATTATAGAGTGGTAGCAAAATCACTTTCAGATTTATATTGCTTCCTGCCTGCCGACACCACTCCGGGTCTCCATAGCAACGGAAGGATCGCAACGAAGCCGGCTTCGAATAAAAAAAAAAAAAAACGACGCGCAACAGGATTGACAGCAGTGAAGTTCATTTTTCTCTCGTGCTTTCGATTGCGTCCGAAAAATGTCGGCGTTTTCTTTGCTTCTGGGTTGGGGGTCTTGTTTTGTGTGGTTTCTACTTCGTCCACACGACACGACACGCTAAATTCCATTCCGTCACGCAACGATGCTAATGACCGAATTATTATTACTCTTTGGTACTCTTTGTTTAACTCGCCGTTGCTTCAGCTCTTCGCATTCTAGCCTGTTGTTCTTTAATTTGACTGACCCCTATACATTGGAAATATGGAATATAATTTTGTGCGTGTGTGTATGTTTTCTGTTTCATTCGATTCCGTTCAGGAGTCAGCTGTCAATTTGCTCCGAACCGGCGGCGATCAGTCAGCGCAATCTTTCCTGTCAATCGAGCCTGGAACCGTGCGTACCCGAGGAGGAAAGTTCACCCGAGTACGAGCAAACAGGTGAAGAGACCAGCGAGCATGCAGACGGAAGCAGGAAAAAGCATCCCACCCCTACATCCACCGAACCGCTTTCCGTTGCAAATCCACCCTTACGGCCGGACACGCTCGTACTTGCGTCGAAAGAAGCGGACGGGTCCGGCGAACAGCAGACAGCAGCGCGTCAGCAAACGAACCGACAGTTGCCTCTTTACCGGAGCAACTCGAGCAAAAGCTTCCGCAAACCAAAGCCGAAGGTGGCGAGCAAAAAGCTTAGCAACGAGTACGACCAGATCTACGTAATTAGTGCGGGCGGTGCGTCCGGTGCGGCAAACGGAAATGCGACCGGAAACAATCGTTATCCCAATTTCCAGCATCAGACGCGTCCGGCCGAGGACGACCATTACGATTCGATCGAGGTCATACACGAGCGGCGCAGCAAAAACTTTAGCAAGTTTACCAGCGGCTCCGGGGCGCAGGATGAAGCTGCGGTGGGACGCGATGGTACGGCATATCTGGCAACATCCGGTTCGATCGAGGGTGAGTACCGGAAGATGGGGTCGAACGTGATTAGCGTCGTGGCGGATATATCGCCGGCGCCTGTAAGCAATATCGCTGCAGTGGAAGGTTCGCAGCAGGAGTCTTGTACCGAGGACGGTCCGGAAAGAACAAGCAGTCAGGCACCAGCCAAACAGGATGAGTGTGTTGATGAAGGAAACCCCATTACAAACACCAGCGAACGGTCGGTGGAAGAGAAGCTAATGGCGCCTAACAGCCACTCGGCGGTAGCCCAACCGTTAGAAGATGCTGCGCTAAAGAACACAGAGAGAAAAGACTCACAATAGAGGCCAATGGCTGGACATTGGCGGTTTGACCAGACTAGCGCCGAGTAGTAGCAGACTTGTGTCCACTGGAAAATGGTACAGTCCGGAGAGCCGGAATGTCAAAGACGATGTGTGCGAGAGCACTTGATCGAAGTGTGGAAAAGTAGCTTTCAACATCAGTTAGCAGCCTTTCGCTACCTTATCTGCTTCGTTGAAGCTAAAGGTAATGCCCTAAAGAGGTGCTGGGTCAGCAACAACAGAAAAAAAAAATGCGAGAAAAAGTTCATTTTCTGTCCAATGCAGTTATCCCCTCCAGGGGATATGGGGTGGTTGCTGATGATGTCCTGTCGGGTGCACGATAGAGTCAATTGCAGCACAGCGGGATGTTCAGAGCTCTCTCCCGGGGAATAGTTTGTTTGCAAGAAAATGCAAAAGAAAGATCATAGACGCGTTGCCTAGAGCAGTTTCGGGTGCACGTTTTTTCCTTCTTTTTTGGAAGATGATGCTGCAGATGCATCGTGACACACGGAAGGCTAGCGTTGGCAGAGAGCCATTTGGGTGCATTTTTCCATTACACGAAAAAGGATGTGCCTAGAATTTCTATTTGTGTGGATACAGGTTCGGTAGCTCGACTAGAGACACATCAAGAGAGGTTTGCTGTGTCACTATGCAAAGTGTAAAATCGGTTTAAACGTTTTTTTTAAATATCCTTAACGACAGCGTCATGATGCAGCCAGATTATATATTTTCTATTTATTTTAAAATTACTCTTCAAATACGTTATGTGTAAGCTTAAAACTTTTTAATTGCAAACTGAATAATTTAATTGAAATATTATTTTTTTAAGATCCTTAATGATCTTTTGCAAGAACACTTGGATCGATGGACAATCGAAATGTAGTGTAAACGAATCTGCTTTTAGTAAATTCGCAGAACAAATAATTTGCTCCTTTTGAACTCTTCTTACATTCTACTTTGAGTTCCATAACTTTGCAATCATTCGTTTATTTATTTTTCTGATTAACATCCCAAAGCATGGATTGATCAGAGTAAAAATTGTTTTCTAGACTTTACGACCTATAAGCTCAAACCGTCATAGAATGGCTTACTACAATTTACTGATACCACCAATTGATCAGTCGTTGGACCAGGGTTCAAATCCTATACGGATTATTTCCCCGTTGTGAGGGCTGACTAACCAACTACGTGGTATCAGCAAACCTAGTTATCTATTAAACGGCCGACGTTGACTTAGAAGCTCGTCTAGCCAAGGAAAAGAATGAGTTCCTCGTTCCTGTTATGTAAATCCTGTCCTTGATTTAAAATTCTTCTTTTAATTTTTGTAAATATGGCTTCACAAAATGCTTTAGATAAATGGATTTTTTTAGATAAAATGGATACTAGTTTTGTTTTTATTTGATAAATCTTTCCCGCCAAGGGATCGATCTCGATGCATATTCATGTGTTTTGCATACGTCAATCCAATACAATTTTATTAAAATAACATTTTAGACCAATGCATCTTACTGACTTAGATGTTAGAAGCTGTCTGGTTCTTACCTACTGTTGCTTTTTTAAATCCCAAAGCCTTTCAAGCGACACTAATGTTACCAAAGACAACGTATGTCCATCTGTTTCAACCGAAACCGTATATAGCACGAATGATACATTCCAACACATACACGAGCGTTTGTGTGTTGTAATCACCAGCATCACGCTTGACATAGTGCCAATGATGTGGGTGCTTCGTGATAACAACAGCAGAAGAACCTTTGCGAAAGTTTCGGACACCTTTCTTTGCTACAATGAATCATCCATCATGTTCAGTTCACGAATTTATCTTGGTCCAGTTGTTCTAGCTAAGCGGATGGTGGCGGAGGAAAATTATCTTTCCTTCTGTCTTCCAGACAATTCCAATGCTGACCGTGCTTTTCTGAATCTGTACGGATGTGAAACGATTTTGGTCACGATTTATGGGTGGGAAAGAACCAGCTAGCTTCTTACCGCTATCTACCTCTTCGTATCAGAAACATACTATACTTTCAACATGTTTGATTAAATTGAGGTCAAATTGTAAAATAAAGCTTTTCTATCGTAATGTTCCCCTGTTATTAAAGTGTCTTTCGACTGACGATCAAAGGGAGCAAAAAGAAAAAGTTAAAAGATGAAACTAATGATACCTTCGCTCCCGTAATAAAGCTCTTCAAGCAAAAGTTCTAATGCATTCCGTTGGGACAGATCACTCGTACGTGAACTTTCCGGACGGTTCATATGAGAGGAGCTTTTGTCTAACTTTCTAACCACCGAGGTCAACCATTTGGTAAGTGAGTTAATTTTGTGCGGTCAGAGCAAAAGCGACCCATCATCGTTTGCTTGTCCCAAAGGGCTGATGCTTTCGGATGGTACATTAGTGAAAAAAAAACGCTGTTTTTCTTTTTCAAGCTGGAGTTTAGATGGTTGTTAAAAAAGGTATTTTCATATCTTGTAGCTTATTGTTATTATTTGTAATGAATTTTTCCTCTTAGGATATCCATTTCCTAATATCCATTTCCTCGAAGGTGCACACACCAAAGTCAATTATTTCAATCATAAGAAACAACTCACTTTGCACAGCCGAGCTATCTTTACTTTCCAAATTGCTTCCTAGGAACCTAACTGTAACGTATTTTCCTGTAGGTATTTTCATATCTTGTAGCTTATTGTTATTATTTGTAATGAATTTTTCCTCTTAGGATATCCATTTCCTAATATCCATTTCCTCGAAGGTGCACACACCAAAGTCAATTATTTCAATCATAAGAAACAACTCACTTTGCACAGCCGAGCTATCTTTACTTTCCAAATTGCTTCCTAGGAACCTAACTGTAACGTAAAACTGTACCATTCCTTTAGACCAGCTCTCAGCATCAACCCGCAAACAAAACCAAAAACACATACCAAAACTTGGCTGCATAGCTATCGAGCCAGAACCGATACGATTGAGTAAAAACGGTTGCATGAAGTGTAATCGAAATTGGTGTCTCTAGCCAGGCAACGGTTGAAAGCGCCAGACCTAGATCGAAACCGACGACAGCTAAACACGTGCCCAGCAAATGTGTGCTAGGGATAATACTAAACGAAAAAAAAGACCCAGAAAAACGATAAACTCAATATCTAACGAATGTTTACGAACAAGCAAAAAGCAGCCAAGCAGATAGGAAAAGCACACGATGAACGAAACAAACGGCAATGAAACCAAGTGGTGGAGGTCAATCGCAAGCCAATGTCAAAACGCGCACAGCAGGTTTCCCGGAAAAGATTCCAACGAGAGAAGAGAAGAGTAAAAAAAACTGAAACAAAACCCCAAACTTTCAAAGAAAAATTTGTGGTGAGAGAAAAAAGGGACAAATTTCTCAAAAAAAAAAAAACTTTCATATGGGCAGACCATGTGCAAATAGGCAACGGCATAAACTAACCACACAAACGCACACACTTCAACTATGTTTTTAGATTTGGAGAGTGCGGTTGTCGTAAAAAGAAAAATCCTTCGGTAACAACAGAAGAAGGTAGAAGTAGAAGAGACAAGAACGCGCCAAACTGGTTCGTGTTGAGATAAAGCCTGGAGAAATAAAAATGAGGATATAATCACATCATGACGCGCATGGTGCTGGTAAATATGATTGTACGTGTGTGAGAATTGAATAGACGAACAGCATTAAAGTAATGTACGATGTAATTATGTACACCAGTTAGTTTGGTTGGTTTTCTTTCTTTGTTGTATTTACAATAACAATTCCTTTGTGTTGTGATAAGTAGAAGAGAGTGGTTAGCTTCTACTGTAAAGAAATCAAAACTTTTGCCTTCTTCGTTCCTTGTCTGGATTCCTAAGAAAGCCAATCGGAACGTCTAAAATAACTACTTTTGTTCGATACAACACAGCAAACTGGAATTCGAGCAATAGAAATAAATATTTACAACAGTTTCAGTCAAATTTGAAGCGAAAGAAAGACGTATTGATTAAAAAGATTACTCAGTAAAAAGCAACAGAAAGCATTGAAAGTAGTTTATTTACACCCTGTAATGGGTTGTCCGTCAGTTACCATAGTCCGCTGTCCATCCCTAGAAACACTCTAGAAAATATGCATTGAACGAGCTTTCACATATACACACACACAAACATCGGTTTATTAGAAACAGAAGCAACTGCACGAAATGGATCACCTATCACCACGTTACCCCTCCGTTACATTAACACCACGATTCGAACCCGATCAATCACCCAACGGTGTTGCAAACAAATCCACAACACACAAATAATCACCCAGAAAGTTGCTCGGAAACTGAGACGAGAAAGTGTAGCTGAATGTCTATTTATTTGATAGTATACTACACACCCCCAAACAAACGATAGCCCAAAAACTAGTGTGTCAAACAAATGGGACTGGCTGGGTGCAACGAGCATCAGCGTAAACGTGAAAAAACGAATCCCAATGTCGAGTGGAAAATCAAATTAACTCCCAAGCGTGTAGCCAACAGAGCTTCTAGTGTATGTTGTTTGTTACGAGCTTTTCGACCAGGGTTAGGATAAAATAGGTGCAGGAAACGTTTGCGTGTGACCATGCCGTTGAGTGGATTAGTGTACACCACACACGCAGAGCTGGAAACTTGAGGTAAAGTTAAAACCAAAAAAAAAAAAACAAACCAACAGAAATGGATTTATGTTTAACACTTTTCGATTATATTTTGTAGTTTTCTTGTAAAATTTTTGACTCCAAAAAATGAATTACTATCGGAGAATTCGAACCCATCAATTGTCCTCCATTCTTCCAGCTCTGCACACGTACCTACACGTACCTATGGCAATTAGTTTAAAGAGAAAGAACAAAAACAAAACAGAAATATAAGTGCACACGACGAGCAGCAACGACCGTAGCGGCAAACGAGCAATTGTTAAACGTAATAGTTATTATACTCCCGACACTGTTCTAGCGTTTGTATACGGAAAACTGATATTGATTACTTACACCGTTAAAACGAAAGGTGGAGAACATCTGTTGCCTATGGGGAAAAAACAGTAAATAAATGTGTTTTTGATGTACAATGGAATGGAGTTCATTTATTTTATTATTTTATTAAAAACCATTCGGAAACATAATGTTACTTCTTTTATAGCACATTTTACATTTTTATGGTACAGTGTCACGTGTTCGGTGCCACATGTTCGATGGAGGCGCCTGGTGCAGCTTTTACGATGGAGACGCCTGGTAAGTCGTAAGAGGTTTTTGTATGGGTTTTTTTTTAATCCTTGTTGTTTTTAGCAAAGCCCGATGTTCTTCACTGCGATGTCTATAAAAATATACATGTTTGTTAGCATTTTGCATATTGTGTACATTTTTCTCGCTCCTCCACCAACATTTTCCACGAAAGCAAGACATCAACATCACATTTACAAGTGTTTTTAATATTCAAAAAGCACCACACGCATTATGCCCTCATTTGTCGGTTTTAAGTGAGTCAATAAAAATAAGCCATCCATTCGACACAAAAAAAAAACAGCTCGAAACATCACCTTAACCGTAAATATCTCACTCAAACACTCATCCACCACAGGCGTCCGAGATGGCGCAATAATGGTAATAACAAGGACAGCACTTGCATTATTAGGGGCAGCATCTTTCTCCTTACGTATACTGTCGTAAAAACATCCCTCTCGTGTAACACAATCAACCCACCAACGGTACACGATCGCCGTTAACCAAGGTATACACTAAGCTAACCTCCACCGAGGAAACGTTAGAGTGTTTTCTTCAGAATGCAACGCAAAGATAAAACAATAGGAAAAACAAGATTTGAACGAGATGACAGAAATTGACGGTGCAGCAGCGGTGTGCTTTATTTGTGCTGCCACATTCCCTCACCAAATTCGCTTGATCAGTTCGCACTAACGAGCACCGTCGACGAGTGGCACGAAGGCACAAAGACATAATTCCGCACGGGGAAACCACATTTTGCTTCCACCGTAAGCGGTGCAATGCCGCGAGCGATGCACCGTGTGCACCGTCAGGCGACAGATGCTACGGAATCTGGAAACCGGAATGTGCCCGTTCTTTTCTCGCTGGGCCCAGGAATGCCGACAATAGGTACAATAATCCGGCCCGAAGGAAATGGTTTCAACTTTTACACCATTCGCATGCTTTGTTAGCGCTTTTCAAGGGTACTGGAACGGGCGGTCTTTTTGTATTCTCACTCTCTCCTCTCTTTTTTACACACCAAACAAAACGGTGGGCTTAATACAGCAACGATTTTTCATTGTTAGTTTTCAAGGCTTCAAAACGCAAGTGGGTAGTAATGAACCGAAGAGTTAAAAGCATTGCCTCACCAAAGGTCTATCAATAGAAAAGTTAATGTTCGGAGGTTTACAAATATTTTAAGTCACAATTAGTTATAATTAAAAATTTAATAAAAATTCTTAACATAGTTTTATTAAGCATCAAGGGTAGAAATTGTATGTTTCTTATATTTAAGTTATATCAAACATTATGCAGGCAACAAGGGTTCCTAAAGGGTGGCTCTTATTTTTCACATACATTAGCCATCTTGTGTCAGTTAGTGACGTTTGCGTGACCGGAAATTAAGCCATGAGTTGTACAAGACGGTTGTTTTTTTGGTAGCTGTTCTTTCCTCCCTGAAAAACACCTAGCACACCTCAACGATACCAAAGCATAGCCGAAATAAAAGCATCAAAAACAAGAAAAAAATCAGGCGCCATTGACCTTCTCAAGGTTTTGGTGTGTATGCTTCTCATACTACAGAAAGCCCTGTCTTTAAGGTTATTACATGGTTAAAACAAAGCATTATTTTATGCATGAGTTGCCTTGTTTAATAAAATTTATAATGGACTCCTAATTTTTATGATAATAGTGTTTAACGAGTCAAAATTAGTTTGTGTTTTTACTTTATTTAAATCATAATAAAATTTCTTTTTAAGAACAGAAAATCGACCGATCAGAATGTGATTTAATGATTTTTGTATTGCAAACTTTAATACCGTTTCGTAATAATTTTCCTAAAACACAAATTAAAGATCAAAGAAATTTACAAATAAATGGAAAAGCTAAAATTCTGAAAGCTCTACATAATAACTACATCACCAAAAACATGAGTATAGACCGACTTGCAAAAATATCCCATTTCCCACTAGACTTATGAACCGTTTGAAAAAAAGAACAAAGACTCTATGGATATGGTCTACACCAATCCAACTATGCCATGAAATCTAAAAAAAAATACCAAAATATCTCTCGTCATCAAATTCGATGACGGCACAAACTTTAATTCAAAAAAAAGGAGAAAGACCCACGAGTGGGATTTATTTCTATTTCCTACCACATAACGTCACCTCCGGATAAAGCAGAGTTTGAGTGAGAACAGGAAAATAAAATGAGCTAAACAAGCAAAAAAAAAAAACGATTCCCTAGAAAAGCTTGTATAAATTCCAATGGGGTGATGTTTTATAGCTAGAAATAGAAACTCCACTTCACCTGGGTATTGGGGACAGGTTAAAAAATCAACAGGAACGCAGGCTAGGAGAGACCTATCTATAAATGTTCATGATTTATGCTGGCCGGCAGCACCGCCTGTACAGCAACTTCTCCCCGAGTCGGCATTAAGCTGCAAGAAATCGCCAGTCATGCCCTTTACACTTTCAAAGCAAAGCAAAGTTCGTGCCTTTTGACAGCGTAAGAGCAAGACGAACGATAATTAAATCAGCCACCATGGATGTTAACTTTCCATGTTATCATCCGCGATGTGTATCTCAAGGTCAGCAGCCTTCCCACTCCTCAAACTTTCGCCCAAAAAAATCGAAAAAAGCTAAAGGAAACGGCACACAGACAAATGAATCCACTCGGGTGTGATTTCCGGCCTGATTGCTTTACAATCAACTACCGATTGGTGCTGCCGCCATTAAAACGGAACAAATCGTTTCTGGGTGTGCGCATAAACATATTTTAAGTTCTGTGATTTTTTTTCAACCCACCAGTGATGGGCACCCGTTTGGGAACAGAAATGCTACGGAAGGGAGTTCCGGACTGTCAGGCGAAAAGCAAACGAGATTGGAGTTGGTGGGCGGTGTTTGGATGGAAAATAAAAAGAATATCAACCCCTCACTTCGGATACGATAAAATGGTCTGAAATATGATTTATAGCATCATAATTCTCGGTAATCAGCTGAAACGGTTGCTGTGTGACTTTTGTAGCTGCGCTTTGTGGTAGGGTGAGCGTTTTCCGTTTTACGCGTGGCTGTTTGGCAGTTGTTTTGTGATTAAATTAAATTCATTTCAAACGGCTGTAGAATGACACTTTTGTTAAGTAGTAAAAGGAATTCGAGATAATTTTTTATTGTGACAAAGTGAATACAATTTAGGATTATGGTTAGGTATTCAAACGCTCAAAAGTGCATCACAAGAATATTAAAGGTTGAATAACCTATTTTGAAACAATGTAAATAAGTAAGCAAATCCGTAAAACTTGATGCCTAATAATGATTTCAAATAATTGCTTGCATCAAACTTTTTCTAGGGCTTTTCACACCTTCCACATCCAACCACTTCCAGACATTTAACCTTCGAGAAGTTCAATGACTTTTGAGTAGCACGAGGTTGATTTTTGGTAGTGTTTTGGTAGTGGTAGGTGGTTGCCCACAAATGACGTAAAACAAATTGTTTAGCTTTAAGATTTGTTACATCGGGAATAGGCTCGGTACCACTATGCATAATGTTACATAAGCCAAGATGTATTTAAAACTCGAGATACAAATTTTTCATTCATTAATCATATACATCCAGCGCCATAGTGTTATCTATGACCAAAACAGGAACTGTAATTGAAGATTTGTTTACGATTTTTGTATCTTAGCGAAAACGATTGAAATAATTAAAAATAAGCGCATTAAACAAGCGACAAAAAGTTCAAATTTTCTTCCAATTATACTGTCATCTGCTAATATACTTGTCTACTATGTACTGTCAAACAGTATTCATCAGTTTACTTTTCTAGTTGTCCAACCATTTTAAGCGACTTTAATCATTTAACAGAAGCTGTGGTTTACAATCAGGGAAAAAAAAATCACATTTCGCCATCTTCTCTTCAAAAATAAAATCGTTAAGGACTCAGGTGCAAACCAAACATGGCTACCTATTCATCTTCCAGCTCCGCCTGATTCTGTAATTCTGAATAAATATCGTATCAATTTGAAATGGATATTTTATTCTTATAATTTCTTAGCCAAAATCACGGATGATTTCATTAAATGGAGTTATTAACTCCAAAAGATACTTAAATAAATGAAAATGAATTATCTATGACTAAGGTACATGCCAACAGCTGCAAAAGGGGTGTGATGAACATAATAAAAGCAAAAATGCCATTAGATTTGCTATATTACGTTTTTCAGTTTCATTTTACCGAGCTTTTGGAAAGAGTCGCTTTTTTACGCACACGATGTACACGACGAAGCCTTAAGATGCTCATCTTAAGATTTTCCATATCATCATTTAACATTTTAAACCCATTCAATAAACAATCGAATGAGTGATAGGGAACAAATTCCTCTCTACAAACTGTCATATTACCTTACATAATGAGATACATAATGAGAACTCACTTCCAAATAAACAGAAACGAATATTTCCTCCTTCTAGCGTTACATAAACTATGGACGACCCCTGGAACGCGTGCTGGCTGCAACTTTCCACTTTCGCCAAAGCAATCACACATCCGTCCCGTTCGGAGTGTTTAATTATCGATAAATTCAGTTGCACACAATTAAGCACAAAGTTGCCCGTCTTCCAGCGGTGAATGGCCTGGGCGACGAAGAATTGATTCGAACTTTCCAAAGCAAAACACACTTTGAAGTAAAGTTTTACATTCGGAAAGTTGCGAGAGCGTGCCAGGTGTGCGTGTCTCATTTAAGAAGTAAGGGTTTGAAAAGAAACCTCCCATTCACCAGCCAGATACAGTCGCGTCAGATTGATTCGTCTGGAAAATGTGTTCATTTATTGGGAAGGCTTTTCGTGTGTTGGGAGAGTGGTTCGAATTAATTTTCCAACATTTATTATTCGTTCGGTAACTTTTGAAGGGATTGTTGGTTTAGGCTAACGGCAGACTGAGTGAGTTTACTTTATCAGTTCTGATTGATGTTAGTTTATCGTTTTCTTTGAAAGTATTTGATAATAGTTTATAGGGAAACGTTAAATTAAGCATCATTGTAAATCTTACTAAATCTTTAGAATCCATGCATAGGATAAATACCAAATGACATAGCCTAAAAGATAGCATACATTTAGGCGTAGAAAATAGATCAGAAGGCAACTGGGGATTTCCATGATCGCCAATTGATCTTTAACTATAATTGTACAGTTTGAACTGTCTTTCAATGCTGTTTGTATGATATTTTCAGAAAAAAGCATCGATTATTGTAGAATAGGAATATTAAAAAAGACGAACAAAAGACAATCTAAATCATGATGCAATAACAAACTTCTTATTGTTACCCTACAAGCTTTGGAATTGCTACACCTAAAGCATGCCTGAATTTATTTATATATGTACCTTATAATGATGGTTCCAAGGCTTGAGGTCAATACAGTCCAATACGGGACAGTATTATACAGTAAATTGAAAAATATGGCTCACTAGCTTCAAACCGTCTCAATCACATCCTTGAAATGCTCAATTTTCCACTATCATATAATTATTAGGCTTATTCAACCTGCATCATTAAGACCTTCAAGCAATTTAGCATGATTATACACGCCCGTCCAGGTACTGGCAAAGGAACACAACGCTGCGATGCCTTTAACTTCCAGAGCTCCCAGCGGAACGAAATGCCAGGCCTGCGTGTTCCCGGTGTGCTTAGGCATTAGGTCGATTCACCGATTAATATCGCGCCGCGTTCGGTCGTCAACACTAACCATGAAAGCAACTTCCGCCTACCGTAAGCACAGGAAGGGAACAACCACAAAATACAATGGCACGTTTTCTGGTGGGTTATCGATTTTCATCCGTCGTGCACAAGCGCAACCAAATGCAAATGCGAACTACCTTACCGGGTTTCGTGAGATGCAGTGAATCAGCTTTACGTGATCTTTTGACTTTTTTTTTCTTGTTCTGTTGTTACCACTTTACGACCTTACACGGGCAAGGTTAAGATGGAAAATTAAGTCAGCGCAAGGTGTAAGGGAGTAAGTAGGGCAGAGGTGGATGCGTGCACTGGAGAGGGAAGTATTAATGGTTTGCACGTGCATTGAAACTAATCCAAAATGCTCACCTTGCAGTGAGCTTGAGTATGAGTCAAAGGGTGTACTATCGATAGGTAAGGCACTGTTATTTTCCTGCGAGCTTTAAAGCGATGTTGTGGAGGGATTTAGCGAATAAATGTTGAATTCAGGTAAGTGGTATATTTATTGTAAAATTGTATTGTAACTGGAGATGCAATCCTTTTTGGTATATTTTTAAAATTAATTTAAACCATTTTTCAAATGATCTTTACTACTATATTCAAACTTTTATTAGCATAGACAAGTTAATCCATGGATCGAATTGATTCAATTTTATATTTGCTTATTCATGACCTGGAAGCAACAATAAACATTCCTTACATCAATTGTTTATGTCTACTTTCTGTATCCCTATTCGTAAAAACTTTAACCATTAGTTGTATTTGCCCTTCACCAAAAATAAACTTAGTCTTTTCAAAATCCATTGCGCACACACACACACGAATCCTGCTGAAAAAAGGGAAAGGAAAACCAACAAAAAAACACAAACCCATTCTTGAACTTTAGCTATTTTCAAAAAGTTTCTAGCGGATATGCCAGTTTTCTATAACCATCCAAATACTTCAAACCCCACGTACTCGTTCGAACCGGATCGGTACACGGTTGCATTCATGATTAAAAATACACGAAACTAAACGATAAAAACTTTGACTCCCACCGTCCACGGCCAAGGTAAGTAGGATCGGTCGTAAAGCAGAAGCACAAGAAACAATAAAAATATTCTGCTCGTCTGCTCGTCGTCCCCCAGTGCAGAAGGGGTGCGATGGAATTTTTGCAATGCTCCACCAACGGGATCGGGCACCGAATGTGTACGGAAATAACGGCCAAACTATTACGCCACATCCGGACGGGGTCGGGTTGTATTATGCCGACCAGGGCGACGACGACGAAGACGACGACGTAATAGGTTAAATGTCTAGCGTACATTTGTTAACATCAATTTATGTCGCTTCGTCCGAAACAAGACAAACGCTGCGGGTATGTCCTGCCTATTGTTTGTAGCGTGCAGTAATGACGAGGAAACATCGTTGAACCTGAGGAATCTAGCCGAACATTGGTAAGTTGCTTTCGTTTATTTTTCGTTTTATTTCGTAGAATTATGCGAAGAACAGGTTGACCTTGCTGCCATATTTAAAGAATAAATTAAATTGAAGTTTTTCTAATCTTAAATCGCTTTTATTTTCAAACGAAGAAAAGGTCCTTTTTGGCGGTTAAAAATTTTGCACACCAATAAAAGACGACCCAGTTTTTGTTTTTCTTCAATGCATTTCACTGCAAAAGAAAACTATGACTAATGAACTTCAATCCTCTCTTTTTCACAGCGAAAACTCAATCAAAATCGTAAATGGTGGTCACCCTCGATGCTCGTGCTGGTGGTGGTAAAATAAATGAAGGTAAATCATCATTTCACTTTTTGTTTTTTTGTTCCCCCAACACACCTTTTTCTCTAACCCTTCATGTGGCCAATTATTTTCCACTTTTGAAAACCAAACACGACGGCAATCGTACGTGCAATGGTGGGGATGATTTATTACAAACCATCAAATTGTGACACGCTTTCAAGCTCATTTTTGCACCACTGCCAGGGCAAAACTGTGCTATCATTTGGTGACTTTTGTGCTTTTAAAGTATTAGCGATGGTGTGGAGATAGATTAGAAATAATAACTGAAGTAAAGCTCCAGCTCTGAAGTAGAAGGGAATGAATGAGCAAAATAGCTTTTTTTCACATCGAAGCATATAGCGCTGTGAAACAAATATAATCTCACAGCTGTTTGAATATTATACTGTAACAGCTGTTGGATCGAACATTCTGTAAGGTTTCTGTGTTTTCAATAAGGTAGGGAATGAAATTGCTATAGATTTCATTATTTTATTTAGTTTGTTTTAAGTATTACGGCTCGGTACTGTACTCTCAGCTTTTCCTGGGCTGTTTTCTTGATAAATTTCTCAAGGCATTTCTTTCTCATTCTCGTTTTTGTGTACAAATTGCAATTATTGTTTGGCTTATACCTTAAGCTAGCTTTATGATATGAATTTCAAGCGTTTCATATTTGCCCAAATTAATGATTCCATTCGGAGTATAAATGGTGATGCAGAAAAAAAATCTGCATTACCATCATTTTGATTCATTTCGGTCGATTTTCGGCGTAAATGACGCGTGTAAATTCAGCCACATTTCAGCTACTGCTTCCACAAAACGGTTCATCTGGGACTATGTGGAATAAAACGTTAAACAGCAACTTTCCTAAGCCAACCGAAAACAGGGTCTTCCCACCGTAAGCTATTAATTGCGTCACGTTCGGTTTGCGAAATGCTTTCGTACGTACAATGTGCCATGCTTCCTCCCGGCTAGGGCTTTTTTTCCGCGTGCTTAATGCCTAATTAAAGTCCATTTGTACTACCACATAGTGAAAGGGGAAACCAACCACCATTTTCTGCCCCGATTGGTTCCTATGTCCACATACTTCTGTCTGTGTGAGACTCACTCGCACTGTGAGTGTATAGAGACGCTGCCGATGCTATTAACCACAAACACAAACCTAAACGTTGCTGTTTTACGAACTCCCAGCGCACAGCGTTCGGACATTATGTGCCTAATCGTGTGTCTTGAACCCTGTTCCAGTACCACCCGTTTGCATTTACCGTCCAAAAAATCACCCACTAACCTGGGTGGGCTGGTTTTGGGAGTTACCCATGAGTCGGGTGCGCGCTACTACCGTCTCCATCAAGCAAAATCGTTGGAGCGGGAAAATATAGGTCTATCGTGAGCCCAACGAAACCAAGTAATACGAAGCAATCCGGTTGCATATGTGTTGGTGTGTGCTGGAACGAAGGCGCACGTTGCCGATGTGAAATTGCTTCCAAGGAATCAACATGTCACGGGTAGTAGTGCTGCTTGATTTTCAGCCCGAACGTTTGGTGATTCGTTCGCTAATTTTGTCCGCTTGCAGAGTGAGAGACGTACAACAAATAACAACATAGCCGAAAATCAGGCCTGTGTAAGACATATTTACGAAGAGCGTTTCATGTTCAATGTAACCCTTAAAGGGTGCATTTCTGGTGAAGGTTGTATAATATGTTGAGAAAATCAGTCGATTTCTCTGCTTTCATGTATTTTATACTGAGGCAGTACCACATTAGGTAACCCAAAACTACGTTTGTATTGAAAACCTTTTTATTTTTTTGTTTTATTTCATTACGATGTATCATTGCCGTATGGTCTAAAGCATATTTATTTTATTTTCCATTTATACTATTCTAAAAAGTGATGAGCTGTAGGTGATTAGTGAGAGCCATGCGGCCTCTCTCTGATTATGATCTGCTCGACCTCCTTTACTGAGCCAAGAACATAACAATCGAAATGCAATGCAAGACACAAAATGAAGACAAATAAAAAGCAATCTTCATATTTTCCAGTTTTGCTGCAATTAAAGCTAAATACATGATTTGGTTCTTTAGATTTTGATACTATCCACTGGTGTTTGCCAACCTCACTCAAATAAGAAAGATTATAGATATACAATAATAAGATAAAAATAGATGTTTTAAGTTCTTATACGTATTGTATGAATTAGTACAACAATATGCCAGCAAACAGTCCCTGGTTATTGAATTTTACATGTGTTCTTCTCAACTGATCAGATTATCCAGCTACTTCAAAAACGTTAACAGTGCAGGCCACAATCCTCTAGCAAGTAACTATAAAGAAAAGACAGGATGCTGAACGTCAGGCGAGTGTTCGTGGCGGGACTGCTAAATGGTCACGTTGAATGTCCCGTGCTTCTCTCGGCTATCAATCTCTACCTGTGTTTTATGAGTGCGATCCTTGCTCTCTGTGGATGATCGGCGCACAGCTTACGGATCTTCCGATCCATTCGCTCGTATGTGCCGTGATTTCAATTATGTTTGTGATGCGTTCGCATGTTTAACTTAGTGTTTGTGAACAATACATATATGTAAATGTCCTGCGCGCGTCATTGCTGTAAGTTTATTTAATGGAATCCATCCAGCGTAAATTTACACGGTTTGCGCTGCGTGGCTGGACTGTCTAGGTGGACTACATTGTCCGTTGCGCTTTACTTGGCCTGAAACAGCGGAATTGTAACACGCAGAGCCTTTTTTTCGCAGGTCTACTTGACAAACGCATTGAATCGCCGGCGCTGCTCTCTGCAATCAACATTTACGCCCCGGCTAGATCGCTCCGTGCAAGATCACTTCTTGAAAAAGGGAAACGTCGTACTCGTTTTGGCGCCTCTGATCCGTGACACGTTGAATTTTGACGCGAATTCAACGCCGTGTGTGATCGTTTCGAACCTGACCTGTCGCGCTCTGCGTTCCTTAATTGTATGCGTACAGTGCGGCCCATAGCTTCTTCTTTGCTTAACGACCTCTAAGGTCATGGCGGCCATCAAAATGGCTTTCTAGACTGCCGATACCACTTAGTTTGGTGGTCATTCCTCCCTACGGGGGGACAGTCCGGATGTGATTTGAATCCCGGTCCTGCCATTTGAAGATCGCCTATACCACCGGGCCTTCGGCCCATTACTTGTTGAATGTAAAAATGTAAATGTAAACTGTAAATGTAAAACGTAAAAAAGTCGCTTCAAAGGGCCCACACAAGGTCCGTTGAATTTGACAAAATAAAATAACAAATTTGTTATTTTCAACGTAATTTTAAGCCAAAAGTGGACCTTTTGGTCCGTACTTCAATAAACCGAATTATAAAAATTACTAAATTATGTCAAAGTACTAAATGAGCACTAGATATTAAAGATGATTTTCTCTCACTCACTCATTGTGATCCAAAAAGGTTGTGGGAAGCATTAAGATGACATCTTTTGTTTCAAGCATGCTTAAGATTAACGTCTGTGGAAGCTATACTTGAGAGGTAAAACCTCCCTTGACTCTCATAGCACCAACAACCGTGGTAAAACAGATATTAAAATCAATGGTGAATGATCGGGACGATCAAGAAATTCATTTCATCGGGACAAAACTAAATCTTCATCACAGTATTTTGACAATGTTGTTTAGCGACATGAATCGACAAAACGACATGAATCGTTTCGCTGGTTAATGAACTTTTCGAAGCTATTATACCGATTTAAGAGTTCATTTGTTTCAAAAAGATCCGCCAAATGGCAATCTAAAATCGAATGGATATGCCTGTTTACGTCCTCAGTTTTCCGCAATGAAATTTAAACCTCAAATTGTGAATTCAAAAACATTATTTGAAAATGAAAATTTTTTCATTTTTCAGAGTGTAAAACTTATCAAAAATAAAATAAAATATGCATTACTTCACACTATCCGACGATTAAAATAGTGCTGAATGGTAAATTAATGTATATCAGTTTTTACTCTGTGGGTTTATAATCAATAATGGTGTATAGAAACTTTGAAACAATTAAAACCAAACATTATACAATGATACGAGACTTGTCAAATCACGCTGCACTTCAAGGGTTGAGCAAAAACTGTAGAACTCACACAACGGGAAAGCCATTACGAGTAGGGAAACGATGTATGGTACGTTATAATTACATGATTGGCCTGTAACACCAGCCTGCTACAGGATAGGCTCTACCTCTACCACTGAATCAACTCACCCATACAATCACACGTCACAAGTTTTACCCTCCCAGACGCCAGACGTAACCCAACAACAAGTTGAGACCCCAACATTAGGGGCTTAAAATAGACTTCCCTTTTGCAACAGGATAGAACACAGGCTTCACTTGCTTCTTCTACACCACCACAAATTAATTCGGTACAAATACAGCTACACCATGATGACCAGCGCACTTTTTTCGTGTTCAGGAGACCCCTGCCAAGTCTGGAAGGTCTGAAAGTGGTCGAAGTGTTGGAGAAAAACTTTTTTTCCCCCCCATTGGATGGAAAGCATGGAAGGGGCAAATGATGGAAACTAAATCGAACACGCAAACCATTGTTTGGTAGAAGAACCCCACCAGGCGGGTTTTGTGGGGTCGCCTTTGGGACACAACCGAGGTCTGGACTTTGGTCAGTTTTGTTGTGACCGTCAGACGAGACGGTAATACGTTAACGAACAAGGTAAAGACCTCCGACCACTTAGAGCCGTTTTGGAAAAAGTTTTCTCTAGTGGAGCTGTTTAGTAAAGTGCTGTTTGCAGTGCGTATTGAACGAAAAATAAACAATTTTTGCACGAAGAAAACAGTGTCGAGGAAGAGATTACAACAGTAACAGTGACAGTGACTTCTGGTAAACTGATTACCAAGTTCCTCAATTGAAAAATTAAAACCAAAAGTTTTCCCTAGTCGAACGTCGAAGTCAAACGAAAAAAAAGTAATGGCACCACCAAATCTGGGTTACATACACCCCCCCTAAACTACCCTCTATTACAATCCCTTCGGGTACTATCGGGGATAGGATGTACGGGGTTGGGAAACAATTTTCGTACGTGGTGCGAGTTTTCGCTTTGTTTGTAAAATGTGTCCCGCTTTAGCTTTACAGCAGCGCTGGTGTACTTTACATCGTTGTTTTTTGGGTCACCGATACCATCACGCTGCTGTGTTTGACCTTAATCACAAAGGGTCCAAAAGTTTTCATTTGCATTGGGGAAAACACGGGGAACGGGCGAAATCAGTGATTACTGTTGGAGGCCAAATGGGAAAAAAATGGATGGCTTTTTAGTGTCCAAAAATTATACACCACCACCTAGTGCTGGTTAAACTGTTTTGCAATTGTGTCGATAAATATTTCATTTTACCATCACCACCATTAGCTATTACCATAATGTACATCTAAACTACGAAATGCGTATAGATAGCGGACCACCACAACTCCAGCGTAATGTTTCAGCAGGTGTTAAAACAATGGAGAACTCTTTAGATTCTCCGGTGCCTCCGGTGGCCCAGTGGTTGGGCTAATTTATTGGCTGAAAGGCTGTGATTTAATTCGCGTCCATTCATAGGGCAATATGTGGTTTGACATTAAAAGTGCTGTGCATTATTTATAACTTCATGTTTTATTGAACCAGTACGGAATTGTACGTGGCTCCACCATTGCTAGTGTACATGGGACGAGTGGCAAAAAAGTGGAATGATGAAGCTTTTCATCCATTTGTGATGTTATAAAGTAATTAGAGGGTACTTTTTTTCGGTGTAAATAAACAAATTGCTTTTCGTTGTCTGTTGATCAAGAGTTTAAATGAGTTTGAGTAAGTTTAAATTATTGTCAAGTTTGATGGCTTCATTACCTTAAAGCTAGGACATGAAAAACGATTCTTTGAAGAATATATTTCCTCCATCCGCAATGCAAAATTATCCATTCCAAGCACTATATAATATGTGCAAAAATTACGGGTGATTTCAACATATAGACTGATAAATTTTGTGACTTAAATTAAGACGTCACAACCGCTATAAATGTAGCAAATTTCGAAATCGGCGCCGGTCGTTACACGACTTAACCGGGGTTCATATCCCATCCAAATAATAAAATGGAATGGTGGTGGTATAAGCAAAGTCTAATAACTCATTAGATGACTAGGCGTGACATAGAAGGTCGTGTTAGGGAAAAAAGAGAGAGCCTCCTTTGACAAGCAAATGAATAAAAACAAACTAATTTTGTATAAAAGCAGTTTGAGTAAATTGTTGTTCGTAAAACAAAATTGAAGATTCTGGGAAAAATAATAGACGAAGGCATCAAAATTAACCTTAATTATTCTTTGACCTTAATTTGATGAATTTTGAAATGAAATTAACCTTAATTTATAATGAAAGGCCAATTCTAAAACTTGAAATGACAAAATAATTGTTTTATTATTTTGTGCATATCATTGCACTTTAAAACTGTATTAAAGACTTCTTCGGATATTATCAATTATATTTCATTAACTATTGCTATGCATGAGAAATGGTCTGACCGTTCAGTTATAATATTAAATGAAAATTACTTTTATTTATATTTTAAACTAATTTTTATTTCATTTTTTCAACCTTTTCCGTGTTTTTATCATGATGCAATAAATTAGCACTACTTAAATTTCAAAAAAAAAAAAAAATGTGACAGCGATAGCGAGATAGCGAAAATATTGCTGACATTCTGTTTCAGAAAGGCTTGCCCTGTTTAAAGTTTCTGAAGCAGTACTTTCCAAAACGGATCTTACAGTGTTTTCTAAAACAGCTCTTTTGTTCTGTCGATCAAAATTACACTTATAGTTGATATTAATCCTGCTTTTTACTTCTGCTTTGTAATCTATTCATTTTCTGTCGTTGGAAAATTTCAAACATTATTGTTTGTCAGTAAAGAAAAATCTATACCATTACGACAATAGCACCTAATTCTGATTCAATCACTCACCTTGAATCCCAGAAAGAGTTGTCCATCGTCCGACAAAAAACCGCAAACATTAAGTAACCTTCAATTCCTATCAATCAACAAACTCCTTTCAAACTTTCTTGTGCACTTTTGGAACTGTACCAGGGATACATTAATGATTGTTTTTATCCTCCACATACATTCCCATTACAAACTTTGACTTGAACTGATTCTGAATTTACTCTCCTATCTTCCTCAGAACTAACCGGGAAAGCCGACAAACTTTTCGGCCACGTGTATCACCGTCTTCACCAGTTGTTCAGACGGATTCCGGTACTAGTGTTGGAACAGTGTGCTGAAGAACCGTGCCGAAAACCGTTTGAAGAATTTAATGGTCCCACGAGAGCCGTAACGTACTGGACGACTAGCGACCCCGCGAACAGTTTCTTAACGGTTACTTAGTGGCTGACTTTTAGTGGCATTTGTGCAGTGGTATTAATTAAAAGATTTGAGTTTTCGTGCCGAAACTTTTGCCGAATGAGAAATTGAAATTATTTCCACGGGAAAAGCAAACATACAAACACGGATGGTGAGCCATTTTCGGGTGCAAGGAAAATCAATCTACCAGTGCATCTTGCAAAACATCTGACCTGGGACCAGCTCAGTGGAGCAGTAATTGAGGACAATTAGTTAAGTTAATCTGCTAGTCCGTTTCGTTCGGGGATAGGGTAACCACCCTTCAAAAAGGCGAAAAGTTTCATTGGGGACTAAAGTGCAGTGCAATTTGTCAGTGCTCCCCATCGTCCCATATTTCACGAGGGATCACAACGTGTGTTTGTGTGTGTATTTACTTTTTGAGGTAAAAGGCTCCAAGTTTCTCAGCAGTACGTGATCATCCCGAACGCCACGACGATGGGTTGTGCAAGCAGTTCACCGTTAATCAACGGAGGTGGTCCCGGTGGTGTCATCGAGACGGCGAAAGAAGCGGCCACCAAAACCGCCAACGATGTGCTTCATGCCGGTGAAGCGGCGATGAATGGTAAGCAAGCTTTCTAATTACTCCACTCAATGCTAGTGTGAATTGTGCTCGTGGTGGTGCTCGCAATTTAGCTACTCAAGGGTTAAGTTTTGAAGGAGCAAATCGTTCCATCCATCGTTCATTGTAAAGCAAAACAATGCAATGTGGACGGACAAAGCTAAATAAACATTTTAAAGGAAATTCCACAGATAGTTGAAGGTTTGTTCTGGTCTGCGTTATTGGTTGTAGCTTTATTTCTGGTTTTTAATCAATCATATTTACAATCCGGTTTCGTAATTGCCTTAAATCTAACAAGCAGCTGACGTAATATGGTTATAATTACTAAGAACTACTTTAAGTCAAAAAGAGATGTTGTTTAAGTAATGTCAATTTTTATCAGTCTTCTAAACAGTATTGAATGAAGAACTTTCCACTATTGCTTATTATTTTTCATCGTAGTGCATGAAAGTTAATCATAGTGAAAAACGTCAATGAAAGGAACGTCTCCCATTTGAAACTAGAAAAGAGAAAAGAAAAACTTTTCATTTCAAATCAGTTTTACTTAGTTTTACCAAACCATATTTTGTTTACTGGCGTTGTAGCCTCTGGAGATCTGAGCCTATTCGTTACGACTTCCTCGACCCACGATGAAGACTTACCCAGTGTTTTTCTAATATGTGTCCTCCAACTCCTGTAAACTATTAAAGTCTTTACAGAATAAGAATAAATAAACCATTTCCTTAGGCCTTTTCTGGGAAAATAAAACCTCTATGATGAACGAGTTGTAAAGTCTCTCTTTCCTTCCAATTTTGGTTATTTAAAAAAAAAAGCTTTCCATTGTTTTGTAACCGAAACTCAAATGAGGCTTAGTCAGTGTACACCCCGCTATAAATTCTCCTTTTTGTTCTTTGTTTCGATTGTACCATATATGTACTATATTCCACAATAGCCTACAGTAACGTTTTCTGATCAGTTTGATTGGCCATGTGGGTTGTTCAAACAATACATCCTTTTCGAGGCCATTCGGCCATAGACTCCACTCCATCGTACGTAACGTTTTACTTTTCAAACATTCTGGCAGCGTGTTGACTGACAAGGCTATTTATACACGCCCCATTGATCAACAAACCCGCTGGATGGATATGAGACGCTCCGACTACCACCACTACTATCCATTGTTAGCTCAGCCACTCAATTTAACAGCATTCAATAACAGTACCAGCGGTGGGATCTGCTGCAATCACCAATTCTATTTCACCAAACCCAAATGGGGGTGCATCATTACGGGCAATAAACTCTATTACCCTACCAGACACCAGGCGGCTCCATTTCATCGGCATTCCCATCATCCCAACACCGGGCGTCTCCATCGTTCGATCGATAATGATTTTTCAAACCTCCACGTGTTCCCCTGTGTGTCAATAGATTACACACAATTCGTTTACTAAATGGATTGATTAGAATTCCGTTGATTGGCCCGATAGTGCGATAGGCTAGTGTAGATTTGGAGGAATGTTTTTGTAGTCTAAAATCGCAAACAACATGGTTTTTTCCATATTTAACAACAAACCAAATATCTTTACAGTCCCCTTGAAGCTACAGGCCAAAAAAAAAAGGTCACTGCTTTCGGGTTGAGCTCGCAAATCCACTCAAGTGAATCCTGCCAAATCAACAAAATTTTCACTTTGCCATCGGTAGGGCACCCATCATAAAGCGTTTTCTAGCGTGCTTCGGGAGAAAAAGCTTCAGCTCGCTTACTTCCTTCCTCCCAATGAGCTCCCGGTCCTACCCGGTACATCAACCAATATTCCCATCATTCTGTGTTGCTCAGTGTTGCTTACATTCCATTTTCGGTACCGCCGTAAGCTAACCATCAATCTAAGCATTGATGCATATCTTAATTTTATTCATGGCTTGATTTGTACACGCTACCACGCGATTCGTTGTCGTTTCGAGTACCCGGAGCAACATTTCACAGTTTCACGTTTGATTTTATATATTTTTGTGTGCTCTTGCTTCTACACCACAAAGGCCACGATCGGAGCAGTCCAACTGTCTCGATAACGACAAGCTAACCTCCACGGAGGGCTAAACTTAGCTCGGTGTCAGTCGCATGGAGGAAGAACACTTTTGATGTATGAGTTTTATCAGTTTTTGATCGAATCTTATTTTTAAAGGAGCCTCATTTAGGTGTTTTAAAATAGAGTTTATTAATTGAGTTGAGTTAAATTCATTAATTTTGGGGAATAACACACTAAAATGTATCCAGAAGCTCCTATTAGCCCATTTTTTACACCAAGTGGACTTGAAAAACGATCAAAATAAGCTCTTCAGTCACGATATTTATAAATAGTACCACTTAGCTTAAAGTTCCGAGACGCAATAATTCATTGCCCTCCTAAAAATGACCAAAATTCAATTCAACTATCAGCCAATGGTACGCACCATCGTCACCAATCCTCAGCTAAAATATAACAAAACAAAATAAGCGCCATTAACGTGGTTTGTTTCTTGGGCGGGATGCTATTCCATTGAAGTTACTATTTGTTGTCGTTGATTTCATTTTCATTTTCCTCCTTCAAATAGCAAACAAAAGAACCAAGCTACCCTATGACATTTTTGCCATCCCTTTGAAGTGGCTCTATTCGGTTGTGGGTTCTTTTAAATAAAGTCCCAAAATATAAAGCATAAAAGTCACTGCCACAAGGTATCAAAAACCACCTTAAAAAAAAGCACACACACACACCCACATGTACGTGATAGTCGTTTCACATTTCATGCCATTTCTTGAACCTTGACAAAGACGAGAAATAATGAATAATTAATGAGCATCCCTCCAATATTGGTTGCTGTTTCCGTTTGGTTTTCGTTTTGTTTTGGGACTTTTTGTTTTCCTTTGAATTGTTCCTTTCTTTCTTTTGTGGTGTTCCTTTTCTGTTTTCTTTTTTTTCCAATTTTGTACCTTTTTTTTTGTTTTGCTTCACTTGCCCTTGCTGTTGTGGCTCGTTTACCAATATCCTTCCTGTGTTGCCCAATGCTTCAAAAGCCGAAAAGACAGCATCGATTTCACGTGCTCCGTTTGTTGACTCGTTTTGCTGTTTGATGAATCACTTTCTCGCTTTCCGCCGTCCAGTCTGGGGCGCGTAAATTGTGTGCTTTTTGGATGTTTTTTTTTTTTTTATTTGTGAGTGTGTGTGTGTTTTTGTTTTATTTTCCATGTTTGTTTTTCACCTGGCGGCTCAATACATTGCCGAATTGTTGTAGCTGTTATTGGTAATGTTGACCAACTGTTCAGTTCAAGCAACGCTGCGTAAAGTTCAAGGGCAAGATCAGTTTTGCGTTGTGTTTTCTGTTCTGAAATTATGTTTTTCAGCTCGGTTCTTCTACAGCTAAATGTCATTGAATTGGACGTTTCTCTGTGAAACATGAAAGAATAGATAGCGTTTTTCATGTACTTTTATTTATTAATGAAGCGGTTATGATTTAAAATTGTATTGTGATTCAAAGCTATCTTTTATCCTTTCCATTATCAACTATATTGTTATGATACGTACTAAATAATTCTCAAACAATTCACTTCTTTATTATTTTTTTTCCTCATCGTACGCTCGGTGTTGTCCCTGAAAATTCTCCCTATACACTTAATTTTACCCTTGCCTCGAGTACAATAAATAAACAATGAGCCACTGAAACACAACAGTGACCCACAATCCCATCCAGCCACCTCCAACGAAAAGGATAACACGTTGAAGGGAAAAAATAGATAAACCAACACATAATGGAATTATCGCACAGGTTTGTCCCAAGAGGCATGAGGACTGGTAATTGAATTTTGTGTGGCCTTGCCGAGGGCTGTTAAGTGTTTGAAATATGTAAGACATTACGTTCACCACCTCGTTGATAATCGACGCACGAGTAGAGAAAATAAAACAGCAAAAATGATAATACAATTTCACCAAGAAAATATCTCTACCGAGTTATACGGAGCCCAATTATGTTTGCGGGTTTGCCGATGACGAGAGCTGTCGAGCTTTAAAAACACTTTACACCTTTTCGTTGTAAAATAACTCCAGCTGATGCGCGAAAACTGGTTTGTTGAGACGGATTTCAACCTTTAAAAGTAATGACCTCACTTTTCCGATCCTCGCGTCACTATAAATGCCCATTAATAGGTATTGATCGATTCACAAACGCCAGACTCTTGCCCTTGCTTCCGAAATGATCCGCTTTCACCAATTCAAGTTCCTCCAGTAACTTTATCTATTCCGTACTCATTTTTTCCCCTTCTGTTCTCTTGTTTCGATATGGATGAGAACCAAACATAAAAACCATTACCACGCGCCTAACAGCACACCTGAGGCACGTGTTCTTTATGTATGTTTTAGGGTACGACTTGCCTGCATTACACGCCTTACGCTTTCGCTGTCGATGACCTTTCCGTCGCGATGTTGATGAATATCCTTGTCACAGGTCAAGGTAGTTCGATACTCTTCAACTCGTCGAAAATTGGTCAACGTTACCATTGTACGTTCACTTTTAGGGCCTCATTTTGACACAACAACAATTCATTTTTAATGATCAGGGTTTGACAGCAACTTGTCGCGATGACAAATAAGGTGTGACACTATCTGTGAAATGATCTGTTTCTTGTTTAAGCAATCAGCCGAAAGTATTGTGACATCAGATGTGCATTTAAATAATTTAGTTTTTAGGAAAACAAAAGCTGTCTGGATTTCTACACAAATGTTGGCAAATCCTCTACTTATCTTGTTACTAACAATTTTAAAGTCAAAATAGCATCAAAGAGTTAGTGGCAGACTTGACTATTGTGACTTTCAATTGACTAGCCTTTGTGAAAGATGAAATTTGAATAGCTACAATACTCTTCGTGAAGACGTTCTGCCCTCTTTCATGGTTCAAAAATGAAAAATTCCCTCTAACAACTTCATGACAAGAAGCCTTCCTTGTCGAGCCCATAAGTCCATCAGTACTAATTGACATGAGCGAATAAAGTTGGGAGTTACATTGAAATCAATTTTAAATTATTAAACTAATAATTAATGAATTTTCATGAGTAAGTTTGCACGCAATTCTACACGAAGAATAAATTTAAGTGTACCATTGAAATCTTCGTCAAGATTTAGATTGATTTAATTCCTATCCAAAATTAATTCACTACCAAGGCTTAACATCTGTGGTAAACTAGACAAGACTTTACAGTATCTCTCTGCTAAAATCACTCAGTTGCGCCGTAACGAAGTTAAGAACGAAACATTGTTGCTTGGTCTGTGGTGTGATATTTAGCTTTCGTTTATTGAAATAGAGTTCTTAGAAATGGACCCTTTCAACAAGCGTACGGAATAAAAACGAAACCAAGGTCAACAGCGAGTTTTTGCTCATTAAAAATAGCAAAAACTCGCCAACCGGAGTAACTTGCGCCTAATGAGAGGAGAAAAAAAGGAGAATCAGTTTTGCCTGCTGACAAAATTAATATAATGCAAGAAGAAATAATAATTTACTATTTTAACTTGTCTTCCAATTGAGGATATCTTTTTCTATTAAATTTATTTCTATTCAATATTTAAGAATAATTTAATAAATAACAAACTGTTTTCAACTGGCATTTGAAAAGAAAAACATGTAAAAAGAAGCTTTTCTACCCAAAATAAACTCACTAACTACTGTGGAACTCAGAAGCACCAGTACAACGCAACCGCTTTCATGCTCATGCTTGAAGCAAACCGCAAATCGTCCAGCCCGGATACTAAAACCAGACACCGGCATTTACCATACACCGCATTGGCTTTTACGAGTTGCTTTTGAGAAGGGATGTTTTTTTGCTTTCCAAAAAAAAACAGACCTTTTGCTGGAGCTCGTTATACATGGCAAAACTGCATACAAAGTTAACGATGCAGTGCAAAACGCAAAAAAAGAACTTTTCCACGAGTGTGTGTGTGTGTGTTTTTTCTCCATTCATTTATACGCCTCAAAAAATGCTCGCTCGATTTTCAAGCTGGTTGAATGTTAATTAATGTAATCCACGTTTTTGTCCCCATTTTTTTGAAAAACTTCCCCGTGGGGAGGGAGGGTTTGGACATAACAATGCACTGACTTTGACTTTCTTTCTTCACATACAAAGAGGTTCAGGCCCATAGAAACGTGGCATAGATTTATGCATATCCTTTTACTACTAGCATGTGTTGCGCTTTCGGCCCTCTCGATGACGAGCGTAAAGCAGACAGTTTACTTATTTATGGCATCCGGTTTCTACGTTGCCATACGTGGGGTTGCTGTACGGTTCGGGGCAGTGTGTGTTTTTACGATTGAATTGGAATTTAATTTCTGTTTTCAACTAGAAACAACGTCAGCCTCAGTGTGTGGCTCAAGCTACATCCTATAATGAACGCTTTAAGCAATGAATCCACAGTTCTTCTCCATTAACCGGTTTTGGTCTATTTCGACTTCCATTGCAGATGTCGGCGAGCACGTGAAGGAAGCGGTACAAAACGTTACGCACGAAATCGAAAACGTGCTGGGCGGCAAAAAGGACAAGTCCGATCACGTCAACGAGGACGACCAGCCGGCAACGAACGGGCACGACGATGCAGCCAACTCGGACTATCAGATCATACGGCTGAAGGGCTCGAAGCAAAACAGTGTCGAGGAAACGGAAAAGATGGAAAACATGAAGAATGACCTGCTAACCAAGGCGCAAAGCTTCGGCGACGATACCGACCGGATGGCGGACGATCTGATGAAGGAAACGGAGGACCTGATGCGGGACGCCGAAACCGGCATAGCACAGCACGAGATGACAACGCGCATCACCTCATCCGAGGACGGTACGATCGAGATCCTTACCCTGGAAGGTAATGCACCAAAGTCTCCGAACCATTCGATTGACAGTTTGCAAACTACTTCACCAGAGCCCGAGATCGAACGGATACTGGCTGGGGCTGGGACGGACGATGGTACTGCACCCGACTCCCCGAAGGCAACGCTCAACACGCTGACTGTACCCGCCACCAAGGACGATGCGATGCCGATGGACCCGTTGCCACCGATGGCGGATAAAGTGGACGTGTGAGTACGGTAGTGCCACCAGCGCAACGGTTAACATCGCCCTTTACACACTCACACACAGTATATCCTTATCTCTCCACACATCCTTCCATCCAACACATACATTTTGTAGTCTAAATTTTGTACATCACACATCAACCACAAACCTTCCTCACAAAACCTCTAAAACGTTCATCGAACATTATGTACATGTAAGCCGATTGATTGGAAACAGTTTTTTGAAAAGTTTTTAATTTCAGTTAGATGTACACGACGATGTATCGGAACCATCATTTATAGCCCATCCATTATCGGTGTATCATTGTTACATTACATTTCTTACAATAGCCATACTTCCCCATACTCGCCGTTTAGACAAAACGAAATTTCCCCTGCAACTTATTGTAAATAACTCCTTTTTTCTCTCGATGTAAGTAATTGTAAAAAGAAATGTTTGAAAATAAATGTACCATTATATTAATAGAACTGCATAAATCTTTCTTTCGTTTGGGATGTGTACAAGTGTTGACGAAAAGGATGACGTTCAAGGTGGACAAATAAAGTGTCCTGTTCACCGTTGTACATTTAATTTGTTTCCACTTAAATGTTTTTTAAAAGTTTTATACAAATATTATTACAATTGATTATTACGGTCCAGTGCCGTATTGTCAACACCGCTTGTGTTGAGTAGATTTTCACATATTTATAAGGAAATATTATTATAATGTGTTGAAAATTAAACTATCCATCAATTTTATAAAAGACCAGTTATGTTTCATATGTTTAAAATGCAAATATTTCTTGTTTAAGCTTATTTTAATTCATAAAAGACGGTCAGGCCGTATTGCTTGTTGTTTAATCTTTTTGAAAAATACAAAAGAAACTACCGGGGGTGTCCAGATGATACATTATAAGTGAATTAGTGAAAGCTTAATATATGACAGTTCAATCATAATTTATAAAACAGGGTTTTCAAGTTGATTCGAGTTTAGTTCGGATAAAAGTAATCCTCGTCGAACCTGGATAAATAAGAACTACACTCATACAATAGGAACTAAATTCATGTTGTTTAGATCTGTATTTTACTTGACTGTGGATTTTCAACGTGTAAAAAAACGTGTAAATTCCTTTATAAATGCTATAAAATCATCTGCATCCGTTTTTGCAGTTAAAAACTTTGTTAAAGCTTCTTTTACGGAAAAATATTTTTAATTTTTATATTTCTTTTCCAGTAATTATTGGCTTTACCATTTAGTTAGTAAGAAGCGTATTGTAAATTACTTATCGTCCCATGTAAATAATTGGGTTAGCCACTAACGAATCAAATGATTGATTTCTTTATTGTATAAGCCACTCTTATGGGTAAATCTTTGAATAAATTTATTTACTATTACGTTTGAGTTTGCTTTCCATTTTTATTAAGTCTTTCTACAGCATTTTAATTGATAAATAAACATATTTGGCCTCAACTCATTTGGCTCAAATCCTTTTAGGATCGTCCTCCCAGAGTGAGGATAGACTGTCCAACTACTTGGTAAGCAAGTCTAGTAAACCATAAGATGACCGGATAGGCATTGAAGGTTATTAAGCCAACGAGAAAGAGAATGTATCAAAGAAAATTTCACTTTACCTTATTGAAGAAAAAGTCCTTAAAATTTTTGTGTATATATGAATTGTTGGTCTGTACTAACAGTGACCACCAATGATATAAAACCACTTTTATATCCACTTTTCAAAAAGATGATTTCGATATTTCTGCTAGGTAAATTTATACTCAATTTTGGTCTGATCATTAGTTGCTGAACTATCTAGAGCATCTCTATTTATCTTCAAAAGTTCGTCAATGATTGTGTAATAATAATAAAAAACCCTGTAATAAATTGGCAAAATTTTCAACCCAAAAAAAAAAATAACTTTTTTATTAGCACACTTAAACCAATCCTAAAAAGATAAATGTTAAAAAACAACTGTAAACAATTTTTTGTTTGAATTTAAAGTGGTGAATAGTTATTTTATAGTCTTGCGTGTTTTAGCCATTATTAAATCGGAATCGGAAAAAAGCGACTAATAACCGGACGTTTGCTCAAAATGTTCCTTTTGCTGTAAGAATAATAATTTGTTTTCTGATAATTACATTTAAGTCGATAAGTTGATTAAAGGTGTGAAAAAATGTATAAAATTCCTTATATAATACTGCATATGTGGATGTACGTACATTTACGACTGTGTAACTGTTTTAGCAACCAGAATAAAACTGCGAGAATAGTTAAACATTTAACAAATGGGTAAATGACTAAATTTCAAATCGAGGTAAACTACTTTTGTGATAAACATGTTTTTTTATAAGATTGTATTATAGTATTGAAGAATCATACATTTGCGCTGCGTTGTTCGAAAGAGATCATCTTTATATAACAAAGGTTTGAATTTTGAAAACAAAAAATATGTGTTTAGAAGGCTAGTCAAATAGGCATGGAAAACTGGCAATAGGCAATCTGGGGAGTTTGTAGAGTTTGTTTATCCAGCAAGAAAAACATGTGTTAGTTTACAAAGAGTAATGCTCGATGCTTGGGGTATACAACCCAAGATTTAATTCAAATTATCAATATATAAAAGAAAGGTAAACCATCTCTAGCCAAGTTACTCTCACAGGCTCTTGTGTATAGAACATAATTATACATAGACTCGCTATTATAGCAAAGTCTCCATCTGTGAATGATATAAATAATTTTAATTCCCAACTTAAACTAAACCATACAAAGAAACTTCTCCTCTTCCAAACCTACAAATTATCTCATAAAGGTGACCTCAATTCATTTCACCATCGTGTGGAGCGGCCATCCTAACCGCAACATTTTCCACCCTTCCAAATGCATGATTAATGGTCTTATCACATTTCTTTTCCCGGACATTCACCGATGCGGAACGTCGTAACTTTCACCTCTCCAACATACACACACACACACACACACACACACACACACACACACACACACACAAAAATACCAAAACCTCCCTTTATCACTATTACTCCCGTACCTGGTCATGGTACAGACAGCAGGACACAGCAATCGAACCCACCTCACAGCCATCGATCGATCGAGAATCGGTGACCAGCAGCGAAGAGTACTTCCGTCTGGAGGTCCTAAAAGCGACGTCCACGCACACACCGGGCCGAACGGTCGAACGTCGCACAACCAACACCAACCGTCCGCCACCACCCTCCACAGCAGCCGCCGACCGGGTACAGCGTTTCATATTCAAACTCAACTCCATCATCCTGAGCGACATCGAGGAACGGGTCGACGAGGACGGTAGCATCGTGCGGCAGCTCGAACGGAACCCGGACCGTGTGGTTGAGCTGCTCAGCAAATCTTCCCTCGAAACTAGTGACAACGAGGACGACGACCACAGTGACGGTGTTGCGAAATCGCATGGGACGGTGAATACCCGAAAAGCACGTCGAAAAATGCCCAACGGCATACGAAGACAGCAATCGATTTCCCTTGACGATACCGCAGACATGAACCCTTGTGAGCGCACAAAAACGCATCCGGGTGACCTGCTAAGCCAAAGGGACGAATCATTGGACCAGGAACAGGAGATGGTTCTACTTCGAGACATACCGCCCGCAGTAAGGCTGAGAGCATTGATGCGATTTAAATCGCTCGACGCTTCCGACCGAACCATTTCGACGGAACGCAACGGTCGACGGCGAATGAAGTCTGTCGACACGATTGATGCCAACGAGGAGGATGAGCAGGAAGAGGAGGATGAGAAGGACGACGAGGCGGATTGCAATACGTTCCACGATGTGCCGTACGACCCGGAAGAGGAGGAACGCATCTGTGCCGAACTTCTCGAGGAGCTACGGCAACTGGAGCAAGCGGATCGGAACGATGTCCAGCCTGTGGTCGACAATGAGCCACAGAACGTCGAGACGATGGACAACGACCAATCGATTGCTCGTAACGATGATGGTCATAAAACTGCCTGGGAGAAACTGCAAGACTATTTGCAACGCGTGCCGAAACGGCGCAGCAGTAATTACGATCTTTTCTACGAAAGTGACGAGGACACGCTCAAGACACTGTTCAAGCGTCACAAGCTGAAACTACTCTTTCACTATAGTGATAGCTCGAGTGAAGCGTCGGACGATACGCTGTGATGCAGCTAGGGTGCACTGTTGATGTGTTCGATGCGGTACTTGTGTCGTATGCACCTTACCAGTTTACCGGCACACCGTTCCGTTCCGTGGGGGGAGAAGTACCTCGTGTCAAATAACATGCAAAGTGAGCATTATTGCATATTAAACTAGCGGTACTTGCCGTCAATTATGAAGGTCACGTAACTTTAGTGTCTAGAACGCTGTAGAAACAATAAATTAACCAGACATTATGTGTCTGGTAAAAAATTCCTGAACTATTAAAGGAGTTTTTAAAGGTGACCATTATTAATGTCGTCTCGTTTACTTTTAGATGAAACATTGATAAATTCTTCGTAGAAGTAAGTATCTTCCATCATTAGAAAATCTGTAGTTAGTGTGACATTATTGCACAGAAATTACGTCAGTATGTAGAGTAGGAATGCAGGATATTTGTTGTCGAATGAGATCCAGGCTTAAGGCTGAGAAGTGATCCACCGGTGGCCGGTTGATCATCCGGACTGTTCCCCCATAGTGAGGACAGACTACCCAGCTACATGGTATCAACAAGTCTAGTAAAAAATTCGATGATAGCCGGTGTGATCTAGTAGGTCATTAAACCATGAAGAAGACCCTTACTGTATTAAGATATGTATGCGATGATACCCATTTAAAGCCTAATTTTTCCACAGTACATTTAACGAAATAAAGTTTTTTCTACCCTCCAATTTTTTAATAACAAACTAAACACTTTCAAGAACTTTAATTTATAATTGCGTTTTTTTAAAGCATTTTATGAACTTCTTTTGAGTTTATAATTAACTTCAAATGTTGCTATATTTTGTCACATTCTAAATATCATTCGTTTCCTTTTTTAATAATTTCCTCAATGTCCAGAACAATTGAAGGGATCAATGGAAACCAATATAAGAGTATAAAGGCATGGCTGACAATGGCGTCATACCAGTGGCGGATCAACCTATTATGGGTGGAGTTGCCGGCCGCCAGGGACCTCGCCGGCTAAAGAACCCCTCTTACTTTTAAAATGTCGATTTAGTCAAATTCCTCCAAGTTTTTACCATGGAACATAAAGATACGAACACCATCGGAAAATATTCTTCTCGACAAATGTAATGATTTGAAAAATCGTTCATAAGTACAGATAGCTTAAGTCGACCTTTATTAAAGTAAGAATATTTTTTAATTATATTACTTTCACGTCTTTGGCTCCTCGCCAAGCAGTTTTTACAGTCAAGATACGATTTTTTTCTGCTTCAAATCAACGACCAACGATCATCAGACTAATAAATGTAAAAAAAAATGCTCAACTTTCTTACCGAACGTAGATTCAATGTGATGAAGCGGGCTCCAATTTCCACTCCGCTAAGCTAAATCCGTCAATGCGCAAGACTGTTGACGATTTCCAGGACTTCTACTGCAAGTCAAAATCGAAAAGCAGTTCTATCGTCTGATCAGTAGAGACCACACCATGTATGACCAGACTTCGATTTAAAAACCGTTTGGTGAGCCGAAGAGCCACATAAAAAAGGATTACAAGATCATTACCAAGAAGATCACTTTATCAAACGGTTCACAGTACATCAAATGTTCGTAGTCAAACAGTCTGTCCTTACAGATGTGAGTTCAGAATCGCCATTTTTCTTTCTCTTCTACCGATATTTTTCCAGTGTTTTTGAACCGGATTCGTTATTATGCTAATGATGAAATTGCTCAAAGTGCGGTGCACATGAAAATGCTTTTCAGAGCAGAAGGTACAGACGTGCCGGATGTTCCGCAAAAAGATGCGTGGGCCAAAGACGCATTAAACGGTATCCAGCACGCGCTGATCGGACCAAAACTGAACGAGTTTCGTCTAGTTTCCACGGGCTAAAGGGGTCCTAAAAACGCATCCAACGTTATGCTGCATGCCTTGATCGAACCAAAAAGGAGCCGATTTTCCACAGAAAAGCCTTTTTCGTGGAATAAACTGTATAAACTGTGCAGCAAAATTGGCGATAACTCACTCATTTTTGGTCTGTTCGGAGATAGTAATCAAACTGAAGGCTTGAAAATAAAAGATAGCAAGCTAATGAAAAAAAAGGCTCGAACTCCACTATGTAGAATGGAGTTCAGGACAAACAAAGAATGCAAAAACTGATGATCAACTAGAAACATGAGAACACAAAATAGGAGCTTAAAGTTGGAGGCCTTAGCTGACCATCTTTGTGTTCATAAATCATTTCAGTTTTGACAGCACTTCGGACAACATTGCTGCATTAGGGATGTTACCAAAAGTTTTCTCAATAAGTTCGTTTCCTTCTCTTTGGGCGCTTGTCCACTTCGCATATTACATGACAACCGTGATTGTAACCTGCAACCTTCAGAAGGATACAAGAAGGTGTAAAATAAGTGCAAGAAAAAAAGTAATGGAGCAGAAGAAGAGCGGATGGGCAGAAAGAACACTAACCCAAAAATGTGACGATAACGATCGTCTAATTATGCAGAATTAAGAAGAGCGGACTGAATTCCATAGGAAAAACGATGATATTTAAATGTGAAATGTGGTGCACAGAAAAGGCAAACCAGGAAAATGTTGAATAGAGAAAGACCCGGTAAAATAATGTTGGCGAATGTGTTATAATTTGAATAGCACAAAGTATGTTTAGTATAGCATGTCGGAAAATGAATTCACAAGGAACGAGTGTTGTGAATAGCGCGAGCACAATCTCATGGAGACCGTGGACGGTTATAAAGGACAGTTCTACTAACCCAGATAAAAGATCCCTGACAACCAATCCAACCAGGTCGTCACCACCATGATTTCAGCAAAGAACGGATATCAGCAGATCCAGCATGGTGATTCGAAGAAGTAGCATTGCAAGGTAAGACAGAATTTTTATCCTATTCCTATCCTATTATTTTACTCTTTTACGAACGGAAAACAGATACGAACGAACTATCCTAAAATATGCAAAAATATGCCAAAAACAACTTATTAATAATTTATACCTTATAAGCAAAGGAAACAAATTTAAAGTTACTTAAGAAAACAAGTAAAATTAATTAAAAATAAAATCAACAAATGTTTTAACCAAGAAAACTTAAACAATTACAGTAATGGACAATAGATTAGGATCACGTCTAATGTTTCTGATGACACGCGGTGGCTAACACGAGGAGTTGCTGACCCAGCAGAACGTGTCCACCGAACACAAGCTGCCGATCGCAACCAGGAACTTCATACATGATTGCGCAAGAATAACAAAAAAACTCACAAAAAAGCTTAATATATTTGAGACACACAAAACAGCTATTTTTTATCATCAGAACTAGCCAATTGTGGCTTTGAAAACAATAAAAAGAGAAGTCCAAAACTACAATGCATTTTTATTTTGAATTTTCAAATTCATTAATGGTCTTATGGTGTTTTACTTACATTTCCTTCAGAATGGAAAACAAGATTTAATAATCGATTTTATAATTTATCTACTTATAAGAACGTAAAATTGAATCGATTTATTGGAAATTGGCTTCACAATCCCAATTTTCCGTTAATTTCCTTTTTCATATATTAATATGAAAAAGAAAACAATGAAATATGAACATTATAAGAAATATATAGATATATGAACACATGATATATGGAGGAATTCATTTTCATTATGAATATCAAATTTCAGCCGAAATTGACATAGAAACCTCCCTGAGCTTGGACGATGGATTGATCAAACGAAAATCTAGGAACGTTTATGGAAGCAGCAGCAGTGAAGGAAGATCAATTCAATCGTAATTGTGAATGAATGCTACTAAAATAAGAAAAATCAATAGAAACCATGCATAAGCAAGTAAAAAAAAATATGTATATAACCCGTTTCTATTATAAATCATTAACGCTCTTGTTAGCGCTGGTATCTTAATAAATGTGATAAAATTCAAGTAGAGAAAAAATACTCAATCTCCATTACGAATTGTATACCCTTTATTAATGCCTATGCGAAATCAAAATGAGATTAGCTCTCACTGTTGCCAATCGACGACCGTTGATACATTTTTATGTTGATATTTCTTCAGTGTTGTACGGAGCGTAAAGATGCAGTGTAAACGGTAACCCCGTAACAGCATTCCTCCCATTCGAGCGCACCGAATCTCAGCTACTTTACATTTTCGAGTCTAGTCATTCAGAAATGTTTACCACGGCACCGGTCAGCGCGATGGCCTCTATCTCGACGGCAGCACCGAGCGGCAACTTGACGCCTCCGTAACAGGTTCGGGCCGGGAAACCGCTGCTGAACACTAAAATTAAGAAAAAGAAGCCCACAAAATTGTCAACCAGATCGCACCGTGGTGATGAGAAACATCATTTATGATTTGGTTTTTCGATTAACATTCGAAGCACATTATTATCATAGCTCTCAGCTGTGTGCGGAACTGATGGGTGAAACCATGCTAAAAGGATGGGGAAGAGCAAGCAGCAAGGCACACAAACAACAACTCGACACGCTTATCATCATCAGCCACCAGCCACCACCCTTACCTTTCTTGTACTCCTCATTTACCGTGGCGTAATCGTTCATATCGCCCAGCAGCACGGTCGTTTTGACAACCTTATCAATGCCGGATCCCGCTTCGGCCAGCAGGTTGGTCAAATGTTCGAGCGCTTTTGCCGTCTGTGCGGCCGCACCGCCCGGTACCAGCTTGAGCGTATCCAGTTCCATACCAAGCACACCGGAACAGTACACGGTGCGGTCAGCCACGATGGCTTGGCTGAAAATCGGTCAAAAACAAAAGACCATTAATCCTCCCTCCGCTGCGGTTTGTTATCGCCAAAAATGGTTTAGTTTGCCACCGGTCGATTGCGTACGGCAATACAGGAAACCACTTCCGGCTACGTTCTAAAATGCATACGTACTTGTACGGGGCGAGCGCTTTCGGGCACTTCTTGGTGGAGATCACTTTACGCACGATCGATGACATTTTGTTTGCAAATGGAGTTTGGAACGATGGTACGGATGGATTTTACTAAGGGCTATCCCTGAAGACTGTGAATGCGGTTGCTGCACTAGCACGACTGATGAACAAGGCAATTGGAGCTTGAGATACGGAGCCACGGCGTGCGGTACCAGAAATAGCGTTAATCAGTTGTTGATGTTGTCATGTGCGAGCCGCTGAAAAGCAACAGCGGGTTTGTTTGTACAGGGGTATTCGTTTCGGTACTTTGGTCGTTGTGAACGTAAATGAAGTAATATGAAGAGTAAAGTGGAAAACAACGTTATCTACTTTTGCTATTCAAATCATCTTGAAAGAAAAGTGCTTTTAATATTGAAATGAAGCAAAACTCAACACACCGACCGCTACAGCTCCATTTAGAACCCCTGCAGACCTAAGATTTATTTGCTTCTTCTTTTGCTCTTTGGCTTTCTTCGTAGGTCCAGATCGATCGATTGGAATGTTTGTGCAAGTGTTTGTGAACTTGAAAATCGGCCTAACCGATTGCATACATTAAGGGAGCCAAAAGGTCAAATCGACTGAAGATCGTCTCCACCAGAATGATGACTTAGTTTCTAAAGTTATTTTCTCAATTACCGATAAAACTAGGGACGGATGAATATTTTCTATCACATAGCAATAAGAAACATTTATTTTAGTTATTGCCTATCTGCATAAAATTCAAAATGTAGGAACAGAATGAAATAAACGGTAAGTCTCGCTTGGCGATGGAGTTTTTAATTACACTAGAACTGTTTCATTAACTTATCTCAATAATCCCATACTTTCCATGCTTAAATTCGAAAATCTGTAGTACCAATCGCTTAACTAATACTGACAAAAATACTGTTCTATCATTCGAATTAAGCAATATGCTAACTTTGGATGGTTTTGAACAAAAAATTACTGTAGAAAAGTTTCTACAAAAATATTACCATTCGGTTATGATAAACCTTTAACCAACATGCAGCTGAATTATCAATTCGAGAGCGATATCAAGACGTCTCTATGTATAAAAATTATGCCTCAAAAAACGATCCAACTTACTTCCTAAAATTAATCCGCGATATCGTAAGTATTTCTAAAACTCGCTAATTTACAAATCCAAACAAACTGCGCTTCATCGCAGTCCCCATTTCACACGCCCGCTTTCCAGCATTGTTCTTCAAAGACACATTGGCGCCATTTTCAATCAAAAACTCTACCATCTCCCATTGCTCACTTTCAAACGCATGATGCAATGCCGTGTTTCCCTGATCATCCTGTTGATCTACCTTAGCTCCACGCCTTAGTAGCAACGATGCTAAACCAGGTTTTAGGTGATCACAGTGTCTCCTCCAACCATTTGCCAGTGTGATCAGTGCCGTACGACCCATACTATTTGCCGCATTAACATCGATCGATTTCTGTAGCAACTTTTCGATCATTGCTACTTGTTCGTTTATGTCACACTCGATATAGCTAAACAAAGCCAACAGTGGTGTCGATTGATCCCAATACTGATGATCGTAATCAATATCATAATCATACTCCATAAACCACCGAACGCAGCATGGGATCGAGTTGTGACAGACGCGTGAAAAAACTTCCGCCATCTTTTCCTTCGAATGTTCATACAAACTGTCGAACAACAGTCGACGAATGTTGGGATGTTCCTCGAGAAACTCTTGATTGCTGTAGGAAAAGAAATATCGACTCTGTGTATCAATCATCCACACCAGATAAAGGTGGGCACATTTCCGAAACCAGGGTAGATGCGTTAAGCGTGGTATTAATGCTATTGCCGCACAGTTATGCATGTAATTTAGGTTACGGCTTAATAGATCTTCATTTAGAAGATCAATACGAGCACCGTTTTCGAGCAAAAATGTTACCGTAGCACAGCACGCTGCTAGCGATAGCGGTAACTCTCCATCCGATGTTGGACCATTTACATCCATTCCGTAGTCAATCAGTTGCTTCAACGCCTCTCCATGAAGTCCATTCCGGCAGCTAATGTGCAACAGATTATAGCCCGAATTCGGCTTTACATACGCTAGTTGGGCCGATTCGTTTTTGCTTAGTAGCAGTAGAAACATACTTTCGTGCCTGTACACTAAATGTATCGGCAGACATCCGTTCGCGTCTAGTTTCATAACATCCATATTGTGGGCGAGCAGCTTTGCTACCAAATCCTTTGCGCCCCAAGAAACGGCCCCGTGCAGAAAGGTCCTCCGATTTTGGTCCAAATAATCGTCTAACCGTTTACCATTTGTTTCGAGCCTGGTAAGTGTTTTCGTAAAATGATCCCGAAGCTGACGAAGATCTTCGTAAAAATCTGCTAAACAAATGGGGAAAAAATATTACTCTATGAAAATGTTATACATTACATTACATGGAATATTTACCATTTTCTTGTGAATTTTTGGATTGTTTGAGTGTATCCACATCCTCCCGGAGCTCCGGTACAGCTTCCTTAATTATTTCGAATAGGTTGCCATGCGATGGATTAGTGCCATCAAGATGTGTAATCACGATTTGTCGAAGTTTGTCCATATCTTTTGTATAAAAATCGCGATGATGTTTGAACACAAACGATAAGCCGTGTTCCTCCTTATTGTAAATTAAAATTCGCAATAAATCGTAAGCTGTTTCCACCACTTCAAACATTTCCTTAACGAACGCGCCATGCTTCTGGTAGAGAGCTTCAACAAATGATAACTGTTTGTGCCTTATCAATACGTGCAGTATATTGAAATGGTTGTAGCTTTCTTGCAGCTGAAGAAGTTCTAAGTTTTGTTCAATTTGCTCAAAACAATATGTTAAAGCTATTTCGCGCCCGATTAGCACGGCAAGCGTTGTGGTATCGTGCAGTGGTGTTCGTACATCCATTTCACACAATCTTATATACTTTTCGCTCAGTTTCTTCATGGCATTCGATCGTACAAAGCTCCACACGTTCTGTGATTTGCAGTCTGGTGATTCGAATGTGAATAATCTGCTCAATGCTACCGATTTCGATTCACGCAACTTTGAGGTGCGATAGTTTAATAAACAATTTATCATCCATTCCGTCATCGCCGTATGCTGCCGGGACATGATTAAATGTAGCGCGGTTAAATTGCTTCGATCGCAGGCACACGGATCGAACCGATCGACGTACTTTGTCATGAGTAGATCCATCACATCTTTGCGCATCCTTTCACCGGCAGCCATAAATGGTGTACGGTCTTGCATGCCGGATGCAACGTTCAGTGATGCTCCACGGCTAATAAGTTTCACTACTATTTCCTTCGTCGATAAGGCACAGGCAACTTGAAGATAATTTTCAACCTCCAGCCGCATGCTGGATCGATCGAGTGACAGCACACCGTTCGCTAGTAATCGACAGATAAGCCGTATAATATCGAACCACTTGCTCCGATTACAAACGTCCAGCGCAATGAAACGGTGCCCATAGTTTGGTGTTTGCAGAAGTACAAACATCTGCAAATTTAGTGGAATTCCTGCCGGGCAGCTGGAAGCGACCGTTATCGCAGCAGCACACTCCTCTTCGGTCCAGGCAATCAAGATCGGTCTATTTTTCCAGCTCGTTTGTTCTGCCTTCCACAGAAACTGATGCTTGATCGTTTGCCGTACGATCGTCCAGTCTTGCTCGTAACGATCGAGCAGTAGATCCACGACAGGTTCCGCCTTGTTTGCGATCGCCGCATGAAGCGCTGTTAAACCGTCCGGCGTTGGTTGGTAAGGATTAGCTCCATCGGATAACAATTGTTCACACTTTGCCAATGAACCACTTGCTGCCGCACGGTGCAGTGGGAATCCTTTGAAACAATCCGGTTTGTACTTGGCAGAATACATTTTTAACGATGCTTCTTCCGTCGCATGTTCACTTGCACACTCACTGCTAACTGTACACAGGCGCAACTCTTCTTGCTGTATTTAAGGCACGGTTGAATTGCACAAACAGATGAAAAGCACAGTACAAAGTACGCAACATTACGCCAAATGCTACAATTGGGCGAAAATGACTCATGCCGGCTGAGTACGAATATGTTTTCATTTGCCGTTCCGCACTTCAAAACAATTCCGCCACAGGTGCGTGTGTGTATGCATGTTTACATCGAAACTGTCAAATATGTTCGTTGTGCTATTTTGACAGCTTCCTACATTTTCGAACTTGTTCGAAATGGCAGTTGGAAGGAAGAGATTACCGCAACGAAATCTTATTAATTTAACATTAATAAAATGCTGCCGACGATGCAAGGTCAGTGTGCCACCGTTTCTTTCCATTTTGCAAAAGAAGAGAGTGACATTTTAACGTTTAATTCACATTATTCACCAGCCACTCACAGTGTTTTATTGTGACTTAGATAGAACACACTCGTTTGCTTGGCTAATCTACTTCATAAATGGCAATCACTGTTTGGACAATCTACACCTTTCTAGCACCTTTCGCGCTTTACGAAGCCGCTCCTGCTGCCTGCCAGTCTCTTACAGTTCACCTTCCCTTTTCCGTAGTCACGATCCCGAGAGTGTTAACATTTTCACCGTGACACTATGTGCGAAAAGTTTAACCAGCAACTTCTCTTCCGTAAGTACACTCCTCTAAACTGCAGAGTCAACATTAAAATTAAATAAGAAACTCATATCTAACTAAAACTATCCTCTTACTTTTTTTCGCAGTATTTTTTTAACGAATCCATACACTCTTTCACATACACACACGTTTGTGTATTGATATGATAAAACAACACGTAAATAACGGTTTCGTTTCGTGATGGAGACTACTTATAAATTAAGATGAAAAAAAAAACGGAGGATTAAACTAAGAATTGGTGTGTGCCACTTACTTCGGAACAGGAATTGAGACTTATGCATACGCTCACTTTCACCTGACTGTTTCTGTGCTTAGCTGTGATTTTACCCTATCGTACTCTGCAGGAAGAAATTAGGAAGATAAAGTTACATTTCCATCGTGCAGTAGTCGCCCCTCCATTTTCCTCTATTGTTCTTCTTCTTTCGTCGGAAAAACTTTGGTAAAGCTTTGCCTTCCCTGCATTCCTCCCTCTGCTAAATGTCTTCTTGCCTTGCCTTAACAAGTAATTCCAATAAGTAGTTTAAATTAGTAATTCAAGTATTGCTAAGACGCTACCTGTTTCCTGGCTAATTGTGCTGCGCTATCGTGGCTTGATTCTAGTTGTGCTACTCGCAATAGTGTGTGTCAAAAGCATCGTTAGCGGAAGAAGTATGTCTGCTACGGCTATCGCTACCGATACTATTAGCAACATTCGATCAAATGTGGTGGTGGCGGTGATGTTGAAGGGACAAAGTCAAACGCTATCGGTGGCAGCCGTGTTCTCACGTTGTACCTGGTAGAACACCCATTCTTCCATAAAGGATGGCACAAAGGCCGAGCTCTTGGTGTACTTAACCTTTGGCGTGAGTTTAGCGAGTTGATCCTCGTACATGCGGAGCGATTCCGGGCAGCTGACACCATTACCCTGTGGGAAAGGATAAAGAGGGACATAATTATCATTCAAACTTATACACACAAAAAATCCCGCACGCCGCTACTTACGTGTGTCATAAACTTGCCGTCCGGTTTCAACACCTGGAACGACGATTCCAGGATCGTCCGTATGAAATCCCATATTTCACCGGTCGGTGTGTCGGAAATCGGAATGTCGGTCAGATCGCCAAACACGTAGTCAAACTTGCGCTCCTCCTTAATGTACTTCCTCAGGTACACCATGCAATCGCCGACAATTATCTCATAATTGTCGTCCGTACGCTTCTCCAGCACGTCTCCACAGATAGAGTTCATGTACTTATTGCACGCCTGCATGACTATTTCGTCGATTTCGAGCATTACGACAAATTTAGGCTTTTCCTTCAGTAGCTCATAGAGCAGGGCGCCATCCCCACCGCCCAGGATGCAGATCTCCTTGCCGGCGTAATTTTCGGTACCTCGGCACATCAAAGTTTCGGTGTAGATAAGATCCGCTTCAGCAATGTCTGGTGAGCGAGAGAAATGATCAGAAACGTGTATATTATCATATCTGGGAATAGAGTGCATGAACAAGCTTTCTCTCAAATGAAAGGAGCATTATTCTTTTCCGTTTGTTATCTATTCTTTGTTCCTGGATAGTTCTTCATACATACTTTGCAATTCATCCAACACCAGCATGTTGCCAAGGCTTCGCGAGTGTACGATTTGAATCTTCTGGAATTCGGAACGCTTGTCGAACAGTACCCGGTCGATGTCGTACTCGATGACACGCTCGTCTGTAAAAAAAAAGACGACCCACACCATTTAAAACACTTGCAAGCAAATACAGAAACAAGAAAGCATAGCGGAATAGTTTATCAATAAGTTAACAAATTAACCAAGCAGTTTTATATTCGTTTTCAATTCTATTGATAATTAACTTTATAGAAAGTACCGAAAGCTTGGTAAATTTGTAACCAAATTGATGTGAAGCTGATTATATTATAAAAGCATAGGGTTAATCGCTTTATGATAAACATTTAATTTTTAGCATATAAAGGATGAAACAGCATTGCATAGAAAATATTACAAACAGGATGGTAAAAATACAATTTCCAAAAAGCTGTAATAAATATTATAATTTTACAGTTTAAATACATAAGAGACGAATGGTATGATTTTTTTTTTAATTGTTTTTTTACATATTTACCATTTTTTTTTAATGAACCAACAAACAGCTAAAATTTTGGTCCCGAAGTGCCAATCTTATAACGCTGCACTCTCAACGATCATATGGGGAAAAAATGTATGTTATTCCCACTCATATTTTTTAGTATTTTATTTTCGAGCAAATATAAGTTTGGCACTCCCCCTCAGCAGCTAGTATAATTTCTAAATAATACAAGAGTATATTTCAACATGCACTATGAAAGAACATACATTTTAATGCAAATTAAACATAGAAAAGCTAGAAAGCTGCAAGAAAAAGCTAGCACAGGGAACGTTACACATTATTTAGAAATAAATATTAATTATCGTCCAAAACGGACGAAACTTGTTAAGAAATTAATCATTTAAAAGCAATAACAAGCGATAATCAAACGGACAACGACAAACTAGGTATGGAACGGCAGCTCTTATTACGTTAAGTGTTGCTATATTACTTCGATGATCTCGCATGTCTTACCTGCGGTCGGGAAATAACGGGTTAAGGGACCCCGTTGGAGCGGTGGTAGCGATTGGCCATGGTTGAGTTTTAGATTTTGCACCAAATTGTTCTCGAGCTCACGTATTTGCTTCAATGGAGAATGGTTTCGGGTGTAGGATGTAGGTGATGTTTCGTGGTGATGGTGGTTTGATGATGCATGACCGGATGCAGGTATGTTGTAAATTGCAAATAAGTTCCATTTTTTAAATATATGCAATCATATATCCAGTTTGAGCCATAAAAAACGGAACAGAAACAGAAAGGAAAAATTGAAAAGAAACGAGAAGGAAAGGAACAAAATTTATTAAAACACGTTAGTAGAAAAAAAAATCTATCGGAAATTGGTACCGGCGAAACGGGTGATTGTACAAGTTACAAGTGGAAAAATAGGCGATCGATTAGAAACATCAGCGAGGGAAGAAAAAAGGCAATAGAGTAAAACTTGTTGCTGCTATTTAAAAAGATCAATCTAAAACGTTTAAATTGCTTGAACAAAAACACAGCAACCTATACTCCAACTAACTTTCGCCAGTAGAAGAGAGTCGTTGCCCCAAGTTTCCATTTCGGAAAATGTATTTTTCGTTGTAACTATTTCTGGAAATTTTGTATTGTATATTACAGAAAATGAATTACAAAATATACTCCAATAAAATAAACAAACAAATATTGTACAACATGAACGTATTTTGAATAAAAAAGGAACATAAAAAACAACGTACTGGTTACAAAATTAATTCTGGAATGGTGGAATGCTGGAACGATTATTTCTTATAAATGTTATCGATTTTTAACAAAGGACACCTTAATGAAGCTCCAAACGGGGTTCCCACAGATGGCAGGTATGAAGATGTATCGTGAAATGTATACAGCTTTTGCCTATTTCTAACTCTAATATTCAAATGGACCAAGAGTAAAAGCATTCGAATAGTGATAGGAAGGAAAAGAGGAACGTAACCAAACACAACACGATAAAACAAATTGTAACAATTCAAACCACTATAATTCAATCGAAGGTACAACAGGTGGAGGGAAAGTTTCATCGGAAAAGAAAGATTGTGGTGAGAGTGTATTAGAACAAACTAGAAAACAAAATCGATTACTAACAAATAGAAACAAAATCAGCAAACCAACACGACTCATAAATAAACCAAAACAGGATACACATTGGCAAACACGGTGGTGGCATTAGATATAGAAACATTGTTGCAATAGCTAGTAGTAGTTGTTGTAGTAGTAGTAGTAGAAGTAGTAGTATTAACGAGAAAGGGAAGGAAAGTATGTTGGCGTACTTTAACAACAGAATGTAGTGCCGTGTTCAGTGGGATTTATAAAATTAGATGAGAAGTAAAGAATAAACAAGAAAACGAATCGAGTACATTTGCAAGCAATGGCTGACCTGAGCTTGTTAGGTAAACGTCAACGCTACTGCCCCGTTTTATCGGTGGAAGATGCTTGGAGCGTATTGCCTCCAGCCTGATGCGCAAACCGTTTTCTAGCATTTTCATGTTCTACGGAAAGACAAATCAACCGTTTACGAGCAAAACCAACAAAACCGTGTGTGTATGGTGCGTATAGAGAAGAAATGTGCAGTAAAATAGTGAGCAAACGGGTATTAGACTCAAACAAAAATCAAACAACAAAAGTGATTCTAAGTGAACGTGAAAAAATAACAAATATGTTAATTTAAAGTGTGTATATTCAACACGTCGAAACGGTTTGTAGAACCTCTTTGATCTGGAGAAAAGTTGGATGAAGAAATTACTTTATCATAAGGAAAACTGGACTTTTTCTTAATGCGACCACAATTACCAGTTAGCGTCCACCGGTTGAATTCGCATTAAATATAGAGTGTACATGTTCATATGCCAAGAGGATACGTAAATAGTGGGTTGGCATTTAGCATGGCTATACGCGAAAAAGTGTCAAGGTTTTATGCGGCTTTTCACGGGAGATTTATTCATGGGAGGCCCTACTTCTGGCGCAACAAGTAGCTTAGAATGGGGGTGTTTTTGGTAACGCGTTTCGTCATATTATCAGCAATTTTTCATATTCGTATAATCAAATCCCTACTAACCGGCCTGTTACTATTTTGGACATGGTAATACCAATTTGCAAAAAATTATCTAAAAAAACACAATTTTCGCTGAATTTAACCACCCCAAACTATACATTTGCTTCATTTAATAAATTGAAAAATTTTATGTACCAATACAGTGTAGATACTATTCTGCCCATCACTGTATAATCATCGAGCACATGTCAGACTAAATGTCAAAACAAACCGCGCGGGTTCGTCAACACACACACAAGTACAAATCATAGCCGGCTTTTCGTCGGATGCAGCCTTGTATAATGACCTTGCCTTTGTGTTTGTGTGTGAAATAAACGTGACTGCGCTTGTAAGGCGTATCCTTCATATCCCTCGCTTGTATCGATTTTTCACAAGCCGGGAAAAGTTAGAACCTTAACAGAATGGGAGAAAATCCAACCTCAAGGCAATAAACGCATGTGCTCTTTTTTCCACACACAATTTAAGCACACGCACACAAACGCACAAACGCGTGAAAAATAGACCATCGAAAGTAAGAGAACGTGAACCCGGGCAAACAGCTTCACACCATAATAGCGACCTCAATTTTTTCCCGCAAATTAAAAACACTCCTGCAGTCCATTCGAGAGAGTCCTTGCGTAAGATAGTAGAAACGGGAGAACAGGGGGGAGGAACAGTCAGAAGGACAACATATTTGCACAACGTAACATCACAAGCTCAACCGCGCATACATCAAAGGATATCTTCGCCTCATCGCCATCCTTCCGGTAGTATTCGACGTTGATCGTTATCAGGCCCTGCTCGAAGAAGCGAATCGTCACGATGGTTCCGGTGCCGGTTTCGTTCAGTATGCAGAGATACCCGTCCGCCGTCAGCATGTCGTAGGAAATCTTCAGACCCGCCAAATACTTTTCAAGGCCTTCCTTGCAGACCCGCACGATGTCCTTGCGTGACACCTCGTCAATGATTCGGGCGGGGTCGAGTGAAAAATCCAGCAAAATCGAATTCGCCGACATGGTGCTGCAGTAGTACGGAGGAGCGGGATCTATGTCTCACTTAACCACACTTTTCACTCGGTTCGCGGCACGGTTTAGCACTTGACGACGGTCAAATGTTAATTTATACTGCAGCAGAGAATTCACACACAGTTACGCGGCGCCTTTAATGGATGAAAAACATTCGCGACCGAACTGAAAAACTCGCGCTCTGTACGACAATCTTTCCTCTCGTTGCTGGCTCACAAGCTGCAGTTTTCGTTCCGTGTTTCTAAGCTGACGGCAGGCAGAGTAATGTCGGTTTGGTGCTAGCTGTTTTGGTAGTGTGCGTGCAACCCAATCTAAATACAAGACCCGAAGTTGGCCGAAGTGAATATTTTCGAACATCCAACCCAATGTGTGTCCGAAATAGGATTTAAAAATTGTAAATAATATTGTATTATTATTACAAACTCATAACGGTAAATGCGAGACTTTGGCGTAATTTTCATTTCCCTGATTGCATGCCTTTCGAAGGATAGAAATTTTCGAGATTTTTCGAACACCTTATTTGTACAAACCTTGGAAATTCGTAGTTACTTCAAAATATCAAAATATCCGTTAAAAATCCGATTAACGTATAATTAGAATCATGTGAGTTTCTGATTGTTTACAAGTTTTGATGATTTTTACTTAATTTAAGCCTATGATTCAATGCGACATTCCAAAACATTACAATATAAGAACATTCGGAAATTATAACTAATCTTATACTTTTGCTTTCGAGGAGAGCCTCAATACATTAATATATGTATCGTGTATGTCAAAATCTCGTTTAATTTACAGAAAAAGATCACCAAATTTTCTTCCGTCGTGCCTAGGAAAGCTTCCGCTATCACTTTCCACTAGATTGGATAGAAGAAAGCTAAGTCTATTTGCTGGCCTTTGATAGCACAAAGCGTTCCGATTGCCCGGGCCATGGGGAATGTCAAACTGTTGAAATTGATGAGTAACTGTAAAAACAATCTTAAAACTGCGATTTGAGCATTTTTTCCATTGTCCCGTGTAGGTAACTTGTGTCAAAGCGAGAAAATTTCACAAAAACTCATGAGGAAAAGAATTTTTGATTTTGAAATCTCCCATTGCTCTCGGCCGTTACAATCCTACATTGCTGGGTTACAATTTATAAATGTCTAACGCGTCAGTAAAGTGTTCATGATAATAAGCGTCCCATAGCCTATCCTGCTATATGAGGCTTGTTGAAAAATGATGAAGTGATTTGTTAGTGGAAGGAGTGTATCTGCTTAAAGATTTGTCCCATCATTAAGAGCTGGTTAGTGGTTGGTTTTTTCGTTCCAGAATCCTTTCTGAAAGTTTCTTAACTATTAACTATCTTTTCGACGAATAGGACGAGTCAATCTTGTAGTATCAGGGGAAAAATTCAACCCCTATAGTTTCTGTACTCGACACTGTCTCTCTTTTTGTATATGGTATATGCTATGGCAAGAATTCAATCACAGCACATCGATTCATTATTGCATATTTTACAAATAATTTATAGAATTCAAGTGCTTCGTTGTATTGATGCTATTCATCGCTGATAAAATTCATCAAAATATTGAATTCGTTGCGAACAGAGTTCTGACTAGCAATTGAGCAGATCATTTTGGTTGTCATTTACTTGTAAAATATGCCATGAGAAGGCCGGCATGAGAAGTTCAATGGTGGAACTTGTAAACTTTTAATTTGGCTTGTACTGGCATCTATTGGTATGCACAATCGAATAGCAAGAAAGCTTAGTTACATTAACCCACCAAGTACAGAATATAGATTCGAATTTTTCATGAGCGCTACAATAAGCGCATGATCAGAGCTTTGGACTTTTCCGAAAGCTAAAATTTTTAACGATTTTTAAGCCAAACACGAAAACAAGGGTTGAGCTTCCCACATAATTTATGCATCTATCTTACTAGAACGTTATATAGTAAATCATTTTATAATGTAGTGATTTTATTTATTTTTTAAACATCCTCAATTTTGATTTTTTTCCGGCAGCAGATTTTGCAGACTCAGAAGGTTTGGTTGAGTCAAATTTAACCTTACCTATACTTCCCCATCACCTAATGAACTAATGAATTTTACAGCAAAGCAGGAAAACATTAAAATCGTTTCTCAAGTGTAAACACCGTTCCAACAGCTGCACGGCAATCGTCGACCTATAACCTATTGGCAAACGTTGTGCCGTTTATTTTGATAGGCAATCAGTCGCAGTAGAGCAAAAATAATATACTTCCTGTCGCCCAGGCCTAGCTGTGTTTAACCTGGAAAAACTGCTGCACATCACCGCCGACATGCCGAAGGAGCAACGTTCCCCTCTGACTGAAAGGGGAAATGCTTCCAGTCAATAACTTCGACAATTTTAAAATCGATTTCATGCAGGGGAAGCTAAGCCTTTGAAAAATATGCAAACTGCAGATGTGATGCGATGGTGTTAGATGAACTTCAATCTATAAATTCAAATTTTGTAACAAACCAATTATTTATTCTTTCTTATTACCTTATTCTAGCCATACCGAGCTATTGAATTATTAGTTTTTATTTGCTGTTTGTCCCATAATTTATTGTATTTAATTTTAAAATTCATTTTCAACCTTCCGTAACGTATAACACAAAGTTTGCTTTGGTTTTTTTATGCTGTAAAAATATAAATTGAGACTTTACTGCGCAAGCTGTCAGACCTTAAATAAATATAATAAAAATTAAAACTAAATGTTTTATAAATATTGCATTAAAGTTTTAAAATTGAAATGCGATAAAGCAGAACACAGTATTGCAGGTGTCAACGGTCCATAAAGCTAGATTGCATTAATTTTGCGTAGGCCATTCAACGCCCTCATAAAGAATCGTCTTTAGATAAATCATTATTTTTATTTGTTTTTTTTAACGACAAGTAAATCGTTCTTGTTAAATGATTACAGATAATTGGCAATTAGCATTCATCTTGCCAACGATGGACGGCAAAACGTTCCCGTAGAGAGTTCAAAAGAAGAGATGAACGTAGCTAAGAATGGCAATTTCCAGTCCAGAGACATCCAGTATGAAGGATGTTGAAGCATAGTTAGAATAATAATATAAAATAATTATTTAATACACATGAGAAGCCTTGTATTACCGACAACCTGAGTGTAGACTACCGTATAGCATAAATTTATCTTTTGTACCACCCTGAAATGTTATCGTGTTTATGAAACAACTTTCTAGTAATCGTATAAACAAGCTTGTGAAAGTTCTCAATTTGCACCAAAACAAAATGATGAAAAGTTTGTGCGATCAGGCGTGATTACTGACCCATTGAAGCATATTGCATTAATTTGTCAATGCGCACAATGCTATTTACAAACAGCAACAGTGCCTTTTGCTTCATCTGGCAGTTACGGACAGTCTGTGTCTTTACACCGAGCGCATTCTGGCAACTGTTTTTGCATCTGCACATTACTAACTGCCCCTTCCCGAGTGTTCATCATTGCTCGTTTTATAATTGTTATTTTTCCGCTGTTTCGTCTTCGAGCGCAAAAGCATAGAACGGCCAGTAGGTTGGCCCTCGAGCGGTGGGAGCACTTGTAGGGACAGCTGCAGTAAAGACATCGGTATGGGTCTATTACTTTCCACGGTGCTCGGGCGGTCATCAGCGTTAGATTGTTATTCTGCATGCAACGATGACGGCAACGGGAAGCGGCGGTACGACAGCAGAGGCAGCAGAAGGACTTTTGCAAATGAGCGACAGCACCCAAGGTAAAGTGCGCAATGTTGTTGATGTATATTTAATTAGCCCTCCTATTCTCCTGCCACTGCGTTCATTAGAACGGAATGTGCCGTGTTGCAGCGTGAATTGCAGATGCAACCGGGTCAAAGCTTTGCCAAGATTTTGCCAAGCAGCAGCACAGATTCTTGCCCGTGTTTTGAGCACCGGACTCATTGGACCGGTGCGTCCCGGAGTATGGTAATTTCTCGTTAACTGACCAAATGGTATGTCAACAGATCCATTAGACTGTCGCGCCTTGGCGAAACATATTGTAATCACAGCGTTCTGGAAGAGATATGAAACAGAGTTACAGTTTACAAAAAGCATCTCACATGGTTTCCCTATTTTTGTTTATTATGAGAAATTTATGATAACGGCTTCTTGTGGATTTCAATGAGATAAGGAGTAATAAAGCTTATTCTACTTAGTCGAGGTATTACGGACTTATTGCGAATGCCATCAACATCATCACTCCATTTCAGTTTTGATTTAGCAAGCCTTCCCTTTCTATGTAGACGACCTAAAAAAAACTTCACTAGAATTCTAATTCGTACAGCACGCACGTCTAATTCGTAGAGTTCGAAGCACGTGTAGTTCATCCTGCATTGTCCTTCCACAAATACAACCTACAATCCTTCTGAGCATCTTCATATCCCATCATACCACTTTTGCAAACCGATTTATTTGCATGTGCAAACTGCATAAAAGCTGCATACAACTTATTCGAGCATTGAAGGCAAGCATGCATATTAGAACAACAGATCAATTAGAACACGATCAAGGTGACTGTGAGCTTAGAACAAAACAACACCGAACTGATCACATGTAGCTCTCACAAGCACCAAATTTCAGTTATGCACCATAGACGCATGAGAAAGACATCACATCCATCCAAATTATTCTCACGATTTGTTCCCAAGATTTGCATATAAAATAAAGAACCACCGTTCTAGCAGTCAGTCACAAAAGGGAGCCAGTCATGGAAAGGTAGTCGGTTAGTAACTGACTCAGAATGGTCAGTTCGGAATAGATAGTCGCAGGCTAGAAGCTGCAGATACGTTGTTACGAATAAACAAACGCAGTTGAACGTCGTGACTCATCCAAAGTGAAGAAATATGTTTTCATAAGAAAATATAGTAAATATCACACTGCCAATGGTGACACGATACGGGATCCTCTTACCATAACAGCAAGGTGAACTATTACTTTTAACCATTACAACATCTATGAGTTGATTTTTGACCCCGCGTATAGGCGGAGTTTTGAATGAACTAAAAAATGAGCTACCTTCACCTCAGCTTTTTTTTAAGCTGCTTGATGGCGCTGGCAACCTCATCCAGAGATGGCGAAGACACTTCGTTTTCTGCACTATTGCTGTCATTCATGTTGTTGCTGCTGCTGTTGGCTTGTTCTGCTACTTGCACCAACCACTCCTGTCTCTGCTCCGTTCAGGTGTCCTTCGAAGTAGCACTTCCACCTTTCGATCACCTTCTGCTCGTCTGTCAGGAGATTTCCGTCTGCGTTCCGGCACATCACGGTTTTAGGAGCAAATCCACTCCGTGCCTCTTTCAACCTCCTGTAAAACGAGCAGGCGTCTGAGAAAGCTGCTCCAGCAGCTTTTCATCTCACTCTTCAAAGAGGCGCTTCTTTTCCTGGAAGAGCAGGATCTGTTGTCTCCTCAGTCGATTGTAGTTTTCCACGTTCTGACGGGTTTCATGCTAAAGCATGAGGGCTCATGTTGCGCCTAGGGGCAATACGGGATTGTTGTCCGAGAGCGTTTCTCCGAGCGCTGCCGCATACCCCTCTGCCACATCAGCTTGCCTCATCCGACCCATATTGAGCCTTGGGGTAGGCTTGCTCCGTTGATTGTTGACCACGGAGAGTTTCTGGCGCAGCTTTACCATTACCAGAAAATGGTGCGAGTCGACGTTTGCGCCTCTGTACGTTTTCACGACGATAATATCCGAGAAGTGCCTTCCGTCTATTAGAACGTGGTCGATTTGGGAGTAGGTTTGTACTGGTGATCTCCAGGTGTAGCTGAACCGAGGTGCGTGCTGGAAAAAGGTGCTGCGAATGCTCATGCGCTTGGAAGAGGCAAAATTGATAAGCCTGAGGCCGTTGTTGTTTGTCAGCTGGTGGGCGCTGAAACTTCCAATTGTTGGTTTATATGCCTCCTCCCGTCCGACCTGAGCATTAAGGTCTCCGATGACGATCTTCAAATCATGTTGTGGGCAGCGGTCATACTCCCTCTCCAGCAGCTTAAAGAAGAGCTCCTTCTCGTCATCGGTGCACATTCGTTCGTTGACTGGTCACCATCCAATCACCCGTTGTTGCATCGCACCTAGCACCATGAACGCCGTACCGAGCTCACGCGTTTCTCCACCACTTTGGTAGATTGTGCAGTAGCTACGGTACTGGCGCACCATTGTACCCTTCCAGCGCACCTTTTGAAGTGCTACTATCTCGACGCCGCGAGCCTGGACCACATGTGACAGGATTTGGGTGCTTCCATCAGATGTAAGGTATCTACAATTCCAGGTTCCGAGCTTCCAATCGTAAGTCCTTTTTCCTTGCGGGGTTCTGTATCGATTGGTCCGTTGCAGTAAAATGTGTTGTTGACTTTTTGTTGCGTTATTTGTTTTCTAGGGGTGGTTTGCAAGGAGAGGCCTCGGAGGGCCTACGCAACCTTGCTTAATGTCCCTTCGGATGCCAGGACAGAAGGGATAACCAGCCGCCCCTAACCCCAGCCCCCCAGCCGCCCCTGTTTATCGATTTCAAGACGGCCTACGATACCATAGATCGAAATGATCTATGGAACATAGCTCATTTCGACCTTTTTCCTGGAAAGCTGATCCGTCTGCTAAAGGCCACCATGAATGGGGTGCAGTGCAAAGTGAGAGTATCGCACATGCTGTCGGAACCGTTCGAATCTCACAGGGGTCTGAGGCAAGGGGACGAACTCTTCTGTCTACTGTTCAATATAGCCTTGGAAGGTGTCATACGAAACGCGGGGCTAGACAACGATATCCGTGGCACGATTCTCTACCGGTCTCTTCAATTTCTTGGCCTCGCCGATGACATTGACATCGTGTGCAAGACGACAGCGAATGCGTGTGAGGCGTACACCCGACTGAAACATGAAGCAGCAAAAATTGGATTGATGATCAATGCGACGAAGACCAAATACCTGCGGAGGCTCTGACCGTGATTAAGCCCGAGTGGGAAGCAGCGTGTTAGTCGACACGAATGTAAGTTCAGGGAAATCGTGCTTCTACGGTCTTCCCCGTCTGCTGAGATCCAGAAAACTTCAAGACCGTGCGAAATGTGACCATCCGAACGGAGGATGCAAACGCTCTTGGCGTGTTTGAGCGTCGCATCCTCCGGACCATCTGTGGAGGAGAAGGATGAACCACGAGCTTGCTGAGCTATACGGAGAACCGGACATCCTGACGGTAGCAAAATCGGCAGGATACGATGGCTGAGGCATGTTATGAGGATGCCGGACTCAGGCCCAGCCAAGAAGGTATTCGTCAGCGACCCCCAGTTCGGCACGAGGCGTCGGAGAGCACAGCGCGTTCGTTGGCTGGATCAGGTGAAGGGTGACCTGTCGGAGATCGGGTGCCTACACGGATGGGAAGCTGCAGCCAGGGATCAAGTTTCCTGGAAATCTATTGTTGACCGGGCCATGCCACTACGACGTGCTCTTTAAAAGAGCAGGCCAACATGACTGACTGACTCACCTCAGTTTACAAACCTTAATCAAAAGATATATGATCTGCAGCCGTCATTGTAAAAAGGATCTAAGAAAAACCTAGTCTTATGTGCCTAGTTATCTCTAGACTCCTCTACAACCTATCTTCGCGATACACTTTTAGATCACCTGCCATGTCATTCAACGGACGACCAAACATATCACGTTTAGCCCAAATGTATGATGTTCTCCAAAATTACTAGCTGTCTAATCTGCTTATTCCATCGTATTCATCAATGCGACATATTTGTTACAAATTCAATTCCCATAATACCTCATCGCACTATTACCGACCATAAAAACAACATTTTAAAATTGATACTTCATTTTAAAATGGATAATCGAGCATCTATGTGTAAAAATCTAATGCACGAGCAACTCATCATACATCTAACGCATAACAACCGAATTCATAGAATCACAGACCCAAAGCTAAGTTTCAGAATCCACTCACTGCAAATATAGGCTACATATTTGAACTTCGCCTATACCATCACACATTTCAGTACAAATTTTCCCGCATATACAAAGCCATGCATCAGCGATCAATAGCTAGAAAAGTGTTAACTCAATACGCAGCATTTGAAATGAAATCTCAGCCAAATAGCAAAACGGTGCAATTCGGCAAAAAAGATAGAAAATTAGTGGTGGAATTTTTGTGTTCAAACAAAAAAAGAAAACAGATTTTTTTTTGCAAATATTTAGCATTCTAATTACCTTTTCATCGGTAACAAGGCCTTGGCGATGACCAGCATTCAGAGCCTGGTCGTGGCTTTCATCTAATACTATGAACGTACGAAACCGAAACAATGCATGTTCTGTGTAGATGAAACTGCCTTTCATTTCCGGCGATAGGCCAACACATTCCAATGAATACCAAATCCATACCATCCGTCTGGTAGTTGCAGTGTACTGGGAATGCTAAAAAACGCAGCTCTACCGAACTAAAATGTGTAGGCTTTGGATATCGCCCACAGTGAAAATGACAGATGCATGCAGTGATTTCTGCCTTCCAGTGGTGATGGCATCCAACAGGTAGAGTGCAAAACGGAAAGAGTTTATTTTTCTATCAAACTCATGTACGGTTTGAGTTCCAGGGATGTGGGTATAGTAGTAGGCTCCGGTCTACTCTTACACTCCACAGCTGTATGGTTAGATTTTCATTCGAATGTTTACTCATCTGGCAATGATACGATCTAATGTCGTATCTTGTGTCCGGTGTCCAGCATTGGCGGTTTTTGGGTGTCTAGAACATTAACAACCCATTACACATTCATACGCACACACACACACGCATGCACAACAGACAGAGTGTTCTCACACCCTCGACGGGAGGTCCATGACTTTGAAAAGAGGAAAATGTCTACCTTAGCTTCACCCTTCTCAATGTTTCGTATGGTTCTGAATGGTATGTCGTCGGAGTGATACAGCACACACCAGTACAAGCTAGAAAGCCTAGTATTGGCTCCCGAAACGGAGTTTTGATAGTCGTTTGTGCCACTAGAGACTGGGGAGCAATACATTTTAACCCGTGTAAGGTGAAGCCGGGCCAATTTCAGGACCGACGTCTCAAGAGAGCCCACAAGCACACAGGCTTTACCACACAATTTCCCGTACATACCAATTAGTGACACTGATTGTGACGCACCACCTGACCGCAGCAATATTGAAACGCAAACCTTTTGGCAGAAATACTGGGCTTGTGGGTTAGGTTGCTTCTGCAAAGGATGCTCTCGCAGTCTGTACGCAAAAATGATCAGAAAATCTTAATTAATCGTTATTGCTGGTCACGTAACGGACGGGAATGTTTGCTGCTGTGTGCTGAAAATTTTGGACAGTCTCTTTTAAAGGACTCGCATGTGTGACTAAAGCAACGCTTTATGATGTGTTCTTGTGTTTCGATTGGAGTTTTAGTTGAACTTTGGGTAGAAATATTGTTAACTTAAAGATAAAAGAAGGAATCATTGGCGAAATATTTTTTTCAGTTTCATTTGCTCACACAGTACTCAAGACAGCATCATGAATCGATTGCAGAACTAGCCAGAAATAATAATTAATAATCAAACGATTGAAGTTCAATGGCTTGAATTTTAAAAATAAACGCATTAACTTAATGAAATATAAAAACTTTAAATATTTTCGCCTCTCCGTTTAACTATCAAAGCGAACATCCGGAGCTAATCGCGCTTATGATAGCCGCCACATTTCATTAGCTAATATACCTTCCCCAAAATCAACGCGCCCTTAGGCAAATGCGGTTTGTAGCGGATTTCAATAAAATTCACAACAGCATAATAAAAAAAAGGGAACACCGTACACACAAGTATCATCCACCTTGAAAACACAGCTCGAAAAAACGGTAGAAGAAGCTACGCAGGACTCATCCATCAGCCTAACGCGTACGCTGAGAGCCGTTTCGAGAACAGAGGGCAGCTTCGAGCAAATCTCCCTTTTCCAGCATAAATTGGGGTATCGGGTGTAAAGCTGCGAGAAGAATTAATAAATCATCCGTAGATTAATTATGCAAATTTGTGCCGCTACTCGGGTACCGACCTGGTGGTATCGGTGTGATCCAGTATTTTAACCTAGAGGATGGTGCAAACCGGTAAAAGCATCCGCTAGAACAATTGAATATCTAACTTACAAAACACAAATCTGTTTCGTCCTTCTAGGTTTTGCTGGAATACATTAGGGCTTGTGAATTGTTACGAGCAGCATGGCTTCAATGTTGCCGTTTGATCTAATTATGTTACTGATGGTCGGATGCGATTTTGTACAGTTAAATCATGCATTTTTAATACACAAAATAAGCAGGCCAATTGATAAATTTATTTATTACGCGATAAAGGTCAAACGTTAGTAATGCTTAAATTCCTTCTGATGGAAACATCCTTTGGTTTAGTAGTAGCAGTTGCTAATACGAAAGGATTAATATTTAATCCAACCAGTATTTGATCAAATAAATACTTTTTGACGACGGCAACTTTAATTTACATTATGTTTTGACACTTCCTTTTTTTCTTTCATCCCTTAAGTTTCTTGACCAAGAGGGATAAGTAGTATAGACGATTTTTTTCTACATGGAACGCTGTGATAATTTGGTGAGGGTTGGCGGGCAACGATCGCCGTTGGTCACCCAAGAGCTAATGAGACTTTTACACCTTTCATCGGTAGCATGCTGCTTAACAAAGATCATAACCATTAAAGTCTCCTGGCTATAAAGTCAGAATCTCCATGAATGGTTTGGTTCTTCCGGCTGATATCTTGCTGAGCCTCAGGACCAGTCTTTGCCTGTCTGAACTCTGTCCGGGTTATCGACAGTCACCTTTGCTCTAACCTGGATATTCAGCTGGGACTCTTAAGCACCACTATTTCAGGTGTCTTTCTACGATAAACACTCTGGATAGTATTTCATGAGTTTCAAATGCTCAAAGCAAATTTGGAAGAAAACCGTGCCCCATAGTTAATTTAGAAGCGAGGAACTCTAGATGGAACTTTCTAGAGGAACTCTAGAAGATGGCGCTTCTTGGGTGAACTGACTGCGTCCATAAGTAATGAGCTGAACCTTTTCACCCATGTTATCACTGCTGAAGTAGGACTATTCTTTCGATCAGAAGTGGATTTTCTTTTAAGCGAACTGAGCTGCCGCATGGGGCCTCCGGCTCGAGAGAGGAGCCCATACTGAAACATAAAACGAATTCATAGGCCCTCGACAGCTGTGTCGTTTTAAGGGCCTCATAAGACGGAGTTTTGAAGCATCCTTTTATTCGGGACTCGGATTGTGATCGTCACTGATCGACAGGATAATGGACTCTTTCTACCGTGAACAGCAGGACGTTCGCGAATCTTACTACCATTACCATTAGTACCTCAGCGAAAATCAGAAGTTTGAGGATCCGAAACTGAGTCTTGCGGCACACAGTGTAAACCTTTTTTTTTTAGTCTTCTCTTATGGAGCATAGACAATAGACTGGATCTCTCTTATGGAGCATAGAATTGATAGACAATTCTCCAAACTAGTAGTATGAAAAAATGGTAAATATGAAGGAAAGGTAAGAGCCTCCATGCTTTCATCCTTTGGCATTCATAGCGTAAGATATATTCTTAGGTGCCGCTGCCATATTCCTTCGATAATGTTATTAGGAGCTCTTTCAAACAAAATACAATTCTCGACAATATTTCTCACACATTCTTCGTTATTCGATTTTTATATTATGAAAACAGTTCATTGAAAACACCTTAGGTTCAATAAAGGATACCGTAGTCCTCCTGAGAAGATATTTTTATATTTACTGCAGCTCTCCAGAGACGATAATGTAGCGAAGCAATGTAAATGATCATACCAAATATTGTTCTTCATTTAAGTAGCTCTATTTATCAAATGAAATCAAAGTAGACGTTGAAGTCCATCAATGATGGCAACTTAGTAGTCTTTTGTAAAAAAAAAATTAGTGAATTTAGAAGAATCTATTACAAGCGAAGGAACATGTTTATTAAGCCCTTAGAAGCCTTTATAACAGCTAGCATCACACATGTAAACAAAAACTGCCTTTTGTACACTTAATAATACTCATGCGTTATATTTACACCCAATCAATATTGTATCATGCACTCAATATCCATGCTCGATATGAATAAATTGGAACACTCGTACACACACACACACACTCATCTCCGTGTTGCGTTAGAACTTTTCCGGTACAAAAACCCCGATGGTCAGCTGCAAACCGAACAAACGATCGAAAATATTTCCTTCACTCTGCCCAACCGAACCGACCCAACGACCGATGGCTAGACACGGGACGAGCTGAAAGCGCAACAAGCCTGCCGCCAACATAACACAGCTGAAAGCTGTTGCATCTCGGCAACTTATCGCACCGTCACCGTTCGATGTTGAGCAACGTTCACCTAGTTTTGCTTTACGCTTCACCAGTGCTGGGCCGCACCGCTGCGTTTGACCCAGTTTATTGCAAAAATAGTCCATTACGGTTGGTCGTTGCTGACCTTTATTTCCCCTGGACGAATGCTGCACGAATCCAAAAACACAGGCCCAGATGACGATCCGATCCATCCCGTCCGCTTCCGGTATGCTTCGTCGACCCGGGCCGAACGTGTCTGGCATCCTTTTACCCAACACGAAATAAATGAGTACGCAAAGTTAATGGTAAACGGAGGAAGAAAAAGCTATCCAGAGCGAAAGCGAAAAGCTCGCCTCATGTTGCTCCGGAACTGGAGTACAGATTGTGTGTGTGTGTGTGTGTATGAGATGAAGTTGTTCCGGTGAAGTTTGCGAGCAACGAAAAATGCGCGTCCTGGACGATGGATGCTAGAGCTTGAGCTTTGTTTTGATTAACAGGTAGTATAGCTCTCCCCGCCACGGTTGGACGGGTGAATAAACTACGAACTGAATGGGGAAGCGAACGGTTCTATTTCGAGCGCACATGCGCCGTAGTGCGGATGGAAAGATTCATGCCAGCATCAACAGTTTGCAGAATGTGAATGCTTCAGTCAACAAGTTGCTATTAAATGGAAATGGAAAGATGGCCCATCAGAATGAAGCAATCTTGATAGCTATTGCCAAATCTTACTATGCTAGATCACACGGATGAATCTTTGTAGCCAGGTACAAGGGAGTCCCTTGAAGTTCTTGAGAACAAAATCGACTTTATAAAAATTTGGGAACAAAATTTTGAATTTATAGAAGCTGGAACTTTATGTTATTTTGTACGTTAATTGATAAGCACAGGCTTTGCTGTATTTTTTATAATCAATTATTTTAATAGACAAATAATAATAGCCTTCGAAAAATAAAAATGGTTTGGTGATGTGCATAGTTTAGCTTAAGATATTTAAAATCGAGATAATTTATATTAGTCAAATTTTAAGATTTATAGCTACTAAATGGCTTTACTTACTGAATGTATGACCTATTTTTCTGATTGTTATTTTATTGTCAAACAATACATACGCAATGGCTCAAGCAAGAATATATTATCTACCGGATCTTTCCCAAGAATGGCAAGCATTCAAGTCAGCATGACCCGGTCGGGAAAACTGTTGCACGAATGAACTCACTCTTTCATTTTGTCCAATCCAATCAAACCCGACTCGGTACCCGAGTGAACCGAACGATCCTGTCCTGGGTAGGGGAAAATAAGGATCCAATATTTGCACGCGCGTCTCATCGAAACTTTCCAGCCACGGTCGTTTTCGGAGCGTGATAGCTCCAATCGCCATCGCCAACGATCCACCGTCGTCGTCGGGGAACGATTAGTTTTGATAAAGACATCGAACCGTGCGGTTCTAAGCTCGGCAAACGGATACCATCGGCTACAGGTCGCTGTAGTGTGTGAGAGCAATCCTTTGCACCTGGTGACAACCAAGTGATGGTTTTGTGTGGTGTGTGAAGTTGCTGCTGTTGCAAAGCAAAGAAGAAGAAAAACGTGTGCAAGTGTGTGAAAAATAGAGAGTTAGTGTGAGTAAAGTAAAATAAAAACCTGGAAAAAGTTGGAGGAGACGCAAAAAAGACATCGAGTGAAGCGAAACTGTTGCACACGAACCATCGAAAGGAATGTGAGAAGAAAAAAATACAACCGAAAACTTCACCTCAACCATGGGGAGGTCATCGTTTGACCATTAATTTAATGAGCAATTCCAAGAATAAACCCTGTGAAAATATGTTAATTGACACATCCGAGAAGTTGACGTTGTGCTTTTAAAGAAGACTATTAATGAATTCTCAATGGAAACGAAAAACTTTAGGATAAATTCTACCTCCAGAGAGACGGATGTTCTCTACGTTCAGAAAGGTTTTTTTTGCTCACTCCCTAAAGAATAACATGCTTCAAGAAAGGAGCTATCAAAATTCTGTGTCAAAATTCGCTACTTTATTTGCCACCAAAGACCAAAAAGAAAATTACCCGTGAAAAGAGTTATCGATTTTATCTAGCACCTGGGTGAAGAAGGTGAAAATTCTTTTCCTCAGTTTTCTACACACATTGCGCCGTACCCGGGCAGAAACACTCATCTGTTCAGGATGGTATTATAGCTTCAGGAGAATATAAAGATTAAACCATCGTTCATTATTAACCCACACAATTGGTCAAGCAATTTTGTCGCACACGTGTCTCTCTCTCTCTCTCTCTCTCTCTCTCTCTCTCTCTCTCTCTCTCTCTCTCTCTCTCTTTCTCTTCACCCCGTGTCTTGGTTTGAATTTTGGAGTAAGAAATTAAACAACAAAAAGGCAAATTCTTTCTACCTCAACGGTACATGGTTTTCGTGGGAAAGTTTTAAAGCTTTTTTTTTCCTTTTTTCCGTTCTAACAATCGACGATGGGCACTTTTTGTTCGGTAAAATGGTCATTCCCACGGTGAAACTGCTAGGGGTGCCTAGAAGGCTGCCCATTTCAAAGTGTGCCGCGTGCACAGTCTCTTGTCAGTAACGACAGGTGCAAAATTTTCCCTCCATTTTTCGGTCACGGCCATCAAACGCTTCCGTGAACCGTTGAACGAGATCGCGCTCGAAGGAGTTTTAGTGTATGTGTATATGTGTGTATGTATGTTAGTGAAAGGATTTGCGGCCAAGTGTAGTAAAAATAATGTGCGGCATATCTTTGCCCGCGGTGTACGTGACACAACAAGACAACAAGAAACGTTTGAGGAATTTTTGAGTCCTTCCACCACGATCATCTCCTTTTCACCTTTCGTCTGCTCGTGACCCGACCCGTAGCGAAGTGACAACATTAAAATTGGATGATAATTAGTTAATTACCTTCTTTTTTATCTTGCCCTCTTGTGCCTTAGCTATCGTCCTTGTGGTTTTCTCTGGTGCTGTGGGAGTGAGTGAGTGTGTAACGGTGTGTTGTGTCGGTGATTTGTGGTTTTTCTTGCCGCTATTTTCCGCATCCCCAAATCAAAAAAAGGCCACAGTTTCTGTTACGCACGATTCCAGCCTCGGCAGTGTTGGTGGTTTTTTGTTTAATTTTTTTTTCGCTTACCATCGTTTTGATACAAGCGTGTGATTCTTCGGCTAATGCGGAACAAGTGAGATAGCGTGAATAGCGACAGTGGTGGTGTCTCTCTGTACGTGAAGTGAAAAAGTGTTTCATCCGGCGGAATCAAACCAGGAGGAATAGTTTCCGGACTTCCGGCAAAACATCAAAGCAGCAATAACTTCGGAGGCTATCACACCGCGACTGAACCGTGGGAATACCACGATGGAAAAGTTAATTATTTGCTGTAATTAATTTCACACTAGCTGGGATGTTCAGCATTGCCTCACGCGGCGCATAGCAAAAGAAAAACGAAACCAGATTGTCACAAAAAGGTAATTTCAACCGGGGTTTGCTAACAGTTCATGTGGAAAAGTTGTGTGAATTCGAGAAAATCGCATCCCTTGCGTACTTGCGTCATTTGAGGTGCCCTTTTTGCAGCCATTTTTCGCATGAACTGGTTCAAATAATTCTTGTGAAACAATGATCACGATACATACAGCGATCTATGGATTTGCTTGAGGTATAATCATTCTATTTTTTTTCAACTCTCCCGATTGGTGGTCTTCTTAAACTGACCCATTCCAAAGGGAAGCAAACATCGATTTCAGAACACACACGTGCGTACTTCCAAGTAAACGGAAGGCAAACTTTCCGTGCGTCCGGTTTGCACAGTGCTGATGAAGCATCCGGCTACACCACCATTCCCGACGCGCGGAAAACTGTTTCCGAAATAGTACAGTTCATTTTATTCTTTCTGCCACCCGTTGGTTAACCCTCTCCCCCATTCGCCACATCGGAAGGTGAGAAAGGAACAGGGTGCGGCTTGCTTACCACTAGCACAACTTCCCTGATGAACCTGATGAACTTACACAGAGGTAGCTCATTGTCTGTCGGTTGGGTGGAATTATGAAATTTTAATTAAATTTTAATGAAACAACCACTCTCCCATTCCTTCCCATACAACGAGACCACGGTGCTCCAAACCTTCAGCGGCAGTAAGTAGTTTAGGGGTCAGGTAGAGGCCAGCAAGCAAAAGAAGGGTGGCGGTATTTGGGTGTGGGTTTTGTGGTTCGTTTTACAAACATTACGCTTGCTTTCAAGTAAAATGGTTATGACGCAGCGTGCTTACACCGCCTCTGTTCATCTTGGTGTTGTGGATTTGATGGACGGAAATAAAAACGGGTGAAACCCGTCGGGCACGAACCATAGCACTAGTCCCGGTCGGTATGTTTCACTAATAGGTGGATTAGACCAGTCCGGAGTCCAGAACAATCCGACAGACAGACAGTCAACCTGTTGACTTTTCGTTAACTTTTGCTGCCAGTATGACACAGTTTGGCAGCAAGCGGTTGGTGAATGTTTTGCATTTGAAATTATTGGAATTTTGTCTATTGTATAGAGCTTTAGGATATGCATGTATTGAACGTAACAGGATTGGAAGCTCCAAGTTGTAAGACTTGTATTTTGTTTTAGGTTAGGTGCTCAGCTCTTTTTGAGCTAATTTCGTTCAAATTTCCCAAGCCATTTCCTCCCTGTTATTTTTTGCCTTATTGCTAGAATGCTCTGTGTTTAAAAATGTTTTTTTAAATTACATATTAACATTTTAGCCAACAAAATTTCAAATATCCCAACCTACATGACATATTTAAAAGATAGATTATGTCTTGTATGAAACCTAAAAATCATATTTTGTAAGATTGCATAAAAGCTATACAATCATAACTTCTCTTCATGAACCTCTGGTATTACAGAATAAAAGGAAAAGTAATGTTTATTTGTTAAATTTTTCCTAAGTCCTTTGGTAATATTTAATTTTTCAACAAATGTTACCTTGGCTTACAATATATGCCATGTGAAACAAATAGTTTTTATGTATCTTTTTAATAACACCACTTCAATAAAGCTGATCTCTGAATGTAATTCAGTTTTTTAGCACAAAAAATGTAAATAATAACACTTACGTTATACGGTATTTCGCTGTTGAAAATGTATAAATAAATTATTTAACAAACACCAGGCGCCTCCATCGATAAGAGGCTTAGTAAACCAATTGTTTCGTCGGCTTGTAAATCAATAAGAAAAATAAAATATACTAGTTCGACTCAACCATTTTGTCGCCAAATACTATTCACTGGAGTTTGAGATGGCTAGTGTTCCGTTCAGTACGGCTTGTTATGCACTATGATTCTTTAAACCATATCGAACACATATAGACACATGGCCACGTGGAAATTCCCATTTTGAACATCATTTTTGTCTTTTTTTATTTGAAAAAATATAAAACAGGTGGTGTTTTACGCATGCTTACCTTCTTGGTAAACAAATGAGTAAATAAATTATTTAAATAAACCAGCCGTTTCCATCGATGAGTCCCTTTTTTGTAAAGAATTCGTTGATGCTTTGTCGTTTAGAAAATTGATACAAAAAGTAACGCATCACTGTTTCATTCAAATGGTTTGTATCCTAGTGCCTAGTTGAGTTTCGTACAGCACAGGAGCAGGACAGGAGCTACATCTAGTGAAACGATGGTTTGAATTGCGTTCTGATTCTGGGAATCTTGTCCTAAGCATGTTGTCATGTCCTGACAGCTGTTACAGATCGTATTACGTTATTGGACGCTGGACCTTGTTCAAAATTAATGAGCCTCAGAATTCATTTAACTTCTCCAATTCATTCTTGGCTGTAACGGCACATGTTGTCCACAATGTTGTCCGAGATCATGGACGAACGAAAATGGCTCACCTTGAAATAATCGCTTGTAGCGTGTATTTTAATCTCACAATACCACTCTACTATTGTACTACTGTATCGTACAACTAGGTATTGCAGCAGTGAAAAATGAGTGTTACTATATTTCCGGCCACCACTGGGAATAAAATATGAATATCGTTATAGTAAATCATGAAACATTGCAGTACCGTAATGTGTTTACATATTTCATCATTTACAATGCATAAAAAATGGATATTAAAGACATGATTAATGCTTCCACAACATCCCGTGTGTGAAACTAGTGCAAAACTTTCTCCTGAATAGACACTTTAACCACCGTGGGACCATGCCACAAAGCTTAACCGACTACGGGGAGCAAACTTCTAGAAACATCCAGGCTAAAAGCAAATTTATCTATCGGCCTCAACCCGGCGCAGAGCATGGACTGAGTTGAGTTTTGTTGTTTAACTTTGTGCTTTGCCAGTTTCGATCCAGGATGAAAGGGAGTTATCAAAAACCGGAACAGTTAAACCTAGATTCAATATTCGGCACCTTTAAACGAGATCCTCACCCATTTACACGCAGACATAGACACAAAACTTCAACGTTTGCCATAATCCTAAGCAGTTTACTTCAGTGCGAGCTAATGGAACTCGGTCATAAGATTTAAAATAAACTTTGCAACATCATTTGCAACCGTGCTGTAAGATCGTTTTTAAAATTAGCATCCCTTGACCAGCTTGAGATCGGCCACCACCTTACATCTCAACGATGCTTCAAACCGTGTCCCTCGCCCGGAAGCCGGAAATAAACATAATCCCAACTAAAACGTAATCATTTTCTGCGTCGTTGGCTGTTGCCTTTTTCACTGCGATACAGCTTGACGCTTTACCCAGTGGCGCATGAGCCTACAGACGGTTAAGATTCTTTCTATTTCTGGCGACGTTTACGGCCAGCTCGTGTACTTCTACTAAGCCACCACTTGCACCACCATCAGTTACGGCACATTCCATGCAGCCTTCGCTTTTCGCCTGTCCGATAAGCTTCCCGATGCCACATGGTGACGGCCAGCAAAGCCGTCGCAAATAGTGTGTGGTTGTGTATGTGTATGTGTGTGATGTACGTCGACAGACTGATTCGCTAAAATCCCCCAATTTGATTAGTGATAGCAGCATCCTTCGAGCATCAACCAGGTCCCGCTGGCCTGGGCAACGGACAGCATGCGCATCTTCTCCCCAACGTCCGTTTCCGCTTTGAAAAAGGGGATTTATTTTTATCTCACATTTTTCTCGGCCTCGACAACGCACGCTTGTGCGAAGGTACGCTGTGGGAAAGGTTTTTGTCCGACCGCTACCGGAGGGGGAGCGAGCAAAACGGCAATGGTAGGTTTTTAAGCCCAGGTCGAGTGCAGCCCGTGTCGCAGCAAAGCCCCGAGGATTGTTGAAGGCAGGATTGACGATTTCCGTGTTACCATTGTCGATGGGATGGAGCTTCCGGTAGGAAAAGGAAAAAAAACGTATTCCCGAGAGTTGCTCGGAATCGAATGGCCATTAAAGTGAGGAAATCCTTTAAACATTCAGTTTAATTTCTTCCTTTCTTCTTTTTGTTGTGTTTGCTCACTAGTTGCTTCGCCCAGTGCCGAAGTCAACATCTTTCGATCGTGATGGAAAGCTCACATAACTGATGCGGTGAGTTGAGGATTATTTTTTGATATAAAAACAGAAAAATAACAAACTGGTTTTTTTTTTTTTGTTCTTAGCGATTTTGGTGAGCAACCGTGTTCATAACAGAATGCAAAAAGATACATCAACTTTAGCTTTAATTTAAATATTTTTGTTCTGAAACCCCTATCCCCTTGTTCTGAAACCCAAATACAAACAGAACCAAATTTGTATACCAAACGATGGCGGGAAAAGAAAAGCAAAAAAAACATTCATTCAAAAAACAAATAAAACATTCATTCAGTGCTTTACATTCATCAACTCACAAATTGGATAGAGTAATACAAATGGTGGACAACACTGCTGGGTGCATAAAACTTTCACCTATCTCTCGCAGAATCAACACACGCTTTTATCCTTCTTTTGTTCTACAAATCCGATGTAGCTCGCTATCCCTTTTGCATCCTTTTGTATGAAAGTATGAAAGTGTCCTAGCAATGGAAGGACAGTAATAGTAAATGGCACAAAAAAAAGCTCGTTGACCCCTGGGGGATTGTGCAACTTGACAGTAATTAATGGGAAACCATCGGAACGATGGATGAATGCGAACACAAAGTAATGCAAAATGGAATACCGTTTATTTGGGATCACACTTTTTATTTTTATTTTTTATTTCGAACAGTACAGATGGTTTCACTGTCGTTCGTGTGTCTATGGCAAGCTGGAAACCGATAGAGAATACAGGAGACATGATGTAATTTAGAAAATGCTTCTCACACCCACCAGCGAAAGCTTTTTTTCGTGGAAAAGTGTCATTCCCTACTAGGTATAGAAAAACGGGTTTTGATGACCACAGACTATTGTTGCCAGAATTGAGCTCTTTTTTTGATGCTATAGATGAGTTTATGAGATGAGGGATGAGATGAGGATATTTTTTTGTATTTCATAAAAAAGTATTATTATTTGTTTTTTTTTGGGCGCCAAAACGCGAAAAAAATACCTAAACTTACATTTTATATCTGTGAAAAAAGCACAACACTCACGGTCTAAAAGAATAGTGTATTGAATTTGTTGCAAAGTTGATATCATATCGATGGAGGCGCCCAGTCGTTTGTTAAAAAATGGTTAGTATTAGGCGTCTAAATTTAGAGTAGTAGAGGAGTATAAGTGAAGTAATATCCTTGTTACCGGATCATAATTTGAGAACAATAGGATCGGAATTATTGTTATTATGGTAAAGTCTAAGCTGAACATTCGTGGCCTGCAGTCCCCTTTTTTGAGCTTTTAGCCGTTAGAATTGCTGCTAAATGCATAATGTACTTTCTTGTCCCTTACAATTCCTAAGTACGAACGGTTTTATTCCCTACTGTTTTCGAGCTGACAAATTATAAGTATCATCAGAACAATTTTACAGGCCTGTGAACGTCTCATTGGTCTATATGAACTACAAAAGTATGGGCAATAATATCAAAGCAATAGTGTCTGCAGGTTTGTGATTAGATTGCCACAATCTTTTAGGGAAAGTAATAATAACCATTATAACCAACTTTGCTTGTATAAAAAATCAAAAAATATTTAGAAATACTGGCAACATCATACAATCCTCATGCTTTTGATAATTCTCATGCTGATTTAAAGCAGCATGCATAACATAAACTGCCACTGTCGTTACTTTTCTCTCATAATATTTTCTTGCAGATTTTTAATGACCTTGACGTCCTTCTCTTGTTGTTGCAATCTTAATGAAGGGCTGTTTAACATTTATTAAGTATTCATTAATCTCGTAACGTTGCTGTTGACAAGAACATAGATCGCGCCATAAATGACACACCTAGACAATCATTGAGTGACCTGCCATTGGTGTATTCTTGTGGTTACTTGGCACTGCTTTATGTTCAATTTATCTTCCTCTTTGCCTTGGACGAAAATTCCTTCTCTACTGTGGCTCCTACTCCCCTCAACAGGTCCGTTAATTCCTGGTGAAACATTTTGTTAATTGACAGCGACAAACCGAATATCTTCCCACTACGGAAACCACCTTATCGCTGCCGGTCCATATGGGACCAAAGGCTTGAACGAGCATAACCAAACTTTATGAATGAATGAAACCATGCAACACCTTTTAATAGTAAATTCTATCGCCTCCACGTAACGGAATGGAGCGTCAGTGGAGGAGGGCAGAAGTAGCCTTACCGTCAGATGCCAACCCGTCTCCGCCTGTGCAGCTGGTGTCCAAAAATGTTCCCATTCGTTCCGAGAACCACACGCTATCCCACGCAACACAGCAATCAAGTCCTAATAGTTACAATAAACGTGAATATAATCACGTTTGTTTTACTTTACGACGAAAACCTACTAGCAGCAGCGACCCAAACCTAGTCGACTATGGTGACGACCTTTTCCGGGTGTGCGTTTCCCTTAGCCAAGTAGCATACATACTTACCCTATCCCACAGTGGCTATCCACCACGTTAAAAAAGACATGGTGAATTCCGCACCAACCACCCCGCCGTGTGGAACAAACCGTGTGGACCAACCGGTCAGGCAAATAAAACCGAACTCAATTAAGTGAACATTATGGGCTGCTTTTGCTTTCGTCGAGGTTTTTGTGGGTTGGAGTAACCGTGCAGAAGAACTGAGTTGATGAAAGGGACAAATAGGAGGAGTTCGTCGTTGGTTTTGAACTGTGTTTTGCTTTGCTGTTTGTTGAGAATATGGGTTTTGGAGGGTCCAATATCGTGGCGTTCGTGTGCCGAACGAGGGTCAAACAAGCAGTCGGGTAGGACAATGTAATACACCGGTTGCCAATTAATTTTTACACCGTTCTGTTCTTGTCTTTTAGACATTAATCAATTTGCTCGAATCATCATGCGGGTGTGTTGTATGTTAAATGTGTTGAGGTTTCTTGCTGCCTTGTTCAAGGAGTTAAAACATTATTTGAATTGCAAAGTGAATTTAGTGAACAGATAGGCTGTATGACTAAAGGTTTGATTACTAAACATGAAACGTTTTCTTCTTGGCTTAACGATCTAATAGGTCACTTTGGCCATCTAATGGCTTAATAGAATTTTTGGTACCATGTATTAGGATAGTCAAACTTCACTACGAGAGAAAGGTTGTACTTAAATCCTGTCAATAAAACGTACAAGAAATAGCAAACATGTTTATTGTAAATTCATCGGGCTTTTCTATTACCATAATGAAATATGGTATTCGTACACTTGAAGCATGTCTGCATATAGCATATATTAAACTTATTTTCTTTCTTCGAGCAGTACTGATGATTTTTTTTTACAAAAGACCAAATTTTGAAATGTAACCTTCCTCAGCGACCTTCACCCGAAGTTGGTACCAAAAAGGTGATATGCTTTGCAATTAGCATAGTTCCAGGGGCAATAAAAAGACAAAATCATAGCACCCTCGTCTATTTGCGTTGGCTGTGGATCTAACATCCACAAACATTCTCATTTGTTTCACTTCCTATAGCTCTGTCCTCCTGTAGATCGGCCTACATCCGACGATAGTGAAATTTTGACTATGGCCCAGAATTTAATACTGGTCAGATGATCCTCCCCCGCTTCAGTTCCACCATTGACCAGTGGTGTTCCTCCAAGTAGCGAGGGAAATAATTACCATTTTGTTCGAGCTCTACACATCGTGGGCAGCGTGCCACAGCTTTGGTAGCCTATTTTTGGCCACGGATAGATCACGGCTTCTCGGTGTCAGACGGTGCTGGCAACCGCAGAACCCGGACTGTGGCAGCTGTGGCTAACCGAGCGTTCGGTTTTGCAAAACGCATGTTTTCACATGTGTATGCAACAAGGGATAGAAGATGAATATGCCAGCAAAACACACCCACCCATCCACTCACACGCACGTACGCCGGTCGGTGGTTTCATGGACCTTGACTAACGCGTTTTGGCTTCTTCCGTGCCGTCATGCGTCTATCATGTCTGTGTCAAAAACCAGTCAGCTGCGGTTTTGCCGCAATGTGTGACCAGGGCCCTGACAAACGGGTCGTGGCTCTGGTGGATGTTGGAACCGTGTACCAGCAGTGTGAGGAGTGTATGATTTATTCAGCGGCCAATCTCTTAGTCTGCGCCGGAATGGTAATGGTGACCGAAGTTATGCCGAAGTGATTTCCTTCGTGGATGTGGTGCCGTGGTCATAAATCTAACCAGCCGGAGCGCGAGTTTCTTGCGAATCCTAGCCGTTCACTCTGTCAAACGTCAAGCGTTGTAGCCTGGGAGCTGTCGCTGTGTTCTCGAGCAAATGTGGGTGCTGTGCTTCTTTAAGAATTTATTCTACATAAGATGGAAAACTGTGGATGGGAACACGTTAGATGTGCTGCGGACCCTGTCTAGTTTTCCCCTTTTAAACTGCTTGCTTTTGATGGTGAGATCCGAAATTCGATAGGAAACATTTTACGGTAAGAATACTAAAGGATTGCGTTACACAACTTTCGAATACGTTTACAAAAATATCATTTTGATGTTTTACTCGGTAGCTTAGACATCTGATATGTTCTCCGATACTTAAAGTACGTACGGAGAGGATTGCCTGAAGTCATGTGGGACGTTGTAAGTGACATGCTTCGCTGCCTGGTAGAATTCCAGCTTGCCTTAAAAGCAGAACTTAAAAGAGAGTATTTACCACCCAAACCACTCACAGTTACCACACTGGAGGCTTGTCTGATTTCTCTACTTTAATTCAATAAACTACCACACCAAAATGGTCATTTATCGAAGGGTTTTCCCTTCTTGCTGTCTGCAGTAGTAATTTATAATTATACCCGTTTGCATTTTTAATGAACTGAGTCGCTCACAGTCATAATCATCGAGCTTTCATCACAACGCTGTCAGTACTAACGACTACATACAGCTGTCTTTTGGGATTCTTTTATCTCTAAATAGGTACCGCTCCCTTAATACGATATCTCCATCGCAATCCTTGCGTGTTACGGGTTGCCATTAGCATCGGCAGAAAAACCCTCTCGAGCAATCGGTTGGTCTACTGAATTTTTCATGAGTCCGTCTCTTATCGCAAAGAGCTGTTCTTCGTCTGTCGTCCCGTTTGCTTTCGATGGTTTTTGACTCGTGAAATTTACACACACCAACTGGCGCCCTATACCGGAAACCTCTTGAGAAGAAACAAAAAAAAACCGTACCCAAAGGAAAAAGCCGGTCACTAACTCACCTTCCCAGCAAATAAAGGAAACAAATGCAACAGAACGACACATTAAAGCTTCAGTTTTTGCCACAACCGTGTGGTTTAATTTGGTGCTATTGATGCTATTGAAACCACGAGACTGTCGAAAGGAAGGCAGAAGCCACCCGACGCGAACACCGCTATCACCGGTGGTAACCGAAACGTAAAATGATCGATCGGTTGATTTGTTTCGGCTGAGTTTGCATGTTTTATGCAAACACGAGTGGTGAAAGAGCGAGAGAAGAGGTGAAAAAGAAACAAGCTAAACACACGCTTCGCTCTTGCTTTTTTTCCATTTTCTGGGTATTTTAGCTCGGGAGCTTGGTGGCTCTCGTCGTAGGCAAATATGTTTGTCAAACATAAAACCAGCCTGGAAAGTACATAGGAAAGCGCCACACAAAACAGAAGGATAAAGCTTTTCCCAATACTCAATCGAGTGCTGTATCGTATCGATGATTCGTGTCACGTTGTAAGCGGGCAGGGTTGCGCTTGTAAAGATTGTTTTTATTTGTTTTAAAAACTCTTCTTATTTACTTTGGTGTAATGTTTTGCTTCGTTTTGTTATTTCAAAAAGAGTTTTTATTTACTCCCTTGTTTGCATTGCACTGTTATTGACAAAATGTATTAGATTCAGGATATTTTCTAAAACTAATGTAGATATCTAGTTGTTACTTTTATTGCAAATCATTTAGTTTCTTGATAAGCCACTTTTTTATGTTTCGTATAATGACGGAATGGGGTTGAACAATTATTAAAAAATAGTATGTAAGCTTATCCTTCCTATTTAAGTGTTAAATTTAAGTCTCCATTAAAAAGAACCACATAATGTAGACCCGTTTGACGCATTAATTTCCTCATTTCATACATTAAAATCCCTCTTTATTTGGACTGACTCCATAGTTACACGACAGTGGCGCTGATCCTCTCATAAACCGTTCCCCCGTAGTGAGGATTGACTATCTAGCTACGTAGCATCAGCAAGTCTAATAAGCCTTTAGATGACCGGCGTGACCTAGAAGGTCGTTAAGCTAAGAAATGGATCTAAAAATATGATCTGAATATTATCGACAATAAAACATTGCATCGTTATAACGAATTAAAAATAAATAAAAATAAATCTAAATGTTATAAGAAAAACAAAGATTGCAAATAAATGTCTTGGCAAATCGCAAACAATCACAAAATGTTTAAAAATTCTGTTATTTAGCCAAGCGTTTAGTAGCCCTGCCTACAGGAATTACAAACATCTTCCCAATCTGGTCGTCAAACGAGCTTAAGAATACGCTGCAAAAACCCCGAACGCAAGAATCTTTTACCAGAAGTAAAGTGTGATAAAACCTTTACAATCCATTTCCCTACGGAACCATCTGATGCCGCGGAACGGCTTGTAGCCGATACACTGTGCATGATTTTCCAACAAAAATGGCACTACAAAAAAAAAGGTCCTGCTTTCAACCGCTTTCCCATCGCATTTTGTCTTGATAAAGAAGATGTCTGCAAGCATTGACTTTGGTGACGCCTTAAAGACACGCAGCTAAAAAAAACACTCGCCAAAAAACGTTAAATCCTTACCATACCGAAGGACACGGTCTTCGCCACGGTGAAATAGATTCATAAAATTTTAATAAACGGCTTTAATCTGTTGTTTCTCATCCTTGCCTCTAGGCGCACATGGCTCGAGCATTGACTCTCAGGGTTGTTGAGATTGAAAACGAAAAAAAAATCCTTTTACTGCACAATCTCCACCAGCCTGCCAGCCTCAGGAAGTGGTTGAGCAAAATCTACACAAAAGCATGCCCCAGTGGAGAGGAAATCAATTTTCGCTCGATCGAGATGGTGAAAAATATCGATAAAAGGATGGAAATTGTTGAACCCCAAACCAAAACGAGAGTGAAAATAAAAAGAGAAGCAAATCAAAAACGACCAAAACGCAACCAAACCCCTCGAGCGAAGAAAAAAATCCTATCGTTACCGTACCGGTGTGTTTAGATGCGCGAACCGTCAATCGTTGGCCATCGCCGTAGCTCGGCAGGTACGGCATCATTTTTTAAGCGAACACGTTTACTTCCCATCCTTATACCTGATCGTGTGGTTTTTCTGTTTTTCGCTGCAGTATTTCTTGCTCGTTTTCGCTTGCCACGCTTCCCAGCTGTCAATTATTGTGGGCAAGCTGGGACGAACTTGTTGCTCGGTTAGTCGCACGGGCAGCTCGGATGTTGTGTGCGTTATCCCAAGGACACACCGCTACGCTGACGCTAATGAAGAAGGATTTGTTTAATCAGTTTATTGATACCGGGGCTAATCCGGCACCCTACTAATGGCAGGTTATCGTAACGATTTTGTGGTGGAAGAAAGAAAGAAATAAAACATCGTACTTTGCCGGGGACATTTTAATGACGAAACGTTATTGTCGTTTATTAAACCGAGCGCCGCTAACATGGTGCGATAGTTGTGGGGTTTAAAGTCTGGAGAGATAATTTTAACAGCCGATGGGAATTAAAAGGAACGTTATGATTTCTTCATCTGAAATGGTTTTCCATGCTGATGATATCGATTTCCCTTAATTCTTTCAATCTTATTTTGGGATACTATCTGACAGTAACGATATTAGGAAAAAACAAAGGTCAAAGTGGAAATTAAAGGTAATGCTGATATTGTGTTAATCTGAAGCTAACCCATTAACATCATTATTATGGTTTACGGATCTCTTAACTGCTTGGGATGGTAAAGACCGAGCGTTGGAAGACAAAATCATTCCGGAAATAGTACGGCTTTTCTTCTTTACGATATTTCAATTTAATTCATCTGTTCGTTCGACGGACCTACAGCCCTGTGGAATATAATATTAAGCTGAGTGCGCAAGATTTTACAGAGATTAATTTAGATTATTGCATGTAAGCGAGAGAAAGAGATAATTAGCTGGTTGGCTAAAGATTTGCCATGAGATTGGTTGGGGAGATTACGGAGGCGGTTGACGAACTATGTGCGGAGTATGACGGGCTCAACACAGGAGCTGTGCTCCTCTACGCCTCGTGCCGAACGGGTCGCTGACGAGCACCTTCTTGGTGGGGCATGACTCCGGCATTCGACGAGCCCCAGTCAACGAATCCTTCCAGCTTTGACTACCGTCAGGATGTCAACACAGCCAAACAGCTCAGCTAGCTCAGTAGTTCACTCTTCTTCGCCACACGCCCTGCTCGCACACACCGCCAAAGATAGTCCTTAGTACCCGCCTTTCGAAACTGGCGAGTGTATTGGCGTCCTCCGTCAGCATAGTCCAAGACTCATACCCGTAGGCAGGAGTCTGTGGAGTCCGTAGTAGGCACGATTCCCCTGAAAAATGCGCCTTCGGATTTCTTACGTTGTTACTGCCTACGTTGTTGTCTGAAGTTACGATCGTACCAAGGAAGCAATACTCCTCTACAACCCCGAGATCGTCGACGTCAACTGATACTCTGCTTCCAAATCGGGCTCTATCATGGTCAGAGCCTCCGGCAAGTGTATTTTGTCTTGATCGCATTGATGCTCAATCCAATTATATTGGCCTCAAACAGATTACTAACATAGTTGAATTGACAACACATCCCATACGATGGATCCATACCAGGCCAAAACGCGTACGGTGGTCCCGTATATCATAGCGTTAAAATATTGTAACGAAGGTTTTTTCGTAGCTCGATTGTCATTGCTGCAAAATGGCAGCAATTGCATTCAGACGATCCGACGCCAGAGGATTAGATAGATGCTGTAGATTCCATCAATGTTCGTACGATACATACAAGTTTTGTTGTATTCATAGTGGTAAAGCCTGATCGCAAGGCTTAATGAACTTATGGCACATCCAGTTAAAATGTGTTCAGATTCATCGGGGTAACTGTTGCTTGCTTTGTTCAAAGTGAAGAATGGAAGATCTTTCAATTGATTTAGATTAATTGTAACTTGATCTCAAATAATCGTTATGGTTTATACATACAAAAATTATTGCTCAATATTATTCATAGAAAAGTTTTTATTTGCTCAATAGTATTAAATCTGAGCTAGATTATTATTCACTGTCTCACTCCACAATCCACAAGGGCACCAAAAAAAAAGGAAATGTTTCGGCATACTATTTGCATATTACGGGACTAATTACAAACGCTTCCAAATCCATTCGGACCGCTTGTTTATTCGTTTGCATTGCAATTCAAATTTCATTTGATAACTTTTCCTTCCGGTTTTTCTTGTGTGTACTTTTTCCTCCCAGATTCTTCACCACCACTCATCAGCGGAAGGTCAACACGTTCGGCATTAGTGCGAAACATTTCGCTCTGTCATCCCATTCCAACGTCGACAAAAAGCGAAACGAAAAAGCATCCCACCGGACGGTACAGCATCACAGTGCTATTTAAAGCTCCAAACATCCGCTTCGAGAAGCGATCGTTCCGTTTCTAATTTAATACGAAGGTCTGGCGGAAACGTACGCACCGAAAGTATCGCCCACCGTTCCCCTTTCGTCCGTTGGGTCGTGTTTCCATTTTTATACATTGTTTCACCTTTCCCAATCAAAAGCCCGACAGCGCATTTACACCGACTCGATTTGATTCGACCCCCCAAAAAAAAGGGATAATGAGCCTTGAGGTGGAATGATGATTCAGGCTCGACATTAATCATACCCTCGGTCGGTTACTCGATGAACGTTCCTGGAACGAGGAAGTGGCGCGCTTTGACGACTCCATACGTCCAGCGGGAAATGCAAAACAGGATCCGTACCGTTGGGTTGGTCGGTTGATTGAGGTGAAGCAACTTTTACAAAATTGAACAACACGGAATCCTTCAGGGGTCGCCCATACACACACACACATACGCGCGCACACCTGACGGCGTGAGACAACCGAAATTAAAACAAAACATCACTTTCTGTACATATCTTGGTGGTGCTCTTCCGTCGGCTCGGACGACATTTTGCTCCAGCAGTCCGGTGTAAACGGTTCCCACCGATAAAGAAACTACCTTGCACGGTTATAGAAGCCACCACCAGGTCCCGGGGAAACCAGGTTCGACACGGTGTGGTTTCGGCATACGACGTTCGACGGTTGTCGCCAGCGGTGTCCAAGCAAGCAGTCAACATTCCGCTATTTCAATTAAATGTTATGCCGGCCGCGACCATGTTTTCCAAGTTCAAAAGTGCCACCACCAGTGCGCCGCCCCAAAATCCCTACGACAACAATCCGATCACGCAGTACTTTGAAATTGGAAAACAGGTTGCCTGCGCCGGCCCGGAACTGATCTGGAAGATACACGAGGGCTACCGGAAAACGGATGGCAAGGTAAGTGGTAACATTCAGTAGATATTGAAACTTGCAGTCGTTTTAGATAAGTATTTCAGTGTTTATCAAGCAATACATATATTTTAACTAGCAATACGGCGCTAGCCGTCATTCTCAAAGAAAATGAAATATTTTAAACTCATCATCCAATATTATTTGCATCAACAACTCAAAAGAATTGTTAAGGTTGTGGTTGTCCAGTGTCAGATACATGACATTACCAACCAACTTGAAGAAGATTATTTTAATTCTAAATATCTGTTTTACTATCGAAACTTTCTTCTGATTCGATTTTGTATTTTAAATTATACATCAACAAAAAATATATTAAATTACTATGCTGGTTATTTATTTAAAAAATAAGTTCTTTATAAAAATGAAAGGATTAAAAGGACTCACACAAATATCCAAGGGACAACACAGTACGCTGTTGCAAACGGTAAAATGTAACTAGAATAACGATTATGCTCGTAAGACCTGTTAAGCCTCACGATACAATTTACACAATATCAAGGAACCGGTTTGTATTTTTAAAGGACAATATTTTTGAAAGTATGTCCACAAAGGCTTATCAACACACAAGGTCACGTTTACTAGACTCCTAGGTCTAATCTACTCGACCTCTTGTCTTGTATAGTCTAGACCTTCTAGGTCAAATGGCTTACTATACATGCTGACACCACTTTGTTGGATAATCAGTCCTTACAACGGTGGAACCCGCCTGATTTGATTTGAACTGCGGTCTTGCCGTATGGAGACAGGCGCCGCAGACACCTCTGCCACCAGATCATATGCCTATATTGCATGATAATCCTTACCACAGCACAATGAAGCACTAACATGATCAAGTGGTTTAACGCTGTTTTTGAACTATTCATTAGCCATTTTCCCAGTGCTACACATTTTCCACACGTGTTTGAGCTCGTGTTACGCCTAATGAAGCAATAAATAATAACTAACGAAACCGACGGTAGCGGTCACACTGTCATCCTCTACTCTAGAAACCTTTATTTTTAACTCACCCACAAAACTCGCAAGAAAATTCAATTTTGGATGTCACAACAAACCAAACCAGTGGATCCACATGCACACAAAAACATACCCAAGGCATACCCCATTCGTTCCAAGGCAAAACTTCGTGACAGATTTATTACTCACACTGGGCGGTGCAGTCAGACAGAGACAAACTTCCACCTTCATCAGTTTTTGCTCTTTATTAGGGCGTGCAAGTACTTCACTGTTGGACGGTGTCAACCCCAAGGGATGGGTAAAGCTAACCAGCATAAATATGTGGGTGTGTGTGTGTGTGCATTTAGAGGCTCGCTTTTTTGCTCGAAGTTTCTCGTACGAATGCACTCATCGTAAAAGGTTAGTAACACTGCGTGTAACAACATGGCGCTGCATACACATGGCATCAACAGTCGTGAAACACGTGCCGAACGAACTTTTTGCCAAAAGTCAGCGGATGCAAACGAAAAATTCCGCTCACCGAGCAAAAGCACCTGATGTTGATTGGGTCGACGAGGTTTTTTTTTTGTGTTGTTGTAAAAACCAAAACGCCGTTTGGTGGTAGCAAGAAGTTACAAAGAACAGCTAACTAAATAACGAAAGCAAGTTGAGCACTTTTGAGAAAAGCGTTGCTCAAGGCACCGTCTCTGTCCGAAGACTTTTTTTTCTGGTGAGCTTTGTTGCTTTCCTTTCGTAGCCAAAAAAAAAATAAAAGCACAAACGAACATACAAACGAACCTACAGACACACACAAGCACACGGTGCAAAAGGAAGACGTAAACGTGCTTCTAAAAACAACTCTATTTTAGTGTTGATTCCATCACGACATGTTCGTCCCAGTCAGCTGGTACCTTACCTGACATCCACTTTCGTCATTCTGAGGCATTACCTGTTTGCAAACTGACACGCCACAGGTTGTGCCGAAAGCAAGCTGGCATATCGTTCAACCTGGTAACCTGGTGTGCTTTTTTTTACTTTCTGTTTTTACGTCCCTCGACCTAACATGTGCACCGTGTGTGTGTGTGTGAGTAAAGCCAAGAAAGAAGGTCTGATTTATGCCACGCTGTCAGTGAATTCGGAGGGAAAAGCCGAAATGGAACAAACATACCACCCCTGCTAACCGTACCAGCAGTGGAAAAAGCCAAATGTGGAAGATTAACAATTTACCATTCATCACCGCACGTCCTCATCCTTCCCTCCCATACCAACCATGTGTTTATGTGTATGGTGTTATGTTGTGCGCAGTTCTTAAAGCCCGGAACCCGGGAGTCCATTCGTCAGGCTCAGAAACTTCTTGGAAGAAATATAAACTCCAAACACACACACTCTCTCTCACACGCTTCAGCTCTGCGACTCAGAAGACAAACATCTACCGAAACGCGCACAACTCGTCTTCCATCTACAGTGTTGCGGGTTTTGTTTCTGTACCGGCATATACCGTTTTTCTTCTTTCAAAGCGTCGCTACTGCATGCGCCTGGAAAGACAGCATCATAATTGCGATGCTTGCGTGCCTGATCGCATTTCTCTGTAGCTAATTAAATTGCCATCTTTGGATCGTTTGCTTCCGAGCTTCGGTTTTCCTTCTTTCATGTGGTGATGCCACTAAAAAACAATAAAAAATACAAACATTGTTCCTGTGGAGCTGTCAAACAATTGCATGAAACAGCTTCCGCACCTAGGTTAGGTCTAAAAATAAAGTATATTCACGCAACAAGCTGCGCGATTGGATCGATAAAGCGGTAAAGAAAGAAAAAAGGCAATTCAATAAAATTTCCCAAACTTTAAAAGGACGACAGGCGGAAATTTTCACCTTCCTCTGCGAAGGTACACATCGCATTGCCATATATGCATGCACGCTCGCAAGTCAAACCTCAGGTTAACCATCATCGTCATCATCGTCATCATCGCCATCGTCTTGGCCGTCGTTTCAAACGTTCTTTTCTACACGAATAACAGAAAGCAGCTTAACGCCAGCCTTCGTCTCTTCCGTATTTCTCATCTTTTCAACAACCAATTGCAAGAACACTCGCCCAGACTGCAAATGAAATAGAAATATCCCAAGGGTATGGCGCTGGCATCCCTTCGCTGGCAGCCCCGTTCTTATCCAGCTGTCGGAACGCACTTACATGCTGCAATCCCTCTCTCCTAAAACGAAAAAAAAACCATCCCTTCATCTTTTTCTACCAAAGTTTAATCGGAATGCTGCTCTTTGGCTGATTTCTGTTCCATTTTTTATTAGCAATCAATAGTGTGGCTTGAAATTGGAAAACTTCACCAGAAGCCAATTTTGGGCACAAAATAAAGTATCGGCACGGTGTGACATGGCTCGCTCGGTTCAGGTGTTGATGGTTTTGGCTTTTACACCGTGCAATTGGAATCGGTGGTGTGCTGGTGTTAAATTTTGCTCGCTGTCAGTTACAGATGAAGAAAACGCATTTCGTATAGGTGGAACCGAGCCATCTTAATCCGTTTTCTTCACATGGGACATAAGATGCTTTCAAGTGTTGTAAAGGAATAGGAAACATTGGGATGCAGTTATGTTCTGGTAAAATGTATGCAAATTTATTTCCTTCAAATTGGTTTTCGGGCTAAATTTCTGTTAGAAACCAGTACAAATTATTAGGTTTACAATGTCTTGCATTTTAATTCAAGAAAAGGTGACTTTTTTTCTAGAGAGGGAAATTTTACAATTTTCAATTCAAAAATCATTTCTAACATATCAATCAAGCTTTTGCCTTTTCATTATTTTATAAAAAATCAATCATTCTCTGTGGAACATATCAGCTACCAGGCGCCTCCATAGACAGAAATTCCAGGCACACGCCAAAATGCAGGCAATCTGCATTACAAAGATTGGATGAATTACAACTAATGAAGTACTTTAGTGTAAGGTATTTAGAAAGCTAGAACAAGAATAAACAGTTACAACTGAACCCTCGACATGACAATTTGGCAAAAGAGATGAGCAAGCATTACCAATATTATTTAAAATAATATTTAATATGTCAACCTTCCAACAAATTTCGCCTAATGTTTTGTTTCCGCCACGATGGTGAAATATCGGAATAAATAGGAAAAAAAAAATCAGAATCAATTAGATTTGATAAGACAACTTTACTTAGAACAAACTTAAAAGTGAAATAAACTATAAGAGATAATAAAAATCAGTTACTTTTTTCATAAAGGACGGGGAGGCCTATCAGGCTATCAGTTAATTTTTAAAAGGCAGAACAGCCTCAAATGCGACCGAAAAAATTAAGAAAAAAAAGATGAAATCCAACTTCAAGAATTCATCAATATCATCGATATTAGATAATCAAGATAGCGCAGCATTTTCAGAACGACGAACGCTGAGTTTCTGATACAAAAACCGTAACTTAGTCGATTCTAGAAACTAGTAGAATCAAGTTCAAGATTGAAATTGTATCGGATTGGCAACATGAAGCTAGGATTAGGATAAAAAATTCAAAAGTCGAAGCGACTGAAAGAGCTACAGTACACCGATCCAGCGACTATCCGAACAAACCTAGTCAAAGGTTTTCTGGAAATCGAGATTAATCACGCATGTTTGGAGATCATATTTCAATCGATTGAAATCAATGCATTGGTGAGCTATAACGTGATACTGTTGTACGATATTATTCCAAGACTTTCGGTACTAGGATTAACTGTTCTCGTCTATAAAAATCGTATAATATTGCATGGTTATTGGCATGAGTTCTTTATGGCTAATATAAAAATCAACTTAATTTATTTATTGCTGTTCATCACCAATTAGCACTTGTACAATGCAAAACAAATGTTCACACACTCCCAAATTAACAAAAGCCATGAAACACAATGAAAAAAGTACAAAAACTGATGTCTGAAACTGCTTTTTTGTATAAAACGTACGAGACTAGTTAATTTTAAAGCTCATTTTTATCATAACATGATTATAATGAAAAATTATCACAGCAACAAGACGATCAAATTAGTCAACTCAGTTCCCAGCAGTGACATTGTAGTATGCATTGAGAAAGTTTGTGTTCAGCCAACTTTCCCCGTGCTCTGTGCTTTCGCTAGGATACACGCGCACACAAACTTTGGCAAAGAAAGTCTGTCTGCCGACATTGCTACTCGACCGTCGATGCAGGCGATACCGTGTTGCAAAAACGCATTAGAGAGAATGTAATAGCCCTCATAGACTCATCCCAGCGACAGTAACTTTCTCCCAATTTTTAATGCAAAATATTGGTTCACTAGTTTCTTGTTGCTGCAGTCGGTGGCGAAATCCTCCACCGTGCTGTCATATTCTTTCCACCGGTGCTTACAGCACACACACACACACACACATAGACAGTGAAATACGGATGACCACCTTTGGTAGACCGGGTAGCACTAGGGCAGCCACGAGTTTCAAACTAACCGAGATGCGCGAAACGGTAACGGCCAACGCTTGGGTAAAGTCAATTAAAACTTATGGCCCGACCGACAAAATGTTCCATTCTCTACAACCTGCACTCGGAGAGGTGGTGTGGTGGTACACCAGACCAGACGACCCAAAGATGGTGGTGGTGGTGGTGGGCACACCACTTCACGGTACTACAATCGGCACAATAGCAACAATCGCCAGAACCGCCCTAGAAATCCCTCAGAAAATGGGAAAACTTTTAACTAAACAATTACTAACGAACCGGTAAAATCAAAGTGTATTAGTTCCGTTCATCAGCCGGGACGCGACATACCGGTTCCCTCGGTCCATTACCATGCTGCTGGTTTTGGCAGGTGCTGTCATGTCGGGCAAAACCGCCAGTAGATGTCGTGCTTTCTCTGTCCCGCTCGCGTTGGCTGGCGCACGGTAAATTTTCGGTGGCTTTCAGGTTTGAAGGCGGCAGCGTAATAGATTTGGAGGTTTGTTTGTGTTTCGCTTTAGGTCAATATTCGATTAAACCGGTTCAACAGTTACGAGAATAGATCAATGCGACCGCAGAAACGATTTGAAATTGGCTGGGGAGCAACCATGATGATGGGTTTATTTGTGTGAATGGCGAAACGAATTGATTTGAATTTGACGGAATTTTTCGAAAATAAAGTAATATTGCCCAACGCCTGCATTGTAGAAAATTTATTACATTGTGAGTCATATTTCATATCCATTAAAAATGATTAAATGGCCCTAATAGAATATTTTTTTTACTATTCAGAGAAATCAAAATAAATTTTCTTGGAGGTAATTTTTCATGTTCATTCGATTTTTCATCATTTACCTGTCATGCTTAGTGCTCAGCAGTTGTGGTATATTGATTACGATCCTGTATATTCAAAGATCCATCATTGGCCATGAGTCTTCTTTTTCTTCTAATTTTTAGCTTAGCGACCTTCTAGGTCACGCTGGCCATCGAATGACTTACTAGACTTGCCGATGATACGTAGCTAGTCAATCCTCACAACATTGGAATGGTCTGAAAGGAATTTTAACCGTTTAGACTCTAGAAAGAACTTTCATGTCAAACCATTTTTTATAAATTAACAATTGCTTAATTTATAAAAAAGTGTTAAACGTTAGTTATATTTTTCTGCATTAATATACTTCCGAATGATAATCATAGACGAATTATGACGTGCGTAAAATGAAATAAAAAATAATTCAAATTCGTCTTGAACCATTTCGTTTTGTTTCGTTTGATTGATCCACTTCAAAAGCATGCCCACTCTAAAATTCTAGCTCCGAAACACTTCCAAAAACTGCATTGTTAAAAATCACCACGCTTCTCGGAAAGTATAAAAACAAGAACCAATCAATTAACTAACAGGTAGGAAAATAAGTCCTTGATGCTGCCTACTACACGTGTATTCCACCTCAGCTACTCTGGTAAATTAATTGTTCTGCTTTCAATTTGCAATCTAGTCATTCACCGTCAATCTGTCTGTTTTCCCGTATCGCTCCACCCCGGTGATCTGTGTAATCTTCGATCAATTGTAGTTCAGTCTCTCTGCCTGTTCCCACGCACCGTAGCGCCCGAAGATAAATATCCAATTTATCAAAGCTTTAGTAATTGAACCACACCTACAGGATATTGATTGCGTTCCCAAGGAAAGAGTGAAAATTGGGAGCTAAATAAGGAGGTTAAAGTGAGAGAGCAAGAGAGCGAAAGTGAGCTATCTGTTGTTGTTCGAGGAGTGCAGAATATTAATGAAACGATAATTAATCTTAAGAGTTTAATCTCATTTCACATAATTTTGCACTCTGGTTTGCACGCTGTCCCAGTCCACAGATTTACAATATTTTCTATTCACTTCATTTTCCGTAGCATAATTTGTTGCTTTTCATCGGAAAAAAATTAACTCCTAACGTGTGCGGCTAAAATGGAAACCGTCCCGAATTGCTCCTAACATCCTAAAACAACTCTATCCGGCTCATCGCATTTTCATCAAAGTCACTCGTTGTTGCTCATTTCATTATCCCATGAACGTACTATAACGGACCGGGCCAAATGGAAACCAAACACCAAATAGCTCGTTTCTCTATTTACTGTCGTGGCCACCGTTACGTCAATGGATGGTTCAACATCATCTAAATTTGTGTAATTGATCCTGGTCTATTTTCTTTACGGTGTGGCCTTCGCACCGTTTGTCTCCTCGGTTCGCTTTCCCTGTGATCTTTACCGAGGAAATATATATTTTTAATTCAGAACCTTCTTTGACGCTAGTTTCAGTAGGTGCCACTGCCTTTGGAAAAGTTGAGGGGCAAGAAAGGAAAGTAAAAAAGCAAAGCCCAAAATAAAACTCATAATCAACCGTGCAGAAGATGAAAAGATGGCCACTGAACAGACTCAGTCATGCAAAGGGCTTCTTACGGTGTATAAGTTTTTTTTTCTCCTTCTTTTATTCCTAGACGCTTTCAATGGTAGACACTCTTGGTAGAAAGTACACCCATACACAACGTTTGCTAACAAACCGGGAACATCTTCACCCGGGAATGGACTGGTGGGAAAAAGCTGAGGCAAAAAGACACTTCTCACAAAACCATGCCATGCATACAGAGATACCGGCATGCGGAACTTGATGTTCCAAAAACGGCTTCAAAAAAAAATCCCTCCCTCGGAACAACCTCCAAAAAGGTTATGTCAATTTACCTTCGAAATGGGAATGATGGGAATGATTTCTGATCCCAAATGCACTAGGGGTATGGATGCTTCTCTGGACGATGATGATAATAATGATGCTGATGCTTGGATAAAACCCGATGATGATGATGATGATGATGATGATGATGGGTATATGTTAATGTTGTTCAGGATAACTGTGGCTCCCCATTCGTTGACTTGAAGGATTTTCAAGGGTTTGCCGGCTGGGCACGGACATTTGACGAATTGCACTCGGTGGGGTTTGTGTATTAGTAAAACGGTGAAAATCCATTTACCTCATTTGAAAAGGCTACCGGAGCGTTTGGATTTAGCTCGCTAGGAGTGCCTTTTTTATTTCATAACCTGGGAATTCTCAGAAGCTCTAATCTTGACTCAATCTAAACGCATTAGAATAGTAGGGAAAAATATTTGCTACATGATTAAGTTAAGGCTAAGCTTATCGCTGGTTCTGGTTTGTAATTTTCGACTGTGGTGCATATATTATCGTGTGGAAGAAATAGTTGAGCGGTGTTTTTTAACGCACCAATGTGTGAAACAAATACTCATAAATATATTTAAGCTACATATCTGAGCAAGGTTCTTTTTAAATTTGTACTAAATGCGAAAAAAAATGGCAATACGGCACTGGACCGTAATAATCAAATGTAAAATAAATATGCAAAAAAATGTTTTAAAAAATAATAAACTGTGATGGGAAAGAAGAAGAAGAAGAAGATATAGGACGGGTCACGGCCTTACCTTTGGTAGGGAGACTCTAGATGCTCATCGGCGGAACAATTCGGCCAGGCAACTTTGGACATCCCTTACAGGCGTGTTGGAGATTTAAGGCCTTAACTTGGGTAGGGGGACACTCAAACCACTAGAAAGTATTAAGCGCAAGGTTTAGCTTGAGTTGCACCTTCTCTCTAGACCACTTTTGGCGACTCAGAAGACAACTTTATTTATACTTATAATATATAATTCTTACATTTCTTAGTGGTTTTTCTTTTTGATATTGTATTTAGTACAAAAATGTTTACGTACGCACAAAATGTTTCGCGGTGCGATCGATTGCTGCACTTGCAAGAAATGTGTCGCTATTATTGAATTGATCGATCGCGGTGCAATCGATTGCTGAGTCTGCCTAAATTGTGCCGGATATCATCCGTCGTTTGATCTATGTGCTTGCTATGGTTTGAAATGCATGAAATTACTTGTTTTATGGTTTGTTTTTTTGTGTTGCTGACCAATGTCTGGACTCGCGCACCGTTTGATGTTTGGCGTGCTGGATGTTTTGAATCGATATCATATTGCATTGCGTCACTCGCTAGCTGAAAACGCATTTCTTGCGTTGTTGGCTAATGTAGGTTATTTGTAGGTTATCCAGTGATAAGTTTAGCGGATACGCTATAAATTATATGAATACCACCGACAGGGCTGCCCTGTCCTAGGTCTTACTCGTTTTTTAACCGGAAAGCATGAGTTGACGCTATGAGAGACGCTTTTTCTTTTTAGTTCCTTACCATATCAGATCAGGTTTAATGCTCAGTTTTGCGTGTTTGCTGAAGTCACTGAAGTGAAGTGAAGACGACAGCGACTCCGGTCTTCATACGTCAGGACCGGGTTTCAAATCCCATTCGTGTTTTAGACCACCATAGTGAGGACTGACTATCTTAATAAGTGGTATCTGCAAGCCTAGCAAACCATTCGATTGCCGACGTTACCCTGCAGGTCGTTAAGCCCTTCTTCAGCTCAATTTTCCCGAGATGTGAAACTAATTTACAAGTCAGAAACGGGAAGCTCAAAGCCAACATTCATGAAAATTTACTTAAAAGTAGAGCAGAGCTTACCATACCTTATAAATAAACTATGCAAAGAGTTTCTTAATACTTTCTGAATTTCTTCTAAATCCCGATAAACTATGTTTTGCTAGTAGTTTTCGGTGCAAGAATCGAATATGAAGAAATAGTTTCCACATAAAAAAGCATAATATATAATCCAATTCGTTTGTTCCTTCATCTTGTTCTTGTGAAGGCAAACAAAACCTCGAAGGGTTGTGCACTTAATACATAAAAAGATTTTAATTAACTCTCCGCCAGGGCAATGTGAGAATGCAAATTACCATCTTTAGAACAGTCAAATCTTCAACAATAATTTATATTCTAAGAATTATTTCAAACCATCTAGTCTTATTCACAAAACACAGACATTATATTAATTCCCAGAAATATCAATTATATTTTAACGCGCGGTACTATGCAAACTTTGTAAGCATGAAATGATATCAAAGAAAGTCTTTTGCATCCTCAGATTCAACATTTCAGTATTAGCCCCAAAGCCTTTATTAGCTTTAAAATTCAAAGGAAAATGGGGTTGATCTGCTCGTACTTCTTCGAAATTTATTTCAGAATAATTGTTCATGCAGTTCATCCAGATTATCTAATTTAACAAAAACAAATTCTTCATCAAAACTATGATAAGCATTATTCTTACCCACGTTGTGTGCATCAAGGTACAAATCGATCCTTGCATTCGTTTCCCGGAGAAATTCCATTTGCTTAAATACCAGCATTTCAACATTGCTTATCAATTTACGACCTTGTTGTTCGACTGTCGGGCTGTTCCATTTCCAATCCCACCAGAAGGGTGTGAATAATCTGTTCCATGGCTAGTGCTTGGGCAAACCACCGTCTGACCTCAATACACTCGAGAGCATCACATTATAACTCCCGGCGGGAGATTTATTCAATTGTTGTACCAAAAGCTAAGAAGCTTTTACCGCACCGGTCTGCAGGCGAACCCAATGCCGGCATCCCGTGCATCCGGTGTGACGACTTTCTTTTACACATGACCACCGGTACGGTCAAACATCTCGAGGACATCCGGAAGACCCGACGTTTCAGTTGCCCGTTAGCAGTGCGAGTGCTTTAGCTAGGTGCAGAATACAGTGTCAACATTGTTCAGCAATTTCGTAGTCATAAAACCATTTCCTGGCACAGACAGACCGTGCCCTAAGTCACTAGGCCTGGTAGTTGTTGGACAAGGAATTTAGTTTTTTTTTCTTTTTCGTTTCATTTCGTTTTACCTTCAAGCCATTTGTTGGAATGGAGAAGTATGGTTTACTTAGGGGAGCGTTATCCATGCTAAGAGGCTCAATGCATGTTTTAGCCGTCTGTCAGAGACGACCAAAACAGGAAAAAGGTCACATTATTATCCAAAGGAACAACAAGATTTACAAGTCACAAAAGCGTACACCAGTATTAATTCCGCGTCCATTATACTGTCTCCTATGAAGTGAAACTGATAGGGGCATTTCTGGGTTTTTTTTACACTTTATTGCGAAGAATTACATCTACGTCAAATAGGTGCTTCCTGGTAAAATGGCTCGTGAGTTATTAGTTTTGAAAACAGTTGCATTAAGACTAAATATCCTTCTACAATTACATTACGAACATATTAACTCTCATTGCGATCTTCAATGTTGTAATAACTACAGCAAGGTAACTCACTTTTATAAATTAAATATAAACAGATAGCCAGTATTTCATTCAATAATCCTTAGTCATCCGAATCCTACCTCGTACTTCGAGGGCAGTCGATCTTGAGCCTCACGTTGCTGTCCATGAAAACTGGCAGTCCATTCCAGCTTCCCATACCCAACCAGCAATGCGGCTCTAGTAGCATTCTAATAAATGCCAACCACTTGTTGGAAATCTTCCCGCCCGTTCAAGCGCCACGAGAAGTAATAAAACTTGACGCGAAGGATAAGTACACGACGGTGGCAATATCATTCGCTCGGTCCAAATATTCCCCTGGCTGCCTGTTGGCGTTCTTTCACTTTTTTTTCTCACACTCTATCTCGCTCTACTCTCTACTCTCTACTTGCTTCCGTCGAACAGCATAGATAAAAGCAATAAAAGTCAACCGACAGCCAAAACTTGCACCAAAAGCACGTCACCCGAAACCCTGGGAAGCCCGCGGTACCGCCAGGTCAAGTGAAGAACAAAACCTACCAACGTGAAACATGCCAGCAGGTGGGATTTAAAAGCGATGAAAAATGGATATTTTCTGTTTATTTTCTTTGCCATGTTTTCTTCCATTCTTGCCACGTTTCGCCCCTCCTTGCTGGCAGCGAGTGAAGCTCGAAAAGATAGAAATAGGAACGAGGGAAAAAAAATAACAACACCAAAGCGTGGCAAACGGGAAATGAAACTTCTCGCGGCCACTACAACATTATTGCGCTTCGGTGGCGGCATATTTATGGCCATCATCATTCGGCTAAACTTTTCGCTCAAGACTTTTAGCAGGCTTGTTTCATAGCCGCGTGATGCGAACAAGGTTGGAAGGATATTTATCGAAATTGTTATGGCCGTATTTTGACGATTTGAAGGTGAGGGAATATATTGTGAAAGCTTGCTTCGAGCTGAGTTAAATTTAAGACGAATATAATCTACTACATTTGAACCGAACGGTGGAGCTATCTTTGTGGTATGGAGGACATTTTTGATTTCATCAACAGTTCTTCAACTAGACATTTGTGTATTATTAGCCTTCTAAATGCATATTATCTGCCAGAACGGTTCTGTAGTTTGTACCAATAGATGGAACTACTCGTTAGGCTCGGTTAGGTTAGGTCGGTTAGATTAGTTGTTCTTGTATTCCTGCGGCCGCAATCTACACTTTATGTGGCTAACGAAGCTTAGACGTAGATTTCTTTCAGACATAATGCGATTCTCCGTATTTAACAGTTGAAACGTTGACAAAAACTCGTCTGTCTTACATTCACTGAATCGTCGAATTGCAAGCGTACGAAGGTATTGCATCCAGAGGTCTTCAATCCCTGGAATTGCGTTCGGTGAACCACATCCAACCATCTATTCGAGGGAAAATTTGTGCGCTTTTACGCACGTGCGTACGACGAAAATCTGTACGCCCGTGCTGTTCGCTTATCTCAGCCATGATATTTAGCTGCTGCGTCTTACCAAAGTTTTGGTACAACTGTTGCTGCTCGGACAATTATTCCTAGGATTATCAGTTGTCTTCTCCCTGATAAAAAACACTTACTTCAAAACTTGTCTTTATGTCTTCTTGTCATATCTTCAAACTCTATGAAGGGTCACGGCTGGTCTTAGTAACTTTGACATTTATAATGATCGTGTATGAGCCAAACAGATCCTCAAAAAAAAGAGGTTGCCCGGTGTTAAGGAGACACCGGTGCCTGCCTACACACGTCAGACGGGCCGTTCCCACGTAGTGAAGACTGACTATCCAAATACATGGTGTCACCAAGTCTCTTAAGCCATTCGATGGGACGCGTGACCTGGAAGGTCGTTAAGCCAAGAAGAAGAATGGTCGTATTTTCTAATAAGATAAGCTAAATTCCTATAATTGACATCTTAAGGTGCATATTTAATAGTAGGTAATCTGGAAATATCAGGTATCCGTCCATCCAAAACATCTTAAAATTGTCAGACAAGTATATTTATGACTTTTTTTGTACAATTATTCTCTACTCAAAAATGTGATTTATTATCATGTCATGTCATCCAACCATCATTGGATCGCTTTAATGATCCTGAAACATGTGTTTCGCACAATTCAATCTCCATATAATGCGAAAGTGAGGCTTCTCAATAGTATGTTAGTAGCAGTGTTAGTTAGTTAGACCAATAAGAAATTCCATCCGGATTGTAGCACTGTGCGCAGGAGTAATTGTCCAAAAAAAGCATCAATTTAAGAATTCAAATATGAAGAAACATATTTAAATTGCTGCACAAATATGTTCATCATGCTCATCATTGTTTGTTTGCTAAATGTTTCTCAATTGTGAACAATAATGCTAGCAATCGATCTTCCCTTGCTGCTTTTATTTTGGAAAACTGTAAACATAAATATGAATAGCACATTCTGACACATGCTGAAAATAACTCATCTGAACCATCATCAAGCATTCCAACGTGTGTTCGTAAATATGACACAACACAGCACTGTTCCAACGTTGCCCCCAAGCGCGAACGTGTGAAGTCAACAAGTAACCGTCTCGTTGACAATAGCCCAACACCGAACACGTGTGTGTGTGTGTGTGTCTCTGCGATGCCCGGATGGAAGAAACGGGGTTGGTTTTGCGGTACGGAGACGGTGAAGGCAACAGCGTGCCTTGTGCATTACACAAAATTCTCTTTTCATCTCCGATGATGTCATTTTCTACTGCTGCTGGTGCTCCTGCTGTAAGCCAGTAGTTATGGGATAGGAAAATTCTTGACATTTTGTGCCAGAACCTTTACCGCCGGTTCGAGCGGATACGAGCGGATCTCAAACAAATTCTAATCGAGTGTTGAAATCTCGCACATGCCAAAAGTCAGAACCCGCTAACCTGGCAAACACGCCCTACCTGTATCCTTCCGTACGGCACAAACACTCGGCGAAAATCGACAAAGAAAGAAAAAAAAACCACCACCGTGCCACACGTTGTCGGTGGGTATTAACATTCAGCAACGTTTCGTTTCACCGGCGATCATCGTACAATATTTGTCATAATTTCCCATGACAGATTACCTTGCACGGACCGGCAAACACTGACGGTTCGGATAGAACCGGCACCTGACACATCCACCACCAAATGGTTTCTGATGAGCAGCCTCACTCACTGTGTGCAACGGCCACCCTTCTTTTTTTTTCATTGCTTGATGGGTAGTTTGGTTGCCGTTTGCCGGAGATTTATGCCAACCAGATACCTGTGCGAGCCCGAAACGAGGCGAGAGAGTTTCATCGACATTGTGTGACATGCGGAATGAGCGTGTGCGAGAGAGAGAAAGATTTGCAATTCGCCCGAATTCGTAGGTGTAGCGCAGTGTGGATCCACTTTCAACCCATATGTCATATTCTCATTTGCTGATGTATCGTTAGCAGGAAGTTTGTGGAGCCGGGTCGGGAAATGTACTTTCTACTAAAGTTTTCCCATAAAGCATAGACAAATTGTACCATTCAATCATCACAACAGTCACACAGTTCTATCGCAAGCTTCGATGAAATCAGTAAACTTTTCAGCGTGCCTGGCTGGTGACGAAAGACAAATTGGATGTAAAAGTTCATTTGAAGCGAATTGTGCACGGTGAGTGTTAAACTAATATCGTCTAGGATTCATTTGGTAGTTGTAAACCGCTGTAAGTTTAATTAATTAGAATAATGTGACGAGATAGCAATAAAACAGATAGAATGCGGCAGCTGGATGCAGCAGGTTGAAAAATTGTTTCTTTGTAATAATTTGTTAAGCATTAATGGATTAGATTTTTTGCTCGATACCATACTGTTTGATATGAACCATTTCAATGGAATATACATAAATTAAACGTAGTTTTAGAGTATTAATTTAGCAACGTTCATCCCATCTATTTGATGAAGCAATTATGATTGTTCGTTCAACAATAAGATATTCTAACTGACTAAAGTATTAAGAGTTTTGCGGTCTAGGTTTGCTGTAACTTTCCTCGATATCGGCTTTCCTGGAGGACAAACCAACGCTATCATCTGGATTGTCCGGTGCCATTCTTATGACATGGCCAGAGCACGATAATCTAGCTAGTCTAATTCACTTTATGATGATGAGATTGGAAAGCTTTTCAGTGTAGTGTAGTCGAAAGGATTTCGTTAGCTTTGAATACTGCTCATGTTTTAGAGGCGTGCGTGAATACTGGGGCTATACTGTTTCGCCTCATTAATTCCCAACCTTTGCCATTCGTTTCACAGCATTACCGGGGATGATATCTCATCTCACTCGTTAGCGTTGTTGTCCTGACCAGATCTTTATATTCTAAAATTAAGATACCTTTATGATAGTTCAACAGCTCCAACATACAGTTGAGTTTGTAAAAAAAACATAAATTATTTATTATTTACTTTAAATACAATCTTATATCCAGCTTCAACAGTCTATCCAACATACATGCTATATGGATGGTAGACATTTCTTTCTCCCTCGACTCATGTTCACCTTATAGCGGATGAGCTTGATTGTGCTCTACATGTTGGAGATTACGTCTTTATGGAGCTTAAATATCCGATCTCGATAATTCCCCTTGCTTCGGATACTGCATTTGGATTTCAGTATTGTGCTGTTGAAGCTATATTTCGGTAAAACGTATGAATCTGAAAACCAATACAACTTTGCGAAGCTACAGAAACATCTAACCCACGAATTTCACCAAATTTAAAGCCCCTAGCTTCAACTTCAAGCCTCATAAAGCTATTTCATTGGTTCAAAGGTCGATAGAACGCATGGAGCCGAAAGTCACAACAACTTTGTAAGGTTATGGCATGATTGAGCTCAAACTTCAGATCTTATTTATTTCACTTCAAGTCTCCTAAACCTATTTTTGGCTCTTCTTTTTTTTATAAAAAATTTATTTAAAAAAAACATAGAAAACCTTAACTTCTAGTTTACAATTTAAAGAAAACAAAAACTGGATATGAAAAACAACTACAAAGGTTACAATGAACATTTAAGGACTTCTACATCAATCACAGCATTGTTGTTTCCAACAATGTGGATGATATAGTTAGCAAACAAACGTAGGATTGGGATCCGCTTACTTTTACCAACGTTTGTTAGAACAGGTAAGCGGAGGGATTGGAATGAGGGAGTAAGGGAGGGCTCGACGTTTTGGATAGCTTGCATCCACTCCAGGCTGGAATACTCCAGGCTGTGGACACTCTGGAACACAAAACAAACTTGTGTTCAATTGTATCCGCCCGGGAGCACTCTGCGCATGCTGAGGATCCACGATTCATCCTGGAAAATAGCTCTCCGTGAGTTATTTTATTGTGTGCCAGCAAGTACAAGACTGATCTTGCGGACCGATGTTGCCCCACACTATTCGCCAGTTTACGGTAGGAGATTCCTGCTCGACCTTTGTATCGGAAAGCCTCTCAACTAGCATCCGACGAATCGCTAGGGCGGTGATCTTATTTGTTGTGCTTGGTATGTATGCTAGCTGCATGACAACCTTTCTGAGGCACGGGTAAGTTGTTGGAACAGGGTTGATGTTCGGCGGGTTTCCCGCGTACAAAATTTGCTGGCCCCCGACTCGCAGATAGTCCTGTCCTGCGACATACCTGCTGATCAGCAGCGCCTGGGTGTTGATGGCCGGAATATGCAGATTTAGCCCTCCACGGTTGCGGGGTAAGGCTAAATGTAAGAGAGGTACTCGAATGCCTCCGGATCCTTGCCAAAGGAATGACCCAATCGTCAGTGAGACCTTCGCTATGTCAATGGCTCTGGTGCCACATACAGATGCCACGTACCATAGCTTAGGCAGAAGAAACCCATTTAATTGAGTTATCTTTTGCATAAGGTTCAAGTCTCTCATACGGTGAAGCCAGACCAAACGCCAGAATTGGTTGATCACGATGTCCCAGTTGTGTCCCACCGTCTTCTGGGCGCAAAGAAAAACAACTGGGGTTTTTGAATGCTATCGCACGTCGTAAATATATAACAAATAAAAAAAGAACTAAAACTGAAAAACATAACCTAGTTGGTTAATAATTAAAAAGGTGATAAGGCATCAAAGGATGATTCTAAAATCTTTTCGCGACAAAGGATGTCGCGTATCGGTAATACTGGGGATCTTCCTGATGCCCTAACAGCTGTTAAGAGCTTGGGTCTTGCCCCATCGAATTCCACAAAGGACTAGAGGTTGTGACCAACAGCATGCTATCCGTTGCTATAACTACAAACTTTGGAGTCGGCCCTTCCAAAGCTGAATAAGTGTATTCATCACATAATGGTTCAATATAAATCTAGATATCTTGCGAATGAACGCACGTTCTACCAATATTCCGTATAAACGTTATTCTGCACTCCATAAAAGCTTGGCAAATTTTGGGCAACAAATATTGGTTTGATGGGTCGACAGGCCAGGCAGTAGATTGCGTTCTATCAATTGGGAGCTGTTAAAATCACTTTGCTTATCGCTCCTAGAGAGAAAGCTCCCTGGCTGAACAACCAGTGGGCAACAGTCCTTCCCTTAGCGTCAAGGTTTGCTATTTACAACGCGCATAAAATATAGATACCGATTTGTCTTTCAGCAAAACTTTTCTCGCTCAATCCTCCAGACACACATGTATCATATGTAGGAAGGGATTTTAGCATTTTGCTCACGATATCATTATGACAAATAACCGCACAGCAGAGTAAACAGCACCAGCGGAACGGGCATCAACCGGAATCCGTGTTGATATTTATTGCATTGAATGGTACGGCTACCGGTGCTAACTCCCAACCATCCGCAGCCAACAACCGGAACAATCATTAGTCAAATCGGGCGGTTAGAAATTGACTCAAAGTACCTCGATAACTCATTCTCTCAACCGCTCGTCCCGGGTGCTGCTGTAATCTGCAAAGCATATGGTTCGAGTTACCGGTGGTCGAATGGAAAACTCCCGCTTTTTCTTCCGTTTTCCCCTCTTCTCGATATCTCCTAATCCTTTTCGGCGAGTGTCATGAGACAGAAATTATTCATTGAATTCTCGCCCCCTCGGATGCTACGAAAAACAGTCCTACCAATCCTGGCGAACAGGAAAAATAAGGCACTGTTGAGGTGAATTTCACGACTGAAGAACCTTTTTGTGCCTCACCTTTTCCACTTCAACCGGTTTCCACTTCAAATGGACCAGAATGAAAGAGGATATTACCTAGGGAATCATTACTTATGTATCAAATAGGTCAATTTATATTCTATCGAGCGAACCCAGCACAACAAGGAGCGAACGATTCGAATGGAAGAGCAGAATAAAAGCATCGAAGCTAAGAGAGATGAAGATATTGTACCGAATGTACCATGCTGGTTCATGCCATTTTTTGTTCTGCTTTATCTGCAGTTTATTTGAGCAGAAGAAGAAAAAAACATCCTGTGCGATTAACGACGTCAGCGAAAGCAATTAAAACACCAAAGTTCTCCACGTGCCACAACAATAACAAGCGCTGTATAGCTTTGCTGTCTTGCTCTAATGCTGTCTATCAGCGTAGAGGATAAAGAGGCAAAGAATTAAGTAAAATGCTGACGAGAAAATCCGTGATAAATTTTTTAACTGTTGTACTTTTTTATTCTTCTTTTAGCTCGTTATTTATTTTCGAAAGCATCAATGAAACGATTGGGAAATGGGAAGATTTTTTTGTAGATGGAAGGTTGTACTTTTATTTCGTAACTGCAATTTAAACACTAATGATGACGTAAAAATTGATTTTCGTTGGTGAATACAAATAAGAAAATGCGTCAAAATTTCGAAATATCTTTCAATCATGAACACTAAATAATTTTATAAATTACTTGAATGAAGCTAATATTTCTGATTTCTAATAAATTCCTGAAGCTAATTCACTAACAGCTTTCATAATTCACTCAACAAACGCTCCTCATTACAATCGATTTTCAAGATCATCCTTTTCAAACGAAAGTGTATAAGCACAGTCCAGGTTGAAGAAAAGAAAATTTGTTCGAAAGCCCACTTGCCAACAAATATGGCCCGGGATTAAAATCTACAAGCTCTCTCTCCCGGGAGGCAAAAACTTCCCAGTGCCAAATTCATTTCCTGCTTCCGGCTAACGAAAGCATTTTGCGAAAGCTCTCCACCTATTCGCTCGCCACACTTTGATCATCTTACGGTGGAAAAGTGACGAAGCAATTTGCATTTCCCGCAGCATTGCTGCTTCTGCTTACATGGTCGTACTGTCGAATAAGTGTCTGGTACCCGGGAACCATCACGATGACGTCTTTAATGATAATGTTTCGCGAACCAATCAGCCAAATTGTAGCTTTCGGTGGCGTGGCAGCGGAAAACGCTTAGCTTCGCTGGGTTGAAGGAATTAATTATCTATCATCCGGCAGCGCTAGAGTGAGAGAGAAAGAGAGAGAGAGAGAGAGAGAGAGAGAGAGAGAGAGAGTCACCCAAGGCGATGCAACACGATGGTTGGCGATCAATCTTTCGTGGAAGGAAATCGAAAACCGAATAAGTGTTGATAACGCAAGATGAACATCACCTTGAAGAGAAAACGGTTAGATTTAAACGATTCTGCTTGGTGTGCTTCAATGGAAAAATAATGCATCACCAAGGGAAGCTCATATTTGCATCAATTAAGTGAGTGTTAATTAACTTACTTCATTATATAAATTCGCAAATATTTCCCGATGGATCGTTTGGAATGTTTTCTACAGCAAACTCAACAACAAAGAACAAAAAAAAAAACGCCCAAGCTACTACCAACACGCTGCCAAAGTGCTCTAATACTTTATCTTAGCTCTGACACAGCAACACAAAACATAAAGATGTACCGGAAGTGGAAGCAGCTTTTGATGACTTTTGAAAGTTATTTCTTGCGAAATAAGCATCATCACACGAAAAGGGGGAAAAAACCTACGAAAACGTTCGCACATACTTGTTTGCTTGCTTTACTTGTTTCGCAGGTTGAAGAATTGGCGTAAACTTTGAAGCGTGTTGTGGAGAAAAATGAACCGAACTTCATGCGCTGGCATTTTAAAAAGAAAATTATAAAAAAAACATATTTACTGGATGATGAAAATGGCATCGGGGGGAAAGAAATTCCTCAACTTTAATCGTATTTCCATTTGAGCGATATTTGGCACACCGAATACGTTTGGTGTGCTTACAAAATTTTGGAAATTTTATTTCATTTCAAACGTAGCAGCATGAAACTCTCACGTAAATACAACAGCACGAATATTGTAATCAAAAATGTGTACGATGAACGTATGACTGGTTGTGATTATAGAGATAAATATGTAACTCGGAGTTAAACACAAAAAAACAACGTCATTAATTGTTTACGAAAGTAAAAACAATCATTTTTTACATGAGCAAACCAATGGAGATATTATAAAAAAATAATTTGCTTATTACGTTACGCTTGTGCGAAAGTTATTTATCATGAAAGTTGAATTAAATAATCGTCCATGTAATTCATCAACACTATTATTCTATATTAACATTTTGGATGTAGTTTCACGGTATTTTAAAAAACTGCTGAAGTGTTGAGTAGTTTTGCAACCTCATTTACTCTTATTTAGCATGATGTCTAAGGATCCAGTTTATACTTGGAAGTTGAGCGTTCTTAGGTCAACAAATAGTTTTATACTATGTCTATAACTACAAATCTCGGTGGTGTAGGCTACAGCGGCGTCGGTCTTCAAACGGCAGAACCGGGCCTTAGTTCCCATCCGGACCGTCCCCCCGTAGTGAGGACTGACTATCCAACTACGCAATGATATGGGCAAGACTAATAAGCCAATCGATGGTCGACATGACCTTAGAGGTCGGTAAGCCAAGAAAAATATGAAGCAAGGCATCAATCTAATTCATTGTCACTATAAAGTCATGAATTTCATAGACCTTGTAATTGAAACGGATATTCAATAGTCCAAATTAAATTTCAGGTCGTCTTGCGTTCTGAGGAATTCTGGTTGCTTTTTACTCAAACTAGTTCAATCGTTTTCACGGAAAATTTTGTAATTTGAAATCAAGTCGTTATCTCGCTAAGTACTCAGAGCTTTTGCTTTTCAATATTCAATGCTGTCTAATATTGAAAAGCAAAAGTTATGTTTACTGTTCAACCAACGCTTCAAACGACACAACTAGAGCTAACTAAGGAATCTACTCGGTATCAATGCCCAGAGTTTAAAATTATGATTATTATTACCAGAACAGAGAGATAATCCTACTCCCGAGTGAAATGTTTTGGGCTGAGAGAGCAACATTTTGAGAGCTTTCAGTAAACTTTCACCTAACATCACCTGAGGTCACCTTGGTCGTGCTAATTCTGAGAACCCTCTTAAGCTCGGGGGTAAATCCACAAGAGCGAATTTAATCTCATTGTCGCACCATTGATGTTATCATATCACACGTATCTGTATCACATGCTTCATGGAAGATTAAAGAGAATTTAGTCCAACATAACACATATAAAGGCAGTCCGGTGAAAGAGGCGACAGTTGCACAAGTATTCACATATCAGGACCGGGGTTCAAAACACAACCGGGCCACTCCCCAGTAGCGTGGACTGACTATCCAACTAAACGTGTCAGCAAGCCCAGTAAGCCTTTTAATGGCCGGGGTAACTTAGTCACATGAAACAAACATAAACAGCCATAAGCATAATTCTACACCATAACGTTAAATCCACAAAATAATTTTAAAAAAAGCTGTTGATAACTGTTAAAGAATAGATTTATTGACTAACAACGAGGACACCAACGTACGTACAGGACTCCATATTATTTACTATTCTCTCTTACATTATACCCTATATCATACATACCAAGGGACAACCATACCAACTCGATCAAGTTGGAATCTCCCATCTCTCTCCCAACTCAGGGGAAGATAAATTTAGGATTGTTCTTCGAAAGGCACTGGAGCATCGCGTATGCTGCATCGCAATTGTTCTTGATACCATCGGCCACATTCCGACAGATGTCAAGCGCCGCCCGCATCGGTCCCGCCAGCTCGTCCGGCATGATTGTGTCGATCTGCTTCACCGAAGCGTCATAGTTAAGCTTCCCTTTCTTCATCTGCAAAAGAGCGGCCACAGTACGTACGGCATCAGTGAAGGGTACGAGAACCTACGAACCTACGCGTGTAAGCGTTCGACCCGGTACCGTTTGCATCATTTCCATCACGCAGTTCACGTAACACTTAAGCTCCTTAACGTCCACGAACTTGGACTCGCGCAATCCGTTCGCTAGCTCCTCGGAAACTTTCGTCTTGCCCAAGCAAACCGACCGTATCATTTCACCCGACTTCATCATCTGCTCCACCGTCGCTTTCTATGGAGTACGCAAGAATTTGTAAAGGGGTAAAAAAGAGGTTAAATATTAATCCCACTTTAAAAGTGTGAGAATTGAAGCGCGCCATTCTGTGCGCCCCGGTAGCAATTTGTTTTGTGCTGTGATTATGGCCCAACGTTGATGCAAAGCAGCGCACCCATGCAGCAGCACCATCGAGACGGGCGAGCCGTTAAATGGTGTCTAGAGATTGAGTGTGTGATTTTTCTCCGATTGAAAAAGGAAAACCGGAACGGGATGGGAAAATTATTACCCCTTCGGTCGGTGTTGGGCCTCGCACCGTTCCCAACAGCAACAGGCTGCCAATCCACCAACACTTCCGGAATGGGAAAATCCTTTCCACACGCTTTTCACGCGCTTTCCACGACATTGCTGGCATGGTGCGGTGATTGTGTGTAAGTGTGTTATGGCAGCGATACTTTCAACGCTTCCGAATCACTTTTTTATCTTTTTTCCACACAAAGGAAACAATAAAAAAGCACACACACACACTCGCGTAAACCACTTATTGTTATAGGCAGTGAGGAAAAGCAACACGAAGCCTGTTTCCTTCGGCAACGTCCGGGTAAAAAACTTTCTCTTCTTTCCTTTACAGAAGAAAAGCGTCGTGGTTATAATATTTATCGCTTCACCCACTCTTTCTGTACGGTAGACGCACTCACACACATTCACTGACTCACTGGCCTACGAACGGCGTTTTTTTTTTTTTTGTTAATGGCGTCCCAGCGCAGCTTTCTACCGTTTATGCGATCGTGTAACTAATACGCCCGTAATCCATTATTCATACGACTTTTATATGCAAGCGTTTACGTTTTTTGGCGTGCGTGTGCATCTATTTGCTGCAACGTCGTCGGTGCGAGCGAGGAAAAAGTATTGTGTTCATACGTTTCGATACGGTAAGGAAACACGGAGGATACGGTTACAGTGGCTAAGGAAACGATAACAATTGACGCTAATCGACTTGTAAAGGTGTTCAACATCACAATACTTATGAAGAGGAAGATGCATTATGTTCGCAGAAGAATGGCATCAACAGTCGTTTTGTCAGTCTCATGAGAAATGTTTTTTACATGCGATAAGTGAGAATGTTTTTGTAAGCTATTTCTGAAAATAAAGTTCAAATCGCTCTAACGGAATTAAAAAAGAAAGCCCAAGCTGTTATTTTATTATTCATTTCCTACATGAATACAACAAAAATCATTTCTATGTTCTGGTAAATCTGGTAATCAAAGTTAAGGTATAATAAAAAAAAACATGGCGTCATAAAAGAAACTGTTTAATCTATTCACTTTTTGGCTGAACGACCTCTAAGGTCACACCAGCTATCAGATGGCTTACTAGACTTGCCGATACCACCAAGTTAGCTAGACAGTCCTCACTGCGAGTCGACGGTCCGGATGGGATTTGAACCCCGGTCCTGCAGTTTGAAGACCGGCACTGCTGTCGCCTACACCACATTTTTTTCTTTTGAAAAAACTCTTTAGCACATGCGCTGGATTTTCAGGGCTTTGTTTTGCAAATTTTTATTCAACATTTATAGGACGATCCGATAGCCGAGGCAGAGCTCAAAATCACATTCGTTTCCACCTGTTATGAGGATTGGCTATCCATCCAACTACGTGAGCCAATGGACGACCCACATGACCCAACGATCGTTTACTCAAGAAAGAAAGAATAAGAAAATCCACATAAAAACAGCTATATTTTTTAGTACGCGGTTTCATGTAGTGAATTTAAGCATTTGAAGTGAAATTTAATTTTTCCTTTTCCTTAGCTTTTTTAAATTATCAATTAGTTTTTTTTTTGGTTTATTAGGCAGTTTTAAAAAGTATTTATGTACTTATTTTTTACTTAAATACGTTTAATGTATCAACAAGTCCCCTAGGAAACAATATGGCACTGGACCGTCATAATTAATTATAAATAAAATAAAAGTCTCCTAGGAAGATTTGTCACGAGTCACAAGCCAGACCTACGGCGTCAAATCGAAATCACGCTGATTCACGCAACCAGCTACCGGCTAAAGTGTAGACGCAAAGCGTTCACGAATGCTTTGGTCACCGTCAATAATTTGCATCTGCAAAATGTAAAACATGTTCATCCGGTTGGTCGTGCACCGCAATGCACCGCCGTCACACACGGAGAGGAAATAATTACACCCTGATCGAGTCGCTTTTCTTGAACAGCGAATTAACTTTATGGAAGGAGGGAACAACAGAGAAAAGAAAAACCTCTGCCATCATGGCTAAAAGTGCCGATAATCAATGGTCGTTTGAGTTTAATGGATGGGGAAACATTCCCGAAACCAGCACTTTATTGGCACTTCCATAGTCAGTGGTAAAGTCCAGAGAAAAAAAAGTTCATTCATAATTGAATGTATGTGAGGGACGGTAAATTTAACTGGAAGGTTTTATTTTTTTTTTTTTTTTGTTGAATAATGAAACTTGATAATGCTTTATGGTTCATTTTCATCTAACAATGATTGAGTTTAAATCAGCGGGAATTAGCAAGAAACCATTTAACAGACCCGCGTTCATTAGTGGATCGGTGTGCTGATATCTTTCATTCATAATTAATTTTCGGAAATAGAGCTTTAATTGATTTACCGGCTGGCATAGATTCTATAGCAGGATGTAAAACAAATAGGAAGGTATCAGGATTAATTTTTAAAAAATTAAATTGATTTCTACCATGCAAATCAGGTTCGAAACAAGTATTCCAGGTCGTTAGCAAATTACATTAATGGATTTTTAAGAAAATCGCTAAATTTCGCTAGCATTATGAACAATATTGTATAAAATAAAGTTCTACTACTCCAATAATTTTACAAAAAGCCAACGTAAAACTGTCTAACGACTATTTCTGAGAACACAAACAATTATTTCCTCATTGCAAATGAACAAACAACACGCCACTACAACGTGCCCAGTGTCGATTGATGAGATTCATCGGAAGTGCAAACTTTATTCAAATTCTGTTCCAAGGATTTCCGTTTAACAATCATTGCTGCCCGTGCTGCTACATCCGGAAGCGTCAAAAGTCTTGGCGCGTGGTGCTTCGACACGAGGCTAAACTTTACAAAACAAATTATCGCCTCTAATCGAACGGCTGTGAGTGATTTCTGGCCCTAAACCTTGAAAGCATCCGTGTGGACAGTAACAAAACACTGGTAAATCCCCGTATGGCGGTCGTATTGTCCCGTAAAACGCTCGTGCCGTTCGTATTTTGAAGACCCATTGTAAATCTCTCTTTAATGTTCAGGCTTTTGATACGATCAAACGTGTAAGCGGGTAAGCGAGATAACGAAAACGAAGAAGTATGTTTGTGTACGTTTGTGTGAAAGAAGCAAAAATGGAAGGCTGTAATACGGGCAAAAAAGGCACCAGGAACGGATCCTTCACCACTATTTGCTCAACAAATTCGGGTGCCGCGTTTGAGGGCCAGGAAGCTAATCCGCCAGCCAGTTTAGTGTGTTTTACTCTCCTTGTTTGGAACAGCAAACAGCAGTGAACTTTACTGCTAGAGTCCTAAGTATACCTACAGAAAAAGTCAATGGAAAACATATAATTGTGTGTTGCAAGTATAATGAAGAAATAAATCCGAGCATTTAAAAAGAAAAGCCGTTTGTACGTAAGTTAGTTAAAATTGATAGCACCGTGTGACCTGTACACATGCGACCGTTGGGTTTTGCCTTGAATGCTCTTCACCTTTCCCAATACTTTCAGTTTATTTTCATGCAAGATTCAAATCGTACAAACACCGAAAATCTCGGCTCAAGATGCTTAAGATTTCTTTAACCTTGCTTCAGCCATGTTGGTATGTACCGCACCGTTGAAAGACCCACGAATGAGTTTGCTGAAAGGCAAAACATCAACATCCACTGTGGTACACAATGCTCGTTCGTGCTTTCCGTTGTTACGGTGTTACAGGCAGTGTGCGTCTTACGATTTACCATCACCATCCCTCCAGGGCCCCTCTGCAAAAAGGTTGCAAATATTTCAACACTATAAAACAGAAATAAAATTCAATTTTCCACGGAATGAATTTGATTATTCGTGCGGAAGTGTTTGTGACTCCTCTGCCATCTCCTCCGAAGGCTGCCATCCTTACGAAAGCTCTGTTCGGTAAGAAATTCCTTTGCAGCATACTGCGGGCAGAGCATTGGCACACCGAGAAGGAACAGAAAAGAAAACACTACACTCCATGGCAAAGCTCCATCGTCTCAACGGGCTGCGTGTGTGAGGAAAATGATATGAAGGGCAACAAAGTGGCACGGCACAGTGATTTGTCACCGAGCTTTACAAGTAGCGACCGAAGGGCGGGGTAGGAAGGGGTGGGAGGGGTGGGAGGGTAGGTTGTTTTTGCGTCCACCCCGTGCGTGGCAATGGAACGTAAAGACGGTGCCTAGCACCAGCGAAGACGGAACCGTTCGTCCGCTCGTCCGGAACATTGAGTTTCAAGTTGCCGGCACTGCTTGCTAACAAGTTTGGCCTGGGAAAACGTTGCGCCAAACGCACACTAAAATAGCGTTCCACACGTTGTTGGAAAGCAGGGGCACCTGAAGGGAAGAGGATGAATAAATTCATCGACGTTATGTCAAGGTGATGCTGTGCATTCTGGGGTCCCAGGTAGTACTGCACTCAGTATGCACATTTGTAATGCACTACGGTGAACGACGGTAAATGTTATCGTTCCGGTAAAGTTGGCAGTAGTGGAGAGGCCTTTACTCCATCAATCTTCAATGGTTTCGATGCGTCTAAAAATTGGCGATGCGCAACTATTTGTGAAGAGGTAAATGACAGCTCGTGAGCTAGAAACGCACTTCGAAATGCTTGAGTCATCACCGTACAGCGAGCAGGTGTTGTGGTAGACACGGGTATAGATTCCATTACTGGTTGATTGAAAATTTAAACAATAAAATTATGCAAACTATATTCAATATTTTATACATTATGTGTAGTAGCTTTAAACGGATTGTTTACTGTGATTAAAATTCCAATTCAATTAAGTTGTGCGACTGCTAATTCGATGCTTTATTTGTTGTTTTTCTAAGCTACACAAAGTATGGCTTAGTTTAATCGAGATTTATCTATGTATTTCCATACCTTAACTGCACAGCTGCAAATAATTTTCACACGCCTCACAAGATCTAGCAAAAGAAGACGCCTAAACGTAGGCAAACAGCTGTATGTTGCTATGTGAATGTTTTGCACGAAGATCAGCTATTTTGAAAACAGCTTACTGATACAAATAGATCTAATTTCCAAGTCCTTATTTTAGCGATCCACCTTATCATTCATTGTCACTGTCTTTTGTATCATGTAATTGTAGGTAGAGCTTTTCAGTCGATACTCAGCTCATAAATTTAATATTATTGCTATGAATTATCTCCCTAGTTAAGAATGTTGGAAATAGTGGGGCACTTCGTGATGAATTTCTAGAATTAGATTTTCATCTGTAGAAAATATCATGTACAAGATGGTCATTGTGATATCAAACTCACAGCCCACTTGCCAAGATGAAGCTTTTTGAAAACTGCTGAAAATGAAAGGTGGTGAAAATACATTTTCGTCGGTTGCGGTGCCGCTGAACGAAAAGACTCTCCGACTTCAGCAGCGTACTACCAACAGGAATTTACAAGCAAACCTCCACCGTATCACACTTTAAATGATTATTCCATTAAATTATCGGTTGTGGTGTTATTGCTATCTACATTCAAATACTATCTGAAAATTATGATAAAAATATTATTAATAATTCAATATTGTTGGTAAATTTTCTTATTCTTTCCCGTCAAATATAGTTTGTCCATTACAAAACTCAAACTCAAACTCAACTCAAAAACTTTTGGAGGGGTGTTACTATTGCAGCGATTAATGTTGTTTGCTTCTGGGTTGCAAGCTCTTGCGGTTTGATGGCTATATTGTATGTCTTCAGGCATTAAACGTACAACAACATTGTTATGACAACACAAACAATTGTTTTTTTTTCTGTGTTTGCATTGTGCAATAATTGTGTGTACAGTGTTCCCAGATCAGTCCAACAGTGACAGTTCCAGTTGTACCTGGCCAGAATCGGATCCAAGAATGGTCAGTTGGTTCCATCCCGCTGCAGTAAAAAATCTAAATATATATTGAAAACAAATCTTTCTGTTAGTGGTTTCATAAAGGCGTTTCTCACTAATTTGTATGAATTTAAATATTGATTTAATGCGTTTGAAACGCCCCAAATCATTGTTTCGTCCTGTGTTCGAATAATTAAAGCCTGTACATCTGTTGTTTGATTTTCCCAACCACGGATCAAACACATGCAATTTGTGGAATGTATGATCTCATTCTTCAAATTCTATTCAAATGTCTTTGAAGTTCTGTCAGAAATTCTGGAATCGTGTGCAGTGAGATTTTGCTGGGTAAGGTTAATTATTTGAATTATTCCCATTCTGCCTACCAACAAAGATTTATAGTGAATTTCATTCCCACTTGAGAATGAAACTTTGATAGACTAAAATGGAGGCAAAATATAGAACGGAAACAAAACGACAAGCAGTTTAAACATGTAATACAGTAAAAATTTTCCATATTCCATATTTCCAATCTATTAAAAAAATATTGACCCTATTTGCTATTCTGTACTATTTATTGGCTTTCGCTTGAAATATGAGCACCATCACTTATTCAAAAACAACTTTTTTCTTCCGCCCCCCCAGGAATGCTCCATCTTTGTGTTTGAGAAGCGGACGGCCGAAAAGCTGCACAAACCAAAACGGAAGGAGACGGTTACGGAAATTTTGCGAGCATCCGTAAAGCAGCTGGAACGATTTCGGCATCCCAAGGTTTGTATACTAGCGAGGGCATAAAGTAAATGAAAAAAACACACACAAATTGGAAAAGAGAAACGATCGTTGCACTCAACTGTACTCTGTCTGGGCGATACGACAAGCTTTCGGAACGAAGTACAGGAACACCCAACAACACCAGGAACCGAGTGCACCCGGAACGAGTTTGTGTTTAATATTTATACCTTCCTTCCATGCCACGCTCCTCACAGATCCTGCAGATCATGCACACGGTAGAGGAGAGTTCGGAAACCCTCTCGTTCGCCACCGAACCCGTCATCGCCAGTTTGGCCAACATCCTGGCCTATCAGGTGAGTTCAGCGATCCACAACCTTCCAAGTTATAATCGTTCCACCACTCTGTAGCAGCTAACCTTGGGCAGCAAGAATAAGCTGCTAGCTTAAAATAACACCGTTTGGGCTCGAATAAGACATAAACGAACAGTGCACACCGTTGAGCTTTCCAAAATAAAAGAAAAAAAAGGTCAAACTATGAAGCGACGATTAAGAGTATTAAACCCCTGGCATAGTCTCGATGGAACGATACAAACCGGCGCTGGGAGTTTATCACACTTTTCACAATTATCCCGCAGCGATGGTTGCGCTAATGTTGATTTTGAGTTGCACTTAATAAGAATTGACAGCACTAGAATCTGGGTGGTGAAAATTTTCATTCCCGCCCAAGGTAGTTTCAGTGTACCGAGTGAAGGAGAGGATTCACTTGACACTCAGAAAACTTAGCACAACAATGCAAGCAGCTCGTGGCTGGGCTCGTTAGGGACAAACTGGGAGAGCTACTTTTAAGGACATTTATCATTCTTATTTATTTAAATGAGTGTACATTACGAACAATAGTTTGTCACGCTGTTGCCTGCAAACTTCAGAATTGGAGTCTTTTTCGCGGCCACCCCTCCTACACCCTACTACATGGTATCCATCTGTGCGAAATTGCGTAAACAATAAAGGAGAAAACTCTTTCGACTACGCTCGCTCCATTAACGTTCCAAGGGTGATGAAAACAAAAAAAAAACGGGCTGGTCGTGGCAGGAACAGGGATTTATTCTAGTGTTTCTTTTGTTACGGATGTAATGGACCGGGACCGTACGGAACGACACGGCCGCACACAATCATGGGATGGTGATTATCTCGTTCTAACTCATTTCCTTTCATGACCATTCACTCGTATAATGAAGCTAATGAGCGAAGCGATGGGATAGATGGGAAGGCGATAGATGAATGGATGGTGGTCGGTCAGTGTGCCACCTTGTCGTTTACCCATTACTATGGGAATGGTAAAGTTTGCTCCTTCCGATGAGCCCTTCCGATGGTGGTGGAACCTTGTTGGAGAGAAGACAAAAAAGCAACAAACAACCATATAACAGGGTTTGTTGTTTGCAAGTCAAAATGGGTAAGCCAGGTACTGTAATGTTTTTCGGGGCACGGTCCATTATTTGGACAATGGTGGTGATGTTGTTTGCTTCAAACTTTTGTCTGTCGTTGAACCTGCCGACAATGCGCTCAGAGGGTACAAAATATGTTGTGGCTTGAAGCGTTTGAAGCGAGAGGTGCATTACGCTTATGTAGAATATGCTTTCGAAAATTAAAAAAACGCACCTTGTCCCTCTTCAGGGGAATCGTTTTTCGAGCGCCTTAAGGTATGCAAGATAAGATATTTTTTGAATCTGTTTCATGAACTGACGACGATTCGGGGAAAGTCATTACGATGCCTTTGCAACGTGGAAAATATCATACCCTCATATCATAAGTCTGCTGAGATAGGTTTCATAATATTTCAGAATTCTCTGTTTCATTTTTTTTTTTTTTTGTTGTTGTAACCTTCATTTTTTTTGCAATAAAATCGGCAGATGTTTTTATTTTTAAGCGTCATTGACCTAATAATTGTATGTAGTTGATGGATGGAATATTTTAATTCAATTTAAAATCCAATGTAACGATAATCGACGCTCGGATCCTAGCATGGCATTGATAGAGAACTCGCCATGCTTATTAGCCGAATTTAAAGTAATATCAACGGGCTGTCTTGCCTGAGCGCATCAGTTTCCTTTATAAAACGGCACCGTCTAGACCGTTGGGAAGATCCCGGAAAAAAATACTTCTAAACTGGAGCGTTCGAGACATCAAGGATCGGTATTAAAAATATTCATGGAAACTTTAAAAATTAAAATGGAACATTTGAGATCTTACAATAGGTAGAAAAACTTTCGAAACTCTTGAAAAAAAGTTAGCACAAGATTTACAACTTGCCATGAGCCTAAACTGATATACAACTCTATGACTGTCCAGTTTAAAGTTTTTTTGAGTACTTTTCAATTTAGTTTAAGCCTTTGAAATGAGGAGTCCAAAGTAAAGCCAATACCGTTTTAGCATAAAAGATATTTGAATTTAAACCTAAACTGGATCTAAGTCCAGTTCGTTTTTAAGCTGTCCGATTCATTGAACGTCTAAACTGTATCTCTTCACTTGATGTCTAAACTGAAACTGGCCTCGTCTCTACTCTGAACGGTCCCAATTTATTTGTATAGACTGTTTTAGGAACGTCACCTTGGAGTATCGCGTGCGTTGCTGTCTGCTCTGCTCTTAGCCAATGCTCATTTGCATGTTGCTGTTGTCGTCTGAATAGTGCTGTGTTCTTTCCTAATGTCGTCTGGATGGTGTAGTATTCTAACTAAGCTTTTGATGAAATAAACTTTGTGTACTTGTGATGAATAAGTGTGCCAAAGCTGTCTAATTTGTGATGTTTTCATTCTTGGGATAATTTAATATCACTTAGTGCTTGTAGACGTTTTAATTTCAATTTAGTTTTTAAGTGTGTTGAGTGCAAATGTGTCTATTGCTAGACCAACATGAATTTCCTATCCATAAAATGTTTAAAAACAATTACACTACGGAACTTCAAACAACAATTTCAATTAATTACTGTACAAAACATCACCATGGTCTTTAGTTACAAACGATATTTAACAGAAAACTTCATTTACAATAAAATTGTGCTTGTTCTCCTACTCTCCTACTAAAACTTATGTCACAGCGCCACGGCACTGAGTGTGTCTGTGTCATTATCCTTTTTACGTTGATATGCAACTTGAACTACCAGTGTACGTCAGGTACAGCGTTTGGCCACATGTTACCATTATTTGAACCTCATCAGCGCACAGCACCGAGCAAACCACTTGCCTTCACCATTGCCGTTTGGGCGTTCGATGATACTTCACATGTGTCTGAAAACCACATCACAACGGTGCTTCAATAAGAGATTAGTGAAATTACGTTCACATCTCCCGCGACACATGTATAGAAGAGCACGAAGCGAATTGAACGTTAACAAAATACCATACATAATACTGTTACCTGGTCCTAATTCTATGATGCAAGTAACACTTCATTAATGATAAGAAACGTTAGTGTAGAAAATGAATGTTTAAAATATTGTTAATTATAATTTTCTCATTTAAGTTAAGTACTTTATTTAACTGTTACTACTTTCTTTAAATTAAATATCACTAGAAGAGTATATATTTGTATAGTTACACTAAGAGCTATTCGTTTTGAAAATCAATCTTCATTTTTATTGATCAACTCAACAAAAATGTAAAACTTTTTTCGAACTTGAGTAAATTCCTTTACAAAAAAAAAATCAAATTTTATTACTGTAGCCATAAACACAACCCAACTAGCCTCCATAAATTGTACGTACAAAATAACTGTTACCGATTGAAACAATTATCTACGAATGCACCATACTCAACAGCTCTCGCATAGCTCCTACGCCTTATGTTAATATTACAGTAATCATATCCTTCTCGTTCATCAACCCAAAATTACCGAGAACCATACACAGAATGCCAAACAACGCGCAGCCACAAACACACACACACACACACACACACACACACACACACACACACAGCAAGAGCACTTTAATCGAATGGCACAATTCACTCTAACCCATCGGCTTCAAGCTGGCTGCCCGTTGCTCGTTGCAAACGACATCGTCGTCCGGTCACGGTCTGAACACTCTAACACTCGGCACCGAAACGACACAGAAATTCCCCAAGTGCATGCATGTAGTAGGCTCATTAATTTCGATGCCTTTCCGGTTCAGGCAGCCAGCCTGTCTAGCTGGCTTGCTCACGTACTTTACGCGGCGGTCATTTATAACTACATGTATGTGGTGGTGAGTGTAACCCGGTCGATTGGTGTCGGTATAGCTTCCAACGTTCCCAAAATCAGTACCACACCTTTAACCCAGCAACATAAGGCCTTGGCTTGCTGTCAGGCCTGGGAATGGAACTTCAAATGGACATCAGGTAGCAGCATCAAAGGTGATGACGGTAGTAATTGTAGTAGCTTTAGTATTGCTAGACGAAAATAGAAATCGATCCATTTCCGATTCGCTGATGCTGATGGACAGGCAGGACGTTCTAATTAATTGCGGTTTTCTTTCGATTGCCAAACCACATTGCTTTCTCTGCTAGAGTAAACACGCATTCTTTCGACAACTGGTGGTTGAAGGACACTTCAATCTACCTTTTCCAATTGTTCTTTTCTTCTAAGAAATTTACCCAAACCCCGCACAAAATTGGGGGAATTTTCTGTAATGAAAAAGGATATTTATTCGTTGGAGACTGAAACTCTCAATCCATCCCCAACAACACTTTAGCCTTTTTTGGGGCGCAAGTTTATCATCTGACACCGGTGTGGGGGATGAATTTGCTCCACTTGAAGCGTATGCAACATTAATAGATACTATCGCACACTTGACGTCTGCTGCTGGAAAAGTGCACATTCCATGCTTCACATGCATGGTTGCCCCGTCGGAATGTGGTGCCAACCCGAGTGGCCAGCTGTCAGGTGAAGTTGCTACAGACAACAACAAACTCCACGTCACGTCAACTCGTGTCTGTTGTTGATTTTTATGAGCACTGTTGCTGTTGAGTCTCTTGTAAAGTTTGTAGTTCGACCGCTTTACAAACACCTGTGTGGAACATTTTTTCAACAACAATATCGCTACAAAACATTTCACTCAGGATGATGCAGCTTGTGGTATGTTAACCGCACACTCCATGTCCTTGTACCGGTTTCTTGGTACAGCATGGTATTGAACCGGTGTAAAAATGCCACAACGTACACATCTTGGTATTCGAGCATCTTCACGCGATTGTATCTTGAGGACGCCCGCACGGCTTACCGTACCCGCTTTCATGACAGTGGGATATCGATACGAGCACAATGGTAAAGCTTGCACACTCGTGCCCAACTCATTACCTTGGGCGGGCGCTGAGGTACTTTGCTGAAAGTGATACTTTTCTTTCAGTTTTGCAGGCGCTAGCCAAGAGCCTTTCGTGTCGGTACGCTGCATATTCTGCCGCAGTGCAAAATGGCACGCGATGCACCAAACCACACCTGTGTTTGTGTGCGTGCATACGCCACGTACACATACCATCGGAGGCACACCTGTAGCGTGCTTACCCAAGCAAAGGCAATCCGAGGCACCTTTCGCAACGAGCTTCCATCCCTGACGTACACGAAGGATTATTTAAGGAATTAAGAACCACCTTCGGGCTCTCGTATCTTCCCTCGGACAACGGTACGATGAGGCACAGGACTATGAGTTGAGTTTCGAGTGCACTTTGCGCTTGATTGTTGCCTGCTATTCGAGAGGCGTCAAGATCGACAGTCGTGTTACTAGCGTACGCTGCACGATGAGTAACAGCACGTGCTATGGGGAAAGGTAATGAATTTTTAAAATCATTCCACGCCTCTACCACCAACTTGCCTCGCCCTCATCAAACCGTAAGCCATTTTCTGCTTCAAAGCCAAGATTACATTTATGCAAGCACATGCATCACCGACCCATTGGCCGTATGCTAATGTGCCATTACTTGCACTGCTGCATCATGGTCTCTCCTTCAGCGATGGGGTTTTTAACAGGCACCTTCTGCTGAAACGATGTGGAGTATGATTTTAATGCAATAATTTCCTTTGTACGTGGCTGCTTCGTTATGTGCAAGGTTGTTTTCAGGCAAAAGAAGCAACAGTAATGCCATTAAACATTTAGACTTTGTTTGATGTGATTGATTGCTCAATTGCTCTCGATCACACGTAAGCGCATTAGTGGGAGAAGAAAAGTGTATTACAAAATGTACTGGTCGGTCGTGGAAAAGAAGCTGAACAAGATAAAATCATCCAAACTAATTACTAATTCCAATCTGGCACGGTGTGCAACAGGCTTTCCGGAACATTTTCTCATTTCCTTTCGGTAGTTAATGGGTATGACTTGCATATATGTTTTTAGTATGTTGAGTTAGTTCACAACCACAGTTATGATCGATGGCTCCATGAATTTAGACCAATGTTATTTAGATTGCTTCTTTGGGGAAATTTATTACTAAAACAATAATTCGTTCTAGCTTTCATTGTCATGCATAATCCTGGGATCCTCAATTCCATTTATTTACTTTTTTTTCTAGACTTAGATTCATGATTAGAGCACAAATACTTGTTGCACGAATGAATTTTTTTTTTTTCGTTTATTTACAGATGCTTTGAGTCTTAGAGACTACCTTCGTCTCTCTTCTGTATTAATAAGTGGTATAATCTAATACAAAAGTACTGCAGGTGTAGCTTAAATATTATGGAACACTATTGAAATAATGGCATATGATAATGGATAAGTTAAAACTATTGCTTAAATTTCTCTATATAAATGACTGATCCGTAAAAATCGAAAAAGGGGGTTCTGATTAAGTTTGTCGGGTGATAGAATTGTCGAGTAATCGGTGTCTAGCTATCAGGTGGCTCGGTGTGTCGTGTTTTCATGGCAATCGGTGAGGATGTGGTGGACGGTGAGATCAACTCCACAGAAACTGCAGAGTGGAGGACTGGATTTTTCTCGGAGGTAGGAGTGTTTAAGGCGGCTATGACCTACATGAAGGCGGGAAAGGACTCGTTGGATGTGGCTGGATTCGATATCTTCCCATGAATAGGTGTTGTGCTTGATAGGACGGAGTTCGTTGCTCTACGTTGCGCCATGTGGAGTTCAAAGTCAACCATTGTTGGCAAGTTAATCGGCTTTTCCGTTACCGTGAATTCCGGAGTGACCCGGAATCCGAATTTCGGAATTTCGAGTGAGGAAGGCATGACGTCAAGGAGTTGAATGCGGGGGTCTTTGGAGGTACCGTGTTCCAAGGCAGCCAGAACACTAGCACTGTCGGTGAAGATGACGCTCAGTCGGTCGGTCTGTAGTCCTTCGTCGGCGGCTAATTGAATCGCTATTGCTTCAGCGGAGAAAATGGAAGTGTGGTTAGGGAGTTTAATGGCGCAGTTATCATTGATGGAGTGAATCCCAGAGCCGGCTGAGTCCAGATGACGGAATCGTCCGTAAAAATATGATGAAAATGTTTGTATTTAGTCTGTTTTAAGTGGGTAAAGATACTGTTCGCGATGTTGCTGCTTTTTCCGGTTCCCCGGAGAGAACGTTGGAGTTCCCAGTCTATGGCAGATGTACATTGGTACCAGGGACGAATTCCTCAGCGGGTGGATTGGATGATCGGTGGTAACTGTTGGTTGGTGAGTGTCTGTTGTAGTTCTGCGTTTGCTCTGCTGATGATTGCAGTTGCGTCGAGTCCTTTCTCAAGGATCCGAGCAGCAGCTGTGACTTTTGCACGAATGTATGCATTTGGAACGTTTTCTGATTATCTACGTTAAGTAGTTTTCATCTACACGAATAATAAGTAATATACCTATAATAACTACTCCAGTGAGTCAAAAAACCAAACACAACTTAACGACAAACTCGAACCAAAGCAATTTGGTTTAGTACGGTCATGCCAATGATATTGGCAAATTTATATGAAGTACTGGGCGTCTCCATTCATGAGAAGGGTTTTACTATTTCTTATTCTTATTTGTTATTGCTTATCTTTATTATTTCGATACAAATAATGTTTGCAAAAGATATAAAAAATCATAAAACGAGAATATAGAATCATGAAGATGTACGGAAAATACAATGCCCACCTATTTTTTCGTCTATTTATTCTTTCCAAAATTTCTAAACTTACTTTTGCCTGTCCAAGGTACACCAAATGAAATTGCATCATAAATTCTTAGTGTGCATCCATGGTGTCAAAAATATGCATTCTCAATCATATCACAAACTTATCTGTCTTTATTGCTCATAACAGATAGGCTTTTATCAATAAACGAAAAACAAACACTTCTAGTTGACAAAAACAATACTCAAATTACTGGGCATCTGTATTCAATCACCAATGAAGTACACTCCTAGTGATAATAATACAAATCTGGGTTCGATTGTACTAACAACATGAACAGCATCTTTATGAATGAAAAAGCATGCGATTTCTAACGAATCGGTGCAGTTGATAGCTTTACTATTTTCACTAACCTTTACATGTATTGCGTTCACTTTAATAATTTTTATTTTCTTTTTGCTTTTATTGTGGTCCACATAGCATAACGTAAAAATTCGAAGAAGAAGCTGTCAGTTAAAGCATGCGGAATCCAATGGTTAATAACATCATAAAATTCGTAGAAAGCGTGAGGCAGCAGGATGGATCTGTTTCCATTTTCTCCTGAAAAATGAACATACGCAGAAATTTTATAGTTAACGTGATAAATACGCAATGATGCAGGATATCAAAGAAACATCAAAACCAGATTCAAGCTTTCCAGTGTTGACAAAATTCCACGTCGATAAGAGGTAACGAATCGATCGCTTGACAAGTGACGTATGGAGGAACTACGCAGTCGTGAAAGGATTATCACGTACTCTACCAAATGAGGGCCAAAAGCGATGACCGGCAGTATCATACGATAAAGGGAATGCGTCACGTTGTGTTTTTTGAGGACCAAAAAACCTGATTTTTTACACTGGTTTTATATTTAACAAAAAATTTACACAAGGGGAAAGCTCAAAAATAAACCTGAGCAGAAAATTCCCAACATCTGAAAGGTATGCTAATCGATACAGCGCTCTAAGTTTGAGGGTTTGTATAACAAATTGTACCGATTCACATCGAAAATCTTTTCACACCACTATTTTACACTGTTATATCGGCCATAATGCAACAAAAACGTTAAATTTATGAGAAAACTTATCACGATCTGGTTCTCGTGATAGGCGACAAATGTGAAAAGAAATGCTCTACGGAGAAAGTAAATCTGATACAACAATTGAATACCACGAATGACGTTTTCACGTGCTTTGTAAGGCTCTTGCAGACATTTCTATTGTATTTTATTGGATTAACGGACATCCAAAAATGTAAGGCTCTTCTTTAAAATAACTATATGAACTAAAAATATATCAACTTTACGTAGTAAATTAATAAACCCACTCAAAGGCCTCTTCTTTGAAGCAATATAATAAATAAATTACATTCTGATCAAAAACGTGTTTGCTCTTTTACATTGAAAACATTCATAGATCCTCCATTCTGTCAAAAAAGACTCTTAAACCGCAAAGTTCAATATGCTGTTATGTATTTTTCATGGTTTCCACCTAACCAAGATGGAGCATCAAAAACAAACTGTTCTCGTACTGCCGTTATACGACGCAATTCGAAACATTTTAACCACAAATTCAACCACCAAAAACTCTCAACTGGGCGGTAAATTGTGCACCGATTTCTCGGAAGAAAGCCACACAACCTTTCGACCCATCGGTCATTGGGTGGTTTTATGGTGTATCAATTATTGGTATCGTCCTTGCTGATAAAGATCTACGCTGAAAGTGGCATGATGAACGGGGAGAACGAGTGGCCAGTAACGAAGGTCCATCAAACCACAAACATAAGCCACTCACAATCAGCCTTGCAAACAAGCTAAACGGATGGTCCCGTAGGCTGGGGCAACCGGGCAGCATGGCAGGTATTTTGACAAATGGTATGCTATTTCCGATTGCCGCACCATGCCTTCACACGTGTGTCACATGTACGGGCTTCCGATCCCATCAATCCCTCTCATGAGTCTCCCACGGGTCAAACTGGTGGGTGTGGGTGACCATTATGGGTGAATTTATGGGTGATGGTCGATAGATCGAGCATGAATCACCTTAGCGCCATTATCGTCAACATCGTGATCATTATCGAAGCTCTAAACGACCGTCATCACCCGAGGCTATCAATAGACTTCGATTGTGTTCCTTTTGGCGGTGGATGGAAAGCCAGCACGAAGCGGCAACCATCAAACCATTCGAACAATGTAAAGAGGCGTACAGTGCCCAAACGCAAAAGCTTCCACCAGCGGGAGATTCCTTGTGGAGCAACGTGCTGGCTCAATCAGCAGTTCCTCAAAAGTTGAATACAATAAACCACTGTACAAAAAGCAAATTCTTGGTGAACAGTCACGTGTAGCAAGCCACTAATCGACCGGAGAAAAGTGGAACCAAACAATAATTCTTCAATCAGCATCTTGTATTTATTTGTGCTTCGGAATCCTTTTAAAAACAACAAACAATTTTCCCAAAACCTTCCACCATCGAGCGTAAGACCACAAGCTTCTGCAAGGTTCTATCTCAAAACAACATATTCTACCCCAATGTCCTTAGGGAAAATTGTTCGAGCGCGTGACACTACAATCCTTCCTGTGAAAAAAGAAAAACAATCCCAAATAGGAGGGTGAAAGACCTTCCATTCTCTTTTGTAATTCTAACCGCCTACGACTAAGCTTTCCGATTCATTTTAACAAACTGTACCGCCACAAACGAGTAACCTCGCTCTGTTCTCTCTTTTTTCTTCCATTCTTTTTTTCATTTCGTATCGATTTGTTGTACGAGCCAGGAAGCTGGCGGAACAATTACGGGACCACCGAGCACGGGAGCATCCGGCCAGCACTGCCCCAACACCATCGCCCCGAACCGGCCAGCCCACGCGAAAGAGTACACGTTCCTGGATATTGAGCTGAAGTACGGAATCCTACAGGTACATATGGTTTGCTAAAACATTGAATCAATCTGCTTCGCTTTATTGTTTCTCTCTTTCCGTTGTAGTAGAATAGGCCATTGCTTCCCTTTTTGCCCTCCTGTGAGCATCCTGTTCACCTTTATCTAATACCCTATTAATAAAAGGACACACAATTTGTCATCGGACCGCGAAACGTTCCCATTCGCTGCGTAAGGTTGCGGGACGTTGCCCAATAGCTGCCCCCGGGGGATCGAAAGCAAACCCCAGGCACGCACATACACAGACAACAAAAAAATGGAAAGGATTCCTAAAGCGTTCCAAGAAGCAATGATTCGTAAAACTGGCCACCTTTTTATTCTTGTCGCTAGAAACAGTCGCCTTCTCGGTCGGGAGAACATTCTGCCCCAAATCGTATCGTTACGGAGCTGGCAAAGCATGAGCGCAGGTGCTCCATGTGCCGGTCAACTGGAAGATCACATGCTGCCAGTGTATTTTTCGCCATGCGCCCATTTTTTTTTACTTATTCAAGTTTTTTCCGAACCTCGGGACGCAACGTGCGCAAAATGGAATCAATAAATAAACGGAAATAAACGGTCTTACACACGTTTTCTTGCCTACAATTCCAGAGCACCTTAGTGGGCTTACACCTTAAAGTGTTTAAATGGCGATCGGCTCCATTTTTGCAACCTTCACAACAATATTTTTGCCCTTATTAAAATTTGTTGCATGGAAAACGTGACCAGTGGGTCCGTTTTTCAATTCCAGTTCCAGTTTTCTCATAAATGTCCACCGCTTCGCCGGGACACCATGATCGATCAGCACTTGAAACTGCTCTGATCGATGACGATGATGATGAAACCTTTCCCCATAAACCAACATCGGTGCCACGTGCGCCCCTTCGTTTGGCACATCGCTCAGCAATCTACAGCATCCTAGCAACTTGTTTAAAAATGCATTCTATGCCACTCGTTTCACCTCCGGCTGTGGCTATTATTATACCTCCCTTTCCTTTGCCAACGGTCCGGTTGCATTGTGCAGGGTTTCCATTTCCGTAAAACCCGCTTGTGCTTCGGTCTGTTTACCTCACGCAGACAGAACTCTGTTACCCCGAAGCAAACTATTCTTTGCAGCAGCATAATGATGATTTCAAATGGCACATTTCTTCACGTTGCCAAAGTCACGTTTCAGGGCAAGTGAAACCTCTGGCCGCGAGCGAGCGAGAAGGAGAGTGAGCCCATGCAATGCGAGTGGTTTTCAGCAATGCGCAATTGATACGATCTATCGAGGCGGAACGATTCTGAAGCGTGTTCTGGCGCCGCTTTCACGGATAAAGCTGGCGGTGGTCTGTCAAGTAATGTTAGCAATTCCAACGAGGCCAATTTTATCGTCGGCATTGAAAGGATTATAGAGGCAGGAAAGCGTTCGTTATTTTTAAGTTTGTTTGCAACATCTAATGGAACGCTACAAGATGAGAACCAGGGGGAAGTTCTTTTAGCAATAAAGTGTGCTAGAAAATGCAAAACGTTGTGTGGTAATGGTTTTTGGACAACTTAATCGCATTACATTTTTTCGTTTTTTGTTATCTAGAAATAATTTAATCTTAACTTAACGTATCAACTACTTCCTTTTAACAATGTTAAAATTGTTTCATAGCAATATGTTAAAATTGTTTCATAGCAGTTTCTTGTGCCTTTTACGACATCATTCGATCTCTTTTTGTATTTTCTTTAACTGATCTGGTGCCAAATATTATCATTTCTTTCTTCCTTTTTCTTTTTTGTTTTATTTGTTTAAATGTTTGATAGATTTAGTTTCAAATTCAATTTCATAACATTTTGTCTCATATTTTAAGCTATGGAAAGCTGTTTGTGAGTTTTTCATTTAAATTTTAAACGCTCATCCTGCTTCATTTTTTGTTTTTCATGATACAATTTTATCATAGAATTTTTTATGGTTTCCTTTATGCATGAAAAGGTTTGACAATCTTGTTTCTATCCTATGACAGATGATCAGTTGGCCAAAACTTTTATTCTGCATGTAATGTAATTTAGTTGTTTTTGCTATTAAAAAATATTTTCAACACCTTGTTTGATTGAAGACGAATATTTTTTATTCCTTAATCTAATTCTACTTGAACGAGGATTGTTAAAAAACATTTGTTTTTAGTCTTTATTGCATTTTCGTTTAACAAAAGGTGTTTTATTAGTTGACTGGATGCTGTCTGAAGGCTGAGGTTATAGATCAAAATATTATTACTTGATTTATTGTTTTGTTCATTTGGTTCACAAATTATTTTGGAAAATAATAAAACGAAAATCTCTACTGAACTATTATCAACTCTAAGCCTTTATTTATTTAAAATGAAATTTAAATTTTAACATACAATATAATTATTTCATTTCATTTCAACACTTTTTGTACTCCTCTCCATAACAATTGTGAAACCAATATGTATTTCATTCATTGCAGATCACCGAAGCACTATCGTTTCTGCACTATTCCGGGCAAGTGATACACAAAAACGTCTGCCCGTCATCGATACTGATCACGAAAAAGGGCACCTGGAAGTTGGCCGGGTTCGAGTTCACCGAGCGCACCAATGAAACCGATGCAACCGATCCCGTACCGTGCCAACCCTGGTCAACGCGAGCCTCCAAACTGGTGCAACCGAATCTGGACTATATGGGTAGGTTACAATATACGATACACGTGTTTCGGCTAGGGCCCAAATAAAAAAAAACACCATCTCTCATCCCTGCTCATCTCGTTCCACAGCGCCCGAAATCCAGATTAACAGTAGCTGCAGCATACTGAGCGATATGTTCTCGCTCGGGATGGTTATTTGCGCCATTTTCAACCACGGCCGCTCGCTGATCCAGTCGGGCAATTCACCTTCGACCTACCTGAAGCAGATGGAACTGGTTGGTATTTTGGGCACGCTCGCACCGACCAGCAAATGGCACCGAGCGCGGGATTTTCATACACGAAAATATGCTGCTTTGTTGCTCGCATCTCCGTCACTACTTTTTTCACACCTCATTTTGCGAATGCACCAAACTACACACCAAAAGCCTCTCTTTTTTATTCTTGGGCCGCAACAAATTTTGTCTACATATCTTGTTCGGCTGTCATACGTTTTCTACCCCGGTATGATGAATATTCATCCCGTTGCGACCGTTAAGCAGCTTGGTGAAAGCTGGTAGAGTATGCTCTACTTTTCAGTCCCCTTTCAAAACGCATTGTAAGGCTTTAAGCTCCAATCTGTGCTTCGTGGTGGATACAGCGAGAGCACATTCCACAGTTCCTGATGATAACTTTTTTTCCTCCTCCAATTTTCTGTCCGCACGTGAATAGTATCCAATTTAAGCTTTGATGTGTAGTGTGTATCTTTCCACCTGGTGGCGTTTGAGGTTGGTTTGTTGCTTGCTTGTTGGGGTGTACTGCTACTGTACGAACCGGTTGGCTTACAACGCCGAACAAAGCAATCTTCGAAAGTAACTTTGCTATGCGTGTTTCGTGAAGACGCGCCGCCCATGACGAGACATACAAACGCGCAGGACGAAAAAAAAAGCATAGCGCACGAAAGCGTGCTCAGCGTAATCATGAATTCCGTACATCGTTTATGTTACTGATTCTGATAACGCACACAGGTACCACGCAGAAGATACCGAAACTGTAGGGATGGATGGATCGGGTTACGGGTGTAATATTATGTTTCGAAATCAGCCCAGCGTCCTTTGCGAGTCAGATAGCCGTGGGCTAAAGCCTCTTTAATCCTGAAAAACAATTCATTATATTACTTTGCATGCTGTACCGCATGCTTGCTCCGTAGGCCTATTTATACGATTATAAAATTATAAACAATATTTTTTTCAAGAAATACTGTCCATTTTTAGTGTTTTAGAAGACCGAAACAATGAATTTTATTTTTGCTATAAATAATTGCTTTACACAGTAAACTTTTATAGCATTTCATTTAATTTCCATATCATTCAATTACTCACGATGCTGATGTATTAAGATGGTTCATTCCTAATTTTGTATCCCACCAATGCGACACCTTCGCACGTGTATAATGCGAGACACACACACACACGGTTAATACAGGAGAATCCTTTCACGCACCCGTTTCGTACGTACTCAGGGAAGAGCTTTCTTCCCTATTTTCCATTATTTAACTTGGTTAGCTTTCATTTTATTCACAACAATAATTAAATCAATTCCAAACTCTCCACCCGCGCGATACTAGACTCGTCGCCGGCGACAGAAGCAACCATTTTTTGTTCCCCTTATTCACTAGAAACACCCCAAGTACATGAGGTTTCGTAAAAGCGTGCGCTACCCGACGCAAGCCAACTTACAAGCTGATGGTAAATTGCTTCGGGAAGCATACATTTTTCTGCCTGGCTTTCTACCGGTTGGCTTGAGGGTTGTTTGCAGTCTTGGAGTTTGCTACCACGTGTAATGTGTGCCCCCCCCCCCCCATGCCACCTTCATATGCCGGCGGTAGGAAGACTAACAAAAATTGTTATTATGTACTGCCAACAGATTGTTGATTAGATTCAAAAATACATCCCACCAACCAATGCCGTCGAACTTTTTGAGGGTATTTTTGTGTGCGTGTGTGCCTTCCTTTAGGCAGCTGTTAGGGAGCGGGAGTAGTCAAATTATTTGCAGCAAACACACAAAAAACACAAGACTCTGTGTGTGTGTGTGTGTGTGTGGTGGCGAAATACATGGGAGACACAGCTCATGTCCCAGACCTTTAATGGAGCAAGCCTATTATTAGAAGCCCATTGATACTGCAAATATATCCCACGCGATAAAGCTCCGTCACGACACCACGACACACCGGCTTGCCGAATACGAACACGAACATGTTCTATTCACACGCAATCAATGCATGTGCACAAACCCGGACATCACCCGGCACGTTGCCATTCAGGCTGCTCTTAGCTGTGTGGCCGGTGGTCGCATACGTTGGCGCCATGCTTCCTCTTTCGATATACAAATACACACACAAACACATGCCGGTGCCGGGAATGCCCCCAGGTCTTCGGGGCCCCAGTTGGTGATTAGTTTAAACGGAGCGAACGAAAGCAAGTGCAAAGAAGAACGTGAACTAATTTTCTATAAATCATCAGCTAGATGAGGCCGTGCACAACATTCTACCAAGGATACCGATCCCGCTGCAGGAGGCAACCACAAGGCTATTGAAGAAATCACCCGGAGCTCGCCCGACGGCACAGCTACTAACGCTCATCAAGTACTTCAGGTAGGATGGACACGTTTGCTTTTCTTCCTTCGCCATCAGCCTGCCGAGTGGGTGACGCAAGATAAAAAGAAACCAACAACAAAAAAATATATATATATCTCCCAGCCTCACTTAACCGTTTTCCTCCCGGAAGTTCCATAGCGAATCGATGCACACAGCACGCGGTACGAAACGGCATAATTGGATTGTCCGTGTTGTTCGCGTTTTTTTGCGCCATTCGTTCGCCTGCCACCTAATTCCATTCGTTCCGTTTCGAATCGTTCGTATTTTGTTATTTTCCCGGCTTCCCTCATCTACACCTCCATCCATGCTTGCCCCCTGCCTATCCCCTAAGCGCTTTCGTGTTGTGCGTATTTTTTTTACACGCTCTTTAATTTTCTTCTCACCTCCGGCACGGTCCAGCGATCCAGCCGTCCAGGCGCTACAATTTCTCGATGTCATCAACATGAAGGATCCGACGCAGAAAACGCACTACTACCGGAGCACCCTCAGAGAAGTTCTACCGTTCATACCGCGGGTAAGACGCTACGTGAAAATATGGTTTTTTTCATTCTCCCTGTTGCTGCCCCCGTGGATGTCACCGTGCGCCAACCGACCACTTTTTGGCGAGCTGACGCGATCTAACAAAAACAATTCATTCGCTGTGTACGCTTTCCTGTGTAGCTCAAAGCGAACGCGTCCCGTAAACTGTTTGCCTACCAACCAACATTTTTTTTTTCGCTGTGAGAAAAGGCTTGCGCAAAATTGCTTCATTTCGCTTCGCTGCGTAAATTCTTAATAATGGTACCGGTATGCTGAAGTTGTTGAACAAATTTGTCGATGGATTAGCGTACCGCAGAGTAAAACGCTGCTTTTAGCACCGCAGGAAGAAACAAGTTAACCGGCGTTGATGATTAAATAACCCGAACTGATGAATATTATAGGCACGCTTACTGGTGCCTTTTCTGATAGCATAATAATGTTTGTCATTTTCGGGGATGCATAATTTATTTGCATTTTGGGTGAGTCCGATGTGCAGATTAGTTACATTAGCCGATGGGCTAGTACTACTTTTTTTATATTCAATCATTTTATAGAGACTTTCAACCTATTAGCCTCTTCTGCTTGCATAAAATGTTACTACAGAATGTTTAATCCGGTTAATGATGGTTAAGCTGTAGTTAGCCACGTGCGTCTCAGCTTATACAGGATGCATCACTGACTGTCATGGCATTGTATTTGGAATCGTAGAGGTATGCTGAATGCAAAAATAGTTAGATATAATTACACTTTTGGCAAACAGCGTTATAGTGTAATTTTAGTAATCAATTTCTTAGTCCTTTGGTTTGATGCCTTCTTCTTGGCTACTCCGGGGTAGTTGGGTACACCGTGGTCTGTGGCAAAGGAACGGACTCTCCTGTGTGTTGTTCAACATCGCTCTGCAGGGACTCATACGAAGCGCGGGCTTCGATATCCCTTGACGTCGCGGATGACATTGACATCATCGGACGGGATTCTTGCTTCGTTTTAAGAGGTGTGGCGAGTGATAGAGCCCGACTCGGAAGCAGAGTATCAGTTGACGGCGACGATCAGGAGGTGGTAGAGTACCTCTTCTACCTTGGTACGATCGTAACTTTGGACAACAAGCAGCGAAATCCGAAGGCGCATTAGTGGGATCCACAAATTCCTGCTATTTTACTCCAATCGACGTTGTTGGAGTCGATTGGAGTAAAATGCAAATGCACAATATATCGCACACTGATACGTCCGGTAGTCCTCTACCGATACGAGTCCTGAACTGTGCTGACGGAGGACGCCAATGCACTCGCCATTTTCGAACGACGGGTCCTAAAGATTATCTTTAACGGTGTGTGCAAGCAGGGCGTGTGGCGAAGGAGAATGAACTACGAGCTAGGTGAGCTGTTTTACGGTGCTAATATCCTGACGGTTGTCAAAGCCGGTAGGATACGTTGACTGGGGCACATTTGCTGACTCAAGTGGAGTCAAACCTGTCCATGATCGGATGCAGCCGTGGGTGAATGAGTGCAGCCCTAGACCGAGTTTCCTGGAAACTGATTGGCGACCTGGCCATGTCTACCCGGCGTGCTTTACCCTGAGCTACAAACCCAGATGTGCAGTGGCACCATTCTACCTTCTATGCTTCTTCAAACCCTATGACCTACTTATGATCCGAGATGAGTGCCGAGACATAGGTGAACAGAATAGAAACATTACAAAGATGTTTTTCCGGTTTCGCAATTTTTAACCCGAGAGAGACCAAACCAACTTGCCTCAGTACATGTGCCTGCTGCTGTTAGGCTTGCAAACATTGGAAAAACGGCGGTAAAACGAACAGTTTACATTTATAGCAGGCTTATTGTTGGGGAAAATTTGGGGACAGGATCAATTTCTCAATCCTTCGCATGACTTCTAGACGGCATACAATGCTTCATGAATACAGACACAACACGCGATACGGTGCAAACGCACCCATAAGTATAATGAAGTGTCGATTTAACGAGTATTCAAGGAACTTTGACTTTACTTTGACTATCAGGACAGCAGGATCAGGATCAATAATGAGGGACAAATTGACGTAGAACATAAGAGATACCAGGACATGCAGCGTGAAAATTTCTTAAGAGCTCCATCCTCTTGAAAGCATTTATAAGAACCTCTTTCGATGCTGACTTTTGACCCAAACAAAGTTTTTCACGACTACAAAAGAACTATAACCCTCCAGTATAGCTACTATGCGTTACTCAATGTTTGTTTGCAGTGCCGCTGGTTATGCCACTATCATTCTGGCTTTCATCGCATTATTCTCAATCCGATGATTTGCGCTGATCACTCGTTCCTTTGGTAATCTTTTGCTACATACGAGACCCTCAAACCAACTATTTCTGTGCGAGAACCGTAAGCCTAATACTGTACTAAATTATAAAGGGGGTGCCTGAAGCTTTCATCTCTGAGTTTCGTATGACAAGCACCAGGTTGAAGAAAAGATAGGCAATGTACTTCGAGCTGATTTTTCTTTGAGGAATTCAACTCACAGGAAACCTGCCGTAAGCGGTAATCAAAATCCTTTGAAATGCAATTAAAACATCTTTTTAACCTAAACAAAATATTTTTTTTATTTACTATTCAATTTTAACATTTGTGCCAAGGCCGTAACAATTGAACCAAATTCCATTAATTCCAATATCTGTTTTTTATTGGTACAAAACTTTACATTCTCTCAGTGTAAAACATGTTTACCTTTCATTTATTATTTGCCTACAGGAAGCAAAAAAACGATCATCACGGTTAATTATAATCAATTGCAAATAGCTTGTTATACAACAGCCAGAAGCTATTTTCAACACAGATATCGCACACAAAACGTCTTTATCGCAACCTGTTTGTAACAGGCAAGGTCTCAATGGTTGATCGATCCTTTATGCGGTTTCCAGGCTGTTTGCCCTAACCTGCACACCAATCACGAATGTAAACAACCTTTTCTCTTTTTCCAGTTCATTTGCGTTCCTGCTTAATAAGGGTTCGTCTTCCCACCATTCCACCTATACCAATCCCCAATCCCGCTGCCGGCTATCTGACCCCGGAAAGTGAGCTTCGTTCGTACCGTACCGTTTACCTCCCGTCCAGCGTCCTATAAAAGAGCGTGGTCGATTCAGCGGAAGCCATTTTGCCAATGCTTCAAAACCCTCTCCCTCATCGGCTGCCGGAGGCAAATTGACCTGATGCAAAACTCGGTTTTCAACCGAACCGATCCCGGTTTCAAAAATCAATCAACCTCAATCGATGCAATCGAAGGATAGCAGCTGGCAAGCAGTCAAGCTTCACCGTTGTTGTCAGAATTGAAGCGAGTTTGTGACTAGTGTGGCATGCTCGTAGCTCATCGTACCCGTGCACAACGACCTGTTGCACACTTTTGTGCTGCTCGAGACCATTAGAGCCCAAATGGCATCGGGCGGAGTTGTTTGCCGGAATGGGGGTTTGATTTTCTTCGAATGCTCCGCGAAAGATGCTCACCAAACCAGTAAGCGATCCCCCAATCCGGACGGTGTTAACAATGTAAAAGTGTAAATTAGATTTGATCGTTCGACTTTTCCACACTTTTGCAGCAGTCCGTTAAAGGCAACAACATATTGAATTCAGCAGCGTCTGATAGCTAAACGGACGCGAAAGAGCTCAGTGGTGGTGTATATCTCTGCTCGGTGTGTGATTTAGCAACGCGAGCGAAACGTAATAGGTGCAGGCAGACAGTAATCAGTTTATCGCTGCTGGTGCCCTATAAATCACACCACTCTCGATAGATTGGGCGACCGTTTCGCGTTTGGCTCTGTTTAATTTGCCATTCAACGTCTGATGGGTCGTAAATTTAATACCTCACACCTTATTCATGCGTGGCGAAGGTGATACGCATGGTAGGCGAGTTGGAAATAAAAATACAAAACCACGATGTTAGGATAAGACGAAATACAAGAAACGAACATTTAAATTAGATTATTGGAGCATTTACAGTTGAAGTATGGAAAATCAAGTTTCTTTTTGTTGGTGAATCGTTTTTGTTGTTCGTTAAAATGAATTTAAACACTTTGACGAAGCAATTTAGCAAAACCCCCACGCTTTGGGGATGAGTTTTACGATATTTTTTATCCAAACACTCAATGATATTATATGAGTTATCATTATCATAAGAAATCATTTTGTGTATATATTTGCGCTGGTTTTACTTCAGAAAACCATGTGAATGAGGGGGAATAATTTACTTTTTGGGTCTTGATAATAATTAAAAGAAAATTATTCATTATTCATACAATACGTCGAGATCTACTCAAACACTACGAAGAGGCGTTTCAGGATATATCTTGGTTCCTCTTTCAACAAGTAAAGTAGAATAATCCGAATAAATTTACGAAATGGCGATTTACTAAAACTTTACCTTCAAAAAAGCGCTGGATTTTGCATCGACCACGACAGAATGCATGTATGACCACTTTTTCTACAAACACTGCTAGTCATGTTGATCTGCTCCTTATCGCTGTATGAAGAAGAAAATAAGAAGAGAGTTCAACATATCATTACTGACGATCACACGTCCAAAAGCAAAATAATTTTGAGAAAAGAGAACTCTAAAGAATTGTCTCAGATGGGGAGCAGATGAGTTGCGACTTACTGTCAACAACAAAGCCTTACTTTATCATGCAGTTTCTGCAATAAAATATTCGTTGTCCAATTCCACAAAAATCAGAGAGCTTCTTTGAAGAAATTAACAGTTAATTTTAATTAACCTTCATAGAGTTTTGAGAACTAAACGAGAATACCTAATGGCCTGTTCTTATTTTTCTTGGCTTTGGCGATTGGCTTACTAGACTGCCGATACCACATAGTTGGATTGTCTGCTCGCTATACGGGGGGACGATCAGGACGGGATTCGAGCTCCGATCCTGTCGTTTGAAGACCGGCGCTACTGTCGCCTAGACCACCGAGCCACTCCCTGGCCTGTGGTACGTAATGGACTGTTATAAGTTAATGTTAGCTTAACCCTTCTAATTTTCCTCCTCTTCCATGACGTAGGAAGCAAGACACTAAGACCAGAACAATCAAACATTTTGCCGATGTCTCAAAAACTAGTAAGATCAACCCAAAAAATCCAGTAGTTGTGACCCAAAAACGCGTATAAAGGTCGATCAACGTGTTTTACTGAATAATCTTATTCTTCTTCTTGGCCTAACGATCTTCTAGGTCACGTTGGCCATTTAATGACTTACTAGACTCGTTGATTCCACGTAGTTGAGTTCTCAGCTCTCACTACGGTGAAATGATGCGAACGGGATTTGAACCCCGGTCCTATGTTATAAGGGGAGTCATTACACGAGAAACATTATTTTTTTGAATAGTAAAATTATAGCATTGACAATACGGCACTGGATCGTCATTATTAATTATAAATAAAATTATAGCATATGCGAACAATTAGTAAGACAATAGCAAGCGTCCTTACTGCAAAGAATAGATCTTCACTCACAGGAAAACACAGAGAGGTGTGAGATCAATTTATGTTTTGTCGCATTTGATCTCTTTTGTAAACTTATCGTCTTATAATGTGTATAACTCAATTGAAAATAACTTACTTTTTTATTTATTTACAATCGATTATGACGGTCCAAAGAATTGAAAATAACTGCCAGTTTAAAAAAACGTGTTTAAATCGCTAGACAAATATGTAGCATTAAAACCGTCTACAAGTGCAGCCAAGCCTTATTTATTCAAGTGCCGATTAGTTATCACCTAATCTACCTACTCTATTACCATGAAGTTCTTCTAGTGAAATTGATAGCTTTCCTTCCACTGCACGGTGTGTGCTGGCGGCGGAACAGGCGAAACTACAAATGGCTATTCAATTTATCTGTCATAACCATCCACGTCGGTGTTACTGCGGTGTGCTCGCATTTACCACTAACCAGTTCCTTCTCTCGTGTCCGATCTCTTTCCGCACAGAAACTCTGGTGGCAACATATCTGGCCTAATCTGCAACAGGAAATGCGTGCTGATGAAGTGCTGGCCGCAGTGTTGCAGCCCGCCCTCACCCTGGTCCAAGAATCTTCAAACTCGGAATATGAAGCAATCATTTTACCTACCTTTAAGTAAGCAGCATCGTCTAGTACCTTCTTGCCATTGTGTACGCAAGCATTCCCTTTCTCCGATCCGATCCTTTCTTCCAACTGTATCCAGAAGTGTTGTGTCTCCCATCCGATCAAGCTGTTTTCCATCTTTCCCAACCCAACTCCAGTGGGTGTAATACTGTGTGTTAGAGTGTGTGTGTGTGTTTGTGTATGTTCTTTACATGCTAGATCTTAACAGATTTTACACATCTCTTCCGATACAATTCCGTCCGTATTCCGTCCCCGTACGGTGCGGTTGGTGGCTTGTATCAATTTTTGCTCTTCTCTCTTCCATCTGGCTCGCCTTTTCTATCTCGTTCTCGCCCACAGGACTGTTTTTGTAGCTCCAAAATCTATACAAGCAACCGTAGCGTTATTAGAGAACTTACACATTATTCTAGAGAAAACACCACGGGACGATATACGGACGGAAGTTTTACCCCTACTGTTTAACGCACTGGAAAGCACAACGATACAGGTGCAGGTGAGTGAGGCGTCGCCACACGCTGTGTTGGTTGGTTGGCTGGATTGGATGTCATGTGCTATTAACAGGTACGGTATTTGGGTAGTGTGTGTAAAATGGCACCCGGCTGCCAGACGCGTACATGCCTGCTATCATGGCAGCAATCCAATTACGCAATTCTCGACCTCTTTATCCCCTGTGTTAATCTGCTATGAAAATGAACTTACAAACGTATCTGGAGTATCTCGTAGACGGAGGAGAAGGCGGTGTTTCAGGGCAATTAAAATCTCAGTTTCTCAAATTCATTCTTCACCTGCACTTAAAAGGAGCTCCAAACGATTGTTTTGCGATTCGTGTGTTGTTTGTACTCGGTAATAATCCTAGAACTATCCACACCCTCGATTTTCTTTTGAAGTGTTTTGTTCATTAAAATAGTTTCATAAAAATAATAATGTGGGGATTAAGGCATTTGCAAATTATGCTTTCATGTTTGTAAAGCACGAGGAGCATGTGTGTTGGTAGTTTAAATTGCTTTCCAAAAAAGCGCATTCATCAGAACAAAATATGAATGAATTTCCAATCACTTCAATTACTCTTCCAGTCTAATCCAGAACCCACAAGCGTTTGCGCTACAACCCATTTGCATTTCATAATGCTCAGCGTCTCTTTACTTGGGCTGCGATATGCTGCTTCTGTAGTAATTCCTACGAATGCAATCAATGACCCGTTAGTGGTACAGGGACAGCAAACGGTACGACTAAGTTCAATCAAATCCATCACAACCCTATCGAGATCAAACCCTTCAAGCAACTTCCGCACTCCTTTGGCCACCGTCTTTCTGGTGAAGGATTAAGCTCCTCTTGATCCTACCCGCTTCAGTGAGAGGAAAACAGACGACCGACCATTTCCCGTCTCACCAATGTCAATTATCTTCGTGCGCGGTCGCTCCGTCGCTCCGAAACGCAGCTAAACTTCTTGAAAGCTTCGGTTCAACGCTTCGTCGCAACACCCGGAACACCGAATGCTCCCCCGTGTGGAGGGTTATCAGCAGAGATTCGAGTTGTGATAAATTAATTTCCCACAGCTTTCGTTCGCATTCGGTCGTGCCATTGCTGCTTACGTTTCGTCTGCTTTCGTCCATCGTTCGCAGAGTGCAGCCCTGGTGGCGGTAACGAACGTGTACGACTATCTGGACGACATCACGATCAAGAAGCTGGTACTGCCGAAGCTAAAGTCGGTGTTCGAGAAGAACCAGAGCGATCTGAAAATCATGGGCAACGTGCTGCAGTGCGTCGAACGTACGCTGGATAAGCTGGATAAGTCTCAGGTGAGTTGCCCCTGCCAGCGTCGGTGCCATTTGTTGCAACAAAAAAAAAAACCCCCTGTCTCATCTCGCTGCCTCACCATTTGCTGCCCCGTGACAGATAATCGATGAGGTGCTGCCACTGCTGCTCGAGGTACGACTCACCGATCCGGACATTGTGGTGCGCGTCGTCAGTAAGTATGCTCAACTCCATTTCCAAAACCCCCTTTAAACTTCAACTCCAGCTCCCAGGACACACGCCTTCGGTTGGCGCTTACTTGTGGGAGATGACAGTTTCGCAAATTATACTGTGCCAGCGGGTTTACCTGTTGCAAATCAACGTTAAAGGTGGTTTTGCTTTGCATTGCAGAACCCCTACATCGTTGGACAGTTCAATGAGCCTTTGCAGCATAAACACTGTACGGTGTATGTAGCTTTTGTGCAATTGCTCAACTGCTCGAAAGCATTTGGAAATCCAGCATCAAGCCAAACAGCAACACAGATGCTAACAGCAGATTCGTCTGGGGACTCTCTGGTCAAAGTCATTAACCTGGAGCGTAATGCTACGAAGAAAAAGTAATCGTGCATATCGTAATGCAAAACGTTCATCGTCTGCGGTAAAAGCCAGTTTGGCAAATAGGAAAATATACCTCTGAGTCCAAGGCACCTTTGCTCCAGCGACAGGGAGACTGTTTAAACTGTTAGCTTTGCCTGGAGTATAATGAATGGCTTCAGGATACTTGTCAGCAATTAACTCACCGTACCTTCATTATTAATGGTGCACAATTTATCATCCTCTTACTGCCATCATGTATGGGACGGCAAATAACATGTTAACGAGTAGAAAAAATATTCCCGAGGCGTGTTAGTTTTTGCTCATGTAACTTGTAACAGAACACATGTAGTTTTAAAGCCAGCAATGTTTGTTGACTTGTGCAGTAGGGAAAAAACACATTATAAGAACTACGTGTGATGTTTTTTAGTGTCAAGGCCATGATTAATACTAGCACTTCAAGTACAACTTCTCTTCTTTCTTGCTTTGACGACCTGCTAGCTCATGACGTCCATTTAATGACTTACGAGGCCTATTGGACAGTCAGTCCTCACAACGGGTGAACGGGTCTAGATGGAATTTGATCCTCGGTACTGTCGTATGACGTCCAATTTAATCTAAGTTTAGTTCAACGAAAAAGATCAAACCGAACTTCCGCATAGCAAAAGCTGACGCTTTTATGATAAACTATGCAATATTTCTTCCATAATCGCCTAATACTAGTAAAGACCATACAGCCTTACAAAACGAGCACCGTAATCATTTCAGACGAAGTGGTCTAAAATTTGAATATAAAAATATCTTCCCCACACCTACGAGCCAAACTTTTCCCGACTACGAAAGTATGCCCGCCACCGGTAGGAAACATAGGTCCTGTGCATAATGTCATGCAGAACGATCGTGGAGGCGTAGTAGAGGCTGTTTGTAGTAACAACGCCGCAGAAGAAGCAAAAAAAAACGAATCATCCATTCAGGTGTTGCATTGCGAGGGATGATGAAAAGTGTGGAGAAAAGTTTATTTTTACTACTTCCCTGGGTGGGTGTCTATTGCCATTCCCGAGAATAATAGCACACGAGCGTAATATTGTTGAAAGTTACGCTGTGTGAGATGCATCTTTAGATCATGTGCTATTATTATCAGTTACAATTTATTTTTGGAGAGGTTTCGTTCCGCCATTTGTGGATATCGTTGACTTAGTTTACCCGCAGCGGGAACGTATGTCCTGCTTGCGAGGACGGTCCGGATTGGATTCGATACATGGATCGGTAGCATCGTCAGTCTTCGAAAGGCAGGAACCATGCGAAGACCGACGATGCTACCGTCTCTGCTACCGTACCGCCCCATCATTATCAGTTTAATGAGTTTAATTGTGATCGACTCGGTGCACCATTGGTCTTTTGTTCTTTCGAATCGTTTGATATATGATTTGATATACTCTTTCGCAAACGATTGATGTCGATAATAATGCAGCTCTGGTGAATGTCGGCCACATGCGCATATTAACGTGGTGTTCAGTAGATTGTCATTTTCATTCTAGCCGAACCTAACCGATTCATCGTAATTCGGTGGATAGTAATTAGTGTTTCCGCACCGGCAGCAAAGTACACATTAGCCTTTGTCGAGCTTCAGCAAAACTATAATATGCCTTCAACCGTGTGACCGAATGCACAACGCAAGGGGACATGGTTCGATACATACCATAAAACCGAAAGTCCTTCCCGAAGCGGCTGACACGGTTTTGGGCCGCATAAAATTACTGCTCCCTGCACTCATCATTCCTGATAAAATTTGGAAACCGTACCTGCTGCCGGTGCTGCTAGTAAATGTAATTTAATGAGCTGGAAATCATGTAATAAACCAGTTGATACACTAATAAAGCAAATTGAACAGTAAGCGCACCACACCCAAGCTGGCGCGATATGTCGCGTGTAACTTATACGTGTGCATGCATAAAGCATAACGTCGGTTGGCGTAAAATTATTCATAGGATTTCCGACCGTTTCCAACAACCCCTTTTTTACCAACGGGGAATATGTGTACTGTTCCGCTTGACATCCTGCTGTCGTTAGTCAACGTGTGCTCTCCCTTTTTTTTTCTCGTTCCCTACCATCCCTCCCAGACATCTACCGGATCATGCTGTGTGACAAAAAGTATGGCCTCACCGTTAACATCATGGCGACGAAGGTAATGCCTACGCTGCTACCGCAAACAGTAAATCCGTCGTTAAATCTCGAACAGTTTATGATTCTGCTGGAGGTGCGTACACGACAGAGCGGTTGGCAAGAGCCGCTGGCAGACCCCCATTCGAACGCCGTAACTCATTTGTCTTTGCTTCGCCAGGTGCTTCAAGAAATGCTGGACCAAATAGATAGACAACAACGTAACAAATTGAAGCTGGACAATCTATCACTCCCGTCACCGGACCGGCACCGGCCACTGCGGCACCAGTTCTCGTCCGACAACATGAACGCGCAACAGTTTAACATACCGAACCTACGCATCGACCAGCGCAAAACGTCGAGCGCCGAGGATATGGCACGCAAGAACTCGACAGGTACCCGAAGAGGTATTGGAATGTCTAAACGTGTGCATGCTATAGTTGTGTGTGTGTCGTAACCCCATTTCTAACAGGATCGGGTGCTCTAGGTAGCTGGTGGTTCGGCGGTTCGCCGTCCTCGCCGGACAGTAACTTCCTGCGCGTGGTGAACGCATTCCCGAACCGCCGCCTGTCCGACAATACGCTCATGACGCCGAAAATACGAATTGCGCCATCTTGTGCTTCGTCTCCGGGTGAGTAGATATATGGAACGGTGTATAGCAAGTAATGGTAATCTTTCGTGTATTAGACCGGATGTCCTAAGAACGATATCTTCAATGAGTTTTTCATTCCAATGACGGACAAATGAGCCTCAAATCTAGTCCTTAGTCCCATGACAAGAGTAAGGCTAAGATAAGCAAATGATAATTATTTTATATACTAATATTGAAACTCGTTTTAAGCATTATCGAGTGATCTACAAACAATATTCCCAGGCACTAACTGAAAGCCTTCTACAGCAATGGAGATGAGTCAAGGCACGTTGAGGTGTCTATTGGATCAATGTTCGCACAAAATTTAAGAGTACGTCTACTTGGCTTCACGATCACGAAGTGCCTACTCTTTCTCGAATAATTAAAGGTTTTTTGAAATATAAAAGCATAAAATTCTAGCTACGAAATTCACGAAAACCCACAAGCATAAAGTCAAATTTGTGTCTCAGAAAAATTGTTCTTACACAAAAACGTTATCTCACATAACACTATGCTAGCTATGTAACTAGAATTGAGATATTTACTAACCATCGTGTACTACCAGCTTTTCAAAATATAAGTTACAAATTAATCTTGCTAATCCATAGCATGTAAATTACTCCCTTATGTATCATTCCCCGAATTCGGTTCCTACAGCGCTATCACGTACAGTACTGGACAAAATAATTCATACACTTTAACTATTATTTCTACAAGCTCAATATTTCCTTCAATGTAAAAGTTACAACAATACTATCTTTAGGAAAGTTGTTGCTCTATCATCAGACAATAATGTTGTAGAAGTGAAGTTATTAGAATTACGCATGACTAAATATATGCTAACTTTCACGAAAGGATGAGGATCGGCATGGACAAAATAAATCATTCACCAGATTTCTTATTAATAAGTTATGCTTATATCAAATGTCTCCTTTTATTTTTGAACCCTAAATATTTGCTATAATCACCCTTTGCCTTCAACATCGCTTCCAATCGACGAGGCATACTTTTTCAAAGAGAGATTATTCTTGCATCATCACGACGGGTGACGACCCGTCGTTTACATTTACATACAGCGACGACATTTTACACTTTTCATATGACGCAATATATTAATCCACTAGCTTTCAAGTAAAAGAACTGTCAAAGAAGCCACAGGGCTGTTAGTTTTACAGTGCTGCAAGAACGTTAGTTAATTATCACGGCGAGAAAAAAATGTTTTTTTAAGTGTATGATTTATTTTGTCCTTGCTTAAAAACCAACTGTTGGCTATGGCAACTTCTTGGAAACATATAAAACTATTTTTAATATTTTTCTCTGCAATACTTAAAACTTGAATGAAAATACTATAATTCTTCCGAATAAATCATGGTTTTTATCTGAAAAATAAAGAAAATACTGCTCAAAGAGCATTTTTACTTTGCGCGTATGATTTATTTTGTCCAGTACTGTACATCCTTCTATGAACCAGCATGAAGCCCACGAAGGGATATCATCATCGTCCCGCAATAATCCTTTGAATAATTGCACAAATTACAACACATTGTAGCCAATAAATTATCAATGCTCCTTGCGCCATGGTTTGCCATGCCTCAGCAGACCACTGCTACACCGTGTCACCCTAGTAAACCCACAGCGCTGCATTAGTTGATGTTTGAGTTAGCTGTCCGAGACACATGAAAACCTTAAGCCTCACACACCCGGCGCCCGGATATTTTTACCATCCGTGTCGGTTTGGTAGTGTCCGACCTGCACTCATTGCGGTGAACTTTAACCGGCACTCACTTAAAGGATAAAATAAGCTTACCAGCTAAGCTCTAGGCGGCAAGTTGTTGCGCCCGGCTCGGTTGATCAAAGTTTACGTTTCCCGTTTACAGGTGGAACCCCGGGCGGAGGGCTACCGATACGACGACATTCGAGCATTGGTCCGCAGGAACGACGTGGCTCCAACATCAATCTGTCACCACCGACTGTAAGTAGCAAGTGGCCGATCTGCACAGCTATCAACGCTCCTGTTGTAGCGTGCGTATGCCTGTATGTGTTCTGTATATCGTAGTAGTACTTGACGCGTAGTGGAGAACGGGAAGGTCAGAAACACCTTCTCCCGCGATTATTCACCAGCAAAGTAGCGTCAAATAGCCCGTGTAGCGAAAGGTGCAAAACTAGTTTTACTGCCAGCTGTAATGCCTAGTGCCTTCTTTCTATCTTCTAGTGCTCTGCCATAGTCTGGCTTTCGCTCTCGCTCTTTATATCTCACATGATCAACACAAACACTTCAACTTTCCGTTGCCGTACTTTAATATCTCGCTATCGCTCTACACTTTTTCCAATGTTTCGTTACTTTTTGTCCATTACATTGGATATCACGTCTCATCATAAAGAGTGAATTATTTTTTTGCAAACTCCCCTGCTATCGCTAAAGTGATAACAAGGAGCGGAGAGCTTTATCGGCGTATCCTGTCGACAACTTCATACGTAAAATATTATGCAACTAAATACAAACAAAGGAGCTTTCTACATGTGACCTCCACTTTCAAGCCCATGATATCACTACAAAACTGAAAGCTTCAGATATCAACGATTGTTCCAACAGATGTCACACAACAATCGCGCACTTCACACGACACACGCTTTCTTGACCGAGGACACACTCTGCAAGCACACATTATTTACTCCACAATAATGAAGCTTCCGATGCGGTCGTGTGCTAGTGTTTGCGACGTACACACGGCATGCAATTTACTAATTTAATTAATATTACATCTCAAGTACATACTCAAACGGTTCCTTCTCGAACTCGTGCACTTCTACGGTGTATCCATTGTAAGGTCTTTCACATGAGCGAACCCCGAAGTGAAAAGCGTCCATCGCAATATAATTGGCTAATGAGTTTCCAAACAATCCTTCCCCTCTATACAGACGTGTAATCAATCACGCTATCACAAGAGGGGGGACCATTCATTACGGTTGCGCACGGTACACACTTCATTAGGCATTATGACGTTGCATCTTGCAGAAACGACGCCCCCGACGGCCATTAAATGGTGGTGGCTGTGGTTCGATCCGAGAACGTTCTGCACCATTCACCGCGCGTAACAGCATTAACTAACATAATGTTTTCAATTTCTGTTCTTTCTTTCTTTCTTCTCCACTCCACAATAACTTGTGCTTCGGGTTTTGCAATTGGCTTCATCTGCCGGTGGGCCTTACTCTTTCTCTCTCTTTCTCTGTTTCTCATTTCTGCTTTAATTTCAACGTATCTTCCGGTCCCGTGGAATGGGGGCCGTTTGATCATCCGATATTCAACCACTGTAGCAGGCTTTCAGCGCTCGAGGAGGCTCCGGTTCGAGCCTTTCTGTGCCTTCCTCATCCGCTTACGTAGTAAGTTCAAGGGCGCATGTATGCCGGTGATGTGAACGGCATCCGTTTTGATGCCCTTCAGCACGCGCCATAACGTGTGTGTGTGTGTGTGTTTTAGGCACATTTGTTCACACCTCTGGTACACTGGTGCTTGTTTTGTCCGTCTCTGCACGGCATGCACGTTTTGTGTCTGTCTCGCAAAATTATGCCTCACAAAAGCAAGATAAGAAGGCAAATTGGTGTTTTGTGTGCGTGTGTGTACTGTATCACACCTTCGCATTCGCATGTTGCGATCATGATCAGTGCGATCAGTCAATGTGTGTTGTTTTCTACTCTGCACTTGAATGTGTGTTACCTGTTTTGTCTCGTTCAGCTGGTCCATAACCATGCTGTTGAATGTGTTTGTTTTAAGCGTTGCAAAAATCCTTGTACGGATGTCTCTCTTTCTCTCTCGCTCTCTCTCTCTTCCTTTACTAACAAACATGTGTCGTTACTAACGTCTCGTCCTCGTTGACCGATGCATTATTGCTGATGTTGTGATGTCTCAAAATGTCCTCCTGTGCTGTGTCCCAGCGTCCATTGTGTCTTGTCCTTGCTTGCTGCTTGTGTCAACCATTTTGTTTTCTCTTCTCTTTATTTGGTACATGTTTTTTTTTTGTTGTGTACGTCCGCATCGATGTGTGTGTGCCAGATTGCCAAGTGCAATCTCCTCTGTTGCAATGTTGATGTTGATCATGTTCAAGACGCTTTTCGCAAGTGCATTACTTACTACCGCAAACGTGTGAAAAACAGCTTTCTCTGGTCACTATTTTTTGTATTTTTCCAAAAAATCCCCTGTCCTGTGCCATCAAAAACAGCTTGATCTTTTTTGTGTATGTTTTTTTTCTTTCTTCTTCTCACCTATTCTCTTAATACCGATGCGTGTTCCGATAGTACCGAAGTTTTACGTGTCAGCAATTATCCTACGATCTATAGCTTTTAACGTTCGCCCACTGCTCAACAGTGCGGTTCCAAGGCGATTGATTGATTAGATGGGATGAAGAAGCCTTTACCATTCTGTGCACAAAAACTGCCATTTTCCCGTCACACTTCGACATGTTGGGCTTCACAGGAAAAAAAAACCTGCTTCCAAAAGCAGGAAGCGAAAAATCAACAAAAGAGCGGTACTATTTTTTTGCCTGCTCTACAGTGCATCATCGTCACTTCTACCGCATTGCATGCAGATAAAGCATTCTGTGTACTGTACCTGTAAAAAAAGAAAAATCTCCATCTCCTGTCACTTTTCCCAACTCTCATTTTCCCTTTTGTTTTCGACCACCCTGGGAAGCTAGTTGAGTTGCTTTATTCCGGTTCACATTTCTCCCAGTGGCGCATAAAGCTACTCACACCTAACCTGTTGAACTGATGGCACCTGTTGACATATGGCCGGGAAAATGTTAGCTTTTCCAGTGGGTTTTTTGTTTGGTTTCGCCTCCCTTTGTTTCACTTCCTGTGGTTGTCCCTAGCTTTGGCCTGGTACAGTCTCTGCTTCACTTTTGTCCCGTCGATAACGATCTATGCTGTTGTCCTGGTAGAATTTTTTATCTCTCGTTTTTGGTCCACCTAAAACACAGACACCAGTGCTTCACAAAGGATTGCGTGAGAGCAGGTGGAAAGCGACACTAAAAAAACGGGATGTGTTGTGAAAAGTGGAACAAAAAGTTCAATGCAACAGTTGCAACAGGTTTATTCCACCGTGTGAAGCTGTGTTGCAGTTATTTTAGACATTGCTGCATACATTGTTGCTGCAATGGTATCGCAGTAGCAACAATAAAATTTAAATTCCAACCCAACTCAATGCTAGTTAATTGCATTAAGCAGAAAGTGTTGAACGAATAAGTTTATTATGTTTACAACCAGAGCAACAGCAGACAAAAAAAGACCCCTCCAACAAATCAATACATTGGTGATTGTCCCAAACTACAACACATTTGCTTTGAACATAGCTTATAATTGGCCCACACGCTTCATCGAATTGATTAGTTTTGCGATCGTTTGCCTCCCCTCTTTATTTCTTGTTTATTTATTTATTCCCATTTACAAAACTGATCCATTCACCGGAAGTGAAGCTGCTTTTTCATTTGCTTTTCATTTTACCCTTTTCAACATTGAAGTGAGGTCAGCCACTTCTACCATTGTACCGGTGTTTGTTGTTTGCTCTTCTTCGTACGTGCTCACTTTTCCAGTCCGGGGCGTTCTGTGTGGGTGGGGTTTTTTTGTTTTACTTTTTACAATTCAATTTATTTATTGAACTCAAGCCAACTGAGCAATCCAACCAAGTTTGCCATAATTATGTGTATATTTGGTATGTCCTGAAAGTTTCTGCCCATGGATGAAAAAGAAATTTCAATCTGTTTTCCTTCGTATCGATTTAATTATACCTTTTTTTTTTTTTTGTACATCCAGGCAACTCTCATTCATGCTCCCACGAATGTTTTCATTTATTTGTTTGCTTTGTTTTATGTACATTAACACTTACTGTATTCAAATCTTTCAACTACGCTTGTTTATGAGAGGCTTACGCAAACTTTTAAATATTTTCTACACTTCTTTGAGGTGTTGTAAATTGTTTTTGCTCTTATTTTAAATCATTCTTACAGCTTTCTCTATTGCTTCGAGTTACTAATGTCCTGTGACGTCTGCTTGCTACTTTTCCTGTCCGTTTGTGTTTGAGTTGCTTGATTGTGGTTTACAATTAGTTTAAATTTTGCTATTAAGTTGTGGTTCAATCTGTTATTTACGTGAGTTAAAATGACTGCGTTTGTTTTAGAAGATTCAATTTAACTTGTAAAAAAGTTGTACAATTTTTGTTGTTGTTCGATTAAACTTTTTGTAAGAGTAAAAGTTGTCAGTTCCTTTGCGTTTATTGGTTTCTGTTTCATGGTTCTATTCAATTGAAATTTTCAACCTAACAAATATGGCAACTTTTGCTATTTATTCTCAATAATATGTATCAATGACGGGTGTTGTGATTTTACTTTTTTCTTTATAATTAATTAATTTACAAAGTAAAGGATCTATTCAAGTAAGCCTTGTTTATAATTATTCTTCCATTAATTCTCTATCAATTTATAAACCTTCAATCGAAACAGTTTCATATTAAAAATACATTTTTTGCATTCCGATACTATGAACCGAACTAAGAACTACCGTCAGACTTTGCTTATTTCAATGTGCATTTCTATTTCCAAATACAATCAACAAAATTAGAAAACTGATCGTTTGCAGCGAAAGCACATTCACACCGTTACCACTATCTGTCACAGCCATCCAACCGTCCCAGGCTCTGTTCCAATCGCAGCAAAATCACACACAATAAACAATCAATCAGAACACTAACAAATGCGTTATGGACCACTCAAGCATACACACAACTGACACTATCATCAGTCATGCTGTCACGCACTGTGCGCATACGGCTAGTGTGCTACGAGGGCTAGTAAAACTTTTGCGAAACCAATATCGTCGTATCGATCAAATCCTGAAAAAATCCGTATCGGTAAAGATGAGCAGAAACAAATATACGCTTTTCTTCCCCTTTTTTTTGACTCTTTAGCTTGCACGGAGCATGATCGTGAGTACTATCTATCTGTAATTCTTTGTTTTCTCTTGTTCAATCGTGTGTCGTAGCGTAGCGGTATTCCCACCACAGCCGTTCTGTGCACTAAGCGTTAATGTACTTCCGTGAACTATCGGTCGGGGTCCGTGGATCGAACGACTACCATTTCGTATCCATTTTGTAGAACTTGGTTTAGGTTTCCCGGCCACATCCTTACCATCCGATGTAATCGTCCGATTGGTTTGCTTGGTTCTCGGAAGGCATATGCACCGAACCGCCCGTGTGTGTGTGCCCATATCACGAGTGGCCCGAGAGAGGGCCACAAAAAGGAAAACGCGATTTCTACAGGCAATGAAAAATATGCTCCTTTGTTTGTGTTTGCGGAACATGCGGCCGAGTGCCATCTTGTTTGCCTCCTCTCTCATCTATGTTTATAGCAGCATCAGCATCTTTCGACAGCCAATTCGCTTACCTTTTGCATTGTCTAGTGACGCCATTCACCTGCAAAAGTTTTCTTGGTCAAATCCCCTTTACCTTTTACTGCCGTGTGCTATGTTTGCTTTATTTTTATCCTTTCCGGCGGAAATCACTATTCTTCAAAAACTATTATCCTTGCATATGCGAGTAAGGTTCCACCATCACCGACCCGACTCGCCTGCACGACTCTTGTGCTGTCTACTGTATGGATAGCTTTCAACGGGAAGGATCGAGCTGGCTGCAACCTTGTGGGAGCAATTTTCGCAAGATTTCTATTCGTGACGTAGCTCTGAAAGTTGGCGAATTCACCTGAATTCATCCCCATATTTTACGTCCCCCCAAGACGGTTCAGTGCCAGTGCATGGCAAGGCATTTGCATTTGCTTTTCGTACCAGTGTTTGGCAGATTTCCTTACGCAAACAAACAACCCTCGCGTTGCCATATCTTTTGCCACATCACGCCTTCCTGCAACGGATCGGTTTGCCCTTTTCCTTAATCCCTTACGAACAATCCCATGTACCGCTACTTGCTCCCCATTCCCAAGGACGATATAAAAAATAACAGAAAGCATGGGAACGCATTTGCATCCAGTAAGTGTGCAGTACGTGATGAGCAGCTTTAATGTTCTGCCTGTCTGTCCGACCGTGGATGATGATGGTGCTCCCGTTGTCAGGAACCAACTTTTCTTACTCATATTCCAGAGTTTTGTTTGTTTTAGCGTTTGTGGCTTGCCGTTTGTGGTTTTTGTTCTGTTTTTTTTTCATCTTACTTTTAACTGCCTTGACTTTTATTGGCTGTAAAGTGAAACTTAACTATCGCTCGCGTGCTGCTATCGTTTATCTCTGTGCTTACTTCCTTGCTCGACTAGGTACAACTATCGACGGATTTCTATTCTGTTTCACTTTAACAATGTAATAAATGTACATTAAATATAGTTTTTTTTCTATTCATTCCATTATTCAAAGGTACGTTGCTAGCTTTTTGATGATGATTTCTTTAGTTTCTCATTTTTAGCATAATTTTTTCTATCACACTAACACATCAACCCTTATTAAATTGGCACATCATTGGCACTGTTTGTTGAACTTTAAAGAGTTTAAATTATTTTCTAAATTATATCGTCCGAGTCAGGGTGCATGAGCAGCATTGATAAAAGCTGTCGCTAGAGGGTCCGCCGATAATCTGAGCATAATAAATTGTAAAACAGCTAAAGTGTTGAGTAAATTGTATAAAATTGTCGGATCTCCGTTTACATTACTTTAGAACTCTTTTTTTTTGGATAGAAAAAAAAACTAGAAGAGATTGATACAAACTATGTTAAGACAGTTTTAAAGAATCATCAAAAAACCAAATTTTCTCTACGTATCGCTTTTTCTAGATCGTTCAAAAATTCAAGCAGTTGAAATATCCTTTCAAATGCTCTCTATATTGTGTGTTTTAAGGATATTTTTTTTAGTTGTTCCTTAACGCTTTGGATCTAAAATTCTGTGTTAATGTGGACGGCATTACCTTGCGAGGTGGATAAAAACTATGAAATTCGTGTGAACAAAATGATTATTAATATAAATATGGCGCATAGAGAAAATTAAACCAATGAGCTTGATGATGAGTTTTACACAGGTACGGTGATTGACATTACATTTTGCACAAGGCTCTAGTTTGTATTAAAAACAGAAATTGTGACACATTTTAAAACCAAACCGTCCAATAAAATCTTAACACCCTCGCGATATCGTGACACAAAGTACTCTCTACAGTACCCAAGCTGTAGCATCCGTCCACGTACCGATAACTGACTGGTGCGAAGGAAACCCAAGGTTTCCGCCCTAACTAGAAACAGTAAACTCATCACAACCCACGTCGTCCAATCGTCGCAATAAAACACGCCTGCCGATGACAGTTTTTACCAACACCACCCACAGGACAGACAGAAAAACACCGCACTGCAAATGGAAGGTGTGCACAATTGGCCAACCCTGGCCATCGACCGGCTGCTTGCTCATACACCTTGACCGAGACCGATTCAAATGACCCGTGACAGCGGCGTGGAAGAAACAATCGACCGAGCCGAAATTGACAACCACTAATTGCATTTTCTCTTCTCTTTTTTTATTTTCTCATTCCATCCTATCTCTCTCTCTCTCTCTTTCGTGCTTTTCGTATTTCTTCTTTTTTCTTCACCCCTCGTCTCACTTGGATCCTGGATGATGGCGCACAACCAAAAACTCAACGATGATGGCGTGGTTCAACGGTACTGCAGGGAGGCTCGATGCCGAACACTTCGAGCAGTGTTCCGTTCCTACTGTCGTCGAGCATGCAATCGATTCGGAGCCGTCGTACCTCGACCGTGCTCTCGTCCGGACCGCTCGGTTCCGGTTCCGGTCTGCTCCAACAGCTCGGTTCCGGCATGGTAAGACAACTGACTGGTTATGGTGGCTCCGGTGCCGCAAGTCCGGTTCAACAGTCTCTTTTCAATGGAAATTCTAGTAGTCAGACTCGAAATAATTATGTACGAAAGTGTCCGTCACTAAATATTACGTTTAGTCGTTAAAACACACGATCACACACCGCATACGCCTCCCCTACTCACGCCCACCGCACACCAAACCCACGCATACACTTGTTGCACATGTGCTCGTACGATCACACCAGATCTCACAATCACACATACACACACACACACACAGTTTCACCGTAACACACTAGCAAATTTCACGATCACGATCACGTGTTCATCCACCATCTTTGTCACGTCTTCATCGCTATGTGTTCATCCACTTTTACATTATTTTGTTTCTTTTAGTGCTTGTTCAAGAGATGTTTATTACTTTCTTTTTATCAATTTAAATATTTTATAGCTTAAACAGTTTTATTTTCATTAATTATTTTCAATAGTATAATGATTAATTATTTTACTTTTAATTTCATCTTTTTTTTATTTTTAACTTTTATTTCCACTTACAGTAAAGTTTAACATTCTGTAAACTAAAAAGTGATTGATTGATTTATTAAACTTTTAAGTTTTGTCATAGGTCATTTCATTCTATTGGCGTGTTTTCACTTCAAATTTTGCTCATTTAATTGTTGCTCTTGTTCCGTAAAAGCTGAAATCTCTTTGTTTTTTGTTTAACATATTGTTAATGTAAAAATTTTATGAACTTTCTTTAAAATTGTCTTTACACTCTATATGTTGATAAATTTTTAAAATTGATTGAAAATTTTCAATATTGGCAAAACTTTTTTCATACTTTTTTTATCTTCACTTGAACTAAACGGTTGCACATGACTTTTTTTTTGCACGTATGATTGGAAATAAAAGTCTTTTTTGCATTACTATTTTTTATCTAAATCACATATTTTGAAAACTTCGGAACAGTCATCAACATTAGCTCAAAACTAAAATGATTCAAAAAAAGAACAATAACATGACAATGGAATGTAAAAAACATCCTTTCCGTAAATTCAAACAAACAAAGGCAATAATGAAGAGAGGAAAAATCGATTTAACAACTAGAAAGAAGGAACGTAAACTAACACAATGGCATTAGCAAACAAGCAAGGGTGATAAAATGTAAGACTAATAATGATAAATTCAACAAGCCAATGTGCGTTCCCGGATAACAATGATGTTGCACCAGTCCGTGCTAAAACCTACAACATCGTCATTAAAATCCCGGGCAGATTTTAATGATTTAGCAACGAATGATTTACTGTACTGAAGCAAATTCAATATTCCCTCATCTAAAATTGGATGAGTGAAATTTATATAAAATTTATTCGACACTCAACGACCACCAATTCACACACAAAATTTACATTCCTTTTAAAAGTCACGTAAGTATACATAAGTATATGAGTGTGTGTGTGTGTGTGTACAACGTATCATAAGACAACGGCAACCACTCATCGTGGTAAGCTTCTTTGACAAATCGAGCAGTCAAACGATGGTGCTGGTGAGGTCACCCAAAACAATGGTTAACGATAAGACTGTTGGGTGTTGAATGTATGGTTTTTTTTCCTTGTTTTCTGTGAATTGTCCATGTATTGTTTATGTTTGTGCGATGTGTGGAAGTGTGCGAGTGTACGAGTTTGTGTGTTTGTGTAATATTATGCATAGAATAAGCTGTTCGTAGCGTTTGCAGCAGCAAAAAGCTCTAATAATTGGCTAGTGATAAGGTGACCATTACACTATTTTCAAAATGGGTCTGTAATGGGCAGTACATTATCATGTAATATTTCTTAGCTATGTACTATTATGTTTCAGGATAGACCTTAGACTGTAGGTACTACAAAACGATCTGTCTACGGTAATTTATAGCTCAAAATATTAAACATTTCATAAGAGCTTTTAAGCATAATGTGCTGTCATTTTTGTTCCCGTCATACAATTTAAGACCCTTTGACACTGAATATTTTCAAGTTATGAGCAGCAACCAACAAAAACTACAGTAATATAATTAACAACAACATAGTTTTCACAAATCAAACTCAATTATGAACACTAGGAACATTTAAGTAGGTCAAAAGGGAATTATCAACAACTAAAACAAAATTGTGTAAACATGTGAACAGCTAGCGGTTTCGTGTTGTGTATCCCTGTCGATTTCCACCGTCTTCAACTCTTCTCTGTTCTATAAGAACTATTTCCTCTTTTCCTTCCTCTATTCGACGAAGCCATTCTTACTAATAGTTTGTGTACAAAATGTTAAATGTTCAATAACTAACTTCATTTTCCTCTTCCTATAACTGTGAGCAAAAAGGGTTTGCACGTGGCTACATGCGCCGTCTCTGTATAGATCTGTCTATATGCCTCTGCCTGTATTTCTTAATAGATAACTTGGTTGTGATCTTGCAAATGCCTTGTCCCTATCTAGACGGAAAAGCTACATTCTTCATTGGTCTGCTAAACTGTCAGCAAAAGGTGACATAAATATATCGCTGTGAATGTTCATCGGTTTTAGTGCAGTGTGCCTTGTTTGTCTAGCGTACGAAAAAGCTATCGAACGTTGATGTTTTCAAAGCTGTCACAACTATCTCTTTCTCTTTCTTCTACTGCGTATTCTGTGAATCTGTGTACACAATCAAGCTTGTGATTTCGAGCTACTAACGACAATAATAATGTTCAAGTACTATCCTGCTGTAGGAAATTTCCAACAACGATGTACAAGCTTAGCTAAATGTGTTGATGTATCGATGTTACACATTTTTCTTAAGCATTTCTCTATCCTCTTTTTGCTTTTACGTTAATGTAGGCTAAAACAAATATAAATCTATCATCTATCATTGTGCAGAAACCAAAGCCAAGGCACTACGGTGAGCCTAAACAATACAAAGGCTTTACGTTTGCTTACGGCCTATCGATGTTGTGTAAAAATTAAGCCTCCGGATCGGTCCATTTAAACCACAATAAACTGTCGTATCTTATCCACACACCGAACAGCTCATACCTTAACGTTAGTGTGTTTCAAACGCTCAAGATTTTGAATATCTGTACAAAGTCATTCCTTTAAAACATTTTCTAATCATTCTCTGCCCGGGAATCAATAATGATCTTGTTGTAGTGTATTTTATAAGCAAACCTTCTGTTTCAGATTATCTCTAACTTTGCCTGAGCTGCATTTTATCTTTTCGATTGCCATAAAATGTCCAATTAAATACAGCCTTTAAGCAACGAGTTTTATCTTCGTCACTTATATCGGTCGGCTTCACGCTTTTGCTTTATTGTACAACAATATGGTATTCTAATTTATTTACTTTTTTTGGCTGTTTGTGCTTCTGCTTTCATTACACACTTAGCAAATCGTGAATTTTTTCACTCTTGATTATGAATTCTGTTCCATTTATTATATTTCATTGCATAGAACTTTTCAAGTTTATTATATGATAAAGAAAATTTGAAAAAAAAAAAATTCCATTTCCTGGTACAAAATCTTTTGCAACACACAGGAAAAAAACGTTTCACTATGGTAAACATTCCAAACTTCACGTCGAAAGAACACAAACAAGGAAGCAAAAAATAATTTGCTGCACTGAAAATTCATTTTCACTCGCATTGTTTTTGTATGACTAAACAGGGACATAGTTTTATTTCCTTTCTTTGCCAGTAACGACTATTAGCTGTACCATTATGGTATTGCAAGAAGTACAGCATCATCATCATGCTACTGAAAACTGCAACTGAAACCTTTGTTCTCAGTTGTGTTAAGTTGTTCGATGTAGCTGACCGTAACCACATTAACCAGCGTAGTAGAAACATTTGTTTCCGGATGATTTTCATGATTGCTATTAGTCGCTACAGCAACCCACCACGTTCTAGTAAGAGGAAGAACATCATTTGTGGGGTTTTCGTTTATCGGTCTCTACATTGCATTATAATAAATTTATTAGTTTACGTGGTACGGTCTGCCCATCGAGTAAATTGCTGGTAGGGTAATAAATTTATAATCATATGATATGCCTCATTCGGTTTTATGGATACCGTTTTGAAAAACGGACGAGCGTCCTAAATTCGAAAGAGCTGGAATACTATCAGCATCAAAGGTTAACTGAGTTGTTTAGTAAGGCACTAAATTGTATCATTTTAAAAGCCATTTTAAACTTTTTCGTACTATTACTTTTGTTTTATAGCTGAAAATTCCATACAAACATTTGTATCGACCACCAGGCGTCTCCATTAATGAAATACCATGCGTCTCCATAACTTCAGACAAATATCAGCCTAACTTATCAGATTTTTAAACAAATTGTACAAAATACCGGATACCGCTTATCACCAAACTGATTCACGGTAACGCTGATGAATGTTTCATATTTTTTTCATAACATCCTACCATAAATAATAGTAATTAAAGCGTTCAGTTTTACGTCCATCATTGTAGCAAGTTTTTTTTTCTTTCGTATGTTTCAGTTACACTGGTAAATATTTAATTAATTACAAAAAGAGACATTAAAAGAGAACCCCACTCACCACGAATTTTTCACAACTTCCTGCAACCCACATAAACGTACACACACATATTGCACACCAACTCAGTGTGGGTGTTGTTGTAACAAGCAGTTCGGCATGGATTTGCACGTCACTTTGCATGCAACACCTGCGCCCACTCAAACACAGACACACGCGTGCATCGAATAAGCACATCCCGAGCGTACCCCACCACCTTGCACAGCTGTATACAATACCAAATCGAATCAGTGGCCCCCTGCAAACCATATTCTCGCTTTTAGCACAGGTCTAACGGCATCGATAGCGGCTTCCGGTGTCTCATTCCGTTCCCAACACACGCACAGCGGAAGCAGCATAACCGGCAACAAGCATGGCATTAGTATTTCATTACGCGGCTGCGGTTCTAATCCAGGTTGATGTATTACGGCGCAAAATGTACGTAGCGCACACGCACGCTAGCGGTATGCTGCATATGAATCCTGCGTGAGTTTGGCTTCATTGCTCTTGCTCGTGGTGGGAAGTCCCACCGTAAGGATTGAGCTCTCGCAGAGCGGCCATATTTCTTGATGGTTGTCATTTGTTCTCATTTCCGTCACCTCGTCAGCAAACAATCCCAGCGGCCAGTTGTTTTCTACGGATTTGAAGGTTTTGCACCAGTTTCATAAGCTCATATCGGGAGCATCGGGCCAAATTTATCCGTGTAATTCCCACCCAATTGATTGCTGTACAGTGTCATTGGCATATTTAATCTAAATATACCCCATGAGTGGACAAACAAATTTTTAGAACTAGTCATTCATTGCTTAACCCTGCTGTGCTAGAATAATGCACTAAGACAAGAGTTAAAGCTATTTGCAGTGAACTTGGACTGCTCCCTTTAAGTGAATGCATTTCTATATTTCACCTACCAAAAAAATCACCTACCAAAACGGGACAGAATTTCCAGCTGAATATTCGTCATAGGCTAGTGTGCACCAAGCACAAAAGAAAACAATATCTAAAGCAGCTTTTCTGTTATACTCTCCAAAACTGTGAAGCTGTCTGAAAATATCGATAAAACGAAGTGGAACAATGAACATACCATGCATGGTACAAGCAACGGGAGCTCAGCAACCATTTTATGTTTGTCTGTAATCAGATTAAACGTTCCACCGTAGCAGTTGGACGGGAATTTCATTTTCTTGCGCATGAACATTTTGTTCGTATAATTAATTATAAATAAAACATTTTGTTCGCATTATCAACGGTAGCTGAAAAGTCCCCGGCGGTATATTACTCAACCGCCTCCTGTGCTGAGATGACCCGTTCCAACCATTCTCCATCTAATCTGTACGGGCACCGGGAGAATGGAATTTTACGCAAAGTGAAAGCACAATTGGATCTAAGCCGCATGATGGCATTGAAAATATGTTCTCTCATATTTTTCTTGCTCTGTTAACCGGCTCTCCCTCGAGACTGTGCCGTGCGAGGGACAAGATGCATGGAATGATATCAAAGGTGAAACAGACTAGAATCACTGTTTCAATCGTTAAAAGCAACCGATCCGCATTGTTCCTGAAGACTGGTTCTGAAAAAGTATGGAAGAAATAAGCGATAAAGAAGCTTAAGAAGAAGAAAAGACGGGTGAAGAAAAAAAACATACAAATGGCTGATGCGAATAAAAACAATCTTCTATGCAATGAACAAACGCAGTTGAGGTTCCCAAAAGAAATCTGTCAAGTAATCAAACTTTCCCAAACTGAGCTCGTACTTTTTTGGTTGTTGTGTGGAACATTTTTTTTCCATTCCCTGTATTCATTTTTTCCGAGTGGTTCAAAGCGTACACAATAATACCTATCTATTATTGTCCTTTTTTGTTGATGAGGGAGAAAACGATAACTCCCATGATGAAGCATATGCCCATTGGAACAATAGCAAATTATTTTTGTCCACAGAAAATGGAACCTTTTTCTTGATACATCGACGACCAAGAGCTATTTTAAGAGAGTCTCTCGCTATGAGCTCTGTGCGTTATAGGCTTTTTGTTCATTTTTTTTTTGTTCTTTAATACCCGTTCTGTGCCCGTTAATAAGCTCTATGTTCAGTCGTAATTAATTTCAATTATTTCTGCTGCACATTTTAGTGTAATGCTATCAAACAATGTTTAATGTTAAATAATAGTGATCACAAATGTACAAACCAACATACGCTAAAAAAAAAACTTTAATGGATGATTGTCTTGAAATGGATATAACCAACATTAGAAGTTAATTTAGTGCTAAGCCGTGAGAATGTATAAACGCCATTATTTCAATGAAATACCATGCGTCTCCATTGATCCATTGATAGAAACACTAGGCGGCTCCATCGAATTTATATACCATGCAAAAAAAAAAACGAATTTCGCTTGTGAGCACACCGATCAGCAGAGAAGCTGATGTTTCAGACGTATATTTTTTATTTTAAAAATGCCCCTTGTTCCAATTATCTCCCCGGAAAGCTTTTTAGGATAGCCGTTCCCTACGAGCTTGGTACATTTTGAGACTATTTTGTATTGTTGTATTTTGTTTTTTTAAAGCATACTTTTTTTAGTGCTGTAAATATACGCTCGGCTTCATAAGAATTTATATCAATCACTTATACACCATAGCTCAACGCTATGAAACTTTAATTTAATCTTACAATTAGTGAAATCATAAATACAAACCAACTTACGCCAGCACCAGCATTCTCAATCTTCATTTAATTTAGAGCTTGAGGCGCACTGTTTTCACCACACCGCACCGCGATACCCAGCAACGTGGCTGCACCACAGCCCCTACACCAAACGGACAAAAGCGAACACAGCGATTTCTCAGTACGACCGTAAATTTGCTTTTAAACCAATTGCTTGAAGCACAATCACTTACACAAAATCTTAACTGAAATAAAAAAACCCGTTGCACGCACAACCGAATTACACTGCATTGAATTTGATGCTGCACCATAAAGCTAACCGCAAACTAACACCAACACACTGCATCTTACAACAATATTACCAGTATCCGCAAAGCGTTATTAGCCTTCGCTCTACTCGAATGCTCGCGACACTGTGTGTGCCGACACGGTTATCACTGCATCGCATTTGGCTTTTACCAGAAGATAATCACAGCTCACAACCAGAACCACAGTTCAATCACGTAGTATCAACACAACAACAAACCTGCAGCTACTAACAATTCACCAAAAACTGTCAACTGCCAAACATCATCACCACTCAAAACAACATCCCAAAACAGTTCAAATCGACACAAAGCACCGCAAGAACAAAAATAATGCAAAACTTTTGGCACAGACTGTGTAGCTCTAAAAACTAAACGATTAAAAGTAAGACGAAAACAGCGTGCAAAACAAACAAAAAACTGATCGATTGGATACCGAACATTCTCCTACAAAAGATTTCTCTTTTTCTCTTTCTCTCTTTCTCTTTCTCTTTCTTTTATATCTGCTCTCCACTGACACATATTGTACAATCGTGTTAATGCGTCCATGCGTGTCCTCTGTGCGTGTCCTCTGTGTGTGTGTATGCTAATATATTTAACAAAACAAACAATAAACTCAAATATACTCAACAACTACCTTCACTAAACTCGCAAAACTAACCTCAACTCACACAACGTCTACGCATAGTCAACTGTCGTCAAGCAGTCGTCCAAAATTTCCAACCTAAAGCCACTGGAACTGTTATCGTATGCACCAGCAGCGCGCAATACCAGCGCTACCAGTAGCTTCCAGCGCAGCTTTCAGAAGAGCCAGAAAAAGGCGATTAAAAATCTGCGCAAAAGCTTTAAGCTCTGAAAAGCTTCAAGCTACACCTGGGACGATGCCGTACGGAAGGCACTAGGCAAACAGTAGGACCGACGAGAGCTGCGTCGAACGCGAAAAAGAGAAAGAGCACACTGTTTCAGTGATTCGAAGGAGATCACTTTAAAAAAACGGAGCGAACTCTGTTCTACGATCGACATCGCCATCTTACATCTGTCCACATGCTTCCTTCACTGTCCGCTTTACACATATACATATTCGTACCGAGTTTTCATCATATGTGCGTGTATGTGTGTATTTGTGCGTACCGAGGTCATTTGCATGAACGGTGGCACTGAGCTATCTAATTCGATGTTTCTTCTATCGCTCTATGTATCGCTATGAAGTTTGAATGGAATGCAATGGTTCGCATCGACTATCCTCAAGACTACCGCATCAGTAAGATGGTTGAAAATGGCTTCGTTCTATAAACGACTAGAATCAGATCTGTACTAAGCCTGCACTGTCACTGTCGCTTTTTCTCTATCTATCCGGTACTCTACCAACCATCTTCAGGACACTTCAAAGAAGAGATGTAAAAATCTATGATAGCATTAAAAAACCTAAATTCCGAAGTAAAACGGAAAAAACAATCTACCAACTGTCAATGATATGATTGCAATCATAACTAGGACACCAATGTACACAAGCCACAGCATGCAACAAGTACGACACCACTGTAACAACAACACCAGACACCGTAAAAGGGAAGCTGGTACACAGAACAGCAAAAACAGCAACCAAAAAATCTGCAAAATGAACCATTTATACTTGTGCCGCCCCCAAAACGTGTAGAGAGTAGACAATGGGCATAGGAGACATTTTTGTAACGCCACCGGTTTCCAACAACAATCATCCGATGTTAATTGTTAAGTGTAAGGAATTAACGTGTCGTTAGAATAGAGGTAAACAACACAAAAAACCCTACCCAGTGGCCATGGGCCGAAAACACCAACGGTTGATGTTGTAACGAGAATCAAACGAAACGAATCAAAACCATACCTGGGACACAAATCGTCGTTATGCAACTCTACCAACCAAACAAATCAACGTCAATTCATCGTGCATGCAATCAGCCGTACTGTTTGGTCTGTTGTGTGCGGTATTGCGGTATTTGTAGCAAAGGCATACTTCTAAGCAGTACATAGATGTTAATGTTAAAGCCTGCGAACGGTGTGCGTACCCTGGGAAGCAGGCACATATCTAACAACATACTCTAGCTCACTCACCGTGGTTTCCCGAAACATTTTGGGGGGGGGGGGGGGGGGGGGACCAGTTCCTCGAAACCTGCCCCGATATACTAGATACACCCCCAGCCCGAGCAGAGGCCCAACAAGTAAGATCGTATCAGTAGAAACAGTAGAAACTTTATCCAAGTAGAACCTTTTAGGAGTTCTAGCATACAAACACCAACAGTTTTTTTCCTCACATGGAAAGTGTCACCTAACACATACAGTAATGTTCAGCTCCATTGTAGACAAACTTTTTCCCTTTCTACTATCAACTTACCCCGTACTAGCAAAAATACAAATACTGTAGCGATTGTGTACCTTTAGCAACAAATAACCAAATTATCCACACACACACACAAACAAACGTTTGCTAACAGGTATCAGTTTTCCGTTTTGGTCACATTCAGTAACTTATCTTTTTGTTTTACTTTTCTTTCTATCTCTGCCTGCGTATTTTCTTTGCAAATTTACTAAGCTCATCTCGTTTGCTTGCACACCCAAACACCACCAAACCTCTCACACACTCACCCGTCATCCACCCGTCATCGTCATCCTCTGCATGCCTCATTTGCCATCATCCAAACGTAGTCCACGGTATTTGCTTGACCACCCGTTTGTTCACCACAATCATCTGTATATTTTCAGATACTGAACACCAAAAACTTCAAATCCGTTCTGGAAAAAGTTACTAAAAATCGTCCCCGATCATCATCCCTGTTTAGCGTGGACAATGATCGTTAGAAGTAAAGACACACTAATAACAAAGCGCACTGTATAACGCAGAGCACACTGACTGTTTCTAACCATAATTTCTAAAACTGCTAACTATAATCCCTCCAAAGCACACCAAATTTGCGGTGGGAAGTAATTACAGTGAGAGGGAGAGAGTGGGGGACTGGGACGATGCAACATCACGATACACATGCCTACACGACGCACGCAAGATTCTTCCTTGATGGTTTCCCAAACCTAAGCATAGTACACCCTGTTAGTAGCCTTTTAATTCTTGGATTAGAACACAAAAGGTTGCAAGCGCCATCTGGTGAAGAAACAACACAAACCTTCCTTTCACAAGTATACAGATACTACGCGCACGTCACATATCGTCTGCTAGAGACAGATTACGAGCTAGCTGTAACATATCTTTATCCTTTATGTGTCTGTGAGAGTGTGTGTGCACGTGCGTCTTTGGGACCCATCACCGAATCGTGTTATCGGTGATCGTATCCAGCCACTACCAAACACCATAGTCACCACAAAAAAAAAACAAACGAAACCTCCCACCAAACGACAGCACGCATCGTCGCCCATCCAACCAGAGCAACCCAACAACACCGCATCACAAAACCCTGTTCCTACCCCAAATATTCCGATTGCTCCAAGTGTCAGGACAAGCGAGAACCGAGCGAACCAAAGCGTTCCGAGGTAAGCCATTGATTAGCCGAAACCTCCCAGGCCCGCCCGGTCAATAGTTGGCGCATTAACTGATCCCCGGGCTGGGTTAGAGTAGAATAAACATGCATTAGTTGACATTCTCTTTTAGCCGTAGGATTCATGCCATAAAAAGCATTTGCATTTAGCGTCGGATGCATAACGAGGATGTCTTTATGAGTTTTTGTTTCGAGTTCTGTAGTAGTGACGTAGTGTTCAAAGTTGCTCCTATATTCAAGTAGACAGCACACCAGCGACTACAAGCTGCGTGTGTGCTGGTGTTTTTTGTTTCTTTTAGAACAAATGTTTAGATTAGTACAGTCGATCGAGACGAAAGTTGTTATCGCGCATCGTATCACACACGTGGCATATCTCGTTCTATCTTTCCGGTTGATTTTTGTGTTTCAGTTGTAGATTATCTTTCTTTGTTGATCATTGCTGCGTGCTGCAACAATTTATTGTCTTGTTTGTTTGGGGTAATAAAACAAATGTCTACTAACTGTGCTTCAAATTGTTAGTGTACACCAGTTTAGTACAAATTTTAAATTCGTTCAAATTAAACACTACAATAGTGGAGTACAGTGAAATAGGAAATAAATCCTTTTTTTTCTATGTGATACCATACTAAATTCTACCATTCGATACTATTTGCATTCTTTGAAAATACCTTCCCGATATAGATATTTGGTACTAAGTACTTTGTAAACACAGATTGGCCTTTGCTGGAACATCGGAATCAGAATTAGGGTTTCGTTGCAATGTGCTTACGTGTATGTGTTTTAGCTCGTAAACCCCTTCACAGACACACATTAACATGCGCACAAACTGACAATTTCACTGATATATGTGATCAAAGCTTCACGTCAAATTGAACTAAATTGTTCTAAAAACTACTATGAGTAAATAACTTATCTTGTTTGACACACACCATCACAATTTCCACATTATTTAACACGTACATGTTGACGACGATCTTTAGCATGTTAGAAATTAAATTTCACCTATCTGTCTCTCGAGAAATGGTCCAAATTTGCGAATGCTCTCTCCACAACTGACTTCTGCTACTATTCGTTGGAAAATTTTATCTCATTGTCTCCATTACTAAACTGCTGTTTGTTTACTTCACTTTCACTTTCACAATTTTCAGCTTGCTCGTCTATCAGGCCGTTCGTGTTTTCCCGTTCAAGAATGAAATGCATTACTGTATAGAACTGAGCCGTAAATAGGATGATTACTAACTCTCTGCTGTGTGATTGGGTGTGCTAGTAGTGGTAGTAGTAGTAGTCGGTAGTCGATTTGTAGTTTTTTTTTATTTTAAACTGTGACAGTGCTAAACGTCATGCATTTCACCGAACACATCACCGAATCGCGTCTACTGGCTCGTTCTTTTCAGTCCGTTACTACCGAACCATAATCCGATTACCCGATATGATCAAGATCCAATTAGCGTTAATTATCGATAAATTGCTCTTTAAACACTTTGCAACGTGCAATCTCAGTGTGTGCATTGACGGTACGGTTTAATGCCAGTTGACATTAATCACGAATCAGTTATTTCATATTTGGTAAAATCATTTCACAACTCACACACACGCACGGATAGTCAGATAGTTCCAATTCATTTCTAGCGGCAAATCATCCGTAAAATGAAAACAGTAGCAACAACAACGTTGAAAATTAATCACATCATTCCTGAGCTTAACTACCGCGTAGCCAAACGGAAAGTGACATAAACTTTAAAGCTCGTTTTAAAAATTCGCTTATAATCCGTTCCTTACAGCAAATGTAAAAAAAACTGAAGTGTCAATCAATTACAACCTTTCGAGGGATACTTTACGATTGTAGAGGAAATAAATGAGTGCGAAAAAAGGGACCTCTCATGTTCTGTTTCCACCAATCAATCTTCAATCTCGCGCACGGTTCGTTCGATCAAACATTTATGTTGTGGTTAATTTTCAACAAGCTATCGGGCGGTTTCATTTATCTTCCCTTTTTCACTTACCGCACACGGTTACCGTGGACAGGAAAAATGTGATTCAATGTGATATTACTCTTTACTGCGGTAAGGCGTATTTATATTTTCGAAAATTCAATACACGCAAATAACGTCCTGAAAGGCACGTGTTTCCTGTACCGTGCAGAACTAATGAGATAAATTCAACGTGGGAATGAAACACATAAAAAAATCAAATTAAAAATTCCCTTTAAAAACTATTTTTTGAAATATTAATTTCATTTCCTCTTCTTACGCTTATCATCAATATCCAAAATAAAATTTTGTTTGGAGGCATTTTGAAATCAAAAATATAACAACAGTTTTTTTTATAACTGTCACCTATACACCATGCATCATAATCATCAAATCATCAAATCAAAATTGAAATTTTAACTACATGTTTACATCATGCCGATCTCGATCCACTTTGTGCTTTATTTGTCTGGTACGTTGGGTGCATGTAGGTGTGTAGTGCGAAAATGTGAATGTCTCCGCGTCTATGTAAATGTTGTTGCTAGTTGCAAGTTGCAAGCTGAATGTAGCCACGCTAGAGTTTCCTATTGCTCATGGTAGTATTTTTTTTTCTCTTCTTTTTTTCTCTCTTTTCTCTTCTTCAATTACTACATTTTTTCTACATTCCCGTCTTCAACTTCAACTGTTCTCATCTCTTCTCGCTAACCATCATTTTGCTCGCTAATACTCTCTCCTTCCCATCATCACCCGCATATCTCTGTCGTATCATTCACATGGCACCACACACGTTTGATGTTACCATCTGGCGGTTCCTGCATCGGTTCACCAATGCACTACCACCGGTGTCCCACCATCCATCACCATTCACGCTCGTCATCTGCATCACGCCAAACCACCAAAAAACCAACCAAAAAAAAAAAACGAAAAAATCGACCATTCCTCTCTGAATTGCAGCGACAGCTGTACGCATTAATGACCAAAGATAGATTCACGATCAGCAGTAATAGTAGTACACAGCAGGCACCACCCAAACCGCACGCACCACTGTCAGCATCCGCCACGGCTCTCAACACTGCATCCACTGCATCTGGCAGCGCTACTACGCACACCGTCGGCACCATTAAGCTCACCAGCGGGGGGATCGCAACCATTACCAGCAATGCAAACGTTAGCACTTCCGGCACACCGAACCCGGCCCCGGCTGGTCTCGTAGGTTCAAGCGGTCTGCAGGGCTCTACCACTTCGCTAACCATCGCAGGCCAGTACCCCAGGTGTCCGTCGCCGGGCAGTACGATCGGTACCGTTTCGATGGGGACGACCCGATCAATCAGTGGCACGTTGGGTGCGTCTAACAACGGTGGTCATCTGAGTGGAAGCACGTTTTCCACTACGCTTTCTAATCGTATCACGGCACAGGTGCCCCCACCGACGACACTACCGATCGGGAGTATGGCCGCACGGTCACCAACGTTTGGAGCAAGTGCTCATCGTTAGTTTTGCTTTCTTATGTTAAACAGATTGCATAAGGAAGGAGAACGTTTGCTCCATTCCTTAAAAAGAACCCTTAAGAGCTTATCAAGATTGCCTTCCGCATGGTATTTTAATTATAATATGATATTTAAAATATATTGCAAAAGCCACAATGGATGTCTTTTCGGTAGTATTGCATTTTGAGTTCAGTCGCCTGGAAGTATGCAATTTCATAACAAAAAGTCTCTAGGCTATAACTTTGAAATTTGGATAACCTAACGTATGCATTAAGGAAGATTGACTAACTTTGTACAGCAAAGAAAGTAAAAACTGTTCAAGAAAACCCAACGGAATAATAATGAAACCCTACACGTGAAAGCACAAGTATTGAATCCTTTCGACGACTTCGCAATCAGTTGATCCTTCATCATGTCAATCTGTAAAAGATTGCTCACAAAACTATATTTTAGCTATCATTGGAGTAATATTTGTGACAGAAAGATTTAGATCAGACATTTCCATAGGCCGAGGATCTTGTTTGATAATGACGATCTTGTTATCTTTTGTACTAAATAGTTGACTTAATTGATCCTTGGATGAGACCAAGTTGCGGAATCATAAACCGCTCCATGTGTACCTCAGTCTGATATTACCTGACGGATATTACCAGCATAGCTTGACGGTCGTGGGTCATCTATCTTTTTTTCGTATTCATTAGGCTATCAATATATCATAACAAAAAGAACTCAAACTATGAATTGCATACTTTCAGGAGTCGTGTCATCTTGACACTACCCAACAGTCTGACAGCTTCCAAGAATGGTGTTCCCCGAGCTATACTTTTCCGATTATTGTTTCATAAAGAATATGTTATGAAAAACTATCAGCGGGCACTTGCTTTTCACTTGAAACAAGAATTCTACATTCTTTTGAAGCATCTAGTTAATGGTATTCTGATTTTAATTACCTTTTTTCATAGAATAAGACAGTTTTTCTTGCCCTGTAAATGTTTGCTCCTCATTCCAATGAAACCAGCTCATTCAAATGCACGCTAAGTAACATCAGGTATCAGATTGAAGCTCTCAGCATTTTCATCTTTTGAATTCAACTCTCCCTTACTGAAAAAAAAAATCCTTCCAACCTAACAAGAATTCCACAAACAAAATGCACCTTTCTCGAAACATCCGTCAACAAAATAGGTAGAGTTTTGAGTCATTTGAACCACTCCTCTAAAATTACACCAAAGCAAACAACGAGAGCAATCTCCAAACTGTTAAACCGATGGTTGCATTCAAAATTTTACATTTATACATAAACTAAGATGTTAAACCGGCTGCCAGGTGCCGCTAGCCCCTCGAAAGGGAGAGCGGAGCTGTTCCGACGAAACATTGTTAAGTAAGTGTACATGTCACAGGCAAGCATCACGCTGGACGTGATTATTCGATGTAACACGATAATGTATTGTTGTTGTTGTAAGCGGTGTAAGAAATTTAAACATGCCAGGACATCACTGAGCAGCACATTTTTCCACCCGCAAATCTGGAACCACGCGCACAATGGGTTTATGTAGCACAAGTGAATGTTACTCTGTTACCGGACGATGAGTCCTACACCAAAGCACGACATGCTTGATTCTCTACCTTGTGCCACTTGTGCATTGAAACATTTAAGAAACTTTAAGTCATCCACCAGGTGCTCGTTAGCTGAATATGCTCGTGCTTTGTAATCAAGCGCTTCAAAGGGCATCACATGATACGTGATGAAAAAATCTGTCCCAGCCTCCAGCCTACCACCCACTCCGTGGCAGTCAAGACTCTTTAACTCTTTAACTCACTACCGCACGGAGCGTACCTGTGCCGTACCGGAAGTGCAAAGCGACGACGGAATGACTAAAACGAAGCAAACTTTTGCACCCGTCGCTCAAAAGTGAAAGCAACCGTATGATCAGTTCAGTTACTACAGTGACGATGCTCCCCTATAGTATGCACGAGTAGTCGCTACCCTAGCTAGTAGCGAAAGGTTGCTTGAATTTTAGTTTGACGTGCCGTGAATTTTCTTTCGCAAAAATCAGCTTCCACTGCTACGATTCCCGCTTTCCAGGCAGTTGGAGCAATCAACGCCGTAGTAACTATTTCGTTTCTACGCCCTTTTTTCGCATTGAATACTTAATGTCGGATGGAAAGCGGTGGAAAACTGTTTTGCGCACGTTGTTGAATAGTTTCCGAACTTGGCAGGTTCCCATTCTCTTCGCTTCTGCTCATTATCGTGGCGGTTTAGGCAAACGTGGATACACAAAGCTACAAGATGCTTCAGTACTGGGAGGGAAGTTAGTTCGTTAGGGCGGGTGAACGAGTAAGTTTTTAACATTTTTCTTAACATTTGAGACAATGTTGCGATAAATTTATATTTATAAATTTATGGATATTCTGTCTAGCTTACGGGAATACAGCCACAAATCATGACCTCATGGTGACAAATTGATGCTTAAACTATATTGAAATTATTGTTTCTTAGATACTACAAGCTTAGCTCATCTTTTCGGTGTGTTCTGTACATCATGAGTTCTGGACCAAAAAAAGCCAGGCTTAAATTCCTGTCATTTAAAAAAAAAAGGTTTTTGCTAGGAATTATTGGAACAAGTAATAGTTGGAAGGATGCAAAGTTTGGAATGTATGGCCGATGAGGTAGAATTCGGATCGTCAGCTATTCTTCAAGTCGCAGCAGAAATTTGTAGCTGAGAATTGTATGCAATGTGATGGAAAATTACTCGTGACCAGTATTGTATTTCGTACCTTTCCCCTAATTTTCAATTCAAATAAATAAGTGGGCTTCAATATCACCCCCTTCTGATATCTGATTAGAGTACCAGAAAGCTATTCGTAAGATATGAAATTCTTCTGATATTCTGATAAGATTTGATCTCCCCAGACGCAGAGTACGGCCCTTTGCTTGAGATGTTTCTTTTTTGATATTTTAGGATTGTTCAAACATATCTCGGCATCAACTTGTCTTCTCCTTCTTGGCTTAAAGACCTTCTAAGGTCATGTAAGCCATCGAATGGCTTACTAGACTTGCCGATACCACCTAGTTGGATAGTCTGTCCTCACTACAGCGGGACGGTCCGAATGAGATTTGATTCACCTATACGATATCTAATTTCCATTTTTTTTAATTCTAGTTGATTGTGGCCAAAAGCAAACGGCTTGTTACGTCCTGTTCAAAGATTTCACAGCATATTTCTGGTGTCTGGAGCTGATGATCATTGCTCAATTGCGCATGTAACTTATTTTTTTAATTTATTGCTACTACTTTAAACATGTATCGGAGGCATGTGTCGTCTTTTCAACACTGAATACACACCCAATTACGACCCTTTGATAACAGCAAGATTTTCTTGTTAGAACGCTTTTTATGATTGTACTAAATCTATTACAACATCTAGATAGAAAATGCAAACCTAAAATGCTAAAATCATAGTACTCCATAGCCCATTGTGCGAGTGGAACGGCGTGGCAGCAAAATGTGTCTTGTGTGAACAACATTTAAAAGATAACAACAAATTGAAACATAATAGAAAACAAATAAATGTGACACAAATTGTTATAAGAAGGCAAACAGATTAAAAGAACACAATTCAACAGCACAAATTCAATGTCAATTCCACATTATAAACGATACCCCGCATGTGATGCGCTTGTCGCGTTAAACGCCCCACGTGCAGTAAAGCAGGCAAAGTTAAACGTGTAAAAAGGAGTTTAAACATTCATTTCTTGCAACCCATCTCTAGGGGAAGATTGCCATTGTTTATAGGTGCGAGCGAGTGTGTGTATATGAACTGAAGTAAATATTAATGCGACATCAAAAACACAGACGAAAAACACTCTAATGGAGGATTTAAGGTCATTTTTTCTATCAATTTCTCTTTCGTGTCTTTTCGCAAAAAAGATATCTAAAACGAGCTAAACAAAATCATATAAATTCTAAGAAGAAAGGATCTCAGATAGCAGAAATCACACATTTCTTCTAAAAAAACGGATCCATTTTTGCTCAACCTTCCGGAGAAGATAGAATCCCAGATAATATTGACACTTGAGTAATTAAAATGCTCATCATTCATTCGGCGTATTTTGCGTGCTCGTGCTTGTTGTTTACAGTTTTCTTTTTCTAAATTAACTTGTTTAATGTAACGGCATGGAAAAATAGTGAAGCTTTTAGTAAAATTAAAAATCTTCCTTTCGCTGAATGCTTATATTTTCCGCTACTTGTAATTATGTAGGCTACTGCCCATTGCAAGCTCGTGGTAAGAAAAACAACACTACTTTTAAAGAAAATGCACGCGCGCACACACACACAAAAGAGCGTGTCGATGTACATATCACAAAGAAAGATAAATGTATTCTGTAACAATCACACACATTACTAATTACATTCATATAATACACATATGCATACAAAAAGCGATTTACCGAGAAGAAAAGTCAGGCGGCGGAAGTATACATAAAAGGTAAAAACACTCAGAACGTGAGGATAGCGTAGCTCATTCTAATTTATTCCGACAAACAAAAGAAGAAAACAAACACAAAAAGAACGATAAGAAATTGATGATGCACAGGCGAAGGGCTTTAAACACCCAGTTTCTGGGGGGCGGGCGGACATGAACCGGAAACAGATGCCGGATCAGCAACTCATTTGAAGGAATTATCACTATTAGCATTAACATGAACTTAGATTTAGCGCTAAACAGCACAGTGCTCGTAGTTTGGTCACCTACAGTAGATACGACATTGCTCCATTTCTTCTACCATTTTCCTTGTAATATTACGATAAGCAACACCCGGCAAGCATGAAAGCATATTGATGCCATAATAATGTATGTTTTGTATCGTGTACGGTATGTATGTGTGTGAGTGTCTGCGTGTTTGTGTGTTTTTGTTAAATAAGTATGCGCGTTTGTACGTGTGTATGGAGACTACAAGAAGAGTGTATGTATGTGCGTTTGAGACATAAAAAAAGTGTATAAAAAAACCTTCAGACCAAACCAAACCAACCTAACCTAATATCGAAACCAGAAGCTTTTCCTTCGATTTATGATATGATAACCATTCTTACATGTATACCTCACGGTTTTGGTTGCACCAATCGTAACCACCCACATGACAACATTATACCCTCGACAATCACAAAAGCGTACACTTAGTGACGTTCTTTAGCACCCTTTTACAACACTCTGCTTTCTCCGATCCCGTTCAGTACTTCGGCTAGTTAAAGTGTTTCCCCTATATTGCTCAAGATAAAAATATTTAAGGTGAGCAAGTGCTCCACCCGCAAAACAAGCGGAAACAAACGATATCAAAACATGCATATTATGATAAGAAAACTAAAACCTACACGTTGTTCCATTTGATGTGATGTGATTGCCAAACGTGCACGTTTCACCAACATAAAAGAATTGTTAGTCAAGAAGAGTGTGAAAGATCGAGAATTTTGCTAATCTTGTACATTTTACAATTAATTACCACGATAAAGATGGTCTGCGTGCACCTGCGTATTTGTTTTCGTTTTTTTTTAGTATAAGAAATACTCTTTCTGATGTATTTTTCGTAGAACATAAGCACCATCGTCAAGTCGTGGTAGTAAGTAGACATAACTTATGTTTGCATAAGTCACTTATCGTTAGAAGAACAAAAATCCACCGCAGGCGGCATTAATAAGAAGCGACACACCGAGTTCGCACACCCGTTGCCCCGGTCACGTGCACAATCGTAATGTTTCGATCTACTTTCCGTGTAGCTGATCAAAGAACGATCACGAAAGGATAATAATTTTAAAGGAAATTCAGAAGGAAAAACGCACCTGTACTTTAAACGAATATTAACCACACTTTTTGGCACATTGGACGCACGTGGAGGTCCACTCCGGACCAAACTGCGTCCCGGGGATTGTACGAATTTGCTACTGAATGTTGTTATAAACGTGTGAATGTGTGTGTTTGTGTGAAACTCAGAGAGAATAATGCTACACTACTCACAATTCCCCAAAAAGCTGCATTCCATTAGGGGGCCGGCTGCTAATCCGGCCGGATGGGAGGGGGGGGGGGGGGGAGATAATGGCGGATCCATTAATTATTAACTCACAACAGCACATCGATCTATCGGGGTGAGGGAAAGCTGTTCTTAATCCCTTACCTCTTCCTATAAAGTCACTTCGCCCATCGCAGCACGTTGTTGTTGCGATGGTCTAATGTTAATAGTAGCTAGAACCGGTTAAAGGACGCGTTTTGCTCTGAGTCATTTGCAGTACGGTTAGGGTAATGATATAATGTAAGAAATAACTGTATACACTCACGTCATAATGGTACCATGATTTGCAACTAACATACACACTAACCGATGTATCTGAGCTGTAAGACAATCCTTCTCAAGATGATAACCCTATCGACAAAGTTCACAAAAGTTCACTTCTTAAACTTGAAATCTATGAGGGGACGCAGAAAGGCAAATGATGGCGACTGGCGACTGGGTGGGACAGACAACATAGTTACAACAAGTGAACCCCCCCTTTGTATCAATACCGTTGCCAATCATCCATCCAACCTAGCTTTCGTTTCGGATGTTTGCTGTGATAATCTGTGTATCTGAGTGCAAAAGTAACAGTCGTGTGTGACTTTACCTTTCAACTCTAGCTAGGCTCTAGTCGCACTAAACCAAATGTATGAATCCAAGCGTCTAGTGCAATCTGTTTTGCTAAGATTGTTTTGGAAGTATACCTTAAATTTGAAAGTTACTTTGACTTTGAGGACGATTTCCTTTATCTGGAATTGGACGAGCATAATTTTACAAACATTCTCTTCCTACACATTCTTTCTAAGAAACTATCTGATCGATGATGGATTATAAATTAGTTTCAATGGATAAAAAAGGTGCAAACAGTCAGTAAACTTTGGCCAATGGCAACGAGCAGTTCATTTAAAATGTACAAGGGTGTTGTTCTGCTTCATCATCGTTTATTCTACAACAAAACGATACCAGAGTCCCAAAACTAGGTGGGGAAAAACGCAAATTACGGGAGGTTTCGGCATAGTTATTCAGTAAACTCTTAAGTATAGACTATTGAACCAAATGAAAATCACAACCACATATACAAAAGAGAAATATCAATGATGATACCAATACCGACCAATAAAATAAGACCACAGGCTATTGCACAGCATGTATAGTTGGGATTCTGAAGCCCGTTTTTAACGAATCTACAAAGTTTTTTTTGTAAAATTTAGTAGAACATTTCCTAGCAGTAGAGGGGAAGCTTTTCCTGTCAGTGGATGAATCATTAAATCGATCGATTAGTTGCTTTATTCTGATCTGATGAAAATATGGCTAAAAATATTCATCAATTTGAAAAACCCAAACCAAAAGTACTTTATAATTTTAGGCATTATTTCTTTACACTGTGATAATAGTAAGTTAGGTCAAAATTTTTCAAATATATTTTAGGTTTTTTTTATTGCTTGCCAAAATATGGTTAACTCATACCTAGATGAAGCTTTCTGAAAACACGGAAAAAAGTGGTCTTATATTATTGGCGATCACTATAGACTTTAATGCAGATGGATAGTGATGAAGCAGAAGCAGAAGCCTCCTAAAATTTGAAAAGTAGTTCAGGGAGGAGTTGGGTTAAAAATTGTGAATTTTTACAAAAAATGAACTATACAAAGTGAGTAGAAATTGGCAAAATTACACTGCTACACCTACACCTTATGCTTGTATAGTATGTAATATAGATGTGGTGGCAACCATCCATTTGAATAATTTGATGATCGTGCAAATGATCGGGGAATCTCTTCCCAATCTAGAAAGAATATTGACTTTGTAAATAATTCAATTTTACTGAATTTCCGGTTCAAATAACTTCCAATTCCTGCTATACATTAGGGCTACTAGCCAACGATTGTTAACCAATTTTTTTATAGAACTGATCAGTAAGCAAGATTTTAAAGAGTGGGGAAACAATTATGTTGAGTCCAATCCTGGGGAAAGAAAATCGTCTTTAAAAAAAAAAAACAATTATACAATTTCTAGTAGACCACATTTCCGTTTAAACCACTGTACTTAGATCTTATTTGTTACACACATATCACAAACACACACGCAGTGCGCAAAACCCTTAGTGCTTGAAGGAAGCTTAGCTTTTGAATTGAGCAATTATTGCACGGTAAAAAATCGGCACGAAAAGCGAGACTATGTCTCTAGAGAAGCAGAAACCTATATGTGAAGAACGTTGATGTTACTTGTTGGCGTGTGAAATACGTGCATTGATGGACAAACTATTTACACGACGAAAAAACGAAGGAAATATAGCAGAAAACAGTAGGAAGCGCGCGACAGAATCCGTTAGAAAGAAGAGGAACCGAAAAGCATATTTTTGTAGCATCGCTTATAATGATCGAGATCGTATTTAAATACCAATTATTTTGTACCGCATGCCTGTACCATGCTTTCAATTGTAACCGTCAATCGGTTGAACATTAAACGTTAACAAGGATGATACACACACATACAAACACTTTCGTGCCGGACGGAGTAATGCTTTATCAGGCAAACAAGCGTACAGCTTCACTTCCTCAGCATATCTTCGATCTTCCCTCTCGATCTGCTGTTTGCGCTTGCCGTGCATTCTATACCTGTCAGACAATCCAAACCCTATGAGAGATTCTAACTTGTTCAACTATATTCATATACAAACAGAGAGTACCCAATTCCAATCCTTGCGACCGAAATATATTCTTCACGAAACATGTTTCCACAATTCAGCTGCATAAATAATCAAACAATGGGGTGTGAATTGGGAAGGAGAATTAAAATAAATAAACAAAAGCATATTCTTGATAGCATACAGCATGATACATAGCAAATAGAAGAACAAATATACTTACAAATGTTTCAGCGTATGTTTTACAATAATTGTTAGCAAGACAAATATAACAGCCAACACAAACAGACGAAAAAAGAAAACCCATATTGATGTAAATCCTGCCACCACAATTCGATGGAGAATCGAGAGAATTAGCATGCGGCAACAGAAAAGGCATATTTTGCAAGATTCAATAGCCTTGGTTTATTACATTGTAAATGTTTTTTTTTTTTTTTCAGGCAAACCCGCAAACTCTTGAACACATTTTAAGCAGAGCAAACAAACAAATGTCTATTTTTGTAACTTTTTTATACACAAACGTTTATGCAACCTTTTTCGCATTGTCACTATTTTAATACACAGATTTTCAGCAAGAACGCGTAGAAAGCGTAGAAAGACAAATATTTACTATCAAAAGCGGCGTATCAACATTGTTCCAACTATTAGCGCACTAGCACACACACACAAACCAACTACCTTATGGCAGAAGATTGTTCCTAAGGGCACGCATTAGACCGTGCAATGGTATTTTCGTTAAATTTGATTTAATTATTACTTTATGAGACGAACAGCAACTCAAAACTGGAATGAAGTAAGAAGAGAAAATTCGGCAATGCGAAAATGCTCTAGAAATGCATATTATCAACTTATCTTGATGTAAATGAACTGAACTTATAGTATCACATCGGACGAACGAACATGTTAACTAACAAACCAAAAAGTATATCGCGATTTGTACTAACCCTGAATCCAATGATAAAATTAATAAACAACCAAAACGTGATTGCAACTGGTAGAGGAGTTTTTATTTAAACGAACGTTTAAACTCACGGATGATTCGAACATATCCGATCGATCGGCAATCGGAACGGGTTTATGTTGGGATCGGCAAAGAACAGCCTCAGATCGCTCATCGTTCGTGGGTCATCGTTCGACTTTACCGGTTTCTGCATCGTTTTCAGCGTTTTGTGCAGTATCGCAATCTCTTCCTTCTGGTCGGCCTGTGACGTTTGCCGTACAGTTTCCTATAAGCATACATTTCAGATAGATACATACAGATAACAGCAGAATGTTAAGCTTACTTCCCAGTTTAGAAATATTTTAAAATCAATAGCCCACCTCATACACCTGCTTCAGGACGTTCTGCGTGCTCTGGTTCATCACCTTGATCGGTTGTCCCATCATCATGTTGGTCAGGTTGAGGTACAGCAGCTGAAAATCGACACCGTTTGCATTTTCTGGCTTCGGAAACGATTCCGTGTGTGCGATGGTAAGCAGCGCCAGCGGCAGCTCATTGTTGCACGTCTCACGGAACCCGACCGAATCAAGAATTTCACTCCACGCTGCGCACTGCACAAATTCGGGACTGTTTTGCATATTTTCCAGCACCTGCTCTTCACTCATGCTAGCTAATTCGTTCACGTAATCTTCCATGTTTGGCAACAGTTGCAGATGTTGCAGAACCCGCTGTATCTCTTCCGGATTGTGTGCGCCATACTTTTGAAATGCATTGTATATTAGCTTTAAGTGTTGTGATTTGGGAGTGCGTTGCGTTGCGTTGGAGGATGGATTTCTTTTGGTTTTAGTTGAACTTTTCTTCGGTGCTGTTTCCATACTGCCCGTGCGCGTTGTGTATATTGTTGTGAACTGCATGTAAACAACCCGATTTGACAGCTACACAACAATTCGTTATGTCATTTCCCGTCGGTTGACAGTGGTTCTCGTTACGGACATTGTGATGATTCGATTGATGATTTTAGTTTAAAAAATCATACATTTTTAGGATGTTTTCAAAGATTTTTCATAAAGTCTTGTATGTAATATATTATAAATTGATTTGCTACCATGTATTTTCTTGAAAGAAATTTGTTGAAGTAAACGTAAAAGCTGAGGTTACGCCTCATTACAACACGATTACATCTACATCGGTGGACCCCCCGATCGGTCGAAGAAATTCAAATTTTAAAAACATTGAACACGCTGATGAAATGCGAGTTGTAAAACAAGCTTCGATAAAAGTAAGAACAGAACAACAAAAATGTAAATTTTTGAAAGAATGCAAAATATATCTCACACTTCTTAGCTTAACGACCTATTATCCCGCCCATCTCCAAGGACTTACACGACCGATTGATATCACGTGGTTGGATAGTTAGTCCTCACTACAGCGGAAAGGTACGGATGGGATTTAAGCTCTGGTCCTGCCGTACGAAGACCGGCACCGCTATCGCATCTACCACAGGAACGCCCTATGGTTTGGTATTTAATGGTTTTAATTTATTCAAAATTCAAACAGAATTATTTATTCATCGGATTTAAGTTCAACTCTTACACGAACTCATCTTCCACAACAACCAACATGTATTCCAATGACACTCTTAACGTTAAGGGTTCTTTTCATAAAAAGCACCAGCTAAAAATACATTCAATTTTTTCGTAACGTTATCTGGAAAGCCCAAGCTTTGTATCTTTCTCACACCTTCACTATCATGCAAAACGTGCCACCAACTCAGTACCATCACACCACTACCAGAGCAACGAACGTACAGATCTTGCTTAAAGTTCTAGCCTATCAAGAACCGGACCGCTACGTCAAATGCAAAATTTCCCGCTTTATTCATTACTCACGATCTTGTCCGAGGTTGTGTGATCTGCAAGTGACTATCGCATCACCCACCAGCCACATAAGACACTTACACACAAGCAAGCAACAGCAACAACACCTTGAAGCGTTGCCGTAGATCAGACCTCTCCTCGTACGATTGTCAGTTGCGTTTCGATCGCGATCGTGTTAACCGTGTAGAGTGCGTGTACACGCGTGTTCGCGCGAAGGACTACGCAAACCCACTCGTGAGTAAGTTCTGTGAGCCGCATACCAAGTGCCAAAATCATGGAGAACACAAGTGCGTCAACGACCGGTGCAGTGCCAGATTCGGTGGCAAACGCGCTCATGAGTATTCATCCACGGTACAACAGTTTCCATCAGCACAATGCCTTCCCGCCGGCTGCACCCGGGGGGAGTCTCGGTGCCCACTACCAACAGAATGCGGACAGTCCGGGTATGGCCACGAACCATCAGAATGGGCTCAGTACGGGCAATGGCGGAAATACAACCGTCCAACCGGCGGCCACGAGCGTCATCAATCTTTCAAACTCCAGCGACGTCGTCATAGGTCCAATGACACAGTACCAGGGTGCCGTTACGATCTACCAGTACATGGATGCAACTGTCGAGGCTAGTAGAATTGCAAGTAAGTTTCATTTCGTTCCCTTTAGCTTGATATGGCACAGTTGGTTAGGAGCTGCGATAGGAATGGATTCAGTTAAACCCTTTAAACGGCTTAAGACAATGTAGCCACAACTTAAAAGCCGCCAGTATCGGCATGGCGGAGCATTTTGTCGCAGACTCCTGACACTAATAGTACTAAGCCTTCTAAGAAATTACGCAACTCTTTAAATACACCCTTACGGTAGCATTCCATTCGGTGGAAGCGAACCTCGCTAGTATTTGTTGTTATGCGATCGCAACACTGCACACTACGAAACCAACAACTTTAGTAATTATCATCACGCGGGAAATCCCATGCGAGTTAAGAGGTGGGTACAATCTCGCGGTTAAATCTTCCCCTTTGTGAGAAGTTAAACTATTTTTTTTTTTTTACTTAGCTGTTAGTGTTGAGGATCGCAGTTTGTTTGTTTTGCTAAAACCAAGAATGCGTCTTAAATTTAAATTATCTCGAAAGTCTTCAAATCACCCTAAACTATGCTTGAGATACAACGGTTAGCGAAAAGATTAGATTCGTACTTTACCCACCAGTGAAAAATAACTCTCTTGGTACCATCCCGGCTGAGATTCCACTCTAAACTTCATGCCTGTGTGCTCAGCCCAACGCTTAGCTCGCTACCTTTTGACCTGCGTTATGTGGCTGTTATTCATCATTTGTACTTATTTTTTTGTGAGCTAGCATCGGAGTCATGCTTGCGCCCTAAAAAATGGGATATTTAAGCAATAATGTTTTGAATACGGTCGAAAGGCTTATATCCTAGACGAAATCAAGCTTCAAAGAAGAATCAGCAGAACAAATAGAAGATGTTGTTATTTTTCTCCTCTGAAATTGATTGCTTTAAGAAAGAATGATGAAAGAGGAATATGCTTGTGGTTAGCAATAAAACCACAGGAGAGGACCGGTTTCAAATCCTATCCGAGCAATTTCACTCTGGAACGGTTAGAGCTAATTATGTGGTTACGGGTCGAAATTAAATCTACCTAGTCGAAAAAGCTAGTTAACCTAGCCAATCCGATTCAATTTTTAAGCTTGAATTTGCAAAACTTTAACATGACGGATGGGTCCAAAAATAAATGAGGTTTTTGAGTAACGATTAAGCATCGATTGAAACTATTCTTTTGATGTGAGCATTAATCATTTACTATGCTACAAGATATTGACTACCAAAAAATCTTCATTTGTGACAGTAAAACTTTGTAGGGTCCAAATCAGGCCTTTTTAAGCTTCCTTAACTTGGTTTGATCGAAAACAATCAGGCTTTCCTACGGTTCAACGGCACAGATGAGATTTGAAAACGGTTCCTTCGCATTAGGAGCTGGGGTCTGATGTATTAGAACATATTAATCATTACATCATAAGGGCGGCCCGGTAGTAGAGGTGACAGTGGGGCTGGTCTTCGTATGATAGGATCTCCAATCCGATCCAGACCGTTCCCCATTAGTGAGGAGTGACTTTCCAACTACGTGGTATCAGAAAGTCTCTAGTAAGCCATTCGATGGCCAGCATGACCTAGTAAGTCGTTAAGCCAAGAAGAAGAAGGATTATTGCACCATGAATAACGAGTTTTAAACTTGATGGGAATGGGCAGCCATCTAAAGTTTCTTTGTTCACGAAAATGTATCATACAATGACCGCGAATAAAATAAAACCACAATGAAATATGCGTTTTTCAAACCAAATTTCAACAAACCAATTTATTTTTTTTAAATTTAGTTCAACATTTTTTAAAAACGTTCCTGGCGTTAGATGAGTCATGCAATCGATTATTAGTCGCTTTTTTCGATTCCGATGAAAATATAGCTAAAACAAATAAGACGATTTCTATTAATCGATGTTAAAATCCAAACAAATTTTTTTTATAGTTTTGGGAATCCCTTCTTAACATTTTTCAACTCTAGGATTGAATAGGTATGCTAATAAAAAGTATGTATTATTTTTAGTCACCAAATTTTACAAAAAAAATAAAAGTTTCACAAAACAAAATTTTAAAGTTTAGTTACTGATGATTATTATAAAAAAATAGGAAAAGTGATACCTAGTAGAATTAACGAAATCATCTTTTTGAAAAGTGGACACGAGAGTGGTCTTATACAGTGCGTAACAGAACAATAAGGCCACTAGTTTTTTTTATTTATTTTTTTGAGAATAACTGGAAAACTTGAAGAGATAACTGGCGACTGCAGGTGCTCCCATTTCTTTTACATACTAACTCAAATAATTCTACACCAGAATTCACTAAACGAACCGCTAAAAAAATGTATAAATTGGTTTTAAATTGTTTGGGGAGCTTCTCTTGCTGCCTGTAATTTTAACCGAATTTTAAAATGATGATTTGCATAAAATATAACTGAGTTTCGTAAGTAGCTCTATATCTATGATGTATGAGCAAGTGTAATCGCATTGAAAAATATGTATTTGTGTGTGTAAAAATATAAACATATGAGTAAATGCAATTTTTTCACTCTTTACTGTTTTACAAAATATCATTTTTACCTATCTCCTCAACTTTTTCAGTTATCTTCAAATAAAATAGTGAGCTTTTTGTTCTGTCACGCACTGTATTGTTGGCGGTCACTGTATATACCCTGCAAGGGACCTAGCACAGAGACGATTGCCTAACAAAACTTTTCGTCTACTAAGATTTGCTGTCGGTCACAAAACCTCAACATTAGAGGGATCCCAAAGGGATCACTGCTGGAAAACCAGGTCTGAGCATAGATAGAAAGACATAGGACATTCGCTAAATCTCAGGTTTAAAAAAGATGTTTCATAGTATTAACACAAGATACCGAATACTGTACAACAACAATGTTTCTATGCTGTCCCTTTCAGTTCAAGCTAGTGTACATTCATCACCCACTTATCCTCTTCGTCACTGTCTCCTGCTACATCCCCCCACACCAATTGTAACCAATTTCGCCGATCATCAACAAGCGCGTTTCGCGTACGCGCTCGGTTGATCATCGCTTAACGAACAACAAATCCACCGTCCGAACGAACCACGTACAGTATGCAAACGTTGCGCATACGCACACAAACAGAACAGGGCAAACCGTGGTTCCGGCCGTTTCATCTCGCGCTTGCCAAACAAACACCCGACGACAGGTTCGTCGGTGTCAGTCTTACTCCGGTCCGTACGTACGTTGCATCGCGTAGTGAAGCACTGTTGCTGACCAGCAGCTCCCGGTGGATTAACGCTAAAGTCCGTCCACCGCGTGGATTGTGAACGTGTGTGTTTGTGGTGCGTGTATCAGAAAACAGTCGTCCATCGAGACAGTCTGTGGGTCACTAATTGAATTTAAATCCACAGTGTGTCCGCGTGCCAAAACGTGCGACCTAAAAGAGAGAAAGCGGCCAACGGTAATGGCTAATCCGTGATGCGGCTGGGATTCAGTCGTGGCTGTACACATACGGTGTAGCACGTGTTTTGTTGTGGTACAGGTGCTTCCGGGGGGGAGGAAACTCCGTTGCCAAAAGTGGTCCCAATCGATCCCATATTTTCAGTGGCAGTGCGAACGCTCGCAGAAAGTTTCCAAAGTTTGTGTTCGTACGGTGTTTTGCTCGGTTACTCCCAACCACCATGGATCAACTGTGATCCGATCCGTGTCGATTACACACCATCTCGCCGTGACGCGCCATGAAACTCTTACTCAAGATACACAACAAAGACCGCCACTCGACGACGACCGCGGCGGTTAATCTGTTCCAGCGGAAGCGTAAATATTATCACCGTAGACATTCGAAATCCTCTTCCCCGGTTCCGCCGGGGGGTAACTCCCTGCCTGCATCCCAGCCGTCTGTCTTACCCGCATCATCTACCCAGTCGCACGTGTCCTCATCTCCGGGCGCATCCCAGCTGACGTCAGGGACTGCCGGCGGTACGTTTGACGCAGATCTGGCCGCTTCCGGTGCGTCACTGGCCACACTCATCTACGGTGGAACCGGAAGCTGCACGGACCCGAACGCCTGCACCATCGAACGACGTCCGCTGCTGCGGAATTCCCCGTCACAGTCATCGGCACGCAGTTTCGCTAGCTCTTCCCGATGTGTGTATTCAAAATTTTCCCATCGTATGCGCCCATATGTGCTTGCTGACCATTCGCTTGAATTAATAATCGTCGCTTCGTTAGCGATCGCGATCATCATCTCAAGATCATTCATCAGTTTGGTTAAATCTAACACATCTTCCTGCATCTGGAATATCTTGATACCGCTGGATATGGATTAAGAGATACCACTCCCCATCAACAAGTTCAGTGCAGCACCGTTTGTCCAGAGCCAGACGGGATACTGTTCCATGGGGCATGTTTACACTTGTGGCTATTTTTGTACGAAAAACATTTACTCTCCCGCTGGACGGTATTAGAGTCGTGCCTTCCTTGTTGTGTTTCTGTTGGTAGTTACTGATACCTCTGCAGGCAAATCAGCAAAACACGGCAAAGTCTATATCCAACAGCAACTCATCCGGTGCTCTGGACCATCGGAAGGGAAACTTGTGCACAGTTCCACTTCCAGTGACAGCATTTATTGAGTTTATGCAAGCATGCATGACTCGCACGATAAGCTTTCTGGGGCATATACGCCGCATGACGCATACGTTTCGTGATGCATGATTAAATTGCATGGAATTGTTCTGTACAGAATGCAGCTTCCTTGGTTTACTATTATTATACTAATTTACTACAAGCGTTCGAACATGTGCATGAGGCATTTGGATGAGTTTTTACTAAATTGTAAGTTTTACTACAAAGCAAACTCTTATTCCAAACACGAGCAGCAATAACCTTTTATGAGGTCGTTCCTTCAAGACAAGTGACGTGTATTGAGCGCAGTGTTAGTAGCGGAAAAAGGGACGGCAATAAGCAAAGTGATGCGCGAGTACATAAGCTATTTAACAAATAACATTTAAACGGTTTTTAAAGATGTGCTATTTTAACGCAAAAGTATTCAGTAAATGTATTAGCATGCATTCCATGAACTACAGCGACATTGCATTTTTGTTCGTACGTTTTCTTTTGTTTTGAGGTAAAAAAAATTGCTAGAATTATTATGTGAACCACGTATGAGCACACTACGTATATGATGCGCAAGGTTTGGTCTGGATTTGATTATATTGTGCTCAATAGCACAGTGATCCACAGTATCACATTGTTCTGTACGCTTCACAAGACAGTAATATTAGGAAAATGTATTAATGCAATATGCCTGTCAATAGATTACGTTACACGCTACTTCGTAGTATCTCCTTTTCTAATTTTAAAGTTAATTTATAAAAACTTTTTCGTCGTTCGTCGTTTAAAAGTATGAAATATCAGACTGTTGTAATATGTAATATAAAATTGAAAAAGAACACTCATCTTAGTGCTTGCTTATTTTATGCTCAATGGTAACGACTCTTGGGGACCCTTTTGCAATATTCTTTAAGTTGCGTCAATAACGTTTTTATCGGACGTCTAATTCGTTTCGTAATCGATGTTGTAATAGAGTATAATCATTACATAGGAGAGCGTCTGAGAACGTTGGGTCAACAAGGGAAGCCATTTTATATGAGACGGTCGAGACTTCCGCCATTCATCTGTAGCGTCATGCCTATCCACTTGGAACTATTAAACTCCAAGTGCAAAGCGCCCTCTAGCTGTATTGTTACGTACTAGGAGTTCTTCTAATTCTAAGTTCTATAATTTTCAGAGTCCTTGAGTTCGCCTTTCTGATTTCCTTCTTGTCTTTATTTAGTCTATTTATTACGGGGGAACGTTTCCCGGATGGGAATCCACCTACATCTGTAGCGTCATGTCTATCTATTATACTTCAGAGCAGCTTTAGAAAAAAGAAGATGGTATTTTGAGATTGAAATTCCCATCACACTTTTATTGCGAACAAAATTCAAACGCTTCACAATCTAAGGTTTCAATCTCGTGATATTTAAGAGGGAATAATTACTTGAACTGTATCAGTGTTATTGAGCTCCTATAATTGATGAGTAAATTATCAGCTTATTATTCGACTATTGATAAATTAGATCACTGATAGCATTCCAGTAAAACGTGCCACTGAAGACACATTTAAGTAATGTAATAATTTTAGAAAGAAGCCCTTTCCTATAGTTGTTGTGGAGCAACCAAAAAACTTACTGATTAGAAGCTGTTGGAACTCGGGCTAGAGTTACTACAATAGTTTTTTTTTTTTATTGTAAAACCATTGTCCGCTTTGACCTGCATTGATTTTGATTGCAGTGTCTGTTATCTATATGTCATTGGATTTATTAATAGCCGGAAACACACTTCTTCAATCTACAGATAAAACACTTAAATGATAATATTCTTATCTACTGGATTGAGCTAGATGTTTAAAAGCATCACTAGCTATTCAATGAATAAGTGTCGATCAGAAACTATAATAAGGTTTGATGAACTCGTAGACGAAGTTTTTGTCTTTTTGTTTCATTTGAACGAAAGTTTGGTTGAATTTGCCTTTTCTCGTATAATTGTTTCACAAGGAAGAACAAATCAAGGAGTAATAGTAAGCTGAATGTTTAATACTATTTGGAATTTATTCAACAACTTACCATAATGCCACTAACTACATTACGATATTGAACAGACTATTCGTCTTCATGGCTTAACGACCTTCTGAAAGTCACGGCAGCCATCGAATGACTTACTAGACTTGCCGATACCACATAGTTGAATAGTCAGTCTTCACTACGAGCGAACGGTCCTGATGGGGTTTGATCCTTGGTCCTGCCGTGTGAGGTCAGGCGCCGTTGTTGCCTTACTGCCGGGCCGCCCCGAAGTACGGATTAGATAATGTAAATAAAAAATGTCCTATTATCATGGGAAACTAACTATTGAATCGATAACCTTCGGTAGAGTTTGCAATGCAATGAAGAAGTAATTCTTCGCGTTGAATTGCATTGCACAGACGAGACAAGCTATGTAAACCGTTACACTGTCTGGTTTAAGAACGTCGCTAAATAAAAACGTGTGCTTGCGAATAAAGCATGACGGTAAAATATTTGCTCACAAGCGCATCCCATTCGCCATATTTACCTAACCGTCACACGTTGCGTGTGTGTGTGTGTGCGGCTTTCGCTTAAAACCCAACCCTTTCGACAAAGCCATGCGATGCACAATGGTGCGCTTTGAGTGTGAAGTGACTGAATTTTATTACCATCTTCCCCACCAACTCACATATCCACAGCCGGCCGCAATAATCAGAACCGTGGACTACCTTCGACCGAACCATCGACCCTACGGCAGGAACGATACTTCATCTACGGTGCGCTGATATTTTTTGCGATCGTTGGTTTCTCCACCGCTATCTACTTCGTCGTGAACCAGGTCCACGGTTCCGCTGACATTGACCGGGAGATACTGTTCGGCGACAACTACCCACCGAAAACGAGTAAGTGAGGGTACAATTTCAAGCACGAGCAGGATGGATGGACGATGGCGGCTGCAAACAATACTGCTCCCGACTAATTCTGACAGATTGATTTTTTCGCAGTGCCCAATCTCGGCAACGGCCACATAATCATCGACCGGCGTAAGTGGGGATCACAGGAGAACGTCCGTGGTTCGGTGCCGCTGGAACATCCGATTGAGTATGTGCTTATTACACACATTGGAGTGCCCACGAAGAATTGCTCCGGTATGCACGAATGCTCCAATCGGATGCGGATGCTGCAGGACGCGGCCATTGGTGAGCGAAATCTGCCCGACATTCCTAGCAATTTCTATGTAAGTTTTAAATCAACTGTGAGCAAATTGCGAAGGGAAGCACCGTACTAATCTGAAACACTTATCCTTACCACAGCTCGGTGCCGATGGCAATGTGTACGTGGGACGTGGCTGGGACATTGCCAATGCGTACCAAAATCGAACACTGTCCGTGTGCTTTATGGGATACTTCCAAAAGTATGGTCCGAAAGATTCTCAGCTGTCGGCATTGGTGCATCTCCTCACGTACGGCGTAATTCAGCGTAAGCTTGCCACCGATTATAAGCTGGTAGCACGGCGTCAGGTTGGTAGACGGATCGGAGTAGGGTAAGAACTAGTTGTAACTATGTTGATAACTTCTCTCCCATCGTAGACCAAACCAACCACCACTAGCCCGGGCGATATGCTGTACGCTAAACTGATGCAAATGCCTCGGTGGAGTCCTTGCGGCACCCAATCATACGCACACTGTGGGGCAGAACTTGGCTTTCCGAGCGTCTGGGACGAAGAGCTTAATTTCAACGAGCGCAACGGTATTCAGAATCCGCTCTTACTATATCGTAAAAATATCGAAGAGGAATAGTGGTGGCAAATATGCTTTACAGTTACGTTAATCATCAATCGTCAGTGTAGAGATACGCATCTAGTCATAGGTTTTGTTATGTAAATACTTGTAAATTACTGCTAACCAGCGATCAATGGTGATGTAATAAAAACTCATATAATTTGTAGAAGTAATTAATAATTGAGACCAGACCCTTTTTTCAACATAACATAAGCTAACGCCTTACAAGTTAGATCCGATCCGAACCTCACAAAAGTATACTATAGGATGAATGTTTACCACGGAATTGTGGATGTGAAAGAAATTGTGATGGTTAGTAATGACGTAAAATTCCATTCTGAAACAAGAAAATCGCAAAGAAATTCTGTGTCTTTGTACTTAATTTGTTAAACGACGTTCTATTCTAGGTCGTACTTTTCGTACGCAGAAAATCGAAACACGACACCAGAAAACCACAGAAGTTCGTCTTGGCTGTGCTAATGTCTAGGTCAATTTACTAAGATTATACTTACTAAGGTTATTTATGCTACGAAGACAGGTAGCCAGCCCTGTGTATTGGGTCCAGATTTGATGTGATACCCGACCCTGAAGTGGGAAGGCCAACGAATAAACAATCTCTTATCTACTGGACTGCTCCCGCGTATTTAATTAAACTGAAAGCTCAATTTACTCTACATTCTTATCCTTGTCTTAACGACTTTTTAGGTCACGCTTGCTGTCTGCTATACTGATGGCTTAAAAGATTTGCTCATACCACATAATTAGATAATCAGTATTCACTATAAGACAAGTCCGGATGAGATTTATGCCCCGGTCCTGCCGATCCTGTGAAGATTGGTGCCGTTATCGCCTTGCCACTGTCCTTATAAATAATCTAATAATAAGACCTTATAAATAATTATCAATTTTTCAGTCATCTCAGACAGTGTTGGCAATACGGCGACGTGCCGTTTTACTTCATTATAAATAAATAAGTGATGGTTTTAATAAAAAAAAGTGCAGTTTTTATTGTTGGCTGAACTCGTATTATTATCTGAACCTTTATTATTTGGCTACTATGAAACTTCAAACGCAAAGCGCCTTCTTATCGTATTGTTGCGTACTAAGAGTTCTTTTAATCCTAAGTTCTATGAGCTTGCGAGTCCTTGGCTTGCCCTTTTTTGCTTCTTTTGCCTTTAGTTCATCGTAGCCGGATATTTAGTCCAGCGTACGGGAAAACGTTTCCCGGAAGGCTCGACCTACGAGCCTTCCGACCGACTTGGAAACGAGTTCAAACTGTCTTAATATTAGCTGTATGCAGGAATAAGATAACTAAAGTTACCCTTTGGTCATGACAAACAGCTTTAAAGAGCTCTTTAAAAGTTTGGGTTTCCCCGTTAAACGAAGCTTACGATAACAGAAGAAACGTGAAACCATTCACAGCCGTCGGGTATGGAAAACTCCCGATAAGCGTTAAAAAATGCATGCTCATACCAATGAACTGTTGCCACAATGCTTTCAACAAACCGTTTTAATATGCTTATTAGTAAGAGATAATTTCAACAAATATTTACCGCCTTTTTTGCAGATGGATATAACAATCAAAACCAACTGATGGCGCCAAATAGTGCCACGGGTTTGAAGTACGAACGCTTTATCATCTACAGCATAATCTCACTATTCATAATCGCAGGCATGCTGTTACTGATTTACGTTATCTACATGACAATCCCCTCGGGGAGCCAGAACACCAGCAAGGAAATATTTTTTGACGCCGATTCTACTTCCGAGACTAGTGAGTATCGCCTCGGCACCAATCAGTCTGATATAGTTCATTCCTAGCTCATTCAGTAACACTTTGTCGACGCACTGTGTAGTTCCCAATCTTGGCAACGGGCACATGGTCATCGATCGTAACAACTGGGGTGCACAGCAGGGTGTGCATGGACCGTACGAGCTAACACATCCCATACCGTACGTGCTGATAACTCACATCGGCGTCCACTCGGAGATCTGTTCCGACGTGCACGTTTGCTCCATCAAGATGCGCACACTGCAGGATGCGGCGATCGCGGAGCGAAGTCTGCAGGACATACAGAGCAATTTTTACGTAGGTGTTGCCTTCTGCGGGACAATTATGAGCTGTAATTTAGAAAAATGATAATTCTAGGTCGGAGGCGACGGTAATGTATATGTCGGGCGTGGGTGGAATACGGCCAATGCGTACGCCAACATGACGCTGGCGGTTTGCTTCATGGGAGATTATGGACGATACGTACCGAACGATCTTCAAATGTCGGCCCTTGATCATCTATTGACGTACGGCGAGAAGCGTAATCTTTTAACCGAAGATTACAAAATCGTTGCACACAGTCAGGTAAGGAACCGAGCGAGAAGTTAAGCACCCTTAATGATTGTTAACAGTTCAATTTCCGTTGCTCTAGACACGAAATACACGCAGTCCCGGTGTAAATCTGTACGAAAAGATAACGAAGCTCTCCCGGTGGTATCCTTGCGGACGGCCAGGTTACGATCGTTGTGGTGTGGAGCTCGGTCTTCCAGCAGTTTGGGAGCAAGAGTTTCCAAAACTCAATACACCGACTATATCTAATAATACTCGAGTTAATTAATGCTTTACGTATAAGGTCACCAAGGCAGATATTTATGGCCTCCGAGATCATTAAGGCAATAAGAAGAGGAAGATCTCATTCTAAGGGAAACAGATGATCATTCGGATGTGTGCCATGTGACGTATGGACTTCGAGATGAGATAAATTCACTGGTGATGTATTAAAAGTACGTCTCAAACATCATGCAATCAGAATTTCACACATCGTGTACATCAACACACGGGTTTGTAGCAGCAAGACACCTAAGAAAAGTGGATAAAACATTATCAAGCTGAGCTGTTTCTCGAATATTAGCAGGAACAAGTGAGAATCATCCTAGCATCTTTCTACACATCCAATGGAGGATCAGTGGTTCAGTGGCAGAAGTGCTGTACGGCAGAATTGATGTCAAATCATTTCCAACAGCCCATCTGTATGCAAAATAGTCTATCTAGTCAAGTATATTAAACATCATTGAATGTCGTCAAATGTACACTTAAGTGAGAAGAAGTTAAAATACGACAAATACTCCTCAGGTGAGGGCTGTTCAGTGGTTTTGCGTCAGCAGCGCGCGTAATTACACGAAAAAACCGGGATTCAAATCCCATCCGGACCGATTCTCTCATTATGTGAGGACTGCCTACATCCAACTACTTGATATCAGCAAGTCTCTAGTAAGCCATTCGATGGCCGGCTTGACCTAGTGGGTCTTTAAGCCAAGAAGTAAAAGACAGACAGACTCCAGTCTAATTTTCTTGTAAATATTATTTCGATACAAATAGCTGTTATGTGCTATAAAGATCAGAATTATTTTATGATAATTTCTTCCAATCATTTAGCTGCACACATATCTATTAAAACTAATGTTACTGAAATACAATTATGTGACTTGGGGCGGCTCGGTGGTACAGGCGACATCGGCGCCGGTGTTCAAACGGTTGGACCGGGGTTCAAATCCCATCCGGACCATTCCCCCGTAGTAAGGATTGACTAACATCACTACGTGGTACTATTCATTGGTCAAGCAATACGGCCAGGAGGCCGTTCTTACGAAATAATTAAAAAAAAAAATTATGTGACTTCCATTTAAACGATTTTTATCTTTTCTTCGCCATTATCTTGCATCTTACGCAGCAGTTACCCTTTCTTCTGGGGTCATACTGATTTTTGGACCACGGTGAAATTATTCTTACGACCCTTCCGCCTATTTTTATCACAACAAAACTGGGGGAAACACTGTCCCAAACTGGTGCCCCAATCACAAACGAATGTACTGGTTTTGATCGCTTTGCTGCCGCTTTCCGCCCATGTTGATGCATTCATTGAACAGCTCCGAGTAACCGAGTCACAATAACATTGAAGCAGAGAAGAGAAAAAGGGAAAAACAAACGAAAAAAGTTACGGTCTGTTATCAGTTCAACAGATGCAACATTCAATCGAACAACGAACAATCCCACCCAAGTCACGTTTCTGCTATGCTGTAAAGTAGCGTATCGCATGCGTTTCGAAGGCTCGTTTCGGGCAAGAATTTTAACGGGAAAAAGGAAACATCAAACATTTAGAATTGTTTGTCGCTTAAAAACGAAAAAAAAAACATCCCAAATAGGGCAGCTGAATTTGTCGTACAATTGAATCTATAGTTACATTTATTCTGCAGCTGCCAGCAACAGTGTTGTCTGTGGCACGAACCGATGTTATCATCGGTAAGCAAATAGCGCGAAACAAACGGTTATCATACCCGGCGGCCTAGCCAACCAGCCAGATGAGCAGTGGGTAGTATGTAAATCGCAACAGCTACAGATACAGCAAAAAAAAGGGATTTCAGTTTTATCGGGTGCGCATGCCGATTGATTGGATCGAACTCGATTACGGTACGCTTTGATATGATCTGCCGCAGAAAGGTAGGTAAGGCAATACACCAAACCCGTCCCGTACTGTTTTAGTAGATGATTTAACGCACTCGCTAAACAACCATGCGGCCAGTTGCGCCATTTAAAGTGTGTGCGGCTATTTGTTCACCGATACGCGATCATCATCAGTTAGTGTGCGGTGTTGCACTTTTTAACTTTTACCCTTATCAGTGTAAAGTTCTGATGTGTGTTGATTGAAATTAATTGTTGAATTCGATAACAGGCAGGTGTCCGTTACCGACTTTCCAAACCCCCCCCCCCCCCCCCCCCCCTGTTGCTGTTCGTTTGGCTATTGGAGGGCCAACACCTCGAGTGTATTGCACAGCCCTTCCGGCTGGTCGTGCGGCTTGGGACGGAAGACAAACGTTCAGAACAGATGGAAGGGATGGACGGAGCGGTCAACTTTATGTGTAGCTTGTACTGTGAAATAAAACGAAGCCAAACCCGTTAAAACAACTTGATCAAACCACTTCAACCATTCGCATTTATTGCAAGCAGAGTGCAGAAGTACGGTAATCATCGCCAAACATCATCATCCTGTTTGTGGTGCTTCAGATAGAAGAAAAAAAGAGGTAGGATTTGTGGTTACCACTATCATATAGATGTGTGTTGTGTGAATTTCCTCAATAATGTGCTCAAGATAGTGACCTATCTTTCGAATAGATAGCTTACGAGTGGAGACGGTTATGTTATTTGAACAAATCTCTATCGTTAAATAACTAAAATGAACATAAAATTCTATCCACCGATTTACGGTGCTTTTTTGTAGTGATGGTAAGCTTTTATAGATTATAATCAAATTCGGATGTGTGTTGCTGAATAAGCGTTAAACCTTACATACACAGTAAAGGGCATTAGTTTAAGACCACTTTTTTAAACGATGTTTAAACTTTTGCTTTCGATATTTCTATAACATATAAATTAACCAAAATATGTTAGAATGTTCATCAGCATCTGAACAATCTATAGCTATTTCGTTTTTGTCCATAAGCGTATAAATCATTGCATAAAAAATAAAAACCTGAAAAATGGTTTAAAATTTTTAAGCCCAAAAGAATGTATTTTTTCCTAATATCTGAGCTAGTCAATTCTAGCGTTGAAAAATATAAAAGGGTGACGGGTGAAAACTAAAGGAAAATTTTTGTTAGTATTTTATAACTGATTAATAGACTTATTGTATGGTCTTAAGGTTCAAACTGTTGAAATCCTTGCAAAATTGTAATCTCAAAATTGCGATTTCTTCGCCATTGCGCCGTGTGGCAGATTGTGTATACGTCAGGTTCTCAAAAAGCAATTTCATAGCAAGAAAATTTCATAAACATTCATGAGAACCGAAAATTCTGATTCTAAAATCTACCATGACCCGCGGCCTTCATGGTGTATTTAATTACAGGAACTTTTTTCTCAAAATGTTTAATTTAATTTTACACACACAAAATTAGCTCGATTCGTTGAAAATAGGCTTCACAGTCTAATTTTTACCTTCTGTACAACAGCAAGCCTCCGGGATAAGGCAAAAAAACAAGGAGGAAATGCCCAGTAAAATTCGTACAAAATCTGCTCTAGAAGAACTGAGAATACGGCACTGATCCGTAATGCTTAAACTAAAATAAAATAAAAAATGGACTTATGTGTTTTAAATATATTCTATCATAATGGAAAAAATGTTTGATAATCGATTTAATGATTCATCTAATCATATGAACGTTTTATCAAAATATTTTATTTTATTTTACAAAAAAAAAATTGCTCGATTCGTTGAAAATGGTATTCGCAATTTTTATCTAATTTTTAGCCTATGTACTGCAGCAAGTGGTCCTAAAATATTCTCCCTCACTGCAATTAGTTAATTTAATTATTATATAAATAAATATTCTATTATATAAGCTAATAGAGGCGAAAACTTTTTCTTCCACATTAAATTTCAAACATTTTAAAATTATCTTTCAACCCTAACGATTACAATACCCATTCCCAATCTAGCAGGATAGCACAGGCGCGCCAAACGTATCACAAGCTCGCAGCGACGCAACAACGATCGCGCGCCTCCATCACAATGTGTGTGCCAGCGCAATACGCGTCAAACTGTTGCAGTGTGGGTTTGTCCCAAGCTCCAAGCACGGCAAGCAAGATGACGATAATAGTAGTTGATAGATCGTGAACGCATACGCAACGATTCGGTCATCGTGGTCGGTGCGCGCATAAACGCTTCAGTTCTTCTTGCTGAACGTTCAAAAAGTTCCTCAGCGATCCTAGCAGCACTACCGGGATGACCTAAAAACAAGAGTTTACAATTTGTGTATTTTGTTGATCTGTTCATTGAAAAATTGCAACAGGATTTACTTCGTGCGTGCGTGCATAAGTGTGTGTGCGTAAGCATTTGTGTGAGCCCACAAAGCAAAAGGAAGCTCCAAAAAAAAGAGGGCTGCAAAAGATAGTGTTGTGATAACAACGGTGAATTGAAAAGACGAGATTTTAAATAGTCCGTGCTTCGAATACGGGAAGCGAGGATAGTGTAAGTGTTTTAAACTTGTTCATCATAAAACAAAACCATGGCCCGGAAGAAGGCTTAAAGGCAATATTTACTCTCACGGTGCGCCCGTAAGAGGCGGAATATGCGGCAAATGGCCAGACTATGAGACAAGCTATGATTTGTTGATATTGGTACGGTGTGTGTTGGTGATGTGTGGTGCCGTTGCGTCCCCGGACCGAACACAAAGCCGAGGGAAGGGACTGAACAAATAACCTTCACCGCACCGTTCACAAAACGACACGGATGAACACATGATCCGGGGGTGTAGTATGTTTCGATCATTAGCGGTGGAGTCAGGTCAGGTCGGTTGGAAGTGGTAGTGTTTTTTTTTTTGTTTTTTGCTGTGCATTGGATTTTACTCCCGCCAAATCAAACTACACCATCACACCATCGCAAAGTTCGCACGTTTTGAAGTGCGCAGTTTTTGCGTGAATATGAGTTCTCCTACCGACATTTGGCCGAATATGACGAAAATTTATTTTATTTGCACAAACCTACAGTGTGAGTGTGTGATTGCATAGTTTGAACGAGTGTAGAACTTATGCGTAAGTTCATTAGAACCCACGAAGCTTAACCTGTTTCCTGGTGGAACGGGTAGTGTCTGAAGCAGCTCTAAGGATTTACGCAAATATAAGACCTAGCCCGATGATCCTATGCCAATTCTAGCGAACTGGTTTGTGGTTGTGTTTGTGTGGAGATAAGAAAGATGTTTCAGTTGCTGAGGGATCGTCTGTGAAAGTCAGGCCCGAGTGTACATACTGGTTTTGTGTGACTCGGAGTGACTATGCAAATTAGGCGTTGCACATCAGTCTCACCAGTGGACGTTGGTTTGAAATCAACGTAATTGCACAGTTAAATCACATGTTTTGTGTTTATAAAATCAAGATCCTCAATTATATTTTTGGACTGTAAGGTTGCTATCATGACATGAGAAAATGATCAGTTCGTTCGATCAGTTCGAAAATGATCGTTTTTAAGAACTCTAAAATCTTCATAAATCTTAGGCTCCTGTCTTCACTTTTCAATGGTTCCAGTTATGTTCTTTAAAAGAGCAGACCCGCTACCGTCATGCTTCTGAGCAGACTCTAGAAGATCGTATCACATGGTAGCTTATATAAATAGATGGGTCAAGGCCATTCTTGTTTATAGAGACTGTAAATAAAAGAATCACAGTAAAGATACAAGAACGATCGAGCCTCCATTAATAACTCCATTAACGAAGAAATTCAGCATTCAGAATTGCAAGTCAGAACCGCATCTGCCATCTTGAAGCCAATAAAAGATAGCAACAGCATTCAAGCTGCTAATGCAGACCAGCTCTATGTTTCTGATCTTTTAGTTCCATAATTCTTTACCCCTGCTAACATGTCCCATACTAAACCTACGACGCTTGCGTGCACGAAGCAAACACACTGTGAAGGAAGTGAATTGCTTTTCTATTTCTTACGGCTTATCAGTACGCCGTGATGTAAAGTTGACCTCAGTGCAAACAAATCAACAACAACTCACATTATCATGTGTAGTGTAGAGTGCAATCATTTAGATAGAGAAACACTTTGAACGCGCAGCAACCCGCAGACTCTCTTTGCTCTCGACACACATTGTTAACAATGTCGCTTATCGAATTGGAGAGAAAAACGAGCACTTTAATTACATAATGGGTTCATATTTCTCCAACTCCAAGTGAAGCGATTTCCAAGACATATTTCCAATCGGACGTAGTTGCATCAGAGCGCAGCTTTTCTTTGGTGGCGTTCCGCCGATAAAACTTTCCGCCCGCTGTGACTCATCCAGTTTATTTTTACAGACTTGCTTCATCCCATTCTTTGCCCAGGGTGAGGATTCTTCTGCCAAGATGCGTCTCAATGTTTGCTGCAGATAGTAGTATCAACAACATAAGCGAACAGCTACAGCGGATATCTGGCGGTGTACCACCAATACTGAACCATTTCGCACCGTACGATGGCACTGGCAAGGAATACGCAACCGATAGAGAGTGAAGCACCATTCAAGACCGGATGCGGTACGATACAGTCGCCACCGAAAGGTGGCACCGATACGCTTACCGGTGGTGGAGCAAACAGCCCGAGTACCGTAACCAGCACGACAGACAGCACCAGGGGCAGTCTCTCCAATATCTCGACGTCATCCATCAAACGGACAGACAACGCTTGCGATGACGATTCGAGTGCGTTCGATAGTAGCAGCAGCAGCAGTAGCGATACGGAGTGTGACGATGATACCATCAAGCGTGCCATCGACCGTATCCCGGGTGCACTGGTACCCGGGGAAGCACGCGTTCTCCCGAACGGGAGTCTTAAAGTTGGCCCCGAAGCGATCAGTCCCGCGGTACGGCCCACCCCCGGTGCCATCGGTGCGATCGCGGTGCACAACTCGTCCGACATCACGTTCGGCAACAAAACGTACATTAAGGGTCAGGTTGTGATAAAGAACATCTACCAGGATCGTAAGCAGGGGATCGCCAATCCGGGGTACAGTGTGCAGGAAAACGATACGAACGATGCCAGTTCCACCAAAAAAGGTATTTGGTGTTGTTCAACCGACGATCACGCTAAACGATCGATGGTTTCATAATTTCCCCCCTTTACCGTCTTACTTTCCTCCAGTACCTCCGTCAGCCTCGATACCTCCAGAGCCACGAACCTGGCAAACTAGTCTTAAGACAATCATCAAAGACAAACCATTGCTCAGCTTTATCGTCATGATATCGCTCATGATCGTGCTGTGTGCCATCGTAGCAGTCATATCCATCCTCACCGCGTCAGGTAAAGCTAGAATAAGGCCCCCACTTGGCGACGGCGACGACAATCGTCCCAATATCCCACAGGACAAGGACATAGGTACAAAGCATGTTTTGTACTAAGTTTTAAATAATTTCATAACAATCCGGACTATCTGATCTGCTGCTGACCAGGGAGATATCTGATAAGAGTGTTGTTTTTTTTTTTTTGCTTTTTCTCTCGCACTAACTCTCCCACAGAGGACGACCTATTCCCAGATCCTAGACCATTGCGAATGGTGACGAGAACGGAGTGGCTAGCTCAACCGCCTCGGGAAGATTTAACTGATCTTAAGCTACCGGTGCACAACGTCATCATTGCTCACACTGCCACCGAGGCGTGCACTACTCAGGTAAGCCCCAAGCACAGTCACAGCACAAGATAAGGCGCTATGCAATGTAAACTTTAACATTATCGCTTTATCAATCATGGCATTTTATGGCGTTGTATTTTTTTGTCAATGGCGAACATTCGAATCGAGCCAAGTGTAGTATCTTAGTTTTATTTTATTATTACCTAACAACGATTGCAAATGTGTGCAAACCTTTCTCCACTATGAGAGTTATACCTCTCATAATTGAGAAAGGTAGAAAGGTACATCATTTTAGTTCCATTTGGTTGATCTTCTTATCACACACGAACCTTGGTAGTGAAAAATGCAAGATAAAAATGCAATAAATTCAGCATTGACCAAACCTTCAGCTAAAAGTCTCAAGTGCAAGCAATTTACTTAAGTGTGCTTTACAACCTGTACCCTACATGTCTCATATCCCGAAAGACCGTTTTTCCGCGCTGTACAATGCTACTTTCAGCTATGACTCTAGTGTAAAGGCCTGATCATCACGTGCATATAAATATTTGTTACAGAACATACCGCATTTCTAGCTGGTCCATCCAGTTCCTATGTGTGTGCAGTTAAGCCTCTGTCATTTATTTCGGTGTGTGCAAAACGAAACGATACTGTTCCATTTGAGTGCTTTGTAGCTATGCGATGTCAACTGCCCAACCATGCTCCGCGAACGCTGTACCCCATCCTTGTCAATATCCAGTCACAGTGCTCTGCTTGCTATGAGACGAATCACATGCTATCTTACTTCACGTGCTATTTTCCATAACATAACATAATAAAACAAAATGATGTTTAGATGGTGATGTACTGAGCTCTTCACGAAACGAGGACTCTATGTACAAACTCGTTTGGAGTGAAGTATGCAAAACGTATACCATCTAAACATTGTTTTGGAATACATCAACAACGAACAACATCAGAACACTCATTCAAAATTATTATTCCTAATTAATCGTTTTACAATCTCTCTTAGCGTATGCATTAAAAAATAGACGATCCCTTCCTGGACCTTAGCCATAGCTGTCGTCAGAAACAAATGTTAGCATTTTTTTTTTTTGTTCTCTCTGATCCAGTAGCGAATTAAACTGCTTGGATGTCTTTGGAGGCGGAACGGACATAAAGGTCCATAAAAATCAAAAGATTTGAAGGGATGTATTTCTGCCTTGAAGGGTTCTCTATCTATCCCCCTGACCGGAGAGGCCTCCTGGGCGGCGAGACTCTCTTGTTTCGGCGAAGCCTCCCTTGCCAGCGAAGTTCGGCGAGACCCCCCTGCCCGGAGAGGATTCTGGCAGCAGCCAACTCCGCTCTTATCTTAATCCACCACTGCTCTGATCCTTCTTCTTCGATATCTATTGATAATTTATGAGATCAGTTCGGAGATTTTTTTTTCATAGGCACGGTTAGCCGTGGTTTCGTCTCAATGGATGAACGATGAGTTATGTTTAGTAATCTCTATCTTGTCCGGAATAATCTTCCCCGTTTGGACGGTTGTATTTGATCAAACTTTCAAAATGATAAAAGGATCAGGAAATAAAACCTCGAATTGAATCTTGAGAGGGTTTTTGTTAATGGAGAGAAGGATGAAGCGGACAATTACCCTTGGATGTGAGGCCCTTCAGACGATGAGGTTTTTTTTGTAGATGACTGTTTTATAGCAAGAACTCCCTTGGACGTAGAGTTCCCTAGACGAGTAGCTAATTGAGGTCTCATGATCTTTGAGGCTTTTCGGACTGTGAGATTTCTGTGTAACCGAGGTTCTATGGACGGTAAAGCTCTTTAAACAAAGAAGGCACTTCAAGGACTAGGTTCCGTAAAAGGTGACGTCACGTTGCGACCGTTCCGACGCTCAGGAAGGGAGAAAGCATTCATGGGGTAGGATAGAGACGGATCTTCCTATAAATAGCAGTTTGATCATAAGATTGCAAGGAGCTTCAAAGAGTTGAGGAGTTCAAGACAGACAATAAGAGGACCGTCCAAACCAACCAACGACCCCCCCCCCTTCCACCCCTTCCCCTTGCCACAAGTAGGAAATCGGTGGAACTCTAAACCGATACTGCCTTTTTCTACCTTTTTCCCCAGAAGATCGCTAGGACATTATGTAATCGATTGAAAACTCGTTAACATCAGCCAATTTTTTAATGCATACGTTACCTACACTTACATTTTCTATCTGTTCTATCTAACACTCTTTAACCACTTTTCTATCTCCTACACCCGTCGTGATCTCGTTGACCCCAAGCAGCAAGCATGCAAAGCACTAGTGCAATCAATTCAAAGGTATCACGTAAACCAAACCAAATACGGTGATATTGGGTACAATTTTTTGATCGGTGGCGATGCATTTATCTACGAGGGCCGTGGATGGCTCAAGGTGGGTGCCCACACCAAGGGTAAGTAACCGAGCGAGATCGATCTCGCGAAATGTTGAAAGTTTCGCCCGTTAATTCCCTCCGGACTTTCATACACACACAGACTACAACTCTAAGAGCCAAGGGATTGCCTTCATCGGTAACTACGAAACAGTCGATCGACCAACGGAAGAGCAAATCGAACAATTGGAGCTCCTGCTTCGCAATGGTACTGAGGGCGGTTGGCTTGGCCAGGACTACAGGTTGTTTGGGGCAAGCCAGATTAAATCCACCATCAGTCCGGGGAAATTTTTGATGGAAAAGCTTCGAATGCTACCACACTTCAGGGAACAGTTTTGAAGATGTGAATCAAGTGATCGAGTATAGTTGAAGATCATCGTGTAAGACTGAGAGGGACAGATGATGTAAAACAAAAGCAGAGATACGGTTGATGCAACCGTATGATAGATTTTTTAACGTAGGAACTATAAATATGCAATAATACCTCTAAATGCTTAGGCCAATATCGTGAGTGTGTGATCATGGATTTTAGAAACGATTTGCTTTAGCCATATTATTAAGATATCAATATAGTGTTGGAATAAAAAGTATACTACTTCCGTATCCTTATAGCCATGATAAGAAATGGTCAAGCCGTCAAGGCTTTAATAAAATCCCCAATAACAATAAAAGCTTGCAGCTCACGGTGATCCGGGTCGTTTTTCTTTTAATTCTATACCGTTGAAAACAAAAAGCAACAAATAATATATTTTATCCCCAAAACTAAACGATTCCCCCTGACTTTCAGGCTGCATGTCGTTTGCGAGTACGTTTGATACAGATGTATCTAATGGATGGCAAGAACTACGACGATATAACGTACAATTTTCTTATCGGTGGCGATGGACAAATCTACGAAGGGCGCAATTGGTATAAGATCGGTGCCCATACGCATGGTAACGTGTGTGAAGAGACAAAGAAAATAACGCTACACACAAACCGTCTTTAATATCTTCTTGTTTATCGTTTTTGCCATTCCTTTCCCCGTCGCAGGTTACAATTCCAAAAGCCAAGGTATTGCTTTTATAGGTGATTATAACTACGCCAATAAGCCCACCGAAAAGCAGATGGAACTGCTGAAATATCTGCTAGCGTACGGCACTAGACACGGACAGTTGACGGAAAGTTACAAGATCTATGCCTCGGAACAGTTGGATCCAGTAGCACCAACTGGGAAATGGCTAATCGAAGCGCTTGCAACCTTGCCACAGTTTGTGAATAAATCCCAAACAATAGAGGACGGCCACATATAGGCAGTATTAGGTTAGTGTTGCTACTATTTATGCCAGGCGAAATTGCATTAAAACGTTCAAATATATAAAACGAATTGAGAAAACCCGGACCCAGTGAGACATTTTTTTCTGTCTTAAATCGGCCCCTTATTTCTTATTGAAACAGTTTGCCCAACTAAATAACGGGTGTTTTAATTGAAAATTCCTCTCTGCTTTCCTTTTCTTCGACAGACGAAATGTATGTATCAGGTGAAATTGATCCAGGAGTTTCATGCCGATCCCAATTCGAGAAACTTTTCCGACATAGCGTACCAATTCCTCGTTGGCGGTGATGGTAACGCGTACGAAGGAAGAGGCTGGACAAAGCAAGGAGCGCATACGAAAGGTTAGTATGCCTCCATCACTCACATGGTTTATTAGCCCAGAGAATTGATATTAGAATAGTTCAAACAAAGCGGAATTCGAGAACATGTATCTCGAGTCCAACTTGAACACACATTACATCATTTTTGCTACGCTGCTTCAATTGATAACACAATTTCCGATTTTTGAACATCCCCCATTGACAAAATCTGCCTACTAATGCACTATTAAAACAAATTTGTATTGCAAGATCCCTTCATAGCGTTTATTGAGACAATTCTGTCAATAGGGGAATCTATCGGCTTTCTAAACCAATTGAAAGTTTTTGAGCCAGCGTAGCCAAGCTGATAAAATGTGTGTTTAAGTTGGAAAAAATGTTCCATCTTGAATTTTGCATTGTTCATGCTATTCTAACGCTTCTTTTATGACCTGATAAACCCTGTCTGCACAAGCTACACTAACACCCAATGTGTTTCGCAATGGTTTTCGTTTTCGCAGGTTACAATGTGGACAGTATCTGCATAGCGTTCATAGGCACGTTTATCGTGGCCCCTCCACCGATCGCTCAGCTTAGTGCAGCGAAGCAGCTGATCCAGCTAGGATTGCAGGGAAACTATCTGGCCTCCAACTACAGCCTGTATGGTCACCGGCAATTGGCACCGTTCGAAAGCCCAGGCAAGGCACTGTTCGATATCATTAAAACATGGCCCCACTGGTCCAGCAAGCTGAGCAGCAATCATTGGAGTGGCGACGATTCGCAACCAAAACGACGCAAACGACATATCGACCAACGCACGATTGATGACCTCTCTTGAAAAAGAAAAGACTGTGATGATGAAAATAATCGAATAAACGTTTTGAACATAGTGAATGTACTTTAGAGCTGTTCCGGGGTAAAACGGTTCAATTTATTGTAAGGTGCTTACGAATCGCCAATTACGATACTCCTGCCTGTCAGCTTCTCTCAGATCCTCCGAACGGGTTTTTTTTTCTCTCAACAGTGTTCCTTCCTTCCGCATCATCCAAGATCACTTCCGCCTGTTGTCAATAGTCATCCTTTTTTCCGTTTGTCCTAGCTTATTAAAGTGGTCCCAGTCTATGGTCCGGCCTTTAATGGCCGTACTTCTGGAACTCCCACTCTCTATTGTCCAGCGGGCATACCTGCCGGGTCTTTAGCCACCGGGAGATACAGTGGAAGTGAAACGCATGGTTACAAACTCCCCAGGCAACTGTGCATTCCTCACTGGTGGCCGATGCTTGATTAGCCTGGCACTCTATACAAAGATCCATGATGTGGTTCCGGCAGATGGCACAGTTGTCCACCACAATGTCCCAAGCCCACAGCGCTACCGCATTCCACTTCTTGACCTCGAAACGCTTCCGCTCACCTCGGCTACTGCTCGACGTTGGTGCCTCAAACTCTTCCTCGTCGATATCCATGCCGATGTACAATGTCTGCCAGCGAGATTACAACATGTTATGTGAAAAGCTAAACTTTTTATTTACATTTTGCTTTTACTAAGTTTGCTTACAAATTACTGGTCGATGCAACAAAGGAACTTCACAGAGAAAGGAACCCAATCTTACCACAGCGAGCGCGATGGCGTATTTTTGCTTTACCCAATGACAGTCATTGTGACAGTTGCTGCAAAAGCTGCTGTATTTCGTCCCCCATTTCGCCCGGCTTCGCTTCCTGCTGGAACAGCAGCTTGCATTTCGCCCGCTGCTATTGTCCATCTGTCAGTCGGTGAAAACAAAACAAAACATTAAAACGTAAACAAGGCGAGCCTTTGCGAGCGGACGGAATAAAATACATTTTGTTGCCACTTTAACGACCCACACGTTATGGCCGTTAACATGTATGGGTAGGTAACGGGAAGTAACTGAGGACCACAAATGTTTTTGATATCCCCAAGTTGGGTTTTAAATCTTAAAATCAACCATTTTCTCCCACAACGAACAGTCCGATGCAAAACCATCCGCCACCCAACCCGAACCCGATTGATCTGATGGCCATCAAGGACATCTATCCGGGGATGAAAAATATCAATGTTATCTTCATCATACTCGAGATTGGGCCCGTCACACTGACGAAGGAAAATCGGGAAGTACGCACCTTTAAGGTGGCCGACCAGAGTGCCGCCATCAACGTGTCGATTTGGGACGAACCGGGCAAACAACTATTGCCGGGCGATATTGTGCGTCTGACGAAAGGATATGCAAACGTTTGGCGCCAATCGCTTACACTGTACTCGGGTAAAAATGGCGAGATTGTACGATTGGGCGATTTCTGCTACACCTTCAACGAGATGGTGAACATGAGCGAACCGAACCCCAATCTGAGCGCATCCATACCCCAGCCTGTCCTTAACAATGGTTCGGGTGGTGGACCTAACGGTGGCAACAGCAACAATGGCACTGGAAAAACGATGGGCACTCCCAAACCGGGACCTAACAATAACCCGCTACTTGCCGCTAGTGGACCACAGCAACCGAAACCACATGCCGCCACGACACGCTACTCGGTAGCGGCGGCAGCAGCAGCGGCAGCCGCCACACCACCCAACATCATGAAACCGACGCAGAAAAACTCCCCCCGAACTGGTCGTAACAGTCAAGCGAAAAGTACCGCAGTGAAAGGTGACCGTAGATAACAGTTAGCGGATGCGCTTGGTACAGCAGCGGCCCCGACAACCGTTAGCGATAGTTTTATTTTACCGTCTAGCAATGTAATGTAACGGATGGACACACAGGACTGTGAAGCGCCAACTGCTATGGAATGTCCCCCCTAATTTCCCAATTGTTGTGTTGGGACGCTCCGATTTTAACGATATTTCATTGTACAATCAAAAAACAGCAGAACATTCCTGTGCGCGTATGTGTGTGAAAAAAAAACGGGCAGCACAGTTTCTTTGGGTATGTTTGTAGTAAAAACAAAAATAAATCGAAATTAGTATCTCCGCTCAACTAGGAAAGTCGTACTTTCTTCCTTTTTTGTGTAACGTACTGTACATTCGCCTAATTTCACACGAACCGCCCTGTGTGCTGACTGCCGGTGCGAGAAAGCAGCCCTATTCTATCTCCTGCGCATTGCATTTGACAGCTCTGCACAGGCAAAACAAGCTGTTTTGAAATCATTCACCGAGTTACACTGCGCTTTTTTCGGCCTAGGTAAGTGTTTTTAATGAATTTCATTATTTTTGGAACAACTTTCTCACCAAGGACTAGATTGACAGTGAAAACTTGAGACATATTTCCCGAGCAAACAATTTCATAATTGTACTTCGGGGAGAAAAAAAGAAAAACAAAGCAGTGTCACTGCTGTCAAACTCAGTTATTCGGGTATGTCAATAGGCCGCGAGCAGTGTACGCGCTGCTGCTTCTTTGTACGAGTGTGGTGGTGACGAATGGAAGTGTTATGTTGATGGAATCCGTGGCCCCTTCCGAAAGGTTTTCGGATGTTCAGTTTCCCGGTGATTTTGTGCGTTCGTGCTGTAGATTGGATAATTTGTCGCGCGATTGTGTCATCACCGCACCATTCTAAGGCCATACAACCGTCGCATCGTCTTATCCGGGGACTCTTTGCGCTCGGTGCGCATTCGAATATGTTGTGCCATCCCGCGTACGGTGCTGTGTAGAGGAATCGTTATCGACGGCGGGCAAACGCACATCGACCCGTAATCAAGAAACCGCGCTAGTGAATAATCCTCTGCACTGTTAATGGTGTGTTAACTTTGCCAGACGCATATTATTGGAAAATCCATACGACAAAGCCGGCGTGTGTGTGTGTGTGTGTGTGTGTGTGTGTGTGTGTGTATGTAAATCACCGTCAGACCAATCACGGTGTCGAATCTCGGTGCTTCGTCGCGGGATTGAATCTGCCGGATTGTTCAGCAGCAAGCTTCGTAAAACCCGGAACGCCTATTGTGCCATGCGGTGGTAGTGTAAAGCAACTGAGCAGACCGAGAAGTTACGGGTGTGATACGTAAGAATGCTGGATCGATCCGAACCGTACGAACATGTTTCTGGTGCGGCACTAGGCACGACGAGGCCGAGAGTAAAATTCTGCTGTAAGCAGCATCATCCAAGCATCTCGGCCAGTAACAGCAACTATCAGCGACACTCTCGCTCACACCATTAGCGATAAGCATCACACAGCACGGGACGAGAATCTCACCACCGTGGATACGGTCAGAAGCGACTTACACTGATCCGGAAGTGCGGAAGGGTAACAAATAAGAGGCTAGAGCACTTTATCGGTCGTCATGCTAGCTTATCTGTCCAAAATGCGTTCGTCGGCGTCGGAGATGAATGGGGCCGAAACTACCCAGTTTCTCAAACTATCCAGTGCCGTGTTTTACGGACTTTCCTCCTTCCTGATCACCGTAGTCAATAAGACTGTACTGACTAGCTACCGATTTCCTTCGTTTCTCGTACTCAGCCTCGGCCAGCTAACCGCCAGCATTGTCGTGCTGTTTGTCGCCAAACGGTTACAGCTAGTAAAGTTTCCTGACTTTAGCCGGGATATTCCACGGCGGATATTCCCGCTACCACTGATCTATCTCGGCAACATGATGTTCGGGTTGGGTGGCACCCAAGCGCTAAGCTTGCCCATGTTTGCCGCCCTGCGCCGGTTCTCCATCCTACTGACGATGTTGCTCGAGTTGCTGGTGCTCGGAATACGGCCAACGCTTGCTGTGAAAGTGAGCGTATTTGCGATGGTGGGCGGTGCACTGATGGCTGCGCTGGATGATCTTTCCTTCAATCTGCAGGGCTACATGTACGTGATGATTACCAACACCCTAACTGCGGCAAATGGTGTTTACATGAAGAAGAAGCTGGACACAGCGGATATGGGCAAGTACGGACTGATGTACTACAACTCGCTGTTTATGATACTGCCGGCATTTGTCGGTACCTGGCTGGCCGGTGACATCGAGCGTGCGTGGCAGTACGAAGGCTGGAATGATCCATTCTTTGCCGCCCAATTTCTACTGTCCTGCGTGATGGGCTTCATCCTATCGTACAGTGTCATACTCTGCACCCAGCACAATTCCGCCCTTACCACCACCATTGTGGGCTGCCTGAAGAACATCAGCGTTACCTACATCGGCATGTTCATCGGGGGTGATTATGTGTTTTCGTTACTGAATGCGCTCGGCATCAACATCAGCGTGGCCGGCAGCTTACTCTACACGTACGTTACCTTCCGCAAAAAGCCCACCAGTTCGGGCGGAAGCTCGGGAGATTCGTCGTCGGACAAGAAGCTGCTACTTCCGGCAGCCGGAAGGATCGACAATGTGTGAGAGGACGGATGGGCGTGTGTAGCCGTAACGAACAAAAAAACCAAAAACAGAAGAAGGGACAAACAGAATCGAACAGCAGGGATGATGTGTATATGAGAACCCGGAGTGAGGCGTACCTGCAGTGGCGTAAAGATGGTTGGCACCACTTTTCAAACAACCCCGAGGGTATTGATTTCTAGGCTTCTAATTGCGGCCATTTGTGTGGTAGTAGTCGTAGTAGTAGTAAAAGTAAACCAGTATAGTGTTGTACAGAGATGATCGACGTAATTTAAATCACACCACGTGGCGCATTGATAAAACGCTAAGTTCTCGCTAGTGCCACCGTTCGGGTTCGGGTTATTGCGGGCTTCACCGCATGTGGGGAGATAGAACATACCAGCATTACAATCTTCCATTGTATAGCTTAACTATGGTACACTCCCGTTTCCCCCTCACCTGTCATCCCTTTCCTCGTGGTTAGACTTTCCCCGCTTAGACGGGGGTTGATATTAGTAAAACAAAAATCACTCATCAAACACGCATGATATCGTACTTGCAAAATATTGTGCTTTTTAGTTTTGCTGGTGTATTTTTAAGTTCCGAATGTGTAAATGTGTACCGTGGTAGGAGATTTTAGTGAAACCGATGAAGTTGCAATATATTTAAAAAAAAACCATTGTAATGGTCATTGTGTAACAAAAATGCCTTTCGGCCGAATTTCGGCCACGCGTACCATGTGTCTTATGAGAAAGAAAACCCATCGGAAAGCGTCATAACCCTTTTGGTATGGTTAAGTAATCCGTCGGCGGTTCATTGCGGTGGAACGATTACATAGAAAACATGCTGGTTGTCACGATTGTTAATCTAATCCGGAGAGGGGGGAAAGCACATATTAAGAAACGTGATAACACTTTCCGTAACGAGGTGGTAAGAGGCGAGATTTGGTGATGCATTTACAATTTTCGTTGCGAGTTTTCTAGGCAATGCAGACCGTTTTTTCTTGTGTCACGATCATGCATACGAGGTCAAGGGCAAAAGATCGATAACGGCTAATGAACGACCGGCATATTCTTTCAATCTGCGCCAACCACCGTACCAGGGGATAATAAGTGCTCGACTTAACGCTTCCCAAATATTTACTCTACTCCGCCTGTGTTGATCCAGTTTGTTGTACGGTTCTGTTGGCTGTAAATTGCTTCTGCATAAAACAAAGCGCATGATAACATTTTAATTTAATGCAACTGGTTAACTGGTAAAATGATAATAGGGTTTGTAATTTTTTAAACGTGAGCGTACAGTTCATTGCCTCTTTCGGTTTTCACACGTCTAGTCATACAGATCAGGGGTTCTTAGTAAGCGTGTTAAGCCAACAAGCAAATGTTTAATAACAATTTAAATAATATTAAATTGAGATAGATACGATTGTTAGCAAGTTAGAATGCTGTGATATTGTTATCTTATCTTAATACTCCACTAAAGTATGATTGGGATTAAATTTCGCACGTTCTGTTGAAGACTTTACTTCATGCCTAATGCCGCAGTCTTGACTGGTGAAAAGGAAAGGAATTATGAACTCAGAAAAAAGATCAATTATCAATTTAGATAATAATTTAATTAATTATTCGCGATTTATTTCAATCGAATCTGCAGGTATAATTTTAACTAATTTGATAAATCTGTATCGATTATTGCTTTAAATAGCTTTAGCTCTAATTCCTTGTTAAAAAATGCATAATTAAAACCGTAACCTTACGCCAATTATAATATGACGAAAGAGCTGGTCTTACTTCAATTGGTTTGCAAATTTTACAGAGAATAATTGCTCAAACTTCAGCAACCTTGCCAAACCCTGGTTCAAATCATCCCAAAGAACCAGTTTATCTGTTTGTATGTCCAAAGCGAATCTCATCTCCAAGTTACCTACTGTGCATGTCTCTTCAACTGCCCTTCAATTATTCGGGATTTCTTGACAAACTATATTCATACCGAATTATCTACTGCCGGGATTGAAAAATCAATCAGAGGATAAAAGAAACTGTTACCACTCATTTTACAAAATTTGTTTGTCCTCTACAAACTCTTCCGGAAGGGCAAGGTCGCAGCAGTGTTTTGTTCCCAGCGCCACGTACCAGCTTCACATACAATAATCTAGCGCTTCTTCGGCGGCGGCGTCGCTACAATGGTGACCGTGACCTCGTTGGTAGAGAAGGTTTTTGCTGGTTTATTGACATGAGTGTGGGCTTGTTAGTCGGTATTAGTGAGTTGATCCACTGAGCATCTGCTTGTATCATAGTCGTATGAGAACCTAAACCTGATAGTACAAACAATACAGGCACAATGTGGCACAACGCGCATGTTTGCCACATTGCTTGGTAGCTACCGATGACGTCAAGCTCCAGAGAGTCAAGGACTGGAAAGGTGAAGATCGTCTAATGCTTTGCGCGATCGTTAGTCATTCCTTGGTTAATAAATTTGTAATTATGGCCCCATATAAAACAAATCGTTCCCCTTACAGTTCTGGTGCAATTTTGATAAGAACTGCATCAGTAAACGTGCTTTATTATCGGGAAGGTACAACAATGGCAAATTAAAAAGAGCAAATCTATTTCTATCAATTTAATTACCCGTTATGGTTATAACCAAGCCAATCTATTACACGTAAAATTCGTGGGAAAATATTATCACAAAGAGGCCTCACAGGATGTTTCTTCTTTACAGTCAGCATAAACCATCGCCACCATGTTTGTACGAAAAAGCTATCCGATACTTACCGCCGGTAGGAAATGTGCCTATCGTCTTCTAACCACATCCGCCGGAACCGATGCTACAGGCCCAATCAACGTGTTCGCGAGCGATGGAGCACCACCGCAGACACCACCAGAGATGGACGAATTTACTAAAGAATTCCATCGCAATCGAATCGAAGTGAGCGACATTCAAAGATTAATCTTAAGCGCCGGAAGTTCTTTGGCAGCTCTAATCGACCCACGAAGGTAAAGTTGTTTACTTCAGCTCAGCAGAGAACAAACATTTTAAATATCGTACGTCGTTTTTTTTTACAGACACGATATGATCGCCTGCCTCGGAGAAACAACTGGCCGAGAGGCGCTAGAAAAAATGCTTTACTACATGCGATTGAGCGAAGAAGGGCAACAGATACTGAGCGAGAAGCCCCGTATCAATACACGAACGGTGGATATGGAGGCGCTGAAAACGTTGCCGGAAAACACATTTGGCTATACGTACGTTAAATTTATGGAGGATAATGTAAGTCTTAAAGAAAGTATTTTAAAAGTACTCTCATGATGAATAATACAAAAGACCCGTTTGTTTCCTTGATTGGTAGAATATTACGCCCGACTCACGGATGGAGGTACGCTTTCTGGATGATCCCGAGCTTGCCTACGTTATGACGCGCTACAGAGAAACGCACGATATGGTACACGCCGTTCTCGACATGCCCACCAACATGCTCGGTGAAGTAACGGTCAAATGGGTGGAAGCTTTGAATACTGGCCTTCCGATGTGCTATGGTGGTGCTGTTTTTGGTGCTTTTCGACTACGTCCCAAGTGAGCATCTCCTTCCTTTTTCCTTCATATAACTAAACTAAAGTAAAAGTTTTTTTTTCTAGACAAAGACAAAACTATCTTCGCAAGTATTTACCCTGGGCGCTGCGGACAGGCAACCGCATCAAACCGCTCATGACTGTGTATTGGGAAAAGCGATGGAATCAGGACGTGGCGGAGCTACGCAAAGAATTGAACATTGAGCCGATGAACGTAAAGTAACGAGTCCTCGCTGCGTGTCATCCGCAACCGCAACGTCTACCAAATTAAATTACACGTTAGTTGAATTTTTGTACGTTTATGTTAATAGAATTTAACATTTTCAATTGAAAAATTCAATGTGTGTCACTAGTGAACGGGCATTAAAACTTGAGCTGATATTTGTTTGGCTTCAGGTCCTTCGATTGTTTCGTAGAGTCCTTGTGCACCGTCGCGGTTGAGGCATGTCCCAGTAGAAGCTCCAGCAAATGACGATTGCACATCTCGGGCAGGGAAATATTGAGATCGATGGCGTTTTGCATAATTTCCGAACAGCCGCGTAAGTTTTTTCGCCAATCTGAAAAGTGTGTGAGTGTTTTTGTGGTTAAAATAAATTCCCAACAATCTGAAAATATCACCCACACTTACACTGATATTCAAACAGTCTGATCAGTAGAGGTTTACATTCCGCTTTCATATCGTGCTTCAGGAACAGCTCGATCAGTTGGTACACCTTTTCCACGTTGCTGTCGTACAGCAGTTTGTAGCTAAGATTCGACGTTCTGTTGAAGAGATCGTTAGCAAATTAATGATAGTTTTTTTTTGAATACCTCCTTGTTTTAATCGTACCTGCTGCCAACAGCTCGTCTTAGTGCGGCGTGTCGATCGAACAACGTTTTCGCTGCCTCCTGATCACTGTGCCACGTGCTCAGGAAACTCTTCTCCCACACGTAGCAGATCGGGAAATCGTGCCGCAATTCGATTAGACAGAATTCGCACAGATTTATCACCGCAAGCAACACGGCTTCGCTTTTCTTGCCGATCGTTTCATCGATCATCTCCAGTAGTATGTGGTCAATGACTAGCAACTGTTCCTCGTTACAATCGATCATAATTGTTCGAAAATTTTCCAGCGATTTCAGCGTATTTCCCAGTTTCCACTGACACAGGGCTTTAAAGTGTTCGAATCTCCCTAGGGCCGTTTTCTGCTCCGGATAAAGATGAATGTACAGTTCAGTCAACTGTTCTATCGTTTCCATTTCTTTCTTATGTGACAAATGTTTAAGTGCTGCGTTCAACACCGGCATCGAGGGTAACTTTTTATACTCCAGTATCTGCGTTAGTAGACGACTTACGTCTTCCACATTTTCTTCCTGTAGTGCCGTCTCCAGTAAATGATCGATCTGGGACACTTCCATTTGGCTAATGTTAACGACTAGCGGATTATTTGTTAGTTCATTGTACAGCTCACTGAGCCGAAACGAGGATCGTAAGATCGTTTCCGTCGGACTGCGGACAGCCGTTGCCATTTCCGTCGGCCCGATTGGTGCTGGCGCTATCGATTTAACATTCCGATGGCGACTGTTTAACACTTTCCACTTAAGCTTTTTGTTCTCCATCAGCTCACTGATAAAGGAATCGACTGCACTGATGTTGGTGCTTTTCCGCTGATAGCTGACCAGCCAGGACAGAATCCACACGTTCGGTACCGATGGGCGGAAGATGGTGGCGTGCCGACTAGCCGATAGCAGAGCTGCCATTATCGGTGGATATGCACTTTCTTCTTTTCCCAAGATTATCGCACAAGGCAAGGCGCAATTTTATTCTACCTGCCCATTGTTACGCAGATGATGGGCCAGGTTCGTTGTTTACCTGTGTTATTGCCTAAACAGATGAAATCAGCTGACAATAATTGTTGTGACAGCATTTGCGCATGGCAAGGTTGGGCCGCGTTTGTTTGGTTGCTGTGCAACATTTCAAATCGAAAATGCTAGAAACGCTTCAGGTTTGAAATAATTGAAGAGTCTACACTACTGTGTCTTCATAAGCTGTTCAGTTCTCATGCCACAATATATCAAAATTTCAGGTTCACATGAGTGTTGTCGAAAATTCCTCGCTTCGAAATCGATATTTGCGAGCAAAACTACACGAGACAACGGAGAAAAAATCTTATTCGACAATTTGTAAGTTTTTGACATTTCAACGTCGATTTCAGCTATTTTTGAATTCTCGTTGTCCGTGGCCTTTCTGCTATGGGAACTTTGCATCAATAAAGCCAGAAACAGCAGCATCAAACTTTACGCCCATACAAGTTTGAAATTTATTACTCTTAACTATGAAAGTCATTTTATACTGCTCCTCGTTTTCATAACTCTCCAGAATTAACATCACGTATAAAATCGACGAAACCTACGCCCTCTGACTCTGAAGCGTTTTTGTCATTTGGGTCACCCGTTTCATCCAATCTAAAAAACGGATCGGAATCAATCTTTCCTTTACAGCTAGGAACCACCGCTCCGACTCTTGCATAGAAAATTGTCATTTTATCGATTTCGTGCATGTCGCGTCTCATTTCTGGCTAGTGACGAAAAAAGCCAAGATTGTCGTAATTCTACGTTGTTCTAGCGCTGTCTGGTTCCTGCTCGCTGTAGTCTAGGGATCTGCTGGTCGTAAAACAAACGAAATAAGAACATTTTCACACAGCTACACTGTTAGCACAGAAACAGAAAGAAATTGCGTGCAGCACGGAGCCCGCTGACAGCGCACGGAAGCCCTTTTGTAGCTCGCCCGCTGTCAAATCATCTCGCTCCGTTCGACTGGGAAGGCAGGTACACAGGCCGGGGGTTTAACGCAGTTGGCGAAGGATAGTTTTGTGAACGGAAGAAAAATCTGGAAAAGACTTCGTACCACTGATTCCGGCACACGTACACGTGCGCATACATACGCACCGCATTTCCCGTGTTGTGTGTGTGGACATTTTTGCAGCCACCAGTTTTCCCTTTGTGTGAAACGTGCGAAAACGAAGCGAAAGCTAAACAAATATGGCTGCTCTGCCCCGTAGAATAATCAAAGAAACGCAGCGTCTGATGCTGGAACCCGTCCCCGGTATCAGTGCCATACCGGACGAACAGAATGCCCGTTACTTTCACGTGATCGTGTTCGGCCCGGAAGATTCCCCGTTCGAGGGTGGTCTGTTTAAGCTAGAGCTGTTCCTGCCCGAAGACTATCCAATGTCGGCACCGAAGGTGCGTTTCATAACAAAGATTTACCACCCAAACATCGACCGTCTCGGGCGGATCTGTCTAGACATTCTGAAGGATAAGTGGAGCCCGGCACTGCAGATACGTACCGTGCTGCTGTCGATTCAGGCACTGCTGAGCGCACCGAACCCGGACGATCCGCTCGCAAACGATGTGGCTGAGCTGTGGAAGGTAAACGAGGCGGAAGCGATTCGAAATGCGAAGGAGTGGACGCAACGGTACGCGAACGTCGACAACTAGATTCTGATTAACCAATTTCCTTATAAAACTCCACACACACACACGATAACTTTTTTAAAAAAAGAAAAACAATTGCAAACGGAAAAAGGCGATAGAAATAGTACGTGCGTCGAGATAGGCGGCCTCAGGCATCAGCAACAGCAGCAGCAGCAGCTCCAGTATCCTCCTCCCTACACAGTTATCTCAAGCTGAAAAAATAATGCTCTACGGGAGATGCAGACGCGTGCACGTGTGTTTCTGTGAGTGTGTGTGTGTAAGTGTGTGCCTGTGTGTCCACAGGAATTTCTAAAACTTGAACATCTCAGCCTCAGATAACTGTCAAAAATCTTAAGCGCGAAAATGTGCAAACAATAGAAACAAGGGACAAACATGCAGCATCCATCCACCAGCAGTGCACTGGTATTAGTAAGGAATCGAAATTGTTGAATCATGCAGTCGCGCTTCTAAATTGTACGAGCTTGTGTTTTCATGTCGATGCGTGCGTGTCCATGACTTCACGCATAGAACCAACACCATTTCGAACACATCGGCGGGTATGAGCAGCAGCGCTAATGAGACAAATAGAGAGAAAAACAAATCAAAACAACTCCACCACTCGTCGGTGATGGGAGCGAAGGCGACCCCGAAACAATGGCACCAACAGACACACGGCGGTAGCGTGAGGAAATATTCACCTTAAGGTAAATGCATTAATCGATTCTATCGACGTTTGTTTCTTTCATTGTCATGGGCACATGCATGTCATGGAGGGAGCGGGAGCGGGGAGCGTCACTTATGATGAGGAGAGAGTAGCATTGCATTGCGTTTTGGGTTCTGGGTTCTGGCCTTGTCCGGCTAACAAAGAAGGAACAGTTTTTCTCGAACGTTCGATTTTAATTTTGAATATTTTTATTGAAATCTTGCGAATCATTTTAGCTTTATTTTCTTTCATTTGGCTTCGAAACAAAAATATTCTGTTGAGTTATATTAAATTCCCTTTTGCTTAGTCATAAATGGCTAAAACCTAGTTCTACGTTACTTGTTGGAGGGCGCATTAGCTTCTTTACCGACTGGTGCAATCCAATTAAACATTGAAGTGTGCCATAAATATAGTAGGCTTTGACTAAGGATATATGGTTCATCAGTGTGTGAAGTAACGATCGAAGAAACCGTAGGCAAAACAGAACTATCGGCTTCCATTGTAAAGAGAAGTCCTATGGTGCGATTGAAACCTAGAATAGAATTATCTGAAACGACTAACAAACGGTTTGTGTAACTGTTGGAACAAAGCGGCGTGGCTGTTTAAGCTACCATGCAAAGTTCCCAATGTTCAGGGACGTTTAGCTGGTGGTACAAATAAATTATCAGTTCAAGCTGCTGGAACACACTGCATAACTATAGGCATATTTACACGTACACGGGAGATTTGTACGGAGATTGGCCCTTATCGTCTACGGATCATTACAGGGTTTACCAACCCTTACAACAATCATTAGAATAGCTTGAATAATGCAGGATTCACGATGGACTACATTTTCGGACTTGAACACACTTTACATCAGATTAGCTACGCTGTTTCAATCGATAAAATCACTTGCAATTGGTTTCGAAAGCAGTCAGATTTCCCTATCGACAAAATTGTCATAATAACCGCTATTAAGGGTTCTTGCAATTCGAATTTCTTTTAATAGTGCCTTAATAGGCAGATTTTAGCAATAGGATTGACCATTTTCCATGCCTTGATCATGGCTTCATTGGTTTGGATACGGAACGGTTCAAGTGTTCAAGTGTTCTGATGAGCTAAAAAAAGAAATTTGTGTTATGAATTGAAGCTAAAATGTTGTAACGTGTGTTCAAGTTGAAAATGTGTGTTACAATTTGAATTCTATTTTGCTTGTAGTATTCTAATGACTGTTCTATGGGCTATTAAATCCTGCACAGTAGTCTCGATAGTTTTTTTTATGTATGTTGTCTTTATTTTTACACAAATTCTTTTAACCTTTACAAACTCTTCTAATTCTAAAATAGCAACTACAATACATTTGGTCATTTTTTTCTTTTTAGATCAATTACTAAAACAAATGGAACGCGAAACAAGAATGCCCCTCTGACGAGTTCTCACCACATGGAGTAATTTAGAACGATCTGCTCTGCCAAATCAGGTAAGCGCCGCCGAAGGATGGAATCGTTTGCAAGAAATGGTAAAGAACTATTTGAATTTGAAGCACTGCTGTCTCTGGCCCCTCTAGATATCAATAAAATTAGTCGTTTGCAACATGTTGGGTAAATTTTCATTTAATACGGGCTATATGCGTTCCGGGTTTTGTTTTGTTTTGTAGATTAACGTGTCACTAAATCTCTAATGGAAAGTTTAAGTTCCATGTAGAATGGTAGCATGTGGTATAACAAAATAAATTAGAATTAAATATGAAATTGAAAAAATCGAGTGTGACAAATTCGCTGCTTTAATTTTGAACTTTTTGTTTCCACTTTGAGATGTTGAACATGTTGATCTAACGAGCAAAAAAAGATCTTAGAAAACCTGAATGTATGCAGAACATTTTTTCTTCGAAGCTTTGCCCTACAATGTCAAGACATCTTGCTGCTTACGAGGCGAAAAAGTAAAATAATAATATAGGAGAAATACTAAATCAAGAGTTCAAATGCTGAATGAAGTAATTTTCTCAATGCAGAATAAGCTCTCATCTTATCGTTGCTCTATTCCGTTCATCTTGTGCTACTACTGCATAGTATCACTTATTTGGGGAGAGCAGAATTAAAAAGTTAAAAGTATTTGTAGAAAACATCGTAGTCGTTACTCCTACTATTTACTAAAAAGCCTATAAAGCCTTAGCCGAACAGCTTGCAATTTTTCGTTCTTGGTTTAAACTGTTTCATTGGTTCCCCCCATTTTTTTTACTACTCATCTTTGGTAAGGTTCAGCTGGTAGTATTGTTTACCCTTGAATTGTTTATGGAGTTGATCCCGTGTATTGCAATCATCTTTTGCAAATATCGGAGATAAACGGCTAATTATTTTTTGGACAAACTCACTCGAATTAGATTAGATAAAGCGGAATGGGAATCGTAGGTGAAAGTAATTCAAAAAAGACACCAGAGAGCAATGCTGTAGAGCGGGTGAAAAACAAGCCAAAACTGCTGCCTGAGAACGACCCTATTCTTACTGCTAAATCGCCTGCATTGGATATGCCGAAAGAACACGAAGGTAAAGAAAACCACGGGGCAACACACACACACAGCAAAGAGCACGAACACTTTATTCGTTTTCTTGAATATAGCTGCAGATGAAGAAAAGAAAATCGCATACACTTACTATACAGCTCACAATACGCATACAACTCTCTTTCGTGAATTGGTAGGACAAATGGAATTTAAAATATCTTGAGGAAAAGGAAACAAATGCACTGAAATGAAACGATAAACATTAAGCAAAGGTAGAACTCGGTGGCAGGTAGGGAAAAGCATTAGCGTTACTGAACGCATAGATGAAAAAAACGGGAAAAGAGAAAAACTGGAAAACGAATCCATTATGCGAAAGAAATTATGCAACAAATTCAACAGCACAGATGTGCTTCGCTATAATATGCAAACAAAAAACGAAAAGTAAGAAATGATTACTATTATATGCTGGGCCACCAAGAGAGAAGCATTCAACTCGCAAAACCAACTCTATTTCACAATACACAGAATACAAAAAACAACAAGAAAAGAAGAGAAAGTAAAGAAAAAAACGAACACGCAAACACTCTACGGAAACAGTTGTATATTAGAATGAGGATTATAAATAATTGACCGAAAAACTAAAACCGATTGTGAGTGTTGATTGTATGTTAAAGGTGGGTGTTAGAAAATATTGAGAAAACTGCCTCTCTAATAGAATATTTACTGAGTAATGATCTCGATGGTCCAACAGCAAAAGCGGGGATATTCCTGTCGTGTGCAGAAAAAAAACACTGCTTAATCAGATAATTTGGAGCAGCTCATGGTCAAAACCGTCGATAAACTTTTTTCAGAAGAGCTACCGAGAGGTTTCACCTCAATAAACTGAGGAATCTGAGGGCGCTGTTCAATTTCAAAAAGGTAGCTCCGCACTCTTCTAAAATGTAAAGTATGTTTTTCACCAGGTAGCTCTACGTCCTCAGGAAGTAGCTCGTGATCTTCAAGCTCTACACACTCACGAACTAGCTCTTCGCCCTCTTCGAGCTCTTCTCTCTCACGCAGTAGCTCTTCATCCTCACCAATACCTCACGAAGTATTATCAACATTGATCAGAATTTGTAGATTGTGAGGAACCATTTCACATTCCTTTTTAACAATCTCAGTCGAAGTCCTTCCCTGAGTATAATAAGGTAATTTTACATAGGAAAAGCTGAGGTCTCCTCGTTAATAAGGTCCCGTCGACTACAATGGCTCCCAATTCCTATCAAGCGTAGCGATGGGAAGTTCCTTTTGACCCAACTAACTTTGCTCCCTTCTTTCCGAGCATATTGAAAATTCTCAATTTACGATACGACGAACAGTTCAACCGATAAGCTTTACAATTTAGCAAAATGAAAACTCCCGTACAAAATATATGGCCTGGCTGAGTATACAATCGTAGATCAACGCAAATATCGCTAATGTACAGTACAAGATTAGGCAAGATTAGACTCTGGTGTGCTGTTCATGTTATTAGGCTGATACCAAACGATCAATGACTTTACTATGTGTGAACTGAAACTGTTAATGTTTCTAGTTTGGTAATCATTTATCCGTGTTCTGAAGATGGAAGACAGACAACGATTGCAGCTTGCGATGCTGAATTGAATTAGAATAACGCCGGCAGTAGGGACGGAAATTGTTCTCTTGGAGCTCTCATTTGATGCTCTCAAAAAACAAGGTTGGTACTACTCATGTTGGCCTGCTCTTTTAAAGAGCACGTCGTCGTGACATGGCCCGGTGAACAATAGATCTCCAGGAAACTCGATCCCTGGCTGCAGCTACCCATCCGTGTAGGCACCCGATCTCCAACTTCTTGGTGGGGCATGAGTCCGGCATCCTCATAACAAGCCCCGGCCATCGTATCCTTGCGGTCTTCGCCAACGTCAGGATGTCCGGTTCTCCGTATGGCTCAGCAAGCTCGTGGTTCATCCTTCTCCTCCACACTTCATGCTCGAACATAATGCGTCTCCGGATTTCACTGCTTACATCGTTATCCGAAGTTACGACAGTCCCGAGATAGCAGAACTCCTCCACAAGTTTGGTAATTGATAGTCAATTATTGCATCTCATATTATATTGTAAAATATTCATGCAACTGCAGACAATCTCGACAATTTGATCCTTACAATAAATTGGTACCTTAACAATTTGAACCAGACACAAAACAGTGCGTTGTGGTCATTCAAAGCAAATTAGGTTGACGGAAACTATCCACTAGACAATGATTTAGTTACTGTCTTCCTTATCATGTGCTGTAGTACAGCATGATGAAAACAACTCCTCCCAGCTCCCATAAAAGCTTCAGAAGGTGTGTCGAAAATTAATTGTTATGTTATCTCCGACAACGTTCAAGAAACGGTATATATTCTGAACTTTTCTTCGCAAAACCAGTCAGTGAGGATCGCTCTTTGGGAACAATAGGGAGCGAAGTGTGTTTTAGGTAGAAAAATGATCCATACAATGACGCTACTAGTCACCTGCATTTGCGGTGGAATATTTGGTGCTCCATCCTTCGCTATCAATCCCATTATTGGAGGCATTGAGGCTAAGGAAGGTGCTGCCCCTTATCAAGCATCGTTGCAATTTGTTACCAGACAAGGACATAAACATTTCTGCGGTGGATCGATCATAGGTGATCGATGGATACTGACTGCAAAACATTGTGTAGTAAAGTAAGTAAAAAGGAATCTTAGGTCTCAATTGAATGGTTATCACTTTTCTCCATATTAGAACTAAACCGTACTGCGTAAGTGTCCTCGTTGGAACGAATGACAAAGAAAGGGGTGGAACGAGATACTCTGTTGATCGCTTGTTTCCTCACGAGTAAGAAAATGCTTTTGCTACAGTAAGAATGTGCAAGAAAATACTTCGCATAATATATTGTTTTAATGCATAGCTTTCTAGAGCCTGACTCAATAAACGACATCGCATTGGTACGTCTGGCAACGCCACTGAAGCTTACCAAACGGGTGAAAATAATTAAGTACTCCAAGGCAGTTGTTCCCGAAAATGCTACCCTTACAATCACCGGCTGGGGAGAGATGTTGAAAGGTGACGGGCGACAAGAACCAGCAAATAAGCTCCAAACTCTCAATGTACGCCACATTGCACTCGATCGCTGTAGGGCCATTTTTTCAACTCCAAATACAACAGATTCATCAATAATTAACGATTCAGATCTGTGCACCGTCGGGTTAAAAAAGCACCAAGGAACGTGTGCAGTAAGTATCTTCAAATGTTGTGGATAGAACTTTGACGAATAATTTACCCATTATTATTTCCCTTTCCCCAATCTCTTCCTTAGGGTGATTCTGGCAGTCCGGTAATATGGAAGGGAGAACAGGTCGGCATTGTTAGCCGCGGTATACGAATTGGGCATTGTGCTTTGGGATTCCCTGACATTCAAACACGCGTTCCGTTCTATCATGATTGGATACAGAAGACGATTGCTGACAACAGTGATTAATAAAGAAATAGAGAGAGAGAGAGAGAGAGAGAGAGAGAGAGAAAGAGAGAGAAGGGGGGGGGGAGAGGAGAGAAGAAGAGATAGATGTTGTAGCTGTATTTCAGGTGTAAGGTGTATAGCATATTAATGACCATTTTCATTTAATGGAATTGTATTACATTTGCACATTATATAGAGAAATTAATAAGAAAATATAATCAATACAAGAATACGACATCTATTGTTAGTTTTATTATAAGACATGTATAGCATGATCACAAGTATAGCCGTTTTACGAAAAGCTCACTGTGCAGAACACGATCGAAAGTATATTAGAGTACATTTAATTTTGTAGTGTTTAGAAATAATCTGTTGCTTACCCTGCCAGTCGCATTACAAAACCATATTCAGTTCATTGAAGACTTTTTAAATTTGAGAAGCTTAAATGCTTTTTCAGGTAAATAGTTTCCTGAAACGTACAGGAAAAGCACATTTACAGGGCATACACTACCCTGTTGACTGTTGAGTGTGGCTGTCTCATCGTGAACGCTCTCTCTGACTTTTGAAGGCGTTTTCTTCTATGTTGCCGATAATATAAATATTTTTTCTAGTAAAACATTATTTATGGTATGACGCTTCCTCGGAGAATATTAATGGTTTCTAGAAAAAATAGTCCAAAAACAATTTAAAAAGAAAAACGCTCTTATGGAGACGCCTAGTACTTAATGTATTAAGCTATTGAAAAAAATATGTGCATCTGTTTACGAACACTGGGCGATTGTTTGAACAAAGTAATGTTTTATTAAATTAGCTTAACTGTCTTTTAAAACATTTTCAAATTAATCATATTATTATTTATTGGTGTAAATAATATTTATTAACTAAATGGATGGACTATATAGGCCTCCCAATAGCATATAGGACCAACGGCTGTAGTACATAACGTAAAAATGAGATTGTGAAGCTAATTTCCAACAAATCGATCTATATTTTTCTGTGAAATTAAATGAAACATTTTGAGAAAACGTCCCTATGATTAGATAAATTATTGAACCGATTTGTTTAATATTAAGTATGACTGCACGTTGCCGTATTGTCAATTATTAAGCCGATTCTTAAATCCCTTTTCTCCTGCGATAAAAAAAAATTTGGCCATGTCACATAAGACCATTATTTTAATTAATTTAGTGTACGTAAAACAGCTCGATGTCATGATTCTTTATTTTTAATTTTAAAATAAGAACAAAAATTCTTTACAGTTTTGGGCATCTCTTTTTATCACCTTTGTTGAGGTGTTTGAGGTTGATGTTGGTTTGTTGGTTGTAAAAAGATTGAGGCGATTAGTTAGTCAATAAACGATTAAACTACCATTTGTTTGTAAACTGGATTATGTGGACATAGAAAGAGGCAGACAATTCTAGAGTGTTGCAGTCCTCTTTTACATTTTGTTTTGCATTCAACATTGTATTATGAGCAACGATCAAAGGCTAATGTCCACTAGACAATGTTTTAGTTACTGTTTTCTTTATCATGTATTCAAGCGCAGCGTGATAAAGACAACTCCTCCCAGCTGTTAGAAAAGCTTAAGAAGGCGTGTCGAAAATTAATTGTTATTTCATCTCCGACAACGTCGAAGAAATGGTATATATTCCCAACATTTCGTCCCAAAACCAGTCAGTGAGGATCGCTGTTTGGGAACAATAGGAAGCAAAGCGTTTTGTTTAAGTAGAAATATGTTTCACACACTAACGATTATCGCGTTATTAGTAGCTAACGTTTGTGGTGGAATAATTGGAAGTCTACCCCTTCCGGCCCAGCCGATTTTCGGAGGCACTGATGCCAAGGAGGGTGCTGCACCTTATCAGGTTTCGTTACAACATATAGGCCAACACTTTTGCGGTGGATCGATCATTGCTGATCGATGGATACTGACTACTAGGCTTTGTATAGAAAAGTAAGCAGCAAACGCAAACCGAAACTCACATAGCAACTAAACGCTTCAACCTTTTACTCAACATTAGCACAATACCATGCTGCATAAGTGTCCTCGTTGGGACGAATGACAAGCAAAGTGGTGGCTCTAGATACGATGTTGATCGTATACTTCCTTACGGCAGGTACTCTACAACTCAACATCTATGTTTCAAACCTAATTTTAACCTATTTTAATGTTATTCTTAAAGCTGGAACGCATCGATCGAGAAGAACGACATTGCATTGGTACGCTTATCAACGCCGCTAAAAATTAGCGAACGGGTAAAAATAATTAAATACTCCACGGCAGCATTTATTCCCGATAATGCTACCCTTACCGTCACTGGCTGGGGACAAGTTGATGCAGTCAAGTTCACAAATCAGCTTCAAACTCTCGATCTGCAGCATGTTGCTCTCGACCGCTGTAGAGCCATTTATGTTAAAGAAGGTGCAAGAAATTCGACATTGGTTAGCGAGGCAAATCTGTGCACTGCTACCCGTAGGAAGAGTCAAGCACTGTGTAGTGTAAGCTTATTAGTCTTTTTAATAAATCTTCGACGAATGATTTATCCATTTTCATTTTCTTTCAGGATGATGCTGGTAGTCCGGTAATATGGAAGGGAGAACAGGTCGCCATAGTTAGCCGGTTGCTAAAACAAGCTTGCACTCCGGAAATTCCTCACATTCATACACGCGTTTCGTTCTATCACGATTGGATACAGAAGACGATTGCTAACAACAGTGATTGATATGGACATACTCAGCAATAGCACAAAAAGACGTCGTGATCTGGTGGATAGCAGACAATGTGCTTTCGCCGAGTCAAGCCATTTCAAAGAATTTCAAATCGTTAGAGTTCGAGCTAGATTTTATAGCTAGCTGCTATAAAATTATTTGTCACGTAAGCCACTACAATGGGTCCTTATCATTTACTTATGACTATGAAATAAAGTAGATCTTGTCCAACTCCTAGCGAGACAAGTGGTGTTTTATCAAAAGCAGAAATTGCTGGTAAAGAGTAGCGACAATTGTAATACCCCCGAGAAAGCCAGGTTCGATGAGACTGATCTGTATGAAAGATGGTTCCGGCAAGGGTTTAGAAAAGGTTTGAACACATTGCCTTTCGAAGCAACACTTGGGTTTCAGACGAAGACGCTCCACGACGGGTGTCATATTGCACGTAATCAAACTGGCCATTCCTGCACTTCACCGTTACAGAGGGAGTGGAAGATTTTGTGAAGTAGTTCTCTTGGATGTGAAAAAAAATGCCTTCTTTCAACAATGCAAGCTAATCGGCAATTGCAATAGCAATGCAGCGCTCCAGAGTCCTTTCATATCTATAACATCATCTACTTCCATAATCGTATTATAGAATACGATACCTCTACCGAGACTGAACGTAGAGTAGTTACAGCAGAAGTCGCTCAAGGCTCGGACATTCCAAAGACTTATTTTGGGGAAGCTGATGAACGATGAGGTACTTCATTTGGAGCTATCTGTCGGTGCAATGGTAGTAAGATTCGCGAACGATTCTGCTGGTCACGGTAGAATGCTCCACTATGCTTTCGGTCGAGAGTACTATTCATCGATGATCAATCATATCGTCGATGATCGCCTGAGCTGCGCAAATAATGTCATGAATCTGCTCATTAGAATGATGCCGAATCATGTGGAAGCTCTGAGCAGTAGGCGCAGGGTTGGGGCAGGCATCATTGTAGCGCGTGTATCCTATGGAATTTCTATGTTTTCCCATCTTTTGGAACATAAAGATCAACGCCAGACCCTGAGGATTTTCTTCAGAATATGGGATCAACATGACTGACTATCCAACTACGTGGTATCGTGGTGTCGGCAGTCTAGTAAGCAAGTTCGATGGCCGGTATGACCTTAGAGTTCGTTACGCCAAGAAGAAGAAGTAAATGTCTGTAGTGCCTTCAGAAACGGTATGCCACGATTCTTTTTTTTGTAGTTGGAGGGATAATGGGGCCGCTCCACAGTCAAGGCGGAAGACACTCGGTGCTACACGCGATACCGAGACTCTGGCTTCAATTATAAAACTATTAAAGCGTTCGTTCGTAGTTTCATGTAAGCAGTGGCTTAATGAGTGAGAAGGGTAAGCTCATGGCTCATGGACGCGCCATCTCATACACAATGGCGAGTTTAACGGTAAGCAGAAAGAACGCCAGGTCTGCAGTGTCAATGTTATTCCATTGTTCGCTACTGTATGTCGCTTTAAATATTTTATAATTATTTTTAACAACAATTTAATGTCTGTCGTCATGTAACAAAATAACTGGACAAATGCACGCGAATAAGTTAACACAACACATAAACCCTTTATTCACTGTCTTATGTTGAGGTGCGCCGGAGAGAGAGTCCTTCGGCGATCACGTTATAAGCCCGAACCTAACGACATCTCACGAGATGCATGCACTCTTCAGTGAGAACCGCGATGAGTACAGGTTAGCTCACGAAGGCAAAATATTCACCATAACATAAATTATTACTATCTTTAGGCAAATATCTTTAACAATACGACCAAGCTGTTCCTAAAGATATAAAACGATCATTGCATCTTCACCCTAGTTAATAACTATTTTTTTATTTATATTGGACTTCGGATGAGATCAATCAAATTTCAAGCGTTGCTACTGAAGCGCCAAAAACTGCGCTTCACTAGCGCTTTATAGAGTTAAGTGACCTACCGTGGGATCACCCTATACTGCTGGGCTAGGGAAGTGATCGTACCGCGATTGCTGGGATCGATCGGGTGCCAATAAGCGGTCACAAGGGAGGTCATGTGACACATACAATAATAACGTTTCATAATACAGTGTTAGAAAATTAAGAATGGTCCAAGTGTTGTGCCAAGTGGTATTACATTCGACGACTCCCAACTAAATAGACCAGGCCGCTTCTAGCGTAAAGTATGCTATTTTGTAATTGCCTGTTGAGCTAAATCCCATACTAAACCTACTGATCTGCTCATATCATCTGCTGATGGGAGTGGCGTTGAGGTCAGAATATCTCCAACTAATTAAAACGCCATGGAAACTGCACTTTTTGACTGAAATTTTCAATCCGTATGTTCGGCTGGAGATAAATATTCTTTAGCACAATTTTTTTATAAAATTTCAATGAATTACCTTCATCTCTATTGCTTCAACGTTCTATGATCAATGCTCAATTCTATACTGGCGATGCTCAATCGATTGTCATCATGACATATCGTCATGATGTAGATGATGATGATAAGATTTTTTTGTGTACTTTTAATTTTAAATAATTCACCCGTTTCTTCCTCGGTGGCATTTTGTTGGTCTTATCAGATATGTTGATGGCTTGTTGGATTCCTCGAAATGCTCTTCGACGCCCCCACTTACGGTTTATTATTTTTTTTATTTTTTTCAAACCTTTTTTGGGGTAAGAGGTGGGACTTATCATCATCATCATCATTATGTATTTATCGAGGAATCAATGTTTCGATGGCAAATGTCCACTAGACAATGTTTTAGTTACTGTTTTCGTTATCATGTGTTGACAAACATGATAAAGCCAACTCCTCCCAGCTATTAGAAAAGCTTAAGAAGGCGTGTCGAAAATTAATTGTTATTTCTTCTCCAACAGCATTCAAGAAACAGTATATATTCTGAACATTTCTTCCCAAAACCAGTTAGTGAGTATCGCTGTTTGGGAACAATAGGAGGCAAAGCGTTTTGTTTAAGTAGAAAGATGTTTCACACACTAACGATTATCGCGTTATTAGTAGCTAACGTTTACGGTGGAATAATTGAAAGTCTACCCCTTCCGGCCCAGCCTATTTTCGGAGGCACAGATGCCAAGGAGGGTGCTGCACCTTATCAGGTTTCGTTACAAAGAAATGGCACACACTTTTGCGGTGGATCGATCATTGCTGATCGATGGATACTGACCGCCCGGCATTGCATAATAAAGTAAGTAATAAATGTAAAGTGAAGTTATTACATTTCAACTAAGCGTTTACCTTCGTTTACCTCCCAACATAAGGCACTTATCGACCCCCGTAAGTGTTCTCGTTGGTACAAATGACATTAAAAAAGGTGGCACCAGATATATTGTTGACCGTATCCGTTATTACGGCAGGTAAGAAGATGCTGTATGTGCATGAAACATTCACAAAATATGTTTTACAGCTTACTGTTTAACAACAGCTTTTTATTTAACTTGCTTCAATATCTCTACGAAGATTAAACGCGTCGATCGAGAAGAACGATATCGCCTTGTTGCGTCTGTCAACCCCACTGAAGCTTACCAAAAGGGTAAAAATAATTAAATACTTCACGGCAGTATTCATTCCCGATAATGCTACCTTTACCGTCACTGGCTGGGGACATATCGATGCAAACAAGCACACGAATAAGCTTCAAAGCCTCGATCTGCAGCATGTTGCTCTCGACCGTTGTAGAGCCATTTATGCGAAAAAAAATGCAAACCAATCGACATCGGTCAGTGAGTCAATTCTGTGCTCTGTTTCTCGCAAGAATGGCGAAGGAACTTGTCACGTAAGTCTCTTCAAAACTAGTTTCATAATCAGTTAATAAATGGTTTTCCCCTCTTTTATCTTTTCCTTTTTCCAGGGTGATTCTGGTAGTCCGGTAATATGGAAGGGACGGCAGGTCGCCTTAGTTAGCCGGTTGATGGAAACTTGCGCTTCGGGATATCCTGAGTTTGAAACACGCGTTTCTTTCTATCATGGTTGGATACAGAAGACGATTGCTGACAACAGTGATTAATAGATAGCGAAAAAGAGAGGAAGATATAGAGGAAACATAGTGCTCAGCTCGAACACAACACATGTCGAAAGGCACAACAATCTACGACGAATTGCACATTAATTAAACCAAAGTGGTTTTAAACTTAGACCACATGTTCTAATCAATTGTCAGTTTAAACTAGCAACATCTTAACTTCGATTTAATAAATTCGTGTTCACAATAATCCAAAAAGATTAACAAAGAGTAAAAAAACAATGGCGATGAGTCAACTCACATCGGCACAATAATCTAATTTTTATTGTTTAACCGAGATATTTTCAACAAAAAGGAATAATTTTCCAATGGAGACGCCCAGTACTTTGTATGATAAGGTTTCGGCAGCTATTCCTCTACAAAAGTTATAGAAAATGTGTGTGCAAAATGTAGTTTATCTCATGTAACCTACGAGAAACTCATCAGAGCGGTTTAGTGGTTGAGAAAGTAGTGACCAAAGAAATTGGATAGTCCGTCCTTCGTACAGGAAGGTGTTCCGGATTGAGTTCGATAGCCGTTCCAGTCGTGTGAAGTAAGGATGGGTCATGAGACTCTTACTACGGATCGACCAGTAGATGCAGCAAAGCATACGGTCATCCTGAACCCATTGCAGCTACAAGTCTGTCCGAACTAGGCTGCTCAGACGGAGTAGATGAAAAAACGGGACATGGGGTATTTTGAAGCAAGACAAGAATTCATATTACATTTTTCTTTAGTTTTCTAAATATTACAAAACAATCGTACGAATACAATTTTGCTTCGATGTTGTAGGTTTATTTTCTACGCTGAGCTCGTATTTAGCTGCTTTTTTTCACAGTTCACGGCTTCTTTGCTCGCAAGTAGCCGGCGATCCACTGCAAATTACAAGGACAACCAAATACGGGACAAATTGAGAATTTTCGCGGATACAACGGGACATCAACTTTTGGATAAAAACACCCTACTAGCTCATTTCTAACATATGGGACAAAATACGAGTGAGTTTTTTGAGAAAAGTTTCAAACTAATCGCAAAGCACAAAGGTAGTCTCCCAGCAAATTACGTCCTAATGCTGCTAGTTTCATGTTTTTAAATTGAATTCTTAAGTGTTTCTTAAATGAAGTGGTGGCAAATAACTTCGTTGTTCTCACCAACTGCCCTGAAACAACAACAAAAACGCCACGCATCGCGAATGTCTCTACTTATTACATCGAATGCATTTTCTCTTCAATTTTATTCAAAAAAACGTTACAAAAAAGATGTCGTTTGTCGACCTTAATTTTCACTCTGACCAATCATAAGCAAAACGTTCGACAGCAGATGTATGTAGTCTTCCTCCACCATCTGCACATACGACAGTCCGGTAAAGCGTGGCTCTTGCGGTTCGAAAAATATTGGTTCGTCTTCCGGCTCAACGTACGCAAGGCTTTTGCCATGTTCATGCAACCCATCATCAAACATGACGCGTTTGATGGAAGCGGAAGGCGAAGGTTTCAATATACCACGCAGAACCGGTGTCGACGATCTACCTGCCGCAGCAGCATCCTGACCATGACCCGCACCAGCGATCGGGCTCAACACATTACCACCGGCCTCTGAGGCAGTACCTTGTTCCGTACCACCACCGGAGTGTTGTTGCTGTTGATGCTGTAGATGCATTTTCCGCACAACATTTATACGCATCGAATGCTGTGCACTACTACTACTACTGCTGCTGCCGCTTGTCGTCGTGGTGGATGAAGTTTGCTTTTTCGTCGACTGCTGCTGGTGGGAGAGTTTCGATCGATCGTTCGGTGCGTCAGGATCACTTCCGTCGTCAGGCTGGGAAGCGTAAGGATCATTAACAATCGGTACCGTACCGTGCTTTTTCCTCGCCAGAATACTTTTTGCATCCTTTAGAATGCGTTTCTTTACGAAATCATGAAATATGAGCAGCTCCGTGCTTAGTTCGCGCTTGATTAGTTGCTTCTCGCGCTGGGACAGATTCGTGTCCTTCAGTGCGAACAGACTCTGGGAAGTGAGCAGCGTAAGGACGTACTCGAGACCACACACGCATCGCTTACTGTCCAGATGGGTGAGCAACTCATTCGACAGCGTAATTGCGTTGGTAGAGGTGTAACTGGACACGCTCGTCATGGAGAGTGTTTTAGAGAATTGTGTTCGCTTTCCACCGGTGCGGGACACATCGGATGAAGCCGGTGATGTTGCTCCACCACCTAGTGCCGATCGATTAGCACGCGATATTAGACCCATCGTTTGTGTACCGTCCGTTCCATCCTCATCCTGATTGGTTCCACCTTCGCTAGCTGGCAATTCATTCAGCGGCGTTTCATTGAAGCTGTAGTGTTGCTGTGAAACGGAAGGAAAAATTAAGAAATTCTATCCTTTTTTCCAAGCGCTTCCAAGCGTAAGTGAATACTTACCAAGTTAAGAACCTTCGTAAAGATGCAAACCGCCTGCAGTAAGGAACCGAAGCTTAGCTGCGAATAGTTGTCCGTACTTAGCTTCGGCGCACCGAACTGTATCTCTATCAGTGGACACCACTTGCTCGGTACGAACTCGACGTCACAGAGTAGTGACAGCAACGGAGGGCTAAAGCACATTAAACATTTGGCGCAAAGTGTGACTATTTCGATCAGACTGTTCATCGCACTGACCAGCTCGTCCGACGTGTCGATAGTGCTCGGATCCATTTCTAGCTCGGACACGATAAATCCGACATTGTCAGCCATACCTGTCGTAAGTCGCTTTAAGATTTTTGGCCTGTACAGCAGCGAAATGCAGTGATCCATCAGGAATTGGGTACAACGCTAGGTAAAAGGACAGAAAAATAAAGATTACGATCCGATTCTTTTTAAATTCCTGCATTTAAATTTATCTTACCATGAGATTAAGCAAACTTTGGCTGTGCTCTAGCCGCCATTCCTTCTCGTACGGTACCATCGTGCAAAGCAGCTGAAGTGTCTCGAGAATTAGCACGAAAGCGCTCGGTTCTAGCGATTGCTTGGCAAGCATAAGCGAATCCATCAGATACTCCTCGTGGATTCCAACGAAAAAGATAGCGTCACGCAGAAATCTGTACCCATGTTTGCTAAGCAGCGCTCGTACCAAGTGTATGCCCTTGGAGTAGATGGGCCACCAATCCTGCGTTTGCCATTGCTGTTGCGTTTCCTGCAAAGGAAGAAAGTTTGGAGGCATTAGTTTTTATTTAAAGCAATAACACAGGTGAGTTATTACAATTTAAATTTTGCGAAGAAGTTGGGAACAGTGACTTATAACGATTATTACTGCTTCGAGGTTTAGAATATCTTGCCTATGAACACGAGAAATCTTGAAACGAATTTGAAACGTCAGCAGAGACCATTTGAGTTTATAGTCCACACAATAGCCTGCGTACGGTGACAGGCAATTTGTAGGATTAATTCTCGACCGTTCCTTAGCAGTAAAGCTAACTATTCTAATGCGTGATTTTAATATGTCTAGTAAGTCATTCAGTCAGTCTGTCAGACAGTCATAAGTAGATCGTCAAGCCAAGAAGAAGAAGAAGATTAGAAAGGAAATGATCCTACTTACGTTCGCCATAACATACGGCCTCTGGAGCAGTTCCTTCGGTGGCAATAGCTTCAACCACAGATAGTCCCCAACATCGCTGTACAGTAGCTCCTCCGAGCATTGGCTTTCGGCTAGTAGAATCAACAGATTCAGCAGCTCCGTTACCAGCTTTCTTCGTCCATACTCCGGCAAAACCGTACCCGTAATGCTAAGCAACCGTTGAAACAGCTTGCCTTTTACCAACCAGCTAACCCAACGGGTCGAGTTGTTGGCTTGCTGTGTCGTATGATCTACCGGTTGATCGAAACTGATCGTCAGTTGCTTTAGCAAGTTTATCGCTAACAGCAGTGAATTGTACTGCTTTCCATCGATCGTATCGGAAACAGTTTTTGCCTTCAAACCATGTGCCTGTATCGCAACTTCTAGCGCATAGATTTCCTCCCCAGCAATATCCACAGCCGAGCGTGTAATTTCTGCCGCAACGGTGTAATTCTGCAACAACCGATCAGCCTGCAATTCGACCGTCTTAATACCAATAGCGATCAACGCTTCCTTAGCACGCTGATGTAAATCGCCGTAAGAAACGGCCACCAAGCTTAGCAACTTTTCCGCCCGTACCAACATCTCATCATCTTTCGCCGGATCTTCCGTGTACTTGTGATCGAAATCGGACAGTACGATTAGGTACAGCTCCGAGAGTACGATCAGCGGACGCATATCCTGTATCTGTTCGATACGTTCGACCAATGCCACTAGTAATCGTTCCGCTAGGTACGTTTTGCAACGTGCCGACAATGAAATGCCTGGCTCTTTTTTCCGCACGATCAGTACCAGCAGATCCTTGAACGATTGTAACCGTCCCAACCAGTCAGGTGTTTGATCAGTGCCGTCATTTTCTGCACCAAGGCTAGCATTGCTCTCGCTGCCAGTTTTATCCGCCATATCTCGTCGTTCTTTAGTAGCGTGTGGAAGATCAAGCACGATATCAACCCAGCGTGAGAATGTACCGTACGTTTGGGTGAACCGTTCGAATACTTTCGCCAGCTCCGGATCCATTTTTATTCCGGCGGCAGAGCTGACGCGAAACAGCTCAATACCCAGTATGTTAAACAGCTGACTGTACGATCGCATATTGGTCGCGATCTGCTCGCTAAACAGTGGATTACAAAGCGAGGACCAAAAGTTCGGCTTCTGTAGGAGTGTTTTCACCAGTGCTTGCATATTGTTTTTCCACAGTGCATGAAACAGTGACATAATGCGCGACAGCAGCGGGCTGGCCAGCTTGGCCGGATCGGTTGAGATCGCTTCCAGAAACTCTTCCATGTACGTCGGTATGCCATCGTTGATCATCGTTTTTGGGCGTCCTTTTCCACCACTGCCAGCTGCAGCGGCAGCAACCGGACCACCGCCCCCATCCTTTGCCAACAGTAACCGTCGATCGGTTTTACCGTAGTAAACCTTAAAGAACGCTTCCGTTAGGCCCGGTTGCTTGTGAACGCACGATTCGACAAACTCCAGCACGGCAAGCTTCAAATCATCGCTCTCGATTTCATCATGCAAACGCTCCAGAAACGTGTGCCGTATTTGGTCCGGCTCCATGTCCAGGCAGGCCAACAGAGACATACGAAATTCGATTGCAAACCGGCGCAACAAACGGCACGACAGGATGGGTAGCCGTGGATTAAATATGTTACTCATGTACCCCGTCACCATGGGAATGATGCGCAGTGTGTCGCGTTGCTTTGGTTGGGTGTAGATTGCCGATTCCAGAGGGGAAAGATCGTACTCTTGGATGTGTCGTTTTAGCCGTAATATCTGCATCAGAATCGTCATGGAGTATTGTATCATAAGATTAAGTTGCTGTTCCGGGACGAGCATCCAGTTCGATTCGCGTTCCATCACCGCCTGCAGATACCCATTTCCGAGGCCAACGATCTTTAGTAGCACTAAACCATTGTCACGATTTAGCAAGCTGTACACGCACGTGTTCCGCAGCACGTGCCGTGCATAGTCATGTTCTAGCTTTTCTTCGCCTATTTGTAGAATTTCGTATATGTACTGTACGACAAACACCAGCACCCGGTACCGATCGGACGCAGTTTCGTAGCGCCAATTGTTTGCGTGTGGTAGTACTTCACGCAGCAAAAATATTGCACCAGGTAGCTCAACGCCGAACACATTGTTCCGGGCGAGTTTGGTGTAGGTTTTAAGGAAGTTAAAGTACGCCATCAGTATCGGGTAGCGGCCAGCACTACGCTCCACATTCATCAGGTAGTATCCAATCAAGCTGGAATCGTACCCAACCCCATTGGCGTACTCTTGGTACGTTAGATTTGCATTATTAATCGACGGAAGTATGTTTAGATTGATGATGCGGTTGTAAATTTCCTGCTCAAACAGTGGAACCAGTGCGGTGCAAACGTTCATGCACTGAACCAGCAGATTGATCGGTGGATTCGGGACGGCTTTAAATTTGAGCAGTACATCGAACACCATTTCCGTTGGGTGTACCATTTCCGAGGTAATGTCGTACGGTTGCTGGATGCGTCGAACAGCCACGGCAAGATACTTTAATCCGGCCGAAATTCGTTGCACCCGCTCCGAGTTAAGTGTACTCGTTGCTTGTGCATCTTCCAGCAGTTCATTAATTTCGTGGTGTAGTGCGTTAAAATAATTGTATCCAGTGCTAAAATGCACGTACGTACGCTGGTTTTGCATATCACGCACGATCAGTTTCGTTCCACGGGCGATTGTAAAGTTAATCTTCGGCGAGGGTGTGTAATCGTGACAGAGGATAAACTCATCCTCGTTCGTTGTGGATGCTTTCCGAATTTCGTACTGATTACGGCCGGTATACAGTTCCGTGTAGACGGGTAAATTTTCCAACAACTTTTGTATGTAACCGTTTTGCGTAGAGCCGGCCGTTGCTAGTGCGTACGCTACCTTCGACAGGGGTGTAAATTCGACCGGGAAATGCTCGAGACAGATGTTGAAAAGGGCGCGTATTGGATGATCTTCCAATTTGCAAAATTCCGTCGCAATCGTAGGCGATGTAAGCAGCTCGCTAAGCAGATCGTATATGCTGTTATGGTGAGCGATCGATTCACCCGCATCGAACAATTGGCAGAGGAAGCCGAGATGGTTAAAGATGGATTTCCGAACGATGCGTGCCGTTAGGCTTTGATCCTTAAACATCGGATGGGATACGATCGCGTGCAGATACTCGAACACGCCCAGCTTTATGGCACGCGATCCTAGCTGCTGGTAGCGACGCGTCCTGTCCTCATCCTCCACCGTATGCGCGAGACGAAAGTTGAACAGCATCCACACAAGCAATAGTGGGCCGTGTTCGGGAAATTGATGCAGCGATACCATCGGTCCATCGAGAGCGGCCACCACACGCTCAATCCAGCCAGCATCGTCGAACTTTTCCGAAAGATCGAGCGTGCGGAAAACGAGCGCTAGTTCGTTGTAGGTTATGCGTTTTACCAGCTCGGAATGAATTTCCGACCCAGGGTCTAAATGATCCTGTTGCTTGCCGAACGAATGTTCGCGGAATAGTTTAAACAGTTGCTCCAACTCTTCCGGACTGATTCCGCTGTAGTGTACAATTAGCAGCAAAATTTGAAGTATTTCGTTCGTTTCCCGCAGCCTCCGTTCGGCACAGGCGGTTTTCGTTTGACCGTGCAGTATATCGGTGGGGATAGTTTTCTGTGTCGTGGGCGGATCAGCGATCAGGTGTGTTAGCTGAGACAGGTAAGATTTTCTGAGGGCCGGTAAACCCATCCTTTCCACCACCTCACGGTACTCCTTCGAGTACGGATGGGTGCCGGAGTGGAAGTATTCCAGCAGGTTTTTCATCACCTTCAGCTGCACCATTCGCTCGAGCGTGTGGTACGTCCAGATGTCGTGCAACAGCTTCACCATTGACGTTTCGGTGGAAATATATTCCGCCAGTGCGGTGGCTGCTCCACGATACTCGTTCACCAAATAATAGCAAAGTATTTGCCATGATTGAACGGCGTCGATGTCCTGTTTCAGATGCAAAATGCAATTATAGTTAACCCAAAGTAATGTGAAATTCTTATGTCCAGTGTCACTTACCAAGTATTGATGAAGTTTGTTTGCGAACGGTTGCAGCTTTAGCTGGTTTCGGTCTTTGATCAACTTCTGCAACCTTTCCTCCGATGCTTTGCTTGGCTTTTTGTACTGCAGTATCCCGTCCACCAGTTCCTTAGACACTTGAAACAATTTTTCCTTTACGTCTGCGTTCGGGGTACCGTAATGAATTCCGGAAATAAATTGCCACAATTTTCTCCATTGGCTAAAAGTGGTCGGAAAGGTAAAGGGAAAACGATACCAACGATCGAACGAGGTTATGTTAAGGTAAACAAAGCCAAATGAAGCGGTGTTCGCGCCCAGCACTTGTTCCCGTTGGCCGTTTTAACCGTTTCTTACATAATATCTCCATTAATATCGTCCATACTGAACACTGCGTAACACTAGGACTATAAAATATGAAATGTAAATTGATCTAGAAGGAAGTGTTTACTAAATAATGTAAGAAATGCACTACTGAACAGCACACAAACGTAGGATTCCCGGCAGCTGAAATTATTGAGCAAGGTGAATACAGGTGAATAGGTAAAGGTAGGAACAATTCATGACAGTTTCAACTTGAAAAATATTAAGGTGAGACTACACATTCGCACAAATAAAAAAAGGTTTTTCATAACTTATTTTACATAATGTTCAGAACAGCTACGTACGTGATTTTACAGAAGAAATTCAAAATAAGCACCCCCAAAAGACATGGCCATCTTGCCAATCCATTTTCAGGAATCTCGGTCCAGGGCAAACCTACAAGCGAACCTTCTAAAGAGTCTTCTAAACCATTGCTCAAAAGCTGGTTTTTGAAAGAAATTTTTGAAAAAATCCACCTGAAACGGGAAATTTCACACTTAAATTTTGAAATTGATATTTTAGTTCTCTATTGTCTCGCGTAAGTAAATTGTGTAAGCACCAGGAGCTCAAAAAAAAAAAAAAGAATCTGGTGTAGATTTGTATGCCACCAGATATGGAGAGACCGTGGCGCCTGCTGCAAAAAATCAAGATATATACCTAGGTGCGTGTACGGAGGTTTCACTGACACTTGTCAGCTGATTTTGAAGGCAGGCCCGTTCAATTTGCCGTTGCGTTTATTTGCGTAACTATGGTATGAAAGTGAGCAGAAACTGGATTTATAATTACATTTGTAGTTTAATTCAATAAAACCAAGCTTACATTTCCGAGTCAACCTTTCTACAAAAGTAAGCCATTCAAAAAATACCTTCTTTCCGCTCTAGCAATTTAAATTTGTGTTTGACATTTGATCGACGCGTGCTAAAAGCGTCCTGCGATGTAAACAAATTGATTATTGAGTAAAAACACATGTTCCTATAGTGTTCGGTAAACTTAAATATTCAACGGTGTAAGTTAAATATGGAACAAAGCAAAGAACCGACTGTGGCTAAAGAGGCGGTACTGCAAGAAAGCTCCAAACTGCCAGAAAACACTCCGAAAGTATGCGGCTACGATTGGAACGAAGGTTACAGCTATGAGAAACTGTTCAGCTCGTACATCTACAGTGGGTTCCAGGCGACGAATCTCGGGAAAGCGATTGAAGAAGTTAACAGAATGGTATGGATAATAGTTCCCTACATTGAAACGCGGTTAATTGTCCTTCCTGGTTCTTTGTAGATTATTGCACGCTCTTTGCCACTCCCAGAAGACAAATTGGATGAGTACGAAGAGGATGAATTCATAAGAAGGCAAAAGAACTGTACCATATTCCTAGGCTATACGTCCAACATGGTGTCGGCTGGAGTGCGGGAAACGATACGCTTTCTCGTACAACACCGCATGGTGGACTGCATCGTAACAACGGCCGGAGGCGTTGAGGAAGATCTAATCAAATGTTTAGCTCCAACGTACCTCGGTTCGTTCGAGCTGGTCGGACGTGAGTTGCGCGAACGTGGCATTAATCGGATTGGAAATCTGCTCGTACCGAATGAAAACTACTGCAAGTTTGAGAATTGGGTCATCCCGATCCTGGATGAAATGCTAGAAGAGCAAAAAAGCAAGGGAACACTTTGGACACCATCAAAGGTGATCGCTAGATTGGGTGAAAAAATCAACGATGAATCATCGATTTACTATTGGGCGGCCAAAAATCGTATCCCAGTGTTTAGCCCAGCCCTCACCGATGGGAGTCTCGGTGACATGATGTACTTCCATTCGTTTCGTAATCCGGGTTTGGTGGTAGATATTGTGTCGGATTTGCGCCGGCTCAACACGATGGCCGTGAAGGCGGTTCAGTCGGGCGTCATCATTGTGGGCGGTGGTGTTATAAAACATCACATTTGTAATGCGAATCTGATGCGAAACGGGGCGGACTATTCGGTGTTTATTAACACGGCATCGGAGTACGATGGAAGTGATAGTGGGGCACGGCCAGATGAAGCTGTGTCGTGGGGTAAGATTAAAAAGGATGCTACGCCGGTGAAGGTGTACGCCGAAGCTAGTCTGGTGTTTCCGATACTGGTGGGGGAAACGTTTGTTAAGGATCATTATCGGAAAAATAAAGCAGATGCTTAGCTACCAAACGTTTAAATAAGATTAAATTATTACTTTTTTTCATCAAAATGCATAAAAAACTAAAACGAATCGAACACAATTCAAACGGTTATAATTGATATAGATTTTTTACTGGACGGATGACGTTTTGCTAGAAACACGAAGTTTGTCGTCTTTTCCCGAAGACTGACAGTTCATCTGCGCCGTAAACAAAGGTGCGTGACTGAAGCACGGGTGCAAACAACACCAACGACCACAAAAGCAACGGAATTACGGTGTATTTTTCACGAAAAAGTGTATTAATATTTATATTTTACAACATTCCAAACATCGCTATTTGAGGTATGTATTGTTTGTAACAGTTCAGATGTAGTTTGTTATCTGCTTAGATGTTATAAACTTCCTAACGGCATAAATTCGTAACGGGGCGTCATTTTGAGGGTTGCTGACCTTGCCTGTTTTGAGGATAGTTCAACATGAAACCAATCGTAAATTAGCATAATCCAAAGAAGTGAAATAGTCAGACAGGTGCAGTCGAATGCACACCCAGATTGTTTGCACGCATCCGCCCTTTACTTCTAGGGTGTGTACGAACGAGCACCACGTAGACAAACCCATCCATGCATGGAAAGGCTGCAACCTCTTCCTCGGCAGATGGCTGAGCAATGGAAGCACCTCTTATTGCATATTTTACAGATTTTGTTTGTCCGCACTTCTTTACACAAACAATATCTTTGTGCTGTTTTTGTGGCGTTTTATCAGACAAATGATGGAAAATACGTTCTTGTTCTTTCTTTTTCTTTGCTCTCTTTTGGCTTTTGCAACCGTGCCTCACATCTTCCACCATACCGATACAAACAGATGTGTGCCTGTGTGGCGATCATCGGTAAGGACAATGCACCGTTGTACATCGCGACCGCGAACGTGGATAAGGAGATCGCCCTGCAGTACCAGGTCCACGCTTCGCTGGACGTAATCGATGAACGGTGCGCCACCAACCAGAAGGCTGCGGCCGACGGTCGGGAACTGTACCTCGGTTCGCTCATATCGACCGAACAGTACAAGATCTACGGCTACGTTACGAACACCAAGATAAAATTTTTGATCGTGATCGACGCTAGCAGCACGTCGTCATTCCGGGAGAATGAGGTGCGGGCAATGTTTCGCAATCTGCACAATCTGTACACGGATGCGGTATGCAATCCGTTCTACACGCCGGGCGAACCGCTTACGTCGGCTAGCTTCGATCGGGCGGTGCGTGGAATAATAAGTGCGAATTAAGGAGGATACGACGGGATTATTTCGGCATTGGTGCGAAAATGTATTAACTTGTTCAATGCAAGTTTTTATTTAACGTTTACTAATAAAATACGGTTAAAGCAATATGCATTGTGTCAGAAAATTGTCTGTACAGCAAAGGATAGAGATACAAAATAATTGGTAAAACAGTTTCAACATATACATATTCAAGGACAACATATTCTTATCATCAGCCAGCATTGATTTTACCAAAAAAAAAAAAAAAAAAAACGATTATATCTGTTAACAAAAATGACTAATTCTTCCAAAATCGACGCCAAAAAATTGTGCAAACGTCTTTTCATCGAAATGTTCTCCTGTTGTTACATTAGAAATACTTTCAGCTAATTTTTATTATCGATCGCGGGTTTTAGAATTTTTCGCCTAAAAAAGATGCAACAAATTCTCAATAGGATTGAGTTCTGGAGACTGGGGTCTGATGCGAAACCATTTCTTGACCAATTTAAAAGTATGCTTCGAAACATTGTCTTAGACAAGCTAAAAATGTGATCCAATGGTCATTTTTACAGCACTTGCTTTCAAGTTATTTTTCAGAATGGAATTAATCGATCCATTGTAGAATCAATGAACGTCAAGTTTTCGGTCCCATTTGCATTAAAAGCTTTCTCAAACCATAACATGATCATGCCAATCATGCTTCACAGTCGGCCGCAGATTTTTTGGTTCCAATTGAGGATTTGGATTGCGCCAGACTCTCACCAGTGACAGGAAAATATTGAATTTAATTTCTTCTATTATTATGATCAGCCGCCAAAGCACGTCCAGTTTGAATAAGTAGTTTTGGGCGTATTCTAACCACTTTTTTATATATTTCGTAGAGATAATCGGCTTCTTCGGCGTAACCTTAATTTTGTGAGCTCTTAGGGGAGGAGTCTCCAGGGATTTTGTTTTCTAGAATGCATGAATCACATTTTGAACCAAACATCGCGAGCAATTTACTACGTCTGCAAATAAAATCCTTTAAGCTTTTTTCAAACGATTCTTTCCATTAGCCTACACCTTATGACAAAGTGTATCGTAAAATTAGTACTTCCCTATGATCGAAGTATGATCATAATTTCTAACAATCACAATCAACAAGGTGGTGGAAAAGAAAGCCGTTGGATTGTCCACAAGATAGTGATTTTACCTTTCCCTTTAGAACGCCGTCCAAAATAACCAAAATCCGTGATTCCACCACCACCACCACATCCAGTTATGCCATTCGTCCCATCGGAGGTAACCCTACCGTTGGCGGGTGCTGGGGCCGCCACCGGCCTATTCGGTTCGATCGTTCTTCTGCGATTGTACAAGCTACGCAAATGGGGCTGGGTAAAGTCAAACTTTTCACTCGAAGGGAAAACATTCGTCGTAACCGGTGCCAACACCGGTCTCGGCTATGAAACAACGAAAGCACTCGTCCGCCGACAGGCAACCATTGTCATGGCATGCCGTAATCTAGCCAAAGCAAATGAAGCAATCGGAAAAATTCGTACCGAGCTCGGTGGTACCATCCCGGGTGCGCTAATACCGATGGAGCTGGATCTCGCATCGTTCCGGTCAATACGCAGCTTTACCAGCGAGTTAAATCGTACCATCCCGCAACTTTACTGTGTGGTCAACAATGCTGGACTGGCTGTCCGGAAGCCGGAATTTACGGTGGAAAACTACGAGGTACACTTTGGCATTAACCATCTTGGGCAGTTTTTGCTGGTGGATTTACTGAAGGAACAATTGCTGGAGCAAAGGACACGTGTCGTGGTGGTGTCTTCCCGTATGCACGAAATCGAAGCGGAGATCGATTTTGCCAACCTTGGCCGATGGGTCGAGTACGGTAGCCGCTTGAACCGGCTGTACAACAACTCGAAGCTGATGAACTTCTACTACGCCCGGGAACTGTACAAGCGGGGCTTCAACGTGCACGTGCTGTGTCCTGGCCTGTGCCATACCGATTTCTTCCGCCATTACGAACCGAAATGGTACCACTATCTGGTGTTTTCTCCCATCGTATGGTTAATGTTACGATCCGGCGAACAGGTACAAACTGATGAAACGCCCAACCTCCGAGCGATGTTAGCTAATACACAGCGCTTCCTTCCTTTATATACCCTGCAGGGTGCGCAGAATATTATATACGCCGCGACGGAGAGTGTTACCACACCGGAACAGAATCCCGTGACGGGTTACTTCATCTCGAACGTGAAGATGCGCCGTTCAAAGTTTCATTTCGACGAGGAAACGTCCGTCCGGTTGTGGGACGAGAGTGTCCGTGCGATTGCGGAAGCGGAGAAGAAAAGTGCATCGAATGGAAATTAAGAGTTAACATTAGACGGGGTTTTTTATATATAACACTCACAAATTGTACGTTACGGTTGGTGTCGTATTCGATGGTGAAGGAATGGCATGTGTTGGATATGTGGTAGTAGTGGGTTCGGTTTTGGGTGTTTTCGGTCAATCACATAGTAGGCTGTAAGCTATCATTGCTTATGATAGGTATTACTAGCCCAAACGAGTACTATTCCCGTAGCGGAAATCGGGGCAAGTGTGTCACGTCAAGCAACTTATACCGTAACTTACTCAAAACTGTTTTTGAAAAAGTGGAATTAGTATTCATTGTTATTTTATATTTATTTTTAAACTTTTTTATCAATTCCAGAAAAAAAATGCAAAAATATTTGTGTGCTAGGGCAAGATAGCCATCAAAACAAAATAATCGAAAATTATATAAAAAAGGAAAAAAAAAGATCATGTGTTTCATTAGTAAAGGCGTAGCAGGTTAATGTGGTTCATCAATTCCTCCACTTTTGGACGTTAAAAATAGCTTCGAGAAGATCAAGACTTAACTGCTTAATGGACTCAGGATTTCCTCCTTGGTTATTGATGAAATTTCGTATTCTTAAGCGGTTTTTTCGGTCAAAGATATAACTACCGATTCCATTCTAGCCCCTGACTACATGTTTTGGGACCTAACCCGCTCAGAAATACACACCATCTTACTTCACTGTATGGTACGAAAAAAAAAAATCCGGATCGTTATCTGCCATTCAGTACTGGATTGGTTGGATGCCAATTCAAATTCAGATGTCGAGGCTGTAAACAATATTTTTTCCATTTTTTATAGCTTCACGCAGAACAAAATTAGCGAAATATATACGACACTCTTTTCCAAATATGATGGTGGCCCTTTTACACCAAAAAATTTGTTGTTTTATGAAATGTGTTGATCCGCGGAAAATTGATAATAAAGGGTTTCCCGAATTTTTTTTGTACTCATTTATTGTTGTACTTATTCTGAGGTTTTTTGACACCGTCCCAGCTGTTTTCGTTAATATCCCACAGTTTTTTGACTCATTGTAATATATTTTTGGTTTCTTCTACTGATTTTTAATTTCGTTTTGGTATGGTCGAACTTAAAGTTATTTGTGTTTATGAACACTCTGAGAAACTCTGAAGAGCTGTAATCATACCTGGAAATTAGAATATACAAGTTAAATGAATGAATGGCGAATGAATTAACCAGGGTGTATAACTTAATTTTCAAATAATTTTACTAATAGTGCACAACCTCGACCTCAACTAAAAAAATGCTAGGTGATTCACTTGTTCCTATGTTACACTTGCCTCAACATCCGCCACTGTTTTTCATTGATTCATTTGTATTAAGCTATTCCTCATAACTCGTAACCTCTCTTACCTCTACTCACGACTGTAATATATCATCTTCCAGCTGCGTGTAAATAGCAACGCTAAAGGGTTGTGTAATGCTGAATGGTGCATTGTAGTTCGATTCGATTCTAACACCTCCCTCCACAAGTATGGATAGCAACGACGACAACGGTACACCACGGCCGGAGTATCTCGACAGTCCGGCAAACCAGCGCCAAGCATCGTCCGCCCTAGGGTGGCTGCTGCTGTACAGTGCGGCAATGTTTACGCTTCCGTTTGCGGCGTTCTATAGCACACGGTACACACTGACACACTATCTGCACATCGACGGGTTTCCCAACACTTGCGGTTCGGTCGTAGCGGCCGTACTGGTCGTGAACATGATCATCCTGCTGTATGCTCTCCGCGGGTATGAAGATGCGAAGGAAGACGACAATCCTCCGACACCACCGAAGGAAGAGCGCGACGGAACGAAGGAATCTAAAAAGTCGAATTAGATAAATCTGTGAGGACGTTTCCCAACTTGGTGTTACGTTATTTCCATACACGATTACTAATATGTAAAAATACTTTTTTTAAATAGCCATTTAGATCAAACGATAGATGTAACGCCTATTATCCTTATAATTAACTAATGTAATAAAAATTTACTGAAACATCTTTCCTACTTGGATGATTTGTTTTTTTGCGTTCGTTACCTAGACAGCATAGGTCTCCACCGCTTTAGTGTTAGTGAATTCCAAAAGGGATTCGAATCTTCGAATCTTACAAGTATTCGAATCTCAGAATACTACCTTAGCCCTTCTAAGGTTCTAAGCGGAAATTATGTCGGGGCCCTTTCATAGAGGGCCTTGTAGTTCCACATCCTGTGACCGTGGGGCAAAGGCGAAAATCTCCCGAATCCCGAATCTGCCAACACTACACCGCTTGCTGGATTCCAAATGTTTTGCTTGTGATCGATTGCTAATGGCAAACGTGATCTTTTTTTCTTTCTCTCTCTCTCTCTCTCTCTCTCTCACATTCTCCCGATTAGCATTAATCTGCAAGGATCTGCATCCACCAGCATGTCTGCCTCACTGCTCTACCTCCTCGTGCCGGTTGGTGTCGGTGCCAGCCTGTACGTAATTCGTAAGCTACGTGAATGGAAATGGGGCTGGGTAAGGAACAATGCACCACTACGTGGCAAAGTGTTTATCATTACCGGTGCCAACACAGGCCTGGGGTACGAAACTGCCCTAGCCCTTGCCACTCGCCAGGCAACGGTCATTATGGCTTGCCGTAGTATGGACCGGGCCGGAGAAGCAATCCGACGCATCCGGCAAAGCACACAGGAGGGCGAGTTGATCCCGATCGAGCTGGATCTAGCATCGTTTGCTTCGATTCGTGATTTCAGCGAAGCGATCAAAAGCCGTTACCCATCGTTCGACTGTCTCATCAACAATGCGGGCCTGGCGATGCAGGAACCAACCTACACGAAGGAAAACTACGAGATACACTTTGGCGTTAACCATCTCGGACATTTTCTGTTGGTGGATCTGCTCAAGGACAATATCCGTGCGAATGCGGCACGGATCGTGATCGTATCGTCGAAGATGCACGAGCGGGCAAAGATCGATTTCGATAATCTGGGCAAATGGGTTGAGCGTGGTAGGGGCGATCGGTTTAACAATTTGTACAACAACTCGAAGCTGATGAACTTCTACTTTGCCCGAGAGCTGTACAAGCAGGGCTACAATGTGCACGTACTTTGTCCGGGTCTTTGTCATACCGATTTCTTCCGCAGCTACAATCCTAAATGGTATCACTATGTGGCATTTGCACCGGTTGTGCTGCTGTTTTTGCGTTCCGCGCGTCAGGTAAGTGGGCTGACTTGATGAAAAATGGCTGACTGATTCGATTGATTGATCTTGGTGCTTAATGTCGACCGTTTATTGCTTTCTTCCAGGGAGCACAAAACATCATCCACTGTGCGACGGACAATGTGAACACGGAGGAAAAGAACCCGGTCACTGGATACTACGTTACGAACGTCGAGCAAACCAAGTCCAAGATGAAGTTTGATGAGGAAACGTCCGAGCGGCTGTGGCGCGAAAGCTTCAAGGCACTGAATGTCTAAAAGGTGCGATTTAGAGACAGGCGTACCATCAGAGATACAATTTTGCTTCGTTTTTTGGGTTGTGGGATCCTTATGTCGGAGATCTATTCTATCCCCTCTTTCTGGAATACTCTTTAGATCAGAATTTTAGTGCATTTTTTCAATAAGATGATATCAATAAAAACAAAACATTTATTTGAAGGCTAGCTCAATCGTTTGACTCACACTCGTTCGCTTAAAAAATAAGAGATCTTTGAGGATTTGATGAGTCGGTAGAAAACTGACTTTGCTCCTTCTCTTCTGGTTCGGGAGTGTTTCGAAAGAATAGTGCATATTGTTCAACGACCATGAGTCAGATTACCGTTCCATCCGACGCTTTCTTGTAGCAATAATGATGATATTGATGTTCCCTCATTCTCACCCGTTCTCCTCTGTCCCTATGTAATAGACCAAGTCCTGGACAACCGTGTTCTAGTGGTTAAGGATTTAGGTATATGGCTAGAAAGTCGTCTCACCTTTACGCCTCACAGTAACTCCATAGTTTCCAGGGCTTGGAAAACCCTTGGTACTATAAGACATATTGCCCGTCATTTCTACAATCCATTGTGTTTGAAAGCGCTCTTCTGTTCGTTGGTCAGGTCTTTGCTGGAGTATTGCTCTGCAATCTGGTGTCCCGGATCCACATTGATCGCATCGATCGAGTGCAGAGGTTTTTCACCAGATTTGCTCTTCGCAGAGACCTTGGTGGACCCTCCTTCACTCGGCCTGACTACCAGTCTAGATGTCAACTGCTTATACTGAGAATCGCCGACTCGTTAAGGTCGTTAATCCAAGAGGAAGAATAAAAAGTCTAGGTCCTCGAATCCTAGGGCCTCGGAATGTTAAACTCAAAGGAATGTTGAAACAATCGGCTATTATGAACCAATCGGTGATTTTAGCTCTTATTTTAAAGGCGCAAGAATGGCCTTCGTGCCGAGCAGAGGAAAGAATTAGAGTTCAGGAGGACCACAAAATGTATGATCCAAACTGTCAGCTGTTGGTTACTAAAACTTATAACACAACAAGGAAAGAAGGGTTTGTTTTTAAAATTTTTAATGATATATTTTTACTTCTTAATAGTTGGTTTTTGTGTGAGTTTTTTTTTGTTTTCTTTTCCTTGTTATCATTCTCGTTCTCACTGTTGCGTTAACACACACACACACGCAGCACTCTACGATCCTTTCTCGCTTGTTCGTTTTGCTTTGCAGTTTCCCACCCTTCTCGTTATAGTTCTACACATTTCCCCTGCTTTGTTGTTTAGTGTTTTTATTTGCTTTACTTTAAATCTTTTTAATTTATCTTTTGTTGGTTTTTTTCCTGTTCAGTTTTACATTAACATCGTCTGTAACACATTCGCCATTTATTCCCTTTTTTGCACAGTGCGACAAAGTTTTACAATAATTTCAACACTATTTATTCAAGAGAAAAATCGGTAAAGAGAAAGAGTGTAAAAATAACCAACAAAATAATTCACACATACACACACACACACACACACACACACATTTACACAGTGACGCGCAGTATCGGTGAGAAACATAAGAATAAAAACATGATAAAACAAACCCCTCGGAACGACAACACTACAACACTACATGAAAAACTGCATTAGGAAAGTTAGTTTATTTTTCTCTTTTTGTTTTAGTTTGACTTTTATTAGTATTGATTTTCTTTTGCGTTCTGCTACATTTTCCAAGTTCTCTTTTTTCGTTTCTGTAATTTTGTCGCGTTTTTCCTTTTTTTTTTTTGTTACTTTGCTTTTGTTAAGGTAGAAGGGTGGGTTTATATCAACAATTTGCAAATACACTTCTACTGTTTGTTGTTGTTGTTGTTTCATTTTTATTCTCTTCTTATTCCTCTTTTTTGTAATCTCCATTCCACTTGAGTACTTGAGTAATTGTGTTTGTTTCGTTAATATTAATGCTAAATGTTTATCTTGTTTTGTTCTGTTTACTTTTGTTCTGTGTGATGTCCATTCGTTCTCATTTTTTAAATAATTCTAGTTCCTCTCGTTTCGGTTGTGATATTACATAATTAATGATGGTGTTATCGATTCGGTTTTGCTGGTTTGGTTGCAAATTTAAATTTTTCGTCTTTTTGCATCTTTTGTATTCTACCGATTTTCTAGGTTTTGCAGAGATGGCAACCCTCCCGCAATTTAATATCAATATCAGCCAAGAGGAAGTAGTTATAGGGTGTTTAAAAGTTTAATATCAAGAGAAATAGAGAGAGAGAGAGGGTGAGAGTATCTGTTTTCGATTGCTTCTGCTGTGTTGTGTCAAATTTAAACACATCATAAGCGAAACGCATTGCTACACAATTGAATAGCCGAGTAAGAATTGCTACAGGTTACAATAAAACGTAAAAATGCTGTAAAGCTCACATTCTGCATCACTGCACCCGGGATCGTTCTCGGCACCACCGAACAAACCCTGTTTCGTTCAATAATAGCTAAACACACCCGGCAGCCCTGACCCCCCTATGTGTGTTGGAGTATACACCTGTGGGTGTCGATAAATCGTCCTCGACTTCGGGTGGACTAATTAGGATTAATCTAAAAAAATTGTTTTATCAACTTACTATCGTCACTTCTATTACTTCTAATCATAATTCATCAACTGAAGTTACTACTTGCGGGCTTTATGTGTGTGTGTGTGTGGGTGCGGTCATCGCGCCATAGTTATTATTGCTAACCTAAGTGTAGTGACCTTAATTACGGACGCTTTTCTACCGCGGATGTTAAATTTGTTGCATCGCACCCATGTTGGCATCAGTTTTTATTTGATTTTGCGGCGAAGAACCTAACCGTTTTGAAGCCCCTAACACAATAGTTTACTACAAAACGCTTCTGATAGGTTCTGAAAGAAGGGCCTGCCCGATTCGACTAAAACCTAAAGATGAAATTGCTTGAGGAAGGGACAAAATAAAACCCTAAACACACACGCACCCGCACCCTGTCACCACCCTGACAAGGCCTCCTGATATTGTTTAGCTGCCCTTAAGATTGAAGTACGTTTACACATTCTCCCGCCGTCAGTTTCGCGTAAGTATATATGGCTAATATTGCGTCCACGCCGCTGTTATACCTTCATAGGTCGGACCAATCGATTGCTAGGTTGTAATGGGTCAGTGGGTGTGCAGTTTTTTTATCGAAAAGTTTACAATCAGTTTTTTTTATTTATATTACGCATGAGAGGAAGAGCAGATTAGCATGTGTGCAAAGCCGTCTTAAACATCTCTTCTTCCTCTGTTTTTTTTTTTTTTGGAGCACAAATTTTGTCGATTTACTACAATTTTAAATGCGGAAAAAATGGGGAATTTAAAACGTCATCTGTCCCCATATCCTGCGTGTCTGTGTCCCCACATTGCCGAGCCTTATGCCTTTTTAGCCTTTTTAGCTCCTCGGAGCAGCACACCATCATCACCACCCAGCAAGCCAGCAGCTGCAGACAGCCTACTATTTCTATCTCTGTTGAAATCCTTATTCCTTTCAAAGCTTCCACAAAAGCTCGTCAATAAGTTAACGTGTATGCAATTAAAACTAATGTACGAAAGTATGCTTGATATGAATATGAATATTGTAATTGTGCACACACACACGAACTTCTCTGTACGCTAAAAACATAAAGTGTAGTAACGCGTTAAACAACTTTACAGATTTATTATTCGTATTTTTTGCAAAATCTCAACAGTAAACGATATTATTCTAGCCGATGAACAGCGATGAAAGTGTGTTAGATGGCATGTGCATCAATATTAAAGCTTACAACGATACGAGATGTGATCAGTTGAGTAAAGGAAAATTTACATTTTTCCTGGAGACTGGAGACATTAACGCGTACAGTGTGTAACAGAGCTAGTTTTGTGAAAATAACTGGAAAAGTTGAAGAGATATATAAAAGTGATGTTCTGCAAAGTTGTAGAGCAAAACATGGGAGAATGTGCCGCTGTCGCAGGCCATAGAAAAAGTATTTTTGATATTCCTTGATATTCCTCATTATGTTCAGTTTGTCGTATAGTTTGATCTTTGGTTTTCGAATTTCACAACGCATTCAAAACAAATCATTTCGCAAAGAAGGTCCATTTCTCACAGCATTTATTTACCTCCGGCACATGCTATAGGTACTGTACCAGAGATATATTATAGTATATTTTGAAAAAGTAATGTTTTGTAGTTGTATATTTAAAAAATGAAACCAAAATCTATGTACAAAAAAATACTAAAAATCGAAATATACTAACTTTTGCATAAATAATCAAAAAATTGCACACCAGGGTTTAATGACTTTTTTAAAAATTATTAAAATTTGTTTTAAATTGTCCCGGAGCCTCTTTTTAAAACAATAATTTACATAAAAAATAATGGATTTTCGTAAGGGCCATGTCATATTCATGACATTTGAAGCTTTTTTCAACTTCTACATGAAAAAATGTTACTAATATACAACTTTGCAGAACATTATTTTCACTTATCCCTTCCATTTTTCCAGTTATTCCCAGAAAACTAGTGGCCCTATTGATCTGTAGCGCACTGTATGTCGACAAAATCAGATACAATTATTTGCAATCAGAATATCCAAATATGTAAACCTCTAAAACTTTTCGTCTCCGTTTTGAACACATCTCGTCCTAAAAATTATCACCATGGAGGTCTGTTTTGCCACATATTTGAATAAACGACACATTTTACTGCGGTGGTCCGGTATGAAATTCTATACGGAACGTCTCCCAAGCACTGACTATAAGCTAGAATGTTAAGGATGAAATGATAGAAAGACTTGGTTAGTAACATCACTAAGGATGTACAAGAGCCACGAGGTGTCACTACGTCAGTATCATTGAAACTTAATCAGATAAACGTAATTACTTGCTAGAGAATTCCTCCAAAAAAAACGAAAAGAAAGACACACGACTCAGTGACGCACTGGATTATTGTAAACTTCAGATTTAAACAAACACCTGATATCGGTTGCAGTGCTTGATGCGCATGTAAAGCTTCCGAATGTCCTTGGCCAGTGAGTAGCGCTGATGTTCGTCCTGTTGGCAGCAGTACTGATACTGTTGCCGGGCACTCAAACTTCGGCTCAGCTGGCGACTGAGGAAGTTGCTCTCGATCATCAGGCTACCGAGTAATCAGATGTTATCGTCAAAATTTGCAAAGTTTTTATCCCACCCGGTTGAACCGGTGCCGGCGGTACCACCGCTACCCGCCGCACCATGATGGCCTGCAGCATCGGGACCTCCATTGCCACCGAACGGGTCTCCACCGCGGCCACCACCGCCGGACGAGGAGAAGAAATCATCGTCCTCAAACGGATCGTCGACTTTTTTGGCAAAAATGTTAATACTGTCCGATTTGCGGATATTATCCTGATTAAACAGTTGCTGCTGCTGGTGCTGCTGGTGATGTTGCTGCTGTTGATGATGCCCTGCTTGACTAGAGGTTTTTAATATCTTTTTGTTACTACCATTATTGCTTGTGGCTGCGGTTGCAGCGAGCGCTGGCGCGGGACTGGTTGCGATGCTTGCCGAGGACCAGCCTTGCTGATGTTGCTGCCCATCTTCCGGATCCTGTTCCCCATCGGAACGGCCAGCAAAGTCGTCCTCAAACATGGTCGTCGCTTCAGCATCAAACTTTGACACAGTTACATTTTCATTGAAGCGCAACTTCGAACCACTACTGCTTTGCTGTTCTCGATGGTGATGATGATGATGTCCTGCGGAAGATGCCGGTGGAGGCGTCGTTGATGATGGTGCCTGTTGCAACGTTTGTGAGTGTGGAGGATAATCACCAGAATCCGCGTAACTACCACCGCCAGAGCTCTGATGGGTTTTGTAATGTTGTTGTTGTTGCTGCTGCTGCTGCTGGCGATGATATCCAGCTGGAGGAGGATCGTGTGCGTAGTGACCCCGTTCTTTATCGTTTGAAAAATCACTCGAGAATCGATACGACTTGTGTCCGGGTTCTCCTCGTCCACTAGGAATCGGACCTCCAGTCATTCCACCACTACCTCCGACAGGTGGAGAGTTAAAATCACTCTCAAACCCATCTCCACCGATAGGATGCCCGGCCGGTTCTGTAAACTCATCAAACTCAAAGTCTAGGGGTCGACCACCGGGACCCGGCGGAGCATGTGAATGATTCTTTTGAATGTTACCAACCTTCGGTGGAGTTACACTACCATACCCGGTTCCTCCACCACTTCCACCACCTTCAAAGTACAGATCTCGACTATTGCTTTTCTTCATGCGCCTGAGCGCTTCCTCCTCGTACTCGTATCGTGCCATCTTTTTCGCTTCCTGTGCAATGAGGGCATCGTTCATGCTGCGTCCTTCTTGCCTTGGTGTGGACGATTTACCATAGTATCCAGCCGTTCCAGGTCCTCCGGCTGGTTGTTGCCTGCGCCCACCATAGTACGCCGGACTGTCGTCCAGCGGTTCGTCCAGAATCATCTTACCACCTGGCACATCATCTTCATCATCCTCATCATCGTCATCATCTACGCCGCCACCTCCAACTCGACCCCCTTCCGGTGCATCGAAATCGAAATAATCCTCCTTGGTACGTGGCGGGTATCGCATCGTCGCATAGTTGGACGTCCGCATTTCGACTTCCTTCCGGTCGGCACGCGTTCGACTCTTCTTACGAAACCGTCGGTCTTTTTCACCATCCGAACCGACCAGATTCGTACCAGCGGCGGGTATCATTCCACGCCCACTTCGTCCACCACCAGCACCACCTTCGTTGTAACGTCGCTGTTCCTGCTGTTCCGTTGCGCTCGAGGGCCTCTTCCACGGCATGGTACCCGCCGCGGAACTGGCACCTTTCGAAACACCCCACACATCATCGTCCAGCATCATCATCATCTGTTGCTGCTGTTGCTGTTTGCTTGCACGTCCAATATTTTGACTAGAGCGATGTAAACTGTTGCCACCACCAGACCGTCCACCACCACCACCTCCGCCTCCCATCATACCGCCCATTAGATCTCCCTCAGAATCCTGGTCCAGATCCTGATCTAAACGGGCACTGCCAGCATTTCGTAGGCCACGGCGCAGTGACCGACTTTTGTCCAGCGACAAGTATCGATCCCTTTCACGATATTCTGCCCGACTATCCAAACTGCCATAGATGTCGCCACTACCGAAGCTACGCTGCCGGTCCCGACTGTCGTACGATTCGTTGCTCTCGCGGTCGAAGCTTTTTCGCTCGCGTTCGTAAAAGTATTCCCGCGCTGCCCGCGAATCCCGGCTGGGCCTTGGTTCGTACATACCATCATCATAGTCTGACCTTCTCCCACCATACCCAGCATCACCCGTATACGGATCGTAATCATACCGGCCACCGCTACCTCCTCGCGAAGGTTCCCTCTCCCGATAGTACTTCCGCTTGTCGTAGCCTTTATAATCCCGACGATCGTAGGCCGGTGGTAAGCTTTTCGGTTCCCGCTTTTCGTACGGTGGCCCGTATGTACTGCGCTCGTAAGCGTTCCTATCGAACGATCGTGAACCACGCTCACCGCCCGGCGGCCCACGCGTATCGTCATCCTCCGTCGGGGAAGACCACGTCGGACCAACGTGATGATCGTGATACCAGTGCTCATCCTCAAAGTTATCCCGACTGCGCGAACCAACGCCACTCTTCATACGGCGCCGCTGCTGTCCACGCTGATCCTTAACCACCACCATCTCGTCATCGTAGTCCTCGTCATTGGAATTGATACGCCGCGGTGGCATGCGTGGATGGTGATACCGTTCACCGGAGGTAGGATGGTGATGGCGCATCGACGGATCGCCCGGTGGATGCATCGAGGAACGTTTCCGATAGTCCGGACCGTCCTCATCCCAGGGGCTAACATCGCGCGACGATGACGAGGTGTGACCTTTCGAAGGCCACCGCCGTCCATACTCGCGCAGATCCGTTTTTGTCCATTCGTCTTTGGGGTCGGAGGAGCAAGGCGACTCGGGACCATTTTTATCACCACTTCCTGCAAATGGAAGAGAAAGAAGGATTATATTAGTGTTGGGAAAAGTGAATTCCAATTCCAAAACGTATTCGAATCTTCGAATTCCAGCCCTTCTTCTTCTTAGGCTTAACGACCTTTAAAGTCATGCCGACCATCGAAATGGCTTACTAGACTGCCGATACCACGTAGTTGGTTAGTCAGTCCTCACTACGGGGGGACGGTCCGGATGGGATTTGAATCCCGGTCCTGCCGTTTGAAAACCGGCGCCGCTGTCGCCTACACCACCGGGGCGCCCCAGTCCTATTGGATATGAATATTAGAATCCAAATCCGAATAGCAAATAGCGTACATTGAGAACTGACATAATGCTCCAGGAGTACCCAGCGAACAAAATCATCACAGGCAACAAACCAGGACCAGGCTCACTATAGTAAGAAGTGAAATTTTGTCGGCCGGGATGCTTCTCACTATGGTGAGAAGCATTGCTCCTGGGCTATTTGTTTATGAGCGACTAAACCGATACGACAACAACCTGAGTCAACTTACTTCTTCCAGAATCGTGGCGCAAATCTTGCCTTTTGGCCGGGTGGTGCGACGACGGTGGTGGTGGTTCCGGTTGATCGAATACTGCCCAGGATTCGGTCGCATTGGTAGGCGTCATCCGGGACAATTTACCTTCTGTGCGTCAAAATAAACAAAAATAAAAAAATAGTTGTGAGTAAAATTGTTTACCTTTTCGCTTTGCATATTTATAATGCAAACCTTCGTTGTTATCTCCTTCCGGTGATGATTCACCATCGCCGTCACTCATCGATCCGGAAGAACGCTTATCACTGGACGATTGGCCGCGTGGGGCCGGAGTCGGTTTGCTTCTGCTGCTTTCCTCGCCTCTTCGCGACATTGGAGACGGTTTTAGGATGGGACTCTTGGCCATACCAATGGACGCTTTAGAACCTAGCGGTGGAATCGGTGACGTACTCATATCACTCAACCCACCACCACCAACACCCCGACCCGTTTGTGCGTTATGCTGCCCTAGAGAGAGGGTTTCGTACTGTACCATGGTGCCACCGTTGCCACCAGTTGGTGATTTGCTTTTCGGACCAATCATATCATTCAGCAAAGTCGTAGAGGTGGACATGCTTGTCGGTCGGTACGGTGAAGTTGAAGTGTTTTGCAACAGCGGACTTCCCTTCACTGCCAAGCTCGACTGGTTGTTTGAGCCCGTTGGTGCTGGCGATAGTTGATCGTTACTGTGTAGGGATAGATTCGAAACCGCTTTCTGCATTAGTTCGTCTATTTCGAGATCTTCCCGGGGTGTTGTTGCGTTGCGGAACTGTGACTGAGCTTGCAGGTCATCCTCATTCATATCGGCATCGGAAATATTGATTTCTGGAGAAGTTGTTTCCAGTGGTTGCTGAGCTGCTGCTGCCGGATCCTCCATATCGTCAAAATTAGCCTCAAATTTGGCATCATCGTCCAGCTCACGATCTTCGAACGAGGACGATTCCATACGCGCCATTGGTGCCTGGGCTGGTTGTGCTGGTTTTTCGAAAAGATCTTCTACCAAAATTATGTCCCGCAAGGCTGCGTAGCGATCTTTCGCTTGGGAAATTACTTGCGTAATTTTTGTATCGATCTTTGTTAACGGTGGTCCGGTGTGTGTGAGTGGACTAATGGATGATCCTCCGAACGAACCGAGAGTAGGCAAAGGAGAGGAAGAACCACCCATACCTCCCTCACCACCAATAAAAGCCGGTGATAGACGATTCATTTCTGACGCGACTTCTTTCTGTAAGTCGAGCGAATCTGCTCGATCATTCTGACTTGACGATCGTTGTTGTTCTTGATCGTGATCGCTCGCCGTTCCGTCTGGACCAATTTCTTGTTCAATAATCTCCCTGAACACTGCGTACTTGTCTACCACCGGTTGGGTTGAGTGTGACGCATCAATCCCAGCTGACGATCTCGTGGGTTGTAGATTCAGATTATCGAAGTTGGCGACAAATGTTCCGCCGGATCCACCAACTCTTGAACCACCGTCACCACCTCGAGGCCGTTCGTCTTCACCAAAGTTATCATCAAACTTGGCCACAAACATAGCTTCATTTACATCGTCAAAGTTTACCTTAAACACAGGTGATTCGCTCACACTTCCCTCTAATCCAGTCGTATTATCCTGGCTGATGCTGCTGCTCGTTGCCCAAGATGGCGCCGCTGAGGGTGGTGGCTGCGTAGCGGCGTACTTGCTATTTTCAATAAACTCCGACAGGTACGTGGTCAGCTCGACGAGCGTCATTGTGCTCAGTTTGGACACGGGTACGCTCAGCTTGGTCGCCAGCTCGTCGATACCGAGCGTTAGTAATTGACTGAGCGTAATGTCGGGCAGGAACGAAGCGGACGAGGGCGCCGGATGGTGATGTTCCAGCTCCTTCGAAAAGTGGCCGGAGGGAGACTTTGATGTCGGCGGTGGCGTAGGTTCGTCGAGATTACGCGGATCCGTCTCCGACTGCTTGCGGGTGATGGTGTTGCGTGTCGTTTTCGAGGCGTCTTTACGCTGGGGCGGTGGCAGTAGCGTCGGTATATCCAATGCTTTCCCAATCGGTGCTAGATAATCGTCGTCATCGGTACGAGTTTTTTGTGGTCTTCCAGGACCAACGGTTTCACCCGTCGTACGACCAACCTTACGAGAGGGTAGCGGTAATGGTGGCGCATCGGAACCAGCCGATGGAGATCGATTGCTTTCGTACTTCGAACCAACATAATCGTAACGCTCTCTGGGGCCATGACTTGATACCTGAGTGATGGTGGATCCAGAGCTACTTGTTCCGGTAGCGTGGGAAGTTCTTGGCGAAGGTCGGATAACAATGTCCGCAAATTGTTTCTTCGGCGGCAGCGGTGGTGGTTCGATGTGCGAGCCGGAATCGGGCCGCGGTGGAGGTTCCGGTGCCATTTCCGTTTCGCTCAGGGAATCACTTTCCTGCAGACGACGCATGTTTATGCTGTTGGAGTCGCGTTTGGAGAACTTTTGACCGAACAGGTTCGGTTTCATCTTTTTCGAGCTGGAACTAAGACTAGAAATTACATCGACCGTGTTTTGCTTGAACACGCTACTCGCTGCTGGTCGATTACGATGCGCGTTCGGTCCACCCGTTTGCGATTGGTTCGATGAGGATGCGTTGGCTTCGGAAGATTGTCGCTCAAGGCGTTTCTGGCTAATGTAGCTGGCCCAAGATTCGGGTGGTAAATTCACCTGCAGAGGCCCATTGTAAACCGAACCATCCTTATCCTCCGTGTTGGATTTTGGATCCTCCGTCGTATCGGATGGTCTTATGCCTTCGCTACCACCGGCATTGCGAGGTGAAGCGTTACGGGAAAAGTGTGCCTCGAACGGATCGAGCTGAAGTTTGGAAAAATCGTCATCCTCCATAAACGGATCAACTGATGCTGTTTTTGATCCACTACTACAGACGAGTGAGTCTATGAGGGGCATATTATTGCCAACACCACCTCCGGAAACTCCTCCATCGCCTCCTCCACTTGCCGCTGGTTCGGCACTGTTATTGCTCTTCATTGCCTGTGCCTCATCAAAGCTGGCCTTAAATAACTCTCCACTACCGCTAGCCAGTGTAGAGATGTTGCTCGCGTTTAGCGTTCCCGAGCCAGTCAGATTTGCTAGCGAAGCGGCATGATCTTCCGGTGCAAAGTTTGCGTTGAATGTGCTTTCCTTGCCGGACAAATCTTTCAACACCTTCTTGGGTGGGTTCTTGAGCTCTTGGAAGAAATACTTCTTGTCGATGTATGGTTTGATTTTTCCCGTTCCCAGCGGGTCCAGATCGGTGAAAACATCCGTGTAGGAGGAAGGTTGTGCCGCACCGGTTGATTGAGGAGTCTGCAACATAGAAAAAAAAATGTGACAAAAGTTAATCGACCAAACATAAAATGAAATTTTTAAAGCACTCAGTGGAATCTTTCATATTGCAATATTATGCATATAATATATATATATATACATATATATATATATATATATATATATATATATATATATATATATATATATATATATATATATATATATATATATATATATATATATATATATATATATATATATATATATATATATATATATATATATATATATAATATGTATAATATTATTATTGCATTGGTTGGAATATTACAAGCTCCTTGGGCGATTTTGCAATCATATAGTGGAATCTTATATTAAAGCTAGAGGAAAATTGCAATCATTTGGTGGAATTTCTGCTGAACAATTAGTTTTCTTCTATTCTGGTTTAATACAAAAAAAAAACAAAACGAAAAGTTATCTTCAATAGTTTCCTTTACATACCTTTCCCGACTCGTCCGAATTCTTCGGTTCGTCTGAGTATCGTGCAGGTTCCGGATCGAAGCGCGACGTGTTTGGCGGAGAATTTAGCCAATCATCGTTCTGCACCGAGTTACTACTAGTCAACGTGTTGCCTCCTGCCATACCAGCGCGATCCTGCGATGGTGGTGCATTGCTATTGCCACCGCCACTAGAAGAAGCAGTATGGGAAGCTGTAACCGTTGCACCACCACCGCCACCACCACCAGAAGCGCTGGATTGTGTTGGAATGGGTGGTGCCGGCATTGGAGGAGGCGTTGAAGATACGGCCGGACTCGACTCCATCGTTGGAAGGTTTTCGTTCGAACGGTGTGTCTGTTTCTGATGCCGTTTGCTTGACTCGGGCGGTGGTAGCAGATTGTACGACTGCAAAAAGGAAAGGAGCAAATAGATGAACAATTCAGACGCCATTCGGACTCTGTTTATCGGCAACTTACGGGCGGAATATTGGCAAAAGAATCTCCAAACGGATCATCGTCCAGCACACTTTTCCCCGGCCCTTCGCTCGGTGTGATACGTTCCATCTGCGTTATGCCACGCTGAATGCAGCTCAGCTCTTGCTCGAGATCTACCAGATCTGCCACCGATTCGGGTGACTTTTCACTCTTTCCCGCGGTCATGCCTTTAATGCTACTGCTTGGACCAACGATCGACGATCCACCGAGCGCTCCTAGTGCACTCGTGTCGCTCGAATGATTCTTGCCATAGCTTGAACCACCGCCACTGTCCAGCGTAGACGTGTTGTTGGTGGCGCTGCTGCTGCCGCCACTCTTCGCGGCGAGCGATGCCGTCACGGCCTGATGTTCGTGGGCCGTTATTTTACTCTGTATGTGCTGCCGGGCCAGCTCAATCTCTTTCTTCTTTAGCTCGAACACGACTTGAAACAGGTCGCGCATCGCCAGCACTACCTGGCTGGCGGCTTTGTCGGTTTTGATGCCGAAAAAGCGATGCCCACTGTCGGGGGAACCAAAAATATAGCCAAATGCACGCGAATCCGTCATGTCCTGGGCGATGAACGATATTTTGTGCACGGGATGGTGGTAGAGAGAATCCTACAATCCAATGAAAAAGAAAGGGAGACGACACGGAAATCAGTTTGGGATGTCAGAGAGGAGTGTTTGTGTCTGAGCCTTACGCCAGTTTTTTCGTCTCTCAACCTTAGGCCATCGATCGTGACGTGTATCGTGATGCGTTGCTTGTGTTCGCCTGCGGCTCGTATTGCCATTTTGAGGTCCTGCAAATGTAAAACAGCAAACAAACGTATAATGTCAAGCTTTTTTTAATACGGCGACCTTCCGATGGGCTGAAAATAGTTCATTATTATTTTTAGATGGTACCAAAATGGAATGGGAAAAATTGGGATTGTTCGCGATTTAATTCTATTGACCGTACGGTTCCAGTACGCCTCAATAGAAAAAAAAACATTACATATAAATCATTCCACTAAACGTAACTACATTCGCACCCAATTCCGCATGGTTGACTCCACTGTACAGTGAGAGAAATTCCTATAAATAGCAACACATTTTAAAAGATATTTTGAATTTGGATTTTAGTAAATTATTATCGCTTACTTTTTTATTTTAATGCTTTCATACTAATTTGAGTTGTTGATATTTATTTACATAAAATTTTTAGAATTTTGGAGCATTGGAGGAAATTTCTATAACCGTTGTTGAATTATCAATGGTTAGTCCTGTGGCGGCCATAATTGCTTGTACGCGAACTTAGAAATTTAGTGTTCTAGAAGTGTTTTCTATAATGCAACTTCTGGTGCAATAATCTTGTTATTTGATCTATTTGTTCCATATAGTATTAAATTGAACCAAAAGGTCAAAAGTATATGTGCGCTTATAGAAATTTCTCGTACTGTATACAAACTGTGTACCACCTCTTTCCAATTGGCCGACCCTAGAGCGGTTTCAGTGGCAAAACGTGCAAAAGCGTATCATATTGTTAGCAACTAAGCTACAATCGATCGACCGACCACGCAGCTATGAGACAAATTAAGCACCAGCGGATTTCAACATTTGATACGCCGTGTGGCAAACATGACCTCAGACCGTTGCCACAAAGCGCACTGTGTCACAATGCATAACGGTGCTGAACCCCGGGCCCAGTTCAATCAAGCGCGTCTCCAATCTCCGCAACCAAAAGGTGCCAAGGTATCCGCATCCGTGGTGTATCGTATCTGTTTTTGTCTGGATAGCACACACAGACACACATACACACACTCCGTGTCGCAGCTATTCAATAAAACGTAACTCCATATTACGGTAACAATCCGCAACGAAACGTCGTACATGGCGCACGTTCCGGTGTGCAAGCGGGTTTTATGATTTATATGTTTTGCCATCGTAAATTTGCCAATAAAAACTCCAAGCTCACACACACACACACCGTTGCGCACATGGTAAAGGGTTCCAGGCGCTTGTTTCTTCGCGCCGGTTCTGTCTGCTAAGCCATGGGGGGTGGGGTGGAAATGAACTGGCGGCGGGTAAGATAATGCGCGTCCGGCAAGCTTGAATTGAAGCCAATTCAGCTGTATGTTTAGTGTGTGTCTGTCTGTTTGTCTGTTTCCACATTCGGCACCGGCATTTTATCTCATCATCCCGCTGCTCTTGACAAGAGATCGCGCGAATGGCGGTCCATTTAAACCTAGCCCAGATGATGATGGCAGGCGTGGTTGTTGAGAATGATGCATTCAAGGGACGGGGTGTTGTGCTAAATATAGCACACCGGACCGATGATGAGCGGGAACGGCCCTTTATTCTTTCGCGTTCTTCTTTTCGACACAGATTTGTTTTGATTTTTTTTTTTTTTGGGTTTGTTTGTTTGATGCAGTTGTGTGAATGAGAACCTCCTTCCGCCCCTCCCTCCAAATCACACCACCGGTTTTTCATACCTGCAGCGCCTCCTGGCACATCCGGTCTCCTCTGGCCTCACCGACCTCTAGGATGCCGATGAGCTTGGCCTTGAAGCTTACACCATCGCCGAAGAACCGCCCGGGTTCATTTCGATCTGGAAGAGAACAAACAGAAATAGGCCGCATACGCGAGGCACGGTTAGAAAATCGATATACCAGGTGCGTTTCTTGTCTTTCTGGTTTCTGATCAAACAAAATAAGGCACTATTCCAGGTTCTTACGTCGCAGAAGCCCACGATCCGTTGAGCGCGTTGTGTTTCTCATCCTGCTTTATCGAATGTGTTTCACGTTACTAGGTAACCGATCGTCGTTGCCGTCTATCGTTGATTCACATGAGCACATTAAAGATGGGAATGACCATCCTCAGGGACATTCACAAGCACATACACGCACACGCAGTGTAGCAAAACACTTTCTACAAGACGAGAAAACCTTCTTGCATTCTTTTTGCAAACCAATTACAAACAACGACACTGCACACACTGTGGTACGGTGGTGGTAGGTAGCACACAAAAGCAGCAAAAAGTTGTGCATGCAAAACAAACACGACCGCTGGGCAGTCAGTCTGGAAAGTGGCGATGGATTCACACCGACGATAAAGGTGACGACCGACAATTATCACGTTACGCGACGGATGGATGCAGCCAGAAGATAAACTAGAACGATCTGTGCAGCGCTATCGCACGCTATCTCGGTAGGGTCTCGTGATGGATAAAATAAATCCTATCAGTTGCCGTTGCCTTCGGCGCACTACCGAAGGACGGAGGCTTCTTCACGGGCGGTATGCCGCACGGCACATACGATCATCGGTGCTTGTTGATTACTCATCGCTGCGGCTGCATTATGATTTCATGATGATTTGATATCAGGCTGTACGTCACGGTGTAAAAGCAACACAAAAAGATTTAAAATTACACATAATGAAGATGGAGGGACACACGGGACACTCGCGGGAATAAAGATGAATTGAGGGGATGGTTTTGGTGAAGATGATTTTGGTTCGCACAGACTGTTTGTTTACAAACGACAACGACTGACAGTGGTTCGAAAGAGGCTTCGGACTAAAATTGTAGATCGATTTTCGATGTACAATTACTGCTGCAAGCAAATCGCACTATGTATTATTTTTGCAAGCAAATTCAAATTTATAACAGCGCAAGAACGATGATCAGTTTTTGTATTATTGCGTAAATTGTAGCTTGATTTATACTCTTTAATAAAGTGAAGAATTGTTTTTGACAACATTGCGTTACGCATATCATCGCCGAAGAATTGCACATCGTTTGACATCCGTTTTCATATGCGTACGCCGTAAAGTATGCAATTCATTGTACTCCAATGAGCATCTGCTATATCCGTTTAGGACTTTTTAAAAAATAACTAAAGAAAATCAATTTAAACCTGAAAACCTGAAACTGAAAACTGCATAAATCGAACATAAATTAGAACTTACATTTTAAAGGACTGGTCTTCTTACGAATCGTCTGCATTTTCCTATATTTTTGGTAGACTAAGTTGTTGGGATCAATTCTGAATGATTTCTATTGGGCCATGGTTGCGATGAATAACGGATGCTGCTATCACACTAGTAATTCGTCACACGGCTACACTGCTACGCTCCATCTTAACTACAACCGGAAAATGTAGCACTCGCGTAGAATTGCACCACATGGTAGCTGGGACACTCAAAGATGAAGCACCAACGTTTACGAACGGATAGCAGGATGACTCAATCGTCTGCTGCCGAAGCTGCCTTGTCAGGATGTTACCACTTCAGAAATCAACTGGAGAAGGAGGCGCCACGATAAGAAAATACTGCCACACTACTGAAACAAACTTAGGCACGACGGTGAGGTCATATGTGATCTGTCTACTGGTATCGGAGTATCGATTTGATAGAGCACACGACCGAAATAATGGAACAACGTTGACAAAAATAGTGCACACAATCACTCAACAAACACACTAGGGATCACTAGTTTTTCGAACCGTTTAGGTATATTATCTCATCATTTGCTTCCCAAACGATTATGCAAAATGCAATCAACTTCAAGATTAATTTGCACAATTATCACCCAAAAGAAATGTGGCTTTCTATGCGAGGATTCACTAAGCACTTTTGCTAACCAATTTTCACAGAAGGAAATAGGGCAGTTTCTTCTCGTTGTACACTTAAAAAAAACTTGACAAACCCACGGTTCGTCGACGGTTGATGACGGCAGACACACGAAAAGATGGTGTAACGTTAAACGCTACTAGGGGTTGCCGGTTCCGTGGTCGGTGTATCGATTTTTCCACCCCTTGGGCTAACTCGGGGACTGGATAGCACACCCCTGTGTGTCTGTGCGCGCGTGTACGTGTGTACGTTTCTACATCCCTTCTTGGGGGGGGGGAGGAAACGTATTTCTGCAGACTAAACGGGACTTTTACCTAAACGCATTGAAATTGCTACTCTAAATCTAATCAAGTACACTTTCGGGTTTTCCAAGTATTATTTGTGCATCTTCTTCATCCGGATTATGTGAGCACAGGTTTTGCCTTTTTTTCTTCCAAGAAACTACTACACTTTTCTTCACCTTCTCCAGGGAGTATTGGGACGGGTGTCACTTTCTGCTGGAAACTTTGCCTGCTCTTTTGACTATTTTGTAGGTCACAATTTTCCAGCTTTTCCACTGCAAACCACACAACACTTTATGATATCTGCATTGTACGCGATTAGTGCAACCTTTTGCAAACGGCTATTTGCCCTACGCAAGCTGTTCGGGGGCCAAAATTTCGCCGTCTAAACACACCCGACACGAGACGGCACCGTCCGGTTTGCTGCCATTTTTCATTGAAAATTTTCCCACAAGAAAATTGGTCGGGTCTGTTTGTGTGCGATGCGCGTAGGATACACCGTTTCGTACGTACCACCGACCGACGGTGTACTGAGACAATGGTATGCGTGTATTCGTGTACACATCCTGTGTACCACCGTTGATGTGTGTGTTAGTGTTGGATAGTAAGGATACGCAGGTGCATTTTTCGTCACTGACAAGTGCTTGGGAAAAACGTGGAAAAACTTTGGATGATACGTTGAATGAACTTTAGACGTTTGTTTTTCAAGAATAATATGTTTAGGTGGTAAAAATACAGAAAATGAATTGATTTTTAATGGACAGGGAAGAAATTATAAAGGTTCAAAAGCAGTAATATCATGAAGTAGGCAAGATGCCTGTTAAAAGTCTTGAGACACCCTGTAGTGTTTAAAAAAGATCGTTAGAAAAGGTTCGTGCTCTAGCACGTGCTTTACTAGGAAAAGGATATTTGGCTTCCTTTGCGTAGTTTATCTCACACATTAAATGATTTAATAATAAAAAGTCTTCACTGTTACATTCACTTTTTAAATAATTCACAACGTTGCGTTAGCTTTTAAATTAGATTAGGCACTGCACTGCACCTCCGTACATTAAATTTTCCATGCCTATCCTAGGAACTAAATCTCAATTCTCACTATAGTGAGCAGATGCTTCTCACTGTAATGAGAAGTGACATTTTGCTCCCGGGGTAGCGTGAGATGGAATTTAATATTCAATCGAATTGTTAAATTATTCCCACTCATGGATAAACTATTAAAAACAATAGTTATTAAACTTAATATTTTATGTTTGAGGTCTGATATTATTTTTGTAAGATTTTACAATTTCTTTAAACAAATAAGAGCAATAGTTAAAAATTCTAAGCAAAGGGAGAAGCGAACACAACATTCCTGCAAGGTAGTATTGGTGTCGCCATGATGCGCAAGTGGACTTTACAGAGAGCCTTGAGAGCGCTCCGTTCAATTCAAACGCGTCCGTGAGAGCAACTGTTTGACCCAAAAAGTCTTCCTCCTCAGTCAAGCACACACATCCCATGCTCGCGCTCCCGCTTGCTCGCTGCACGCGTATTGCGAGAAAAATAAAGCCGCTTTCGATTTCTCACAGTTGGATCATCTCTCGCAAACCGAACGGACGTGTGTACCGCAGCGGTAACGTGCCCGCGTATCGAATTGTTTTGTTTTAAATTCTAACAGTTAAAATTATGTTAGCATTGCTAAAAGCGAACAAATAAATCGTTTAACGCGCATAAGCATAGAGCGGCTAGCTCCCGGCGTTTTTCGCGACACCGAGTTTTTGAAGAAAAACGTTGTGCTGTTTGCTTTTTTCTTGTGTTTTGTTTCCCTGGTATCTTTCCGCCGTGTTCCGGAAACCGCGTTCCTCTAGGAAGAATTCTAGGAAGGTGTGCTAGGAAGCGCGCCCTTTGCTGTGTTGTCACTGTGCGTGCGCGCGCTTGTGTGTGTGTGCGTTTGTGTGCCTTCCCGTGCGTGTGTGCGCCACCGTTTGAAGCGCGTAAAAGTGATCTTCCACGGTCTGGAGGCAGAGTAGTAAAAAAAGATATAGAAGGTAGTGCACATCACCCCACCCAGCACAGCTGGCAAAAAAGGTAGCAGCAACAAAAAATCCACCTAACCCGGGTGAAAGTTCCCCAAAAAAAGATCAATTTGGGCTTTCTTACGTGTACGTGTGAGTGCGTGTGTGTGTGTTTGGCTTTATACCCACTCGATGTGTGTGTGTGAGTGCGTGGTGGGTCGATTTTTTGGTTGAAATTGAATTGTGCCCCGCAAAACAAAAAGCCAATCGCAGCAAGCATAGCCGAGCAGCATCCGAGATATCAGCATATTCAAGTGTGCAGCAGCAAGCATCATCCGTGAGAAGATCAACGGTTATCTCTGGCGTGTCCTGTGTGTAAGTCGGTGTGTACGGAAAGGATCCTCACGCGGCCGTCAAAATGAATAAATCCTGTGCCCGGTGCCAGAAGGTGGTCTATCCGATCGAGGAGCTGAAATGTTTGGACAAGGTAAGATTTGCGTGAGGGTCATACTCTGCAACAAACAGGGCGGCAAAGGGCTGTTTTTTTGTGTGTCTCTTTGTGCGCGCTTGTATGTGTTGGACGACGATCATCTTCGATCAGAGGAATCCGCGCACTCGAGCGAGGGCGTTTTTGTTGGTGTGCGTGAGTACGGGACGCTCGCATTCTCGCACACCTTCAAACCTGGAGCCCGCAGTGATCTTTGGTGGCTTTTTAAATATACCCACTTACACATACAAACACGCACGCGGAAAAGTCACCAAACGGTGTGGAATGCTGCCAGCGAGGGCTCTGTCCTAAACCCAGCTCACAAAAATGTCAATCCCTTGGAGCTGGTGTTTAATGTTGGGCCATTGATCCGGATATCCGGTAGGATTATTTTGGTGCGGATCACATTTCCTAGCTCCCCTGGAATGCCGATGGTACGGTGAAGCATTTTCTTCGAGATTGATTTCAACGCACCGATCGACGAGAAGCTCGACTACTTGTGTTAAATCACACTGTACATGTGCTGTTGTGTGTCGCCATGACGTCATCAGCTGGCGTGACAGTGCGCCGAAGGCTTAGCTCGAGAATGATCGTGCAAATTGTTGCGTGTGTACTTAACTGCTTCGCAATAAAAAGGGGAATACGTAATAAAAAAAGCTCCTCTCAAATCCGGGTATGAGAAAAACAAACAAATTCCACTGAAAAATGCCACTAAAGTGATTAGAAAAAACATGCGATCTCGATAGTGCGAAATTCTTTCGTTTATGCGTGTGCGCTTTCAGTACTAAAATCGGGATACAGGTAATGTGATAGTAGCGGACATGGCACAACCATTTGTCGTTGATAAGGGGGCTCGTGTTACACAGTGGGACATCAGCAAAAAAAAAACGGTCACCTACTATCAGTCGCTTGTGGCCGCCACGGTCGCACAATTTTTTCCACCCCGTCACATGACGATGATGAAAATAAATCATGCGCAAAGATTGTGCTAATGTAGCGATCTGCTCGTGTGTGTACGCGCGTTTTGGTTACTGTGTTGATAAGATAAGAGTTATAACGATTGCTAACCGACTAGAGACAGCCACAGTAGATCAGGAAAGCCTCGGAAGGTTAAAAATTCACCTGAAGGCTGAGAAGTACTCCTTCTTGCACTTTCCTATGGATCCTCATGGATGTTGAGGTACATGCAAGAGGGCTGATTGGCAACCCTGATCAGTTTAAGAAAAATCCTTCACCCAAAACACCTAATGGGTTGGGATGAATTGGGACATTTTAGAACATTCATCACAGCGTCCCTGTACTCCGATACGACCCTGAGTCATGCAAACAGATTGTCCAAAACCGTTGAAATCCTCAAACTAGAGGAAGCTGGTCTAAAGAATTTATGCTTCATCATGTCATGGAAATGGTAAAGAGCTATACAGTCCAGTCCACTTGGCTAGAAAAGGGAATTAGGGGGGCACGAAATTTTTTTTTGAATTTTTGAGAATGGCGTACAGGTTTTCGAACGCAGAATCCTGCGATCAATCTTCGACGGCGTGCAAGAAGACGAGTTTTGCAGGACGAGAACGAACTGCAGACTGCGGGGTGTCCACGGAGGGTCCAGTATTGTCCGGAGCACCCGGAGGTAACCCGGATAAAGAGTTAGAGACCGAGGAGCCTAGGTTTATTATCAGAGTTGTAAACTGACTCGTAGTGAGGACTGACTTATCAACTACGTGGTATCAGCAAGTCTAGTAAGCCATTTCGATGGCCGGCGTGACCTTAGAAGGTCGTTAAGGCAAGATGAGAACTGTAGAAGGGTGTCCTATGCGACTGTCCGTCACTGCAGACAAAACTTAGAAGCTTGAATAAATTTAAGAACAAAGTCAAAGAAAAGTTCTGATATGAAGGGCGATCTGATGTCATAGTGACATCAGTGGCGTCGATCTTCACACGGTTAGAATGGGTCTCATAACTCATTCAGATCGTCCCCTCTTAGTGAGAACGGACTATTCAGCATCGGTTAGAATCAAGTTAAACAAGCTACAACTGTCAGAACCATTTAGATGAAGTAATTCTTGAATTGTGTGAGTCATAAGAATATCACGCATCGACCAGTACATTTTAAGGTGTCTCGTTTCAAATAGGAGCCACTGTGTGTGACTCACATGAGTGGGAACCAAACAAACACATTTGCGCTTACTTTATTATTTCTTTTACCAGTTTTGAGGTTAGTCGATTTTCGGTGTGAAACTAACCGGGCCAGTTTGTTTTTGTTGATGCGGCATTGTTGACTGCGACCTTCGCACAGACACTGGATTGAGGTGGGTGGGAATATGGAGGGAGTTTATGTTTGCAAAATTATGCTTACTTGGTTTGCGAAATACAAAACCTATAAAACCACCATCCCAGCCCAGTTTGTAAATGATGGTTGCACCACGACAAACAGTGGCGTTTCGGAAAAAAAAACCGCTAGTGGATGCAGTTTTATACGTTTTTTTGTTTATTGCATCCCGTACATTTTTTTTATGCAATTCACGTGAACCGTTGGAATGTCGGGGATGCCGACACCTTGAGCGCTTACATAGTGCGTGCGTTTTTTAATGCTGAATGTTTTTTTTTTTTAATGTTTTCGAGCAAGGAAGGTTTGTGATGGAGGTCACGCCAGTGGGTGGCGTCTCGGTTCACATACCCACACGTGGATTACTAACGGTGGCATACTGGTTTCGAGTCGAGTTTCAGCGGCATACGGTTTGCTACTCTTTTTTTTTACGCAATAAAACAATTATGAAAACATGTGTTTTCCACTGTATGGAGTTTTTCCACTGCTCGGTGCTGGAATGGTTGGAATGATTGTATGCTGGAAAAAAAGGAAGGGAAGGGCGTTTGATGCAAATGCAACCATATGAGAAGAGAGGCTCATCCGGTGCGAAACGGCCAATCAGCTAACACATGGTTATTTATCATTTGCTGCATCAAGTTGGAGGGAGGCCATGGCACGTGTGGAAGGGTAGGAAATTGAATTTCCCATGTAGCATGGGTATGGGCTAGTCGTTCACCAGCACTGTGTGTATGTCTCTTGGTTTCTATCTTACAACAGTGAGGATACATTTCAATTAAGCATTAAGGTTGAAAATTAAATCACTTTTTGCCGAAGAAAGCATACGAAAAAAATTTTCTCACTTACGTACTATCCTTGCGAGTCTAAAACCGGAAGTGTCTCGTCCACCAAATGCGATCGAGCAAATCCTACTTCTGCTAGGCAACGTAAGGAAACACAGAGCATAGAGGTTTGCCGCTTAAATCCTGCTTTTTGCTTAAACTCATCGCCGGATGTTGTTGTACTTCGGCTAAGCGCACCACACGACGCCGGTGCTACGATCTACTGTGCATCCCGAAGAAGCATCGGGAGAAAAGAACCACCAACTTCTTCTGCACCATTCATTTAACGCATCCAAACGGAACGGCACGACAAAGGCGACGGTCATGGTCATAGGGTCGATGGTAGACGGGTTGGGAAGGGGCGGTGTGGCAGCAGTGTGTAAAATAAATCTGTGCGCACCCGGTGGAAAGCGAAACATCGGTTTTTCTTTGCTTTTCTTGCCTTTCTGAGTATGCTTGTGAAGTATTTTCCTACTTTATTTGACGCAGCTGGTGTGTGTGCACGGTGGCCACCACAAACCTGGAGCTCGGAACAGAAGGTCTGGCCCTGTAAGTAAGCGAATTTGCGCTGCTTCCACTTCCACTTCTTGCCACTGCTCCGGTCGGACCAACGGGCGAGCGAGAACAGATGATTGCTTGTCCGAGACACGATGGTTAGGAGCTAAACTCTATTTTCATCAATTTCAAGCTTCGTTTATTAGATGATAAGCAGTTGGCAAAAGAGCAGTTGGTAGTCCCCCCCTCCGAGACACGATACGATCAGAATTGAAGATTCGCTGGAAGAGAAATAGCTTAACGAAACTCGTAGCGCTATTTCAATAATGGCTTCCGTATGAGATCATCAGCTGATCGTGTTTGTATGACTTTTTAACAGCTTATCTAAAAATAAAACTACAAATTAGTACGTGTTGTGCTCACAGTATGGAAGATTCTTTCTTGGGCTACATAAAGAGAACCTTTCCCCGTATTGAGCGTCAGGAAATGAACTTCCTTCTCAAGAAGTATCGCGCCGGAAGGTGTGGGCACTTTCCCCCTTAGATCTCGGCGAGTCCCTGATCCAAAGTGGCTTGACATTTGATCGCGTGTCTGCTCATCTGTCGGCTGGATGGATGGCAGCAGGCGGAGCTCGGGCAAAGTGAGATGTTGAAAAGAAAAACACAGCTTTAACGGATTATTTACAGGCTGCAGACGACCCGACCTCTAATGCACCTTAACCATTGGAGTTTGGCTGCATTTGCACACCGAAGCACAAAGCCGCACTGCATCTTCCGGCAATGCATGAACGCACAGAACCTCGCTCGCGCACCGCACACATACACGCATAGAGAGGGCCGTTGCCTTGAAAGGGAGCCCCGTTTCGTGCTGGAAGTAATCGGGTTTTTGGTTTACATAAAATTATTCTGAACGCAGCTGGGTGATGCAGTATGCTAGTCAAACTCCTCTTTAGCAAATTAGATTTGCTCAGGGCAAATATACGGAAAGAGCAACAATGAATCATAATCATTTGGTGGTATTCTGTGTAAACTGTGGACTCGATTCTTGAACACGTGGCTATTGCGTGGCGTTATAAAATTAGCCGAGCAAATTAATTTTGCTCTACCAAAGACTGATGTTGATTCATCATTCTCTTGTGTTGTTGAATAATGGTGCATGATTCATGGCACTCCAATAGCGTCCGCGTCCAATACACCGAACGTTGAGCATCTCTTCCCTGATTTGGTAATGAATTTTAGACTTCCCACAGAGTGAGCGACAAATTTGGCTTTATTGGTCCTCGAATGAAGAACTTCCCTTTTTGTGTTTGCGTGTTTTTCTATCTGCACACACGCTGTTTGAAATAGGAACAGGAGTTTTCAGTTCTTGACGTCGTGATGCGAATTTGTTGTACTTTCGACTCAGTGGACCGATAGGCCGTGTGCGCGCCATTTGCTCAAGTCCAATAAAATACAATCAACGTCGGCAGATGAGGGTGGGAGATGAGCAATTTTCATCAATTGTCCTACCATAAACGTTGGTACGCACGCGGTACCGATCAGTGTGGTGGTTTTGTTGCGGCCAGCGTTGTTCTAGCTGTTGTTTGCTGAAATTGTTTGTGCGTATACCTAATCATGTGCATCACAATAAGAAGGTACGTTTAGGGAATTGGTTCGTTCCAGATGTTTAGGACGGTTGTGTTGAGCGCGTTTGAAGGTGCAGTAATCATCCTGCCAGAGCATTATCTTAACCGTACAAGGTGTGGTCGTCGATAGATAATGATTGTTGGCAATTTTTGGGTAGAACAGATGTGCCTTCAGAGCACTACCATCTCCTAGTCCTCATCGTGCAGCCTCACGGACATTACTGTAAGTGAATGAGCAAATATTTCGCTGCCCGATCTTGTAGTGGTTGTCGCTGATGATCTCAAGCACCGTTTTCCTCGGCTTTACGATTTCAACCTTCAGAATCCGCAATTTTAAAACCTCCGCAGCAAAAATTCCAGCTACAACACAACCCCATCTGTTCGTGATGAGTTTGACAATACCGGTTGTAAACGTTATGGACCGGCTCTGCGCCAAAATGACGTAAGCGATCCGGTGTTTATGATGTGCGAACCTCACGTCATCTGGTCGCTGGAATAGATCGGGTGCTGTTCCCCACTAGAATATGGGGGGGAGGAGTATTAGATCACTGGACATGTAGACCGTTCGATTGGTAGTATTTGTAAAGCTGATCGTGCAAATTAATGTCTGGTTATTTTTTTTTATTATCGAGCACGAGAAGCTAATCGGAAACTAAGTCGTCATATCGGGAGGGAGCTGCGCGAAATGAAGTGTGGCGCCGAATGTAACACTTCTTGCAGCGAACGACGACGACGTGTTCACCTTGAGATGTAGAGTATAATAGCTAAGCTGTTGGAGTCCACACAGCTGCTGCTGCTGGCGCTTTCTAGTGGATACTATCGATCACGTTTTATTTGCTGCCGTTGAATCGAACGTGATTCAAACGTCCGCACACTCTCTGCACAATGGCGCAGTCTAGATGATGAGGCGAGACACATTCTTTTAGCGTATTTTTTCTGTTACAATATCTGACCCCCCCCCCCCCCCCCCCCCCTCCCAGCATTCCGCGACTGTTGTGTGCGTATTTGCGTGTGCTTTTGTGCAACCGTTAGAAGTTTGTTGACTGATAGAAAAACGGGTCGAACAGCTGCACAAAAGGGAGGGTGTACAGTTGTCGCACCCTGTTCGCAATGCACGTCACGGTTGCACAGATTGGCAGCACCCTCTCGGACAATATCGATGCTGGGCTGTGCTGTGTTACATTCAATTTCGATCGATATTGACCACAGTCACTGGAGGCGAAAGAATGTAAGGGATGACAATAACGGTGACGTACAGGGGTGGTCACAGTGTTGCAGCTGCACTTTGTTCCTGCATTAAGGGGTGCGTTTGTTGTAACGTGGGACACCGCGGTAACCATTGAACTAATTGTGTTTTGGTTTTTGGTTACGGTTTGGGAGACGTCGTGTGTTTCCAATAACTCGTGTTCTTTCTTGCAATTAGAATCGATACATTTGGGACTTTGATTACACGGGTTTCAAAAGATTTTTGGGCACAAATTTCAACAATCGCAACAATTAGAACAGTGTGACTAGAGCACAGGGATTATTAATTATCATTCAATTGATATTTGATGCTATAAATAAAATTTTATAAGAAAGCCATCAAGATCTCTCTTGCCATTACCACGAATGTCACATTAGACCTGATTACCACATACAAATTGCCAAGACAAGTTGTCAAAAACAGAAGATTCGAAATATGACAGCCGTTTGTATAGTCTCTTGGAAAAAATAACTTAACGAAAGGCAAACTTACAAGTACACTGTCAAGAATTTGTATTCTCTAACACAAACGGAGACTCATATTTGTCAAACTGTTTTCCGTCAGCTATTTGAAACGGAATGGCGCAAAACTCACTGGTTCCTGCGTGTTTCCTGTTGGTTTTCTTGTGCAGTTCCAATCAAAATGTGAGTATTTTAATTCAGAAAGCCAGGGATGCCACTACGGAAGAAAAAAACAATATCGTCAGGCATCTTGCTGCTCATTTGGTTCCATTTCTAATGAAACCAAATTGTTGACCAACGTTCTCTTCCTAAATATTTAAACACTTGTTAAATGCCACGAAGAAAGTTGGTTAAGAAATTGCTATATTAAAATCTTTCCCGGTGTCATTTTGGTAACTTCCCTCCGCAAGAAACCGCAGGGTAGCAGCCAACATTTCTTTTGGCGTGAGTCCTTTTGCCCTGAAAGGCGTAAACTTTGACTCAATCTCATTAAGAATACCGAGGAAAATTTTCTTTCGATACGAACATTTTTCTGAAATCTGAAAAAAACAACCAGGAGAACATATCAAAACAGGTTTTACAAAAAAGTCTCAAGATAAACTCACGCTTGAATGGTTAGTTCCAAAGGATCGATCATACTACGAAGCAGCCGATGTTGTTTATTAAGAACTTCCGTGCTTTCATCATCACTACTGCTATCATCGCTCACATGATTTGAAAAATCATTTTGATATCAAAATATTACGTAGAACACAAAATATCTTCTCAGTAAGAACATTTGTTTACACTTTTGGCTTTGTTTTTCTTGGTTTCATCACTTTGACAGATTGATTTTGAAGATTTAACGAAACAAATTGCTTAACGAAACTTGTCTGTCACAAAAACGTTTTCATAATGCAATTTTTTTCCGTTTGTATTGACAAGCTTGTATTACAATTGCAAGCTCCGTTTGTAAGAGATAATCAGGCCTATTGTTATCCTTTTAAATCATTCGAATTCGAATTCGAAATTGGTGGGATCAGCTCACCGTTGTGTACTGTGAACTGCTCCACTAATTCTGATTCTAAGCAGCCAGTAAATTGCATAACCAAAAAGATATTACGATTAATATGTTTTTCTAGTTAATTTGTGTATTACGTTGACATGTTTCTTTGTCCTTTTTCTTTCTACCATCATAAAAAAAAAAAACATACAAATCGATACACGAGAGGTTGGCAGCAAAACCTGTTCTCCTTGCAGATCGGCCTGTTTTTATGAACACCAACGCCGGCCCTGTTTTTTAGCCTTCACCGTAACACGCCGAACGCATATTATGCTCTTAACGTGTGCGCGATCGAACGTGACAATTTTGCTGCCTCACAGACCCGAACTCCTCCCAAACTTTATCAGCCGGCCGCCGCTGATGGAATCGCTGAAGTAGGCTGATGGGTCTTATGTCAATGTTGATGACGACGATGTTGATAGACAATGTGGACAAGGGGGAGGGGGTGTTCGGGTTGGAATTTTTATCGGTGAATATTTAACATTCCAGTGTGTCACATTCGATCGGCGATGGCAACATGCGAGAGGCGCGCACATGTGTTCGAATTCATTAACGCGATCGTAGAACGTATTTGGAAGTAAGTTCCGCGTACGAACGAGCGCTACTAGCTGCTTTCGTTTTCCGAAGGAGCGTGTATGGTTGATTAGGCAGTCTGATTTGCATTTGCTAGATGCCAATCGAGCAATCGTTTTCTATTCACTTTCTCCTGTCACCAGAGAGTGGCAGTGATTAGAATTATGAAATATCTTAATTTTTAGTGAGCAGATAAATAAGTAAGTTGTGGAATACGTTTATAAAAATGGAACGGAAAGGTATAAATGAGGTCACCGCGCACGAGTGTTTGTGCGTCCTTAAGCTAAAGGGTAGCGACAGCAGCCACAAGAAGATCAGTTGAACGGGCCGTTGTGCAGACCCCTGGATGTTGTACAGAAATGGAAAAGTTGAACCCGACCAGATCGTCATGAAACTGAAAGCTGTTCAACAAGTTGTCCAGCTTGCAGTCGACCTGTAGGTACGTACGATCACCACACGCGTCCCCGCGGTTTATTGTGCACACGTTACCCGGACGGTCGGAAACGGATCGAGATGTGAGTAGATCATCGACTACCGAGCGTTCCAGCTAGCTTACGCAATGGGGAAAATAATTATACAAATCATAGGAAGCAGACGCGGGATGATGTTTAAGTATGTATATGCAGCACCAGTATCAAATGTACGAGAACATACTCCCCTGTTTGGCACGACTCTATCCGAAAGCGATCTGGACCACATCTTCGGTAAATGGATTATAATGTTCGAAACCGCCTGCGGAAGGATTGTTTATAATGTGCATTAATGTAATTGCCAGTGCAGTAAAGCCGCTGGCTGTTGCTTGTTGGAGGGCCTGGCTTTTGCTGTACAAAACATGTAAACATTCATTCATACCTGGGCCCCGTCGGCTTGGTTCGGACACCTGGGGGGAGGGTGCGTAATCTAAACAAGCGACGCGCATAATCGACCCCAACGTTTTGGTCCAGGGCTTAAACTACGGCAATTACGCAATCGAATGTTTCAGTACCTTGCGTCATCGGTGAGGACCGCGACACACAGCCTTTATGTTTGCTGTGTCTAAGCTGTGTTGTTCTACTTGAGGAAAACATTGCAGAGAGTGGGCAAAACATAGATTGTTTTTATTTATTTGCTACTTTAAATATATCTGATGATACTGCTTTTGAAGAATCACTTTGACGTACCCACTGTTGAGAGAGTTATTAATAATTTTGTCTACTTAAAGTAGCCATTTGGGGAGTTCTTTCAGACCCTAACTGTAGTAGACAACTTCGCTGGATCGCTTCTTAGGGACGGCAAGGTCACATGTGCGTCTCGCTGCCGTTTGCTTAATGGTGGTTTCGACCGATTTCAGGCAACTTATTCGCTGGCAAATAAAACTAACACCATCGTACCATCGCACGATGCTTTCCGCGATGGTCGCCGCGACCAACATTTCTTGGGCGACGGACCGGTTTCTTTATGGTTACCGTCGAGATCGGTTTTCAAACGACCGTCGTCCACTGTTGTGCACAAACCTGTTCGATTGAAGCATATCATCAATACAGCTACACTCAGACAGCCTCTGTGTGTGTGTGTAGAGGGGGTGTGCAGGGTTTGGTGTGCCTGTACATAACTTGTATCAAAAAGCCCAACACGCGCGGAGCCTACCGAATGTGCAATCGAGCATAAATGTGTGTCTTCCCGTAGGTTTTTGCACGTGAAGAGTGAGAACAGTTGCACTGCCGTGTACGCCGGACGTTACCCTTGATTGGTCGTCCGGAACCGCTTCAAACTATGGGAATGAGATTGTGTCAACTGAGAAAACGGCTAGTGTGTGGGGTGAAGATTGAACATAAAAATACAACCCCATTCCACAACAATCGGACATTGGATTTAGGGCCGAGGAAAGGCCTTCTTCACCATTTGAACTTGAGCTGGCGAATGTCGGGATGTGAAGCCACTGGAAAAGGGGATGAAAAGACTCTGTTTTTGTTTTGATGCACATTGGCACCGTCCGAGAGTTCGTTAAAGGGTGGCTATTCGGTTCAGTTTCAATTAGTTGAGTTCCGTTTTTGTCAAACTGCAAAGCTAATTGTTTAGACAATAACATGTTTTCACTGACATCGGTGGAGCTTGCCTTACGGTGTCAGCAGTGGTTGCCATTAATTGGTGTCTTGATCTGTATTCGGTCGAATTTGCTAATGTGTTTTGTAAAGTAACTGCCGGCCTTACAATGTTCTCCGCTCAGTTTAGTTCTCACAATTAAAAATAAATTTTGTCTTAGCTTTGCTAATCTCTTCCTGTGATTAATAGCTGTGCCGCTCAAGATGCAAGACCTTGGAAATTGGACGGAGGAATGATTGCAGATGAGTGAGACAAACGAGAAAATAATTTTGCATTTCATAAATCCCATTTTTAAGGCTTTGCGTTTGCTTTATTTGCCAAAAAAGTGATAAATAATGTGCCTTAAATTTGGAAAAAGATATTAACTATCTTTGTTTAAGATTTTTAGCATAAATCTTCCTGTTGCTTGACTTTAAGGAAAAGTACATTATTTTGGAGAATGAAATACCTTTTTAGTCAAGCCTTTATTTGCATCTCTTTGGCGCAAGTGACGCAGTTACATCATGAACAGTTTTTGGTGGTGTCTTTGTAATAGGCCTGCCAGGCCGCTGGAGTGGGAGTACTTTCTCCATATGACCCGTTGGCTTCAGCGTACCGTCATCTCAGACATCTCAGCTTCTGCCTTTGGAACGGCGCCAACACGGAACCTGCATAGTAATCTACCCGGATGCAATATGACCCTTGCACACGAGCTTGAGCTTTTCGTATCGCTCGGATCTCTCTTTCACGCTCTTTCGCGAGCTTGACAAGGCTGGAATGTTTTAATCGACTGGACCAGCGCTGCTCAACGATCTGCAGGAGACATTTACAGTGGAAGCTATCTGGCGAAAGAGCTTATTACACTGGGGAGGTTAACCTTTTTTTGTCTTCGTTGCTCGCGCTGTATTGTTCGTCTACCGACACCAATCACTTTCCCCAGATTTTCCTCCCCCCCCACCGGTGGATCAAGATTCGATCGTGTACACCACCCCTCCCACCGGCGAGGAACTCTCTCGGTGATGATGTCCGCAATTTGTCGCTGTACCCTTTTGTCCTGCCGTGCAAGCCGTACCGAATGCGCATTTGAAAAGCACCAAGGCCCTTAAGCCTCCGGGGCAACTTGCAACACGGGAAATGGTGTGTTAGACACGTGGTGGTAAAGAGAGAGAAAGAGAGACCGAGTCAATCGATGATCGTCGTCGTCGCCGCCGCCTGTGGGCTAGATTTCCATTTCAACTCCAATTCATCCATCGATCGTGGCAGCTTTTCCAACTGCGCAAGCCAAACGTCGCAAAGAGCTGTCGGGGACATTCCCTCGCACGTTACGGAGAGAAAGTTACATTACCTGAGCCATCCGCTGCTACAATAACACTGCTCAATACCAGAGTACCTGTGTCGGATGTCATCATTCAAATCCTCCTCCCACGGGTACGTTTTTTTCCCCTTTTTTGGGGAAAAAGTGACGGGTCCTGTCTTCGGTGCGATGCCACGCATAACCCCTGCAACACTGTGACTTTACACTACAGTTTGTAAGCGTTTGCCGACTACGCGTAAAACACGTCTTTCGTTTTTTTTTATGGCTTAGTAACATTTGTTCACCACTATCTTTAGTGGTGTGGTGGCGGGTGTTGTTACCGACTTCTGCCATAAAAAACGTGTATCCTATGCTTGGACGCGACGCGCTGATTGAGTGTGCTGCGTGTCCAATCTTGGTCTCGGTGTTACGGCCAGTTACGTAAACGGATGTGAGGGCTCATCAACACCCACTCTCCTACCTCGTCGGCAGCAGCTACCTCCAACCAATCGTGTGTTTATCGGGACCGCCACCGAATCGGAAGCGTTTAGTTGCGTACATGACACTGTTTCACTTTCCATTTCCATTAATTACCGTGGATAGGACGATTAGTGTGAAGGCGACGTTTGGTTTTGCCAGAAGGGTAATGGTTGAGTACTCGAATGGGGACTTAGACTTCGTTTATTAGGGTGGGTGAAGATAATGGTAGGCTGTCCAAATAATGCGATGCTACATTTCGTATCCGGTATGGGAAACCGCTTCAGTCGAATGGTTGATTGGAGTTAGCAATTAGGACTTAGAAATTGGACATTATTTGAGTTGAGCTGCGTAGTAGAAGAATGTTTCATTTCATAATCGATTAGGCTCCCTTATTAAAACGTATTGCTGAAGCTGATTGAAGTGACTTGTTAGAATTATCAGATGTTAGTAGTAAACTGACGATTAGCATGATTTAGAATAGAATCGTTTGCTCTGGACGTAAACACAAGTCAGATAATTGCTTTCGGGAATGTTGTTCAAAACGCTTGGAGGTAATCATGTTTAGCTCCTCTTTTTTTCTGCGAAATTTCTGTGCGATAATGTGTCTCCCACCTCACCCTTGGGTGTGCGATCCCTCCTACTTCTTCAACCCAGTGATTGATAACCTTTCCGTGAGGGTTCATCATTTTGCACTAACTACTAAACTTGACGAATAGCCACTCGATGGTGCGCTGCGTCTAGGCTTAATTTCATGCAACTTCAAGACCATTCGTTGCTACCGTTCCCCTGGTAAAATGATCGACAAACATGCACTATCAATCTACAGTTCAAGTTGAAGAAGAAATCGTGCACTAAATTCTGTTTCGCCTTGACGATGGCACGCGGATAGATTATTTCAGCACCAGCCCAAATGAAACAACCACTCAAGATCGAAGATTAAAGTGGCCGTGGCCGTTCTGTACCGAATGCGGAACTTTTTGGCGGAACAATTTTTGAAGAGTTGTTGATTTTCGACAGCGCGATGTCATAATATTTCTTCACATTTCACAATAAAACACTTGCTCTCTTCGCTTCACTATCGGTGTGCGTTTCAGGCTAAGCTACGCTGGCCAAAACCTTCGTTGTTCAACTGTTGGGTTTCGTGTGCATGGTCGTCCGTAAACTTTGGGAGATGTTTTGAAACTGTCAGGTGCATAGTTAAAAGAGACATTTGATATGAACTTTTCTTGAGCGTCCTGGGAGCCTATGCACCTGACCAGCAAGGGTCCGTTATGAGCCGTGTATTTAGTGGTAAACTTTAACTACTACAGTTGGTGCAGTTCAGCACGCACTTCATGTTTTGCTGGTTCTTATCGCGCCTGCAAAAGGTAATGTTTTTGGTGTGCACACGACGATAGCCGTGTATCATGTTTTGCAAGCTTCCTGGGCGTGTGTGTCGTCATTCTGCTATAAAGTGAAAAGCTTTCGCAAGCCAGTGGTCAGAGTGCGTTGGGACTGCTTTAACAATGGACACCAGTATCCATAGGTTGTTACTTTCGGTTAATCTTCTACTACTGTTGGTGTGTTGCCTGCCAGACCAAGCGACGGCTCGTCATGCTCAAAGTAGGTTTTCGCTTTCTTTTTTTTTGTCCAGCGCTGAAGTATCCTAAGTTTGCCATTTACTTACATTTGCTGTAGAATGTTGTCCACCGAACGAGGTACTGCTCTGGTGCCCTCCCGTCTGTGAGCCAACGTGCGACAATGACTGTGTACCGACGCCAACCGGCATCCCGATGGAGACGTGTGTTTGCAAGCCAGGATTTGTGCGCCATCATGGACGTTGCATTGAAAGGTGCGAATGTCCGGCACCGTGCCCACCGACCGAACCTCCAACCGAATGTCCACCATTCGCGACGACACCGAAACCGTGTGCGCGAACCTTCTACGGTGTGTCGCGTAATGGTGATGTACCGCCACCGGTCAGAACACATTACCCACGGCCACAGTCGCAACCCAGCCCCTACTCCATGATGTCGCAGTCTCAGAATTTGTCTTCCTGCTCCAACTATCTGTACCGCCCGGTGCGACCGCAATGTCCGCCAAAGCCCATGCGCACGACGACAATGTCACCGTTCGAGGTGTGTCCACCGAACGAAGTGCAGCAACCTTCGCCAGTGTGTTGCGAGGAAACCTGCACCACCAACTGTGCCGCTGTACTCTGTCCGGCACAGCCACCGACCGGTCCGCTAGTGTGCACCTGCGACAGTGGATTTGTGCGGCACGAGGGCCGCTGTATACCGCGCGAAGAGTGTCCCGTCGAGGAACCGGTTAAATTCTGTGGCCCGAACGCACATTACAGTCCCTGTACGCCGTGCTGTCAGCAGACGTGCGACAATGATTGTAGCAAAATCTTCTGCATAGCGGCTTGCACCGGTCCTCCGACCTGTGTGTGCAACGAAGGGTACGTGCTGCACGAGGGACGATGCATACTGCCGTCCGAGTGTCCGCGGAAGTGTCCACCGACCACGGTAGCTCCACCACACGGGCATTACTTTACGGAGAAGCCTTGCACACCGGTGTGTCCGCCTGGTGCAAGTCTACGCCCTTACAAACCCTGCTGCGTGGATACTTGCACGACGGATTGTCGGCTGGTGCGATGTGCCCAAAGTTTCACGGGTCCGCCGACCTGTGTCTGCGACTATGGGCTAGTGATGCACAACAATCGGTGCATTCCGCGTGAACATTGTCCAACGACGCACGAGCCAATGTACGGTAGTGGCTGTAGTCGCTCGAATCCTTACTCCTTTCTAGTGGATGAATGAAGCGTATTGTTTTAATAAATTATTTTTTTTCGTACAACATTGTACTCTGTGGTTTTATCTTCAATTCAGTGGCACATAACACCTGTTGCGAAAACACCATATTCTAGCAGCTTACGTTAAGTAACATATCCAACCGAGGCTTCAACTTGGTGACTAACTTTTCGTTCTTGTTTCCCTTACAGACCTGGCACAAGACGTGCTTCAAATGTCACGAGTGTGGCATGACGCTGAACATGAAGACGTACAAAGGATTCAACAAACTGCCCTACTGTGAAGCGTAAGTAACCAATTGCAGTTTTTTTGTTTGTTGGTTTGTTGGTTGCTTCTTTGTACACCAACACACCCCATTGGCGTTGTTGCGCAAAACGAAGGCGGATACTTCGAAAACTTGCACACTCACCACACACCCTGTCACCGGAGGAGATGCCCTTGACTTGTCTGATATTGTCCGATGCATTGAGGTCCGTTCCAGAGCACCCGCAACCCCGGTGTTATAGAGTTCGGTTTGTTTTTTTTTTTTCTCGTTCCAATACTGTTGTGCCCACACCACTTTGCCAGTGTCTTCCCATAGCAATGCAGGCGAGTGGTAAGCTGCTCGTCGCTATTTATAAACATTTCGGACGCTGGGAGCGGACCATTGAAGGGTTTTCGGTTGGCGGAATTGCCTCCGTGTGGCGTCAGAGCAGCTGCATAATGAGAAGGCTGTGCATGCAGTCCTGGTCAGCGAGGAAAACCTAGTTCAAGGTCTTTGCTGTGTGGTAGAATATGTTTGCGTTTATATTTTCGGAAGCTAAATGCTCCTTATGGCTTCCCGCGCAGGGTCAATTGGATTAATGAAGGTACGGGTCGGTAAGTTTGTATAGTCTGTTTTAGTTTCATGCCTATTGGAACATCAAATAAGTAAGTAATGTTTTTGAAGTGTGTTCTAATGTTTGAGATCTTAAACCATTGACACAACAATCCCTACTTAACCGTCTAAACAGAGGAGAAGGAGAACTTGTTGCGTCGCATCATTTACCGAAGCGAGGTACTTAAGCTATAAATGAAGATTTTCCCCTTTTTTTCGATTAAACCACTCCCCAATTTGAAACAGGCACACGGGAAATTCGATACCTCTTCCCAGCAACAATATCGAGTGGCACAAAGCCCTACTCATCCGGCATATCGGTGCTGTTGCTGCTATTATACTACCGCTCAAAGGCGACATTAAGAAGGGAAATATGGGTATATACACCCTGATGCAATTCCTGAAAGAAAAACCCGCCCCACCAAAGAAGGAGAGGTTGCTCAGTGCGCTATCGATATCACAAGCATATAGGCGCGACTCGCGCGACTATTTTTATCGGCGGTCCGTGACGTGTTGTGTGTGTGTGTGTGTCGGCATGGTTTGAAAGAATATATTCCCGCAACAAAAAAAAGTAAGCAGCGTTAATACCTCGGACCTGATTCTTTCACCCCCCCTGTTGGATTATTCTTCACGTTTGGTGCACGAAGGGTGGCTTAAAAGCGCTTTCCGAAAACCAGCAACACTGGATAAGGGAAGGTTAACGTTGCTTGCCACGTTTCGATCGCTCGATTTGTGCTTGTTTGGTTAAGCATTCGTGATTTTGCCTGACTCTGTGTGTTCGAATTCAGTTGAGCATAACGCGGTCGTGTGGCTTTGGCTCTCACGGACGTCAAGTGGTGTGTTGTATCCCGTTCCTGCACTTTTCGATGCACGATCGAACATTGAAAAAAAAAGGGGGAAGATTTTCATTGGTGAACGAGATGAGAACAACAGGCGAAAAGAAATTTGATACATCTTCATGTACAGCGTGGGATTTTGTGGTTGGAGATTTAAGCTTAATTTTGTCAATTGTTGGCGGAAGTTTGCAAATGTTTTGAGATGCTATTCTTGCCTTAGCGATCTGTTAGGTTGAGGTCAGCCATTTTATGACTTTTGAGATTGTTACCAAGTGATTTGGCTATTGGATGCTCACAAAGGAGGATCGGTCAGGTTGGGATTTGATCTCCAGTTCTGCCATGTGAAGACTAGCGCCTCTTCTAGCACTTGATCGCCTTATCATATATGTTCTTTTTCTTCTTCTTGGCCTGCTCAGGATTGACCACGTCGCGTTGACATGGCCAGGTCTCCAATCACTTTCCAGGAAACTCGGTCTAGGGCTGCAGTCCTCCATCCACGGCTACATCCGATCTCCGACAGGTTAGACTCCAGTTGATCCAGCCAACGAGCTAGCTGTGCTCCTCTACGCATCGTGTCGTATGCGTCGCTGAAGAGCACCTTCTTGGTGGGGCATGAGTCCGGCATCCTCATTACGTGCCCCAGCCAACGTATCCTTCCGGCTTTGACTACCGTCAGGATATCAGCATCGCCGAACAGCTCCGCTAGCTTGCACACACAGCCAAAGATAGTCCTTAGGAAACGCCCTTCGAAAATGGCGAGTGCATTGACGTCTTCCGTCAGCACAGTCGAAGAATCGTTCCCGAAGAGGACTACCGGGCGTATCAAGGTGTGATAAATCGTGCCTTTCGTGTGTTGTTGAAGTCTTCTGATACTCTGCTTCCTAGTCGGGCTCTATCACGGTCAGAGCCTCCGGCAAGCAGGTATTTCGTCTTCGTCGCATTGATGCTCAATCCAATTCTATTGGCCTCGCGTTTCAGTCGGGTGTACGCCTCGCACACCGCCGCCATTGTCCTTCTGATGGTGTCGATGTCATCCGCGAAGCCAAGGAATTGGAGAGATCGGATGAAAATCGTGCCCCGGATGTCGAAACTCTCACCTTGCACTGCACCCCGTCCATAGTGGCCTTTAGCAGCCGTTCCAGCTTCCCAGGGAATCCGTACTGCTGCATGGTATTCCATAGTTCGGTCCGATTTATGATATCGTAGGCCGCCTTGAAGTCAATGAATGAGGTGGTGCGTAGGGATCTGATGCTCCCGGCATTTTTGGAGGATCTGCCGTAGAGTGAAGATTTGGTCGGTTGTCGATTTGCCTCCAACAAATCCAGCTTGTTGGTAGCTGCCGACGAAATCTGTAGCAAGGGGCTCCAGTCTGCAGAAGAGTATTCGGGACAGGATCTTATAGGCAGCATTCAGGACTGTGTTGGACCGGAAGTTAGCACAGTCCATCCTATCGCCCTTTTTGTACATCAGGTGTATGACTCCCTGTTTCCATTCGTCCGGTAGTTCTTCCTGGTCCCAAATCTTAACAATCAGCCGATGCATAGTGGCGGAAATCCTCTCCGGACCGTGTTCTGTCAAACCCTGTCAACTGTTTGATGGCACTGATGATTTCGTCCAGGGATGGCGTGGGTACCACGTCATTGTCATGCTGGTTGTCGTAGTTCTGCACTCCTCTGCTTCCTGCGCCTAGTGTGGTGCGCCTCCTGCATCTGCTCCGTTAAGGTGTCTGTCGAAGTAGCACTTCCATCTGTTGATCACCGCTCGTTCGTCCGACAGAATATCTCCTTGCTCGCTGCGGCACATAGCGATCATGGGAGTAAAACCACCCCGTGCCGCAATCAACATCCTGTAGAACTTGCAAGTTTCCCCCTACTTGGATAACTGTTGCATCAGTTGCTCGTCCGACTCTTCGAAACTCCGCTTCTTATCCTGGAAGAGCCGGATCTGCTGCCTCCTCAATCGTCTGCAGTGCACTCATCATCAAACCATTCCCAAATGAAGAAGTAATAGATTCAGAAGACTACTATATTTGATAAGTTTTCACCTCTGGATGGAGTCAACGCTCAAGTACGCTCTCAACTATGTATGGGCGCTGTAGATAAATATCTTGCAGGCCTCGATAGACTTCCGACTTATTAAAAAACTTTTCATATCCTACTTTTTCTAACCAAAACAACAACAAAAAACTCCTCTTTACTATTCTGCACAGTGCTAAGGCATACTTCTCTTAAGTTAAAGTAATGCTTCCATCCGGAGAAAGTTTTTCGAAGAACGAAACGCATCTTGCTTTAAGGGCCTTTCTTTTGCACCCAAACTCCACTGACGCCGTGTGGTGTTGTGGTTTCCTTTTTTTTTTGCCACCTATTGCTGACCACTATCACGAAAAATTATCCAGTTAATGTAGGTCAGGGGCTCAAGGGTTTTTTTTTCGTTTGGTTTAGGTCGGTCGGTCGGATGCCTTTTTTTTTTGGATTGCGCTTTTACTTTGTAAAGTATGTTGTTATGAATACACCAATCTCACCTTCATTCATTCAACAATCGCACAAGAAAAAAAAAACACTCCATTGTGGCTCTTTCGGTTATCGTGCTGAGTGCCGCTGTGGGTAAGGAAATTTGACGTTTGATTTTTCGCGAGTATGATGCGATATTATCATCGAGGACATGTAATTGTGTGCTTTACCAAACCGCAAAGAAAAAGTACAAACCGAGGTTTTGCAACTGTCTGGTGATGTGTTTTTGTGTGCAGTTTTTTGAGGGTGACACGCAAACAAGCATGAAGGTTAAACCACCACCCCGTTAAGCAACATCATTGTGTACGCAATGGAATTTAAAAACAGACCTGTGGCCATTTTTTCGGCATTGCCAACTCTCTCATTTTTTGGACGCAGTCAACCTACTTGTTATCAGGAAGCTTGAGGTTGGGGTTTTTATGCGTACGATCTAGAAGCGACGGACGTTGGAACGTTAAAAAGCAACGATTAGCTTGCTAATACCTTGAAGGTATTTCCGTACTCTTTCCGAAACCTGCTCCGGAACTAACTTGAACCCCGTGCCTTTAATACGCCCTTTTGAAGTACGCGAGGACGATGGACGAGAAACACGCTAATTACACGAAATTACTTCATTCCATTTCGCCAATGTCGGCGGCCGTTAATTCCGTTTGGTAAGTTTGCAACGGAAACGACATGCGGAAAGGCGGCCAAACACCAACTTGCCGAGACCGATTGAGACGAAACGTTTTAAGTGGTCACCCCCCGGGGGAATCAACCGCGTACCTATAGAGTCGTGTACTTTTTGATAAATGATTGGTAATGTTAGATAAGGGTTGCGCAGGTACACGTTGAATATAAAATATTTAACTCTACAAAAAGGTCAGCTATCGTGCGCTATCAAGGGAAGGAGGAAAAATAAATCATACATAGCAGCAGCAGCAACAATCGCCGGCAAGCGAAATATCAAAAATAAATGAAGAAATACTTCATCGGTATCGTATGTCTATCGCGAAGCAGTATTGAATGCGTTAGCCTAGCGATTAGACCTCAAACAAGAAGCGAAAAATGTTACAGACCGTGAAATACGAGCAGCTGTTTGTGTTCCGTTGTTCTGTGCCGCACGGAAAGAGGTGTTGCAGGTCACGATCACGTGAAATGAATTTGAGAAATAAAGCAAACTCCCTGATGCATTCCGGCACGAGAGACGCGAGAAATGATTAAAGGGCATTCGTGTGAAGCTTTCTATTTTGGGGTGACGACTTCTACCAAGACGCCGAGCGCCGCCAAACGAAACCCGGCCGTTCCTGGCACGTTCGGTTGACTACCGGGAAAACAAGGACACCACCTCTGCAACGTACGGTGGGTAAATATTTTGCATCGCAAAAGGTGGTGGCTGGTTGTGACGCTGACACCACTACACCATTATCTTGGTGCCGACGACTTGGTACTGGAGTACCAGATGGAAACCTCCCGCTATGAACGATCTTTGGGTGCTGATAATGACAGGGTGGTCTAGGCGTGTGCAATAAACATAACGCCATTATCAAAGCTAGAAACAACTGACTGACTCTGACTCTGCCGCAAGCGGTTCGCAATTGAATAGCGATCGCGTCAGATTGCGGTACTACCTCGTACGGGTGGATGCGGTTTGTTTGGTGATAATCCAATTACTAACCACGATCGTCCAACGGGTCGTCCCGTATTTTGCTGTCAAATTTTGAAAAGGTTACTGGAATCGGTTACCTACAACCACACAAACTTTACCCGTTGTGTTGTGTCCAGCTTGCCTGAGGTGTAGTAACTCCAATTTCCATTAGGTCATTTTTGAAATAATCGTGTCACGTGACACACAACTGCTGCTGCTTCCACCCAATCAGCTGAGCCACACGACACTATGCGGTCTTGATGGTGGAACATTCCCGAATTCAAAATGTCACCTACCTGGTCTTGTGTTTAAAGGGAACTAGATTTGTCCTGTAAGTAATGGTATTAAACAAAAAAAAAAAAAAAACCTCCGCCCCGTCCGTTCAACTCAATACACCAGTAAACGGCAGCATATCGGTATCACCTTCACGACACGGCTTTTCTGTGACCGGGTTGTAAATCTTGCCTGTCTTCTCAGGGCTTAAGCATGATTTGCGGTATCGGTGTGTACCGTTCGTGTTTGTATTTAAGTTCAGCTTTTTCAAATGGACAACATCGGTTACTTTGCTAAGAAATGGGGTCGGGCAAGTAGCGAACCTTAGGTGCTAACGGTACACCCGTCATCTCTGAGGGGTGATGGTCTAATAATTTTTTAAAACATTTCGAACCGCCTAAAAAGCTCCGAAAGCTTGCGTTGAGCAGCAATAAGTTTGTGCGCAGTTAATGGAGCGCAGCTCAGTTTAAGCTGATAAATTGTAATCTGATAGCATTAATCTTTCCAACCAAAAAGTAGCAGAATGATAAATATTTGTTTCAAATGTGATGGCTTAGCTTATGTCTGGCTTTGATTTTTGATTATTACTCTTACATGTTCGTAAGGTGTTGGTGTTACTTACTTACTTATGAAGCGTTACGGTACTTATCAAAGCCATCAGGCCATCTTAAACTAGACCATCCACGCCTTTTCTGTCGACGTGGATGACTTGAAGCCATGCACAGCTTGAATGGCTACGAGATGAGTTGTTCGGTGTCATTTTCATGACATAACCATCCTACCGGAGCCTGGCGAGATCAGTAGTAAGCTCGTTAGGCAGGCTCAGTTGTCCTGTTAGGCATAAGGAGCCAAAATGCCTTCTGAGCGTCTTAAACACAAACGTGAATGAGAGGAGTGCATTAGTTTTGGGCAAAGTTAAATAATAAATAATTCCAAACATCAACTAATGTTACAGCTTATTTGAGTTTTGCAGCACACAAAATAAAATGGAAAATTTTTGCTTGTATCATCAAGTTCAGAACGCACAATACGGCATCATATACATTTCAATGCTTTCCCTTGATACTAAGTGAAACAGGTTCAAGCTGTGTGAAAAGTGTGTCGCTCTCAACTGCTTCCCGATGATCTGGGCACGTGTCTGTTGTTATAGGTACGCTTTCGTGGCACCCATCGACAACCGCCCTCACCACACTCGGCAAATGCAATCGGTGATGCCCCTTAAGGGCATTCCATAATTCATAGAAAAAGCACCTTTTTCTGCTTGCTTTTTTAAACATCATCGGTGCATTACACGTCCGCCGTACGTTCTTCCGTCCACAGTAGAATTTTCATCCCCACAATCAGCGTATCGAGTGGGTGTTAGCTGACATTTTGACCTTTTCTATTGGATTTTTCTGATTTCCGACAGACTGCGCTTCTAAATAAAGTTTTCCTTAAGCGTGGCTTTCACGAATGTCACACCGAATGCAGCATTAAACGGTCTCCGTGGACCGTGGAGGTTAGAAAAATATGGAGCGAAAAGGCATTCCCCAGTGCCAGAGCCTTTCTACTTGGACGTCCATCTCTCGTGCCTTGGCGTGCCTGGTGGAAAGAGAGAGAGAGAGAGAGAGAGAGAGAGGTGCCGCGAAAGCGTCACTGATGGATTCGCTTGCCACAACCCGCCTTTGAAGCACCGTTTGATTCCCTGTTTGATGTGAGGTATCTGTACTAGCCGCCTTCCCGGGTATGACTTTGACGACCACACGGTGTGCAGCTCCCCCGGTGTCCGGGAGGGGGCAGGTCATTAAAGTGAAAGTACCGAAGTGATCAATTATGGTGCTCTGTTTGCTTTGGTGCTCGACCGATCGACGATCATGTCCTGGGGTTGAGGATGGCTTTTGATGCATCATTCGTTAGTGATGTAAATATGTGAGTTGTCTTTAAGCTTGTGAGCTTCACCAGATTGCACTTCTTGTGTGCTGTTGAACGCATCTAATGAAGATTATAAACGGCTTCAGCGTTTGAGTGATTGAATGCAGGCAGAGAGAATGTATTTCTACTAAAAAAAAAATATCAATTATATTCTGTCAATTTTCCGTATTAAAAAGTGTCTTGAGATTAAGATGTAAAATTATCAAATTTTTTTAATTTGATATAATAATTGAATTCATCCGGCTGTGTGCATCTATTGCGATCAAATCTGAGGTCCATTTTGTGGATTGGCACGTTTCAGCAATCAGCGATCGGCATTTTGAAAATTTATCAGCTGCTGAACTCCTTACTGACCTAGCTGATTGAATCCATTACGCGGGGTGATGGTGATGGCATGTGTTGTATATTCATGTGCACAAGCCCGCTCGGTTATGACATCCGCAACCGCTAACGGCCCCTGCGGAAAAACAAACAAACGCTCTACAGCGGGCTGAGTGAGCCAACAAGCAAACAAACAAACAAAATAACGTTCGCCAATCGTTAAATGAAGTGCAAACGGTGGGAAATATGGCCACGTGAGAAAAGGGGTTTTGGGTTTGTGATTGAAACACACTATCGCGCTGATCGATTATGAAGCAGTGACAGTCCGAGTGGCACAAAACGAAAGACCGGCATCCATAAGGTGACAATCACACATCAAGCTTATTAAATATGATCGAAAGACCGCACCCGTTTTATTTATTATTTTTTTTTTTTTGGTACCGATTGGCGGCGGGATGTTGAGCAATTTATTGGCCAGGTTGTTGATAAACTAGATGGTTGGAATGTTGTGTGAAATGCTTTCATACGCGACATACGGCTCCCCGAGGTCAAAACCGTTAAGGCTGGTGAATAACACATGAGCAGATGATGATGACGATGGTTAAGCGAATCGTTAGGCGTTCAGTTCAGTTTATCCGTAATCGATAATTGCGTTCGCCCAGAGACTCTGGCCGTTTGGGTAAGTTGAAGTTTTGTTTGTCCTTTCTAAAAATAAGATTGTTTGTAACACTATCTTCCACGCGCTTCTTGGAGCGGATATGGTTCGCTATAAACAACACGGCAACCGTAAAGTTTGTTTCGATGGCGATGAGTGCCATCGTGTATAAATATTGGAGCGCCGATAGTATAAAAGCAATCTTAATGGTACACATTGGTACATGGAGCGGACAATGCGAAGCGGATTTTTCTGTGGATCATTAAATTTGATTTGCAAACATTCATGCAAACATTTTAAAATAGTTAACGGAAAGTTGTGTTACCGGTTGTGCGTACAAGTGGTCATGCGACAGCGGCGCCGGTCTTTAAACGGTTAGATCGAGTTTCAAATCCCATCTCGATCGTTCCGTCGTAGTGAGGACAGACAAGTCCTCACTAGTTGTTATATAGTTATATAGTAGTTGTGAAGCATATAAGATCAAATAGCCTAGCCCAATGTAATCCTCTTAAGCTAGGCCTCCTAAAGCATCCAAATGTCAAAGAAAAAACGGTCTAAATCATCATATCATAGGGGCGGCGGCCCGGTGGTGTAGGCGACAGCGGCGAAGGTCTTCAAACGGCAGGACCGGGCGGGGTTCAAATCCCATCCGGACCGTCCTCCCGTAGTGAGGATTGACTAACCAACTACGTGGTCCCCGCCAACTAAGAAGAATCATCAGCATAGAATTCATAAACTAGTTTTGCATATTTTATATTCACTTTATATTATTTTATATTCATTTTATATTTCCGGACCTGTCATACCTAAACAACTTCAACGTTCGTTAACTTGATCTACACCGCCCCATGACCACCGTGTGCCGCAACGTTAAAAAAAAGGCGAATGTTTGTTTTTTCCACAAGCTTCCAATTTCCAGGAGAGTTTTGCCATTGTGCCAGAGGGGTTTTCTCACATCGCCATAGTGCATCGTGTAAAGAGCGTTTTTATTTGGAAAATACAAAAAGAAAAGCGGAAAAGCGTTCTGCCATCCCCGCGGGGCCGCGGCCCGTTCGCCACGCAATATAAACAAATCGAGCCATTTCTTTCTCTAACCTCCCGCACCAATAAACGGAGCCATGAATCGCTCGTACTTATGCATCTTTCGCGTTCCAAAAGCCGCTTTTATAGTGTTTTCCTACGAGTGGTTACGGCTGAGTAGCATAATCCATGTTTGGGCACGATTTTCATCGTGTGTGTGTGTGTGTCTTTGTGACGCTAGGTCCACCAAGTTTGTGTGCTTCAACCATGGCGTTTTGGATGTTGTTGTTCTGTCTGTCGTCTAAAACCAACCCTCCGAATGTCGCCGAAACTGCCGTGCGATTTCGCGAAACCAAGGATAGCCACTTCCGTTGAGTGAGCACACAAAGTTCGATGCACTTTCGGTCGTACCCGGCCTTTTTTTTACTGCCGACCCAATGCGCCATGACTTTTGCTGGATGCATTTTGTCCGAGCTCGAGAGCATTCTGCCGGTGGATCTGTGTCGGTGTGTGAGTATGCTTTTGCCTTCATCTGCTACTGTACCCTCTTCCCTTTGTGGTAATCCCTTCCATCATGGCTGCCACGAGATGTACGAATTCCAAATCGGATCTCGGATGTAAATGAGACGCGACAGAGAGCAGCAACACTGGTTCTGCTGCAGTCTCATGCTCCAGTGGTAGCGGTGCATGATTTAATAATCATCGTCTGCATCGCTCCGTGCTCGGGGAGTTTTGGTTTGCCGTGTGGATGGGTCTGGTCTGCTGGTTTTATGTGATCTTGTCTCCGCTTAGTGAGAATTCGCGAAAAGCAACATCATGCCAGTCAGTGACAGTTTAAACGGCTGGAGGGGACGATTGCGATTCGTTGGAAATTTTTCGATTTCCGGCATGTAATTGGGCGGTTTAAGGAGCGGAAAATTGTCTAACTTGTTGATGGGAAAATTGACAACGTTTTACTATGAAATTAAGGGCACGATTGGATGGTGAAAAAATTGCTAAAACTAGAATTTACGAGCAGTGTAAAACAGATTTTTGAGGTTTCCCCCAAATGATGATAAACATATCACGGGGTTAGAACATTCTCTGGCGAAGATTACATCGGTAATGTGTTTACACATCCCATTACTTCGTCGTTTTGTCGTGTGTTGTTCCCATGCATGCCTATATCCGATCCAACTCTGTAGAACGAGACACTACCCCTTTCCGACCATTTGTTTGTTCATTATTTGAGGGCATCCCCTAATACGGGGCAAGTTCGATGGTGGTTCCCACAGCAACATTAAACTGAGGGTTTAAGCCACCATTGTCGCATCGCGTACAATTTGTCTGCAATGCGGGGTTGAGCGCCGAATTGACCTGGAATTTCGTGGTGTCGTCCATTATTAGAAGGTCAAGACCTTTAGCACTCCCGCAAGGGCTGAAATGGTTCCAAAAAGACTTCAAAGTGGACGTTTCTACTACTTCTGAAACTCATAGCTCTTAGAGGTCGATGAACCTGTTGTCAACCTTTGGGTTCGAGAGTCTAGCAATGAAACCTGTCATATCGCGTGGATGTCAGTGAGCGCGGTAGGCCATTAATTGTAGAAGCTCGCTCACCCAAACCCCCCCCCCCCCCCCGCAGACCCAACGAGTAAGGGCCTAGAGCAAAACCCGGACAGTAGTTGACAGCATAAGAAGCACACTGTCATTGGCGGTGGTTTTTAGTGCGTGTTTCTGAATGATGAGCGGGTCGCGTGCTGGGACCCATAAATATGTTGAAGTTCCCTTCAAAATAACGATACATCCATACAGATTGAGAAGGAAGACATTTTGCTGTGTGACATGTGTTTCATTGAAGCTGGGTGTAAGTTTTAATTGAATCTAATTATATCCAAATGTCCAACTACGGCCCTTGCCCGCTGGATAAAAGTGTCGTAAAATCAGCATTCAAGTTTTGAAGCGTATCATTTCTCGTGGCAGCATCACATCACTCGTACCAAGCAATTCACACAAATTCATGAAGATTTATTGGATGACAGAATTTCTTCACTCTAGTCACTGTTTAGGCGTTACGGCTAAGGCACGATTAAGGGATCCGCTCGTCTCCAGTCACCAATTCTGCACGTCCCTTACGACCGGGCGTGGGTGAGACCAGCAGAGCATAAGCAATCAACGTACGCGCGTCGGTGTACGTGAAGCATCGGGAAGTGGTGCGAGCAATCGAGTGCTTCATTAAACCAATGGGTAGTTAGAAAGACACGCACGCGGCTCTGTACTCGAGGGAGGCATCATCGTGAAGAATGGTATTAATTCTTCCGGAAGCTGAAAACCCATCACCACACACCAGCATCGGAGCTTAGGAAAGTCCATTTTTCTGCACAAAAACGCGAGAAGACCATTAGAACGGTACAGCGCGTCGGTTTATTGTACGGTGGACGTGTTGATAGATACACGCTAGTTGTTCGGTTTAGCAGCACATACCGTATATACACACCCAATTTGTTTTGTTGCTGCACTCAGCGTTGGAGGATGTACAGTTTTTGTTCCCGGCAGCAGCGTGTTGGGGGCATAAACAACGCCATAAACGAGCGTTGGAGTGTCTTGTTCGCCTGCGAGCGAAACACAATTAACCACGCACGATTCGGAATGAAAATGCCACTTGGTTGAGGATTTTCTAGGTAGGTGGAAAACTAAACTTTCCAACAAATATGGTGTGGGACGATAGGGATAAAAATAGGAGCTGATCCCAGGGCGCTATAAAAAGGTTTAGCTTGTTGATCACTTAACCGATCGCGAAACAACGGGGACCGATGGGCAGCCATAAGGTGAACCCTTAGCCAGCGGTATTCGATGGGGTCCTACGATCGTTCCATGCTCATCATCAGCCCCATAGCAGTGAAGATGAGAATTGTTTCGGTTATTTTGTTTTCGGTGTGCGTCTGTCTAAACACACACGTTGGCGCACATTACTTTCCGGCAGCAATGTGGAGAGCGGGGTTTCGGTCAAGAATGTAAAAAAAAAGGGAAGCAAATCGAAACATCCACTTCCACCGTCCAGATTGGGAATTTGTACACATTCCAAGATGGCGTTTCGATTGAAACTTCGTCCGTATACCCGTATCCGCATGCCGCAAACGTGTGGTTTGGTCGATTTAACGGGTTACGCATTTAGCGCCTTACGGGAACTTCTCAGTACGGTGTGGAGATGTGTGTTGTACTGGTAAGAATTTTAATTACTCACTACAAATTACTGTGCTTGTATTTAAATCCAAGCTAAAGATTTTAAGAGATGTTGCGAGTACCGATTGAGTGGGAACGCCTCACCAGAACTAGCAATGCACCGAAGAAATTGAATTTAAAAGCATTGTAATAAATATTACGAGACCTACATAGATTCTACGTAAAGCCGAAGGTACTTCTCGCCGATTGCTTGCTGTCATCATAAGCTTCCGGGTTGGGATTCCCAACGCCTCGTGTCTGGTCATTCCGGACTTATCACAAACACACGGGTAAAGCAAGTAAAGTGAATTTCCTCTTCCGTCTTCAAAACGTCGCCTTTAGACAGCAAAATGTAGGACGTCGCCTTTAGACAGCAAATGTGGTGCAGCCTCTCAGAGCATTTTGCGTTACTTCCAGAATGAGGTTAGCTGTATGTAACGATCTTTATTCTGGTTCTGTGCTTGAAAATGGGGCGGCCCGGTGGTGTAGGTGACAGCGGCGCCGGTCTTCAAACGGCAGGACCGGGGTTCAAATCCCATCCGGACCGTCCCCCCGTAGCGAGGACTGACTAACCAACTACGTGGTATCGGCAGTCTAAAAAAATATTTTCGATGGCCTGCATGACCTTAGAAGTTGTTAAGCCAATAAGAATAAGTGCTTAAAAATACTGTATTGTTGTTAGTGACACATTATACTGACTTGTCGCCTCAAATCTCAATAGTGCACGTTCCCTAATGTCAAGATTAATTTGCTACAAATTGCCCAATCGGTTACCCACGAGCAGCAAGCAAGGGTGACAAATGATTTGCTACTCGCACGATTCTAATCGATAGGAATCACGCGCATTAAATCACCACCAACAAGCGTGTACGCGGTGGTGTTCAGCAACTTTGCCCAAAAATGGTCAACAGCTGGCTAGATGACGGCGGTGCTGTTACGTTGCCGGGTCTCCCTGGTATCTCAAAACTGCGGGAGCAAATAGGGAGGGCGAGGCATCCGAACCGCAACACAGGGTTAAGAGTGTAAGGGAAAAACAGAAATCGGGGAGGAAAAAACGCTTTTGGTCAGCGTGTAAGGGTTTAGGTTTGTTGTCTAGCTGACACACTTTCTACACGCTCCACCTCTATCCTCTTCCTAGTCTTTGGAGGTATGATAAATGTAAGATTTTGAAAAAAAAAAGCCCTACAGAAGGTGGGGTGGAGCGTCCATGTTGCAAAGTAATGCACTTATATGGTCGTGTAACTCTCACGTTATCGATCGTCATCGGCGGGTCACACTTGCCGCAAATATAACCCATACGAGAACGTGCTGACTGTTTTCTTCAAGCCGTGAGCACATGTCTATCGATTCTTCATTACCGTGTGTCTCTAGCGAGCCAATATTATGCTTTCGTTTTTTTTAGTATGGTTCTAACGCTTCGATTATTAATCACCATCGTTTTTTTTCCACTGGGACATTCATGAAATGATTGATCAGCATTTTCTTCTCTGATGTTTCCGTCCGTCCAGTAGGGCATGCTGCGTTAATGCAGTTTTGTAGATGTGCACTCATTCAACCTGCTTTCTGATGCTTTTCGTAGCTTTTGCTATCCATTCTATTGCCTTCCTTATCCCTTTCTATTGACAGTAAAAAAAACACCCCCCATTACTATCCCTTCGGTGAGCATTTTTTCTGCCACTATTCGCCCATTTTTTCGCGTTCGACGTGTGTCGTTTGTCTCGTGTGCGAAACGGAATAGTTTCACATGCATGCTGCAGTACCTAGGTCACCCGTGGAAGCTTGCCCGTGTTGCATGCTAATTGTTTTGGAAGGCAATAATAGATTAGTCGGTCGTCGTTTAGTAGTGGCTTCCCGTGTTCAACCTATCCGCCGGGAGTTTTGGAGAAAGCTCTTGGGATGGAAAGTTTTGCTCAGGGAAAATTGATAAAAAGTTAATCCTATGTTTAGCGAATGGGAAACTGTTTCTACCGAAATGGAGTAAATAATTTCATTTTCCTGAAGATTATTTGGGATAAATTAATTTATTAACATTAATTCCTTATAATACTTCATTTGCCTATCGTGATTTTCTCTCTCTGTATATATGTTGAAAGAAAGTAATACATCAAATCGAGCATAAAATTCAACCCAATATTCATACGAATCTCCGTAAACAGCCATGTTATACCGTGGAAGTTCACGTTGCATGTTGCAATGGACAGCGAGTGGCGCGATGATGCGTTCCGGGGTTGGAATCGTAAAATTGATTTGTGCTAAATACTGCGCCGGTCAGTGTGTGTGTGTGTGTGTGTGTGTGTGTGTGTGTGTGTGTGTGTGTGTGTGTGTGTGTGTGTGTGTGTGTGTGTGTGTGTGTGCGGGGGGCGTTGAAATGGGTTCATCCGTTTATATTTCCACCCGCTCGCAGTGGCGAACCGCTCACCACCCGTTTCACCACTGATTCCTTTTATTTATTATTTATTACATGCCACTTGCTGCTGCACACAAACGCACAAGCCAATGGCATATGTGTGTGGTGCTTCTGGTAACCACTCAACCGCCCACATTGCACTTTTCGGAACAGCCGGCTTGTGATGGTTGGGGCGGCGGCTTTCCTTCCTCACAGCAGTCTGTGCTATCATTTCGTTACTTAGTTTTAAACGCTCCGGAATCGTTCTAAATATGTGTTCTCTCCGTTCCGTTTTGTTAGAGGGTTTGCCGGCGTACGCCACATGGAAAACCCACTCTGCGCATCATTATTCAATTTATTTCAATTCTCGTTTGAAACAAAAAAAAACGTAGAAACTGCCCATATAGCGCTGCGCCTCCGCCTTGTGGCGGCCTGTCTCTTCAGTGTTTGCAGTTTGTTTGAACCTCCAGTTGATACACTTTAGGTTCTTTTCACTTTTTCTTGTGTGTTGTTTTTGGTGTGTGCTGGTTCTTTTCACGCTTCTGCGTGTGTGTGTGTGTGCTTCTTTTTATCACATTCTTGGCATTTTCCTTAGACCTTATTTTCTCTGTCTGGCTTTTCTGGCCGTCATCATTCCGTGGTCTTCGTCGCCGTCGTCTGTCTGTCTGGATGTCTGGAATTCTCTCAATGGGCGTTGGGATGCATCTGCATGCATCAGTAAATCGTTGAACTAGCAGCCCAGGACGGAGGCAGTTAGGCGCGAGGCTTTTTGCTTGTGCGTGTAGCTCGGAATGAATGAAGCCATGGGCAACTCTTTAGACCAACAATTAGGGAGAGTACGGATCAATGCAAAGCGTTAAGCAAAGCGCTTGTTGCAAATAGGTCTATAAGGTTGCAGGAAAGGAATCATCCCTCCCCAAGACAGACAGACGCAAGGGATGATCTATTATGCTTTTTTAAAGGAGAGAAAAACAACTACAACACACTACAAAACACACGGATGATAGCAACAGAATGCAAACGTTTTGTGCGTTGCTTTGAGGGTTCGTCTCATAAATGCTACGTTTATGTTGTTTTATGCAAGTTATGTTACGTTTGTTTTTCAGTCCAATTTTGTGATCAAAGTGTTGCCTTATCTTATGCGAAGATAAAGATACACTAATACGCCTTAGAAGGAAATTTTCCATTAAACTTTTGGTGAGAACGATATCCATTCGTCTTCTCATGGTGTAAAGTGCTTTAAAGCCCTTTAAACAGAACTTTTCAAGTTGTCATACACATCCATACGCTATTTATGCATGTTTCAGTTCGAATAGAGAGCAAATCCCTCCTATCTTAATTGTTACGGATCGTCGCACGGACGTGATGAGCGAAGGGCACTGCTTTGCGCCTTCACTCGCAATTGACTTCCCGTGGTTGCAACTTTGTTCGCAAAAGATGATGCAAAACGAAAAGTGATGAAAATTGGCTGAAAATATTTCACCGGAAATGAAATATGACGGCTGTGTGTGTGTGTGTCCCTTTCCCGTGAATCTACCGATGAGTGAAGCCTTGATGAATGAAGCTTCATTCACTAAGGGTAGATGAACAATCAACCATTCTCCAATTTATGCTCCCCATTGCCTGAGGTGCACACATGTGCGTGTGTGTTTGTATGTGGGCAATGAATGGGTTCGTCTGTATAGTGCAACAGTGAGTGTGTGCCTGTCTCCGAACCGGGATAGTTTACATCGCTGAAATGTTGGGCGTTGGCGTTTTAAGGAGGCCGTTTAAATATGCATTTTTTAGCATGAAAGCATACAACTAAGACTGAACAAAAAAAAAATTATTTAGATGAGAATATATTATTTATGCAAAAACCTTCTTTTCCATTTACGTGATGGGCGTGTGTGTGTGTGTCTGTGTGTAGAAATGTAAATTTATTAACTGCATTAACGCTTGTAAGGGAGCTCGCGTTTTGTACGAATACGAATTTTGCTAATGCAATAGGTGTAAGTATGATAAATGTGTCACGTTTAAAAAAAGTTAACTTTTGTGTGCTTAAAGGCAACAATTTTTTAGCCATATAGTCGATCAGCTGCGATCAGCTGCTTATCTGTGCAGCTGTGTCTATACTAGCGAAGTGTGTGTTTGGATATGTGACAAAAATAATCATATTCTTGCGGTTGTATCTGTAGCATATGGCGTTTATGCGTACAAGTTCTTCATGTTTCTTTGCGAGATACTTTAACCACCATAAAAAACAAAAATAACCAACGCCAACCAACGATCGTTTACGGTCGAAAAGACGCACGCGCCTTTGATTAAGGCGGCAACCATGCACCGGCCCGTTTTCTTCTCCATAGTTGGTGTGGTTGCTGTAAGGTCGAAATTCAAGACTAAATATGGACACATGCTCATAAAGATGGAATTAATTCTTTGGTTTCTAGCCAGCCCTGAGGCTACACATATCCACGATAGTGGTGGGAACTCCGGAGTGGATTAATCAATCCACTCCGACTCCGGAGTATAAAAACCGGAGTGGACTCCGGGTGACTCCGATATTAACTCCGGATATTGCTGCACTTTTTGCTGTATTGTATGAGTCTACTTCTGGTTTAACATAGCGTCTTCTGGTGACCAGAAGAAGGCCCATTGATGTATGGTGGAAAAGTAGACCAGAAATGAACCCAACAGTTGGACTGTTGATCTTATGCGAAAGGGTGTTCTGAAACAGACGAAACGGGTTTATTACCAAGAAATAAACAAATTTTTGCTACCGAAGCAGTACTGTTTTTTTGCCCGGGAAAATGCGGAATTACTCCGGAATGGACAGCGGTTTCGATTTCGGATTTGAATCCGAAATTAAATCAGCAGTATGACAATACGAAGGAGAGCTGTCATACTCAAGTAAATAAAAAATCAGCACTTGACTTCGGTTGAGCGATTCCTCCGGAGTTATTGCAGATTAATCCAAAGTTATTACTCCGCCTGCGTGGTTGGAGTGTCTAGGTGGACTACATTGTCCGTTGCGGTTTACTTGGCCTGAAACAGTGGAATTGTAACGCGCAGAGACTTTTTGTCGCAGGTCTACTTGACAATCGCATCGACTCACCGGCACTGCTCTCCGCAATCAACATTTACGCCCCGGCTAGATCGCTTCGTGCTAGATCACTTCTTGTAGTAGGGGAACGTCGTACTCGTTTTGGCACCTCTGATCCGTTCCTCATCATGTGCCGCGAATTCAACGCCATGTGTGATCGTTTTGAACCGGACCTGTCGCGCTCTGCGTTCCTTAATTGTATACGCACAGTGCGGCCAATTACTTGTTGAATATAAAAATATAAATGTTAACTGTAAATGTAAAACGTAAAAAAAGACCCTTCAAAGGTCCACATATGGTCCTTTGAATTCAACACATAAAATAACAAATGACTCCGGAGTTAATCCGACTTCGGAAAAAATGAGGATTAACCCATCACTAATACAAGATGGAAATAGCAATATCACCAGTCTGTCCTTCTCGTAAAAAAAAAAAACGATTGGAAGAAATCGAGTCATAATTTAATTTATATTTTGTGTTGCATTAATACACTTAGTTCGTTAGCGTGGTGTTTGACAAAAAGCTAGCGAGATTAAAATCTATTATTTAATCTCCGAGGATCCTCCACTGGACTGAGCGTTATGATTTTGTTGTTGATGATGATGATGATGAAGCAGCTAAAATGGTTCAAAGTTGATGAGTGACGCCGAAACTGCTTCACAAAACAGACATCAAACAAACTCTCGAGACGCGCATTATGCAAGAGAATGCAGCGAAGCTAATTAAAGAGAAGGGGAACTTGGGGTGTGTGATTGTTTTATAATTGTAATTTAATCAAGTGCACATGATGCATTTAATAACACAGTTTGCTGTACCAGATCCAACCATTCTTGACCGTCCAATCTTCTAAAGAGCAGAACAAAAAAACGATCACACCCTGATGATCATGGTTGACGGTGTGTTTGCGTGTCCCGGTGATTGTATTCTGCCGGTGAGCAGTGCAAAATGTGTGCAAGAAAGATTCTACCAACACTTTTAAGGAACCGCACAGCACATTTTAACGCCATATATGCCAGCCCGGTGATGTGGCTGATGAAGCACATTCCACGATTCATTCCATTCGCCATAATAGTGGACACATTATGCTGTGTGTAATGGTTTAGTGGACAGGCGGCATTATCGTTTGTTAACTTAACAACACTACCGGGTCACGTTAGAGACGAGCTTTGAAATGTATTGTACAGTAAAAAAAAATGAACGCTGATCGATAGAGAAACAAACGTTCACTTTAGTACGAGCCGAAAGCGAAATGCTTTAAAGCGTGTCCTGTTCCTATTAGAATCGTCTATTTGACGGCTCATTTAATTTGATGTCTTAATTAGTAACAACACTGCTGGGAAATGTTCGCCGTCCAATGGAACTGTTCAATTCAAACTAATGTATGGTTTTCTTATCATTTTTTTTTCTCCCCCTATGCAGACATATTCCTAAAGCCAAAGCTACGACGATCGCAGAGACACCAGAGTTCAAGCGTATCGCGGAAAATACCAAAATCCAATCGAACGTCAAATATCACGCCGACTTCGAGAAGCTGAAAGGGAAAGTAACGCAGGTAAGACATTGTCTAGGACGTTGGAGGCAATTTTAGGCGATTTGTCGGGTTCGTCGCTTGTGGCGCGTAGTCGTTTGTTTTGTGTTGCTTAGCTTTATTTCGTGGAAAGGAATCAATCATTTGTAGCCAGACTCATACATGTGCTGCATGATTAAGACAAATGCAATCATCAACAAAAAGGTATCAAACAGAACATTAGTACTAATTGTAGTAATAATTACCTTTCACTGTTCAGATTCAGATCATCGAGCCGTGTGGAACTTTTGCTTTCTCGTGCGTATTCGTTCACACATGCTGCTGAAGAACGCATCCGCATCCCGCTGGTCAAGTTTACTAGGGAAGTGATCAGCAGCGAGAAGGGTGTTTTTTTTTCACCTTAATTGCAACCATTACTTTTGGCGAAGCCTCTCGCACACTCTCGGTTTCGCGCACACCGGCAACACGAATCTTGGACTTGGATCGAAAACTTTCGATGTCGTTCCGTCTGCAGTCTCAGAGGTGGTTGAGTGGGTTGCCGTAGGGAGGAACTGGGTTGAGACGAGAGAAAGAAAAAAAAAGAAATCCTTCTCATCAGCAACAAAAAACCCCTTCAGGCCAGGCCTAGCACACTGTTGGACGGAATGTAGGACACACGATTGTATTGCTTACCGGATTTCTTACTTCAATTAATCCGATGCAGAGCACACTCACGGCCAGTGTACTACTGGTTTGATCTCACGTTCATGGTGGTGTGCTGTGTTATGATCACCTTTTTATTTCTTTCACATACAATATTTTTTGGGTCTCTTGTGCTGTGGTTTCTTTTGAAGGGGAAGCAAAGTTTATACGCGAATGATGTACCTTAAATGCGATGTATTTCTGTGGTCTTATGCTTCTTTTGCTAGTTTTGATATTTCCTTTCCGAATAGATTTATTTCATCCATACCTATCTCCAAACTAGAGCGATTTATTTGATTTGTCACTAATTTATATTTTTTCTTTCTTTTTGCATATTCGCGAATTTTTGGCGACTAATGAACCAACACAACGGCCACCGGAAATTGAAATTCACGTGCCCTTCTCGTGCCAAAAAAAAAAAAACTAGGTTGCCGACGATCCGGAAACGCTACGAATCAAGCAAAACACGAAAAACATCTCCAACGTCGCATACCATGGCGATCTGCAGAAGAAGGCAGCGATGGAGCGACAGCGAGAGTGCACGGAAATCATTGACAGTAAAGGTGAGTAAACGTAATGTGACCTCCCGAACATCATCATCATCATCATCATCACCACCGGATGTGACCGGGACACGTTAGAAGTTTGGTGGTGCAGTTTCTTCGGTTGGATTGTTGTCATCGTCCCGCCCCGGGTGGGGGGTTTGTGGTGAATTTTACGTTTAGTTTACTTTTGCTGGGCTGCTCCCGGTTGCTTTGCGGCGATAAAAGAAAGCGAAGACGGGACGGGAAACTTTCGTTTTGTGCTTCCTTTTGCCAGGGGAAAATGTGTCGCTTGTGGTGCAACAGCTGAGTCCAAGCTCTGAGGGAAGATGGTGTATGTTTGTCTAAGGGAAACTACTTCAAAATGATCAAAATTTTACTCCTAACAAGGTTTTTGTTGTGAGCGCTATATGAAGAAGACTGACTGTGAGTACAAAATGGAAGAGGCAGCAAAAAATCGTCGGTCAACAATTGTTTGATTGTTCCAAATCTAACCATTTTTTTCGGTACAATGTAAAATGTAGGAACCTTAGATCAGATGCATGATTTCCGATAGAAAAGACATCATCGTCACGTTAGGAGCGCAAACTCTTGGATTCGATGTTTCGACTATTAATATCTCCCGGAAATCTTCCCACACTGACCACGGCTAGGTTTTGGTGGCGCAATTCTGTTTGTTGGTTTCTTCTTCGGCGGCGCCAAAACGGAAACACAAACAAACAAACGTTGTTTGTGCAATGTAAACACACGGAATGCGGAAGTGATGCAAACATGCCTAAACTGATTGATATTTTGTTGTATCCGAGTATTCCGAAACGGTTCGATTGTGGATCTATTTTCAAACATTTCTTTCTACGCGAAAGCGATGTGAGGAAACTTGTGGATAGTAACTTTGGATAGCAACTGAACTTAAGGGCCATAAGGCCTGGTTGTAAAAGGTTGTACCATAATCTCGCTATGACTTTGAGATTCATGTCCTTTTTTTTGAGACTTTAACTTGAGTAGCGGATAACATATTTAAGATTTTCGAATTGAGATTTCTTTCAATTGAGGGTTTACAATGGCGAAATATTGGAGTTGGTGCAAGCTCCTTGTAGACTTGTGGAGTTGGATACTCCAGCTGCAGGAAAAACTAAATCATTCAACGCAAAAATGGCAAGCCTAAACCTCTCGTGGTTATAGTGCCATAGAAGCTTCTTCTTTCCTTGTGAATCAGATAAATTATCAAAACAATTACAAGCTACTTTAAAGCTTGTTAAAAACTTGTTATGGGTTTTGACGATTTATAGGAATGTGATGGTAGTTTATCACAAGAGGAGTTAATTATTAACCAACAAAAACCCTAAAACCGACCAAATGGACGAACAACAATCGGCTAACGGTTGTTTCTTTTCATAATTCCCATGGAATGGGACGGAACACTGCAAAAGTCGCTTACCCCCTATTTGTCCCGGGAGATATTTTTTTAAACCCCAAACCGGGGAACAGCAATAGCACTGCTCATTATGACACCAGAACACACACATACACACACAGAATAGAAAAAGGGAAACCTTCGCTGCCTACCCTCTGATTGCTTTACGCTTCTTTGCGTTTCCGTTTCCTTGAACTCGGAGAGACCTCCGCCCGGAAGAGGGACGCAAGCCAGTTTATCATATCTTCATGCGTCTTCCTTTTCCTTCTCCGTTTGCTGGCTGCATATTTCAGCAACACGAGCACTTTTCCGCGTGTCAAGTGTGCAATTGTCGAATTTGAAAATGAACGAGAGAAGGGTGTCTAAGAGAGACTCTAAGGGAAATTCTGCGTTCAAAAGAACGGGTGCGAACGGAGCTACAACAGGAACAAGCGCCGATCTTGATTCGGGCCGGAAATGGTTGGCACTTTTGCTGGGAAGGCGGTTTGACTTCCCCGATGCTAACGTAGGGCATTGTAGCGTAAAACACACAATGGCAAATGTCGTCACGTTAAATAGGTTGAATTTTAGAATAAAAGTGCGAGACAGAGAAAGAGAGCGAACTTGAGCAATTTCCAAAAGGGAAAACATTCCAAAGTTGAAGTACTGAGGTTCTGGTTGCTTTTTGAGCACGGAAATCCTGTAGTTTGTTCCTCTGTAGCTGCGCAACGTCACTGCATAAAAGCATTGTCAGGCTCGAAAAACTGGATTGAACGAACCGAACGCTTTAAAACCTATGTTTGCCCACGTTGTCTGATGTCTGGGTGTGTGTGTGTGTGTGTGGGAAGATGCATACTGTTTTATGGGTGCTTTATGACCACTGCAAAGTTTGCATTACCCTTGCTCTGCCTGTTGGCAATAAAATCCTGCCTTAAACCCACAAAACCCTAATCCGACAAGTGACTCCCGTAGTGCTGGGACGACTAAGGGGACGACTGTACCGAAAACAAACAAGGCAGAAAATCAAATGAACCTAAAATTATGTGCATTGGTTTGAAATTAGCAAACAGCTTAGCTTGGTGAGTGTGGAATTTCGATTAGACCACCAAGCACTAACAACAGAGCTTCCCCATTCTTGCCGTTCCGAGTTTAAGTGGTTGGTTAAGTTCTTTGCGAATTTTTACCATGACCATCATCGGTGCTCACGGTATGTTTCGTTCGTTAGTGTCGTTACCTGTAACGATCGCGTCCGCAAACTAACCCCGGTGTACCGTGGGGACGGCGACGATAGGGAAAAACCAGTAAACGCATTTTTATGAGCTACCATAAATTTTGGCTCTTGAAATTGCAACTTTTGCCTCGTCCTCGTGTCCTCGTCTACGGCCTTTAGACAAACTTATTATACCCTCCCCAATACAACCATGCGGGAGTTTGTTAGTGGCGATTGTTTTCCTTCTCAAGGTTGTGCGTTTCAGGTGAGGGAACCCATCCACAGTTTCTGGTGCCGCAGAATAGTAGGTGCGTTTCATTGAAGAAGACTTCCCGCTGGAGGAAGAAGCAAACGGAACGTGTCATTAGAAACTGATCGAGCTGTAAAATGTACGTGGTTGTGCTGTTCGATGATAATTGTTGGCCCCCTAGTTGGTGTTCTAGTGTTTACTTTGGCTCATCCAGCGTTCCGATCCTTCAAGAAGGCGTGCTCTCAAACTTAAGTCACTCTTGGTTATCGTTTTTTGGGAAAATACCCATCTCGGCAACGTACGTGTGCGACTGACAGTTTTGGTAATTGTTTTTAATGTATTCCATAAATTATTGATGGGTGTGGGTGGTGGTGAGAAAACAAAGGCCCACCTGCCATCCAAGAGTCCCGGGAACCTTGTGCGCTTTCATGTAGAAGCGAATTTCCCACGGCACTACCGAACCCCGGCTATAAGGTCACATTTTCACACCAAAGTTGGTTGGGCCTGGGTCAGGAGAAGCATTTCTGGCGTTGTAAATTTGGAAGTACAACAGCGGAAGATGGGCTTTCATGCGCATGCTATAAAGAATGTGACCCTTCCTGTGAGGTTTTCCGTCACTTGTGCTAACTCTCTTATTCGCTTCAGACCTTGGCAATGTTTCGAAATCTTGAAACTAAGGAAGATCGCTCTTCGGTACCGTTTTTTCGTTAATTAAGAATACTACGTGAGGAATAACGCAATTACCCATCAGGGCTTAGGATACTTGTGTGGTTGTGTATTTTGTTATTACTGCTAGAATAGAAATGTCCACCTTTGTAAAAATAATTGTAATTGTCTATTGTGTGTTGCTATATGTTTTGGGGAAATATTGGGAGAGTTGTTCATTTTAAATGTTTAAGCTAAGACCTATGACATTCAATCTCTACACTAGAACCTAATCACATTTGTTACATTTTTCCGTTTACTTATTGTGTTTTTTTTTGCTTTTACTTTCATCACCTGCTGTCACACATCACCACCAACTGCTCCTTCTCTTCATCATTGCTGCTATAAAATCATCTAATAATTGTGCTTGTGTGTTGTGATTGCTGTCTACCAACGCCTCTTATCGCTCAACTGTGTATCGTGTTTCAATGTTTTTTCCCCCTTCTGTATATGTGTGTGTGTGTGTCACATAAAATCATGTAAATGGTTTCACCACGCAAAACACTCCGACCGGCTTAAACACCCCAACACTTGATCCTGGGAAATGTTGGGAAATTCTTTCTGCACACTTCTATTGCACCGCAAAACGATCGCTTAATGCCTGCGCACCCATCACACACAACCATGTCCATGCGCCACGGACTATGCAGACAATAACGATCTAGAATCGGAGTACTTTTCGGAGCAACTTGCAGCGGAATCGCTCCCCCATTATCAGCCGCCGCCACCACCACCGGTCGTGGCACCGGCCGCATCATCGCAGCAGGTCAACAACAATGGTGGTATGGCGGTAGGACCGACCAACACCGCTACCCAGCAGGCACAGATTATCTCCACCGCCAACATTACCAAACACAACCAGGCGAACAGCTACCAAGCATCGCTTCAGCAGCAGCAGCAGCAGCAACAGCAGTATCAGCAGATGAACAATAACAACAAATCCGGCGGTGGCTATCCACACGCTCAGCAGCAGGGAGGATATGCTGCCGGTGGTACGACGGCATACCATCAGCATGCCACCAATGCTAATGGTGCCGGAGGTTCGATCGGTAATGCTGAGCATGTGCGTCATTCGGTGCTCCAAAACTCGGCCACACCGTCCGGTGGAGGTGGTGGCGGTGCTGCAACGCAGAAGTACTACGATCCGTACGATAACTATGCCCGCCCGAATCCTGCTGCCAATCAGGTGAACAACAATGGTACTACTGGTGCACATATGGGCAACAACAATCATCACTATCATCACAGTCAGCAGCAGCAGCACCAGCAGCAGCACTTGCACCATCATCAGCAACACCACGGAGGTGGTGGTATGATGGATCAGCAGCGTGCAAACGGTTCAGCAGCTGCGGCATATCATCAGCAGCAGCAGCAGCAGCAACATATGCACCATGGTCAGGCTAACAACCACCAGCATCACCATCAGCAGTCGGCAGGAATGGTTGATCCGTATGCTCAGCAGCAACAACAGCAACAACGCTACAGTGCCAACAGTAACAGTCAGTACGGTGGTGCAATGCACGCACAGCAGCAGCAACAACAACAGCATATGTATCAATACAACAACGGTAACATGAACAATGGTGCAGCATCAGTAGCAGCAGCAACTGCCGGTGCCGGTAGTATTGGCAAAATTGCTGACTACGATCCACTCACGGACGGTCCACGAAATGTGCCGCAACCGAACCGTCAGAGCGCAACGCTGATCTACAGCTCCGGCAATAGTAAGTATAGAGTCAGCGTCATACATACTACAACTAGTATAAGTGTTGCACATATTGCTAGCTCAGCTTGTTTTGATGTGTGTGTGTGTGTGTGTGCGTGTCCTGGTGAGATGTTCAAACACTAGTGTCGCTTGTGGTAGAAGGTTATTACTATGTTCGCTTTATAAACGTTTTTGATCTATGGATGCAGCAGCTGTTAGGCAAAGAAGAACACGAAATCGGTACCTTATCGAACAAGAAACTAAAAGTGAAGAACGGGCATTAAAATATAAAATTTGTGGTGCAAAAATTCATCTCACGCATGCACGCGATCTGATGGGAGTACTAGCAGAGTAGCAGGGGAACACACCGCACGGAACAAAGCCTTAGCTTCCCAGTCTTGTTGTGCATGGTACTGAATTCAATTTTCTATCGCTCGAACCAATCGCCCAGAGTGTTACTCGCCAATTTTTTTTTGTCCCCCATCACTTTAATTATGCACTGCACGGTTTGCAAGGAATGTGTGTATTTGTTCCCGTGAACTCTCCCCAAATTTTTTTTGTCTTTATGTGTCTTTTGTGTTATTCTGCACTTTTTAAAGTAGTTTTTATCTTTCTCTTAGAAGATACACAGCCGGCACCCTTCAGGTTTACTTCTTTTTGCTGCTACATAACTTGGAGTTGTTTTATTTTTTTCAATTTTGTCCCCCTTGCAAAATATACACGCGAACGGAAGATGTTTTTCTTCTCTTTATTTGTAATTTGTATTTGTTTTGCAATATCGTCGCTGTGTGATCTTGAAATTTATGGCGAACCGACCATTTGCTTTCCGTGTGGAAATGGGGAGAGAAAAACGGTGATCTTATCTTATCGTTTCGGTCGGCCAGTTGTGTGTGTGTGTTTGGTCGCGCGATCATCATTGTAAGATCCCGAAGCGTGTTGCTGTTGTGCCGTGAGAAATAATCAGACATCCGTTTTTTGGAACCCCCGAGAGAGTTTACTTGCGGTTTGATGGATGGCACCCCCTTTTTCTGTGGACCGATTTCGTAAACGTGTGCAATATTCATATGCAGTTTTTTGTAAGATGAACTCAGTTCGCTTATGTGACCTGTAACGGCACGAATTGGTCCATGGAATGTGGGTAAATAAATGCGACGTTGCGAGACACACATTGGTGTGGAATTGCAGCATGTTTTCTTAGCGCTACACTCTCATCCAGCATGATGGATGGCAGTGATTATGACGGTCATATGTACCTTTTTGCCTACGAAAAGCGATGCAATGTGTAAAATGTGACAAAAAGCACAACCTAATCGCCATAAAATGTTGTGTTATGAGTCGAGCAAATGGCATTAAATTTATTTTGTTAAACGATCGATTACGTTACAGAGCAAGCGAACATCGATCAAGCGCTTATCGGTTAAGCAGAGTTAAGTGAAGCGATAAGTAAACTGTTGTGGGCTGCTTAACCTTGCCTTCAGTGTGTCAATTAGTTGGCTGCACATTCGACTAACTAGTGTTCCTTTGCTTACCCTGTTGCGTCTCATTTTAGTGTCATCGAACAACAATCGACGAATCGGTTCGGTTAACGATATTGATCCGGTGAACGGTTACTATGGCTCGGTAGCGGACAACTCGCAGGCAGCTCTATATCAGCAACAACAGCAGCAGCAGCAGCAACTGTATCAACAACAGCAACAACACCGGCAATCCCAGCAACAGCAACCGCAATACATTCAACCGCCCCAGCAGTACGCTGCACCTGCTTCAAACGCATCGGGCAAATCGATGAGCAAAGTGGTAAGTTTAGAATGAACCATGTTCGATCCACAACCTCTGGAAGGCTTTTTGTTCTTACCCATACACCGGACGGGATCGGTGTTCAAGTCCCATCCGGGGACCATTCCCCCGTAGTGGGGACTGACTTTTACAACTACGTGATATATCACTCGATTTTTGACACATTTCCGTACAAAACTCAAGGCATTTGTCGCAAAATCAGAGATGCTTTTCGTGTTGACTACGTTCAAAATTTTGCTGTCGATTTGGTCGTCAGTTGATGGATTTATTTGAATTTTTGTCGCTTTTTTATATTAGCGTCTACAAATAACCATTTGAATTTTTTGCATGCCGTGTACGAAAACCACGGGATCAGAAACACACTGCAGTCCACTGAAATTAAAGCTTCAAATGAGTGACACCTGCTATCGTTTACAAGCGATTTTAGAATAGTCAGTGCTTGCGTACTGGGAATCAACTGAGATTATCCTCAACAAAAATAGAAAATATAATTTTGATAAAGTTTTACAGTTTTATTATGCAAAAACTGAAGATGCTTCTGAAACCATTAGGAGCGATTAAACGATAAATAAGTTACTAATTAAAGATAAGGTTTTGTCACGCCGTTGCTCATCATCTCTTTCCGACGCTTAGTATCGTTAGGGGACCACCGCCACCGACAGCTAGCATAGGCGCGGTACCACTAGTGCCAGTGCCGGATGCAGCAGTGCCTGTGTTAAGACAGTTTGAGCCGGGTAACGGAATGAACGACACGTCCACCGGCAGTGGTTCGGAGGTTGTCGATTGTTGCTGCATATACGGCTGATCCTGTTGGTACGATCCAGGAGCAATGTATTGCTGGTTGTTGCATTGATTGCATGCGACCGGTGGACAGACGGTGGTCGTTGGCGCTGCAGTAGTAGTGGAAGGTGTGGCTACGTTATACGAAATCGGTGGCCTGTTGTACGTTTGTGTGCGGGGTGGGTATTTGTTGTTACCGCAACCGCACGATGGACTGGATGTGACTTGGCCGGCGTTGATATTGCAGGAGCATTGCTTTAGTGCGGGTATAGCGTAGTAAGGTTGATCTTGATAGGATGACGGTTGTTGCTGGTAGTAGGGTTTCAAGGTCGCCGGTGGAGGAGGGTACGCGTAAGGTGGTTGAACGGTGACACTTGCACAGGTGGAAGATTCAACCACTGGTGGTGGAGTATAGACGCATGGAGGTGGTGGTGGGGTGTAGGCGTACGGAGGAGGAGGTGGTGGAGGAGGAACCAACTTTCCGGAAACTTCATAGACCGGCGGTTGCTGGTAATACTGTTTCGGTGGTACAGTTGGAGGAGCACAAGTTGTCGGTGGCTGTGTGTATACACATGGAGGTGGTGGTGCGTAGGTTGGTGGAGGTACGTAAGGACCTGGGGCGTAGGACAGAGGAGAATAGGTCACCGGCGGACCATAACCCAGCGGCGGGTATGTTGAAGGTTGTTGGTATGGAGGTGGAGGTGGTGGCGGCACTGGTGGAGCAGTCGTAGTAGGACCATAGCTCGGTGAGACATAATTCATTATGGGTGCATAAGCAGCCTGTGGGTAATGGTCTCCCGGACGTCCATCATTCACTTGCTGCTTGTAGCAAGTGCATGGAGCGGGCGTATTAACCTCAACGACCTTTACCGGTACCGGAACACGACCCTTTGGTTTCCGCTTGACACCACAGCGACAATACTGCATAGGGACAGGATACATGGTCTGAGGACACAGTTCTCGTTTGATACAGGTACTGTTGTGCTTTACGTATCCCTCCTGACAAACGCAAACTGGTTCCTCGCTTTGGTAACCGTCGATGCACAGAGCGTTACTACAATCGTTGTCGCATGTCGGTTCACAACATGGTGCGTTCGCTTTTAGCGTTGCATAAGGACCACACGAAGGACACTGATCAACCCGGATACACTTGCCTTTGTGGCGTCTGTAACCTTTCTTGCAAACGCACGTCGGTTGATCGACGTAGCGCGAATGAACGGGACGTCCAGTGCAATCTTCGATGCAGGTTGGTTCGCAGCTTGGAGGAGATGGTAGTAGCTCTTCGTTTTCGCCACAAGTTACTAAAGTATAAGAGAGTTGTTGTCTTTGTTAGTTGCAAGAACAATGCTTTTATACGCTGCTTTACTACTCACCAGGCGCTGGTGGTTTTGGTGGACACTGGCACGGAAGGATACACCTGTTCTTATACCGTACGTATCCCTGTTTGCAGACACATGTCGGCTGCCGGACGTACGATTTCGAGCACTTTGCGGTGGTGCAATCGTTGTCACAGGTCGGTTCACAGCAAGGCATCATCTCGTGAAGTTCCTCGTTGTCAGGGCACAAAAGTTCTGTTGGAAATGGAGCAGATGTTAATGATGTCCTTAAAGATATTGCAAGGATATTTAAAATTTGAAGTGATTTTACATACCGTACGTTACAGATGGTTCTCCCATTACTTCATAGTAGTGATTGGCGCTCGAAACCGACAGCTGTAACAATAGAAACACAGCACCGATGCAGAGTGACCAGGTATTACTCCTGCCATAGCAGGAAACTGTTGCAAACTTCATCCCTCCACGAAGTGACCAAGTCAAAGCTTTACTACACTATGATCAGCGAATTACCGCGCACGTTACGTTATATATGTCAGCAAGTGTCACGTTTCGAGAGAATGAGACCCCCTTCATTGAGGGTAAATTCGTACTGCAGATAAGTCTATCGAAAACAATGTCAAAACTCCGCCCGCCAAAAAGTGTGCACTTTCTAAGAATCCATCCACCAGGTAGCGTTCTTTTTAACGATTTCGCGCAGCCATATAGAACTGGTCAGAACTTTATTTTTGCGCAACGCAACGGATTTGGAGCTTTTAATGCATGCGCAAGAATCGGCACGTAGCTCACCCCCCGGTACCCGTTTGGTGCAGTTTTTTGGAAACCAGATGTGTGTGGATAATCTTCCATGACACAACACATGCGTGGCTTATCTGCCTATTGTGAGTTGAGGCGTTGTGCGTGCTCTTTTTCGGTTTAGGAGGGTGAAAGGCGATCTCTCACTGCACTGCACCACTGCCTGGTGAGTTTAGTTTGAGCTCAAAGTTGGTGCAACCGAAAGTAGAGTGTGCCGGCGAACTATCCAATGTTTATCACTGCGCTTGATATGGATGGAGTACAAGTTTGGCAGAATAGTCACGTCGAAAGAGGGGATGGCTAAAACGATGCATGGGAAACTGGCTTTCGTCCGCAAAAGCTTCTATTGCTGGCGGAGTTTAGTCGTATTTAGCTCCACAGTTGTGCATTTCTAAAGAGAGTAAATTCTTAGAAATCAGCGAATAAAATACTAATTGCATTCTGTTGTTTCTTCTTTTCCAATTTTAGCGCGTCTACCGAGCCCTATACGATTACGAGGCGCAGGATAGTGATGAGGTCGGTTTCAGCGAGGGCGATCTGATCATCGAAGTCAACTCGATCGATGCTGGCTGGATGACGGGACGCGTGGAGCGCACCGGACTAACCGGCATGCTGCCGGCAAACTATGTTGAGCTGATGAAAATATAAATTTAAACCATAATCCTCACAAAACCGGGAGTCCCCATACTTGGCGTAGTGAAGAGGTGCCTCCCGTATCACCCTTTTGGCCTTATGAAATGCAATTACTATGTAGTGGGGAGCAGGCATGGGCGAAGTATGTTTGTTAAGCGGCCAAATAACAACACAAAAAAAGGATTTTGAATTTATTGGACGGTGGCTGCGCAATCACTACCTTACACTCCGATGTTGTGTCCCACATCCCCGTCATAGGGAAAGCGCCCGGTAGCGTTGATTTTTAATTTAATTTCTTTTTTGTTATCTTTTTTTAGTTATCATTATTATTAATCTTATTGTAATAATTATTATTTTAAATTGCTATAAATGCGCTCCGTTCTGCTACACATCTTTTACTCCGCTATCCCGTTTCGGATACATGTAAGCACGGGTTTGTAGCGAAAGTATGAAAATGCAAGAACAAAGGAGAATTAGGAACCTTTTTTGAATACATCATTTAGTGTATTATTTTGTTGCGAGGTGCGGAAAGTGTAAAGATAGCGACAATGGATTATGTTTTCATACGTTTTTTTTTTTAGTTGAGATGAAATGTAACAGGAAGAAGCATAGAACAACACTACCTACTGTAGGGTGCTCTGTTTTGTCGGTGGCGATCGTCACCGAAAAAGCATACAAATACAATGTGCTACTATTAGTGAGTGAACAGATTAACATGGTTAGATAGTGTGTCGAACACCGTGTGTGTACCACTAGCCAATCGATTTTGATGCAACACATATGCGTTTGTAGAATGTTTAACAAACATTCGATAGTATGCGATGGAGTACTGTAATATTTTTGTATTTAAAATACATTTTTTTAAACTCAACATCCCTCGAACCAACGTAGCATGTGAAGTCTCAAGAGGAGCAATGGAGTTAGGGAAGGAAGCAAGATCTGGCAGCTCTTCTTGGAGTGTCAGTGGTAGAGTAGTTTGCTCCTAAACATTTGATACGATTCGTGCCTAATAGATAGTGTGCGTGTGTAAGCGTTAAAAATCGTTTATTCCTTACGTTTTGGTCATGTATAGCCTCAAACCTCAAGAGAAACCCTGGATAGGTAAAATGGATGGATAGCCTAAATGCAGATGTATACAAGTAACAAATAATCAACTTATACTCGAAGAAGAATAAAAAAAGCCCCATTATATTACCATTTACAGAGCGCCTACATCCATGAAACCGAGTGTCTTCTACAGAACTTCTAACCGATTGTAGAACGAAAGAGCTTCCAATGTGTTTTTGTTCTGTTTGAATTTGATTTTGGATACGAGAAGATAAGTAGTAAAGATGTTAAGAAATTATCACCAATCCATTATAAACAAATGCGCCTTAGTCTCTTAGTAGAAGAAAGCCTCACACAAACCGCCCTAAACCATTACGTGCTTTACCTGTTTGTTTTTTCTCTACATTTTGCATGTTGGTACTAATAAAACCACAGTAGAAATCGTGTACACACACGTACACTTTACTAACCTAAATGAGCTAGTAAGAAAAAGGAAAACCCCATTTTCTACATATATAAAAATTCATCATACAGTCACAAGCCTCTTTTTGGGTGTAAGAGGAATGTGAGTGTTTTTGTGTACTGGAAAGAATGAATCTGTTTCAAACATTCATCTTCTTCCAGCTATATTGTACACTATTTGTTAACAAAAAAAAAAGAAAATAAATGTTAAGAAAATGTTATACAGTGTTAGTAACAGGAACAGCAAAAAAAGGTGCGAAAAACGTGCGGTTGTACACGTTACGGGAGATTGTGTTTTTTTTTTCTTGGTAATGTTAATGTAAAAGTGTACTTGGACCAGCATTATTACAGAATGGAGCAACATAACGAGAAATTGAAATCATTGCCACTGTAGGAAAATGGTAGATAAAGCATGAATAAAGCAAGACGATATCTTATTGACTAGTTGATGACACACATGATTTTGTAGTACTATTGTGAAGAAAGAATTTTGATGTGAAAATTGCATCCTGCTAAACAAAATTAAATGTAGTGATGGGAACGGTCACTGTGCCTGTCCATGCAAGAGTTGTCAGTCTAGCCTTCTTGTTGATCCGACAATATCGTGGATCAAGGACCTTCGTTCCTTAGAAAAAAAAGCCCCAAGTCCCACAAAAACAATTTATCACATACCAATGGAGACGCCGGTACAATGACGAGCCCGACGAGTTGTACCATAAACTCACTATATTTTAGCGCATTAGATTTACACATTAGAGCGCCAGCCTACGGTGGGCTGGTCATGTCATTAGAATGACACCGGATGACCCAGCTGGTGAAGTCTTTTTAGGTCGTCCACGTAGAAAAAGGAGGCGTGGTAGACCTAAATTGGCTCCACCAGAAAGGACGGGATAATGAACTGGCAGACAATTTAGAGGATTTCTGGATGCTGCCGGTTTTAATATTCTCATAGACGGAAAGTTTTGATGCAAAAAACAAGTTTATTGGAACGTAGGTTCGATTTTCTTGTAACATCGGCGCGCGCTTTCACATGATAGGACCGGGGTTCAAATGCTATCCGGACCGTTCCCCCGTTGTGAGGACTGACTTATCCAACTACGTGGTATTGGCAAGTCTAGTAAATCGGAGTGACCTAACAGCGTCTTTAAACCAAAAAGAGAGAAGAGAGTCCGTCACCCGTCCCGAGGACTTTTGCACTCCCTATATCGTGCGCCTATGGCGGTGATCTACCCGCTGGTAAGCCGAGAAGTAAGTAAAAGCTCTAACATAAGTGACCACAAAAACCACTCCAATTCATGCCACACATCAGGTCACAACACCTAAGCTTGTCGCTAATGTTACGCACTTCTGAATTATTTCAGCGAAAGCGACCTTAAAAACTGTCTACTAAAGTTGTCGTTGCACATGCTGTATCTATACTTGACCAAAACAACTCAAACCAAGTACACAGCTGAAGGAGATTGCATGCGGTCGGTCTACCAAGAAGAAGGTGTTTGGTGATAGGAATGCTTGTCCCCACTTTTTGTATCCCAAACTTCGTGCTAATTGGGGAGAGTACGCAGATAGCAAATAGTCTGCACTAATCTCAAGTCTATGGCGAAAGCGAGTACACTAACTCAAAAAAAGGTATAAAACTGTCAGACTTAATTGCAGTGGGTGTCATTTTTAGTTTGCAACTAATTATTCATACAAGGCCACTTCATTACCGGCGGTGGATTTTCATGGACGCGTAAGCGACACGACCAAGGAGGTGTTTTCATCATGGAAAGAATGTTGTCTTTAGCGGTTCTGCTCCTTGTCGCATTAGTAAATGGTCTAAGTCAGACGAAAACAGTTCCACACGGTAGGTTGCTGGCACGAAAGCGTCCCGCCGCAAAGCTGGATTATTATTTTATTTTGCTTTTTCTTCTTGTGGAACAGATTTCTGCTCGGAGTATGAAGTGCTGCATACAACACCACCTTGCTGTGAGGCAACCTGTGATTATGATTGTTGTCGAGTCGTGTGCCCGAAAATGCTCGTCTACGAACCGACCTGCGTGTGTCTGGAAGGATACGTAAGACACAATGGACAGTGTATTCCCAAATCGCATTGTCCTGCCCAGACGACAGCGGCGCCATCACCCTGTGAAACGACTACTGTTCGACCGTGTCAAACAACTACTCCTCCACCGCCCTGCACTACTACTACTCCTGCGCCCTGTACGACGACCAAACCTCCCTGTACGACTACTAAGCCACCCTGTCCTACTACTAAGCCTCCATGCTCGTCTTCCAAGTTGCCATACATCCTAACAACTCCTAGATCGTATGGCTACACACCACCTGCCCGCTCGAAGTACTCTCCGGTTACGCACGTGCCTCCTCCACAACCACCTTCATACCAAACAGTGTCCCCGTATCGATACTCTCCAGTTTCTTCTTCACGAGTTACACCCATGGTCACTCATTATCAAACGGTACCAACCGTTCGACCCAAACCCTGCGCAACCACCATGAAACCGCCTTGCACAACCACCCCACCGTGCACAACCAAAAAGGCTCCCTGTCCTACTAAACCTGCTCCAACGACTACACCCTGTCCACCACCGACCACAACTCCGCCGCTAACAACTGCACCCTGTTCTAAACCTCCAGGTAATTAGATATTCATTTCTATCGATCTGTTTTATCGGCCCTCTTTATATCATTCCACACTTCTTACATCTCTCAACAGAACCGTGTGCGGCCTGTGAGGAACTAGTCTTTGTGCGACCCTGCTGCGAACCAACGTGTGACTTTGACTGTTCAAACAGTGGCGCCTGTCCGCTGGTGCTGGTGGAACAGCCGACGTGTGCATGCCGTCCGGGTTTGGTGCGCTATCAGGGACACTGCATAGAACCGTCCGCCTGTCCAAAGAGTGCGTCCCGCTATCGGTTATACGTTCCAGTTGCTGCACAATGTCTCAAGTGTGGCAAATAAGCAACTCGCTGCCAGGGTATATTGTTACGAGGGATGGGATGTTATACATCTATTGATGGAAATAAATAGTGTGACTGATTTTATACATTTATATGATGTCGTTTGCTAGTGGCCGTGCCGTAGGTGGCCTCTATTAAATTCTTACTCTTTACCTATGGTGGGTCTTTTCGATTATAGCTTTATGTAAGAGATTCTATTATTTTTTTGAGGAAAGTCCAGAAATTTGCTTCAGGCCTCTTCTCTGATCGCAATGTTTTATCATCATTTTGCTCTTGTAATTCTCCCTGACAAGGGTGGCAACTTCAAACAGACATTTTAGACGCAATATGTACCCCTTGATCACAATCAATGAAGGAGTATTCTTCGGGGAACTATTCTGCTGTTGATCTTCTTAGTAGATGATGTAAAGCATCAGATTTACGTTTCATCGTCAATATAGAAGATGATTTTAGTTGCTGTGGTCCTTTATTGTGCGGACCATTGGCGGATAAAGTACCTCGGAGGCGCCCAAAGCAGAGTGCAAGCAGGAGACCCCTATCACATTGAATCTTAGGACTTGCGGGAGGAGGCTTCTTGTGAGTTTCGTGACACTGTCAAACCCGCCACAGGCATTGATGCAACACAGTCAGACGGCATTCCTAATTGTAAATGTCCATCTAAATTGGAGAGATGGTAGTAAAGGTCTGTGAGACTTTATACAAAACACAAATGTGCTTGATGATACCCTTATTCTTCGCTACAGGGATAGAGTTGACGAACACACTACATTTTGTAACGATTACTTATTAGTTCTTTGTATCTACCGAGAAACAATATTTACCTCTTCTTAGTAGATTGCATGTATGATTTAATAACAATTCTACTTCTGGTGCTTCCGATCGTACATCACGTAGTAGAACCTAGGTAGAACAACACTATCGAGCATACGATGGTACAGTAGTTTTGGTCTGTTTTGGAAACCTTTTACTTGTTGACATAACGCCAGCAAGTTCTGCAACGATGGCACGTACCATACTACTATGTCAGGCACTTCCACCACAACCTACCCTAACTGTTGTTCTTTCTGGGTTCTCTTGTCCAACGGAGCAGCAAAAACCTTCAAAGGATCCCGCACGGTCCGGCGTTCATTGAGAAATGATCCGCAAGTCCCTTCTGTTGGGTATAGGAGAGCACTGTGCGCCTTTCGCATGGTTGTTGTGATTGTGTCCCTATGTGTGAAGCGTGAAAAACTGCTGTTGACCATTGCTTTCGTTTATCACTTCCTCGTGTTGCGTTTGCGTGGAATGTGGGGGGGAACTATCAGCCCCATATCCAGGAAAAGTGTTGTACAGTGAAGTGAAGGTAGTGGCCAGTGAGTGATAAAGCTGATCGAGCACGGGCAAAAAAATTGACGCTGGAATGTGCAATGGTACCGATTGCTGCAGCCAGGAACACTGTTGGTATCATCCGTTAGTGGCGACACGCTCACGCACGATCGAACCTCGAACATCGGACTGAGATATTGGGGTTTTGTGTTAGAAAAAACGCGCGTGTTTTTGTCCTCCAGCAGTAGGGTTTGAATCGTGCTGGCATTCGGTGCCATTGCTTATCGAGTGCTTAGAACTGGCCTTCCATCTTCCGCCTGAGCAGTATAAATGGTTACGGTACACTGGTAGTTAGTATCAGTTCACTTAGAAATAGCAGGTACAGTACAGGGCTCCGAGGAAGTAATACGATCTGGTTCCAGACAACTACTATTCCTACTCGAAATGGTGAAGGTGGCAATTGTTTGCTTGGCCCTTGTGGCACTAGTAGGAAGCGCTGCCGCCGTGTCCTACCCTTCGCGTAAGTAAAAAGTGGTCCTCTTCTGGTGAGATACTTCCAACTCACTGCGGGCTCTGTCTCTCTCTCTCATCCACAGATCACTGTCCTTCGAATGAGGTTCTGGTGGCTTCTCCACCATGCTGTGAGCCAACGTGCGATTGTGACTGTGAGCATACGACGTGCCAGCAGCTGCTCGTCTACCAGCCCACCTGTGTTTGTATGACCGGTTTCGTACGTATGGATGGCCAGTGTGTTCCAAAGTCGTGCTGCCCAGCTCCTGAAACTGAACCTCCATGTCCAACGACTGCTGCTCCCGTGTACCATCCACCATCGTGCGGCTGCGGACAGTATCCTTGCAAGTGTGACCAACCTGTCTATCATCCGGCGCCTGAGTATCACCCGTGTGAGACCACCCATGCACCTTCCACCTGTGCCCCACCTGTCTATGAAAAACCATCGTGCGGATGTGGTAAATACCCTTGCCAGTGTGCTCAGCCTGTGTACCATCCCGCTCCTGTACATTACCCATGTGAGACGACCTGTGCGCCGGTTGAAACTACGACCGCCTGTGCTCCCGTCTACGAACAGCCATCGTGCGGTTGTGGCCAAAATCCTTGCAAGTGTGTCCAGCCCGTCTATCATCCGGCACCAGTCTATCACCCACCCTGCGAGACCACTACTGCCAAACCCGTCTGCGAAACTACACCTGCACGTAAGGAGACCATTACAGGCGTAAAACTGACCCATCTCTGTTAACCCTTTTTGCATGTCTCTTCCGTCTCTCCTCTAGCAACCTGTGCCCCCTGTGAGCAGCTAGTCTTCGCTCATCCCTGCTGTGAGCCGACCTGCGACAACGATTGCTCCGGCGTGCAATGCCCGCTGCTGCTAGTGGAGGAACCAACCTGTGCATGCCGTCCTGGACTCGTTCGGTACCAGGGACATTGTGTGGAGCCGACCGTCTGCCCGAAGAGTGCTTCCCGCTATCGGCTATTCGTACCGAAGACTGTTTCCTGTGCCTGTAACACACAGAATGTAGTTGTTTACTAAACTTTGTAACAACAAACGGTACGGGTCGCATCGCACATAAATCTAATACAAAAAAAAAAACATGAATTTCGAAACAGCTTACAAAACTTTGGAACTGATAAAATAAATACAAAAAAAAAAATACACAACCCGACAAAACAATGTACTATGTCTATGATTTTTTTTTCCAAAACAAATGGAGAAAAGAGAGTTTATGTACAAACATGTGCAGTAAATAAGTAAAAAATAACATTTAAATATGCATGAAGTGTTCGGAGGTAACCAAAGTACGCTCTACTAACAGTGATTTATATTAAACCCATCAGAGCATGATCAGATCCTTCCAATCAAGCCACTCGCTCTTAATTTAACCTATCTCAAATACCTGAGCAATATTTGCAATATATTCATCAACAAACGCTTCACGAGAAATTGTCATCAACATATTGAGGTGTGTATAGAACAAAATAATATCATGCAACTTGAAAACTGATGGCTATAGGTGTTAGTTAATTTTGTTAATTTATTTATAAATTCAACAGAGCACAAAGCCCTGCTAAAGCATTTTAAAGGTCTTTTAATTTAGAACACAAAATGGTGGTGAAGACAAGGACACTAACACGGACGAGTATATGGACACACGGAACATGCTATTGAAAAAAAATAAAATAAACAGGGACGTAAAGGTTGATCGCGGAGAATAGAGCCGGCGAGTCGATCCGATTGTCCAAGAAGTCCACTAAAAATGAACTCTGCGTGTGTCTGCTCTCTGCACGCTGTCATAGCATATCCAGATCGAGAAGCACATAGCGACTGCTATAATCTACGAAGGCCCATCAGGAATGTAGAGCAATTTTTGTGAATGAACTCCAGCCAAAGTTCCGACTGATCGGACTTGCATGCTGTAAAGCGTTTTTGACGAAGTCGGATTACCTAGATCTTGAGGGTTCAGTCGGACAACATGCTGAACCAGTTTTCTCGACACATAATTCCACTATTCAATTGCCTCGCTTCCTTTTCTGACTAGATTGCAGACTAGATGCACAGACGAAAGCCAATTCTCATTCAATTGATACTCATCTTTGGAGAAAATTTGAAGCCTTCCTTCGGATCCCTATTATCATATGCAATCTTTGTTAAGCTCTATGACAATCTTAGCAAGCATAGTATGGAAGGTGTAGGTGTATGGAAAACTGGCGAGTCCTCTTTGTTCCCAATAAGGGCCTGTATCAGACTGAAGACCTACTCCAGCGATTCTCCAGACAAATTTCGGGTCATGGCTGAGACGTTTTTTTTTTTTTTGTAAGCCCTCTTTGCATTGTAAAGAATAAATTGAAATATTTTTCGTATATTCAATAAGTAGTTTAATTTCTACTTTGATCCAAAAATGTGTTGATACTTGCATGGATTGCACAACGTCCGATGGACAATGAGAACTCATCAGCGAAATCTAGTTGATGGTAAATATCGCCATCAAAGACTTTATATTCTCGAAATCCCTTCACCGACGGGAATATTTGCTATGCTCTAGGAAATCGATCGTACAATCAGCTTTCATGCAAATTTACTCGACGCGGTTAAGTGGTTTAGTAGTAACTTCGCGTATTACTAACACGAGAAAGTACCGCTATTAAATCACATCCAAATCATTACCCTGTTCCACTCGAAATGGCAGGTCAACACTTCTCAAGGTGTTTAAGCAGAATAACCATGTGTGAGAGCTTCAAACCTTTACCTGCCAAATTCCACTCCAAACTAAGATAATGGCACCCAATTTAAATTGAGCGTCTGCTTAGGCGATTCACCCCAGCGTCAGAACCGGATGTGCATTTTAAATGCTTTTGCATAGGTCTGCACGTGCGCGTATGCGGTTCGGTGTGATAGACAAGCATATCTCCTAGTAAATAAAATGTGCAACCTTAACACACCTGAAGAGGACTCGAGGTGAAGCTCGTGAGGTCTTGCCCGTAAACCACCAAAGGTTCAAAACAAAAAACCAAACCCCAAACAGTAAGCGTGTCGACAATGGGTTAAGGGCATCGTGTGGAGCCCAAAATAGGGTGAGACTTTCGTTGATTTGAAGTTATCAACCCGAAACCTTGACCGGCTATCACCGTTTCGCCGAAAGTGTGTGTGTGAGTGTGATGTTGGATGTGGCCGAAAACGTGACGGATTTCTATCACCCGGATAGGGCACGGTGCTATCTTACATCCGAGTGGTCACGGTGCGCGCGTTCGCTTATAAAGCGCGTCCGGACTCTGCTGGCCACTGCTATAGGGCAACTGTGAAGACACCGTGCGTGTAGTGTTGTGGAGTGTCGTGATCCGTTCTTCAACCGTTCAGACGTGCTATGCTGTCCACGGGAACTACTCTAACCGCTGCCGGGTTCAGCGCCATCGTACTGTTACTAGTGGCTGGTGGTTCGCACTGTGGAACCATCTCTGCGGTAAGCTATGGAGAACCCAAAAAGAGTAAGTAGTGCTGATGATCGTCGTACAACTGTGCAGATTCCAACTAAACACGTGTTGGTGCTTTTCTTTGAAGACATGTGCTCCCCACAAGAGGTCTTGAAGCCATCGGAACCGTGCTGTGAACCAACGTGTGATGACGATTGTCTGCATGCTATCTGTCGCAGAGCACCGGATTCCATCCCAGTGCCAACGTGCGTTTGCCGGCAAGGATATGTTCGGCATGGTGGTTCTTGCATACGGAAGGAGTCATGTCCATCGCCGTACACCACAGTTACAACATACGATTCGTACCGACCGAAGTCACACTATCCAACTCCGCGTCCAAAGTTGATGAAATCATGTGGCCACAATGAAAAACTTACCCACTGCCGACCAACGTGTGAACCTACCTGTGAAAAGGACTGTGCCGGTGTGAAGCAACCGGAAATCTGCATTCCCGAACCGTCCTGTGTCTGCAAGGATGGTTTCGTGCGGCACAAGGGTCGCTGCCTTAAACGGAACGAGTGTCCTAAGCGCAACCCGTTTCTACTGTCACACCCACTGTCCGGCGAGTACATCGACTTCGATTTCGTTTCCATGGAGGCACTGAAATCGGATGAAGATTTCGATTATAAACCACAGGCCGAATTCTACATAAGGCGACCACATTTTCCTACCTTTGAGCACAAGAAATCCTCGCTGGCACCGTTATACTTTCGAACGTTGACCAGTGCAGCAAACTCCGCTTCCGCAGGCTCCTGTGAGCATACCACCGAAAAGCCAGCCCTCTATCCACCACTGTGCGCGTGCCACAACAGTGCAAAGAAACTGATGACTCCTCCAGCACATTTACCACGGCTGGATGAGAATGTGTCGTACGAAAGTACGGAAGAAGATTCGGACATTGTTCCGTACGCACCGCCATCATCCGTTGGATCGTGCCGGAAGACTTCTTCGATGGGTTTGTTCCCGCCGAGTACACCCGCATCCGTTGGACCGTACTTTGTGCCTCGCAAAACGCTCCCAGCCCCACCAGTAGTACATCGTAGTGATTTAAACGAACCATTGGATCATTTTTGTGGTTCCGCGCAGCAGAACTCTGATGCCCAGGATGATGTACGGAAGGGACCAACAATTTGGCCACCGGTTAGCAGCTACAGCCGTTGCCCAACGTGCAGGCGATCATAAAGGCGCTACTAGGGCAAAGTTAAAAATGTTGCATAAATTATAATTGCTCACCTCGTTGCTTTTTCATTCGCTTTTTTGCACAATAAATTATTCTCCTTCATAAATTCAATTTCTATTGTTCCTATTGTTTCTATGTGCAATAATTTCCATTCCTATTTCGTGCCACCCTGTGCGGTCGGTTTGACAGTTCGCGTTTGTTATGACATTTGCTTTTCCACGTAAACATTTTATTGTGTTGGTTGCAGCGTGCACACATTATCTGTAGATTTTGTTGTAAATTTAGTATTTACGGGTGGAAAATTGCCAGATTTCTTTATCTAAACACATCCAGAACTGTTTCCCTGTAAAAATGGATTCACTAATGGTGAGTAAATGGCTTCAAAAGGCACCGCTTTCGTACATGTGTGTTGCTGCATGTGTCATCATCTTATTTCTGTACGCCGGGTCAGGAACCTACACTGTACACCATCAAAGGAATGTGCATACTGGACAACGACGGAAACCGGATACTGGCCAAGTACTACGACAAAAACGTATTCCCCACGGTCAAAGAGCAGCGGGCGTACGAGAAGAACCTGTTTAACAAAACGCACCGTGCGGATGCGGAAATCATTATGCTGGATGGGTTGACCTGCGTGTACAAGAGTAACGTGGATCTGTTTTTCTACGTAATGGGCAGCACGCAGGAGAACGAGCTAATACTACTGTCCGTGCTGAACTGCCTGTACGATACGATCACCATGATACTGAAGAAAAATGTAGAAAAGCGAGCAGTGTTGGAAAATCTCGACATTGTAATGCTGGCGTTTGATGAAATTTGTGACGGAGGGTAAGCCCGCGTGTGTGTGCGTGCCACAATGTGGTTGAGTACATTAAATGGGAAATTACGTTTTTTTTTGTAGCATTATCCTAGACGCAGATCCATCGTCCGTGATGAAGCGAGTCGATCTGCGAAACGACGACATTCCGATCGGGGAACAAACCGTTGCCCAGGTAACTAACGCAATTCATGGACTGTTTTGGTGAAAAAAACGCGCCCAGCACAGAAAACGTTTTCAGTATTGAAGCGTCGTACACCAGTATTACGATTAGTAAAGGTTCCGCGTACTATGAGTACCGTGTAGCTGGAACAATTCGAACAAATGTTACGAGGCACTCCAGAAACCCGTCCCCAATTAAAGAATGCACATATACAGGGTTTCGATCATCAAATTGGAATATTAGGGGGCGGAATGTTTCATTTGAATAGTTGAATATTCGGAAGTCTCTTGTGGAACTTTGCAATCATAAAATGGAATTTGGCGTCAACTGAGGGATGAGAAATTCGCATCTTGGCTGTGGAATTTTGCAATCAGCACTGGCTTAAAAAGAGCAGTATTTAGAACTACTTTAGCAACTAAATTTTTGATCATTGTATAAACTCAAAAATTCGACAGAAGTTCCAAATCAAACTTCAAAGCTCCATGGTCAAGTAGCAGATCACCAGTAACTGAATGCAAAATTCCTCTATATTAGTGCAAAGTTCCACAAGAAGCTTGAAATACTCCATCATGCATTACAAAAAAAACTACTTGTTGATTTAAAAAATCCATTAGATGATTTTTAACCCTGTAAAAATTCTAACAACTAACGCTCCACACTTTGCACGAATGAAAAGAATCCGTAAATTCAAAACACGCGCTCTTTCGGGTTTCTAAGTTACTTCTCCATTGATGGTTACTCTTCTTGCAGGTTCTACAGTCGGCCAAAGAGCAACTGAAATGGTCACTGCTAAAGTGAGACCGTGCAGGAGTTGTTTTCTTGTGTTTTATGCTTCCTTTAGCCACATGAACCAAATTGCCGGCTCTACCTACCACCGGGAAATATTGTATGCCACTTCATTCCGGGCGTATAGAATCTTACTTTCGTTTAGCATGGTTTAACGTGAAATTAGATTAATGAAGGAAAAGCATAACATTTCATTTAAGCAGCGCAATACGTTAAGCGTCCAAAAGCGGAAAGATAAACGTTAAGATTAATACGAAACCGTGCGCATGAATCAATATGTATCGGTAAAATCCGAACCGTATCCGAAATTAGTGGTTCGTCAACATTGTTTTCCCCCCTTTGGTTGTGCTTTCTCTCACGCAAGCATACCAGACAGCGATCGTAAACAAATATGACCCGACCGAGATAGGTCCGGGCGTCCGGGGTAGCAGCAATCACACTAGAGATTGTACAATTAACTGAAGTACCAAAACAGCAAACTAATATGTCGGCCCCGTTCGCGATACATGTATCGATTGGCCGGCTGAATGCATCATACTTAGCTCTTGATATAATACCCCGGACCGAAAACCCCTTCCTCGATCGAACCGTAACCGGTGATGGGGAAGAAGGTTCAACTAGATATTCTTTAATTACGAACATTGCGAAGATAACATTGTGTTTGGCAGCAGTCCTTACAATATTGAAGCGATAGTACCACAGTTCTCCCCTTTCTTCTGGCCGGTTCACGTTTTCGGGTCGTGGCAGAGAGGTACATAAGGTAAAGTGCAATCGCACGAGATTTATAGAAAGTGCAAACTAGTTTACTTTCGAACATTCTTTTCGGTTTTGTTTTGTCGTGTGTAGTTAGATAAAAGGGGATTTTTTTATTGTTTGTAATCGAAATTAATCCAGCATTTGGATTGCGCAATAGGCCACCATTAATATAATTGATTGGGCACTTTAAATTATTCCGCCTGCTTTATCATTCTAAACTGCGGCCCCTTGTATCGTGTCTTCGCCGTGCCTGGTGGGTAAAAGTGTATTATGACCCCGCACTAAACGTAACGTAAACAAACCCTTCTTATTTCACCCACACAAACGGCCACGCGCTCCAAGAAGGTTGGTTACAAAACCGAAACGAATCTCAAGGAGAATGCTTCAACATCACAACGAAAGGTGGCGCATCCCTGGGTGGTATTGGTGGACGATACAACGATACAACGAGGGCGAAGGGCGGGTGCGCTGCGATACTCCACTATCATCACCCTTGCGATGGAGCAGGATGGTGCACACTGATAATGGGCACGGTACGTGTACTTTCCCTTAAAATGGTTCGCGCCTGTTAACGATGTTGGTCTATCGACGAAGCAGTATGTTGTAGATCAGCAGTTCCCATCGTTGTGGTGGGCGCGTTAGTACACATTCTGAAGCGGACGGTGTAACAGTTACATTACGGTGGATAAAGGGTACCGCGTTACGATGATATGGTATGCTTGATGCGGAAGTTTTTAATAATTTTACTATTAATTGGTGACTTTGCTAATTGTGCGATTTGTGACAATTGTGTGTGTGTGTGATGTCTGGATTTGAATGTAAGAAGCTGTGGCCATCGTTTTGCTTGCGTGACAAATTCAGCTAATCGCGAGCAGTTCTGCTAAGTGTGCTATTAGGGGAAGAATTTTAGAATCTATGTACAACCTGTGATTATTTACATCAGACAATTAGCAACGTAAGAAAGCAAAACTTCCAAATCGGAACCCAATAAGGTAAGTGGAACCCTTCTTTAACATCCAAGAAATTCAAACTACGGGGAAGAACTCCTTTGGTTGGTCTGATCCGCAGGGCCTAGTCATGCAACGATTACCTCACAAATACCCACTTGGCCACACTGACTAACGACGCATCGCATCGCAAACTGTAATCCATTTGATCCCGTTTGTTCATGAAGAAATCGCCATCGCGAGTGTTGAAGATGTTTTGCGGAACTCGCACCCTGTGTGGTGTGGTGTGGTGACCTTAAGTTATCAACGATTAACTTGAACTTCTTCCGCTGATGACGACGAATACGAATGGACAATAAGATGCTATCAGTGGAAAGGATTAATACTTATATTTTCTCAGAAATCAATGCACTTTCGTTATCTGATCAGAGCATAGAGCCAAAGTATCTTAAAGCAGAAAGAGAACCATCGTATCGATTCATACAAACGTGGTGTACTTTTACTTGCTCAAGTACGTCAGCATGTTCGCCTGTCAGGGGCGAACTTCCGGCAGCTGTTTTTAAATTTCATCAATGAATGAAAAGATGCCCCCCTGACGTCATTGTACAGGTACGGTATATTGAGCAAATATTTACCCTCAAGCGTACCCTAGAAGACAAACGTCGCTAGACTTTACCCTATAATTGTATGCTTAATGCAAAACGTAATCGATGTAACGCACTTAATGTCCGCCGATTGGTGTATCGGTCGGATATTTTCCCCCTCGGGGTTTTCCGATAAGTTGGCCGATATGTTTGGTGACAAGATAGGCAATTGGCAAATGTGCTCCACTTGATTGATGAGGGACACTAATGAGGGGGATATAGAGCAACAACCAAAATACACGTGCATAATGCCATGTTTAATCATTGTCGATTCGAGCAAACTGAGGCTAGAAGCGTGGCTAGAGAGGCATGGGAATGTTTTTATGTTGTTTTATATCCACTCTCGACTACAGTGAACAAAACATCTGTTCAACATCGGGTGCCCAACAGTAAGTGGTGGGCCAGGATTGTTGTTTCTATTGCGCCATGTTTGATTAGCAAACCCGATAAGATGGGACAGAGCAGATATCCGGTAGCCTTTCCGGATTGATTGAGAGTGTGAATATTTAACACGACACCTACCTACCTACCTATTGTGGTGCCGGTGTAACTTGCCGCCCAGCCATACTTCAGAATTGCCATATGGTATATTGCTTTATGCCTGATCGGACAAATCTTGTACGATTTTGATAAACATGTGGCTTGGTATAGGTTGGCCTTAGCTCAGGTATCCTTATTGACCAAGGGCAGCCCTGTGGTAAGGCAACATGAGCGCCGATCATCACACGGCAAGACCTGGATTCAAATTCTATCCGGACCGTCCCTCCGCAGTATGAGGACTTTGACTATCCATCTATGTGGTATCAACAAGTCTAGTAAAGCTATTCGATGGCCGGTGTGACCTTTTTATCATGGAGTAAAACTAACTACCGAAACCTATGTGGCCTGAGGCGGGAACCATCCCCTGGGTACTACCAGGTATTTAGTGACGAAAACCTCCATGAAACTTCACCGAACATTTCCAGGTTACAAGCTAGGGTTCAACTTTAAAAAATGGCCGACGTGCCCCAGAAGGTCGTTAAGCCAAGAAGAGACTTACAAGAAAGTGGTTATAATTTTCTATAGTCCATAGCATTCTATGGACTCCGCAAATTGTGAGGTCTTGGTATGATGGACTGGACGCAAAACTTCTGAAGCCTTTCTACTCCAAATTTGCCTGGTACTTTAACATTCCCGATGAAATAACTATTATATTTGATCTGATTGATCTTTCTGAACGTCGATAAATGTTGTACAACAACCTGCAAGTCAGACTGAGACCTGGAACGGTTGTGTTCTCTCACGTAGTGCCTCATATCTAGAGCATACTACCAGTGTGTGTTTCCATTTAAAATACTTTTAATTTGTCACGATTTGGATTTTGCACGATAACGCATTCGAAGCATTGATTGCAGTGCAACGATTGCACTGCCCATGATAAGCGATCGAACCGATCGGTATCGTAACACCTTCGTGCAGTGAAGAGATTAGAATCTTACGCATGTCTTCGGTGCTCCAGGATCTTATTTTTGGTGGAGAGATTTTGTGGCAATATATATATTTTTTTAAATCGACAACGTTCTTTGGCATTTGATGGAGAATTTGTTGGAAGAACTTCTAGAAGAACTACGAGGGCGTCATTAAAATGATACCGAACGATCCAGTTTGCAAGATAGAAGGGGCTTCTTAGGTTCAAATTAATATCTAATGGTGGATTCGGACTTCGGAGGAAAAGTAAATATTTGTTGCAATACAGCCTAAGCCTCATAATAAGCCGGCGTATATCTATCTGGCGCAATGACAACATTTTATGATTATGACTCATGCTCATCGGTATGCAAACACACTCGAGAACCATCCGTTGGGCTTAACAGCGATCAAATGTTATCGTATTGGACGGTCGGTTTCTATACACCCTTGGCAGCATATTTCTCCGGTAGCGTCATTTCCTTTTTCCGCGCGGCATTTGCAAGATCGGCTAGTTCCGATACTCGGACAACCAAATCAGAGATAACAAATCATAACCGATGTCTGACCAGCCCCATTGTCTCCTACCACAACCATCACCAAACACCAGGCAATTAAGCAAATTACAAAACTCTCTTCTCCATTTTTTTTCTGCTTCTGTGCGGTAAACTTTACAGGACAGAGTACTTTTAACACGCTGCTTGCAGAGCATCGTCGGTCATTCGGTTGAAGTCAACCGAATCGTGCAGGACCCGTGCGTTTTTCTGTCGTTTTGCCGATTCTTCAGCGAGGATCATCATGCTACTGATCGATTGTTTCCGTCGGCCATCGCACGAGCTGCAGGCAAGGAAGAAACAATCCTCGAAGGAGTTGGTGCAGATGCGCAAGCTGTACCGTGATCCGGTGAAGATACTGTTGCTCGGTGCTGGTGAATCGGGCAAAACTACCATCATCAAACAGATGCGCATCCTGCACATACAGAACAGCTACAGCTTTGAGTGAGTATTCCGTAGGTAACTTATGAGGACTCTTCACTGTTTACTAATGTACGTGATTTTCTATTTCAATTCTAAAGTGAACGGTTGGAGAAGCTAACGGACATATACGAGAACATCCACGAATCGATATACGAGCTGGTGCGGCATGTGGTACTGCTCGAGCTGGAGTTCGATTCGCTCGCCAACCAACGGTGTGCGGAGTACATACTGCGAATGGGTCTGCAAGCACCCTGGAATCTCTCGACCGAGTATGTGCATTGCGTACGTCGGCTGTGGTCCGACACCGGTGTCAAGCGGTGCTACAAACGCTCGAACGAATTCCAGCTGATCGAGAGTGCGAAATAGTGAGTGTCTGGGTACACGTGTCTCGAAACCTCCACACTAAGTAATTGATATTTTCTTTCTCGTCCCTTCCGCTTAGCTTCCTTGATCGGGTGGAAAAGATCTCAATGCCGGGGTACATACCGAGCAACAGTGATATCCTGAACTGCCGCAAAACCACGACCGGTATACAGGAGATCCGTTTCAACGTACGCATGCCCAGCTCGCTCGGTGGCGGCATGCAAGAATTTCGCATGTTTGATGTCGGTGGTCAACGACATCACCGTAGCAAGTGGATGCAAGCATTCGAAGGTGTACAGGCCGTTCTGTTTCTGATCTCGTGCGGTGGCTTCGATCAAACGCTACGGGAAGATCCCAAACAGAACCGACTGGCCGAAGGGTTCGAGCTGTTTCGGGGTGTTTGGCACAATCGTTTCCTGGCCGAAACCGGTGTGATCGTGTTTATGAACAAACAGGACGTGCTGGAACAGAAGCTGTTGGCGGGCAAATCGATACGAACGTACTTTCCCGACTACGATGATTATGTGGCGTTCGCCGACAAGGATCAGCTGTATGATGAGCTGGCGCGTACAAGATCCTTTATCCGATCGAAGCTGGTGGTGAGTAGGAAGATACCGACGAGATGTTCCATTTCGATAGTTGAACTCTATCGCTTAATATTCTTTCCAGGACATTACGAATGAACCACCGCGAAGAACGTCCCATCTGGTGGGAAGGAAGCGGACGTGCTTCTTCCATTTTACCATTGCCACCGACACGCAGAACGTGCGCACCGTGTTCAACGATGTGCATAACATAATTCTGACGAAAAATCTTTCCAAGATGGACTTACTTTAGTCGCAAGATGCGGGAGACTGAGAATCGAGGAAATGGGCTGCGATTATGTTATGAATATTTATTGTGTGTTTTGTCGGATGTAGTATTTAGTTGAATGTTTGTATGTGCTAAAAAATATACCTCTATTTTGTGATTTCAAGACATCTAATTTATTGCATGTAGTAATTTATTGCGGGTGGCCCGGTGCTGGGGCGACAAAGACCTTCACACATATCTATTATTTAAAACTATTGCGATTATGGTTAGTAAACAGTTCGTGACGATCGTAGCTGGGACTATGTAGAACATTTATTGTCCCGGTACTCACATAAACTAAAACTGACGACACCCTTTTAGCCACGTTTGAGAGAAAGTCGTTCAGTAGGATTTTTGGCCCCGTATATGTGGAAGGACAAGCTGCTAAAATGATGAGCTCTAGTTGACACCGACGACCCGGCCCGTAAAGTCTGTTTAGGTTGTCCGCATGGACAGAGGAGGCGTGGTAGGCCCAAATAGAGATGGTGTGATGGCGTTGATGTTTCCTCCGCCAGAAAGTCCGCGATAATGGCCTGGCAGATTACGGCGCTGGACCGCGAGCGCAGAGAAGCTGCAGAGTGGAGGACTGGATTTGTTGAGGATGTAGGAATGGGTAAGGCAGGTATGTCCTATTTGAAGGCGTGAGAGGATGGCTGGCGTGATCTAGTAGATCGTTAAGTCAAGAATAAGTAATTTGTCTCATGCAAGCAACAAGTTTATTGATATAACGGTTATCACAGGAAACGAAGTTTAAACTGCAATAATATTTGAAAATTGTAGTAAACCGAGTTTAACTTTGAGGCAGCGATTCTTTGCATCTACACAATTAATTTCTTAAATATTATTAATTTACGTTGTAATATCTGCTATTCTTTACAAAAAAGTCATTTTTATCCTAATCTTTTTCACAAAGTGTCAGCGTATCTTTTCCTTTACCTTTTTTATCCAGTTCCACAATCTTCCGGGTTTGACACACGATAAAGAAAACAAAACTGCCTTGGGTTAGAAAGAGAGAAAGAGAGAGTGAGAGAGACCAACCGAGCGCGCACGATGAGTTCTCCCCCACCCGTTCAGACGTAAGACGTTTCACCGAGAACGGGAAAGATAGTACGGAAGCAGAGCGAGCACGCGATACACAACCGTCAGCTGTCGATTTTTCAGCTGTTAAAAATTTTCAATTCGCTGCAAAACTCACCTGGGGTGTAAACGTCTTTTTTTGTTAGTTGCTGGTGCACGTACGGTTGTCGCGTTATTACCAAAGCATTTATATAGCGGATTTTCGGGTTCGCGTAGGCCGCCGCCGTGTGTGCTGAGGTGTTTTAAAAGAGGTAAAATGTGCCGCAAAAAAGGGAATGTGCTGTGCTAGAAAAAAGTGTGTCTTGGAGTGTGCGGGGCGTGCGTGTATGTAATCGCTTTCTCCAAAAAGAGAAAACGATCTCGCGGCTGCTGGAGGAGCATGCTTTTCCACGTTCTTATTGTGCTTTCGACTCACACACACGCACACATCTATACACGTTTCGCAGTCGGGTGTGCCTTCTCGCTCGCACATCGACGAACGGTGTGAAAGAGAGATCGTTAGACCGGTTCGATGAGAGAGTGAGAAAGCGGTAGACATGCTTGCGTAGCGTCAACCGCGGTGGTGTGATATCATATGCCGGGAGAAAAGATAATCGGTTAAAGAATAATAAAAAACAACCGTTTTTTCCGACAACCGCTAGCAAAGAAAGCGAATCAAGGAAAATGTACTGCTTTTCGTAAAGAACCCGTACTAACGGTGCTTATAAGAAAATAAACCGCATTACGAGCGGCAATCCCGGTAGGAAATAGGGCTGCACGTAACCACGTTTGGCCAAGCACATTTCGCTCGGCGGCAGTACCGGCAAACGCAACCGAACCTAACCCCTCTAATCCGCCAAAGGAGGGCTTTAGTGTTGAAATGTGTGTTGGTGGGATAAAAACGTGAACCGGTAGCAGGGAAAGAAACGATGAAATTCTTGTTATTGAAAGACATAAAATAGCACTGATTTTAAATGCATTTATTAACTGCAGCAGCATGCCAAAGCTGCACCTCAAGTTGCGTCCTGTGTGTTTCGCGAGAACGTATCAGTGTGTGTGTATTTCATGTAATATTTGCAGACGTCGCTGAACTATGCGTGTGCGTTAAAGCTGGAAGTGAAAAATTCAGCGTTAGCATATGATTATTTGTACCGCAATAAATTAGATAAATTATGGAGATTTTGCATCTCTTTCCGTGCGTGTATGGTAGTGTTGTGCAGTTTGTGCAGGGTGAAGGGTGTGTGGTTTGTAGTAGTAGACGGGGCTGAATCATCACGCCACACACTGCTATATCGCGCGCGCGTTATCATTCCTACAGACACGCACACACCTGCATCGCGGTGTCCGAGAGAGCGCGAAGAGACGAACGAAAGAGAAAGCGTTACAGCGTGGCGAGATAGAGAGAGAGAGCGAAAAATCGAACCATTCCCTCGCACACACACAACAGTCATCGGCATACATTCATTCATCGATATTCTCCCTCTCCCGGGGTGGTGTTTCAGCGTGCGCGACGAAGCCGATTTTCCTATCGCGGCGTGCGGTCGTCGTCGTCGTCGTCCAGCCGAAAAACCCGAATACCCGCTTGGTTAAAACCGTGCGTACACGGTACGGACGGGTTCATTTAGCGTCGGACAACCTAACGTCATTTTTCGCACAAATACCGTGCTCCTCTGTGTGGTGCGCCCCGATCTACACACTCCTGGGTACCTAGTTTCCAAGTTCTTTTTTTTCTATTATTTTGTTCCGTCTGGTGGTCGGTGGCCGTATACAGTTTTCTTGCCGCGTGTGTTTTGTGTGGGCGTTCGTGTGCCCGCGCGTGTGTGTGTGTGTGTGTGCTACGCGTGCAAGTACTGCTACGGACCGGGGAAAAAGGTACGGTTTTGTGTCCAGTGGTTCCCGAAATGCAACCAACTTTGATTGCCGCACCGAAGAATCAGACTGTGGTCAGTGATAACTTGAAATAATGGAAAGAAAAGGCGATTCTTCTTCACGAACGGAAGCAAAACTATGTGAAAAGTGGTGTGCGACGTGTGAGGCTATAGCATATCCGGAAGAAATATCGAAATAACCGGGGGAGAAAAAAATCCCCCAACCGGAAGTTATCCAGCCGCAAGGCGCCCACCTCTCTGTACATCTTTTCATCTCCGAGAGGACATGTGCACTGGCGAATCGTCAGTCTCCTGCTGTGTGGTGTCTGTGTGTGAGCACGTGCATGTTTTATCAGTGACATAACAGGATAATTGTGTGCGGAGAGAAGATCGCACACGTACGGAACACACGATGGCACACAACTCCAAAACTGGCCTCCTCTTTTGGGAGAGAGCATAAAAATGTTGTCTCCCGTGACTCCCCCTCTGTCCCGGCTACTTGCACAGCAAAACCCTAGCAGAAGCCGGCTATGCTATTCTCTTCTCTTCTCAGCGTGCTTTAATAGCATCCTTGGTGTTGCTATGTCTCCAACCTGTACCGATATGCTGTGCGGATCTTCGCTGTTTCTTTGCTCCACCATATCCTTTCATTCAAAATATTGCATTCCTGTCAGATTGGTCGGGGTTTTTTTGTTGAGAGCGTGTGACTCGCTTCCACCGCGCGTAGATGTGTGTGAGTGGTGGTGTGCTTCTCATTCGAAAGAATGGGAATAAACTGCCGGCAGAATTTTTCTTCCCTCAGGAAGAAACACACCACACAATGGACCGCGAGGAAACTCGATCGATAGAGTAAAATGGTGGGGCTTTTCAGTTATGAGATTCAAAAACGTGTTTTTTTGCTTAACAGTCAGTCAATTTGACAGTTGTAAAAAATCAAGACCTCCTGAGATTAGTAGAAAAAGTTATAGCATTTTTGCTTGGTGGTACCAATTTTTGTGGGCTTATCTCGAATTTTACTTACCATTTTCTCTTATTTTTGCGCTGCGGGTCCAAACAGGAAGACGGAGCAATTCCTAAGCGTGTCCCGGAACCCGGAACGGCGTGTCTGACGTTCGCAGGTGTAGAAAAAATAATAAAATAAGTGCTTAAGATACAACACACTCTGCTGGTGCTGATGGTGTAGAATAAAATTGATAAAAAAGTGTGCAAAAGTTGGTCCGTGCAAAAAAAAAAAAAAAGGTGTACTTCGACGTATCCGCATCACCCCGATTGCTGCCCTTCATATCATCGTTTGTAAAGGCAGAGAACGTGCGCTGCCCACCGTGCGTTAAGAGGAAGTGTACTTCCGCATCCGTATCCTCGCAAACTATTGTCTCCTGCAACAACACACGCAATACCCCCCAACCACCAACGGCCTCAAGATGAATGTGGAAATCACGCCAAACTATTCGTACATCTTCGACTTTGAGAATGAGTTCATCCATCAGGACACACGCGTCTGGATGGTGAAGAACTGGACGTACGTGTTTTACTACTGCGGCATCTATATGGCGGTGATATTCGGTGGCCAGTACTACATGCAAAACAGGCCTAGGTGAGTACTGCTTACTACTAGCTGTTTAGATGACGCGAAGTAAAGAATTCTCTTGTGATACGGGAGGTGAAGGGAACGGGATTCGAACCTGGAACCGGCTGGATTACTGTGCTCCTGATCAATGCGTACGGCTATGAAGCTGTAACTTGCATAGGTTGTTTGAAATTCGATATGGTGCATACAGAACTAATTGCATTTGAAGATCACGACCATTTCTGCAACACTTTCCAGTTTCTCGTGAATAAAGAATTTATATTTTGTATACAAAAAAAACCTGTAAGCAAAAACACAGATTCAAAGCAGTAGTCGAATTGCTAAAATCATCGAAAAAGAGCAAAAATCATGAAGAGAAACTATCTTTAGCTGGATTTTTCCCCATGCTCCGTTGCGTTGTTAGCAACCGGTAAAAACGTGAATAAAACACCGTTAATATCGTGTGACGGGATTCCCTGTCCAACGCAGTTGTTATCTACTTAAGCACACAAAGCACGTCTTGCTGCCACCGACGAAGAGGCTGAAATGTCCTTGGCATGTGTTACACATGCAACAACGATGCGCCGCCCGTCATGCGTTATTTACGGCAGAGTAAAGTGAACGGAGATCTAGTAACTACTTTCCTCGGTAAGGATTTATCTTCCCGGAAGAGTGAGGTAGTTATTGAAAGGGATCGCAACAACAAAACGGTGCCCGGTGGCTATCTTTGTGGTGCGAAATGAGACTTTTAAACAAGAGATAAAATTATGTACCTAAGGATCGCTTAAAGTGTTCAGAAAGTAGTAGCTCAATCTAGTGAAAATGGGAGACAAACATGCTAATCTTACCGACTGAAACTAACGCACAACGGGTTTTGAACGTAAACATAACAGTTCCGGTTTAAGAAACACTTTCGTGAGGCATACATAAGACGTGTAAAAATAGCTACTTAATCGAAATTCGCATCAGTATATTCTAGAAATGAACAACCACTGTGTGGTGGTCAGTGGCTTTTCATGTGTGTATAGGCTGGTTTTTACCTTGACGACTCCACACACTGGAACATTCATCGTCTCTCGAAGCATCTGCCAACCGTTCAAGCTCCACACCTTACTCAGAAGGAGGCTCGCCCCATACGAACGGAGGAGAAGATCGCAAAGGAGAACCAACCACTGGTGTGTACGATCTTGAACTTCGCGGGTGAAGTTTTTGTTGTTTTTGGGGAGTTTGTTTTTTCAATGCGTCTTGAAAAACTAAAAAAAAAAGTTGTTAATTGATCGTCATTGTTTTGCTGATCTGGTAGAAGAGATTGTCCAATAGAGGTGTTGTTTTTGAAATTGCATCTCGATAAATCCTGCCTACGGTGATGAGGGGTAAAGGAGATATCTCCTTCGATGTTCGAATTTAACTCGAGGATAACTTCCTCTTGGCCGGTCCAGATCGCTTGGCAGTTAAGGCCACCACATGCCTACAGTGGTGGCCTAATGGAGACATACACGAACACATTACTTACAGTAGTAAGGCCACCTTGACCAAAGCCGCTTCAGATTTATACATATATTTTCATTTCCTTCTCTAACGTCGTTTCCGCACGCAAAGTCAGTTTTCTTAAACCCCCTTCCTGCCCGGATCCATCACGCAGCAAAACAATTGCCCCAGTCAAGTCATGCAGCCCGCTCCCGATCCCCGGGCGAGCGTGATGTTGTTTGTTTTCCGCGCCGCAGAACGCATACACAACACTTGACGGGGACGGAGCTCTTTTTATTGCCATGAACTTGATGCGTACTGGTTGGCAGGTTTTCCGTGCGTCGGCCATAACAACCTCACCGGTCGCGCTGGTCGGTTTGGTGAGGGATTTTTTGTGGGTTTGACAAAATTGTACGCTTACCATTCGCTGGAATTTTGTACGAAACCATCGTTCATTGAGCGGTATTGACGTCAGCAACAGCAATTCTTCGTAGATCGATCATTTCATACTGTGAATATCCTCCAAAAGTTGCTAAAAAACCTTAGACGGCGTGACTTCCTCTTGCCCATTGAAGCTGTCTCTTCTGTGCGGTTAAACCAATAAACGCACCTTGTGAAGTGAGTGCAAATTTTGAAAGACATTTGTGTGTGTGTGTGTGTGCCACAGTTGTTCGAAAATTGAGAATCGGAAATGCAAATGTTTGTCCAACATGGGACGACGGGGGTGGGAATTTTCAATTGTTGTAAGCTTCACTCTTCAACCATGCTGTGTATCTGCTGATGCTGCCGAGCTGATTGGTGTTATCTCATGTGAAGGAGGTAGATTTTTTGCTTATTGAAACAGCTGCAAACGAGAGACTGATCGCTTGTTAAGCGTCTGAAGCTAAAATGCCACTTCTTTGTAGTATATAGCAAATGGAAAATTATTACCCGATAGTACACCGTGGATGTGTGGGAACTGAGGGGATGTTTTAGTCATCCAGAAATCACGTTACCCTGTGTGCTCCAGTGCTCTGGCCTGTGTCACGCCGCTTGCCACCGAGGATGACGTCATGTACAGAGGAAGGGGAGTACGGCTGCGTTATACGTGGAGCACTTTGGGGAAGGAAGTTACTAATCACGCTGATGCGCAACATGCGGATGAATTTGTGTATGTGTAGGTTTTTTGGTCGCATTTGTCCAGCATTACGGGTGTGTCTTAATCTAACATCAGGGAAGAAACTGTGCCTATCTACAGTACGCCGCTCAGCTGAAGTACGGTACGTCAGTTCTTTTATTGTTAAAATGTGCTTTGGAACGAACTTTGGAATTATTTAATAAAAGCGCTTTAAGCGAATAATGCTTGAGTTTGACAGACAAGGTTGATTATTTTGAAAATGTTAAGAAATGAGGAGAATTTTGAAGGATTTTCATGATGTCCGCATAATTCACCTAATGGTAATAGTCGAACATCGTCTAGTTCCGTCTCTAGATAGTCCTTTTGATTGGTTGGAATCCAATTTCTAATCGGCTTGATTAACACTGTGGATCGCTAAGAATCGTTAGGAACATCTTGGTGATTTTAAAGAGCAGTCAAGACATCGACTAATCGTACTACATCGAAGTACATATTTTTGTCAACCATACTGTATGCGCAACCGGTTGTTGTGTGAGCTTATCGCTAACTCCACACCTGTATGCCCGGACTTCCGTACAATTCTCTTTCCCCTCCATACATCCTATTAATCATCACCGATCGATGATTGATTATGAGCGAACATAAATCATTCACTGGATTACTATTTTATCATCGGTTGTGGCTTGTTGTAAAACATAACGATTGTGTTGGAAATAGACGTTGAAAGCATCATGGCCCACACTTTCACCGAAGAAGTTACTTAGAACTGTACACCAAAAATGATGGTCTCTAACAGCCGACTTTCACTGTCCAATTCCTATTCTTTGGATGATTAATTGGCACGAAACGGAACTCGTTTGGTTGACAATATATTTGTCATCTCGTAGACTAATCTCATCCATCACACCCTAACAAACAGCACTTCAGAAAAGAAAAACGGACTTCCAAATCCTTGATCTTTCTCTCTCTCTCTCTTGCTCTACATCTCTTTATCGCCAAAACCGTCGAGATCTTCATCGAGCGCAGTAAATTTCACTCCCAGTAACCCCCGGTGCCTCGGTGGCGGACAAAGGTTGTCAGTTTCTTTTTTTGCATAATTGAATCATTTCGTCCGTTCGCGCTTGTACTTTGGAAATGTTGTTCTCGCTGCACGGTGCGCCAGTATACTAATAAAGTGATCTAACCTGGTGACGGGAGACTACTAGTTGACGTTTGAGAAGGGTTAGGCGGGACGATGGAAGACACGACCATTCGCTTAATCGTCCCCGTCAATCCCGGTGCTCGTGTGGAAAAGGGATAAAGGGCGGAAGAGAAACCGACCATGGCAACGGTGTGTGGTCAATTGCTGGATGAGATGATTGCGCGAACTTTACGCCGGCATATAGTGGCCAACCTTTTTGTGTTCCTTAACGGGGGGTGGGAGGGTGTAAAAGAAGCGTGGGGGTACAGTGACGACACATCGTTCTCTGGTCACCGTCGAATTCTTCACCGCGCCGCGTGTTTGATGTGATGTGTAGCATCCAGTGTTGTTCCTGCGAGCGATCATGGGGACGCCGCATGTGGTAGCGTTGCGCGTATGTTGAACGAGATTATTAACATATCTCATCCGTACACACGCTGACAACTCTTCGGGGCAGCAACGGTGTGAAGTCGCCATGGGTACTTGGGTTTTTGCGCCGGCAGCACATCGGGAGGACATCATCCGTGTTCCGTTTGATGTTGAAGATGATAATTTTGTTGTGCATGATTTCATTTGGTAAAAGGCACACGGACACTGGGATAATGGTGGTGGCGAGTGGCGAGAAAAAGCCGAGAACTTTAGGTGGACTAGTGTTTTCATCTCATTAAACCGTCCGTGATGTGACAGATTGCAGTAGCATGGCAAATTGACAACGCTACCGTACTTGTGGCGTACTGCTGCATCCTCTTATGTTACTCTACTGCTGAAGCATGCAGAGTAGTTGCAATTAGCGTTATGACATGCTGTATTACATAATGTATTTTGTTTGCGGTAATGTAAGTAATGGTGCACACGCGTGTACTACACATATAGATCAGGGTTTTGTTGAAATTAAAATCCTTGCAAAGCTTCATATCCGCTATTCATTACAAAACTCTCTACGCGCCACTTGATAGATGGACTGAGAAGGTTCGCTTTTCTGTTGCTTGTTATTGCTTCCGGTAAGTTTATGCATATGAGCAGCTCCAACCTTCAAACTTCATGCCGCAAGGACATGCATGCACACAGGGCGGTAGAAACCTTTCCCCTAAAAGCTAGCGCTACAGGTTGAACGGTGGTGTTGAGCTGCATGCGTTAAGCTATCGTCCTTTCAAAGGGTGGCTGATTCATTGGCGAGAGAGCCCGCCACTCCGTGGGCTGCGAGACGTATCATTAAACTGGTGACTAAGCACACGACAGGCACAACGGAACGCTCTGTATGTATGGGATATTGGCACGGAAGGAGGGTTAGCTAGGTTTGCATAAATTGGTCCGATAATTGATATGATCGTGCGGAAGGATAATATAGGACGGAAGATATGGAGAGTCGGGGCGGCCCGGTGGTGTAGGCGACAGCGACGGTGGTCTTCAAACGGTGGGACCGGGGTTCAAATCCCATCCGGACCGTCCCCCCTTAGTGAGTCTAATGAAATTTAAAACCCATGATCGTGTGACGTGGTTTGAGAATTCAATCAACATTTGCACGTGCCTACATCATCGTGCTCTCTGCCATAGTAAAAGCCACGTGACAAGAGCATCTAAGCGCCCAGATTGACAAAAATGTCTTCAACCAAGGCTCTGTCGGTGACTGTGGGAGTACATCTCTGTTCGAAGCAAATGAGTGATGAGTTAATTTGACGATCACATGTAGAGAATGGCCCTTGCTTCTGCTCAACTTTTGCCTATGTCACCTATGCCACCCCAAATTCAACCTCAACATGTGGTAGTTTTATTGATCCAAATTGTATTTCCTTTTAAGTTAACTTCAGACCGGGAAAACCGGGAGAACACTGTGTGGCGACAGTTTGCCGCCCAACAGCCACCGAAGGATAAAACGCTGTTGATTGTTTTGTGCGGGGTTCTAGGACGCGCGCGACATCGCGTGACTTGGTGCCGTTTTCAGCGGTCGGTTTCCACGTGAAAAATGGGCACTGTGTTCGTAAGTTCGCTGGCTTTCTTCGGTGGATTGCGTAAACGATTGTAACATTGCTCCCGGTCGGGGAGCCCGCCCGGGCCCGGGTGGTAGCAATTTTTGTTCCTGCCAGAAAGCACTGTTTTCCACCGTGGCCTGGCTTTCCGTTTCGATCGTTCCCATCCGTTCCGTCTATCGCGTAATGCAGATTATTTGTTTTCTGTTGATTATGGTGATCGGGTTCGGGCCTGTTGTTGAGAGAGGGAAAAATAGGGATGAAAAGCCTTTTTTTATTGTAGCCGGCAGTCGGCGGTGGCGAAGGAGTGCTATTGTGTGTATGGGTGTTGTGGGTGTTTTAGTGTTTTACGTCAAACACTTTCGCGATAAGGACCGTTTGCTCGCGTACTCACATAATTTCTCAGCCTGGTGAACAGTGGGAGCCTGGTGGGAAAAAGTGCTTCTTTTATTTATAGAATTAATATCTTTAATAACCTACGGAAAGCTCGCACTGGGTTACATATTTTATCATGATTTTTGGGTTAAATTTCGCCCACATTTTTAAAACAATACTATTAAAAAACAATTTTCTATGTTCCCGTTCTATCCCACCGTGCACACACACACACGAGCACGCTGGGAAGGAGAATTGAAACTTACAATCGATGACAGATATTGGCATAATATCATCATGTGCACGAATGGCATCCGACTCCCCCGACCGTTTCACGTGTTCGTACGCTCGTTTGCGACACGCAAACACTTTGGTGGAAAACTCCCCGGTGCCGTCCGGTACACACAGTGTTTGTCACGTGCGAGCGGGAAATCGGTCGGAAAGTGTTTTACTGAAAAGAATACAGCTCTTTTTGCTCATTCGCCTTCAAAAACGTCTTCGACCGAAAAGCTGTCGTCGATTATGCCTGATGACAAATGATTGCATTTAAATGGAGAGATAAAAAGTCGGAAAACCTGCAGAGGGGGACTGTTTGTACGGGAAAGGGAAGGACAAACAAATACCATTGAGGTACCGAATCGCACACTCACACACACGCACCCATTGTGATTAGGGTTTTGCGATGCAATTTTGGTTCATGTGATGGCTATGTTTTTTGTTACATTGAGCAACATATTGGCGTAATGCGACGCTTGGCGTGGCAGGTTGTGGCGGTCGCGCAGGTGTCTTTATTTTTGCGCGCCCGTACGTCACCGTGGAGCACCGGACAAATAAAGCCTTGATTACAAGAGTGCAAATATTGACTACGGAGCGACCAGGAGACCATGGCGACGACATATGAAAGACTCTTATCATTGGAACCAAAGCTTTGGATAGTCGGATGGCCGCTGATGGGTTGATCGAATCGTTTCTCGGTGAAAAAGAGAGGGAGAGTGTGTGTAAGTAGTATCTCGGTCTAGGGTCTCTGTTATCATGGCAGTATTAATACTGCAAACCCCGCTGAAGGTTAGAAGTAATAAAGTGTTTCTGTTTTGCTTTGTCAAAATATTCAATCTAAACCACAATACCTGGTAGAACGTTTTGGGTTTGCGCTTGATCGGATGCTTTTAATCACATTCCTCATCGACCTGTAAGGGCGTAGAACTTTGGGAAATGAAGATGAGGGTTGAGCGGATCCGAAATTCAATCTCCAAAAATCAAGCAAAACCAGATTTCTTCCCCCAAATTAATCATACCATTTTATAGCATCCGATCCCTCCAGACACTGTGTCGACGGGAAAGATGGACGGCTGGTCGACCTTTTTTTCTTTTTCTTTGAAAAGCTCGAAGTCTCCTAAGTGTGCTAATTTGTAAACCTGTTCGCACCGAACCGAAGCAGAAGAAGCGACTGATGTAATTCGAGACAAGACTTCTAGCTGCGCTGGGTAGCAACGATTGTTCTTCTTTCTTGACTTGGATATCATGAAATATGTTCGTGGGTTATACATGTTTTGTAAAGCATCAGAGAGAGAAAAAAACATACAGGTGTCCTCTTTAATTTTGGGGATTTGTTTTGTCTTCAATTTTGCTGTGACGTCACCCAAACAGAGGACTGATTTAATCGATCGATGTTCTTGTTACCATGGCAAGACCCTACGCCGGGATAAGTTTGCCTGCTGTCTGTGAAAGAAATAGGAAAGGTTGTGTTGTGTAGAATTAATTATTTCAAAACAGAGTGTAGAAACTTTGTTTTTTTATTCCCATTTCTGCTAAATAATTTTTCGTTTTGCCTTTTACTGAATGTGTAAAACAAAGCCAAAACCCTGCTGGATGGGCGGTGGATGCGGCATTTTTCATTGCCATGTAATAAAGTTCATCAGACCGCAGTTTGGTTACATCAACCAAACAGGTCGATTTTTCGGGGTGGCGTTTTTCCTTAGCTGCTTGGTCTCCAAAGCAAAAGAAATAACTGCTGAACGCTCAAAAATTTGTCCACCCCTCCGGCGTGCGCTGTGTGTGATGATGGTAGGGGGTTTTCAGCTTTATGCTTTATCTACCTTTTGATTTTTTATTGTACCCTCAACCAGCTTGTGCTAGTGTTCAATGAATTAATTCATTCGAACCACAAATCGATACCAGCGCAACATAAAAACATAACACTCGACGATTCTCCACAGGGAGAAGAAGCGAAAAAAGCCTCCGATTGGACATGAAGCTGGGGTGGCTGTAAACGATGCTGTTTGGTACGATCGGTGGAGCTTTTTTGCTTTGCTGGCGGTGTGCGTAACTCTGTGTGGAGGTTTGCTATGTCGTAATATACCTATCGTCGACGTGTCATCCGATTGATCGAAATCGTTAAATATGTTAATTATTTCGAACGGGCAACATTTCGCTTGACTGTACGATAAGGGTTGTTGTGGATTATGTTTATCAATCGAAAATTATCACTTATGCTACTAAGCCTACGATCGTCTTATCATGTTTAGAAATTTTGATCATTTGAAGCAATCAATATGAAAGGATTAAATGGTATCAATTGGCTGAATAATATTGAAAATTTTCCCAAGAAAGAGAACTTAATGGAAAGCGTAGAAAAAATCGTCCTAATCCAATAGAAATATTCACGCGGAACGTCCTGATATGATAGACCTCCAACGATACCATCGAAGGTGGATCAAATAGTAAAGCAGGTAAAGCATGAGTCAATTGCACGGTCGGGTCTGAGTTCAAATCTTGATCCAGATACAATCGAAATAGTAGTTTTTGATATGAAAGATTTTTCTACAAAGTATGTTGTCTCTCCTTCCTCGAGCATTTCAGGGACAACCCTTAAATGCTCCAAATTTAGAACCTTTGGCTTCTTCTGTGAGTTAATTTTCCATACGCCGCCCACTGAGACTTATTCACTGCTGCTGAGAATGAAGTGTATTTTGTGGGGTGCTTTTGCAGCCCTTATTGACCGACTTATCCTCGTTGCTGCTTTGCAATATTTGTTTTTGTTCGCTTTACTGCCAAAGAAAATCCTATGCTTTTCCAGTCCGACGCAAAGAGCACATTCAATCCCCCAAAAATTGCGTCCAAACACAAACGCCGCCATTGTACGTGCATCAGTCGCGCGGATCGTTAGATTTGATCGATCACATAACACATTCTGCGTTGCTTTTAGTAGCGTGTCGGTCAATTTGTGTCGGGAGAGGGAATGTATGGTTTTTTTTTGTTGGGTTGGTTGTTTGGCGTAGATCGCGTATGCGAATTTTGCAAACACAGCGCAACGCAACCAAGACCCGCCAAAAGAAGGAAAGGTTCGGTATTTGGAATTCGGAGTCTCGTAAGGTTTTGTTTGATGTTTACTGGTTGGCGTAATGTTGTTTACCCTGCGAGAGGGAGAAAGCGAGTGATTTGTGTGGGTGGTGGGGTGCCTAAAATATGTGTTGCCTTCGTTGACGCCGAGGTTCAATGGCGAGTGCCGAAGATGGTTCAGTAGTTCGCACACATTGTGCTGCGATTCGATTTGTAAACAAATGTTCGTGACCCAAGTCAAGTGAATACTCTTGCTACTCTAAGGGCTTTGGAAACAATTGGGGAAAACAGGCAAAATTGTTCAAATGCTCTTTGCGGATATTAACTATTTTGTGACACATTTTAAGAAAGGAATTTCGTGGGAGAGTGCTGTGCCAATTTGCACACTATAAACACATCTGTCCAACGTCAACACATCCTTCCCCATCGCAGGGATTCGAGATCGAAAGGAAAAACCCTGAGCACAACCGTACGAATTCCAACCCAGTCCTGGAAAGGTGCATTGTTTGGGTTTGGGTATTTAGTTTTCGGTATTCGCAAGTACCAAACACGACACACCTCCAGCGATGGTGTTGAAGTCAAGGACGTGTATTGAAAAACCATTAACTGTGGCCGGCGGTACTGCTGCCACCCCACCGTGCGCGATGCAAGGTTCGATGTAAATGGTCGGATGGTTTTGACACAGTTACGTTGGCTGGTTTATCAAACAGAAAGTTTTTCCCTCTTATGCTCTCTCCCACCTTGTGACCGTTCGGCTTCGAAGTCGAAGTTAATTCCACCTGTCCAACGCAAGCTATCGAATTGACCAAATTGTAATGCACGTAACGTGTGCAAAATTAATAGGATCTCTCGCATAGGTTTTTTGGTATTCTTTTGATATGATTTGATGCAGAAAAACGGTATATTTTATAGAAAAATCTAATGTCCAAATTTTGATGCTTTAGTTTTTAATTATTTTTTGTGGCGTTTTATTATGTCCACAACCATTCATCCCGAAAACTTGTTTCTAGCGAGATGTGTTAATCGTTTTGCGTTGACCCCTGCAGGGGCTTCTGGAACCCGTACTCACCGGAATGCCCCATTCCTCCCACCAGCAAGCAAAGACAACTTTCACTTGGCCGAATTCGAGGATGGTAAATTTTGCTGTCGGATTCGATTTGTCGTGCGGGGGGAGCCTCTTGTTTCGGCATCCGCAGCACCCCTCAACAACACTGTTACGATCACGATGGGTGTATGAATGTAGATCAAACTCAATCAACACGGGCAGCAGCAGCGGGGCCGGCTCTTAGGTAACGGACCTCTACCCTCCGTGGCAAGTTCAGTTTTCGCGTGATCCGAAAGGAAAGAAAGTGGGAGCTCGGAGAGGCCAGAAACTTTCTGGCGTTGACTCTAGCCCACTAGCCTCGGACATTGGGTTGAAAAATTGCGGATATGCATTAGAGAGATATACCGTAGGAATGGTGAGCCAGTATTATCTAATCACCAAAGCGAAAAATTCGAAAAACGAAACCGGAGCATGTTCCAAACTGGTTCCAAAATTGAATGATCGAAACCGTGTTACATCTCTGGAGGATTTTACGTTTTGTCTCTCCGCTGGGGATAATCGTCAGCATGGCACAAGCAGAAGCGACGCGCGAGCGTCCTTTAGCTGCCATTGCGCGTCCCAGCGCTGTGTGACGGAATGTGGGAAGCGAAATTACGAACCCCTTTTTGGGGGGGGGGGTGGAACACATGTGTATGACCTCGACCGCAAATCGCAACTTCAATGTACGCATAGGGGAGAGGGGAGGGGAGCATATCACCACCCACCTCTTTGGCCATTGCGGTCAGTGCGATATGTAATTGCCATTGGATCATGCATCATGCGCCAAAAGTGTGTGTTGGTGAGTGACGGCCTACGAGTGACATAACGGCGGCAAGTCCAGTTGATCCCGACCGTCTGTCAACTGTGCCCGTTTTTAATGCTGTGGATGCAAATCGCGAGTGTTTTGTTTACCTTTTGGATTGAGGATTGGCTGTAGTATTTTGTGTACATTTCCCCAGGGGGGAGGGGGGGGGGGATTATCTGCATCCACTGCTGGTAGAGATGATCATATACTTCGGTGGTCCATTTCTTTGCCTAATGGCCGCAGTTCCACAGGTTGAAGTACTAGAGAAACGACAATGAAAATAGAAATTAAAACCTAGAATTTCCAGGCCCGAAGCCTGGCTCTCTGTTGGTTGGGATCAAGTTTTAGGATCAAGACCATAAAACTCGACTAAAACATTGTTGATTCCCATCATTTCATTCCGGATCTAACCCCCAAAAAGGAGAACGATATGGAACGGTGTCGAAGTCTTCTTTCGCCTCCATGACCTTTAGTAAATCCTGCAAAACTTTGGCTACAATCAAGCTTTGTTTGAAGCTGTCAAATGTTTCGAATTTCTATTTGAATTACTGATGTCCCTCATCAGTGTATTAAGAGCTTGTATTAATTTGGATTGCTTTAAGCTAATGTTAATCCACGTTTCCCGTCAGCATCCGGCGCATAGTGTGTGACTTCTTATCAAAACCAGGGCGTCGCATCCTTCTCAATGCTGTTATCTTTGCAACAGTCTCCAACCAGGTCATCCCAAGCAAAACGTATGTCTCTGTACACTATGTGGGGGTAAGGTATGGTGGTGCAGAGCAGCGCATATTGAAGAAAACGCGAGTGACTGACGCAACACAGGCACTCACAATCATGGGGTGCGCTCGGGCCGGTTGCCACCATTCGTCGTAGTGTTGCGGCGGTAGCGGCGACGACGCCGAAGAGAAGCCACATTGCCGAAGAGCTTTAGTTTGTGCCTTCCCACCTCACTTTCGCGCAAAACACACTCTCCACGATCGATCGGTGTCAAAGATATTTCGTAAGTTACTGTACCGCCCCATCTCATCAGCATCGCCACCACCACCGCCAAACATCACCGCGAAGCTGCCATGCCTTTCACCGAAGAGTTTATGGTTGGCCACCGAGCACCCAGCAGTGCCAGCGGGCAAACCGTGCACTTTTGCTCCTCCACTCCACCCCGCATGGGTTTATTTTGCAAAATTGGTCCTCGCAATTTCGTCTTTGAGAGTGATTGCGTTTTGCTATCCGAGAATGCTGCCAAGCGGTCTTAGATTATGCTTAACTATGAGAACTTTGCTTCATCCGTATGCTCAAAAATACTTTTTTCCAAAACGCACCGGATAAAGATCTTGTTCCCAGGATTATGTGCCAACACTGTAAACAAACTGCATTCGGTCCCCCTGCGTGTAACACGTTGCAAAATGGGAAAACAACGACAATATTTCCTCGCAATATTTTCCCACGGCTCATTATTGTCTGTGGGATTAGTGGAGTTGTTTCGAGTTATTCAGAGGTTTTTTTTTTGAAACTAAAAACACGATAACGATCATTGATACGCGTGTTATGTCACACACGCGTGGATAGTAAACGCGTTATCGATCGATTGTTATTACAGTTTGGGATTGATCTGTCAAACTGAGCTTATAGAGGTGCCTTAAAGGCCTTTATGTTATGGTCCGTAACCGGGTGGTTTCTGTCAGGCGCACGACCGCACCGCTGTAATGCGTTACCGCACGTGTGCCGAGTGCCGGCGGCTATAATGAAATGATGTGATAACGGTTATACTGCTGCCCTTGCTTGTTTCCTTGCCCAACAGAGATTGAGAGGTAAAATGCAAATTTGCGTACCAGAAGAATTGAATTTTAACTTTCTTTCCGATCTTGGCATAACATAGGGGCAGAAAATGGTGCTAACGATCGATTAATATAGTCAATTCTGGTGAGGTCGATGAAGGCTCTTACCCATCTGAAAGTGATTATTTGATAACAATAATAACTGAAAAAAACCGCTGATCACCAACGACTCGTATTTCGCATCTTTGACTAGTGATGGCCACGACCCAGTGCACCCAGTTCCATCCGTGTTTTCTGTGTTTTAATCACAACTGTTTATTTCGCATTCATTAGCGCCCTTAATCCGATTACACAAGACACACAAGACGGCCCCCAACCTGTTGGCTGTGACTGTGTTGCGTTTTCCTGATGCTAATGATCTGCCCATTTTCCTTCCCATTTGTGCTTTGATAAGCACGTGGATTGTGGTCGCGAGGTGCGTTGTTGTAACTGGTTTTCCTTAGCCATTTTGTGAACGTATCGATGTTATTTTGGCGCAAGGCAAATTGTTGAATGTAATTTTTCTATATCACGCTTATCAAATGTTAAACCGGAGCAAGAATTTGTTTGAGTTTAATCGTATTTAAATGGCGCGTGACCCAAGTCCTTCTGTAGCAGCAAACAATTAGTTCGATCGTTGCCCTCGAACCGTTCGCTAATTAATCTTTTATCCGTACGGCGGGTTCTGAGGTACCCAAGTCATCGGTACACAGTAGCAGCAATGCATTCGTTATCTGACTAACATTTGACCTTTCGTTTCGGTGCGTCAGTAGAGGGAGACGCGTCCATCAACGGGTTTTTTTTTTTGACGTCCAGTGCGTGTCAAGAGGACACACACGCTCGCACGAACATTCACGCGGCCTACAGAAGTGCTTTCATTTATGCAAATGCTAAAAATGTTAATTTAAAAAAAAGACACACACACAAAGAAGACAAACGGCGTGGGTTTGAATTAATTTTCCAGCCCGAAGAAAGTTGTTGTTCGTCATATTTAGTAAAAAGGTATGGAAATGGAAGGTTTATCCAAGAAAGGAAAACTTAATTGTCATAATAATACTAACGACGACGTAGGAGTGTGCATGTAAAGTGTCTGGTTCGGTGAAGGAAACCAATATTGCGTGAGAAAAAAGGATTTGCTGTGCCGTAGAAAACCTAGCATGATTTAGCTAGTTTATTGTCCGTACAACGAACTTTCTTTCTGGTCGGAAGCTATTGGTTATTTTTGTCTAAAAATTTGGGTAAGAAATTGTATGTTGAAATTAGTATTTTGGTGGCATTAGTAAGAGTTGAAGAGGAATCTGAATATCCAGCCAAGGGTAAACTAAAGAAGTCAGTTAGCCCGCAGGACCTGCGCCACTTGCAGTTTTTAAATTCATATGAGAAGATGTGAAAGAACTTCAATTTTCTATTGAAGTCATATTGTGCTAAAAAATCTTTAAACATTAAGCCCTTGCACAGACTGGACAGAGTCTGCTTTAATTGAATGTTTATTCTCGCAATTTGAACTTCTAATAGAGCTTGGATTCATGTTCTGCTTGGCTTAAAGACCTTCTAGGTTATGCCCTCCATCTAAAGGCTTACAAGACTTGCTGATACTTCGTAGTTGGATAGTCAGCCCTCACTTGGGTTGGGTTTTTAATCGCAATTTTGCCATGTGAAGATCAGCGCTGTTGTCGCCTCTACCACTGGAATTTGGGGCCTTTATGATTATACTGAGGGACGTATCGAATCCCGTCCGGAGCATTTCCTCGCAAAACAGGACTGACTATTCTGCTACTTTGCAGTCCTGGGACATGTTAACAACTTTGCAACAGGGACATGTAAAGAAATTTAAGCCCTCGCACAGGCCGGACATAGATCCCCCCCCCCCCCCCCCCCCTTCCATCAACACGTGCTGATTGCGTATCACAGATTTAAATACTTTTTCAAACGGAAAGTAATCAACAGCAATACTCATTTACAAATAGTAATGATAAAATTAAAGTTTTCCGATTAAGCTTTAACGACATCGCATCGCTGGACGCAAAGAAAGGCGCTTATCGCATTAATGGGCGAAAAGTTTTCCGACCGACGACGACAAATACCGCCACAGGAATGTGTGTGTATGTGTGTCAATCGACAGGCAAGGGCGCAAGGGATTACTTTCGAAAAATTAATTAAAAGAGAATTAAACATTAAACGAGCCCACGTGCGGTGTGTTTCTTTTCTGGGTGGTAATGGAATCTTTTAATTCAAAGACTGTTTTATTCTTTTTTTTTTTTAAAAGACTGTGGTTTGTGGTGGATGAAGATTTTATCTCTAGCCTCAGAGCACTTCAGTGCAGTTGCTACACGGCACTGAGGTTTTAAAGGTTATACTTTGAAATGGTACATAATTTCTTGCTTTTTGTGTTCCGAATTCTTCTAACCCAAAGTAGTCACACTGTCCCAGGCCGAGCAAAAAAACTGTCTGGTAACGAATTAGTATTGCGTCTAGGGTGCTGATAAGAATCCGGAGCAAACCGCGTGGCGCTCTGTGTTTCGTCATGTCATGCTTATTGTTTGCGGGAAGAAAGTATGCCCTTGAGATTGGGGCTGTATTTAGGAAGAGAGGGCGTCCTTCCACCGCGGCTGTGCTTTTTTTTTCTTATTTCGTCTGCAAGAAAAGTTCAATCGGAGGGGGATTGGGAAACCTACGCGACGTACCGACGGTGCACATGTGCCGGGTTGCGCGCGCATTTTTCCTTCCTTCAAATCGATTCGTCCTTCATCGTTTGCTCTTTTTTTGGGGGTGGGGAGGTGGTAGGGGGGCGAGCTTTTCAAGTGTTCAAGAGCATCCTACACACACCCCAACAGTAGTAACCCTTCTTGGCGTAGATAGATGAAATCGAAATTGAACGACGTCTTTCAGATTGAACGACAGGCAAACAGTTCGAAGCATAATGTCCCGGGCAACTGTTGTAAATGTTTGTGCGTGTGCGCGTGTTTGTGGTGTGGTTCGATGTTCGCAGGGTACATCCACGTGTTAGGTCAAGTTTCCAGACTCGAACCATCCACACGACGATCGGCGGTGCAAGTCCAAGCGCTTGGGATAATATCCGGTTTGCTTGCGGGTGTATGCTTCTTTCACCACTCCCTGTGGTGCGGTGCTCTGGATGTTGGACACTGCTTCAGTTTTCGGGCTGTCTTTGCGTCCTCTTCTTTTACGCTCCCGGCCGGCACAGCACGCGAATGCGGGGTGGGTGAGGAGGTGTATGGAAACACCGACCAACCGTTGGAATGTCGTTTTTATGTAACGTTCCGAAAAGGTGTCTCTACATACCGGTGTTGTCACATTTTTATTTAGTCTTTCGATGGTCAACAGCCGGGCACACGCGAGGATCGGATGTGTTGATAAAGGTTGTTGGGCGGTTAGATACGAGAGCTGGAGAATGTCATCTCAGAATTGGGGTGAGGTGGCGGTGATGAGAAAAAGTAATATTCACACTAGGGACAGAGTTGTCAGCTGGAAGCAACAAGACTTCCCAAAAGGGTAGCTATTGGAAGCTGCAATTTAAAGTTCATCTTCACAATTCGTGTGGGGTTATTGTAGTAAAGTTTCTTTACATGTTCCTGTTGCAAAGTTGTTAACATGTCCCAGGACTCAAAGTAGCAGAATAGTCAGTCCTGTTTTGCGAGGAAATGATCCGGACGGGATTCTAAACCCAAGTTCCGGCCGTGTGAAGAACGGCGCCACTGCTACATCGGCCACCTGGCCCTAAATTCCAATGGTAGAGACACACTTCGCTGATCTTCTCATGGCAAAACCGCGGTTAAAAACTCAACCGTAGTGAGGGCTGACTATCCAACTACGAAGTATCAGCAAGTCTAGTAAGCCTCTGGATGGAGGGCACGACCTAGAAGATCTTTAAGCCAAGCAGAACATGACTCCAAGCTCTATTTCAAAGTGCGAGAATAAACATTCAATTAAAGCAGATTGCAAATCAGATACGTCGTGTTTAAACCAACAAATTGCTCATTAAATAAAATCTTCCGATAGTAAAAAGGAATTTCTTATCTCTTCTAGTTAACCTTGAACCTCAAAAAGTTACACAATTACTAGCGGAACTGTTTCCATTATCTCGCCCATGCTTTATGGTTATCGTGAGCTTCGTTGTAATCTATCATTCCTCTATTGTAGTGCTCTTCCGGCGTCATGATTGCAAGAATTAAAAGGATTATTGGAATTAAGAAACGATTTTGTTAGATTGCAAGCTTTGCACAAACTACAATGTAACAAAAGTGTTACAACTAAGTCTTTTCTCCTCCATATTTTTGGATGCCGTTGGATGTACTTTTTTTTTCTTTCTGGTGGTAACTGTTTTGTGCGAATGAAAGCTTTGAAGCAACCGATTGTAGGCATTTGTGATTAAGGTTGCAAGTGGAGACCGGCAATATTCGTGCTACATTGTAGTCGTCTTACAATAGAGAATAGCTGCTTGAGATCGAGATCTGTACAGGGGTTTTGTGCATCTTAAGTTGAGTTACAAAGATGGGAGTTGAGAATATGTTACGAGGCGGTACGGATAAATAAGGTCGAAGAAGATAATAACTGTCGTACAGAGATTGCGGCGCTTATGAAGACGAAATAAAAGTAGTTAAAGTGTTCAAACGCATGTTATATAGTTCATTTTATTGTTTTGTTCTTCAAAAGTGTTAAAATTCTTTTTAAGACATGCTTTATTTAATTCAAATGGATCCTACTAAATAGTTGTTCCGTCATCTAAGTATTGAGATCAGTTTTTAGCGAGGGTCTTTATCATTCAATGAGAGAACATCACATCCCGGGTGTGCTTGAGAGCGTCTGTCATTTTTATGGCTTTCCAACATTTAGGATTTTATAGGACATAAAAATTCTTTACACCGTAGGTGCTTGCCGCTTGAAATTCTGTGTGGTAAAACCCTGCACTTTCACGAGACGCGAACGGCGAAGCATTGCCATCAGTTAAGCATATCTTCTTGGCTGTTCACAATCAAGGAGGAAGTCCACTTCTTTGTCGATATGTCGGGTGGGCGAAAGAACACGGAGTTTATGCTCGTGGGAATAGGGAGAGGCAGAGAAGGAGGGTGGAGGACACACTTTACAAAGAGTGAGCCTTCTTCTCAAGGTCAAGATTTCTTTTCATCGCTCGCTTTCTTCTTCTCTATCGTCCCAGCTTGACTATCACTTTCTCTGGTTTGGTTTATCAAGGTAACTACAGCTCCAACGCTGTATCGCTCGCTAAGGATAGGTTGGCTCTTATGGACCAACTATAACAAGGCATAGAGATCGGTTTTTATGGGTTTTATGGTTGTGCGCTTTTGCTGCTTGCCTTGAATAATGTCAGTCAGTCTAGGCATCGAGTTCTGACTTTTCGCGCATAGTTGCTTGATGGTGCAGTTTATGAATGGGAGTAGAATGTCATAGAGAGATAGAGAGAGTGAGCTTCTGTGGATGGCAATATGAATGTATGAATGGGATGTTAGTCTGCTAAGGGGGGGAGGGCGCACTGGTACCACTTTAACTCTCCATTTCCTGTCCCAATGCAGCGCGCCTTTGTGCGTTGGGGTGGGGGACAAATTTCTATGACCTTGGTGGTGTCGTGATGTACTTGCACCGCGTTACCGCTGTCCCCAAATGGATCCCCGTTTTTTTTTCTTGGTTGATGTTCAAGCTGCACTACTCTCCACCTGCGTTGCTGGGTGGGGTTCATGTTTCTCACCCCCCCCCCCCCCCCCCCCCCTCGGTGACGTGCGATATTGATTCGCACAATCGGGGCACACCACGTTTCGGGCAGACTTTTACCTCATGCGTGATAATTCCCGATAACCGGGACGACGGGACGCCTGGGAAAGCCGCGCACAGATAAGGTTTCTCTCCCAACGAGCCCTTCACCCCTGTCCCCTCGTGAAAGAAAGAACCCCGCCGATTGATTCACGCCCAGCTGGTGTGATAAGTTTGGGAGGGAGGGTGATTGGCGAAATAAAGCTCGCTTATCGGTATTGTTTTTCATGTGCGATATTTGTTTCACACGGCTTTCCGTGTCCTCCGGGGTGCAACCTGAACCGGTTACGGTGTCTGACTGGGAGAGAGAGACAGATTAGAGATCCGAGCATGTAGATACCACAACACTCGCAGTATTCGGTTGAATTTTGATGGTGAAATGTTCAATTGTTCGAACAGGGGAAAAACAGATAAGGGCGAAATGGTACGTCTGGGACGTTTTAATGCCGCGCACCTGCCTGATAAGACTTATCGGTTAGGACAAGGAACTTTAATATCCAAGGAATTGAAACTTAAACTTACCAAAAAAACATCACTTTCAACTGCTAAGCCACTGCTCATTACGGGCCCAGCTCGATTTTGTATAGTCGATCAATTCATGTCAGCTTTATGGCAAGCGCAATCTCCGATTATCATTTCGGAACAAAAATTTTCCCATGCTCCCACCCAAAAGACTGTGAAGCGCCAGCTTATTGATTTTTTTTTTGTACACCATTTCACAGCATTTTGTTGCTAGGGCTATGTGTCGTGATTTTAATGCGCCTTGAACTACCCTTACACTCACACCCCGGGGATAATGGCTTTGAACTGAGCTCAATAATTCATACTGGAAAGTCGGAAACGCGCTCCTTGCTCGGCAACCCAGTGCCGGGGGCGTAGGAGGCCCTCTCATACAGCGCCCGGCTGTGCCGGAACAACCGTTTTATTATTCATTAACCAAAGCACACACAAAAAAAAAAAAACCGTACAAAGAAACTACAAAAAAAAAGTAACCCATCCCATGGTTCCATGTTTTCTCTTCTCATTTTAGATTCGAACTGCGAGGGCTGCTAGCGATATGGAACACACTTCTGGCAATGTTCAGCATAATGGGGGCCTGCCGGACAGCGCCCGAGCTGGTACACGTGCTGCGACATTACGGTCTCTTCCATTCCGTTTGCGTTCCGAGGTAAGTTTCTGCGTGTGCGTGTGTGTGTGTCTACTGTGTGAACCCGCCCCAGCGAGAAAAGGATACCGTCTTCAACGTTCCAACAACCCGGATGGATGTAGTTTTTCCTTTCCGTGGTGGAAAAGATTGATTAATAGAGCGAGAGCACCCTTAAAAGAATTCCACCCTAATCTAACCTTGATTCTGAGTTGTGTTGCTTGCATTGGGAGGGGTTTTTTTATTTCATATGTGCGTGTGTCTAGTCGAAATTCTCTTATCTTGGTGTGACCACGACCTTGTTGTGACCAGCGACGGCACTTCGTCATAACAACTCCAGTGAAAGCGCGTCCATTCTTGTTCTGAGGGTAGGGGTTTGTTTCCAATTTGGAAAGTTAGAACCTCCGAGGTTTGGTAGACGACGGCTCTCTCGGTAAGAATCCGACGATAAGAACCCACCTCCGGGTGCGGAATCTTCGTGCTTGAACCGGATTTTTATGCTGGTTTCTTTTGACCTTGGAGAACTTGTGGCGAGATATTGTGTCCTATTTTTTTTTTGCTTAGCCCTGGGGCAGTAAACTTTTCCTTGATTTGTGCCGTTACACCCCAGAAGGAAGACTTGTGGCGGGAGAAATCTTTTGGCAGAACACATTCGATAACCCGGGATCAACCAATAAAGTTGATTTACGAGTTGAGGGCAAACGGTGAGGTGAATGTGACCTACGCTGGCTGTAGCTTTAACTTTAGAATTCTCGCTGGCAGTGATAAGCTGTGCCCTCCTAGCGATGTGTGTGAGAGAGCTTGTGCTAATCGTCGCATCTCTTGACCACCCGTTACGTCATTATGCAATTTAATGGCGGGTTGAGTGGGTCGTTCTGGCCCATAATACAGGGCAGGGAGGTGGCTGCTGTTTAAAATGGTGTCCCTCGGTAGCGATTAATTAATCGCAAGCTAATGATAAATAATGTGTCCGTTTTAGTGACGCATAAAGCAAGTTTCATAAGCTGCCAATAATTGTGGCCTCCCTCGGTATCACTATCGGAGATGAACACAGCACAACCGTACGGTTTAGCGGCGATGAAATCGCGAAACCCTTAATTGGGGAGATAATCCACCTGGCCGGGTCGTGTGTGTCTTACGCAGTTTTTGAAGCAGCTGATGTGTTGTGGGTAAACAGTGTGATGAAATTGATAGGGAAGGAATGTTTTTCAACGTTTGGGTCAATAAAAATTTATGTTATGTACGTTGTAAAAAGGGAGTCGCTTCAAGTTGTTTGTCTCCGGTAATGGGACACGTGGCCTGATCATTCTTTAATTCATCTGATGCAGAACGGTAGATTGTTGCGAAAAAAGTGCATAATCAAAATAAATAAATCACACTTTATGTGCGAGCGTGTGTTTTTGATAAAGTGTTGGAGGGTCACCTAGAGTACGTTGCTCCAGTTTTGGTTGCTTTAATCCTATTTCTTTTCCTAACCTGAAGCACGGTGCTGTAAATGCAACCGTCTGATTAACGTACCGTATCGCGGTTATTTGGAAGCACATAACACCACACAACGAATTGCAACAGCTTTGTTTTTGTTTTGGTGCAGTCTCAAAGCAAATTGTGAACGAAATAAAAACGGACGGGGGAAAAAAATTCGAACACTCAACTGGGTGCGTTCGGGTTGCGTTAATGATGATGACGAACTGGGCCACAAGCTCATGGATCACCACCCAAAGAAAAGCCAACAAACATCCAAATCAATAATGATTTTTTCATTCCTTTGGGTGCTCTCACCTGGCCGGTTACTGATGTATTCGGTTGCTCGGCTCTGGTGGGGTCGATCTTCGGTAAGGTTTTGCGGTGCAGCTGTAACCGAAGAATGGAATATAAGCTAAAACTGATGGATCAACTTGATGACTCCTTTCACAAATTCAAATATTCATTCGAAATTTATAATTTTTAAACTTTTCGAAGCGGATACGGTGTGGACCCACCACCACCACCAAAGTAGAAGGGGAAGAATCACTCTGCTTGGTTTGGTAATCATCAACATCAGCTCTTTCGTGTGATGATGATCCTCGTCTTCCCTCGCGACCATCCCAAACGTCTCGATTCATTAGCGTTATGTCATTTGAGGGTGTGCTTCTTCACCCGTAGATTTCGGCCACATGCTTCCACAGCTCATAACCTCCGGTGGACCATAACAGTGGCAGAAAAAAAGCATTGTGTCTGCTCACAAACACTTGCTGTTGCTGCTGCTGCTGCTGCTGCGTCTTACCTTACACTGCCCCGACAAGGGAGGATCTTGTATTCCCGCGGGAGTACGGTTTGTGCTGGTAGGTAATGTCCGGTTGGGCAGCAAGTGACCTCAAAAGAAGATCACATTTGTTTAAACATGATGATTTACACGCGAACCGCGTCTGGGCCCCTGTCCGCTTACCTGGCGCGGGATCCGGTTTGGTTTTTGTTGTTGTTGTTGTTGCGAAAACCAGGAAAATCCACCGAAAGCATAATATCCCAGACAAACCACACACAACCTGCCGACGTCGTCGTGGTCGGCATAAGATGACAGGATGGGAGTTTTTTTTTTTGATCGGATTTAATGTTTTGGCCAGTATTATTGCTGCTTTGTTTATCTGTAGAAAAGCGAAAGTGCTTGATCTTGAACGCTTTCGTGACAAATGGAATTTTGGATACGTGTGAGCAGCAGCTAGAAAGGGATATTATGATCACACGATCGATTGTGTGAGGATATTAAATGCTTCTCAGTTTCTGTTTCTGCTTGATTAAACGATTAATTCACAACCTTTACGATGGCCTTAAGGAAAGTAAATTCCCACCCCTTTCACTGGAAAAAATAAAGTAATTCCAGGAATCATGGTCATCGTGATAATCATGTTATATAAATGTGTTTAAAGTATGACACATTTCACTTTCCGTTTGCTGCCAGCAGACGATCTTCACGCGTCGTCATATGCACAAACACATAAGCGGTTATTTGTGCAACTCTGGCCAGATTGTTTGCAACTTTATCACTCATCGCAGAAAGTAGGAAGGAAGGTGCGATCTATTAGCATTTTATCTGAGGTTTAGCAGCCGCTTATTGTGTGATAATTTCATAAACAGTCATCTGATTGTGAGCGAACATCACAGGAAGTAAATGTTTGCAGTAAGGTTAGCAATATCTACTTTGTAAAACGATCGTGAAGAATATTTTGGATCATTTGATTGAGGGAATAAAACTGCTTTCGTGGTGCTTTCGGAGCGATAAGATCGAACGATATGTAAATTTTTAGAATCTTAATAGTTTTAGCGTGTTGCATAGCTGCGTGTTTATGTGGTGATCACCTTTTGCTGCAAGATAAGGACTCATGTAAGGTTGATGGTTGTAAGCTGCCAATCTTGTATGCACCAATTCACCACAGAGTGTCTTCTAGGGACAATTAGAGGAGGACATGAGCGTAGTCAAAGAGAAGGAAAATTGATTGAGGAGACGAACGCAGGAGTATCCATCAGAATAAGAAGAAGGGAAGCGATGAAAGAGGATTGAGGAAGGAATGAGTGGTGAATGTAGTCTCAGAGACACCAAGCCTCTATAAATAAATAAAACAAAAATAATTGAGGAAGGAATCGTCGGGGTTGCAGTCCAGATGTCCTCACTGAAACTAGTTCCTTTCCGTTCCGGGAAAAAAACTGGAACTTTCCCATCACTACTGTAAGGGCTAGTTTATCGTTTATCTTCCAAATTCTATTTCTCAGACGTGACTAAAACACTTCCGTAAAATTTGGAAATCCTAAATCCTTAAGTCATCTGCTGGTTTTGGGACCTGCAAACGACCAAATAGTAATAGACGACTTTCGCAAGGATGTATTTCCAGTTGTAAAATACATCAGAAAAGACTAGTCTAATTTTCACTGATAGTTTTTGGAAGGATTTATCGGATTAATTCAGTTCCTGCCTCATCGCGTGGACCATGAATATGAGTCTGTTCTTCCTATCAAAAGGTGTTGTAGAAATACCTTCTTCATTTGCACTTAAAACGGCTCTTCCAAAAATATGGCAAAAACGAACATTGAAGTCTATGAAGACTATTTCAAATACTTCAACGGCCTACATAGGATTTGTAGGTCCGACAGACATACATCTGGTTGTGCCTATATAGGTTGGGGCGGTACGGTGGTATAGGCGATAACGGCGCCGATCTTTACACAGCAGGAACGGGGTTCAAATCCAATTCGGATCGTCCTCCCGTAGTGAGGATTTACTGTCCATCTACGTGGTATCGGAGAGTCTAGTATGCTGCCGGCCATTCGATGCCCGAGCGTGACTTAGAAAAGGTCGTTAAGCCAAGAATAAGAAGGAAGGTTCGACAAGACCATCTCTCTCTGGACAAAATGTCGACTTTGCTGGTAGGGTAAATTGTGGAATTGTTACTCGATTTATATCGCCAAGTAACACCTTTTAGAGCCATCTTTTGGAAAACAGCGGAACTAGAGTAACCTTTATTTATATGTCTAAGCACTCTTCTCTATTTTCTAGCCAAATTTTTTTTGTGTATTTGTTTCGAAATAAAAAAAACTCGTTTAAGTTTTGGAGCTTCACACAATTGATTTTTATGCATTATGCAGCGTTAATTGTTTGCATAGCGCCAAAACCAGCCACATTCACAACCTGACCCGATGGCGAACCCGACATGCACTCGTAGCCACATAACGGGTTAGGTACGAACGAGTTTATCGTTTTTTTTCGCTCACTAGGTCAGAGGCCGGTCAGTGCACCCAGGTGAGCCACCCCATCACGGCGCAGACGGGGGGCAAACTAATTAAATTTCCGCGTCTCGCATACGGGTGCTCCCGGGGACGACGAAACGGTAGCACTATTTGAAGGTCCTGATGCACAGGTGCTTCCGAACGATGCTGAAAAGCACCGTAAAAGTGATACGTCCGTTACTTAAGTGTCACTAAAAATGGGGAAGACTAGTTTTTTTGTTGCCTGTGTCGCGCGTATAATTGGAAAGGCGCCATCACGCTTTAACTCACTAACTTTGATGCCTCTTTAATCGTTAATAAAAGGTGGCTTAAAGGAAAGAAAAAGAATGTGTTTTTGCTGTTGCTGTAGTGGAAGGATCAAATGACTCGAAATGTTTAATTCACATCCACATAAACTTGCAAACGGAATCACATTCAACTGTACCGTGACCACATTAAAAATGCGTCCGCGAAATTGTAGAAAACAAAAAGTATCTGGGTTTGTGTGTTGTACTGGAGCACATTTTTATTTAGCGACTCTCTTCCCTTCTCTTCTCCACAGAGTGTGAGTGGCAAGGGAGGTAGAGTGGTCAGTTGAACGATAAAACGTCCCCCTACGTTTCCAACCTCAACACAAGGCATTCCCTTACTTATCGGCACTACAAGCACGCAATCACACGAATTAGAGACGGCTTCATTGCGCACCCCCTGGCTTGTTGATTTATAAATTAATCATGATACGGGAGACTGCCAGCTTGCCGCTCGATGACGATTGCATCGTTGCAATTCCTGCCCTGCATTTGTGCTGCCCGAGCGTGTGCCACCTGAGATCGAGATCGGAGGAACTTGTTTTTTAAAAGAAAAACTCTACCATGTCTACCGCATTGCCGAAGGTGAAGGTCTCAACTGTCTGACAAGTTAGAGCTTTTTTGTATGCATCGTGGGAGGGTACGAGATTTCTGGTTCCGATTGTGGAAAGTTTTTCAAAAATCTTCCAGAATCTAGCGCTCTGTTCACAGCATTTCTAAACAAAAAACCAACGTTCGTCGAGCACATGTGTGAATGCACGTGGCAAGAGAGTAGCGTGTGTGAAAAGCTCAGCTCAAGCGCGGTCTGTAATTACTGATCGATGTACGAAACGTGGTGCTGCTTACCTTTTGCAATCCGGGGGACAACTACCCATGCACGTAAAGGAAGCTGTTGCAATAATCCAGCGTTGCCCATATATCTGTCGCGCTTTGCGTGTGTTCTAGGTCAGCAGAGATGAGAAGGTACTTGGATAGCACACAGTTCAAGCCTCTAAGTGTTTGCTAAGACAGTAAATGATCAGCTGGCGGGTGCATACTTTGTAAGATTGGTGTGCGCAACCGTGCAAAGGGCTCGTCGTCGGTACTACGAAATCAACTAGCGCTTTTTTTTTAAGGGCTTCTTTCTTCTACTTGCGCAGATTTCATCCTGCGATCAGCTGTGAACGATCGGCAACTGCCAGAAGGCCATCCGGTCAATTCTGGTCGATTACCTCTCGGTGGCTTGTTGCAACAGGTCGGCCCGTAGTGTACATAACTGAACGGAAAATGAAGCGAGAGACTGATGGATTTATCAGACCTAAATGGAGAGAAGAGAGACAGAGCTTCAACATACCCGCAGGAAGTTGAAACGGTAGTTCTTCGTCCTTTTCAAGGACACACATAAGAGCAGAGGGTGACAGATTACCGACCACTTCTAGAGATTTATGTCTAAAGCACAAGAAAAGGGAAAGGAAATCGTTGCATCTTTTGTAAGATGCTTTGTTAGCGCCCGGCGGTTGTAGTACACATAATTGCTTTGCTGGGTAAGAAATAATTCAGCGAATTAATTTCGAAAGCCCTTTGCGGACCGTTGTTCGGTCGCAATCAATCTTTTCGTCCAACAAGCGCGGCACCCTCAGAGTGTCAATGCTTCTCTCTGCTTGTGTGTTATCGGGATCCCAACGGAAGGAACAATTTTGCAGTCAAATATTTATCATTTGGCACAAACATAAGTATCGTTTTACGTGGAGAAGAAGAGGAAGCTTTCGGGTTAAATTGGAGCGCAGAAGTTGTCCACTAGAAAGAAGGAAAGCTAAGCGAAATGACGCTTGGCAGGAATTGGTCCAAAAACATTTTTTAGTTGTTAAGACTAAATTTAGCTCAGGGCTGATGCTTTGCTGTATTGATTTCTCATCAGTGTTTTGCGCTTTTCAGATCTTGTGCTCGAAGGGAAGAATACAATATTGGACTGCGACAAGTAGAAATAAAAGCGCTGTTGCAAGGATGGTAGATTGAATTTATAGCTTATAATGTATCCGGTTCTTTCATTTTGACGCATTTCAACACAAATCTCACCTTTTTGATAAAAAAAAAGATTCCTTTCCAATTATTTGTACTACAAATATCGTCATTTCCTTCCTCCCCCTGTTGCTGGTCTGCTGGCCGTCTGGCTGGACACTGTCAGACATTTTACAACGAGCGATGCGTCACCACTTGGGGCGCGGGGTCTGCTGTTCTTGCTGACGTCAATGCGTGTCTGGGATAAACGATTCTCACTCCGATCCCTCTCTCTCTCTCTCTCTCTCTCTCTCTCTCTCTCTCTCTCTCTCTCTCTCTCTCTCTCTCGCACTTTTGCTCGATTAAGATCGAATGACATCTCGAATCTCGGGATGAGGCGTCGACCGAGGACGGTGGTCCAGTAGCGATTGCAGTTGGAGCCGGGAGTGTATTAATTTAGCATCAAAATATCTCATTACCTCTTTTTACCACTCCGCGTAAGATGATCTCAGCAAATACGCTAGACAGGACACGCTGGACATTGCAAGCAATGTATAGTACGTATCTAGGTTCACTTGGGCATAAAATTAGCTTCCATAGGTCGATATAATTGCTGATGGAAAGCGAAGAGTTGTGAGGGTGAAGGGGGACGATCGTATCAGTCTTCCATCATTAGAGCTATCAGGTGTCTGTTGAACCTAATGAACTGTGATAAATAAATTAGACCATCGTTAGTTTGTCCCTTGTTTGGTGAACCTGCTGACCCAATGAACCGGTGCGCGGAGGGTTTTTCCTAAGAATATGGTACAAATAGGACACGATAGTAAGGGAGACTAGATGTTGTATGCAACCAGCAACCTTGGCACTATGTGAAACATACGAGGATAGGAATTTGCACACACAAAAATAAAAGGAAATCCACTGATAAGTTTTTTAGGTCAACTTTGATGTAAAGTTTTTAAAGTTTTTCATCCGTATGAGGCTCTATTAGGATGGCTCATGAATTCTTACAGCTTACGTGAGCAGCGTGAGTGTAAATTGAGATTGTTGTCGACATGCAGGCGAGTCCGGGGTTTCCCCTTGACTTTCTAGACACAGGAATGTAATGTTTATAACGTTGTTACGTCGCTAATGATAATGCGATATCCAAATTCGTTCCGACTCGACGCGGCACTTCGCCCAGCAAATGCATTTCGCATTTCGCCGTAAAATCTAACATTCGTAATTAGTTGCAAATTTATGATTCAAACTCGATGTTTGTTATGTCGATGTTATCGATTTATGTCGACTAGTAGACCCTCCTTGCTAGTGACATCTATTGGGAAAACGGTAGAAACAAAGTGCGTAATAGCTATACAAATTCCCATTCGCTGTGGATCGTTTCAATTGTTTTAAGTGAAACTCTGCCCAGCGCATGTAAGAAGTGATCTGAAAAAATGTTATCACTTTGCAATTCAATAAGTAATGGGACGATTTTTGTTTGAAAATAGCCATCATCACTGCTATATGACTGTAAATGACCCTCAAGCACAATTTTTCCTAATGAAATACGAATCAAACAGAACGGATCCCGAGCGAGAATGCAATCACCATCGCGTCTCGTCTAAATATAGTACGCTGCTAAGAAAAACAATACACCGAAAGCAAATATAAGTAAATCATCTCCGTTTCGTACGTCATTTCATATTAGCCTGCCTGTTGCGATTAATCATGGGGAACTCTATCTTCTTTTTTTTTTGTTGCTTTTATTCCTATTTCTCTTCTCAATCGTCAAGTTTACGAGTCTTGGTGACGATGACTACAAAAGTGATGTATGTAGAAATGGGGCTAGAAGTAGCCACTTGTTTGCTAGGCTAGGGGGGTGCACTGATGTCGTCGCCTGTTGGCAAAGTAGTTGGTGTTAGTAGCAGACAAAATCGTTAACTCCATCCATCAGCGATTTGTATGTAGATTGAAGTTTCATGTGAGGCCTGCTGAAGGAGGTGATCCGCGATGGGGACATAGGAAATGTCATTCCCTTGTCATGTCATTGCTTCCCGGGAGGTCGGATGTCATGGGAGGGAACGTATTAAAGCGCCATGGGTGTGGTGTTAATTAATCACCCATTTCGATTAGCCGGCCGGGATTTACATCTCACGTTGTTGCTCCGATATCCCTTTTTCGGACCTGGTCGCGTCACGTTAATATTATACCTATGTATTCTCTCCCTCACTCTCCACCCCTCTCCATCTCGTTGCAGCTTTATTGAACACGACCGTGTCAGTGGTTTCTGGACATGGTTGTTCGTGCTGTCGAAGCTACCGGAACTGGGCGACACGGTGTTTATCGTGCTGCGGAAGCAACCGCTCATCTTCCTGCACTGGTACCACCACATCACGGTGCTGATGTACTCGTGGTTCTCCTACACGGAGTACACCGCTTCCGCCCGGTGGTTCATCGTGATGAACTACTGCGTCCACTCGGTCATGTACTCGTACTATGCGCTGCGTGCCCTCAACTTTAAGCCGCCCCGCTCGATCGCGATGCTCATCACGACGCTCCAGCTGACGCAGATGGTGGTCGGCTGTGCGATCAACATTTGGGCACACGGTTTCCTCCAGACGGCCGGCAAAAATTCGTGCAACATCTCCGAGATGAACATTAAGCTGTCGATCGCGATGTACTTTAGCTACTTTGTGCTGTTTGCCCGCTTCTTCTACAAGACCTACCTCTCGACGAACGCGCGCAAGGGCAAGCGACCGATCCAGGTGACCGCTTCGTCGACTGCCACCAACGGACAGTACATCGACAGCAGCACACTGACCGGCAAATCGGACGTACAGTCACTGCTGGCCGGGCAGATGAACAACAAGATTAAGGCACAGTAAAGCAACTACTGCTACTACTTTGTCCAACGCTACTGGACAGCCGTCTCCAAACTTCTCTTCTCTATCGCAACGAAGCTGTCGGTCCGAAACGGTAGTTGTGTGTGCGCCATCGTTTCGAGAACCGTCCGCCCGGTCGGTAGCGTGCAGCTGATGTGTGGCATAGCAGAGCTTTAATTTCTATGCATTCCGTTTCAAGCTGATTTTACGGCGGTTTGATGGTGATGACGAGAGAATTAAGACCGACATATGGAGCACAACTCCACTGACACGTTTGTCCATACTCAGGAGACAGGAGAGCTTCACTATCACACCGTCTAGGATCCAGCGAGGAAAACAAAAACAACTACAAAACATTGTTGGTGGGTTGCAAAGCTTACCACCTACTATTGTTACTGCTGCTCTAATATGCCGCTTTTATTTACTGCTGCTACCATCTTGTGTGTGTGTGTGTGTGGTGTTAATAATTTTCCATCCTCTAAAGGTCCCCTCAAACGTCTTACCAAAAATTCATCTCGTTTGAGGACTGGACAGGCCTAGGGGTGATAAACAAAGCACACAAACACATAACCAGACTATTACTGACTAAAAGAAAGGAAACACATATACAGAAAACTTTAGCATTCCTGCAAAATGAAATAAAAAACCAAAAGAAGAAATAATATCTGGAGGCGGAGGCTTTAGTTTGTTCAACACATCATCCCCCTTTGCACATTGTTAAGATAACAACATAAACAAAAACACACACACATACACACAAAACAGTCAAAGATGGAGAAGAAGCTTGCAAAAGCATAACTTCTCCGCATAAAAAATCCTTAAGAAACATTAATGTTATAAAAAGAGATACAGAGAGAAAGAGACAAAAATCACCAACACAACATACACACAAAACTGACGATGATTTAAGGACGAACATGAACTTCAAACAAAACAAAAAACTTACGGGAAGTGATGGCGGCATATTTTTTGGGAATTTTGCTTTTCTACTTACTAGAAAGTCGAAAAAATTAACGAAAACGTGACTTGAAATATGGACGAGACAAAAAAGGGATGATGAGTGTGTGCGCAAGGTAGTGCGCCTTGATGGGATAAAGTGTGTCCGTGGGACACTTAATGGGGGAAAAAGGGAAGTTGCAAAACTATAACGGGGGGACGGGTTGTATGATTGAGTTTAGTGTTTAGGTGTACATCTAATGGTAGCTAACTCTACACTTTAATTTGTCTATTATTTGTTTATATATATACGTATACATATAAATGTATGGGAGTTTTTCCTTTTGTTTGTTTGTTCGTTTCTTTTCTGTTGTATCATTTCTTTGAGGGCTTTGAATGTAGACGGTAGACGGATGAACAAGTTATGTAAAACGCGGGAGAAGAAAGCTGAGGCGAAGCGTGCGATCCAACCCACAATGGTTGGATAAGGATAGGAAATTAAACTGGAAAGGATACATAACTTTAATTTGGAAGGTTTAGTTCATTTCCCGCCTTAGTTATAGGAAGCCCACTCTCGCTCGGAAAGTAATGCTATTGCATATGCAGAAGTGTATGTTAGCACGGAAAATGGCGTGACGTGACGAAAAACAAAGTGATCGAACAAAAAGGCAAAGCAAAAGTATGTGAAGAACAAAGAGAAAGAGGAAGCGTGTGCGTTATGTCATAAGTTTAAGACGCGAGAGACTCTAATTCAGTACTCTAGCCAGCTAGACAACAATTAGAGCGAAGGAAAAGGAAAGAAGCGGAAACCAAACGTGTGTGTGTATAGGACACAAACCTCCGGAGATAGTTACACCGGTATCGGTTTGTGTAAATGATTCGTACGGTCACGGACGGTTTAAAGAAATGCAGCAAGTAAAGATTAAAGCGAACGGCAAACGAAGAGAAAAAAGAGAGAGAGTTAGACAAAAAGAAAAGAAACAAGAGAAGAGAAAAATGGAAAAAAAAACAAAACAGCAAAACGAACAACAGAAACATCTGCGCAAAGACTGTTTTCGAACTTATTTATAAATGAAAATAAAAACCACAAATCGAGAACAAACAAAAGAATACCAATCGAAATTGTTGCATCTCATATTCGACGAAGGAACCCTTAGCATAATAACATAATCTTACTTCGTACTATAGTGAACAGGCACTTCTCACTCACAGTGAGAAGCAAGATTTTAGTCGCTGGGAAGCTGACTGAATTGATCACACAAAGAAAAGTCCCCAGCGAGCAAAATCATGCTTCTCATTATAGTGAACAGGATTTGCTCACTATAGTGTGAAGCTTGATTTTGCTCGCTGGAAAGACTTCTAATGGAAGAGAAAACACTTTCATCACGGTTTTAGGGTTGATTGAATACAGATGGAAACGGATAGAAAATCAATACGAAATTGGGAGGAAAACATGTAAAGAAAATCCTTTCTTTCTATCACAAACTCTGCTCAATACACCAGTTCACCAGTTCAGTTTGGCTGTCCGCTTTGTTGTTAAAGTCGGTAAAGTTTTAAGGACAGTGAGGAGACGATAAAAAAAAGCTTCTTTTTTGCCTTTATCCTAAATGGCTTTATCGTGGTATGAATTGGGTAGCGCACTTTTGATGCCACCCGATATGTAAATAGTTGATTATCGCCACGACAGCACAACAGTGCACAAGATAATTATGTCGTTTGGTTAAATCCGTTGCGTAAATTTGAACCATTGAAATGCAAAACGCCTTCGACTATGTGTGCTCATGTTCGTGTGTCGTCTGTGTGCATCGAAATGCATAGTATCCCCTAGGATCAAAATCTTGCTTCTCAATCTAATGAGAAGTGCCTGTTCACTGCAGTGAGAAGCAAGATTTCGCTCCTAGAGTCGTGTGTAAATAGTTTGCTTCAATTTGCCTCCAGCCCTCAGGTGGCATAGTATATTGCATACATATAGCGTTCGCACATGATTGATATCGGGCGCATTTAAATACAGTTCGTTACACAAAGTGTTTATCTCGTTTGCTTGGTAGATATTGGTTGGCATTTTATCGGTTTTTCGTGTTCTGCTTCGCCATTTATGTTACGCTAGGTTTGAAGATTCGCGTTCGCGCAAAGCATTAGCATTAGCACATGAATCGCATCAACTTTAGGTGTAAAGATATAAAATTAAGCAAAGGCAAAGGCTTATGGTAATGGTCGATACATTCCCAGCAAACCTTCATCCTCATGAAAAGCTTCATCGGCACACAAAACACGTCACAATTCATCAAATGAATCAGTGCCACGTGTGTGTGTGTTGGATGGTTATCCAAAGCACAGATATTGTATGAAGCAGTATGGTTCATATTTAACAGTGTCCTGAGAGTTGTTACAAATGCTCACGAATGAGATTGTTGTAAAGAAAAACAGTATCGTAAGCAACACAACTATACCATAACAACAAAACAAAACATAAGAAGAGAATAAATAGAAAGAAAATCTCTTCCTGTCCATTCCATTAGAAAAGGATAAAAAGGACAAAGGACAAGAACATAAGGAAGAAAGCAGCCAATTTAGGTTCGAACTAACAAAGCAAGATAACAAAAAAATACAACAAAAAGGAAAAAAAAAACAAAAGAAACACAACAAAACAACACAAAGTAAAGTAACGCAAAAATAACAACAACAAACAAACACAAATGTTAACAAACACGGTACACGATGTGTATGGAACTTACAAGAATTAACAGAGAAACAAAGGGCAAAAAGAAGAAGAAAAAACACATAACAAATGCAGTAACAAATAGCAGATAGTGTTGTATAAACGTAAGTAAAGAAAAACTATATAAACAATAGAAAAAACAAACAAACAAACAACAAACAAGCAATGAAGCAGTGAAGAAAGGAATGAAGACAAATAGAGCACATTAGAAAAAAATGTGTTTTTGTATGTGTGTGTGTGTGTGATTGTTCTAGGCATCTCGTTAAACACATTGCAATCATAGGGACGGATAGGACAGGAAACAATCGATATACAACCACAAAGGAAAGAATCAGCTCCTTGTTTTGTTAGTTGTCTCTCGTTTCTTTTTACAGTTCTTAAAAAAAAACAGGAAGAAAATTTGAAATTTTGCAAAAATCGAAACAAAAAGCAACACACCAAAATAGTAACAAAACAGTGTAAAACAAATCAGAATCGATTTCCAGCCCAATTTATGTTTGGAACCTTACAATGAGGAAGTAATGCAAGCATGATGGGTGAAGCGCATAAAAATTTGAAGAAAGACAAACAAAGAAATCTGTTCATTTTGTATCAAAATAAACCTATTAAAATTGATCTTTAAGGACTTTTTTTTGTATTTAGTGAATACGACACATTATGACACGATCGCCATGATCATGCGCCATGATAGAGTAGCACAAAAAAAACGGACGAATTGCGCGTACTTTTCATGGACTCTGGACAATTGCCCATAGGTAAAAAGATTCACTTGATTTAAGTTCAATTACCATGGCTCACGGTTGAGCGTGGTTTGAAGTGATCACACAGATCACAAGGGAGAGCAGGCCGCGACGATCAACGACGATCGGTGGGCAATTACTTTTAACCTTCACGCGTATTTTACGAGTCTCGCTCCACACGAGCAGCGGCAAGCAAAAGAACGGAAGTTTATCGGCTTCTCAAGCATTGGGGGTTACATGGCATGGTTTTTGGCCGGTTCTGTCTAGCAGCACACGATACAAATCTTCGATATTTGTCCGATATTGACGTCATGTGCAGAAAAGGGGGGGGGATTTTTTGTATTCGTTTTCTTTTGGGGAGTTTTTGGAGAACCACTTCCTCCATAAGAACCATGTCTCGCAGCAGCGCACCGTGTTTGATAAGTGAGAAGGAGCTGCTGTAGGTTTTTTTTTTGCTGTTTAACTGACACATTTTGTCCGAAGTACACAATCATCTTCACCCCAGGCAAACTGGTCGCTCTTAATCCATGGGGTTGCCATTACGATTACCCGTCAGTACCTTCTTCGGGTTTTACCTTGTTTGACGTCAATGTCGATTGCGTTCGGAAGCAGGCAAGAAAGAGCAATTGATGACATTAGGCAATGAGAAATAAGTAGAGTTTTGGCGTGGAGTGTAGTAGTTGCATTTAGAGAGGGAATGGTTATGGCGCGTTATTACCTTTTTTAAGTTATTAATGACTTGTTGTTTCATCTTCGACGTACAAGTTTGTCACGTGCCCATAAAACGGCGTAAACACCACGCGTTGGATCGCAAGGAACAACGATCAAATAAAAAGGTAAATATTGATCACTATTAAATGGAGTCGTTACTACATCGCACGCGTCACACACGAACCAGCGTTAGAAAAAGTTGATGAGGCCAATAATGCATCCCTCGTGGTGCACGTGTGCAAAGTTTTTGAAGATGCAAATAATTATTCAATTGCGTTGGTTAATGCGTTAATGAGGCGTAGAATTTGATTGAGTTCCGGTTTGGTAAGCGGATTGATTGACGATATGCTTAAAGCCATTTGCCGGCTTGAGAACATTAAGGTAACAACGTTCTAATAGTAGCTAAACTGATCAACGGTTGTGCAGCTCAAAGTTAATCAAATTCACAGAATAAATGCCTTGTCGTTTTTATTCTTCACATTTGTTTTTGAGCTTTAACAAGATTCGCGGATCTCGGTATAAAATACACAACAGATGATGGAAAAAAAACCCAGAGTAAAATAATAGAGATCCGTGCCGACAGGCCAATAAAAAAAGGATACGAGATCCGTAAAATCTGTGATTCACGGTATATGAGAAATTGCACAAAAAGTAAAACAATCGGCTTCCGAGATCCGAATCCAGGAGACGAGATCTGTGGAATCTGGGCTCAACGAAATACGAGACCTGGTACAAAGAGTAAAACAAATGGCATCGAGATCTGGGTTCTGAGATCTGCGATCTAAATTCCGGATCCTGGGATAAAAGATCTAGCACTCAGAATCCACGGGATCTGATACCTGAGACAAACAGTAAAGCAATCGATGAGCTTTAGTTTTATGTATTGCAAAGTCTCATGCGTGTGCCATTAATGCTAATAAAGAAATTCTAATATCCGGGATCCGAGATCTGGAATTCGGGTTTCAGGGTGCGTGATCTAGCATCAGGAATTCGCTTGATACTATATCTGGGACAAAGAGTTGAGCAAGCAGTATCTGGGATTCGTGGTCTGGAATCCGGGTTTCGGTATAATTTAGCATCTGGAATCCACGGACTATATGGGTCTTGGATGCCAAATCCCAAATCAACGATGTAGATTTATTTATTCTTTCTCTCAGATCTCGTATTACGGGAATCCCAGATTCCAGATCTAGCAATCCGGATATTATTTATTCGGGTAGAACGGCTTGCTACCAAATTCCACATTCTAAAATTAACTGTAAAAACATAATAAAAAAAAAAGAATACAGATAAAAATTTGAAAAGAATGAAGAATAGGGGCAGTATGTTGTTAGAGGTAATAGCGGTACCGATTTTTGCCGGGAAATTTTGAACCACGACTTTCAAATTTTTATTCATAAATGTCGGATCTTAGGCCCAGATCTCAATGGCTCCGTTAATAAGGAAACATCTTGTGCAATCTTTATACTTCTGGACCACTCGATCATCATGTTTCCTCGACGAAGGTCTTAATATTGATTGTTTTATTTTAACGAATAATTGTGAGAAACTTAAAAGCTCAAAGCGTGTTAAACATTTTATAGCAAAAGAAAAAAAGGTCTTCTTATCCGTTTACTGTTGTGGAAATTTCTTTCGCAGCGCATTGAACGGGAGAGAAACAAAAATGTACATGGTGAAACACTGCACCGCTCGCTGCCACAACAGTCAGATTCCTTCTTATTCGGCATGACGCAAACGTGCTAAGCGTGCCGTTAGCTCATCCTGCTCGGTGGAAGCTTGCGTTGAGGCACCGATCGCCACCGACGAAGGTCCCGATGGGAGCTCCATGTTGAGTTCAAGGCTGGAAGAAACGAACAAAAAGAAAAACCGAAAATGGTAATATTAGGAGTGTTGTCTAGTTTTTTGGGGGAAGGGTGGGACAGTAATTTAGCATACCCAGCTTCATCAGCAACTCTCTGCATTAGCGATTCCACATCGTTCTGCGGTACGGCTGTCGTAGTCGTCTGCGACATGGTGTTCTCCATGTACGAACTCTGCACATCCAGATCCTCAAACTGTGACTCAAACTTATCCATCAGTCCGGATATTTTCTCCAGATTCATGCCCTTCATAGCCGCATCCATTGCCTTCACGACGCCGGCCATCGAGTTGGTAACGTTGCGTGTCGTAAGAGCGGTCTGTACCCTGCTGGCCACCGCATCGACTCGCGCACTCATACGCAGATAGTTCAGCGATTGGCTCTTCTGTCGGATTGCATTTTCGGCATGGATCCGCGCCACCTCCGTGTTACCCTTCTGGATGGCTTTCTTTGTCTTCAGTATTTCGGCCTTCTCTTCCTTTTCGCATTTTTTGGCGTTCCGTTCGAGCTCTTTGACTGCAAATTTAAGATTAAACAAATGTTCTGCGGGATGGGGGGCTTGTGTTAAGGAAAAGTTGATTTTGTGCGGTGGGGCAACAATCACAAAAACACAATCGCTCGTTGAAAAGGATACTCTCCATAGCGGACATTTTGATGGCCGTTCCTTTAGTAGAACAAAGTTACAATACTACAAATAACAAGATAAAAAAAACAGGTTGGAATTGCCTGGGAACCAGGAACTAATTTCTTAATTAACAAAGTTTTACGACCGCAAGGTTCTGTGGGTGAGTCACTTTCGGGATTTCGTATGTTTTCAATCGGACCTTGATGTAAACATTGACCCATCTGACAGCCTGTTTGACATGTAGCCGAATAAATGTCAACTCGGCATGGTGTCAGCTGTTTTGCTGCAGGGGCAGTGTGTGTTTTGAAAAATGCAAAAAGACCCATATTTTTTAAATATTTACAAAAGGGGAATGCGGAATACAATTTTTTTATATACCGTAAAATTTAATTTGTTATAAACTACTGTTTTTTTAATTTTATATACGTTTTTGATTAATAACATGCTTCTTTTGATTGTAACCGTATTTATGCTGCATGGGACAATAAACTGTCATTTGTACTACTCAACATAAAAAGTACTATTCACAGCAACAAAGCAAAGCCAAGGACAGAAACATCAAACCATAATTTCAGCAGTGCAAGTGGCTAATTGCATAGTCTAGAATCTTTTTCCGAAAACATTCAGAGTGCGATGAAAACTAACGAAGAAGGTACGAACAAATAGTCTTTTACATCACACTATTGCTGTTTGAAAACTTATCCTCCAACACTGCTTATCCCTCCGAACAGACGAGCAGGGCGAATTCATCGAATCGTCCCAGACACCAACGCTTCGATCGAAAATCCGCCAAAAGCGACCAAACTATTGTGAGTTATCCAAAGGAAAAGATATAAAAATGCCACCAAAACGCGTACCACGCGACAATCGTACCGTTTCCCAATGTATCCGTCGGGTGTGGAAAAATCGACGTAACAAACAGTCGTCTACTACGTCCAAGCAGCAGCAGCAGCAGCCAGCTGCTTGTGTAGCGAACGCTGAAACGTTCGCACGTTCGCTGCAAGAGACACCACCGAAAGTTGGTGGAATCGAACCAGTGCCTTCGATTAGTTTGTTTGCCCAGCAAGAGGATGCTTTGACACGATACATGAACAGTGAAGCGGCCAATGCACAGGTGGATGAACAATTGCAAAAGCTGTTGGATGGGTTTCAGGCGGAGTACAAGAAGGAATGTGCGACGATGAAAAGCTCACCCGTGCATGCGATGATGGAGGAGCATGAAGCTGGATCTTTGCATTCGATACTTTTGCCTGGCGCAAAATGTGAGAAAGTAGCGAAGATACAGGAGAACAAACAGCCAGCAGCATTTAGTCCACCGCAACCATTTATTAGTGAACAGTTTTTAGTACCAAACTTAAGCGAGGAGATAGCAAGATTGGAAGAAATGGTACAGTACGATGGCATGTCTCCTCTTCGGACTTGTTCAGTTACGGTAGAATCGATGGATACTCCGATCATTCCCATCGTTGAGTTAAGGGAAGAGATGCCACAAATGTTGGACAAAGTTCCCATAGTTACAAACAACGTTTACTTGGATTTGTCGGGACAGGAGAAAGGTTTTGTGTCAAAGAAGGTGATTCCAGCTAAGTTAGCTCAACCGAAGGCAGTAATAGATGACAACGAATGGCTAAATGTGAGAAAAAAACGTTCCCGTGCAACGTCACCGATCGTCTTCCAACAGCCGGATGATGTCCTCGAGCTACGCATGAAGCATCAACATCTAGCCCAACAGAAAGTGACCAATCCATCAATACTTTCGCACCGACCATTCGCTCGCAGTACATCGGATTGTAGCACACAGACAAGATTCCGACGTCGATATCGTAATGTCGGCATTCAGCATCGTCCCGTCACTTCACTTGATTTTACCGAACGTAACATGATCGTACTAGCGCAACGGTTCGAAGCAGACCCGATCATGCTGGAGCGCAAACTGAGACGTGTTGCGCAAACGGCTTGCGACCCAATCTGGCATGTACGTGATCTTTCTTCCGTGTTTACCGCAGCAGATCCGTACTTTGCGAACTTAAAACATTTCTTGTAAAATAGCAATTGCTTCTATTATCAAATTCACCTTTATTCCGGTTACGACGTGCTTTACCCTCTTAGAGGAAGAAAACTATCTGGAGGCTTGGAGAAAAGAAGTCCGGTGGAAAATAACTTCCAATCAAACTTTTCCTACCGTAATACAACGCATGATTTAAATATTGACACTCGCCTTCACTTCCGGTTCTGTCTGTGTGTGTTTGATACGCTAACTTATTAACATTTTCCCTCCCAATCTTTCTATTAACGATCACTAGAGTAACCAGTAACTTTCCGTTTTATCCTGTACTCTGCTTTTGCTTTAGCTACACCCCATCAACTAGTTTACGTAACTATGAATCTTTTAGAACTGTTACTCGTTCTAACCATGCCCTTCGTTCTATAAAACCTCCTAAATAATGCCTTTTCCTTTTCGATTTTGTTTCAGCTTTCTTACGTCACGCGCTAAATTAAATAAATTGAATTCACTACTATTTAAACGGAAACGCAAATGTGTTTCCTACCGCGTCACAGTATGTCTTCACAAACGGCGTACACTACACCACGGATAAGGAAAGAGGCTACGCATGATGTTGAAATGAAATATCCGACAGTACGGTGCGATTGCTTTCTTCGACGCCGCTACTTAACATATCGTTGATAATCACAGTGTCCTCGTTGGAGGCTGGAAAATAAAGGAAAAGCGCATCACTGTTTTGTTCGCATGGACAGTGTTAATAGCATCTTAGCCAACAAGATCTCACTTCTCACTATAGTGAATAGGTATTTCTCATCATAGTGAGAATTGAAATTTTGTCCGCTAAGTAGGGAATTTTAACCGTGCTGTTTACAACAAAAACGAAAAAAAACCGTTTTACGCCCTATCGGGTAGGCCATACATTTGGCAGGGGAGTTTTTGTTTTACCGGATTGTACAGCAACAAAAAGCCTCATCTTTCTCGAAAATTTCGAGCAAATGCAACGAGTAGATCAAAAGATACAAGCTTTACAATCCAAAAAATTGCTAATTCTCTTACCAAACGTATGGCTTACCTGGGTTGGGTGGTCATTGATGTAGAAAATAGGGTTAAACTACTCTGACGCTTGTTTTTGTTTACGGTTGCTTTTTGTACTTTTTCGAAAAGCTATTTTTACTTACATGAACAAACACCATTTTCGGCATCCACCGTTGCACAAGCGAGGCCAGCTCCGCCCTGCGCTGGCTTTCTACCCCTTCAGCTATCACATCTGCCTCACCGGTCGGTATTGTGGCGGGCACCGAATCGGTCGGGAATTTCACCGCTACTGGCTGAGTCCCGGGTATACCTGGTGCGGGGTTAGGTGTAGCAGTGGGCTGAAAATTTTGATACTCTAGCTGTAGTTCGGGTAACGGTTGCCAGCCAGCTTTCAGTGGGCACAGATTAAACAGCAGATCGTACGTGGAGTACGCAAATATCGATACGTTCAGCTAGAAAAAGAGGAGATAGATTTTCGGTTAGTTTGCGATTTGTATTGAGTTGAAATTCCCACACACACACACACACACACACGTACCTGGCGATGGCCGGCAAACATGAAACTATCGGAACTGTTCAGTATTGCTTGCAGATGCAGTATTCTTCGCGTTGGATTCCGTAGCGTTACGCGTAACGTCATCGGTAACCTTACGTACATACGCTGTTCGATGTAGCAGTACAGATTTAGTGGTGGATCGATCACTTCTGCAAATATAAAGCCCAGGTTCCCACAAACGTTCATTAATTCGACCATTTCATTCGCCTCTCCTGCAGCTTCCCACCCCAGGAACAAAATCTTACTTCTCACTATAGTGAGAAGAGAGCTTTTATTTGCTAGTGGGTTACTATAGTACTTACCAATGCCGTTGATGATAAATTTCGATTCATTCACAACATTCGGTGTTCGTGAGCGGCACCACCGTACACAGTACACACCAAATACAGGCCATCCGGTACCGTTCGGTGCTACCGTGCTGGAAACGTTCGTGCCTGGCTCGGGTTTGTTGTAATGCGCATTAATAAACCCGTTCCGATCATTGTTCGTTAGCTGCACACAATCGAGCGTACGGTTAAAGATGGTTTTCGTTACATTCTTCCCAACTAAATCATCGCCACCACCGGTCAGATGGCCCGCTTTCGATGCATTCGATGATGATAAAGCAGACGAATCGTTTAGTGGTAGTGGTTTCACTTTGAAATCTTCCACACTTCCGGTGGATGTGGTCATGCTGGCGTTAACTCCTTTCGCTGACGATTGTGAAATGCCGTCACCGTCCGTGGTGGTATCAGCCAAGGCAGCATGTGAAGGATGATGGGTTAGTGATAGGTTCATCTGATTGGTTAGTTGCGCACTAGTGCTACCGATTATCGTTGCATTCGTCGGCAGTTTCGAGAGCAGGTTCTTGTTGTACTGCTGCTCCTCGATCGGTCGGTTCGCGGGCAGGGCCGTTGCTGCTCCGTCCGGTGAGCGTGATCGATTAAATACGAGCTGCGTGTCCTTCGAAAGAAAATTTCCGCGCGATACCCAATCCCGGGTACAGTTGCTTGCACTCAGTAGCTTCAAATCCTCGAACCGGGTGGCCGGCCGTAAACCACTGCCGCCGATGGGTTTTCCTCCTTGGTACTGTTTCTCCACTATATTATGATCCTGCGAAGAGAAAATTGACGTACTTTTAATACCGATTTATGATGGAATTAATAAGCAAACATTTCACACAACACTCACACTAATAAATTGCGTTTCGAGTATATCGATCGGATCGGGCGATTTAATCTCCATGTTAACGCGCAGCAAAAAATCTTCATTCCGGTACGCTCGCACCAGTGCTTCCCGGCTGAGCGTGTAGAACCGGCCGGTAAGTTTAATCTCCTCCACGCACGGTACCACCACCGTATCTTCCTTAATCTTGCGCACCATCTGCCCGTCGTCGTGCACAAACTCGATCTTTACGTTGTGATTGTTAACGTACTGTTGCAAACTTTTCTCATTTGCCAGCAGCTTTGCAAGGTCCTCCTTTTCACTGTTTGGCGTGGAGGGTGAATCGGCCGCACCATTGTTCCCGCTGAGTGTGGTTCCGCCTAGCGCGTCAACCACTTTGCTTTGGTGTAAATTTTCCATCTGATAGTACATTCTCTGCTTTAGCTCTATATTGCCCGCCACCAGGCTAGCGAGATAGTATGAAACGGTCGTGGAGGATTGCATCTGCAGCTCGCCGATGTCGATCTGGACGTGCGAGTGAATCTTTTGCAGCGGATGGTTAAGATCAGTTGTCAGAAATACTGGAAAGAAGAGAAAATTAGCATCATCATGCAGCATGATAGGGCTAGTGTTGTGTGTACTGAATAAGAGTGATTTTTCTAAAGAATGATTTGAATAAACTCTTCTAAAAAAGTTTTTTAGTTACTCTTTTGGGATTCGAATCGCAGACAGTTTTTAAAACTCTTTTAGGTTTCGAATCGACATAGAGTTTTTAAAACTTTTTTGGGGTTTCGAAGCGCAGCAATTTAGTTTTGAGATAGGGGCTACCTTCTGCCTTGTTATAACGACTCCCAAAAGAGCTCCCAGAATTAAATCCCATTGTTATTCTCATCACTAGCTAGGACGTCTTCTCATCTAGTTACCATTGTTTCGTAGCAACTGTGGCACACTGATGCTCACACCGACGTTCTGTAGGCAGAGATCCGATTGGTTGAAAATTTTCGTCGTCACCTGGTGGAATTCGTTCGTCAGCATCGGTTGGTTGGTTGGTTTGGTCTGTGATCCCAGATGGAAGCTGATTTTTTAAGAAATGAAAATTATCATAAAATTTACATATGCAGGAAACGACGCAAAAACACAAGTACTCACGTTGGAATGATGTAGCAGGAGCTTATAACGCCAATACTTTCCATACAATCCTTGTGCGGATTGTACGATTTAAACGCTTTGCTCGTATTGAGCTTCTCGCGCACCGATAGTACTGCGTGCGTCTTTTCCGATCCCATCTGCAACTCGAGCCGAAAGATGTGAACGTCTACACTCTCCGCAAACAGGCACCGATCACCGACAAACAATATACGATAGCATTTTTCCGGCTCGAGGATAAATTCTTCGATCGGTTTGGACGACGAATCGACGGCGATATTGTCGTCTGCGGGACCGGCGTATTCTGCGTACTGGACAGCATTAATTCGAACACTGCTTGACTTGAGGTCCGTCAGTAGAATGGAAAAGTTTTTCAACTTAAGTGGAACCTCGGTAAGCGAGCGGATGTACAGCAACAGCTGAAGTTTCTCATCGTTCTTGATCTGGCGCTTTTCGAAGGTTAGACGGCATTCGACCAGATCGTTCAAACGATCGAGATCCAGCTTGATCGGGGTGTTAAATGATGTGAGTGCCGATTGCCAGCTGCTGGAAAGTTCCGGTGCGATAAGGCTACTCGAAACGGGCGATACGCGCTAGGAAGATGAAAAGAAAGGGTAAGTAATAGAGCTGTAAGAATCTTATGAAGAGTCATTCATATGAATCTTAATTGAAGAAGAGTCATTCAAATCAAAAATTGACTCCCAAAAGATACGTGAATCTTGAATCCTTGAAGATTTATCCCTAGGAACAAAATCTCACTTCTCACTATAGTGATTAGGTACTTCTCATTATAGTGAACAGGCGCTTCTCACTATAGTTAGCAGTAACATTTTGTTCTTAATGCATCAATCTTGAAAGAAAAATTCGAATCTTTTAATGTTCATCGGATCTTTAAAGATACTGAAGAAAATTTGGAATCTGTGCATTAGAGATTCAGTATCATTCAACTGATTCACTCAAACTCATGAATGTGGATCAGGCTCTCGCAACACTAGTAAGTAAGCTTTAGATGAATTATTATAGAACTTTTGATAGAACTCGATACGTACGTGGAACACTTTCCAAAGATTTTCCAGTATCAGTATGCGTTCCTGCTTTTCCATGGCAATGCGCGGTGATAGGGCTTCGATGCTGCAGGCCACAAAATCCGGCACCGATGCGGACAGGTACGCCGAGTGAAGCGTTTTCAGTAGCACCTGCGTGAAGATTGTGTACCATTTGTCTACCCGGTAGTCGGTCAGCATAAGCGAGTACAGCGTCAGTGCTTTCGAGTGATCCCCGCTCTTCAGATACTCTTCGGCCATATCGATTGCCAGCTTCTTACGAAACCGTAAACACCGGTAAACCTTAAACTGCGCCATCGCTTTCCCGAGCAGGGCAATAATTTCGCCCGAATGGTTGTAGGCTTTCTCGTTTTCCTGCACTAGACATATAATTTGCTGCTCGGACACTGGTTCGCCCGTCTTGACGCTTCCACGGATGCCAAAAAAGTCACTGTAAAGTGCCGAATTGCTTATAGAGCCCAGTTCGGCCGGACCCGTCGTATCGAGCGCGGTACACTGGAGAAACGCCTCCTTGCGCATCCCAATGTATTCGGCCGCCTTGTGGAAGTAGATGCCCGGATGTTGCGTTTGGAGTGGCGCTAATCCATTCTTTACCGCATCGCAAAACAGCTCCGCAAACGCACTGTACTGTACGCTGAGCCAGGCGTAATGCTCGAACAGTAGCTCCTTAAAGCCGGTCCGCGGCCGGTACTTGTGGATGTGGTTTTTGAACTGCGAAATGGAATCTTTCGGTGCGTTCAGGCGGAAGAACAGTTTGCACATCTTGTAATTGACAAAGCCGGCAATGGTTTTCAGCTCGAGACAGTTCGTGTCTACGATTCGCACATCGTCCAGAAAGGTGTACGTTTGCCGGTAGTGGCGCAGTGCGTTCGATTGGTCGTGCTTCAGCTCCGAAAGGAAGCCGAGCTTAAACTGGTGCCGTATCTTCAGTACCGTGTGCGCATCGGTTAGCTGATCCCGGTGCAGGCGGATCTGCTTCATCAGCTGCGTGTAGTAGGATTGGGCCAGCTCGAGGAAAGCGGATTGCAGCCGAAAGATGTGCCCCATCAGATGGTCGTTGTGCGGTAGCACGAACAGCATCTTCGCATTGATGTCACAGTTGCTCGTAAGCTGGGCGGCACGTTCCGAGGCGAGCATATCTTCGCCCTGCTGCAGATAGTGGCCACGTTGGAGTAGCGCTATCGCGATACGCGTGTTGCGGCCCTGCAGCGAATTCTTCAGCACCTGTATCGTGGCCGCACACTGTAGCTGCTTTTCCGTCCATTTGGGGTCGTTCCATTCGAGGTCCTGAAATAGTACTACCACCGCCGGCAGGACGTGCAGATGCTTCAGCATCCAGTTGCGTTTGAGTATGCCCTTTGGTGTGTACCATTCGTAGGATTGGTGTTTGGGCTTCGAGACGGGAAACTCGTAATTCGGGGGTAGCAGCTTATACTGGATCGATTCCGTGTCCGGTTTTTTGGCGTTGTTGAACGCATCCCAGATCGTTTTGTGTATCGCATTGCGCTGCACATCTAGCCCGGACAGACCGACCAACGGGGCAGCTGTCGTCAGCAGTTCCGATGGGAGTACACTGGCATCGAGAGACATTCCGTGCGTGCGTGAACTTCCTGGTGGATTCGTGTGAGGGGGTTGTTTGTTTGTGGGGCAAACTATACGGAAAACACTTTCGATCCTTTGTGGATGGGGAAGAAAAGGATAATAATTGCGGCTCTGGGTACTTCTGCACACTGCACTGCTCTTTGCTCTCTGTGCCACCCGAGTCGATCACCAGCTGTGCCACGGAATTTGATGATTGTACCGCATAACGTGTACACTGCACTGGGCGCACTGTTCGAGGAAAGCTTTATCGAGTCACGTATGGGGCGGCACGCCAACAACGTCCACCGATAACGAGACGGATTCTTTCCCGTAATCACGGTTTCAGCAACTTTTATCAATAAAAGCAAAATACGAGTGCAGAGAAAACCCGTGCAGATGACAACCGTGCACTGTGGGCGATGCGCATGGTCACCCGAGCGGACGATCGGGATGACGTTTGGGAATGGAATTATTCGAATATTAAAGATTTTCAACAAATTATGAATATTTTTCAATATTTTCAATGCGCACGAGTAGTATTTATAAAAAAATCAACGTGTTTAAGATCTGCATTTATAAATTTGAGCAAAAAACAAACCACTATTCGAAACGGTCGTTTGTTTTTTTTTGCTTGAAAAAATCATTTGAAAAAACTTTCTTGATGCACACGTGTAGGTAGCGTAGGAAATTTAAATTTTCATCTTATACTAAGTTGGATTCATATTTATTTATCGACTACACTACATACCACGCTGCTTTTTCTTCCTCTTGCCTTAACGACTTTCTAGATCACGCCGGCCATTAAATGGCTTACTAGACTTGTCGATACCACGTAGTTGGATAGTCAGACCTCACTACTGGGGAACGGTCTGGATGGGATTTGAACCCCGCAGGAACACCGGTTTCGCTGTCTCCCCACTACTGGTCCGCATGGCATGCTTATTTTAACTAATTTAAAACAATGGTTAATTGAAATTCTTCAACGACTTTCTTTCAGCAATAAATTGGCACCAAATATGGCATTTTCTATGGAGATAGTAGCACAAACATGTTGGCAAATGGACCATGTGTTTATTTTAAAAAGATCCAGTTATTCCCAAAAACAAATAACAGTTTTTTAAATAATTTTTTATGTATGAATAATTATGACTGTACCATGCCGTATTCTCAATAGACATAAGTTGTGATATAAAATATTGAACACGGAAAAGCGAACCAAGTAGTTCATGAGTTTTCTTCTGATTGAATTTCATTTTTATTACAGCAAGTCAAATTTTCCATTTGTTTTCCAGATTTTTGTTTCCAGTTGTAGTCCCCTACTTCCCAACGGTCAATGAACAGCTGCTGCACTTTCACATCCACAGAACGCGTACTGTTCTGATATTTATTTACCATCATCCCTCAATAGATGCGAGGGCAATGGTCACCTCTTATCCACCAACTCCTTACGTCTCCTTAGCCCCAGCAGTAGAGACAGAAAACATCAGTACGCATTGTGTATCTGGCCAAAACAAACAAATAGTTTAAACTCATTACCTACGAAATGTTGTCAGAAAAAATGGATCATTTTTCTGCTTTTCCATCCTCCTTGGCTGTTTTTTTTAATAGTTACCGTGTTATTAGTTAAATAGCTTATTATCTATCGACTTTTTTTAAACGTTTTCTACTGTCACCTCCTCCTGCTTTTGCTTACTCATCCTATATAGGTAATTCACTTATCACCTAAAACATTATTCTTCTTTCCGCGGCCGTTTTTTCTCCGTCACTCGTTCGCTGATTTGTAAAATTGTCCCGCCCGTTCGAGTGCTCCTGATGGCCCGTTCATCAATGGCATTGAAACTCATTCATTCTTTGTATCTTTCCATGGCGTTTTGGCTCGGTAAAACAGTTCGAGCTCATAATTCTACTACGGGAAAACGGAGAAATGGATCATGTCGGGTTGGGATTGGTGGGGCGATAAAGGTGATAGAGAGTGTGAGTGTGTGTCTGTCGGCTGTTTTGTTTAAAAGTACGGTAAGACGTATTTCTTTCCCCTAGAATGACTTTTTTGTTTACTAGTATGTGTGTTTGTAGCGACCTATTGTTTCGGGTCACACTAACTGTAAACATTACGCATACTATTCACAACACGGGTTTTTGTTTTGTTTTATCGTCAATCGTTTTTTGTTAGTATTTTTGGTTCACGGTTTTCATCGCCTGCGCTGGCGGACACTCGAGACTGCAGTGCACTATGGGTAAAGTGAGTGATGATAGGCTATTAGTAGTCGATCGCTTTTTAGTTAGTTAGTGGCAGGAAGAAGACAACGAAAATATGGCAGAAAATTGGCAAAGGGAACGTCGAGATATTTCTCCATCTACATCTACCAGAAAAGACGACAGAAGACTTGAATTTGGACGCCTTAGGCTTTGTCGGTCAGTAAAACTAAGCGCGGCTCGCTAATACGAGATCAGATCAGTGCACTGTTGCGGTTGACTGGTCTGGCGCTCGGAGTCATTTACCCCATTTATATTTGACTATCAACATGACGAGAGTGTTCGGTTAAGCTGAGTTTAACCATTAATATGCACTGGACTCATATTATCTTCTTCTTCGTTTTTTCCCTCTTTTTAGTGTATATTGTGTTTCGGTTTGTTTGCATACGCTAGTATGCGTTAATTGAATCTTGTTTCTTTCATTTAAATGCTAACAACACTTTTTCTCTCCTTTTTGTTTTGTCATACGAAGCACCACTTGCTGATGCGTTTGTTGTACTTGTACCCCTACTACACTCCCTTACTTCGGCTAAATGTGTTGAGTGTGTACTTATACAAGTTGTTTTTGCCTTTAGACCGTTAGTCACTCTCGTCGGATTTCCGTTTACCGCCGTGTTATATCCTACCAAATTTGTATGTTACAATTGCTAAAACAATGAAAGTGAAACGTAAAACTAACAAAACATCTTCACAGAAAACTAGTAATTCTCCTCGAGCCAATCTCCCCTCCCCACTATTACCTTAAAGTACTTATTATCATTAGTTCATTATCTTCAGTTGCAGTGTCGCGGCTGTCTGTCCCATTTCCCGCACGGACTGGGAAATTTTAATTTTGTGTTTTCTTTTTCGTTATTCGAATTGTTTTATTTCCGTTCTCTTCCTTTCCTTTTATTTCGCCTTTTGTTTTCTTTAAATCATTTTTAAATCTTGTTGTTTCTTATCTGTTCTTGTAGCTTCTTAGGTTCTATTTTATTTATCATTTGCATTCTTTTTTGCAGTGTGTGTGTGTGTGTGTCTGATGTTTTGCTTCATGAGTTGAGATGGTTTCGAACTTGCACGATGAATTTAACGGATGGATGGCGGGCAGATGGGAAGATGCTGTTTTATGCGATGCTCTGAGTATTGTGGCTGGTACGTTGGGGACACTAGGACTTACTCCTAGATGCGCGTTTGTGAATTTCTTTACAGTGCGCTGATGCTTTGCAAATATTGGCTGTACTCCTTCTCGTTGGCAAACTCGTGTTGGCTAGAAAGGAGAGAAAAAATTCATAAAAAGTATTAAAATCATTGTATAGCGTGTTACGTTCAATTACACATAACCTTCCCGAAACATATTCTACGAAAATAGTTCTCGAAGCTTTCCTGGGGCACATTTTCGTAGAATGTTTTAATTTTCGCCTAACTCACCTGCTGATGTCTCTTCGCTTTCGTCTTCGGTCCTGCGGGACCGCCTCGACGCAGAGTACCACGAACCGATTATCACAGGAGTACCGTTCCTGGTCGAGCAGTTTGTTACCGAGTAAACTGCTGGCCAGCCCGACCTTGTCCGGCGACGCCGAGTGCCAGGCATCGCAGTACGTGTCTATCGCACGCTCACCGTGCGCACTGGAACCGTGCCACACCAGTTTCTGGGGCCTGGATGGGGGGAAAAACAGAAGGAGAAGAAAACGAATGACGTTTGAAATTTGAGGAATTATATACATTTACTTAGGGTATTAAGTATTATTCTACGATTTTGTTATTTGTTTCATGTTATTTTATTTTATTGAATTCAACGGATCACGAGTGGGAGCGACGTTTTTGACGTTTTAAGTATACCTTGATGCGACGTTTTTGACGTTTTAAGTATACCTTGATGCGACGTTTTTGACGTTTTACGTATACTGTTAACATTTACATATTTACATTTTACAAGTATCGGGCCGCACTGAACGTATACAATTAAGGAACGCAGAGCGCGACAGGTCCGGTTCAAAACGATCACCCACGGCGTTGAATTCACGGCACATGACGAGGAAAGGATCAGAGATTGTAGTCCACCTAGACACTCCAGCAACGCAGCGTAAACCGTGTAAATTTACGTTGGATGGATTCTACGCGAGCCAACGAGCGTGCCGATATGGGCCACCACACCACGGATTCGTATTCCACCACAGAACGAACTATGGAGTAGTATATCATCTTTACGGCAATCGGATCGGTAAGATCGTGCGCAAGCTTCTTCAAAATGCCAACTAGATAATTGCCCTTAGCAACGAACGATGATCTTAGAACTCTAGCTGGTCGTGGAAGCTCAACTTATCGCCAAGGAGCACTTCTAGATCTTGACGCAGCTTGTTCCATTTTTTGTCCAAAATTGTGGATGTTGTCGTATTAGTTTTATATGGAGCTTTGCAAAGATTAAAACCCATTTAATCATTCATATTTATTGTATGGTATGGCATTTCTTTGAATGTTTATTTATTTTAAGTACTGTCCATCAACGACCTGCCCATATTGTGGATTGAGTTTCAAATATTAAAAGGTAATTAAATCTGCAGGCCATTATGTTCGGAACAATTTCAATAATAGCTTATGTCCAATAATAGCATTCAGTCGGTCAGTTGATATTAATTTAGATTTTAAAGTTTCATCCGTTCAAGCATTTTTTTGTTTGCTTTGCGGCTTCTCCATGACATCCAATCAATATTGGCTACCTTTAGTGTATAATTTTGAAATTGAAAAATACCACGCACATAGCACAAAGAGTCCAAAAATTGTGCCATACCGTAGGACCGTAAAATTTCAAACCCCGTAGTTTCGTGGAAATTGCTACCAGAGTGCCCAATTTTGCTAGACATTATTTTACACTGATATCGCAATAAATACTAGCAGGATATTCTACCAAGATTGCTTGGAAAGTGACCTTCAAAATTTGATTGCAGAATTGATCGATCTAGGGAAAATAATAATGCAAAATTAATCTACCTCTAGCGTTCTCTGCACATTAAGAAAATCTCGGGGTACTATCAGCAACTGGCTATGGTTAAAAATACGTCCCAAAAAAACATGGAATAAGGCGTGTTGGGTTTCCTATCTGCCGAATGGAGAATGCATCCATTTGCAGGAGGATATTGAATTTTCATTACCCATCGTTACGGTAAAGCTCTTAACAAGATTTCGATCCCGGTGGCCAGCATAAATTGATCCATTATTTATTGCATGCCTTGCATGTTATGCGTGTGCGTGTATGTGTGGCATCCTTTTCCAACCTTTTTCTTTACTCCTATACACTACTCCTCCTCCCAAATGTGAACCTCAGATATATGATTGTATCCGGGATGTTTCATTATTTGGCTCGGGGGGGAAATGGAATTAAAGTATCGTATGCCTTTTCAACCTTTTTTTGATACAGGAATCGTAATGTGTGTGCGTGTGTGTGCTCGAGAGAAATGGTGAATCCTTGACATCGTTACCACAAATGTAAAGACCTTCTGCCTTACCCAATCGCCCCTTCTTCTGACCAATAGCAGACTATCCAGCGTGCAAAACTGGCAACTGATGTGTAATAATATTCTTATCATCCTTTTTTGGCGTGTGCCATTCGTGACAGGTGAGTTGCGACACAAAAACGATATATTTTTGAAACGGTGCGGTAGGATGGAATGCTACGAGCATTTTCAAAGCAAAAAAAAAAATGAGAGAGAGAGAGCGACGGACAGAAAAGGATTGAAGCTGAAATTCCGATTAGAGTCGACACAAAGAAGCATAGATCAGTGATCTATGGGGCTGTTAAGAACGAATTTAGATAAACATTGTTTTATATCCAGATTCTATTTCACTTTTTACAATAAACGACTGACAAAACAGGTTTGCTGAATATATAAACAGATTTCAGTAAAGTACTGGGCGTCTCCATGTAGAATATAATTTTAACTGGGCGCCTCCATCAATCAATATCAAGTTCGACGAATGATTAAAGCTTGTGCCTTAAAATCCTTTTGGATGTGAAATGCTAATCCAAAAAAGGTATCAAAAGTTAAAAAATAAATTTCTTTAACAAAACTTGATTCTTTCCTGGTTGTTTCTTTTCATTAAACTTTAGAGTTTCGAAGTGCATTGAACTCTTCACAATGCGATGTTTTTTTGGTGATTAGTATTAACTTTTGACCGCTCTCACCGAACAGTGCAGCAGCCCAAGAAAAGGAGCATGATTGACGGAGGCGGATATTGAGTAGAAAAATAAACCTGTCACAAAAGTCCGCCTTTTACTTTCGGGGTTTCCTTCACCCAACACAACCGCTTGCTTGTCAAGTTCCTCTTTCACCTTGTTGGAATTTGGTTTTGCGGATCTACGTGTCAGTTTCGAGCTTTGATTGATAAATTTGATTTGACACATATTTTATTGTGTGCGAGTGTGTGTGTGTGTGTCCCTGTCTGCTAGGATATCTTGAAGGTATCACCCACACCTTTACCTCATGGCAAAGACACGATTCAAAATCGAAAGAATCCCATTCGGCATATTCATTCGCACCGAATGCTATGTTATGATTGATACAATCTGGCCTGTCCCGAAATTGGATAGAAGATATCAACCTTTTCGGCCTTCTCCTGTGGTATTTGGTTTTGCATCATCCGGTAAAACGATTTCATGGTGCCATTTAATTGGATTCAGTGGCACACAGAAGCCGGTTCGTTGGTTGTACCTTATGGCAATTGATGCACCACAGGCACCATACACAGTGGGTGCTCTTTTATTGCATTTGATGGCCGGAAGAAACTCGACAGCATTGTTAGGTTTGGTGCAGTGGGATCTTTCGGTAGGATTGTGTTTTAAATTTCCAAGCAAGACCAGTTGGGGCCAGTTGTGGAAAGATTGCAAGCATCCGGACGAATAAATTATGGGCATTGATGTGATAAATTGCAAATTATCATGAGAGTCATTTACGGCTGCACAAACGAAAACGGTACGCTTGTGCTGGCAAGACTGCAATTTACCCCAGGGTATCGTTGATTTTCGCAACCGCCCCAACAACATCACCACCAGTGGCGACTGCTTGCAACACACAAGAAGATGCTGCTAGGGGAATGATGTGGGGTGGAAGTTATGGGAAGGTTTGAAGGTGGGAAAAGAAACAAGAGCACCATCAAAAAAGGGCGAACCCAATCACAAATTAGAAATTGATTGAATCGTTTCAATGAGCGGATGTACAAACGAGGCGATGCCATCGATCGTAAGAACAGCAACAGGATGAAATGGTCTTAAATCATCCTATTCTCAAAAGGGAGAACAAGATGAATAAATTGTTCCAAACAAACTTTGTTATTTTGTACACATTGTGACACGGTTTTTTGAAGACAAGTAGGAAAACGGATGGAAAATGTGCGAGATGAAAAGAAAACAATTGATCCAAGCTCTGTGTTCGTTATGTTTGAAGATGTTTGAAGATGTTGAGCTGCTGAAACAATCCGCCCGAATATTTATTCGTTTTTATACCGTTTGGCGCTGGTGTTTGTTTGCTGATTGTTTGGATAACAATGCTTTCAACGTCTGCTGTCCCTTTTTGTGAGGGTTTTATTGAAGCGTGAAAATCGGTATACACCATTTTCTTTTCGACATTTTCACACTTCACAGGAGACATTATAGTATTAGAGCACTAGGGGGAAACCCGTTAAAAACTAATCCATGTTGCTCATTATATTGTGACACTAATGCCTTCTTAATTGGGTCAACGGTCACCGGATGGATGTGGCTCGATGTTGTGTGCCAGGACACTGAGATATGGTACGAGCGTGTGTGTGTACCAGTGTGTGCGGTTTGGTGGTTGTCCATAACTTCCATCTTCTCGCACTTCTCGCCAATTCCTCATGGGAATAAGGGGGTGACCTGTTTCGTCCTAAGCCGATGACAAAGTGACATCTTTGTGGACTGTTGTGGTCTTTCTTTGACGTCATATCTCGGAGGGATAATATTTGTTAGGTTTTTTTGTTGTTGTCGTTGTGGCTGTATCTTTCGTACCTAATGGTACCACGCATGATGTATTGTATGTGATGAAACGAAACTACATTAGTGTTAGGACAATAGTAATCCCAAAGAAATATGTGCCATACCATCCATATGCGGATTTTGTTGGAAGCTTTTTTCCGGTGGGTGCACATTGGGTGCGATAGGGATTATGTATCGTTTCTTTATGAAAATTTCTTGTTAAAAAGATGATTTAAAAATTGTGAGTAATTGGTAATGGTCCACATAGTTCACATAGGATAACAATTACAATTATGAGTGTCAACACAGTAACAATTCATATTTTTTGTAATTATGTTTTAATTAATGATGAATGAAAGCAAAAAAAATGTCGAATGTAACTGTGTGGATTTGGCAAACCTTTGGCACGAATTATTGCCTTTAGACTGCCGGTGCAGCTATCCCATGCTGTCCGAAAGTAGCTCTGCGGTATTTTGATCCATTTTCGGCGAACCGCTTGCTTGAACTGATTAACACTTTGGTAGTTTTTAGTTTCAACCTTGCTTTTCAAAATATTTCAGGCACAATAATCCAACGGATTGGCATTTCATAGCATAGCCGAAGTTCAAGTATTCAGCTACAGCTGTATACAGCTATGGTCTGGTCTCCTCCAGGCTCAACTGTGTTCAACTGGAAAAAAAACATTTCCATATCCGTGCCAGCTTCATTGCAGGGCTCCTGTTAAATGAACTAGTTGTCCCGTCTCTCCTGTCCGCTATCCCCCTTTACGCCCCTTCTCGTCGCCTTCGCGATAGACCTCCTCTAAACAACCCATCCTGCCACACTCTCTGCGGCTCCCTTTATCAGCGCTCCATCGGCCTTCAACAACACCTATCACCTGTTTGATTACAATGTATCTATGTCTCGCTTTCGTGTTTGTCTGCGTGACTCTTCCTTCCTTTCTTCATAATCCTTCGTAGCATCCTCTACCTCCACTTCACATTAGCTACTTAAATTTTTTTTTTGCTAAGTCATTGTTGGCGGACAATTGAACAAAATAAATAAATAAATAAATTAGTATAGATATATGAACATTTATTCTAACAAAAAAAACTCTTTTATAAAATAGAAAACAACAGAAGTGGTAATTGTTAAAATCCTCAACGAAAACTGTTGACGTTGCATACTTTTGGGCTTTATAATTCTTCTCAGAATATTTAATATTGGGGTCTATGATAATCTAAGCCAGTATTTTATCTTTTCTTGACGTTTGGAAGCTAAAATACTGTTTGATTTCCATACAAACTTTGTAAACTAGTATGAGTTTAAAAGCTACTGGTTTTTGTCAAGCAAAAAACCAAAAATTACATTCCAGATGAAAAATCATTTGTCTTGATTATTTTTGAGCTTCTTTGCAAGGTCGGCTCATATTAACAATGCGCTTCAAATGAAAATAATAGATTTTGTATAGTTATTACTGTTACTATAACTGCAGGAAAGTAATTTGAAAATTATGCCATCAGCTAGAGGCCAGTGTAAAAACAGAAAATCTGTTAGTAAATTTGATGTTTCTCCTGTGGCAATCACGGTTTTTGCCCTTTTCCTAGATGAGTTTTCCAAGTGACAAAATTGCCTTAATAACCACTACTAAGGGATTTTTCAATACAAATTTTCCTTAGTAGTGCCTTAGTTGGAAGATTTTGTCAACAGGGTTGTGAATTGTTTAATTTTGTTCTTCTTCTTTGGCGAGAAAGACTAAATCATCCTATCAGGTCAGACAATTTTCCGAGCTTCCATATTCAGAGTTTTTTTCTATGTTTCAGATTTCGACTATCCAGAGTCACATGTGTTTTGTGGTTAAATTTTAAAATGGCATACCTTTAGCCGCATGTTTCAAACATATGAGCATTAAACATTTTTGTGGTACATTAATTATTGACAAAAGCTAAATAAAAGCGCTTTGAACACAGAAATGTCCAATCATCCCATAGTTGCGTTGTATTTTCTCAACACGCAAAGCGAAGAAAAAGAAGTTTTGGTCAGTATTTTGTCGACTTTACGTTGACATAAACTTTCCCATTGACCACAAAGTGTACCCACGCAACGCGATCGCCTTCTTCCATAGTTTTCTACTTACCATCCCATATCGGTGAGCACGTTCTTCCCGCTGAAGCTGTATATCCGGGGCGCTTGGGAAAAGAAACCACCCTGCCCGTTAAAGATGCCGTTCCACGTGTTGAACAGGACGTCCCCGCGGGTATTCACGACCGGCAGCTCACGGTCCGCTATCCGCACGATCGAGTCTAGGTTTTGTATTCTGTAAATGGTTAGTTGCAGATCGGAAGTAAAGCGTTACAAATAAATCACAATTTGATGCCTTCGCTAATGAGCGTAAAATCAGTTCACAGTTTAATAACATTCCACAATACCGACCGGTTCGGCGGCACGTTACGATGCGAATGTCTTTTTCACGCACGGAAAGCCCGCATGTGTATGTCTTTTAGCTTGCCGGAAAACGGCCAAGCTATGTTTGGCCTGATGATAAGCAGCTCGCAAAACTTTGTCATAAAGTTAAGGCCCACGCAACCAACCTCCTTGCTTGGCACGCGTTTGCGTGTGTGTACGAGTGTGAGGAAAAAGTCGGAAAAAGTAGTAAAATGTTTGCAAAGTACCAAACATAAAGGCGCATAAAATGTGTCAGAAAACACATCACTAGCAAGCACACGGGGAGTTTGATGCGGAAGCCTTCTTGTAGCAGGGAATTTTGAAGAAAGTTTGATAAAAATGGCCCCTCCCAATTCCCCTGGTGCCTTACGCCGTGTATCGAGTTTCCTTTTTTTTGTTGTTGAAGGCGTACAATTTTATGTTCACTTTTAATTAGCTCTTTTGGTGACCTCGCCAGTTTCAGATTTCCGTTCCGAACGTAAGATATGCGGCCATAAAATCCGGCCACTGTACACCCACTCGAGACTGTCCAAAATGACGGGTGCCATGTATGGTTTAGGTTAAATTGGCCCATTTTTAGGATTATATTCGGATTAACGTTAGCACCGGTATTAACATCCGACGGGTTCCGATGTGTGTGTTTGTTTGGGCCCAATTAACAGTACTCCTTTCCGAGAACTTCCGGTCATTTCGTGGATTTTGGGAACGAAGCGTTAAGGAGTAGTAAATAGGATGGAGGAGCAGTTTGAGACGCGTGAGTTAAAAAGCACAAATTCCATTTTATCTTTGTGCTCTGTATGTGTGTGTCTTTATGTGGAAGGTATGTGAAAATTGAGTAATAAAACCTTCATATCCGTAGGTGTTTGTTGTGGCTCAGGTTCCCTCTTCTGAACGCTTCGCTACGATAAGCATTTGAACTAGTTTGTATAAACTATGTTCATTCCCGTCCCATTGCAACCAGATACAATCTTCCTTTTTTTCTGGCCACAGCTTTTCGTACATGACCCCCCCCCTCCGCTCTCCCTCCCCCAATATGAATAATGAAATGTTTCAAAATGCATTGCTGAAATATTAAAATCGCGGGACGAAACCCACGTGTACACATGTCACCGGGCTCACACGTTTCCGTCCCATTTTTTTCCCACCGCAGTGTTGCTGCCGGTATTTAGCAAAGCTCAGAAGACCGCGTAAGTGTTGCATAATGCATACAGCACTACACGGGGCCATATAAACGTGATGCCCAAACCCGTGGCACAAAACCGGAAGAAAGCGTGGATGAAAAGAGGGCGAAACAAAGAAGGAAGGTAGAAAAGTAGAATTTGAAATAGTTGTATTTAGCGTAGCGTTTTGCCCACATCATCACACCGTGCTGGTAGGGCTGGGGTAGGCTTTCTGTGGCACTGCTGTTGGAATGCTTGCAGGGAAGAATCGCAATACCACATGGCATGGTATGTGTGATGCGAAGTTGCCTCGGTGTGGGAACGGACAACTCCGTTTTTTTTTGCTCCCGTCAAACTGACCTCGATTTTCCACCTGCGTCTAACTGGGCATAAGCCTCCCGTACACCTCGGGGGAACATGCTCACTATGAATGGCGGAAGTCGAAGATCGTCCGCTGTGTTTGGTAGCCGTTGGACCGAACGATCCGACACTTGGTAGAAATGCAAAAAGGCAACGGTGCATTCCGGTGCCTTGCTTTGCGGAAGTTTAATTTTCTGCCCAGCCAGCGTGTCGGTGTACGTGTTTTTTTTTGTGGGTCTCTGTAAGGTTGAACAGTTGAGCTGGGTGGAATGGAATTTGTTGTGGGATATGTACATGGAGTTAGTAAAATACTTGGGATTTACATGCATTAGATAGTGTAGGAAGGAATTCTTGCCTGTTCTCTAGCAGTTGGGGCAGGCTTTTTTTTAATTATTTCATTTCGAGACATGTTTCTACGAATGAAAAATGCTAGAAACTATGCGTTGGCGTAGTGCAAAGAATAAAAAAGATTACAGTCGATAGAACTAAAGAAGGTCAAAAGGAAAAAATGCACGATGTGCTCAACAAAACTTCCAGTGTAAGTTCCGGCATTGTTTCTGTTCCATGTGTGCTGTTTGTAGTACATCATCTCCATTATAGAGCTTCTGATTTTTGGTAGCCTTCACATGCCCGAACCCAGCATCGAATCCCGTCCGAACTGGATTCCCGTTTAAAGGACTTCCTATCCAGCTTTGCGTAAAACAAAGTCAAAGAAAGCAAGAGCAATGCCAGGTAACGAGATAAGGTAAAGAAAAATTAATCATAAAATTGTCCTTGCAATATTTCTATTTCATATACACTAGCAGCAACTGTTAAGCTAAACATGTGGTAAGGCGAATTTGAAAGAGAAAGTGAAAGAGAAAGCTAGAAACCCGCAAGTCAGTCGGAGCGAAATGGAGCAAAAGACAGCTGAATGATGTCAGTTGAAAACAGTCTTGTGATTGTTCTGACGGATAATCGACGCAAGCGTATAACTATTGTTGAAAAAATTGGAAAAAGTCTGCAAAAAGTGGAAAATGTTTACAGAGGTCACGACAAGGTCTAGCCTAGTTGTTAAGCTTTTAAGCTGCAATGGACTATTAAAATTCGGATATTAATCTCAAATATTCTGTGCGGAATCCTGATCCAGACCAGAGTAGAAAATAAAAACTAGCTCTAAGATTTGAAGGAAGACATTATCCAACCGGCATGTCATAGCAGTTCGTTTCGCGAAGCAAAAGAGAGGAAAACGTATTTCAACTGCCTCTTATCAGATTTGAAAATTCGAAATCACATTCTATAAACTTTTCAATACAGCTTCACTCGAATGATTCGCGCTCAAGGGAGGTCAGGGGGAGGCCTCAGCGCGAGACAAACCCACACCACATCGATATCGAAAGCACGGTCACGGTCTGTCGGTCGGTTGGCCAGATAATTTGCATTTTCATCTTTCCCACCACCGCTGACGGCGGAATCGCTGCAGCACCGGCAAGAAACGGATGCATTCGGATGTGCTGTCCGATGTTCCGTTTTCTTCCATTTGGTCGTTGCAGCGTGGCAGTATTTGGTTTAATTTTGTGGTCGCTTTTTCCGCAACGGCCGGTCGGGAAAAGCCCGTTTACGGCATTCGATTGCCGTATGTATGTCTTGAAGAGGGAAAGAGTCTTTCGTAGCGTGTGTATTACTACCGTACCTAAACCGAGTGAGGTTTGAAGGAGAGGGGAAGTTTGACAACGGTGTGCCTGTTTGAATTTGTGTTTTGTCGCAACAACATCCGATACGGCTCAGTCAAAGCGAACTTTCAAAACTTCGAATGCTGAAACCGTAGCTGACGTACACGGTAGTGTTAGTAGTAGTAAGTGGTTCGATGTTCGATGCCCGAAATTGCATCCTAATTGGATTGACGTTGAGTGGGACTTGGGTTTCCGGTGTTTCTACAGGTCACACACCGCATCAGGCATCAGGCAAAGACCACCACAGTGGTTAGTGTTAATTTTGTTATGGTCAGTTTTTGCAGCATAAAATACAGTCTTGTCGATAGTTGTGGTGCGGTAGCGTACAATCACTCCCCATACGGTCATCCTGGTATGAGGCACACAAATACTTATTTACTCTTCACACCTCGTACGGAAGGTGAAATATGCTGCATGCCTTGCGGGTCTTGCGGACCAGAGGTTGAAAATCGAATCGATCGAAAGGGTCAAAAGAAGCTAACGACAAAGCACTGTGAGGGTTGAAATGCGAATTTTCGAATGTGGTTTCAATTGAAGAGGATCAGTTTTAATTATTTTCCAACAGCGTTACGATGGGTAGTTTTGCTTGCTAAAACTGAAAACTGAGAAAAGAAAAACACACATTTCTATTCCCAACTCGTAGTGGGGTTGAAAACTTGAACGGCTTTTTGTACGGTAAATATGAATCGAATGTGTATCGTTTGTGTGCGTATTTCATTTACACCGATCGTATTTGGGGGTGATGTTAGAGTAGATGATTAGTTTGCTTTTCATAGTAGAAATACCTTTACCAGATTGGTTTTAGGTGGCAATTCAGAGCAGCATCTGAATAAAAGAAGGGAATCGAAGATTTTATATGAAAAGAGTCATGCAAATTGGAAACCCCTTAAGCGGTTATTACACGAAGGATTTTGCAGTGGCATTTTTCTGTTAAAATGGGTTTGACAGATAAATAAATCTCGGCCTGAAATTCCGACAATTCGACATGTACCATTCAGATTTCGTTTCGGCCAGCTTTTTTCTGACAAACAAGAGAATATTGTTTATATTGTTGTAGTGTTATTTTCCTTCGCTTCATTTATCTGATATAGTTGTGCATTTTTATAGGTTTGTCGAAGATGTTATTTTGAATTTCAATGCTTTATTTTCTATTCAACCAGAAAAAAGCGGCGATCGAACTGGGCTAAAAGCATGCCTATTGCGGAAATACCTAAAAGAAAATACCTATTGCGTTACATATATGGTAGCAGAGCTGAGGGTAGAGCCAATAGATTGGTTACCATTGATTCATTGAGATGAGGATTCTTTCTTGTGGCAGGCATTTATCTGTCAAACGACCAGTTTGATGGGAAAAAGCCAGAGGTGAAAAAATCCCGTGTGTAATAACCCCTTCAGGCTACAGCGCAACTATCAGCCTGAAAGTATGCAATGCACAGCATGAAAAAAAATTGATTCAGAAAGTTCGCGTTGGCCGATAAATCTTGTTCTTGGCTTAACGACCTCTAAGGTCATGTCGGCCATCGAAAGGTTTACCAGACTTGCCGAAAGCAGGTATTTGGTTAGTCAGTCCTCACTACGGAGGGACGTTGCGGATGGGATGTAAACCCCGATCCTGCCGTTTAAAGGCCGATAAATATTTTTACTAATTTTTGGTTTTATTGCATATCGGGTTAATATTGTTTATCATTTTATTAAGAATATCAATATCTCGGGCACAGCAAGAAGTATGTGGCTGTGGGGATGGATTCCACGATGTGAATCACCTTCTGTGGTCCTGTGTGGAATTTGAAATTGCCAGACACGCCTTGTTGAGCGCATTCGAGCATATCGGAAGACGGCTGGGTACAGAAAGAAGAGAGGTGTTGGCTACCAGGGATCTCATGTGGCCAGAGCCAACGGTCTTATCCTATGATTCCACGTCCTCATTACAGAGTTTCTCAGGTCATAGAGCAGGAGATGTTTGGAACAGTGAGGGATTTTGGTCTGAACAATAATAAGACGTATTGTTCGGATTATTATTCCAGAATTCCGGAATTCCAGCAAAAAAATTATTATATACATTTTTATTTTATGTAAATTTCTCAGAATCAGAACCATCAATTCGAATAACTGTCCTAAACAATAAGTCGAAGCTAGTTAAATTAAATCACTCTCTGAGGAACCATACTGCAATATCGATGCAGAATTGCAGAATGCAGATTTTTTCCCAGAATATTCAGAAAATAATTATTGGTAATAAAAAGGAAATCAACCTTCCGTGCGAAGTATCTTACTTAATAAAACCAAAAATTCACAAGAAAATGTTAGCAGCACCCATCCGCCAAAATCACACATTGCGTCACCTTTCTACCAGGTGCATGAATTTCCATGGTGTCTAATATTGGCACCACTCTCGCTTGCCCAGCATGTTGCTCGCGTGTGTCTTTTGTTACTGGCGGCAATGCGTATCGGGTTTTTACTTTTAAGCTTCTGAACGTTGAAAAAGCTCCTTCTTACGCTCTGTGGAGTGTCGGAATTGATATTTCGTTTGGTGATGTGGTTTTGATTCATTACAGTTTTGCATAGGCGAACCGCATTTCTATGGACCACCACCACGAGTCGTCCTCACAATAGTTGACGCAAAATTTAATGAAGCCATCGTGCTAACACAGGACGATAATAGTTTACTCCCACACACACGCGACACACACACACACACGGCTTATCGAATCGAACTGATGTGTAGGATGAAGTTTTCACGCTCCTTTCACGCAAAGGGAAAAGCGAACAATTCATCTCTCCTAGCAAGTGTGGTTTTTGGCAGGGGCAAAAACCCTAGTGCTAACCACGCGGGTCGCGGGTATGGGAATTTTGTCTATAAATTCAAACTGTTTCTCCTTTTGTGGCAGAAGTAGCAGCAGCAGCAGCAGCAGCAAAAAAAAAGGGGGAATGCGAACCAACCACGAAAGCTTCGCTTCGTTTACATTCGACGGATAATCTGTGTTGGGGACGGTTTTCCGGTGTGCCCGTTTTGCTGTGTAGATGAGACGATGGTGTTGTTGCAAAACAGCTTATCCGCCGGTAAACGTATGCTGCACGAGCAGAAAAAGCAGCTGACTTTCACCGGGGTGGAAGGGTGCACGTGTACGGCTGTGGTATTTAAATCTGTTTTTCCCTCCCTTTTCAAACTCTCAGCTAAACTAAAACGTGACATAGGTGGGTGTTTCCCAGCGAAAGGTTCGCACTCACGCTGATGCAAAACATTCGCTAATTTTAGCATAAGTTTCGCACGGTGCGAACGGTAAGGTAAAGTGGCCGGACCAGGCAGGCGGTTACTTATCTCACGTTTTCAATTTTCAAAAAATGCCTCACGAAAGGAACGGGCGGAGAAAATTACACCCAACAATATTTGGCCGCATGGTAAGAGCTTTTGCAAGAAAGAGAGCGAAAGAGAGAGGAACGTTGGGGAATGATTGTTTCACCGCGCAAACGAGTCGAGTGATTAACATTTTGTTGCAGTGAAAGTTTACTGTTGTGCGTCGCATGGGAACAGCAAGTCCTTCCCGAAATAATGTAGCTCCAGCGGTCCTAGTTGAGTGGTTGAAAATAGACGCAAATGAATGACACTCGAAATTAGATTCGAAATGACCGGTGATGTGTCAAAATGAAATTTAACTAATTTTGTAATGCCGGGCGAAAAAATAAAATAAATAAACGGAAATTAAAATGGCTATATAAAGAGCTGCTGGCGAGATTGTTCGTGCGAATGGTCGGGCAACTAAAGTCGACTAGACGACCATTTTGTACAAAGGGAAAAAGTTATCCCGATCGCTTGCGCAAAAAAAAAACCCATTCGGACGGTCGGTCGGTTGATTAATTAGGTGCCGGGTTTTGTTACGGTCGACAGGGAAATCTCATCCTCTCGCCCAACCGGCACTGTCTGTTTCTCGCTTCGATTTTTTTTGTAATTTATTTTGCAACTTGTAGTTGTCGAAAATCGTCCTGGTAAAGCATTTCATTTGAGGTATGGTTGTGAAAAAAAGCAGGAGATATCGTTTTTATCCTATGACTTCCCTTCATTGATAGTGAAAAAGAGCAAAAGCTCGAGCGATAGAGTGAGCGGGAGAGAGAGAGAGAGCTGCTAATGGGTAACAGCAACAATGCGTTGAAGTTTAATTAGAAGAATGAGTTTTCCCGGTTAATTTTCCCTGGGATTACACGTCTGTCTTTTTGCTCGTGTTTTTACCACAGCCGTTCCGTGAATAAGTAAAAAAGAGAGAGAGAGATAAAAAATGGCTGTAAATTGGTGAAGGATTAAAATACATTTACGGCTCTCACTAGCAAGCATTATGGTAGGATTATCGTCTGGGTGGTACGAGCAAGAGGAACAGCTCGCTATTGATACTGTGCGTTGTTAATCTAGTTAATTTTCACAATTTAACTGTGGTTAGTGGTGTGGAATGTGCGTGAAAGTGTTGCCGGGAAAGTTTTGACAGAAGGTTGGCAGTGGGTGGTAATAATTAGTAAATTGAATTGAAAGTTGCCACTATTGGCGAGGTGAATTTTTCACTGAAAAATAATAATGAAAATGTAGCGGTTTTGTGCATGGAATATGGTAAGGGATGGTGTTTTTTTAAATTTTGTTTTGCATTTAATTATTTTTCAACCTTGTATCGTTCGTGTTTGAAACAATTGTTTCTCAGGTACACAATGAAAAAAACTGATAGAAATTAATTGTATTTTGATATAACATTCTAACATCAAACCATTTCGATGGAGACGCCTGGTTGTTGATAATATTCAACAAAAACAAAAACCGAGAAAATATTGTAAAACTGTTTGTTCCTATGTAATTTAGTTAAACACTCTCCTACAGTGTATGCTACATGCTGGAAAACATTCCTTTGCCAACGAAATTTTGTTACTAATTAACAGCATTTCTGTTTCGCCCGCTCGTTGGTGCCTTTTTTTTCTCATGCTTGAAGAATTTAGAACAACGGCATTCGATTGATTAACAAAAATGCCAACGCAGGCGTCACTTTTGTGAAACGACGCCTCCAATTCATACTATCAAGCGGAGAAATGGCAATGCTAGAATGTTTATTTCCAGTAATGTTGGTTTGTTTTTCGAACGACTCTTGGCATGCGGGAATAATTGCAAATTGGTCGATCGTTGAAGCTGAGGAATGTTTTAAGTTTGGGGTAATTTTAGTGTTGGTGTGTTTTGTTTTTTTTTGTTTGAAAAGATTAAAGAGAGCATACACTGCCATCCGCAACACAGGCAGGTCTCACTTGATTTGGAGCTTTTATCTGTAAAGCAGTGTATAAATTTAGTCTCTAGTTAAGCTTTCGAGTGGCAAAGCAAAGAAAGATCGAAGGGAGTGGAAAGAAAGGAAAAATAATAAAACAAAGAAACGTTCCAAAATAAACGACGTGCTGCTACCGATGCTAAAATCGTCGACCAACTCTTACGGTGGCTCTGCTCTGCTGTACGGATTTTATTTGATTTACGTGATTTAGCGTCCAGCAGGGAGATTCCAGCCCTCTAGCAGCACCCTCTCCGGGATTTCAATGCTCTCGATGTGATTGCGTTAGGCGTTGCCGAGTGCTCGATTTTGGAGGTGTTCCAAAATCCAATGAACAGATTGCACTGGAACGAATTTAGTTTCGCGCGATGGAAAAGCAAACGCAAAAGGAACCCCCCCCCCCCCCCGCACCCCCCCCCCCCCCCCCCTTTGGGCTTCACATCATGCGAGTGTGAAGACGAATTTCTTAAACGTTTTGACCACCGGATGGGGCCGGTCGGTTGGAAGGGATGATGAAAGAGGCGGACACACTTACCTCGACGAAAGGAAAGCTCTAAACGTTCCCAGGAGGCCGGCACGGCGTGCTTGTCGATAGCACGCGAAGTCGGCACCACGGATGCCCTGCATATCGCCCGGGTACGGTTCGTTAAGTGCTGCCATCCGCAACTGAAACGTGGCGAGAGGAAAGAAAGAAGAAAAGGCAATGAGAAAACAATCTAAACATATACGCTGTGAGAGAAAAAAAACTTTAAAAGTACACAAAAATCGGCAGAAGGGCAGCAGAAAATTAAGTCAGAAAACGCGATTGCAACGCAGCGAATAGTTGTGGACAAATAAAGCGTACAGTTTAGAATCTAAAGAAGAGCTTGCTCTCGTCTTAGCTCTTCAGCTTTAGCATTTGTTTAGGAAGAAACAGCTAGGAAAAAATCCATCTAAGTATAGGCTTTCTATCGCAGACATTGGCATGAAGAACGGGAAGAGGGGGAGGGGGGGGGGTAGGTTTGAAGGGGAAAAAAATACGTAACGGAATAAGGAATTCGGCGCAATGCAAATAAAGTCGAAAATGGCGAATATGAATGAAGAATGAAAAAAAAAATGTCCCTTCAGACGGAATAAGATCTCCTTTTTCATTCTGTCCACACCTCGACAGAAAAAGTTTCGAGGAAATAATCAAATTATCATAAAAATAAAGATTTTAAAACGACGACCGGCCAGGGTGAAGAACTTTACTTGGGTTAGAAAAAATGGAATAGCAGCAAACAAATAGCTCCGCTTCGTTCTCTTCTGCTTCCACATTTTTTGCTTCTGGCTACGAGGAAAATTGACCGAACCGTTCCGGATGGGTAGGAGCAATCAGCATTTGCCAATTCAATCGATGCGCAGAATGTTCACAGCTTCCATCATAATGGACGGCACCGGATTTGCTTGGCTCATCACTTAGCCTGACCTAAGCGAAAGATTTGGTGGATTTGGTGGACTCGCGTCAAATCAAGGCTAGGGATCGATTAAACGCGGTAAGGCAACTTGCACCGGATGAGGTGAGGTATAAGAAAAAATAGCAACGCTAGCAGTGTTTTCGCCGGTTGTTGCTGTTGGATGAATTGCGAGCGAGAGTTGGATTATAATTTAATTGCAGACATTTGTATAATGCCGTTACATTGATTTCAAACCCGCTAAGCCTAGCAATTAAGGTTCGATGTTGATTAACAAAAGGTATTGTTATGCTTGATAACAGTCATTTGTTTGTAGTTTAAAAGTGGCTCTAGCGGCACAACGATAGATTTTTGGTTTTAAAATCGACAAATGATTATGAGCTTTAAAACAATAGAAACAGATCACATTATTTCAATCCACCAAAGCCGCATTGTCATTAGGGTTTTACTCGTTTTCGTGCATCACCGGACCTGGACTTTATGCCTTTCGACCCGGGATCAAACCGATTATGATCAGAGTTAAAATGAGTAATTTAGTTGCCCGTAAGCTTGAAGGCAAGATATGTTTAAGCACGGGTTTTTTAGGTTAGTATACCTAGTAATTATTTCTATTTCAGATTAAGGGAAGAATTAAATACATCATCGAACCATCCATAACCCATTAGCAGCAAAGTGAGAGTGATTAAGAAAAGAGTTATAATACTTTCTTCACCAAAAGAAACCCAAGCTAAACCAAAGGTTCTAGAGTCAAAAGGAGAAATAGACTAGAGGGAATGATTGGTGATATCTGTACGGTGGATTGCTGGATTCCTTGATTTAGTTTGCGGCGACTGATTGTGGGGCAACAACGACTGCGGCACGTGTTGAGGATTCCGGACTCATGCCCCACCAAGAAGGTGCTCGTCAGCGACCCGTTCGGCACGAGGCGTAGAGAACCACAGTGAGCTCGTTGGCTGGATCAAGTGGAGTCTAACCCGTGGGAGAATCGGATGTAGTCTTGGATGGAGGACTGTAGCCCAGGACAGGCGAAAAAAAAAGTAGAAACCACTAGAAGAAAGGCGGGACCTAGTGATCGTTAAGCCATGAAAAAAGTACGAAATAAAGACAGATAGAACTGCGTATGCAAAACTATACAAATCTTTATTACACAAAACATATCAGAATCTTGAAATTAAAATATGCAACCAGCATTACAACCAAACGTCGGATGAACTAAAAATTGTGTTTGTTTCGACAAATTTCGTTAGCGAAACAATGACGTCTATTCGACATATGTGTTACTAAAACGTGACTATAGAAAATGATTATAATTCCCTTATTCTTTTCGCATTCCAAAAAAAAGGCATAGCATTGTGAAAACATTTCTCCACCACTCGCAATTAAACATTCACAACGGGTTAATGATGTTTACCGTTGTTGGATGAAAATTCGTGCACACATGTCCCTCCACTGAGAAGCGAAAGTTCAGGAGTGAATCGCATTTAATTAAAATCGAATCGAAAACTACATTTCCCCTAGCGTAACGAGCAGTGTAACCCGTCAGCAATTCTATCTGTTACAATAAAAATCGTTTCACCAGCTCATTCGACTCTGAACACTCGTGTCAATTGGTAATTGCTCATTTTCAATTATGCGCCAAGTACAATCGAAACAATCGATGCTTGCTTTCGGCCCCCATTTTTCCTACCTACACTTAATAGGAGCGCATTGTTGTTGCTGTAACGAAATGCGTAAACGTAATAACAGTAATCGATGAACGCATTATTTAACACAAATATACAGCACACAATCACACATGCATATCGTTGCTGTACGCCGTGCCTTAAACGCTGCATTGCGCTGTAATCATCTGCTCTCGTACCGGGAGGTAATCATCTCCCGGCACTTTATCTGTTTCATAGAGCAGGAGAAAATAAATCATCCCCTTATCGCCTATCATCGTCAGCAGCACAGCTCTATCCCGCTTGTCCCGGCGTACCGTTCTCAAACGTGTACGGAAATGGTACTTTTTTCCGAGAAGTGGTCTTTGGTTCTGGAAAATTGTACACCACACTCGACGCTTCTTCACTCATTGTGTGGTAGTAGGATCGCGTAAAGCAATACGAAATACGGTACACGATTTCGGTTATAAAATTACGATTATTATCATAAATTACGATGGTAATAAATGTTGGCGGGCTAAGGTGAGGAAGGATGAGCATTTTTCTGCCCAATATCATTTGCTCTCGATGATAGCACACGAATCGGTGAGGTTCTTTCCTAGATTCTTTGCCTGAGGAAGCGCAATGATCTTTGCTCTGCACTGATTGTCTCTCAGAGGGCAGACACAAGCACAGGCTACGTTTTCCTCTAGCAGGGAATGTTTGCAATCAACCGAATTTGTAGCAAAGATCAGACCAGGGCAATGGAGCAACGACGCACGAGATATGGCACAACGGAATGAATCCCTCCACTGCCTAGAAAATCGAAGCGAGTGGAAGGTCAGCAGTAGCTTCCGGGACTTCTGTTGGGGGGGTTTATTTTCTTCTCTTTTCGTAATTTCTATACCTCCCTCTTAATTCATCCAGTGGAGTACAGGGCATACACTTGCACCGATTTATCGGCTTAAGGCATTTTTTGTCGCACAGTTAAAAAAAAACAAGAAGAAAATAAATTTTTCGCTCTTCTAATAATCCGGAACGAAGTGGAGATTTATTTAAAGCAAATTTAAGTGTGCCAAATTCGTTTGGGAGTGGGGACGCCTGGTCGTTCGTAACAGCAGAACAGAAGAACTAGCGGACGCCTCCCGCTACACGGTTGATGTAGCGCTGCCGTATATTTCATTAAATATTTGCGAAAAGTTCATCCAAGTGTGAGGAATGTTTTGGCGTAAGCAGCACCAGCAAGGCCAGCAAGCCACCGAACTGCGCCGCGTGTAAATCGTACGCCAAAACAAAAGCGCCAAGGAAATGGTGGTGCGCGTAGCGCAAGTCCGTGCAAACTAATCAAACAGAAAGCGAACGGCAATAATCACAACCACCGGGGGGCATAATGCTATTATTTGGCTCTAGCAAACGATGGAACGCTTGCTTGTGTGGAGGGAATTGAGAAAAAAGCGAAAAACAAAACCAAAAAATGAGCAGCAAATGGAGGCGCCTGGTCGTTCGTCCTCTCTGGCGCGCTGGGTAAGATAGATATCGAAAAATGAATGCTTGAATAAATAAAGCAACAAAGTCAAGAAGGAACAGAACGTTTTTCTTCGACGGTGCAGTAGAAAGAAGAGAAACAAGTAAAAGAAAAAAGAGTAATGGTACGAAATCGACAAGTAATCGGTGAACAAGTCACAGCGCCAGGAGTTGGATGCATGGGGAGAAGACAAAACAAGGAAGGAAAATATTTTGCGAACACTTTAGCTGAAGTAGAAGAGGCTTCGAGGGAAATAAAACACAACAAACAGGACACAATACACGCAAAACCCCGGAAAACTGAGCGGGAAAAATCATCTTGGGAAAATATTTACCGACTCGTACTCCGGCGTGGCGGTGAACTGTATGCCACGCAGCGAGCGTAACGCGCGATGACAGCGTAACGGGTGGACACGATGATGTCGTTGTTTTTGTCGGTGTCGGGCAATGACGGTGAAGGTTTTTATTTCCATTGTACACATTTATGCAGTTAGTTTGTTGTTATTATATGGCATGCCGTTGAAGTGATCGTTGTTTTATTTGTAGTGTACATTTGGGCCGGTGCCGTCGTAGTCGTTGTTGTACGGCATTAGGTTACGTTCGTTAGTAAGATCCGGTTGGTTGTGTTTTTTTTTTTGCATGTGGTTAAGTTGTGTAAATGGTCGCCGAACATTGTTAGTGGTACGGGTTGGCACAAACAGTGTAAAGCAGCATGGCAGGTAATCCATGTGAGGAAAAAAGTGAAGCAAATGAGAAAGAGAAAATGGATTAGTTAAAGACGAAGAAGAATTTTGTTAGGTTAGTTATTCCTAGGACAGGTTCTATTTTTTTTCTCTCTAATATTTATGTATTATAGTATCACTTTTAGTTTTGTCTTTCGAAGCAAAGTTTACTACACGAAAAAGGGTCGTCTGTCTACTGGCGAAAGTAAGGCACACCACTGTTCACCTCCAGAAGCGTCATGTTATGGTTTCGCTTCTTTATATCGTTAGAATTCGCACGCAAAGTAAGGCATTTCGGGCAGTGAAGTGTACAGCACTCCAACGAGTGAAATAAACGAGGCAAAAATATGAAAATATTATCCCTCGGCTTATCGGTTATGTGTGGATGGTGTTTGGGCCATAAAGCATGCAGAGGAGCGATGGGACTGTTGAAGGATGTATCCTGGTCACGCCGCCAGGGATGAAATCGGGCCGAAGTGTACAGTAAAGCTAAGGTTTACCGTTTCATGGGAACGTAAAAGGACACTTCAAACAGAAGAACAGAAGGGAAGAATGTGATTTTTATTTACCAACTGCTCAGCACCGAAAAGCTTAATGGTACCGTCGAGCGCTTTGTCCGGCAGCTCATGGAGGGAGTTTGTTGTTTTCTTTTTGCCTTATGATTCATATCAGAGGTGAGTAACAATTGAGAGCTTAGAAGGAATGTTTAGGTACATAAGTAGTTAAAAGAAGGGGTATTTGGGAAGCATACGGACATAGTGACATATTTATTTAAAAAAAAAACACAGCTGCTCAACCCTACATGTAAGCTCATAGCGATAGATGATGACGTCTACTACACGTCTATGAGTAGAACAGTGTCTAACCATGACGATAATAGAAACTAGCGATGAAAAAGAACAATGAATAAACAAAATAAAACCCGTCTCTTTATCGTACTCTCTCTCTCCCTTTCACCAAGGAGAAACACATAACAAGAGGGAAAAACAAAAATTTCTGTGGATGCATACGCGCGAGCAGCGTAATATAATGAAGAGCCCGCTTTAAATTATAAATATTGGATTATTATTCCAGCCCAAAATGGAACATAAATTCCAACGACAGCGATTGCACAATAAATTTTCCCCGTTCTACGTAATCGTCGAGTCGAGTTCGTGTGTCTGTGTACGTTGTGTGTGCGGACAGACAGTTCGCTTCCGGGACAGCAAGCAGAGGAAACGAATTGTTTTCTATTTGTTTTTCCTCCCTTTTTGTTTTACGAAACTGTTTGTTTGTTGGGTCAAGCTGTGACGACACAAAAGCGTTTTGGTTTGGTGTGTGTGTGTTTTGATTGTCAAAAGCGATAAGGCGATGTGTATAAAAATCGCCCAATTGGAAATGAAATGGAACTGGACAATACATTCGATTTGACCGACGGTACAATGGTTGATCCGTTTTTTTCTGATTCATATGGAAATAAAACCGAAAGGATTGTTGTTAGCAAATAGTGCAGTTGGCTTTTGGTCGAACTAATACTCATACGAGCTTATTGTTTGATTCGTTGAAAATTTTGATTTTTTGAGGACAAACGAAAACTGCTCAAAGCTGACAATTCATTTCGCCATCAGCTTACATCAGCTTACAGGAAATGGCGATACTGGAATTTTGGTAGTTCTGATGTTGGACAGCTGTTAGTTGGGAAGAGAAGGCAAGAAGCTCTGGAAGGGTAACTCAAATAACTGAATTATTAAAATGGTAAGTAATAGAATCAATCATAGAATTTGGACTGAATTTTACAAAATAATCTAGAAAGCAAGAAATTCGAGGAACAACTTTTAACTCTGTCCGTTGCTTGTTTGCTTCGTCATTAGAGTTGGTTGCCTTTCAAACCACTTCTTCGTAGTGTTAGCCACAGTCGGAACAGTCTACAAACATTATTTACCGGGATCCAAATAACCTTTAAACCCGAAACTTACCACGGAGCCATCGCCCGGTTGTGGAAGGTTGTGGATGAGATTCGATGCCTGCAGGTCGGCACGCTGCGGTGGTACGATGGTGGTGGTCGGCGGTGGCACCGTTGCAATTGGCACGAGCGTTCCGAGCTGTGAACGAAGCAAGGGAAGTAAAACCGTTGTTGATCAATATTATTACGAAGCGAAAACAACCAACCGATACAAGGGTCAATCACCGGTCTCCTGGCTTGGTAAGAAAGGGGTATCAGATGAAGGCACGGGCAAAGGAAATACGGTAGGAAATTTTACCGATAACAGCAGGTTTTGAAGGATGACCAATGGCCACTGGCGGAAATCGAATCAAAACAGTTTATTTATTTATGTAAAATATTTATCGATACAGAACGGTTCAATGGTCGCAAGGTAGGGCACTTGATTAGTGGACAACGAGTAGAACGAGGCATGATGGACGGGAAGCCGATCGTGACTAATATGAGTTTCATGTTATTTGCAGGCCCATGAATTATGTACGAGCCAAACAGTAACAGCACTAATTGGCGTGTTTGTTTGGGTTGAGCGTAGTGGAAATTTTCATTAAAAATCGTTCTTCTGTTATCAACTGCATCAAACGACTATTTCTTTGTGTATTGTGTCGATATTCTCTATGACACCTGGACGAAAATAATTCCCCTAGTTGAATGGTTGGATTATAAAACTTCTTTAATAGACTAGGTTATAACTCACGAATAAATATAATATACCTATATTCTTATATTCTTTTACCTATTTCTGAACACTCATAGCGACGTGTGCTACGTTTTGCATATATTTGGGCGTTTTTCTCGAGCCTTACCGATTTTTCAGAGATATTATGCCTGAATAATTTCGTTATTGAACTATGATGATCTATGAACTAGATCGGGCAAGTCTAGTCAAATGTTTTCCTAATACTTTACAAATAGTTAAGTTAATATAATGTTAAAAATTTGAAAATAGAACATAGAGTCCTTGACAATATTGAATCCTCTTCAGCCTGAACGAAAGTTCGTGCCTAAACGACTTCTAAGGTCATGCCGGCCATCGAAATGGCTTACTAGACTTGCCGATATCGCGCAGTTGATTAGTCAGTCCTCACTACGGGGGGACGGTCCGGATGGGATGTGAACCCCGGTCTTGCCGTTTGAAGACCGTCGCCGCTATCGCCAACACCATCGGCCCACCCCGGTGGACGAAAATAAATCAACAAAAATGTTTTTTTGGTATTATTTTTTCGCAGAGAGCTTTTTCATATGCCTGCTTTTGAATTTTTGCTCCTTGCTGTAAGATAATATAGGTGCTCTCTTTCTCTTTCACACGAAGCTGTGTAATGCCTGAATGAATATGGTTTTGCAGATTATAAAAATATATATTTGCATTGTCCTTTGACACACCACTGGTAAGCAATGTAAAACGTTGTGATTTTTAAAGTAAATGAAACATGTCAACTATACATGAAAAAGACAGCACAGTTACAGTGTAAAATTTTTAAGCCCCATTTGGTCTTTTTCTACCTACGCTTTCCCTGCATAGCCTTTGTTTTACGTTATCCTTTTCATATTGTTCGAAAAGAAAAATTAACCCTACATTTTCCATTCATGGGTTAGTTGTCGTAAAAACGAAAAATCATACCCTTCGTTGGTCCAGTACGTTACAAACAAAAGTTCCCTTTGTTACACCGAGCCATTGCACCCGAGCGTGGAGCGTTGCACAGTTTACGTGTAATCAGGTTTTGGTTTGGAAATTCGAACAAAAATTCTCGCTTGCTCGTTTTTCGAAAGGATCGTGAACAAATTGGAGGTTTATGATTTTCTTTAGAAGGCGATCGAGCTTCCGCTGGGAGAAAGCATGATGATTCTACTGAGGGTGAAAATGCAAAAGGGATTTAAAATGCATTTTTTCCTTTCCACTGCTAGAAGCGCTCACCATACACGTTTGCACCTGTTCACTTGTAAAGCATCTTTTGGGTGAAAATTGCGGTCTCGGGTAGCTGTTTCATACTACCAGAGGGTGGCAGCGCAGCATGATCTTTCATCTGCGAGCACAGTTAATCTTCTGTCGTGTGAATTGCTTCTACGCTTGTTTAATGTGCTGGAACACGGCAAGACTATTAATTATTATCCTTCGGGCGCGCAGAAAAGGATTAGTGCTGAGCTTAGTGGGTAGTTCTGAGCGTGTATGTATTGTGGCTTTCATTGGTCAAGTATCTGCCCTGTTTTTATTTTCCAGATTATTCAGCTGTACAGTTTATGTAACCTACAAACTCGTTATCTGCTGCAAAACAAAAAAAAAGCTTGGATGAATGCAGAAGAATCATATCTAATAAAGTAATGCAAATATATAAAAACCCCTATTTCAATTAAAGTGTTAGTCCAACATACTATTTTCATCTACCTATATTCTGATCTTTTAATCATTTGTTTCACCAATGTATCATCGATGTGTGAATATGTGAATATCGAATATGTGTGAATAACAAATTCAAAATAAAATTGGAACCAGAATCTGATCGGAACCTGTATTTAATTTACAATCTAAACGCATCAATTTATCTTTTATAAAATTGTGTAACATGTTCAAAGTCGAATAAAATAAAAATATAGCTATTTGTTCGAGTTAAATTTAATTTAACCGTATCCACACGGACCAAATCGGTCCTGTGCACCGAATAAAGCTACTTCGCTTGAGCTACGCGGAACTTGCTTGTTTGAGTAATTAAAAAATTGTTTTGATGCAGAGTCCTGACTCAGCGCGCATTTGAACATTGTTTTGTGAAGTGTAGATAGTGGCATTGTTATTTGATTTACCAACCTTTCCGTCCACCGCTGGTGCCAATCTGGATGGAAAGGCTTTGTAATTGAATTACGCATTTTATTCATGTCAAAACGATCATAATCCCCGTATTGCGGAAGTGCCATCCGGACAACGGTTGGCCGTTCCCACGGGTGGGTATGTTGCTGTTTTTATGCTTTGTCTGATTTTCATTCATTTCATACAGTCCACGTTTCGGTAGAGGAAATTATTCATTGGGCGGTTTTGAGGGCTCGGAAGCTATCAAGCAGACAGCTTCCGTTTCGGGTTGTTTTCCAATATTTCCAACGCCAGCTGGGACAAACTTGTTATTGGAAGCATTTCAAAGGGTAAAGCAAAACAAAAATAATATAAATAAACGAAACAAAAAAAAGCCGCTCGCCCACAAAGCAAATTTAATTATGCTTCGCATTGCGCTTATAAACACACCGTACCGTCGACGGTCATGATTGAGTCACTGTTAGTGTTTCAGAAATGTGGGGATGATTTCAAAACCCTACGTTCTACGGCTTTTAACCCATATCGGGTATCCGGATGCAAAATTGAACTTAAATTAACTGTTTAGACTTATTGTCATATTGCCACGGGGTTACAATGTTGCACAATCGTCGCTTGGTGTGTGCAAACTGAATGGAAAGGTTGTGGTTGTGGCAAGCATTGAAAAGAGAGTGCAAAAAACCAGGCACAAATGGTTTATCAATTACACTCTCAACATGATCTCGTGTGTTTGGTTAGGTTGTTGGCATGTGCAGCTCATTATGAAGGCGTGTATTTGATGTGGTAAAATTTGAGGCTAGCCACTGTTCTTTGTTGACAGGTGTCAGGCTATATACAAAACAAAAAAATGCATCCCATAACCTACCAAAAGGGCAACAAAATAGCGAGTTTTTGTTCGTCATGACATTGTTATAAGGTAGCAACATAATCCAATGTATTTAAGTACGGTTCAACAGTGGATTAGCTTGCTTGGTTTGGTAAATTACTATTAAAGAATGTTCCGGTTGTTTAACAATGTAAGATAAAAATAGAATTTGTAAAACAGATTTATAAACATTTTTTGTAATTGGAAACGCTCATTGACATGCAATAATAAATTGCGCCTGAGTCTGTATTTTTTTAGTTTATTTATAAAGGTTTTGAGTCTCTGAGACCACATTCCCCGCTCTAAAGGCTTTGTAATGATTGTCTGCAGTTTAACTCCGACAATGTAATAAAAGTTCAGACATAAAAATATCTCAAATAAATGCAAAACATTAAATTACCTTAATGTTTAGTATTATTTAAAATATAAGTGAACGAAGCTACTCATTTGGTAAGATATTGCATACTTCTAGGCGTTACCGATTCATGGTAAATTCAAGGATTATTTATGAGGGAGCTAAATACTTTAGTTAACATTGTGAGTATTTAAGTATGCCAAATATTTTACTCATTTTTACATATTTAATGATTAATGTAATAAAAATAAATTACAATACGGCACTGGACCATAATAATCATATGTAAATAATAAAAATAAATTCTATATATTCATAACAAATACAGAGGAAACCAGAGCCAATATTCTTTCAACCCTTGGTGTAGAGTGCAAGATTTTACGTACTACATCATTTGCTAAGCTAATGATGATCGTTTTGAGTATACCATCCCCTGAGTGATTCCAAACTGGCACTAGAAAGTATTCCAAAACTCTTCCATACTACAGAGCAATAACGACTGTGACACAATGGTAAGGAATGGCGAATAATCAGTGTAATTTGAACCACATCTAAGCCTCACGTGGAGAAGATCGTGTTTGACCGTTCAGAAGTTAAGGGAGATAAAAAAATAGGAAAAACTCTGGAGAAAGTACATAAAACTGACGAAGAAATGGTCATTAGGATGAGGCTCGTAAGACATGACATTACCGGCTGAGCGGATACGGCGACAGACGCGACAGGACAATTGATTTCGGGACGGTTGTTGGAAGGTGCCCGGCTTGACACACTTGCCCGTGTGTGTGTGTGAGTGTGGAGTGATGGAAGAGAACATACTATACATGTTGCCAGTAGGAACGAGGGAAAGACGGAACGGTGTTGCATGGACGGAAAGATCGCAAGGGCAACATAACAAAAAGGGAAGCTCGTATACTTACTGCAATGTACTGCCAGCCCTTGTTCACTCGCACCAGAAGTGCTTCCTCGTCAATTATGTAAGCAAGCGTACCGACGGGGGTCGTGGAAGACATCTGTGGGAAATAAATTGGAAGGCAAATGAGTACGGCTGGGGGAGTGTTGGGCACTGTCTGCTGGTAAAAGAAAGTTCTCTCGTCGGAAAAAAAAATCGGATGCTAGATCTCCTGCAAAACTTTGGTTTTCTTCTTTTTTCGTTGGGATTTTTTTTTCTGCTAGTTGGCAATAACGTGGATAACCTAGAATTAAGTATGATGCAGGAGAGATTTCGTGTATCATCATGCCTCTGCCTTTACTCTCTTGGTTCCCGTATGCGTCGTGCACCCGACCATGTCGTGTGAAACCGAGAACCGAAATGAAGCAAGCAAATGGTAACGGGATTGGGGTCCATCACCACCATCACGACTACGGCCCATCGGTACACGGATGCACAGTGCACGAATGGCACCCTTCAGACCATGGGCGTTGTGTCTTAGCGTTTATTATTCATGATAAGGTCTTATTTATTTCGGGGTCCTTTCTGCCTGTACGCTCCAACGCAACCGGAGTATGTGGCGAGCGCAAAACGCCGGCCAGCTGCTCATTTTCCCACGAAATTCGGCACAACCGAACCGTGTAGGTTACGTGTGTACGGCAACCGAACAATGCGTTCTGGTCGTGGCTGTTCTAACCTTTCTTGTTTTTTTGTTGTTGGTTTGGGTGGTTATCGCAGTAAAGTGTTCGGTAGAAGGATGATAAAAAAATTCCAACATTTTTATATCACTTCGTGCATGGAGTGAAGCTTTTTGAAGGAAGAAAGATGGAGATGAAAAAGAAAAACGAACGATCCAGACGAATGATGTAGGACAAGGTTTCTTGGTGCACCGTGTAATGCAGGTGCGTGGTATAGGGTAACAAATTTGGTCTAGACTTTCAGAGCTCTGGACTGACCTTTTGGTGCCGTGGCTAGCACAGGTACTGTGCGATGGTTTATGAAAGTGAATAAATTTTCATTTTCATTTGCTTGTTTCATTCCATAAGGTTAATTTGTTTCTCTCTTGCCTAAAGTGCGCTGAAAAGCATTGTACGGTAGGTTTAGGTGGCAAAATATGTGCAATAATTTTGCTAAAAAAAGCTTAACATATTGTAAGCTATTAAAATGTACTGAGTATGCCCTGCGAAATTTGTAATTTGTCAACACATGTGGAGTTGATCATGCTGGAGTTGAATTGCTACGAATTATAAATTTGATTTGTAAGTCGAAAATAGTTGTCCTTCTAATGAATCAGCCTGAAAGTAGGCAATTTGTGTGACATTTGTTTGAATTCACGCGATACGTTTATGCTGTTTTTATTGAATTTCTCTGACAGTTCTAAACTTAAAAAAAATTCTTGTGATTATTGTTTTCCTTCCTTCAACAGTTTGATTATAATTTAGAGCATTTAAGCACATTTTTTACACACAAATGTATGTTAAATTTATCACATTTCCCTTGCAAAATCACTACCTTGGCCCTTTCATCTTATGACAGTGCGATAGCAAAATCAGCTAATCGAGCTTATCTCACTCTTCTCCGGTTTGACCCACAAAGCACAAAGTACAAAGCATACACGGTGAGTGTGACGAGTTCGTCCCTTCAAACCGGTGTTTTCCGCTGGATGTGAAACCATTACCACGCGTGGCAGCACTTGGCAAGTCCCTTGTCATGTTTGCCAAACGGAAGACTGCAGCGAACCGAGGGTTTGAAGTTTGTTGGACAAGTGCACAAACAGACAGCGAGTACACTTCTCAAGCAGCTCGAGATTAGCATCCTTCAGCGTAAAGCGATAAAACGGGGAACGCGCGTGTGTCGCTGTCCGGGCGCGCGTGAACGTCGGTCACGTCGTTTTGTGCCGCCGATTGCCTTCCAGCTTTATGTAATGCTTCACACACAGTATACTGTGTAGAATCAAGCCGAATGACAATGTTGATGATGATGATGATGACGATGATGATGATGATGATGTGATGGCAGCTCATCAACTCTATTTGCGTACGACAGAGATTTGAACAGAGCTGCATGTGATACTTTTTATTTTTTCCGAAAATGATTTTGTACTCCTTTTTCTTTCGCTTTCACGAAATGTATGCAAAAATGATTCGTTTCGTTGCAACATTTCACTCCTTGCGAGCGATTTGCCATCTCGTGATGCTTATTGACAAAACCGGGAACGGGAACGCAAGGCAGAGCGCCCCGAAGGGCTCACCATCGTCTGATGGGCATAAATAATTGATTCGACCCGATGCCATCTAGCTGTAGACGGATTTATGCCAACGAACGAAATCCACCGAGATGTTTTACAAACCCTCAATGCCAGCTGCCCGGTGACAGTAGTAGTAACCTTACCTTTGACATCGTTTCTGCATTCTGAAACGTAACGGCTCCGGGCACGATGCGAACGTTGGCCCCGTAACTGTTCGGAATCTCGTCACTATCGTGCAGTGGTCGTCCGGCCGGTCCCGGTGGTCCTGGCGGTCCGGGCGGCCCTGTGCGAGTGATGTTGACAACACGAAATAGAGCAAAAAAGGGGGAAAGAAAGAACACGCGGAGCATTAGAGATTGATTACGGTAAGTGGAAAGAATAATTCTTTCAGCAAGTGCTGCGCGGCACTCATGTCTCGCCGAGTCGGGGCGAAAACAAGGGGGAAAAAACGCAATAGCGAATAAATGAACGTTTGGTTGTCGCACGGTAAATGGAATTGGTGGATTAAGAGGTAGAGCTTTCTGGTTGCGATGGAGATGAGGTGTGCAAAGTGTGAAGGGTTAAGAGCAAATAGGCAACATAAAACCAGCATTCGTAACGTTGCGTGATGTGATTTGGATCGGGCATTGGGGCAGAGCGGTGCGGTGACATAGTAAAATATGAGCTGAATGGTAAGAGAAAATGGAATAGATTATGATTGTGCACAGTAAATGGAAGATTTTGTTTTGACTACGGACGGAAAACACCATTAGGATAATATCCATACCTTCGCGCATAATGGAATGTCGACAGACACAGTAGCAAAACTAAACGACTTTATTGCAGCGTTAGTAGGGAGCGGAAAGCGAAACTGTTTCTAGCGCAAATGGAACCACTAATACCATTTATAAGTCTTCATTTGCGAAGCTACGAGGATTGCTTTCAAAAGAACTATTTTAGCATTGAATCTTTTAAATTGCGTTAGTGATGGTAGACTTTGTGAGACGTTCAAATTTATTTTGACAGAAGCGTACTGCGTTGTAGGTGTTAAAGATGGACTAATTTATTCGCGAAAATTAGAAAATCGACTATAGAATTGTTTGGCTTATTGTTATTGAGAATTAAGTACGCGAAGTCATGTATGGCAGCCAGCTCAAAATAATAGTTTTAGGTCACGTTTTGTAAGGGGATGATTTTTAGGTGAAAAATCAATCATCAAAGTTTGTGCATTAGTAGCTCAACTAAGATTCTGTTTTTTGTAGTAAAGTTCTTTAAAAAATTATCAAAATGATTGGAATTGAGGAACGCATCCTTTTTACTAATTATTTAAAAAATTAAAGGGGTGATGGGTTGAGAAATTCTAAATAACGTGGAAGTTAGGACGGAAACTACATAAATATAATGAACTCTCCTTTTCTATCATATCATCAGGCTTATGTTGACTAACTATCAGAAAAATGAATTCATAGTAGGTTCTATTAGAAGCGAAATGAATCCTCTATAGCAAAATTTATGTTAATTTATTCTAGTTTGTAATTATTATTAAATAATTCATTTACTCGCCGCGTCTGCCTCGAAGGCTTAACGGTGTAACTGAAAACTAACGTTAAGAGAAAGATAAGGAAGAGAAAGCAACAAGCAGACACTTCTGACTCCTTGACTCCTGACTGACTAATGTCTGACTAATGTCTAATAGAGTTTTTCACTGCTATTTGCGCTCTAGGGAAAGGATCACTCTCGCCGTAACACGTCAGTCTAATAGAGATGTGATGGGAGAGATATCGAGGAAAGAAGTAAATGAGGAAGGAATGGAAATGGAACAGAAGATCATCAACAAAGAAGGATATTCATATTCATGTGAAAGACAGGTCTGCAGCAACTCAAGGCCCAAAAGGTGACAGCAATCCAGGTGAGATGGAACAGCCTAGCTATCGCCGTCACCTCAGATGGCGACCAAGCTGACCAAGCATTTTCGAGGTTCGATCGCACCCAGCAACAGTATCAGTCCATTTTAACCACAACAAACAGAGAAGATATTGTTGAAATTTTGAAAAACAACACTCATTGCTGAGATGATAGGAGCGATCTTGTCTCACCTGTAACGAAGGCGAGCAAAAATCGAGAGGAGCGGATTACATATAGGGACCGGTCCAGGTGCTCCATCAAATGTCAGCCGTAGCAGACAGTTTCACTAGCGCTAACTCCGACTTTATACTGTAGCTGTAGCTACAGTACTTCTATGGAGGAGTGTGTTATCGCCACATGCAGTAGATCACCGTTGAGTACGGAAGAGTTTTAGGGAAACGTAAGACGCCAGACTACCCTAACCAAGTTGTCATTTCCTTCGGGAGTTAAAACGTCTATACCGTCTATTTGGCTCATGGAGGGTTTAGTCAATAAAAACCCAGCAGTAACCAACGGATGGTCCCCGCCTCAGACCAAGTCGGTCACTGTTTTCAGATTTACTCCATGATAAAGAAAAAGACAGCAATCTGAGGTTGAGGTTACACGAAAAAATATTTCCAGATCACCAGGATGCATGAGAATACCATCGGAGAAACGCCCCATTAGGCCAGTCATTGATATTCATCAGGAATAACAGAGGATTATAAACACAGCCATGAGCAACGCCTGACGAATCAAGGGCACAATCTTAACTCTAGTGCTTCTCATAAATCCTTTGTTTTGATAAATGATTTGTCTTTCTTCTATATTTGTCTATGTTGGCTAGCATAAATGTTGTACTGAGTTAATATATTACTAATGATGTAAATTCGATATGCTTAAAAATTGTAAATCAAACCAAATGGTGAATCGATTGGTTTCAAAAGACTTTTTTGGCTACATCCAACAAACAGAAAATCATATCTACATTGTTTGATCTCAATACAAAAAAATCCAATAGAAACAAAGCAAATGTTAAACAATCGGTCCCACCCGATGTATCTTATAGCTGCTCATTTACAATTAGTTTCATTTACGTTGCGCTTCACAGCTCTTTAGGCACTGTGTTGTCGATAAGGGATCACATTTTTCGACCGAAGAAAATTGAATTGTGATCCAACCAACCGGAAAACGTGAACGCGTATCAATTGTTTCTCATTATGACGAGGGGTTTTTTTGGCTGTTGTTTGTGTGTGTGTATTTTTTGTACATTTGTCACGCAAACAAACGCGTGACAATATTGAAGTAGGTGGAAATAGGATACGATGAGATGGCGATGATGATGATGGAAAGCAAACATTAGAGCACATCATTCATTACATCAAAGACCACACGAGATATGGGAAGGTTTGTTTGTAATGGTGTGTGCTTAGGAAGAAAGTAAAAAAGGGAATCTTAAGCTAACCCACAATCCACTGGATGGGAGAGATGAATGAGCTAAACCAATGTGAAATAAAAATGAAGTAAATCAATTTTCTGTTGATTTTGTTGTTTGTTACCGAGCGTGCTGTCTTCGTAGTCCTTATGATGTTTGAGCTCTCGTAGCGCCTTCAGCTCGTCCAAACTGGACCGACCTCCTTGTGGGCGAGCAGGAATAAGTAGTCGGAACAAGATTTAAGTAAGTCACAGAACGTGCGAGCGTGTACAAATGTGTGTGTATGTGTGCGTGCGCGTGACATGATGGTTAATTATGGTGTGTCCAATGGTTGATATGCGATTAGTTTTCCCGTTTGGTGTTGAAGTTTGGCGTGAAAAGGACGGTTGGCGCAATGAGTTAGGAAAAGAAAAACACAACAAAATCACTAGAACGAGTCTCTATCCATGATGAGCGAGGCCAGTTACAACTTACCCGTCCGCCCGTAGAATCCATGCTGCGATTCACTGTAGAAGGGACTGCGCGAATCCATGCCCGGTTCACCCTTCTCACCGACGATGGATAGGCCGGGTGGGCCGGGTGGGCCCGGTTGTCCCGGTGGTCCCGGTGGTCCCGGCATCGGGATGTACTGTACACCTCCATCACCGGATGCGGCCGGCAGTCCCGGTGGTCCTGGCAGTCCATCGCGCCCATTCATGCCACGTTCGCCTTTATCGCCTTTAGGCTGCAATGGAAGAAGCGGGGAAGCGGGTTTTATAAACTTTTTAATCCTTTAAAACAGCCACACAAACACATGGCGTCACACATTAGTCTTAGCTCAGCGCCTCCCACATCTGTCGGCCCTTCCAAATCTCGGCTCAGAAGGAACACATTTCACACAAGAACACACACACACACACACACACACACACACACACACACACACACACACACACACACACACACACACACACACACACACACACACACACACACACACACACACACACACACACACACACACACACACACACACACACACACACACACACACATACACACACACACACACAGACTCTTATTCGCGTGGAAAGTTTGACATTGTTTATTCATTCCACTTGTGTTGGGTGTTCCCGGGGTGTTCCCTTTGTACCAGCGAGGTACCCCTTTTTCCCCGAATGCCGTCCGTGACAGCACTGGTGAAATGTCTAGGTCGCGCTGTGTGTACGGGGAGGTTCTGCGTCAACTCCAAATGAAGTACCTTCCACGTATTCACAGTTGCACGGTGCAGTGTGCTGTTGCCCTAACCTAACGGTGACCTCGTGGCCCGTTAGACGGAAGATTGTAAGTCGTCGTCCGGACGTAAGCGAGTGGCTCCTTGAGCGTGTGACCCTCGGGAAATCGGGCTGACAAGTTGTGTGACTACGACGACAGTGGTTGGGACAGAGATTTGCTTCGTTAATTCCGCATAAGAACGTACTGTCACTGGTACAAACGAGTGCTGTATGCTCGAGAGAGTTTTTGCGTCATCCGGCCGACCGGGCAAGTTCAAGTCCAACCGTGAATATGTCTTCATAGTAGGGTGTACGGGGCGACAACTGTCCGTAAGCGCTGTGAGGCACCCTGTGGAAGTTTGCCGAGTTTTTCACCTAAAAAAAGCCCCCCCCCCTCCCCGTAAATGAGCATTCCCCCATTTTACGTGATGCATTATTTATAGCTGTACATTAACTTCTTCATGGAAGTTTTTGCATGTGCACGGTTAGGTGCATCGTAAGATGCACAGCAATTGTGCAATGGTGGATGACAGCAGCCAAGGTGTTTGCTAAACAGTTTTCCCCGTTATGCTTTACTGTCAACTTGGATTGAAGTTTCTTGAGCAGCCAAGCTTTGAACGTCGATCATGGAATTGGCAACTCAAAATAGACGACAAGCATTGGCTACAGCACTAGCTGCATAAGTTAGTACTTTGGATGCACTTGTGCGTCTGAATGAGTCAAATACCAATGTTTTCTTACTAAGTTAGGTATTTCAATATCGGCTTTAAAGCTTATCGATAACACTTTCGTTTAAAAATTAGATTGAAATAAGATTCTACTCTCGCTCGTAAATCTGAAGTTTTATATTTTAATTTGATTGTGTTTATTATGTTTATTGATAGGCTTTAGATGCCTTTTTAGAAAGTCAATTTATTCATTTTGAAAGTGACACCATTTTTAATAGAATTTATCAGCAATTATTTCACGATTTTTCAGTTATTCGGTTAAGTCTTCTTCTTCTTCTTCTTGGCTTAGTGACCATTTTTAGGTCGCGCAGGCCATCGGAAAGCTTAATAGACTATTCAATATAACGCAGTTTTAATAGTCAGTCTTCACTACGGGATACGACTCTAGATGGGATTTGAACTCCAGTCCGGAACCTTAAGATTAAGTTAATTGTTTCGAACAAAAAGATTTATTATAAGAAGTCATCTTAACAATAATAAAAAACAGCTTTCCTTGCATTTGCAAATTTATTGAAAGTTTAAAAATTCCCTTAAATTCTGATTTTTTAAAAAGAGGGTCAAAAATTTCGCACAAAACATGCGTTCTTTCCATCGATGTTAAGTTTACATTTTCTCGTAAAAGAAATATTAAAGGTTTAAGCTCATTGTTTGAGAGATCATTCCGGATATCTCTTGTTTGGCCCATTGTGGTATTTTCGGCAATGAAAAGGCAGACCAATTGGCCAAAAAGGGTGCTTCGGAAGGGTCCGTTTTCGACAGGCTTAACCTACCTCACGAGTTCATGCGTGCCCCACAGTGTCTCTGCATGGCTCGGAGGCAGAGTTTGTGGGACACCGATGAGCTCTTTGTGATGAGGCTTCTTTATTCGATCACTCAAGTGCTCAAGGCTTCAATTGGTTCCACGACATCTCGGGTGATCGTGTGTTCATTAGAAAGATGTCTAGGCTTAGGTCTAATCATTTTATAGGACAGGCCGACTCCAAAGTATGTGGGTCCGGCCTTGGATACCACAACATAGATCTTCTTCTATGGTCTTGCGTGGAATACGAGGCTGCTCGACCCACCTTGTTAGACGCAGTCCAGGGCATTGGAAAGTTGCCAAACATTCCGATTCGGGACCTGCTGAGGGTAGGATTGGGTATCACATGAAAGCAGATGCACCGACCGATGCTATGGACGGACAAACCAGCGAAAGGGAGAAGAAGGACACAATCAAGGAACCTTCGAAATGGAAAACGATCAAGACCCCCGCTTCCATCAAGACTACGAGCATAGGAAAACCTACATACACCGAGGGATAAGGTGACCTTACACGATAAGATCCTCGCTATGAACACGACTTTGGCTTTGGATGACGGAATATACGCAACGGAACATACCTGGAAAATGGTGCTCTTTCACGGCTCGAAGAAGGAAATGTCTCCCAGCAAAGATGAAAGCAGTATCTTACTTAAAAGTTAATTTTGAGCAATACGGCCTGGTTGTTCTTTATGAATAAAACAAAAAAAGTTTATGTTTTCGGCAGGCCACTTCAATGTTTTGATGCGAAAATCGATGCGTTTTACGGTTAGGCTACACCTGATTAGGTGGAAGATCGGGTGATTTTTTTTTTTTCGTTTATTATAGAGGCTTTGAATCTTAAAGAGTACATTCGCCTCTCTGCTGTATAAAAAAGATGGTTTAATCTAATACAAAACTATCATAAATGTGGATTAAATATTATGGAAAACTATTGCGATTATGGCATATGGTATCGGATAAGTTTAAACTATTGCTTAAATTTCTTTGTATAAATAACGGATGAGCAAAAATGTAATGAGGCGGTTCTGCTGGAGTTTGTCGGGTGATAGGATTGTCATTAAATCAGTTTCTAGTTGGCACGTGGTTCGGTGTGTCGTGTATCCATGGCAATCGGTGAGGATGTGGCGGACGGTGATGTCAACACCACAGAAGCTGCAGAGTGGAGGACTGGATTTTTCTAGGAAAGATCGGGTGAATACGCCAAAATGGACTGTTACATTAGCAACTAGGAAAAAGGATTAGGAAATATAAATGATTGAATCACTCATAAAAGAACCCTACAGCGATACAATTCTTCCAAACACCACAAATTGAGAAAAGTAGATAGATCTCAACATTTGGTCCTTCAAGCGGATTTCCCGTAATAATGGTGCAACTGCCGTAAGGCGTTTAATGTTTTAACTTTATTTTCTTATCTAAATTGTGTGAGTAAAATTATCGAGCAATTGTATCACGGGTTCTTCTAAAATTATTCTAAAATTTATAATCCCATGTTCGAGTTAAGTGTCTCATTGCTTTATTATGTATCCTCCGTTTTATGGCCCTACTACTGAATTGAAACCAACTTAATGAAGCACAAAACATTGCTTTTTTTGCTATTCTTATCACTAATCATCTAGCTACGGTACGGGTTAGACCGACCAGACACTAGTTTGAAAGTGAAATTTACGGACGACGAGACAGATCATCTTCCACACCGCCCTGTTGCCCGCAGAGTCTCTCAGTGCCCGTATAATTTAATGCTAAATAGAACATGAGTTATGTGCCCCGGCCTGAAGACAAAGCTCTTTTCATCTTGTCAAAATAAAATTTGCCCAACTCACCAAAAAAAAAAAAAAAAAATCCCGAAGACCACAAACCGTAACCTCAACCAAGCGACCGGGATTGAGGGAGCGTAAAATGTTGCTAAATTTGTAGTGTTTTCATTCCAGTGTCCCACTCCGTTGCTCCGTTTCTACCGGGGTGAACTTTTGGCCAAAACGAGGAGGGAAAAAATGAAACATTTAGGAGAAAACTTCCAAACGACCAAAAACAGGGCAGAGCGAAGCTGAGAAAATACAGCGGGCAAACGTGTGCAGGCAAATAAGTGAAACCTTGGCAACTTTGGCCACCCGAAAAAAGTGGGGAAACGAAACGCGGCCAAAGAAGCGATTCAAATAATCGCCCCATCGCGGGCCAGGATAATGCATCGTCCTAGTGCCTGGTGCGGCACGTTCGTCCGGCACACAGTGGTGTGACTTTGGCACGGGTGTGACGCGCCGGACTGGCATTTTAGCAGGGCAAAATTTATGACCTAGAAACGGTAGCGATTTCAGAAATGTAGTCGCTTTGCTTTCGAAACTGTTCGTCCTTGCACGGAACGGGTCGCATAACACCTACCTAGTGCAGTGTACACCGTATAACGTCTGGGAAAGATTCCGTTCCGATGGGAAGAAAAATTATCGCCCTAGAGTTCTTGCTCTTGCCATTCTCGCTCGCTAGCCAAGGTGTGGAAACATTGAAGTGGAAGTTTTTTTCACTGATTTGCAGCGCATGTCCGCCTGGATCCGCGTGGGTCAGTTTATGCAGCGTTGTTGGAGTTTCAGGATGGAAGACGGGCGTGATTTTTCGCGTACCACCCAGAAACGGTCGGTTGATTTGTGGGACGTTCTTGGGCGATGGTGTTGAGCGAAAGTTTTGCGCAATAAAAATTGGAAAACAAGAAACCGATTTGCGCTGCAAGAAAAAGAGCTCGGAGGCGGATCGATTGGACGGTTTTTTTTTTGTTCGCTCTTATAAGTATCATGTAAGATTACATCGTTTCCGATGGTACATAGTTTTAAAAATAACTCTACCAATTGCAATGGCTCCATAACATCCGAGATTGTAGACACAAAATGGAAGGAGCTGGCTCGGTTCACATTTGGGTGCCGGACTCGCCGCAAGGATAATGAAGTGAGGTAAAAAAAATCAGACAGAATCCATCCATTACGAGCTGTCAGTGTTGGATGGTGGCGGAGAATAATGGAGATCTCTGTTACTTTGCCCGTCACGACGGTCAGTGTCGTGGTGGTCGTTGCCGAAAGGTGGAGCCAAACGATAAACTTTCGCTTTAAAATTTTGCCACTACCAGGGACAGTGGGTTTTGTTAGAAAGTCATGATTAATTAAGTACTACCTCGATGTGGTGGTGAACTTTTCAATTTAGATGTAGGCTACAGTTGTAGCCCGATTACACTACCGGAAAAGGTTAGTGTAGCTCAGAGAATTGCATTGTGTTAGTAGGCATTGTTAAAATTAGCTTCAAGTTTCTGACACATGTAGGACTTCATGAATTTGTTTCATAATTGATAGAATTATACCAAAGTCTATGAAAGGTGCTCTTCAGAAAATATTGGAAAATTAAAAGCTCTCGATAGGTTGTCGATGAAAATCTTTTCTAATGGGACTCACAGCTAGTGTGTAAAGTAGTTTCATAAAGCAAATGTTACCTTGCCTAGCAGCTTGCTAATGTGAGCTTTGGATTATACGTAAAGTGTGCTTGATTTCTTCAAGGCATCAGGTGCTTCACGCTTAATCTTTACGGAATTTCTCATTCATTAGGTAGAGCCGTAAGGAAGTGGTAATGAAGATTTATTTTGTAGATAAGAGCAAAAGAAAAGAGGTTCGGAAGAAAGGATTACTTTGCAAAATTAATACTACAAGCAGCGTCATATTTAATGGCTTGCAAGTTCTGGTATAGTGCGAGAAGGATTATATTAATCTGATAAAAGAAAACAAATTTAAAGAGCTTAAACCAAAAAACCACATTGTGGCAAACAATCATTCATATTTTTCTTAAGTGGCTCTACAAACTCGAATGGTTTCGGCCTACCATTTATCCGGCTCTCTCTGACCGTGTGTCACACGAAGCTCGATAATTCGGCGTCGCTATAGATTCGGTCAACGGATCACACCAAGCTATATTGACCATTAAGTGAGTTATTCAATAAAGTATTCAAGTTATTAATTTTTTTGTAAATCAAACGGATGAGTTATCAACATGTAATGCCTAAAGTTATGCAATATCCATCAGCTTGAACATTTTTAAAAATTGCTATTAACAGGTTGACTGATAAGTCCCCGGTCTAACAAAGAAAAACACACTTTTTTGTCAAAATTCGTTTTTATTATTCAACATTCACTTTTGTCAAGCAACCAAAAGTTGCTTGACAAAAGACGCTGTGTCTCACAAACTAATTGACATACAGACGTCAAATTTTGACACGAATCATTTGAAGGTTGGTGCTATATAAAAATAATATGCATTTAATACTAGCGGCGCATTCTATGTGTCAGACCGGGGACTTATCAGCCAACCTGTTATTTATCACACTTCAACCAATGAAAGTAGGTAACGGAATAATAGCCTTCCACTTGCCCCTACCACACATTACCCTTTCTGAAAATTTTTGACATAGTAAGGCATTTCGTTTTTGTGTCTTCTAGGGGCTCGATCTGAGATTGATCATAGTTATGTTGGACATAATTTATTTTAGGCTATTATCAATAATGCAAGCACATTTCAAATATATTCTCCCTGAGTTCTGAATCGAAATTAATTGCATAAATGCTTTACTAGACATCAATATCATATTGGTACAAGTTAGTTTATCTGTTGGGGTAATAGTTTCTAGAATGGCAATTTATTAAAACAATTGTTTCTATTTGCAAATTTAATCAATTATTAGAACACTTAAGTCGTCTTGAAATGTGTTGCGCAAATTTATCGTAATTTACAATCATAATACTTACGCCACGCAATGTCATGCTGTCTCCTTTTTCTCCTTTCGGTCCTTGATCTCCTTTCGGTCCTGGCCGGCCCTGAATGTGTAACAAGCATTTATATATTTAGTACATGCATTCAGCATCATTAAAATCCTTTTTCATAAAACTAATGAAAACCAGGAATAGTTTCAACTTACTGGCCACGTTTCTCCCATACCGCCAGGCTTGCCCGGTGGACCTATTGGTCCTGGTGCGCCCGTCTTCCCCCGACGTCCTCGCTGGCCACGTTCACCCTTTTCGCCTTTGTTAGCCTGTGCGTGTGTGCATGTATGAGAAGAAAAGAGAAACCGTATGAAATAATGATGATATGTAAATGTGAACGTATCATAAAAAAATGAATCAAAAGGGACAACAAAAAGTACGGATCGTGAAAGAATTTTAATCGTCTAATAATTAGTTTTCCCCTGATGATGGCGAACTCTCCGGGTGGAAGCTATTTCTATGCTTGAATTCAATTATGCACATTCTACACACTGCACGTCACCCTCGTCACAAACATGAACTGCTACGAGGCGAGGTGTAATTCTTCATTCAGCTAATATTTTTTCAACTTGTTAAATGCAGGTTCGTGCGCGCGCGCGCGGGTGTGTGATCCTTCCGGCTCTCAATGAACCGGACTCGGAAGAAAATGTTATGAAATGCTATAAAACCGGATGAAATGTGCACGAGAAAGAATGTTGCATATTGTGTGCTCGCGGTACTACCGGCGCCTTCCCTCATGGTTCCACGTCCGTCCGCTTGCGCTCGGGAGGGAATATTTGTGCCATCCCCAGCTGCGCCTGAATGTATGCAGCGACTCGTTTGAAAGGGATCCGCACTCCCGGAAGAGAACAATGCTAGGAAGCTAATAAAGTACAAACTGCAACAGCAAACGGCTTCCAAACCCTTCCCGTGCCCGTGTAATCCTCGTCTCCTTTGCTTGTCAACCCGCTCCATCATGTCAGTAAAAAATGCATATGAGACGAAGAAGCAGGACACGAACAACAAAAAATAAAAAAAAAACGCTGATACGAACACGCTTGATGTAGAGAGCAAGCGTCCGAGCAGCAGAAGTGCAACATCATTTCGAGCTTTTGTGCAGCATGGACGAAAGAGCATCGCTCTTTTGTTTGAAAAGTAGCTGCATATCTTACCGTCGGTTCGTTCTGGGTTCGCATTACCCAGCTGCACGCTGGGATAGGCAAGAGTGCATTCTTCTATTTTCAGAACATTTTTTTTTCTGGGTTGGTTTTGGCCGCTCAACGAATCTACGGTTCCCATCCATACGTTTGCAACTCGTTTGTATGGTTTCAGGAGATTTCCTTTTTTTTTTTTGGTCGTGTACGTACGATCAAGCTGCTGTAGGGCAGTTGAAATGCTTCCAGATTTGGTGCACCTTTCACCATACACCATCTGCTACCGCACCATCACTCCCAGTTACCAAGTCAAAAAAGGGGGAATGTGAACGATGTCACATAAATTGTCCAATAAAGTTTGCACCGGAAACTCCACAGGAAGCACAACCCGTAAACGGGTTTGGGACCGCGGGACGTGTGATGTGATTTACCGGCGCGACTTCTTCCGAAACGTTCGCTTGGTCGATGCGGCTGGCTTTGTGTGTGCGAGGTGGAAGTGTCTTTTGCCAAAATGATGAGTTACTTACCCTCGAGGAGTTAAATGCTGCATTTTCGTTGATGATAAACTCCGGCCCTTTCTCACCTTTGGGACCGGGAAGCCCCCGTTCGCCTTTGTCACCTGGCAGGCCCGGATGTCCCGGAAGTCCGGTTTCACCCGTAAGTCCGGGCGCACCATCGTATCCGGGTGGGCCACGCAATCCCGGCGGTCCGGGTGGTCCTGGTTGACACTGGCACTGATCCTGCGTCCCGTTTCGGCCACCCTCGGTATGGATTACCATGCCGGCCGGACCGGGTGGACCGGGTGGGCCCGCTTCGCCTGTATTGCCCTTATCACCCTTCGGTCCGGATGCACCGGTTTGGCCGGGCAGCCCGGGAATGCCCGGTGTGCCGGGCGGTCCTTTCGGTCCCGGCTGTCCGTGCGCTCCTTGGTGGCCCTGGGGGGGGTGACGGGATGATAATGGTGTGTGATTAATTAGCGTCGAATTGGCGTGTAATTGGCTAGAAACATCGTAGTGAGATTATGCTCGGTGGGTGTGAGTAATTCATGCGGTGTGTCAAATAATAGTTAGCACTTTGTTAGTGTTAATTCATTTCGTTTGAAGAAAGCTTTTCTTGAGAATTCTGTTTAGCAAAATTTTGATAGTCTGTTGGATCGACTTCCGATTGGTAATGTAGCGCCTAAAGTTATGCAATTTGTGAAACTGCTTTTTTAAGCTAATCCTTTATTACAGGCTTATACGTTCTGTTTTTATGCTACACAATGTTTTTGACACATCGTATCGTAAATTAAATTGTTCACATTAAATGTTCCTTATAAAACATCTGTGGCTTACTTTTAAAAATAAACCACCCTTACAAGAAAATTTGTGAAGCCAGTCAAAATTAAATCATAAAACCCTTTGAGTAGAATGTTTTTGCCACCTCTAGACAAAATTATGAACATTTAAAAGAGTGCGCCTGACGTCTAGATACAGTTTTTACTTGTGTTTATATTATAATACAACGTAAAAAAGGACAGACGGCAGAACTATACAAACACTATCTCTACACGTAACAAATAATTGAATTAAAATACATGTAACAAGTTCAAATACAGCTGTGCTATAATAAAGCTTGTTTAAAGAATTATGCTACCAACTTAAACCAAGAAAAAATTGTCAGAAAAGAAGACACTGCAAACCTTAGGGATTTAGGTGTGTTTCGGGTGGGCGTATTTTTATTTGTGTTTTCGTGCGCGAATGTTGAAACTTTTGCCTTCAGCAGGAGCTAAATCACATCGCCTACAATACCACGGCCATGCTTTACAATCCCGTGGAGGCGTCCGCAACACCCCAAACAACGTCGTTAAAATAAAGCAAAACAACATTTACCAAACAAAACTTTGATGTGTTTTTTTTTGGGCTGTTGTGTTCTGTGTTCTGCGCCTTGTTTTTGCTTTCTTTTGAGTATTTTTTCCCCAGTTCGTGTTGCGCCGTTCCCCCTGGAGGGAACTTCAGGAAGGTCAACTAGTAGTTTTTTGTTTAACCGGTATTGTTCTGCTGTTAAATGTTGTTTTGCATTAGCGTCTGCGTCTCGTGGGGATGAAATGTTTCCTGGTGACATTTAACCGCGAAGCGAAACGGATTGCCACACGCAAAAAAAAAAAGGCAAAGCCTCGGTTTTTGTTTCACGACGTGCGTGTGTTTGAAGTTTGAAGCGCAGAAAAAAACTGGGGCTTCACTAATGAAGATGTTGCGGAAACAGCCAAAGTATGCTTTAGCCAGGGTGGTTGCTCTGGGAACAGCAAAAAGGTTTTTATTCCTTAGAGATGTGTGTGTGTGTGTGTGTGTGTGTGTGTGTGTGTGTGTAGGAGGTTGGAATGGAGGGAATGGGATATTTTGTGTGGTAATTTTTCACTTTTGAACCGCCCAATCAATGTCCAGAAAGCAAAAGAAAAGGTTAATTTTGAGGTTAGAAAGACAATAGAAAACGAAGTATATAAGAGCAATCGGATACAAATCAGGACGAAAACGGCATCAATATTCAGCAACGAAATTCGATCGCTAACTAACAAGCCAATAAAAATAAGCTTAAATCACGCAAATATAATTTGATTGGTTCAAACAAAAACACAAGCACAACAGCAATTCGTCTACCAAACAAAAGAAAAGTGCACTAGAACAAAAAAAAAAATTTTATCTGTATTTTGGGGTTCATTTCTTGGCACTGAGCGCCGCTAATTCTACTTCGTTTTTTTTGGACTTCTCGTCTTTAAACCGTACCCTTTCACCTTTGGCACCTGTCAGACCCGGATCACCTCGGTCACCTTTGGTACCGTGTTCACCCTTTTCGCCCGGGAATCCGATTTCGCCCTTTTCGCCCGGTTCACCCTTTAGCCCCGGTGAACCGCCACGCATTCCTTGAATCGGTGCACCGAGCATGGATTCCTGTGCAGGGACATGGTGGTAAGGATTATTGGATGGGTGTCGGTGGGAAGTCAAAGATTGATAAAGAGAGAAAAACGAGAGAAAGAGACAAAACATGTTCCGTACCGGTTAGAATCAGTGCAAACTTTCATCGAACAGAAAAAAAAAACAAAACTTTGAGAAGAAGAAAAACAGAGATAAAAACACTCAAAAAATTTCTGTTTCCTTTTTTTCCTTATTTTTCTGCTGATCTGGAAACGATTTTCTCCTTCCCGGTGCTGCTCACAGGAAAGCATTTGCGTCGCGAAGTAACAAAATGGAAATTTCCTTCCAATTTTTTGTATCCTTTTTTTACTTTGGTGGTTTTTGTAATGGAACAAAAAAAATGGAAACAAAACCAGCCAGCAAGTGACAAAAAGTTGGTAGAAAAAAAGAAACTTTAATTCACACCATTGTACCCACTACACCGATTGGTAAATGAAAAGATGGTTGCGTTCAAGAATGTGGGGTCAAATTTCCCCAACTAAAGTTACACAAAAAAAAAAAACGCAAACAAAACTTTGCAAAAATTACGCGTAAATGTTAATAAAATCGCATCTGTCGTAGTTTGGAAACTGATACGTTTTTGACCTTTTTGTGGTATATTTTTTTTGTAAAGAAGAAGTTTGAGTCTGAGATTGAATAGTTTGGACGGACCACAAACAATACCTGCTCAGCTGAACACATTTCTTTTGAATTAAGTATGTTGTATATTGTATTTCTTTAATTTTATAAGAAAACATATATTTATTTAAATTAACCTGAAGCTGCGTTCATCGTAGAAACACGTTTAACCTTTTATCCAGATAATAATTACTTCCGTATTAAGTAATTTGATACAAAGCCAACAATCTGCCTTATAAGCCAAAGCGCCTAAATTTATACAATTTGTACGTGTTGTCAGCGTGTAATAATGAAATAAAATTCATTCGGGGAGTAGAATATAGTCAATTTATTATGTGAAGCATACGTTTCACACTCCAGACCAGATGTAAGTACTGCTTTTCGAAAAGCGAAATTCTTTTCTGTTGAACTATAATCTTTCAAGTAGTTTTAAAATGTTAAACATTATCACGATAAACTTATTTGACTTGATGTTTACACTAATTCGAACCTAAATCCTCTAGTTGTAGACTTGCAAGCAGTGCATCACACGTGTTTTGTTCGAAAACTTCAAACAGAAACTGCTTCCCTTTCAGCGCATAGAAAAAACGATAGCTTATGGTCGATTGTATTTTTACACCTTGGTTCGAGAAGAGTTTTTCATCACGGCTTGTATGGCTTGGCTGACGGGATGAACATGTACAAGATTTGCTGTGTGTTTTGCCGCTTCTTCAACATCGTAGAAAGATTTTCCACTACAATGTGTATAAACTTGTACGTGAGGTGAAAGAAGCAAGCAACATGGCCCTACAGTGTCTTTCGTTGATTGTGTCCTCCGGTAGCCAAACAACCATATTCCTGTTTTCAATTGTACGTCGTCGCTAGGACGGTTTTTGCTGCTGTGTCTTTATCACCCGCTTCGTCTACTTCTATACCCGGTACAGGTTTTCTTAGCCGCTATTGCTCGTATCATAAATAATACTTTATTGAGAGGACACACGTGGCGAACCGTCCGGGTGTAGGAGCATGCCCGTACACCTTCAGGTTTTCTTGATTGCTCTACCAACAGCGGTGCCGACCAGCCGTGTTAACCAGTGTGCGAAGAAAGTTGCCTCACAACTACCATTTGTCTTGTGCAGCTTGGATTACACAATAGCACAACGAGTCCAACTTTTCTTCATCTGTCAAAACGCTTCAGTTTGACTTCTATTTGGTTTCAAAACAAAATCTCTCGTAGGAGCCGAAACCCCTAGCCCGAGGGAACACGATTGGTGGGAAGGGTTGAATAAATAAAAAAAGCACAAATTGAATAAAATTAGTTACGTCAGTTTTCAGATCCTGTACCGCTTGGTTTGCTTTTATTTTCCTGTCCATGATGCACTAGTTCGATTGACTTTTCTCGATTGTTTCGCTTCGAGCGGGTTTGATGGACATCCGAGTTCCGCTTCTCTCGTTCCATCATATTACAGCATTTTAATTGAATTATCTCTCAACAAGCAAGCAGCACTTTGCTGTAAACTATTTCCTATAAGCAATGTGCAGGTCCAATTGTCCACATTATGGTCTTTTAACCACAAATTAAATTTTATCGAGCAATAAGAAGCATCCTGATGCGTTCACACTAGCGCGTAGAGTTTACCGCACCAACGAGACGAAAGTTCGGTCACAAATTTGCACCGGATAGGAAAAGTTTATCGGTTTTACCGGTCGTAGTGGTGGTCTACGGCAAAGCGGAAACTTGGTCTACACCGTTACTATCCGGGGTTTTCCGGTCTTTCTTAGTTAAAATTAGTCGCATCCACTGAAGCTACCCGCACGGAGACAACTGATTATTGTTGGTGCTTCTCGTTGTGTCCGAAAAGTTTTGCCTGTGTCACCGGCAAAGTAGTGTCTAAATTTAATTATGGCGAAGATGTAAACCGGGTCTCACAACTAAAACCAAAAAAAAAAGCGGTAAACAAGGGCGGGAAAAGGATAATAGAAAAGAATTACACGCAATAGCACAACCCGCCCCATTTCCCAGAGTGCTATCCCCATATCGCCCCTCATTTTCTCGTTATACCTTGAACATCCGGGACGGATTCCAATTAGTCTAGAAAAATAGTTAAGTTTAAAAAAATGGTTATGGTATACAAAAGTTACAGAGATACAGAGAACGGATAGAGAAAGAAAGATAGAAACACCTCGTACGTTAGTAAGATCACGCTGTAAGTTAAGTTGGTGGTTAATTGGGTGGGTGATTAGCGGCTTATTAGAGCGGTGTGGCACGGACACCACACACTACGCAAACAAGCATCGGGCTAGTAGCTATGGAGAGTGGATTACTTACATCGTAGTTCTCTGGAAGCCCCGGAGGACCCGGAGGTCCGGCTGGGCCCGGTACACCGGGTGCCCCATCCAGCCCCGGTTCCCCCTTGCTTCCCTGGAGGCCCTCCGGTCCGGCGGCGCCCTGGTCACCGCGGTCTCCCTTATCGCCCTTCGGGCCGGAAGTACCACGTTCACCCTGGGGACCAGTGACGCCCTGGAGATGGCATTGCAAGAAGAAGAAGAGAACGGATCATTAAAACACTAGCTGATGGATGTGGATAGACAGGGCCAGCTTACCGTAAGACCGGGAGAGCCAGTCTTTCCCTCCTTGCCGGGCATGCCCTGAGGGCCGCGAAGATATTCGCGCAGTTTGCTGTCCATTTTCAGCTCCTCGATGATAAGGGACGCATTGCAAAAGCATTGTCCCCCGTGTTTCCTGTTTGGCAGTGTGTCGTAGAGCTGTACGTGGATAGAGCAAATTGGAGAATGGTGTTTATTTAATTAATTTCCCGGAATGTTTAATGGTCTGTGAATTGATAAGGAAGGATCAGCTTCAATTTGACTACTGTTTAATATTAATGTTACGATGGATATTCATCATATTCGTAGGTTTAATATTTTACAATTCTGATACAAACAGTGAAGTATTTACAGTACTAGCATTCGTTGGGTTATTAATAAAAATATCAAAATCCTAATCAAAAATTTCATTCTTTTTCAACTTATTATTTTTTTTTTCTTATAATTCATACGTTGGATGATCTCGTCTTATAACTTGCTAATCGTATTACGCTGAGTGTTACCTTTTAAACGATTGTTTGTTTCATCCTCCTTATTTATAATTAATTATGACGGTCCAGTGCCGTATTGTTGTTTGTTTCATCCTCCTGTTAATTATTATTTTTTCTGAACCAATAATCTGACTTAAAATTAAAAACGCCTGCAGCTATGCAATTCGCCCGTTTGCTCTCTTAATTCAATCTCTTTAGGGATGGAATGCAAATTATTTTGCATTAAATGTTAAAAACTTACAATTCTGAATCAAATATAGTTCTAAAGGGGTTCCTAATCTTACTAAACGAATGATTGATGTGCTTTTTAACTGTTCTTATTTTCGATTACAAGCATCTTTTACACGACTCATTGATAATGCTGTAAGTGGCTGAGTCTTTGCTATACTCTATTCCTAATTTATGTTTAATTTTCTTTTGCATTCAATAATGCTACTTTTAAAAAAATGTGTAAAGCTTGGTCAATTGCTAGAACTACAAGTTTTAACGAATTAAACAGCAGCTTACTTTTAAAACTGTTCGAAAGAATCACTTAAAAGCTTTTATATTTTTTTGTTTTAAATGTCGTGCCTTACCTGAGACAATCGTTTCTGTTATCGTTCCCAATTTATGTTAGCATCGTAATGGAAAGCATTAAAAGAAGCAAGCAGAAATAAAACCCATCACCCGTTAAGAAATCAATCACACCGTGTAGAAGAGCACGAAACACTTACCAACTCATCGCCAGACCCATCGCCATCGAAGTATCCGCCTCCCTTCGGTCCTGCCGCTCCCGGTGGACCCGGTGGGCCCGGCGGTCCCTGGGGTCCCGGTGGTCCCGGTGGCCCCCTTATGCTTTCCCCCTTTGCGCCCCGTTCACCCTTATCACCCTTCATCCGGTAGCCATACTCGGGGGGTGGTGGTGAAATCATCGGTGGCTCATTGAATCCATCGTCGTCACCACTTTGCTGTTGGAATGGGAAGTTAAGAAGAGGAAGGTTAAAATTGAATGTCAAACTGCAAGGGAGCATCATCAAAAGCCAAACCAACCCAACGAATTTCAATGGAAGTAGCAGTTAGAAAAGGTTAAGGATTTCTGGGCAGAGATTTTAATCAAAGCATTTTAAAGATATAATAGATCCGTAGACAAATAAAAAACGCATAACACAGTAATAGTATTGTTTCGTTGAAAAGTCTGTGTGTGTGAGCCGTGAAGGGAGCGACATAAAGCAACATCGTTCAATGCTTTCGGTCGATTGAACCGATGAGACGAGGGCTGGATTAGCGTAATTAGTCGGCGATATTAATCGTTCACGGGTTCGAAGTTTTTCGTGAGCCTCATCCAACTTCAAGTTAATTCACCAAACGTTTCGCGATCAGGAGGGACGGAATAAAGCAGGCCGATAATTGCTTTTCGAATGGGAACGAACGGACGGTGTAAGATGTACCGCCTAAAATCATTCAATCGTAGAAATTATTGCTATTTGTTTGTGTGTAAGTATTGACGTTGATTTTTTGGGCGTGTGGGCATGCGGCTGGAAGCTGAAACTTTTTCCCTGTAGCACGGTGTAGCAGGAAGGTTCTGCTTAATTTATGCTGATTAGTTCATCATTTTCGGCTGATTGGTTTGCCGTTTGATCCTCATTTCGGGCCGAAAGCTTTGGAAGGCTAGTGAAAAGCGATTTCCTTGCGTGGTACGTGCTGAATGAGGAGTGTTTGGAGATTGGAGAATTCCGTTTTCTGTTGATTGGTTGAATGGCCAAATGGTACGCTGATTGGAATGCTCCGAAAAGTTGGGAAATAAAATTAACAACTTCTTTTCGTTTTGGTGAAGTAATTTGTGGGAATGATAATGATGATTATGTTTCAATTGCGAGTTGAACGTCAAATGGTTGAGGTTTTTCTTTTGATGTAGAGAATTGGCAGTATATTGATGATAGAATTTAAAACTGGTTGGAAGTAACTATAAACATTTAATTCCACTTCTAAAATCCTTTTTGAGATTTTTTTTTGTTGTACTTAGCCTCGAGTCTCGGCGTTCCTTCTTGGAAGGCTCGAAACGACTGGAGCTAATCCGACCTTTAGAAAGGTGTGTAAAGTTTTTACAAGTTTAAACGTCTTAGACAGGTAAAAATCTCGTCTTCTAAGCTGCTGGTTAAGCTAAACATTTATTTCTACTAGAAAAACCATTCTTTCGCAGGCAGGAAAATGAGTGGAAAAGCAAAAGTAGACTTACAAATAAAAAAAAAACTCCTTCTTTTTTCAAAATATTTCTTCCCACTAAAAAAACACAGAAATAACATTTCGGAACCAATGAAATGCTTGCTGTAAGCGTGTCGCAGCAAACAAGCATGAAAAGCGAAACATTAACGCTCCAATAAATTTAAATAGCTTTCGCTGAAAGGGGCCGAGCTGACATTAAAATTTTCGCAACTGGCTTGGCTCTCGGCTTTACGTGGGACGCGTTTGGATGGGGGCGGATGAAACTGGGCATGGGCAAAGGGAGGGGTTTGCTTTTGCCTATGTCAAGCTTTCCTCTTCATTGGTATGCAGTCACTGGTCGATTCAATCCTGCGGGAATTGTCTTACGCTCGTTATGGCTTAAGCGTCGCCTTTCGTCTTTTTATTGCTGCTGATTTCAACATGCTCAACAGCACGAAACGACATAGAGCGAGCAGTGAAATTATTGGTACCAGAATGGGACACTAACGGCCACGTTAAGAAAAAAAAGTTCCAAACAAAAATGGACATTGAAAAACAAGGAAGAATGTGTCTTTCCAGCAGAACACGTCCATTGCCGGGACAAGGTTGTGTAGACCGTGTTCTGCTTCTTTTCAACGTGCGTTCAAATCCTTTTGGATTATAAGTTTAAAAGCGCTGGAACATACAAACACACACACACACACACAAGTGTCCAGTGCAAGAAAGAATTAAGAAAATGTCTCGATCAACTTGGGAACGTCGTCGGCAGAAGGAAGAAATGTGCTACGAAACAAATTAAAATCTAATGCTTTCAAGTGAGTGGAGTGTACGGGTATGACAATAGAGCTGCACTAGCGCGCCATTGCAAGAATGTGAAAGTCAGTACGAAATAGTACAAGAATTGGCAATTAAAAATCTTTCACCCGCGTTGCGAAATTGAAAATCTCTTCATCGGAGGATACGATGAAGGAAGAAATATGTTTGATGAACGGGGTGTGACAGTCCGGATTGGAACAAAAGCTTCAAGATCGCTGTGATCGTTCGACCGTTCATTTTTAATCTTGACTGGATTGGCATTCCGCGTCCCTTAACGATGTAGTTGCGGGAAACGGGATATTGAAGAATACCAGGAAGTGAGTCAAATATTTGTCGAAGAATGATTAAAAGTTCGCCCAAGAAGAAAAACTGACTGCGGCGTGCTGTGTAGCGAAGCTAGTCAAGCAAAACGACGCCCTCAAAGTAAAATCGTTTGGGAGTTTAAGCTGGTTGAAGCAGTCGAACCTTGAATATTGAGAGATTTTTGATGGTTCAGGCAACCAATTTAGGCGACAACCCACTGACTTTTTCGTAAGCATATTATCGTGCAATTTTATTAGCAGCCATATTGCTTACCGAAAGAGGGAATATCATTAGCACTGATCGAAGCGGCTGTGATTGGAACGTCCCAGCTCAAATCAGCGTCATGTTTGATGGCGTGGATGGCGATACAAAACCGCACCCTAACATGGGTGGGCGAAATGAGATCACCTTTTCGAGGTGTAAAAAAGTAAGAGCGAGAGAGAGAAAGAGAGGCCACTCAAGAAACCTTCCAAGAAATCCTACCCACGGACATACGATTCCCGGTTGCGGTCGTCCACAAAGCCGCCATTTGCTACTCGTCCGAGCTGGTCCCAAACACTTGTCAACACTTATGCTAACGTCTTTCGTCCCGGGTTCATCGGATGCATTAGCGGGGAAGCGTACCACTGAACGGACCACCAGGAATCCTTCGACGGGAGGCATTGCAGAGGTTCGCAAGTGTGTTGAAATAAGTTAATTAAACTCACCCGCCGCGTGGGACTATAAAGTTGTTAATTTAATTTCTTCCCTTAACCACCTTTTTCGGAGGACTTCCCGGGGCGCGCACTTGCCCAACCATGCCAACCATCTATAAACATTCCGGCAATCGGGTTCCACTGTACGGCAAGTGAGCGAAACCGCACATTTTTCCTCAGAACTGCCGTACGCTTTCGTTAGTGGCGTAGACGAAGCGAAAAAGGATTAGGTTGGGCGCGTGTGTGTGTACGTTTTTTTGTGTGCTACCGGTCTTGCTCACCACGCACCAAAAGAAAGGATACCACGGGAACAGTACAACTTATTTAACGTATGAAGCACAAACTTCCGACCGCATCCATTTATGTCTCGGGTGTCCTACATCTTTTCCGGTGAGGACTCCCGGCACTGAAAATATGCTTGGAAGGAGGATGTTCTTTCTTCTCTGGTTGGAGACGTCGTAGCGTGTGTCTGCTCCACATATGTGTTTTCCCTTTTTTCCTACGTTAGTAAGTTCCCGGGTATCCATGTGGTGGTGGCCGGAGGATAATGCTCAAGAGTCGCTAGAGCTGTCATATTTCTCTGTGCGGCACTATTCTTATCCTCTGTAATCCACGGGTGCATTTGAGGTGTTGAATTTGGGAAGGAGAGCGAAGAGATCGTAGAAAATGGAGTTGTAGCACATGTAATAGCTAGTGTGTCTGTGTCGTATATCGTTTCGACGACAGATATTGGAGGACTGCATTGTAAGTAGATCTGTGGTAGCAGGTAGAGCTCACAGATCACTTTTAATATAGTTATCGTCGTCTAGCTGTCGGACGGGACTTAGCAATGGTTTCATATTTTGTGTGTTAATGGGCCTCTTGAACACAATTGCAAATCCGGTTGGTTATGAATGCACGTATCTACCTTGATATGGAAAAGATTAAAAACATATCTAACTTGTCTTGAATCTTGATTTTTGGACGGAAAACGAAACTCTTGTAAATCTTATATCACATGAACATTTGCTACAATAACCGAGCACACCTGGGATAATGTGATCTGTTGTGGTTCGGAGCAGGGAATGTCTCCTAACAAATGTGAAAGGAGTTTTCATATGTAAATAAACTGCAAGCAATACGGCTAGGCTGTTCTCTTAGAATAGAGAAAAACACGTAATAATAATTAAATTTTGGAAATATTTTGTTTCTTGCCTTTCCTAGTAGTATAACCTACCGTAAAAGTTTTGGGTTGTACTGCAAATTATTTGTTACCAAACTCATATAACAGACCATGCTCTGGGATGCTTTGGTAGACATTTTACTCATTATGTTCTATTTTTTATTGAAAAATCGTCCTGTTTGGTCATGCCTGCCATTTAATGGCTCACGAATTATTGGTAGTCAGTCTTCAGTGCGGGGATACGTTTCGGTTCTCGGTTCTGTCATGTGCATTCAAAAATATGATTTCAACAACATATCACATAGAACTTCTGTTATTGATTTGCTCTCTCCCAGCTCTAGCTGCATCACTCCATTCCGGTTTTCCCCGCTGCATCGACAACGTCCTGACGTTGCGGCTTCTGAGAAAGAAGCCATATTGTGGGCCGTCAGGACTTGTTTTCTATTTTCTTCTCCAGTTGCTTCTGCAGCTGACGAATTCTTTATAGCAGGAATCTAATATTTTACAATTACTCAGTAAAAGTATCATTACTCTTTCTATACTCCTGAACGAATTGATAACACATAGTTCTATCTTTGTATGATTTTCCACAAGTGCGTAGAAGTACAGAAATATGAACAAACCTACTCACTGTTGAACACGTAGGCGCCATTGGATAATAGGGTTTCAAAGATGGCCAACGCGAAAGTTACCTGATCTAGATCAAGATAATGGCGAGGATGCTCAGTAACCAACACACAAACAAACCAAAACATGTCGCCGAGTTGTGAGTTTTGCCCTTGAAACTTATCTCTCCCACCCCCACGATAAGGTTCGTTGACAAGCTTTTAGCGAAATGTTTCTCACCGCATCCCTTTACAACTTCGCTCTCGTCCTCCCATTGTCCTCCATCTAAGTAAGGAAATGGATAAGATGAATACTATGGCAACACTGCTGCTTGAGTTTTGAACCCATTCGACCCTATCGCAACGCTGCCTGTGGTAGATCCTATTTACTGCCTATTATCGAAACAGAATGTGAAACTCTATGCATGCTCGAAGATGAGCCACATTCCAAAACAGTGCGTGTGCGTGTGTCTCTACGGGACCGAATGGAGGATATACCTGGAGCGTCCTTTATCTGGCGTTAGTTGTGTAGTAGTAGTGATAGTAGTAGTCGTTTCACCGCACATCATCGCATGAAGGAATGTAATGAAATTTGCCGAAAATTGGCTCTTCACATACTGACGCTATCCCGTATCACCTTACCCACCCTTACTACGTTATTCCTTACCCACCCAGAAAAACCTCCAAAAAAGGCCCCGGACGTGCGTGCGTTTGATCGTAACGATTGTTAGCACGAGGAATGGGCTGAGGATGAATGAGAAGCTGAGAGAGGCTCGGTGGGGGGTAGATTTTTGCAATCAAAATCCACAACCTCAAATGTCAAACGATCTTCCTCGTTTCGTTTCGACTTTTGCCTGGTAACTGTGGCGTATCGGTTACGTCACTGAGTACCTGAAAGCACCTGTCATCACGTCAGTATAGGTTGCGCGCGACTCCTGCGACTACTGCGGGCAGCTGTCAGCTTAGTGAGTGTTGTGGGATCGGTGTAGATGTGAAGAAGCCATAACACACGGATGAAATGCGTGTGTGTGTTTCGGTTTTTCCCGGCCTTGGGTGAGGCACGTTCCAAGGTAACGATGGAGTGTGCCCGCATATTTGATACCGTCCAACAGAATAAAGAGAGAGGTACGGTGCGGCATTTGAAGGATCAGCTTCCTTTTTGGCTGGTTGGCTGGCTGGTTGACTCCTCCTGGGAGCACTTTTCATCCATCCGATTTGCAAGTGACGATGTTTTGGGGCACGTCAAAATGGTAAGAAATTTAATTCTGCGTACACACACATTTCATGTCTATCTACACGTTTGCAGACACACGCAAAAATCGGCACGGCTGACAACGAATGGGGCAGATGGGCTGAGGTTAAGGTGAAGGTGGCACCAAAACCACAGCGACGGTTCGTTTATTGTCAGTTTTTGGGGCAGGTGAAGCAGGAGCATAGACCCGTGTCACAGTGTGAAAAAAAGCAGCTCCGGAGCAACGGGGTTGATAATTTCCGCGAACGCTCGCGCGGCGCTTTTGCAAGCGGCGGTATCGGTTGTCGCGTTTGACGGAAGTTGTGCCGACGGTTCGTTTAGGCTGCAGTCATGCGTGTTCACCGCAGTATGTACATCTTCCCATCGACATTTGCCCCCGGATCGGCCGGTTGGCAGCGAGAATGGGAAATGCCGGTGGTTTTCTGGTATCAAGGTATAAATTTTATTGCCCAGGTCGTAAATCGAGCATTGCGTGTAGCGCGAAACCGTTGTTCTGACGAAAGCGAAAGAACCTACGTGAAGTTTAGTGCTGTTGATGGGTACTCGGTGCCCGAATGATGGTAATTTTTGAGTTTTCTTCGCAGCACCAGGGAAGGAAATTGGATCCCTTAAATGGTGCTGTCTAAGCTTCTTTATGTCGGAGTGCTCGTAGGTGCTGTTTGCAGCAAAACGAGCATTATACCGCGTGGTTTTATATTGCTAGACTACAGCACTACAAGCACACTGTACATTGTACAGGTCTAACAAGCGGATGAACAAGGTTTGGGTGGGATCTGGTGTTTTGTGAGTGGACAGCCGAGGCAGCGAGGGAAAGACAATTTGGAAGAAATTTGTTTCAACTTTCCCGGGTGAACCGGGTGAACCGATAGGAGATAGCAGGTTCTTAAACATTCGACCGTACTTGTAATGCTTTTGGTTGAATATCAGAAACATCATATTCTTTTCCACCAGTAAAATGTACTATCGCACACACATACATTCACTCGTTTCAAGTGGGTGTATGTGGGTGTTTTAAAGTACGAACGACGAAAAATCACGGACCCATCACGGCTGGATTAATTACACCTTTACATAACATTTTACGAGTGTGCACTTACGCTGGTATATAGATAAGGTAAAACAGGGCTTGGCATTTGCTGAAATGGGATAGTTTGCGGTGAATACCACCTTCCATGCTTTTACCAGCTTCCCCTTCACAAGTGGAACTATCCCACCTGATTGAGCCAACCGTGTAAAGCGTTTTTTGTTTTTCCTTCCTTACTCTTCGGGGTTTCCTGTTCCACCCTCAAAAAGGGCAGCGTGGGCATGTGCTATGAGTCTGGGACTCATTTGATGAGTTAAGTGGATGCCGTCATCCTTTTTGTTTTCTGACCGTGCGGTAGATCAAGCAGCCAGAAAAACGGATAGCTGATCCTTCAATCGCTTACCGGCACAATCGCCGCGAGTGCTTGCTGTGCGTGTTGCAGCCTATCCAGGGGCACAACGCATGAACGCTGCGAGGTTATTTTCGGTCTCCCTGAATCGGGAGAAAACATTTTTGTGGTGGTAATTGGAGATAATCCGGTGTGGAGATAATGTTTCTTTTTTTGCCAGCAAGTTATTTATATTGCTGCGTTTTTTTTTCTTAATCTGCTATTTTGCTTTTGATTTTTGCTTGTTCTGGTGGATAATTGGGATGCGGTTACGGATTTGCGAAAAGGACGAAGAATTTGGAGGTTTCTGGTGAAGTACAGCGAACATCTCTGATGTGGTTGGTTTCGAGCGGGAACTCTCATTGAGTTCGGTATGATTTGGAGATGCTTTGGGAAGAATTCAAGTGGCTCCACAGTGTAAAACTGAAATATTACCTTGGCGAGTTAATATACGTTACCAGCGCACAATTTCACGCGCTAAGCTCCAGTTAACGAGAAGCTCCTAACAAATATACCCGTGGCTTTGTTTAATCTTCATTATGAATTGTGTCCACGATGGTTGACTGTTTGTTTGCCCATAACCGAAAGCAAAACAACGAGCTTTTTTTTCAACCTTAATCCCTCCATCCCATTCCTGGCTGGTTACTGATTGAATCGAAAGGTAGAGCAAGATTATTACAGCAAAGCGAACCATAAACCCTGAACCCTCACGCCGTGCGACGGAATGGTCATTTCTACCGGCAATTACTTGCCCTGACCGTTCGTAATCCTTAAGGTGGTGCATGACTGCGCATCATTCTTTTTTCGAGGTTGAAAAATGGAAACTAGAAAATAAAATGGTGGACCCACCAAGGGTGCAATAATCCAGAGGTATCGAGGAATCCCGTTTTTCCATCTTGCCCACGTGCGCACACCACGTGCATTTAAATTATCACCCGAAATTCCAATCCAACCTCGGTCTTCGGTCTTTGGGAAAGCCAATATGAGGACCCTGCCCCAGTGACGTGTGACAGTTGGTGTAAAGCTCACGGGCTTTTTTTTCTTCGCTTCCTGTAGAACAGGGGGAAGATGTAAAGTGAAATGAATTCGCAAGTGAGGACGAGGTATCGCGTGAAACGGAGTCAGTTCGTAAACAGGTGCTTATGTCGGGAGAAACGGTCGTGGACCGTTCGCTGCGATCGAAATGTCCGGAATCGGTTAGGGTCAAGGTTGGAGGTGTTTTGGCATTTTCTTTGCCGTCTATTTTTCCCGCACCCTGCTGTCGTAGCATATTTTAAGGGGGGGGGGGGGGGGGGGGTGAGAAGCAACAACAAAAAAAGGTGATTATGGTACGAGCCCAACTCATCAGGTTTTGGATGGTCACTATGGCCGACTCCACGATGGCCGGGTGTGATGTGCAGCGGTATAAAGTGGAGCTGATTTTATTAATTTTTTGTCCCTATTTACGTTCCGATGCGGATGTTTGGGGTTTTCTTTTTGCTGCCACGCCACCAAATGCTTGAGCCCGGTTCGGTGAAGGCTTGGTTTTATTTTGGGACTACCGTTCGGTCGGAAAAGGAACCGGGCGAGTAAATAAGGGCGTTATGCTAACGTTACGTTTGCCTCGGAACGACATCTACACACATTCTTCTTGTGCACTTGTTTTCTCTACAGTTTTCTTCGCTGGACCGAAAATGACCGATGGGCGCAAGAATCCTTGTTCCACGAGAATGGGGTTCTAATAAAAAAAAGAACTTCTCGTTGTAGCTGAAGGTGGGAGATTCCGTTTGAAACGAGGGTTCTTGCAACCCATGCCCTTGGCGGGTTGGGCCTGTCCTAAACAAATTTAATTAACTTCGCCCATCGACGGTAATGCTGCCAGTCCTCCAAACATACAACCCTGCGCGTAACGCTGGCCATTTGAGTTTGACGAACGAGCGAGTTGACCCACCCACCGTAAGCGGTGCCATGTGGCCGGAAGTGGGTAACCTCGGTCTCGTATCGGTGCCGCAAATCAACTGGCTGCGTGTCCAGTATCGTGAGGAAGACAAAAAGAAGGACCAGTGATGCGGTCGAAGTAAAACAAACTGCGTCCGGGATTGTGACCGAGCGAGCGGAGTAACACAATGGAATGGAAATGGATGAAGTATTATGAGAAAAAAAAAATGCGGAGGAATCAACACAAAACGAAAACTCCACACAGTTCTAGTGTGTAGCCAAATAAATGGCAAAAGGAACGCTTTGCGCTCTGTTTACGGACGCAATTGACATGCTGAAGGGCACATTTTTAGTGCTGGAGTGAAGCACACAAAGGAAACAATCGGTGGCGATGCTCGTAATTTGGAACTGAAGCATTGTGAGCAATTCCGTACTGGGGTATTAGTGTTCGCGAAAAGCTATGTGCGTGTTTGAGGTAATGGAAGATAATTTGTGCCAAAGCGGGTTTGTAGGAATGGCATGCGGGCAGTCACGTTGGAATTTTAAAGCTAGTAGAAAACGGTCGTATCTTTCGACTGGAGGAATTAAAATTTTGGAATGTGACAAGAATTTGTATTTTTTATTTTTAGTAAAAAGAAAAATCGTAGAGAGTTGAATAGTATTCGAATTTCGGTTATTGAGATCTATAAACCCGATTTTATGGCGTTAAGTCTTTGGAACATATGTATGGAATATGAAATGCAATTGTTTGCTAAATTCACAACATTCTTCATAAGCTCAAGCACTTATGCCCACAATTTTTATAACCAATTGAGAAAAACAAACAGTAAGAATTAAAATTTAATTCTGAGTACACATAATTAATCGTTTTAATTTTTGAATAAAAATTTTAAAACAATAGCACAGGCACATACCTTTAGCAAGCACGCATTTCAATTCAATACTCATAGGTAAGCCGCTTAAAGTACCGTGCATTGTTTTTTCCATACAATTAGTGAAGAGCAATTATTTAAAATGCAAAAAAAAGTTTCATTTTTTATCATTTGTTCGTTCGTTAAAAAAAGGCGCTGAACTGTCCTGAATAGCACAACATTTCCATTACACTTTGTGTTCGCCGTATCATAAATCATTTCTAACTGCGAACTGATGGTCACGGTAGTTTTGGTTTTGCTTTTGTTTTTTTCTGCCCAAGCATTTCACACCAGCAACAACGGTTGATTGAATAGTACGGTCAATAAACCATGCTCAATAATTAATTGACACGAGCGGCGGCAATTGAATGATAACTAAATCGATAAAGTTAATAAACAGCAACGCAACGGCACGAATTAAATCGAACCGTGGCGATCGTGCGTTCCGATGGCGTGCATTTAATTCGGTTGTTTGGTAAATGGGTAATACGCCGAGATGCGTGCCGTGACGGTATAATCCGTCCGTTTGATAGCGTGCGATTGGCAATGACACGCCTGCCGGAGCGCGCGGAAGAAAGTATCCGTGTGAACACAGTTTTAACGACCATTTAAATAATTGTATCACTTTTAAGAGGAGATTTTTTTTTTGTAGTGTAGTGTAGTGTTGATCGTTTGTCTAGATATAGCGTTTAATCAGTGATAAATGGAATGGATAAAAAAGATATGATTGATTGATGATGTTAAATGGAATTATTTAAATTCCAAAGAGTTAGTACGTTTGAACAGTTTTGATATGGTTCTCTTTCTGTTGGATGTCTCTTTCCATTAGTTTCTTGTAAATGATTTCCAAAAGAATAGGAAAATATGGTTGTATTTTTATTGCGTCTTAAAAGAAGGTGTTACGTTTCTGTTTCCAAACCTATTTTACGATAGTGTATGATGCAGATTTGTTACCAGGAAGCCATCTGCAACAGAAGGCCAGGAAGGACCGTACATGCCCTAATTGCCAGCTTCCATTTAGATCAATCAACTTTGAACGCATGCCAAATAGTTATTTGAAAGCCATATAAACCAATTTTAAAACGTACTGCTGCTGAAATCGGAGCCGCTCCCTTAACTCTATGCATGATTTATTGTAAGTTAAAAGCCGCATCGATAAGGAAAAGCAATTAGATCGTTGTGCAATGCAACTTACGCTCATGCATTTACTTACGTCATATACCATCTCGGAATTAAAGTCATCAGCGAACTCATCTGCAGAACCGAAATCATCGTCAATCTTCAGGAAATGTGATTGTTTGTGTAACAGAGACATGTGCACACGAATAGAAACATAAGTAACATGAAAATAAGAAGAAAAAGAAAGAAATACAAAACAAAGAAACAAAATTAATAAACAAAAGAAAAATAAAGAAATGATAGAAAAACAAAACAATGTAATAATATGGCGATGTGTTGTCATACTTAATATTAAAAAAATATAATAACAAACAAAACAATAAAATTAAAAGAAATGAACTTAATACAATTTACAAATACGGGCCAAGCCGTCCTATATGAATAAAAAAATAAATAATAAAAGTGATAATGTAACTTATAACAACAATATGAAGATTCATTCGAGTAACATAATCCTCTGTAAGCATCCTGTTGTTTCCCTTTCATGTTTGTGTATTTTGTGTATGGTGTTTAATATAATCGCACCGGGCTTTGGCAAAACTATTCTCAACGCAGTCGATGTTGTGAATGCAGCCGACAGCTAAACTAGGCTCGTTTAGCTCAAATGGGCTTGACATTCCATACCGGTTCGGTTCACCCGTTCGAGCATAAGCGTTCAGCTTACAGCAGATTATGCCATCGAATCGAATTAATTGCTCGTTGGTTCGTTGACGAGGTATGCCCTGGTAGCGTGTACTTGAGCGCTGGAGCTATCGTTTTCCGTTCGATTGAGTCCTCGGAACTTTGTAAGCTTAAGAACCGGGGAACGGGAGAGTCCGTTTTGGGAACGCGCGTTCTTATGCGAGAGTATTGTTTTCAGGACAGACTGTTGCACCTTCTAAAGCATATCTATTCTTCCTGCACTTGATGTAGCACACGCCGAGTGTAGAGAAGGTGTTTGGAATAGTACTAAGAATTGTTAGACGAGTGTTGCTGGAGTTATTTTTTCCCGTTTTCAAAAACAGCTGACACAGGAAATGTTTTCCAGCAGGGTTGTTACACGTTCGTTGGCACGAGTTTTTGCACACAAGCGTAATCGAAAAAAAAAGAGTCACCAACACACGAAGGAGGCACGGGTGGAGATTAGTTTCTGAAGTAAATTTCCAAGAAACACATACACTCTAACCGATAGTTTGCAGGGCGCAACTTTTCTCAGAAAACGGCCCTGATCGAAGACGGAAGCTTATGTGTGTGTTTCCAAGGTTGGATAATCATAACCCAGCTCTCTCGTTGGCAGGAAACTGGATAGTTACCATCCGTACATTATAACGAAGCGTGTGATTGTGTGAGTGCAGTCGAAGAAAGAGCGGGCGGACGAGGAGGGATAGTGGTATGAAGGATATGTTCCCTACACGCTGAACCAGGCCAATAGTGGTCAAGTCATGGGGCCAATTTTCTTTGCCGATGATTTCATCCGATACTGGACGATGGTCTCGTTGCGTCGTTTGAGGTAGAAAATGAAGTGCAAAAATGGAAGAGTCTCGGTATCGCATCGATGCCGTAGTGCCGGACCACGTAGCAGGTTAATGGGTTCCAGGCCATTGGAAAGAACTTTATCACACTAGCCACAGCGATGAAATATGCTGTTGTAAGTTGTAATGTATGCTCGTGCAGGAAGGAAGCTGCACAGTGTGAGCGATATTCGAGCGTGGACTCTACGAGAACGTTTACTTTCTTAAGTATCTTACGGGATGTGTTATGGAATATGGGATTATAGGATATTTGTATATTCAGACATATGACTTTGTTGTGGTTTGAGTTGAGGTTCTAAATTGAACAATGATTGCATCAAAATATTAAATAAATTAAAACTTTAATAGGCTTTGTCGCTGAGTAACACAGGGACAACGGTCTTCTAACGCTGGGACCTGTGTTCAAATCCCATCCGTACCGTTCCTCCGTAGTGAGGACTGACTATCCAACTACGTGGTATCGGCAAGTTTAGTAAACCATTTCGATGGCCGGCGTGACTTTAGACGCCGTTAAGCCAAGCAGAAGAACACAGTTAAGCTAGCCTGAGTGACGATAGCTAACGTTTTCCAAATTTGTTTAGCCAAATTTTACTGGAACTACACTTTGATCTTTGCCTTTAAGCCCAATAGCGCTGATTTGGCTAAAGAGTATATAAGCCTACAAGTTGCACGTAGCAAACTCACATGCAAGCTCCAGAGTCGTTTTGAACATGGCTGAGTGGGACATATTGTTAACATATGAAAACTATTGGTTTATAAAATCCAAAAAATCTTATTTTAACTAGTTTTAATCAAGTTTTAGTAATTCAATCAACTTTCTACTCAAATCATGTTTAAATATTATTTTTTCCGTATATTGAGCCATTTAAATAAAAAAATATGACTCACTATAGCATTATTTAAATTACAGTATGAACTGTCTCGTTTAAATGATGAATTAAGTTTGTGAAATGTTTTTAAAAATTAGTCTTATACATAAGCTAGATTTTGCGACTCTTAACAATAATTTCAAATAGCTTTCCTCATTTCAATAATGATTTATTTAAATAATATTTTTATGTCCTACGCATAATGGTCACAATCTACCGTGATTTTTCACACAAGCTTGCATGAGATGAATCCCGTACAACTTAAGGGCCTTTATTACTCTTTAGCCGCTGATTTTGTTTTGTTTGTTTACTTTTTCAACTTCAACTTAGTCTATAAATATTTTGTGAAAATATTATGTTTTTCCTCGTTTAGTTTTATTTATCATACAAAAAAACGACAACTCTAACTGCATTCCTACAAGATTAATTTTCAAGGAAGCCTTCGTTGATTCTTGAGGAACTAAAAACGCTTCATTCAATGAAAGAAAATACTCTACAAGAATGTTGATGTTTCTTCGTTGCAAAATTTTTCATTCACTCTTTCTTAATCAAACTTCTGAGTCGAATGGAACAAATATGCAAAAGCTACGAAGAAATCGTTGCCCAGACCAAGTTAATTTTTTTTTCAGGGTCTTAGGGGTTGCGTTTCAATTTCTATTGCTTCCAACTGGTATGCAAAATAACCTTCGGTTGGATTGCACCGAATCGAACGGGTGTTAGTAAATGAAAAATTTCCCACCTTTCCAACTAACTTGGCTACTCTATAGGAATAGCAGCCACAAAGACATACAGACATACATCGATTCGTGTAGCAAAAAAAAAAAAGTTGGCCAAAAATCACTGCCTTTCTACCCTTTTTCTCTCTCTCTCTCCCCTCTCTCTTGAACGGGTTGAGTGTAGTCTGTGCCTGAATGTGTTGCAAAACACCCGGAAAACTAACGAATGGAGAAATTCATTTCCAACAACATTTCCGATTCATCACTCCCGGGTAGAAAACATACAAAAAAAAGGGAAGAGATGAATAGATGCCGAAAGGTGATTTGCCTCTGACACACAGCTGGCGTATGACCAGACGGCACATCCGCTTTTATCACCCACTCTGGCCTACACCGTGTCCCGGCGGGCGCAATGGCTGGCTGCATACGGGAAACGGATACAAATGATGATGGAATGGATGAATGATTCCCCCCCCCCCCCCCCCCCTCCTTCCCGCACACACAGTCACATAAACTCGTGGTCAGAAAAATGGTGGAACACGGTGAAGCATATATTTCATTTCGGTACAAATGAGCGAGTGCACATGTGAAAAGTTTCGCCTCATGAATAAAAACACCACCTTCCGGGGATTTTCTTCCGGGTTGTGCGCACGGTATGGCTTCTTTGCCGTGCAAACGTGCCAACTTAAGGTGGGAAAAATGAGTTAAAGGAAAAGTGCCTTCACCTTCTTTTTTTTGCTGTTGTTGTTGGTTCGGTTCCTTGCTTCCATTTCGTCGTTATGTTTTCGTATTCCTCTCCAAAACAAATTATACGAATAAGAAGATTCTTTTTTGCGCGCGCTCTGCTGGCAAGATGAAACGGCACAGTCAAATGTGGAGAAAAGAAAAAAATGGAAATGGAAATGAAACCAGAACTGAAATGAAAAGCTCTTTCTGGCCCCCGTTCGAGTGGCGGGAAGTATTACAAATCTTTGGCAATAAATTTCACTCCAGCTCGTACGCTGTGTTTTTATGCGATTTTCACACTCGTTTGTTGGCGTGCTTTCGCGTTGGTTGGCTTTTTTTGGCCCCCATTTTCCACGAGCGCAGTGATTTGCAGTGCTTGTTTTTTTTTTTTGTTCGGACGGATAAGAAACATTTTTGGTAAAGTGTTGGGGCAAGACAAATGAGTGGTGGTACATACTACATCAGTGAAGGATATTTTAATTTGCTACATTTTCTTTTCGATGACGAGCTGTTGTGCTTTGAGCTATTTTTCCTGCCCTTTGGGATCCATTACGGAGGATGCTAGCATTAGTCATGTTTGCACATGATTGAACGACTCAAGCAGACCACCAGCGCCAGAAAAGTAGTACGTGGCAAACAACATCAGCTCAATGATCGTTAGTGAAGACGCTGATGATGATGATGATGAAAGAGGAAATTTTCTTTCATCCGTGAATGATTTAAATCGAGAACCGTTTTGCTAAGCCACTCGTTGGTACGGATGGCGAGATTGTGTGTGTGTGTGAGCTGAGCACGTACGCCATGTGAGATGAATTGGGTGGAGTGCCATGGTAAAAAAAGATGAAAAAGAGAACATGAAAACTGGTGGAACAATTTTTTGTTCCCTCACTTGAACCAGACACTTTCCATTTTCCCAGACCAGACGAACGAGCTCTCCTTAAAGTCTATGGGCTTCACTTGTTTTCCCACACTCAAGCTCAAGCGAATGGGAAGAAAAGTCGAGTGGTACAGGAAAAACCACTTCGCGAATTCGCGTGAGATGTTAAATCGCGAGGAAGGAAAAAAGAACGCCCCATGTGTGTGTGTGAGTGAGGTCGACCGACAGCACCTCCCCCGGGCGGCATTGTAAAGCGGTTCTTGAGAGGCTTGCTTGGGGGGTTGTGGGTGCTTCCCTTTGCTTGTTGCCACTTCGTCCAGACGTCGTCTTCGATTCATCATCGCTGCAAGCTAACTTTGTCCGCTGGTGTACTTTTCGTTTTTCCTTCCTATTCCCCCCCCGTTAGCCCAAGAGTGTCATGGACAAGGCACCGTTGACGGTATTGCTTTTGATCAAAATTAAATTTCATTCCGTATGCACAGGCCTTCACAGTGGACCGGTACCGGTGAACTGGCACAAGGAATGGAGTTGAATTAAATAATATAGACGGTGTATCTGAGCACTGAACCACCTCCCGAACAGGCACGAGAGCAAATATTTTATGCAAACGGAAGCAATACTCGAAGTTTTGGGTGCTTGGTGGCCGTGGCTGGGGTTGAGTTGCTTCACAACACTGTGACGACACGATCGTCGTGTGACTTTCTTCACTTCAGTTCACTTCAATCTTCAATCTTCAAAATGGAACGATTTGGAATCAGGGAACACTGTGCGGTTGAATATGGTCATATGATCAAGTAAATTGTAGAATTTTTACTTGTTGGTTAAATATGCATCAATTTATGGCATTCAATGGTGCTTAAAGAAGGCAAGACGAGAGCTTCTCATTGTTTACTTAACAAGAATAAACCTTGAGCATTAGTATCGTTGATTAGCCACTGTTTAAATTACATTTTCAAGTCGTTTTTGAAGAAATTACAGTATCTCTATTATTGCCTGGAGATTTGTTTCTCTCTTTGTGCTCTTTTTTCTCAAAAAGCCTGGCTCTATCATTTTTGACTCAGTTTAACCTTAGCTAGATAGTCGGTTCTGCGTATGAAGAGTCGGCCCTGTCTTGATCGGTGCAATAAGTACAAAATGAAGTGCCTAGGAGCTTATAAACTGTTCCAAGAGCTTTTATACTGGTTAGCTACAATATTTAGTAAAAGCAAACAGTTTTCTGGTTGCCTTTAAAGAATCGATTATGAAGGGGATTTAAAATTTATAAAACTGGTTTAAATTTTCCAAATTTCGTTAGAAGCTAGCTGAAGTTTTCAACTATAAAACATAATTTAGTTTAATAATCTCATTCATCTATGTCCCTCTTTTCACACACTGTGCGATAAATTGGAGATTTTTTTCTCTCTTATTTAGCTGCAGTCTACATTTTTTGGTTTTCTTTTGCTATCTGAATAGGTTCCAGAATCTTTTTTCAGATTTTTTTTGTGTGTCACAAAACAGCAAAAAAAAAAGGAGCATAAAAATCGTCCCCGAACATTACTCTTTCCTGACGACAGACAGGCTGGTTAAGAATTCCTTTCTTCCTGTGAATTCCTGAGTGTTCGCTACGCTTTGAATGAAGCCTGTCACAAAACGGAACAGCATTTTCATCCTTGATTCTTTCCTTTCGCACACTTTCAACCGGATAGATAACTTCCGTGTTTCGAAGCGGATGCGAAGGAACTGCAAGCACCGTAAGGAGTTCATTTTATAAATTCATTATTTTTGCACATCACTTCCTTTTCGCGCACATGGCTTTACCGAGCAAGGCTGATGAGAGTGAAGCATTAGACAACATCGCTTGATCCGATGGGATATCCGATGGGAACCGCGAGTGGTTCGGGCGATGAGTCGATTGTCATTCGTAACAGGATTTTACTTTCGTGTTCTAATGAGACTGACAAGCAAGAAAACACACGAAGCAAGAGTAAGAACGCTGCGAGAGGTTTCACGCGTGTCGTTTCAAATTCACACAGCATAGAGCTCAGTTTAATCCTTTTTCTTTTTCAACCACACAATGGATTGTAAAATGGGAATGCTGCCGAAAATATGACGACGATGTTAACAATTCTTTTTCATGACTTTTCAACTCCCGAATAACGAACGGTTCAACATTCAATTTGTGCCGAAGAAAGATCGTCAACAAAACGTTGCGATAGGCCAACGAAATGCTGCTTCAGCTTTCCTCAGCTAGCAGCGAATGAATGGCAAAATACAACACTTAAATTGCACTTTCGAACAACGAATGATAACGGTTTGGGGCATCAGCAAAAAAAAAAACTCAAATAAAAAAGGTGAAAAATGCTATTCCACCGTTTTTGTTGTTGTTCGTCGACTAGAATGAGCGGAAGTTTTCCATGTTTCGGCGAATGTTTAGCACATCTGGCGGAAGAGGCACTTCCAGCGCATGGTTTTTGTTCCACCACAGGGATGTCAGCATAAATATTGTATTTCGTGACTCAATTCTTGTTTCGTTTTCGGTTTTTTTGTTTGAAGTTTTGTTTGGTTTCTATTTGGCAGTAATATTGTGAATACAGTTTTTACGTGCAGTTCTCGTGATGTCCTAGTGGAATAGCTATATTTTATTGCACTTTATATAAACTTGAAATAGAAATTGATTGAGAGACATTTTTAGGTTCAGTTTAATGTAATTTGTTGTAAGAGACAGTGGCGCCGGTCTTTGCACGGCAGGACAAATCCAGGTTCAAATCCCATCCGGACCGTTTCCGCGTCACTATACAACTAGTAAGCCACTCAATGGCTGGCGTGACCTTAGAAGGTCGTTAAGCCAAAAAGAAGAAGCCGATACAGCTTGATTTGTGTTTGTCTCGTTTATATAACTTCTTTGAAAAAATATTACGATTTGTTTCTTAATCTGAGTAACTTATTTAATTCAATTTTTACTTTAGTATGTAATAAAATAAAAGTGTTTTGAAATATTCGTGCTGATATTTTATTTCAAACATTCAACAGACCAATTAACTGTCTAATGATATAAACAAGGATAAACTATAAGCAACTACGTCGAAAAACCGCAACAAGCCCAAAACATGCAATGGGAACTCATGTAAACACACATGTACACACGGTAGAAAACGTAATTATAAAGTTTAATTAAAAACTTATATTCACTTCCGGTCACTAGCAGTGGCCCCATTTTGGAAGCTTCCGTTGCTGGCAGGAACGGACAACAGCGTACATTAATCTCCGCTGCATCGTTCTAATGACCTGGGCGCGTCAGGCGCGTCGAGCAGGTGATTAAGAGAAAAAAAAACAGCAAAAATGGTGGAGGAGTACTGGGTGGAAAAAAATGCAACGGAGGTTATCCGAAAAAAACAGATTCATTTTCACGCATATGAGGTGTAGGGGTCAGCGTTTTTTTTTCAGACCTCCCTAAGGATATGATGTAAAGTTTTCATAGCACCCAAAAGAGCAAAGTAGGACGCAGAGACCGGATGACTCGATCCTAGCTGACGCCGGATGTTTCTTGATTCTCGCTAAATCATGCTTCCCGTACCACACGTCATGGAGGTCATTTTTCACGCACTTTGTGTGTGTGTGTTTGAAGAAAAAAATGAGGGAGGAAATAAGATCGGATGAAAATGGTGAAATTTAATAAACATTACATCCGTTTGAGCTGCTCGAGGGCTGGAGAGGTTCGTGTTCATGAAAATTGTAGTACAAGGATCATAAAAGAGCACGTGCTTTGGAGCACCAGCCGGACATGTTTAGCAGCTCGAATCAATGTTATCATTTAAAACAACGCAAGCAACAAACTACTTTATGCTGTTAAAGTTCTCTTTACAATTGTCGTCCGGGTGATTTTTGTACGTCGTTCAATCAATTTGCAGTAAGGGTAAGGGAAGCAGCGAGGTAACCATCTGCGACCAATGGTTGTGCTACTACAATTGTACAATGTTTGACATTAGTACCTCGGTTTCTGAGTTTTGTTCGGGCAAGCAGTCAGCATGAGAAGTCTGCAAAGACACACTTTGAAAAGTCTGAAGGTGGAAAGCGAAAAACGAAAAGGAAATAATCTCCCACACACTGGTACATCGAGAAATGGGACATTCCTGAGCGTTCACCACCGTTCGATGACTTTGTGCAGCTTGTGGAGCACAGCCGTTAATGGTGTACCAACTTCAGTTGGATCGGTGTGTGTAAAGCGATACAATGTTCGCTCAACAGTATCTGGCAATGAGACATCAGATGCATGAGTTTGCAGACTGTGCTGAAATATTAATTCGGTAAAAGGAAGGACAAGCTCTCACTGGGGTGATGGCAAAACAGTGACAGTGAAAAAGAAAGCTTGAAAGGGTGTGTTCGAGAGCATGCTGTAACAAGCACAATTTCTTAGAGATGTTAGATCTTTGGTAAAGTATTTGGAGATACATGGCGTAAAATCAATCCGTCGGTGTCAATATTTTGTTAAGTAGTATTTTTAAAGCACATGTTGTCTTTGCGGGAACAATGCAGTCTAGAGTTTATTTTGTCTAGACTCATCGTTTGGAAAAAGTTGGATCATTGTGTTTTCCACATTGCTTTAAGGAAAATTATTGTTTTTAAATAAAACGCTACTTTGGCTACACTTCTGTCTGAATCATAGAACTAGGTTATGGTACAGACATTTTACTGATAACCGTGGAAGTTGGTGCAAAGGCCATTCCTTATGCCTTTGTTAGGATTGCTCGCAAGAAATTATTTCAATTAGAATTAACTACTAGAGCCCTAGGATTTGAATGAAACCAAGTACAATGCTCCTATAGCAGTGAATCGATAGTCACTCGAGCTTTAAGACCAAATTATTCTGATGGTCGTTTGAAATAGTTATCTAACCATGAGCTGGCCGGATCATTGATTGATCTAGACATTATTCGAAGCAAGTTAAGACTACAGAATCAAACCACAGAAAGAGAATAGTATGGCTTAGATATAGCCGAGTCTAGTGGTTTCATGGTCGGAAATCTAGATAAATTACAGTCACAGTATTGACACATTTTTTATCCAGTCTGGATCTGCTCCTAAACTTACAAGTGTAAAAAAGCACATTATTTTGTAGACTTTATAATCCTTTCCGTTTTCTGTTTTTGTTATGCTCGCATGTCAAATAAAAGACAAGCAAGAGCCACAAACCTACTATTCATTACCATTTAACAAACAAAAATCCTGCTGCGCTCACTCATTTATGACTTCTTGACCAATATTAAGAAAAGTCTTTGACTTTTAATTGAATTAATGAAAAATATAGTTATAGTTTAAGAGTGCTCGAAGGAACGGTGGTGTAGGCGACAGTGGCACCGGTTTTTAAACGGCAGGACCGAGGTTTAATTTTCATCCGGACCGTCTCCCCGTACTCTCTTTTGGAATCCCGGGTTCTTTGCTACCACCAAAGGCCTCCGTCAGGGAGATCGGCTCGCCTGTCGCCTATTCAACTTGGCACTAGAGAGGACCATCCGTGACTCGGAGGAGGAGACTTCGGAAACCATCTCCCTGACCAAGAGACGGAGTTGCGCGCTATGATGCTGGCGGCCAGCCGGTCATTCTACAGCCTGAGGAAACATCTCACCTCAAAAAACCTGTCGCGACGGTCGAAGCTATGATTGTATCGTACCTTTATAGTCCCAGTACTCACAAACGCCTCTGAGACATGGACAATGTCCAAAACAGACGAAGTCCTCTTAGCCGCGTTCGAGAGAAAGATGCTCAGAAGGATCGTTGGTCCCGTGTGTGTGGAAGGACAATGGAGGAGCCGCTACAACGACGAGCTATACGAACTGTATGACGACCTCACAGTCGTGCAGCGAATAAGGCTCGCCAGACTCCGATGGGCTGGCCATGTTATACTGTAAGTAAGTAAGTAAGTACCCCCGCACTGACTCGTAGAAGGTCGTTAAGCCAAGAAGAAGAAAAAAGGTGCTCGTCTGTGAATCGGTAGGCTTACCAAAAGTAGGTAGGAATACAGTTGATAGGTAGGAATCTGGACTCACACTGGTCCCACTGGTTGAAACATCTATTCTGAATGGTTTGTTTTTGTTATTTATGTAGGACGGCCAGGTTGTATTGTTATTCTGATGGTTAATTACATCCAAAATCTGCTGAATGGATATATGAGTTTTGCATCATTAGCGCTTTAGGATTTGCACTTTGTTTTAAGGACTATTTTTCCCAAATCCTCATCTCAAGACGTTATATGCATTATTATACATAAATTTCGGTCCCTTGACTAATCTGTCCTTGTCTGGTCTCCTCCAGGCTCAACCGCGATGGCCAGACTGGATAGTGTTTAACGCAAGAGTAACTGTTGCGAGAGTAGACCGGTGGCATCGGTCTGCACACGGCAAGACCGAAAGTTAATTTTCATCCGGGCCGTTCCTCCGTAGTGAGGACTGACTATCCAACAATCATTATTATGCCAATAAGAAAATATTATTGTGACAAAATTACTCTTGTGGAAAATTGTGAAAATCCCTTCCAAAAATAATTGTACGTAAAAGTACTGATCCTTTCAGCAAACTGGTTGCAAGTTGTGGTAATAAAGCTCATTAGCTTTAGCGTGGAACCAATTATAGCTACGACAGCTGCTAAGTGTGGAACAGCTTATGAATATGTCTGTGTATTCAATCAATTCCATCCCTATGAGGCGGTAACCACTCCTCGAAACCACTACATTATATACTGTTTACTTGTGAGCTTAACTAACTCACGCCTTTACCGGGATCTCTAATTATTTACTTCTGCCGACATTACCATCAGTGGTTGCGCTTAACCATGAGCGAAAAAAATAACTTTGTGCACTAGAAAAAAAAATCTTCTTTACGATTCAAACCATGACCTATACACACTGCTAGGAAACACATTAAAAAAGCTTTTTACCACCCATCACCATCAACACCACTAATAGCAGTCACACGATTCATTATAATTACTTACTGGTAGCGACGTTCGGTTACAGTGCGTTTTCACGATTTCCGGATAGCCGTAGATCTTCAGGAACAGAAACGTTCCCTGGATGATGAGGAAAATGAAAATTAATTTTGACATTTATTATAGCGCCCGGTGCCGTCACCCTGCGGGCACACGGCTGTATATGCTGTATTGCTGTTAGAGCACTGCCGGCCGTTGTCCGGCTGGTCATTCCACGCTTTGCTGATCGACACACCCACACACAGACACGCTATTGCGCGCTGTTCCGTTAGAGCTGCTGTTTCCTGCCGCCACTTACTGATAAAAAATTAAGTTTTATTTTTCACTTTCACTTTAAAGTCTTTGCTAGCAGTAGCTGGAGCTGTTCACATAGGGAAAAGTTAATCAATATAGGCAAACAACCCGATATTTTAAATACTCAACAGGGTGTACAGCTTGATGTAGAAGTGTAGATACACGTGGCATAAAATGCTGTTCTGAGCTGAGATCGAATCAACAATGTTTAATAAGGCAGAATTTCTTTTCGAATAAATGTCGAAATTTCTTTGTACACTGGGGACACATTCGTGCTAAGCTTGGATTCAGAGAATTTCTTCACATCGACCTGTCACGATTTGTTCGGTAATTTTGTCCCACTCAGTAGCAATGCGGTGTTAGTTTTCCATAAAAAAATTAACCTCATATAATGGGGGATACGTCAAGACCTTTGACATCTATCTGATGTCTGTCACATTAGTGGTAAGTGACATCCAACCGCTACTGGTTTCAGCTACACTCGAATTTTTCCATCAATCAATCACGATAATGCACTGTGATTGTGGTCAACTCAGGGCAACTATTTTGATGATTCATTAATTAACGTTATATCAGGCCACTGCTTTGCCGAGGTAAGTTAGTTGGTTTTGCACTTTTTATAGAGCTAAACATAAAATTAGTGTTCAAAGTTTTGAAGCCTTCATGCCTGGAAACGAAAACGAGCTCAATGAGAACACAGAAATGAATTGAGAAGCGGTGCTCCATGTCAACTGGTTTTGCATGTCAAACGCTTGAACCTTGAGGACAGTTGTATGAATAGTCGCGTAATAATGCTCCTGGTTTAATCCTGGTTTTTTGTTTTCGCTCCCGATGAGACAAGTGATAAAAAAACCGGAGGAAATATTTGCATAAAATTGCAAAACTGTCCTTGAACGCAATTAAACTCTCTCTCTCTCTCTCTCTCTCTCTCTCTCTTTCTCTCTCTCTCTCTCTCTTTCTCACTCTTCCCACTACTCATCTCACTACTCTTACGCTTTTATGTTTTATGGTAAAAGCTGGACATTGTGGAAACGAGTCCATTCCGGTACTGGCAGTATAAGTTTTTTGTTTAGTTTTGAATCATTTCTCGGAACTCGGGAACCACATAAAGCGTGATGAAAACTTTTCCTTTTTTTATTCACCAAACTAACCATTCAACGGTGCCCATTTCTCTTTTCACTGCATTTGTTTTGCTTTCCCCGTGCAGAGTAGGGAATTAGAATCAGGTGCCTGTTTTTTTTTTTTTTGTTGCCTTATTGTTGTTCCTTGCCCGGTTATGCGTGTCCTATAACCTCTTTTTCAAAGTCCACTACTGACAGAATGCAATTTCGCAATGGCATAACGTTTTCGATGCGATCACACCACCCGTGAGCGAACAGCTCGAGCAGCCCGAGCGGAGGCCAAGAGGCGAGCAGGGAAAATGAGGAAAAAATATTGGAAAGGCAACAACGGGTCACGGTCCGGTCCGTCCGCAACATTGGCTGAGAGCGTTTGTGCGATAAATGTGTAAAATAATGCAAACAACCTATCGGGCCCCAACCACCGTAATCGTTTCATGATCGTTTCAGCTTTGTACCAAGTGCAAGTGAAAAGGAACAGGTGATAGGACGGTTAGTGCATGAAATGCACAAAACATAATATGTGTATGCGTGTGGGGTGAGGGTATGTGTCGAATGGGAAGCGTAAATATTTGGTTCTCCCGTTTGGCAGTAGCAACATAAATTGCAAAAAGCGAACCTGTTTGCCGTACGAGCATGATGATGATGATGATGATGCTATTGCTACTGATTACAATGACGATGATGATGATGATGGTGATAGTCAAATAATGAAACGCCAATGTCTTTGTTGATTTTCCTCTCCGGGTGTTCGATTCTCTGTAGTACTGTTGTGGCGGGCGTTAGAAGTTGGGTAGTCAACAGAAGCGGCACCAGCTGCTAGCATTGGTGCAAAAGGGATTTAGCTTTATTGAAGTCTTATGTGTGTCTATATTTGCCCATGCATATGAGCAAAAAATGTTAAAAAAATGGCAGGTATACGCAAGATAATAGGAAAAATAGTTCATTGTTCTGGTTACTTTTGTTGTTGCTCAGAAAATCAGATTTAAGTTCTTCGGTAGATACTTTCATGAGTATGCCCCTATTGATAAATACAGGCATGTTTCATATTGATTTGCATAAGATTATTGAATATGTTTGAGAAGTTAGTTTTTGATATTGGCTTCAAACATCGTTATTAAACATTAAATCGTTTTCTTAAAGCAGCAATCAATCAGCACATTCTCCATTTCTGCGGTAATAAATTGCAATACGACGCGAATGTTTGCTGGTTTTAGATCAGTTTTTTGTTAAATGATAAAACTATGATAGGTTTAGGTATCGTAGGTTGGTAAAGGGTATGTCAAATTTTTAACAGAAAATCATTTAACCATCCGCCAAACTGTCAGATTTTTATTGAATCTCCCCTTGCACCAATAGGTTATTATCACCTATCTAAAGCAACAGCAGCTTTCATAAGTCATCATCAACGTGCTACGTTATTTATTGTAGTATATTCGATTGGTTATGTTGGATAATATGTTATATCATGCCCAAGTAGGACAGTCATTTCAAAAGTTATGCGGAGTATTTACCAGGTCTCGAGGTTTACTAGGCTTCAGGGATTTCCAAAAATCCCTAGTTGGTTTTAAGCAGAGAGCTTTAACGACAAATACTGCATTGTAATTGTTTGTTTAATTTTATAATCACTAACCACGACGATGTTAAGGTAAAGTACTAATAAATAAAAGATTGATTATAACATTTGGAACAAGATTTTTGTCTTAAGGTTGAATATGACTCTATTGGACATAACATTGGTTGTCTGCGTGCCACTCACGTTTGTGCAAATTATTCCGATTGATTAAATATAAAGCACCCGAGCCTAGAGCAAATAACATGCAACGGTGAAAATTAGCACATTCTACACCCCGTTCGGCGCACGCAACCAGTACTTGGTAAAATTCGCATTTTGGAACCTGTCACATTTCGCATGTGATTGAGAGATTGAACCACCCGGTTCCCTTTGGTTCTACATTCGGCTTCGGAACTCAATCACTGTCACCTTGCTTAAACTTCATTTGTCATACTCGCACGACGCAACATTCCAGCAGAAATGACGAAGAAGACTTTCAATAACATATTCATAATCGCACCGTACGTATGATCCACCCTCGGCCATCGCAGCCATTTCCCACACGATAATAATATATGCAGCAATGCTTCAGAAACAATGTCACTAAATTTTGGAACGTTTCCGGACACTCGGGTTGGAAGTGAAACACACGGCTGACTGCACACCAGGATAAGTGCACAGCTGCATTCACCGTACAGGGAAGTTTCGGGTTTGTGAGATGCAAATTGCGTAGTCGTTGTTTTAATGGGTGTCCCACATTCGTACACAGATACACAAACATTTGCTTAATGTGTGACAGCAGTTTGTCCCACAATCACGCTACAGAAATAGGAGAGCACAAGTGGAAATTCGGGAAAATTAATTTTCAATCCAAACCACCGAAACCGTACGTCCGAGGTTTTCGGGCAACCCGGTACGGTGTACACACTGAGGCGTGCGTCCTAACGTTTCTTGCACTACACACGGAGGTTTTTGAGTGTGTCCGCACTGGTTGACCGCGACCAACTGGTTTTGAACGGTCGGCAAAACGCACCGTGCGGTACCAAAATGTCGGCCTTCCTGACGTCACTGGTCGTGCGTGCGACGGATTGAGGCAGGTCTGAGGTTAGAGGATAGCCGTAAGTGGCACCCTTGTTCCAAAGCTGGCACACCACACTACCAGTCAAGTGTTCAAAAACAATTGAAAAGCCGTCCAGCAGAAGAAAAAAAAATACCATTAGTCGGTCTGGATGCACTCCGATGCACTGCAAACGTCAGAATGGCAGCATTTCTTTCGCTTACGGGATAAAGTGTGTCTACATGATGTCTACACACGCACACCCCGGACACTCTCGCACAGACTTTCTCAATTGCTTCCTTTGGAGATATGTTTATGTGTTGATTAAAGTGTGCGTTCGGTGGGCGCGGGTAAGGCGGGTAAGGTGACATCAGTAAACAACGACGGGTGATGGACGGGCCCACACTTGTGCACTTGTGTAGACATCTTTAAGAGATACGCAGGGCGTAAAGGCGCGTATGCGAAGCGCAAACAAAACATTCGTTTGGATAATCAATTCGATTGCATTGGATGTGTCGGCTGCCACTGCCGGTTGCCAGTGGAGTGTATGATCGTTTTGTATGTGTGTACATTTGTTGGGTAACAACCGGCTCGCCGTATCGAAAACGCATTGAAGCACGTATAAATAGAAATCTCCATCGCAAGGAATTGGCTTCCTGACGTAGCGATGGTTCAATGGTCCGCTGTGCAATGTTTGTGAGCGGTACTTAAACACTGTCCAAAAGCTATCCGCGATAGTTTATGAGATCATAGATCGCAACAATATGTTTCTAGCGATGCTGGTGTGCTGGTGGTAGGTAGTATTTGTGTCCAAATTCAATAGTGTGGCATCAATAGCAGCTTGTACTTCCACTGGGTGGATTATTGTGGTCGAATGGAATGAAGCATTCGAAGCGTACAAACTTGACAGTATTATTTGGTCTGCACTATTCACAACAAATGGCACTGTGAAGATATCTTCGGTCGTAACTACACAACTGATTGGAATAATATTGAATATTCAATTAAATTTATGCCGCCAAGAAGAAGTAGCCTCCCATCCTCCAACACAGACACGCACACAAAGTTGCTATCCATTGTTCTTCTTAAGCTTATGATAATGAATAATCAACGCTCGGGTTCAGAGATCCAGAAATCCAGAAATCTTGTACCCATCAATTAAAACCGTTGCTATAAGGTATCCCGGGAAACGATGCTTTCTTGGAATCAACTGAATCAAGAGCTTCATCGTATCGTTTGTCAATTCGTGCCCACTGCTGATTGATATAAATACGCCCGTACGATAGAGGAGGTTGGAACCGAACGACAACAACATTCTCCTAACCATAAACCCTGTAAAGTTGCTATATTAAATGAACTCATCAACTTCTCGGGAAGCGCAAAATTGGAAGTCTGAGTCTGGGGGCTTGTGCCCTGGGACTGTGTGTTTAACCGCAGCCAGTCAGTAGTCAGTAACAAGTGTAGGATGGTTTCGCGTAAGTCATAATCAATCGAAGTCTACCGTCTTGGAAAGAGACTTCGTTTGCACTACGGCATAGCGATGCTTGTGTAATTCTATCACATTTGTTGACAGTGAGGATGGGTGTGTGTTCCTCTCTTCTGTGCGTATAGAGAGAGTGTAAATACATACGCTACCGATTTCACTTTCCCGACAGGCTGAAGATGTGGTCGCGTGCTGGAAGATATCACCAGGATCACCAACCAACGTGCTCACCCGAACCGTGCCTAGGGATGCGTGCGAACGTACTCGTTAGCATTAATTTACTATCATCATCAATGTACCGTGCGCAATAGTATATGTACGACTGCATGTTGTCTGGTACAAACGGAAAAGGGCCACTGACAACGGTGAATCAATTCAGTTAGCCCTCGATGCTATCGACAGCTGAGCGAGGTTTAAATTTCTTGGATTTCTTCTTCTGGCTGCTGGCGTCTGTGAATCGACGAGGACCTGCAACGCTGGTAGCCGATGCGAATGGCAAAACCATTTGACCGTGTGTATTGTTCTGGCAGTTGGGGGCAGATTATCGTCCAGCTGGTTTGTTTGTGCATTTCAATTTATCAAATCAGATTACACACACACACGCAAACGCACCCATGCTTGGCCGTGCATCGGCAAGCGTCTATTATGCTTCTTCACTAGCTTGTCTCAACGAAAATGGTGCTAGGTTAGGTTCCTCCGTGAGAGCATTGGTGGAGAGGCAGAAGAAATTGATTTATTCCCGTTCGTTGATTTCTTAAGCACCGGCCAATGCAGAAACGTTGAACGTATATGCACGTACCGAAAGTGCACGCATCGTCGTACGGCTACGATGGCGACGACGACGACGACGACGATCGAATAAATCTTTTTCTCCTGCCAATGGGCTGCAGTGAATCCGGGAAAATCCATTCCCATCTTCGCATTCTGGTTTATGTTTCCCCATCCAATCTGTGCCCTGTGTTTGCCGAATGCCTGTCTTCGATAGGATCGCTGCACGAATGAAACGAACGTGACCGAAGGCTTGTGCGAAGGATGAGTTTGTTTTAGAATTATGGGACGGTAGGATAATAGAAAATGATCGATCTGAGCAGGATACAGCAAGGGGTTGTGGTATCGATATATGATACAGCAACAAAGATAGCCATTGCGAAAGGGAACGCAATATTGTTTGTTACCACCGGCAATGACAGAGATGGTATTTGACAGCATTGCCAATGTCCGATGGCTAATGAGAATCGTATCTTTGCTGGATCATAATTGATGGTCAGTGGCGTTTTTGGATCGATTTTTTATGAGGGGATATCGGATTGCTTCGTAACAAAGAGTTTTGATGGTTCAGATATAAATATTTTGTGTAGCTGTTGTTATTCAGAATTTTTGGTCATCAAGTTTTGGGAAATGTTTTGGATTAGTCTCATTGATAAGTGTGCATTGTCTATGTGTGGCTGGTTTTTTTTAAGTCTTAAGCTACAATCAACTGTAAAAAATGTTGAGCCAGGACTTGTACACCTGATATTTTGAGCCTGATCATACCAAAGATACTATTTGCAGGATCATTTACTTTCAATTAGTAGTATTTAATAGTACTTTAATGCAAAAAATATGTATAATTAACCCTCTTTATATCCCCGTGAAGCTTGTCGATAAAGTTAATTCCCTATGGTTTCTCCCATACACAATCTAACTCGAAAAAGAAAAATTCTAAGGATTACTACAACCTACAAGCATTAGTAGACCCGAAGCAGTCACCAACTCTGGAGAGTGAGAGAACTTCTGAGGGTGCTTCCAATTTTTTAACCCGCACACCATTAGTGACCATAAGCCCGAAAACTGTAGTGTAGTAAACCGGCAGCCGACACAAAAGTTAGACAGCTAACGGTTGTTTGTCAACGGTGGTTGACACGTGCCAACGTGCGCATGAACGCAGCTTTCTTTTCCTTCTCGGGTACCACACAGCACGGGTTGATTGCGAAAAAATCAACCATCCGTTTGTTGCTGGCGGGGGATGCTGGTGGGCGGTGTGTTGGGGTGAAAAAGTTTATCCCAAGCGACCGTACTTAATACGCAACTGAGCGCACCGGACCTCGCTCGTTCATCTGGTGGAACGAATGAACTGCGCACTGTGGAGTCGTCCTGTGTCCTGGTGGTCAGCAAGAGCTGAGAAAACCGGGGCTTGTGGAGGCCAGCGTAACCTTACTTCAAGTGCTTTGTAAATATGGTTGGCCTGATGGAATTATGCCCCAGTCCCTGCTTCAAGGTGAGTACAATTCCCGTCCGGTGCGGCGCTAAGCGTAACTTCCCAGGCTGGAAGATGTGTTCCTTTTATCCTTCAGGGCATTCGGCTCGAGGGAGGGTTAGTTGTTGGTCTTGAGTAGATGGATAGATGGGTTCAAGAAGACCATCAAGAAAACATTACACATTTCGGGAAATGTTGCGAGTGGACTAAGGGACAGTATGGGGAAAACGGATGAGAGCTTTGCTTCCGTTTACCTTTTTTAGTTCTGGAGCAAGAGCGAAAAAAGTTTTATTCCTGTCGATTCTAGCCTCTACCATCTACCTGACATTGGTTCGGTTGACACTAATGCTAGAATGCGTGGTTTTTTTTTGCCTCATCCTCCTGCAGATGTTCATATGCTCGGGTAAGTCCATTCGTTCCGGGATGTTGACCATTTACAAGATAATTTCACGGAAGTCTATCGAAAGGCACGCAACTGTTACCCAAAGTCGCGCACATGGTAAGAGATTCCAAGAAAGCACTGGATCGATATTATCACGAACCGGAAACAAACAAAATGGTAACCACCACAGATGTCATCCCCCTCTATCACTTCTTCCTCTCTACTTTTCTTTTCCCTTCTCTCATCTAAATTGTAACATAACTGTCATGCGAATCATCCAAACAGATCCATAATTCCACCAATGAAGTTGTTTGCGAAGACGCAATTGAATAGTAGCGGCGGCACTTTCTTCTTCGTGCTCGTTATGATCGTGAATGGAAAATTGCTGTAGCTCATAAAACTGGTAGCACAATACACCAGGCCTGTGTGTCATAAAGACACACACACACAGAAAAAAGCGGCAGAGTAAAAAACTTACTTTCTCAATTGCAATAAATGCCAAAAAAGATGGCCTCGTAATAACAATCGGCTGATAATATTTATTTTCCAGACGGGCGTTTTTTTCTACTTTTCTTCATCCCGATGTTTCCCGACTTCAGAAAATGATCGTGCCCGGGGAATGGTGCACAGCTGGTGTTACGTCGTAAAAGTTTTCCTCTCGAAAGTCGGAACAGAACAGTGAGGCAAAAAAAAAAAATCGAAATCTTCTGCTTTTTCTTTACAATTCTTTTTTCTCCGTTCTTGAGTTAGTTAAAAATTTGTCCCATTTTTCGCTCTTCTTCAATGCGAATCTGATTGAGGCTCTGTGTATGTTTGTGTTTGATACACTCTTCGCTTGCCAGGATATCGAGGAAGGGAATCTCTTTTTGCTTCCCCATCACGTGACGTTATGTGACTTCCCTTCGCATGAGTGTGTTCTTCTCGCCATGCATTTTGATGCGATTTGGATTCCATATGGCAACGGGCACCGGGTTTCACCATTACAAAAAAGGATCTGTGCCGGTGCTGGGCGTGCTCGATAGAGCACATAAGTGTGTTGCTTCGGCGCTGTGAAGCTCGCTGTCACCGGATACATTAGTCCACGAGCGACGAACCGAACGGCTAGTTGAAAAGCTTGGTTTAGTATTAAATTTTTAAACCCATCGCAATCCGGCGGAATAGTTTGCCGTGCCCATTTCCACACATACACACACACATATGCACAACCGCCCGTGAAGTAAACGAGGAGCCATTTTTTGAAAACTAAACCGGAGGACCATTAGGATAAGTTTTCGGTTCGCTTTTACCGTTGCTCGGGATTTTGGTGTTTGCTCGAGCCGGCATGCTGTGTAGGCCAGTCACATACGCTCACAAAAATAGTACTGGCAGAAGTGTCGTATTTCTAGGAGAGCTTTCAGCATCTACCAGCTTCCGAAAAGGTCAAGATGTAACGCTTTCGGTGCCGGGCGACATGGAATCGATGTCGCTGGGGAGACAAAAAAAAAGCAGAAGAAAGCCAGCCAGACACTTTTTGCTACACCGAAACGAAGACAAGATAACGACATGAGCCGTAGGACTCGGTGTGCCCAGTGCCGTCTGTCTCGTCAGGATCATTTTTCCGTTCGAGTTTTCTGGATTAGCTGAAAGCGAGAAAAAGAGGAAAAGAGAAGCAAGGGACAGCCAACGACACAAAGGGACACAGAACGGTAGCCCAAGATAATTTGCTCGTTGTGCTGGGCTACGGATGCTTTGCTGGGTGTCGGTGTCCATCGAAGCAACGGCATCGAATGCCAAAATTTGTATCCAATCGACTTTGGGTCGGTAATATGCTTTCTATCGGCCAGCTTATCGATGCACGGTGCGCATTTCGAAACCGGCGATTCGGTGACCTCTCCTTTTTCTTTCCTTGAAAGACATTTTTGATGAGCCGTTTCGTTATTATGCAAAACGATGTTTTATTCAACTGATGTGGCGTGTGAATGATGATTCGTTAAGAGATGGAATCGTTTGTGAAGTTCGATAAGGGCGCAATTTCGATGCAAACGTTTTGGGGTGGAAAAATGCGATACTTTGTCTGTCCGAGCTGTATTCTGTTGTTGCTGTGTGGATGGTTTGTGGGAAATGATGCTTTTGATTCGTGCATTGTTATGAATGAATTTCAACAGGACTTTGTTCTGTGAATGGGAGTGATTGTTGACGGAAGGTTATTTAAAATTAAATGCTTTTTTTCTGTAAAACAATGCAGTGAAATTCAATGCTTTGTTCACGTCTTAGGGTTTCAAGTGAAACAAATAAATGTGAAGTTTAAAGAAAGGAATTATAACTCAGAAAGAATTTTCATTGTTTTAATAAACTTCTTGGTGTATTGGAAAAATATGATGTACTTTATGAAACACATCGCATTATTTCCATCATTAAAATTAAGCATTGTATGATTTAACCCGCTTGAAACATTGCACACCTATTCTTGTCTCGTTTGAAAAGAGATTTCAGCTTAAATAGAATTCATGCAAACTCAGTAAAGGCTTCAATTATATGGCAACTAATTTCTTCTTGGTAATGAATTAGATCATTTTACAATAAATTTATTACTCTGTTGTACTGTCAGATTCGATAAAAATTATAATAATAAGATACGATAAAAATTATGCTATTCTCCATATTGAAGTGGGTGCGCAGAAAACATTTCATAACGCCTTAATTGATGCAATCTGCACAACTCACAAAGGCACTTTCATTTTATCCTTTCCCTGTTAGAAATACTTACAATCCTATAGTTGAAATCCTAACCTCTTCGGTTCTTCGGACATCTTGATTTGTTTTTCAAACCATCGATTTATAATCTCAGTTCATTATCAGCTTGTTGAAAAAGCTTGTTTTAGCTATTTCCATTCGCTATAAAGCTAGATTGAAGTGTGGCATTCGTTTGAAAATTTTCAAAAATAAAACAAAATTTCATGAAAAGTTATTTTCTTATGATTTTGTAGCTCCTCCGTTATTCTTAATGGCTTCGAAGCTCCACTTGGACATTGCAGTAAACTTTTTATAGCATTCCGTTATGCTTGCTTTGAGCTCCTTTACATTTCTGAATTGCCCCCCATTTGCGTAAACCTTGGAGTACATTATTACGCAAAGGTTTTCGATAAGGTAACAATCCACACTACAAGTTGGTCACTCAAAAATGATGATTTCTTTCGAACCAAAACAGACCTTCGATTGGAATGATACAAGAATAGAGACACTTCCTGCTGGAAAATAGCCGATTCATCTGAATAATTGTCCAAATAAGGAATCAAAACATCTTCGAGAAGCTCGCAGTTCGTGATCGAGTTCATTTTCGTAGATATCCAGGAGATGGGAAGCTTACAGTTGCTCGAAAATGCTCCCCAAAAACATTACCGTTCCTTTTCCAGCAAAGTCTCCTTGATCGAACCGCTTCGTGATTTCTCAAATACCAACAATAGATGTAATAATCACAATCATTTTAATTGACCTTTTTTCATTAGAAAAAAATTAAGTCCATTCATTAGTCTAGTGCATGTGGGTCTGTGAAAACTTCAATCTATTGACTTTATGTTGAATTGTAAGCTTGGGTTTTGGCGTGGGTTCAGTCCATTTTATGCGTGAAGATGCATTGAACACACAAATAACGGTAAATTTGTGCATTGGGAGATCGAGATCATTTACTTAAAAATTTTCAAACAAGTTTGTTATCATTTAATGAACTTTTAATGTTTCCAGTAAAAATTTCAATAAAAAACTTATTTGTTAATGTTATTGTTTGAAACAAAACCACAGGCTATTAAAAATATCAAAAATATTGCCACTTCATTGAATTTATTAAAAAAGGAAGAAATTTTCCTTTAAACGTATTAGGCTGCCGTTCTTAATTGACTATAGCAGCAAAAGAAGTTTTTTCGCCCAATTTTAAGCTCGAATTATCCAAAACTGATTCCAGCCAGTAACACTGAAGTTTGTATTGAATGCAAAATCAATAGCATTTCTGTTCCATTGGGTCATTTTACCCTTCCCTTACGGTAATTTTCCTAAACCAAATCTAAGGTACCGTAGGCATTGATTGTGTTCCAAATTGGTGTACTGCTTACCTTTACCAACCCCTCCCATTAACCTGCACCATTCGGTCGCGGTACCATCGATGAATAATAATTAGTAATCAAAAAGCTTCTATACTCGTTCTCAACCCCACCACCGCAAGATGCCCACCTATACACCCCTCCAACAACAGGAGCACAGGTGGCTAGAAAATAATCAGAACTACTAAAAAGGACGACCGGAAATGGGATTATACGTTCGCTTAATTGTGCCAGTGTCAGTGCTCAGTGCATGGCTGGGGATGGCAAAAGATGCTTCCACACAACACCAGCTCCGTTACCGAATTACATCTGATTTTGGGTCGGCTTCATTATATTGAATATTGGAAAGGGGGCATCGAGCGTGTAGTTTCTCTGTGTAATGCCACTCGTTCCGAGTTTGTTCCGGTGCTCCGGCTCGTTGGTGACTCGTTGCTGTTGTACATCGTCTAACATGGATGTTTCGAGGCTACATCGACAAAGGAATCGGAAAGAAGAAGCATCTGATAGGCGTTCAAACAATAGGCGCTTTTCGGTGTGTGAAATCCACGAGCTTCCGTTCACTTCCTTTACCCCAAGTGCGCATGTAGCGGGAGGGGAAGTAATGTGCCATTTTGGTGCTTCCGGTGTCGATGTTGCTTTGTGCGCCACCGACACACAGACACACGGTAATTGATACGATCTTGTCCGAAGTTGTTGCTCGGATGGATTAGGTTAATGACGATGATAATGCCCTTTAGTTGGGTCGGTTTCTGTAATCAACTCCACGTTTGTGCATGGGTTATGTTTTCATGGAGGAAACTAGACCTTGAGGCTTAGTGTTGATTTTCACGCTTTGGAATATTTTTCAGAAATATTTAAATATTTTGACGAGTATGTTTACTTTGGGAGTCAATAAAGTCTGGTGGGATTGTTTTATGATCCAGTAAACACATGATTGAATTACAATTTATCTACGCTATAATCAATAAACGTGTACACGGTTTCATAAATTTAATCCCTTTCGTCACCACCAGAATAGAGCGAACGTTTAAAACCCCATCTTTAGATCCATCGTCACGCTAATAAATCAAATAATCACACTTTGTCAGCTTGATTGCACCGACGATGCAGACGAGTTGCTTTCTTTTCTTCACCCTCAACCACCCCATTATTTTCCCCTTGCGAGTCCTCCCACTTGTATGAGAAAGATTTATTCATCTTCATTGCATGCAAATTAGTTATCGCTTTCTCAGCTCGTCGGCTCTTTGTCGTGCGATAGTTTCTTCGTCCATCCTTCAGCAACGCGTATTGGTGTGGCGGCACACACGTCAATCAAAATCAAAATCCAATCGCTCTAACAGGATACACAGCGCACGAAGCACATAAAACCCCAGTTCACTACTGCATCTTTCTTTCCCCTTGTTTAGCTGCTTTATCCCGGTCCGGTGTTCCATTCGCGTAACATGTCGCGTCAATTTTGTAACCAAATCCGTTTCCGTCCGCCAATCACGTCACGTCATTTATCATTTCTGCATGCTTCTTCGGTCGATAGTTGCTGTTTTTTTTTGTTGTTGCTTGTAACCGTTTTGCGACGCACATCGCACTGGTTGTAAACGTTAGTATTCGTCTTCGTGGCACACTGGTGACAGTCGAGCTTTTATCCATGCGATGCCGGGGAAATAATAATTGATTGTGCAGTGAATTTTCCCTTTTACGCAGTGATGCAGTGCTTCTGGTTGTGGTGAAATCGTTGCAGATACACGTGGTGGAAAGCGATGGAATGGAAATATGAAGTAAAAGCTTGATGTGTGCTAATTTTGGCATCCGCTTGGCTTGTTACAGTGATGAGGTTGTGCTTTCGGTTCATTTTGAGCTGCAATCTGAAGGTTAAGGTTTGTTTTCTTAAACATTTGTCTGAATGGGGCCAAATATTTTGCCAGGATATTTATGCTTTCCAGTCAGGAATGTAAATCAATATGATTATTATTCATAAAGGTAGCTGTGGCATGGCAAGCTTTATTATTTACGAACCACCAGGCGTCTCCATTGCATAGTAAGGGGAGTAAGAAGCTGAGATCTTGTATAACTTAATTTATTACACCCTAACAATATGTAAATTTATTCGGGCTCAATATTGACGATTCATAGCTGATTAAAAAAATATTTTGTTGATAATATTTATTTTTATTTATAATTAATAATAACGGTCCAGTGCCGTATCGTTCACACCGCTTGTGTTGAACAAATTCTATAATCATATTGATAAGGCATTTCCTCCTTACTCCTTGCCTTATCCCGGGCATACTCGGTTTTTTGTTGATAATACCTATAATAAATTTTAAAATCTTATTTCACCTGACCTATTTAGCTTTGACTTTGCTTTTTACGTTGTAAAATTATTTAAATAATTCTTGAAACAAATTTTGGCGTTAAAATGCTCAGAACCAAAAATAAACGTTAATTTGATACAAAAAAAAAAAAATAGAAAAACATGCTGTTGTATAATGTAAAAATGCTTACATTACAGCAGTCATTGTCACAGGTCCACTACCGAGGACAAAGCCAACTGTTGCAATGCGATGGAAGAATAGCTTTTTTGTCGGATGTATCTTTCTATTGAATTGGCTTTTAGCTTTCTGCAAAGCGAAAATGACTCAGCAAAACAACCCTCCCAGTCACGTTAAATGTTGAGTGAAAAAGGAAACAAAAGACTAGTAGCTTTACTAGTTGAAAAATGGTTAGCATTCAAATAATACCCTGTTGAACATAAAGCTTCCAATGATTGAGAATGCAAAAAAGTCGCTGGTAGCAAAGAAATAAGCCTTTACTAAGATGCAAAGCCGATAGAAGCAATGCTTCTTTGTAAGCAACCGAAAATTCAATCATCTTAGATACATTTTCACTCGTCACAACCACGCCAACTCACGCGAATTATTTTCTTCAATCGTCTACGAAAAAAAAAAGAAAAACGAAAAGTGACATACATTGCCGCATACAAAAAAGCCACCACCCGACGACGAATGACGAGTCATCTGCAGATCACTTTCTACGGAACTGTTAATCGACTGTAGAGGGAGACCGCTTTGTGCTATCTGCGTCACCCGTGCCTTCCAACAGTTCCGTGTACTGCACACTAAAAATGGTTCTAAAGGTGTACCAGGTAGACGAATCTGACTTCCGGACGAGTCGATTCGTGTGGCTGATATATTCAATGCAAATGATAGCTCAATGGAAAACGACTTCGTGTGGGTTGAGTTGGGCTGGCAGAGTGAAGCACTTCGGCCCATTGCTTTTTCAACCCGGCAGCCAATTCAGTGTGTCAGTGATGGTGTAAGATGTCCTCTCTTTTGGAAAAGGCAGTGTGGATCGTTTCTACAGGAAAGGGTCGAATAAAATAGCTAGCAATAGAGTGGTAGCAGAGAAACGAAAGCTGTGCCCTTGGATGATGATATCGCACAGTTTATTAAATTATTCCACATCATATCAGCCTCTCCATTCGGTGCACGATATCCACCACCACGGGGCGTACCGGCAAACGGTTATAATGCCTCAGCAGTAATAATAACGGGTAATAGTGGTTGTAGTTGCGGTCGTAATAGTCGCCCCGTATCACCTTCCTGTACGTGAAAGTTTCTCCCATTCGGTACGTGAATCTGTGATCGGATGCAGCAGTAGTAGTAATAAATATTGTAATACTTTTATGGGTTGTACGGAGTGTACGACACAGGCTTTCAGGCGAAAGAGAACAAGTTTTTTTTTTTGTAAAGCACCGAGAAGACATTTTCGCTATCGGGGTGTAGCGTGACAGCGGTTTTGAATGTTTCTGACAGGGTAATGATTTAGTTAATGTGCATGCTTTAGAGTAGCAGTTGTTTGAACATGGTTTCCCATAAAAGAAAATAGGTTAGAAATTTACAGAATACGGTTAGTTGGATGGTTTTTTGCGTTATAGTTTTGGTTGTACTTTGTAGCGTTATAGATTGGTATTAGTTGAATTTTCATCGTATACCAAGAATTTTCTTCTTTACTGTTCTAACCGTAAGCTTAATCCGTAGGTGATGTCAGCTTTATAACTATACTTTGAGCCCGAGCAATGTTCCGGATGGGATTCTACCAACGGATTGTTTTCGTTTCGCTTTAATATTTATTGACGGTGTAGTTTACATGCTTTAAAATGTTTCTTAATAATTTTCTGTTTAGCATCCTTTCTGTTGTAAAACTTTTCGATACAAAAATGCTGCCTCAATGTGCATTATAAAGCAGCTGCATCATGTGTAGCACCGTTCTGACCCGTTTTCTGCACACAAACAACTTCAAAGTCTGCTCCCACACTACAGCTAAGGCCTCAAACGTCAAAAAACCGTCTGGCCATATTTTGCTTCCGGCAGCTTCCGGTACGATGTTGCAAATTGAAATAAAACTTGACTTAAGTCGTTCGTAGCGTACCGGTCCACACCGGGTGGCGCTTCTTGGCAGCAGATATTTACACTACTTATGACAATATTTTCCCATTTTTACTCCCGCCGGCCGAAACTCTTCATCGTACGTGCGATACATGTTGATACATGTGTGTAACGGTGTTTGCAGTGTGTGTTTGTATGTATGATTTGGCTTCCTCGGCTGGTTTTGCCCGTTTTTCCAAGCATTCAAATATTTTTGCTCTAACCGCCACCGGAAAAGTGTGACGTATGTGTGGCATTGTGCACTGTAGCGGGAAAGAGATCGGCTCTAGACTACCGTACCCAGCGCCCTGGGGCATACTGACACAGAGACTTTTGTGCCGGTACACACAAACACAATCAGTCAGTCTGAGAAGACGACACGCACCTTTGTTAAAGAGTGAGTAAGATAAAGGGCAGAAGCTAGAGCACGAGTCAGCAAGCAGGAGAAATATCCTAAAGGACTGATAAACGGATGCAAAAAAAGAAAACAGTTAAACCTTCTTCAGCACAGGTTGTACAGAACAGAATTTGTTCTGTTTTATGCACTCGACAGCGTGTATGGGTCTCGAAAAATGAATATTTAAATACTCTTCGGAGGGAATTTGTTGCCTTGAAGGTACTGGAGTACAGCGCTGAGCCTACTTCGGTGCAGACATCGAGTGTGCGTTCCATCACCAAACCACTCGTCCATGGGTGGACCTCCCTAGAAGTTGAGTGTTGTTTTATCGTTATTTGAATTTTACCGCCTTTTTGCACATAACGGGCCAGTTATCGGTTTCGTAGAAGCAAAATCCGGTGCCTTTTTAGCACAAGACATTCGGCGAAGATGGCATTCCGCCGTTGGTAAATCTGTTACGGGCAGCATTTCGGGGGAGCAGTTTCCAACAATTCCCAAATGAAAAATTATGTCCAACCGAACAGCAGTTTCCGCTTACCAAAGACTTGTTTTGGGTGTGGTTTGATTCGATGCAACACGGCTTAGAAGACGATCGCTTTCAAGACTAAGAACACACAAAAAAAAAAAGAAACAAGCAATTCCCTGTGTACCCCGAAAGTCATTGAAATCTATTCTTCCGATACGGACGGCATTTCTTAGCATTCCCATTCAAACAATCTTCCCCGAAGTTGGCCCAGACTTCAGGGCAAAGTTCGGTGCGGAGTGGTTCTCCAATGTTGTGATTGTACATTTCGTTTACTCGAGAGGATAACTCAACGCGCCCGGAGTGTTTGGGGTGGAGTACCCGCACCCGAAAGCCCGGAAATGGAAGTGAGATAAAGTTGAAGACTAATGGGCAAACTGTAAATCGGTTCACTTTGCACGTTGGCACGGGTCCGGAAGGCGAATTTCGGCTCCGAAAGGCAAGTACCGAAGAAGCTCCAGTGCACGGGCAGCAAAACAAATGTGCCCGGTTGCTCTGGTGTGCTGCTCTCTTGTGTCATGCTACAATTTTCAATGTAATTCCGTCCTGTCTTATTATTTTTGCTTAGTTTTTGCTTCGCACAGTGGCTCGTTTGCTCACTTTTTTGCCCCGTACCACTTAGCCGCGTGAAGAAGAAAGGAATGGCAAAAGTTACGAGCTACGATTTTCGGGAAGGTTTTATTTTGCTGCTGGTTGGTTGGTCTTCGTGTGTCTTCGAGCAGTCCGGGACGGGGGAGAATATGTAATGTGGGAGATAATCCGTGTAAGAAATTGCATTGTTGAAAGAAAGTTCTGGAGATGATATCACTTGCAAGCGATCGAACGGACCGTTTCGTGCAGTTGTGGAAGTTTTGCTCGAGTCAGTTGTGGCGGTGCTTCGGTTTAATGAAAAACTAACATTTTCGGAACATTGGCGTAACTGGTGGCGTAAAACCACAGCCAATGGGAGTCGATCCACTGGTCCGATAACCGATTCGGGGTCTGGGGATGGCAGACGGGTGGTTTTTGCGGTACGCAAGACGAACTGGACTGACCGTTCGGGTTGGCTGTTGCTTAGTGATGTGGTTTAAAATAATTCGAAAATTAAGTGAAGGGCGGAGACGAAAAATAGAGAGTGAATGGCTTTGGTGGACTGTTAATTAAATTCAATTTTGTTGACAGTGAAAATAGACAAAATAGTAGGTTGAAGTAAGTGTTTTTTTGCGGGAAAAACTAATGTAAAAGAGTTGATAAAGAAAATGATGTACATACATCGTATTCTACAAAGAACAACAAATAAAAACATGCTGCATGTACAAGTACTTCCAAAAAGTGATGCGATTGTTTGATGATTTTTGTTCAAATGTGATCCATTGCAGACATTTAGGGGCAATCTACGAAAACTAACTAAGAGCAGCACTAAGTGTTAAGAAGATTGTCAAATCCATTTTTTCTGAAGGTAATTTGTTTTCAGAATACTTAAAATTTTGCAATGCAACAATTCGTACGAAAAACCAATTGAAATACAAAGAATCAAAAGGAAATAACTGCTATTGTATCTTAAGAATAGCTCTGTAATATTTGTTATACTTTCTAATCACTTAACAGCTAACACAAAAAGCATTTCATTCGAAATGCTGTGTTTCATTCGGCCTGCGCAAGGTCCAGCGTCATCAAATTTAATTTGAAAAGTGGTCGTAAAACAAGCACGCTATTTATTTTTCCCTGAAAATTCCCACCTCACTGATTGGATGTGCCAAAACCGATTTCTTGTTTCGTGCGTATTCACGACCGATAAACAGAAACGTTTGCCAGATCATCTAAATCGCTTTGATTTGATAAAAAAACCTGTATGTGTGTGTGTTTCGGGTTTGTGTTCGAAATCGTCACAAAATTGGTTTTGTTTGGTGCGAAAAGTTAACAAGGCATGATCGTTCGAATAAAAAAGAAACCAAAACGAAAGAATATCGATAAGTTAGAGCACACGCCGAAAAAACTACAAAACATATCCCCAAAGTGCTGTGTTATCGTCCAAGTGGAGTTGAAAAAATCAACCACAAATTCGCCCAACGCTTGGCAACGGCAATCGAACGCGCTTATCTTCCGACTCATCTCTACCTTCCCAGGGGGTGGGGGGAAGGCAGCACGCGCACAGGTTTGGTAAAAGCACCGAGAAAAACAAAACAAACCCATCCGCCGACCGGTTAGACACGGACCAGAGCCACGGTCGGCCCATTGAGTGGCAGCATAATTAATTGTGATGTATGGAAAATAAAGCGAACAGTTTCCCTGATAGTGCCACGTGGCGTGATTCCGATTCAAGCTTGATTTCTTGTTTGTTGTGCCGTGTTCTGCTGTCCGTGGCTCGCTTCGTTTGCTTCGTAAAAGTCAGGAAAAAGATAACGCGTGGTTAGTGGTGCTATTCACCGCTTCCGGCAAGCCGATTTTCCGTACAAACCCGTACGTCCAAACTGTACCCATGGGGTAGTGGAGATGGGTACGACCAGCTGGAAATAGATGGTCCGATCATTTGTCAATTTGGATCCGATTGTGCGGGAAAGTAGCGCTTGGTGTGACTGTGAAAGGTGTCGCTGATGATTAGTCATTGTGGAGAAACGGATTTTGGGTGTATGGGTGTGTGTTTTGCTGACTGTTTCGTACCCGTTTGTTTTTCCGCCAGTTCGTGCCTGATGATGGAACTTGAATGGCGGGAGATTTCCGTTCACCGTGCCATGTGTTAAAAAGGAATGAATTTTTAAACGTCAAACTGTCCACAACAAATGAGGCCTCAAAAAGCTATATGGTGTGTATGCGAACGAACAAATGACAGTTATTTGTGTGGTAATGATGGCCGTTTAACGATCGAATAGAGCTCCGGTAGCAACAGCGCCATGATTTACCTCCCCTACCATTGTTTGTTGTTTTTCATCCACCGCGTGGAGATGGGTGTGATTGACACTTGAAAGGGGAGCAATTTATAAATGAATACCATCGTGATGTTCGCGATGGAACTGATTTAGTGTACTATGAGGTGTAGGAAGCTAGTTAATTTGAAGTTTAGTGTAGTGTTTCGGGGGAGCCCAAAACAGAAGCCAGCAATCTAGAATAAATTAGTTAGATAATGTCATGCTAAGTTAGTCAGTCATGAAAATGGTCTTATAACAAAAAGATTGCATACATTTAGGGGGACATGAAATAGAAATAAAAGGATCATTTGTCGAACCGCCTGTTTTAATGTTACAAAAGAACTAAAACTTCATAAAATGGCTCAGAATTATGCTGTAGTAAGATAAAAGGAATATAATTTCTCGTCCGCCTTGTTATTATTTGATTTATTAATTTGATTTTGAATTGATTTGATAATGTCACCAAAAAACGGGCCACATTTTGAGCAGGCCATGTCACCCACTTTTTGGGTGACAACAAAACTGATTTTCTCTCCGTATTCGATGGGCACTAATACTATGAACGTTGTTATACGGATGGCTGTAGTAAGTTCATGTTTAGTTTGTGGTACCGACGAGAAGGTCATACGACAGTTTCTGTCGTACGACCAGCAAAAAAAAAAAGATAGATACGATTGAATGATACCAGCCTAAGACCAGTATAAAATATCAAAAGATAACTTTTGAACTATTTTTTGTTGAAAAACAAAACATTACCTCAACACCATATCGCAAAGCATGAGCGTACGTGATAAGTGAGCGAAGCGCTTTTCTCAAACACATATAAGTAAGCGGCGCTCGCTTTTTAGCTATTGCCGTGGCCACATGGAGAATTTCACTCGAAAAGGCTTGACAGTCAACGAGTTAATGTTGTTTACCGTGATGGAAATTTTCGGCTTTTGCTTGACATCAAACTAACATTTAGGAAGATTATTTATATATTCAATAAGGACATCCTGGTTGTGTTGCTAAAAAGCTGCTTTTGGTTCGGTATAAATAATTGTGTTTTTCTTGACAGAATAAATGGTTAGAAAATGGTGCTTTAATACTTTGCATAAAAATATCTTGGAAACCGTAGGTTTTTTAGTTTTCTTTGCACCCAATTTCTGTTCGACATAAACTTCAACCTGAATTAGTGTAAACCGTAAGGTAAAAACAGACACATAAATTGTAGAAGTAAATGAAAACGAGAGACTCTCTCTGTCAGATAATAAAATATTCTTCTTTCCTCATCAAACAGGATGTGACAGGCATTATTATTCGCCAGTGTATCCGTTTTTGTACCAACTTTGGCACGCCCTTTATTTGTGACGATTGCCCCTTTTTTCCGGGCTGTCCGAAAAGCATACATAATTCAAAGTGCGTCGATGATTCAACAGATGCTCACTGTGACGTTTCTTCATTATTTAAATAAACAGACATCCCATGAAATATTGGCCCATTTTTCTATGGGCCGCAATCTTTGCCCATCACATACATACACACATACAAGTGCGGTGGAAGAAAAGGTCTTTTGTGCCATATGCCTTCGAAACGAATTATGTCCAAATGTCCGGCACGTTCTGAAGGTTTCGTATTCCATTCGTCGTTAGCAGCTCGAGCTTTTCGCACACTGGACCGGATTTATTTTCTCTCCCGTGCTAAGGGGTTAACAAACAAGAAAAAAAGGGATCTTCTGAAGGGAAATAAAAACTCGAATGCGTCCTCCGGCAGGATGCAAGATTAGGTAAAGTCCCTCGGCACAAGTGTCAATTTTCATTGCCTTCCAAACAAGCGTAGCGTCGCGTATGCCGTAGGACAAAAAAGGAGGCTAGAATGCTTCACTAGGGCACACCGGGAAGAGGAAGGAACAAAAAAACGCAACCAAGCGAAAATTGGCAGCTGGGACTGTCTTTCCAGAATCGATTCTGAGTGGATTTTTCCGATCACAAGCAAGCCTTTCGGTGCTTTTTTTTTTGTGTTGAGAAGCAACCAAAAAAACCCATATCAGATGGGTTGTGAAAATAAAGAAAGATGGAAAAAGTGTCTGCCTGGGAAAAAAGTACACGCACACACACAAGCAAACCTTCCAATTTCTCACACAGTGGGTCCATCATTGCTCGCCGGAGCCAATTTCGATCGGTCGTAAGCAGTAAAACGAAGCAAGTGTCCACCTTCCTGAGCCGTTATCCCGAAGCGGAGGCGAAGTAGGAGTAAAAGAATGCTAAAGGACAGTTTTTTTTCTCACTGCCATGCAACACCATCGGTTTCGTTTGGCAGAGAAACTAAAAAAATTGGAAGAAAAAAAGAAGTTGCACATGTGTGAATGTAACGCAGCAGGCAAAAAAGTGCATACAGCGTTGTGAATAGCGCACAGAGCACAGCAAAAAGCCCCAAATGGGTTTCCCCATCAGTGGAACGCTGTTTGTGGCAACCGTGCCGCTTCCGTAGCGCCAATTGTGGCTGACGATTGCAGTTTTATTTGCGGGCGCGCTCAATTTCATCCCTTCGGGCCCAGTAGCACAGGGTGTGTAAGTCCCGTAGTTACATCCAAGGGTCCGTTCATGCAGCTGGACCAAAAAAGAAGAAGAAGCACTGTGCATTCTTAGCCAAGGTGAAGTTTACGATCGGTCTCTTCGGAGTGTTGATCGAATGGATTCTCCAAAGAGATGGTTGAAGATACGAAAACACATACACACACAAAAAAAAATCCTTGGTATGTGTGGTCATAAATTATGGTTCCCGATGGGTGGAGATAGTTTGAGGGTTGAAAAACGAAACAAAAACTAGCGAATGAATGATTGCTGAGGTTTATCTTTCCATTGTAAAAAATAATGTATGCTTCCTTCCTTCTTGTGCTATACGGTCTGAGATTGCCAAATAGCAATAGGTTTGTTGCGCCTTGTGAAGTAACCCTATTGCAGTGAATGCAATTTCTGTGCATTTTTTTTTGTTGTGCTTCGGCGTATGGTGGCTTTGTGTTGCGAGAAACATCTTTAGTGCACGAAAACGCGCAAACGAAGCACAGTTTTTGCGTGTAGTGTGCACACTCTTGCACAAAATAATTGGATAGATTTGATAGCCCGAAGGAATGGCATATGTGATGCACAGTAGAATGAGAATGTAATAAATTCTAGTTTACATGTTTGCAAGCTTTTGTGTTTACTTTATCTAAAAAAAACTTTGTTGCAATAAAAATAGAGAACAATGACTGCATGCAGATAAATGGACAAAACGAGTAAAAGAAGGAAATAATTTGAAGCACTATTGAGCATTCTTGTAGTTGTAAATGAATGTTTTGGTGATCGTTTAGAATAGATGGAGATGGTAAAAGTAAAGCGTCAAATTGAAAAATATGTACATAGAAAACTCTGAATCTCCTTTTCTATGCTTTTTTGTATGTTAAAGCTGATATTTACTGTAGGAAACTTTAAACGGTTCCCAACGCCCTGGCAGTTAGGAGGCGCCAAGAAGAAAAGGAGAGAAAAGAAGGATCAGAAAAGGGAAGGACGAGCCTGCCTTGGAATCAGTTAGGGAGCGATCGGAAAAACGTATAAAAGCTCGCGCGAACAGCGGACTAATGTTTTGGTTACTTCTAAGAGCTTATCAATAAAATAAGCTACACAGAAAAAACAACATAACTCGCATCTCATTTTTTTATAGCTTCAGTTACTTGATTAGCTTTAGAGTTCAAATACGAAAATAAAAATGAAAAAGAGCTTGTAACCATTATTAAAAGACTTAATAACCGAAAATTGTATTAAAAATTCTGCTCGTTCTTGTCTTAGTGTGATCTGGTGCTGAATGTCATAATGACTTACGAGACTTATTGATGACGCGTAGTTCTATAGTCTTCACTACAAAGAAACGGCCTGAATAAAATGTTATACCGGATCGTACTTATTAGTTTACTAGCATTTTCTAAAACATTTGAAAATCTTCATGTAATCGGAATTAAAGCCTCTAAAAATAATCAAGTTTAATGAAGGTTTAAATTAAAATTAAAACAAAAAAGCTTACAACTGTTATATCCTAAACGTATCCCCATAGTGTAAAATGAAAGAAGCCTAAACCGCTTTACCACTTTTCGCCGGCTTCTTATCAATCGACAAGAGCATGGTTTACGCTTTTTTTTTTACCACGGACACTGCACTGCAACAGCAAAAAGACTGTCTTACAACAGCTGCGGTTCGCTATTTGGTGGCTTTTTATGTGTTTCCCCCTAGCGAATTGGTTATCGCAAAGGGAGCAGCTGTAGATTCGCTTCACATGCAGTCCATCCGAAGCTCTCGAGCTCTTGTTGCATTTTTTTGTTGTTGTTGTCCGTTTACCTCGTCGTAGAATATTTCGTAAGCCACTAGCCGCCACAACAACCGGGATAGATAGTTTGAACAACTAAACCAATTAAGGATGCGCACTGCATTGTAGTGGCGGATGGACACCGGGAGAGCTAACAGCAACGGCATGATTGCAGTTACATTCATTTTTATGGGCAGCTTCACATTCGTGTAACCGCTCTGCGACGATGCTGGTGGCAGATATGGGGTCGGTTTTTAGCCTTTCGACAGGATAGGGTGGTGTGTTTGGTTGGCTTGTCCATTCGTTTTAATGGTCGGTAAGTCGATGTAATGTGACTGTTACTTTAACTGTGCGTTTTAAGCACTGCTATAGAATGAGAATGGAATTAAATTAACTAAAAGCTAGTTTCTAGAATTGTTTTATTAGCTGTTACGGTAATATAGGCTAAAAGCATTTTTGCTAGTGCGAGGTTAATGGCTGGACAGCAATTATGTTACATCCTTAGCTGCGTACATTTAGAAAAGGTAAATGTATATTTAATAATCTACATTAGATAATTAAATGGATCAAAAATCCTTTCGAGTTAGATTCGTTTAAACAATTCAAGCGAATCTTTTGTTCTCAAATAAAACACTCCACTCATTTCTGTAGATAGGTTATCAGCTATAGTGCTTCAGTTTAGCTGTTTCTAACTGTGTTATTTTAGTTCAAATAAAATTCATTACTCGACGGGGTGCCGATGCGTTTTAATTCCGTTTTACGCTCCACTTGCAGTAAACATCACAACACACTCATATTGCATTAATTAAGGGTAAGTTGTGAATAGTTGACAGATCCAATAGTTTTTCCCATATGTACAATGCAACAAACAACACAAAGCATGCAAAAAAGGTATCCACTAGCTAGCATTTCAAAAATTCGTTCTGCGAAACCCAACCTGTGCTTTGCGGGTAGCCACACTCGCGGGGCATTATTTGATATTTACCATAGTCAAACCGTTGCCCCACTCAGCGGCACGTTAGTGTGCTGGTGAAATGCGTCAAGTGACAAGTGACAAAAACTCGAATGGCACTGAAAATGGGGTCAACAAGTTCTATTGGATATTCACACTTGCGGTGCGTTCCGGCAGCTAAGCTTCAGTGTGGAATTTCGGGTGCACAGCAGTGGAGGAAAAGTTTACACCCCGCGATGAGCCGAATTGGCAGCGACAGTTGGCACGATTCCGGACTGTTGAAAATCATAATGAGCGAGCTAAGTGTGACAACGTTATTACAGTTTTTAATTGCGTTTGTTTTGCCACGCCACTCGATAGCTGGCTGGCACCGTTGGAGGTGCTAATCGGTCGCGAATGAATTTCCCCCCCCGGTGCAATTTTTCGTAAGCCAAAAGTGCAAACCAAACGCTAACGAGCTAAGGAACTGTCAAGCACGAAGAAGTAGGCGTTACACGGCGCCGTGCAAGCGTACGAAAGTTCCGCCACGGCCCAGATGGTGGTCGGAAAAGTTGGTTTCCGCGTTTTCAAGCTTCCGATGGGCGACAGGGCGCGTGTTTTGGCGTTAAGTTTCTTGCTGTTTGAGTGTGACGAATCCTTAATTGAGGATGTTGTAGAGAGAGACAGAGAGCGTACGGAGAGCGTGAAAGACGCGCGTCTAGTGTTCGCGGGCAGCAAGTTAAAGGGAAAGATGTAAATTTCCATTGCAAATAGTAGATGCAGGATGGTTTTTTTTGCTCCATCGCTGTCGCAAGACGACGCTTGCACAGTAATGCTATCCGCCGTAAAGTTCTTAGCTTTCACTGGGAGAGGAGACAGGAGTTTTTCTTTTTATGCTTTGTTCTACAGAGAAATGCAGTGAAAGCATTCTGACGTCTTGTAGCAAGAGAGAACGGCAACGGATTAAATTTGATAGCCATCTTCTTGCATGGCGGGATAGTTTTCATATCCGACGGTAGGGAAATAATTTCCCCTCGGTGTGCGAAACGAGACTAAGATGCCAGAAAAGGAAACAAAACAAGAGCTAACAGCAAAGAGAGAATGAAAGATATTAAAAATAGATTATGCAGATCACATAACAATCAGGCGCACCGGTATGAGTGGACAGAGGTTGCGAGCGTAGTAGTGCCACAAACGATGGCATAATTAATGCATCAAAGCCTACGCTGCTAAGCGCACAAAACCCACCGATCCACCCTTGAATTGTTGGTACAAAAATGGCGTAAGTAAGGCAAAGTGATAACGAGCCCTTTTGGGCATGACACCTCCGCGGTTTTCAGCGCTCTAAATGGTTCTGTTAAGGATGCAAATGTGGTTTCGCCCTCAACCACCAGTGTTTTCAGCCATCCCCTATCTCAAACGTTGGCAGTGAACTATGCTTGCTTCACAGCTTTAGCTTAAACTCAGTGGCACTGATTGGTGAAAAAATGGAGGTCACCACCTGAACTTTGTTGCATTTCGTTTGCGTTATGATGAACATTCGGGTCGGGGAAGGTGAAAATATGGAAGCAAATTGCAAACACGCTAACCGGGTACTACGAGCCGATGGCGTGCAGAGGCCAAATATTTAAACACGACGTTAAGCAAAGTTTGTGCAACACGAACACCGGAACCCGAGCCTCCCGAAACTCGCCAAAGCCTAGCGCTTCATCGAACCGAACGCTTGCCAAGATTTGCATGGTGTTGATGATGTTAGGCGAAAGGAGGTTAAAAATTGTAGCCAATTGCCACTTGATAGATAGTGGCTTGCTATTTGCTAAGGGAAGCAGTTCCTAACCATACCCACATGGACACAAGCTTTCCTGCGAGACGGAGGAGAATGGACCGGATTGCGCTTTTTTTAATTTCCGATCGGAACTGCGAGGAATGAGTTGATTAGGGCAAAGGGTATAAATTGTGTTCGGGTGCAATTATTTATGCGCCATTGCATGATGCAGGTGTTGAGTGCAAGAGTTTCAAGCATTCGGCGGGTGCTATAAACATAATTTAGGAGAGAAAGATGGATTGTGTGGGGCCGACGAAGAGCGAATGCAATAATTTTACTCGAACTAATTATTATGTCTTGCATCATATCAGGTTTAATTTGTGGAAATTGTTACACCTTATTTATTGTAGCAATTAATTCTTAATTTGATGGAAGTTGATGATCAAGTTTGTTTATGTTGACTGCCTGACTGACTGAATTTGTTTGATTAATCATGATACTTTCTGCTTACTCTTCCGACAAGCTAGCGGACTTACGCAGTCTATGTGACGGTTCCTGAACACATTTAGCGGCTTTAACAATGTCAAACTCGTTGTGCAAACCGTTTCATCTGCAAGAGACATTAGAGATGGGAAAAATAGCAAAGGGGGGGCTGGTTCCGGATTTCACTAAATATCAGAACCAATTCCTATAGCTAGGTGCAACTAATAGCTTTCGAATCGGCCAAAACCGTCACGATAACGTCAGAAACGTTGAAATCGTAGAAAACGTCGAAGCTGTCCGGAACCGTCCAGATTCGTTGGAAGCGTCAGAATCGTCCGGAAGCGAAATCAGCTAGTATGAGTAATAAGTACGTGCTTTATTTCGTTTTGAAGTGATGATCTGTGGTCCAACGGGTTCAACGTTTCCTACGGTTCAAGACGGTTCTGAATGGAATCGAAACTGGAATCTCTGGTGCCGAAACCGAATCGGAACCGTGGGTGCTTTCCAGAGGCCCCTTAATCATTTCACATTGCATAACCACCAGGCGTTCTTTGAAATTCTTAAAGTAATACGTCAAGCAGTTATTTTTTTCAAAAAAATCCCAAAAACAAAATTGAGATTTATGTTTATCAAAATACTTAACACTGTTACACAAATACTGTTTTTTTTTAATTCAGTTCCCAACAGGATGGCTAAGGAGTTTTGGTTAAGGAGATTGAGCTATAGATAATATGTTGCTAAACACCCGTTAAGATTCGGTCCACTAAACGTCAAGCTGCTGTGGTAGCACTGTACTACGCTTTATTGAAACTTTCCTTTTTCCTATTGCACTCTACACACGTCAAGAGCTTTGCCAAGCACACCCGACGATAATAGGTTTCTTGTTATGAACCCGACTCTGCTACCAGTGAAAGAAGTTGATAAATAGTTTATTTCCCGTCGTCACCGTTTCTTAATAGACAGGATGATGAAGGGGCGGCGGTTCAGAGGGCGACGGTAGGGAGTAAAAACTAAAAAGAGCTCATTTTCCTCTCCACTTGGTAAGGCAGGCCTCCATCCAGTATCTGCAGACCAAGCGAGCAAGGAGCAAAACGAAATCGTTGAGGGAAAATGGATAAGCTTTCCCATCATTTCTGGGTAGGTTTCGGTTGTACGTATGCAGACACACACAAGAAATTGGGGCTCATTCCGTTCGTTTTACGGGAAGGCGCATTTGCTGTGGCTTGGCCTGCTCTTGTTTGTTTTGGTTCTTCCGAGAAATGAACACAGTGTTGGGAAGGGCTTGCACCGGCCCAAAAGCGTGTTGTGTATGTGTGTGCGTGTTTTTTTTTGCTTTTATTCTTTCGCGTTTAATTTTCTGAGAACATTTTCCCAGAAATGCCGGTTTGGGGAAAAATCCCTCACTCGTCGTGAGTGGTTTTAATGGTGTAGGGACGGTAAAGCAATGGGTCACCTGAACCATCACGCTTAGAATATTGGAGTTTAAACTCGTTTACTTTGCTTTTTTCTCCTCTTTTTTTTCGAAACATTAGTTTTTTGTTGTTGTTCTTTTAGCGTTGTTTAGGGGCTGTTCTGATCAGGGATATCGTGTTTGTTATCGACGATTTAAAAAAACCAACAATGGAGAAAAAAACGTGCGAGTTGGGAAATGAAAATATTGGATGGGAAAAAAAGCAACAGAGAAAATTCCTGTCGATCGTTCATCTTTCCCTTGGCCATGGCACCATGGAGTATGGAGCAGGATTGACGCATTCTTAGAACCATGATGATGTGAGCAAAACGTTGCTCCTAGCTCGATTAATGTTATCTTTCCATCGATAATCTGTAATAATAAATGTAATCTTTCATAATTGAAAGCTATTGATTGAGAGTGGGTATAGGAACAAAACGTATAGGAAAACCTTTCTTCTATTTTTACGATTAATTTCCTTTACTTCTTAGTTTTAAAGTGACCTCCTTGTTGGATCAGTCAGTCCACACTACAGGGGAACGTTTTTGGATGTGATTCAATATCCATTTTTGTCGGTTGAGATCGGCCCTGCTATCATGTCGGCCATCATTGTTGATCAAAAAATCAAGACTTGGTTGAATTTTATGGGCAAACGAGTACATCAATGCCAAAAAAGCGCCATAACCAATCCGTTTGGGATAAATTTTGCCATAAAAACGAGAAAAATCGCATCATTTCAGTTGAAAATTTGCGACAAAGACGGCAAATTTGGAACTAAAAATGGTATGCAATATTTGAAACATAAAAACATTTTGCCGAAACCTCTTTTTACCTTAACGATTTCCAATTATTCATATAAACATAACACAACATAAAATTTATGTTCCTGTGAAACGCTCACAAAACGTCAAGGGAAAGGCTTGGCGGGATATGTTTGAATGAATGGTAACGAGCAATAATTTGCCATTGGAATACCAAGTAAGGATTTTTTCCCAGAAGTGACAAATTCTGCCCAATCATCAAAAAGTTTCATCTTGACGCTTTCATAAGCTGCTCAGCGCATCCGAGTTCAACCGGCGACCGTTTCGGCCGAAACATCAACATTCCGGTGTCATCGCACGTCGGAGAGTTTCTTTCCGTCGAAGCAAAACATTCCATTAGGTGAACCGTTACCATATAGGAAACATATTCGGTACTTGTTTGTATAAATGTATTGGTGAAAGTTGTTTCTTTTAGCGATGTTAGCAAAAGGTTGCGGGGAAAAGTTTCATTACGCACACACACAGAGCAACAATTCTTACCAATTTAACAGGAATTAGTCAACGGCGTCTATAGTTTGTGCTGCGTGACAGATGGTTGATTCGATTTTGGGGGTGATCGTACTGAGTAAAGAAAGAAAAATACGCACGCACAGGAAATGCGGAAAGCTTCTAAATGTCAATAAAGAAGATGAAATGGCTGGAGACAACCTTTACGAGAGCTAAAGGGAAACCTTCACAAACGTCTATGATATCAACTTTGTACAGTAATTTAATGGAAGCAGCAAACCAGACTGCCCCTCGCTTTGTCACAAACGGCAATACTTAACGAACGTTATAAACGAACCGTTACGTGGAACATGGTGATAAGCGACAAAAAAGCACACAACTTCTCGGTAAAGATTGTATCAGAATAAGGTGAAGAGATCAGAAGGAGAGAGAGGGAGCGCGCGCGCTCGTCCTACTGACGTAAAGGCAACGGTTGGTTGAACGAGATTAATCTTTACTTGCCAAACATAATATTACTTCTTTCCATGGGCATCTTTCTAGCGCGCGATGGTTTATCAACGGTTATCAATTTCTGTGGAATAGCACATCCACTACCGCTAACAGCGATGGACGGTAATACCATAGCTGTGGCCTGTGGGTCTTGTTTTTCCTCGTGCTTAGCTTTTGCTTCAATCAGGACCATTTCCAACAGCGTTCGGATGAAGAACGCACCTGTTTGGTGCGGTGTTTGAGAGTGATTTGGCCTTCTTATTAGTGGGATTTTTAGATTTTTGTACTCTTTGGATGAATTAAATAGTAGCAAAAAGACCCTCAGAATAAGCGTGATTGTTGCGCTGATTGCTGTTGTCGGTGTTGTCGGATGCAAGGAAGGAGCGAAAAGTAGAGAATGGGTGTGATTGAAGTGGCTTTAAATTTAATCACATTTCCATCGCAACTTAATGCCGCCTGTTCGTTGTCATCGTTCTACCTGTCCATTAGCTTATTCGTGCTATTTTTACTGTTGCTGTTGTGGCTCGGAGGCTTTTGGGGAAGGCATTTTCTGTTCGCTAGATATGATGCGTGGCTCGAGGCAAGCTTCTGGAAGGCTTTTTCCTGGGATTGTACGTGATCTCATTATGTCAGGCTGGTGAGATAGGATGGAAGGGGTTTAGCTCAAGTTGCAAGTGATGCATGTCTAATAAGGTGACGAGAAGATGGTGTACGGCCTATGCTAGTCTGCCTGGAGTCATTGACTAACGCACGAGTTATAATGGAGCTAGAGTACGAGATGATTTTCTTAGAGCTACTTCATTAAGGGCTACACAACTCATAAATTTGATAATCATCATAGTTACATTAGCTAAATCGATGTTAAGTAGAGTTACTTCATTTTTCGCCATAAAAGAGCTAATTTAGTGCTACAAAAATGGAGTAGTGCAAACAGTACAACTATCTCTTACCATAGTAAAGTTCAAATTTGTAACTTAACGCTTTCTTTTCTGTCCACTTGTTCCTCGGTGAGTGTCCTAGCCGTGTATAATTAGGCCTATTAACCCGATTGTATAATAAAACGAATGGAAAAGCGTCCCCAAGGGCAAGTGAGTGGATTCGCTAAATTGCGCCCTATTGACACACTCGTTTGCTAAAACTTTTCTTCAGTCTCAGAAGGTGAATAAAAAGGCAGCAGTAACAGTAAGAAAGAAAAACGTTCATAAACTGCTAAGTACCACGGCCAACGTACTTGCCACTTTTAGCCTTGCTAAATAGCTCATTCAACTATAATTAACCAGTTGGGTAGAAAGTTGTACGTAAGAACAAAACGAGAGTGGAAAAAGAAAGCAAAAACAAGAGAAGAAAATGTAAGAAACAAAAACTCAACAAACTCGGCCGAACTTTGTGAAAACTATTGGAACATGGGTTGAGGGTGACCAACGCACCAAAGCGCACAAGTTGTTGATGGAAAATGGTGTCATAAATATGGCATAAATCAACAAGGATTAACTGGCCTCATTTCTTTAGGGTTGATTTCGGGGTATAGGGGGGTATGAAAAAAAAAAGCTGTAATATTGCCACAAAAAATAGAAAAAAAATGAAATAGAAAAGCGAGTTATAATTTGTAGCAGTTGTAGCAAGGGTGGAAAATTTGTCGGAGTATATTTTGTAACCTGAAACTTCAAAAGCAACCGCAAGCAGTAGTAGAGCAAGAATCAGGAGTGGATTTTGTTGCGGAAAAAATAGCTCGTGTAGCTAATTTCTTCATCAAATATTTAAATACAATAAACACGTATACACACACACACACATACACACACACACACACACACACACACACATACACACACTCACAAACATACGCAAACCTAGACGGATGTTTGTTGAACTTAGAATCAAACGAATGATGAAAACTCTAGAAGAAGCATGAATCGGAATGAAAGCCGTACGAAGGAGTGTTTTTTGCCGGTGGAAGAATTTACCATCATTTAATCTGCTTTCGAGATTCTTGGTAAGTGTATGTTGTGTTTTGTTTGTGTGTGTGTGTTTCATTGGAATTACGATGATGTTGTTGATTTCTCTGCTGTCCGCGAAATTCGCGCGGGCTGTTCGTGGAAAAAATGTGCGCGAAAATTATTTAAAAAAAGTTGCGTTGCAAAAGCATGGAGCAGTGGAGCTAAAATAAAAAATATAAGAACACACACATACAGATCGTTTAAGTCAAAAAGAATCTCAATTTTGGGCTGTTTTATTTCCCGGTGCTCAAGAATTCTCGATTTCTAGTACACCGTAGCAAGTTAATTTCAAGTGTTTTTGTAGATTGGAGAAGTAGCGAGTAGCTTTTTCGCGTTGGAAACATTTCCAAAGGTGCAGAAGTTTTGTGGCTAAGACGCATACACTTACCCACACACACACACACACACACACACACACAAACTCACGATTGGATTCTTTGGTTTGAAAGGAAACTTTCCTTATTTCACTGCTACGGAGCTTCCCAGAACAGAGTACGGGCAAAAGCAGCAGCACACTTGGGCACAACATTTTTAAAACTCTTTCAAACATTAGCAACTTCAGAACTGCAGGCAACTTCTTTTCCTTTGCGCGTGTGAGAACTGTTCCGTATTTTTCATCCAAAAGTCACTGTGTAAGAAGCCTGGGTTTATCGCAACCGAACAAGCCCGCGGGTAAAATGCGGGAAAGTCGTATCAGCACACAAAAGCGTATTGAGCTGTATCTAATCTCTTTTGAAGATTTACGCTAAAGTTTAGTCAACTCGAATCATTGTTCCTCGATTGAGGAAAACGGAAGCGCTACCCGGTGAAAACAGCTATGGCTGAAAGCGCAACTTTTCGTTGGAAAGTTCGGGATGAAACACTTTAGCTGAACGTTTCAATGATTTAAATCTTAAAGTTAAACGTTTTGCTACGAAAGAATGATTCTTAGTAATTTATTAAATGCGTTTTAAGAGTAATGTTTGATTATTTATCATGAACTAGCATGTTATCATTGTTCAGTATATCCTTGTTAATATCCTTGTTATTAAAATAGCCCAAACCCTCATAATCATCTCCAATCAAATATAGATGTGTATGCGAGATATATTCAACACGATTGAACGTACTTTTTCATTGGCAACCCAAATATACAACAATCAATAAGAAAACTGAATGAAACTTTGCCCATGACAAATAAACGACTGCACATGTTGTCATATGCTGCTGCCAACAAAACGCCCGAATCGAACGCTGTACGAGCGGGTGTCATGACGGCTTCCTGCAGAGTTTCATTTACTTCCTGAGGCGTTGATGAGATGTTGGAAGAAAGTAAGAAAGCGATAAAGAATAACCCTCCCCGATTCCATCGATCGAAACGGACGTGTCCCAATCGTGGGCGCGAAAACACCTATTCCCAATCGCCCAAAAGCGGTGGGAAAGGAAGAGCAAGAAAAAGCGCCAGCTCTCACAGCACCGGCACCAAATGTGTGTTTCTTTTGCTGAGTCTGCAAAAAAGTTGAACCATAAAGAGAATTCATCCAAAAAGCGCCCTAAACCCAGTGTACCTGTGCACATCGGGATCGATCGGTGAATGTGGTGTGCCGAAAATGCGGCATCAACATGAACGATCTGTGGTGTCGTTAGCAGCCAGGGCGTTGCCGTTACCCTAGGAAAGGCGCACCGGACGCTCGCGGTATATCGGCATAATATCGATAAAATATGTAAGAAGATTTGTGGTTTCCCATTGCGACTTCCGACACCCTCCGCCGAAACGACACAACTGCAGAAGGACTTTCGAACGGAGAAAGGAAGCACGAACGAGAAACCGAACAGACCAAACACAAGCTCTCCAGCGTTCGAGATCAACATTCGAATTGGTGCAACTGTGGGCATATCCGGATATCCGGATAACGGAGTGTGTGTGAGAGAGAGAGGTGTGAAAAACGTAAGGAAAATTCTTCCTTTTCCACCTCTCAATTGTGAATTGAGCTGGAACGGGAGGGCACAGAAAAAAAGCAGAAAAAGAAAAGCTGCACCTCAAAAAGTGGAAGCTCCCAAATAAAGGAAAAAACGCATGATGGAAAATTGATGCTCATGGATGTGAAGGAAGCAAACACACAAAGAAAAAAGGAAGAAGTATAACCCAACCTGTGCTGAAAAGTCATGTTACCTTTCCCTTTTCGCCAACACGAAACGGGGCGACTATAGTATGGGCAAAATAGAAAGAGCAATTTAACTTTCGCTTATAATTTGCACCGACTCCGAAATTGAATGCCGAATGAGACGGAAAACCGAAATTCGGCGGGAGCCTACCCGTGCATTAGGGTATGTTGCTGCGCATCGGCTCGCCGTCTGAATAAATGATGTGCAATTTGCATGACGCGAAACCCAGCACCATGGATTCGCGGAATCATTGCGAATGATGAAGGAAGTTTTCTTAAAGGATTTAAGGCAGTCCACATCCACAACCGACCTACCTAGCCCAACCTAGCGTCGCGTTTTGGGCTGTTGTTGGAAGATAAAGTAGGCATTAGTGGATTGTGGTGTGCCTTAGTTGGTCCACAGAGAGAAGGACTCTTTGTTTTTTCTCGCGTCACTCGGTAGCGTTAGTTTCTTCCTCACATTTGATCGATTTTCTTTCCAGTTGGAAGGATGTGAACCACCATTGGTATGGAACGAGCGCACACTACGTGCGAGACTTTCTTTGTGTGTGATGGATGTTTGGCGACTTAATAGTTACAATGAAGAGGGATTAATGTGAAGGATTTCAGAGGTTTTGTGCTGCATAATGGCTGTATACTTAGGTAAGCCTCACAGATATGGTAGATGCAATGGGTATGGGAAAGAGAATCATTGGGAAATAATTCTTTTTCTACAATATTGCATAACTGTAGGCGTGGCAATGTTTAAAGGATTTATAAACTAGTCAAGAAGTTTACTTATTTAAGATGGCGTGATGTAAGTAATGATTATTTGAAAATAATTTTTTAAAATATAAATTCAAGTTATTTCATCTGATTTTTTCTACTCTACTCTTATTCGGTAGAGAATACGTTATTTTGGAGATTTTACGCCATTTTTCGTCCCTCTTGTGTAAGCGTGTTTCTTGTACTAAAAGAAGCTGATTTATTTTTATTTTATTTATTTATATATTTACATTTGATTATTTCGGTCCAGTGCCGTATTGCCTAATTTAGTTTTAGTAAAAGAAACAATTTTTACATGATTATCATTTTAGAGTGAATTTTTAGTTTTTTGTGCTTCTACGCATAACATGAGAAATGCGATATTCGATGTTTTAAATGTTTTAATTGAAGTAATAGACAGTCAGCGTACATCATGCCATGCTCTAATACTGTAACATAAAATCCACTCATCGTGAAGAACATCTACTTGCGTTTTCCATCCTATAACAGCTTCGGAAAGTTGTTTCAACTGAACCTCTACCCTTTAAGCACCTTAACGAAACAACCAAATTTCCACTAAATACCACCTGCGCTCCATAACACCCTCCCCGGGCACAACCGGTTGCGGGTGGGCCCCGTTGAAATGTTTCGCACGAAAAAGAAAACCGTGAAGAACTCCATTACTTCACGGTTTGCTAGCGTCGCTAGTTTCCATACTTCACTGCACAGGCACAGGCACCGGCACAGGTGGTCTTAATGATCGAAAATGGGGTTGCAGCTTTTTCCAAGCGCAAATCACTGCACCTGAGTGCAAAGTGCATTTCAGCAGTCGCTCGCTTTCCAGCGAGAAAGCACGCGGAAAAGCTTTACTGGGGCAAAATGTCACCGAGCGTCGATTACGGAGTGATGCGGTGCGGTGATTGTCTGCGCAACCTGGGACGCAAAGGGAGAACCATTTTTCCGGAACCGGAAAACACCGGTTATTTGTTCGACTGTCGGAAAAACAGATTGCTGAACGTGTGTTTGCCGGGTGGTGATGGTGGGCTGATGGTGTGTCTGTGTCGCGTATTTTTACCGTTCCATCTTTCTGTCACAGCAACTGGTACTGAAATGCACTGAAATGTGTGAGTGTAGATGTTTCTTGGCTTGTGTGTGATTCCTTTAAGGTACCAGAAGGACGTTTCCTTTTTCCGACATGCGACACATTTGACGGAGGACTTTCGACGCTGTTCGCAAACGAAAACAGTAACCCAGCTCGACTTTTAAAAGATGAAAGAATCGTTTTGGAAGGCAAGCAGACGGAGCGAAAATAGGAAAGGAAGACAAAAACAAATCGTACGAAGAAAAAGGAAAAAAGCACCATCGCGAGAAAGATGTACAAATGAAAACTGTCAACTGGTTCGAGACAAACAATCAGGGTACAGGCCGGATTATTTATTCGTTTTTTTCACCAGTTTCGGTTTCCGCTGTTTCAAGCTCCAATCGTACAAACCCGTCGGCCATTTTATACTTCAAAACGATTGCTCCAAAAACGGTGTCAGTGTGCAAGATTCGTGTACAAGATATTGCCGTTGGACGTGTACATCATTAAACCACTTCAGGGAGGATGAACATATGGACTAGCTGAAGGCTAAACGAGATTAATAACCTCTTCTTTCCTTCTAGCAGAGCAGTGAAAGAAGATAATTATTTCAGCCAGCGCTCGATACAAGCACCGTGTGACACAGGTTGATTTTTGGTTGGCAACACCGCTTTTCCTTCTCCGTTGGCAAAGGTAACTGATGAAAGCATGGCAAAAGACAAACATCAAAGCAGAAGGGTTGGGCGAAACAACAACAAGAAATGTCGAGGTTGAATTATTACAGACAGGAAACAGCGATACTGATTGTCGTTTGGTTAAAGCCCTGTGGGGTTGGATGTGTGTCAAAGGATTCGTTCAAGTGTAAATGGCAAAAAACTTTCAAAAAGTGATTTTTTTTTGCTTAATTTCGTTAAAAGCGCTTATTTAAGTTATTCATGTCGTTTATTTGTAATATTCCCAATAAAACCCGAAATAGAATCAACAAAGCACTTCAACATTTATTTATTGCAAAAGCAAGAGGCCACGCCATACGGTCACAGCTATTATTGCTTCTTAAGCAATCGCACTCGACATGCTCTCCATATTGTTAAAAATGATAATATTGTTTCATTCTGTGTAAAAAGCACTTCACAACAAAACAAGACAGCACCGTGCCCGTGCACCTTTCGTCGATGGGACGAAAGAAAGATGGATAAACGGACAGCGGAAGCTAATGAAACGATTGCGTGGATTTCTTTCCCAAGCGCACTGCGTGCGCACTTTTCCTTTTTCATTGCTGCCGTGTGTTCCGCGTTTCGTGCGAGGAAACGAGAACATAACTCTCGACGGTTGTGCCCGGCGCTAAAGCTTTCGAATTGCGTGCTTGGTCGCTTCGGCACTGATGAAGTATCCACTCGAAAACGACAATAACTTTCACTCGAACTCGAGTTTATCGGTTTTGTTTCCACCCGGCAAGGGCAGTCGGCGGGTGGAGATGGGTTTGCCGAAAGAAGATCTACAATGGGACAAGATTAAACTGCTAGCAATGTGGGACAGTCCGGAATAAAACGAGATCGTTTGCGTTTACCATGGATTTATTGAATGCTGCTTATGGGTTTGTTCAAAGTTAATATATTTTTAGATTGGTTTTTTTATTCAATAGGAGCCTGGCCTGTCTTTACTGTTTGGATCTGATATAAGAATATTTTTATTTGCATTTTATTGTACAGAATTGTTAGACTTTAATTTCCTTATATTACTTTTACAATTTTTTACTAAAAAGAAAATGAAAAATATGGATTTTATTTGCAGCTTTTATAATTTTTTTTATACATTTGATATTCTTTAAACCAAACAAACTGGATATTAATGCTGATTTCAGTAAAGTACTGGGCGCCTCCATGAATATTGCAGAGGCAGTTTCCCCAATGGTGGTAGGTGGTTTCATCATGGGCATGAAATGTCTTATGCCGTTGACCGATGTTCGATGGAGCCAAGGACAAGTACTCGATACAGATTCGTGGAAATGGTCGCTACCAGCCACGAGGATGGAAAACAAGATGATTGAGAGGCGCCGGATTTTCCCATCTTGAGCGATTGCTGTCATTTCGGCCCCATCGGACGCTGGGCGGGACGGTAGCTTGTAAAAACTTGTCCAAAGTCACCGCTCAATCATCGCTTTAGTATCGTAAATTTTCCACCATCAGCGAAACCAACAGCAAACCAATTTTCCCATCCTTAACACTCGATTCAATTATATGAAATCACAAAACGGTCCAAAAGTCTTGTTGAGTTTATTTTACGTCCCTCCCTCCGTGAAACCATGCTGCCATGCGAACAAAAATTGCTTGTAAAAGTATCTATAGCATTGTAGGCAAGCGCTGTAGGTATGGGTGAAAAAAGCAGAACATTAATTTATCACCAAAAGCTTTAAAATAATAATTTTCACTTAACACAAACAGTGGCAGTGGCTCGAACCGGTCTTTGACAGGATTGGGGCAGGGTGAGGTAGCTTAAATAGCATCATTTTCCAAGCAGTACCGAGGAAAAATGACATCGATTGTGAACAACTGCGACCCATAGCCGCTTACGGTTGTAATGTACTCGCGCCCTTGCCCGTTTCCCGTTGTACGTTTTTCCCTTCGCCATTTGTGTGAGTTTTCCGATCGTTTCGTGCGACTACTAACCGAACGGACATTTTGGGGTGTGTTTTTTCCCACAAGCACCTCGACTATCACCCTCCCACCTCTTCCTTCAGTTTACTGTCTGACTTGAAGGGAAAATTATTTATTATCGTAAACTGGTCCCGCGTTTTCCCGTTCTGTCACGGTGAGCCGATGTCATGAAGGCTTTGGTGGAAATTTTCAACAAACAAACAGTTTCCTGGTCGTAGGGACGTTGTTTTATTTCTGTTGCATGCCACCAAAGAAAACTCCTACGGGTGGCACGTGGAAACGTTGAGAGGGGTGATATTTTCCAGCCTGGTTTTTATTTCTTTTGCACACTGGTTGTAGTTCGAGCACTTTCAGGCTCCCTCCAGCAGAGGTTGGTTGTGTTGAGCTTGTGAAAGGCCGGCAAAAGTTGCCTTCAAATATATTTCACTTGGACCGTGGAAAACTTCCTGCAAGCTTTAGCAACAATCGTATCCAGCAGTTCTTTCTTTCTTGTTGGGTAAGTGTGAAACGGGCCCAAGAACAATACCGCATTTGGTCTTGAGAGCTGTAAACCAGGGGCCCGGTCTAAATTGGTCTATAATTGGGAGAAATAATGTCATCAAACAAACAAAATCTACCTTTTTGTGGAGCATTGTAAAAGTGCAAAACACACACACACCTTGAATAGCCTGCTCGTTCATGTAAATGACGCGTCCTTACCAATTAGTGTACACTGTACAGTGCGGTAGCAAAACAGTCACTATTACCGGTGTACTAATAGTAATGGTGAGCGAAAAATATAACGCATTACATTCACAAGCTCATTAGCAAGGTAAGTAGTGGTAGGTTGTTGTGTTTAGCATGTAGAATGGTGGCGTGAGAGCTTTTTTTTTTGGACGGTTGGAAAATATCTGTGGCACAAAATAACCAACCGGATTGGTGGTAATGTTAAGAAACGGTAGTAGGTGCTTGCTACTAAAGCAAGCTACTCACACCACGCCACACTCGTAACGCGTATTTGCATAAAATCTACGTTTTTCATCGTCGAACAACGGTGCGGTGAGGTGAATTCCATTAAACACTTCGTTATTTGTCATTGTTTGAATGGTGAATGGTAAAAACCTAAGCTTCCTTTGCCCTTTCTGCCCTAGTACAATCGGAAATGACGCTGAATCGTTGGAAGGTGTATGGTACGGTGAGGGGTAAGAATAAATAATTGTTCATCAAGATTTTTATTTTTTACAACACGCTCTTACCACTTTCATTCGGAACCATTACGAACCCGAATGCCATGTGCTGTGGTTGGAAAATTAAAAAAAAGCCAGTGGGACGGGTTCGGGAAATTAGTTTAGAACCGGTTTCAATTAATGAATGTCAAAAATCACTGCGTGTGTGAAAGAAAGGGATGAAGAAAAATGATTTATTTACACATAAATAATAGGTACCAAAGGAAAACAAAAACTTACAGGATGTTTAATTTTAGCTTCCAGTTAATGATGCCTGAGCAAAAGAACCACCACCATGCACATGGTTTTGTGGCACATTAAAGCGGCATAGGTGCTCGTGTGTGTGTGGGACGGATTTGCATAAAAAAGCTACACCGTAAACGTCATTTGAGTAGCTGCTTTCGTCACACTCCTGATGGCTATCAGGAGGTTCGTGATGGAGTCTGATGACGTTTGTGGTGTGCTTGTGAATATTTAAGTAGGTTCCGATGTGCGTATGGAAGAGTAACAATTGAAGCGTACGAGGAAGAGAACAAATTTTTTCGTCGAACGAGTTAAGCTTCCTACGATTGAATCAATTTTCTCATCAATAATAAAAGGCCAGTTTTTACTCCTTTGGCGCGAAATAAATTGTGAGCAATTGAGCTTTATTGCTCACATTGATTATTGGATGATTGATTTTAATTGAAGTATTTATCCAATTAATTGATTTTGGGAAGAAATTTATGATTGACAATGTAACAGGAGTTCAATAAAGGTGATTAAAAAAGGACAAAAACCTAATGAATGATTATTTATAACAAGTTTATAAAAAAAACACATATACAAAGATATTTAGCTTTTGTTTTCCAAATTGAAAAATGACAAAGAAAAATAACTCCATTTTTGTGGCAATTCCATTACAGAAACACACATGTTTTACTTGACGAGCAAAAAAGGACGATCCAATTATCATCGAGTGAGAGTGGAACAAAATCACGTTCACGCTAAAATGAACACAGCTGAAAGGATTCACCGATCAGTGATGAGAGATTTTCCTCGCAACCAAAGGCCGTATTTCCCACCCAGTCGGTGTGTGTTTCCATTGTTATTATCAGTGTGTGTACTTGCGTTTGGGCGTATGTATTTATACCAGATTCAAACACACATCTTGGCTGGTATTCAGGAAGTCATCGTTCTGCTCGGTCGATTTCGTGATATGAGAGTGTGCCAACGAAAAACCACACCACTTTGTGAGCTACTGTATGATCGGTTCGTTGCTTTTTTCTTCCCCCTGGACATCGAGAATGGGTGTAAGCAACAAGAACAACGGATGGCCGATGATAATGCATGCGATTCAGTAGGACCATCGGGTTGAAAGAATGAATTGATGGAAGAAGTTTCTACCAAAATGTGCCCGACGAAAATAACTGCACAGAAGGGGTTTTTTTTGAGCAAAATTCTCTGATAGGGTAGCAGGAAATGGTTTTCGTTATCGTCTAGCAATGGATCAGTGCAAGGATCATCTCCACACAAATATTGCTAGAAAAAAGACAATGAAGGTAGGGTCTGCTTCCGAAAAGGAGGTCAAAGTATTAGTAGTTTTCTCATGAATCGTTTAATAATAAATTTCATCAAGTTATAAACCAAATGTAATGTATATAATATAGTGAAAACAAAGCAAAACCATATAAATCACACCTCCTGGTAGAAAAATTTATTGCTCGTTTATATTATAATTTGCTTTGTCTCAATCGAAAAAAAAAATCTCCAAATAAGTAAGCCAATCGTTTAGAGCGAAAATTTGTTTGCCATAATATTTTTGCTTCAATTTTTTCCCCGATCGTATATTCCGATCTCAAACCCAACAAATAACACCAGCACAAATTGCTTTTCCGGCAACGTGGTGACTCGCTTGCCCGCGTATCTGTGAGGAGTACACACCAAATGATGAAAAACTGCGCTCAATCTGATTTATCAGCTGGAAATCCATTTTTCACGCGATGTGCACACACACGGTCCAACGTTCGGTTGCAAAAATAACGACTGTGAATAATTTTGTCCACTCTTCCCGCGCGGATAAAACTAAACCGTCGGAAGAGTCAAAGCAAAAACAACTACACCCACAAATAAAGCACTCGGCAAGCAGATAGCAGCGTAGCTGTGTTCTAATGTCGAAATCTGTTCGCGTCATCATCATCATCGTCATTGCCACCGGGGAAAGCGGGGAGCTTTTTTTTGGTCTGTTCTGTGGCAGAGGCTTTCCCCTGGCGGACAGTAAAATGGAAGTTAGATTTTTTTTTATCTTCACTTCACATTTATCTCGTATTTTGCCCACCGCGACACCACGGGCAGATTGGTCAGCCGGAGCCACAGCAGCCAGAGTACGGAAGTTTGTTGTTGTGTGTTTGTGCTAAGACAATAAATGTACCGGAGCACGGAAGTTTTGCTGTGCGAATGTTGGTCAGTTCAGGGAGAGAATTTGTTTTTAATGTTATTGTTATTTATGTTGCATATTCAATGCCAGTTTCAGTTCATAAAATTGTTTCCCGAGGGTTTGTGTTTGAATTGCACTTTAGACCGTAACACGGTGAAGTTGGCCCAGGAGAAATGTGTGTTTCAGTGGATGTGCCGGCAAGGCACGGTTGAACGGCGATCAAAGCTTTATTTGGATGAAGAATGAAGATAAATGATAATTTTTCATAGGTTTGAGCCGATACGATACAATTTTCTGTAGTATTTAATGTTGATTGTGGTGCTAATTTCGTCATCTGTTCTATAGTTTCTAGCGTTTGCTTTAAGCTGCAGGAGCGACTTATAATTGTCAGAAGGAGTTCGTATCTTGAGATTTGTTCATTTATGCTTCATAAAAAAATAGTAGAAAATTTACTAATCGTACCCAAAACAGAAGTTCCAAATTCATAAACAAAACTTTTTTGCAATTTTATTGATCCAGAAGTAAATCAATAACTGCAACTGCAATGCTTTGTCAATTGAGGATAAATTATCCCTACAAAAATAGACGATAAAGAGACACAGCTATCAATTGACCACTTTTTTAACTGTCCTTGTCTAGACGTCTGTCGCGATTAGACGAACTTCAAAAATTCTGGACTTGAAAATGCTGTGGAGGAATTAAGAGGATTAAAATGAACTTGAACCTAGAATTACACTAGTGAAGTTAAATACCTACTCGTCGTATCAACCTTAATCAGTAAACACTCTGGCGAGTTTACGGTTTACTGGCTAGGAATCATTTTTAATCCGTGATTTCAAGTCTTTCGACTCCCGTCTGCCCTTGTTGCCTGTCGTAGCATGATGGTTCATATGTTTGTGAATAATTCAATCATGCCAGATTATTTCATTTGTAACACTACGATATTCTAGTGATAAAGGTATTGTATAAATGCCTCTGGCAAGGAGAGGAAGCGTTGGACAGTTGAAGTTTTAGTAGTTGTTTGGTGATGCATTCTTAATGTTACCAATTTCATTTTTCACGTCAGTTACTTTCAATTATTTCAAGACTTTACCAAGCTTTTAACTTAATTGGCAAACTCCTCAAAGGAATCCTTATTGTCCAAGCAATGTCAGAGCAACTGTAAACTCCCAATATGTAACAAAGTGTTCTTACATAAACAAATCTATTATCTGGTTTATAATGGCAACTTATCGAAACATAATATTCGGGCTTTTAAAAAGATCAGCCTCGGTTTTGCCCAAAAGGTATTGCGACCAAGCTTATCAAAAGCCCTGTCGAACAAATTACCTTCCGTAGTGTGTACGTTTGTACAAGGGAAATGACTGCAAAAACCTTATTTCCGCGATGATGAAAAACACCCCCCCAAAAACAACATCCTAAACCATGCTCCCACCAGCACGCTTCCCAAAAACCGTACCACGACACGTACCGGAAGGTAAAACCAAACGTTTTCCTTACCACTTTTTGTGCCCATCAAGCAATTTACGATAGGTCTCCATTATCGAAAACCTTCTAACCTTCGTTTCGCTTTCGGTGAGGCGATAGTCAATATTTGAGCAGATGACATTATGCTTTCTGGATCCGATGCTGCTGCTGCTGCTATGCGCATGCAGTGGTTTTTCCTACAGCAGCGACCTTCTTTTACTTCCTCCGCAATGCTGGCTCCGGTTCGGGGTTCTATGTGTAGCGCTTTCCGTGTGAAGAAGTCGTACCACACTTGCTACGTGTACGGTTTTGTGTGTGACTCTGCTGTAAAGTGGGTTCAGCCGGTATTAAGGATGGTTTTACGTTCGCCTTAGGCTTGTAGCTTCTTGCCATCGACTTACGGGGCGATGTGGTCCGTTTTGCAAAAAGTCGAACCCATGATATGTTCGATAACAGAGCGAAGGAAAGTAAATCAATTTCCGGTGGAAACTTTGGGGAGAAGCGAGGTTTGTTGGGGAGGCTTTTCGTTCGTTAGTAAAACACTACGATAAGGCAATTTCTCTTATTTAAAGTATGTGTGACGAAGATGAGAATATTTGTTTTATTTGATATTAATGTTCAATTAAAGGTGAATATATAATAAGGTTTTTTTTACTTAAAAATAAAATTTTAGAGTGATCTGTACTACGATTGAAGTGAAGAATTAGTTTAACTACAGACAGAAGTGGTTTCTGTTTTTGCTCTACAAACATCCTTCTTTAATCGGTGGCCTGTTCGCATCAGCAGTTCTGAATGTGATGGAAAAGCGTTCCTAGGAAGCAGAATCCTTCCAGCGATTGCCTCCGTTGAATCGTCCGGTAAAGCAAGCGGAACGATTTATACCCTTTTCGGTAGTTTCGGTTTCTTGTAGTGTCCTTTTTCTGGGGCTTCTTTTATTTTTCCGATGAAAAACGACCACCGTAACCCGAATCCACCACAATCCACCGTAACATCTTTCAACGATTTGTCTGTCAGACAATCAATTTCAGCTTCTGCTTTGATAGAATCCATACTACGGTTTCTAGGGAATGTTGACCGTCGACTTCACCACCACAACCTCTAATGGCGGTTAGTGATGCGGGGAGGGGAGCAATCGAGGGTTACTGTTTCTTGGGACCCAGCAAAAAAAAAAAAAAGAAAACTCGCACCGTACGATATGAGAAGTCGAAACTTTAGCCGACCCAAGGTCAGAGCCCCGTCAATGCTTGCTGTTTTAAAATTGAACCGACGGAATTTAGGAACGAAGCTCGCAAGAACCCCTGTTTGGCACGAAATACGAGAGTTATGTGTCATTGGGAAAAAGATATGTGGAGTTCTTTTTTTTTTTTGTTCAACCAAAAGCACAAACACACAAACTGCCACATTCCATACTGACACCGACATAGTGAACGTTCTCTGTGTGTGTGTGCGGTTTTAGCTGATGGCAAAATTTTTCGTTCTAGCTTTTTGCGACGAAGGACGTGGAAGCAAAGCTGGAGAAGCTAGAAGAGTTGCAAGCGTTGTGGTTTGCCTAAGGCGGAAAAGAGTTGGTTAACTTTTCCTTTCCTGGTGACTCCATGTTTAAAGTTTAATACTTGGGTCTATTTGTTTTTTTCTTTATCCGGCAGGAAGTTTTCCGGATGTGAGATTTTGACACCATTTAAGTAAGAGACTTTTGGGCTGAAGTGTTTTAGAGAAATGTAGTTCAATTATTTGTAAAAGTAATGACTACAATCACTCTTTTAAGGATTTTGATGGATTTAGTGCCGATTGTGAGCCTGTACTGTTGGAAAAATCCATCTTCAGTACTTCAGTCAGGAATCTTGTCTTATATCAGCAATCAAAATTGCGAAGCAGAAGAAAGAAAGACCCACAGCAATGACATTATCCAATTTTTGTGTATCCACAACACTAGTAAGATCTCTATTAGCAGGACTTTAAGCCAACAAAAAAAAAGGATCCCTCATTGCTCGATAACAAGGAAGCAGCTTAGAATAACTTAGTGTGTTATATATACATGTAATAGTAAAAGATATCACGGTGCTGTGTAATGGTAAGAGAATCCCGTGTCGTGTAAAGTGTCACCATTGGCAGTGTGAAATTGACTATATTTTCTAATGAAAAAACATTTCTTCTCTTTGGATGAGTCACGACGTTCAACTGCGTTTGTTTATTCATAACAACGTATCTGCAGCTTCTAGCCCGCGACTACCTATTCCGAACTGACCATTTTGAGTGCTGTCCACGACTGCTATTGTTCCGCGACTAAACTCCTTTTGTGGACTAACCGACTACCTTTCCATGACTGAGATCTCTTTTGCAACTGACTGCTAAGTCGGTGCTTCTTTATTCTGTATGAAAATCTTGGGGACAAATTGTGAGAATAATTTGGATGGAAAGTTTCATCAACTAACATTCTTGAGGTTAATGGTGTGCATCTTTCTTTCTCTAAATGATCTGATTAGTTCTGAAGTGTGAAAATTTTTTCTTGTATTTTGATCTACCTGTTTACTTAATTTTGATTGTTGTTGCTTGACCCTGCTGACATTGTGCATAATTATTTGCAATGCTTGTGGGCACTGAATCTGCTTGGTTGGGTTTGTTGAATTTCCCATGATGTCTTTCACATGCGTCTATGGTACATAAGTGAAATTTGGTGCACGTGGAAGCAACATGTGATCAGTTCGATGTTGTTTTGTTCTTAGATCAGAGTCACTTTGATCGTGTTCTAATTAGTCTGATGTTTTAACAGGTGGGCTGATAATTGTTTGGCCTACAATATTATAAATCTTTTTTTTTGCAAAATTATTTTTTTTTATTCAATTTACCTCCCTTGAGGGATGATGCACCAATAATAGCGGTCTTTCAATTTTTCTATGCCATTTTTGAAAAAGGATTTTTCTTTTTCGTCAAAAAAGTCCTCCGTTTCTGCGATCACCTCTTCATCTGACGAAAATTTCTTCCCAGCGAGCATCCTTTTGAGATCTGAGAAAAGAAAAAAGTCGCTGAGGGGCAGATCTGGGGAATACGGTAGGTGAGGAAGCAATTCGTAGCCTAATTCGCGAATTTTTGCCATTGTTTTCACTGATTTGTGGCACGGTGCGTTGCCTTGATGAAACAAAACTTTTATTCTTCAAATATGACCGTTTTTTTTTTAGCGATTCCGTCCTTTAAACACTCCAATAACTTGATATAGTAGTCACTGGTCTTTCCTTTCTTAAGATAGTCGATGAAGATTATTCCTTGCGAATCCCAAAAAACTGACGCCATAACCTTGCCAGCTGATTGTTGCGTTTTTCTCGCTTTGGAGCAGGTTCATCGTGTCCAGTCCACTCAGATGATTGTCTATTTGACTTTGGAGTGTAGTGATGAAGCCAAGTCTCATCCAGGTTAACATACCGACGCAAAAACTCGCTAGAATTTCGCTCAAACAGCTCCAAACACTGGTCCGAACCATCAACTCGTTGTTGTTTTTGGTCAAATGTGAGCTCGAACGGCGTTCCTTGGATATTTTTATTATGTCAGCTATCTCGATCAATTCTATGGTTCGGTAGCTTTTGATAATTTTGTGGATTTTCTTAACGTTTTTCACTGTAACCACTTCTTTTGAGCGTCCATTGTGTTCACCGTCTTCAGTGCTCATTTCACCACGTTTAAATTCAGCATACCAATATTTTATAGTTGATTTTGGAGGAGCAGAGTCCAAAAACTCCTTATCAAGCCAATTTTTGGCTTCAACTTTATTTTTCCCCTTCAAAAAACAATATTTTATCGACACGCGAAATTCCTTCTTGTCCATGTTTACTTAAAACACAAAAGTTGCGTCACACAAAATGCTGTAGCTCACTAGGTTATTGTCCGAGTGTTGTGAAATTTTGACAGAACTCGTTTCAAAGTTAATACAAACAAACAAAAAAAAATATGGATTTGAAATTAACAAGTGCCCTCCATGTGTTAGGCCAGACAATTATCAGCCAACCTGTTAATATACATGCATTCATTCAACGTTCGAATAAGTTGTATGCTGCTTTTATGCAGTTTGCACATGCAATCAAATCGGTTTGCAAAGGTGGTATATGCTACATACAGGGAATACTAAATTTTCTATTCCCAATTGAAAATCTCCATGACATTTGGAATAGAATTTTTGAGCCACAGAATTTTCAATTTACTGACTCTTATGCTTGTTTTCATTTCTGTTTTCAAGTTCAATATTTCCGTAAGCTTTTAAACAATAATATACCTGCAATATTGCTGAAATAGTGCTGATAAACATTTAAAACTTTAACTAATGCTCTCACTTTGCTCGTCGCTTTAAGTACATTCATATCACTTTGAAGTTCGAATTTAGAAACCTCATTAAAAAAAAAAAACTATTCAACACGCTGTTCTACCCAAAAACATGCCCACTTCCAGGCATAATAACACATCTCAAACTGTTCGCTTTCATTGGAAAATGCGTTCATTTAGCTAAAAGCAATGTGCGCTTCTGAGTTCGCTTCGGATGCGTAATTCATGGAACACGATACCGTGCATTCGCACAGCAAAGTTTGTCCGGTTCAGACACACACACACCACCAACCCACTGGTGGGAACAGAACAACAACTCCGGGATCACTTTCGTTGTTAGCTTCCCTAATATCACAGCTACCAGGAAGTCAGCATTCGAAAGGGCGGTTTTCCGGAATTGTGAAATGGCAGACAGAGAGGAAGTTGCTGTTGTTGTTGGTCAGTGTGCAATGAATCAATTTCCGCATTGCTCTCATTTTGACTATGAGACCAAAGCGGGGGGGAAAAAACCATACGATCCTCTCTATATGTACCGTCGCCCGCCGTCCGGACAGATCTAAAGAATGCGTGTGCGTGGTATTGTTCATCTTGCTGCTCTGTTCGATAGTATTGAATGGCGACGGGTTGGGAATATATTTCACTCCCCACAGGCAGTATAATCCGAGACTGAGTGTGTCATAAAGAATTCAGCAGCAATTGCATTTTCAGTAGATGTGCAATGTGTATGTGTGCCGAGGCATCAGTATTGGAAACTGGAGTGCCCGCGAACAGTCAGATGGGTGGCAAATTAATCGATATTTTGTTGAGTTTTTCAATCTTCTTCTGCTAATCGGAAAAGCGTACGTTTGTGTGATGAAGTGGAGCAGTTCTAGAAGATTTGCCATGCCTCTCACTACGCACTGTTGGCAAAAAAGTTAGTATTGGATAACAGTGATAATGTGGGAGGAGAGAGACGTTTCGACAAGCATCGGTGGTTTGGTAAATGGTTTTGTGTTTCCTGTCAAAATGTATTTTCATGGGAAGTTAAAAGAATGAATTTGGTTTGTTTATTTCATTAAATAAAGCAGAAAATTGAAGTACGGATAAGTGATCGTATCTTTGGAGTCTCCCCAAACTTTCTTGGATCAAATGTCTATGGTTTTGTGATGCTACACCCTGAAAAAAACATCTTCACCAGCGCCATTTTTCACTACAGACGAGGCTTGGGATTTAAGAAGACATTTATGGATTCTTCAGCATTCACTTGCTGCTGTTAGGTATGAAATTTTCCCAAAACCAATTAAATCTTCTTAGCTGGAGTGTCGCCGTGTGTACATCGAAGGAGCCGCGATAATGACGAGCTCTATGAGCTGTAAGATGATCTCATCTGTTTTCGGCGATTCGCAAGACCCCGATGGGAATGTTATGTCATGAAAATGTCCCTAGACATCCCTTTTTGTGAAGGATTGGTGATCAATCATTTAGATACTGTGATATTATTGATCATCCGGGACGCACCTCCGTAGTGAGGAGTGACTATGTATATAACTATTTTGTATCAGCAAGCCTAGTAAGACATTCGATTAACGGCGTGACCTAGAAAGTCGTTAAACCAAGAAGAAGAGGATTTTATTAATGCGTCTGTCAGAAAGCTGATGATATTGTAGCGCATGATGAGTAAAGTAGGAGTAATTAAAAGTTAAAACCTAAATTAAAGATCCACAATACCTTTAAGAGCTTTAAGCGTGTTATAAAATCATGATAAAATAATCTACAAAAAACCATTCTAATTTAAAAATGGATTTTAAACAGAGGGATTATTGACCAAGACCAGAAACTTATCTCAAAGGTCGTTGCTGTTTGAAAAGCTTTAGCTGATATGAAAATATTAGAGAATATAAGGAGTTACATGAATACACAAAGCTTATATTCCCTCTTCATTATTCCGTCACTCGTCTTCGTCTTTCTTGGTGATTTTCTCGCTTTCTTATCCACATTAAATTTACGCAAAATTAAAAAGGTATGATTGCTGACTGCCAGTATGAAAACCGAGGCGGTCCTCTTGAGGTTGTCTTCAATCGTGTTTCTGACCGCTTCTTAAAACGGAAATACCACGAATCAAGTTTCATACCGATCGCGATGCAAGAAACGCGCAGAGAATGAGTGCTGCCACCAACTTGAATCCCTAATCAAAGGATTCGCCCATTCGCCGCGCCCCACGTTCTGCCGTTGTGCCCCACTCCTTGCCTTGTGTGACCGACAAACGCTTCAATGAGAATGGTGAAGAAATGATGGAAATTTCTTTGATATTAGAATCTCTTCAATTACAGCTCAACGGTTTAGCTTTCATCTTTTGCGCTGTGGCACGCTCGCACACTGGCACGACTAAGGTTGACCAGCAGCAGAAGTAGTTGGAGCAGCAGAAGCACTAAGACACGTCCATGCTTCCGTTAGTTTTATCTTTAGGCGAAGCTGCACAAGACACGTCTGCCCCAGACGCGCCATAAACGTGGTGGAAATTCGCTTACGCTGTGAATCGTACTTCATTCCACTGAAAGGGCGAAAAGCGTTGTTGAATGCGGGCAAGAATGGCGTCCGTCGTTGTACTTCTCCACCCTACTGGGACAGGTTGGCTTGGCTGCTGGTAATGGTGATTTTTGTGTGTTTGAATTAAAGATAAAAGGATAATTTTGTTATGGAATATAAATCAAATTATATCATCTCGTAGCCGGGCCCGGGTGCGTGGGTGGTCTCACCGTTTTTACAAACGCGCTACGGTGCTCCACGACTGAAGGTCGTGCGCACCTTCACAGTAAAAAGGGTTTTCTTTCGGAAAAAGTTTAAGACAACGATAAGAAACGGACCCTGACGCAGGGCATGAGGGTTAATTAGGGCTGATTAGCAGTCTAGTGCTTCTTTACCTTTCGTGTCCGTTTGTGCCCATCTAGTGCAGTGGGTACGTTTGATCGTAAATTATGCTGTATGGTGATTTATTGAATTTTGATAGGTCAAGAAGCAAATCAAGATACCCCACACTGTTCGATGCGCCGCCATCCGGATGGTGTGAATGAGATAAATTTGACCTCACAACAAACCACCCATTTCATTTAAATTGATCCCTTTTTCGCTACTGAGGCTACCAGCAAATGAAGAAAGCACGAATTGGGTATTTTAAATTCACACCGAGCAAGCCTGTCTCAGTTTGCAGGATTGAAATGTTACACGAAAAAAAACCTCCTTCACAGGCTTTTCAATTTGGCAATTTCGATGTAATGCGGAGTGGAATTCCAACGAAACCAATTGAGACTCCTGCCCTACTGTGATACAGCCAGCAGAATTATTCTAAACCGAAGCGATAAAGTTACCTTCAGCTTGTCCGATAACGCTAACTGTGCTGACACTGAAGTGACACGTGGAAGGTGTGACCGGAACGGGAAGGTTAAAATAAAAATCATTTTTCCAAGGAAGCTGCCATCGAGGGACTTTCGAGCTGATTCCAGGAATGTCCAGAAATGGAAGGTTTAGAATAATAGTATTTGAAACGGGAATTGGGAAAACCGGGACCATCTGTGCAAGAAAATGGTGATGGGCAAATTTCGCTATTTTGCATTTATTTTTTATGCTTTGAATGTTCAACTTCTTTTCGTTTAGTACAAGTACGACTGTCAAACTGCCGATAACTTGAGAAGTTGTAGACTCGTAAGGCTTTTTGTTTTGTTTTGCTTTTCTCGAAATAATGTTCTTCGATAGAGCTTTTGAATTAGAAATATTTTGAGCACGTAGCTGTGTTATTCCCCAATTAAAAGATACATTTTTAATACAGCAGCTTTGATATCCTCATGTTGAATTTGAAGTCTAGAACATGACTTATCCTTTTTTTATTGAACTAAATATTGAAATTCAAATTTATATCTACAGCGCACAACCATATAATGTTATATTGCCATATACATGTTGAGAGCTCCCATGTTCTTGTCGAACCACTTACACGTACAAAAATGCCATTTGTTACAGAGTAATATTGCAGGGTTTCGATCCACAAAGAGAAATTGTTTAAATTCTTAAGAATATTCGTAAAGTGATAATGACTAAATGAACAAATAGATGATATTGCAAGCTTATTGTGAAATTGTGCAATCAAATGCAAGGTTTCCATCCATATAATGCAGTTGAAGAATCACGAAGGGAAATGTTTCAAATATTTAACGAAAAATTGCAAGTCCGTTGGGGTACTTTGCAACCATATAGTGGATTATTGTAAAACCTGTCAGAAAATTTGCAATGAGTTTTGGTTTTAAGAAGCAATAATTAGATTTTTAGTATTTATAATTAGAACTACTTTTACAAGTTGCGGCTCGGTGGCAGAGGCGGCCGGTCTTTAAAGGGCAGGACCGGGGTTCAAATCCCATCACCCCGTAGTGAGGACTGACTAACCTCACAACGTGGTACTCATAAGTCAAGCAATACGGCCAGGCAGGTCGTTCTTACGAAATAAAAAACTACTTTTACATATAATTTTTGGGACAACATCCGCTAAGGAGTGGCGTGGCGAGACTCAATGATACGGCGTATAGCTGTATCATTGAACATATTGCTGGATGTTTTTTTTATTTCGCCGGGTTTTACAAAAAAGCACCAAATGCTCGACGGAAATTTATGAGCAAATTACAATAATCACACCAGTTGTTGCAAATTTCCCTTAACTAAATACGCTGTTCCACTATATGATACTAAAGCTCCATGAGAAGCCTACAATATTTGTGTATCGATTTGAAAATTTCGACTGAATGATTTACTAGTTCCGTTATATGGATTTAAACCTAGTAATGGAACCTCACAAGGGGGGGCCCGGTGGTGTAGGCGACAGCGGCGCCTGTTTTAAAACGGCAGGACCGGGGTTCAAATCCCATCCGGATCGTCCCCCCGTAGTGAGGACTGACTAACCAACTACGTGGTATCGGCAGTCTAGAAAGCCATTTTGATGGTCGGCATGACGTTTTTGAGAGTCTTTAAACCAAGAAGAAGAAGAAGAAGAAGAAGAAGAAGAATGGAACCTCACAGTAAGGGGAGTAGATTGTGGTAATTCGCCATTTAGCGATACCGTAACTTAATTTGGGGTGTTTGGCTTTAGTAGGGATAACTATTTCCAATTTATATTTCTCAAAAACCTCAAATGTTACAGCTTTTTGCTATAACTATAGATTCATTTCTAAGCAACAAACATTAGGCTCTCTCTCATTCATCAGCACATGATTATGAAATCAGTCCCTCAATGCTACTTCAGGAAACTGCTCGACATCATTCATTTTTGAATAATTTGTTCTGTTCGTGCTCATAATGTTATTCGTCACAATTCTTAGAATCAATTTCAGGTTGATTCTCGATTGGCCTAACTCGTCACCTTTACTTCTCCAAAAACCAAGCCTATTTCTCAGGACTTTCGAGTAATCTACCCATATTGAAACGCCTTAATCCGATTAAGGAACCGAATGTCACTATGTGGGATGCTGCAGAGGCTGCATTCCAACTTCCATTTGCTCAGATCCATTTTCATTTTCCATTGAATCGAATCTGTAAATTTAACCTTTAGCTCTCGACCACGCTCGCTCGCGATAGGAAGAAGTAAAATGCACTCCATGTGAAATATGAGACCGTACCATCGAGTGACTGGTTTTGTAATTATTCTTTTTAATTTGTTGGTCGCTTGATACCGCTTAAAAAAGCTCTGTAATATTCTGGTGAAATAATTTCGATTAATGATGTGGTTCTACCAGCCCATCGTGCGAGACTAAAGTACTGCTGTAAAGCTCGTGGCTTTAATTAATCATCCAACGACGGCAGCCGGGCCACTTGAGTGCAAAAGCACGGGGTGAAAAAGGTGGCAGTGAAATCAAACACACCGAAGCGACGGTCCAAAATTTGCGACCGTGCAAGAGATCGTGACGCGGGTTTCGTGCAGTGAACGAAAACCCCCGCCGTACCGAGCATAATAGCGTCACACGTTCAAAAGAACTTTAATTAAATTCTGCCCGTATCCTGGCCGGACGGCCGATTTTCCCTTGGTTTCGCTTTAATTTTGTCGACACGGTTCGTTTGGACCTTGATCTCCCGATGGGTATGTGGTTGCGGTTAGGCTGCTACTGCTTACCTGTACCCGTGCGGCGACCCGTTCGTTGTAACGCATCGGCACAAACCAGCCCTTGGTTGAGCCGGTCACGAGCACGATCCCGAGCAGGAAGAAACACACAAAGGCGGCAATGACGGCCTTTGCCCGGCCGGATACTACCATCGCCATCTTTGCTTCAGGATATATGTGTGTGTGTATGTGTGTGTTTGTCTCGTGCGGTACGGTTAATACTGGTCCAGCACACACAATGGTTTCTGATTGCGGTGTGTAACGGTTGATTTAAATCTGTGCCTTTTTGGGCGATGATCCTGCTGCTGCTGCTGCTGCTGCTACTGATAGAGGCTCAGATAGTCGTCACACTTCGACAAACGACCCTGCTTTGATGCCTACTAATTAAGCTTTCCATCGATGTGTGGGAAAATGCACAAACACAAGCAGACTGACGTACAAAACACTCGTAACAAACACGATATGATGCTTTTTCTATGTGATATTTTTACTTTACTTCGCAAGGGGGCATTACTAGCTCTCTAATACCCCGCTCTCTTGATATGACGGTCGAACAATAACACACTTGAAACACTCACGATCACCCTTAAGCGATTCGGTAATTGCAACGATTTAAACTATCACCAATCCACTCATAAACGCACCGAAAACACCTTCAGCACACATTTTCTTCTATTTTTACGCTTAATTCACTTCCACGGATAGACACGCATCGCAACAGCGAACTTCAACTTAAGGTACTTTGTACGATGCACTGATATGCTGCTCCTTGTTTCGTGTGTAGAAATAATTTCCTTTGACGGGTTTGCTTTTCTTTTTCGCTCTCGAAACCAACCGCAATAACAAACAAACAAACGACAAGGTTTATTTATTTGTTTGTTTGTTCACACCTTCGAAACATAAACTACACCGACGACACCCGAATTCGGTCAGGCTCGGTGGAGAAATTAGGGCCGCAGTTTCCCGCGCGCTAGAAACTATCGCCCACCGTTACGGGCCCGATGAGCTTTCCATGCTGGGTGGCAATAAAGTTTAAGTCGATTCTTTCTTTTTTTTAGTTGTTGTTTTGTTTCTTGCGGCTTTCAGTTGTTTGTTTTTGGTATTGCTAGTGTCCGGAGAATTGCTTGGGTAGAGGCTTTTCGGGCCAGAAAAAGGGTGGTATAAATTATTTCTCCTGCACGCAACAAAATTGTGTACCAAAAAGGCGAAGGATTTGTGTGACCAGCTTCGTCCAGCCCTGCTCTGCTTAATGTGGCCGTACTAGATAAACCTTGGTCATAGCTTGTTTCTGATAACTTAATTATTTGGTTTATCTTACTTTGCGGTCGGTATTTCTCGGGCACGCTTTCCACATTCTGCGGCAAGGGGAAATGGATGTAGAAATTCTTTTTAAGATAACTTTCCACTTCTGGTGACCGAACGAGGTTCGTAACGCAACGTAAGACACACACAACAACAACAGTAGCAACAAATTCTTTCTTCAACAACACTGTCGTTTGCCTATTTCGCTTTAGCTGATTCTCAACCAAGAAAACGGGGGAAATCCCGGAGCACGTAACAATCGAAGCAACAGTTCTAAACAAAAACGAACCGGCGTTTCGTTGGATATGCTTATTGGTGAGCACTCTTCCGCTCCAAACAAACTAGAGACTTCCTGCTCTATTTCCTTATCACAGAACGTATTGACTTTGGCGCAGTTTCGGGGTTCGGCCCTATCTTACGGAAAAATCACGGAAAACGGAAAACCAAAATTTGAGAAAGAAAATACACAAACACGCGCGCTCGCGACACTTTGTATAACGAAACCCGGGAAAATCACAAACAGAGCTTTGCGGTTAGTGGCAGTCGACATGTAACGGGGTCAACATTAAATCCACAGCACAACCCTTTCTCCAAGATGTATCCACACACATAGAACTACAAGCATGTGCGCCTGGCCTGCCCTTACAGCTGCTTATCACAATCGGCAGTACCAGCGCCGAATGTCACGAAAGCTTCATAAAATCAACAACCGATCTTTAAACCAGCCACCGTTACGCACTACTTCCAGGTCGCCTGTTTTCGCTGTTGGCTGCTTCGCTTCGCAAAACGTTCACATTTCACGTCTGGAGCTGCCACCGGTTGGCCGCAAAAAAATACCCGGGCGAACATCATAAATCACTGAAGCATCGTTTCGCACTTTTACCCTACGGTATTATGGGCACACTGCCACCGGGTCTCACCCAGAACATGGGTGGAACTCTTTGGTAATGTTTTGTTCCTCGGTCGGTTGGTTCTCTACCAGTACGCTGCCGTTCGTGAAAGGACTAGCGTTTTTTTTTTTGCATCCCAACCTCCCTTCATGCTTCGCCACAAGATAACGAAGGGGGTGAGGTTCGGGAGAGGTTTAAGGTACTGAACATGCTCTGCCTACTTTTTGGAAGGACTCGGCTACAGTACCTTCCAAACAGCGCAAGTTTGGAAACGTTCACGTGCTTCACAGGCGTGTGACAATTGGCGTCTCGCCTGGCTGTGTACGCGTGTGTGAGTGTGGCTTGTGTTGGAACCGGGCACGTGGGAAAACTTGCAAGATCGGGAACACATCCGCAACTTCCTTTTCGGTGGCTCGTTCAGACGGTACAAGCACCGGTCGTAGTGTTATATTCAATTATGGTAATTATATAATCCACTCACGAACTCCCGACGAAGGTAAAAAGCTTTGCTTTAACGTTATGTTTTTCCGTTTCTCCTCTTCACTAGTATTTCAGCAGTATTTGTGAGAATTCACCATGCCCACGCGCGATAATTCGGTTGTATGTGATGAGCCTCCTGCGGAAGGATTAAACGCACCAGACACGCGCACACACACGGCGTTAACACGTACACTCGGATTCAACTGCTCACATCCAGCAACAGTACGCGTCTGTTGACGTAGCAGCGGGTGCGTCGCTACTCCGGTGTCGGATATCCAGTCTGCCAGCCCGGAAAACATAACACACGCGCCGGAACCCGAAAATACATCAATAATTTTCGAAAAAAAACCCGACCAAGCTAATGAAGCCGCGTGGTATGTGATGTCAAGTGGAACCGAGAGATATGTTTCGTCGGCGAGAGCGATATGGCCACTTTACAAAACCCGCACACAGCAACACACACCGAATGTGGATATTTTGTAAGATATGTCGATACGGTTTCAGACCAAAAATAACGATCCCAGACAGAGGATATGTTTCTGATTTCCGATATAATACTTTTTTTTTTGCTGTACGTATGCTTCACTAATTGTGTGTTTTCCCGAATACTTTAGCCCACCGGGCACTCGACAACAACGCACCGAACCGTTTTTTTATCCACCCACGGTTGACTGGCCGATTGCATACGGTGCAAGGCGCACGGTAAATCGCGAACGGCACAACGGACCCGAAATCGATCGCGCGGCAACGGTAACGACGACGACGACGACGGCGGTAAAGACGACGACGACGACGGAACGCAACACGGCTGAAGTGTGTGCAACTTCATCGCGGGCCACCAGAAAACTGAACTCGTTCTCTGGTTCTCTGGCGTTCCGGTATCGGACACGGTTGGGTTTGGCCGACACTCCAGCAATTGCTGAACACCCGAATATCTCCGACGGCAACACGGACACGAAGGAAATCAGGTTCACTGCACGAAACCAGTCTTATCAGTGACAGGTTTGTAAATGGCGGGGAGAACTAAAATGCCCCGCCATGAATGTTCGGGACACACTGCATAACATTGAGGGGAAAAAAACAGTCGTGCGAAAAACCTTGCTATTTTCTGCTGATTGTACGAGTTTTCCGTTCGTGCACAGTGTGGCGCTTTTGAGCGAAAGGAGAAAACGTGAGAGCACGTTGAGAAATCGTGTTTATGTCCTTGGAAATCTCGGCTACGACGGTCGCTTGTTGCGCATGCTCGCACTAAGAAAACCTTTCCCCTGAAAGTTATGCAATACGCAATACATGTAGGGTACTATTCGCGCGCTCATTCACAGTGTTCGTGAGTGAATCGATGACGCTTGTTTTGACGGGCCCGCTCGTATCGAATGTAGGGGACGACCTCACGCGAGCCCTAAATTTAGCCGGCTAGCAACGTGTGACGTCATCGTTTAAAGTGCGAACGGAGAGGAAAAAATTGGTAGAAAAATGGAAATTTGTTGCCGAAAAACTCTGAACCGTTTAAAGAACGGTCAAGACCCCTTTTTTGGCACGAGATTGCTTGACGAAGAATTCAGGAGAAATGGGGTAAGCAGAGAATTTCCCTAATGGGAAAGTGTGCAGAGGAAGAACGAAAAAAAAGGTAAACTGTTAGGTTAATGGCATTTCGATGATGAGCTTCTGGCTTGATGGTGGCAGTAGCAGCACATGGCGTCGGCCTGAAACGCATTCGCTCCAATGTTTGGACGAACGATCGATTCAATCCGGGTTTGAAGCCATTTCTTTTCATCTTTTTGGTCCGTTTTCGATTCTTGTTGCGTGGTGTTGATGGGAGGGGACCCTTGAATAGGATCTGTTATCTGTTGCTATTTTGAATACGCATTTGCCATTCATTGATTTGTGGCAATGAGCCTCAGCAGTAGTAGCAGTAGTTGTAGTAGTTGCAGGCGATGTCGGGTTTTCCCGGTTTGCCGTGCGCGTAGATGATAAGCCGTATCGTTGACAATTGGGCGACAATCGTGCACGTTCTACGAAAGAAGGTCGTGCTGGGTGCCACTCTTTTAAATGTTTTCCATGCTACCTCACCCGGCAAATGGCAAATCGAGGATGATTTTACGGCCCACCGGAACGGGAGAGTGCGAAACGTGCAATTTCGAGCCATTTTGGGTGCGATGCTCGATAATGAACCGCTTTTTTATTGTTGTTGATGGCCGTGAAAAGTGAACGTTAAAAATGGATTTACATTTCCATTTAGAAGAGCGGCAGCACGCACTGCTTGCGAGAATGATATAAAATTTAATATGTTTATATATTTAATTTCTCCTCAATCAACAGCACAATGATTCGGCATAACAATCTGAGCTGTGCGAATTAACACATTGTCCCGGGGTTCGCTTTATTGAAAAGAGAATTTAATTAAAAAGGCTTCCCCGATTTAAGTGCCACTCATTTTGTATCCATAAACTGCAGAAAGCAGCAATCAGCAGTAGACGTCAGGCGAGTTTCGTTTGCTTTCAGAAAATCCATCAATCTACCCATTGTTCATCGATCAGCTACAGGGTATCCCTGACACTTGACAGTACGCACAGTAATAGCAGCCCAAGTTAATCATCAGCACCCCTTAGTATTGTCAACCACGAAAGGAACCGGCAACAAATTGGCTACTAAATTGCACTCACTTAGTTTGCCTTTAGTCTAATGAATAATCCAAATTCCTTCCCACGAAGCACGAGGACGAGTCACTCGCTCGTGTCCTTCCCCATAGTTCCCACTGGTGGTGACTCCGTGTCATGAATGCAAAAGCAGCTAGAAAGCAGTGAAAAGTTGACACAAAATAAATACCACGGAACACAGGTACTGGAAGGAGAGTTTCAAGAATACGCGCATAACGAACGATGATTTATCCCTGCCAGACTGATTCCGAGAGAGAGAGAGAGAGCTTTGTGGTTGGTGGCGGTCAACATCACCACCACCACAACGAACCTTCTCGGCAGAAGTGCTGCTTGCGGGACCTCAAAGGCATGCGGGACCGGTCGGTCGACCCGTCATAAATCATAAATCATTTTATTTTGCTCCGTTCTTAGGCAGCTCGTCTTCTTTCAGCTCAACGATCATCCGCACCCAACCGTCCTGTGTTCTGTTTAGCGAGAAGGACAAAAATGTCCATGCATCCCCTCGTGGATCGAGCCAGCTATCGAAACCAATTTCCAACGGAGCCAAAGAGACGCTCGTAAAAGAAAACCGGCTACCGGGAAAACACTTCGGGGCCCGTGAAAAGGACGACCAAAACACGGAGACTAATGAAGAGGAAAATTCGTCCCGATAAAATGGCTCATATATCACAAGCACCGTAGCGGTGGTGGTGACCACCTTGCTGCGAGCTGTTAGTATGCCACCTTCGCGGAAAACCGGGCGACAAAGTGATGTTTTCGTTAGGTGAGAATGAAAATAGTACGCTCGCTCTTGCAGCACCGAAAATGTCTCTGTTTTGCCTTATTATTTCGCCAAACTTTTTCTGTTCGGCAAAATAAAATGCACACCGAAATGTGCAAGTTAGCTGCATCGGCTTCGACGGCGCAACGATGAGTACGATGATGATGATAATGATGCTGATAACGAGAATGTCGAGCGACGTTTCGGAAAGTGGTATTCGAATAAGCACAAGGAGGTGTATTTGTAGCTTAAACTTGAATCAAAACTATCCTTTGATAGTTGAGGAATGTTTTTGCGGATGGGGTGGAATTTTCTAAGCAAATTTTGTGAATAGTTTCGTTTTAATCCTTTGCTTTTAGTCGTGGTAAATGGCAGCTGCCGGTTTGAAAGAGCTTGTGGACGTGATATGTTTTAAATAAGATTAATAAAATTTTAACATTGAATTTAATTTGAAAGAAGTTTCCAAGCAGTGTTTCTGATATTCTTTTTAAATGAGTTTTATGTTACTTAAGGTACACAAGTTGAATCAATATTTTACTTTAGTATTCGTTTCATCTTTCCCCTTTAAAAGTATTCATTCCGTAATGTGTTGTCCCTTTTTGAATTTTCTTAATTTGGTTTTATTAAATCACACAAATATTTTGGTTTGTTAAAATTGGTTTTCTATCGATCTAAGGGCAGTTATCGTGCTAACACGACTCTGCTCGAAACCATTCTTCTCGTATAAAGTTAATATTCACCATCATGTTTCCTGATTTGTTCTTATTTTATTTCACGTAATACTTTCATGAAAAAATGGTTTCATTTATCTTATTTAAAGACTTTAAAGATTTTTTTTACTGTTTGGCCCTTTGATTTTGAGTTGGCTGTGGAAGTTCATAGATGTAAATTTTATTTCCAGCACTTTTTCAAAATTTATAAATTTTATTTTTTTCATCCTTTGATTTTTTGAAAGTCGCTGATTTGAATCTGCATCTCGAAAAAAATCAGGTCGAAAAAATAATTTATGTAAGAAATGTAATGCAACATGAAAAGAAGTGTTTAAAATTTATACGAAAAGAATTATAAATCACTACTTGAATGTGAAATATGAAAAAATTGAGAGTGTTTTTTACATATTTGTTGAAAAGTGATACGAGTTTTTTTTTCAAGCAATTGCATTTATGACAAAGGGCCTGCAGATTTTTCCAAGAAAAAATTGTAATTTTCTTTAACAGATTTCAGCAAGAAATCCATTGCAACTCATGAAATTGAGTCGATTGTCATTCACCACCCATTAATATTGTTAGCTTCAACAGACACCCAAACTTTCCATTGCACATGTCGTAACAATTATCAATACTAACCAGTTGTTGCAGTTCATCCTTCCTTCTTCAACGTTGAACAGAAGCCGTTGAGGTGGCAAATTAACTCATCTATAAGCTCCATCCTACACGTGCCTTGTATGAAAGGTTCGACCTGAATCCACCTGAAAAAGCATCTTCCAGCCGTGTTGCAGTTGCACAACAATACACAAAGTTTTCCTTAGCCAAGTGCAAAAACAAGACAGGACAAACTGTGTCCACCGCTACTCCGCATCCCTCATACCCGGTGCAAGAATACAGTGCATAATGAGGTGAAAAATGAATTATGCAAAATGGAAACTTTCCTCGCCGGTCGAAAGTCTCTTATGTGATTTGGTCGCTCTCGGGTCGGGTTGGGGTGGCATTGCCAAAAGACTGTGCAGATGTGTTTCTCACAACCGTTTATCTAGCGTGAAGGCAAGCCGCTTTGCCGTCCTGGTTGTTTGGGAGTAGAAAAATGCCAAATTGGATGTCTCGAGTCGAAGGAAGTGTATGCAATCAAACCGGTCTGAACACACGCTCACGGTAGTTTAACCTGTGTGAGTAGCATGAGAAAAATGTTGCTCCGGTGGAGTGTGCACGTGGGGTCATGCATGGGTAATTTTTATCCGAACCGAACTCTACACCTACACAATCAGTGTCACAATTCTTATCAGTTACGTAGTAAAGCAGCATTTTGGTTTTCCTACGTCGTCATACAGATTCCGTGAACCATTACCGATGAGAGCTGAAGAAATCATTGCAGAATACATCGTATGACATAAGAGACTGATCGAGGCATAAAGATGATTGTCGGTAGGTAGTAGGTTGCAGTACAAAGCTTTGTGGGTAAAGTAGTTGCCATGCAAAGCCAGTGTGGCATCTTGCTTTCATGTTGTTGCAAGTACAATAGGTGAAATTGCTGAAATGCATTGTTACAGAAGCATAATTGGCTTTACATTGCAACCGGTTAGCAACTGCAACTGATTGCAAAAGTCTTCAAAAGCATTCCTTATGCTCTTCGGTCCCCATCAAGTGAAGGAGTCAAGCACAGTCTCGAGAAGCTAGTGGTAGAGAAAAGTTGTGGTTTTATTACTACAGCAACCAATACAATACGCAACCATGGCAGTAAAATGTACTTATGTACTACTACAAATTAGTACTGGAAATCTAACTCTTCATAATTCTCATACTTAAGTTTCATTAACAGGCAGCCCGAGAGCAAAGTCTTAATTGAGGAAAATATCTTTTCTGAACAGGAAGACTTGAAAGTAGTTTTGTCGGTTGCTATTTATGTACCATGGAATGGTTTTCAGCTCAGTTTGTTAATTACATCCACTGCAGCACTAGAACAAACTAGTGCAGGAGTGTATTCTGGTACTCAATGAGGACAATAAAAGAATTTTCGACATTTTTATGCAATTCAGCCCTTTTCCGTGCTGACATAAACCTACTTTTTGGAGGTCACAAGAGTGGAAACTATCTTTATACAAGGTGGCATCTGAATTGTTTTGCTGAAATAGCAGGGGCTTTTTGCATCATACAGCTTCCATTCCGTAAAATGGCAGAACCTAGAACCAGCATTCAACAGATGTTCCACCATAAGGGGCTTGGATTCCATTATCTGTCCGTGGTTTGGGTAAGGCAAAGTACAAGAGTAGGTCGTAAAAATGGCCCCCCAAAATAGAACATTTCGTTGCCTCTCCATAACATGCTTCAAATGGTTAGTGTGGTAAGATGGTGAGGCCATCTTCGGCTAATGAAAATCCGTACAAGATGAGCTAAACACACACACAAAAAAAACCCGGACTAACGGCGGTAGGAATATCTTGTCCATCCCATACGCATTAGAAATAATTCTCAACGATGATGAGGATGTTGAGAGTCTGGTATTTGGGATAGCTCGGATGAGGTAATTTGTCTCAATACACGTGTGCTCGTTTTTAGATTCCGAGCTCCGGATGAATTGGATTAATATAACCTTTCCGCTCGAAAATCGGGTAGTGCGAGGAAATAAAGCGAAAAAACAACCACAATTTCCTCGACTACTGTGGAAGTGGTTGCGATTCAAATAAACCTCGATCGCCTTTACACAACATCCAGCCAGCCCATCAGAATGTTTCCTCAAATAGGTCACATTACATGGAAATGCGGTTCAATCAAACGTATGCGATTATATAGAGTTACCGGGGTTTCCACTTGATTCTACAGGCAATGTACAGTCGCTAACTCCCGTTGGGCTACAAGTGCTGGATCCTGACGGCACCACACACCCTACTCATCCGGGTCTGTTAGCCAGAATCTTCATCACCATCTGGTGTTCGCGATTGGGATATTGGAATCGTACCGGATCGTGAATGGAAGAGATGTGTGAGAGAAAGAAAAAAAAGGCATTTACCAGGCAAGTACCAATAGTAACGATTCCGGCATCTGGCATCAACGAAGCGGGATCTGCTGAGCACTTGAGGAGCGCAGCCACGCACGCTTGTTTGTACTGTTGAGTGGAAGTCCCATGACAGGGAACGCACTCAGGCGGAATATCGGTGTGTCACTGGCATTTGTCACCTGTGCCGAGTGTATGGGCGGATCGCTCTAATCACTTCCTTGGTGGGTTTCTGTGAAAGGATGATCGGTTGCAAAGCGGATACGATATCTAACCCCGGAAAAGCGCGCATAGTAATGAGCCTGTTGTATCCGGTGTGAGCATAAATGTGATTGGGTGCGTTAGGTCGTCGTGAAAGTTTTTGGGGTGATTTTCATTATGATGGAAATTGGAAATTGCCGTTGTATGTATTCATATTTATTGAAAAAATGTTAAATGAAAATGATAATATATAATCTGTACCGTCGGTACACTGCTTGTCTCATTTCTAGGAATTTATATTAATTTTCAACCACAGATCAAAATGTAGGATAAAGCTGAATGCAACGTAAAAGAAGATTTATTGTAAATATATCCCCGTATTTTAGAGAGTTTCACCGCACCAAGCAGACACAGGCAGGAAATACATTTAAACATATGCACGATTGATAAACGATATCACAAGCAATTCCTTTAAAGTATTGTTCGTACAAGCATTGAAAAATAAATTCCTCGTCCAGCACAGGCGCATTAATTCGTTCATTCGCTAATTCGATATACAAGCCCATCATCGCTTGGTACTACCACCATCATTACCCCAAGCAGCATAATGAATATTGAACAAGTGTAGTGCAGCCAATGAATATTGAACATTTTATTTCTGGTATTTTAACACACAAACGCACACCATTGACTCTTCGATGAAGTGGGGCGAAATAAATACACGCGCAACAATTCTCAACAATGTTTGCAAAATGCAAATAAAAAAAATAAAAAAAACTACGAACAGCCATCACCCCAGAAGGTTTTATACTCTTGTCGTGGTGGATGGGGTGGCATAAACATAAAAATAACGTAAAGAATTTCAAGCTCTGGGTCGTTTAATTGAGAAAATGTGAAAATTTGATGCCAAACGACCATTAATGGATGTACTGCGAGATGCCAAATACTTTTTGCCAAGAAAAGGGTTATCTCAGTGGGGTGAAAGGTTACGGGTTGATAGAGGTGGTTAATGGGGCGAACATTTATTTTGACAACGACACAGACCTGGAGCTCCATGCGTGTAACGATCGATTTTTAAAATTGAAATCTTTTTTTAGGATTGCGAGGTCTTCTTGGTCCAACACAAAGTGCAGAAGTGGAAATAAAAGAAGAAATAAAACGTAAAAGAACGTCAGTTTCGCGTCGAAGGAAAAAATCAGACAGATTGGAATGAATTTGAATCAGGAAACGAAACCGGAACCGATCAAAATTTGTCTACCAAGTGCTGAAGTGCAATGGTTGAAGTGCGATTTTGACTCACCATCGTTCTACAAGGGCTCATGGGACACTGCTAAAAGATAATGAATATAAATCCCCCATTTTTAGCACCTTAGCGCCAAAACGGGCTACCGGGGTTCGGCTTTATTCCAACCGAATGTACCCTTATACCGTTGCATACTTCCTGAAGAAAGTCGTTGAAATACACACCTTTTGCAACTGATTTGTGTCTGTGTGTATGTGCAGAATTGTTAGTGGGCCATCCTGCCTCCAATTACCCTACCCTCAGAGCGAAGTGTGTTTGAATGTAGCAACTAAAAACTAGGCCACATCCAGTAAATGTCTCCTGCCCTCGCCAGCAAAGGCAGCTATACCATCTGCACTAAGGCCATGCTTGTAATGGTGAAGTTTTACAGGTGACAACACCATATTACCTTCTGCCATTCCATTTCGGATAGCGCTTATCGTTGCGATCTGTCCGGCTGGGTAATGCTGGTAGGGATGAAATTTTAATACACATTGCCGGGTTGCGATGCGACGAAAACTTGACACTGATGCTGTTTCCTGATGGAGTGTGTGTGTGTGTGTGTGTGTGTGTGTGTGTGTTTGTGTTTTTTTCATTTGGTTTTTGGGTGTGAAATCATTGTGGAACAACTCTGAAGTGAGAGGTAAGACCGGAGCAGGGTGAAAAACATTTGCAGAACATCCCTACAAACAACTTTGCCCGATCTGCAATGGGAAGTATCGTCTACTATGTAAGGTTAATCGAGATACTTTCGTGATGCTTGTGGCACATTTTACAGTACAGAGCTGTGGTGATAATGCGCTGCAAATGCTTTTTCATCCTTATATTGAATTTAATCTATTTCAAATTGAATGTTACCATTTCAAGCTTAGTGATCGGTTGTGTATGAATGTTTTGAAGAAACAAAAAGTTGAACAAAACTTAATTTGATGAAACTTAATCAAATGTATTGCTGGGTGCATATTGTAATACATTTTATAATCTTTTGTTCACATGTGAACAGTGAAACCAAATCAATAATTAGGCCGTTTCATTACGGTTTTTATTACAAGCGGTTTTCAACCAAAGAGAAATTTTTCGGTTCGCCTAAATGTAGGCAATACGTTGAACAAACTTAAAATATTTCAATTTTGTCCTTCGACAGTCAAACACTTTTCCTCATGACTTGGGTCATTTCGAAAGTGAAAGCTTAATAATAATTAGCAAATAATAAACTCCAAAAATGCTCTTCGTATAATCGACTTCATAGATACAATATTATCGCGAAAAGGTTTACATACATGTGCAGGAAGTCAGATAAATCAAGGGAGATATTTGAACACAAGTTTTTGTTGCATACTGTAACGCAGTTTCATTTTCTTTTCACGGAATTATCGTTGATCTGTTATGCATCAATCGAATCAGAATAACACTTGACGATATTTTCACTTCATGACAGCACTTACTCATTTCTTACTCAAGCGTGTATCGATGTCGCGAATTCACATTACGATGGAATTCGTCGCAGCAGGTGTCGTACGGTCGATCTTGTCAATTCAGCAAAGCGTGGAATGATTCTCTCCGATTTAACGGCCCATGGCATTTACATTAAAAAAACGGTAACTGTACTTACCTCGAATTTCCGCTTCAATATAGGCCCTGCCTGCCCTATGTACACCGTCGAGGCGCTATCAAACACTAACTTACGTGGTTCCTTTTTCACCGCTACCACGCCCGCCTCCAAACAGTTGTAGTAAAACACCACCTGCTCCGGCAACACTTTAAATATCATCTTCATCCAACTCTTTCCGTACGGCACCTGGAACGATGCTAGCGGTTGGCTGTGGCGTTCCTTTTTCGCATCCGTGTAGTACAGCGTGGCGTTCCACTGGTCGCCGCTAGCGGTCGGTTCGAGCAGCAGCCCCAACTGGACAACGGTGTCGAGCGAGTTGACGACGGAGAACACCCAACCACCGGAGCTGGACTGCGGTCTGACGGTTGCGATAATGGCAAAGTCCTGCAGGTGATCGGAGAGGATGAGCTTGAATGGTGACTTCAGGTCCGCTTCGCTGGTGACGCCAAACGCCGGAAACCCGTCCAGTCCATCGACGAACTTGACCCCGTTCTGCAGCGGTATCTGTATCGCTCCCATCAGATCGCGTTCGGCGAGTGCATCTGGAAACAAACACAGAAACACGCGGTGGAGCAAATTGTTGGAGTGAATGTTTTAACGGATTCAAAATTCGCAGGTCGATCGGAAGCAATCTGTTGTATGCAAGTTGGACACATTTGCTGGCGTGCTATGCAGATTGCATACGCGTTGGGGGTTTAGTGTTTGGAACACGGAAAGGCGTATCCGATCAGTGTGTTATTTTAAACATTTAATTGGGTAGAGTTAAAAGCTTGTGGATTATAATTTTATAATTCGTTACAAAATAAAATGAAGTTTCTTAGAAGAGCATAACCATTCAAAAGATCACAACAAAGATTATACACATATCATCCAACATATGTCTTTGAAGCAAGAATATGTCTTGGAAGAATCAATACATTGGCTTATTTCAATGTTCACAAGCATGACACAAAATTTAGCTGTTTGGTTTAATACAAAATCTAATACGTTACAGACAAAAGTTGAGAGCAAAGAAAGATCATGTTAGTTACAATTTGAAATTCTCAGTAATTTAAAAATACATCATTCTGAGTATTTTTGCAGAAATAATTAAACCACCATGCATTCGTTTTGCTTTCTGAACTGAGCAATAATTGGAGGTTATTCACGCTCGAATGTAGGTTCGATACATCCTCCAAGAAGTATGAATCAATTCATAGGTGAATATAATCATCGCATTAATAGCGATGACGTCAGTCAAACATACTAATATCCTGCTCTGGGGCCATTGGAAACGTTTCGGCGCGATTTCATGGCGGTTTTAGCATAAGTTATTCCAAAAATTTACCCACCCGCCATCACGCTTAATCGCTCGATGAAAATCTTAAGCCGAATGAATTTGTCGATTCGCTATTCTACGGAAACGACCACTCGGCAGAAAGCTTTCCCGAAACCGAACGGAACCCCTTATGTCTGAGCAGTGTTAGTGCGGTTAGAAATTTGCAATCAAGCTTGAAAGCGTAGTAGCTCACACCACCACGACACGGTGGCCACGTTAAGTCTGGTTTATGTATCGGTCATCAGCTGACCCGGGGTGCAAAGCTCAGTTTCGAGATAGGTTTCTTCTCGTTCACTTCACGTCGGGGACGAACGGTTTTCGATCGAAATTACGATAAGCCACCATTAGGAAGTATAGTATCAGCGGTACCACCAGCGGCATCATCGACACACTTACCTCGGATGCCCTGACCGCCAAATATGTTCAGCTCCGATGAGGTCACTCTGTGTGCGATGCAAATCAACGTCACGACCGTTCCGTAAAGCCACCTGCGAAAGGGGAAAAGAAGTGTAAAGGTGAGAGGGTGAATGATCGAAAATCTCATGTGTTGGGTGTATGTGTGTGTGTTTGAGGAGTAAAATTAGATATGAATTTAAATCAGGTGTGGCATAGAAGCAGATGATGGAGTAATCTATGCGTTGCGGAATGAAGCTTCAGTGCCATAAATGGGGAGGAATTTGGTCCCATAATCGGGTGCTTTAAGATTAGATGATTGGGTTGCCAGTGAGAGTGGTTTGACATCGGATGATCGTGTCGTTCATTACATGTTAGCATCATTTAGTTGCAATTTATAGCTCGATTTGGTCGCGCGTTACAAAAGGCGCTGTTGTTCAACTCATTAGGGGTTTCTTGCAGAGACAGAGTTTGGGTGTTGCCTAGGTTCGGTGAGTGAAACTCAGTTTATCTGTGACGCTGATAGGCAAAGGGTTTTTTAAAGATAGTCATACAAGTTCACTCTCATTTTATTTCTCTCCTTAAGGAACGTCTTTTATCAATTCATAGAAGATTTAAGTTAAGAAATATAAATAATTTACTAAAACGTGCGTAAAATTCTTAAAGGTTTTTTTAAACGTATATTTATTTTTACAAAATTGTTGAAACCATTACGCTAGTGTCTGGTGAAAAATCCACTGTTACTGAACATATTTGTCTTACTCATGTCGATGTATTCTTGTAAAGAAAAGAAATTATTTATTTGAATTCATTCATCGGTATAAAATGGAATAAATCCATTGCAATGCATCAACATCAATCTGTTCTCCCAGCAATCTGTGCCAGCAAACTTTCATCAGAAAATTTATTTACCTATTTACATCTGTGCGAGATTCTGGCCAATACCAGAACTTGACTGACAGGTGGTACTCAACAACAAGAAACATAAAATCCTTTTGCTGGAAGCAAAAACTTGTGACAAAAAGTCACTATAAATTGGCGAAAATCTGCAACCAGACCAGGAGGTGTGAAAATGTATCAGTGACAAATGAAAATAAACGAGCTCCCGTTGAAGGATTTCATGTGTATCTTTCTTCACACACAAGCTACTTGCCACACAAAGAGAAGTATAAAATGAACACAAAATGAGATGGCATATGCGTGTAGTTTTGGGCTATTGTAATGAAATAAAAAAGGCCCAAAAAATGTTTGCCACCGGTTTTTTGTAGCGGGGGATATATATGGAATATGTGGCATATGGTTTTATGATCCATCACTCTAAACCAAAGACACAGCGCCGGGATGGATAAAACCAGCGCAAAAGGATGCAGGCAACAATCTAGCCCGAAATGAATCGGATCCAGAGGCGTCGAGGTTGTCGTCACGCAGGTGTGCCCAAATTTAAAGTTATACCGGCAGCCTGTTGTATAAGTTCAACAACCCACCGGTAGGCCGTTTTGGCGGGATGGCTGACGGGACTCGTAAAAACTGATCAATCATGCAACCTTCACCGTGACAGCTGATGAAAAATTTCCGTTGCGTGGTAAGAAAGGAGAAAAATATTGTGTCACCGGTTTGCTTTTCCCTTCCATAAATTTTCTACTGCCACTCGTGGTCGTGTGCCGAGGGATGAGTGCTTAGAATGCAAACTTCACCGTTACCAGTGTTTGCGCTTACGTGGGAGTCGAAACGTTTGCAAAAACCTGCTGCTGCAAACATTTCAAATCTAGCGCAGAAACGCAAGCAAATGAAGCCATGAAAGTCACGGCACGGAAGATGTAATAAAAATACAACCGTTGTCAAAATATTATCATTAAAGTACGGGAAGGTGGCCTTTTTCCGTGGCGGCACAAATGGCGCCGTTTAAAATTGTTGCCAACTGCAATTTCGCTACCATCCATCAAAACGGGCACACGCGCTTCTGTGCGCTGGGGAAATAAAATTGGAGGCAAATTTTAATTCGCGTTTTTCCGGGAGTGAGTGTGTGTCTATCGAGGGTGAAAAAGAAGGATCTAATTGTGGAACATTACAACTCAGCAAAGTGAATTTGCCAAGCTAGGAAATGGAGCATTTATGTGTTTTATACGTCCTGAGAAAAACAGTCAAATATTCAAGTTGAAAGATTCACAGCTTAACAATTAAAACGTCAATCCACATTTCTCATCTAATAATTATATCAGCCATTTAAAGAAAATATTTTAATGGTAGTCAAGAAAACACCCAACTATTATAAAGCAATTAACATAGAATCAGCAATCTGTCAAATTAAGGAAAGAAATAATTAGGTAGGAATAAAACCACATATAATTACGCAGAAAAGAATCAAGAAAAAAAGAGAACATCAAATTGAAAGTAAAATAACAAGAAAGAACATCTAATACAAACATTAAATTCTGGTATTTAACGGAATAAAGAAGGGGAAAAGGTTAAAGTTTGATAAAATCGGTGTGTAAAAAGAAAACAGCCCATCCACAACCGAATATGCCCGAGATAAGGCAACGTATAAGGAGGAAATGGCTTATCATTATGTTCATATAATTAAGTCAGCCGTCATATTTTATTTTAATATAAAAATAGTTAAAAAAAGAAAAAAAAACTTAACAGAAAAATTTAAATTGCTATAGTTCATGTATACCTAAACTTGAAAGCAATATAAAGACAAGAATTCAATTAAAAATATAGCTATAAAATAAATAGCTTCACTTAACTTGCTAGATATAAAATAATTTTGTACTATTTTCCGGATATTATTTGAATTTTTACTTTTCTGCTTGAGGTTTTGTTCCCTTGAGTAAAAAAATGAATTAATACAACATTCTTAATTTATTAGATCTAGAACATTGGCCATAAAGATACATGTTTTTGTCCAACATTTCCGTAGGAATGTAAAATATTTAGATGCCAACATAAATATCAGAATTCATATTTTGGCTCCGTAAGTTAAGCTATCATTATGAAAGCAAATTTATGTCAAAACATTCACTTCCATCGTTTGAAATGGCGGATAGAAAAAAAACAAACCAAACAGTCAAACCTACCCCACTTGAATTTTTCTTTTGTCTTATTTCGCAAATCTTTAGAACCGTCCTCCGATTAGAAGCACGCGTCTATTTATTTTAATTTCACACCAATTTAATTTAATGTTTGCCACGTTCATATTCAAACACAAAGCAGAACCGTACGATTTTCCCATGCTCTTAGCAAAGAAATCGGTACTGTAAACATTTTCATGAAAAATTATGTCTTTTTCATACCCCGCGCAGGATCATTGGAAACGTAATGTAGCACAACCGAAACAAAGCAAAGATCACTACCACCAACCAAAACCATCAAACGCATTCGTCACCAAAACAACTCGCCACTTGTTTCCCCATTCCTCGAGCAAACTCTTTACTGAGCAACTCCGGACGGAACAAAATCATAATGTGTGCCGGGTACGGCTTCCCACTAAGGGAGTGTGGTAAGTCGATCCCGGAGTGGATGCTAACAGTTGCTTAAAATTTATGACCTTCGCAATCTCCGTCAAAGTGCCGCGTTATTTTCCCCTCTGGGTGAACCATCCCATCCCAGGAGGAAATTGGGGATTGGTTGCCATAATTAATAATGAAACTATTGCCAGACTTTGCAGCGCTCAGATCAGCTTCCTGGAGGAAAGCGGGACCAGTAAACGAAACGGCAGCCTTTTACGGATACAGCAGAATCCGTGGCAGATGTTACTACTCCATTCGGAAGCACTCTGACAGTGTTAGTCTCGCTTTCGCTCGAATATACGTTTTAAGTGTGCGTCTTTAATGGGCTAAAGGAACCACAGAACCTTGGTGCGATTAGTGCGGCATTCGCTTAGGCAACAATTTATCCAGCCGTATTCTTTATTTTGCTTGCTGTTTGTGTTAAGTGTGGAGTAATGTTTTGGAAGGGATTGGTTAGCTTATTTACTGTGCGATTGTTTTGATTTGATACAAGAAAGAGGTATTTATTTTGCAATAACTTTGGTCGGATTGTTTTGCGTGAATTAAGACAAAGTTTAATGTTTTTTCACCAAATTATTGATAACCAAACCGGATGGAAGAGTGACCCTACGCATGGATAACAGAACACAGCAACGAATCGTCGCTATGAACACGAGTTTGGCTTTGAGTGATGGAACAAAACGCAACAAAACAACCGAGCGAATTTTAACGTCTCGAACGAGGAAATGTCTTCCAGCTAAGATAAAAGGAGTTTTTTTACTTATAACTTATACGGCCTGGCTGTTTTATATGAATTAATAAAAGTAAGCGTCAAAACTGTTATTTTAAAATCCTTTCATAGCTCTACAGCTAATTCTCATCGGGAAAGTAAAAAGCAAAGAGTTTAACAGAAGCTTTGAATTTTTTTTCCAAGAGACATGGAGAGGAACTTTCTTCTTTCTTCTTGAATGTAAGTTGCCATCGAGGTTAGCCAAATATCTTGAACAATTTTAGCCGAGAGCACACTCATTAGAAAAATAATAATCACATCTTCTTCTTGAAAATTAAAGGTCTCATTCCTCACCACATCACACCAGGTTTGCCACTCGAAAAAAGCCAGATATTGTGTGCCGAACCACTTGTTGAACTCTCACCTTTATCCAACGATCTTTGCCTTTTTATCAACGAAACTTTGCTGATGCCTTCAATCGGGATTCTTTTCTAAAATTATGAAGTTCATTTCAACATGAAATTCAAGAATCATTCTTCTCAATCTCAGCAACAAGTAGACGAACGGACATTTTGCTTTCTTTCGTTCCGGCGCTTGTGACGACAAGATTTTCGTTTCATTCATCATCCGCCCGTTCGCCCGGGCGAAACATTCCAAATATCGTTTGATGGTCGATGAACCGTTCAAAGATGACAAATTGCAAACGCAAGCCCTAGGAGGGAATGGAATGAAGGGATAACTGACGGGATAGATGAGCTTCATCTCCCATATTCCTAGAGCTGGTGCATAAGACGTCCAAACGGGAAGTCACAGTTCAAGATCTCACAGATCAATCCAGAATGATGGAATATGGAAGAGAAAAACGCGTAGGAGGGCAAGCAAAAATATTATTCTAAAGGCACAACTAGATCCCTATTACACGTTATGGTTTCAATTTTCCCTCTAACTACTGGCACCACTGTTTGATCTTTGATCCGGATCTTCCCGGAAGCGTAAGATGAACATGCTTGTTTGTCACGGATCCAACCAGCCGCTAACGCGCTCTGGCATCTATTTATTTGCATTGACTCTGTACAGCAGCATCAGTTTTCATGCGGTTTAGGTTCAATTTGTGTTTTGCTATTTATTTTCCATTGCTTTGGGACAACAACTCCCAACGGCCTATTGATCAGAACCTTTGTTGCGGATGATGTGGTTGTAAGAAATGTCTTTATTGCGGCATTGTTGATAGAATGGTTAACAGAGTTGTTGACAAAAGTGATCAAATATGCGTTAAAATTAGAAAAGGCTTTCCTCTTTAGAACAACTGATTAGGTTTAATTGAACGATAATGAACCATAAAAAAACAAAATTACCAATTGTACAAATACTTACAAAAACTATCTAAAATCTATTCCCTAAATGCTTAAGAAAATGTTACAGTTTTTCTTTGCTAATTCTTGCCTACCAACATATTAGCCATGAAGCATATGTAATCCACATCACAATTTCACAGAAGCGTTTACATTAATAATATAACTTCCTGCCCCACATTTCGCGCCAAAAATAGATCTTGCAGCGAACTGCAAAGTGGAAAAGGCAGAGTTTTTTTCCATCCCACCCATGACAGCCTCGTACACTTAGCTCTAAAGCAAATTCTTTGAATGTGACCAATGAAACGTGCAAAGCGTTTCACCGAAACAACATCAACTTCAATAGTCTCTAGGAGCGAGTCTGCTTCTTCGAGCAGGTTGTTGCAGCAACCAGCCAGCTTCAGCAATCTTTTTCGTGCTGATGAATGTTACTCGGAAACAGGAATTCGATCCCATCCATTATTTCCTGCAAGTGGAAGTTTTTTTTCCCTCGCCGAGGTACGATCAATGCTCTACGAGCTGGCACACAAGTTGTTAATTTGGAGAAGTTTTGCTTTAAGTACACTGCACGCCATTTTGCCAAGCGAAGGGCGAACATTCCGTCACAAATTTGCCAAGACATCAAACAATCATCGTTTCCGCATGATTCAGTTTCAATGCTTCTTTGCGTTGCTGTGTGTGAGCGTTTTATTTTAAATTGTTGCTGTTGCATCCCATGCGCACGCTGACTGTCGAACGTGTGAGTGGTGCTGGAAGTTATTGCGCAAATTTCTTCGTTTTCGCGGAGAGGAAGTAATGTAAACGAAAAAACTTTTTCCAACTTTTGTTGGTTGTTTTTTTTTCTTGCGCCTCAAAGCTGTGTTGACTAAGAACGAGAGTGTGAGAGCTCTCGTTTGCATTTGCTACTTGTTTGGTTGGTTTGGTGCTGCTAATCGAATGATGGCGATCTTGTGTTTGCTCTGCTTCTGCTTGCTGGTTTCTTGAATCATACTTCAAAGAAACATGTACAGTGTAAGTTTGTTTTATTTACAAGAAGCGGCTATTAAAATAATACCTTCAAAATAGACATTACTCGCCGGCGAGCGCGTGCTGGTGACGTGTGAGTGTTAGCTGGAATGAGCATTATTCATTCTTGTATTTGAGGAAGGAAGATGATTTTTCTTTGTTTTGAATATTGTGATTATGATGATTAATCGTTTATGACGAATGTAAAAAGTATTTCCTTTTTATAAGTTTTGTGTAATTATTCTGTTGAGTTCGTCATACGATTGGATCACTACAATTATTTCTTTTGTTTGCAGTGCTTACATATTTCTAGGTTCTATTTAATTTTCCGGTTTTGAACGGTCAATGAGGATGTCGTCTAACTCCCACACGAAATGCACGGTATCAAACCTATGGTAAGTATTCCTCCATGGCCACGTCGAACGTCGGATAAAAGACGACTTAGTCTAGTTTAGTCTGAAGTTTAATTATAATTATGTATTAGTATAATAAATTCTGCTTAACATCATTGCGCAAAAATATTCAAATCTGGCAAATCTTTTGGATATTAAAAAGAAAACTTGACAAAGATTGCGCTTTTTTTGTCTTAATTCTATAAAAAAAGCAAAAACTAGTTCTTTAGCTTGAAGAAAAAAATTAGTCAAAGAACACGGATGCCTAGCTGGGCTGTTATGAGATCCTAATGGTAGTCAAAGCCGGAAGGATACGTTGGTTGGATGCTCCACCTAGAAGATGCTTGTCAGCGACCCGTTCGGCACGAGGCGTAGAAGAGCACAACGAGCTCGTTGTTTGAATCAAGTTGGTTGGATCATCCTGTGGGAGATCGGATGGAGGACTGCAGTCCTAGACTGAGTTTTCTGGCGACCTGGCCATGTCGCCGCAGGCAATCCTGAGCAGGTCAAGAAGAGGAATAAGAAGAAGAAAAATACGGCCGCAGTCCAAGAAAGAGAAATTATTTTAAATGAAGAAAAAAAGGGTTTGAAATGTTCACCACAAAACCTAAATGCTGCAATCGGATCCAGTTTTAAAACATGTTCACCACTTATGTTTGCTTAACCTTTACCATAATTAATTCCATTTTCTTGCCCTACTTGCACCTACCAACAGGAGCTTAGCCAGAGGACACACACACACCCCAACTTGTTGCAAACCGTAACATCGTTCCAACCATGGCAGCCATCGAGTAATTGGATTTAAACGCCACATCAAAGCCACTTAGCGTGTTACATCGATGCGATACAACTTAAAACACCACCAATCGGTGCGAAATGAAAGAAAAAACAGAACTCCAAATCGGTCAACAACAGTCCTAAAGCTATGGGGTCCAAGAGAGAGAAAGAGAGGGAAAACTACACCCTCGTAAAAGCATCCGATTAGCGCCACCGCGTTGTTGATTAGATACCTTTTACACCACTGAAGCGCGCATTCCTGACAGCTGACTGGCTAGTACGGTGGTCCGTTTTATTTTGCCTCTTTGACCAGTGCAAACTATGCTAATAAAGCTATCCGAACCAGTGCCCGTGTTGCAGGTGGTTACATTTTTATCGCATATTTTCCACCCACCCTTGGTTTGTGGAAGGTTCAGCCCCCAATTGGATTGGGTGGGGGCTCGATTACAAAATGCACCCACAGTCACTGTCTCGAAGCAACAATACAACATAAAACTCGCATACCTATCTCATCTTCCCTGCCCCTAGATGCAAGTTGCTGTGTGGCGCATTGAGCAGGGAAGTCGTTAAACAAAAGCTAATACAAAAAAAAAAACCGTGGCTTCCGTTGCGATGGAATTGTGGTGTGGCCTGGTGGTTTGGCGAGTAAATTCAACCATAACGCAACCACGCAGTTAATCTCATCGCAGGTTTTGTGTTTTGTTTTGTTTTGCTTTGTTATTGTTGTCGTCCGTTATCCGCTCCACCTGAAGCATTGTTGGAGGGGATGCGCCACCGGGAAAGGGATTTTATCTTTCTTTTATTTCATGCCATTTACTCGCCCATGTTCTGGCATTTGTTTCGAGCAGTTTTCGAATGGCGTGGACGCTCGCGAACGTTTCGTTTGAATAATTGAATATTTATTGATTTTTCTACCGGCCGTTTTGGTGGTACTACCATACCAGGGGCGCTGCACCTTGTTGCTGTATTTCGGAGGGTAGGCCAATTGAAAACGGTGAAAACGGAGAGAGAGAGAAAAAAAAATGGATAGGAAAACATGTTCATGTTTGCTAGAATTGTTCTGTTTCGCTTCTGTTTTACTCTAACAACTCCCCAAAGCATCGAATCAGTGTCAAACGCTAATTGGTACTGGTGGCAAATAACAGGAAGAACTAACTTCCTAAATTGTGTTGCAACATGTTTTTCCAATTTTTCTCATATTTTTACGGAGAGAAACCTCAACCATAAGCTAGGCTGTTATTGGTACTAATCGTGTTCAAAACTGACACGAGTGGCAACGTACGCCAGTATTCGGCTAGATTAGGGCTTGCCTGGCAGCAAGCAATCCACTTTATGTGTTTAGGGCTTAAAAAGCACTCGTAATGGCACACCAACGGTTGCCTGATGTTGTTGTGTACAGTGGGTGAAAAAAAATGGATTTTAACTAAATCTTTTTCTCGCAAGGAAAAATCAATATCGGTTCGTATGGCTTGGCCCGGCTTGCCAAACATTGGTATAAAGAACATGTTTTGGCGCTTAATCCGCTCGCTCGCTGTTTGCGTCTCGCGTGGTTCGTACGTGCCGTGTTTGTGTGTTAAAACTAGGAATGATGAGAGGATTACAAGCAAACAGTGTGTGTACATAGGGCATAGGGCAAAAGAAAAGAAAATTAATCTGTTGCTTTTCTTGTCGTACAACACAAAAAACAAAGCAAAAGAACCGCAAACAAAAAGGAAAATGAGTAAATGTTTTTGTACACTGTATACTGACACTAGCAGAATCGATTCAGTAAGAAGTTGTAATCGACAGAAAAACAAAAGAATTTATACTGAAAGAAGCAAACAGATAAAGGAAATGAACAAAAAAACATACCGGAAAACGAAAACAACCTGACCAATAGTATCTTGATAAGCAACCACGGAAACGTAGCAAATTTGTAACTTAATTGAGCAAAACAATGGAAGAAAAGCCGAGAAATATTGTGAAGCAAAGAAACAATGAAAGAAATCCTTTCTACAAGAAAGAAAATCAATTTACTTCTCGTTAGTCGGCTGATAAGATAAATTTTGCTCTCACACACACAAACACGCTCTTTCTCATTCCCGAGCTGCTTTCCGAGCATGCATTTTTCCAACCAAGCAGCAACATGTGGAAGGATAACGAGCATATGATACGCCTTGGTTTGGTCTGAAAATTGCGCCTACGGCGCACAACAGTAAACCAAAAGCAAAACCAACTGTTTGGCACTTTTCTGTCAAATCAGGCCTTTGTTTCCGATCGATGCAGTCGCAAACAAACTTTGCTTTTACAAAACTGTTTTACCGTTTTAGTGCGAACCGACACAAACAATGGCGTAAATATTTAAGTGAAAACTTTTACTTCCAGTCGTTGTTAATGGAAGTGGGTGGGATTGAGCTTTCTGGCACTAGGTTAATTCTAGAGAGAAGGAGTTATGGCAGTAAGCAAATGAATTGATCACAATCAGCCCCATTGCTCGAGGGAGATTGGTTGAATTGATTGTAGATTGTAGATTGAGATTGAGGTACAACCGTAGATTGAGGGGTTGTTTAGTTGCTAGAAAAGTGTAAACCTTGCAGTTGATGGTAGAAAAGTGGTGTCACTATAAATCAGAGTCAATTTCAAGGTATTTTCTAGAGAAACATTACGAAAACAGGTGATTGATTTTTGATGAATCATTAGAAGAATCAGCTGGAAGAGCTACCAAGAACGATTTTTAAAATCGATCAATATGGAAAATTGCGTTAATACGGTCAATACATGTGCTGTTGTCGTTACGGCACAAGCCGTTATAATTAAAATAAACAAAGTATTATTTGCGTTGCATAAAAGTTAAAATGCAATCCTTATGGATTTTAATTTATCAACTAAGGACTTAAAAAACACATAAAACAAAATCTTTTTAAAATTTCGAATGGAGTTGAAAGTACCTCAATTAAAATGTTGGCAAGTTCCTTAAAAATGGCTTGAGAAATTTGAATTTGCTGCAAATTTGTGGATTTTTTAATATGGTACGATTCCAATTTTTGTAATTAAAAGCCGAAGCATTCAGCATAAAAAAATGTTGATGATTCAAACTTTACATTTACACCTTTGCCCCAAAAAACAGCATAAAAAGTCTGCAAAAAGAATCTTTTAAAGAAGACATGCGTGCAAAAAAAGCTAATCTTGTAAAATGTATTAATTTAAGCGCGTGACGGCTAATTTAACTCAAATAAAAAAGACAATTGTACGTCTTATTAATCTGACTCATCTCGCTTATCAAGTTTCAGACCTCTAGACGTGAGATAATTATAATTTCCTTTGTAAGAAAACATTTCTATTCAAATGGAAACATAAAGAAAAGATTGTTTATTCCCACCCAAGTCGTATTCATTCTCATAATTATGATTTTTCTAAATCAACCAAATAGAACACACACAAAAGAAAACATCCCGACGATTACTGAGAATTAAACAGCGTCACAAATGCAGTTTTTTTCAATTTCACATTCAAATCCATTAAATCATCCACCTACCCTTGTAACGGAAAAAAACTGCATCTGCTTTCGTCTTTAATCCCGTTGACGGCATTTGATTTGACAACCGAGCGCCGTCGTGCAAAACAAAAGGAAATGTGTTTACGGCAATGGTAAGAGCCCATCCTCTTCGTCCTGCACTCGAAAAGGAGTAACATTAAAAGGTCGTTTCGGAATCAAGCACCCGATTACGAGAATTCAGCTGTAAGCCGTGGCACCCCTTTTTGCCAACATTGCATCTCGTAAATCATGTTTTATCTGCACCGTCGACTGGTTGTCTGCTTTTGTTTCAGTGCTTCACTGTAATTTCTTTTATGCGCGAATCTCGCCGAGTTTTGGCGAGAGTGGGTATGTAAGATTCTTGAGCGAGATTTAAGATGTCTCTACTTGCTGCATAGACGCTGTGTGTGTGTATTCTTTAAAAGAAGTCTCACGCTACTCATGAAGTCTCGAGTGGAGCAGTTTTCCCTTTGCTTGAGGGAAAGGCTTGGCGAAGAAGTTGCTGTTGCTCAGAACGATTACATCTCAAGGACCTTCGCTGCGTGTAAGTGAATGGTAATGGGGCGCATTAACGTCTGGTGACAGGGAAAGGCAATTGGAATGTGCAGTTTTCCCCAGTTACAAGCGACCCACATCAACACGATGCACTGCAGGTCACAAATAGGTCGTTCCCGCACGAATGCCGTCAACATCCGACACTGACCAACTTTTGTCGGCGAATGGGTGAATCGACTGGAATATCGAGAAGAGTGACAATATTTACACAAGCGCGTACAGACAACCGTGTCTGCAAGCCGCCCACAGAGACAGACGAGACTGATGATGACGCTCGCACCTACTTTAGGTGTTCATTTCTTATGCTCATCCGATGCGCTCCGATAGTGAAGCAAGAAAGCAGTCCAAGTTGACAATCCATTGATCCGTCGGGCGCGATGACTCTGATGCGGTAGGTAATGGGTAGTTTTGAAGTTTAAAGTTTTTGTGTTTGTGTTGTTGGTTGTTGTGTCTCTCCAACCCTTTCTTCTATCCTCCATTCCGATTGGAGAGAAACACATCGCGACAGGTGGTCATGTGGCGCACACCATCAAAAGAAGTTGATACATACTGCATCGTGGAATGTGCAGCGCCCGTGGTAGAGGCCACAGCGACGTGTTTACGAAAGTTAAACACTAAAACTCGTCTTTTCTGTCTGTCGCTGCCTCTCCATTTTCATTCTTAAATCCCCAGCTCTGGGCGATAGATGAGACCGGGTCTGCTTTCTTCTGAGCCGCGGCAACATGATTTATGGGCGCTTATGAGCTTTGGCTTTCGGTTGGTTTGGCTTTCGATCGACTTTTGACTGATTGCGATGGGCGGAAAGTGAAACCATCTTTTTGCAACTTTTTATATGCACCAACACAGCAAAGGGATTTATGAGAGGAGGGGTTGAAGATTGATGCAGTAGTATAACGACTTGGGGTAAAAGTTTTTCTACGAAGCTTGGAATTGATCGCAAGTTTTGCCGTCTTCATCTGCAGTTTTGTATTTTTTGCTGTCTGCAAAATGAAATCATAAACCAATAATTGAATATTGAAATTGAACCATTTACAGAAACATGAGGACTATGAAAAGTGAAGAAAATATTTAAAAGTCGTTTTGAACTAATGTTTTAGAAAAAAAATCTTTAAAAAAGAAACGAGAAATATATAGTAAATACAATGTTTTATAAAAATTAAATCATAATTTAATTCAGCAATAAAAATGTGAATAAATAATTGTCCGTTTCATCTATTAGTAGAGAAGATAATAATAAATGAGAGATGAAAACAAAATGATTCATGAACATTAGCAAACAAAATACACTTTCCACAAGACTTGTTTCCCTTGACATTCTCCTGCTCATTTGGTTTGTTTCCTCTTCTCCTTCACAATCCAGTGTCAAAATGCAACTGTTTGACTGTGGCTTACGAAACATTTACGACCCTGCGTCACAACTCACAGAAAGTCTCCGAAAAGATGAGACCACCGACATGCAGCATCTGAAGATTCGGTGTCCGTGTAGTGTTGCTATGGAGTGCTTGCGGACGTTCGATTCTCGCCGCAAACTGTTAAACTGTCTCGTTCCGCAAAGCCCAACATGACTGACTGACGCGAAACGGAAATCGACACAGGAAACAGCTCGAAACGCGAAGATCGCGGTGCATGTGTCACCATCAGTGTCAGCGATCAATCACAACGAATACGATACCTGCCATTCGATCTCGCGAACATTTTTCCGGCCCTGTCCCTTAAGGAATACGACCGCGTACAGAGCGAGACGATTCGGAGCCGCCCGTGTGTGTACCCGGGAATGTCGCTCCAGCATTGACAGATTTTTAATTGAAATCAATATTCCTCCCGGGGGTTAAGCCGCAACGGTGGGTCAGCTTTTTTTTTATTGAAAATCATGAAGTTTATTAACGTTTTCCTGCCTTTGCTGACATATTTGTTCGGTGGGGTATTTTCATTATTTCTCACTGTCAGCGCGTGCAATTTGATTCGCTACGTGAAGGTTCAAGTGTGGCTTAACAAGGGGGGAAAACAAAGCAGAGTGAGCGTGTGTATGCCAAATAATGTTTTGCTTGTACATCATTTAGCACAGCAGAGCATCATGTCAACTGGCAGCTTGCCAGCCCGGTTGCTTTCGATCAGCCGCTGGAGGCGTTTGAAGGCGTGCGCACGATTGCAACCGTCAGGTGGAGTGCTTCGTAAACTTGTTAAAATGCCGAAAATCGGTGTTAATTGATGAATGAACTTTTGCAGCAGTGCTGGGCGCATGGACGGTGCGATCCCTGTTGAAATTGGTTGTTTATTTATTGTTGAGCTTTATTGCTCATAAAACAAAAAACGAAACAACACACACTACCCATTAATAGAAAAGGCCTGTTATAGACAAGCCTCTCCTAGTGTACCGTGAAGTGTTTCCTGCTTTTTTGTTGTTCAATAATAGCATAAGTGAAGAGTCTTGAGCTTTTAAAAACATCATCATAATGAGCGTTTAGGATCAATTGCTGAGTAGCTGCTTCAGTAAATCGTTTGCTAAATAGACAAAGCTATACGTAGAGCCTGTTTGTTTATGGAAACGCAAATGCGATCGATATGGGCCACAAACACTAATTACCTTGCATGAAAAGGGTAATTAATTGTCTCTCAGCGTAGATGAAATGTATATTTTATTTGTAAGTTTATTGAAATTAATATGGCCTTTCTATCTAAATAAAAAGGGTAATAAATCGAATTAATCAACATTTCATACCTTGCTTGATTCGTTTATCTTAGCTTATCTTATAAGCTCACAGAGTATTAGTAAATGTTTTTTAATTGTTTACACATGTTACTACTCGATACATTATTTATTTCACCAAAAGAAAAAATCGTTTTTCGTTTAAGAGCTGTTATGCGTCGTAGTTCTAGCCTGCGCATCAATACCAGTTCACAAATGCACATCCGAACTGCTACTAAGTGGGTAAACAAAGATTAAACTAATCGGTTACTGTCTTCAGTAAGATGCATCGTTGAAACCTCCCAGTAGCATCGTGGAACGTGTTTTTAATAAACCATTTTACGACCAATCCGAGTGCGTCACGTAACCGTTTAACCTCGGTGGCATTAAGCAGTAGGTGGTCTATTATCATGTCAAAGAGTGGAAGCCCGGTTTGCCTCTGCTGCTGCTGGCCATAAAATGGTGGCTTTATATGTTTTTGCGCGACTTGAAACCCTTGCTTGTGATTGGAAATGGGGCCAAGCGCGAATCTGATACGCTGCACGATTGCACGACGAAGTATGTTGAAGGTGTCTTAGGCATTAACGGCGGGGAACTAATGATCGTGAGTTTCGCGCTAGATAATGGTTCGTTTAGTTTGAAGTATATTTTGAAACATGTGAGATGGGACGAATAGTTTCTAGAGAAAAGGAGGCCTTTTGTGACGATTCGTAAGGAAAGATTTAGATTGATGTAATTACCATACCAGCCTCGGTGAGATGGATTAATTCGGGTAGAATTTCAAACTCCTCCTGTATTGTCACATGTAGTACTATTCTTCTGCTAACCAACGCATTACTATTGCTCAGTGCTGTCATCGCCTCACAGCTTACCTTGGCTGCTGTCATCTAATCCGGCAATGGTATTCAACTATTGTAAAATAAGCTTTAGACCGTCGCACATCACAGAACGCACCCGTAGTGTCTCCACGGACCTGGACGCTCTTTGCAGCATCCCTTAATTTACGCTCATTTGCGTTTCACCTTCCATGGACATCTACACACGCAATGAAACAATGAAGCACACGCTCATCTTCCGCTAACGCATGTCTTAATTTTCGCACAAGCAAATCCTTCCCTCGTGGACGGATAACACGACCCACGCGGACCCATAAATCATTGTGCCAGTGGGAGCAGAGCCGAGCTCTCTGTTGACGCGACAAAACTGCGAGGCTCACGGAACTCCGTACACCATTGTGACCGGCCACCTTTTTGCGTACACCTTTTGTTCGGGCTCTAACGATACACACACATGTGTGTGTGTGTGTGATACCGTTGTTGGTGGTGGGACAGGTTAATAATACATAGCCCAATGGATGGTAGCCCTCAAGTTCGTATGGCGTTGTCATGTACGGGTCGGCGATGAAGAGAATAAACCCGGTTGTATCCTGGGTCCAGTGCGTTATCCTCGCCATTCACGACTCAAAGCGTCGGCTGGGAATTTTGCGCTGTGCGTGTTGCAGACATTTAGGGGAGGGAGTTAAAGTGCGTGCGCCAGCATAAATGAACTCACAAAGTATATCATTATTATCATTTATGATTGTTTATGTTTCCCTAACCGCAAAACGCGCCGGATTCTCGTGTTGTCGGCCGGATGGTTGACTGCCGGACAGCCGTGAGGCGGACATAATTTGTCATATAACTTGCGTCCTGGTTGTCGTGCCGTTCTTTCCAGGGTACGCTTGGTGCTTTATACCGGATTCTTCCGCTCCCAGCCAGCCTAATGTCTTTCTGGCTCACGATGAGGTGTGCACATGGTGGTGGCACGTGCTCGGTGCGAAATTTATCAATTTCGGGCCGCTTATTAATCGAAAGATTAGACACGGCGGTGGCATTTGATTGTTGGCACCTGAGTTGTTAGCGGAAATATAATAATTTCTCACTGCGATAAGTGGGGATCGGTTTTTGCGGAGCAGGTTTTCGTGTGGAAGTGAGAAAGTAGACCAAATGTGTATGATTGGTAAGGTGAGCTAGATCAGCTCGGATACGGCGGATTAAGCGTTTGATAAATGATTCGATCATTTGTTAGGTTTATTGGATGGTGTTGGATGGATATAATAGAAAGACAGTCAAGAGCTTGTACTATTATCCGTTGCACAATGACAGCACAATTTTTCGGTTGATCATTTACGATTTTAATTATAATAACCCAGCAATGAAAGCTGTCACAAGAAAACTTTCGCTTTTTCTTTTACAAAACAGATAACATTTGGTTGTACATATTTCGCACACGGCATTTTAATGATAAAAATATAAAAATTGCATACATGTAGGCGTAATGATGTACTGAATCATTTCCATATGGATTTAGAGCTTTCTCTCTCTCTCTTACTGTCTCTCTCTCTCTCTCTCTCACTCCTTCTCTCATATGATTTCTTACTAAGATATCCATTTAGATATTCAGGTATAGTAATTATGCATAGAAGAAATCTAAATATACTCAAACGCCAATTGTCACTGCAAACAAGCGTTTAGTTTCATCATACTTTTATTTGTTATCTCCTCAAAGTTGAGTCAAATCACCTCTTACTCATTTGTCTAAATTCATTACTGCAACAGAACAAAACAAAAGGAAAACCCAGCAAATTAACCGAACTGAACCACATTTGTACAGCCGATAATTCGCATAGGTTATCACAGGGCTAACTCTACGCTGAAATTTCCATGTTTACTGTTGTCCATTTTTTTGGCTGATAACAAACATTACTCACTATATTTGCATTCGCACGTCAGCATTATTCGGATGGCTTCTGGCTAATTTGCTGCTTCCCCATTTGTTTTTCAATTGGTTTGTATCAATTCGAAACAAATACCGTACGCCCTTCAATTGACTGCCACAACGCGTCCCGGAGGCTCATCGTTCAAGCATTGTGCGATTATTATCCTGTCAGTTTTGTACCCAGTATGCCCTCGACATGGTTTCGATCCAGAAGTTGACTCATCGTCCGACACCAATCAATCCGATCGCCCCACTTGTCCCCTTATCCCCTTTGAGGGAGATATCATACACTGTTGAACGAAGTACAAAAATGCGAAAATGCACACGAGCAGCACAAGTGCAAGATGGCGAAACAAACGCTTCACAAGCGATGCAAATAAATGGCCCTGTTGTTCTATTGTTTTTTTTTTATTTATTGCGTGAACACGAAACAATGAGCCAACGGTAAGAGCAGAACGAGCTTAATATAAAGAATTACCCATTCAACTTGTAGTGCGTTTGATGTTGAAATACTTTTGCTGGACGAAGCATGCAAAGATTTCCTCGAACTCGCCTCCAATCGCACTACACTTAACACCACCACCAAATAATTTTTGACTGATAATCGACCGTTCGGGCGCCGGGGATTATTAGCTGCATTTCGTGATGAAAATTTATTTAGCTGATTGAAGTGTGCATCATCGTCAGCATCGGTCTCCCCACGGTGCCATCCTCCAGCAAGGGGCGGTTGTAAGCGAGCAGGTTGATGTTGTGATTCAACGCCACCCTGCCAAACGATTCCTGGTACGGACACCACCCTCCCAGCAGTAACACGTACGCGAGACAAAAACTTTTGCAGTCACCACCACCGGATCGTGACTCATCGCAACATTTTGTGATTTGCATTAATAGCTTTGGGAAGCGTTCGCGTGATTTGAGCACAAAAGTGGCCCGACAGCTGTCGTTTGCTCATGCTCGCCATCCCCATAAGTGTGTTATGCTGCTGCGTGAGAGTGTGTGAGAGAGAGAAAGGAAAAGTGTACAGTGCCACTGCAGTGATTAAACTTCAACGGATCGTGCCATACTTTCATGAGCTTTGTTGTGTTGATTTTTCGGACATGATTGGTTCATTGAGTTTTGTCAAATTGAGCGTTTCAACGATGACAAAATTAATGCTTTTGGGTGGCTGGAAAGAAACGAAAGCGGCAGTAGAAATTCCGCTTCCGATGGACCCATATTGAGCATATTTGAATGAGAGTGAGCTCTTTTTATCAATAGAGTGTGACAATTAGGACAGCATGTAAAGTGTTTAATGTACAATAATGATGCGTCTGATAATGAAGGACAATGCTTTTGAAAAAAGGACAGGAAAACAGATGAGTGGCCATTTACGAGATAAGGTGGCCGTTCATAGATAACGAAACTTAAACAATCTTGATCTTAGCGTTACCTAATTTATGGACCACCCTTAAGTAGTGTAGTTCGATATTATTGTTGTTTATACCAACCACTTACAGACTTTGTTCACTACGGCAGTCTTGGCAGTCTTTACGGTTAATTGTTCATATTAATTCAAATATAAAATTTAAAAAAAATATCCAGCTCTATTGTTTTTTGTTATATGAGAGCGTGTATTGCGAAGACCATAACAGACTCTAATCATCAATTTTGAAAGCATCGGTATTTTTTCGTTAAAAAGTTACAAAACAATTGATTTTTATCGATCATCTACAGTGAAAATGATAATACTAAGCCTTCAGTAAATCTTCATTACTCACAGAGATTCATCAAATCTCTCCCCCAAGCATGGCACAAACCATTCAACGTAAAAACGAAAAACCGGTTCCGTTGGGTTGCTTAAGCATCAACACTCTTTAATGGAAACATTTCCATTCAAATGTTCTTCTCTTTCCCGAACTAGCGTTACATCGCAAGTCTCCACCATCGAAAGAGGCTGCAGAAAAGAACGATACCACATCACTATGCCAAGGAAGAAGTGTTTGCAATCATTCGCTTCGCTTCGTTCTTCGCTGAAAGGCCGGCGCACGATGTCAAGATGCAACCGGCGTCATTAACGATGCACTGTGGGCAAACTCATGTGCAGTCAACATCAACACCCCATAGGCACACACACAGCAGCAAAACGAGAAAAGGAAACGGCGAAACCGCTCAAACATTGCCTTTGGGCATTGCGGGGGCTCGCGCATGCATTCGCGAGTGATGCAAAATGTTTCGAACAAAAAATGGACGAAAAGAATGGCAAAAAACTGCATATTTTTCTTTTTGCAGCAAACACATCATCACCCCCTGACGGCAAAGTTACCATTCATCCATCATCCAAATATTTGAGTAGCTACTTGAGTGTTGATCGTGATTGGGCGCTGGTGATTTCCGACAAAACATTTGGCAGCTGGTGGTTGAATGCTGGTGGTGTTGTTGAATCACACATCACGGATTTCCTGACGACTTTCCGATTCCGATTAAGAAGCGATTAGTGAGGGCAGCCCAAAACATCCACCTTGAAAACACCTTCAAAGCACAGCACATCCATTTTTCGATGCAATTCTCACGCAGAGCCGATTCGATTTAAAATGCAACCGAAGCGCCCCGAAACACAAAAAATCAATGCGAAGTGCTACAAATCACGACAAATCACCACTGCTCTTTAATTGCCTTGCCCAGTGCCTGGGAGTGTCAGTGTATGGATGCTTCCGAAATGCCGAATATCCTCATGATCATAAGTGCAAATTGCTTAAATTCGACGCCAGACTAACGACCACGAACGACGGGATGTTAATGTTGTCCTGTGGCAGGCAGTGGCTGTGTGCAGTTGGAAGCTTTGTGGTGCCTTTTTCGCTCACCGTTTGCTAAATCGATCCGGCAAACGAAACAGAACACAAACTCAATGCAAAGTATACGCGCACGAGCTGGAATGAAGATTTATCACGTCAGTTTGCAGTTAGGGTCTGATGGAAGAGGTTTTTGAAGTTTGGAATGTTTCTTGTTTCTCACCACTGCCACCGGGTGTAACTATTTGCCGTGATTTAAAAACCGAACAAAACCGGGTTGCGGGTTGAGTCGTTTGGGTAGATTAATGTGTTTTTTGAATGCTTATGACCATTTCAGCACGGAAATGGGTTCATCAGATTGAATTGAAAGGATTTGGTGAATGAAGCATTCGGAAAGGGAGCAGTTCAAACTCCAATTCAAATGTATTGCTTTACAGCAAGATGCTATAATAAAATTATATTTGTCGATTTAATAAATAACTTTATGAGTTTGTAAAATTCAAAAGGATACAAAAAGTAAAAATGACTCTATTGCAAGTATTCCATTATACCAAACACTTAAAAAACTATTCTTTTCATAAAGAATTGTAAACGTTAAAAAATAAAATCTATACAATTACCAAAATAAAAGTCAGAAAAAGTTAATGTACTCAAAGAAACACTTTTATCTGTCAAAATCCACTAATTACAATAGAAAAATATCAATCTGGTTAGTGCATCGAGAATTGAAGAAAAGATTGAAGGCGAATAAAAATAAAATTATCACAAATTACTTAAACTTTGTTTTTATAATATTTTATTACAAAAGCAATAAAATAACTTAAAATTTGTTTTTATAATATTTTATTATAAAATCAATAATGAAAGGGTTGTAGAGAATAAATATCTAAAATACTTTTTCCCAGAATCGAACACAATCCAATGTAATGGATGTTTTTCTTTCTCCCATTGGCAATGCAACACGATACCCTGCACATGTAAACCCACACATTCTATGCATACCAATGCATCAATAATGCACTTCTCTTTTGTACACCCGTTCTCTCTCTCTCTCTCTCTCTTTCTAGGATCTGCCAATCTGCTCGTTAAAAATGACGAACGCATCGATCGATCAATTGCCCGTTTGGCACGTGTTGACACATTCCAGCGGAAAGTTTTTTTTTTCCTCTGTGTTTGTGCCTGTCTCTCTTAATGGAGCCGACTTTTCGAAGATCGTAGTTGAAAAATGGACTCAGCCAAACTACATGCCCATAAATCAAAGCTTAAAAAAGGTACAGGAAAATTGAGCTATTCACCGGTAGTGATTATTTATTTCCCTTCTTCATGTTTCGGGGGCGTCTTTTTTTTAAGGATATTTGGTGAAAGCTGAAACAGGAGCAAGTTTTTTTTTGCTAGTGTGTCTATACGTCCCGCAACGCATGACAAAGTACAGTCGATAATTTGTTAGTCCGGATATGTTCAGGACCAACCTTCCTATCCATCGACACTTGCACGATCAGGTTACGCAATTAAAATCGCTGTGTAAACACGGTACACCCAGCACATGCAACTACAGATATTCGTCTACTTGAAGTTGGTTTGGCCACGTACCACTGAACGGTACGCGCTAATGAGAGGATATTGTCGGATCAGTAGCACTGGGGCGTGCATTTGTACAATTGACCTCAACAGCCGTGGCACAGCAGACACGATGGCGGAAGAAGGCGAAGGCGAATCCTATGCGAAAAACAGTGTTGTCGCTGACAGTCAACTTTCAAGGTTCAGCGTTTCTCGTCTCAGTTAAAACATGGAAGTTCAAAAGATATTTAAGAATTTTAACCAAACCGCAACGCAAAATCCGTTGCTAATTAGAGGTGGATCATTTCAGTGGAAGTGAACTGTTTTGTGTTTAAGTTGCCTAAGTTAGAATGATTTTAGTTGAGTAGAATTTTATTAATTTATCCGTTCACGGAGCACATGATTGAAACCGTTTTTATGAGCCTTTCCTGACGAAAAATCCTAACAAGCGCGACTAAAAACTTCGGTTTAGAAACAAAATTATTCAAAACTAAAGCCCGAAAATTGTTTTTGTATTCAGCTATCTTCCATTCTCTATTACTCAAGCCCTAACTTTGAAAAGATTAAATGGAAAAAGGAAGAAAATTAATGTCCAACATTCATTAATGTCAGAAGTAGATTGGTTCGCGATCTGATATGCTACCCGTACCGATCGGAAGATTAAATATGCAAAGAATATCTTTCGAATGACAACTCACCAAGATCGTAAAAAAGCGCAACAGGGTGGCAGTCTCTATGGTGCTGTGCCTGTGGTGGATTGTTAAGCATATTACTCACCGTCTGTTGCTTTCGTCGAGGTACGGTGCTAAGCCAAGACGGTGGTTGCTGTACAAATCGCACCAATAAAATCTCACCATTTAACAAACCAGTTTCAAATCGCTATAAAACATCCTCATATTCGAATTGGAAATCTCATTCGAAAGGTTGGCAGTTGTTTGCCGCCCATCAACAGAGCTGTCTCGCTCAGTTGTTCCGTTTTTGTTTGTTTGTTAAAGAAATAAACTTTACTTAGCTCAACCTCATTTATGTTTTTAATTGATTTCAGATGCATTTACCATCTCCCAAGGTGCTTATCTTCAAATAAGACATTTGTTTATATTTCGTAGAATTTTCAGCCTCCATTCCGATTGATTTAGAGCTTTACCAGGCAAGGCATAAGAAAAAGAATGAATATTTTTTAAGCAAAAGAAGCTCAAAAGCAAACATGGATCCGAACCAATTTATTGCTTCCATCAGATTCTTCAGCATTAGAAGGTACGAAAGAAAAAAGAAAATCCAAAATAAAACATATTTGAATTGGCAAATAAATTTGCTTATCGTTTTATGGTTGTGATATTTCGGTTTTTGCTGCCGGTTCTCTTTTCAAGGGCACGCGAGATTGGGTAGCATGCCGGCTTCCACGATGAAACAAAGTGATATGCAAACACGATAGTGCAGCAGAGCGACGTCAAGAGTTTGATAAAGGTAGATATCAGAGCCAAATCAAATCTAGAGCTTGTTGAGTGTGTATGTAGGATAGTTCAGTTGAAGCGGGAAGCGAAGGAACGGAAAGGATAAGAAACAACCGTATGGGAAAGCCGCATAAAACGCATGATTCGCCTCGGTGTACCGGAGAAGGCTGGCTCAGCATTAGCATTCATGGCGCGTAAGCTGTTGTCGTCGTTGTTGTCTTCATTGTATCCGACTTATCGTGCGGCATCCCCAAGACCTCGCCAAAAGCCAAACCAAGACAGCATTTTATTTATGAGATTTTCGGTGCGTGATGGTTTTTTATTTGTCCCTTTTTTTTCTCTCGTTTCATTTGCCTTTCATCCGTGTGGTCGTGGTCGGAAGATGCTTTCTCCACCACGCTCTGGATAGTTGAACCTTATGAAGGGTAGAACAATTGCTTCTTCCCAAGCAATGCAATGAAACCTCAGCATCTGGAGCATGTGTTGCACATTACGATCGAAGTGTTTTTGCTGTCTACTCTCGAAATTGTCACAGAAAGGATGGGGCTCCTCCTCAGCGTAGAGTAAGTGGTTTCAAAACAAAATATAAGAAAATGAATGAGATGACACATTAAATTGGCCATAAAAATGGGCCACTTGTGAGTGAGTGTTTTGACGTTGTCTCGACAATGATCACGCCGAGATATGACTGGGCTGTGATTGTTCACCAGACACATTTGAAAAAAATGGATATGGGAAAGAGGATTAAGGGAATTTGTGCTTTGTTTTGTGGCGAGAGAAAAAAGGGCAATATTATGGCACTTAGTGTGACGCTGCATTATGGCATATGGCTGACTGCGGTTTTGTGATACGATTAAGTGCATTCAATGCAGCTAGACGTGGTTACATTGAAACTACATTCAGGCTGCTTATCTGGCTGCTGCGATTGGTATAGTTGCTTATTCTAGTTGTGAAAATAAATTGTGTTTTTTACATCCACACCCACATCCAATGCTGTTTCCTTTCTTATTTCCGTAAAATTTAACAGAATGTCTTTAGTTTCGACGAATGTTTGAATTAAATTTATTTATCTTGCTCGCTATGATCACTCGTTCTGCTTATTTCTGCGCAAAATCTATCATCCAGTCATAAAGCATTTTGAATTACCACTCTATTTTCTATTTGTCCCACTTTTTTCAGAATTCCCAACCAAACACTAAACTCCCGGCGAACAAGTGCGTGCAGCAAGAGATGCGTTACCATTTATCAGTATGGGCCCCGTTCGACTAGCTAACCACAAACGTCATACCGCTCGTCGTGTACGTTGTTACACTACAAACTCATCGGTGAGATCACCCGGATCATCCACCAATAGTAAAAACAACAGGGGCGCTGGGTATGATAACCTTCCGCGTGCAGGAAACGAAAGATTCTTATTTGTGAATGAAAATCGCACCAGTCGAGGTTATCGAGCACAGCTGCGAGGGAGAGAAACGAGCGCAGCTATTCTAAGCAACATGTAGCGCGTCCATTGCGTCTGCCTTATTTATGCGCACCTACGACTCCGATCGACGCCCCAGCAGCCGGTTATGACTTTGCGGCGAAAGATTAGTTTGCCGCTTCATGCCCGATCGCGCTTATCGCGATCTTCTTGTCTTGGTTAGTGCCGCCAGGCTTGGGTTGGCTAGCAAAGCCGTCAGTTGCGGTGAATTTATGCCATACGCGCATTCGGCGAATGTTCGCGCACGCCACACCATTAGTCATAGACGATTTTACGAAACGGGTTGCGGGTTGGTCTGCTTGGCGCCTGCTAATTTAATTCCATCAGCTCACGACCGGACAGAGCGTCATGAATGTACGAAGTGTTTGAAGATTTGTAGAATGCGTGCCGTTTTGTTTGAGACAGAAATTTCAGGTGGTCCAATGTCACCGTCTGAGTCGTCGGTAAATACTGTCGGTATGTAATGCAAGCGAGCCAGTTTACTGTGGGCTTATGAAGATGGATGAATGGGTCAGAAGACGCAGACTTTGAGAGTTTGAGTGACAAATTCAATTAGCACGATGCATGGGATATTTGGTTGAAAGATAAGCTGTACGATTCGAGTACTTAGAGGGCTCATATGCTTACTAAACAAATATAACCCCTTTCTATAGCGGGAAATGATTTAAAGTGCATCACATATAAACCATTTGAAAGGCACTCGCAATAAAGACACATTCCCGTAGCTCTATGCGTATACAAAGACCAACTGTTGGTTCATAAAAAAGCTATAAAATAGAATTTATTTTAGACCATCCTTGGCGAATGCGACGCAAACACAAGTTGATTCCCCATTTTACTGCACACCGGGTACGGCAAACTCCCAACCGAAAGCGCTCCTAATCTTGGCATCATCGTAATGGAGTAACAATTTTAATTAGAAAACCATTTCTCAAGATGGTGGATCAAATCGCGCACACTTCAATCATGCGTACAGGCACAGAACAGGCAAAACAACCTCATCCGTTCCGGGACCTGGCGTTGCCCTTCCAAACCCCTTTTCATCCCCTCGAGCTGGCAGCACACAGCAGCAGAAGCATAATTTATTATCCAATAAAACATTAGACCGCCCGCTATTTGGAACCGAGCGCAACAACCGGTCATTCATTCGCGCTAATGTGTGTTATGGAGTCACGCGCTTAACTCAGTGTTGTCGAACAGTAATGCGCTGAGCTGAGTAGCTATGATGAATAATTATAGTTTTAAATAAGAGTTTTATTTGTTGGGATAGAATGTGTCAGAGTTTGGAACGTTTAATGCTTAGAAGGTCTTCCAACGATTCAATATGGCAATAAAATATTCTAAAAAAACACTGAAAATAGCCAAAACACTGACAGCATGGCATGGCATGACATAAACTGGCAGCGTTTTCGTGGCCTTTTTTACTTTCAGAATGAGCTCTAGTGGTACAGTCGAGTGCATTTAGCTGTACAAAAGCTCATAGCAAATTGTTTGACACTGCTGCTTATTAATCATGCAAAAACAAAACCAGAATCTCAACAAAAAGCCGGCTGCCAATGTTGAGCCCTTTCTGTTTTTGTAGTTTATTTTCATTTTCTTATTTCGTGGGAGGAGGATTTCTAGCCGTTAGCGGCTAATTTGCTCGGCTACCACGAAAACATCTCACCAAATATGGACTCTAAAAATAATACTATAAAATGAGCAAATCCGGAACACCCTTGCCGCATTCGTCGATGGGTTGCGCCTTTGTCACGTCCAAATTGGTTGCTAATCGTGCGGCAGCGGATCGTCGCTATCCAGAGATGGTTCGTTTCATCCCTACTGTGGCCGCAAAACATTTGGCGAATGTAAATTATGCTCAGCGTAGGTTCGGTTTGGGAAGCAGTACGGCAACCGACTCCAAGCGTGATATGATCACGTTCTGTCCATAGCAACTCATAACAATGACACTGATGGCGGTAGAGATAAGGTCGGCTTTATGGCGGACGAACACCACTATGCTCGCAGAACACAGTATGATGAAGTGGCGTTATGAAATAAAAATAAGCAAGCCGTCAAGGTAGCTTCAACTTTCAAATTTGGCCTGCTGTAGATGCTTGCCGTTGCCGCTTCCGAGATGATTTGTTGCCTTGGTACGTGCATGTCGTAAAAGGCTAGAATGTACTCTGGGGCTATTCTTTTATTGGTAAACCAATGTCGGTGAGATGGTTGGATTTTTATCCGAACGCAAGTCAAGACGGATTCGACGACTAAAGTATGGTAGAGGCTCGAAAGGGCTGCAGGTTGTAGAATAATATTAAATATGTATGTTAATAGGGGCAAATGAATTCAATCATAATAATTAAAAAGTTAATAATTAACGACAAATGATTCTTTCAATTATTGGAAGAAGCCAATGAGAACAAGGAAACGCTGACTATTTGCAAGTTCCGGCAACATAAACTTAAACATCCTATTAACATCATTTGCCTGTAGAACCATGCAATTATCATGCGTTACAACACTTTGAATCATAAAAATAGTTTATTGAAAGCAGATCACAATATGCTTTGTGTCAAAAAACACACATTTATACTTTGTTTATGTGAATTATTTATTTCATAAGTTAGTTTATTTGATAACGAAAATGATGCCCTAAACGAACTTCAAACGCAACCTTGCACCACTAAACTTCCAGCAGCCTTCGATCGCGACCTTCTTCTAATTTCTAAAACCTTTTCCACTTAAACAATTCTCAAAACTGGTTTCACAACAAACAAAACGCTCCTTATTAAACGCTCCAATAAATTTCAACACCCCAATACCGGAAGCTGCTTGATCTGCTTGACAGGTTATCCCCACTAGTGGCGCCTCCATTTCTGCCGTAAGCCACAATAAGAGCATCTCCCATTCGGCACCAAAAAAGGAAAACAAATCGACACCAACAACTGATGAATGAAATACCTCTATCAGCTAACCGCGTGTAGCGCCTCGCTAAAGTGATTCGCCTGTACGACTCATTAACCCCTTACGCACCCTTGGCAACGCGAACATCTTTAGGCGCTTGGTGCGGTGGCTGTCTTCTAGTGACAAGCGTGGCAGCTCAAGAAGTACCGACTGGGTCTGAGACATTTATGGCCATTTGTTGTGGTGTAATCTCTCGGTTACCCGCACGAGCAATAAATGGGTTTACAGTTACATCAAAGTTCCCCTAGCAAAACCCTTCACCCAGGGCCGTGTCCACGAGTGACGGGGCGAAGTCGGGATCAAGTGCTTGACACTTGGTTTGATTTAGTTTTTTTTTGTTTTCTTCCCTTCTGCTGTCTCGCATGACGTACCGCACGTATGGCACAATCTTCAAAACCCAGCTTACGGTGCAGGAAAACTTTGTCTTGGCCCGTGGAATGTCGACTAGTTGTGTGTGTGTTGTTGCTAATTATCTCACCCAGCTAGTTTGGTGGACGATTTATACGACCGTTTGACATCGGTCGGGGTCGAATGTTCTGGCGCTGTTTGATAAGACCTTCCTCTTTCTTCTTGCTGCGCATTGATTGGATTGCTAAATGAGCCATGAAAAGGACATGATTTTTGGCGGGGTAGACGAGTGACAAAACAAGTGCACGACTCATGTTCTTGGGAAGTATGGCCGCTGCCGTTAGGTTTGGAAGAAAGTTTGCGAAATGTGAGAAAGACCTTCAATCATAGTGGAAAACGTGGGTGTGGTAGTGTTTTGCGAGGCAATTGGCGCAATTTAGATGTAGAGGAAGTATAATTATGGATTCGCATTTTCGGGTATTTGCAAAAGTTTTCCGCAAATATACAGAGTCATTTCTGCCTGTGACATTTTCATGAATAGTTTGGCGTCGATTGCCTAATTGGCATTTAGCTGTTTGACTGCGTGAAGCGTAAATCAAGAACAAGTTTTAGCAATTTTCTCCATTTTTTGTAGCTATTGTTTTGTTTATTTCAATCACATGAATGAATTGGAGTGTTATTAGCTACTAGTTTAGCATAATGTTTGTCCTTCAGCAGCATTAAATAAGCTGTACTTTATTGATTAATATCCAAGCTAATAAATTGTAACCACGACCAATAATTTAGTTCCATAACTTACTCCACAAATTCCTCATAAATGTTGAATTCCTTCTCCAAATTAAGTCACCGAAAAATTGTAAAGACCGTCACTAATTTAATGGTTACACTCTCTACTTTATAATTGTAGCATCCCAAGCCGTAGTAGAAGACATCGGTTCACCAGCTAAACAACCGGAACGGAAGTCATCGAAGGGAATAAAAACACGCGGCGATGGCGATAATTGATAAGTCTGCGCCTGATTAAAAGTGTCAATATGCTGCTGGGGAAAGCTGCCTCACCCGGCGAATGATGGTGAATGTGGACGGGCAGAAAATAAATTGAAACTGTGAACACCCACACACCTCGCCATGCGACGCACTGGCCCTCTCATGAAGATGCGCCTCCGTACAAAGTATGCTAATAAATTTTAATTAATTTACAGTGAGATGGGAAAAAATGTACTATAGGAGAGATCACCCGGATGAAATGGTAGAACTGCTTCGCCTGTACGACAGCCCAATGCAAGTCTAGCTTGAGCAGTTGTTCGGAGGATTCTAGCAGACCTTGAGCACTTGAAAGGTAAATGAGTTTTCGCTGCGAAAGAGGTCAACTCACGATCATCGCTGGTGGCTTGAGGGGGTTCGTTAAGAAGCGATTTGACGGTTAATTTTCATTATTGGTGTGCTGGGAATGGTTGGGAACACATGCGGCGGGTCACGGGTCTTCTGTGTATGAATTTAATTTTAATTTCGCACCAGCACTAATAGGAAGGCGTATTAGAAGTGAAACCAAAAGAGACAAAATTAACATTAACTGGGTTCTACTTGAAATCATTCTTCGAATTCTGGGCTCTACTGGGAGAGTATTTGCAACAATGTTGCTTGAACCTTGCTGCCCCAGCTTTGATTCCCCTGTAATCAAAGTATTAAAGTAGCGCATATCAAAGTAAGTGCTTAACAATTCTCATGGTTTCTCGGAACAACTCTGGAGGATTCGGAAGTTCATTTCATCCCAAGCAATTGCTTGCCACAATGCCAACCGTTTCTCTTTAAATAATCCATTAAATTGAACAGAAAATCAATATTGAATACCATTCGCAACCGATCGAAACGGATTTTGTATTTGTATGCCCACGCATCACGGACCACACATTCAGCACGCTTATGAATTGATGGCGGCACTAAATGAGGCGTGTAAATTTTGCCAACCGCATCACTCCACAAAACTAACCCCAAAACTCGTTGATTAATCTGACGCATATAGAAAGAGAAAATGCAACCATTATGTTGTGAGGCGTGTTTCGTTGGCAGCCAAACCCCGGTGGCTGTGTACTGGCGGTATAGGAAACAGCATGATTGGTAGTAAACAGATGCCTAGCCAGTGATCGCTCACGCTCTACAGCTAACCTCCCAAACCAATCAGTTCGAACCGATGCACACAAAATACGGCATAGGGAAGAGTATTTTGAATAAAATTAACCATTCCTGTTCATCAAATCAACGGCAACACGGCATCATTGGAAGCACCAGAGGGAAACATATGAATGAACTTACAACCGAAGCATCGTTGCTGGTTCGTTTGATGTGTATGACAGTGATGTAATCGATGGAACCCAGCTCATTGGGAAGTTGTGTTGAGTATTTGGCACAGCCATAATTAAATTGGGGAAATATCAAGCATTTTACCGCGCGTTTACGCGTTGAAATGTTAGCTCGGGCCGATGCAAATGTGTCATGGATTGAGAATAATTTCATTCGATGTAACATATTACTGGGAGAAGTACCTTCTGCAAGATTTTTGTATGATGTAAATTAAATGATATTTTAAGAAGTTTAGAATATTTATTTATTTATTTATTTACTTTCAGTTTATTACGGCGGTACAATGGCGTATTGTCAACAAAAATTTTCAATGATAAGGCATTTTCTTCTTATTCTTTGTTTTTTTTCAGGCATACTCAGTAAGGTGATTAAAATAATTATTAAAAAAACTTATTTTTGTCACTTTTGAAGAGATTTACAAAATCTGCTGTATGTATTTAACGATTTGTCTTATGTAAATATTGAAGTTTGCAATCAAGATTTACATGAAATATAAGAATATTTTATGTAGAGCATAAAATTAATATATATAAGGAGGAAATGCCTTATCAATATGATTATAGAATTTGTTCAACACAAGCGGTGTGAACAATACGGCACTGGACCGTCATAATTAATTATAAATAAATAAATAAATAAATAAATAAAATTAATATTCTTTTTTACGCTTAAGAATCAAACCTTTATTTAAAAATATATTTTAAAATCAAACAATCAAAAAAAGCCCTTTTTTATAATTAAAACCATTTACAGATTTTTAAACAAACATAGCACAAGGGAAGTTTCTGTCTTTCTAAGGCCCATCTTTCAGTTAGCTTCCTGACATTTCTCGACCATGCTCTCAGCTCGACATTCAAGCATACCGGTTGTAAATAAACCAAACGAAGCATGCAAAATTGATTGAGTCGTTTCGGGATACGCTCAAGTCTCCATCCACCAAGGGTTACCACGACAGGCCATTCCAGCGAGCACCATCCACTCACGTCATGGTCGATCGTGTTCGGAGATTTTTAACACCCAAAATAAAATCCCTAAAAAAAAGCACCACCTTCACACTTGCTCTTCAAGCCCACAGGGACATGGTTTTTGCATCGAAAAAGATGCACACGATCGATACACACTGCATGAATATTATCCAGCATCGATGGCACTGGGGTTGATCCTTGAATTTGTTTTTTTTTTTGCAAAAATGAAAAGAGAAAAATACCCATTTTACTGTCACATAGAGTACGGAAGCTGGTGGATCATACCTCCCAAGTGTGTTGGTGGGCAGATAGTGTGCTTGCCAAACAAAACGAGTGTGCAGTGGCGGACATTTATTATGCTGTTCACGATTCAGTACCTCATCGTTTAGAAGCTAGGTGATTGGGAAAAAAATGATAGGGAAAAAACTTTCACAACAGTGTGAGATGAACAATTTCTGCGTGCAGTCGATGAGACCCAATCTATCGAAGGTGTGTTGGAATGGTATTTAACGATTTGTCGACCGAGTTAGATATTACTGGATGGAGCAAGGAATGTAGCAAGAATGGGATGAGCTAGTTAGAGCATGTAGTGAGATCATGTTGTTAACTTTTATTAATATCCAAACCATCCAAAGCGATGCAAGGTACAGAAGAAGACTTTTTCATATTGTATTGTAATCGACTACACCAGGGTATTGCATATTGCAATGGGAAGCCGCAATCGTAGCGCTATTTGACACTGGTGTTAACCTATGAGCTTTGCAATTAAAAGTGGCAGACAGCAGGTCATTTTATTTTGCATTATTCGCACTAATAAATCTGTAGTTCAGGTTGCTTTGCAAACATTTTCATAGGCAACATATTTCAATTTTGTCTCGAACGCCTTGGAGACATTTTTGGGGCTCATCTCATGCTCCTTCATTCTGGTGGTCTTACGATATCGTCTCGCCGACTAAAGAACAAGCTTTAAACATTCAATTCCTTTCATAATAATATCCATCCTTCATCTGTTAGCGCCCCTATTCGGTTTGAATTTTTCATGCTGATCACTACCATTTTTCCCACTTAAAAAGAAGATAAAAAAGCGTAAGGAAATCAACAAAAAAAGTTCCAAAATCCAGTAGTCCACCCTTGTTCGAGAAAAGGACTCCACCGGTCGGTGCTACTGATTCCCGCAAGGGCCACAGGCCTGCCATTTTCTACTATTTAATCATTCCCGTGAGTGTCGTGAATTTTTTTGCATAATGACTGAAACAGCGGAATGGTTTTAGACTTCAATTAATTCATTTCTCGTCCTGTGTTGCGCTTCTGCGTTCCGTTCGCGCTAGCCCCGCCGATCCCGTTTGCAGTAAAAGGGACCAATGTGAGGTAAGAAGTCACGACCGGAATGCACCGATTTGGGGATAGAAGAACGCGTTTCTTCTTTTCCGCCTATTTTTAAATACAAATTTTCCCAGGCCCGTACTAAATGTTCTCGAAGACAAGCATTTTCGGCAACAGCTTTTGAATACTTTCAGTAGAAAAAATATACCACTCTCACACACACACACGAGTACTAGAACGAAAAAGAAAAGGAAAGAAGATGGTAGAATGTCCCATGCTGTCCGATGTGGATGGCCTGCCTAAGTAAACCGTGCAACAGACGATAGGGGACTCACACCCCAAAAAATGGACGTCACAGTGGCAGATAGCTTTTGAATTGTGAAGGTACGGGAAGCAGATTGTCTTCCTCTGCAAAACACACCAAACAAGAAACTGATAGCCCCGAGGGGCGTTCGTTTCGGTCGGTCGGTTGGTCGGTCTTGTTCTGTGTTTGTTTACTTATTTAATTTTGTTTTTCAATTAACCACACGCTTGCGGTCTGATGTGGCGATGGTGTGCGTGTGTGAGAGAGAGATAGAGTGGAAATGAGGAAGTTTCATTTCTGGAAACATCCGGGTAAGTTCGGTCTATTTCTTTTGATAGCAAGCAATGATGATAGCAGGGACGTTTCTATGATAATTTTTGCATCCCGTTCTTCGGTGGGCGAGTTCAAGTTTTGAGACGTGGTATGCTGACTGGTTGGAGGTTAATTTTGAACAACCTCAACACCACGAACATCTAATGAGTGGTAGGACTACTACTCTTAATATCGAGGACTATTAGGATTCTGATTTTCTCAAAATAAAGGTTTCATCTGTTGGAGGGATTCAAACAGTAAAGGATGATTTCAAGATTGCAAAGAAAGTGCGAAAAAAGATTTAGAAATGAGGACGCTTTCTGAAGTCACGACATTTACTCAAGAGGAAAAAAAAAAACGAAAAGGTCATATAGAGAAAGGTTTTTATAAAGTAAGGTCAGCTTTTCGCTGCGGTTTTTTTTTTTTTTGTAGATCAAAACAGTGTTCTAAGATAATTTACTTAATTTCAATTTAAATTAAAATCTGTAAATTACAAAAAATATTCAAACAATATTATCCAGTTTCCGTGAGAACTTCTTCGTCTTAATTATGGGATAAATATCCTCCGGAGATATTGGAGATAAATTTCTGTTTGAGAAAAACATTCTAGTTCTGCTCTGTTTCAAACGGCAGGACCGGGGTTCGAAGCCCATCCGGAAAGTCCCCCAAAGTTAGGACGTCAAATCTGGTAAATCATTCGGTGGCCGGCGTAACCTGAAAGTGTCGCCAAACCGAGAGGAAGCAGTGCTCTGTTAAACATCGACATCACAAATAAACTTATTTCGATAACTGTTATAAAAGATAGTAAGAACAAGTCTACTGTTTTCCTAAGCTGTCTGCTGATGACAGTCGCAACGGTCGTTACATGGCAGAACCGGGAATCAAATTCCATCCGGATCACTCCCTCGTGGTCCTGTGATTCTTATACTATCAATCGTCTTCAAAAACTCCTGTACCAAATAATACCAAATAGGAGTTTTTTAGGTAAAAAGTAAAGCTCAAAACCTGTCCAGAATCTAAGCTGCTAGGGCAAAAGCTGTCAACAGCAGCTCATACGCGTTCACCCATTTCTAATCCGCCCACCAGACGGACGTAATATAGAAGGATTTTATTCAATGTTTACATTCACACGATGCAACAGGGGGAGGAAAAAGTAACCCGAAAAGAACATCTAGCAGGCCCTTGATTTTGAGCTGGCCTCATGGGTGAAAAGATGGATGGATGTGCCTATCCACGCCCTTCATCTACGTCTGCACATTCGTATTTGATCGATTGGAAAGGTGCCTAACGCCTTCAGACGAAATCACTCTAATCCATATGTAAGCATAGTTCAACACAACGACCATTTGAATTACCATTTAGATCCCTTTTGCTTGGCCGTCCCGAGAGCTGAAGGTTCTTGTGCCTTTTATCGGCATGTAGGAAGGCCTTTAGTTTGTTACTACACACCAAGAACCAAGCATGATGAAAAGATTCTCAAACAGGAAGGCGGGTGACAGATTGAGGTTTAAAAGATCTTGCAATCCGTGTTCTGCGCCAAAAAAAAAAAAAGAAAAACCCCGACGCTTCACGTGCTTGGCAAAGGCATAGAAGCAAAGCAAGTGTATGAGTAGCAAACCAGAACCGATATCAAGCAACGGATAATGCTAGCCAAAGCGGCGTGGAAATCATTAAAACGCTTCAGAGTTTACTTTACGCTTTCGCATGAGAAGCTTTTGAAGTGAACCGAGATTAATGCGAACAGACACTATTGGAAATGGAGAACAGCTTTTTCTAGGCTTTTTTTTTTGTTCTGCCTTTTGATGCATTTTCCATTTGGCACCGTGTTAGAATGTTGTATGGTTTTTGCTATTGATTTCGAGTTTTTGTCAGGTTTTTCGTCTGCCTTCAACAAGGGATACAGTTGTATAAATTTGAAAATTCATTTCTTCTTTTTGCAGCATTAAAAAATCGCCCGTTTACACACGCATACGTTACCCAACTCATCATCATCACCATCATCATCCGTCTGCTTCACGCCACAAATCCAAGACAGCAACAGAGAACGAGTTGTGGTAATTTTGACACAGCACGGAGCTTTTTTGTCATCTTCACTGCAGTATCCTTAGCAAACGGATAAAGTTTCCCGCATTGTTGAAAACAAAACAAGAAGCACTCTCCCAGCATGCGCATGCAGAGATCATCACCCGCACAAAACGATTTGCGCCGTTCGATTGGCAGATGGGCGGGTAAATGGGAAAAGTTTTGCTTGCAAGCTTTTTCGGTTCATTTTAAATCTCCGCTCTGTGTGCTTGCTCTGCTTGCTCTGTTGGGTTTCTTTTCTTATTTTTTTTTCGTGTGCTCGCTTATTTTTCCATCGGATGATCCACAAGTCTTACAGAGTTGGAACTTACCGGAGGTTTGCTTTGTGTATGAAGGAAAATTTCGGAAACATGAAAACCTGCCACCAATAACGTGCGATGTACGCGCGATCCTGCTCCAAATGTTAATGATTATTACAGCAGCAAGTGAAGCACGCCTAAGAAATGTAGCAATTTCTAATAAAAGAAAAAGAAACACACAAAAAACAACTCAGTTCTCCAAGATGCTGGGCCAAGGTTTGATGGTGCCTTTTTTAAGCTTGCATGCAAAATGGAAACTTCTTTTCAGCTACAACGGTTGTGGCGATTATCTAAATCAAGTTGTACACATCGCCACCGGTTCCCGCACTGGCAGCCGGAGGTTTTTGTTTTATGCCTGAATGTGGTTTGGCATTTTGCATTTGTGGTTTGATGAATATTCGGTATGAGTACAAGAATTCGTTACGTGGTCTAAAGAAGCCGAACGGGAAAAAGTTTTGTGTTTGGCGAGAGTTGAAAAGTGTGTGGAGTATTTGATGGCTTTTGGTTAAAGCTGAGTCGTAACATGGGAAGCTTTTTTGAGGCAGTTAATCTACGGCACAAGGATTGGGTCATAGTAGAAGGATATTTTCTTTTATCGTGAGTAAATGTTTAATCATGCATAAGCTCTTTCAGGTTTTTTGTACCAGGACTAAAAATAAGTTCGTGCGAACTTAGTAAAAACGTTGTTAAATTTCTAATCTGTATTTGGTGGAATCAGGCAATACTGCCATTTAGAAGTGTCATCTACAGGCTTTCTTTTCCCCTAGACGGGGCGTTAGCAAAGCAGTTTACATGAGCTTCTAAAATCGCAACATTTGTACCGAATAAAGTGTCATTACTTTGGCCTGGACAAAGCAACTACCGAAAGTTAGTTGAAGTTAACGTGAAAGTTTGGAGTGACCATGCTCTATCACAAAGATCTTGTCAAAACTGGTTTGCCCGGTTCATAAATAAAAATTTTGCTTTGAAGAAATTGGGACAACGCTCCATGAAAAATCTTCAAAAACGTAAGACAAACATGCAAAGGTTTTTGGAGTAAATAAGACAACCATTGTCCAACGATTACAAGCTTTGAAAATGTGGAAAGCGGAAGCGGAAGAAACGGACACCGGATATCATCTTATGTTGCCATGTTCATACGATACCAAGGAAAATCGAAAAGCTCCAACGGCAAAACTGAAAAGGTTTTTTTTGCACCGTATTGTGACTGGCAGTTGAACCTGGGTTCATAACGATAATCCGAAACGTAGTGCAACATATGGTTACCCAGACCATGAGGCCGAATATACACTACGAGCTGCTGCAACCGAAATAAACGATCACAGATGATGTCTACAGACGACAATTGATGCGTTTGAGCTAAGCTTTGGAAGAAAAACGATCGCAATACACCAATAGACAAGATTTTATCATTTTATCGCATGATAATGCTCGATCACACGCGGCAGCACCGGCTTAACATAGTTGGAAATGTTGAAATAGAATATTCTACACCACCCACCGTATGGGCCAGACATTGCACCTTCTGGTTATCATCTCTTCCGATCGATGGAACATGGCGTAGCTGAGCAGTACTTCTTCAATTATGGAGCAGCGACATTTTTTTTCGAAAAAAAGGAGAAAAGTAATAATTAACGATGGAAAATGCTTTGAAAATTTGTTGAGTTACTAATTATATTCCTGAAATAAATGTTGTATTTTTTTATTCATAAGGAACGGCCAGGCCGTATTGTTAAACCTTGTATTTAAATGAGTGAATTTTTTTTTTCTTTTTCGTTTCACAGTTGATTTGGATGTTTTTTTACTTAACGACCTACTTGGTCACATCGGCCATCGAATGGCTCGCTAGACTTGATGATACTCACAAAAGGAGACATTTATTCTCCACTCCGGGGGAACGATAAGAATGAGATTAGAGCTTCAATCCTTTGCATGAGAAGACCATTGCTGTTGTTACTACTGCCACCGAACCGCTCATCGGCGGTGGATTTTTATGCCTCCTGTTTCCCAAATAAATTGGTCAATATTTAATTTTTGTTTCGATTTTATCCTGTTATTTAATTTGATGGCTTTCTTCTTTTGGCTTTGTGACCCGCTAGGTCACGCCGGCCATCGAATGGCTTACTAGACTTGCCGATACCACGTAGTTGGATGGTCAGTCCTTACTACGGGAGGACGGCTCGGATCCGATTTGAACCTCGGTTTAAAGACTGGTGCCGATGTCGTCGACACTACCAGGTTACCCTTGATCTTTTGATCTTGATGATTTTATGATACAAATATCTTGTAACCTTATTGAATATACTCAATAAACAACTTCACTTCCTGAGGCTATACAACACTGAACTTTGCTTGCTTTATTTTACAACATCTGGTAAGTTTATCCTATGAATTCTGCTAAACGAAAGCAAATAACTTTGGGTTACAAACCTCCTCAGTGTACAAACTCCAAGCAGGATTTCCTGCTTTTACTTTTACGGTAAAAATATATTCTAAAATCCGCTTTTCCAAAAGAAAAACAACTGTCAACACACCAACCTATCCAAGACTATGGCACAATATATTCATGACTTTGTTTGGAGACGATTTGTCTCGAGGAAAAAAGGATTTTAAACCCATTTGCAGTACAACGTGACAGCAACGGGCTCTAGTCTAGCTGGAACTGCTCTCGAACGTGCAGACCAACAATTTATTTTTTCCTTTCCACTCGCCTTTCCAAAAAAAGAGCAAACAAGGGAAAAATTCAAATGAATGTTCTTCCTGTTCCGGTTTCGCAATGGACAAAAGTGCTTAGTGTACGGAGGGGTTGGATGCGACTATGCAATGCATCCGACTGTGCGCAGTTGCATCAAGCTTCTCGGTGAGTGATTTACACACGTATGACAAAACGAGCAGGGCAAATGAAGAACGGCTCCAAACATGCAAAGCTGTGCCATTCTTCCTGTTGCACTGCGTTGTAAGAATTGTAGCATAATTTTAGAATATTTCTTTCGAACGTGACAAGTGTGCCGTGGCACTGACATTGAAAGTGTGGCATTAAATCTGGCATGCTGAGAGCACACTTTTTCTGCCCACCGTTCGCTTCGTCGAGCGCTTTTTTCTCATCTTTTGCTGTACAAAAACTTTTCCTCACAATTAAAGAATAAATTCGGTGAAGTAGAAAAAAGGGTTCCCTTTCTGCAAATTATGTGTGCATCAGATAAAAGAAGAAAGGTAACAGAACACAAACAAACCCACCCGCAAACTTTAAGAGGAAAACCCAATTTCGATTCGCTGTTAAAATGTAAACAAACGGAACCCATTCTGATAGGCTCGGTAGGGCGTCCTTTTTCCGTGAGTTGTAGCAGAAGAAGAAGGTGTCCTTGCGTGTGCTGTCACACATAAACTACGTGCGTCGAACGAAGGAAGCGAAAGAACACAGTCTCTCAATCGAAACCTTATTTTTACGTTGATATAAAACACATAACACACAGAGCAGAAAAGTTCTTTGATGGAACAGGAAAGCCCCAAGAAACAAGGCCTAAATCCTTACTGAAAAGTGGATAAATGGTGACCGGAAATGGAGCAATAGCTCCGAAAACTCCGACTCGGTGAGTTAAGAAGCAGAACGGAACAGCCGAAGACCTAACAAGACAATAATCAACTACCCTATAACCCCCAAGTCAGATCCACACAGCTGGGTATCACGAAGTAACCAGACAAGAAAAACACAACTCCCAAATGGCGAGGATGCCACACACAACTTGCCCATAAAAGCGTTGACTTTTCCCAAACCGGTACAGCATGAAGCGGCCTACGAAACGAGAAGTTGTTCCATTGGCGCCCCTGTCGTTGAGGTTAATCACACCCGTGGGCTCCGTGGGTGTTCGTCGTAGGCTGAGAGTACTGAAGAGGCATAAAAATAAAACAAGTGTATGAAATAAAATTAAATAACAATTTTGCAACACAAGTCCGGCAGGGCCGTAAGTCCTTAAGGCCAAGGCGAGAGAACAGAGCGTTAAAATGCCGAAACAAAACAAAAATAGAGACCAGCAAAAGAAAGGGAATCTTGCCAGTGTTGTAGTACGGTTGTGGCGTGTGGGCAAATCATTTTATTTCACCATCTTTTAATGTCACTTTTCACATTTCTCTCTCTCTCTCTCCGTGTCCCTACAAGTTGGTAGTTTCTTTTTCTCGCCTGCAAACACGGAAAGGTGGCAGAAGACATATTCATTTTTTCCCTAATTCCCTTACATTTATGACCCATCATGATTGGAATGACATTTTTCGCTCCCTTTTGCCCGGACGGTAGGACTGGCCGCGTGTCTGGGTTTTCGGGCCGTAGACCGAGCACGGTAATGGTTAGACGAACGCAGTAAGACGGAAGCAGCACAAGTGCGGCAAGTGCGTTGCCTCCGAAATCGAACGGGAAAATGTCAGCCACTGTTTCTTGGCCCGTTTAGTGGCCATCGTTAGCAAAAAATCGATCCCAAATTTAGCATTATGGAGAATGGAATCGCTCAAATGCTGGTTGGGTTGGGTGTGTGTGTGTGTGTGTGTGTGTGAGAATGTTTTTATGTTCCCATTCACTTCCCTTAACGGTGTAATAAAATCTAATTTGATGAATCGACATGTTCCTGATGTAGTTACTCGGATTGCTTTTCCTCGTTTTCTTCGTTGGTGCCATTTTTAGTTACAATGAGCGTCGGTAGTTTTTGGCAGTGATTTTGTGATTCATTTTCGGTTTGAGTGAAGTGTTTTGGAGAGTAAGGTGAGAAAGAGCAAGGTAGAATGTGTACCTTGATTTTAATAATATTTGTAGTAAAATATCAACCTTATTAACTTTCACTCTCATCAAGACATGCAGCTGCAAATTCATGATTTTTTTCAGCAAAGAGAACAATGTTGATAAAAATTCATTCCAACAACTGTTAAAGTGCTGTGCAAGAATGTAAAACATAATGTTTGCGTAATGTTTGCGAGTTCATCATTGGTTGGATTTTTTGTTTTCTTCTTGATCTAGCTTTGATATTGTTTGAATTAAAAAGTCGTTCAATATTTAGAGGCCAGAGAAAGAGTTATTACTAGATTAGCGCCTAAGCCCTTGGTCTTTCGAAATTTTTTTAATGCTATTTTATCCTTTGGTTTAGAAGAATAATCGACACTCACAAACAACTTGGCTCTTTTTTTCAACTATTTTTGTTCAGAGATTAAGTAATTTCTGTGATCTTTATATGCCATTATAAAAGCGTCGAAAGAGTTTACTGAATAATAATTGTTATGTATGGATTATTAGCCTTAATGTTACATGAAAAATCTTGCCGTAGACACGTCACCATAACAAATCCAAGGAATATTACAGACAACCCTCGATTCCAAGGGGTATTTAAAACGTCCATAGCAGACTCCTAGGAGTTCGACAAGCAGCAGATCTTTCTTATCTACCATCAGAATGGGTTAGGCTTAGAATGATTTTGGTTCGCTGCTTCTTTTTTTACCAGTCCTTCTAGGTAAAGCCACATTGCTGAGAGATCTCGATGTCTGATCGAAAAATCACTAAGGGTTTGCTAGTGCTAACTACACTTACTTGGGAGTTTCATCAAATCAAAAGTCAAAAATGATAAATTCAGATGGCTTAAAGTCTCATAAATCAAAAGACAACTAAGTGAGCCGTCTACGATGACATGAGCTCATTTGGAATCCCAGCCAAACTGATCAGGTTTGTGGGAATGACCATGACCAACATCACATGCCAGGTGAAGGAGGATGAAAAACTCTCAGGGTCCTTTGCAACCACCAAAGGCCTGCGCCAGGGATATGGGCTAGCCTGTTTCCTATTCAACTTGGCGCTAGAGAGGACCATCCGTGACTCGGAGATGGAGGCTTCGGGAACCATCTTCTATAAGTTAATCCGGATCCTGATATACGCTGACGATATAGACATCATTGGTCTGCGGCTCTTCGAGGTAGCAGAGGCCTTCCAAAGGATGGAGCGGGTTGCAGATTAACGAGGCAAAGACCAAATTGACGGTGGCACCATAAGCGGCCCTACTAAGAACTTCGGAACTACGTGGGGGTGATGTACGGATAGGTGACCGCAAATTTGAAGTCGTCCAAAACTTCACCTGTCTCGGGTCAAAAGTCAGCATCGAAAACAGCATAGAGACGGAGTTGCGTGCAAGGATGCTGGTGGGCAGCCGGTCATTCTATAGCCTGAGGAAACATCTCACCTCAAAAAAGCCGTCGCGACGGTCGAAGCTGGGACTGTTTCGTACCTTTATAGTTCCAGTACTCACAAACGCCTCTGAGACATGGATCCTTTCCAAAACAGACGAAGCCCTCTTAGCCGCGTTCGAGAGGATGATGCTTAGAAGGATCGTTGCCCTTGTATGTGTGGAAGGACAATGGAGGAGCTGCTACATTGACGTGCTGTACGAACTGTATGACAACCTCACCGTCTTGCAGCGTGTTAGGTTCGCCAGGCTCCGATGGGCTGGCCGTGTTATACGCATGGCACCGGACGATCCAGCAGAGAAAGTCCTTTTAGGCCGTCCACACAGACAGAGGAGGCGTGGTGGGATGGTGTGGAATCATCCGCCATCATGGCCGGGACAAAAGATTGGTGGACGACGGCGCAGGACCGTGAGCGGTTCTAGATTCTGCTGCGGCAGGCCAAAACCGCAAAGCGGTTATAGCGCCTGATAAGTAAGTAAGTGAGCTGTAGACTTTGTGCTGGAGATATAATCATTTCACAATCGCAACACCATCCAACCAGCCTTGTAACGGCGTTTAAGAAAGATCAAAATGGACGAAACGTGTTAGTGTCAGCTTGAGAACTTTGAGCACATATATAACTTATTTAGGATACTAAAATCTAACCGAAAAAGCAATATCCATAAATAGAGTTAATACTAAACATAATATCATTCTCAAAATTACGTTTAACACCTTCTCTGCACTCTGTTCTTCTAACTATAACCTCACGCTTTACATATTTTTTGTCGGTGCAAGTGAAAAACATCATTCTCGTCGCTCGTAAATGTAACCAACTTATCTCATTTTCAACAATGAGAAGATTTCATTTCAATCTCTTCCAATCCTCGCGTAAATCAACATCGTTCGCTAACGCACAACCCCATCCTGCCATGCCATCCACACAGCCCTTGGTGATGTCATTTTTATCACGTTCCACGAAATGCCTTAGCTTTTGACCTTCTGTGCGTGTGGCACAGGTTCAAGCGAGCAAAGGTTTACTAGCACGTTTTACTTTCACTTCTTGGTGCTCCAAAAACTCGTAACAAATGTTCGTAGAAAAACAAACATCACTCGTCTACCAAGGCACGACGTCCTGCCGACTACAAAAGGCTTTCGCTAGGATGAAGAAAATGTTTTCTCATCACCTATTCCGCTATTTTCCCATTGTCCTGAACTTGAGCAGCGAAAAAATTCTAAAGGAAGCACTGTATAAAATTCCCTACTTCTTTTTTTTACTACACAATTTTCCCATCTCCATCCAATCTACAGGCTGGAGCTAGAGCACCGAAAAGAAAGACCAAAAAAAAAACGTATCCCGTCAATTATTAACGCGAACTCGTTAATTCTTTCGCGAGCCGATTTTTCTCTCGCACGCAGACAAAACGTTGCATCTGCACATCTCCATGAAATATAAAGCGAAACGAGCATCAAAGGAAAGAACACCGTTTTTTTTTTGTTTTTCAAGCTTCGTCTCGCCTTCTGATGTTTTTGAAACCATACAAAAATAGAACGCGGAAACTGAGCAAACGTGATAAAGCTCACTTTTATGCACTATTCTTCTGTTACTTTAAAGCGCGGAAAAACGATCTAAATTTTAGCAAAACGGTTGGCGTCAATTGTTGAGAAGAGGAATGGAGTGTAGTAGCGATGTCACAACCTTCAAGAGCGAGTTGACATTTAGTGTTTATAACCTGAGCGGAGGAGTTTGAAGCAGCAGCAAATTGACTGTTGTTAGCGGAATCGCAACAAGCACTCGTTGAACTTTGCCTAGGTTGGTTAAACATCAGAAGGCAAGAAACTTTTCAATTGTTTCTAGACGCTGTGCAAAGAAATGGCTCACAGTGACTGACGTTAGAAAAAAAGGCTTCGGTATGGTTTTATTTGACTTTCAGTGCTTTCCGGTGTACTATTTGCCACTTCGAATTTTGCGTAGCAGATATTTTATTATTTGAATATTCCGTTAGAAAGGGTCTTCTTTATTGTGTTGATGAATAGATAAAAACTTTCCTCTACACGTTGCTTAAATTGCGATCGAATAGGCTTGTTTTATATTATCAAAATGATAACGGTTATTAAAACTACTGAAGCAATTAAAACAATAACTAGAAGGCTCGATACAAAATGCAGTTTTTTCTTCGATAAACCATGATTTTAACAAAAATAAAATCAATTTTATTGGCACGAACGCAGCTCAATACTTAAGGCCAATGTCCATACTATAAATTCGAGCGACAGAAATACAGATTTAATTCATGAAAATCTAATAAATCTTGTACCGCAATAATTATCGAAAATTGTTTTCCAACTTAAGCAACGCATCTTCGTTACTGTGTTTGGCACTGAATCAAAAAAAAAAGCCAGCTCACCTTCACCTTTTTAGCTGTTATTGTTTTTGCTCTTGTGTGTGCAGCGGTGCCGAACAATTTGCAACATATTACACCTTCAAAGCTGAGGGCTAAGCCATCCGTTTAGCCTCCCTCATACAAATCGTTCGACGGCGTCCGTGGTACCAAATGCACTCCCATTGGATGTAAGAGAGAACAAAAAACACCCGGGATAGAGAGAGTGAGAGATGGTTCCGCTTGATCCGATTACGTAGTGCGCTAATCTACCGAGACATGAACCGGCTTCGGTTTGTTTTCGAAGCCTCCCGGACGCATCCATCTACGCTATCGAACGCTTCGATACGTAACTAATGGTGCAGTCCGGAAGGACGCAGACAACAGGCGCCTATCGAAAAGCAGGAAACCTTTCTACACTTCGGATAAGTGGATTATTGTTCAGGTTCGCTTTTGGACTGCCTGTTGTTCGATTAGAGGAATGTAGGAAGAACGGTATTTGAAACATTCTTAGGATGGGATGATCGTTTCGAGGAATTTATCAAGCATATTTTCACCTTCGAACGGCGCAAGCATAGTTCATTTCGAGATAGGTGGAATGCTCAAAATAGATAAAAGAAAGCTTGTGCGATGTTGTGATGTTTCAGAGTGTGTAAGATTTCAGATTTAAGTTTCGTGCTATACAAGATAATCCTTTATTATGGCAGGTCGATTTCTCTAAGTAAAGAAGATTATGGCTCAATCTGAGTTTTTTTTTTGAATGAAAAATGCAAAATACAATTCTGGGAATTTTCATCTGTGATGCGCCTATTTCTAGACTCAAAATTGATCAACTGTTTCAGCAAACAAGGACAGCATAAAAGAGCATAAATTTTAATGAAACCAAAATGTGAACCCTTTCTGCCATCGTTCGTAACTAGAGTGCTGGAAAAAGTTATTTAAAGATAAGGAAATCGTTTTGCATTTCATTCTGTGTTGAGGAGCTTTCTTGTGTTATCCGTACGTTACATCAAACTACTCTGGTAGATAGTGAAGATAAATCAACATGAATGCAAATTGTCTCCGAAAATGCTTTTGTTGACTATCTTTAACAAAACTCAATCCTGGTATTTAGTTCTAAGCACATGCTGCAATGCTTTGAACTCTAAATGAATATGGTTTTAATTATTTGTACTGTAAAGAACATAGAATCTGATAAAAAAAGCACCCAGCGCACCAACACGAACCCTTTTTTGCCTGACGAAGCCATCGAATACGAAAGCTGCTAATTCGTAAGCATTGAAGTCAACAATGCTAATGAGTCTTCTTTGGATGCCTTTCACAAATAAATATCCATCTCCTTCCCCCCCCCCCCATCCCCCTACTGCGTTGAGTACTCGGAGGGCGATCATTTCCAGAGCGGAAATAATCTCTCCCTTGCCCTGCTCGCTAACCAAATAATGGAGACGCCTGGTCGCTGACAACCAAAAACTGGCTGCGTACTTACAATCCCGTCAGTAAATTTCGACACTGTGTGTATGAATGGGTTGACGAGCGTGAAACGACCTCGAGTGTCAATTCACAACCAATTCTAAAGTTTGTCCAACCGAAGCTCATTGCCTGTTGGCTGTTTTACCTTTTCAGCCAAGCGTTACCCGGTGCGAAATGAGCCGGCGACGAGAATTCCCAAGCTGTTTCCTCGTTGACTTTGTCCTGAAAACTAGGAATCGATTTATAGGATGATAAGAGCCCGATGGTAGTGTTTCAAGTAAAGTAAACCTCTTCCAAAGGGAACGAGGTGCACATCCCCTATATCATCGTCTATCCGTCATCCAATCAAGGGGGAAAAGGGGAAAGAAGGTGAAGGGGATTGGTTTGTTCTTCGACGTGAAAATCTTTTTCACAAATTGAAAATTTGTCGCTTTTTTCCAACATTCTATCCCGACCGTAAAAGAAGATCTTAGAGCATCGTCAGCATCGTCAGACTAGTCATTTCTGAGTCATGTCGTGTGGTTCGCACAAACTGGGCGATGGTGAAAAACTAACCCAACCATCAGCAAAAAAAAAAAAAGGAAAAGAAATGAAAGTTTCCCTTCCGTACAGTGCGAGGATGGAACATGAACATTCTTGCCCTGAACACTGATGTTCCATCGAAAGTCAACGAATGACTGCTATCGCGTGTCGCACACTAGTAGCATTGTGTGTTGCGGAACGAAAAACCACACGCAAACCTGGTAGCAAATGGCGGCAAATGGTGCAAATGCTTTCCGGCGATGATCTTCGATGATATCGATAATAGAAAATTGCGAAAATCTGGTGACGTGTTAGGAGTGGTGGAACAAGGAGGGCGCAGGTCAAAGGCTCGTCTCACCAGATGGAAACGATGTTAGCAGTGTGGATTGGAAAACTTTCTCCATATTGATCCTTTTCTCACTGTTTCCTTGTAGTGGGAAAGATAGTGAGCGTTGTGGTTGTTGAATTTTCATGGATTGAAATTAATTGCTTATAAAAAATAAACGTTAAAATGAGAGGAATTATTATAATAGCGGAAAACAGTCAGTCAAGTGTTAAACAAATCTTATGCCAAATCTTATTGAATTTTCAAGTAAGTAAAAATTAAACCCAAAAGTGAAAGGTTATTCGCACCCCAAATCAGAAACTTTTCTTCACTTCACGAACGGGTGTTTCGATGCGTCCCAAAAAATGACACAAAAATCCTTTGGCCCTGTGTTTCACAGTTTGTCACGTGCGGCCTTAAGATTAAACTCTCAGCCAACCGGAAGCGCGTGGCGAGAAAAATCGTTTGTGACAGTGTGGAGGAGCCACCATCAGGCAAACTTTCGAGAACGGATGTTGGATGGCAGCTGGTTTCTGGTTGACCACTGTCACTGTCTGCTCGGGTGGCCACGAGCGAGGGGTACGAAAACCTGTTACGGTCTCTTTCCTCTCCGTACGCCATTTTCTTTTCCAACACGTTCTAGCCCGCAAGAAGGAAAAGCTGGTAGGGGGAAAATTCTCTTCGGGCAGCTCTTCGTTTTCATAAGCGGCAAACGCTATTCGGGCATTCTGTAGCGGAAACTCATTCTCGTACAGTTTGGGAGAAGAACGCTTGCGAGTGGATTGCTAGCGTGGTGCCACTGCGCCTGCAGTGTGTGAAAGTTTGCTTTCTGCTGCACTTTCTCAACCATTCCATCTTCCCCCTTTTTGGTGTACGACCTTGATCGCATCGCAGTAGTTAAAGTCAACGTCAAACAGTATCGTCCTTTCGACGGTTTGACTGTTGGCAAAAAGGAGGAACATTTAACTTTCCACAAATTTTCCACCAATTGCACCATTTTTACAGGCTTCTGGTGCTGTTTGGCACATTCGGCACATCAGCCCATTTTTCTCATCACTTCCCATTACCGACTAGTAGCCGACTCTCCCGTACCGTTCGACTCTTGACCGTAGTCGTTTGCAAGCGCAATTAGTCCTCCTGAGTGGAAGCTGCCCTTCTTTGCTAATCTTTGCTTAGGTGTGGCTTGCTAGGGTAAGACATATTTTCCATTTTGAGCTACTAAAACCCATCCGATGCCAAAGAATTGTCGGGTCGTATTGAAAGGATTATAAGAACCACACAAGGGATCCAGAAAAAAAGGGATCATGATAAATTACTTTGCACGCTCTTCAATGGGTGGTTGTTTTGTGCGAGATTAGTGTGGAAAGGAACTGTATTTGGAAATTTACGTTGGTCAGGAATTATTTGTGGTTTCAAATATTCCATTTCCCAAATTCCAATGATAGACCACAGTCACAGACGTTGATAAATGATTCTTAAGCAGGGGACGAATGCTGGTTTAAGTGACTGAAAGTCTATTTCCGGGAAATTTCGCAGTGCTGAGACGAACAACAATAATAGACGATTTCTCAACATTAACGACGTAATCATAAAATTTGCTGCTAATGTGATGGTTTTCATAAGAAAAATGATAAAATTTAAGAAAGTATCATAAAGCATGATTCATTTTAGACGGAAGGCATTTAATATAAAACAAATGGTGAACAACCCCTTTGTTTATGGGAAAATCGGATCAAAAAATTAGAATATAGAATTATAAATTTATCATCTGTAAGACGTACAGAACGTCACAATTGTCATTCCTTTGTTCTGCAATATTTAACGTAAAAACTTCACAAAAAAATAAATCATATCTTTTCATTAAACCCGTTTTGTCAGCCACGATCGCAGCCAGTGAAGCCTGTCTGACCCTTCACATAATCGCATTAACGAATTTGGCTGTTGTTTTAAGCAAGTTGGCTTGGCGTGGCGCTTGTCTACCCGTCATACCCTGCAGGAGAGTCAACCAAAACCCAATCGAGCATCGCCGAAGCAAAACAAACAATCGAATCAGCCGGGCCTTATATTACGGGACCGAGTGGGTGGCTATTGCAAAGCCAGCAAAAAAATCATCCACAAACTCCCACCGAAATAAATGGCCACGGTGCTTCTTCGTGACGGTAAAGCGCGATGGATCGCTTTCCCGTACCGGGCGCGCCCTACGGTCGTCTGCTTTTGTGCTGATTATTTCCTTCAGTAAGCGATTTGTCAGATTAGTGTCGGCTGTACTTACTTCATTGCAGCATTTACGATGCACTTCCGTTGTCCGCCTTTCCGCTGTACTCGAACCCCGGACTCGCCCCCGGACGCTGATGATGAGCGTTATCTGCCCGTTTGGTGCAGAACCACGCGCAAAAGAACAACGCCAGCTGCAAGCTACGCCACGTGGAGTGCACAAACAATCTAACTTGTGATGTGTTTTGGTTCGGTGCTTTCCTTTCCTTTTGTTGCTGCACTTCGGGTAGAATGATGACGTTTGCACGGCGCCTTCGTACACGTGCGCCTGTAAGTGTTTTTTTCACTTTTGCTTTAATCTAATCCGATTGGTTTTTTTTTTAAATACGGACTGAGAGACTCGTTAAACTTTTTTCACGATAGAGCACAACTTGTCTTTAGGATAGGATTTTATTTCAAAATCCTAGTAAAAATGGCACAACCACTACAAAGACACTGTTGAAGCCTTTTTTTTCGAAAAATGCACACCAAAAAACCCAATTTTACTCATCAAATCACACTTAATTTATCGAAAACAAAACACTCCACTAGCTACACCCAGTGAACGATTTAAAAAAAGCACCTTTTTTCTGGTAAACTCTTGCCATTCAAAGAATTCCGTACGTTTTTACCAGCTTTACCAGAATCCTTCTCGGAAGGTATTTATCACGCTGACCACAAACCATCCGTTATGGTCGTATTTCTATCATCGGTATCACTCGTTCGCACACTCACAAACATTGTACGAAGAAATCCACCACATCGAAATCGGTCGCGAAAAACGGATTGAAAGTATAATCTATTCACACACATGAAAATCACGTCCATGTCAAGCGAAAAATTAGTCAAAGGACAGGGGAAAGGGAAGGAAGAAGGCAGGGAGTGAAATTTTCAAATGAAAAATGTCTATCGAAACGAGTGAAAAGTGCCATTTTCCAACGACTGTTGTCGGATGAGTGATGCAGGGAATTAATGTGCGGGTGCGTAGGTGTTAGATTAGGATTTTTAATTTCTATTCATTCCAGTACTGTTGTTGTTGAAGTAATTTTAAGATGTTATTAATATTCTTTTTGATTTTTTTAAATTTATTTTAAACAACATTTAGCTAAAAATAGCAAAAATTAATTCAATCCGTTCAAAGACCATTAAAACAAGCAGTAATCAGGTGTTCAGTAAAGATTTTAAAATAATTTGAAACTATTTTAATATTTAGAAATAAACACCTGCACACACACACAAAAAAGCATCTCTAATCCTTTAAGTTGCGTACGGCCCCATCATCTCCCACTCACAGTCGCAAGCAACGCGCATAAATTCTGTCGCTAAATCATGACCGGCCGACTTTTCATAGACAGACGAGTCTATACGTTTCGCGCACAGATTATTATCAATCTCGTCTCGGAAATAGAATCAAAACATAGAAAGCATCCACCTCCCCCCAGGCCCATTCTCATCCCCGCACCTTGTGTGGTTGTGCGTGTGCGCACACATAAATGTTTGAGTGCGTGTACGCACTCTCTAATGGCATCAAACCGAACCAGGCAAATAAATTCCGCCTGACCAACGACGAGTCACGGGCACGTCTTCGCATGCACGGTTGATGTGAGAAATTCGCCCCCCAAAAATGTTTTTCTTTTTATCGTTCCTACTCTTTCTCTCTCTCTCTCTCTCTAGCGCTAATTAATTTCCACCGGCTGCACATAAACACACACACACACACACACATACATATTGCCATCGTTGCTATCATCGGAAAAATTGATTCAGCTTGAGCACAGCGAACCCTAGAGATTGTTACCCATTTGCTACTTTCGGTATGACCTGCTACACTAAGAAAATTCGGAGGTTTTGATTAGCTTTTTTCCGACTTTCCGGATGGTGCGGAGCACAGCGTCCTCGGGGCTTTGTTCTTCACAGCCAATTTCACATTACATGCCAACGATTTGATTACAGGGCGGCGTTCGTTCCTTTTTTGCTTTTCCAGCCCGTAAGGAGGAAAGTGTACTCTCAGCAAGAACAATGCCTAGATGGCAACGGTTTCGACCACATTTTTCTGTTATTCACTGACACACACACACACACACACACACACACACACACGAATGGAAATGCTTGTCTACACGATGGCAATTATGAATAGGATGGACGTGAGAATTGGTTCACTCGGGAAGAAGGGGTTTGGGCTGCCAGTTTGGAAGTTAATTTTTCCTTCCCAAGGATTCGCTTTTTGCTGTTCCGGTTTCCGATTTCCGGATTCCGATTTGTACACATTCTTGTGTATACAAACGCTCACCGACACACAAACATTGATGAATCGAACAACAATCATGACAACCATCGTCTCCTCCGATCCACCAATTCCTATTCGGGGAAACCATTTCCCACATCGGAGCAGACACAACTTGCAATCTCATCGAACGTGTGGCGAGTGGAAAATGGAAACGGACACGGAACTCGCGTTCGGGATGGAAAAAAAACACGGTGGAAAACATGCAATCATGCAGTGTGGAGCCTTTCCCATGTCGACCAGGCCTAGAGTACAGGCGGCACAAACATTTGCACAAACACAACCCACATCACACGGTGCACATACACACTTTATACACATACATCTCACACATTTGCCGTCAGTCAAATTTCACTTTTCTCCAACCGCCCCTTTAGAACGATCGGATTTAGTGGCGGATACAGACACAAGACACGGTAATGGACATGACACGTGCTGCAATTTAGAGCGCACGGACGGACGGACGCTGGAAATTATGATGCCTCGATTTCCTCGATACAACATTCTGTTGATTTTTCCCATCAACTACTGCTACGGTCGGCCGGTCGGAACCGGAAACACAACTGTCGGATTAACGTTGTTTTTCACACGCACCTCGTGCTTTTTTCCCTCCCCCAGTGGATAAGATTTTCCCTGCACGGCTGGAAACTGGTTACCTTTTCGGGGTATGTGTATGACACTACCGGGTTGCGATTATTTCGAACGCAAGGAACTTTGAACGACCAACGTACGCACAGAGCCACGATACAGGAAGATCCGTCCGGAACGCCGGATGAAGATGAACTGAGTGGGCCTTGTGGTCGCGTAGCATGCATATGCTACGGAATGTTTGTTGCGTGAATATTAAGGCGCACGAGCGTGTATAGTGAGCTGTGAGTGGGAGAGAGCGAATGAGTACAGCAAGAGAACTTTTGATAAGAAGAGCGTTAGCAGAAGGTGGTACTGCAATGGTAAGCAATGTTATAAGCATTACAAATACATTTTTTTAATAAATTTCAATCTTTGTGATGTTGTGAAAATAAGACAGCTAAAAAAAAGAGTCAACAATATAAAATTAATCAACAAAACAGCGCCATTCACGCTCATTTTGTTTACAAGAGATTTACATCGAAGCATCCCGTTGAGAGTATTTGCTCACCTCACGGAGCACACAAACAGAGAACCGGCTTGGTTGAGCTGGTGGACGGCAAAGCGTCCAGCAAGCCGGGCAGCGTGATGCTAAAAATGCCGGCTGTAGCAACGAGCATAGCAACCGCCGCGTGGTTCAATGTTTATGTTTTGCTCGGAGGTATCTCACGTGGTACGCACGGAACTAACGATGCCGATGCTGGTTGAGTTCACTATTTGTGAGATGGGATGAATTATCACTCGGCAACTTCAAAATGAACGAATGGAGGATGAAAGAGTTCTAGGAGTCCATCAATTTAAGGTTTAATTTGCATACTCGTACGCAAGCTTATGCTGTGACTAGTTGTGTACGACTTACTGTGTTTTTTTTTTCTTCAGATTTCCTCAGAGTACGAAAATTAAACACGCATGCAAAATTTGAGCAAGAATTCAAAGAAAACATTAGGCTTTAAATATGTGTGAGCATTTTTAAACAGAACGCAGTAAGTAATTCAATTTGTGAAACAATTTATTACTTAAGGAGTCTCCATTTTTTAATGAGTAGTAAAATTATTTTAAAATGAAAAGTTTTCAAAACAATCAAATTAAAAAAAATCCATTAAAATCATCGACATTACCATTTCATTATTCCTTGAGACAAATAGTTACTTTGAGATTAGCAACACTTTACTAAGCTAGATTGCAGATATGATTTATTTATTTATTTCATATACACACTAATACTCACGTGCCATCATTCTGCTATCTGATTAGAAGATTTTATACATTTACTTGTCAAGGCCCGATAGAACCTATCTTTGCACCCGCAAACTTCGGCGTTACAATGATACTACGCTCCAATCCCTCCCCTTTGTGGCGTTTTGAGAAAAGTTGCAGAAATTCATATCACATTCCCTCCTATATCCCTTGGAGCGATTAATGCTTCGTTCCAAAATATATGGCCTTTTTCGCTGAACATTCAGCCATTGTGTTTGCGGCTCCTACAGTTACCTAAGGGTCTCAGGGAACTGGTTCATCTTCCGAAAAATTCAAAACCTTTGACTATCATTTCATCCCTCTGAAGAAACCGATTATTCACACGGCGCTACTCAACCTTAAGATCTTTTTAGCTTCTGGTCCTAATGGTATTCCATCATCCATCTCAGGGCCAGATCTTCCCTTAAGCGGACTGATCCGCGGACATCAGGTGCTTGAAGGCTGTTCGTTTCCCTAGTCAGCTCATCGTTGGAATATACCTCAGTAATTTGATCACCCTCTAGCGTGGGAGCTACATTAACAGTGGAGCGGATTCAGAGGTTTTTCACTCGCTTTGTCGTGCGCAATGTATTTGGCACTACTGGATCAGCGTTTCCGTCGTATCCTGTACGCTGTCACTTGCTGGGTCTGGAGCCCTTGGAATCTTGTCACACACATGGTCAAGTATTCCGTATTGCCTCCCTTCCTCTTAATGCCATTGATGCTCCTTCCTCTCTCTCATCCATTAATCTATATGTACCTACGCACCGTCTTCGTTGCGTGCGTATGATTGTTGACTTAATTATTTTTCCAATCAGTTCAGAATTTTTTAACAATACGGCACTGGACCGTCATAATTAATTTTAAATAAATAAAATAAGTTCAGAATTTTTAGAATTTGTTTCATTAGAAATTTATAGTTAACGCAAAACCAAACATAAAACTTGTAGCATTAGAGAAGCGCATCCTTCCTGTTTGATTTTCAGGATATGATTTTGGCAATCTTCAATCGAGCAATCTAGTGCTCTTTGGAGGGATACACCCCTGCCTTTCTCTACTTTCATTCTTCTCGCGCTGCGCTGGCTTGCGCGCTGTTGCTAAGCTACGACGACGATGACGAAGTTCGGTTCGGGGATGATTCGGATGCGTTACGCACTCGGGTGTTGTCTTTACTTTCTTAATTTAAGAGATTTAATTTAAAGAAATAAATGAAAATGGAACGGAACGGAAAAAAAGAAATTATTTTATGTTATCTTTTTAAACTTCCATTCACTACCTCATCGCCTGGTATGCTCTGCTCTTTTGATAAAGAAGGAATCGGGTATGGTTGTTGCAGAAAATGGGTGCAGCACCAAACCGCATGCAACAGTATACCACACGTCCTGATCGGACTAAAGAAGAGCGAGTTATCGTCGATTTTCGACGAACTTAGTGGAAACTCTCTTTTTGTGGAGTAACTGGGCCGAAGGTGGAGGGATCGAAATTAAGTGAAGGACAAAAAGGAGCGTGGCTTCAGGATACATCCAACAGTATGCCGGATGCCAGGATCGAACCAAAACTGAACGAGATATCATCGATTCATGACGGGAATGTTGTTGTTTTTCCGCAATTGCTGGGCGGGGGTGGAGGGATCGTGTTGAGGTGTTTGGCGGAAAGATGCGCGGATCTAAGACGCATCCAACGGTATGCCGGACGCACGGATCGTACCAAAATTGAGCGAGTTATCGCCGAATTTCGCCGATTTTCCGCAATAACTGGGCGAGGGGTGGAGGGATCGGGTTAAGGTGTTCGGCAAAAAGATGCGTCGCTTTAAAACGCATCTTATGGTATGCCGAACGTACGGATAGGACCAAAAATGAGCGAGGAATAGCTGATTTTCCACGGGAATGCTGTTGTTTTCCGTAATAACTGGGCGGGGGGTAGAGGGATCGGTTTGAAGTGTTGCGCGGAAATATGCGCGGTTCTAAGACGCATCCAATGGTATGCCGGACGACAGAATCGGACCAAAATTGAGCGAGTTATCGCCGATTTTCCACGGGAATGTTGTTGTTTTCCGCAATAACTGGGCGAGGGGTGGAGGGATTGATTTGAGGAGTTCCCTGAAAATGTGTGTCGCTCCAAGACGCAACCCATGGGTTGCCGGACGTTAGGATGGGACTAACACTGAGCGAGTTATCGCCAAATTTCGCCGATTTTCCGCAATAGCTGGGCGGGGGGTGGAGAGATCGTGTTGGGGTGTTCCGCGGAAAGATGCGCGGTTCTAAGACGCATCCAATGGTATGCCGGACGCCAGGATCGGGCCAGGACTGACCGAGATATCGCCGATTTTCCACGGGAATGCTTCTGGCGGAATTTTTCGGCAGTTTTTTTAAAATCCTCATTAGTTCCATTCAATATTGAAAAACACGTTGTAGAAGACTTTCAAAAACGATATTTAAAGAAAGAAACAAAATTGAGGATGATTATCATAAAATTTGGGGGACAGTCTTAAATTGAGCGGAAAAATATTTGTCATGACGGAAAGAAAATAATTTTGGGACCACTTTTTAAATTTCCATTTGCTACCTCTTTGCCAGGTATGCTCTCCTGTTACTCCTGGTCGAATTTTGTCGCATGAAAATCCGACCTTTTTTGGCACAAAAATCCGACCAGGACCGACTGGTAGTAACAGGAGAACATGACTTCGAAGAGGTAGCTCGGGTCGGCCAAAAAATTCCAAAATCAGTTTTAAAATCCAAAGTCAGTTTTAAAATCCCGATGCTAAATTTAAAGCTGAATTCCAAACTTAAAATTTCCAACACAACTTTAACTTGAATTTCGAAAATTAAAATTGATTTTGGAATTTTTTGGCCGACCCGAGCTACCTCCTCGAAATCATGCTCTCCTGTTACTACAAGTCGCTGCTGGTCGGATTTTTGTGCCAGATTTTTGTGGATTTCGATGCGGCAAAATTTGACCAGGAGTAACAGGAGAGCATACCAGGCGAAGAGGTAGCAAATGGAAATTTAAAAAGTGTTCAGAAAATGATTTTCTTTCGGAAAACACAAATATTTTTCCGTGCCATTTTAAGTTTGCTTTTCTGTTTTATGTTTTTACTCTTGTTTTTGTAACTTTCTTTAAATAACTTTCAAAAAGATTTTAAAACGGTTTTTTTAAATTTTAAACGAAACTTAGGGAGATTTTCCAGAAGCAGCCGGGAAATTCCGCCAGCATCATTCCCGTGGAAAATCGGTGAGAACTCAGCCATTCCTGGTTCGATTGGGACGTTCCGTAAAACGTTGAATGCGTCTTTGAGTCGCGCATCTTTTTGCCGAACACCTCACCCCGATCCCTCCACCCCCAGCCAAGAAAAAGGAACATTCCCGTGGAAAATCGGCGATAGCTCTTTCAGTTTTGGTCTCATAAGAGTGGTCTACATTACGCTGGATGCGTCTTGAGGCCGCGCACCTTTTCGGAGAACTCCTCAAATCAATCCCTCCACCCCTCGCCCAGTTATTGCGGAAAACAACAACATTCCCGTGGAAAATCGGCGATAACTCGCTCAATTTTGGTACGATTCTGTCGTCCGGCATACCATTGGATGCGTCTTAGAACCGCGCATCTTTCCGTGCAACACTTCAAACCGATCCCTCCACCCCCCGCCCAGCTATTGCAGAAAATCGGCGAAAATCGGCGATAACTCGCTCATTTTTGGTTCGATCCGTACGTCCTGCATACCATAAGATGCGCCTTAAAGCGGCGCGTCTTTTTGCCCAACACCCCAACCCGATCCCTTTACCTCCCGCTCAGCTATTGCGGAAAACAACAGCATTCCCGTGGAAAATCAGCAATTCCTCACTCATTTTTCCGTATGTTCGGCATACCATAAGATGCGTTTTAAAGCGACGCATCTTTTTTCCCGATCCCTCCACCCCTCGCCCAGTTATTGCAGAAAATCGGCAAAATCGGCGATAACTCGCTCAGTGTTGATTCGATCCTAGCGTCCGGCATACCATTGGATGCGTCTTAGAGCGACGCATCTTTTTGCCGAACACCTCAACCCGATCCATCCACTTCAAAAATCGGAGAAAAAAATTTTCCCTTCCAATTAATTGTGTTTTTTAATGTTATGTCATTCTTTTTTTTTCTTTTTTAAAAAAAAACTTTCAAAAAGACCTTTACAACGTGTATTTTGAATATTATAGGGAAATAAGGCAGATTTTCTCGGGGTGTAAGGGGAATCGACGGTAACTCGGTCACTCCTGATCCGATCAGGGGATTCTGTATACCGTTTAATGCGTATTTGGACCGCACATCCTTTTGTTCAACACCTAATCCCAATCGCTCCATCCACCACCCAGCTATTGCAGAAAAACTGCGAAAAAGGGTTCTCGTGGAAAATCACGGCACGGGTTGGATGGATCGGGCTACTGGACAGAAAGATGTACGATATAAAGATGCATCCAACGGTATGCGTAACTCTCCAATCGGACCAAAACTGACAAAGTTATCGCCAAATTTGAATGCTGCTAGCATTTTCCCTGAGATTCTGGGACCACATTAGCCCGTGGACAATTGGCGATAACTCGCTCAGTTATACTCTAATCGAAGCGTCCCGCATGTCGTTGAATGCGTCTTTGAGTCGCACATCTTTTTGTGCAACACTCCACATCGATCCCTCCACCAGTTATTTCACGCGAAAGAGGTTTTCTACGGAAAATCGGCGATAACTCGTTCATAAGGCGTGCAGCATACCGTTGGATGCGTCTTTGAGCGCTAAACGAGCGAGCATTTTCGCTTTAACTTGCCGGAACCCGGAATGCTTCTAGCAGTAATCTTCCCGGTGTTTCTGGGACCACATTAGCCCGTGGAAAATCGGCGATAAATTGCTCAGTTTTAGTCTGCTCAAGGCGTACTTCATACCGTTGGATGCGTCTATGGGCCGTGCATCTTTTAGTGTCACAACTTAAACCAATCCCTTTACCTCAATGTCGCTAAAGTTTTCGTCTTATTTATCGGAAACATACCGAACTTAGATTAAATGTGACAGAGGGCCCCAATTTCCACTACACTTACGGTCCCTAGATTGACTAAATACGCCCCTGCAAAAAGTAACTGCTACCGAACAATCAATAGGTCATATTAGTTCTGCAGCAGATATAATTAATATTTAGTACCAAGCACCAAACACAGTCCAGGTTCCAAACTACCTGTCCCATTGGGTAGCGTTCAAAATAGGATTTGGCTTCTGTTGCACCGGTGTTCCACGTGCAGTGTGTGTGTGTGTGTATACTTCCCTGCCGACAGAATGAGGCTATTTTGTGGTTCCATTTTCCCATCCCCAGACAAGATCACATTACACCAGCAGAAGGAGGGGGAAAAGTTGGCAAAGAAAGGGCACGCGCGCACAGCTGAAGTTCGTTACACTTTCACTCAGGAAAAACGCTCGAAGTGGAATGACCTCTTACCATTCCACGGGGCAAATACGATGTGCCAGTGCGTGCATGTGCACATGTTCGGCGAAAATAAGCGAAAACAAACGGTCGAGGTTGGGAAAATGGATCCGAAAAACCCATCCCAAGCAAGGTGAAGCACATGTGCATCGACCGCACCGAAAACCCGGGCCCCGGAAAGTTACGCAAAGCGGCCTGTGTCTCTGTGGTCAATCGTGTAACCCCTCTGCCTTACCCGCGGTCGGTTCTCCGTTACTCGGCACTGTTCGGTTTGGTAATTTGTCTGTCTGGGTGTCGTGTAAAGCCTGTGGTCTCGGTTCTAGCTTTTCCCGCTTGTTCCGGTGCGAAAACTGCACCTGCAGTAGACTGCAACCGTCTCCGGTCCGGCTGGGCAAGGCAGGAAGACAAGCGCAACAACAACCAGACCTCTCGACAATGGTCTGACCATGGCAGAGTTGGCAGTCGGGAAAAAGTACCTGCCCCAAAACACCCTCCAATCGCCCTTCCATTCCAGACACAAACAGCAGTGAATATGGGTGAAGAGACAATAAAATATAAAATTACATGTTTACGGTTTGTTATCGTACGGTCGGGGTGTGCCAACCGTTTACAGCCATCGTTTGGGGAGTGGAAGCGCAGTTAAGCGCTAAATCGGGCACACCCGGTGCGGTTGTTGAGAATGCGGTTCAGAATCGGATATCGTATGACACACCGTCGCTCTGTCGTCGGCGTCACCACCCCCTCCCACTCCCCCCCTTCCGTATTGGTCAGCTCATACTGGGCAAGCCATTTAAATGGTAACAACACGCAGGTCACTTGTTTGAAGCTACGATTTTTTTTGTTACTCGAAACATTTCTTAACCGACCCGTGGTGCCCCATCAAAATAAACGGTCCAATGTCCCGTAAAACGAGCTGCCACATATTGGAGGGCAGTTTGGTGTGTCATTTAGCGAGCTCAAATCTCGGTCCTAAACTCCGTTAGTGATATTAAAATGGGGAAGCAGAAGGACGACAAAAAAAAAAGCAAAATAGAAACGCAATCCAAAAACTCCACCAAGTGTGCCACCGGTGCCGATTGTGGATATTTTATTGTTTTATTGTGGGAGACTTTGGTTGGGAAATTTTAAAGTAATGGTGGTGGAAAATGGTACCAGTCCGTTCGTTTTCGCTGCGAAATGTCACACCGTCAGGATGTTTCCAATCCTTGGAAGGTAAAACGCCGATACGGCATCGGAAACTGGTCGTCCGTTAAATCGAGCGGCATGGATTTTCGTTTTGCGATCGTTGCAGTGGAATGAAAACGTCGTCGGTCCAGCGAATGGTGTGCCACATGAACGGTGTAATGGGCAGTTGAAGTAACGCCGGGTGACAATCGTAAAATGCAATTTTATACCCGAGCGTATCGCCCTAGAGCCCTTTAAATTTTATGTTTTAATTTCTTTACTTTCATTTTATATCTGTATTCCTTTAATTCGTTAGATGTTTTTCTTACATTAAGGCAATTTATTTCTCAAAATCAAATTTATTCGTGTATTTTTAAATAGCAAAGAATGCTGTGCTCAACCATGCAAATTGTTAGACAAATCAACTCCTTTCTTTGTGTTACAAAAGGCTTAAGATTTGGAGTCGTGAACAATCACAAAAATGTAACTTTAGCTTGTATGATCTAGAAAACAACTTCAGGAAAACACAGAGATGGTTTAAGAAAAGGTTTTAAAATATCTTTGAAACTTTTTAAAATGCTCAATAATTTGCCTAGAACTAGTTCTGACTTGCGTATTTTTCCTTTTATCATAGTATATGTCAGTTTGTGTTAATAAATTTTTAAATTCCTTCAGGGACGTCCTGAGCGTATTGCAAGATGTTAGCATGTTAATCAGTAGAAACCACAGTTTTGTTTCTTTTCCAGTAACATACTTCAAAAGTTCATTGGTTTGAAGCATTTATTTCTGATATTGTAAAAACGATTTTGATTTTATACCTAACAATTAATAAACGAAGCAGCTGCTCAACAATAATTGAGAAGTTGAAGTAAAATCCGGTCCGGTGGTATAGGCGATAGCGGCGCCGGTCTTCCAACGGCAGGACCTGGGTTCAAATCCCATTCGGACCTTCCCCCCGTAGTGAGGACTGACTAACCAACTACATAGTCTCGGCAAGTCTAGTATGTAAGCCATTTCGATCGCTGGCATGACCTTAGAGTTCGTTTAGCCAAGAAAAAGGAGAAAATGCTCAAAAAACCTTACTGATTAGCATGACTTATTACAAGGTACTAGATGTGTGGCAAAAGATTGGAGTAGACTAATATTTGGAAGATTACTCTTGCACTTTGCGAGGTAGCCAGCACCAATGGCAAACATACGACCAGGGCGTTCGAGATAATTTTGACAGTTTCAGTTTTGTTTATAACTCGTGATCGAGTTGGCATAGGAAAACAAGCAATACGTCATTCGACAGCTAAAAGTGTATGAAACAAGCAGCGCAATCATCCCGTGATAAAAAAATGTCAAAAAGAGTACATTGTTGAAGCGGATCACATGCATCATGATGATTCGCGCCGGACGCGACAACCGCCGACACGGTTAACACCCAGAACAACCGGTGGCTGGCTTACCGCTGGCTGGCCCAGACGGTGATGGTGTTTTCCTGCGCGTCATCGGAAGGGGACGGGCCCCATTTTTTCGAGCAGGGACTGAGGCTGAACGCGGACGGGTATATTTCCATGCTGGACATCGTCGTAAAGCCTTGGATCACAAGAGTGGCCAACGGCAGACCGTACGTGTTCCAGCAGGATTCCGCTCCATGCCATACAGCCTCCAAAACGATAAAGTGCTTGGCGGTCAATTTCAACGACTTCACCGCGCCGAATGTGTGGCCTCCCAGCTCCCTGGATCTTAATGCAATGGATTATTTCGTGTGGGGCGCGGTGGAACGGGACACCAACAGAACCTCCAGCAACACCTAGGTGAAGCTGATGGCGGAAATCAGGTCCGTTTTCGCGGCCCTACCCCGCGAAACTGTCGCCAGGGCTTGTTTCCGGTTGCAGAGACGGGTGGAGGCCGTAATAGAAGCCGAGGGCGGATATTTTGAATAAAATGAATAAAATACATGGTAAGCTACTATTTCTAAAACAAAAAAAATTTCCCCGATGGTTAATTTTGCCATAAATTTTTTTTTCTTTCTCCGAAGGTGACTGTCAAAATTATCCCGAACGCCCTGCATCCTGTACAATGCAAAAAGATATCCTTCAATAAAATACTCCTCTTACTACTACTACTATTACACCTAGTAACGCGACATTAACGTTAATTATTTAGATATCAAGGCAATGTTTTGAATATAAATTTACAGTATATTAAAGGACTTTAAATAACCCTTCAATCTAGACCGTTCAGAATTTCGGTTTAGAATGAATAATCAATAACCTTTCATTAAATTAAATGATTTTATCTTATCCTAATATGTCCAATACGCTGTCAAGAAGCTTGTCAAGGCATGAAAAGAGTTGAAATAATAAAAAAAAAATTCGGACAAGAATGCGTCTAACGTTTGAGACAACTGGCGTTTGGCAGTTTTTAAGATAATGTATTGATTTATCTGTAGGAGTACAATTTTATTCTTCATCAAAAGATAGTCAAAAGATAGATAGATTTGCTCAAACCAGGGAGCTTGAGTACTACGACTTGTAAAGGCATTTATTTTAATAATATTAAAAGAACGATTAGTTCTCGATCAATTATTGAAAACCTTCAAAATATCAACTATAATGAAGATCCCTTGAACTAAACTTTAATCAAACTAGTAAACAAGTTCTAGTAAATTAAACAGTGCAAATAAAGCCAGACAGCTGTTAAGTTGTTTTACACAGACCGAATACTGATGATGTATAATCAATTTTGGCATTTTTTTTTTTCAATGCTCTTCACTGCAGCCACAGCAACATGAATGGATCACAGATTAAATCAATTCGGCGCACAGCAAAGTGTTCATCAGTGTAATTGTAAGCACATCATACCGTAGCATTTGCCCCATTCACACAACAAAGCGTACTTAATAAAATGCAATATAAATTCAATAAACGCACTTATCAAAGTATCGCGTGTCAGTTCAGTGCCACAAAAAAAATATATTGAATCCTTGATTACACTTCCCGAAAACGAGTTGGCCTGCATTATGGAGAATAAATTTAATTAGCGTCCGAATTACCTTTGGTAAATGCGTCCAACCAGAAATCAGGGATTTAATTTGTGTTCTATTGTAATTCTTTCCAGCTGTACAAACGAGGTAGCCAAATGTTGTGCTTCAAAATTGATGGGATCAACAAACCTGGAGGGACATGAAAAGGTGATTCCGTGAATTAAAATGACCCTCTGACCTGTTTTTCCTTGGTAAAAAGGTCCGTCCGAGTGTGTGTAAAATCATCACTTTTCCTACGTTTAAATAGCTTGCCTGGAAGAGTGTAGGTTTCACTCTCGATTCCAAAGATAGCACGGCTTCACCAGCAGCAGCAGCAGCAGCAGCAGTATCATCGTTACACTCTACTGGCGATGCTGTCCAACATTGGGAAAAGGATGGGAGTTTTCGTCCCAAGAGCATGAAAGAGAAAGAAAGCGTATGTAACTATACGTATATGAGCAGCAATTGTCAGCAGTTTTTGTCCCAACGTCGATTCCTGACGATGGTTCTTGGTTCGGAGTAGCAGGAAAACTCGAAACGAAAAACAAGTATGGCCGAACCACTCAACCCACACAACAGCAACAGGACAGAGCTCACTTTTATCTGCCCACCCCTATGAGGAATGAAAACCGGTCCTCAAATTTGACCACTAACTGAGTGGGCTCTCCCAGTGCTCGTACTGTGTTCTGTGGAAGGATTTAAACGATGTGGTTCCACCGTGATTCCAGCAGCGGCAATTTAAACGTTCCAGGAAAGAAAACTGACGATGATGATGATGATGACAAAAGAAAAACGGAAAATGACCGACAAACATGTGAACGGTTTTTCCCATCCCCTCCAAGTGGAAGGCAAATGTCGAGCAAATCTTTTGATGATGTGGAAAGACTCCCAACCAGGAGCCAACATAATGAAATGTCAGAAACGAAATAAGAGACGTCCTGCGTAACGCCGCTTCCGGACCAGGTTCCCAAAATCGGTTTTTTTTTTTTGAGCTCCGAAAATCGGGATCTTTGCCCGGGTCGTTTCTTTGAAGTTTCTCCCTGTTTCCGTCAAGTTCCACCAAGGAACGGAAGCACAAGCGACGTGTGTAGGAAAATTTGCCTCTCCAAACGAACAACAAACATTTGCGCCGAAACACGAACGACGCATCCCACCAGCTATGCGCCCTTATTACATTAGGCTACGAGTGCAATGGTGATGGTGGCTTCCGTATGCCGTTTCACTACGACACGCCACAGGAGCAGCTGCCGAATAGAGACAACGGTAGACGATTGAATGACATACCTACGGGAAAGGTATAAACCCATTAAAGAGCGCTCCGATACGATGCTAGAGGTGAAATTAAAAGCTAACCCACCACAGATGCTACCCATCCGCTACACGGGTGATCTCTGGCTCGGACGCTCTCTGCATGGATGCAATCCGTTTCCGAGTGGCTTCACTTACAAACGGGGTACGTAGCAAAGCGTGGTTGAGAAGGTTTTGTTTGTTGTCATCGGTAAAGTCGATTGAAACTTGAGCCCTTGCCCTTGCGTCTGACATCGTTGGATCGTTGGGTCGGCGCACCTGTGGACCTTCTGACGTACGCCCGTTGATATGATGCAGGGGGACAATCAAAACAAGCATCTCACGTGACATAACACACTCAGCTCGTGCAATGATGTCGTCAAAGTTTTGTGGATTTGAGTTCATGGTAGATGGCGTGGCGTGTGTTGCAAAATTGTGCTCAATAAAGATATGCATCACTTAAAGTTTTATTAAATCTACAAATATGATTGAAGAGGCTCCAGTGTTTTGCCACGGAGGACTAGTCTTGTCAAATGTCGGACTAGTTCATGGTATGGGAATGAACCATGGTTAAATAATGAGTTCTACGTATAGGAATGCCCAGTCAGTTATTTCAATCAATACAAACTCAAGAGCTTTATTTTTCATCCGAAATAGAGCAAGACAGAGAGGGAGAGAAATAGAGAGAATATTGCTACCATTGCTGATGTACTTACAAACGAAAAAGGATCGAACTTGATTAGTACCTCCTTTACATTGAGCTTTGAACATGATTTCTTGGAAACAAATCTCTCATTCGTTGGCTGATGCTGACACATTCTAATTAAAACTTTACCCTACGTTGTCCACTACCGGGATGACCTCAAGGTGGGGGTGAGTATTGGCAGATATCAATCACTTGTGGTGAGATTCGTCTCGGTAATGAATAAACAGCAAGAACAAGTCTGTTAGGATTGAAAATTTCTACTTTGGTTAGAGGACAGGTCTCAAGGCGATCGAAACCATAGAGATAATAACCCGTTGCAAGGATTACTCCAATCCCGTTGAGTTGATGAAGAATGCCGTGAGGAATGTACAAGGACAAGAGTGTTCATTCTCTTCTCGTTAGCGTTACCATTCATTCCGACATGCAGCAGACACACACACAACACAACATCCTCAGGTAATACATTCTGATGAAGTGTTGGCAAATGAAGCAGATACAATGTCCGTGTGGTTGGATTTTGCGGGCTATCGCAGTAAGGAGCACTTTTACACCGTAGCACTTCTTCAGCCATCATTTCCCGCTGCCGTTCACTGGGAGAACACAGTTCCCACAGTTTCTGAGACGGAGAAAGAAAGCGAAACCCAAACCAACGTACATGTGTGGTTTTTCGTTGGGGAACGAGAAACGAGAGTCCACAGCTTCTGGAAACGATGTTTCTCACTTTCTGGAGAGGCACTTGAGAAGAACCTAAAAATAGTTCCTTCCCAGCCGAGACGTGCCAGAACCGGAACAAAGTAAGAAGCCGGGAAGTAGTACGACGTGCACCAAACTTGACCATGACTCATAACCATGGTCGGTTTCGTTATCGATCCCGGAGCGGGAGGAAAGTATCGCACCTTCAATAACACCAACACCACATCCGGTGTGGAATGTTTCGGTCCCGGTCCCCGACACTTTCCAGCTCGATGAAATTGTGCGCAACATTAATCCAATTTATGCGATCGGTAGGAGAATGATAAATCTTCCCACTGGGAAATTACCGGAACGGAAAACATGTGTGCTAATTATGTCGACGCCTGGACCGAAAACCAGAGACGACTGCATATGTGTGTGTGTGTGTGTGTGCTTGTGTGGCTCGTCTCGTCCGAGCGATGCTTACCACCAGCTTCGAGACCGTGGCGACATCGACTGAAAACTATGAAAGCGAGCAATAAATCTGCTTTTATTGGGGCCACATGTGTGCAAGGGCCCAGGGTTGCGCTGAGAGAATCCGAAAATCGTTAGACCTTCGGGTACACCGCATCTTTGCAATAGCGCCGTGCTGCTCTGACACTTCCCCCGGTTCTGATGACATCGCCCGCAAGAATGTCTCGTAATTATCGCCCGGACAGCAGCATGATTCAGATGTCTAAGACAGCGACATTCGCCGGCAACTGGCTTCCTTTTTGATCTCGTCATCGATGCACCTTCCCATGTCGGATGAATAATCGAACACGTTGCGATCTGGTACTGACGCCGCCGGTGCAAGACTAGCGTGCAGCAGCACTCATTTGCATAAGCGATCGGATCGGGGATGAAATAGGGCGCCATCCACACGATCCTTCCACCGCTCTTGTTCTAGCGCAATTGTGATTGTGTGCTATGAGCGATGATTTCATGGCAGTTTGGTGAACCACTTTAATACCTCGCTGCGATACACACCGTTGATGTCATAGGGATGACGTTATTATTTTTGCGTGCATTTTACGCAAGCAAAACAAAAGCAAAGGGTGAAAAAAAAAATACAAAAGGAAGTTGAGATAAATGCAACAGTTTATGTCGTGCTAAATGACAAGGCCTATTCGTCATGTTGTTCAATGCTCATTCAACGAGGGGAATGGGATTGATGTGGCGCATGGATTATGACCATGTTCTTGTGAATAGCGATATTTGGTTTATGGCTGTCCTGAGGCTAACCATTACAAGGCCGAAGAGAATATCGAATGAAAACAATGCATCGATTACTTCTTTTTGTTCGCAGCAAACAAAAAAAAAAAAGGTGTCACGCGAGTAAGAACAAAACTGGAGAACTTGGTTAGCTTAAAATAGTTTAAAATAACTTTTATTAGAGTTTTGTAGAACAGAAGATCATTGAATTGTACTGCCTGCATTGAAGTGAATCAATCACTTTTTTTAGATAAACTTATTGTAATATAATTTTGTTTTAAATAATAATAAATGACAACAATAAATTTAAAAAAACCGCACTAAACAAAACACTGAAAACCAATTAAAAATATACAATCCAACCGAAGTGTCTTACAGATAAACGTGACCAATTTTTGAGTTATAATTACCTTCATTCCTTTCATTATTTCGTTATGCTTTTTTATCACTTGCTAATTAACAGATCTGGAATATGTTTTGAAACAGGCTTGAGAAATATGACTCCGGTGAATGTTCTTCTTTTTCTTCTTCTTCTTGGCCTGATCAGGATTGCCTGCGTCGACATGGCATGGTCGCCAATCAGTGTCCAGGATACTCGGTATAAGGGCTGCAGTCGTCCATCCACAACTGCATCCGAGGTTAGACTCCACTTGATCCAGTCAACGAGCTCACTGTGCGCCTCTACGCCTCGTGCCGAACGGGACGCTGTCGAGCACCTTCCTGGTGCAGCAAGAGTCCGGCATCCTTATCACATGCCTCAGCCAACATATCCTTCCGGCTTTGGCTACCGTCAGAAACAGCTCAGCTCGTGATTCTTGGCAAACGCCGTTCGAAAATGGCGAGTGCATTGACGTCTTCCGTCAGCATAGTCCAAGACTCGTACCCGTAGAGGACTACCGGACGTATCAAGGTGCAGTATATCGTATTTTAAAGTATATATTTCTTTAAACCTTCGAATACATTGTAGAGTTAAGCAAGAGTATCATATTACCGCGCGTCAACGGGATGAGTGCATTGCACAAACGAACCTGCATGGAGTACTACGCACATCAGCGCATCGGCAGGTTTCGGATCAGGTCGAGGAGTGGTTTAGTTGGGTCGCATCGGCTGCCGGGTCCGCTTCACGGGCCCAGCGTCACGATGAATCCCACATACCCCATCTTCAATAACACCAACACCACGCCTTGGGATTTCACTGCTTACGTTGTTGTTCGATATTACGATCGTACCAAGGTAGCAGAACTCCTCTACCACCTTGAGATCGTCGCCATCAACTGATATTCTGCTTTCAAGTCGGGCTCTATCTCGGTCAGGTATTTCGTCTTCGCGTTGCAGTCGGTTGTACGCCTCGCACACCGCCGCAGTTGTCCGTCCGATAACGTAACGATGTAATGTAATGAATGGATGTAATAGGAATTTTACTATTATTCTTTCTATCTACCTATGGCCTTTATTGTTATCATTTTTGTTTCAGCTGTTAAAGCAATTGAGCACAAATCCACAGTCTGTAGTCTGTAGTCGTTACAATAAAGCTATTCTAAACTATGTTTATTTATTATTATGTATGACGGGACGTCGCCGGTATGTTGAGTTATACGAAACTAGTACTGTGTGTGAAACTGTGTGGTGCCTGTGTTAGAGGGTACCCTCTTTCGTTACGTATTTGTACCGCAAGGAGGAGGGGGGTTCACTTTGTGCTACGTAACAGAAAGTAATATGCAACAAAAATTCGGAACACGTTTGTCTTATTAAAGATGATTGTTTCAAAATTGTAATATTACTTCATATTAATCCATTTTATGCTCCTTGGTCCAATGTGCCATCGTTTTGTGTATCACATGTCATTGTTACAGTTCAAAATTTAAAACTTCCTGCCCTGTTAAGACCAGCGCCACTGACTCCGACACCACCGAACCAATCACTTTCGTAATATTTGCATTAAAAAAGTTGAATAAACTGGACATTCAATCCGAAAAAAATATTAATTATTAAATTAAGTTGGTCCATTAGCGAAATGTAATATTTGAAACGGAGGTCCCTTCCAACACAAAGACACAAAAACTTTACACAAAGGCTTCATGCAATTTCACGAAACATAGAATAATGAAAAAAAAATTTAAGTTCACAATAAGAGCCTAGCAACTCAGCAAGCCAACATTATCATAGTTTCACGAAATGTGTGCATTTCTAGCATGACTACATACTATGCAATCTCCACCAGCTTCACAGACGTATGGCGATGAAACAACAAGGTTCTTGCATTCTGTAATCATTCACCTAATTTTGGAACCAACCTGAACCGTGCACACAACTTACCTATGCTTTGGTTTCATTTCATTTCCTCACTTCCAAATCGCACCCTCCAAACTATGCCGTTGACCCTCGGGCACGTGCTTTTTAATTGAAACCATACACGCAACCCAATCTTCTCGGACGCATCCATCCATCCATCGAAGTGAAAACACACAAAACCACGCACGGCCCATTGTGAATACGTTTCGGTAGGAAATTTTACGCAGCCCACACGCGCATGCAAAGTTGACCGCAGCCTTGGTCTGCACACGTAAAACGTAAACATAAAACTTTTCGTTCTCATTGCACCGAGAACGAAAGAGAACTTAGACCGGCAACGTGAGCGGAGATGCGCCCGGGGATGTCCATTGTTGGAAATGTTATTAAAACCACGGTGCCCCGGTGTTAGTGCTGAGGGAGATTCTATCACGTGGAGGTAGATTTGTGGCCATTTCGCTGGCGTTCAGAGCAAGCTGGCACGGTATTAGTTTCACCCATTTGCTGGTTCTTATGATTTAAAATTAACGTATGCAACACTTGTTCTGCAGCGGAAGGAAAAGAGTGACAAAACGGTTGAAAAAATGCATGAAATTAATTTGATATCTTTGCAAACCTGGTGCCTGACATGTGTAAAGTGTAAAGGGCAGTAGAAACAGCTGAGCAGATATAGTACGAGTGGCATGAGTGCAGGATGCAGTGCAAGATCAAAGGAACCCTTTACTGCAAATGGTTCATGGCGCTATGTTAACACTGCTAGAGGTGTAATTATGATGGTCCCGGTACAACACCTTCTGTGAATAGACGGATTGATGGGTAATTAAAAACCATATTCACGGTTGGTTAATGAAAAACCATACCAGTGGTTGGATAATGAAAAATGAGCTCCATTTTATTAATGAAAGTGTACAGCCATTTTTTGTCCTAAGGGCTTAGCAATCGCAGAATAAAAAAAAAATAATAACAGGTTCGTTATTGGTAAACTTTTGTTAAGAAAGTATTTTCACTGATTGAAGCAATGACAATTGGGGAGATTTCATTCAAAATTGATATGCATAAAAACCACTTATCCAATAAAAAAATGTATGATGATGATACATAATGACTTTATCATATGATTTTTGACTATAAGTATGAACAGATGTTCTAACAACTCCTCTACGCTCTCTAAAGCACGGCTTAAATGGGATGGGTTTTGAAATATTATGTATTCAAACCTCAAAAAAACCGTATGTGTGGAAGAAATCTGATGACAGATATTAGGATACAATTTCATTAGTCATCGTCTAGACGTCCTCGTGTACACATCTGTGAACCAAGCAACTGAAGAGCTATTTGAATGTATTTTAGAAACCCAAAAAATTTATATTAGGCAGTGGGCTTTGGAATGAGGTTTAAGTGAGTTTTAATTGTTTAGGTTTAAGAGTTTTGAAGTCTATTAATTCGACCATTAGAGCGTCTATTAGAGCACGACCAATGCAATCAACGCATGACCAATGCATCAAACATCCACTATTTAATCCATTTAAACCATTTCATCTGATATTAAACCATTATTATACAGTTAGTTAACAGCAACGGAATGATAAAGAACTCAAATAAAAAATCAATTTTAAGAAGATTAAACAAATTGAATCAAAACCCTTTACCCTTTGATTTCGCTACAATTATCTCAACTGTGCAAACCGCCTACGCCAAACACACCACAATAGCGAAACGTGTCTGGTTTTATGTATTCATCCTTCGACTGCGACGTGCCATTTTACGGCCACCAACCAAGGCTCAATCAGATGTGCCGCTCAACAATTAAATTGATTAAAGGCTCGTGGCAGCAACGGAGTCGTCAAGGCTTCGGAATGCATTGTTTTGTCATCCTTTTTTTTTCTCAGGTGCTGCTCGTAGTTGCTTTACATGTTCGTATTTTTGGAACGAAATCATGCAAATCCTTCCAACGAACCGACCTAAACGCCCACTCAACCTTTAAATTTGCTCTGAATGCTCATTAAACGCATCGAATTAACCATTTAAGTCACTTTATTCCATCAAAAATGAATCAATACGAATAAATGTAAACATAAATTGGTAAAATGAACCACAATAGTGAGAATTCTGCTACTCATCCATAGTTCTCTCATTTCACTTCATTCTCACGCGTACTCTCGTGAGTTACTTTGCATGCACGAGTTAGCGAGGATCCGAGAGAGAATGTGATGCTCTCTCTCTCTTAACCGTCTATTTAAATAGCCAACCACGTGTCGCACCGCAAATGCGCCTAAATGAATGCTAACCGCTTAACACATCCCAGCTGAAGGGAATAATTACATTTTCCTGGTTGTTGTTTTAACAGAACAGAAAAAGAAAAACAAAGATTCATTTGCTTTTATTTTTTTCAATCATTTCATTTCGATAATGTTTTACAATGATTTATTGACATCACGATTGGATAACTTTCCCCGTTATATCCAGTTACATTACACGTTTTTTCTTCTTTCTCTACATTCGTTTTATGGAATAGCAACAAAAAATTACAACATAACACCCAGGTAATTTTACCGTGTTCAGCTGTTATGTTTGTTTTACCTTTTTTTTTACAAAAACATTCAATTATCCATTCAACCCATGCAATCTGCTGGAAATGTGTGGCCGCATTGCTCCGCTTCCAAGTTGTGTCAGTATTACAACTGCATTTGCTGCGCTAAAAATGGTACGCGTAGGGAGGGGGTGCGAAAAACTAACAGAAAACATGAATATCCCGCGTTCGCTTTATCGTACACTTTCGCTCAATTTCTTTTTGGTCGGTATTGTGCTTGATTAAAGTACGCCAACCATATCAACATCACATTGCCTCCGGTTAAAGTAGGGAGATTGAAAATTGTAAAATATATCAAATAAAAAAAACCAGTGTCCTGTTAAACAATTGAGTCATTAATCGATTTGCTTTCAGCTTCACTACCTAACAATTACATCCGGTCTCTTAAGGTAGAGGACAGACTTTCAATAATTTATCATCCATCAAAACGGACGGCGCTGCTGTTCGATCAGAGATTTTGTATATCGACAGAAGTTTCAGTTCCGTTTTTCAGCGAATAAAAGTTTCCTCAAAGTTGAAAGCAACCCGCAAGAGCGAGTCGAATGCGAGTGCCTAATGCAAATGGTGGTTACGGTACACCCTATTTAGATAACATACGGTGAAAAAAGCGGCGAGCTTTAAATAGTTTTCTTTTGTGTTTCTTCCATCAAACTCGAGCCTGTTAAATGCAGGTTATTTATTTTTCATAGCGAAAGTTGGTCGTTATCGATGGGTACGGTTTGGTTGGGCTTTTGCACACTTTTGGCCGATCGTTTGCAACAAGCTACTCCGGTGTTAGTATGTGAATCTCTTGCTGTGTGTGAGTGTACGTGCCTTAGAGGGAAGTTTTCGAATAAAACCAATTACTTTTCGACCATGCTGTGTAGTTGTTTGTTGTTTTGCTAGTGTGAAAGTGTTTGTTTAAAAAAGTTTTGCATTTCTTTTTCTCGACCAAGCCAATAACTCCTGTTTGTTGTTCTTTTGCAAATTTTATTTCAAACATCTGTTTGCTTTGACGATTTTTTTTCTCCAAGCGTTATATATGAAAGCAGATTTTAAAATGAAAACAAGGAGAAAATTAAATTTAGTAAACACAAAACTAATGTTAAACGTAAAGCATTGATAATCGTAAAGGAGTAAACCCTACATTTTTCCTACATCCTAGAACATTTTTAAGGACAATAGTTTTACAACAACCTCACATTCTTAACCGTTAAACAATCCTGTAAACCAAACAAGAAATCATGATCAAAAAACCAAACCAGCAAATCAAAATCACTCCATAGCAAACATGTCACTGCTGTGTGCAATCAAGCAAAAGAGAGAACTCTCAACCTAAGCACACAAAACACTGTCACAATATTGGCTTCCCCATCACTGACCCATGAATGAAACAAAATGACAAGAAAATGATGAAAAACAACAAAGCATCTCGAAAAACGAAACAATAAAAATCTATCCTTCTTACCGCGACAGAGAGAAAGAGAGATCAACAGATCCAAACAGAGTGGGTTGGTGGTGGTACCGATGGACAAAGTTATTTTTTAATGCGAATAAACTTTCCCACTCCCACAAGCAACTGCAGAAGGTCGATTTGCGTTGATTTATATGCTCGCCGTGCAGTGTTTGGAGAGCATCGGTACATGGTTGCTTTTGTTTTCGTGTGTACATCAGCGAGTAAAATTACCAGTTTGCAGAAAAATAACAAAACGAAATTCCAAATCAGCCTGCCGCACACAAATCCCCTGACTGTGTGAATAAATCGGCAATAAGCTTAAGTTAGGTATTTTCGCTTTCCTCAAGAAGATTTCCTCAAGAATGGTTTTTGTTTTTGAACGATTATCACTTTTATTATTAGTGTTTCCTTTTTTGTTTAACATCTTCAGAGATTTTTTTTAAACAGATATCTTTAACTGTAGGAGACTTTTCATAATCTCATAAATCGTTCGTATGGCAATGCTTCATAAATTTGAAAAATCACGTCCCAACCAACCGTCAGCTGGTTTTTCTCGTTGCTTCGAGAATCAAACGAAGCTTTCTTGTTGTCTTAAAAAGGGCAAAAATATACAATTTCTCTCCCAAACCCACTCATTCCTACATGCCCAACAGTTGCTTGAAATTGAACAAAAATTGCAGTAGAAATGTTTGCACGAAAAAGGAAAAAAACGCATACAGAATTTAATTTTGCTTAGGTGAAAGGAAAACTCTTCCACATTCAAGAGCAACTAACGTGAACGAAACCGGACATGATGGCTTTTTTTACTAAACTAATCTATCGCTTCTTATAAGACTAGCAACAAAGTATATTACTTGCAATCCAATATGCCATCGTTCTATCGAGATGCAACTTTCCACTCCCTAAAAATGCTCCAAATTCGAATCACACGGTCCACTAAACATCTGCCCCCGGCACTTCGTGTCCGTGTCAAATTCCTCAACACGAAAGAAAAATGCACGAACAAACGGTGCTGGTAGATGGGCTGGCCAATCTCGTCATCGCACCTCGATATGTAAAATATTGCACTCAACGGGATGCGCCCGATCATATAAGCAAGTCCGGGCACGTACGGATGGGTTGATGAGACGACAATATACATACATCAGCTTCCGTTTCGGTTCACGGGGAAAGGTGCCGTTTTGTACGGTGTGTAATGCTGAGTTGCAGCAGATGGAGCTGCACTGTGGAGTAAAATTGCAATTGAGAATCTTGAATATTTTTTTTTAAATCACTAAATCGAGCTTAAGCTCAGAAATCGGTTTGGAAGTAAATAGTTTGAATGGATATGGTTAAAACCATTATTTTAAATTATTTCAGTAAGTTAGATTTCTGTAAAGATCTATTATTTCATTATTGAAGAACCTTTTTTTTATAATTTTGGTAAAAGTTTTAATTAAAAAGCATTTCATTTAAATAAAAATTGAATCATCTATTTGAAAAGTCCTTTTGACGCTCGATATTTTTTTTTATTCCACAGTCAAATGAAGGACGCTTTGATTCACATCCAATGCAAAATCTAACATACAAGAGTGCCAATCTAAGAAGCTATACAAACAAAAAAGCCAAAATAACAATATTGCTACACCGAAAAGAAAGACCTAGACCTCAGAGGTTCAAAACGAGCAAAAGGGTTTCGAGAACCATAAGTCAAATGTCACCATTCTGACAAACACGCTTGCAGCCAGAGCTTCGAGTGGAGTGAAGCAAGAGCATGGAATAATTTATGATCAACCCCACCGTATTGGTGTTGGTGTTTTTCTCTCTCGGAATGCTATTTCCACGAAGAAGCGTTGAACACAGGACAGAACATGGGCATGCAAGCGGACGAAACGGTTCAATCGAAAGGACAAGCGTTTTTGCTTGTCGAACAAACATTCCAGCAATTCCCATACCATGAGGTTGAAGAGGATTGCATCAAAACTGCACATCAATGAGGGCGTGTGTGTGTGTGTGTTTGGGCGTATGATTGTGCAACTGCATGGGGTAGCAGCAGTTGGTTTGGAAGTAAAAGCTAATCTCGGGTCCCCTTTTAACGGAGATTGTGGAATTGTGGGTTTTGGACTTCAAATTCGATGTATGCCAATTACGTATCTCCACAAAATCAGCTCGTCTCTATGCTTTTCTGATGCAAAGATGCTGCATGGGTCGAGCATTTGAAAGAGAAAGTATGCACACACTCGTCGGAAGTGGATAGTTGTCATGATAAGCATCTTAATGAGTATGAGGTCAGTTTTTGGGACAGTCGGTGTGTTTGATGTGGTGAAGAAATGTTTGATGACAGGAGTTTGTCATAAAAATATCGAAACACATGGTAGAAAAATATAAATTTTTCAGTCCATTATAATGGTTTGGAAAGTCCAGGATTGACACAACGAGTTTGACTGCATTGGCGTTGAGTTCGGGGTGTTTAGCGGGCTCATTCCCCACAGTAGCAAAGTTGCTCTTGCTGCTGAGGGATAGAACTTAACAATCATTTTTAAATTCGGTGCAGAGCTGGTCGAGCTTGAAATGTCACTACTGGACTGCACTGGAGAACACTGTACACTGACAAATTCTTGTTTCTACTGTGCACTAATTAAATATTTTTTTTTATTGAAGTCAAGACACACGGAATTTTTAGGTCGTTTAGGGAAAAGACACAACACAACAACAGCCGAAAATCCACACACCATCGATGCGATAGTCACTTCAATATTACCGGACCAACAGCAAATACATACATGATGAAGGTTACATCCAACAACAACCATAATAGACCGAGACATTAACCAAAAATAGCCAATGACTCTTTTATACACAACACGGGATAAGGCAAATAACAGGAGGGAAATACTTACTTACCTCTCAGGCGCTACAACGTCTTGGCCTGCCGCAGCAGAATCCGGAACCTCTCACGGTCCCGCGCCGTCGTCCGCCAATCCGTTATCCCAGCCTTAATGGCGGATGATTCCACGGCATTCTCCCACCGCAAACTGGGCCTACCACGCCTCCTGTGTCCGTGTGGACGGCCTAAAGGAGCTGGGTCGACCGGTGCCATGTGTATAACATGGCCAGCCCATCGTTAGCTGGCGAGCCTAATTCGCTGCACGACAGTGATGTCGTCATACAGCTCGTACAGTTCGTCGTTGTAGCGGCTCCTCCATTGTCCTTCCACACATACGGGGCCAACGGTCCTTCTGACCATCTTCCCATTAAAAAAAAAGCTTCCAACATCACTAACATATTCAAAATCACATTGTACAAGCACTATTTTTTTAAATAAATCCTCAAATTCGTGCAATGATTGCACCGAGTTATGAAATAGATCATTCTCCAAATAATGCAAATTAAATTAATTTGGTTGTGTCCATTACACAGAACATACTGTCGATCATCGTACAGATGGATACATGCTTTAATTAACTGTCCATTATGTAGTGGTAGAACTAGAAATTGATTCTGTCCACACAAAACCTAAGATACTTTACGGATAAAGTTTTTCTAGTTGAAGAAAATTTGAACACACTATAGGAAATAGAGAAGAAACCTTTTAGAAATTGAAACTACCGGGCGTCTATACATCGAAACCGATTTAATTCAATGGAAAATGCGTGTTGCAAAATGGATTTTATTTAATAATATAATATTGCAAATAGCTACGTCATCATGCCAACACTAATCTCGCAACAACAGTACCGACTTTCCTTTTCTATGTGACGTACCAATAAAGGGGAAATTTTCTCCAACATGCTTTCGTGTACTAATACACATGTAGGACAGATTTCCCCTGTTTGCTTTTGCATCGATTTAATTTCCCCTCAGTAGTTATTTTCTTCTCCTAACAAACAAGAGCGCCAGAACGATATGAAGCGTGAAAACGATGTACTAGAGTTAACACATTTCCAACAAAGCAGTTCATTACCATCCCTAAAAATAACAAAAGTTCATTTTCTCCCCACCCATCTATGTTTGGGGGTTACAATGCGGCACATTTGCACTGTTACAGGCTCAGTTACCATTTTCCTGTGGTCCGCATCGGGAAGGTTTTTCCCTGAAGAGTGAACTGTGTTACCAGTAGGGAATTTTTAAGTTTTTCACGTATTCTTTAGTTGGGTCGTGACATTCTTTTTTAGTTTTGTTTATAAGAAAGCAAAATTTTCGTCGCGCCATCATACAGTTAACTAAACTAAAAATGAAATAAAATTAAACTCAAAACACTTCAACAACACTTTAGTACGACCCTGCATCTGTTCAACCTGCAGCATCATGTGACGTGGCGTAGATGGAAAGATACGGCGAGAGTAAATCGACCAAAGCCACCGATAACGATGCGGCGTACTACTTCATAAACTACCAATCTAAATTCTCTCTTATGTTTTTTTTTTGTGCCTGAATGGGATGGGTTGCAGAGAGCAAAGCGGTTAACACAAAAAAAAAATGCACACAAGGCACACTCTATGCTCAGAAAAGCGGAAGAGCAACAACAACCATTGACCTGTAACACGCATGAAAGGTGTCACAGTGTCCGTTTGTATAGACGGTGTGTATGTGTTACGGTGGATGTTTCAGGCCTTTTGTTTTGAGTCGTGAGAGGTTTGTTTTTCTTTTCGTTTCCCTTCCACCCGCTGCACCTACAACAATGTTCACTCTTCATTGAAAAGCCGCAGGAATTTTCCACACCCGTGAGAATGGTTGCCATTACCGGTGGATCCTCATCGTTTGGTTTTGCAGTGTTCATCTTTATTATTTATGATTTTTATGGCCGTTCGAGATTAAACACCCATGAAATGTTATGTTCTGCCCTGCCGAGCAGTGCCGGGTGACATGAGTGGATGCCATACATTCGTGCATGGAGTGTGGAAGGAAAAAAGGAAGAATGAGGAAAAAACGCACGTTGAATGAATCCGCAACGCCACAAACTATGCCCGTACACTTCCTTGATGGTTGGTCTTGTGATTTTTTTTGCCAACTGGTTGAAACATGGAATATGAAGAGAGAAACCGAGCAGAAAAAAACACACACAAATAAACATCCACATAGCGTTAACAGTAAAACTGCTTCCACACAGCGACAGTTCTTGAAGTGAAGCGAAACATCCAGTTTACACCCGAGCAAATGGGGCGTGTGCGTCACTCTTCGGGCTTCTCCTTCAACTGCTTTCTGCCTTCTGCAGGAACAAAAAACAGACCCCACACAAGCATCCCCGCTCACCCCATTTTCACTATCGTTTCACGTTTATGTGGTTTTGTTCGTGTTAACGTTATTCATGCCGCATGTTGCTTTCGGTGTGCCGTTGGCCTACTCCTGTGGAGTATTTCTTTGTGTTTGTGTGCGTGTGTGGGTCTGTAGTTGTTGTTGTCTCAATAACAGACACCGGATAGGGATCGTTGGCAGCGCGCTACGGGCAACAACCACAACCACCCTCTCCCAAATTCAGCTACCGAACAGAATCGTGACCGATGGAGACGCCCAGCCGCTCACGCTGTGAATTTGGCTGCGTACTGTGTAAGCGTTCGCCTGCCTGCAGAAATGAGGAAAGGAAGCAAAAAAGAAAAACACAATACAAAGACGATGTGAAAAAACAACTGCTTGGTGTACAAGAAAAAAAAGCGAACCTATTCTCATCGTTTAACACCTATGCGGCGGCGTTTTTCTTGTCTCCCCATCCCGTGGTGCCATATTCGTATCCTCTGAACTATTATTTTTTTCTCCACTCTCTGGAGACTCCCACCTGGATCTGGAGCAGCAACATTTTACAAAACACCCCAGAGTTTAGTATGCAAATTTTGTATCCATGGTGAAAGGTACCGAGCGTCACAAGAAGAAAAACGATCATCCCTACCACCATGGAAGAAAACACCTTTTATGCATTGTATTAGCTGGTTCAAGGCTAGACAGGTGGGAAAGTAGTGGTAAGTTGAGTGAAAAAAGCTGGTTGATTGGAAGCAGTTTCTTTATGCAACCGCCCTCCCGTTGGGTAGAGAAAATGATGCCAAGGTACGTAAACTATAGTAACGGCCTTGAGGGGTGTCGTGAGAGAGAGCTACCCGTGCGGGGTTGGTGGCAGTTGCAGCAATATGCTATGCTGATACTCTGCACAAAACGATGTATGGAGCAGACAACAATCCGCTAATATTTTAACATGTTTATGACATCAGTTTTCTTAAAGCACGAGGAGGATAAATAATCGCACAAAATAATTTTGATAAACGATTAAACTGAACTGTTTTACGATAAAAAAGAAACCCCCTTTTGCGTCGTACAAATTCAAACTAGTTTTGGATGTTGGGTAAAAGCTTATTGTTCTTTACTAACTATTTAAAGTGTTCCACAAAAATAAATATAACCATCACCTTTAACATCTTCGTTGAAGGTAAACAACACATTTCATCTCTCTTTTCAAAATTAAAATTCAACTCTTTCGCCACTGTTTTTACTACAAGCTTTACTTTCCTATGTTCCCGGAAGGAATCATCCAAAACTATCGTCCACCTTTCCTCTTGGTGAGTGAAACGGCAAACGGATTTAATTAAATGTAAACAAAACTGTTGCTGCTCATTTCCGTCCAAACTGTAGGCGAAACAGGTCAAGCTCCTGTCGTAGGTTGGTTGGGTAAAGAAATTTCCATTTTACATTTCCCTCACGCGGGTTCGTGAAGGAAAAGGAAATGGAAATGGGTGCTGCAAACCATTTGCCTCTCCTTACATACCCGTTTAAAAAAACCCAGGGCTCAGTTTGTCAATCATCCTAAATGGTTCGTGCGCTTAATAGTTTGTTCAATTTGGCAAATTGTATCTTTGCAGTCAACATCCGCCACCCTGGTGGGAACCAAGCCAACCCGCGTACGTCCTACAGCAGGAAGTGGGCAGGTTAGAGAGAGAAGGAGAGAGGGGAAAGTGGGACTACGAGATTGCTTTTCCGGTGGTAACAAATCGTCACTTCCTGAAGCAAAGGGGAACTGTCTTGGAGCATGTGTATGTTTAGCTTCCCTTTTTGCTTCTGTTTCGACACGAAAGTGTCATTCGGTTTGGGGCTCGTTGGTTCATAAACATGAGCCAGCAACATATAACAGCAGAAAGTGCAGTTTTGTTGATTTTTTAGCTTTATTTAAAAGTATTCCAGGGTAGAAATGGTTGAATTTTCTTTATTTTACATTTAAGCGGTGAACTTGAATCGATTGAGAAACATTTGACGATGCGCAAATCCGCTTCTGGTTCTGCTTACTGTCAAATGATTTTTTGTTGAACTTCTGTCTCTTTCAAAACAGGGTCGAAAAACCCAGTTGGTTGGAAGATTTAAAGGTTTATTTAATTTTACTCCTCTCGATTTGTTTTTGGCTCAAGATTGGTTAATTTCTTGAATTGCAAATATCTACATTTTATCTAGTTTCTGATTTCTATTAATTTTTTCTTGCAATTGTCGGTTGTTTGAGCCCGAGGGGATTTCATTCCTTAACTTTGTATTTCTCTCTACCATTTTCGTCGATTTATTTGTATTTGTGCAAGTACGATTAGCTTTTTCCCAATACCTTTATATTATTTTAAGGCAGCAGCAGCAGCTGCTTGCTAATCCCTGCTTTAGCACATACCTTCCTTTTATCTTTTGTCACATCACCAACACCGGCAACCCAGGAGTTTCGATTGTGGTAGTGCAAAAGCACACTACGAAACATGCATTATACAAATGGGATGAGCATAAGTAAAAAACAACCCCTCATACAAAACCAAAACCCCCTTCGAAACAGAAGCAAAGCTCATCTAAATAAATGTAGAACATCTTTCGATTACGGGGTTTATTTTCTTCCGTCCCGTCGTTTTTCCACCCCATCCGCAGCCCAGTTCCGGTGGCACAGGCAAACGGACGAGTTGCAGCACACAACGAAGGCTTCCGGTTTACCTTCCTCTATAATGTTAGCCTAAGGCCATCGGGCAAATTTCCACCCAGCAAACGATTCTTTCGAAAACTGTGTCACCGGCAAACTGGATGAAGAGGGAAGAAAAGGGGAAGACCAAAAAAAAAAAACCTGCCCGGATATACTCTTCTGCCGTTGAGAGCTTTATGTTTCTCCTCCTTTCGACTCCTGCTAGCAGAAGAATTTGTCTGTGCATATCGCCTTGCAAGTATATGTGTGTGCGTGTGTATGCAAGTGAGCATACGTTAAAAAGATTTCAGCTCGCTCCATCTCAAGCAAGACGACATGAATCTGGTTCGCTTCCACCGGTCGTACATTTATCGGGTACGGAGTTTCTTTTTTCACCTCCACAGCCCTTTGATGTCTGGTCTAGGACTTCGACCTAATCGGTCCCTCTTTAAGGGAAGCAACCTTTCTTTCTTCTTAGTTTTATTGCAGCAGTTCGGTGCCATTTAGCAAATGCTCGCTGGAGGCTAGTTTTCGGTAGGGTTCAGGTATTGAAACTTAATCGAGGGTACTTTTTATTTTGCCACTTTAGTGAAGGGCAGACATAGGATTGTGGGAATAGGGTCAGGCACCTGATAAGTTGGTTTTATTTCGTTCCGGGTGATGATCTTTATCGGAACGATTGCAGCCTGAAGGATAATTTATGAAGCGACTTTCATGGTTTAACACGAATAACACAGAAGTTCATAGTTTGAACTAGTGTATGTCATTGTTGAGGTGACCAATATGAAGGTTGTGAAGTGTTTTAAATGATAATCAATCATTTTTTATGTAAAATGACAGATTTCGCATAACAATGCATGCTTTCATTTGTGAAAGAAAAATGTTCATATAAAATATTCACAAAATAGGTCACCAAAGGACGATATGGATGCATTTGGGAATTAATTGCAAAACAAAACAGATAAATACTAAGGGCTCCTAAATACTAAGCTTGTACGGCTGTTAAGTGCCCCTATGGGCGGGGTGCAGTGAAAGATGAGAGTTTCAAGCATGCAGTAGGAATCGTTCTAATCTCACCGAGGTTTGAGGCAAGGGGACGGACTCTCCTGTTTGTTGTTAAACAACAAATTCTGAAGGGTGTCATGCGAAGCGCGGACTTCAACATCCGGGGCACGATTTTCACCCGATCGCTCGAATTCCTTGGCTTCGCGCATGACATCGATAGCATCGGATGGACAACTGTGCCAACAATCCAATAGAATTGGATTGAGCATCAATGCGACGAAGACAAAATACCCGCTTGCCGGAGGCTCTGACCGTGATAAAGCCCGACTCGGAAGCAGAATATCAGTTGATAGTGACGATCTCGAGGTGGTAGAGGAGTTCTTCTACCTTGGTACGATCGTAACTTCGGACAACAACGTAAGCAGCGTAGAATCGTGCCTACTACGGACTCCACAAACTCCTGCGATCCAGAAGAGTCCAACAACACACGAAATGTACGATTTACCGCTCCTTGATACGTCCGGTAGTCCTCTACGGGTACGAGTCTTGAACTATGCTGACGGAGGACGCCAATGGACTCGCCATTTTCCAACGGCAACGGCGGTGTCTGGCGAAGGAGAATGAACCATGAGCTAGCTGAGCTGTTGAAATTTAAAAAACCACTGATACCACTAGGATATTGCTTTCAAGAAATTGTTCAAAGCAATCCTTCCAGATTCATGAAAAATCTTGGCAAATAACGGAGGTAAGTAAAATACGAGTACTTCGTACTTCCTGGAATATTCTAATTGTCGCCCTAAGATGTCAATACCTTACACTTTCTCTAAGAAATTGAATCGTCAACACCATCATTTCAATCTGGACCGTTATTTTTTAATTTAATCTTTGTTGAAGGACGGCCATTTAAATTTAAATCTTTGCTGGGAGACATTTCCTTCTCCGAGCCGTGAAAAGGCACCATATTCCGTATGTGCCTGAGCATTCGTTCCGTTGCGTATATTCTGTTATTCAAAGCCAAAGTCATGTTCATAGCGATCTTGGTCGTTAGTCTAGTCAAAAGCATTGTTACTTCAAGCTTTAAAGGTTGCACACATGTTGCAAAAACATTCCAAAAAGCAATATTGCTACATTAAGAGTACGTGTTTTGTACATTAAATTGCAATCAAATTAAGACATCAACGGGATTTAAAGGTGATTTAAGCCAGTATAACTCCACAAATACAAGAGAAACTTTCATGCATTTGTAATAGCTATTCGGAACCCGAAGTAGGGAGTTTTTTCACTCATTAATGATTAATCTGTTAATGATATTCTACTCAGGATTGCTAAGGAGAATCATCTCACACAGTTCTCCTTACCTGGTCTATTTGTAACAACATGAACACGTTACGACGACGCCTTCGTTCTAGGTCACGTGTACATGATGTTCGTTTTCTGCACAGAATACCCATCTCCCATCCACAGCGCAAGATGTAGTTGCACACAAAATCGGGCGCTAAATCATCATAACCATATCACTTTATAAAGAAGCGTTTCGAACGAAGATCACAATTACTGTGGGTGGTGGTGCCGCTACTGGTACGGAGAAAGTCATTCACGATGGCCATTTTATCGCAAGAAAAAAAAACGGAGCCCAGTCCAAAACGAGTCACAAACAAAACCTGTACCTCGCCGGCCACTGTCGGTGTGTACGTGTGTAGTACGCCGCACTCACGGTGGATGTGCAATTTTCCGGTCAATCTCTTCACAGACGTCATCCTTTTCGCCTCAGATGTCTTTACACTTGTGTGCCTTCCCTGTGTTGCTGCTGCTGCTAAGCACTATCTAAAATTAAATCTTAAATCTTTGAATTATATCGTCTATTCGTCCTGCACACCCCCACCGCGTCTCAACTCCCCACCCACCGAACGCAGACATCATTGTCCCTCTGCCCAGGAAGGACTTTTCGGTGCAAAGTGTTTATTTTGCCCGGCTGACCCGAACACATCCCGTGCACAATGGGTGGACCTATCTCGCGTTTGCGAAAAGAAGCATGCACTGCACCGAGCAACTTCAATCGAGCCAGTGGAAAGATGAAAGCAAAAGCAAGGAAACGAACCCAAAGAAATGGTGCTTCATTTCGAGGAAGTGATAGAAAAATGAAGCACCTACAAGAAGCCAACGAAAGATCTTCAAAGGGATTGATGACTATGGTGGGGGGCGCTTGCTGAGAAAGCACTGTTGAGCCTTGTCGGGGGTTTTCAATTTGCTTGTTTCTTTTTTTCCCCCTTTATCACTGCGACAGAACGCCGTTTGGGATCGCTGTTTACCGTTTTCCAGGGCGAGATCTTTTCCCTTCAAATTGAATGTTCTTAGATGAACATATAGCTCAAAGCGTCGGAAAGCGCCCTTCAGAATCTTTTCGGAAGTACAAAACAACACCACTCTCGCTCACAAGGACTTCCCTACCCGGTTTTCTTCACCGCCTCGGGAGAACAAGCCTAGCACAAGGTTTAGAGCTCATTCGTTTAATCAAGTGAATAATGTGAAATTTATATTCAAACAAAGGAACATCATTTATGATTATGAGTTCATAAAATATTCCACTCATGTACGTGCTCTCAATCAAGCACGTTCACCGATCAGTCCGTGTGTGCGTACGTGTGCGTTAGCGGAGAAAACGCACGAGCACTCTGGCAGGCTGCTTTGGCCTGCCTCCTGCCGAAAAAGGAATTACTTTGATCCTTCGAAAACAACCACCAGCACATTTATTCGCGAATCGCAAAGCTCTCGTGGCCGAGTGGCGGTTGAGTGGGGCCCGTTATGCGTTTATATCCTCCTGCACCGAGAACACCGAGAGCACACAGCAAGGATGATACCACCGCGAGATGACAGTCGTAAAGTATACGCACGAACAAGCGCCACAAACGCTCACAGACACTAGTCTGAGACTGGTTCTGATTTCTGGCTGTCGGGTACGCGACACGCGGGCACATGATTTGAATTTACCGGTACACCGCCCAGATGCACGACTAATGTAACCAATCCGATAGCGCCCGTGTTCAGACACAGACACTAAAAGGCATGCCGGACGAACACGGAGTGGTTCGATTCCCGGACCATGCCGGGTGTGTTAGTGTGCCGAAACCAGGCGAACATATCCCGGTCACCAAATCATGACTCTCGGGTTGACTTCTGGACTTGGGTTTCCTCTTCAGCACGTGACAGCACATAACATCTGTCAGAAAAGCCATCACGCTGCTAAGGTTCCCCAGGTTCACGGTTGCGAACGAAGCGTATGTGCAATCTCGTCCTATGGATTGGATTTAGTGGATTAGGCTCGTGTTGCTGCTGTGGTACGCCGCGGCATTCGAACGGATGCCATCCAATATAAGGTCTTATAATGTTGTGTCATATCTCCACGTTCGACGTATCGTATCGCAACGAAATCGATCAATTTATCGGCGCGACAGCGATAGAGCAGATATAAAGAAATTGTGGGTCGAGAATGTGCTTAACTTAAATGCACCAAACTGAGATGAAAAGTGTTTTTAATTTGTTTAAACATAAGCCATATTTGTCCAACAGTTTGGGAAAGCATTAGATTTGTAAAATTTTTGAAAATAAAAAATTCAAATCCAAGTGTTTGAAAAGCTTATTTTTAAAACTTTTAGCACATCCTAATTTTAATTCATATTATGCAGAATTTAAGTCTCCAAAATGGAGCACAAAAAAGTAAAAATTGCATACGTATCAGGCGTTAGAAATTCTTAAAAAAACATAAAACATTTTGATCAAATTATTGATTCTGAATTTAAAACACTTTTACTCTCTATTCCGTTTTATTTGATCTACTCAAATAAATGCAGCGATATTACACACCGCTGCTGTGCCTTCCTTAAATTAGGACAACTTCCATCAGTCAACCAGGGCAACAGTTGGCAATAAAAGATTTTCATCAAACATTCAGCAGGGTTGAGCTAATTTTGGACCAGTGAGTGTCCAAAAAAGCCTACCCCTTATCAGCCATATAAAAATGCGCTTCTTCGCTCCGTACAATTTCGCATTTGCTTTGCGCACTTTCCCAACGGTCCCTTAAACTCGCCCAATTTGTCATACTTAGCGAACGCCTCATACCTCGCTGCAGTAACTGTCCCTTAACCCATTCGATTTTATTTCTTTCCCTCTGTAGCAATAAATCTTCTAATGACTTTAGAAAATCGAATGGCCCCGAGTGACCCGTCCGTTAGAACCAAAACACATTTCACCCCCACGTCGTAGTGCGAAATTTTCCGCAATACAAGTTGTGCGGAGGTCAACGGAACCAACGAGCAGAGTTGAAGTTAAAAGTTGTACCATATTTTCACGTCCCCTTACTCAATGGTTCCCTCGCCTCCTCTATCAACGAATTATGCTTTGCTCGTGTATATGTGTGTCCAGGTGTGTCACTCTTGAAATAGGTCACGGAAAACGAACATTTGTCGTAATGGATTTTCACGATTCATCTCCGAACATTTCCCGGTACGTTCTGGGATGGGAGAAAAGGGAAACTGTGAGCGGGCCAGCGGGTGTGTAATGGAAAATTTGGCTAAAGCAAAAGGTCATCCTTTGGAAAGGCGGGCAAATGGGGAATACCGGAAGAACTGCAGAAACCTGGCGGACGAAAATAATACAAACGCAATGAACATAAAGCACACCTTGTGCATAATTTATGATGTTCGCATCGTTCTGTGTTTGTGTATGTTTTTATTTTGTTTGGGTGTGTGTGTGTGTCCTTGCAACAAGCGCATACTGTTAGCGAATATTATTTTACAGAACTGTTTTACACATTCTTTTTTTCTTTCTCTCACGAACAGCTTTTCCTGCGAATGGATCGAGCACAAGAAAACCCTTTTTCGTGTGTTTTTGTTTTCATTTTCTTGGCCAGAAATAGGAAATTGTGGCAAGTGTTTATATTGCTTACACGGTCAAGATGAAAGTTGCCAGCTGCTTCCAATTTACTATCTTCCCTTTGGGCAATCGTTGATTGTCATCATTTCTCTTTTTGCGAGAAGAAAATAGATAATTCGTCATGTAAAATATTGCAACAAAAATTATTATTCGTTTCGATATATTTTTGAAATATCTCGCGTTAATAAACGTCAACCGACCATGTCCTAAATACTTTCGTTCAATCGAAACATATCTTTATCTATTGCTGGCAAATGTTATGAACAACTTCCGGGAAACTCGATCCCTGGCTGCAGGTTCCCATCCATGTAGGCACCCGATTTCCAACGAACTCGCTGTGCTCCTCGACACCTCGTGCCGAACTTAGGGGTCGCTGACGAATACCTTCTTGGCGGGGCATGAGTCCGGTATCCTCATAGCATGCCCCAGCCATCGTATCCTGCCGGTCCTCGCCACCGTCAGGATGTCCGATTTTCCGTATAGCTCAGCAAGCTCGTGGTTCATCCTTCTTCTCCACACTCCATGCTCGAACACACTGCCAAAGATGGTCCGAAGGATGCGACGCTCAAACACGGCAAGAGCGTTTGCATCCTCCGCTCGGATGGTCCAAGACTCGTGGCCATATAGGACCACCGAACAAATCAGTGTGCAAAGTCTTCTGGATCTCAGTATACGGTGAAGGCCGTAGTAGGCACGATTCCCTTGAACCCCTTATTCCCCAGGATTTCGCTGCTGAAATCGTTATCCGAAGATGCGACAGTCTCAAGATAACAGAACTCCTCTACTACCTCGACGTCGTCGCCGTCGACTAACACGCTGCTTCCCACTCGGGCTCCATCACGATCAGAAGCTCCGGCAAGCAGGTATTTCGTCTTCGTCGCATTGATCATCAATCCAATTCTTGCTGCTTCACGTTTTAGTCGGGTGCACGCTTCACACATCTTCGCTGTCGTCTTGCTGACGATGTCAATGTCATCGGCGAAGCCAAGAAATCGAAGAGACCGATAGAGAATCGTGCCACGGATATCGTTGTCTAGCCCCGCGCTTTGTATGACACCTTCCAAGGCTATATTGAACAGCAGACAGGAGAGAGAGTTGTGCAATAATACTTGTTTTAAAACTTTTCTTAATACTATTTCACAATTCCTCATTGATGACATAGCAAATGAGTTGGAAGGATTTTTTAAAAATTGATTTTGTAGCATTCACCACAAAGGCGTTGGCCTTAGCTTTCACATTATCTTCAAAAGTAATCAGAAATAACTGAACTAATAAAATTACGAATCAAATCGTACAATTAAGAACAACTGTTAAACCTATTAAAACGCTGTGTGCTAATGAAAAAAGTCGATTTCAAAGTCAAATTACTAACTTCTCAGAGATAGCAACAATGACATGACATCTGACAAAGACTAATACCCTGTAAAACCGTACAATGCAACAACTAAAACTCAAAGAGCTGACCATTTCGTAAGATGCGTGTGTGTGTGATCGTAAATATGTTTTAATCTTCATCGGATACCATCGGGGATTGCTGTCTGTGCGTCAATTATCACATCGTCTACAGAGCTACAAATCTGTAGAACACTAGACGAAGCACAGTGCACCCAAGAGAAAGGAGTTCCAATAAAAAGCAGAAAAGTACACTTGACAACGAAACAGACAGTCCCGATTTCAGTCCACGTCTAAGCAAACAATCGAGGTTCTTGTCCCCGTGGAGAGATTGCAAAATTTATGTGCATCAGTTGCAACACTTGCAAGCGGCGATTTATCGGATGCGCTCAGATATCTGAATACCGGAGTGTACTAAGTGTCACAATCCTTGGGGAACTATTGCTGCTCGAACATCTAACAAATTGACCTGAACTTAGATTGTTTAGAAGAGTTTGAGTCTCTGTGTAAAGTTTTTGCTTCATTTTTTATTTGCTAACTTTATCGTTTGATAGCCAGTCATGATAATGGTGCACGTCTGGCTTGACATAATTGATAAAAAAAATGCAATGTTTTTTACATTAATAAACTCATCCAACCTCGAATCAACTGTAGAAGATGACTAAATTTCAAAATAAAATAAAACGACTTAGTGTAAATACCAAGATGATAAAGAACATTCACCAAAAGCAACACCAACTCACTGCCAACTGTTTTAAAGTTTACACAGCCTGTGTTTTTGAGCATGTTCACTGGCCTAATCCCTACATCGTACTCGGCTAACGATCCCCATCCAACAATCAAGTAACAGTTAAAACATATTTTCGAGCAGAAATTTTCTTCAATTGTTATCACTCTCCAACTGGAATTGGACGATGCACTTCCTGTGACTCAAAAAAAAAAAACCGCTCAACGACCTGCGCAGCGAAAATTCCTAAAATCGACATAAAACTTTGCCCGAAAAACTCGCACTTCAGCAAGATTTTCTCTCACCACAACACCGTAATGCCGTACTCAATGAATGTAATTTAGAGTTTGTGCTAACGCGTTTGTTGCTTTTCGTACTGCTCTCTTTCCACCGTTTTTCACTCGCCCGGTCGACAAAAAAAAAAAAAGTATCGGCCCGAATCCCTGAGCTTGGACCGAAAAAGCTGGACAACTCGCTACTTCGGTATTCATCACCACAATTCAAATGAAACTTTGCCTTCGATTGCACACAGTGTGAATTTTCGTTCTGGCCAACTGGCACATGCACTTCCTTCGCCCTTTTTTCCTGTCTTCCTCCTGATGTCCCGAAGCATGATGTTATCTGTCTATCTGAGCAAGTGTGTGTGTGTGTGCGTTTTTTTCACCTTCGTTAAATTCTCGAATTCTCTTTCCCGTCCGTCCAGAAAGAGGCGCAATTTTTCCACAGGACTTTCCAGCAGCTAGCAGGCACAAGAGAAACCCAGACAAACTTGTTCGCAACACTTCGAGTTGGTATTACTTTTGGGTGTGAGCATTTCCTTTGCTGTACAGTGTGTGTGTGTGTGTGTGTGTCTTTGTGTGCACGACAGCATCGGTATAAGGGTGGAAACGGAAGCCAAAGGGTCCCGTGCCCAATGACCAATACGCTTGTCCTGCCGGTAGTGGAAATTTTTAACCAAACTAACGAAAAACTCCCCGCACCTCTACTTTCTATCTTCCACCGGCGCACTTACCTCGCGGGAAACCATTTTGCAAACGGGGGTGAAAAAGTCCAATCGTCGGTTAATTTGAAATTTTCGCACGTTTCTACCATTTTGCTGCACCAGTAGATTTTTGGCAGTTTGACCGGATGACATTAAGCGGGTGAGTGGTAACATTATTGGAGGGACAGTGTGCGGCAAGCATTACGATGAAGCTAAGAAAGACAAGCGGCACAAATGAGTGTAAGTATTTTACAGGGTGTGTGTGTGTGTCTGCTATTGTAAAATAAAATCCTAATGAATAATTAATGAAATTGGTAAAACAAACATTTGCTACAGGCAATGAGGGTTTTAGTTTATTTAATGATAATAAAGTTTTATCGCAAGAGTTGGCGCAGCATAAACTAAAAATGCAATTGTTTTCCATACAGCCTGTTCTTTAGAAAAGCGATGTTAGAATAATTCTTGAAACACATAACAAATAAAATATGAAATGCTTAATTTTCATAAAAAAACAATAACTTACGATGAATTAAATTGATAAACGTTTCATGATTCAGCAAAACTAGGGCAAACATTCTTCATGGCTCTCCTGGAGCAAATTAAATGCTTAAAAATAAAAAAATAAAAAAAATAAAAATAAAAAATAAAATACACAAATAAAAACTATTTCCAAAAATATAATCACGTCTTATATTTTTCCCATGCCGTGTTTGATTGGATGATTACTCCGAGAAAAATAAACGGAACACTTTCGACAATCTCTTTCCATCTGTGCAAATAAAACTAAAAGGAGAAAGTTTTCCACTTGACCAATTTAACTACTCTTAGCTACCCGGCTCTCTTCTTATCCACCGCAGCACAAGGTTTTTAAGCACGATCTCAAGACGACGTGCCAAAATGTGCCCACCGCTTCTCTAAACCACGCGACTACAGAGAAGCGCAAACCATAGCAAAAAAGAAACTTCACGCTGCTTCACTACTAATGCTGGCGCTTCCATTTGGTTTACGGTCTGGTGCCTGCTGATGTGCTTCTAATGATGTAACACTAGCCATTCCCGCCCGATCCGTCCCCAACACATTCACATCCGGTCGAAGCCGTTTGTACGGATCCCAGCCGTGTTTTATGACTTCCGTCAAACGGGTTTGCCAAAACCGTTACCAAGCGTGGGTGTCGTGAAGGGATACGGGCGTTACAGCTCAATTAAAATGAGAACATACTGATAAAATTCATATCCCTTTTTCACGCCACCAATCCACCTGCGGACCGTTGGAATTCCCTCGCCTCCCCCACCCCCGAGCGGAAGAAGAAAAAACAAGGATTAACACGTAAATAAATGAGGGAACAGAAAAAAAAACCTGGCAAAGGAAATGCGGCCTTTGAACCTATCCGCCCCAAAAAAAAAAGCCAATACCAATTGCTGCTTGTGGCGGATGGTTCGGGATCAAAAATTAAAAGTCCTCTATTCTTTACAGCCACACCACACCCACTCCCTTGCTTTCTCACTCAAAAAAGGGTCAATTTAATTGGACCTCAATTATGCCCCATTCAATTAGTGGTTCACGTCATCGATGCAAGGGAACGGGTACGTGAGATGATTTCTTTTATTTGGTACCGGTTGGGATCAAAAGGGTAAATAGATTGGTCAAGGTCGAAGGTGAGGTTGAAGAAAAAACTTAAGCTTTAGATTTCATCCTGATTGAGATTGGAAGTATCCAACAATCAACGCCATTTATAACACGATGATCTAGACATCAAGAAAACCCAGCTGAAAATGACAGCCGTTTCAAAATATGTAGGAGTCATCATTTGTTGGTTGTTTGTATCCACCAATACACTTAATTAATAGCAGACCTATTTGTTGTCTTGCATTTTGAGAGCGTCAGTCTGAATAAAGACTTTCTAAAAAATAGCCTAGAGCCTCTGGTACTTGATTAAAAGCAATAATCTTTAAATCCCTATTTTACAGCTCTATTTTAGTTCCAAACTCACAAACTTGTTTAATGTAAGTGGTTGCAATGTGAAAGAAGTAAATGTTCTCTACTTGAGCTTCCCGCTGTTCTTGCATGTATCAATTTATAAACGAAATTAATCAAAACAAAGGCTCTACATTACCATTTTGATTGGATCAATGCACTGTGCCATATGTATCATCAGCTCACATTTATGTTTGCTCTCCCTTCATCCTTCGTTCCCAACTAATCCTACCCCGTTCCTTGGAGCTTTCGTTCTTCATCCAACCAGGCCATGTCACCCTAGGGCGCTAGTCCTTGAGGTTGCCGGTGTAATGTCTATTTATCTTCCATGTTTTGTCTGCTGCCGAACGATATCGATTGCCCGATTGGACGGATGGTAGACAGACACAGCCAGCCGCACATATCGATTAATGGCGAGCGTTCCAATGTCTTATTCAAACGAAATCAAACCGACAATCGAATCGAATTGATGTCACTGACACACACACATACACACACGTTTGCCCGATCACCGTTGATGATGAGTAGGGCCGCAGCAGCCAGTCGGTGTGACATGAAAGCATTTTCCAACCCATTCCCACCAACAGTCAACGGCAGCAGCACACATGCAATAAAGTTGATTGCATCTTTATGACCAATCAATTGACGTTTTCACACTCGCCAAGGCTCGTCTGGTACGGATTTCCCTTTGAAGCGTGCGAACATCATAAGAATATTTGTTCAAACGACGCTTTTATCGAAGTGTGTATTAAAGTGAGAGAAGCGAAGCTCAGACGCAACACTGGAATTGACTTCTGTCTGACAGTGCCGTATGTACGAGGGGCGGAATGGGAGAAACACTCCACACGATCACCCATCAAATTACCATTCAACCATCGGTCCACCTGGGACCACTCCTACTCTGGCCGCTTTCCATCGGTAACCATTCGATAAGCATGTAAACTGTCATCCAACATCTCTCGGACCAGAACATTCAATGCCCGGTCGTGCCAAATAGCACGCCAAACCTCGGAAGGTGTGTGCCTGCAATAGGAGAAATTCAATTTTCCTTTATTGCAGAATTAAGTTTAACGATTATATTCATTCACTGTCCCTCTGGCCCCGAAGCGAGCGATATGTATTGTATGAAGCTTTCCCTTAAAGCAACACACACACTACCAAAAAAAAAATGCCTTGAGTGAGAAAGATTTTATTGCACACGCAAACAGTGCGCACGGGCATTCCGGTGTAGAAGGGAATTTTCATCACGGAACAATAAAACCAGCTCCAAAACCCACTTCAAACGACTTTATATGCTTGTGCTCGTGCAAAGCTGCTGTTCTTTTGAGTTTGGTTTAACTCTCTTAAGTGAAATATTTATATGCCAAACCATAAACGATTTTTACCATAAAAATATAGTTTTATCCACACATAAAAATGGTTCGTTTTAGAAGTTGATATTGGTTTTATTTGAATACACTTGTATTAGAATTAGATTTGTGAGTGATTTATATTTCATTCCTTCCCACCGGTATGACCTTTCAAAATTTAAATCCATTTGTGATTCGCGATTTCGATTTTCATTTTCTCTTCATCAAACCATTAAGCATCAGTAAAAATGATGACGAAAAAGCAAACGAAACCACTTGCACGCAGCCATGCCACCAGTCGTTCCAGGAACATTTTCAATCAACCATTTTGCTGGTAACGTAGCCGGCGGTTTTCGGTGGTGAGTTGCATTTCATTCCGAGTCATTTAGTAGCAATTTGAGTTGAATACTGTTTTTTTTTCTCTCTAGTCTAAAACGAGCAAATACACAAATCGCTTGCAACTACATTACACTGTACGCATACCGAATGGGTTTTCGGTTGAAACCGAAACAACATGCCAATGCCAATCAGGATGAATAATGATTCGCACAAAGCTTGGGTGACGCGTGATAAGCGAACCCAAGTTGGTGGGCGATGGTTTTAGCCGCTGAACAGCTGAACAGTGTCGGGAAAGTAAACAATTGTTAACTAACTCAATAAATATTTATGAAATCAAGGTTTGCTTAAGCCACACGTAGAATGATAAACCATTCCTTACGTAACTTGACACAAGGAACGTTTTAAAACAAAATGAACAATGATTGATTTACCTGTCACAAGGAAACTTAAAAACATGTTTCGTTTAATCGTTTGTTACATTGTTGATTCAAAATGCGACACTTCTTTTCCCAAACAGAAAAAAAAACTTTATAAATTTAAAACAATTTTTCGTTAGAACGATTGAACCATCGGTCGAAAACAGGATTAAATCCTTTTTGGCTAAAATGGAACAATTATTTTATTTTAGATTAATTACTGGGACATGAAGAAAATTGGAAATCAAATAACTTTATATTAATTTATTATCATCCATCGAACAAGACAAAAATGGATCATTCGTACCTAAATTTGAATTTAAATTCAATTTGTCGAAAAAACTCAAAGCGAAAGCAGATAGGGCTGAGCCCTTTAACGAGCAACCGAGAAAAGGAACAGGAGATTTGTTAACTGAAGCTCACACTAACGTGTAGAACAAATTATTCAACGACAGATAACTAAGACGATTCGACCCGCACTATTCAAAATGACTACGGAACTTTGGAACGATTTTTATGTGCTACTGGTTATGCTTTATGTTTGTGAATTTTCTGTGGTGTTTTTCACAAAACACCTGTGTTAGGTTCATTACCAAAAAGAAAATAAGTTGTAGGACGCAGCTTTTGCTGAAACACGCAACATTGCCTAGCGCTAAACAATGTTTCCTTAAAAAGCTAACTTAACACTTAATGTATTGGGAAAAGAGTTCAAGGGGAGTCCAGAAGAGTCAAAGAGGAGGAGCAGAGACAACCAACAAAAGTGGCAGGGTAGAGGAAAAGGCTTAATAAGTCTGAGGAGGAATTGAAGGAATTATCAGTTTTTTCGGTTCACTCGCTGTAGGATACACTGTAAGCTTGCTGAATGCTAATAAATTAGCACAGGAAAGCCTACCTTAAAAGGCGTAAAAAATTGATCCAAAACAAAAAATGATAGGAAAAGCATCTAGAAATAAACATTTAAAATAGAAAACGATTTTTTAAATCATCAATCTCAGTGGGCCAATAGTAGGAAGTTAGGGATCAGTTGCATAAACAATAAGCCTCGTTTTTTTCTTAATCGTGACACCCACATAACCGCAACAGTTCTTTTTAATACTGTACTTTACTTTTCTTGTCATTTTACCCCTACATTACATGATGTATACCTAAGCTCGCTTGATGCAAAATAAGTAGATTTAATTGTCAACTAATAGAAGTCTAAACATAATTGTCTCTGGGCTTCAATCCAGTACTTGTACGACTGCTGCGAACAGAGACGATCCTCCTCCTGCATCTTTGTGAATGAAATCCTTTCGCTACCCTTTCCCATGCTACGTTTTGTCAGACAGGGCGATCCTTCATGGAAAAACTACAGCATTTTACATCACACCAACATCCCCCCCAAACAATATGACTTGGCTGCGGAAAGAAATAATGTTGCACCTGGTCGGCATATTATTCATCAACAAAATATCAGCCGTTTATCGGCCGCTACAATCACTTGACTTGTCGCAGAAGCCATCGAAACCACAGACGTCTCATGGACGTGGTTAAATCTAATATAAATAAGCGCAAAATCCCATTTTCGAAAGGGATGGCTTTAAACCCTATCCATGCCCAGGTTGCTGCAAAATGCTCTTTCCATGTAGACAGATTAAAAAGACTTTACGGACTGAGTCGTTCTATGCTCACAACAACCCTGGCAGATCGGCATCAGCCCACAACAACCCTGGCAGATCGTTCATTGCGTCAGAGCTCTCATTGGGCTTTTCGCATTTTCGTAGACTTGCCATAAACCAAGAGGCAAAAAATGCTTCCTAACATCTTTTTTAAAGCATTTCTAAGAGTTGTGGACAGATTCAATGTAACATAGATTCGAGTTATTACTGGAGCTATAAGTATACTCTACTGTTCCAGCTGCTCTAAAATAAAACTCTCACATTTTAAGCCCCATTGTTCTCATTCAAATCTTTCCTTTTTCAAAAACATTCACTCACTTCAACTTCATAATTATTCATGCATGCAACCATGATTCCTTATCTCTTTAACTACCACGACAACACCTCATGAACCCTTCCAACGCATACACTGCACGGTGAAAGGTGTAACTCATCGTTCTTTCCCTGCATTTTGTCACCTGTCTCAAGTTTTGTTTAACAACACTTGTTCGAAAATTCATGTACGAACAATAAAATGTTACCCCCACTGGCACCACTGCTGCACGGGGTAGACGGCTATCAAACGTAAAATGTATTACCAACCCAGCACACTAGCGAAGCATCATCAACACGGCGTCAATTTTTCCGATTTTAATCTCACAAAAAGCACACCCACAAAACGCACCCACAACCGGTGGTGAAGCTGTTTGTATGAACCGTGTGCGGTAGTGATTTTCCATCGTTAAACTTTTCACCGTCAGCGCATATCAGTACACTTTATTTTATTTTGGACTTTGTTTGCGTTTTGCTCTACACTAACAGGCTGGCGGCGATGGTGTAGCGTTAAGTATTCACCGAGTAGCACCATTTCCACGCCTGTCGAACATCATAAAATTCATCGCATGAACGGAGGGTGTGTGCGCGTGTGTGTGTGTGTGTGGGGGGGGGGGGGGGGGGGGGGCAAAGAGTACCACTACCACAGCGAAACACGGCTCATGAATATTATTACACGAATTAAGAGCTTTTATTTGAGATTTTTACACTGCACCATTAACGCGGTCTGCGGCAACCGTTCGGCAGGATGTTCGAAGGTCCCGTCCAGAAGACAACCAAACCAAAACCAACAAAAGAAAACACTAAAGTACGCACAAAAAATGTGGGAAGGTTATTTTCAACCCAGCACACCCAAACGAACCACGCATCGGCATCGCTTAACATGTGTTCCAGTTTGACATTCCGTGTAATTGTGGTTAATGTCCACCAACCCGGTTGGATTGACAATTTTTAGCGACAATTTAATAAACTTTTTTGCAATTTTATTTGCGACGTGCACCAGCCGCGATGGAGGCGCCTGGTGGATGGTGCAAACGTAAAGAGTGTTAAAGTGTCACTTGCCGTCGCTAGTGCAGTCCTTAACGATGGTGGGGTGGTGGCTGATTAAAGTCAACGACACAAAAGGATTACATTTTACTTTGTTGCTGCGTTGTACGGTAAAGTTTTAATGACAAACACTTGAGCAATACTTTCGTAATATATGATTTTTGTTGAATGTAATTGAGCGTGTCTCAAGACTCTTTAAAATGCATTCAAGCACCATACAAATGAATCCTTTCATGTGCCACCAGCTGGACAATTTTTTTCTTTAAACTGCAACAATTCAAACGCAATACTAAACATTAGCATCTAAACAAAATTTTCAATTCAAAAATAATTTACTACGCCTCATATTAAAATCATTTAAACGCACAGACAAACAACCATTCTATCTTCAAAAGGGATCAGCTACACTCTTCTACACATTACGCTCATTATTGCTAAGCCAACAGCCTTTTGTAAACACGAAAACAGCCACAAATCCTTTTGCAGCAATTGGCGTTCATCCTTTCTCTCGCAAGCAACTCCTTCCCATTCAACGGTTTTAATTCCAAACTGATTCATACTACCATCTTCTGTGAACCTTCTTAGAGGACACAGATTAGCCATGTTTTCGCTTATTTGCGGATCACCATTTTGAAAAAAAAAGTTTCCATTCAACAACCATTTCCTTTCATTCGCTTTTCGCTAACAAGAAAATTCAAATTAGTCAACAAGCGCGTCGTCGAAACGCTGGCAAGAAAGCAACTTTACTACCTGCCAAATCCTTAACCGTTGAGCGACGTAAAAACGACGACGACGACAGCTTGAAATGTTAATTAGTTTACATCAACCTAACCTTCCAGCGTGGGCCACGCTGGAGATGCCCAATCTGAACGACGCGTGCCATTCCCCTTTTCGCTAATACCATCCCCGGCAGCAGGTGGGACGCGTATGTATTGATCAAACCCCGTTGGTCATTCGCCATTTGGGGTTAATGGCACGAAGGGTAGCTTTGCGCAACACCACTCGCGAGGACATAAAAATGTCCAAGTACTACTAATAGATTTCATTAAAAACTTACCGCCAGTCGCCGTCGTCCGACCGACTCCCAACAACGGTTAAATCCTTCCCCTTCATTACATGGATCAGCGCTGGCACCGCATAACGGTTCGCGTTCGTTTCAAATGAAGGTTTCGCTAATGAAGAAATCAAGTTCATGCTCTTTGCTCTTTGCGTCTACAAGACTGTGATGGTGTGATTGAACACGCACGCGTCCGGCGGTGAACGAGAATGTTCGGAAAATGAGTTGTAAACGTTGTGTGAAAGTTTCTCGTAAAGGCTTTTGAGGTTTTTTTTCTCTTTACACTTTCACTTATGCCAGCCAAACGCATCGGGCTCAAGTTTGTACCTTTGCCCTTCCCGGATGACATTCCTATCATATTAGATCTCTTTCGCGTTTCTTCAGCGTTTCTTTTGAGTGAAGTTAGCGTGGTTAAATTTGTAAAACAAAAGACAAAATACAAGAAAAAACTTCACTTATTAAGTTTGATTTAATTCTCTTCGGTAACAAGTTTTAAAATAACAAAAGTGAAAGTTCAAATTCTAGGGCTTATTTTTCCCTGCATCCGATCTCCGACAGGTTAGACTACACTTGATCCAGCCAACGAGCTCCCTGTGCTCCTCTACGTCTCGTGCCGAACGGATCGCTGACGAGCACCTTCTTGGTCCGGCATCCTTATCACGTGCCCCAGCCAACTTATCCTTCCGGCTTTGGCTACCGTCAGAAACAGCTCAGCTAGCTCGTGATTCTTGGCAAACGCCGTTCGAAAATGGCGAGTATATTGGCGTCCTCCGTCAGCATAGTTCAAGATTCGTACACGCAGAGGACTACCGGACGTATCAAGGTGCGGTATATCGTACATTTCGTGTGTTGTTGGAGTCTTCTGGATCGCAGGAGTTTGTGGAGTCCGTAGTAGGCACGATTTCCCTGAACAATGCGCCACCGGATATCGTTGCTCACGTTGTTGTCCGATGTTACGATCGTACCAAGGTAGCAGAACTCCTCTACCACCTCGAGATCGTCGTCGTCAACTGATATTCTGCTTCCGAGTTGGGCTTTATCACGGTCAGAGCCTCCGGCAAGCGGGTATTTTGTCTTCGTCGCATTGATGCTCAATCCAATTCTATTGGATTGTTGTCACAGTTGTCCATCCGATGCTATCGATGTCATCCGCGAAGCCAAGTAATTGGAGAGATCGGATGAAAATCATGCCCCGGATGTCGAAGCCCGCGCTTCGCATGACACCCTTCAGAGCGAAGTTCAACCACAAACAGGAGAGTCCGTCTCCTTGCCTCAAATCACGGTGAGTTTCGAGCGATTCGACAACGATGCTCGTAACTTTACTTTAATTTTTACTCTCATTACTATTAATTAAAATTGAGGACAGAAGAAAAGATTGCCTTCATCAAAACCTAAACTAATTGTTGTACAATGATTCAAACAGACATCCTAACACTTTAACACCAAACATTTGCTCGATAATGAGAGCAATTTTCTTAACTTATAACCAGACGATCATTATGTTTTTTTACCAAACGTTTAATACACTCCAATCTTACTATTAGCCATTCACAATAAAAACTGATAGCAAATTGATTAATAAATTGCGGAAATAGATAAAAGCGTGCTGAATATTTGAAAGCCAAAAAGAAACGCGGGCTGTAGCATTTTTCAGCAATATTATAAAAACTTTTAACACCATTAAATTAATTTAAATTTATTTGTTTACAATTGATTATTACGGTTCAGTGCCGTATTGTCAACACCGCTTGTGTTGAATAGATTTTCGTATGAATTTCGCAATTTATTTAAATATTCTTTAAAAAACAACAGAAAATAATGACCACGGGCAGCCTGGGTTTTTATGAGGTATGGTCAAGTACGTCAACCAGCTCTAGAATTCCACACACCTAGAAAGTTTTTCGTTTTAATAACCAAAATAATGTGTTACTCTGCAAGAATTTAAATGATTAACGTAGGCCTTTCATTGACTGAAACATGAAGCAAAACCTTGGCCATAAAACTGTGAAAAATGTTTCAAAAATAAATCCTCTAATAGGTGACGAAAGTATATCCCCAGCGAGTTGACTGGGGATATAGTTAGGATCAAATCGATCTATTAATAGGTTTGGCTCACGCTTTTGTCTATTTCGGTCATTTGATAACCAGTTTTCAATCAGTTTTTTTGTGGATGTTTAATGATGAATAAAATGCATGAGCAGTGTAAAACAGCCATGATTTATCAATTGCGAAAGAAAAATCAGAATATTGCCCTCAAAGTCGAGCTTTTCTTGGAGTTTAAGGAGTTCAGATTTAGACGTTAGAGTGGCTATACATTGATATTCCGGTCTGGGGGTCTGATAACAGAGGCGACAGCGACACAGGTCCTCACACGACAGTACCTCAGAAACAAATATGTTTCGTTCCCCCATAGTGAGGGATGTTTATCCAAAAATACATAGTATCAATGAGCCTTGTAACCCTTCTGGCTGGCCGACATGTCAAGTTCGTTAAGCCAAGTAGAAGACGAAGAACGTTGACACATACCTTTCTTGAGCTTCATAGCTCAATCAGTAATATTCAGTTGAAGCATTGGTAGCAGTGTTTGTATATTTCATGGTACATTTTTTACAATCGAAATCGGTGATAAAATTTTATTTGAAAGTGAGTTCAAGACACACAACACAAACCTTTCATACTAAACGATAAATTAAGACTAAATATTTAGTGAAGAACACTCCACTTTCATACAGCATTTCGAAACCACAAACCAATCATTATTTTGGTTTTACACTAGGCAGTAGCCTACCTGGTCCACTAGATCCGAGTAAACACCGTGCACAAGGATGGCAAATGAAAAGCTACGGCTTTACATTAATGAGAATGACCTCGACACGTGGTTCGGGCCCGGGAAAAAGGTTTATGAGATAAATTACAATTTTTTCCACAATAGTTTACAGCTAATTAATAGAAGCATCTCATGTTGCATTCCATAATTCAATTAAAACCCTCATCATTACGAACAGCATAATGGATTAAGCAGCAAAACAAAACAACACAAAAAAAGAGACGGAAACAGCATAAAAATATCCGCACACAAAAACCAATCAATCGGTTAGCGTGGCCAAGCATTACAGGCACGTTTTTCCTGCATTATTTCTATCGGATCACCGCGTCAACAGCGGCAATAATAGTTACCAGGTGTAAGGTTTTACTTTTTTTTTTGCTGTTGTTTAAACGAATACTTTTCATTTCCGTACTCACTTGTCAAACACAAACTCTCGCACCCAAACTCTCCCCTTCGACTCCTCGTGGCATAATTCATTTAACGGCGCATGTACAAATAAAGTGGAATTTAATTAAACAAAATTAACTCCACAAGCACGCACGCATTAAAAACGCACCGCGTGCCCACTTTCGCCACATTTGCCCGGGCCCGAAGTTGACGGAAGGAAAAACTTTAAGCATCATTACCGTTGCGAGGCCGGAAAAAAAGCGGGACTCACTCGCTCGCGAATGACAATCTATGTGTGTCTATGTGGGGCAGGCTGGTGTCATTTTTAGCGATTAAATCGTCCCACCTAATGCTGTCGTTATTATCATGTCAGGTGCTTTTACGAGCGCGGCAAGTGATAATACAATTTTCTCGGTACTCTGTCCTGATGCTCGGTCCTGCACGATTCTTTGATGGCCGATTCTTGAGAATTCCTTCTTCCTGCTGGAAAGACATCACCTTCATCTTGAAGTGTGCGCGTATTTCGGTACAGTTTTTTCTCGTGTCTGATGGCGCTATAATGGACATTTAGTCGCCGTTTTGTGGTACCTTGAACGAGAATGTTCGGTGTACTAAAATGTCTGCCTGCCTGGATACTGTGGGAGGAATGCAGAGAACGTTTGAGAAGCACGTGCATTCGTGCAACGCACGTGTAATCGAGAGCTGTCTCAACATTCCGAGCGAAAAATCCACACCACTAATTATTCCATATATAACAACATCAACACCTTATCAATTTGTTTACTTACCACGGTATTACAATGACTAGAATAACCTGGAAGAGCTGGACATTTTGGGCCATAATTGACACTTCTCCGAACTCATTAACGTGCCCACAGGACTCACGCACTTTCATAAAAAGAAACCATTTCCAAGAACAAATCACGCAAACAAATCAATTACAAATTGCGGCAAACTTCTTTGGCATTGGACAACGGGCGCAAATGATGGGGCAAATACTTTCAAGCAAATACGATTAAATTCGTTGTCCTCCTCCTCGAGCCCTCGCGGGAGTCGCTTAAGAACGCTTGATAGTCTTCGTCCATCGCGACCAGAGCTTACACAATTTCAAAGGCCCACAAGCATCCGGGCGCTAAATATGCCAAAACGAACAATAAATTTTACAACACAGCAATGCCGTCCGTCCATGCTGCCGTATTAGCGTTGCGTCAATATCCGTCATTTTACGCCTGGAGGCTCTTCCAGCGTGTGTTCCACCCCCCCCCCCCCCCCAAAACAAGCAAGCGCCACACCGAGTATCATTTGGTCTTCAAATAAATTAAGAGATCCACCAATCTACAAGGACCCGCCAAGTGAAAGTGAACCGTAAAAAAGTCACCCGAAAGGAAAATAAAGCTTCGGCAAAACTGAGACCGGACCGAACCGGACGCACAGCACACCGCGGTCCGTTGACAGCGTTGAGGGCAAAATGGCAATAAATTTGTGCAGCATAAATTAGTACCGGGGAAAAACCGTTTTTCTCACCAAACAACACACACACACACACAATGACGGAGAGGATCTCTTGCTGTCCGAGCGCTTCGAGCGTCCTCCTTTGCCGATCGTTCCTTTTCTTTCTTTATGATGTCACCCTCAGGTGGTCCGTTTATCATGCGGGTGGGGCACGGCCAGCTGCTGCGCCACGATTTGAAAGTTGAAAATTCTTCCCGCTTGTTGGGCTTAAAAAGCAACAACCATCGGGACCACCGGGAAGGGGAAATAGTCCGGCACGGAGCGAGCACGGAGCACAACCTTCCCAGTGTGGCTACGTTGCTGTTAATTGGAAATTTTATTTATTGACGCTCAGCTGCGTATAAATTACTAATCCTGCTGACTCCTGCTGGCTGTCGGTCGGATATCGGCTTTCAAACTACGCCTTCGGTGCGCAACCAAAAGTGATCCGAGTGCTATTTCTTAAAAGAATCTTACCAGTTAAGCAACACACAGCATATTCCCCTAGGTTATGCAAGCGGTTTCCCTAAACTTTCCAAAAAGTTAGTTATTGAAATTGAAAATGTATGTAAAGCTGGTTACGGATTATGTGCGCTAGAGTCTGTAGCAAGTGTAGGGCGCAATAGGACCATAAATTGAAGTGGCTTTAGAAAACAAAATTAAAACACTTTCAACAAATGCAAGCCGCCACCCACCGGGAAACACCGGGACGCTTTATCTTATGGACAGCGTCCCCCAACTCAACGAAAGAAAAATAAAGCTTCCAGCCTGATGTACCCATCCGGCCAGGTCAGAAAACAATACACAATTGCCGAAAGACTAAGACTTCGGTCGTCAGGAATTATGTCTACCCTCTAGTTTAATGCATAATTTAACAACAAAATTAACAACGCAAAACACATTCCGGTCCGAAACAATCGACACACATATATACAGGGAGACGCCGCATATCAAACTGCAATCACAAACCCCAGGTGCTCGTGTCGCAAAAAAGCCGGCCCAACTTTGGCATTACAATTTTAAGTGAGAAAATAGAATTTTCCCAACCGGCTATTGCGTACAAAATTTCATTTAAGCTTTGCATAATTGTCTCGTGTCCAGTCCCGTGGTTGTTTCTGTTTTGTTATGTGGGTGTGTGTGTGTGTGGGCCTTCTTTGCCCATTGGTAATACAAATTTCCACGAAGCTTTCCCGGAAGTTGGGATGAACTTTTTCCCTACTTTTTTTTCTCCATCCTACGAACTGCAGCGTTTGCAGGAAGCGAGTGTCTTGATGGGATTTTCATTCCGCAGATTTCGAGGTCCGTTTTTCCTATGTCTAGGTGTGTGCCTGTGTTGGTAGTTGGTAAACGGTTTTCCATCCCCTGGTGAAACAATTGTAAAAGCTGTACTGAACTGGGTCAGATCTTCCGGAAGACAAACTTTCAATCTTTCTTAAGTTGACTCCAGTTCTTTGTGTGATGTCGTTTTAGTTCTACCTTTTTTTCCTTGCTCATCAACTTCAAGCAATACTGGTCCTAGACGCGTCCTCCTGTATCGTTTCGTTATTTCGCGTTTTTTTTTTCTTTTGGTTCTGTTTTGTCCCTGCTCTTGTCCTTTGTCATCCTTCAACAGACCCTTTCCAACGAGTCCTCTAGTCTGTGGTTTGAAACCATTATCCGGAAGTTTAATGTCTGAGTGTATAGCAGCAGCAAACCTTCCGCACCAAGAATTCTGACCGATGACACCCCGAAGGTGCCCTTACCAGTGTCGAAGTTTAATCACGATGGCTTTTGCTCGTTTTCGCGATACTCCATGCACCGTTATTAATGTGACCTTACCGCTCTCGCCGTCGCTGGAATTTGTCAGTATCGCTAACTAAACTTTCTGTGTCCCCGTGGCAAAGATTACCTCCCGGAAGCGCCGGGTTGGAGTGTCCGTCTCAAAACAGCAGGCACCCAAGTCAGGTCGCGCCAGGATCAGGAGCCACCCGAATGGCAAACTCAACTTGTCCATCGTAACTGTACAAAACTGCACGAAAAGTTCTGCCCGATTCTTTATCCGTCCTTTTTTTCCATTTTCGCGGGTGCGCCTCCTGCAATCTTGTGCGATAAATTTCAACTTTCCAACACCAGTTTCCGTGGCGCGAGTGCTTGGGAAATAAATAGTTTTACATAATCTTATTCTCGCCGTTAACGAGCCTTCTTGAGCTGTGCTTTACCATTCACAGCGCGAAAACATCTGCTGGACCCGATTTTAGTGCACAGAAGCCAGGAGGGACGGATAAAGCGCCACATCCTTCTTTCTGGTCACAAAACCTCAATAGTCAATAGTCTCGATTGACTTTTGGAGCTGTACATTGAAATTGTGTTGAAATGACGAGCGAACGAACGAACCACAGCACAGGTTCAATCAGTTCCTGGATGATGTTCGGCTCAAGAAAAAGGTTTGTCGACCAAGCCAACCAACTTCCCGGCAGTAGAAGTGCCACTCAACACAGTACACATCCTGTCCGACCGGTGTTAAGTTTTGTGGCGAATCTTCTTTCAGCAATTCCCGTTCCGGAAATCATCTACAGCGAAAGCACAAAAACGGGAAACGAGCTAAAATTTATTTCGGAAAATGGATGTTGATTAAATTGAACTCTGTCAGAAAGAGGTAACGGCTTCACACCAGTGGGCAGCCATCTCTAGCCCATCTGCTTTATGTCCGGTCGACATCGGTCTTATCAAGGGATAAGACCGGACCCTAACCCTCCTGCTACCGCGCAAATCATCAACCGAGCACGTGATGATAAACTTCAAAACCGTATCAAAACCAACTTCCGGGTCCGGACAAACTTCGCTCCGAAAACGGTTGCGGTGGAAAAGTGGAAGAAGTTTACCGAGCCAAAGCAGCGGACTGATAAGCTTAGCAGAACGACCATGTACTGGGGCAGCCCGAAACCAGCAGATTGTCGACGTATACGTGAAGCGTGCCACCAGAATGGGGGACATACTTTTGCAATTATGCAGTTAGTTTTTTAGAACCAAGCCAGAAGACGAACCCGTTCGATGTTACGTGGTGCAAAGTGTGCACAGTGCCATGCAACAGCACCGCAACAGCTGTTTGAGCTGATGCAACTGCGTCCGGCAGTTCCGTTTCTAAACCTATCAAAACTGACTTTTGCAACTGCTTCCTGTGCTCTCCTGGCTGCTGTTGCACAAAGCGCCTGGTCGTCCCAGGATTAGTTTATATTTACGACGTACTCACCCGAGGATTGGTGTCCACTCGTGCGGACGGACGAACGGGTAGAATCACTTGCCGTGCCACAGACGTGTGACACGAGGACTGGGCCCAGTACCGATGGACACAATTTTTCATCGCCACATCGCAAACGCTTCCGGACAAACTTTGTCCATTCGCGCCAAACGTACTTTGTACGGTGACCAGGGGTTGGGATGATGTTGTTCCTGCTGGTTCACACACTCCACTACACAACAAGCTGGCCAGCCGAGAAAGGTAGTGAAAGGGAATGAAAAACTGCACCATGTGTTACACGCTCGCTGTGTTTGCCATGTTTGTTTCGAACGGCCATTTTCCATTACGGTGAGATTTTCCACCGCGCACACACGAGCTTAATTAACGACTATCATAAGCCAATGTCACCGAACGCGTGCTGCACCAACAAAAATGGAACGTTTCGAAGTCAAAATAACGATCAAAAGAAAAATTGGATGCATTAAAAGTAATTCCGTTCGCTGCAAATGGTGTTGAGGTTGGCTTATTTTTTACTTTGCTTTACTCCAAATAAAATTCTAACTTTCCTGCTTGTGTTTGGACTCTTCGAACCGGCAAAATTGAGTGGAGAAGCATGACGGCAGGAACACTCGTCCACCAACGTTTTGGTTATTTATTTTTGCTTTACGTCGCTATGGTGAGGTAGCATCTCCTATATGGGCGTCACCTGTACTATAAAAAGCTCCCAGCACCATACCTGGAAAAGTTTATAAACTGACCTTTTTCGTACTTAGGCAAACAAACACTAAGCATCCTGGGCCAAAGCCCGTGTGTTCGGAATTCTTTTCGCAATGGTTCGTCTACCGCAACGCAATAGATGTTTTGTGTTGGCTTTCTTTTACCCGGACAACCGTCTTCCATTAGGCGTCCCTCAAATATCGTCCAGGATCTCTAAGTAGGACGCCTCGGACACGGTAAAGTGCTGGGAGCATACATTTATTGTTGAAATTATTGACTCTTTAGTATTCATGGACTGTTCTAGGGCCGAGGCCCAGAAGTCCCGCGTACCTGTTACCGTAGAACACAACAAAAGGAAGCCAAGCGAAATCATTAATCCTCTTACCTGGTTACTTGGCCACCTCGGCTTTTTGTCTTTCTTTCCAAGGAAAACTTCTCTTCTACAAAAAAAAAAAAATCTTTGACAGGAAACACTCGGTAACGGTAATTACAAACTGCAACTGACGACTAGCATGTAGGCAGGTATCCGAATCGCTGTTTTTCGTCAGGTATTGACACATTTTCCTTAATCTTCCGGCAGATGGCAGTGGACATACTTGAAGAAAAAAAAGCTGAAAAAACGCAACTCTTCCAGCTGCAAGCTTAATGGAACACATTTCGGCTTTATTTGCTACAGGAAAGAAAGGAAATAGCCGAAAATGTAAGGAATTAACTCCCATTGCAGCACACTTTCCGACTTCATCAGAAAGCTGGATTTGTCTACCTTTATTCAATCTGGTGCTGATAATCACATCAAACATGAACATCTTGCTTTACCTTTCTTTTGCGAGTGATGCTTCTTAAAACATCGATCGGATGATTTCGCTGAGCTTCACGTGAAACCATTTCCGTCCTTTGATCCTACTTGCCTTAAAGAATAATGACAGTTGAGGTTTAGTGTCTGCGGCCATGATGTTCTGTTCAGCCAGTGATGAAACGATATAGGCTTATCTTGTACTTCTGACATTCGTTATCATTAAGCTGTCAATGGAAGCCGTCCGATAATCTTCCAACAAACACATGCACGGACCAAGGGTTTTAATGTCCATGCTCAAAAAAGACCAGCAAGATCTCTCCCCCGAGGGTAAAGCACAACGCATAAACGATACCATAATCGTTTGCACGATAAAATCTTCTGCAAAACCCCTTTTCATAGCGCTGCCAAACACCGACCAGTTAAGCCAGCTGCCAGCTAGCGAGTGCCAAAAAATCAATAGGTAAAAACATTTTAATGGCGGTTTCGGGTTTTATCGTACCGTCCGACGTGTTATCCGATGATGCGTGCTCCTATCACGAACGAGGGGGGGGATCTTTGTGTAGTAACACGTTAGGCGCTTCATATTCTCTAATGTCCACGGTATACGTGCGTGCGGCGTGTAGTGAATGAGGAATTTGGCGCACTTGCAAACATGCACAAGGCATATGTGTGTTTGCAACCTTTTATCGCTCTGCCGATGGGATACGGGACCCTATCAATCGTGTCAACGGTTTGACTGGTCATCCTGCCGGAGGTCATGTACCGGGCAAATGTATCATCCGGACCGTATGCATCCTGCTAGTGTAATAAAATTACTACTACCGCATCCCCCGTGTACATGGGTGACTAATTGCAGCGGACATTAATCAACAGTCCGAGAGTGCACTTCAGAGCCGTACCTATGTAGTGCAGCGGGCCACTAATCAATAACGTTGTAATTAATGCGCACAAAGGACAGCGGTCGCGATTGTTTTCCACCAAATACTGCTTCCCGGTGAAGGTGGTTAAGAGCAACATGATCTCTGATGGTGGTCAGAGTAGTTACAATAATGCCAAATGACCAATTCTATCATGCCAATGGACACGCCGTGTGGATTCTATTCACCCGGAATGAAGGGGCTGAGTTTATTGAGCATTTTAGTAGGAGCTACTAGTGAAATAAATAGCAAATACTTCACCACTATTCGTTCACAGGCTGTACGTATGTGGAGTTAATGAAATCAAAAGATGGCTTGTACCGCTGCAGATAAATCCGTCGATAAAGAATCCAATTGCTTCGCACCTTCTTCCAGTGTGCCACGTGTTCCTCCAGCAAATTCCTTGGATCGCTTGTCTAAAAAAAACGAACATTTAGCATATTAACTCATGTTGATAACTTGAAAGTTGATACTTACAAAATCCTTGTCTTGCGTTACGATTCTTTGAAATGGCTTTACCGTTGGATACGGTAGCATGTTCGCTGGCAGCGGAGGAGGCATCTTCTGGAAGATGCCAGTTTCATCCGGAACGTCGAAATGCTGGTAGCTTTGACGTGCGTCTGACGGTGAAGCACACGATGTAGTGGAAGAATAACGCATACGGGGAACGGGAGAATCTTCACTACGTTGCGGGATTGCATGATGGAACCAAAATCGAAGTTTTGCATAGTACGAAGCATGCTGATCCTGCTCGTCTACGTCGATACACTTCCCGAACAGTGTCAACTTGTAGCCTTTCTGTTCTACGCCTGTTTCCTCTAGTTTCATTTGCTGTTCCGCGACACGGTTACGGCTCGATCGCTGGGTAGTTCTCTGCTTTTTTCGCGGAGATTTCGGCATTTTCGACAGGATGTCTCGATAACAACTTTGCAAAGTACTAGGCCGGCACGAAAATTGGATCTCACCGAGTTCTAGATGATTATTTGACAGCTGATCGAGTGACTGTTTAAACAGATGGATCCAATACTAATGTATTGGCGCAGCGATCATAAAATAAAAACAAATTGTGAAACTAAAGTATTTGCTTGTGAAAAAGCACTACAAACAACAAACCCTATCTACGATTGACCATAATGTTTCAATTTCACTCTCCATTCAATAGCAATTTAATGGGCAATTGTTCACCCCCAACTCTGACCTAAATCTTTTCCGCAACAGTTCCCACGTTACAACGCGAGAAAATGGAAATCATCACCACAAATTCGATTCGGAAAAAACGCAACCCTTCGCTCATTTTCTTTTCAGTTCCATTGTCAGCATGTCATTAGCAGATTCTGCTTTTCCATCGTCCTTTTTTTTATTTACTTTTTTTTTACACCAAACGGCCCAACCGTAAAAACATCACAAGCTTGAAAGGTATTCCCTGTGGTTTTTCGAGCTTGAATTAGACCCGATTTTCCATGCCCAACATTCACCAACATACACAAAGCGCACTTCAAATAAAGGTAGGCAGGTTTTTCGAAGGTTTGACTGTGGGGCACAAGACAAATCGGGTCAAAAATCAGTGCGCCACGCGAAGCGGCAGCGGTGAACGGCGCGGGACGGGTGGTTAGAGCTCGTATGTGTGTTACTTCTCGGCAATAAATCAATATAAACGAGCTATTTTTCACTCTCGATTGCCTTTCAGCTCACACCACAGCGCCAGACACAATCCGTCAACTATGCCCGGCTGGGGCGAACAGAAGTCAGCATGGTCGCGTAGTGATTGTTTCGTTGGCGACGTACGAAAGTCAGAGTTTGTTGTTGACGTGTGTGTGTGTGTGTGTGTGTGTGTGTGTGTGTGTGTGTGTGTGTGTGTGTGTGTGTGTGTGTGTGTGTGTGTGTGCGGCGGTGGAAAGATACCCCCCATCAACAACTTGCTCATTGAAACCGGTACACCCAAGTCTAGGTCAGTTGGTCGATTTTACTACAGACGGTTCGCACGGGCAGTGAATGGATCCGGGTTTTTGTAACAATTTTCCCGAAAGATGTCGCTCGCCCTCCCAGACAGTGCTGCAGAGGAATATCCCGACAACGTGCGCAAAGAGCGCATGTGCCATTCTGTAAGCGGTTCATTTTTACCTCGGAATGAACTACCGGCAAACGAGCAAAAGTTGGCTGTCGGTAGTTCCACGACTGCAACACGAACTTCTCCTTCCGAATTTTGGACGAGAATTTGGTGTGATTTTCCGTACACGAACGATGTTAGTCTTTTGCCGCGCTTCTATGCAGAAGCATGGAAAAAGGAACTCTCGTTAGGATTAGTGCCAAATTATTGGAGCTTTTGTCGGTACCGTTCCGTTGCTAGAGATCAAAGCAGTACGGTGCTGGCGTACCTGTACACAACCTACGGTACTGTTTCCCTGGTAACCCGGTCGCGAACCGATGCTCCAGAAAGTGATACCGCGCTGCACTGGTGTAGGTTTTTGCTCCATCCACGCCAAGTGTTTCTCTCTGAAGAGTGTTTCACGTTGCGAACGGAAGAAAGCTTCCAACCAGCGCTAACGATATTGGTGACATTTTTCACCTTTTTTTTTTATTCTGTCCCAAATATAGATCCACTACTGCAATGGATTTGCTGGACTTTATTGCACTCTTCAAGCGTGTCAGCGTGTCGTTTGAACGTGCCGGTGTAGAGGCGCGCATCCAGCCGTACGAACGCACCGGAGAACACAACAGACACTTGGAGTTTAGAAAAAGCTCTTGATACAACACGTATGTTGGAGCAACACGTTGACGTTGACTGTTGTAGTAGAAGTTTTGCAAAGTGTTCATACAGCACAAAATTTGTTCGAAAATTGTGCATTGCTCTTCAACTGAGCGTTGGGAAATGCTTAAAATAGAATAAAATAATGTTAGGAAGCTCCGTCTTCCTTTTTCTCCATTTAGAGTGCTTAACAAAACTTTACAAAACAGGAAACCGTTGACGTGAACAGGACCTGTAACTCGCTTATCTAAAAAAATACACAACTTTCGAAATGCTTTCACAAGCAACAAGCAAACTTGGAAAACTTACAAAGCTTCACCAGAGCAAGGCTGACTTTCAAAAACAAAACAAAAAATACTCCGAGACGTGATTAATGACTTATGCTAAAACGAAAGGATATGCTCCAAAACACGGAAACTCCCGACAGTGCTGCTGCTGGGGTTTGGCTTCCATTTTAGCTTAAGAGCTATTGATAGTCGCAGAAAGTCAAATAGTAACACAATTCGTCATCCTTTGTTTGGGTGCGATTCGGTAGGCGAAAGTGAAGTGACAGTTTGTGTAGGGTAAAGTAAAGGAAAGGAATTAATTTTCAACGAAAAAGGCTGAATGTCCGAAATGCTTCAATTTTAAACATTTAAACAGAAGCCATGATAAGCAAAAGAGGAATATTTATACGTTTAAAATTAGACAAATCGGTTCAACCGATGTTTGTTGTGCTTCGAGGAACTCACGTAAAGTAAACGATAAATAAAGCAATAAAAATTAACTCAATAAAGACAAATGTTATTAGACGAACATTTCAATATTTCCATCATAAATAGACAAGAAAACAAATGTTTCTTTCTGTATCACACGGAGTAACGTAACACCCTCTCGAAGCCTTGATGTTCCATCACCGATACACATTGTGCGTATCAAATTGCTAAAAAGGGATTTAAACACCCACCACTTCACAGGCCGGCCAACCTGTGGAGCGGTTTAAGATGGGACCGGATTTTTGTCATTCTATTTTCCCGATCAGCACGATGGTTCGCATGCTCAGCTAGCAACTAGCTCAAATCCCCCAAAGGCCTAAATGTGACACACAGCCGACCCAGATGCAAGGCTCTATAGGAGCGAGTGAAATAAAATAAGGGTCATTCCGGTTCGGTGCGTCCGTAAGAAAAGCAACCGATATCCACCGAGCTACACGCAAATTTCCAATGTCCTTTGCGGAAGTTCTGCCAGCCTTGAAATGCAAACATTTGCATTAGTTTCGCCTCATAAAACACACCGTCGGTTTGGTGTATTTTTGTGAACTCGCTTGCTCACACCCCCAGTTGCTCTATTTCTGGTAGTTCATTCAATCGTAATGTTTGTTTTAACTCGTTTTTTTTTTTCTTTCAAACTACCTTTTTCTCTACATGCGTATTGCGTTCCGCACGGGAGCCAGATAGAAAGAAAATATTGAACAGTGTCCAACAGAGATGTTTTATTATTGCGGGACTGTTGAAGCGATCTGTTGAAAAAATGTGTCATATTATTTGAGGAAGCAAACGAAACACTCTAGCACACTTTTATCTGAAAAGCAAGAACTAGGTTCTGGGATATAGTTTGTGGTGCGAAAAAGGTGATTGATTGTTTTGCAACAAGCATCAAGCAGCGGTGTTATATTGAGTACCATTATTTCCTTTCCATTCAAAGTAATAATTTCTTGTAGAATCGATCGAAAAGCTTTGTGCTATAGTGTCTAATTCATTCTTAAATTCATGCCATTTAATTTATTTTCTGCTGAAGTTTTCTGCTCCTGGAATTAGTTTATTTTCTACTGAAAAAATGCCAATAAAATACATCAGTTACGCAGAACAAAACTGATGCACAAATCGTAACACGTTTGGAAAAATAATCTTACTCTCCATGGACGGCTCCGTTCCTGAATCTAATGTATGCTCTTCACGTTAAAAAAAAATACATTAAATGTCAGCTTAGTACTTAGAAAAATCATTCCCAAACCACATCAGCACAGCACAGTCCCGTTCTCGAGGAAAACAAATTAGCATGACCACGTAAGCTCGCCGAGGAAAAAAAACCCCACCCTTATCATTCGAAAGCACTTCTCTAGCGGTATTTTGCTATGCAAAAGCTTTCCACCAAAAACCATTCGTTCTCGGTGCTCCACAGCATTCTGCCCAGCAAGCAGGATGATTTTGTAATCTTTTCACAATTCATCTAACCTTCACAGAACAATCCATCCATCTATCCATCCATCCATCGGATCGCACAATGTACTGCCTGTCTTCATTTTCCCGACCAGCACAAACACATACCTCAAAGCCACGATGCTTAAACTCACTGGCAAAGCTTTGGCTAATTGTTATTCCACTGTTGCACGTACGTACACCGGCCACGGACAGTTCCAAACGCTCAACCCTGAAACGCAAAACCGATCCAACGTCCGGCAATGGAGGACGCATTTGAATACAAAACCAGCCAACCAACCATTTGGACCAATGTCGAATGTCGTACCCGTTTCCCGGTACGACTAGCAGTTCGTCTAGGATAATGTACAGAGATATTTCATCCCCGGGATCATCAGAGGTCCGGAGAGGTAGGGGAACAAATGAAAAAATCATAAGCCATCACCAAACCCTCTCCGGAGGTAAAGGGGCAGGGCATGAATATGAATGATGTCCTCCAGGATATCAGGTCCATCATCAGAGGTCAGCCTCACACAGACACAGCCATAGAGAAACACATTCCATGTTTAAGAACTTTTCTTTATTTCTTTTTGTTTGCCGTTTTGTTTTATTTTAATTTTTTAAACCGCGATCCTTATTTCTCTGTCTGTCACAAACACCGACAAACTGAACTCTACTAAATTTTCACCATAGAAAAACCGTGTAAACCCTTTCGTTTAGTCTGCTATTAGCTTGTTTGTTGTCGCCTTACTTTTCTTCTAGCGATGTTTCCTCCTTTCCTATTCTTTTTTGTTTGTTTTCATTTGTTTCTTTTTCGCTCTTGCGTGTTGTTATGATTCGCTTGCTTCTTTCTTTATCATCTTTTCGTTTAAATTTCTTTTATTCAATGCAATAAACAGTTTGTTTCTTTCTTTGTGCTACGCGACATGTTGATTGTCGTCGATTTATTTACCAAACAAAAGACGTAAGGATCAACAAGATCAATTTATATTGTTTTAGTTCCTCTCTTCCTCATCCTTCCTTTTCTCACTAAGCAAGATAAATTACTTATTTGCAGTTATTTTTTGTTCACATTTGATTATCCTTTGCTACCCGCCCACTTATTCGTTTTTTTTTTTTATTCTTTTCGTGTTCGTGTTGCTTTCGTTTTACGATCTTGTTTTACATTATTTTTATTCGTTTACTATTTATCTCTAGTGCGTTTGTGTGTTCGGCTCTTCTTTACTACTTACAATCGATTTTACAGTGCGTTATATATTTTATTGTCTTAGCAGGACAAAAAAAAAGCGTACAAAGAAAAGGAAACATACAGACTTGCCATTTTAAGATGTAAGAAAAGTAAAACCAGCTCGCGTTTCTTTAGTCGAAAGGAAAGAAACATATAATCACTATTTATGTTGAGAATACTAAATGGAAACTATAAAAGAAGCTAGAGGAAAGCGTCTGTTGTATGTTTTTGTTTTAATGCCACCCAGCAATAGACGTGACAAGAAAAGGCATAGATAAAAAAAAAACTTACTCCTTTGCAAAATCGTTAATCGAATAAATAGCTCCATGTGCAACGTTTTGATGTGGAACAAACATATCTACCACCGCAGTTTTTTGTTCTTTAGGGAACGAATAACGTTGCCCTTGGACTTTTTTTTCCTGCTCGCTTGCTGGCCAAATGTCTGTACAAATTCCTTTCCAAGCTAGCTGGCAATATATTTGCACGACTGTCTCTCTTTCTCTCTCTCTCTCTCTCTCCCTAGTGCTCAATCTCTTTTTATCCCCAAACATACATAACAACTATCATGCAATTACATACTCAAACATACATACAAACAGATCCTAGTTGGGTTGGCACGGGTTAGTGGGGGGGGGGGGGGTGGGGGGTGGGAGACGTTTGTTGCTGTTGTCAGAGATGTCGGGGGAGTCATCGCTTCCGCTTCTTACGTTCGTGTCATCATGCCATTAATCATGATGTTGGCGAGCGCATTTCGACGCTTACGCCAGGTGCCCATACCCTGCGAATGGTACTGTAGCTGGGCGTACCACTGTTTCGTTTTCGTACCGTCCTCAGCCTGCCGGAGAAGGTAAAGGTTGTGTGTGTGTGTGTGAGAGAGAGAAGAAAAAATTGGAAAATAGTTTCAGTATGTGACACCACGTTCCAGCGCTCCGAACGCAATATTGATTGATGCGCCCCATCGGAGAGGAAGCACCCGGGTATGTATATTACACGTACCTTGAATATGAAGGACTCCTTCGAGAGGATCTCCTGCACCTCGAAATAGTCCTCCCAGTCGTGCTCGGAGCAGACGATGCACCGGTCAAGGAACAGTGGCTCGCGTAGAAGCGTATACCGGCCACCCTTTTCGCGCACCAGCAGCAGGGATGCCTCGCGGATGCCCGTGTGCCGGGGAAAGCTGAGCGTTTCCGACAGGGCCCGGTCCGCTTTGTAGCTGGCCGTGGGCTGAAAGCAACGAGGGTAAAAAGAATGTTGAGTAAGGTGAATATCTTAAGGACTGAAATTCCTTTTTTTGATGCATTTTATCATGATTTGTGACCATCCTCTTTTCAGACACGCGCATGAGAAATGGGAATGAAAATTTAGGATTCCTTTAGGTCATCTCAGGTCCTGTCCTAGACATGCTAGACACACCTGATTTGCATGGTAAAGACCACCAATCTTCATTAATGGTTGGAACCCGTTGTCAGACATTTTATGAATCGTTTTGATTCTTTACTAACTTATTTTTTTTAATGTCTCAGTTGATGACTAAGGAAAATAAGCTCAAAAAAACAAAACAAAAGTATTAACTTCATTTCTAATTGCCATCTTCAAATCTCATCCTCTTACCTTTCCATTGGTGACCAAAAGTGCATTGATAGAGGTCAACTTGATCGTTCGGCTCTTTTTCCAGTTGCCATCGTTTGGCTGGGTAAAAAGCAACCGTCCCTCGATAGCGAACCGGACCTCCTCGTGATTCCACTCCAGCACATCGACCGCCATCTTGCGCAGCTTAATATTGATCATGTCCAGTTCGCAGGACAGTCGGCGCCCTGGGCTGGACGATGAGATTCGGCGCCATAGCTTCGTCGGTACATCCTTCGCTTCCCGGTTCATGTGGTTTAGATGTAGTTCAATCTTTTCCTGCGATTGCTTCAGCAGCTCTTTACCCTCCAGATGGGCCGGAGTAACCTTGTAAAGGCGGGCCAACAGCAGTGGGTACTTGGTGACACGTTGCACCGGGACCTAAAACAAACATCGAAAAAAAATCATTTATATATTGTCACGCCCATTACTTCAACCTTCTCCGACTTACCATAAGGAACGAGTTGAGATTCATTCGCCGTAGTACGGCATTTTCCATCTGGGATACGCGTAGAAAGATCCGCAACAGCTCTTTCTCCTTCTCGAGGTTCGCCAGCAACAGGCTGGCCGCACCCTGCCGCACACAGTAGCTCTCAAACGCGTGCAGCATTGGGGCCGCCTCCAGGAAGATCTTGCCGATGTTCACCGTCAGCAGGTCATCGTCGCCCTGCTCGTTCGCAATGTCCAGCGCATCGCGCATCCGTTCGGCCAAGAACTGATTGTTCTCCAGCAGTTCTTCCACGTTCAAAAAGATTGCAGAGAGCTGATCCTGGTTGAGCAGTCCGGCCACCAGCATTGGCTGGTAAAACTCCTCGAGTATGATCTGCAAATCCCGTCCGTACTTTTCCTCCGTCTCAACGATCTCCGTAATGATCTCTTTCCGCTCGGCCCGCTTCTTACCACACTTGCGACAAACGAGTGGTGCGTACATAACGCCCGACTCAGTTACTTGCGTCTCCACTGGACCGTCACAATCCTCGCACAGGTGGATCGGTGTGATCTTGGTGAGTAGTGAGGCAGAGGCTGGATTTTGCCACCGGCTGCGGGAAGTTTTGCTCGTCTCCGATCCAACGCCCGAATCGTTGCGTTCGATCTCGGCAGACGCTTTACTACTTCTGCCATTGCTGATCGTCGCTGGCGAGAGGGATGTGTCCTCACTCGAATCACTAATGCCCGAAAGGTGACTGAGCCGACTGCTGATGTCGGATATCTGTCGCTGATGGTGCCGCAGTTCCGTGATCGGTTCCGATTCTTCCTCCTCCAGGATGATGTCATCACCGGCAGCACCGAATTGGAACCCGTACGTACCATCCTCCTGTACGATGCCACGCTCCTTTGCGTCCACAAGGTACGAAAGGATATCGTACTTGGAGGCACCCTCAAAGATGGACCGTGCGTTTCGTTGCTTCTCCAGATCCACGTCATCGATCGGTGGCGCTGTCAGTGGCAAGGGTGGCGGTATATCATTAATCTCCTCGTAGATCGGATCCCCGTTCAATCGGATCGATTCGTAGTGATGATCGTCATCATCGTTCGTTGTGTTGATTTCAATCTCCGAAAGCGTTGCGTCTACCAACATCTGATAGAACTTACTGCGAGACGAATTCGCGTCATCGTCCACCGTCAGATCACTGCTACAGCTTTGATAACAATCGCTCAAATCACCCAACTGATCAAACTCCATCAGTTCGTATGCAGCGGCTGATCCGTAGCTGTTGCCAGAGCTAACACTGCTCCGTTTGCTACCGTTTTGGATCTCCGGAATTTTAACCGCTGAAGATGACTGAGTAGAAGTGTTGGCCAGCTTGCTACGTTCCTCCTGTATCTTTAGCAGCGATTGTTCGATCATCTTCGACACATCATCTTCATCTTTGGTACCGCTCATGTCCAGTCCGTTGCGTGATTCCTTCAGTCGGAGCAGTGAGTTTTCGATTAGCTTTGCAATCAGATCGTAATCCAAGCCTTCGGACAGCTGACTAAGGGAGGGATCTTCTAGCAGCTTGGCGATAAAGCTGTTCCGACACACCTTCGCTTGTAAGCTTGTAGAGGATTGTTCCGCACTAGGCTTCATTGAACGCCGAAGCACAACCGGTGTCGGTGTAAGATCCACCAAACATTGTTTGACTGCCACCTGTTGTTGTTGTTCGGTGTCTTGATTTACATCTTCACCTGCAGTCGGTGGATCTTTGGAGTCATTGCTTTCACTAGGAACTTGTGCGATCGGTGTGATGCTCTCGGGTGTTGTGACTGACTGTGAGGAGGGAACGTTCTCTGAAGATGAGGAAACCGTCTTACTGTGTTCACTAAAATCCAAATTGATCAAAGTGCGACCATTGCTGCCAGTAACGCTACTTGCCCCAATAGGTATAATAGACGTTCCGGTAGTAACGGTCAAGATCTCATCTTCTCTGCCCATCGAAACAACCGTTCCATTCGTAATCTGCTCACCGTTCTTCACCCCAACATCATCTCCTTTCCCCAAACTAGCTCTCCCACTCGTATCTGACCGGTTTGATGATTTACTTGCCCGACTTTCCAACGTGGACGTTGGCGAACTCACACTAATAGTGATCGTGTTCGATGCCGTTTGACGTATCTCGTTGGTCGGTGAGCACAGCACACTCCCATCGTTTACTACCACCGACGATTGGTAGATCGGTGTATCACTAGCGCCATCGACGTTCACGGTCGAATAGCAATCGTCGCCCGTGATCATGATGGACGTTTTCTTCTGATAGTGTTCCTCCTCCGGTTCCGGATCGTGACGAATTTCGAGCCGGTGGATGGCTGCGCTCGAGGAAATTGGTGAGGAGGATGCGGACGAGCTGGCAAGCACCTGCACCACTGTACGGGATGAGGTCGAGGTGGAGCTGCTCCGATCACTACTCGAACGCCTGACGCCCGCCATCAGGCCGAAGCAAAAATCCTCGTACACGTTGTTGCTGGCAGTGGTTGGAGGACGAGTTCTGCTCGTGAGTGGAGGTGATGTACTTGCGGGAGACGATGATGATTTCCCTGGGCTCGAAGATACCAGTGGTGGTGGTGGAGGTGGTGGTAGTTTTGGTCGTGCCTTACCATTCTGCCCAACAGCCAACAGCAGTGAGGCTACGGAACCGATTGAAGAATCCGACGAGGTGGAGGATGACGTCGAAGAAGCTGTTTCATCTTCAAACGCTGTGCGAGAATCCGTTCGGAGTGTTCTCACACGTAGCGCCATCGTATCGTTAAACTGATCAACCCCCGGTCCAGTTCCGTTTGACTCACGCCCTTCGTAACCATTCGTCTTGGTAGGTGAAGATCTGTCACTAAAGCTCCGTCGAACGGGGCCGGTTCGTCGTTGGAACACGGTTGCGACCGCACTTGGTTTGGTACACGCTGAAATGGTAGAAACATGAGCAAACGGAAACTATTAGACACCAAACATTATTTCAATTTTAGCTCTACCCATCATCCCTGTCACCATCCCCCGTCCTCGCCCTGCTGGGACCGGACTAATTCAGTTCCAATTCCGTACATCGGTACACCAGTCGATATGCTAAAATCAGTAACATTAATTAGACCACACCAATATCGCACACAGCTCTCTACAGCTTCCCGTGTTCGTTCCGGGTCAGTACCGAATGCTGCACTGCTTCCAACACTAGTACACAAACCCCACCACTGCTGCGGCTAATGTTTGCTGCTGATTTGTACCTCTCGGACTTATTGGAGCGAATCAACATTTACTGCACCGGCACCCTAACAGGGCTGCAGGATATTGTGATTAACCTCCGGCACAGTTAGGAAAGTGCGGGCCAGGATCCATTCCCCTTTTTCATAGAACCGTGTCGCTCCGGTCGCCACTCTATCCCACCCTCCCGGAAGCAGCAGAACGTGTTTCAATATCCGGTTCGAAATGAGAACTGTTTGTTTGAGCCGGGGTTCTCTGTACAGGGCAGGCAGGTCTCGCACGGACCGAAAGTGAACAAATTTGATGAATGAATAATGAGCACGTGCCACTGTGCGATTGAGTTCGATTTGCGACAAGCAGTAATGAGCAGGTCGCAGGTGCTGTCAGGTACCGTGGAATGTGGCGAGCTGTGTGAAACAGCGGTGCAGTTGGTTTTTGCTTACGCTAGAAACTTTAGTGCTGTTTTGCCATCAACTTTTTGTAGTGAATTATACATTTTGCAATCGTACGAGAAGCTTACAGAGGCGCTGTTTTAGAAAATCCTACCTGTTCCATTTCGATGGAACGAGCGAGATGCGCGGTCTAAGGAACGGGCGAGAATGGCGGGCTGAGGAAGGAGAGAGAGGTGCGGGGTGAGGAGCGAACGGAAGGCTGTCCGAGTGGCATCTGTTTTGGCGACAATTGTCTGGAACGGCGGCACCCGCAATTGTTGTTCGATCTCATCGACACCGGCCAGAATTCCGCGAAACCCACCGTAGAATGCAAGCGGGCGGCTTGTGTGGTCGGACGGACCAGAGAAGCGAGGCAAGCGAGTTGCGGCTGTTCGCCGGACCACGTTAAGGGGGAACAGAGAGGGAATGAAGAGATAAGGAGAGAGTGAGAGAAGAGAGGGAATTATGAAATTTATTTGTGACCGAGTGGAGTGGGTCAGTCTGATGAAAACCGCGAATGAGTTAAGTCGCAACCAATAAAGTTGTGCGTACAGGATTACCGTGTTCAGTACATTGCGTTAGGTTATCCGCTGAGATATCACATTGGTCCTTCGAACTTCGGATATTGACCCTTTGTGCTTTGGATATCGGTAAAAATCGCATCATCATGACTCGAACGCCTCGGACGTCTCGCACTCCAACCGTAAAGCCGGCGCCACAACCCGGTTGGGTGGATGTAATTGTTGCTGTAAGGCCGCATGTGCACATGCGTGACCTTGCGTATGGCGAATTGATTCGCATAAGGGACAACATTGTGCAGGCGAAGGAAGAGGGAAAGGCGCTGACCGCGGTACAGTGCAAAGTGTTCGGGAAGAAGGCAGATAGTGCTTTAGAAGAACACAACAAACATTATGGTGAGATCATAAAACATGACGAAAGTGAAGTGCATGACGACAAGTTTAAGGAGACAGTGAAATTGCATGAGGAGGTGATGATGGAAATAGAAAGTGCATCTGAAGCCCTTGCGGCACAGTCCATTTCACCAAAAGCATTGATACCTGCTCCTAGCGTTTCGTCAGTGATTGTGAATGCTCCGCTTCCTCGGCCAATACCTTCGTTCAGTGGCAAGTATGAGGAGTGGGCGCGGTTTAAAACAATATTCAAAGATATTGTTGACAAAAGTAGTGAAGATTCGCGTATCAAGTTGTATCATCTTGAAAAGGCCTTGAGTGGTGAGGCTGCCAAGGTAATAGATGAGAAAACAATAAACGACGGTAATTATGAACGTGCGTGGCAACTGTTATCCGAACGTTATGATAACAAACGGCGTATGGTAGACTTACATATTAGTGGACTTTTGAATTTGAAAAAAGTGAATGAGGAAAGTTATGTAGGTTTGCGCGGTTTGGTTGAATCGGTTGAAAGTCACGTGGAAAATCTAAAGTATTTAGGTGAAAACTTTACTGGTCTGTCGTGTGCGATGGTGATACATTTGATAGCGAATGCGTTAGATATTGAAACAAAGAAACTATGGGAAGCGAGTGTCCCTAGAAACGAACTTCCTTGTTATGAAAAAACCTTGTGCTTCCTAAAAGAAAGAGTGTCGGTTCTAGAAAGGTGCCAAGGAAATGTTGCAGCGGGGCAAAGGGGACGTTTTGTTTCGAAAGGGCCCAGCTCAAGTGGTGTTACGCCTATGAGATCGAATGCAGCTACAACCGTGTGCAGTGTAGTTGTGTGTGAATTGTGTAAGGGTGCCCATGAAACGTTCAAGTGCTCTGAGCTGATGCGACTGCATGGAAAGGATCGGGAAAGTTTTATTAGATCGAAGCGTCTTTGCTTAATTTGCCTAAAACCGGGACATTGGCGAAATCGTTGCAAATCGCATTTGAAATGTAACAGGTGCCACAGACCACACAACACGGTATTGCATTGGGACAACGGTCCAGAACCGGTTTCAAGGGAACCCGAACAAGTGAGCGCGAGCCAGCATGTGAACAATACCGATGCGGCGGGAAGTATTGTTCTCTTGCAAACCGTCTTGCTTTACGCGGAATTACCAAACAAAGAGGTGTTGTTGTGTCGTGCGATGTTGGACAGTGGATCGCAAATCAGTTGTGTGACTGAAGCGCTTGCAACGAAATTAGGCGTAAATTTGGTAAACGTGAACGTACCGGTTAAGGGGATTGGCAACGTTGAATCTTCGGTGAAGAAAAAGTGTACTTTTACAGTGAAATCTCGGTGTAGTGATTTTGCTATGGACGTGACATGTTTTGTGTATCGTGAAATAACAGGTAGAATACCCTCTGTGTATTTCGATACGTCGAAGTGGAATTTGCCTGATAAATCGATGTTGGCCGATCCATATTTCAACAATCCAAGTTGTGTAGACATTTTATTGGGAATGGATTGTCTTTCGGAAATAATGGCATCTGGTTCAGTGAAATTGGCAAAAACACTTCCCATGATGACGGACACTCATTTCGGATGGGTGATAGGTGGACGTGTTGCGGAAATACACAAAGAGCGTGAGGTGTACACAAATGTTGTGACAAAAGAAAATTTGGAAACAATAGTGCAAAGGTTTTGGGAAGTTGAAGATGTGACAAGTGAGCGTTCCGTGAAGGTGGAAGACGAGATATGTGAAGAACATTTTGTGAAGACACATTATCGTGAATCCAGTGGCAGGTATGTTGTGCAGTTGCCTTTAAGGGAATCGATAAGCCAATTGTGTTGTTCGCGAAGTGTAGCGCTGCGTAGGTTTTATTTGTTGGAAACAAAACTGTTGAAAAATCCATCGTTACGTGAACAATATCAAGCGTTTATGAGTGAATACGAGGAGTTAGGGCATTGTAGAGTGGTTGATGAAAGTGAGGACGATGGCTCCGTGAAAAGGTGGTATCTGCCGCATCATGCTGTATTGAACCCGGCCAAGAACACTACCAAGTGCCGTGTGGTGTTCGATGCTTCGGCGAAGGTAAACGGCTTGTCTTTGAACGACGTTATGATGACCGGCCCTAAGATAAAGGTGGATCCCTGCGACAGCCCGCTACAACGAGTATTCTGGAGAGCTTCGCCGAATGAACAACTGCGTGTGCTTGAGCTTACCACGGTGACCTACGGAACGGCAGCAGCACCTTTTCTAGCAACGCGAACGTTGTTGCAGCTAGCGAGAGATGAACGAGAAGGTTTTCCCTTAGCCAGTCGCATTATTGAAGAGAATTTTTATGTCGACGATGGATTGTTTGGGGCAAATGATATCGAGACTGTCCATGCTGCACAAGTGCAACTCATTGAGGTGTTTAGAAAGGCGGGTATGACACTTCATAAATGGTCAGCGAATGATGAAAGGCTTTTGGAATCGATACCATTTGAAGATCGGGATGCTCTAACAAAAATCGGCGATTGTGAAGCTAACGAAATCATCAAAACGTTAGGTTTGATGTGGAATCCGATGAATGATGAATTTATATTTTTGACAAAGGTACCGTCTAAGGGCAGAACACCTACCAAACGAGAGGTTCTGTCTGCCATTGCAAAAATATTTGACCCATTGGGGCTTATTTCTCCAGTGGTTGTGTTGGCAAAGATTTTGATGCAAAAGCTATGGTTAGCAAGGTTGGACTGGGATGATCAAATTTCTGAGCCGTTGATAGAAGAATGGGATAATTTTTTGGAAGCATTGCCAACAGAAAATCAAGTTCGAATTCCTCGACATGTAGTAAGTACAAATGCAGTTTCATTAGAGATCCATGGATTTGCGGATGTTTCTTTGAAGGCATATGGAGCCTGCGTCTATATAAGATCAATAGAGAGGAATGGTGAAGCGCAATTGAGATTAGTGATCAGCAAATCTCGGGTTGCCCCTTTATCGAACGTGACAATTCCTAGAATGGAACTGCTTGCAGCTTCATTGCTTTGTCGTCTAGTGAAAAAGGTACTGGAAGCATTAAAGGATTTTAATTTCGAAACGATTAACTTGTGGTCGGATAGCCAAATAGTTCTGGCATGGTTGAAAAAGCCGATAGAGTGCCTGAATGTTTTTGTACGAAATCGTGTAGCCGAGATCAACGAGAACCGAGCGTTCATTTGGCGTTATGTTCGGACACATCAAAACCCTGCGGATGTTATATCAAGGGGTCAATCGGCGTCGCTACTGGTTTCAAATGAGATGTGGTGGAATGGTCCGGAGTTTTTACGTACTTGTGAGATACCAAATGTTTGCATCGATGAACTAAATGATGATGAAATTCCGGAATTGCGCAACGAGGTTATCTGCAATGTTATCGTACCGCTGAAAGTTCTCCCAATTTTGGAGAAATATGAATCCTTTAGAAAGACACAAAGAATACTTGCCTACATCGTGCGGTTCAAACAAAACACAAAGCGTCGCAAGGGCGAACGCATTAATGATCCAAACCCTACTATTCCCGAATTGCGAGAATCGATGCGTTGGATCATTAGAGCAATTCAGCATCAGGATCTACCGGAAGTAGTTTCGGCCGTAAAAAATAGCAAACCGTTGCAACGTTATCAAGACCTTAACCTTTTTTTGGATGGTGAGTTACTGCGGGTAGGAGGTCGTATAAGACATGCAAATCTGGCTTTTGGAAACAAGCATCAACTTCTTCTTCCAAATCGAAATGTGATTACACATCGTTTAATTGCAACAATTCATCGTGAAAATTTGCACGTCGGGCCATCTGGAGTGATTGCGATTCTTCGTCAGCAATTTTGGGTTGTCAATGCGCGATCAACGGTTCGAATGGTTCTGCATAAATGCATTACCTGTTTCCGAAGCAAGCCAACTACTTTGGAACAACAGATGGGTGATTTTCCTAGCTACCGTGTAACAGCTGCTCCTACCTTTCAACGAGTTGGGCTTGACTTTGCTGGGCCAATTATGCTGAAATCCGGTATACGTCGTGTTGCGGCAATAAAGGGATACATATGTGTATTCGTGTGTATGGTGACTAAGGCGATCCATTTGGAAGCAGTGGAGGACTTATCAACTGGTGCCTTTCTCTCAGCTTTGAGACGATTTGTATCAAGAAGAGGAATACCTGAAGAAATCTTCAGTGATAATGCGACAAATTTTGTCGGAGCAAAAAATGAACTACGAGAGCTGTATGAGATGTTTAGGAAGGAGGCGACAGGCCAAGGCATTTTCCAGTATTGCCAAGAAAAGGAGATCGTATGGAAAATGATACCCCCTGGTGCCCCTCACTTTGGAGGAATCTGGGAGGCAGGGGTCAAGAGTGTTAAGAGTGTACTGAAGAAGATTTATAAATCTGCATCTCTAACAATAACTGATTTTAGCACGCTTCTATGCCAAATTGAAGCCATCTTAAACTCAAGGCCATTGTATGCTCACTCAAATGATCCTAACGATTTGGAATGCCTTACTCCAGCTCATTTTACAATTGATCGTCCCTTGATTGGAGTTGCAGAACCATCCTATTTAGATATGCCTGAAGGTCGCTTGAATAAATGGCAGAGAATCCAACAACTGCGGCAGCAATTCTGGAATAGATGGCAAAGGGAGTATTTGTGCGAACTGCAAACTAGATACAAGTGGACCAAAATAAAGGACAACGTAAAGGAGGGAGCATTGGTTCTAATAAAGGAGGATAATACGCCCCCGCAATTGTGGAAGCTGGGACGCATTGCAAGGGTGTTCCCGGGCGAGGACGGATTGATCCGGGTAGTGGATGTGAAGACAAGGAGTGGTGAGTTTAAACGTCCTGTTCATAAATTAGCTCTTCTTCCAGTTATAGATCCGTAGCATCAACCTGGCCGGGAGGATGTTCCATTTCGATGGAACGAGCGAGATGCGCGGTCTAAGGAACGGGCGAGAATGGCGGGCTGAGGAAGGAGAGAGAGGTGCGGGGTGAGGAGCGAACGGAAGGCTGTCCGAGTGGCATCTGTTTTGGCGACAATTGTCTGGAACGGCGGCACCCGCAATTGTTGTTCGATCTCATCGACACCGGCCAGAATTCCGCGAAACCCACCGTAGAATGCAAGCGGGCGGCTTGTGTGGTCGGACGGACCAGAGAAGCGAGGCAAGCGAGTTGCGGCTGTTCGCCGGACCACGTTAAGGGGGAACAGAGAGGGAATGAAGAGATAAGGAGAGAGTGAGAGAAGAGAGGGAATTATGAAATTTATTTGTGACCGAGTGGAGTGGGTCAGTCTGATGAAAACCGCGAATGAGTTAAGTCGCAACCAATAAAGTTGTGCGTACAGGATTACCGTGTTCAGTACATTGCGTTAGGTTATCCGCTGAGATATCACACTACCAATATGGAAAATGTATTAAAACTTATTGAAGTTGCTCTGTAAGGTTTCCGATAGTTAATGTTGTATTTTAAACTGAGAACTTTTGTTTGGGAACCGTCTCACGACGGCCATCTAATGGCTTACTAGATTTGTTGATACCACGTCAATCAGGATATTCATTCCTCACTACAGAAGAACGCTTTGGGTAGGATTTCAACCGCAGTCTTGCCTTGTGAAGTCCTTTCGATGGCGGTTCTTTCACCGGACCAGACCCCTATATTCCGTTATTGCTGATATAAATTATGTGGCACACACATAGTGGCACACATAAGTCGTCTGAGCCAATGAATGGTGGACGTGAGCTACTAGGTCACTAAGCTAGTAGAAAGAAGGAATAGTTTATTTGATTTTGTAACAAATCTGTAAATTAAATTGCTTTATTTGAAAATTGGTTCTGTTTTAAAACTCTAATATCATGACATAGCTCTACAAAACAGCCACACCAGTAACAATGTAACACAGCATCCAGTTCAGCTTCCTTTACAGCTTCACTTCCCTGCCTCTCCCGTCCTCTCGCCTTTTTCCGTAATCCACCACAATTGTTGCATGGAAAATTGCATCGTGATAAAGTACGAGTCGTCCCCACTGTATTCCAGGTTCAGTGCAGTACAATCTATTTGCAGCTCTTTTCTCTTGCAACTGCTGCGGATGCGTGTCTTACAGATTCGAGGAATAACTTTTTCCTTCCCTTCAATTTTCACACCGCTATACCAGTCTTCCGCAAACCGGTACCGCAATACCCGGAGAAAACAATCCGTCGAGCTTGTTGCAATGATGAAAAGCACGAACCAAGCGTTTCCGGCCTTACAGCAAGCATAAGGTGCAGTCGCCGTCCCACGAATTTTATTCCCCGCTCCTGCTGCTTCCTTGGTGACAACGCGAACAATAATCGGGTACCAACCAGCACCGTTTCGCTAAGGTCGTTCCGAAGACAAACGTTTGTTTGTCGAATTTCTTATCGTTATCTTCACCAGCAAACGAAAAGCTCAAAGGTACGCCTTCACATTCGTTTCCGCTCGTTGTGAGATTATCTCCGACATGGGATTGTCATCCGGGACATCGGGTGCCGGGTGCCTTCATCGGGCAAAATCGTCGCAGTTTGTATCGTCGTTAAGGGACGCTCTTGCACATGTGCGTTCACGGTACAAAAGTTCACGGGCACGGATACGTTCCCACACCCGGGGAACGAATCGTAATCAAAGCTCATATGTAAATACTCGTACTAGCAGCAGCAGCAGCAGCGGCACTTCCGATCACCCCAATCCGAATCCGGGGTACGGGTTTCGCATAAATCAGAACCCCTTTCGATAGTTCTTCCCTGCCATCTCGGGGGAGATTTTTCGTTCCCTTCAGATAACAAGACTCAACTCATGGGACAACAGACGACGATGGAGGTTTATCGTAACTTGTTTCATAGTTGCAAGGGATTTGCTCCGGTGTACCCAAATCGCACCAATTCGATCTATCGAACACATTTGGCATTACACAACCGTTCAGGCGAGAAAACGGATCTCAAGAAACGAGATGCTCGTTGTGTTATGTCCCTTTTTTTCTGCTACTTGTAACTTTCCAACTACAATGTCGCACACACAAACACACACGCAACAGGACATTGGGACGGGGATGTGTCCCAATCGTGTTATTTTATTTCTTTTGCCTTCCCGTGATTTATGTGAATGCTTCAAAAACCTGGCAAAAATCTCGTTTCGCCCCCCAAGATCAGGCCCTCAAAATCCCAGCCAGGAAACAGCCAACTCCCAAGGGCATTTTGCCATCAGGTGAGGATGCTCTGAGCAAACCGAGACGGGGTCGACGTAAAATATTTGCCATAATTTCACTTTTCCCAAGTTCCACCGAAAAGCCTCCTGCTTTACTTTGGCCAGAAAAGAGCAAGAGCCAAGTAAAAGTATAAAATGGTAGCTCTAAAAATCCCGGAACACACTGTACCCGCCATCAAACAACAAACCAAGGCAAGGGATGGCTGAGCACAGCAAAGGTTTTTGTACCCGTCGTATGTTGCGGTGCAAATAATTTCGACAAATTTTTCATTCCTCACCGACTTTCAAGCGGTTCAGCAGCTTTTCCAACAGCTTCTGCACTAGGTACTAGCGTGCGATAGGCAAAATTTCCAATCTTTCCTCCCCCCCTCCCTCCTTCCGTTCCCCAAAGAGTTCCTTCCCCTGGGCAGGCTTTCGCTCGATCTGGTTGAGCTTTTAAACGAGCAAGGTTAGGGAGTTAAGTTCGCTACGGAAGATTTTTGCTAGCGAATGATTGCTGACTTCTTTTGGTACGCCTTGGGGAGGAGGGGGGGGGGGGGAGAGGGAAGTGAAACTCATGGGGAAAAAGGTCAAGGATTTATCGTAACAAGGATCAATGGCTTATCGGACCGGTGCTGTCAGTTGTGCTTTTGCTGTGTGCAGAGTAGCAGCTTCCAGATTTTGCTGCTGAAGATAGCCATTTTGGGATTATGATTTTTTTTTGTGTTTGTTGTACGCAGGGGTAAGTCAAACGGATTACATTTTTTCATGCTGTTTTTGATTGTTTTTGTGTTGCGCTTGAGAAGCAACACATGTAGCATATGGAAATTTTAATAGTACAAAAGGAAGACTACGCAACGTTCTAATGCCCTTTTCTTGTAAGACGCCTGATTGGAATCGGAATATCACTTGTGAGCGGGAGTAGACTTTTGGCCTACAATTTTATACGTTATTCGAACTCTAACTCAAGTACAATGTTAACTAAGTTTACTTAAGGGCGTCCCGGTGGCATAGGGGTAAACGGCGCCGGTCTTCGAACGGCAGGCTGGGGTTCAAATCCCATCCAGACCGTCCCGCTGCAGTGAGAACTTGACAATCCAACTACGTGGTTATCGGCAAGTCTAGTATACGCCATTCGATTGCTCGCGTGACCTTTAGATGGTCGAAAAAGCCAAAAAGAAGAATACTTCAATATTGTTTTCCATGTCTCCAAACAAATACATCTCTTGTTTTAATCATTAAATTTTTTTTCCTTCTGAACGACTGTGCTATTTAACCCAAAACGTGTTTATGAAGGTATCAATTCAGTCAACTCCTCCGATTGAGTATTCAATTTCAATTCCAAAAAAACAACTACTTCCCCTAAAAGCGCACACCGGCACACATCCCTAGCATGGGCACGCGTTTAGACACATGCACCCAAACCGAAAATCGATCGAGTGCATCGATTTGGCACAAAATAGCACCAAAACCACTGCAGCGATTAATCGCACCATCTTGTTCAAGCATACTCCACGGGGTACAGCTGTGTACAGCTTCGGGAACGATATGGCGCTTACCCGGTGACCAACGTCGCCGCTAACGCACACGCACCGGCACACAAACACACGCCTGTCCATACCGTGCGCCCGAATAATGGGAACGCCCGAAGCGGATCCATGTCGGCGCTGGATTAGCATAAACTCTAATTCTATATAATTAGCGGCCATCAAGTTCAGCGGACTATAACATCAATCGTCCGGCGAGGTTGGTTGGTCAGGTTGGTCGTGTCCCATGTCCATGCCCTCGCATCGGTGCGTTCGCCCTGGCGTCCGTACGCTGCCAATGCTCGTTTTGTCGCGTTGAAGAACCGCATCCAGGTACCGACCGTCCGAAACGACACTGCACATCTTTTGCGCACCACACCGTGGGACAATGCAAATATTTTGGCCGAACGGAACATGTGCGGGAAAAATGACAAGCATAATGGGGCGACATTTATTTTATGTCGAATCAATTTTGCTACCGGCGCAGTACCGGGTGGTGTTGCCGATCGTACCAGGTTGCCAACGCGTGGATGTGTGGCAGAAGAGCGAATCTCCAACAGCACGAATTAATGAATTTGTGAACCGATCGTTCCGTTTCGACGGACCTTCCCTCGTACCGGGGTTGGGCGTTTGGGGGTAGCGCCAAGTACTCACCATGCCGGAAGAAACATGGCAACCATTGTGGTGGTGGTTGCTGCTGGTCGTAAAAAGGCTACGGCTTACGGAACGCATCGATCGGTTCTTGCCTCGTTTTCCGCGCCCGTTAGCTTAGATGTGAATTATTTTAATCTACGAAGAAGCATTTGAATATGCAAAAGCTTTTCAATGCTTAATTTAACGGCTATCAATGTGATTAAAAGCAATTGAGTTATGGAATTGAATGTTATTCAAATGGAGTTTCTCAGACTCTGAACAAAAAACGTTGCAAGTCTCGTTCTAAAACGTCAACAATGCGCTTTAAATTAGACTCACTTTAAAATACCCGAAAATTCTGCAGTAAAAGTAAATTTCTTGCAAATTGTGAGAACATTCAACGTTTTTAAATATATTTGCCAAATCGAGTGGGTTTACTTATGTTGTGTAAACATCAATCTGCATCGAGGAATCCCCAAGTCGAACCCAACACAAATCTAAATCCTGAACCCAGCACATCACAACAACGGACAAGCCGAACAAAATCGTACCGAATACTATCGTCTGACATTCAGCACCACTCTAACAGACACTAATTGCCAATCATTCAATCAACCTCGAAACCAAACCGACATTGACGCCAAAGGACGAGAATAAGCACTCGTTTTGCTTCCCATCGCACATACTTAAAAGAGTGTCATAGGTGTAAATTATCCAATTAGTCATACTTCTGATCGGCCTAGGCGAAAGGAGCCCTTGATCGGATTTCCGAATGGATGGTTTATTCAATCTCTTTGGCCTAAATTCCGTACGACAGGATGGAAATTGAGTGTGGTAATTTCGAACGATAACGATGTACGGTGTGTTTGTGTTTGAAAGGAATCGAAAAGCTGTCTAACTATCTAAGGTGTCGGATTTTTTTTGCTTCCCTACGGTTGACTGGAACTTTCTTCAACTGTTGGTAAATATTGGATCGTTGGAAATAGTAAGGTTTTGGTATGGTGAGCGATAGGTGAAGATATACTGCTTTATTTACAGAATCAGAATCGATCAGAAGTTTTACAAAGAATAAACAGAGCATTTCCTAGACGGGAAAGTCATTTATGGCTCTATAAAGCTGATTGGAATATTGACGTTAAGCTTCTCTTCAGCACTTACTTCCCCAAGCTCTACGGTTAAATTTCGGAATTGCTCAGTCAGGTGATTTTATTGCAAATAATTATTTGCAGCTAAGAATCTTAGAATGAGCTTCTGCTTCGCTCGAAATAAAATGAAATCTCAGTTGCTTATAACGCTTCTTCTTAGACGGACTTACCCTCATTAGTGCCATTTGATGCCTTCGTTGCAATCGGTAATGGTGCTGGCAACAGTATCACTTTAGCAGGTTCTTCAGTCTCCTCCAGTGTAGACACACCGCTTGGTGGCGTTGATTCCTTTTTGCCGAATGTTTTCAGCTCAGTACTGTTCGTGGGTGAAGGTTTCGTTTCGGATTCTTCCTTCGCCACACCATTTAAGATTTCTGCGGCAGATTCTAGCGCTGGAGCTACCTCCGTAAAAAGCATCTGAGCGAACAGTCGATCGTCATCGTGAATGATTTCATTCTCAACCAAGAAATGAACCTTCTTTCGTCCACTGGCCGATGTTGTTGATTGGGCCGAGTCCGGTGAACTGTCGGCAGTAGTGATCGCCACCATAGGGAACGGTGTTGGCAAGTAGAACTGTGAGCCAGAGTTTCTCTTGTCCGTACTGTTCCGCGCACTGATAGTACCATTCTTCCCGAACGTGGTTCCCTCCTCCGTAACGCTTCCGTTGGTGGTGAGTTTTGCCAGACGTTGCACGAGCGTGTGATTTAGCCGGATCGTATCATACCCCGGTGCACTCGAATCCTTTTCCACCGTCAGCGACGTGGACGTCCCCGATGGCATTGAGGACGGTCGTTTGAGGATCGATTTTATTGCACTTTGCGCCACCGCCGGATCAGTTGAGATCGGTGACGACGGAAGGGATCGGCTGTCGTCTTCTTTGGTTACCACATCCTGCTTTTTCGACCGTGGTGGTCGTTCGGGTGTACCGGCCAGCACCGGTGTAGGCTGCTCGGTACCGTTCGCTTCCATCTCTACCGACGGTATCTCAACCGGATCGTACACAAACTCATCGACATCGTCGTACACGGGTGCACCGGACACGCTGGTGCCCGAGTCATCGAACAGCTTGATTCTTTGGCCATTGATTGCCGCGATACTGTTGGCCGGTGGATTGTACCGGTTGGCGTACAGTGTGTCGAGGATGTTTTCGTACTTTTGCGAGTGCAGATCAAACTCGTCACCGTCGGGCGAGAACTCGTTGAGCATACCACCTCCCGCACCACCTCCGAGACCACTCAACGAGATCAGATCATACGGATTCACGTCACACCGCAGGATGGATTTGCGGTTTTGGCTGGGGTTCGTTGTTGGCGGATGTCCCTCATCCAGCAACTCTGCATCACGTTCCGGCTCACCAACCCAGCAATCCTGAAACGATTGCTCCATCTTGCCGCTAGTGCGGCCTCCAACGCGTGATCCATTCTTGCTGAGTGACGGTGACGGAGATCTTGCCGCCGATCCTCGCTTTCCTCCAGCGTTGCTCCCACTACGTCCACGCGAAGGACTTGTACTTTTCGCACGGCCTCTAAGCTTTTCCTTCAGACTACTCTTGACCGACTTTGAACTTCCACCGCCACCAGCACTATTCTCCGTTGGTTGCGTTAACCGCGAGCGACGCATAAAGTCATACGGATCCGGGTTACCATTCCCCAGAATCGTTGGGCGAGCCTTTTTGCCGTAAGTTGTCGCTAGCTTTACCGTGCCAGCACTGGAGCGGATCGGTGGAGGTGCAAGATAGGTGGCACCGGATGTGAGCCGCACCGTGCCACCGATCGGAGCTAGCGGCAGCCGAGATCCCTTACACTTTTTGCATACGCTCGCCTTTTTTATTTCTCGCTTCGTTCCGGATAGATACTCCGGACAGCAGCAAATCAGTACGGCCACTTCCGGTGGTGGGGGTGGAGGGCAGTACATTGCCGACAGGTGGGGATGATGTGGATGGTGGGGTGACATTGCCAAGGATGGTGGCATTCCACGCATCGTCCCGTACACCCATGTTTCCGCGTACTTCATCGTGACCAGCTGATGCACATTGGCGTGTGCGGACGCGTTGGTTCCGTTCGAGAGCGATGCGGGACCGTTGCTGCTGAAGTCTAGCGATGGGTCATAGCCACGGGTACCGTACGGTACCAGGGCAGAACCGGCGCTTGCAGTTCCGTTGTGTGAACCGTTCTGCTTGTCTTCTGCAGTGGGAGTTGACTTGCTAAGCTTAAGGCGCTGGCCCCATGTTTTTTTGCTTTTGTCTGGGGTGGGCTTCGGAATCTGTGAAGTAGCGAGAAGAAAAGGAGAATAGTGTTGTTATTGGTGACGTTGAATAGTTTAATTCTATGTTTGACTCAATGAGACTGAATGTGATGGAATTTCTCTTCTGTTATATGAAGATACTTTAAACCTTTACACAAATAAATGTATAAATCTCAAACACAAAACCACCGTAGGACGAGGGATATAATCCTATCTGGATCGTTTCGCTGCTGTGACTAACTATCCAAAAAGCCTTTGGATGGCCAGCATCTAGCAAGTAACTTTTTCTTACAAACATAAAAGTTCAACCATTGCCTAAGCTTTCTACTTCATCTAGAATCGAGTGAGAACACTTTCCATATGTGTGTCTAAAGAACTAGTAACAAACAAACATAAGAAACCCGGATCAATGCATGTGCAAATTTCTCAATTTCCACCCCTTTTTTCTTCGACAAAACGAAATCAAATTCCTTCGTGCAGCAATCGACTACCGAAGCGATCCTCCCCCCGAGCGCCTGAGGATTTTCTCACAAAACGTTACGCCTTCGCACATTCAATTTCCCGGGTTCTTTATTCTTTCACCACAAGCAAGCGGCGGCTTCCGGTCACGTATAGCCCGGTTACCCGTGGTTCGGTAAAAATCTGCACTGATCCTTTGCGTGAGCGTGAAAAGTTCGGAAAAAACTGAAGCTTTTCGTTATGCACATCAGGCCTGACGACTGGTCGGGATCTCACACCAATCGCTTGACGCACAAGACTGGTGAAAGCAAGTGGGAAGGTGATATTTGTTTGCTCCTCGGGTCTAAAGTCTAAACTACGGGTTTGCTCAACTTCAATAAGGCAATGTCGGGTTGAGTGTGGGAAAGCGCTTCCCACTGCGTGCTTCCGTACGGACGGTGATGATTTTTGTTGCCAAGAAGTCACGATGCTGGTTAGAGTGTTCATTTCGATTTTGTTAGCCACATAACCTCAAAAAGCCAGAATTCTTAAGTCGCCAGGATCGGGTTTTACGGAGGATCAAATCACACCCAAACGGTTGTCAAAGTGTCTCCAACGCGGCACGTACTATACCATCCACGCGGTTATGACCCACGACAAAAGACGATTTTTGTGGTTTTCCCTCCTATGCTGCGTACCACCCACCATCAGACTACACCGGGGCTTCAGGTGGTGAGGAGGGGGTTAGAACCTGCGTCAGGAAACTCTTGGTAAAACAGTACGGCTCGTGTGACTTGCGGGCAATGAGAATTTGCATCGATTCTTCGGAACATTGATCCGCCGTCCGGGCTACCACATCAAACTTTACGAACTGAATCTCGTCGTAAAATGTGGTTCGAAAACTCCCACCAATATGGATTCTCCGTGCCCTTTTTGGGCAGATTTGGAGGGGAGGAGAAAATTGGTACGGTTCCTTTTTTGCATTAGATTGCTTCAGTAAATGAACACGGCGGTACGGCGCTGCTGGGCTGTTGCTACTGCCCGCTCTAGGTTTAAAACTGATAGCGATTTCACGTAAAACAAAGCAATTTGCGTAAGTTAGCAACGTTATGCTTCGGTTGCTAAGGCGAGAGGAAGCTGGAGAGTGCAGAACAATGGAGCGATCATTTCTCCACCCAAAGGTAGAACAGTGGAGCTAGGAGTTTGTCCTTTGCGGCAAAGTAAATCTAAATAGTATCGATTTCAACACCACCAGCACCCCCCGGAAAGTGTCATGTTTGATTTTCTCATTTTCTCACTCCCTTCCCAGCCTTCTGTTCCATCTTCTCCATCTTCCGGTGCAGCCATACCAACAAACGAGGACAGTTTTCAATTTTCCGCCCAAAGGAATATACGCGTTACGTTCGGTGGGCGCGAAGCCCTACGAAATGGAATTTCCGATTTACGGCATCGCGAGTTCCGCGTTATTTGTGCGTGTGTGTGTGCGTGTGCGAATGCCTGCTCCGGCACTGCGGATTATGGCGATAATCTTGGTGGAGCTTTATGAGAGTATTTACACATGATTTTACGACCCACCCGTACCCGGCATTCACTGCCAGAATCCGCCGGCGCTGTTCCTTAGTGTTGTTCTCAGCCGTTGCGCCGTATTGTCGTGCTCCACTCCACCCATCCCCACTGAAAAATCAACCGGGAATTATGAGCTGAGAAGCACACGCAGGAAGAAGCGCCACGGTGACATCCGCTACATTTATTGCATTTAATGCCAACCGCAACGCACGCGACATGATTTCGCTTTTTTGAGCGTTGTGAGTGGTGGTTGTGGTTTTTGAGCGTGACATGCGAACTTTGCTATATGTATGTTTCGGTGAAGCTTATTAAATCAGACTTTGGCATGTACTTTGCGGACAGAGTTGGGCAAAGGACTTATGAGCAGTTGATTTCCTCCGTGGGTGCCAGGGCACATCCGAAATTCAACGTGTATGTTTTGTTCTGGTTAAAGCGTGCTGTCGTTATTTTTTATGATCGTTTAGTATTTCATTAGTTAGTGCATAAATGAACTAAGGGTGGTTCAGTGGATTTTCGAAGATTTTCAGAAAAAAGGATTTCATTTCGTGCCTCAAAGATTAAATTTCTCATAACCAATAGTTGTGATGAATAAAGACAAACAATTCCTTCAACGAATTTTATTTCAAAACTTCCCTATTTCATCTCTCCCTTTCCCAAAAACGCTACATCTGAGCAAAATCATACCATGAAGCCTACATCTCACGTAATTCCGGTGAAAAACGAAGAAAAATACCTTACAAAATAACCTTATAAGAAAGGCGCACAAGTAAAGCACAGGTTGCGAAGGAAAAGAAGCGATCGTAATACCAATAAACGGTTTCAAATGAGACTCAACCTTGCGCTTAACTTCAAGAGAAAAAACAACCCACACACAACCCCGAAATTCCTCACTTGGTTCCGCTTATTTGCACCGGAAGCACTCATAAGTTCCGGCCGTTTGGTTCCAGTTAACCTTTTCCGCTTGGTCCGATTTAGCTTCTGCTGTGTTTCTACTGTTACATACCCATCCCTGTGCTATGTTGTCTTTAAAGCAGTACAAGTAAAAGAAGTAGAAGAAGGTGTTGCACACACACAACAACGTACAGACAAACCTCAAACATAAACGGTTCGTTTCCGAAGATCGGATAGTGGTGTGTGATCCTATTTCCATATGGATTGGTTCAATTTCAGCGTACGGTGCGGGCGAAGGAGTTATGATACGGTGTATGGATTCAATCTACCGCAGCAAAGTCCAGCAAAAAGGAGCAAAAAATATTTTCCTTTTGGCACGAATTGGGAAGAAAAAGCTGGATCCAGTTGAAGAGCAGGTTGATCGAAAAGTCAAAAAGGAGATGGTGAAGGATCCAGTGGCGTATTGAGATTTATTGAAGCGAGACGATGCAATGAGAAATTATTACGATTGACGCTGTGAAGTTTCGTGATGATAGTGGTTGAATGTTGAAAGTGTTGAAAGTTGGGCATGTTTGAATGGGATGAATATTAAAGAGTGGCTTCAAAAAGTGTATTGCGATTGAGTGGAGTATTTGTAGCGATTCACGTTTTATTTTCTGTTCATTGCAATGGCAGTGGCGGATAAAAGAGTTTGGAGGGGTGGTTTCTTCCCTTTCACAGGAGGTTCCCTAACTCATGAGGCTCTGACGGGGCCTGGCTGACGAGGGCCCCTCCTCTTAGTCGACTAGGCACCACCCTGTTCGATGAGGCCCCCTGGTCGACGAGGCATCCATGATCGGCGAGGCCCCGGGTGCCGTCACCTCTGCCCATAGGATAACCTGCTACTGATTGGAGGCGACCTATAAGTCCTTTCCTCCCAGCCCCAGTTTCATCGGAGGTCCAAACCCCGTTTGATGGCAGGACAGAAGTACAACTAGTTTCCCCAAAATTTAAACTCCTGCAGTCCAGAAGAGCCTAACAACTTACGAAATGCACGATATATCCTTGATACGACCAGTTCTAATTCTCTACGAATCCTCTACGTCGTCTACGAATCCTGGGTTATGCAAACAGAGGACACAAATTGACCAAATAAAAGAAACGATATCGAGTAGATTTAAGTAATTATAAGGATATTAGATTAGCCTATTACACTATTAGATTTTCTCTTACGGTTCATGCTTGACTCGTCTCATTCGTTGAAGAGTTAGTTGGAAACTATCAAAGAGGATTTCGAAATAAAAAGTGAACCACTGATCAGGTCTAAAATGCTCTATAACAGCACAGCTGTGGTAAGCTTACTAGAAAAAGGCATTTTGTACCTATTTTTCTATCTAGCGATAGACAGGCCCATCCAAGACTCAGAGGTGAAATAATCGGGGCTCATTTTCTGTATGTTAATCCAGATCTTGCTTCAGATCTGGATTCAATCCAAATAGATAGAGAGATAGATAACTTAATGGATAAAATCAATGCTTATAAAAAAAATAAAGTAAAAACATCTCCAAAAAAGGTCTAAAAACAAGAAAACTCCTTTTGTATTAAGTATCAATTTTCATATATTATCTTATCATTAGATTTGTTTTTATGCTTTTCAATGTGAATCCTTTACAAGAATTGCTCCACGTAACGTTGCACCGAGGATCACCATCCACATAAACTGCTGCAAAACATCCCATTTCCGACGCTCAACACACCAGCAAACAAGACCACACAAATTACGGCCCAACAGTGGCATCGTATGGATCATGTTGAGTTTATTTTAACTCATCTCCCTCCCATGGCAATGGAAAAAAGGAGCAGAAAGAAACATTCGCCCAATGATAGCATGCATCCACACCTCACTGCCGATGCCGATTCTCGTCGCAACATTTCTTCACCAAATAGTGGAGGAAGAAGCGCGTAAGATGGGCTAAACTTTTCATCGGAGAAAAGTTAATCAAATTAAAATTGCAACAGTCAAGGTGCAGAAATATGTTTCACGCCAGAGCGCTAGAGGAATAGTTTGACGGGAAAGGAAGAGTGCTAACAGCGGGATGCAAAACCACCATCAAATGAACATGATCCAGAACCGTGTTTAGCTGTGTTAGCGGAACGACGCAGGCATACACATGTGCTCGCTAGATATGATCAGCAAAAGTTGAAATTCATTAAATGTAAATTTTTGCTCGAATGCGGCAAAGGATATGGGAGTTTTTATTTTTTGTACTTGTCATTTCATGCTTCACTAATGTATGAGCGGGTGAAAGGCACGCGTGAACGAGGGCAGGAGGATGATGTGCTTTTTAATTCATTTTTCACCCGAAGGAACACTTTGAATAAAGTTGTGCAAGAAACCGAAGTCGAACGAACGGTTAGGATGTGCCGAAGAAAGAAGAGTTTTCGTTTTCGAGCGAAGAATATAACAGCTGATGAAAATTTACTTTCATGAACTAAAACATTGTCGGGTGTGTGGGATGGGGTAGGAGGGATGGTTTGTTGTAGAGAAGCAAAAAAAAAAAGATTAAAACACCCTTGCGATGCTGCATTCGTTCATAAATATGTATTGAAACTTTAGACATGCGGGATAAACTTGGCAAAAGATGGGTTGTTGTTATTTAATTTTTAAATTTTAATTGAACAACAAGCTGACGCCAGGTGATGGACGCAAGAAAAGGGGGAGAAGATTCATTTTTGAAAAGTCATACGTTGTACATATGCGTGTTGAATGTTCAAGTGAATTATGTTGTGTGAGCGTCACATTATACAGCAAATGAAATGTGCAAAATTGAGAACTTCAAGAATAAGTTTTTTCAAGCATGCTCAGCTATGCATCACATCTTTGTGTTGATTAAAATGGGAGATCTGACTCAACGAAATAGAATAACTACCGATTGCAATGAAAAAACTTTTTCCAACGGCTCAAACTGAGCAGTTTGTAGGGCAAGGACATCATAAAACATAACATGTTTTTTCTTCTCAACTGGAACTTCGTGTAGGACCTAAGCTTAGGATTTATAAAACGAGTTTGCCCAACCAAATCCATTTATCTTGGACAGTCATTCCTGAATCCTTAATAATTCAGAAGGACCGTTAGGATGTCCTTAATTATTTCAAACTTCTTTGCATATGGATAAAATTCATAATACAGCATAATCTCCAATCCAAGTCTCTTGCGGAATGTGTTGGCCTTAGCTGCTATAAAATCAACGAAACGTGAAAACGTTAGGATGATTTGTCGATCCATATATCGGGCAAGATATAGTTGTTAGTAGGATAGTTGGATTGAGAAATGAAATAATGCTCTTTGAATCCTTTTTGGGTCTCAAAGCTGTAGCCTGAACTACAAGACCTCAAGATATCTATTTGCTTTCGCTCGCTTACAAACAATCGAAGTCATATTTTATCTATATTTTTCTTAACTTTAACAACCCTCCCTATCACTTATATCACATTGCCAAAAAGGGCAACGACAAAGCACACGCTTCTCAAAGCTATTAAAATAAACACGTGAATAAAGCTTCCAAAAGCACTTCCGAAGCATAAGGAAAAAAGCAAATCACATTCCCTGCAGTGATAAAATCTGAAATTGAAAGCAATCCAAACGACCAACTTTTGTGCACGAAATGTTCGCCAATCAAATTTACGATAACCGTATTAACCTTTTCATTAGTACCATCTTACGCACATAAAACAAAACACAAGAGGCGCCGAAGATTACATAAGCAAACGCCAAATAAAAGCGGAACGATTTGGCTCCGGAGAGTGTCCTATCGATTATGGAAAAGAGTAGGCAAAAGGGAATGGCAACCCAAATAAGCAAATGAAAACCGTGACATTCAAAGGAGCACTTAACCGGAAATCGAACGCATCCCGGAAGTGTCGGAAAGTCGTGGAGTGTTTAAAAATGTATCGCAAACGGGCCAAACGCCCGCACAATTGGCGATTCGTCACATAAAATCTGTTCGCCTGTTCGTCCTCGCTATAAAGCGTTGATGTTGTTTTTTCCCCCCTCAAGATGGGCGTTAAAATTTTGCCCGAAAATAATAAACTTAAATCGAAACACGAATCATTTGAATTTTGCCTGCCGTTTGCTGTATGGTTTTTGTCTTTCGCGCTCCTTATGCTCAACATGTTTTTATGTTGATTTTTGCGAAGAAGTATAGAGATGAGGTAAGAGAAAAATTTGCATATTTATCATCCCGTCCAAAGTGGCACATGTTTTTTTTTGTAAAGGTGGAATCATATTGACGTATTTTTGTTTCTTTTTTGGTGAGATGTCCGCAAAAGCTTCGTGAGCTTATGTTTTAGCACCTTCGCATACTTCTTCCGATATCGTTCCGGTTACGATTACGGTCCGATTTGGCGTTAATATTATGGAACTTTCGGATGTGCGGAATCTTATGCTTGAGGATGCATAATTTCTCCGCTCCGTTCAATCTGCGATTATCAAATCGCGCATATTAGTGCGTGCCTTTTCACAAACAGCAAAGCTTGCAAAGCTATTAGTGATGTTACGAAATCGGGGGACAGTTTTACATTTTTTCATGCACGCGTTTAAAGCGAATCGGTGACATTTCCGATGGGATAGCTATCAGATTCGTGAAATAGTGTATGTTATATAATAAAATGCTTTAGGTTTGCCGAGCAAAAAAACCAGTTGTTACATAGTAGCGTATGGAAAGGAAGGAAGCTGCCATAAAAGCGAAACTCCAAAACTTCTCAATAAGGACTAATTGTCGAGTTTACTAATTCCGTAAGCAGCGTATACCGTCCATCATAAATCTTCATTCCACTCTTAACTCTGTTGGAATGCGTTCCCGAAATTAACTCCATCCTACTTAGGCTGACACAGAACGGCAGAAAGGCACGTACCTGCCTAAACTCTGCTGAAAGCGTCTCCATCGCTTAGCCGCTAACCTGGTCACGTCATTGGCTTCGCTTTATCAATTAGGCCGTCACAATTACAGGGGCGGAGGGGGGCGGGGTGTCCGTTTCACTTTTCCGCTAATTATCGACCAACGATGCCATTAGCAGCGCCCCAATAATACGCACACGCTCCATCACTTCACTCAGCTGCTGGACACAAAACGCCTTATACGCCTGAAAGTATGCAATCCCATCACAACGATAAATTGACGTACAGCTCACGATCGGATCGAATCAGCTGCCGGTAAAACGCCCTTTCGTTGGGCAAAGATGCTTCATTGGCAGGCAGCAGTCTGACATCGAGGCGTGGAAAGGAAATGGCATCGTTTCTGTGGTGTGGTGTTAAAAAGATTGCCCACACCCAAAAGAGTGGACGAGTGAGACCGGAAAATGTCATTTCATCGATCGACACATCGATCGTAACCCTCGCAAGCTTCGTGCTCCGTGTTGGGGAAACGGCAATTGACCCTTTTGACGTGACGGAGCTGCAATTATAGGCCTGGGATCGTGAGCGTAAGGAGGGTTTTCAACATTTGTGTTGATAACAATAATCATTAAAGAAGAAATATCTTACCTAACATTATCGTGATTTGAAATTTAGACTTGAAAAATTCCTCCTGGGCATAAAGCAAGTCATTACTTGAAACTCAAATTTTACATTCATATTTCCGAAAAAAATTATAATCCTTTTTTTCACACATTCTATTTTTTATAACCTAAACGAGGACACTTTTCTCATCGATATACATTCGGTGAAAGTCGTCATTTCGTACCATACGGCGGAAACACTACCTGGTTGAATGTTTCACAAATTTTCCCATTTTCCCGACTGATAAGACTGATACGATCAATCATTTCCCGGCCGTTCTTTGTGTGCCAACACGTCAAACGTTCGGTCCGTTCTACCACAATGACGAAGTGGTATATTAACTTCCACACCATCCACACGAAATGTCATATTCTTCCGGCGGCACAAATGCCTGCTCTCCTGTAGGAGAATTTTTCTTTCTTTCCGCCTTAAATCAGAACAAACTGAAGGATGAGAAGTATGCAAAGAACGGGAAAAAAAGAGTTCCACTCATGAACTAATTCCACCCAGTATCGCTTATCGGATCGTACTGCAACCGGGAACGTGCTACGCTCCACGTAGTAAGTAGAATAGAAGTGTATTCTAACCCTATCGAGAGTTTCTCTGACGTAACTCGATGGCATGGTTTGGTACAGTGGAAATGTGAAAAAATTCCGTCCACTAGCTTGAATACAAAAAAAAGGGAGCAGAAAAGGCCGGAAGGCACACGCCTTGCAATTCTCACGCGATTTTGATTTCATTGTCCTTCGTGTTGCGGAAACGAGATATTCCGATGTTTGTTTCGATGCTACCCCTGGGGAAGAGAAAAATCCGTGGAACGTAATGGAACGTTTCGATTGTTGTTAAGGTGCCGTCGATAGGGGAAGCTAGATATATCTATTCCCTAGTTTACAGCGAAAAAGTTCAACTGAAACAAACCATGTGCCCTTGAATATGTTTTTGAACGGAGAAGCTGTTCAATTCGCCGATCACGGTTATTTGCTGGCCCGGGAGATGAAGTTGCTTTCCCAATGAAGCATAATATGCAGTCATAAAACGCGAAAGAAAATCGTATCCATCCTTGGTAACTATTCCTCTCATGGACTTCGGTCTTGAGTTGTGTTGATGCGTGTCTCTTGGGTTTTCTGTTTCTGTTTTCCTTAGCTCGGTAATGCTTACTAGTAAGAAAAATTTTCTATACATTCAGCGCTTCTTCGATATCCGCATGCACCAAATCATCGCCGATTCCAATTCACTGTAGCCATTATATTAGCTGCTCTTTTATCATCAGTTTGAAGGCATTGCGCTGCATACTTGACTCCTAAACAGCGAAGGATCAACAGGACTTGTTCTTACGGAAATCTTTCAAATGTTTCCTTGTTTTAATTGACTCATGCTTAAGGCATTCACATCAGTATATGCACTGTTTTTTGGCTCGAACATTCGTTGCGAAAAGTGTGATGAGTCTAAGTGATTTTTCCATTTATGTTTTTAAAGATGTTTTATTTCTGCATAGAACTATTTTGTTGTATTATTCTACTGTTATTATATTGTTAATAAACGATTGACGTGCAAGTTCTCAAACATGCACAGCAGCAGTTTTTCTGGCTATCAAAATACTAGAAAATCATCTCCCTTTTTTTTTTCTTTCCCTGAATACTTAAGTACTATGGGTGCTTCAGGAAATTTCGTAAAGCTGTTTGAAGCTTCAAAAGCCTTTATTTATCATCCACTTGCCCTCCACTTGCTATCAGTACGTGGAAAGTCTGATTGAACATTTTACCTTCTGATAAAATCTAATGGTTCGAATGTCGTACAAAACTACATTCCAAATGTATTTGCCTTAGAAACGATCTATTCAAGTAGTAATTCGTTTCCACATAACCTATCCCCTGAGCTTTATTTTATTTTCGAGATAATTCAAACACATTCGTCATTCGTTATTTCATTCAACGTAAGCTTTGTAGACAATGCAGCTGCAATAATGTTTTCCAAAAAGTGATTCTACAATCTGTTAGCCATAATGACCATGGCCGAGAAATTTTAATAATAGAAAAATAGCTCTTTAGAGGCATTCGGAATACTGGGAGAACATCATACGAAGCATTGTCTTTCACGATTTTCAGCCAGGTTTTTGTGATCGTGATGGTTCATTTTGAAATCAGAAAGCTTTTCAGGGGATTATTTATGAGTAATGTAACATACGTGAAGGATACTGCAGTTAACATTTTACATAATTTTCAATTCATGATAACTTTCTGTTCCAATGAACGTGAAAATTTTACACTTGCACGAAACAAACTACATCAAATGAAAATTTCATATTTTTTTCTCAGAATAATTCATTGCAAGGTGTACGATAATTTGAAGAATAAAATCGCTAATGATAGCAAATGAAAGGGAATATATTATAGTATGAAAATTTACAGAAATTAATCCTTTACCACAAACACCGTCAAATGCGAACCCCTTAATGAGTTTTCACTTCCTAGAACTCAACCACATGAATACATAGACGAAAGGCACCATGAAGCATCAGTTGCATAAGCGATCTCAGGTAAAAAAAAATCACCTTTCCCCGGAATGTTGAGCTATTTCTTCAAACCACCCAACGCAATTGCCTGCCAGGGAACAATTGACCATAAAATGAATATCAAAATGTTAAATCGACCGCCGATTTTTTTTCTTAACCCCCCCGCAAGCAATGCATATTTTTTACAACCTTTTACACGCTGCCTTGGTTGTATGCTGCCGAAGACCGCAAGCGGTGTGCACAGTTGTGTGTTCACATTTACGGCCCATGAAGCTCCCCGTTTGCATGCATGATTATGGTTTGTTTGTTTTCTCGTTTGATACATGCTGTGTGTGTGTGTATGTTTTGTATCTCTTTTTAGATACTTGGTTTTTTGTTTGTCAAACCTTTCGTTTCCGTGGCGTTTGAGCCATTCGTGCCAACTTTCTTTCTCTCTCTCTGCCTCGCTCGATGGGTGTGAGCATAAACTTTTTACATACCATTTGCATTCGAGCACCGGCGTTTGCTTAATGAGTGTTGGGTGCTATGTGCTGTTAGCAGAGTCGTTCCGTTTTTTTACTTCAGTTTTTCATTTTCTTGGATCATTTAAAGTTTATTTCGTGACATGTTTTACAGCAACCAGCTTGTTTTGCTCATTGTTGTCATGCTAGCTGGGAAGGAATGATAGTAGCATGGGTTTCACTTTTTATTTTACTGTTCGAAACAGCTTTTGCTTCCTTTAATTACTTTTTTTTATTGTGACACAAAGCATCCGACAAACGAGCTTTAAAATCAATGCATTAGTTTTGGACACACTTATCAACATCAAGTTCAAATATCTCCTTTTTTTTATTTTATTGTTTACATTCCTGTTTCAGTAATCTTTTCAACAATTTCCCGTTTCACTTACCCGATGATGTGTAGCATTTGCCGGCGGATAAAAGTTGATGGGGTCTACATTGACGGCCGATGGCTGATCGGTAGGATAGCGCCTCATTGGTAGATGGCTAACTTTCGCCATCTGATGGAATCATTCTGTAGAAAAAAGAAGAAAAAAGTAGATGTCAGAAAAGAAAAGTCGTTAAAGGACAGAACTGTATCCGAAAGGGCATCAAAATGAATAAAGCTTGTTCAAATAAAATCCCATCAAAATTTCTCATAAAATTTACTCCATCTTTTCACCTCCTTCCAAACGTCACTGTTCCATCCGTGTCACATTGTATCACCCACTTCCGGGTTCCGGGAGTCTGGGTGACAGCTTTCGGTGAAATCCGAGCACACAATAATGCACGCCAAATCTATTTATGAGCTTTTAATTTACTTCCGAGCGAACATGAGCGGCAAAGTAAGACGGTACAGGACCCTTCACGTCAGGTCCGACCACCAGGTGAGTCGTAAATCACTTTTGACGATGCGATGCTATGTTTGCTGACGGGAGTGCTTAAGAACGTGGATGATCGGGATGATGAAAGTCGTAATATGTTCGAGGGCAAACGGGAGAAACGCACGCGAGTGTGTAAAACGTGGGACATGAAGAAGTATTTGGAGAAAAGTTTTCTTTTAGCTTTTAATGAATTTATTAGCAAGCTGACAAATGAGGTGAAAAGTGGGGGGAGACACAGAGGAATGGTTGACATGTTGAAATGTCCTAGTTTACGGAGTGCTAAGAACGCTTTTGAGTATTTTTATTTGGGATATAAACATTAGCACATTTGAGACTTCTATATTTTTATAATGTAGTTAAGATAGGTTTTGCTCAATAAATTATTTATTAATTTATTTTAATTTGTTTTGATATTGATATTTACTTAAATATTTCTTCGTTGTTGTTTAATATGTTTTAAATGTTTTCACTTTTAGCTCTTCCTGAGCAGATTTTGTAAACATTTCTTTAGACCTTTCCTTCTTGTTTTGTTCTGCCTTATTTCGGGCATTTCTTTCTTGTTTTAATCAATTTGTACACTCATACATCTGTACTAAAGAAAATATCTTATTGAGACTAATCGTCTCCATATTTTTAACTAAAAGCCAAAGCAAGAGAAAAATAAAACGTACTGTAAAAAGATGTATCAATAAAAAGCTATCAATAAAAATGGCTTTCAATAAAAAGCGCCGAGATCTTTATTGATCATAATTTTACATCCCAAAATGTGTACAAGCGCTGCTCTCACGTTTTCCAATATCTTGATACAGTTCCGCCACCGTAATTCATCACTCCATTCTACCATTCCTGCTGGCCCAGGAAAGAAAAGAGCTTTTCGAAGGAGGAAAATTCCACGCACAAGCAATGCTTTCCCCGAACACCGAAGCAGCCCCATCTGTTTGCATCAAAGCACACACAAACGTCAACAAATCATGATAAACACGTTACTGCTTTCTAATTATCGATGATGATTTATTTATCGCAACGAACCATTAAATTGATTATGCTTCATCGACGGGCACATTACGCCTCGGACTGCTAGAGAAACAGGAGGGGACCCTAGGACCATCGGTAGCTCCCTGGCTGTCCACTACCGTTGACCAGTTGACAAATGACAGGCGCTGGCCATGTTTGCCGTCTTACGGGTGTTAATTTCTCAGGATCGCAGATAATAGCCGAACGGAAACTCGGGATCAGAACATTCCGAGAAGATCGGTTCGGTTGATGCCATCATGCTGCCATCGTACGGACGCGTTTGACAGCACCATTCCGGCAATGGAAAGCTCCGAAGATGATGACGATGTTTGATATTGATTCAATTCCGTAAAGCTGGGGACGGTTGGGCAACGAATGGAGATGGTGCGAAATAGTTTATGAGGTTACTGCTGTTGGAAGTCTAGAATCGTTGGGAGACACCGTATCGGACGATTGAGTGGCACCGATTAGGATGAATCATTACGATTGGATTAAATTAATTAAATTTCCATTCATAATTTACTGAGCTGCATGCATGAACGATGCGGTTAACCGGTCGCGATAAAGATGGCATTAAGTGGAAGTAAGTCGTTGATGAAGAGATGGTTGCTGCTAATGATTTATTTACTGCTGTTTAGGTCTAATGTGTGGTTTGGTTTGGAGTTCACAGGACCTCATTTCCTTCGAATGGAATGGGGTGTAAATAAATGTTTGAAATATAAATAGAAAAATGGCTTTGCAAAAATGACTTCTGGCTGAAGCATGGTTGCATTTAAAACAGCTGTTAAAGTGAGTACATTGTGCACTTGCATTCATCTTCTCCCTGTTTGGTGCGCATTTCTTTACAACCGATATAAAATATATTCTTCATACTCTTCATCGTACACTGCAGTCACGAGTCGGTACTGCTGGTGAAATATTATCGTAGGAATTGGAATGTTAAACATCGTCTTTATGCTAGTAGCGTTACATTTTTCCACTACCAACAACGCAAACCAACCCTACACATACGGTGGAGGGCTACCATTTGTCTTCTATCGGTACATTCGATCCTACGCTACTGCAAAGCGACCTAAAGCATTCCCAGGCAAAGTTTCATCCTTTCTTTGCAGAATCCTTTTGCATGCACCGGCTAAAGTTCTGCAGCGTTTTGTGAGGCTCGCCGAGATAGCAGCAAGACGGAAGCAATGTCTACATGCATCTTTTATTGCCCTGCCACGTGGCAACTATTGGCATTGCAAGGCGCTTTATGGCTTTATTTGAACATTAATGAGCCTCCTGCTTTCTCGGGTGGAAAACAAACTTCTCGGTGAAACGCTTCCATCCAACGTTTCCTAGCTGGAACCGAACAAAGCCGTGCCGGGCTGCACGGAATGGTGGCAGAGGCTAATGATTTGCAATTTGAGGGTAATTTTGAATGTTTCCTCGGGACAAATACCATAACGAGGATTGCTTTTTTTCTCTCGTTCTTGGTTGAGCGAGATGAATGATGCTAAAATGAAAAGTACATGTTGAAATAGGATGTTTTTTTTTTTTTTGGGAGTTGATTTGAATTTGATGCGGAATGATTCAATTTCATAATTGATAAGCATACGAATGCGATTTTTTTTTTCTTAAAACAGAGACAATCTTTCACACACTAAGAATTTTGACAATAACTACTGCTTACCATGAATAAAGTTCCATAAATAACATACAATATTATATTTTTGGGAAACGTTTAAAAAATCTCAGTTATATCATTCGCAACCGGTCTATCTTTTTGCTATTTGTTCATCATTTCAAACACGAAAAAAAAGAACCAAAAGCCTATATTAATACCCTCCGTACAGTGACCCTCCAAAGCCGATTCACAGACACACAAATGAGTCAAAAACAACCGCACACAGTGATGTTTGGTGGATGGTGAACATTTTCCCAGGATAATCCATAACATTGATCCACCAAACGGTTCACATTTGTGGTTCACGTAAATGCGCGAAAAATATCCACCAGGGTCGATAATGGGTTCCCGGAATGTTCACTTCTTTCCGTATTTTTTTGCGAGTAACGGTAGGATTACTCAGTTTAAGGTGATTGTGCAGCGGTTGAGCGGTAGAACGGTGGATGCGTATGTACGCAACGGTTACTCTGTGAAACAAGCACGCTACAAACATGGAATACAGGCAATTTTTTTACCTCTTTTGCATATGTTTTTTTTAAATATTTTTAAGCTAAAAATTGAGCGAAACTATCCTTTTCACGCCTCTGTTCGTGGGAGACTAACAAACAGAGGCTTAGTTAACAAATGCATGGCTTGCTATAATTGTGTTATCTGATGCTGATTTCCAATGTGTTAATGTTAACCTTAACTATACAGGAATCATCTTCGTTTTCTGCTTATTGTTTGGATCTACAATCTAGCCAATCTAGGAGATTTAGGCTTGCATTTTCTGTTTTATTTATTTTTTTATCCTTAATTGTGTTGGGGTTCGTAATCTGGTACTGATGAGTCCACTTCTATCATCAGCGCACCCCATTTGAATAAAACATATTTTAAAGCTTTTTTCTGGAGATCCTCTCGCTATGCATTTATTTGTAATTTACTTACACCAGCTTCTTCAAAAACAAGAAGCAGTATGTAATGTTGCAGACGACATTATAATCGCATATGCGGATGACATTTCTATCATCACTACAAAACAAAAAACTGTCAATTATATCGATGCAATCAAAAAAATATTTATGGAATTACAATCAGTGTTAGGAGCAAAACTAAGGAAGGAAAACATAACAGATCTAAATATAGGATGCAATACAAATCACAACAAAATTAATGTTTCATGGAGCTGGACTTAAAATTGATTAAAAATTTTGAGGCATTATTTTTACTAACTCGTTAAGGCTCACAATAAAACAAAACTGGGACGTAACAAAAAACATACATTTGAACAGTTATTAAGATAAAACAGACATAGAACCATCAACCTCCATCAAAGGGCTATTTTAGCTAACACTTTCTTTACATCTAAGTTGTATGTAATATTCCTGAAATCTCCATTAACAAAAAAAGACACATCTAAACTGTCTCCATTAAGGATGTCCCTATTGAGGATATTCATGTGGCAAAATGGAGGACCTAAAGTAAGCACGAACCGTTTTGCCCTTCATAAAGCTAAAGGAGAATTAAATATTTTAGTACCAAGTTTTAAGCCATTCAAATGAACTCACTTCAAAACAACGAATCTTATATTATTCATTAGTAAATAAAAAAAAAAGCTGCAAAGAAATTGCAGCGTGTTGGCTAATGTTGGTCGAAATGATAAAATCGTTTAATGAAAAACTGCCCTCATTTCAAGAGGTAATAAGACCAGAACTAACAAAATAGATCGAAAATAATGGGTCTCTGCATAAATTACATCAAACTTATAAAACATAACGAAATTCAACAAAAAATGAATCTACAGACGTTGAAAATTATGTTTACACAAGCTAAGAAATGTTGGATAAGTAAGCTTAAACGATTGAATTGTTCTATTTTAATAAAAAAGAGATGTTTTTTTATAATGAACTCAAAATCACTGATTATCAAATAAAGAACAAACGAATTTGATACGTCAGAACATAAATGAATCAGCATTGAAGAAACGTACTAAAAAAACGAAGGGTGCTTCAAACATAAATAACCATTGTAAAGATATGAAAAAGATAAGAAATACGGCCTGGCCGTCCCTTATGAATAAAAAAAAAAGATAAGAAACATATAATTTCTTTTTATTTAATAATAATGGCTTGCAAGTTTGTAACATTTCTTTCAAAAAAAAGGAAAAAAAAACATTTATAAAGGAAGAAAATTAAAAAAAAAAGAAAACATTTAAAAAAATGTCAAACCACATAATAAAAAGTCATTGTATAAAGAAACTTAATCATCACTGGAATAAATACCAATCGACAGGAAGAAAATTGGTATTTTCTTCAAGGTTTAATAAAACATGAAACACATACGCCACAAAGATAGTAAATTTTACTACGCCACAGACACATATGCTGTCGAAACGAATTTTCTTTGCATGCTCAAACCATATCAAAGAACAGCAAACAGCATAAAATGCTCAACATCATTTTTTGCGGTGCGCATAAACTGTTTCATCACACCGATGGTAATTGAGTTTTTCCATCGTACGCTCTGGTTTTAAAGGAAGCTGCACCCGATTTTTCCACGATCAGGTACCACACACTTGCCATAGTTACACGAAAAAATTGAAAGAATCCTTACCCCAAGCGGTGTTCGCATGCGGTGCGTCTTTTCTATCATCATCCGATCCGGCGCGCTGCGGGACGTGAATTGTATTTCAATTTTAACCGGTGCAAAACACACCGGTTCACACCTCGGAATACTGGTGTACGGCGTTACGGGGTAACAATCGATATTCCATTTATGCATTGGATCGAAGCAGCGAACCAAAAAGCAGACCTAGCTATCGTTGGTTTGTTTCCCTCAGGTTAGCTTTTTTTTTTAGCAAGACAATCGAAAGGAACAAGAATGCTGCAGCTACGCATATTGAATGTTCCGGTAGATTCTACGATGGCGTTCTACAGCGTGCAACGTGCAAACGTTGTTGCGCAAACCATCCGCCAAGGTGAAACATATCAAACGGAAGCTGCAGCAAGGGAAAAACGAAGAGTGTGTAACAGCGATTCGTTCCATCGATGCTGCGTCGAGACGCCGTTGCATCGTTGCATCTTTGCCAGTCCGTGCAGTTTATTGCACCACACGATTTGTGCACACTCGCACAACCTGATGATAGTAAACAGCGAAGATACATTATGTTTCGCTGGAACTAATTTAGTGGCATTCGATGTTTGAAAGATAGCTTCAGGGGTGGATGATACAGTTAATGCAGGTGTGCACTGAGAAAAGGGAGTACGGTGTAAAGTAATAAAGTTTACGCCAGGAGAGTGTGTGTGTTGATGTTTTATGATGATGCAGATAGTGAGTAAGTAGAAGAAAACATTAACTGCAAAATTTTAATGAAAATTTTGTGGAAAAGATATTTATTGTTGTGCTGTGTTTTGTGAATATTTTTACACTTGAATTATTTTTCCTTTCTTCGTCTATAGTCTTCGATTTGCTCTTTAGCAAGCGAATTTGTCGCCAAATTCCAACTATTACAACTCCCACTGCCAATGCCGTGACCGTCCTCGTCTTCTAACTCCTCTTACATAACGCACACGTCTCGCATCCACAACGGATACAATCTTCCCCAAACCAGCCCTCGTAAGACATTCAAATGAAATGGAAATTCGCTCACCATTTCATAAACTTTCGGCGTCACTTTCACTGTCGCGAGCGACCGGATCGACAGCATCCCCCGCCAAAAAAAAAACTAAAGTCGCTCTTCCCGGTATCGTTAGCACAACCTTTCGGTGCGAAGGAACTCGATTTCTGTCACACCATCCCAATCTCAGAGCGTTTTACAGTTGGCAGAAATCGCCAAAAACGGACAACGGAGGGCACCGTTCCCAGGCACGGAATGGCATCAAGGGACACGATGCGTCTAGGCTGGTGGACCACGGGGACACGGCGACACATGTGCATGGTTCGCTAGACCACTTGGCGAATCATTTGCCCCAAAAACCGGTTCCCTGCTCGGTACGGAATGAGAAGCAAGGAAGAGGACGTTGGGGGATCACTTTGGTGAGAAACTTTCTCGATTTTGATAACGCCCGCGACGAAAGTGAGAGTTTTCACCTGTGCCTGTGCCCTCTGCCACCATTTTCTCGCACCTCCAAAACCCTTTCACTCCCTTTATGCGCGCTCCGTTTTGGGGATCGTTTCGTGCAGGCCGTCAATGATCGACTGTGATGCTTAGCCGCTAGTCAAGATGCAACCTAACTGAAGTTACGATGTCTTCATGGCTTGGTCAACGGGTAGGGGAGGATTTATGCCTATGAGGAGTCCGTCTATTGAACGCCATAAAATGTTGGCTACGCATTCCATCCATCAGTTCGTCAAAATGACTCAATTTTAAATTTCTTCCATCGCTACAGAACCTCCCCACTTCTTTGTGGAAAATATTTGTTACTTTTGTTTTCTATAATTCTGATAAAAAAACTTGCATCATTTCCAAAACGCAAAGGAGTTCTTGAATTTGGAACACAATTCGCAAAATATGGAGCTCGGCTATCGCTTTCCACAAGATATTCAATGTTTCATAGGAAAAGTTTGTCGTTCGTTCTTTGGCTAGAATAATCGAGAATTTGGAACGCTTCAGACACATTAATTGATCGGTGAGACAATAGTCACGAAATATTAAATTTGAAAGAATTCCCAAACCAAGCGGTTCCTTGGCTCCTTCCGAACAGACCTTCCATCCTTCCACCTTCCAGAGAATCAACCGTATCAAACCAAGGTTTTGTTTCGATTATTCGTTTCTTTTCGTGAATATAATTTACAACACTTTATCAGCAACTAAGAAAGGTCAAAACTAATCAAAGAAAGAGTCAAAAAAAAATTAAATTCAAATGACTTTTTTCCACCCTCTCTCAACAAAGAAATAACAGCTCACAAATTCTTCACTGTTAACTGCCCGAAGCAAAAATACAGCTTCAAAATTAAGGCTATTTTCCGTTCCAATTCCTACGCTTTCTTTCTGTTGAATTTTACCTTCATTTCTTGATAGCTCGATCCCTTCGTGCTCCTTTTATGTCCTTTTTTTCTATACTTTTTTTGGCTTCTTTTTTTCCTTTCTCACCCTAATCTAGTCCGCTAATCATCGATTAATCAGCCTAATTCCACCCGGATGGACGGACTCGCACTGTCATGTTTTATGACCCAACGATTCAACAAATTTGTACGCTTCGTTACAAGGGTTGCAGACAGTTTCACCGTAGCAGCTTTTCCGTTCAACTGCCATACTAAAAATTTTGTTTCTGGAACGAGTTGCTGATTTTCTTACCGTTTCTCAAAAGAAGGTTCGTGTTTTTCATCCCGTTTTAAGGGCCTTCTTTTTACTCAAACATTGATTTAGCTTTCTGTCGGTATTGCTCAAACAGTTCCAGTACAGGGCGGGATGAAAACAAATCTTTTCATCGTTATGCACAAGCGGGGTAGCTTTTTTTTGTTGTTGTTGTTGTTGCCTCGCGCTCCGGAAGAAAACAATAAATGAACGGTCCATCTTCGAGTAAAACATCCTTATCGCTGGGGTTTTGTGCCAGAAAGAAAGGATGCAAAGGAGCAACAGCAAAAAAAAAACGCACACACACACACACACACACATTCAGATAGAAAATTGGATGAAAATCCACTGCAATCGACTGTGAAGGAGGATCGTTCGAACGGAACCGAGGGAAAAAGAAAAAGTAGTGGCCACCCCCTCGGGTGCTGGGAAAAGGCTCCCAGAAAGCGTGTAGCAAAGTTTAGCTATTAAAGGATGCCCGGGAGGAGTTGAGCAATTTGTTCGAGTCCAGCGCATCGCCCACTACTTGCCATCGCACTTGGCGAATTGGGTCCCAACCGTTCGGAACCAGTAACGAGTTCGGCCCTGAAGTAGTGGCACGCTGTAACGAAACCACTTCATTATTACGCACTTTGGTTTGTTTTTCTTCCGCTCGGCTTCGTTGCGCTGCAAGGTGAGATGTATTTCTTGTGGATGGATGGGTTAGAACTGTAGGCCGATTTGTTGAACCACTAATTGGACATCATCATTTGGCAGTTTGGCTGGTCAGCTTGTGTGTTTCCGTTATATCCTGGAACAGGGTTTCAAGAGCTTAAAGAGGTTTAAGGAGTGTAAGTGATGTTACGATGAAAGAACGTCTTAAATACATGATCGTTTTCATGTAACGCAGTACAAGGCTGCATCTGATCTTCAACAGATTCCAAAAGAAGAATTCTACATGAAGGTGAAGTATCAACAAGCTAGGTAATGGATTACATTTTAAGTAAAAATACTGTTGAAATCGTCACATAACGCATCACAAAGCGTTCGGAATAAAGTTTTCACTCATCTGAACAGCTAATTAAATTTATTACAGGACATCCAGGAGAACCAAAAGAACTGCCATCTGAACATGTACTTCAAGAGAACTAGTTGGAAATACATATTGGTTTGAGGTCCATCGGAAACAGATATTCTTTTTGGAGTTCCAACGTCTTAAGATGGTTTAAAAAAGGTTCGATAACATTGACTAACATGAACCAAGCTACTGCCGATAACTGTTTCTGGAGATTACAAACTGCACTGACTAGAAATTACTACATTGAAATAAAAATATGTTCTTTTTCCTTTATTTTCTCCATTCCTGAAACCGGTAATGCATCTTCACATGCCACTTCTCATTAATTTCGTTCTTCAATTCGAATGGACTTTAATTGTTCTATAATGCAATAAAATCCCAAAAACTTACACATCCATATGAATGCCCGAAAGCCTATTCGCGTCGAATCAAAAACAGTGCCACAGTATTTAAGCCATTTTTGCATGACCTCAATATGTTTGTAACGCAAACATAAGTTCCCAGCACCGAAATTACAGTCAACCACCAGTACCAGGACCGTATGCAAAAGTGGTCTCAAACTTTTACATAAACACTGCACTCACTATATTCCATGCATCAATTTGCATATAGGGCCAAACGGCACGATGGTTCGTGAAAATGGATCAACGCGAAATTGCGCAATCTACGGCGTGTCTGACCGCTCCAGAAAAAGCGATACGTAGAGTACACGCTGGTACGTAAACGTTGACATTTGGCCCTTAACGGTTGTACTGTTGCGGATGCGGGGACTTTCTGGCGTGAGTGGACAAGATGCCTGATATGCATTTGTTCGCAAAATGACACCGTATTACACCAGCAAAAGACAGATCATTTATTTTTGGCGTTCGGTAGTTCGATTTTCGCGACCACAACTCATCGACTGCCTTTATTTATTAATGTTTCGTAGTGACCTCGGTAGGGAAAATGTACTGCGTCTTGGAATAATGATTGTGTTTCGCGAGGTTCTGGTAATTTTTGACCTACTGGTCCAGAAAGTGAAATAATCAGTGCCTGTTGGACCACTGTTCCACATTACACTTTAAGCGTTGAAGGTGAAATGTTGAAACATTGCAACATGTTTCCCAGCAGTCCCAGGACGCAGTATTTCACAGAACTTATTAACAAAAATCGGTGTGACCGATAAAACTCCGCACCGATTCCGTTCAGATGTGTTTCATTGTTATGCAAATTCAATCACTACGCATTCCCGTTTATGCGCGACGTGACAGCTTCTTTATCGCAACATAATATTTTTCCTACGAAACATTCCACTTCACCCGGGATGATATTGCCAGAAATGACACCCAATGCCGTCGGTTAGTTGGTCTAGCCGTGCCCCATGTTCATGCTCAGGATGAAAGTGGAGAGGAAAATTAGTTTCGGTTGGAATTTTGTGTCGGATTGCGGTCCACCACTGCGGATGCATCGAATGATGCGGAACAATCGGAACTGCTGAGCGTTTTGCACTTTTTTTTCTATTGAGGTATGTTTGATGCAGTGTGTATGTGTTTGTGTTGCTGGTGAGTGTTTTGCATTGTTTTTACTTCATCACAAAACGGGGTCGGTGACAGGGCTTTGTTTTTAGTTGTGGGTTTTTGTTTGGGGTCAACATTTCATGTGTGATGCGTGTCGGCTCTGGTTGAAAGTGTGACTAAACATCGTTTGTTGAAATATGTACACGCATTGTTGAGTTGTATTTGATGTTTCCTGTTAAACTTCGACTAATCAGGTTTTTGGTGCACTTGTTCAATGTTGTAGATGAGTCATTCAGTGGTTAGAAGATCACTGTATCGAACTTGATTTAAAACTTCATAGAAATATCTTTTTGCTTGCAACAATCGAAGAATGATTATCGCTGTTGAAATGGATTCATTTAATTACTATCGGGAAAGTAATTTTTCCTACGTTTTACAACAAATTCAATAAGTTTTAAATGTTGTTGTTTATCCTTAATATTTTTTTCTATTCACTGAAGAACGGCCAGGTCGTATACCTAATAACGAATATAAACAAAGTTTTCTTTTCATGTTAAGAAGGACGGTCAGGCCGTAAAGTTAGTAAAGTATTTTAAATGTCCAAAAAATCACAATGAAGTGTTATTTAAATAACTATGACTTTTTTTATTTAAATTTGTATAAAACAGCTCTCCACCGTATTGTCATTGAACAATTTTGGTTGAAATTTAAAGTGAACACTTCCTAATTTACCATAAAATTAAACGATTCAGGTCTGTTTCTCTTTAAGCTGTAAATGGTAGAACTAACGCGGTCCTGTTGCACTAACGGCACCAGGCTTCAAGCGACACGATCGGAGCAGAAATCCCATCATTCCCCCTGTTGAGTGAATGATTGAGTGACGAATGACTTTAAAGCTACATGGAATCAACAATTTGGATAAGCTATTACAAGGCCGGCGTGGGCAAGATGAAGGAAAAGATTAGCACACACGGAAACAAATGGAGAAAACCGAATTAATTTTGTAAAAAACGAGATTCGACAAATAAGCATTTTACAGAACAAAAACATCGCAGGAATAAAGCTTACACTGTCAAAACCAAACGATTTAATTAAAAAAAATATTTTTAAATATAAGATGAATCAAACCTTTCAAACAAAACAATAGAAGCCCTTCTTATTGGACAGAAAATTACGCCTCAGAAAGTCAAAATTTCTTGCCACGGAAGAAAAAATAAAATTAACTTTTAACAGAGGGCACAGATTATTTGTTTTCTTTCAGAGAGCCCCATTATTCCAGCCCGTCGTCTAACGCTTTGCCTCACAGTCGGCGAACCTTTCATCGCAATCAACGCAAGGTCAACGAAACCTTCACCCGGGGCACGCCGAAAACCCAACCATCCCAACCATCAGACTAATTGGCTTCAATCTTCGACTTGCTGTGTGTGTATCACCAAAAACGAAAGAAAGAAGCACAACACCGAGCACAAACAGACCCACAGTTCGCACTTTCGCGCCGAAGCCGTGGCCACCCGACGAGCAATGCACGCACGCGCGCCTTCCTTCCGTTGACAAACATTCCCTTTTTGTGCGCACTGGTGCCACTCCCGGCGTTTTTTTTTTCCCCCATCTACCCGAAAATGGTCAAATAGAAAACCGACATGAAAGCGAAACTTTCGCGCCCAACTCCCCGATTTTTGCGCCTGGTCCGCACAACGCCACCAAGAAGACGGAGATGAATGAACTACACGCCGGCCTGTGTCGGTGCGACAACGCCATCCGTGGAGGTCCAACGGTCCACTCTCACTATCACCGGCTGATCGCACAACACACACCCTTGAACAGGTGCCTTGGACTTGGATACGCAATCCGCTGGGAACTCGTTTTTAATTCCTCATCTTACGAACGCACCTAACCTTGCACGCGAACAGTACAACAGTCCTCCGAGCTTCGGTCGAAAATCTCGGCACACCGTGAAACACAAAACGGCCGTGACAGATTGGTCCAACCGAGCAGGAAAGCGTGGCAGGCAAAGGTTAATGGACGCCTTCCTGCGGGGCCTGCGGGCAAGATTGACGAGATTCGGTCCTTCATTCGTATCCATCTCAGCCACAGATGGCTGCAGTTCCGTAAACGTAAGCTCCACCGTGGCCAATGTTTTGCTGAGCTTTTTTTTTTTGGGAAAAGGTTTTGTCAAAGGGCGGTGATGCACCTGGTGTGTTCGAGTTTGAATTTTGTTGTGAAGTTGTGCACTAGCTCCAGGTGGTCCGCATACGGGAGACAACGTGCTCGCCCTGTTCGGGAACCACACCCTGGTTCCTGGTAGATCCTGGCCCTCGGCGAACTATTATTACATACACAAGACATAACGATCATGATGCTCGAATCGGAAGCTTCCATGGCGATGGCTTTTTTGGGAGAGTTTAACTTTAGAAAGCAACTAACTCCCTAACTAACAGGGATGATAGCACAACAAGACGCATAAACACATTTCACCCCCGAGGGTGTTGCCGTTGGTGACGGACAAAACGATCTGGTACGCGATGTGTATGCACATACACTTGACCTTCATCAACATCATGCAACGGCGGAACGTCAACACGAACGTCAAACAAATTTAAATGATCTCAAACACACACACAATGACTAGCCAGCGGATGCGTGTTTGGTGATCGTCTGCTTTGGGATGGGTTTCCGGGAGCTTCCGTTCAGGATGGGTTTATTAGATTGTTTTGGTTTGGGTTACCTCTTGAGGCAAATTTTCACCCTAAAAATATTAGACATCTTTAAGTGTAGCCCAGGGGCACAAACAGTGGTGATGTTTGTGGTTAGATGTTTATCTTTGTTGACTGCTTTCACTCGTATTAATTGTGAATCAAAACCATTCCTATTTTGCTGTGGGTTGTGCATTATCGCGCTTGGGCTTGACTTTACTTTGAATAAATAACAATACTTTATTGATCTTAAACTGAGTACCGGTGTACAGTGTAATGTATTCATCGTTCTGTAATAACGTTACCCAATTAGCATTAATTTCGTCACCCTTAAAGTCAGCCAAAGAGGCACAAGCGCATCCTTAGGTGAACCTTTCCCCAGTAAAAATGAAGTTTGGTTATAACAAAAAATATATTTAATAAAATCCTGTTTATCAGCTTTTTTTAAATGCATTTGCATCATTACGAAACGTTCGGCTAATGTCACATGCGCTCTAGAAACAACCGTTGAATAAATGTTTTGCGAATGTCGTACTGTTGCACAATAACGCATAATAATATGCGTCTGGCATAATTATGGTCCCGACAGTCGCTTGGAAATTGGAGACGGTTTTTTTACGCGTGGTTCGTGCATTTGCATGCTAACCTTACCTGATGAGGGGGTATTTTTTTAAGCAAAGATGGGACACAGCTTTTTATGGTAAACTTACGGTTTGATAAAGATGATTTCTTGATGGGATTTTATAGCCGACGATCGTGAAAGTGTTTGAACATGATATTTGGTTATGAAGTTTTACCTGAAAAAAAGTGAAGAAACAATCAAAATTAATGTTGTTTGAAGAGAGAAAAATATAATAAAAATTAAGAATAAACGTTTTCTCTAGCTAGTTATGAGTAAATACGTGGATGAGTTTAAAAAAAAGGACTTAATATGATAGTCGTGAAACGAAAGTGCGACTGCGATTTTTAATGGAGCACAGGTAAAGAAATGGTTAAAAATTCTGTACGTTGTAGTAATTTATTCCTCACAATCTTTGCTGGTAGTTGTTGAGAAACACAAAAGCCTCGAACGTTTTATCGAGCCACAATTTTCTCAATTACTTTCACCAGACACTTTCTTTCGTTCTAAAGTAGATTTGACTTGGAACACTTTGAAACTCAGAGAACTTAGATACTTCAAATGCTTGTAATTTAAAAGTGTGTGGGAAATGGAAACTGGAACTTTTATTAAAATCGCGTCCTCGCGTGGCACTTGCTTCTGTCCTTTTTCTTCTGTCCGAATCTTTAACCCTTCGCTTCCAATTTTCGTCCTTTCGAACGTGAGTGCTTATTTTGCTTCCTTATTTGGGAATGGTCAATTCGTACTTCGATCTTCCCATTGGACTAAGCCTGACCATCGCTGATCGATTGTAGATTAATCGATCGACACACCGGCCGACATTATCTCTCGATATTAATCTTAACGGTTGATGTGTCGTCTTCCATTTTGCAAAGCCTTGTATTGTTCACATCTGGTTTCCTTGACTTAGTTTCTCCTTAGCTGGATAGACTATCTTGCGTTGGAGCAGATTTTCCGGACACGATCATGTCATGTCAAGACTGGACTGGTAGTTAATCTTATCAGGACCATAAAATTGTACCCAGGACTGATCGTGAGGGCAAGTTCTAGGATTAAATTACGCTAAAGTATTCAGTAAGAACAGATCAAAATCCTTTTCAAAACAGTAGTTTCCAAGCAAGTAGAACTTATGAATGTGAAAATTTGAATTCATAAATATGTACGACGTTAGTGGCGAACTCAATGAATCCACAAAAAGAAAGTTCCTCGAGATTTGGTCATAATATTTTCATAATTTTCATAATATTTTCTCCAAATCTACGCGAGAATATGATAAAGACAAGTGTAAGACTACTCTAAACATCCATTACAACCGTAGATTGTCTCCCTAAAATGTCATGGCCAAATCGTTCTTCCAAGCTACAAACGCCTGATCTTATTACCGCACGATAAAGGTGCAAACATTCTTCCACCCCTGTTGGCAGGCGTAACTATATGCTTTTATGAGGACTTTAATAATTCATACCCATCGGGGCAGGAAAAGCCATCCGGAACCGGAACCACTATTTGCAAAACCGAATTATCTATCCGTTAAGCGGCATTTGGGCGTCGCGAGAGCGTTTGGTACGAAACCCCCAAAAAACCAACCGACCCGCCATTCGTCATTCTCGTTTGCTGTCGGTTGCTGCTCATAATGGTATCGTAGGCTGTCGACGGTGCAAGTAGAATGGTTCACCTGTACTGCTTTCCGTTTGAAAATGCATCTACCAGCCGTACATGGCCATCGAGAACGACATCGAAATTGTGTGTACAGTGTGCAGTATGTTATCAGACCGTTTTCCACCAGAAGGCATTCATTATTATTGGCGAACGTAGACCGAGCACACTTGGGCACATTCTCACCTTTTGCCAAGGACTACACACACCGGGCACCAAGGCTGACTTATCCGTCTTTTTTTCTTTATGAACACGATAAAATACAGAACCTGGTGTTCCCGGGTTTATCGTTGTGGGGAAGGCGTATATTTTCAATGGGTGTATGGTAATCATGTTTCTAGCGCAGTCAGTTTTCCCTCGCTGCATGCAGCTATTTCCGGGATGCGGTGAGTATTTGTTTTATGCGAATGCACAGTTCCGATTGCATAGTGAGTGTGACTGTGTATTTGTAATATTGTAGGAAAATCATAAAATTTTCACTCCCTACCCCGAGTGAGGAACAGAGCGAGAGAGGAAGAGAAAAATAAACGGAAATGAAATGTGCGAAACTGACCGCGAATATAATTTATTCCAAATGGAAAACAAATTACAATGTTGTGAATGTGTAAACTCATGGAAAATTTATTCTAGGAAAAGATGAATGTACATCTATCCACATCGAATACGAACGCAAATTGTATGCTGCTTTCTTCGTTGCGCCCACAGAAACATTTGAAAATTCCATATTTCCCAAAACTATTGAGAAAATAATTCGAATGGAAGCTTTGCAAGCATTTCAGAACATAAATTTGATTGCAAGGAATTTGAGAAAGTTCGCAAAATAAGGTAACTAGTAATGCAAATCAAACTAGACAAAATAGAGAATATAGAAACGTGCAAATGCTTTTCATTTTAACCAATTAAATTATTTAAATTTAATTATTATTTCATCAAACAAAAAAACATCTTGCAAAGCGAAACATTTTAACCTTTTGAATCCTATTTTAGCGCCACAAATTCCAATACCTTCCTGTGGATGATTTTGTGGGTTGCGTAACCTAAACCAAAACCAACGTTGCCAGCCTTACCCAAAGGCACTACTCGAAATGTTGATTTATATCGTCTACGAAACATGACACATTTTCAATACCACAACCACCAAAAAAGCTGCCGATCTGCCAACACTGAGTGGGCAAATTTATTACAATATCAGAATGCCATCCATCCCGATGGCTCGAAGTTATTTTTGATTTCCTGTTCCTTGTCAACACATCATCTGCGTTGTTTTCCTTTTCATCATCAGCATCGCAGCCTCATATGAGCGGAAATATAGCCAATCATCCGCTACACAAACATGTGACCGAAAACGGCCAGTCGTCCAACTGGTTGATTTGTGATGGATAAAAAATCATAACCAATAAATTATTTCCACGGCAAACATCGAAATCATCAATAAACGAACGCAACCGGGCAAACAAAAAGCGTGTACCAAGCTGTATGGTCAGCGAGTCAGTGAAGGCACATGAACAAATGTTGCGTTTTTTTATGGCTGTTGGTAAACTAGTCCCGGTAGAGATTTCTCAACTACTTCTGTTCATTTTTTCCGCCACTGCTGAGTTATGGCGTATGATTTATGCACCCGGCACAAAGAGAAGAAAGCAAAAGCACACGAGAACAGCAGTTGACAAAACGCAATGGAAATTCGTACAAGTTGCAAACAGCAACGAATATTGAACCGAACAAGAAAAATTCAAACGCACCGAAGAGAATAATGGAAAATTGCATCCGGGTGCAGTTTTCCACTTCCAACTCCTTTCCCACTGGAGGACGGTGTGTGCTTGTGCGAATTATGATGACATTGGAATAAAAATGCTCGCTTTATATGGTACCGTGGAAAATATGCAGCATAAAACATTCGCATAAAAATCTACGCCCATGTTGGCCGGGACGGTAATGGTAAGCGATATTTGGAAAAATTGTCATTACATGGCTTGGGTGGTATTTGTTTTCCTTCCCTTTTGCGATGCAGACATTTGTTGTGCAGGCAATGTAAATATGTTTCAGGAAAATTTTAACATAGAGTCAATTTTGAGTGATATTGTTTGGGAAACATTCTTTACTCATAATTGGTTCGGATGAATTCAGATTTTGGGTTATTTGGGGTGCTCGGGATGGTTTTGTTTTTTTGAGAAGTGAACAAAAACCCATGGTTACAAATTTAATATTGTCAATTATAACAAACACGAAATATGTTTTAACCTAATATATCATTCATTCCACTTGCAGCATTATTATACATCAATAACCTTGCTAAGATTCCTTTCTAAGCGTTCCGATCTTACCTATGGGACGGATCTGGAGGTTTTTGAATCCCGTTGACCCAAATAGCCCTTCCACGCAATCGACGTGGACTGAATATTCACATTCCCGCTAATACCACAACAGCGTTGCAGGTGAATCTATACGTTGCTGAACAGGTGGTACTAAAAATCGGGCCCAAAAATAGGCTCGTATCCATAGCTAGCCTTCGGAAGGTAATTCAGCAGCTCGCCGGAACCTACAGTCTTAACCAAAAGTTTGCGGCAAACGATGGTCGACAGACTTCCAGACTCCAAAGTGGCTATGGAGTCACCTTCCATGGGTTGGCGATGGATCTGGAAAAATCGTCAAGAGCTGCAGGCTTTCATCCGATCCACGCTCGATGATACGATCAAATACAGATTTGCTGATGCACATCAAGGTTCTATACGGACAGCTAACCGACAGGATGATTCGGGTTCCTTCAGCCTGCTCAGTCTGCTCCCATTTAGAGACTCTGGAGCACAAGTTTACCCTTCGGCCCTTTGAAGCCATTGTCCCAAACTACAACCTCAACTTTCCTTTCCTCATCTTTCCTATTTTAAGTAACATTAACGTAAGTAAGAGGATTCCCATCCTACCCAAACTAAATTCCTTTGCAAACTACATCATCCACATTATTGAAAACAACAAAGCTGTAATTGATGAAAAATTCCTTAAATGTTCTTTGTAAAAATTGTACTTTGCCCCTACATGTACCCCACTTTTATTTTTTAAACTAGTTTTAATGTTGTCAAAGTTTAATAAATAATTTTTATACAAAAAAAGCATTTCAATTTTAGCTAATTTGATGTGTTATACGTCATTTTTATCCTCCCAACTCGAATCAGTTTCGCAAGCCGACTTTATTTACACTGATTTTAAATCGGCTTTTGATAGAGTTCTCTTTTTCTTATTTGTTATTTATTTAATTTAGTATGACGACAATAACAATAACAAGAGTAAAAGACTTATTCTTACCTAGATTTACCTTAGATTTACCCGTAATTTTATAGTCAATTCTATTTATTTACAATTGATTATGACGGTCCAATGCCGTATTGTCTATAGTCAGTTCTAGATGGTTAGAAGATTGAGAGATGCCCGATGATAGAGGCAACAGAGGCGCCTGTCTTCATACGGCAAGAACGGCGTTCAAATCTTATGTGGAACGTTCCCCCGCAGCGAGGGCTAACTTTCCAACTACGTGGTATCAGCAAGTCTAGTAAACCATTAAATGACCGTCCTGATTTTGAAGGTCGTTGAGACAAGAAGAAAAATATGTAAGGATAAGGCCATACTATTATCAGTATGATTATAAAATTTATTCAACACAAGCGGTGTTGACAATACGACACTAGACCGTCATTAAAAATTATAAATAAAATAAAAAAATAATTTAGTATGACGGCTCTACGACGTATTGTCCTCCATTCCTTATTATTAGATAAATTTTCTCTAAGGAAGTGTCTTTAGTCCTCTGTTCTGTTTATCCGTCCTTTCCATCCCTCTATCCTCTATCGCACCTTTTAATTGCTTACTTTGCTATGCTGACAATAAAAAAATATTCCACTCAATCTCCTCACTGGCCAACTGTTCTATACTTTAGGATATCCTTGATCGGCTTACATCCTGGTGTTCTCTTAATTCCCATACACTCTGTCCTGTTTAATGTAGTTCCATTTCATTTTGTCGCTTCCGAACTCACTTATGTTTGCATTAGTTTTTCGTACCATATCGATGCTGTTTTGGGCAGTGCTTGGAGAACACTTGGTGTATTGTAACGTGTGACCAGTGATTTTTCCGACCCTCTGTGCCTCAAGGCTCTGTTCTGCTAGGGTTCACATCGAACATATTGAGCCGGGTTCAGAGGTCTTTCACCAGGTTTGCTACGCGTTAATTTCTGGTTGATTCGGCCTCAGTTCTACCTCCCTACGAGTCCAGGTGTCAACTGCTAGGCTTACGCTCTCTGCGAGATCGCCGCTTCCTTGCTCAATCCTCTTTCATCGCTTCCCTTCTTTTCAATCTCCTAGATTCTCCTGCTCTCCTATCCTTAATACACTTCTATCTACCTTCCAGCTCTTTGCGCCCTCGTCCATCTTTAAATGTCCTTAATAAGCCCTCTGCGGTTGGTCGCAAAGATCCTCTGCTTCGTGCTATAATCAGTTTTAACCTTGCTGCTTACGGCACTGATTTTCATTCTTCCTGAAACTCGTTCCACTCCCATTTAAATACTTTGCTTTAAGTCTAGGGCTTAGGTTTGGTTAATTTGTTTTTATTTTATTTAAAGTATCTGTAGAGTTCCACTAGCTATAAAGTTACATTTGTGTAGCAGTAAGACAGACAAATTAAAATAAATAATAATAATAATATCATTTTTAACATTTACAAAACCAAGTACGAGAGCCATTCAGTCATGTATATTATGCAAACAAGACAAACGAATGAATCGAAATCATTCAAACTATAATCAAAACAAACACAAATCATAAAGAAAATGTGAAAAACTATTTAACAAACAAAAAAAAGCTAATAAAAAATGAAAAACTTGCAACTTGCCCTAAAATTAAAAGACAAATAGCATTAAAAGAATCAAAATAAAAAAAACACAAGTATATATGAAACTATGGCCTAGCTAGTAATAAATATCTCCACCCATCAACATCATCAATCGGTTCCTCTGGTTAGCATGCATGAAACGATTCACGTTAGCGACAAAACAAGTGACAATGTAGCGTAATTTCCTTTCACTGGCATTCCACACTTCGATCCCCTTACTGCTACCAATCTAGGGCACTGTGACAATGCTTCTGGTCGGAAAAGCCACCACCACTGCACAACACTAGACAACAATAAAAGAAAGCACGATGCAACAACGACACAAAAAAACCCAACCCTTCCCAAACAGTGGCAGAACATAGCCATTATCAGCGAACCACAAACGTGGTGGCTCTACGTGTATGTGCTTCGGAAAACAATTTGCTACTTGCTTCGTTACCCTTTACTTGCTTTACCGCTTTACTTTAAACGGTGCAGACCGGGGTACAGAATGATACGGTGAAAGAAATGGACGTTTGTTTACATTAAAAAAAAACTATGTCACACTGAACAGGGCTGTGTGTGTGTGTGTAGATTGAGGGGAAAGCATGTATGGGGATAAAGCTGATGGTGGCATAATCATTTCCCACCTCACCAACCACAAATCTGCAAACACAGTACAGCAGCAGTGTGTCCAGTGTGCAGCGGGAATCACCGTCCGTCGCTAAAATGTCCCGAGACAGACGCGCGACTTGCAATAATTATTATGCAAACCGTGCGAGCATGATCGAGTGCAAGTCTGTGTGCTCATCGACACAGCGATCGGTGTGTGGCATGGGTAAAAGAGGCGCCCGACATGCCCGACGAAACGAAGGACGAATGCAAAATATCGAATGCATCGTGGGCGCCCGACACGCCGACGGACGGACAGGGCAGGTGGTGCTGATTGAAAAATAATATCAAAATGTCACTTGAAGAGTTGTGCAATCGAGTTGTGTTCGCCGATTGCATCTTGTCCTTCTTATCTGTTTTTCATCTACCCGCGACCTTTTATCTTCCCGCTTCTCACCCAATAAAAACGAGCAAAGTGTGTGTGTGTGTGTGTGTGCAGTTGTGTGATTTCCACAGCATCTCCTGCCGGTAACATTTTCACCCTCCGAACGTCTGTCTTTGAACGCGACTGTCCATTTGATGGCTTGATAATGTTCCGGCTTTTCTTTTCGATCGATTGATTTGGTGGGAAAGCGCTAGCGGAGTAGCGACAACAAAAATAACCCAATAAAAAAAAAGGTCGCTCACCACAATTTGACCTCGATTCGGATGTGAAATAACTTTGCACAACCAACCAATCACTGCAATCCCTCGACGAAATCGATAAAACGTCAGTGGCAACGGGATGACGCTAGTTGGGATTTTCTTTTTTTTGCGTTATTCAAATTTCCCATCATCTTTTGACACATTTTCACTCGCTGCGTATCGTCACGAACTTCGCGTGAACTTTTGTGGCGATAAAACTCATCGTCTGTCATCGATACTGTGAACGTAGCCGAAGACAGAAGCAAGCGCTGCTTGCAGACGATGCAAAGAACTGAGGTTATATTAAAGATACGATTCGAATGAGGTGATGTTCCGTGTGTATTCTAGGGAGAGCGAAATTCAATTACTTATGTGGATTTCGATACGGTTTCAGCTTCTTTGCCGTTCTAAAATCGTTCAAGTATGTAAGCAGATACTTGAGCGTTTTCGTGGATTAGGCACCCTTTGCTGATTGTTTGGATGAACATTCTTCTTCTTGGTCACGACGATCATGGTTTACTACACTTACTGATACCACGTTGATAAGTTGTCAGTCGTCATTACCTTGACCTTACATGAATTTCATATATTTTTTTAGCAACAATAAACTCTAATGTGTGGCATTGTACCATCATAATTAATTAGCAATAAACTCTAATGTGTTTTTAGAAACAAACCAATATAAAGCATTAAACAGGGAGACCAATTGACCAAAACATGTGCTTTGAAAGGATCCTTTTTCGATAGGCTTATCGTACCTTGTGAGCACATTCGTGAACCATGCCACAGTCTCTATGCATGGCTCGGTGCCAGAGCCTGTTGGACACCGATTAACTCGCGAGGTTCTTGTATTCGATCACTCTACAGATGTCCTTGAAGCCTTGGTTCCACCACATCTAAGGAGTTCGTGCGCTGATTTGAATGATGTCCATCTCCAGCATATAGGACCGATCAACTCCAGATTATGTGGCTGCGGCCACCGCTACCACGGCATAGAATATTTTCTATTGTTTTGGGAGGAGTACGAGGCTTCTCGACCCGCCATGTTTGATGTAGTACAGGGCACTGGAGAGTTGTCAAACATTCCGATACGGGACCTGCTCGGAGACGCTGCAATTGGGTTTGGATATGGACCCTCGCTAGCGACAGGAGTTGTCTTAGGTACTACAAGATGATCGACAAAGAAACATATCAAGAACACCCAGGATCTGCCCGTGATAAAAACCCTCGCTTTGAACACGATTCTGCCTTTGGATGACAGAATATCCGGCATCGAAAAAACTGAGCTTTACTGGGATAGGATTCCCTTTCAAAGCTCGGAAGTGGAAATGTTTCCCTATTAAATTAAAGATTCTTTTAAAAAATAATTTTGTAATAAGCAAGTGGGATCAGCCTAGTTCACACGGCTTGACCGGAATTCATATCTTATTCGGACCGTTCCCCCGTAGTGAGGACTGAGTATCCAACCACGTAGTATCAACAAATATAACAATCGATTTGATGGCCGACGTGACCTAGAAGATCGATAAGCAAAGAAGTTATAAACAAAATGAATAGACCGTGTTTCGATTCAGATTTGCTAGGTTTTGGTCTCGATTTTTATTTATTATTTATTTAAGTAACATTTCAACAAGATAAAAAATTGGAACAATTTTCAAAGGTTAAATAAATTTAAAAAAAACTAACAAACCAGCGATTTAGACCTGAGATTTTCTTCATCCACAAAAAAAGGAAGACATATTAGATAACAGAATTCATATCTCAATATCACTGTCACCCGTTATCCTTGACACACCCAACCTTATCGATGACAGCACCAGCTCACTCTGTCAATAAAGTGTGAAGCTATCAAAGCGCAAACACTCTGTGCCTTGCTGATGCTTCTGCCTTTCCTCGCTCATAAATGTATTTCTACCATTCGATTCAAGTTGTTCTGCTGGCACTGCTCCAATTTCAATATTTGCACGCACCAAACACTCCAAGCGTTGAGATGTGATGTGACGCTGTTACTGAGGAAAAAATTCTATCCCTTTGCTTCAAAATCATTCCCAATACGTCTCGACACTATGGCAAATCGTAACCAATTCATCTACACTGCCTTATTCTGGATGAAAATATGGCAAAAAGAAAAATACCAAAACCTGAGCGAGTGTCATAAATCATGACGACGAGAACGACGATTAGTAGGCACGGCAGTTGAGCAGTTTAGATTGAGCCTAAAGATCCAGTATAGGTCAGCTAACAAACGTTATGATATGAAGCAACAACGGGAAAAAAATCCTCCAGCGTTGCATTTACAAAAGCAAATCTAAAACCTGGAACAACAACAAAAAACCATCAGCGTACCAACTAGGAAAGCTCTCGAGACGAGAATTTATATCTGCCACTGCCTATAAGGGGAAGGATTTTTTTTCCGTTTTTCTCAAGGTTTTTTGTTACGTTCTGTTCCCTTATTCCCTAGTTTCATACGAGGCCTACCTGAATGACACACTGACTGACGTACAGGAAACGAATGGCCGATTGTCATTCAGTTCCGTCTGATGGGGGTGAAAGGCGCGATTGGGACTTTCGGCCTAAAAAGTTCTAAGCACACTCTAGCAAAACAGAGGAAAGACTCGAACCATCCCCCGATCTCGCTCGCAAAACTTTCGTCAGTCCTGACAAATCACTTCCGGTGCCGGTGGAAAAGTTTTCCACCATGCTTCGCTGAGGAAGATTTTCAATTCGTTTCGTGTTTCGTGCGCTTTTTTGCCAAGTGAAAATTTCCTTTTTTTTGTGAGTGTGTTTATGTGTATGTGTAGCGATTTTCCTTCCTTGTACACGCTCGTTCCTGTTACGGGTTTGCGTATAGATGTTTCGGTTTCCTTTTTTTTTTCTATGAAAAGGAAAAGAAAATACACACAGAACCTGCTAAAGCTGTCAGATACTGTAGCTGACAGCCGGAAGCGTACGTTTCTTCACCCAAAACCTGTTCTGTTGTACATATCACACACTTTTCTACCACGATAAGAATGTTCCCGCTTTTCTAAACACCAAAGTAGGACGTATTTTAAGGATCTTTTCCCCGGGCATTAATTAGACACTTGAAACAAACGGAAACGAACGCACCGCTTTTCACATCCCTAGCTTTCGCCGTACGAATTTAGTTCAGCATCTTTGCTTTGGTTGTGTCCTCTGGGATATAAATTTTCCCGCCCCAGTATCCTCCCGATACGTGACACGGAAGCAAATGCAAACAAACAACAACCATCGATAAACGGCACAATCTACATGATCAAACGTCTGTTTCCAATGATCAGCAAGTGGAATGTTTGTGTGTTTAGCTTTTCGACAGTTTTTCCGAACTTTGGGTGTGAGAGTTGTGTTGATTTTGATTAGAATTTTGTGATAAAATTTGTGGAAATTTTTCGCAGAATCCTTCGGCCACTTAGAATTTGTTTTATCACTCAGCAAGCTGCTGGGATCCAACGAAATTCCTACTCTCAAGGTGGTTGATTCTGCTTACCTTATTATAACACGTTGTAATGGATTACTTAAGGCCTATACATTTCTATACAAATTTTACAAACCACTATCCAACATCACTCTAACTGATGGCTTAGTCGCTTTAAACGGGCGACTGATGTTCTTTAAACAATCATAAACGTCAAAAAGGCCCTTCAAAAGCCAATAAATCCCATCCGACAATACACGTCCCAATAAACCCACGGGCACGAACACGCTGATACGAACAGGCTTAGAGCGACTGAAACTGATAAAATGTCAACTGCCGGTGGTTTTGGGCCCTAGGAAAATGGTTCCTCTCCGTTCCGTAATGTCAGAGGTACCAAACGCTTCTTGAATTAATTTACAACCATCAATGTCACTTGGCACGTTCACCACCGTCAACCGGTTGATTTGCACGCTGTATGGTTGCGTGTGTGTGTGTGATTTGCCCGTGAACGAGCCTACACGAAAGACATACGGAAAACATACGCTTTCACGGATTGCCATTTTCCGGGAGGAAGGAAACGTTGAGAATATAGTTTACGCCCGTACACAAATCGACGTTGATGGTTTGGTGGCACGATGGTTTGAAAAATCAACTGCTGCACGCTAGTTGGTTTGACGTTCTGTTTGTCGTTTGGTCGAGCAGGTGTGATGGAGTGCAGCAGCTTAAAGGATTACGTGGAAAACTTTTGAATGCTGGAAAATGGTGGAACCCGTTTAGGAGCATTAGCTTTTACGATTGGAGTAGGTTTTAAAATTAGTAAAATATGGTTCAAAATACTTTTTTCATCCTTTCAACCGTGAAACTGAAAAATATTTACTCCTGTCATGTAAAAACCGAGATAATCGAGTTACTGTTTTTCAGTTAGTACTTAGATAAGGCTACTACAGCAAAATTAGGAGATAGTACTTTAAATATAACCCTGATCAAGATGATTCAGCACTCAAACAATACTCTAAATATCCATGTATGTATTGGTCAAAATCAACTCATCGTTTCCTGCGCCCATTACCAATACGTCAGAGATTCCACAAGGCAGCATTCTTGGGCCTTTGCTGTTTGTTGTGTTTATTCATGAAATTGTCAACGCGCTTTCTCACAGCTGTAAACTGCTGTATTCTGATGACTTGAAGTTATTTGTGCCAGTAACACGGCGTGCGTGCGCTTTTTTTACATAAGCGCTCATCAGCGGTTTTATTGAGGCCCCGTTCATTCTTGAAAGTATAAACTTCCAGGCACCTATAACAATTCTTAGACCAAGACCAATTTTTAGTTCCGCATTTAGATCGATTGAATTTGGTTCGAACGAACAGTCGATCTCAACACGAGCATCAATAATCTTAAACTAATCTTGCGTAGCATCTATTGCGACAATTTAATCCTTGGTTTTCTGTCTTTCATTTATGGTTTTTATTGTGCTCCGTAAAGTTAATTTGTGAAAAAAAAAATCGTTCCATTAGTGTTCTTGTCAATTGCATTCAATTAGTATAGTTATGTAGGACGAAGCAGGCTAGATGACTCTATGTAATAATAAGTATATAAATAAATAAATAAATAAATGGTGCAATGCAAAATAAGGTTGTAATTTCTGTGGAATCACCATCATTATTCAATACAGTAGACTAAGAAGGCATACCCGGCTATTGTAAGGTAAAATAAATGCAAGCTTCTAAGAGCCGAAGGAGCATGTGATGCAGCAGCTTTCCCAGTGGAGGGAAACTCGCAAATTCAACAGGAAGTTGAATACGGGACGAAGCGTAAAAACGCTAAAATGGGAGTAAAAACTCCCATAACCCCATGCAATGCGTCACAACGAGGAATGAGATATCCTGTCGGACAAGCGAGAGGTGTTCGATGGATGTGTAACTTCGACAGACTTCTGAACGGAGCAGAAACGGAATCAGGCACAAGAAGCAGAGGAGAGCAGTACTGCGACAGTCAGCGTGACGATGACAAGGTGCTCTCGTCATCCCTGGACGAAGTCATCAGTGCCATCAAACAGCCATCAATAGCAGGCAGTGATGAGCCGCCATTATGCATCGACTGATTGTTAGAATTTTAGACGAGAAAGAACTATCAGACCCATCCCTACGCATTACCTATTTATTGACTTCAAGGCGACCTACGATAACATAAATCGGACCGAACGAACTATGGAACACCATGCAGCAGTACAGATTCCCTGGGAAGCATGGGAAGGTTAGAGTGTCGAACATGCAGTCGGAAGCGTTCGAATTTCACCGGGGACTGAGGCAACGGAGCGGACTCTTCTGTTCAACATTGTTACATCGCTTCATGCGAAGCGCGGGCTTTGACATCCGGCTCATGATTTTTACTCGTTCTCAGTAATTCCTAGGCTTTGGATCGACATCTGCTGCGGTATACGAGGTAAACGAGACCAATAGGATTGGATTGGGAGACATTGTTTGAAGCAATGAAAACTATGAATTGCATCGTAAAAACATATAAAAAATCGTAAAACAGAGCTTGCATTGCTCATAAAAGTATGTATCTTTAAAAATTAGAACCATATTATCTCTCACTATTCATCTTACCTCTTATTAAAGACCCGTAGTGTCTATAAAATGTACAAACAAAAAGTTTTACCCGTTAATACAATTGTAATTGTGACTCGTGTATTTCAATTCAGCCTTCGTGAATCCTTCCAAATTATTTGTAAAATGCACCAAAACATTCCTAAACACATACACCAAATCGACCACCATTAACAAACGCATCCTCAACGCACGTGAAGCATTTCATTTGGAAGTACTGGAGCTTTCCAAAGCCACCCTTTTCCCGCTTGACTAGCCTAACCGTGGTGTGCAGGAATGGTTCAGAAGGGCTATAATTTAATTGTCGGGCAAATTTGTGTCCTGCTCAGTTGCCAGGTTGCCCACCGAAATGGAAAACCCCACACGACCGGACAAAAAGAGAAAACTGTACCCTAACGCTGGATCCTTTTGCCAGCTGTATGCATTTCCACGCAGATTTCAACCGGCGGGACAGTTTTTTTGAACGTTTTCGGTGAATGCGAGAGTTCCTCCCATATTCCTCCCATAACGTGTGCAATGGCACAATGGTCAGGAGAAATATGTGAATGCGTAAACGTTTTGTTCAACAATCGAGACAGCGCGGAGGAGAGCTTATTGTCATTCAGTACCTATTTCCGAGGATGTTCGCATCGCAAACGAACAGAGAATTATAGATCAAATTCATACGAAAATTTGAACAAGCTCAATGAAGCTGCTTTCCAGCATGCCTTATAAATTGGTAATAATTGTTACTTTACTTCTGCCTCTCAGAACAAAAGGGCTTTTTGTATTTATTTAGTAATCCTTTGAAGGACTAGGAAATGCCTATTGAAGCGACTAAAGTGACTCTTACGAAAAACAAACTTTCCAACCCGAATTCCATTGCGCCTCATAAAAAAGGCGCTCTGCCCGCATTTTCGGTCCGGTGGAAATGCGTTGACGTAAGTGAAGCTGTCATAGTTTCCATCCGTGCTACAACAGCACCCTCATCAAACCCCGAAGGTGGTGGTGGCCCCCCCATTGGTTTTGCGGTGCGGATGAAGTAATTTGACCAATTTCCAGCCGCACTCGTGTGCCGCACTTGGAACAATGATCAGCAACGCAACAAAAAAAAAAAAAAAAACCGAAATGAAGCGTTCAAACTCAGCTTACCCAGCTGTGAAATGAGATTTGTCTCCGGGAAAATCGGACTGCCCGCATAAGCTCATACACTCACCACACACCCGAAATACCCGAAACGCACTACAGCTGCAATTTAGTTTGCTTCAATCAGTGAACTCGGCCGGACTCATAAACTCGCACGCACAGTGTGACCGGTGTTTTGTAAACCATAGCCCACCCGTTTCTTTGCTTACCTTTCTCTATGACTCCTAAAGTTGTCCGGATCTTGGAACGAACGGTAGCGGTTCCGGTTGTGGCAGTGATGACACCTCAAACTAAAAAAAAAACGAAACAAAGCAAAAAAGAACAACCAGATTAGTTTGGTTTAGTTGTGATAGCGGGTGGCCAAAAAAAAAAAAAACTGGGCAGATTTTACAAATTTTGGAAGGACCCTAACGTTGAAGGTGCTTCGTTGTGGGCAAAATATATTGTACAACATTTTAAATAACCCACACAAAGCTCTTGCTTTTTGGATTGCTTTTACTTTAAACTTTGGAGTAGATTGGGCATGGTACGTTTTAAAAATCCTCGCCTCGGGTAATGCACGATTCCACGAAACAATCCATTTAGGTCATTCTAAATGACCGAATGAAAGCACTGCAGTTGTATGGTGAATATGCGTGATTGGTTTCTGTAACGATCGAAATCATCGGGCTGATAGATAAATCGAACTTTAAGCCTTCCGTATATGGCAATGGCTGACGCATACATATCGTGTCCGTTTTGCTTAAGTTATACGTCAAAATCAATGTATTTTTTTAAGACTACCTGACAATATTGCTACGATTTTTTTAAATTAATTAATTCTGAACCCTTTTTGTTCCATGTTGAAGTGTTAAAAACAAACCCTAAATAGCGAATAACTTCACATCTGCACTCAGCTATATTTCTTATTCCATCTATGACTTTTAAATCTCTGTCGACCAAGGACACCATAACTTTGAGGATAATATTCCACCATCTCCCTAATGATAGTGCCAATATTTTCAACATCTTTTATCCGAAGCCTTAACTGTTTACGGTCCCATTTGATATTGATGATGTTGTCAGCGATACAGAGATTGGTGATCGGGCAAGTTATTTGGAGTTATTTAAACCTCAACCTCAACTGCAACACATTCACACCCAGCCGGGCACCGTATGCAAGAGCCAACTACTTCTCAAAACACTCCCATGAAGCCCTAAAGTTACTCACGACTCACGCTCGTTCGCAGGGAGTGCCACCGCACACTATGGGAAAGAGTGACAGAAGCGTGGAGTAGCAATCCAGCAAGCAACAAAAAAAGAAGTACAACAAACTCGAACCCGAACACTTTACGGAATGTCTCACCGAACCGACCGGGTAGCGCCCCTGGTAGGTGGCGAGTCATCGAGTTAGGAAGAAAATTAAGTGCATAGTAGTGCCACGCAGCGCAACACGAAACAAGTCCCACAAGAAACTGGTTTAAGGCTACCTGGCTAAAGGAAGAGGGAAAAAAAGCGCACACACACAACGTGGATAAAAATCACCGATCGCTAGAGGACACTGACAGTGGCAGGCACTATCGAGGTGTGTCACTGCGACGACGCCCGCCGATCATTTTGCCGGGGCTAGAAATAGGGCACCGAGTATCGAGGTCGGGAAGGGTGTGCAGCAGAAGGAATTACTACACACCGCTTCAACACAACTGGGACAGCTCTCGTGGGTCCTGTGGGCGTCGCACCGTTTCCAAGGGTCGAAGGACGACGAAAGTAATGCAAGTAATGAAAACTCGCGCCCTCCCTGATGCTGCTGGGTCTCGCACTGCACGAGCCAGAGTTACAAAGTGTTGCATAAAGCACGAGACGCGATGCAGAATGGGGTGAACCGAACAAAATATAGTGCAAGCAATTGATCGAGACCTATTTTCGACGCTCGCTTGTAGCTAATGTCATTAAGCTGATTAAATTGTCGCTTCGATGGGCGGATCGTAACGTGGGCCAATGGTGCCATGCATCGGTGCCTTTAGGCGCCTTGCTGCAAAGGTTGAAGTGGAATTGCATATTACGCTTGTGCACTGTTCGTTATTAAATATTATTTTTGCCCAGCGCAAAACGTTGCACGTGTTGAAAGTGATTTATTCCGACTTTTTTTTTTAAACAATTGTGCAAAGGCTTGCATACATTCGGGCGCGTATGTTAATTGCGTAAAGTAACGAGCGTTCTTTTCATCATGAATATTAATAAATTACGCCCAACCAGCCGTCCCTCTACCGATTCATCGTGCCCATTTAGGCTTCAGGATACCCTCCTCGTGATAGTGTTGAGGAGAAAAACATCCATCCCACGTTAAGTAAACATGATCATAAAAGCCACCCGTTACGCTGGCAAAGATTTCTTCCGGCAGCATCAGCGTTAATTCGCGGGTCGCTTTTTTTTTCGGTTGCCACCATCGATCGAGTTGACGGAGCTTTCGTAATAATTTTTGACCTCATACAGTGCCATACCGTGCGGCGACAACATAACAACCATAACGTACCGGCGCTTAAAGAACACGAATTAACAACATAAATGGCATCGCCCGGCTTCAATGCGGTGAAGGGGAGGGTGAAAAATATTGCAAAAACTACCGCACACCCACCTCGCTCCTTTCTCACCTCAACGCCGTCAATGGGTCAAAGCCAATAAAAAGAGAACACTGCCAAAAGGTTGACAATCTCAACCCCCAACCAACCACAAACGCCACGCATGGTTGGCGTTGACAGGCAAGGCGCATGGTGATGATGATGACGATAATGATGATGCCTCCGCTGCAACGCTACGACGGCCTGTCCGACTGTCTGTCTCTAAATGACACATAATGATGGTGAGTATTGAATAACCATAAATCACCCACGGTGGTACAGTTGAACTGCCTTGATCTCGACCGGTCTGTTCCCGGGAGGAATCGGTTTTTGTGTACACAACGGATTGGTGCGTTTGATGGACGGGTAAAGCATTCGCATGAAGTCTTCAGGGTATTCGCAGCGACCCACGACCGCTTACAAATGGCTGGGCTCGAAGCGTAGAACTGACGACAAATTTGAGCAATCGTTGAAGAAAGGTGAGGGATCAAATGACGCCTGCATCACGTCGGTTTTATGCAACATGGTGTGCTTTGTGTAAGAAAAATGCACTTTCTTTGCCAGCGTATGGCGGAATGCTTGATGTAAAAGACTGGAAACTGGATGTGAGAAATCAAACAATTTCTTGTTTGAAATTTAATGATGCCGAGATGGATTATCATTTTTAAGAAGAAATCTTGAAAGGTTACCTTTTTCCTAGATCTCTGGGCCAACTAATTTTACAGCAAATAATGCCAAAAAAGAATTCTATTGAAACACTCAAGGTATATTTCTTAAAGGCCCACGAATTTCTAGGAAATCTGAAACCAAGTAGGAACCTTTTTATTGTACAATCCTTTCAGAAACGTACCTCAACGAGGATGCTAATTGCCTTCTAAAATCGTATCAATTTGTACCCAATCAAACACGCTCCCGTACGCTAGTAGCACAAAAAGCTACATTTTCAAACAAAAACCTACCCACCACATCCTGCAACAGGCACGTGTAACGTCTTTCTAACATCCTGAACCCATCCAGAACGTTCGAAATGATAAACAGTAACAGCTTCCATCCATCTAGAACACGGTTTCACGCCATCGATAACCGTCGTACGGGGAAAAGCGGAGAACACCATCGAGCATGGATGGAATTCAATTAATTAAATTCCTTCGCTTTTCCGTTTCACAAACCACAGGAGAAAAACACAAAAGTCTCAAAAGTCACAGCGCAACAACACTGGTTTCCTGTCGTGCGAAGAAGGCTGTGTGTGAGGGTGTGGGTATGGACAAAAATAAAGAAGCATTCTATGGCATCGCAACAAGAAACATCAAACATTCACCAATTTTTGTCTCGAAAAAAAAAGAGGAAAAACAACATAAGTCAAAAGAAGGAGCAGTCGAACCCATCATGACCAAAGGAAGTAGCTCCATGTACTTTAAATGTGCGCATCAGATTTTTTGTTGTGGTGGCGGGAAACATTTTATTTCCTTTGTGACTTTTAGTATCCCTTTTTTTTCTTCGTTTTCCTTTCCATGCCATCGTTTTCCCTGTTTCTAAGAATCGATAAAAATTACACGTGCCCGATAGCTTCGATCCGATCCGTTCGTGGTTCTGCTCAAATCGCTCAAATAAACACAATTTTGAGCATTTAATCTCCCTTCCTCGGTCGCATTATGCTTGTTATCGTTTCGAATTCCTTAAAATAGCTTGTTTTCGTGATGAAAATAGCTCGCAGGCTCGAATACGAACGAGCCGTAGCGATCGTAGTCAAAAAGCGTCGGCAACAAAGTAGCAAAGCATCAACCAACCAAACGCCGCGGCCCGGAGCAAAACACGCTTCCGCTGTAAACTTTATCGACAGCAAAAACCGCACAAGTAGGACGAAGCGTTCATTCCCATCCCAAACCACACTCAACGTGTAATCCGTGGGATTTAGCTGCAGCACGGCGCCGGTAGAGGAAAACATCCGGCCATTCAAGTCATCTTTCGAGGCAGATTTTGACACCCGTCAAACGATCCACATCCTCGCGGTGGGATCGGTTCGGAAGCGTGAAGTGGAGTTTTTTTTTTTAATAATAGCACAAAATGCTCAAGTGGGCGAAATCTTTGGTATCCGGTAAACTAAGTGGATGTGTGTTTTTGAAAATAAAATTTTGTTTTGTGTTTAAACAATTACATTTGGAAGTAATGCTCGGTGTAAATAGATGCTTGAAAACGATTCAAAATTTATGCCAGCAATAAATTCGCTTCCAAGTGGTTGTTCACCCTCAACGAAGTGCATCCGCTTCCTTGGTGCATTCTGCTCCGTGCGGAAATAATATAGCGTGCACCGTATGACAGCTGTCAAGCCTGGACGTAAACAGCATGCAACAAGTACCTCCCACGAATGCAACGGATGTCATTTATCAACGGTACTGCATGTCGATAAATTATTGCAATTGCCATCAAACCAATATCCTTGTTCGATTCTAAAGGATGAATAATGCTCCTTGTAAGACGCATTTAATTTACGCTCTATTACAGGGATTGGCAAGGTTCTTCCGAACATTTCGTCTGTATTATTCATCGAATGCACAAGCCGATTTAAAGCTCTCGCTTGAAGGAAGAGGAGTAATTAAAACATACTTTTTATAGCCAAATTGTTTCACGCACATTCAAATATAGTTCAAGCATTCTGCATTCGGAATTCTGCTAACTGCACTGTGCGACATTGAACTCGGGTGCAGGGTTCTACTCGTTGCCATTCTCCAGCCTAAAACCACTCACAGCAAACTCGGTACGAAACTTTTCTACCGTGCCGTATCTCAAGCCTGTCAGATTGTTTCCTCGTTGTGTTTTGGTAGCTTGATATCTCGCAAAGGACATCTGGAGCTCAGGAAGCGTAAAAGTTGAGCACCCGTATCCGGGGACACCTTATCACAGATCTTCACCCGTGTTTCCACCCGTCTCGAACCGTCTGCCGAGCTCGGAGCATTCATGCTCTTTGCCGAACGACAACGACGACGGGTAAATCTATAATTACTCCAAATTTTCAAGGTCCCTCGAGGCAACTTACGCAACACAACGGCTACGAGAACCAGACGTCGGCGTCAGCGCTCTATGGCTTCACTGTAAGCTTAACTTTTGAGCAAGCCAAACGGCAAAAACTGCCACAAAAGTCAAAGTCTAGATGGCCCTGATCTGGCTGTGTGCGACCGACTAGAACTCTCCGATCGCATCGTGTTCGAAGCCGTCACGATGACATTTTGTCAGGTACTTTACTCTGAGCAGTGAGTTCGCAATAGGATGGCGAGCCATTCGTTCTCAACAGTAAAATTACCCAGTAAACATGATTTATGAAAAATGACCTCTCATTGATTGTTTGAGGGTGCGTGGGTTGTGTGTCGGTGCAGGCTTCGCCACTGACACACGAACACCGAAAAGTCGAGCAAGCAAGTGGTGGAAAAATAATAACGAAAATCGTTGCCGTCAGCAAAACAAAACAAGAACAAAAAACCCCTTACGACCGCTACTATTTTCGAACCACTGAAGGCACTAAAGGTGCCCAGCGCCCAGTACGCCCTGGTCGGTCTTCTCGGTTAGATAATTAAAATTAATGATTGGTTGGCCGCATGGGATGGCCAACGCAGTAAGTGGCCACAGATACACTGTGAAAGGAGAGTGTTAGGAACGTGCAGGCTTGATGCCGGCAGACCGTGTGAGGTCACTTACTGGGTGTGTGAGTGTACTGTACTGTAAGTACACTGTACCGCAAACCAGTAGTCAAAAGCGACTCAGCGCATTGTGCTCTCCGTACTAGCGCACCACCTTTTGTCGTTACACGCGGGCACCAATTATTAGCGACTAATTAATAATAGAGAGAAGTTTTGTGCAGTAGCACACCGCACACCGGTATGCGTCCTTGAAACCGTTGACCTGGTAGCACCAACTTTTTTGAGACCGCAGGCACACGGCTTTAAAGGTTGAAGTATTCCATCAAACTTAGCGATCTTCCACTCTGGCAGGACAAAGAGAAAGAATGTTAAATCAGGCGAAGGACATTGCAAAGAGTAATTCGTTTGACAAAGGCACACCTTAATGGAGGCATCTGATTTGAATCCTGACTACGGAATTCCAAAGAGATATTACTTTGCATAAACTTTTGAAACTTCGACTTGGAACATTACGTTTGAAAGTTACCTCTATCGGGGCTGATATTCGTCAACTGATCTGGATCACTTTAATACCCGACCAGAATCACCCCGAGCAGTTGTTTTTCTCCGAGGTGATATAAACCGGCAATAAATCTGGGACCATTTACAATTTGATAAAGGAATCCTCGTCTAGTCTCTCGAACTTCGCCCCGATTGACTCCCTTCACCCTCTTAATGACTTCGAACCATCGTGAAGAGCTTACCACAATTATGCTCTAGATTGGATACCGTTGCCCCGCAGGTGAAGGTGAACCATTGCCGTGCGGATCAAACTTTCCCATTTTATGTAAGAACCAACACTTAATCGTTTTATTGGCACCGTTTCACAACACTGCAGCAATCACCCACAACCCCAGCCGAAAGAGAGTAAACAAATTTATAGACTGTAATTAATCACGAAAAGCGGTGCACATTCGCTTGCCGGTGATTTTGCGAAGTAGTGTAGCCGACCAGATAGTTCGGCAACTTTGTCCCGCGCGCGCGACCGGACAGACGGGTGGTAGAGTCCGGAAATCTTCGCCACGGGAAATGGCCAATATGGAAGCGATTTGTTTGTTGCTGTGCTTGGTGGAATGGATGGAGCTTCGGCCGTACCGTACGCGTGTCGACTAATTGGGCCATTTTCATCGTGTAAACATAATGTGCTCCCAAAATAAAACTAACTCCACGCGAACTTTTACGCACCGGTACGGTTCGTGGCGAGAGGCAGCCCTTATGCTTGTGTAAAGTAAACGAAGGGCTTGCGTAAGCGTTCGCTGGGGTAACCTTACGAACTGTCCTACTTCTTGATCTAGATCATATTTTTAGGCCCACGTCAAAGTAAATGATCTAAAAGTGAACGGGGAACTTTATGGAGCTTTTGACGTATGAAATAACTGACGGAGATTTATTTTGGATATTTTTTTTATGTTATGGATTTTTCAAAATTTGGAAGCCCGCATATCATCAAGATCCTTCGAATTTCTCCAAAAATGTAGAGCACGAAAGCTCATCACGGTGACGTAAGACGTACTTAGTAAAGATATTGCTTTTTAAAGTGATTTTCCTGTATGTTTCGAGGGTCTTTCTTGCAGATTTCTAAGTCACCCTCACCTGTTTTTTTCTGCCTGATTGATCCTAACCTAGCGCGATAATTGCCACCCCGAATCCGCTTGACTCAAATAGGTCAACTCCCGCTTAAACCGTCTTGGGATCGCTACATTTTCAACTGCCATTTGGCATTTTTTTCAAATGATTTCGTCGAAAATACACATCTTCAAAACGAACGTTGCGCAATCGGACCGCATCGATCACGGCACCATCGCGATCGCTAAGTGGTGCAACGACTCCTTTCCGCTAGCACAGAAAAAAAAGAAAGCCTTCTGCACTCACTCAACCTCGCGTAGAAAAGGGCCCATCAGATTTGGACAGATTTGGAGCAAAACATTTGGCCAGATCGCGCTCGAAGATAGGGGAACCCCACACCAAAACCAAACCGATCCAAATGGGAAACGACCCAACCGAATCGGCGTCCCATACATCTCGATGGTCATCGTTCGATTGTTTCGGTTTCGTGTTGGCTTTTCTTTCCCTTCTTCCCCACCTACCTAGCAGCTTATGGCGAACGTCGTCGGCAGGCCACCACCAAACAGCAGGAATGCCCAAGTGTCAATCATGCCAAACGGTACACCGATCCAACGTAAAAGAAAACAATCTTGGAAAGTATGCGCGGCAAACATTCACTCAAATTTGATGTTTTTCCTTCAAAAATTGCTATTTTATGAATGTAAAGAAACGATGGGAACACACACAAACAGGCATTCACAATGGAATGGACACAATAGAAAAACTTGAGCGAAATGTTTTGTGTTCATGGGAAACGATTTGTGCCTCCAAATTGGCTCATATGGTGCTGCTTATGATGGAGATGTCCACCGGACGTTAAAAATCAAACGCCGGCCGAACCATTTTTGTCTTGGGTGGCATTATTGACAGTTCAATGCAGGAGGTTGACCACTCCGTATAAGCGATGAACGAAGGTTTTAAGAATAGTTTTGTCGTCGAATTAGTTGGATCATCCGGATCAGTTACGACGATGAATAGAATGAGAGCTTTTGTTGAAGATTAAACGTGCCGGTGTGCATTGTTGGCATGGAAATGATCTATGATAGGTATTTGATGTGACGAGCGGGACATTTATAGTCATTTTGAAGCTTTCAAATGAGCTGTTAATTTTATAACATTTTCTTTCAGCTATTGGAAGCGATAAATAAGCAGTTAAGCTTAATTATTCCACTATTAACTCCCGGAAAAGAAACTTCAAACCGTATTGATGGAAATAACTTATTCAGTTTTACGACTGATTATAAATTACTTAACCTTTAGCATATTAGCGAAACATTATCTTAAAAACAGAAATTCTAAAGAGAAGCTTAACGCTAGGGTTAGTTAATCCAAAAGCACGTCTTATAAAAATAAAAAGTTTTGCTTGTAGTTCACAGCTTTAGCTTTTTCTTGGCTTAACGATCCCCTCATCTAATGGCGTACTGGAATTACTGATGTGACGTAGTTCGGTAGTAAGTCCCAGCAGCGGGAGAACGTCCCGGATGAGATTTAAATCTTCGGTTCTGTCGTGCGAAGACCGGTGTCACTTTACACAGCTTAAGCTCTTCAACTTAAATATGCGTATGGTTGGTGTGGCGAGTGAATCACTTTAAATCAAGGCTGTACAAGCTTGAAATTCTTCGATTGCTTTTATTTGCTTATATAATTACCGCCTTATGCAGTTCGTTTCCGTAAGATAGTTTCATTACGGAACGACTAATATTTATAACATTTTCTTGAGTGCCCCCACGAGTGCCCTTGCACTCAGTCCGAAGGTTCGTCTTCGCCGATCCGATCACCTAGCGCCGATCGCGTTCGGTTTATAACATCAAGCTCGAAGTTGAGTTTGAACAAAGACATTTCTTTTTCGTTTCTTTACTTAGACTTTAAGGAAAGTTTGTTTTAAAAATCCCCCATAATCCTCAAAATATATTGCGGCGGTGTTTACAGATATCAGTCAATGGCACTCAAACGAACAAATTTTTCAAATTATCTTATTTTGCGACTTTTATTCAACAAACCTCATACTCTATAACAATCGTTCAAAGGAGCCAAAAATCATCCCTATTACAGACACAATCTGACAGCAAAAGATGCAGCTAAAAGCACATTAAAAAGTGGTAAAACAGAGTACGTCTGAACCATAACACATTCCTTCATTTACAATCTCAGCACAACCTCTGCAACTCCCAACCGCACCCAGATAACCGAAAAAAAGCCAACCGGAAAATATGTTTCTCTTTTTTTTCCTTTACAACTAACGGTAGCAAGTGTCCGAATGGTGGCGATAAAGTGCAAAGTTTTAAACAATCCCTGGCACGACTGGCCCTTCCGCGTTTCCTATAGATTTTTTTGATAATCTCTCTCTCTCTCTCTCTCTCTCTCTCTCTCTCTCTCTCTCTCTTTGCTCTTTCCATTTGACCAACCAAATTAATGTACCATTTGGAAAAAGCCACAGCCCGCATCGAAACGCGTACGATTTAGAAAAGCATTTCAACCCTAACATTGACAGAACGCAAGCACTGCTGCGGCGCTTTACGTGCGCTGTAATGTAGTTATGCAGAACGGAACACGTAGAACGAGCAGCGATGCAGACGCATCTCCATTTTCCACACCGTTCAAAAGAAAAGTTTTCCATCCGTATCGCGGTCCCGTCCGACAGTCGGGGAGTAGGTGTAAAAAGCACGATGGAAATTAATTACACAGTTGCTCGCGTTCTATCACCAACAGAAGCTAACCGGATGGGAAGCCGGGAAGCTGAAGCGAGTGGAGAGTTGGTGGGTGGCGAGAATGCATTGGTATTCCAAACGTAAAGAAAAGCAAAACATTTTTTGACCTTGCGTGTGCCTCGTGCCAAAGTGCTTTCCCGATACCGTTCGACATAATGCGCAAGGTGCATTAAACCATTCTTCTTCAATGGAACAGAAAAATTAACGGGTTTTTTTTTAAAGACTGCACCCTTAACGTTAAACTAAAACTGTACGTTTACCGAATGGAAGAAAAATCCAAGCTTCGGCGTAAAAAATAACACTAGAAGTGGAACAAAGAATCCCTTACTTACTTCATTTAGACCCTTCACGATAATGGGTTACAATTTGGGGTTTTTTCTCTCATTCCCTTTTTTCAACTATGGTCAGTTTTATGTATTTTTTTATGTTGGTACCACGCTTCCACTTCGGGCATTGCATAATGGAGGATAGTTTTTTTTGTTTTTTAATCGTCCAATGTACCGTGGTGATTTTTCCCTCCGTAGACGTTTCATACAGTCGCATTTTGGGAGTCCGAAATGCCACGTGCTCGTTTGAAACATCGAAGAAAGTTCAGGAAGAGTTCGAATGGAAACCGCTGCTTATGATGCACTCAAAAAGGCTTAAAATGTAAACGTTGGAAAAACTCTAGCGCGAAATATTGCTGTAAGCGCTCAAAGCGTGCAATTGTACAGCTGACATAAGTACTTCATTAGGGCAGCGAAGGTGTTGATTGGTCAGACGGTATACACCTCATTTAGGGTACCGTTTATACTACTTACCGAACATGATGCTGATGATGATGATGATACTGGTCTGAAATCGAACCTCACATATTGCATGGGGTTTGGCAAACAATTGACCGCGGAAAACACGATTACTCAATGTGCAAAATGATGTCCTAAACATTAAGCAGTGTTGGGAAAACTTCTTTTTTTTACGGCAAGGAATTATGCCAAAAAAATGTCACAGTGTCTATAGTGCAGTAGTTGTCTTGTCTTCTCATGAACATATCTATATTGTGAACTAAGCAGCCGTTTCTCTAAAGAGTACCGCAAGTTTTCCAAAAACGATAAGCTTATTTAAAAAAAAAAAACAAATAGAACAAGCCTTCACATTTGCGATGCTACTTTGAGCGTTGCTTTCGTTCTAAAATAATGTAACTTTTCACTCGAAAATAATAAAGTAGGAATACACGACGACGAGTTAACATTCTTATAAAAAGTAAAATGCAAATGCAAAAAACCTATTTTGTGATTTTGTTTGAAACTAGGTTCGATCGTTCAACTGAAGAAAAGGAACGAGGCTAATAGGTTAGAAATTCTCTTCACTACTAGTAAGTATATCGACTTGCTTTTGTTGGATGCTTTTCATGTTTTTGAGACAGCATCCTCTTCAGTCCTCAACAAATATCGAAGAAAAAATACAATTAGATAAACTGCCTTAAATTTGAAACAAAAAATTATTATGAGCTATTGTAATTGCAAAAAAACAAAGGCAAACAAATTCTCTCTGCATCAATCGTGCAACAAGACGAAAATGATTCAGCAACAATTCTACTGATCATTGATCATTGAAAGATCATTGAAGATCAAACTCTTTGTCGATTTTGAAATTCATATCCGCAATATATTTAAACCAAGCAAAGACTTCACCTCCTTGCTGAGTAATAAACTTAGAAGGTCTTGTAGGACTTATAACGTCAGCAGAATGACACCATACGACCCAACCCACGCTATACTTCCTTCAGACTACGTACAAGGGTACGACAAAGCTTTTATGCGCTAGTCTTATGAAAATAATTAAGTAATTGACAGGCATGCACTATGTCAAACTAATTTCGACTGGTAATAGTCCTGAAATATATATGTCAAATCGTATGTACAACACTTAGAGCTTTTTGTGGAATCTTTCTGTGAAATGAGTTCGAGTTCAGCGGATATCTCCTATCAGAAAACCAATTCTCGTGATTTTCTGAACCTCTCATCTCGTGAACGGCAATTTATTAACAATTGTATATGTTCTGTAGTTCGCATATTGAGCATAAATTATATCAACACCAATTTAAGTAAGTAGTTGTTAAATAAGCCTCCTAATTATCTTTAGAAGGTTACGCAGCATCTTAAGTCAGCTTATTCTAGATTAATACACACAAACTAAAAGCTATAAAACATCAACAACCCAATCAAGCATGGCAGGTATCTGCCATAAATCCACGGAGTTTAGCACTTTAGTACAAATATCAAATAAAAATAACAAAAAATCGGCCACACCTCACAAACTATTCACAGTTTAGCTGCACCATTTCCGCGCGAAACCATTTCTGGGTGTTTTATGTTATGTGCCTCCTAGCCAAAACTGCATATAACAAACCACCAACGCTAGCAATCATAAATTCGATAGGCAACAGATCCGTTTGTTCCGTTTAGCGTTGTTCACTGGCCATGGTACTGCCTGGTTCGCAAAACTTCCATATCAAAGCTCACCCCTCCACCGATTAAGGTCACACTCCTGCGCTTTGTGCGAACTGCCGTTCTGCAATTCGATTCCGAACAACGACAACGTCACGGTAACACGGCGTTCGACATTCGCCATTCGGTGCGGTTCCATTTCTTTCCGGTCGCGCGAGAAGAACGTATCGTAGAATTGCAGCTTAAATAAACTTCCCGCCCATCGAAATGGGACCGAAACGTTGGCCGTCACGTAGATCGGTAGGAGTAGAAGGGTAGGAGATTGGAAAACAAAACAAAATCCACCCTTGAGTTAAGCGCTGGAACTCGGGCTGGAACTAGCAAAAAGGATCATAGTTACCGTTAGCCACTTAGTCACGCTCGGCTTTCTGTCGCTGCCGTTGTGCTGTTGTGTCACAGTTTTGTGTGCGTGTGTGTCGCGCAGCCACGATCGCGAACAAACAATGGTTGTATGTTTTGTACCGGCCACAGCTGCCCTTTTTTTTCGTTTACAACGAAACCACTACCATCGTGAAAAGCAAACAGTTTAGTGTGCAAAACTTTTTTCCACCATGCTCACCGGCGTGGTTGCACGAAGATGGTTTGGTTTCGCGAATGGGGAGATCGTTGCATATTTCACGCCCACAAGCGCTTGTGTTCGGAATCGAAAACAACTTTTCCTATGCGATTTGGTCGGACCACCAGGGTGGATGGGTTTTATTTGGCTAGAATAAACTTATGCAAAGTGTTACTCGGAACAAATCGAACATGACGTTCTGAATCATTTGGTGGTTGATAATAAATTATTTGGCAAAGCAAAACACAGGACGATTATGAACGTTTTGCGATGCCATAAGTGGGCGATCTCTTCTAGTCATAAATCAATTTGGAAATGTCACAAACTATTGCATCTTTTGCGCTCTTTTTGGTTAGAATTTTCGCAAAGTTTTGTTTATCAGATTAGAAAGGCTAGCCCCTAAGATAAATAGGATGGTCCTACGATACGGCTTGATCGAAGGTGATTCAACTTTACAAGCCTCTTGTCCATTCTCGACATAGGTGGGAGGCTAGCTAGCTTCCCAAGCGTCATTAAATTCTGCAAAAAATAATAAGATAATCTGAGAGTATCGTAACATCTCCGTTCAGCGCCTTAAGTTCTGAGAAATAAGCCCATAAAAAAAAAGTAGAACTCCATCGGCATTGCTATGCAAAAACGGCGATCAAGATTATCTATTTTGACGTCAAAGAATTTCACTGACAAGTTTGGTTCGAGCTTTGTCGTCAAATTAGTTTTCTAGTGTATTTTCCCAAAGAGGATATTGTAGTGATATTTGGAAATCCATTTTAACAGAGTCCGAATCGTTTCATCTAGATTTTATGAATTTCATACGGTTAAGGATTTGAATGTTTGTCAGATTTTCAGCATAGCACCATCTGTCATCCAAGCACCGGAAGAGATGAAGTAGAATAATTAAGGTGAATTTCAAGTCGAAGTTCTTCTGGATGATTGTTTCAGCCTCATCAAAGCTGGTCGTTATGATCCCGAAAGAGTTGCAAACACAGATATACCAAACTGGGTGACAGAACTCAATATCCTACAACCTGAACAATTCGGCTTCCGTTGTGGCCATTCACCTGTTCATCAACTTTTAAGGCTTAGAAGTTGTGTCGAGCAAAACTAGATGGAAGCAAAGTCCACTGCTATTGTTTTGCTAGATGTTGAAAAAGCTTTCGACACTGTTTGGCCCGATGAACTCTTATGTAAGATGGCGGAATTCAATTTCCTAACTTATGTTCTCAAAAGCATCACAAATCATCACCTTACACAGAGAACTTTCAGGGTTGTTTTGCTCGCTGCTCTGCGAGCGTCCCCCAGGGAAGTCTACTGGCTCCGCAGTTGTACAATCTGTACACGACGGTACCTTGCGATCTACCCTGCGATGGCCAGCTGTTCCTGCTCGCAAACATTGCGGTTAGAGGTAGGAGTCTGGTGGAGCTGTAAAGCAAATTGCAGTGGTGTCTTGATGTTCTTCTTAAGTATGCCGCGGACTGAAAAATTGGGATAAATCCTACAAAAAAATAAATATTATTTTTTCCCCATCGTTTAAAAAGATGCCTTACTCCACCATTGAGTTCGAGAGAAAAAAAACATGTAAACAACTGTGCCGTGGGCTACGTCCATTAGATATCTGGGTGTTACGATAGATTACAAAATGCTGTTCAGAGGACATATCGAAACCATCCTTGAAAAATTCATTTCAAGGGAATTTCCTGCCCTTGAAAATGCTGAAATGTCTACCCATTGATCTGCCGTAGGTCCCAGCTAGCAATGCCAAATAAAATCTCAATTTTCAAGGTAATCATCTTGCCGGCAGTAACGTATGTGGCACTAGTTTGCGACTCATGTGCGAGGACTCTCCTCTGGAGACTCCAGGTCATGCTTAACAAAATTTTGCATCATTAGCCGACTTGAAACCTCTAAACGAGATATTGGAAAGACTATCAGCAAAATTTCGGGATCGTTGTAGGAATTCTTCTTTCGCGCTTATCCATAGACTCCATCCATAGCCTTATCCATAGACGCAATAACGGTAGTTTAGATAGTATACAATAGGGCTAGTTCAAAGGATTAGTATAGCTAATTAGTAAGTAGGATTAGTAGTCGTATAGAATAAGGAAAAAAAAACTGCTGGCAACGCATCATCCAAGTCCATGCTCAACATGAGACCTCATATTAACGTCAATAAGGCAAAATTTGCTCATTCTGTTAAACGAAATCGTTGGTCCTCATAAACCCTTATTATGTATGGATTATGCTCTGAATTCTAAATTGAATAAACTTTATATAAAAACACAGATATAAGTCTGTTCAACTACTGTTCTCTTATGGATGACAATATTTATAATCTAAATCACGGAAAGAATCATTAAACTTTTGGTTCTGCTGAGCTATCTTTCTATTCGTGTGTCTCACAAGCCGAGTCTCTTTTTAATGCCTGCGTTATCCCGTCTACTAAAACCTTTGTAATGCTAGGCAAACATCAAAAATATGTACATAAATTACCCAAGCGATAATCCTTTTATTCCTACACACCATTAATATTCACTAAACCATATCAAAAATGAATCCTGCAGCGCGATGAAACATAAATTACAACGCAAAGCGCCACAAAATTGTTTTAAAGTGATGATCAAATTGTAATACTTTTAGCAATTAACGCGCCAATGCACAGAAAAAAAACATATGCCCACATACACCCGCAAATAACCCAAAAACCACGACACCCGACACACGCCGGAACCAGAAATGTTTAAATAAAATGTTTCAAATTAATTGAGATGTACTTTCGCGCACCGTACAAATAGTATGCACTTTTGCCAACGCGGTATTATGTATTTCCGGTACAGCCTGGCTGCCTGGAGCACGGTCCCGGGGAAAGCTCACCCTATGCTGACGGTTGTGTGATTTTAATTATAGCCGATGTCCGAACTGTCTGCTTGCGCCAGCAGGTTCTGTGCTGTCGCACGGACAGGCTCCCATCATATCCTGCCCAGCGCTGGGATGCGCTGCACAGCACTTGGTGGGAGTGGTGTCCTGGGTTGTTGGGAAATGAATGCACTCGGTGTAATTTGCACTCGACAATTGTAATCATTTAATCGACCGAAAAACTCTCACCCCACCGTACGTACGTGCACCCGCACTGCTTCCGGCGGGATTGTTTTCTGGGAAATGGAAGGATATAATTTTCGGATTCCGGCAGACCGTACAGACCGTACACAGCACAGGCCGCCCACATCCTGGCGCAGGATATTGATGATGTGTTTACACATGTTTAGTGCCTAAAATGTTTGACCCTCGTCGCTCGTCAACCTACCACGGCAATGCACCCTTGTGGGCGTTCTATAAATATTGCCAAATAATGTTCCTTTCTCTCACTCAGACCCTGTGTTCGTAAACACCACAAAATGGAGGATTTTTGGGCAGTATAAAAATAGCAAATACCAAAATCTATTATAAACACACGCTTTGCAACCCCTGCAACATCTTACACATCCTTTTTGTTCATCCCTTCACCATGCCTTTCAAAGTTCATAATTAAACTGTCAACTATTATGTACGGCAAGCATACCGTTTTTCCCCTCTGTTCGTGTGATACATTTCACCTGTGCGGTTTGGGAGGAAAATGTCTCACACTTTTACCGGGAGTCACGAGGAAAGCAGCAATGAAACGGCTGGCAGGAAAAATCCAACAATTGCAATCGATATTGCAATCCATTCGAACACACTTGTTGTTGGTAGAAACCTTTCGATAGAAATCGGATAACCGATTTTTAATCGATTTTTAATCGATACAACAATGATAAAGCTCCAAGCTGAGTAAAACTTTTTATTTGATTAAACTGCAATTCGGCACACACGGGTCGCAATTAAACTGTCATCGATAGGAGACAGATTAAATCGATCACGCAAAACATATTTATGATTTATTTGTCTTTCGGCGAATGACTCTCACGTGTAACCAGGAGGTTGCATTGCGTGTAAAATTAAAAGCATAGTAAGGTTACGAAATGAAAATGAAATTTTAAAAACATTCTCTCTTAAGCAGACGAAATAATTTCCAACTCACACACAATCGACCAAAACATTGCCTCATTTGCTCTGCTATTCTAGCTGACTAGCCGTCTGCCACCTCCTGCTTGTGTAGAGTCATAGAAAATGATTTTACGATTGGGCTTGACCGCAATTAATTATGTACCGATTAATGGAAGTAATGATGCCCCGAAGGAAACAACAGCCCACTCGCAAAACAGCGGACTCTTGCCTGAGGTTTTTGTCATAATTAATTGTATAATTAATTCGCTCGTTAACCGCATGGAAACACTTGCCACGATTGTTCGTCTCACGCCTTCGGATGTAGTATGGGGAACCCAGAATGGAGTTTTCTGATAGCATGGCTAATTTCAATTCCTTTCCACTTGATTTTGTGTTGCCGCTGTTAAGTTCAGTGCCACTTCTGCTAATATTTCGTGCGCTACTGCAAGCAGCAAGCAAAACCCCGACCTGTCAGGTTTAAGTTAAAGAGAATTTTCCGGAAGAAAATCAATTAAATTTTCTACAGTCTTTAGCATGTGGCTTACGGCTCGCTATTTTTGCGTACAAAATAATTTCGCTTTATTTTCTACGGAATACCGAGCAATATATTGATATATTTATATTCGAATCTTACAAATCTCCAAACCAAACCAGCATTGGTTTGCGTTCACTCGTTTAAAGCCAGCAGCACGCCATCCCATTCAATAACCTAAATTAAGCATTGTTTTTTTTCCACCGCTCACAAAATTCTTCTCCAAAAAAGCGATCTCTCGCGCAATCAACACCTACGGCACGTTTTGCGACACGACCTGTGCGTCACGCGCGGTTACAATTAATTCGCTTTGCATGACGATCTCGCAAAGTGATGGGTGCTGTGTTTCGTTTTGTTTCTTGCTTTTGCTTTCTAATTGTGAGGGTAAAACAATTCCGACCGCTCGACGCCAGCATCATTTGACATCGACACGGGTATTAAGCGATTGCAAAGCAAATGGGATCGATGTGTGAAGGTTTGGTTTTTTCGTTCAAATGTTTTATTCCTAATTTTATTCACAATCAATGAAATCAAAGCAAAGCGAAAAACTGCGGCAATGGATTCGAAATGGAAAATGTGTTGGTCATGAAGAAACGGAGATTTTCCTTTCAGTTTTGCTTTTGCTGAAATCAAGAGTGACCGTAGCATTCATTCACTATGTTTAGCTAATGTCTGAGGAAGACTTTATTTTTCTGAATATTATAATTATTATATTATTTTATATGGATATTTCATTATGACTCTTAAGAACGCATGAAAAGCATGATATGAAAATATAGAACAAATTGTGAATTACAAAAAGTAATCAATATTTTTTCTAGGAGTTTTTCTTTCTGTTTTGATCAAGTTGAAAGAGTATATTTCAAGCCAACTGCTTTACTTCTATTCGACTTTTATTTTGGTAAATTTTTTGATATAATGATTTTTACTTTATGCTTTTAACTATTTTTAATGCTTTTGAAATGATACTATCCTCAAAATCCTTTCTTTTAACAATTATATTTTTTTCAAACTTGTCAACCATTAAAAACAATAATTCAAAACATCAACTGCATACACACCCTTCTGAACTTACTTATCTATAGGATTTTCCTTCGTCACAATAGCGCTTCTCCGAATTAACCTCATTAAGTGTATGCGCCATTCTACCTCGCCCAGCGCACCGGCAAACGGTGTTGTGAAAATGTAATTTTCAACCCTAAACAGCAAGCCTTTCCCGGGCAACCGTACCGCGGCAAAAGTGTGCCGCGCGAGAAAAGTCAAGCAAAACGAAGGGATAGGTCAGTAATTTGCCGAACGCGCCAAACGCACCAAGCGACACCAGTCAATGGTCGCTGATGAAGACTCTCCCCCGGGCACACCGGCGACACCTGCCGGGTTGTGGCGTTGGCTCTGCTTTGACATCACACCGTCGTTCACCTGTGTGCTGCTGCTGCTGATTCCGTGGGTGTTGTTTAATTTTAAATCAAATTACATCCGTACCGTACGGTGGAGGTCCCTGCCTGTACACGACGCCCATCATGATGATGTTCCTCGTGGGAAAAGGGAATAGGGAGGATTGGAACAAACGGATGGTGGAAAGAATTTTCCAATTTTCCGAATTTCACCTATTACACCGATTCGGAGCCCGTGCTCAACGACGACGACGTGTTCGGTTGTGGTAATGTAACTACCCATAACCCCACTCGTACACTGGGAAGCGGGGGTTTTGTTCTTATTGCTACATAGGTTGAATGCTGCCACACTGTGCAAATCGTGCCAAGTCAGGTGTAAAATTATGTAAAATTGGCACAGTTTAATTGAGTAATTGAAAGAGGTTTCTCTTACTCCCGCTCTTAACCGGTGCGGAACGATGGCAGCACCGGTGTCGGTTACGGGTTTCGTTTGTGCGCGCTGGCGATACGTTTTGTAACGCTACCAGCGCCTGAACGACGAGACATTGAGACATTCGACTAACGCAATCTTCAACTGCAACGAAGAAGCATATTGTTATTGATCGCGCACAATCTCCCCAAGCTAACCGTCCGTCCTGTGGCACTGTCATCATTTCATCAATCTTCACTTCATCGACAGGAAGTTTTGTGCTTGGTGGGAAGATTAATAAAGTGCCTTCATCTTCATCTTCCGGTGCCGAGGACTGTGCCCTAAATAAACTCAACCCCAGCCCGAGTCAGCAGCGTTTGGCAGGGATGCTGACAGAAGCAGTACGCCAACAATCCTTAACAAACCCAGCCGATAGTGCTGATTGGTTAGGTCTAGCATCTTGAACGTGCGGCCGGAAAAAGGGTCAGTTGTTCGGTTCACAGTTCGCACACTAAAACCTCGATCGACTTAATGAGCTGTCACCGTCACGGTTACGGTGAGATTGGGCGTGGGAAGATGGGTACCGAGAGGAAATTAATACATTCCCTTTTTTTGTGTAGCTAGTGGCCTAGAACTTCCGTCTTTTTATTATGAAAAATACATTCACCCTTGGATTAAACATTTTCCGCGCGGGCTCGTAAAATCTTGGAGCGGAAATCGAACCTGTCCGATTTGATTAAGCAGTCAATCAATTATATATCCTGCCGGGTGCCTTCATCTGCAGGCGGAGCAGCAATCACGAAAAGTTCGCACTTCCCAGCTAGTCTAGTGGAAGAAAAATCATCCTTTTCTTTTCCGATTGTTTTAAGCAGTTTCTTCTCCTAAAATGCCTCGCGAACCACCAAGGGGCTTGTGCCGAAAAGGCTTAAGAATTACGGCCAGATATTTCCTACCGCCTTCCGATGTTACCGACTGCTGACTGGTGTTCAGCAATTTTTCATCACCATCTGGTTTACCGTTTGGCTACCAATAACTTCTCTGTGCTAATGAGCTTAGAAGAATATTTGCACTGTTCCAGCGCGACGATGGTGACAAATTTCAGCCATAGACTATCGCCAATGATGTAACGACTACGGTGGAAGGCGTACAACAGGGGACAGAATCTGCAAGATGCAGATTCATCGGATAAAATGCAATTAAACATTACATCACGAGGGTAACGCTTGATCGATGGCTTCGGATGGCTGCAAATTGAGGTAGCAAGATGTTTTCAAGATGCTGAATTTGAATACTACCAGAGCTATGCTAACATTGAGCGATGGACTGTGATATTCTTCGTGAAATGGTAATTGCTCACGTCGTAATCTTGAATCGTTTGCAATTTAAAGCAAAAAGTCAACCAAAGAATAATGATGAGATAAATGATTTTCGAGAGCTTTCATGAGTGCTTTTTAAAATCAGTTATGCAAAATGATGTCGAGGGTCGTGAGTGGTGAGTGCTAGATTTTAGGCTACTTCTTTCAAACTTTTTAATGGTTGATTTTGATGGATGAATAAATATTTGAATAAAAGGTATACTGTACACATGGCTTTAAGACAACAAGCACTAGAAATCACTCAACGCTGACCTGTTGGGTGCATCTGCAATTGATATCGCTAAGGGTTTGTACAGGGCAGAACAAACCTTTGAAAAACTATAGTTTTGAAGTTCAACACAAAAACTGTTTGTCGAAAGAAAATCTCACAGATTTTTTGTACATCGTTACTACTAAAATTATTTCTCTAAAATACTGCATGAAAATTTACTTTTAATTATGCTATGCACTGTAAGCTAATTTATTTGTTCCACCAAGAATTCGTCCTCATAACTTATGCGTTAAGTTATCGAAGCATAAAAAGCAGCAGCCTGTAGCGCTGGGAAATGCCAACAGCTTACATTGACATTTTCGAAACAAAAATGTGCATACGCAAAGAGGAGGGGTACGAGGCTACAACAAAAATCTACATCTCCATCCCAAAATCCGCATTCAAAATCCATCCACTGAGCATGAGCATCCGACGAACAACATCACCAGTACCTACTTCTTCCACTTCGCCAAACCTTTAATGTCAGCACTCCTCTCACCATAACAGCTGCTGTAACCGAAACCTTTTCCAACCAGCAGCACCACTTCTAAAGGAGCTTCGCCTGCTGCTGCTCTTTATTGGATAATTTGGCTCGAGCTGTGAAGGTTTCGTCCGGTGTCTGGGCCATTGCCCCTCTTGACTGAGCGGTACGATACGTAGCAGGCGGACACCACGGTACACCTAGAGTACTTGACCGTGTAGAATCGGTCAAGAAAGGTAATGTAACAAGGTGAATAAGATGAATAAAAAGCAATATCAGCACCCCAATTCACTGTGCACCTCCTAGACGATTCATGATGTATGTTAATGTGTAATACAAATCCCCGCCGCAAGGTTGCTCACGTGTGCAATCGAAAGGGCGACTGCGAAGGAAGCGCTACTCTCGGGGTGAAACACTCAGCCGAGACAACTGATCGGGTGAATGGCATTTAAGGGTGGTATGGCGCTTGGATTTTAGGTCGCAACCACAAAACGGTGCATTCCGGCGTATGATGGTGTGTGTGTGTGTGTCTCTTCACTCAATCTAACTGAAGCAAAATATCATCTCCATTGGCTACATTGTTGCCTTCGTTCCAACAGTTTGCGCTTGCGACCATCCCAACTTAAATAGGAGAGTGAGTTACCTTGTGTGTTTTTATAAAGACATGCTTTGTAGCACGATTCGACCGGCTCTAAGGATCTGTGGTGTTATTACATTCCAATGGGAGGAATGCAAACGAGAAGTTTTTTTTTTTCTATATTCAATAAATGTCAAACATGTCAAACATTTTGAGACATCAAATGGCTCTAGGAAAATATATTGCAAGCAGGAGTACCTAAGCGACATTCAAAAAAGGAAAACCTTGAACAATTAAGTGCAAGATAAGGCTTAATCTGGTATAAAGATTGAAACACGAGCAACCGAAAGTCTCCGGCCAAGTTTTGATAACTTGAGCTATTTAATTTTTTCGCTCCAGATGTACCTAGCCTCCAGCACTTATTGCAGGTAGCAAAAACACTAAGCTGATCGTGTTGTGTTTATACTTCAACTTTATTTCCACTTGAAATTAAATCTTGTTGCATGATATTCTCCTCTGATCGCTATACCTTTCGTTTTTTTCCGGAATTCCCCCGAATCTCGAATCGTGCCTAAGACCGTATCTAGCCCCAAAAACGAGTTACTGCAGTTGCTGCTTCCAATCGTCACAGTACACAAGACAATCAGTACCACGGAGAAGACAAAACTAAAGCCCCTCGATATAACACGGGCAAAGAAATCACTCAAACACGCTGGGCTTACCAGACGAACCTTGAAAGATTCTACCTCACCAAAGCAAAAAGGGAAGGGTGATTATTCACCCCCGAAGACACCGATGCAAATAAAAAACAGGCCCTCTTTAAGATGCCACTCCATGCTCGAACGCGTCACACAGAACGCAGTGGAAGGTTGGGCACACGGAGGAGAGGTTAGTGAAAAGCCATCAGGCTTTATTACGTAAAATGCTTTGGCATTTCAACGTCACCGCGCGGTGGCCTTTCTAGCGCTTTGCTGTTGTGTCTTGTGCAGAATGTATTGCACAAAAACACCAAAACTCGTCGGCTTCATTATGTGCACAAACAAACCATTTGCTGCGGAGTCTCCGGATGGAACAATCCGGTGATCGAGATCTACTCGGCGCACCACTGCTTCGGCGAAGGTAATTAGCAAATTAGCGGACTTGATAGATTTTGTAAGTAGAACGGCAAGAGCCTAGGTGTTGATATCGTTCATCTACAAAGCTGAGCAAGGAAATGGATAATTTAGTGCGAGATTTCCACACGGACAATGTTTTTCTTCTTCATGAGGAGTACAAGAGTGTTTGCTGGAGCGTCTCCTGAAGACATATTCACCCATCTTTCTCATCTACACAAAATTCATTTGTAAATAAAGAATGGCAAACATTTCAACACTAATTTTCATTCTACCTGTTGTAAAGACTAACCAGGACTGCCTTGAAACTTCAACTTTAAAAGTACCATTTACACACGCTAAGTGCTCTACTCCCTATCTACCTTGCTAGTTGACACATAGTACGTGGCTCCATTTACGTTGATCCGTAAGGCGTAGCTAGTAACCTTGATTTCGCTATTTCACCAGCTAATGGGCAGGATAAGTGAGCTGTCATTTTACAGCCGAACTCACTTTAGCCACCATTATTTCATGATTCCATCCGATTCCATTTCCTAATCTGCTCTGCTACCCCCCCCCCCCCCCCAAACCCTACCACCACGTTTACGTTTGCAAACGAGTCAAAAACGACATGCAATCTTTCTTTTTCCTATTTTTTTTCTCGTACAGTTGATGAACGTCTAACAAATGGAAAAATACAATACCTATCCGCAGCATTCTGGTTCGGTGCAGGTGAAATTGGTGCGACTTGGGTAACCATTTCCAAACCGAAAACTCAAAGCTCACTACACCGGGCGCATGACGGTGGTTCGGTGACCTGGTTCGCCTGGGGGCCGACATTTTTCGCCCGCAGTCTAATGGTGGAGGCTCGCTGGAGGAGGTTCTGCATATGTGCACAACCAGATCTGTCTGAACAATACCGGTACCGGTTGCACCACACAACAAACACATACTGCTTGGAAGGTGAAACTCATCAAAGTGGGAAACTGTGCTGTCCTACTGGCGGGTAGTCCCCGGTGTAGTCATCTCTTTGCACGATCTTAAAGCGATCGCTTAACCACGTTCTGAGCCGATGGTTATCTACCAGTGGGTGATTTTTAACCTTCGCCATTCGCATTCGGAGCACCAAATTACTTAAAATCGCGATACGTACCTCACTGCTTGAAGAGTTGCTACACATTTCAGTTTTCATCATCCGGACTCTTCCAAAGCACACCGTATGACTTGAGTGACCCTGGATATAAGCACACCTTGGCGATGGTGTACTGTTGGTCTGTTTTACTCTATTCATTCCTCAAGTGTTTGTGATGGTATGTGTGCGTCCAAATGCGACCCAAATTAGAGTAATAACCCTAATCACCCAGTTCGGTTAAGATGTGGTGCGTGTTGCGTACGTGCTGGTCATCGTTGGCGTGATTTACCGGACAGACTACTTGTGTAGCGTTTTGCTGTCGTGTAGACGGACGACGTGAAGTTTTGGGAAGTCTGTCCAGCTTTGTTTTTTTTTTTTGCATTCGAGTACCATTTAATTAAGGTAGCTCACAAAAAACACTAACCCCGGAACAGGAACTGAGATGGAAAAACTACTCGAATTGATTTCATGCGTGGAGTGTATGTTTTTGCTGTGTAATAGTAGCATTTCAAAACGATTTCTGCACGGCTATGTATAATTTGACGGCTGCTGAAGTTCAAGGTAAATGGATTTAAGAGCATGTGGTATGTACGTCAATTGTTAGATCTCCAATCAAACTTGTTCTCTTTGGCTTCTTAAAACTATCTCGCGTAAAACACTTGCGAAAAGTATTATGTGCAGGAGACAAGCAAACCAGAGAAGCTTAAGCTATCACAAAAAACCAACATCACGCTTTACTTTTTACTCATTCAATTTGCATTATCAGCAACAAGTCCTCATTGTCACAAAACATAAAACACATCTCAATCACGGATCCTTAGATCGTTTGATCATTATCGTCCCCATTTCAAGATGGTGACTGTGTTTTCACATGTAAAGAATTTTGAAACCAACACCATATTCATTGTACCGAGCAGTACGCTCCATTGCCCACCGCCGAAGTAAAGCATCAGTAAGTCCCGGCATCTTGTTCCAGCTGCTGATGAGTTGTAAACCAGTTGTAATTAAATCGTAGCTACATCTGCGCTACAAAACCGCACACTATACCGGTCCCGGAGCAGAACCTCGGGCTGTGGGCTCCATCGGGGCTCCAGTTGTGACAGCGAAACCTTCCACCATAAGGCTCGGTTTTCGCTGGTTCAGACGAGTTTGTTCACGCGGAAAAAAACAACCCTCTTCAGCCAGTTGCTGAACGCAACAAGAGTCAATTGCGTTCAGCAACTTGCAGCGACATGCTTGTCGAACATGTAGTGTAAAATTGTCGTCATGTCATCCCGATTCATACGGTATCGGTTCCATTTTTACACGTTTACTCTACATTGGACCATAAATTTTCCCATGCTCGGCTGCAACTACACCATATTGAGACGGATAATTATTAAATTCAATCAGTTTCAAGTAATGCCACGTTTTTGCAACATGCTTGACTTTCAGAACCAGCCAGCGACTCGCTCCGAACAATACTCTACCAGTGCGAAAATGTGAACGGTCACACATTGTGTGACAAATTTGCGGCAAATTTCGCACCTACGGACAAATTGTGGAGCATAAATTTTTAATCAAATTTTCCCTCCACCCGCGAAGGTGCACTGTTTTATTGTTATTCTTGCGATTTTCGTCGCACCCAAAGGTTGCACACCATTAACGAAATTAATTTTCCTCGCTTCCCTATCAATTAATAATGGGGCAGTGGGCTTGATTTAAGCGAATCCTTCGTATGGAGAGCCTTTATCCGGCGCTTGAATGTTATTTATTTTTCATCGCCCGTCCTTTGTCCCACCGTTCGGCGAACAACTTCAATCGATGCGCGGGTTGTGTTGATGCTTATGTGGTTTAAAAAATTATAATTTTCCAACGCACAAACACGACTTCTCACCTAGTTGGAGTTTTTTGCTTCTCAGTCCCGAGCGTTAGCAATCTGGAAATAAAGCAAAAAGGGGAAAAAAGTGTGTTAAATTAATGTGCATCATGATAATGTTTACAAAGTTGTTGAGATGAGATTCCATTGTTTACCTTACGAGTGTACGATGATGAGTTAATTGTTTTCGTAACGATTACACTCATGAACTTCCCATGGTGCGTCGGTCAAAAAATAATTGTGTCACATCAAGACATTCTTATAAGGTTTTTAATTGATCAAGATTCGTTATTTGCTATATCTAAAGTAATGTTTTAATTGGTTTATAGTATTGGATTGAGCATCAATTCGACGAAGACGAAATACCTGCTTGCCGGAGGCTCTGACTGTGATAGAGCACGACTCGGAAGCAGAGTATCAGTTGACGGCGACGATCTCGATGTGGTAGAGGAGTTCTGCTACCTTGGTACGATCGTAACTTCGGACAACAACGTAAGCAGCGTAGAATCGTGCCTACTACGGACTCCACAAACTCCTGCGATCCAGAAGACTCTAACAACACACGAAATGTACGATTTACCGCACCTTGATACGTCCGGTAGTCCTCTACGGGTACGAGTCTTGGACTATGCTGACGGAGTATGCCAATGCACTCGCCATTTTCGAACGGCGGGTGCCAAGAATCACGAGCTAGCTGAGCTGTTTCTGACGGTATCCAAAGCCGGAAGGATACGTGGGCAGGGGCACGTGATAAGGATGCCGGACTCATGCCCCACCAAGAAGGTGCTCGTCAGCGTCCCGTTCGGCACGAGGCGTAAAGAAGCACAGAGGGCTCGTTGGCTGGATCAAGTGGAGTCTAACCTGTCGGAAATTGGATGTAGACGTGGATGGAGGACTTGCGTTGATGACAATACGGCATGGAACAGCAAAAATTAATAATATATTAATAAAAACATAATAATGGATGAACATTTATTAATACAAAAGATTTTAACAATTATTTTTTGTTTTAGGCTGTCTTTATTTAAAATAATAAAAATTTTGAAATATCAAACCTAACATTACACAATTCTCGCAGCAACAGAAAATATCTAAATTCTTGAGTGATTTTATGTTGATTTTTGAGTGCCTTAATACACTTTAAATATTCTCTAAATTGTTTCTTATTAATTTCAACCCAACAACAACAAGAAAATAACAAAACTAGGGCTAAATATTTATTAACATTGCAATGCAATGCAAAATTAAGCTCATGCATGTTATCAGCATTTGATTTCGCCAGACCTTTCCCCAGCTTAAAACTTTGCCTACACGGCCTGTTGTCCCTCTCGTGCACAAAACTTTACCACACCTTAAAAAAAAGCTCACCTGACGTTCGTGATTCATATGTTTGCGCTCAATTTCTAACCCTTTTGTCTAGCCCAACACCGCACGAGAGATCAGAGTCAATGAAAAGCAAACATTATTCCACATGGCACACATTGGTAAGCTTTACCATTTCATGTTGCACGGTCGCCACGAACATATCATATCCGTAATTGGGTGAGACTGGTCAGCATTAGAGCATTTACAGAGAAGGAAAGAAGCAGCTCGGGAGCGGCAAAAACACAAAACGGTCGAACAAGACGATAAAAATAGTCTTCCAACTTTCTACCAGAATGAAACAGTTCAACCTCAACCGTCACACACTGGGAACGTGCGCTGCATATAACGCTCTGCAGGCGAAAGGAGCGAACCCGACCCATCCACAACATCATCCGGCGAAGTCCCCGGCAGCAGTGAAAATTACACCCAATCAACACCGACTAAGAGAGAGAGAGAGGGAGAAAGAAGGAACGGTACTGAAATGAAAACCGTCCGTCTGGTCTGGTGCTGGTCAACTTTCTTTCGTTTCGTACACGCTCGAAACGTCGAACGGGCCAATATGGTGGTGGTAGATTTAACAGTAATAAAGAAAGCAACGAAAAACAACTGGCAGCGACACGCATTTCGAAAACCAAACCTAAAAACGAGCGATCGGCTGCGTCTTGGGTGCGGTCAGGGAATAGTGCGGATAAGTGAAAAGTAAAATCATAAAACCAAGTGCCGACACGTCGCATGCTGCGGGCCGTACTCTGGGCTAGGGCCCTGTGCCGACAAACCCTTTTTGCTATTTGTCGACCCGCACAGTAGTAAGATCACGATCTCGAACAAACCTACCTCCTAATGAAGGACGGTGGAAAGTGGTTTGTGCAAAAAAATGAACTGTCTCTGGTGGACTTTTTTCTTCGATTGAGGAGCAAGTGCATTCTACTGGTGAAATTCTTTCGATTTAATACATTCAACTACTCCCGTGACCCAGTAAACGACATCCGACAGCGGTACACTTGGTTCCCATCCATTGCAAACGTTACCTTGTGTTGTTCATTAAAGAGATATGCCACACAGAAAGTTTACTTCATTACTGGCTTACAGCAACATACCAGTCGAATGGCTTTAAACGTGTATCAAACGGAAAACCACTAGCACTAGAAGCAAAATGTCTCTACGGATGGATGATTTGCAATATGTGGCAAAGCGTTGGTGCTTGTTAATCTTCTTATCACAAGTTGCCCACCGGCCATACCGGCACCGGGTATCACACAAAGCACAGGCAGTATTATCCTTATCACACCTGACTTGCATGATGCTGCTGCTGCTGTCTAAAATTACTAATCCGGCAATTACATTACATGAGCGTACATCCTTACGTCTTGCACATCGATAATTCTCGGAACAGATTGTAGCAGATGTGAGTTTGGTTAGATGATATTCTGACATCGAATAGGGTATGTTAGGAAAATATGCTTGGAAATTTAACTTCGATTGTTGTATTTTAATTTATATTCTTAGATTTTTTGTATTGGATTTAGCTTCATAACATTGCATGAATCAGCATAAGAACAAAATGCTGATTGTGTCATGTAAGCTGCATTGTGAAGGGAAGTTTGTAGAGTGGATAAAATATCTGTGGTTATTCTTACTCGTATTACGTTCCAAAAAATTCTACATTTGCACTGGATTACCCAAACGCAAATCGTGTTCCTAAAAGTTTTATATTTACAGTAATCCAACTAAATTCCTTGAAGAGCGTCGTTCCTTTTGAATTAGCTGAAAATTATCAACTAATGAACCTTACATATTGCCTATTCGAATTGAAACTGGAGGATGGAAGTATTATCAGTGGCGGATTTAGCCCCTCGGAGGCCCCAAGCGGGGTAGAAGTTGAAGACCCAATCACATTGAATCAACTGGCCGGGGCTCTTTGTAATGTGTGAGCCCCTCTCACTTAAGAGAAATTTGAAGAATTCTTCAAAATTCTCTTAAATTTCCTTCGATCCATTGACAGTTTCAAGATATCTCCTCAGTGCACTAATATACCGATCTGCTGTAACGACAGCATCGTATCCTTACTCTTTCGAAGGCTCTGTATAGGTTGATTTATTTTTTGCATCTAACGCAAATTCATCGTAATTTATGAGACTCTACAATTTCTCCAGATTCCCAAGTGCAAATTTCAAATTAAACTACAATTCTAAACAATTACAGATGTACAGCTCCAGACCAAACCAAAAAGGTCAACAATAGAACGGCCACAGCACCACAATAACCGGAATTCGGATGAAACTAATCACCATCGAAGCAATAGTTACAGCAATAGCATTGGAGCAAAAACAATCACCTCTTTATCATCATCAGCAGCATCTACGCTCTTACAACTCAGCTATAACCAAGTATGCCCGGGATAAGGTAAGTTACAGAGAGGAAATGCCTTTTTAATATTAAGTGTATTGCATATAGTCAACACAGGCGGTGGTGACCATACAGCAGTAAGCCGTAGTATTATAATATAAATAAAAAAATAAAAATACAGATGTACAGCAAAGTTCATTCTTATAATCAATTGCAATGTTTTTGTTCCAATTCGATGAGCTTGTATTCCCATATTCTTATGAAAATCGCCATTTTTTATACTGCATTTGAATAGTTGATAAGAATATCAATTTACACAGAATTATATCATAATTCTTAGCAAAAAGGCCTGGCCGTCCTTTATGAATAAAAAAAAAATCATGATTTTTATTCTCTTCAATGAAGAGTTTAAGACAAATCTTTAATTTTCGGAAAACTACCTCTAGTTTTGACTGTCAAATTTGAAGTCGTCCAAAATTTCACCTATCTCGGGTCAAAAGTCGGCACCGAAAACAGCATAGAGATGGAGTTGCGCGCTAGGATGCTTGCGGCCAGCCGGTCATTCTACAGCCTGAGGAAACATCTCACCTCAAAAAATCTGTCACGACGGTCGAATCTGGGACTGTATCGTACCTTTAAAGTCCTAGTACACACATACGCCTCTGAGACATGGATCCTGTGCAAAACAGATGAAGCCCTCGTAGTCGCGTTCGAAAGAAGATGCTTTGGCCCCGTTTGTGTGGCAGGACATTGGAGCTTTCGTTCGTTCGTCGTCTACAACGACGAGCTGTACGAGCTGTATGACGACCTCACCGTCGTGCAGCGAGTTAAGCTCGCCAGGCTCCTATAGGCTGGCCAAGATATACGCATGGCACCGGACGACCCGGCTCAGAAAATCCTTTTAGGCCGTCCACACGTACAGAGAAGGCTCAGATTGAGGTGAGAGGATGGCGTGGAATCATCCGCCATTAAGGCCGGGATAACGGATAGTCGGACCTCTAGTTTATTGAGGCCACTAGCAACATGTAACTAGCATTAAATAAACAGTTGAACCAGTAAAACAAATCCTAACTAATCGTCTTAAAAACAATATTCAACCTTAATGGACACATCGATGCACTTCCTGCTGCATCGGTCACCAGCAATCTTCCGACAAATGTAATCGTTTTGAAATGTTTTTTTCGTAGAGAAAATCCCTTTCATTCAACACAAACATTAGAGCCTCACCTGGTGGGGGTCATATAAAATCGCGACTGATAGCCGTTAGTGTGATTAAAGCGAAGCTAATTTCTCCTCAGGGGACAATTCTTTTTTTACATTTCTCAGAGTGCCACTACAAGATGCAGCAAGAAGTTTTCTATTTGTTATCGATTCAGGATGTTTTATTAATCCAAACTTTATACTTTTTTGAGAAAATAAAGCATGTTTTTGAATGGTTATTACTTAGTTCGTAGTAAACGAATTAAACACATAACAAAATAGCATCATTGCTACTCCAAATGTTCAGTAGAACACAGCTTTGTTGTTTACTTGTTTTATAACACCATACTGCACTGTTTCCCTCAAACTGGATTACACGATGTATCTAATGCTCATGAACTGATTTTTACACACATGCACACTATTCTTGCGTTGTTTTGGATTGTTAGTGCATTAAAAAACCTTAGCTCAGAGCGCTAAAACGTGCAAAGCAAACCAGTGTTTGTTTATTTCCCCCCCCCCCCCCCCCCCCCCCGGCAAGTTTAAAGGCACGTTCTACCATTTAGATTTATTTCATACATTCGTGTTCTGTTATGAACAAGCCGTGTCAATGCTTATATCATCCATGCGTTGTTTACAAGGTACCATGTAACACAGTGTTACTTAACGTATGCCGCTACGATAAAACCTTTTTTCATCCAGTTTTATATGCTTTACAATTAGGCAAGTGAAAAAACCCGCTTGCTTCAAACAACATTCACACTAAAACACACATCAAACTAGATGAATCCATCAATCAACAGCGCGCCGTTCATGTTTCAAAGTTTTTATCATTAGTGTTTTCCTGCTCTTGCATTTTTTTATTTTTATCTCTTCATCAAGATATTTCAACCCAAACCGTGATGCATTGAAGCGTGCACCGTGCATCTCGTAATAAAGATGCATTTTTTATCAAACAAAACAACAATCTTTACACCTCATCAACGCTTCACACGTCACGATTGTGGCACCATGATTGATGCACCTCGCAAAAGTGCATTGTTTCGCGGGCGTCTGCCATCGCCATCATCACTACCGCGACAAACGACCACCACCATCACCAGGCGTGAAAGTGCATCCGGTTGCATTTGCGAAACATCTTGGCCACTTTTCCCTTTCGATTGTGGTGCGCATCTTCTGCACTGCTGCTCACGGTTCGCCAAAAAGGGCGACAGAGAAATCGAATACGGTTTTATGGTGGCTTATCAATGGGTAAGGTAAAACCGTCGGGTAAATTGTGGTGTCCGCCCGTGATCGTACACGCATCCGCCTATTGACCAATAGTCAACAGCGGAAAGGATAGAAATAAATCGAAGTTGTGCAAAAATGGGCTGATTGAATGTTACGCGCGCTCCGGAATCTACCAATGAAAACCACACGGGGTGGCATTTGAAACAATCGGTTAATTTCGGACGAAGAAGCGAAAAGGACCTGACAGCAACGGATAACAAAAATACAAAAAAGCACTGATTTACGGCCTATCAGTCTGCTGTACGCAAAATCCGACACGAAGAGAAAAAGCAAACCACACCAAATCGTTAGATCGTGTCATACAATCAGCGTATCTTTTTCGTGACTCAGGTGAGAAGGTTAATAGAGTTTCACTTTTACTTTTATTTCACTGCCGCTCCTTGCAATGTTTCCCGTTCGTATATATATATATATATTTTTTTTCGTTAATCGTCTTTCCGTCTTTGCGCGAGTTCACGTGCGCTTGCCCGCTTCCCACTGGTGTATGATATGCGTTTTTTTTTTTTGCTTCCCTCACCAGCGTACTCTCCCATGAACCCGTCGACATCTTTCGGTAACCTTTTCACGAAGGCAAAAGGGGCACCACGTGATGGGGAACCTCTGTTAGGCCCTGGGCGCAATTTGGCTCGTCAAATTTTGAAATTTGACGTTTCTATTTAACAATTGAAAGGAAAATGGTTAACCTGTGCGTACATCCTAGAAGGTCGGGATGGGATTAGTGTCTGTATTATAGAAACTAACGAGATGCGATCGATAGAAAATGTCAAACCCTAGTGTTGGGAACAGAGTTCGGGAAACAAAAAATACAATGTGTAAATATCATGTTTTTCATGAAATGCATGATGCAGTTGATGTTCTTTTCTCAACCTTTTCATTAGTTTTGTTTTTACACATTTAATTTCGCAGCTTTTTTCCGGCTATTTTCATCCTTCTCCTTTCATTTTTATACTATTTTGATATTTGTTTCTTCTGTCTATTATAAGATTTCTTATTCTGTTTCTTTCCCTTAAGTTTTTTCTGTCTTCTTCGATGTTCTTTCTGTGACTTTTTTCGTTTTGTTTTCCTCCCTCTTATTCTGTTTCTTTCTCTTAAGTTTTTCCTGTCTTCTTCGATGTTCTTTCTCTGACTTTTTTCGTTTTGTTTTCCTCCCTATCAATATTTTCCCCTTTTTTCAATATTCTATCAATATTACCTCCCCTACACATTATCAATATTTTCCCCTTTTTTTTCTTTTTTTATTTTTTTAAATTATTCTTTGTCGTTTCTATTTTTATGTGTTCCCAGTTTTGTTATTTATTTTTTTTTGTTGAAATATTCACATTTTCTTTTTTTTAATTGTATTGCTTTATTTTGTTTTACAATCTTACCTATCTTAATCTTTTATTTATGTGTATTTTTAAACATTTATGTTCTACATCGTTGCCAGCTATCTTTGTTTTTTTTATGACTCATGTGTAGGTCAGCTTTTATAATATTATATTAGATTCCTGGAACCTGTTTTATTCACGACTCTAATGTTGCACCAAAGTTCTATAGATAACTCTTCACCGTGATTTCGTCTCATACTTGTATATAAGAGTTGAGCACTGAAATCCATAAAATTTGACATTTGAATTTGAAGCTGCTTTCAGCAATCCTATCGGCGTGACCTTAAAAAGCCGTTAAGCGAAGAAAAAGAGGATCTAAACTGCAGTTGAAAATCAGTCGAAGAGTCTTGTGCTTTTATGTTCTTTAATGGTATCCTTTTCTACTTATGTTTTATTTATTTTCAATTTTTGCTTTGTTTCAAGCTATGTAAGCGGAACAAAAACTTTAAAAATCACCTCGCAACGAAAGAAAAATTGGTGAAACTGATTAAATTTCTTACCACTCTAATCAGCTGCAACTGATTGCTCGACTTCCTCTCGCAACGCCCATTAATGGAAGAAAAACTGCAGCAAATTATTCACCTGCTATTGCTTTTGCCACCCTTCCACACGTGTCACCGGCGCGGATTGATAGCCACCCGTCCCGATACCGAGTTCTCATCCTACTCGGCTTGCATCAACATTTTCTACCCCATTTACACATCACCAGGTCGGCGGCGACAACGACGACGACGACGGCTGATGCAGTGTAGACATTCAAACGAAAAAACGAGTAAAAAAACATCATCATAAATCACTCACAAATTGGGTGACTGGGTAGGTGCCACGGCGTGTCTCTAGTGAAAAGAAAAAAATCACACAGTGTCGAAATGTTGCCGATTTTTGTGTGTTAATTTTCCTTTTCGGTAGATGTATGAATTTCTACACTCATCCGCTTGGGCATGAGCAACAGAAGGAGAAAAAAAAACGCATACCCTGTGAAAATCGCACCCATGGGTCGGGTCATACCGGTCGAGACTGGACTGGTGGATAATGGAATAATTCAGGAAATGACTTAATTACTAAACATGGAATTTCGGAACCGGGTAACCGAGCCTGATGCCACCGTACAGGGCATGTGTTGTGCGATTTTTATTTCAACCGTCACGATTTTTCTCTCCCTCCCTCTCTCTCTCTCAGTCTCACACACTTGCTCTATCGCTGCTTTTGATAGTGCACCCGAGCGAGGTTTTATTTTTTGCCAACTTTACCCTCAACGCCATCGGTACAATAAATTTTTTAACACCTGTTCACACCATTTTGCTAACCAGCACCAGGGTCGGTGGTGTGCCAGTGAGGTTAATAGTCGGATGGCACAATGATTGAGACACCGGAAATGAAACGGAGCCGGGGGCAGGGGACATCATTGGCCAAACCACCACGAACCGTACGCGCGGTAGATGAATAATTGAGCGGTGAAATGAAATATTCGGGTCACGTGTTTAGGAGCATCGTTTTAAAATAGTTGTGCATCTGAAAGCTGCTTCCCTTCATAGTTTTTTTTTTTATGAGGTGAAGGACATTTGACTTTTTTTATAATTTGATTTCAAGTAATTTTTTATAACAATAAATTGTACAATTTAAATCATTATTGTATATAATCAAATACAATGAAATAAGTACAACAATTTACAGTATGTATCTCTCCAAATAAAACTATAAGGAATTTAGTTTGAGTATTTCCATCTTGAGTATTCAAAACTTATAGTACAAAATGAGATTTTTTTTTAATATAAATAACACGTGGAATTTAAATCACAATACAGAGAATGCCCCGGAAATCTTGTTTATGTGCACAGTCAACACATGCGGTGTTGACAATACGGCGCAAGCCTTCATACTTATAATAAATAAAATATGAATATAACGTGAAATAAACATAAATTAGCATTGAAATCTAAAAGAAAGTACAATAATTGCGTTCAAAAGTATTTCAATGTCTGGTCAAGTAGTTTGTCCAGATTAAAAACGTTACATTACTCAATGTTACAATACTTGGAACATTGAGGAAAAAAACTATAAAAAAGATTAATCTTTAAACAAACAAAAAATACCATCGAAATCTAAAAGAATAGTTAAACAAATGATACAAAAAAACAACATAAAACAAAATTACAAAATAATCGACCGTGCCCGGGATAAGGAAATAAGCGGGGAGAATAGGATCTTGTTACATTTATGTTAAAAAATTGTTTAGAACATTGTCACCATAGGCTTTGTTGACCATACGGCAGACAGCCGTTAGACAAAAATAAAAAAATAAATAAATAAAAAGTAAAATTACAAAATTGTAATATGAAATAAAGCCATTGAAACGATTTGATCTCCTTAAATAAATAAAAACAAAGCAAATAACAAAAAAATATGAAATCCCAAGCAAATAAAGCAAGCGTGTCTTGTTGACAACAATCTTCCTTCGAAGTTTCCTTTCATCGAGAGCCGGTTTTCGTAAAGCCCACCCATCCCGTTCGACCACCACAACCCAAATGCATCCAAATGATAAGGAAGGTGGCTGGTGGTAGGTGATAAGCAGCCGTTGCTGATTTCACTATACTACAACCTATCCAATCGCTTAAGAATCGACTGTTTAAACCCACCACTAAAATGTCACACCGTCACCCAGGTAGGACGGTTCTGCTCGAATCACATGTGACGGAGAAAAAAAGCCACATCACTAAAATTGGACAGGGTTAGTATAATCTTTCGACCTGAAATGGTGAGCTGTGGCAAAACTAAAACCAAACCAACGCCCGTACCGCAGTGTGTGGAATGATTTATGCTAATAAAGCGCGTGCACCTTCGCTGCTTTTTTTTTCGCGTTGCAAGTATAAATAAAAAACTTTTGACCATCAAGTCTACTGTACTTGTGGATGGTGTTTCGCGGCAGCTTGGCTGGAAAGGGTAACGTTGGGGGTAGTCGTTTTCCTTCAGCAAGCTCGTTTCACCGTTTGCATTCGTCACGAACGATCGCACCCGGGTTGCAGTTGTGCATGCATGTTCCCTGCACATGCATCAAACAAGCAAACCAGATTGAGCAACAGGCAAGCCGTACAACCTCCGATGCATGATGTCGCCTGTCATATGGCTAGCTCGTTTGATTTCTTTTTTAAAAGGTTGACTCTAATGGTCTAATTATGAAGCGGGACCGGCTGCTGGTAAGCAATTTGAGGTGGGCCGATGCAGTGGAAACGCGCTTGGAAGCCGAACTGCAGCGAAAACAAAATTGCAAAACATGTGCTGATCATTTACATTTTAGGACCACGAAAATGCCAATTTGCGTACACTGTCACAACGTTATTTAAAATAATTAACGTCGCGTATGTTTCATGTGGTGGAATTATCTAGTCTAGAGAGATATCTCTTTTTATCCTCCTTTATAGCGATTATTTAGCTGATTCAATGACAAGCATTCAATTATATTAGGATTATTTCTTTATTCTGTTATGCATCAACTTGTAACCTAAATTCTTTCATGTAGATGCTTTCCACATTTTTGTTTTTTGTTATTTCTACCAAAAACAAAGCTGCCCTCAAAAGCTCCGCTCTTATCAAGCACACTTAGGTGCACTATAAATAAGCGCAACGAGCTCACTGCCCTCAACTTTCACGAGAAATCATTAATTTACTTGGTAACGTTTTTCCCTCGGCAACTCACTGATAACGAAACCGACATGCAAAAGTTGTGACAATTTGTAACGAAACTTTGCACAACCGTTAGCGTCAACTCTGTGTGTGTGTGTGTGTGTGTGTGTGTGTGTGTGTGTGTGTGTGTGTGTGTGAAGCAGAAAATAAAGCAATCATGCGGTTAGCCCGTGGTTCCTGGGCAACTTTTCTTATCACGCATGCTAGAAACATGCCCGTTACATCCTCGATATGACCGAACGCAATGGTGCACCGAGTTCGTGCTCCATGGGTCGCCAAAGGATTCTACCACCAACACGCGCACGTTACGGTTGTGCCTGGAAAATGGAAAAATGGCCAGACAAGATCCACACTAAGCGACCGTCTCCCAACACCGGAGGAACGGTGCGGTAGTGAATCAATGTTGCACTAACTTCAAATTTAGTTACCCCTTTCATCGCTGCAGTTACGGGACCGATGTTTTGCGAGCGATAAGTTTTACGCGAAAATGCAGAGAACGCTCGCACACTGGTTGGTCGCATCCGTACGAGTGACTGCCGAAAGGTGCTAAGTCAACATTCGCGGCAGGTGCTTTCCGCGCAGCGTGAAATGTCTGCAATTGTAAGTTAGTGTTGTCAGATTGAAGCCATTTTCAGGGTTTATCAGCTTTAGATTCTAATCGTGACAAACTATTTTTGGAGCTGCTGTAGCCGAACGATAAAAGGAAATTTTTAATGCTTTTTTTTGGCAGCTTAACTGCTGTTGCAGTTACTGCTAATGTGGAAATTATACTAAGAAAATGGGACGTCCTAATTCCCCCCAACGCGTCCCAATTCATCGAAATTGTACTAAGAATCGGTGGTGTAGGCGACAGCGGCGTCGGCAGGACCGGGGTTCAAATTTCATCCGAACCGTTCCCCCGTACTGCAGGACTGATTATCCAACTACGTAGGTATCGGCAAGTCTAGTAACTTATGTAGCGTATTGCTATTATTGTACTTATTGCTATAATCGAACTTTAATTTTATTCTAACTCTGACGTTCAACAAAAAAAGGAGTACTGTTCCAGTTTGAAAAACCCTGCCAAAAAACGGAGCCAAAACTGAAATGATCTTACGCTGTGCCGTAGTGATGAAGAATTTTGATTGATGGTGAGAAAACGTTTCTCTGTGTAAGCCAAAATTGTAAGAACACACAAGGCACCCTTCTCCAAAGTTCCGGAACTTTAGATGGGCTCCGAAAAAACGAAGTAATGCCCTCAAAACGTGAGAAGCACGTTAATAGAAGCTACGTTTGTTCATATGCCTTTTGTTTGTTCGTTGATTAATGCACAATCGTTCGGATTGACAGCATCATCACTTTCGATTGCAGCCGCAGTACGGAGAATATCTGCAACTATAGACTGGCATTACATTACACAATTTCCATGAAGTTTCTTCTCCATAGAACAGTGGAAAGATCGCGAGAATCAAGAATTGCATCACAGACAACTTTTTTGCGCTAGGCATATTTTTTTACCAAGCGAACGAAAACAAAAACAGTATAAAACCGGTAAGCTTGCTTACGATCGAGGCACGGTATGCGGATAGTGAATTTATGAGACAAATGGTGAAACGTGCCCCAAACGCGATCGTATCATGAATGATGAATAGGGCGTGCGGCGTAACGTTTTTCTTGACGAGTTTTAGTATGTACCCTGTAGTTGATATTCAACAAACAATCAAAAATGTACTGCTGAAAGAAATAAACAACATACATAAAAATCGCTACAAAAACAAATTGTAAATTTTTTGACCAACTTAAAATGAAATCTAAATATAAAGGAAAACATTAATATTATTAGCTACATCAGCATATTTTACAAAAAGGAGTATTACGTGTTTCTAACAAAATTTTAATCTGCACTTTTGTCCTTAGCTTGACGATTTCCAAACTCATTCTGATCATATAATGGCTTAGTAAAGTTATTCTATGCAGTTGTGATAATTACTGCAAGTGACGCCTAAATGTATACTATTTACTCACAAGCATTTTCCCATACATTGGAATGTTAATTTTAACGCCAAGGTAATCTTCACAGATGACAAATTAATGACTCTTACCTGGAATAAGAAGAAGAATGAAAGATTAATTAAATTATTTCCACACCAAAAACGATATTGAAGAAGATAATCCACACAATCTATAATATCTAAGCTATTAAAATCACCATCCCATTCCAGCCATTGCTCTCCTATCCAATCATTCGGCATTTGCATCTTGATGCACTTTTACCACCCTTCCTTTCGTTCGTCCTGTTTCCTTCCCGAGTCGTACCATGTCACAGAGCCAGAAAATCCATCCTGACACCATTCAACTACCAGTTCAATACCGTAATTGACCCACTTTGGTCGGAAAATGGTGAATCCCTCTTTACTAATAAAGTGGCGGCAACAAAAAAAAAAACCCCAACACTGACACGCACACACAAACAAAACAGTATTTTTGTGTTCATTTTTATCCTAATGCCGGTGCAAAAGTGAAAAAGCACCTACCGCTCACTTGGGTGAGAGGTTTGTTGCAGTAAGCCGTACTGGAAGCACCCAGCACCAACAACCTACATTAAAACACGAAACAACCGGTCTTGCAAAAGAAGAAGCGGCCTCTACATTCATATATTAACTTGCTGGAGAGTGTTTGAAGTATAGATGAAAATCCCGACATATTAAGGGTTAAGACTGAGGATGTAAAATTTTTAACAAACCCACTCTACCAGCCAGCAGGTTAGAGAATTTCAAAAAAGCTCCGTTATAGAATTGAATCCAAAAGAAGGGAAGACCTTGCACAGCTCGTTAATCAAAACTATGGTTCCTCTGGTTTAACACGGCTGACCGTTTATTAGCACACACATACACACGCAGACACACACTCAAAACAGAGCCAGGAAAACAAGCCGAACATGAATCTCGCCTCCTGCAGCTGAAGGGTACGCTAGTTAAGGTCACCCCTCGAGGGCAAAGTGGGCTGGTCTGGAACCGCTAAAGAGGTTCTCCAAACTTGCTACTCTACATTCTTTCATCGAATGCAAAACAAAAATGCAAATGCTTCGTTTAATGAAAAGCATCCGTCCGTTCTTCTTCCCCCGTTTGCTTTCCCGGTCAGCCTAAAACAACAACCCATTCCAAAGGCAAAGAGCGCTCCCAAACATCTGGAAATAGTTGAGATCGTTCATTCGATCTAAGATTTTGAGCCACACAGTCCAGCGCGCGCTTTGGAAACTTCTCCCTTTGGTATGCTGCCTTGCTGCTCCTTGTTTGATTTTGCGAACATTTGCTCCTGACCACTAACCGTCTAACAGGCAAGACTCAAACGGAAAGAACGAACCCAAAACGGTGCTTCAACTTCTAATGTAAATAAACTTTGCAATCTAAACAAAACTTACCCCCATGTAAGTATTATTGCCGTGCCGCTTCGGGAAAGCAATGCTACCGACAGAAGAAATAGAAGGAGCAATGCAATTTTAATCAAGCGATTCAATCCCGATACAGCAATCTGCCCGTTTCGGTTGGATAAAGTTCTGTGAGTCATCCGGCGAGCTTTGGAACGAAGGAGGCGAACCGGTTTTGCAGCCAGTCTCGAACTGCCCCGAACTGTAACGGCCGCGGTTTCCGAAATGAAGTCATACGACACATATCGAACAGCATCATGTGACTCCAACCACAGCTCAGTCATGCTTCAAAGTGACCAGGGTGGGTAAAAAAATAGCAACAACAGGGCATCATTTTACTACCGCTCTAACCTCAAAATAGAGGTCAAAGCTTTTTTATCGCGAGATGCATCGCACACAAACAAACTCAACTAAAACGATGTCTGAGAACTCTCTTCGTTGCCGTGCTGTTGAAGGGTTTTTGGGCGAGATAACCTCCGTTCATAATCGCACCAGGGTTGGGGTTTTTTTTTTTTTTTGCTCCACGTTATCCACTCCCGGCTGTGCTACTTTCAGTGTCCAAAGCTGGTTTCGTCGGCGAGAATAAATGTTGGGTAAGCCGGTTTTCCCTTCGCACCACGGTGTTGCCGATCGTCTGCCGAAAGAAATGGGTCAACAAGCGGGGCAGGCACAGGAAGTTCGCATCGAGAGGGCAATCGTCGGGGTGATCAAATGTAGAGCCTCCCCGATCGATTGAACCGGGCTGTGGGCCTGATTTCCCTTTTCGGGCCGTCATTTCGGACAGCCATCTTTTCAATGCGTTTCAATCCAACGGCGTTTTTTTTTGTGGGCCGAAGCATAACTTTTCCGCTTTGATCTGTTCGATCATCGGCACGAAATGCGCCACATTCATGCAAATGGGGAATGATGATTAAAAAACTGAAGAGTTTGTGTGGGTATATGTGGCAAACGATTTGGAGTGCAGGTTCATTTATGATAATTGATTTTAAAGCGCCAACAAATGCGGATTGTTTAACTAATTTTTGGATAATTCCTATAATTAACGCAAGAATTTGTTTAAGTGCAAGGTACGTTAGCTAACAATAACAAGAGTAAAAGACTTATTCTTGCCTAGATTTACCTTAGATTTACCCGTAATTTTATAGTCAGTTCTAGATGGTTAGAAGATTGAGAGATGCCCGATGATAGAGGCAACAGAGGCGCCTGTCTTCATACGGCAAGAGCGGCGTTCAAATCTTATGTGGAACGTTCCCCCGCAGCGAGGGCTAACTTTCCAACTACGTGGACGTAGTCAGTAAGTCTAGTAAACCATTAAATGACCGTCCTGATTTAGAAGGTCGTTGAGACAAGAAGAAAAATATGTTACTAAATATGTTATATTTAGTATGGCCTTATAAAATATAAGGCCATACTAAATGTAAATCAAGTAAGAATATGCACCACTACGAGGTTTTGATTTAGAAACTTCTATAAGGTTCCCAACGCCCTGTTAGTAAGATGGCGAATAAAAGAGCAGGATAGGAAAAAGCAAGGAAGCAGAATCAGAAAAGGGCAGGGCGAGCCTGACCTGGGATCAGTCAGGGAACGTGCGATCAATCACAAATCAAAGTACGAACGAGTAAGTAACTAGCCAGATAAGCCAGCTCTGTCTCTCTTATTCTCTCTCTCTCTCTCTCTCTCTCTCTCTCTCTGTGAATTTTCAAAACATTTGTTTTTGGTAATGACTTTTTTGATGTTCCTCACTGACAAATATGATCGGCTATCTGACATCCATTCGCTGAAGATCGTCATTGTTGATACTCGTCGCTGTAGATCGCCTAAATTTTGATAAATAGTTGAAGTAGCAATATCTCTCCTTAGGTGTAATTCTATAGTTGGCAAAGTACGGCTCTTTGCGTCCTGAAAAAATTCTCGATAATACATGAACTTGTCAAGTTTTTGAATAATATTTGATATGCTTGATTATCGACCCTTTCAAATTCAAGTATAATAAAATGGGTAAACAAAAAAAAATTATTTATTTCACCTCATCTTATTATTTGAGCTTATTTGACTCCAAATTGGACCATGTATACCAGCTGTTTCATACATTATATTGCATAAATGTTAACATTTTATTCTTTTATACTAAAATTTAACCACAGTAGTATAATGTTTAATCTTTGCTACTGATAAGCACTACGAAATCTTAAGTAATTTATTTTTTTACTTGAGAATAACGCATTTCCCTCTTTGAAAACTTAATTAAAGAAGCGAAACATTTAAAAAAAAACCGCTGACGTAAAATAACCACAGCGCACAGCTCAATCGATTGCTTCCCATAAGCTTTGTCCGCTTTCCTCACCGGAACATTACACAAACGACACCAACCCCCGGCACCACCCATTGATAAGCATTACTTTCCTTCTTTCTCTCTCTCTCTCTCTCTCTCTCTCTCTCTCTCTCTCTCCCTTTGCCTCTTTTAAGTAGCTTTACCTGCAATCCGGAGTCATCTGTAACGCAATCCCCAACAACCAACGGGAAACAGAGGGTAATGGTGTGGATAAATCAACCCTCTCCATCCATCCGAAAGGGGTTGAAACTATTTTCCGCTCCATCTCGCGGGACCGATCATTTGCATCGGCAGCGATGATGACAATACGGAAGGGAGCGATTTTTTCCGTTTTTGCTGTGCGGTTCAGATAAATCCAAGGGTGTTTGCACTCTCTGTCCGAAACCGAGCTCCGCTGATTGTTGCGGTGCCGGAATTATAGCTTTTCCGCAAGCTCCAAACCTTAAGGCTTGTGCATAAAATCTTCTCCCCGAAAGGGTGGGATTAAGCAAAAGCCAATTCGGGGTTTATTTTTTCCGAACGCTTTTACTAGCCACAAACCACGCGATGGTGACTTCTACAAATCAATCAAACTGCATCTTTTCCTTGTGGCACAATAAAGTAAACGAGATAAAGTGCGTCCCAGATGGAAGCTACGCCGCGGTGCGTTTCGGAAAATGGTCATAAAAGATCGTCGTGTGTGTGTCTTTGCGTGTCGAAGAGTAGCAAAAAGAAGTTCGCTAGTGGTTACGAGGCTACGCTAAGCCAATCCATCCCAGAAACCACACGGCCGTAAGCAATCTCTGCTCAGCACAAGCGACTCGCACGAGAAAACTAAGCTCCTCCGGGCTAGATGTGCAGGGCGCAAAGTGTTTTTTTTTTACGTACCCCTTCGGACCGGAAATTACCGGCCATCGAGCATCGGCGACCGTAAAATGGCCGCCTCGTGGAATGCAAACGATGGCTCAGAGAGAGAGAGAGAAATAGAGAGAGACTGCTAGTGACGCTCGCCGGTAGTGACAGTGATGAACCTCTTCGCTATGTGGTGGCACAGTAAGATTGACTGCGCTGGTAAGCCCTTTCATTTGGTGGTTTGTTTCTGCTTCCCAGTTTTCCTTCCATCTTTGCTCTTCGTTTTCACACGCCATCGGGCGGCGAAGCTTTCCCATTGTTTGTTTAGTGCGCTTACTGAGAGAAAAAGGCGGTAATAAAAACCCCAATCAAGTAAGTTCAATTGAACGATCATACGTGAAAGGCTAAGGGAAAAGCAAATTACAACACCACACCCAAACAGATACAATGGAAAGAACGAGAGAGAGCTATAGAGAGAGAGAGAGAGAGAGAAAAAAAAGAAGAGTTCGAGTTCGATTCATGTGCCACTATCAGGAACCAATTTTGCACCGGTCCAACATGATCGGTTCATCAACCGAGAGCGACCTGTCAACTGATTTCAACCCATCGGAACCTTTGACGAAAGACTTTGAACAGAAAAAGAGAGAAATAGTTAATTGCTTCTTCCTGTCGCATTGTGTCACCCATCAGGCTCACGCCAATCTGTGCGTGCTTTCGCCGCTTTTGACGCTTTTCCCAATATCCCATGCTTCTCGGGCTGTTACAAAACGACACAAGGAAGCAAGGTGATCATTGCCCGACGTTAAATTTGATAGGGCTCCATTTTCTTTCCATTTGACAGTTCATTCATTCGTGCAACCCCTTGCTTTTCACCCTATTACATGAGCGAAAATCCCTCCCGAAATAGCTGATCCAATTTGAAGATCGAGCTGTCACGATGATTTCACCTGTCGTGACCACGGCGTGTAGACAGGGTTAATCTACTTTTCTAATCTTATTTGATGACACTGCCACAAGTCCCGGTGTATTCCCCAATCGAATTAACCATGATTCATCTTTTTATCTGAGCTCCAAGCAAGTTCGTGAGCTTCAAATCAACTAAACAAACGATCAACAACGATATGGTGATCTTCAGACACGCACACACACACACACAGACCGGCATAAAGCGGAAGGAAACCATTTTAACAGATCGATGAGCCCACCCAACAGATTAGAAACTGACACAAAGCAAGAAGCAAACAAAATCTCACGCTACGGTGAACTTCTTCGTTTCGTGTGTAAGGAACTCGAAGGAACGTATTTCCGTTCTTTCAAGAATAATCCGAAATTTGCATATGCGTGGTTTACGCTTCTTCAATTTCACGTTTCCGGCTAATGCGAAACGCGAATGAGCATTTATAATTCCTTCTACGGTATTGTTAAGACTAAACGATGAGAAGAATTAGAAATAAAACTCTCAGATTATCAATAATTAAAGATATTCTTTGGCTGTCAAATTCAACCACCATTAAGAAAAAACCCTCAAGCTCATAGACACAAAAACAAGCGATGTTTAGTGGAAAAAAAGATAAAATAATTCCTTACAGAAATCTCTTAACGTCTGACACCACTCCGAGAGTTGTAAAAAAGCAAACCTCAAAGGGATGACACAATATCAGTTCACAGATAACAGGCCACAAACCGTTACAAAAGTCACCAATTACAGAAAATTCCTGCGTTGGATACATTTACATAAGACAATCAATTATTTTGATCTATCTCCTTCGCTTTGGTTCAAGCTCAAATTTCTTCTCAAACAGTCTTCTTCTTGCATGTTGTGTCAACAGTTTAACAAGCCGAGGAGCGAGACTACAGTAGAAACTCAGCCAAAAAACACTCGCAAGCTGAGCTCGTACTGTCTTCCACAAACCAAACATCATTTATTCTGCCCTGTCAAAAGTGAGACAACCAGAGCCGGCCAAAGCTTGGTTCGTGTGAATTTATTGCTGCAAATTTGAGGCCCAAAGCCTTGGGCGAAGCAATCCGAAACAAATCCGCCGTACGATAATACATTTCCCACCGTTAGAATTCGCCGAGCGCAAACAGATGACGAATTTGCGCTTTGTCTTGTCAGCTGTAGGACCTAAAATTTCCGTTCTAGTCTAAGTTCTTCAATCAAGCCGCAAAAAAAAACGAAGAAAAAACCAGTTTGTGAGGTTAATGCTCGTTTCCCCAGTTTTATGTCTGGTCGTTCCCTTCGTTCGACCGCGGTAAACGCATCCCACCCACACCCTTACGCCTGAGAGTTCACTTTCACCCATTTGAGCGCAAATAATCGTTCGGATGGTAAGGAGAACGCGCATTGTCTTTACGCAACTTCCGGTGCACTTTCCATTGTTTGCAAAAATACACCCCGAGAAAAGAAACCAAAACAAAAACCCTAAAGAAAGGCAACCCGACCGGCTGCCACCCCGAAGGGTGTGCTCCAATTGTTTTGCCAACCACACGCTATCACTATCGGAGCGAAACAATCGGGATCGGGAGGACGACTACGGCGCCCAAAAACCACCGTACATCACCGGCACTAGTTAATGGATGAAACAATTGAGGTTTCGGACAGGCACCGAGCTCCACCCAGTAAAGAAAAAACCTGACTCACCATAGTTGCGGTGAAATCAAATCCCGAACGAGATGCTCCGAACGGGATGGGATGGGTAGTTGGTCGGGGTGGCTATATCTCGATCATAATTAGCATATTTCATAATCATCCAACCACGACTATGGCACGACTAGCAGCAAGCAGTGACTCTTCCCTGAACATAATAATGCTGCAGGCGCGTTTACTGACGGTGGCCTGTCGTGGTCAGCGTGGCGGGAAGATTCACTTCGACACACCTTTTAGAGTGCTACGGTGAAGAAGTGTCTCATTGAGTACAATCGAAACTTAAGATTATGGGGAGGATTTTGTACAAAAAATTTGTCTTGAGGTGTGCTTTAACGCGTTTGGAAAGTGACACTAGTGCCGTTAACGTATTAGCAAAGTCCGTTGAAGGTGAAAAATGCATTACATTTTGCTCATCAAACTCCTCCCCAAACCATGGGTGATTTTCTATTAATGCACAGAAAAATTCATGTATTACATGACTATCTAATTTAATGCAACCAAACCATGTCTAAGAGCTCCGAATATTTTGTAAAACTTGTCATTTGGGACATGAATTGCCTGAACAACAATGGACAACGTTGGAAATCTGCTAATCATTAACACGCTTGAAATGAGGACCGTGTTACGAATCTTGTGCAGAAAATCCCTCTTTGCAAGGATCAATTATCAATCGATATATGGCACAAATATGTCTAGTGAAACCTAGTGCATCTTTAGGTCGTTATAATCTTTTCAATTGAGACACCATCCACCAAACTCAGACAAATGACAGTCAAACATCAGACAGTAAAGTTGCAGACATCAACACCTGCTGATGATTCTCACTTATCTTCTCCTTTTCTTCGCTTTCCTTCGACTTAGTTCAACCGCAACAGGCTAAAATAATTGACAATTTTTACTGGAGCTTCTCCGATAGCTTTCCACCCTCTTTTCGAACCAGTCGCATGGAAACCGATTGAAGCAAATGAAAAACGCCACACTGTTTTTCTCTCCCTACCTTGATGTGTGATTTCAATGCAAAGTGACCTTTGGGGAAGGTAGAAGTTTGGCTCCAATTATACACAACATTATCCATTCACTCGAGCATACGGTGGCCTACATAAACTCCTTCTTTACACCTTTCTCGAGATCATTATTTTAGGTATTTTCTTTCTTTTTCCAACACTTTCAAAATAATACTGTGTTACCTTCGACGACCAAGTGCTAAAACGATACAAAGATAATGAAATGCATCACATACAATCATACACACACACACACACACACACACACACATCGCTGGACAATTAAGATGGGTCACAATTACACGACCCCAAACGCAAGCCATCCCATCATTTTACGACGGTCGACCCGGCAGTTCGGTATAGCCGTACAAGAAACCCTAAAGGAACTTTCTATTGTGATCATCGGGGGACCTCGTTCTGCGATCTTTCGAAACAGAAATAAGTTAAGTGCAGTAGCAAACGTAACTTTATTTCCCTTTTTCCTTGCCAGAAATTTTACCCGCAGAGCCACTAAAAAGAAGGCGCATCAGGTGACTTTTACAGCAGTCGTTCCCTGCACACAATTCAATTCCATTTACAGCTCAATCTCTTTTCTTCCCGCTTTTGTAATGTAAAGATGGTTGTAGCCAGCGTACTTCCTGTGGTCGAGCCGGCGGACAAACATCCCGCGAAGTGAAGGAAGCGAATTATGGGTGAGTTGCGGTTAGCACGGCGAGGTTAAGCGCACGATCGTAAAGAAGAAAACTAGTTCTAATGATTACCATAATCTGCTGTGGCGTAAAACAGTTATGTTAATCATGGGCTGGCCCGGCGAGCAGCCCATCGAGTCGCGATCGCCCTTTTTTTCACTGATTCCCGGCGCGACCGATAATGATGCCACCGGTGTTCTTCGCCCCGTTTTGTCTGCTGGTGTCGCGCATTTGAGATGACTTGCCCGAGATAGTGCTGCTTCATCCCTCATTGGCTTCCCCTTTGGTTGGGCTTGGGCTGGGTGATTAAATATGCTTTAGCACCCATCATTCTGTTCGCCGGTGCTCTCTGGGTGCGCTTGACTTGAGCATAATCGTAGCGTAGTCGAGGCAGCATCCGCATAACAGCAATAAACAAAAAAAAAGACACACACAACCATGGCGAAGAATGGAACGGCTACTTGCCCCACGGGAAGACACCTGTTTTGTGATCTTTTGTATCGATCTTATGTTGCGTTCTTCCCAGGCCGAAGCATGGTGGCAGATCCGTTAGGTGGCTGTTTTATACGTGCTTTCCCCCCAATCATACACGCACACTCGATCAGAAGCACAACGAAAACAAGCGATCACTCAGAATACGGACGCACAATTAAAACTGTATGGATTGTATAGTAGGGTCTGACGCTGAGTGGTGCTTGGCGAACAAAGAACGCTATATTTATACAGGCTTCAGAGGCGAAATAACCCATTCGGGAAGACCTACTTCAGTTCTGCCAACAGTACAAAGGAGTGAACGGTACATTTTTTTTAAAAGGGTTGGGAAATTTTTGTAGTTTTTATTGATGAGCTTCATTTAGTGTGGCTGGAACTCATCAGTTTGGGTCATGTCAGACGCAAAGAATGAATGCTGTTGTTTGGGGATGTTTTTCAACAAGATAAAGATTTTTTGAAAGATGTTTTAGTAATTACTTTTCAGTACATAGCAATTGGGGAAGGCTAATATTTTGAAAGAATTTGTTGAACAATTAGCTAAAGAGCAAGACATAATTTTTTATTTTGTTGAAGTATGACCGATCTACGCCGTATTGTCCAAGGAATAATATTTGTACCTGTCATTTCCACATTCCAGGATCAAATTTCCAACGTTAGATCGCGCTCTTATCAAGCAAGCGTGTTGAATATTATGTCAAATTTGATTAATAAATTGTATAAGGCTTTCATCTACATTAATTTCATCGTTAAAGCTTGCTATACATTGCTTCAGTGTATGTACTAATGTTTTTAAGAAATGTTGTTTCGTAGTTGATGGAACTTGCAATTCTTCTACATTAAGAGAAAACTGAGAGTTAAGAAATGAATTTTAGGGAAAAATGATGGTTATTGAAGTAACTTAATAAAATAGAACAACAATTTACTATCCTAGAATTTATCCTAGAACTGAACCGATCGCAGAATCTGTTGGAAGTGGCGACAGTGGGCTCGTCTTCACGCGGCGAGAGAGCAACTCTTATCCGGACCGTTGCTCCGCAGTGAGGACTGACTATGCAACTACGTGGTATGATTAAGACTCTTTATCCATCGGATGTCCGATATGATCTAGCAGATTTTTGAGTCAAGAAGAAGAAAAAGACGAATTAAGCAAGTCTTATAAAGTGCTTTCGCTATCTCTAATATTGAATGTGTACTGTCAACAGTCGATCATTTTGAAACTTACAACCGATCTGATGCTGCTATCAAACCCTAAGAAGATTAGGAAAGAAAAGTTACTATAAGAGCTACTAGCTTCCAGCTTAATAGTATTTATAATTTTCAGATCAATGAGTCTTAAGAATGTACAGAAGCTTGTTGGGCAAGTTTTGATACTCTGTTCAAATAGTCCAGACATGAAAAATGTATGTCAAATACTGTGCAAATGAGAATGATATTTTCCAATTTTTGCTTAAACCTATCATAAAGTTTTATAGGAAAGATAATCCTAATTCAATTAAATCAAACGATATTACTTTTTTCAAGAAGAGCAACCATCCATTGATGCAAACGAATCAATTACGAATCTTTATTCTATCAATTCCAAGAATGAAATAAAATCTACAAAACTACATCACACATGTGTTTAAACACTTCCGGGAAAATAATTGCACATTTTGCAACCATTTTGGATTTCATCCGCAATGGGAAAGGCTTGAAACGTATGTAACAACCATTGCATTGAACGTTGTTTCCGAAAAAGGTAATGAATACTGTGGAACTCTTCGGCTGTATTGCGCTGTTTGCATAACCTTCTCCCATTTCAACTAGGTGTGCTTGAAGCTTCCAAATACTTGAAAGGTTTTCCATTTTAGACTACCACACACGAGATCAAAATCTGTCTGCCTGCCTGCGGTGAAGCAAAAATGCGGAACTGAAGCTTAGGCCTACCCTTAACGAAAGACTTTATTCAAATCTGCTTCACTTTGACGTTCATCACAGGTACAACGGGCTTGGATTCGGTGCAACGACAACCCCAACACTTTGCTGGAGGGTTTTAACAAAGACCAACCCCCCCCCCCCCCCCTTTTAACACAGTGCGTCACTTTCGATTTCAACCAACACCACACTGGCAGAATCACTCGAAAAGAATCAACTACGACCCTTATGGTGGTCGCATGCCACAGCAAGGAGAAAGACGTTTGAGCGTAAAAAGTGGAAGTCGAGCATAATAATTTTATTTTATTTTATTTCATCATGCAATTAAGCAGCGCCATCCATCGACCAGCATATCCAGCACCACCGGCCTACTATCTGGTGCGGTTGTAAATAGGGAGGAAGGTTGCGGGCGAGGTCGTGGATGGTCGGGTGCACGCCAATTGTATGCAAAAACCGTCCCATGCGCCCACGAAGCGAAACGTGCGCGTCTCGGCGAAAGGAAAAGTGAACGTGTTACATTTATTATCTCGTCCGTACCGAGTGCACCGAGCGGGTTTCCACCGTACGCCGTGGATGGGATGTGGTGTAGTTAAGGCCTCGGATCAAGGCACACGACCTAAGCGGGTTGTCAGATAAAGCAAACCAACTAGTTCGGTTGAGTGTGTGTGTGTGTGTGTCTGTAAGCGATACCACAATTACATCTCTCCACCCATTTCGAACGTGCGAAACAATCGCGAACGTAGTTCCGTATGGTACGTTATAAGGCATTAAACTGGAAAATGCACCACTAAACGAACCATCTTACACATCAAACATCCAGATTGCTCGGTTGCTGATAATCAAAGATGCCAAGATTGCATCGCAACGATGGCTCCGTTCACCCTCGTATTCGAACGAAACAAAATCAGGTCCGCTCTTAAGTAGAAGCACATAAATCTCAACCCGGCACCAAGTACCTATAGCTGGGGGATAGCTGGTGCAGTAGTGACAGTTAGCAACACGTTACGTTCGCCGCGACAGGTTTGGGGTGACTTAGAACGAACGCAGGTGAACGTAAGAACCTTGGTTTGCCGTCATGAATAAATTCTGTAACCGTTCGAAAACGGCTGGCGTCTTGAAGTCAGGGACGTCGGGACGGTTTAGGCACCACCAGGCTTGAGTTAATTGATTTTCGCCCTCCGAGGGTCAAGTCTTTCAATTTTGTGTCTAGCCCCCCGGTTGGGGTTTGGGAAGCGAACGTGAAGTGGAATATGTTTCCCATTGTGCCCAGGTGCCCCGCTGGATGGGTTTTATAGCATCTAGTTTTACTGTAAGCAATATAATCAATGAAAGGAATCGAAAAGTTGTAGTAAAATGGTGCAGAAAGTACTACTTCATTAATGACGAAAATTGCGACGATTGTAAAGACATTCACAAGCTAGATCGCGTATATTCGAAATGGTTCTATAAAAGTAAACGTATGACTGTTTTATTGATGTATTTTTCATCATACAAACATAATGTTTCGTCTTCTTGGCTTAACAACCTCTAAGGTCATGCCAGCCATCGAAATGGCTTTCTAGACTGCCGATACCACGTAGTTGATTAGTCAATCCTCACTACAGGGGGACGGCCCGGATTGCATTTGAACCCCGGTCCAGCCGTTAGAAGACCGGCGCCGCTGTCGCCTAAACCACTGGGCCCTCCCAACAAACAAAATGTTTGGAGTTCTCAAACAACCTCTTTAAGGCTTGAAATTCAAGACATTTTTTTTTTGCTTTGTTCAAACGTCACCAGATCACCAGGACTACATTTTAGGACTCTTGGTATTTCATTCGTAGACTTAATCTGTAGAAACACTTGAAGGCTGAAACATACAACCTAACTTTTAACTTAAGTGTCTGTTGATTTTCCGGCTTTGTAACAAATTTTTAGTTACTTATCAGGCGCTACAACAGCTTTGCGGTCTTGGCCTGTAGCAGCAGAGTCCGGAACCGTTCGGGGTCTCGCACCGTCGTCCGCCAATCCGTTATCCCGGCTTTGATGGCGGATGATTCCACACCATCCGCAACCGCAAACTAGGCCTACCACGCCTCCTGTGTCCGTATGGACGACCTAAAGGAGCTGGGTCGTCCGGTGTCATGCGTATAACTTGGCCAGCCCATCGAAGCCTGGCGCGCTTAATTCGCTGCACGACGGGGAGGTCGTCATACAGTTAATACAGCTCGTCGTTGTAGACCACGAACGAACGAAAGCTCCAATGTCCTTCCACACAAACGGGGCCAAAGATCTTTCTGAGCATCTTCCTCTCGAACGCGGCTAAGAGGGCTTCGACTGTTTTTCACAGGGTCTATGTCTTAAAGGCGTTTGTGAGTACTGGGACTATAAAGGTACGATACAGTCTCAGCTTACGATACAGGCCAGCCCAGAGGGCGACCCGGTGGTGTAGGCGACAGCGTCGCCAGTCTTCTAACGGCAGGACCGGGGTTCAAATCACATCCGGACCGTCCACCCGTAGTGAGGATTGACTAACCAGCTACGTGGTATTGGCAGTCTAGAAAGCCATTTCGATGGCTGGCATGACCTTAGAGGTCGTTAAGCCAAGAAGAAGACAGTCCCAGCTTCGACCGTCGCGACAGCTTTTTTGAGGTGAGATGTTTCTTCAGGCTGTGGAATGACCGGGTGCCCGCCAGCATCCTAGCGCACAACTCCATCTCCATGCTGTTTTCGGTGCTGACTTTTGACCCGAGATAGGTGAAGTTTTGAACGGCTTAAAATTTGCGATCACCTATCCGTACATCACCCCCACGTGGTTCCTGATTTCTTAGTACGACTTTGTAACACAATCAATGAAAAATAATATCTGAGTAAAGATTACCCGAAAAATTCTCGTAAGGAACCACTTTAATATGAGGTCAAGAGTTTCTTCTTTTAGTGATGACGTTTTACTCGCACAAAAATTGTTGTTTGCCATCGCGGCACCAGTTCGATCAGAGTGATTGTCAACCATCCATGGCCATATGAACGAGTTCAAATGTAAAAAATTGATAAAAATGAGAATTTAGAGTAAAATATTCTATATAATTTGAAGCATTTGAGTTGATGCCATCATATGATTAAATGAAGATAATTGCGAGCAACAAACCTCATGCGGTTGTTATAAGCAAAATAATTAAAATGATATATGAAGGACTGTACAATTTATTAAGAATTACATTCAAGTCAAAGCGGGCCTGCTACAGCCAGCTGAATAATCTGTTCTGCAAACAGGACGCACGAAACTATTCCTCTAAATTCTAAGACACAAATTTCCTACTCATAGTTATGAATATTTCATAATAATATTCACAAATGCAATCTAAAGACTAAAGTCTCTACAAACAAACCGACAAACAAATACCGTATCATCGAGTGTCACTTCCGTCTTTTACATAATTGCATTGCACCTGTCTGAAACCATTTGAAAATGTTTCTTCAAAACCTTGATCCACACTGACGCATCCGATCACCCGTACCTCCTAATTACGCTCTCATTACACGCCTCATTCTTTACGGCATTCAGCGCTTCCATTTCGAAAAGCGACGACTTTGGAAACCCTCACCATCATGAAGGCTTCGAAGGTGGCAAACCAATTACCATCGGATGACTAAATTATTCCACCTCCCCGGTTTTGTTTGCCGGCGTGGTCTCGCAGACGGAAAATCATAATTCCCTGTGTAAACAGCGCGGGTCTTTCGAATCAGAGTTGGAATGCAGCGGATGCAGACCGACATCTCCGGCGTTAGAAGCGACTAACTGTCCGCTGTGGCAAAGTGTCGCACGCTAGCCCGTAGAAAGTCAACGACCGAGAGACAGCTTGCCACTAACATCGTTCGCCATCTTTCGTCCTGCTGCCTGGGTTGGAAAGATAAATGCATCTCCCAGGCCAAGTCACTTCCGTTCGGTTAACGGGGCGCGCCGATCGGACGGATGGAAGATGGAACAAAAGGCAGCGAGAACGACCGGGTTGTAGTTGTCTGTTCTCTATAGTACAGTTTTTCTTCTTTTCTCACCAAACAGTGAAAGAAAAATGCGATCGTTGGATGCTTCAACAAGCGTGGTTTACCGTCGTGAAAGAGGCACGGACATACAAACATAAACTGTTCTTCAGAGCATATTTTATGTCTACATTTACGCGCGAGCCTGTATGTGTGTATTTACACATGCGACATTCCAACATTATCGTTGAGAAGTTTATTTTCTATGCATCGCTTTTTTTTTTTGTTTGCCCACTTTCCATTCCATTCCTGTGAGTGAAAAGAAACATTTCATAAGCCTTATTAATCACTTTCCGTAGCATGAAAGGATTCCGCGCATTGAATAAGCTCAGAGAAGAACACCCTTACGCGGTTAGGACGACGTACAGCACACCGACGTACATTTATCTTTGCCCCAGACACACACACACACACGCAAACGCTCGCAGATGTCTGCGTCGTATTCAATAAATCCAGCACTCGAGAGTCGGAGCTTCTGTTTCAAATTGTCATTTGTCAATTGGCTTAGCATTGCCGCCCCTCGCGAAGCTGCCCCAACAAAAGGATCACACATGCACCCAGTATTCCAGCCATCTTTGGAGTACACATCACAATCCACATTCCGGGGCTGTAGGATAATTGTGCTCGGCTACCCACCAGTCTCTGAGTCTCGGGACCTTGAGCCTGATGGACGCATTCGCAGAGACTGAACTGGGGACGGGGCAGTGCAGAGTAACATTCTTCCGTTTTACGTTCAAGTGGAGATAATTGTTGTAGTGTTATGTCACTGCCGAGGAAGTCATTTGTTTGCCGAGAAACCGGGTACGCTATGGCCACTACTTTTCATCATGATTAGGTAGCAGCTACCAGCGGGATACATACACCTACGTTCCACATCGGATGTGCAACATAATTGAAGGATTATGCTCTCGTAGCTTATCACTTATTTAGCCGCGTGCGCTTACGGTGAGATGTATTGCACACGAGTGTACCAATTCACCTGCTACTTACCGGGTCGGTTAGCTTATCTTAAGTTCCCGGACCGTACCTGCAAAACGAATCGCAAACCCCTCGCTAATTAATAATACACGTAAACGTCGAGCATCGCTTTTCCTTTCGCCGGTTGTTCAGTTAAGGGAGGTTTAGCGCTCACGCTAGAACAATTGCCACTCCAGCTGCAAGTGGTGCTCCGTTCGGGGCGATTCAGTAGAATCGAGATAGCGAACAGCAGATAAGCTTAATTCCTTGCTCGAATCAAGAGAGGCTTGTATTTGCCCTTCGGTTTGCATCGAAACCCGAGAAATTGCATTCAACCATGCAAGACGCTACGAACGAACAAAACCATAACCTTGAATAGTGGATGAGTCTTGTATGGGTAAAAGTGTTTGAATGTCGTTTTTTTTTCATTTGTTTGACATGACTAGAAGCGAAATCTTGAATTATTTTACCCCTTGGAAATGCTATCGGAACTGAGAAGGGAAATTTTGTCTCTTGTCTTGTGGGAAGGATAAATTCTCTCAAAGTTGTATTACTTATGCTAAACTTACCATACCATTTAACGAAGATTGCATAAAATTGGGTTGGAACTGATGCCTACCTGCGAAAGATATAAAAGATAAAATTGACATTTATTAAAGGCTAATTCCGTGATAACGAATCCATTAAATGAATAAAATAAGGATTTAGTCCGGTGGCGTAGGCCTAAATGAATAAAATAAGCGGCATCGGCACCGGTCTTCTAACGGCAGGACCAGAGTTCAAATCCCATCCGTACCGTCCCCCCTCAGTGAGAACTGAGAATCCAATTACGTAGCATCAGCAAAACTAGTCAGCCATTTGGTGGCCTGCACGCTGCATCCTAGAGGTCGTTAAGCCAAGCAGAAGATAGATTCATAAAAGGGTGCGAATAAGACATCGAGTATTCAAAATATCTTGCTACACGGGAAAATAAAACTATAACAAATAACAATAATATACAATAATAAGTCTTGGGGTTCCTTTTTTATAAATTACAGGTTTATTTTTTTAAGTCTAGATCAGAAGTACTTTTTCTAGAACCTAGCGTGGCTGATCCAACTGACATACGCTTAACTGTCAATTGGGCAAGGTTCAAAAGTGTTGGTATGACATTACACTTCATTACATGTAGTGTAATTATACCTTTTATAACTATATAACTAACTAGTACATAATTAAACAACATTTTAATAACATATTAATAACTAATTAATAATAACTAAAACAAACAAATGACTGATAATAAAAAAATCAAACACTGTCAAACTAAACAGAAACAGCAGACATTTTTATCGTCCTGACTGCTTTAAAACAACATTCATTAGCATGCAAATGATAACAAGTTTTTCGAAGAGAAAAACAAATAATGCCAATCATTTTTAGTAAAAAAAAACGACACACTCCACTTTTTCTTAATTGCATCAATTTATCAATCAAAGGTAAACAAACCATGTGCGATAAATATTATCCGATGAAAAATAAATTCATTCCCATTAACTCGTCCACCTCGTGCAGCCGCGTTTCGGCTAAGCCACTGCAACTTCTAAAACATTTCGCATGTTGGCGCGATAAAACAAACACTTCACTTTGGACTTCAATTTACCAGCCACCGGTCGCCCGACCACAACGGTGAGTGTGGAGATTTTCCTATCCTAGAAACTTCCACCCGAGAAGCCAACGGTCGACGTTCACTTTCACGGAACAGGCAGTCCTGCGACGTGAGCTACGTTTCAAATTAGATCAGAAGATTAATCTCCCACTTAACTACGGGGGGAGAAAAACTAACGAACGGGAACTTGAGTGAGCTGGACGAATAACTCTTTCAACCTTCTGCAGCCTCCCTCGCAACCAGCTTATATTTATTTAGTTTAGTTAGAGCTTTGTGTTTTCTTTATTCGCATTAGCTTCTTGTTTTCTCCCAAACATCACCGCGCGCTGGCCGAGACACATCGGCAGCCGGAAAACGTCAGCTCAACAACGTATCCCGACGTCCATTAATAAATCGTTAGCCAAGTGCCCGCAACCGATCATTCCCGACCAAACGCTCCGTAGTCCCTTTATTCCCCGTAGCCAAACACGCCGGCACACGTTCACTTGTGCTGGGAGGAACAGCTCACCGTGTTCTGGGGACCAGGTACGGTACGGTGCTGTTGGCTCATGAAATAATCATTAGCTTCATATCGATCGCGAAGTCCTCAATTTCCCATCACGGGCCCGAGACAGTGTGAGCTGCAATTCCTGCTGCTGCTATCCGGCAGGGCTTGAGAAAAAGCTGCCCACGTTATGGTGCGGTACACAAACACGTATCGTTGGAAAATCACAGCTCACCCCAAAGGGATCCTTTCCAGCGATCCATAGCGACTTCTCGATACACTCAGGCGCGTATAGACTCGCTCCGGAACTCGTTTTCCGGCTCGATCGCCGACGCCATGATGTAGCAGCAGCAGAATTACTAAAGCGAAAGCAGCACGTTTTTTGCGATGGCGAAAAAACCGGATTTTAACTGCAATTTTTACAACGCACACGAGGCCATCTTCGATGCCCCACCGGAGAGATGGTGAGGGAAAACTATCAAACCATCCCACCTACGATCGAGCGCTTGTGGAGTGCGATTGGCACGGTTGTCGCTGGGGAACGGCTTATTGCATACCACGCACTTGCAGCGAAACGTAAAAAAATTACTCTGTTGCAACTTTTCCGATGGGAAAACATCAATTTATTTGTGTTCCTTTTTTCCAGGTAATGTCATATTTTTGTAGGTTAGGGTTGACACTAGCCAAAGTTTAAAACTTTTTCCAATTTTTAAAAGCAACCGCCATCATATTGAGTATTTTTTCTGTTGTTTATCTTTTCATCATTCATTTTTATTACATGAACTTGCTTAAACGACAAAAAAAAACAAAATAACATAAATATGGTGCTAAGCAAATAGCTGAAGCGCATAAAAGTGAAATGAAACTTAATTCATTTAATTGAATTTGAAATATAATAATTTAATATTTGTTCAAAGGCGCGATTCCATCATAAAGAGCTAAATAAAACACAAACAGGTGAAGCCATTTTTCTACATTGCTGCATTACAATTAGAGAGTGAAATAAAAACTATAAATTTAAACAAAAAATTGTTGTGGCAATCAAAATTCAAAACATAACTAATCAATTTCTCAAAACAATCATCAAAAAAATACAAAGCAATATGTCAAGAACGATGTAATGATAACATCAAATAATTTCACAAAATAAACACAGTGAACAAATTATTTTTATTAAGCTAGCTATACTCTACTTGATATTCTGTAAAATTAATCCTTCGTTCAGCTATATCAAACACTTCTGCTTCACGTAAAAAACTTCCAATTACAACCTTTGATCAAGCTAAAATCGTTGAGGTTTCATTCATGTTTCTAACTCTTGGTTTTGATCTCAACTGAATCTTTAAGATAACAAGGATTTTTTTGTTTGTATGGTTTTTTATTAAATTTATTATGCGAATCCATCGTACTCAATCAATTATTTGCATATTTTCTACTGAAATTTTCAATTTAACACTCTTCCCCATATTGACAGCAAAAAAAATGGAAAGCTAAACTCATATCCCGTTCGTTATCCGGCATACACTTCCACCAAACATTACCCTTAAAACCTCAAACAAACACAATTTCTCCTGCTTCGCCGATCCGGCATGCCCTTCACCTTCACAGTGCAACAACATACGCAACATTGCCCGGCGTGCAATAAACGTTCGATCTAAAACGGGCAATAAATAAATGAAAAGAAAGTGGCACCTTTTGCCATCCTACCGCCGCATCACTTCCCTTTGCTCATTTATCCTTTCCCGCACACACGCACACAAGGGTGGTGAAGTATGCGTTTGAACATCGGAGCAAAACGCACCGAACCAATCGAACTTCAGCACTACGATGCGTTGCTAGATGCACGCATCGAGGGAAGGTGGAATTGAAGGAATGTTTGTTTTAATTCATCCAATGTAGCACAGTATTAACCGTTTGATCGGTGTTTCGGTTTTCGCAGTATTTCGCTACCATTCGCTCTTTGCTCTTACCGATCAACTCTTGGTCAGGCGAGTTTCTGCGAAAAATAGACGACTTTTACCATTACTTATCGATGGTAGCTTACTTCTACTTTCGATTGTACTACAGACCGGAGAACAGTGTGAGCACACGCTAGCACACTGACCCTGCTTTGGTTGGTTTGCGTACAGCCAACTTCTGAAGCCATCTTCAAAAGCGTACGTTGGGCAAAATTGTAGAAGAAAATGGATTTTGTTTCTTGCGTTGCAACCTCCCCACCAGCAGTCTGTTATAAATTTTCTTCCTATCAAAATTATCGCTGGAAAACTCTTCATAAGTGCTTTTCCACCATACCATGTTTTGGATTTCACAACGACCCAATCAATCGAGCAAGAGAATCGAAACACGTTACCATTACATCGAGAACCGAACCGGGTGAGACATTTGCTTCTACACTTTCTCAAACATCTTATTATCTGGCACAACACACAGCTGCTGGCATCACTTTTCGTAATTACGAATTTCAAATCGTTCCCAAACGATTGTCTTTATTGCTTAAATTTGTGCAATAAAATAGCTCCTCGTTTGGAAAAAATAAATGTTTTCTTTACACCATAATGTTTCAACATGCAAATCCTGGTCATGGCGCCACGAAATAAACACATTTTTTTGGCTACAAAACTGCTCCACAAGCAAAAGCATAAACCGAATCCAAAACAAACGTTAAATATAAAACCCATAAACCATCGATAATATCTATCGGGTGCATCGTGCGCAACATTGTTGCATCTGCAACGTTCGATGACTTCCTCGAGAGAATTATGTTTATCAAATTGTGTCAAATATCGCGCCGTTATGATTTTCTAGCGCGTTTCAAATCGCTTCCTGATTATACTAAGCTTCTCCTTGTGTTCCTTTCCCCCAGCGCACACCACAACCCACCACACAAACAAAGTGATCCTTTCCCCGAAGGTGCTAATGGTGGCATCAAGCAACAACTCTCACCCAGGGACACAACGCCTCCGGTACAATGCGACTCACCACAGTACCGAAGAATCTCAACAACTTTACCATCCCATTAGCCCACTGGAAACTCGCCAACCGCCTTTGCTGACGTTGGAGCTGGGTCGAGTGAGTCTACCGGAGGGCAGAATTTACGCCACGAAACGTTCCTTCCGTCTAGGTTCTCGCCCTTTGCGTCGATCGAGTTCGCGAGTTTGCGGTTGCCCACTCTCGAGTGTGTGCATCGTTTGTTTGCCCTTTCGTGAAACCACAAACACGCTTACACAGCAGCAGCAGCAGCAGCGGCAGCTACGACTGGCCCTACGTGCGAAGGCACGGGAAATTCTGCAGTAAGAGGCGACAGGCAGTGGGCATGAAATTATGATGTCGATGATGTGGTCCTTACTACTACCTTTTGCAGCTTAATGATGGTACGAAACGGATCAAGTGGAAGAACAAGATCCAGCTTGCGATTCTCGCTCTCTCTATCTCGGGGTGAGGTCGGTGAATTCATTTCCCAAGGTATTAAAAGAACGAACCAGAATCCATCCGGCTGATGGAGTGGTTGGCTTGAGTTGTAGCATGGAAGAAAAACACAAAGAGAGTATCAACAACATCGTGAAGGCACAATGTAATAAAAATACACATACACACACACACTCTGCAATGACTTTCGAGCGCGAAAACTGCAACAGTCCTCATTCGGCCCAGGTGAAGCATGTGTTTGTAACTCGGGCATTACCAGTGGGACCATTTTTCCCATTGTCTGTCCACTGGTCGTGGTGGGTTACAGGGTTTCGCTGGTTTTTTCCCGCCCTACACCAGTGACAGACAGCTAACCTCCCCCTTTTTGCTGCCCAGAAAAGCCATTTTGCATAATTCTACCGCGACCTATTCCGTAATGGTTCGCAAACATGCAAAACACATCGGGACTGGAGTAAATAGCGAACGAGAAAGACAGCTAGGGTCGAGATTGTTTGGCCGTTCGGTTGAATGCGGCAATAGCAGTCAGGTTTACAGTGGAGGAAGTAAAAGCATGACAAAATAGTATTGTGCCTCTATCGATCATTAGGATCCTAATTTTTCATGAGATCGATTTATGTGAACCAGTGGCGTATTATCAACATCGCTTGTGTTGAATAAATTTGGTTATCTTATTGGTAAGGCATTTCCTACTTATTCTTTGCCTTATCCCGGGCGTACTCGGTTAATCATAATCAGTAATATTTTTGTGAAAAATGTACTCATAAAATACTGTTTTCAATTTTCTCAATTTAAAATTAAAATTTTGAAGAAAATTTTCCGTGGTAAGGAACAGCTATGGAATAAGTTATTGATACTTTTTATAAGCCATTATATGAAAAGCTTAACCAGAGCACCATTACTCAAACCAGAGAGAGATCTATAATAATTTAGCTACTGTGTTTGTACGAAAAATACTTCAGCAATTATAGCTAATTTTCCACACTATTTTGTCATATCCAGTAGAAAATGGCAATGGATAAAGAGGAAATGCCTATCATAATGTTTCCATAAATTAATTATCACAAGTGATGTTGAAAATATGGCAGTGTCTCGTCAAAATTCATTATAAATAAATAATATAAAATTGAACAGATTTAACGAAATGAAATTACTTTTATGGCACCAACTGTAACAATATGGGGCACACTAGTAACACGGCGACGTAAAAAAAAACGCTGCAGCTACCCCACTTGAAGTAGACGCGTCAGCAAGAGCTAGAGAAAGGGAAAAAGGGTTGTGCAAACGATCCTCCATCCAATCCACTGCCCCTTTTCTACACTGCCATTTTCACCTCATCGCACCATCCAGCAGCATCCATCGGAGCATGACGCTAAAGAACTTATGCTAATGAATAAATGAAAACGAACGGATCCGCAAACTTCTGTGCCTCGAAAAGGATGGATCCGATTTGGGGCTCAAGCTACGTCGCGTTAGCAACCCAACAAATCCATGATGCATCATCATCATCTTCGCCATCACCGCCATTCACCGGTGCTATAGAAAAACGCCCAAAAAGGTACAATTTGCCATCGAAACACGTGTATGTATTTGTGCCAGGCAAACACGGGTTTTGCCTGATGCAAAACCGAACCGGCGGTAACGATAATGGTAATGCAATGTTGCAAGACGGTTTTGTTGCGCCAAAACAACTAACTGTCTGGTTTTATGACTGCTGACTGCACCGTGACCATGCGATGAAGCATGAGAGCTGTGAGAATTGGTTTCCAAAATTCCTGAGAACTTTAGTTGCGTTTCGGGGAGCTTTTTTTGCACCTCCTATTAAGACTAAAAATCATTTTTAACATGCAATTTTATTAACCGTAAAATTTGCATAAATTACGTAGATTTTTTGTTCGCTCTTCATGCACGACAAGGTAGATTTAATTTTAGCATTGCTACCCATGCTGATGAGCATTCTATAACTGCTCATTTCTCGGAGGGGCTATAAATGCAACAGGTTCTCCTTTACCAAACACCAAACAGATGGCTAAATTTGCAAACAGAATTTTCTCTAGCCTATTCTCGGGTAATCGTTTTCGTTTAGCAAAGTTGGTTTTGCTCTCAAATTTAATATCTCATTTCGAAATCAACAAAAAACCATTGCTCTAAATTGGTATAAATGATTAACATTCCAAACCGACAAACTTCCTGCCCTTCCAGACCCCAAACCGGATATGGGCAAGGAAGGGAAAGAGAGAGAGAAAGTAAAGAAAGTAAATATAAATATGTAAACCATACAACAATAAAAAAAACCATTTCCGTTGGCACAAAGAAACACATGGCACGTTCTGGTTGCCGGTAGGCCAATTCATGCCGTTTAAATGAATGCAAATGTATGCTCACGGCATCTTCACATGCACAATCGAACGAAATCAATCAAAATTGGCATTATGGCGAACCGTTTTCTTCAGTTCTCCCTTTTTTTCGCCCTTCTTTTGGTACAATCAATTGAGCGATTTTATTCTCATCCGTCAAGAAAGAGCCGTAGATTGGAGGGAAATCTTCGAAGTAGCATAAAATGGCATCCAGAAGCATGCTTAAATGGTACAACAATTCGGCGAGCTTAAATGACGTAATTAAGGGGTTACCTTAGCGCCAATTAGACGGCGAAAAAGCGGAAGAACATCGGGCAAGAACGTTAACGAACGAACGGTGCCAAGATTCAGTTCAGTTTGTTCACTATTATTTGCATTTGAATTGTAGCATGTGAGCGTGTCTGTGTGGATGCCCGGCGGCATTAAACTCGGACCCGCACTCCAAATCGTGACCATCACACTTCATCATTTATGCTGCGTACGAACTCCCCGGTCACGTCCCGTTAGATGTTTTCGTTTCTTTGCTTTCGATGCTACACATTTTTGGCTTTAAACTTGAAGCCAAAGCACACAGTGATGAACGACGATGCAGCATGAAAAATTCGGCATCATTTGCCTGTTGTGTGCCAAGTTGGAGGGGTTTTTCGTTTGAAGGTTTAGCGTTTTTGTTTTTGGTTTCTTTTCTTCTCGCCCTGCTACGTCTGTACTGGCTCGAAGCATTTGACCCAGAAACGCTGACTGGGTACACAAATTTCAAAGGCTTTTTATTGCAGACTGAAGACACATGACGCTTCAAGCTGCATTATGATCAGCAAAACCGTGCACTGAAACGTTGAACCATTTCTGATGCAAAAACCAAATCCTTCTCTTTGGCCGAACGCAGTTTTTTTTTTGCGTGTTCTTCGATAGTGTATTGCGGAACCAGTTTTCACACAGTGCACGAGTGCGTGTGGGGGTGGTTCAACAGCGAAAAAAGACCACATCGAACAACGACAATCCCCTTCACAAGGAACTGCCTGTTTCCAACTGTGAGCGCTTAAAAACGCGATCACCGATCCGCGAGAGCTCCAATATATCAACGAGGTCAAGGAGATCCAGCGCCATATAGAACGCGCGGGACATATGGACGCAAGCACGATCGTGCCTTTTCGATAGCAACCATCCAGGCACAACCGTGCAACAGGGGACCTCCGACGCACAAGAAACGCGTTCGTCACCTTCGACGATTGGTTTGGCGCGTGATATGTGAGTCACGAATTTGCTTTCGCTAAAGTTCAGCCCCGACACGATAAGCGGAAGCGAAGGAAGGTGCGGAATCAAGGGTGATACACCTAAAGTACGCACACTCACACACATGCATATATGGTCGAATGGAAGCGTTTGCGGATCTAGTTTCTTTCCTGGTGGAGCTTTTTCGCGACTTAATATGGCGGATACTTTCGGTAAGAGATTGGTTTGCAACGAACGAACGACCGACCAGCTTGCAAAGCGAAGGTGTCAATTGAACTGTATTTGAAGCGTAAACCCCTTGTCGCGAACTGATGAGATGAGCTGAGTTCCGCAATATACGTAGGAGTTAGGAAAGCTCACAAAATCTGCCACTAATGCACTGCTGCCGATCGAAAGAGGAGTGTGAGCTGTGATTTGATTAACACTCAGCAGTGAAGATTTAATTATCAGATCTTCTTGTTTCTTTCGGGATATTTTCTACCAAAACGGTACTGCTTTGTGTCACAATCTTCGATATTTACTAGAAATCGGATCTGAAGTACACGCTAAATATTGCCTATGAATATTTTTCTTCTTTAACTGTACAATTTAATGAGGTCTTGATCTGCCTTTATTGGCTTCCTAGACTTTTTCTATCCTTAATTGGATAGTCAGTACTGAAAATCCACATCACCAATGAATACGAATAAGAAATTCATAAAGATGCATTGAGTTCTATCTGATGAAATCCAGGAAAATTAGTCTTTAAATGTAAAGACCTTTCAAAATTGTAGAGCCAACGAGCAAGAATAATTCAAGACTTTTCGTAAAAACAAAAACGCCCATTCATAATGCTCAATTCCAATTATCCCTTCTGTTAACATGATCACAAACCTACACAAAGTGAAAGCGAAAACATAGAACATAAATACAAATAAGTACCAGAGAGCAATAAAAAGGATCAACGGTAGTAAAATTGGTTCAAGAATACGACACAAAAAAGGGAAAATGAAAAGAACAAAATCAGAAGATGAAAAACAATCGTTCAGGCTGAATTTTCCATTCGTAAACGGAAGGTACTATTTTTTTTTGCTTCCTTCCTTTGCTTTCATCTTGCTGCGAACTAAGCTAACTTCCTTCACGTCATTAGCCAAGATTAAGGAACCGACGTTCTTCAGCGTGTTGCTTCAGACGTTCGCAGTTGTCTCAAAAAATTCAATTGAAGCGTGTCGCTTGGTCGCCAGGACTTACTGACTGAAATCTCGTACTAAAAACATGATCATCTTCCCGAAATAGAACTCGTAATCAACAGTTTTTATATTGAAGCTTATTAAATTTTGAAAACCCTTCTTAAAAGAGTGCCAACTCTTCATTGAAATTCCTATTTCCGTAAGCTCCTTCTATAAACATCTATCCCAACCTCTATTCCTACAACCATAACGACTTGTAAACCAACAAAACTCCATCACGCAAAACGGGAGGTTGCACATTCCGCATGCTAAACATTGCACATTGCACCCTTAAATGGTAGCAGCACCAAAACTGCACGCAAACGCAATATGCAACAGTTGGTTTTCATCACGCCACAAGCGTCTAGCGTCGCTCGTGTCATGTATCAAAAAACATCACAAGCGCACAAGACGCTGATTTCAGCACGCAGCACCGGGCAGCACCGTCGGATGCAACGGATGGTGACGTGCAGAGTTGCCCTAGCTGTGTCACGCCCCTCGGATGGCGCCCTCAGACCCGTAGCCGTATCCAGTTGCATTTAATATCATTACAAAGCGTCCAGCACACGTCCGTCTCGTCGGTGCAATTGGATCGATGTTTATGCAATTTTCCACACCACCCATGTGTGTGCACCTCCCCCAACCAGCGTGCCGAGCAATAAAACAATAGGAAAGTGTTCCTTTGCCTCTCGTTTGCCTGTCTCCGGCAGTGTAACCACAGGCACAACAGCACTAGCACAGACTCCCACCGGCGTTGGTGTGCACCGTATCGGGGCAACATCTTAAACATCGTGGCACATCGATACCATAACAATTGCATCAAATGCATGAAACTTCAATGAAAAAAGATGAAGCAAAACAAAACCAAACCAACGATACGGCAATTGTTTTGTCTGCAGAACAATCGATCTTTGGCGCATGCATTCAACTGAAGATGAAGAAAACGTGCCTGTGTGAAAAATTTAATGGCGATCAGACATTGCCCAGGCCACGATCGAGATGCTGAAAAGGTGCGATCTGCATATGTTGGAAGACGAGGCCCCAATTCGATGAAATCTTTTGTCTTTGGCCTGACAGCCAAACGCGGCTTAACCAACAACACACACGGGGTTAGGACTGGTTTGGATATGTTCGCACTATGTTTAGGCGGAAGGCGGAAGCTTAGTTCAACTCTGAAATAGAGTGTTGTGTTGTATGTTAGCTATTTTTGATGCTACTCTGTGCCATTTTCTAAAACAATTCTTTATTTTCGTTATTTTCCATACAATTTTCGTCCCATTTTACTTACTGTTGATGACTCTTGATTAAATATTCAATATTTTTAAATTAATTATCATACTTTCGTTCTTCCTATCATTTGTTCTGTATCCTCCGTACATAGATTTTCATATTTCGTAACTAAGTCGATAAAAAAGAAGTAAATTATGGGTCATTTGTTGCATCTTTAAAAAACATTTTAAAAACCCATAAACAATCCTCAATATTTTACTCCTATCTTTTGTCCCAATTTCCACCGCTACTTAACAACTCCCAGCTGTGGTTTTGTTATTAAATAATGACCAGTTTCCAACCGCTGCACACCTCCGCATTCATCTAACCTTTTTCGTCCATTTTCTTATCGCCGCCAATTTTGATTGCTTATCGTAGCAAAAACGAAAACATTCGCACATCTTTAAACGGTTGTTCCATTCGTGAGCGAACAAAAAAAACGTTACAAAATCGAACCATTTGTTTTTTTTTTCTTATTTGCTCCACCCCCCTGCTGTGCACCTTTTGTGTTGGCTACTTCTTTGATTTGATTCATTTTCTGCAGCATGTTTGCAGCTTCTTGTTTGCAACAGCATCACCTTGATAGTCCCAGTTTTGGAGATTAAAATAAATTAAACTTTCTTCTGTGGTCTGTGTTGTACCCTGTGGGCAAGCTAGCGAAGTGCCAGATTATGCGAACTCGGAAGCAGATGTCGCGGAATGGTAATCAGAATGAACAAGTTACGTAAATATGCCGAACAATGCCAAACAAACTGGCACACTGTGCGCACATAGAAGAAGAGTTGCGAAAGAGCCGCAGAGCATCACCGCACAGAAACACAAATTATCTAATCCAATTATGAGAAATTCAGTTGATTTTGGGGTCTACTCTTATGCTGTGTGACTTTTGGTGGTGCTTTTGATGTTCCGATATCGCTCTCATTGACGAAGTTTATTGGTACAGCCTCGATCGTCTCGAATCCGGCAGAGCTCGAATTACGCAAATCGATGTGCGTTGGAATCTTTCGATGATTTGGAATGAAGCCGGTAAGATGATGTTATCGTAAAGTTGATGGGTCGGAGGGCCACTTGGCAGGACCATGATTATGCGTATGTATACACGGGTGTACGCACATGTTACGTACGGCACGGAACCGTACACAACCGAAACGAGATACTGATTGTAATTAGCGAATTATGCGTGGCACAGATTTTATTCATTAGATGCGTGTGAGGACCGATCTGGCTGAGATGAGCGTGACGTGAGTGTGAGAAGGTGTAATAAGAAGAATGCAGACGGAGGTGGAATAATGTAGCGAGCATATATTTAAATTAAATTAATTATGTCTTGCTCTTCGATCGGCTCTCAAATCGGAGCTTTTCCTTGTAATTTGTGAGTCAAATGCAGAGATGCATATTTCATTTAAAAACACGTCTATATCCATCATAATCTCGAAAGCATTTCTTAATAAAAGGCTCTATATGTGCTATGAGAAATAGCGATGATACCGTAAACCGTAATAATATAATAAAAATAAAATAACATTTACGTTAAAATAACATGTCCAGTCTCTTCACTACTTCATTTCTTAAGGAAACTAAAACACTGTACAAAATGCAGTTTTAGACCCTTGTCATCCGCAAACTATGGAGCAAGAACCAAAACAACAGAATCTTGCAAACTTCGTCATTGCTCATCGTTGTTTGATGCGTAGCACAATCACATTGCCGTTTAAAAAATTGCTTAAAAGCCCGTAAAATACACACCACAGAGCCTTACATCGCGTTTGCCGGCTCAACGAGTTTTATTGCTTTACCGGTCAACCGAAATTCCATCGAATTTTTCTTGCTAGCGGCTGCAGCACTAGTAGTAGTAGTTTGTCTTCCGACTGCTAGTGTGTGAAAGTAACGCCAAACCATCACTTGTAGACCAAGCAAATCGCTGCAAAAACACACCTTTACGAACACTTCACTTCTTGGGCAAACTCCCAGTCCCACACGGCAACCGAACGTGGAGGCCTTCCGCTGGTGGGTTGGATTTACATTTCTTTGAACTCTCGAATCGAATGCCGCTTCATCGTCAGGGTACCGGTTAATGTGCGGGTTCGTCGCTTACCGTCTTTCCGCTTACCAATCTACACACCACAGTCACCAGCAATACCAATTGGTCATATCAACGAAAAAGCAGGCAGGAACAGCAAACAAAAAAAAAAAAGCGAGTGGGTTAACTCCTATCCGAAAAAATCAACGTACCGTGAAGCGCCCAATGCAATCGAACATCGACCGGCTCCTAGTTCAATGTGAGCTGTAGCAGAGGCAAGCCACAACCCAACAAGCGAAAGAAGCATACACCGTGCGCTACTGCTATTATTGCACCACAAAGCATTGGAACGAATGTGCAAAGCAATCTGTTGATCCGTGTTGCCTATTTATAAAAGCTAACACTGCGTCACAATGAATTTTTAACAGTTACAAAACTAGGGTCACCCGCATGGTCGGATGGTGAGCTAATCTTTCAATCGCGAGATACGGATCGTAAGATACATTGTTTAATTGTTTTGAGATGTGTGTGTGTTTGTGTGTATTGCAAATAGTCAACCTTCGGTGACTTCCGGCGGTCTTGAAAGTTTGAATACACCCACCGAAGGTACTTTTGGGTATTGTTAGAGAATACAAAAGTTGAAGGCGGCGAATAGACAAAAGTCGCGGAACAACTATCCCAGAAAGAATTCTTATGTACATGTTAAATTACAACACGACAGTTTAAAGAGGAAAAAATCATTAGTTATCCTTGCCCAGACCCAGGATCAGAATTCAAATCCCATCCCGACTGTTTCCAGATCTCCTATACGGATTTAACTATTCAGTCTCAACGTCCAAATGAGCTCGTCCAGAATGCTCATCTACCAAAAAAGCCTAGCCGTCCAGGAGCCCTCCACGTCTACGGCATTTTGTTGACCATGTCTTACAAAAGTCTTCAGTCTTCATATTGCAGATTTCATATAGTTGCACATCTGGTTCATCGACTATTTTGCGTGAATCGTCTATCAAGGTAATTCTTCGTTCTAAGACACTACTCTATTCCAGGAACTTCGTTGAAACGTGTGTAAGAAATAGCCTACATGACAAGATAAGACATCCACGAAAGTTTCTATGACTTCACGCTACAAATACTTTGCGGTCTTGGCCTGCCGCAGTAGCTGTCCGTGGGGACGGCCAAAAAGGAAACTTTCTGAACCAGGTCGTTCGGTGCCATGCGTATAACATGTCCAGCCCATCGGAGCCTGGCGAGCCTAATTCGCTGCACGACGGTGAGGTCGTCATACAGTTCGTACAGCTCGTCGTTGTAGCGGCTCCTCAATTGACCTTACACACATACGGGGCCAACGATCCTTTTGAGCATCTTCCTCTCGAACGCGGCATTTGAACAGGGTCCATGTCTCCGAGGTGTATGTGTGGACTGGGACTATAAAGATACTATACAGTTCCAGCTTCAACCGTCGCGACAGCTTTTTTGAGGTGAGATGTTTCCTCAAGCTGACCGGAAGAATGAACGGCTGGCCGCCAGCATCCTAGCGCGCAACTCCGTCTCTATACTGTTTTCTGTTCCGACTTTTGATCCGAAATAGGTGAAGTTTTGGACGAGATCAAATTTGCAGTCACCTTCGTTCCTGTGGATTGTACGCACTACCGTCCGATTAGTTAATTTTAATTTGTCATATTTATCGGTTTTTCGTTTTTTCTATATATGTTTACCATTTAACGTAGCTATTTCAGCCTAAAAAGCAATAAAAATACATTTGAGAGATCAAAAGTCGTAACTGGTGACGTTGTCATTGGTGGAATGGCTGGATTCGATGCTCCAGTAACCTCACAAGGTTATTGTAGCTGTCGGCTCCATGCGTTTTGCAGGCGTCAGGATTGCCAGCGACAACATTAGATTACTGAACCAATTGAATTAGGTTTGGGAGACGTGAAGTTGTGACTGGCGACCTTACTGTTGGCGGAAAGCATGACTTAGAATGCAACTGTAGCTTTCGGACTCGTGCGTTCTGCTGATGGTGGGATCAACAGCCACAACATCGAAATGCTAACAACGAAATGGATTTTCCGCATACAAAGAGGGGTTATCGTGGGAGCCAGTGTCAAGTCTCCAAAGTTCCATGGTCCAAAGAGATGCTAGTCTCCTGGAACCAGCGAGGCAACAACTTCGGAAGGATACCTGACTGCCTAATCATGTAAAGCCGTGTCCACCCCTGATTAGATGCACTTAAATTGAGGGAGAAGTAAATGTCTACTCTCTATCTAGGATTTAAGTCGAATGATTTGTGAAGCAACATATAAGGTTAGATTTTAAGGAATACCTGGCCTGGCCGTAATTATAAAGTAAAAAAACACACACTTTTTATTTATTATTAAGTATGATGGCGTCACCCTACTGTCCTACAAACAAACTTTTTGACACCTTTTTCTTCTGCACATAAATCAAAGAAAAGCTTGAATATTGATTAACAAATTTACTTAAGAAACCTCACCCTCGTTACATTTTCTGAATGAAAACCATCCTTAAGTTTTCGTTTCTATTAAAGTCCAATTTAAATTGCACCAGTTTCAATGCTCCAGTTTGAACTGACAGCACAGAAAAAAACGGCAAACATTCAACAAACACCAACTGTATCTTATCACCTTTCAAAAACTCTCCCAACCATCATTCAAACTTGACCGTAAATGATGGAAAACTATAGCATAGCGGCTACAAATTAACACACCATCCTACCGGCGGCATACACTCATGGGAAAGCCGGAAGTGTTTGCACAGTAAAAAAAAATCCAAAAACGAGTAAATTAAAAATTAGCACTCACATTCTAAAACGTACGTATCGCCCAACTACCCCGAGACACAATCGGGGTCATGCTGACATTCCTACCCAGTTTGATCGGGCCCCGTACTAGGTGACGTCTTCGGATGCAAAACAATGCGTTCGATTGGTTTCGAAACGTGACCAAAGGGCCCACAATAGCCTTCAACACAATCGATGCGACGATAGAAAACCGATCGATGAGAAAAACTATGCGCGTCCGAAAGAAAGTAAGTTCGGATGTGCCGTCGTACATACTAAGTTCATCAAAACGAGAGCTTTTCACCAAAACCCAATCCGGCGGGATGATGAACGGGCTACCAAACGGCACGGGCATGATTTAAATGCAACCACACACACATACACGTTTTAACCTGGGTCTGGCGAAGCATTCCTGCCGTTGGGGCTTCCTCGAACGAAAGCAATTGCCAGACCAGACGGTGGGAACAAAGAAAAGCAAAAAAACGCTACGTTTTCCATCACCTTTTCGTACTTTTTCTGTTGCTTTTTTGATTTCTTAGCGCTATTTTGCGCACATCACATTTCGATTTCGTGCTCACGGAACGCGATCGCGATCGAATACACACACACACACGATTGAATGCGAAAAATGTGTGCGGCGACGCTTTTCACCAGAATTATTTGACCTGAATCTTGACTTGACTTGTTGGGTGCGTGTAGGCCCCCAATAAGGGGGGAAAACAGACCGATGTTGGAGAAAGGCAGGAAAAGCAACCATCTGAGTTTGGCTTCTACACCGCTCACTTGGACGGCCAATAAGCGAGATGAATGGTCCAAACGAACTTTTTGGACTGGACTCAGGTCGGTGAAAGGAGAGCAGCAACAACTGCGGCCCAACCACGACAACGGCCACGAAACGCAATAGAAAACCTTCAAAACCTAGCGCGCCTACGAATCGATCGGTCAGCGATGAGCTGCGAGTGTGTGTGTGAGTGTGCGTGCGTTCGGAGACGCATTGCCACGCGAGAAGCGTCACGCGGCAAAGAGGGTTTTTGCATCCGGCCATCCGGATCCAATCCATCTCCACGTACCGTCCAGACTTGAAAAACTGGATTTGGATGTTGGTTGGATGGTGTTGGTGGTTTTCTATCTGCCTTTCCAATTTCTTCTTCAACCTCCACCTCTTTACGACGCACGCAGATGCGTGAGGCCGCGGTCGAAATAGCTAAACGATGGATGCAGCCGAGTGCATCTCTTATGGTAAAAAGAAGAGAGAAGTAAAGTACATGCATCTCTTACGGTGTGTTGGCTCAAAAAGGTAGCTTTACTCGTGAAACGATTCAATTTATTCAATGATTGATTCTTCTTTCGGTGCTTTTGGTACTTTGGCTTGGATTGTATGCAACGCTCACAATCATATATCAACAATCAATGCAATCTTGACTCATTTATAAAATTCAAATTCAATTTTCAAATCTCTTCATCTGTTTCACTACCCAAGAATGCGAATGCGAAGGGAACACACGTGACCGTGAGCACCCGCGACAATAACGGGAAGTGAACGGGGAATTTTCAACCCACCTTCAAGTGCATGGCCTTACAGTCCCAAAGCGTCAGCTCTTCTAAACAATCAATAGCAACCGTCGATGTCGATCAATGAGTGAAGGTTGAAGCTATGATTGATTCACTGGTAAGTGTTGCTAAAACAAAACAAATTTGAATGCTGCAATCTTTCGGCCTAAAGGTCGCGGACCACAGGAGATTTGATTGTGAAATTCAAAGTTTCAAATTCTTATGAGTGTTTGTAAAATTTTGTCGCTTTTAAATCGCTACACAAAATGAAGGAGAAAAGCTGAAATTGCAAGATTGAGATTTTTTGTTACAGATTTGCATCGATTTCAACAGTTTCAAATTTTCCGTGGCCCAGGGCCTTAAGGGTGTAACTTTTCGAGAATTTATTGAAATTCTTTTGCTTCGTTAGTTTAAAAATTACACTGATTATTGTAGAAGAATTTACAAGCGTTCTTTTAATATTTTTGATAAGATCTGTTAAATATTCATGCAATATAAATATTCTTTCCCACAAAATGTATTTAAAATTTATAAACTTTTCGATAATGAAATCGAATGGGATAAGGGGGAAGACGCTTTGTAATAAAAATATATTCAGGTTTGTACTATTCAATAAATTAATTTTATTTGTACAGGACGCGAAAAAAAAATCAGAAATGTTGTTAAAAAAAGTATAAGCTTGAGTAAAGTAAACTTACATACAAATGTATAATCTTGAGTAAAGTAAACTTACATACAAATGTATAAAAACAATTTAACAACTCATCTTTATGACTTTTTTCTACGAAATATTTAAACAAAGACGATTTTCAAATAGGTAATAAAAATATTTTTTAAAAACGAGAAATATGTCAGATACCCTAAAAATGCCTACAATAGTTATTCACAACACGAATTCTTTCATTATTTCCAATAAATTAATACGATGATTTTTTAACACCATGATAAATGATTGTTAATTTCCGAACCAAAATACCTTTAACATTTCCGTTTTTCAAACAAGATTGCAAACAAGAAACAAATTTCTAAAAGCCTTACGATTAAACAAAAAAATAACGAGACATGATACCAATAAACAATCGAGATAAATAAGTCATCTTTATGACGCAACAATAGCCCTATAAAGCCTCAAAACAAAACATAGTCCCGCACATTTCAACGGGCATTAATAAAGCTACTTTACAAATAATATATTTTGCTCACTTTCTTTCCTTATATCTTCGGCTACACAAAGCATTACGCGCGCGCCCCATGAATATCGTATTTCATTAGATGCAATTTTCGGTAATCCTTCCTACCCATTCCCACGGTTGTTTCGTAAGCAACCAGCAACCGATAAACCGAAGCAACATTAGAAGATGGAAAAGTCAGCCCACAAAAAAGAAGCAACAAAAAGCAACCAGAGCACCCGCCGAACGATAACGATCGCGGGCGCGCGACCGACGACACAACTGTTTTAATAACTTCCTATTAAATCAATGAAACGTCCACATAATATGGCGTCCCAATGTGAGGGTTGAAAAGCGAAACAAACGTGCACACACACACAAAGCAACACGGCCTACAGAGAGTCCGGACTGAAAACTTTGGATTTTATCGCTCCTATTTCAATATCCGGCATGTGGGAAAAAAGAGCTTTGTTGAAAATATGTATTTCAACCAAAAAATGAACCAATTACGAGCGGTGGCTACGCGTAAGCTTCCCAGCTTCCGAGGGTACCAGCGTAGAGCGTAGAGGGTTGTGTTGAAAATGTTAGGAAAATTGTTTGCTGTCCAGGCCCGTTCCAGGTAGTCGGATAAAAGGATTCACCCGAATGCCCTTTTGTTTGCAGAGAAAATGTAGTTATTGTTTAAAGGGTGAGTCGAAAAGAGTTAGAAAAGCAGGAGCCACTCACGTCCGTGGCTCTTTCCTTCGCTAGAAAAAGGAAGGGAAAACAACTACACTAAGACGACAATTGTCACTGACCTTTTTGACCGTGCCAGGGTTACTAAGCGACGAACCTTCCCGGTAAGCTACTTCCACTAAAGTTTATAAACACCGGCACAAACGCCATGATCGTTTGTTTACTTTCAATGCTTCATTAAAAAAGGGAAACAGAAATTGAACAAAACAACACACAAACAGTAAGCATCACGATGCTCCAGTGGTGTAATGTTAACAATATGAAAGAAATAAAAATACACTACATCAGCACAATGCCCGTGTTTGATGATGCCCTCATCACAAAGCGCATTGTTGCAGTCGCGAAAAAAAAACAACGCTCCACCTCGCCCCGTACGTAAGGGCGAAATGCTTGCGGGCAGTTCCGTTTAGTTCTTTCGCTTTTTCGACCCCTCAAATGCAACCACTCACTGTGCATTCGGGAGGGAATCTATTTCCTTTTTCCCTCCATCCGGTTGTGTGGCGGAGGGGTGATGGGATGCAGTAATCTGATTTTCTTTTCTCTTCATTTCATTCCAAACCACCCTTCAATCCACCGGCGGCACACAGCGGCCGATTAATGCAAACTTCATTTATTAAGCCTTGATCACGATTCTCACCGCTGTACGTTTGAAACTGGCCTTTCCGATTTTCTCGCAACCCTTTTCCGGGCGTACGTGGGAGGGTGGAACCGTCTCGGTGCCTTCTGACCTTCCTCACCCCGTAGCTGATGCTACCAAAGTAATACGAAACAAGATCAAAATCAGCACCGTTTCGCGTAGGCAATAGTAACAGTGTTATGTGTGTTGTTTTTGCTTTCGTTAAATTGACTTTATCCCTTCACCAGTTTTTTTTTTCTATTCCCCACTCCATTTCTGTTTCTCACAACTTGTTACGTTCGCTTTTTAAGATTTGTTTCCACCAACAAAATAACCCTTTCCACCTTCGTATCTACCCGGCTTTCGATGTATTTAGTTAAATTCACTTTCTAATTGCATTTGTATTTTTTCCTTCTTTCTTCCGTCACTTGTTGCCCCTTCAACTTAGGGTTTTGGGTGTTTTGTGCCGCACAGCCCAGCCAACACTTCCGTGCAACGTTTGTATGCACGCAAATCGCCATTCCATACAAATGCGGTAAACGAGTGCACACATATTCAGCAAAGCAAATCAGCTAGCAGCATCCATAGCAGGTAGCTTCCGGCAGTAGATCGCGTGTAGTCCACTGGGACCACCTACATAAGAAACACCTTGCATCCCAGGCGCATTTCGCGGGGTAGGGAAAACATTTTTCGCCCACTGACTCTCATGCGGTTCAAATATATTTGCTCCCCAAGGCTTGGTTGCACACCCAGTGCGCAGGCAATCAAAATCGAGACAAAAATTCCAATGCCACACCAGAAATGAAAGCGCATTGGGAAAATTAAATTCAGAGCATTGGGACCTCAAGCTTCATTTTACAAATCGTTAAAAACTTGATCCAGTATCTTAGTACGATAAATTTCAATATATTATACTGGTATTATTCACTGGAACTTTCAAAGGTCAATCACAGGATCCGTATTGGAATCCAATACGCTGATATTCAAGCTTGAAAGGCTACAGTACCGCTGCCTTAGATTCGCACTAGGAAGCATGAAATCAACACACAACATGTCCCTAGAAGTGATGATTGGAGTGATGTCTCTCAAACTACATTTTGAAATGCTGTCGCTTCGCCTTCTTGTCCGTTGTTAAGTATGAAATCCCTTGATAATAGAAAATTTTGAAGCGCTTCTAGAGACAGGTTCTAAGAGCAAAATTCTCAAGATTGATGAAGATTTTGTTGTCCTACAAGTGCATCCTAGCGCTCCACAGGCATTAAATTGTGCTGACCTTCCTGAGAACTACAGTTCCATTTTAACAACAGATTCCTCGATGCGCGAGGACATTAAGACCATACCGAAGGATCTTTGCCCGAGGGTAGTTTCGGGTATTTTCATGAAGAAGTATAGGCCTTTCATTTAGACCTAATAAGCCAGTACTACACTGATGGATCATCCTCTGAGGAGGGCACTGGCTTCGGTGTTTTTAGCGAGTGCACCGAAGCTTTTTTCAAATTGAGGCAGCCATGTAGTGCTTACACCGCAGAGCTAGCCGCAAAATTTACGCACTATCGATGATAGCAGCGAGACCTTCGGACCAGTATTTCATCTTCACTGATAGCCTCAGTGCTAATGAAGCTCTGAGATCTCCGAAGGCTGTTAAGAGTCAGGATTTCCTTACCATCAAAATCATCGAACTGCTTGGCTCAATGTTCGATAAGGCGTTTAGGATCTTGCTTATTTGGGTCCCTTCTCATAGTGGAATTCCCGGCAATGAGAATGCTGACTCACTGGCCAAAACAAGCGTCCAAGAAGGCGCTTTTTACGACCGACTAATCTCGGGCCAAGAGTTCGGTGGCAGAGCATGTAGGAAGCGGATGAACTCGGACGTTTCTTTTTCTCGATCTCTCCACATGTGTCCCTGCGGTTTTGGTTCGATGGGCTCTCTGTAGACCGGGCGTTCATACGAATGATGTCTCCACTGCTCATCTACAGCATATACCTCTGGCCCAGACAAAAGTGTGTGACTGCGGTGACGGATTCCACGATGTGCATCACCTTCTGTGGTCCTGCGTGGAATTTGAAACCGCAAGACCCTCCTTGTTGCGTGCAGTCGAGAATATCGGCAGACGACCGTGTACAGAAATAACAGAGGTGTTGGCTACCAAAGACCTCCCCTACGTGAGGCTCATCTTCCAATTCGCCAGAGATAACGGTCTTGTCCTATGAATCCGCATCTCTATTATCCTTGAATTATTGAATAAAAAAAGATAACTTAAAAATATAAAAACTAAAATGAAAAATCTAAATACATTATTTACCGAACAAAGTACAAAATATTTCAAATTGTATACTAAACAAACTACGAAAATCGGAAACGGTCTTACTGTTTGAAAAGCAAACAATAACGATCAAAAACCAATCATTTAACGGTGACAGCACTTAACTTTGTTGAACAGTACCAACATCAAATATCTTCTAGATTGCCCCACAATAACTATAATTGACGATTACGATCTACACCACAAGATGAACTAATCATTAGAAAACAGAACAGTATTTGTTTGTCCCTGAAATTCAAATAAAAATCCAGTAGATAAGTAACTTTTTAGTAAAAGGACACATGCAATGGAAGAATTCAACCCTTTTCCTAAACCATTAAGGGTAAAATAATGCTCTACAACTATGAGGGAATAAATAAATTAAATAATGATGTCGTGTAAAAAGTTCGTAAGCTCCAATAACCCACATCCATGGACTATTCAGGGCATAAACCAAACGCCATACAAAAAAAAATGCTGACCTAACCGCTTTGTCACAATTGACGAATGAATTCTATAAGCGAATGTGTGGCTCGAAATTGAAAAACTTTGTACCGATTCGATAGGAATGAAAAACGTCTAAAAGAAATACATTCAAACCAACAAAAATCTTTACCGATCGAATAGAATTTCCGAATGTGTGGCAAAAGGTTAAGTTTGCTGTTGCTAGCTGCTTCTGCAGCGACATTCCTCTAACCGTGACACATTCCGTACATGGAACGAAATCAATTGCCAATCGGTTTCCAAATTTGCATACGAGGTATTGAGGGATGCGAAAATTTGGAAAGCGCTTTTTTGGTTACTTTTAACTTTCCTCCTTGGGATGAGAAAAAGGGCAAAATATGAAGGCCCTTGAAGATTAGAAATCACACATACAATTGCACGAAATTGCGCGCCTGTCGGAAAGGAATGTTTTCTTCATTTTTATCGGGAGAAGGGAACAAATCTGTCACCGTTACATACTCCAACTCAAACAAGTGGAAGTTAAAAATTGAACGAAAACTTTTTCTGAAAAACAGCCACCGTGTTTTTTCGATTGAAAGTTGCTAATAAAATAAAACCAATTGCCATATTTTTCCCATTTCGGAATACCTTTTACGTTTGGCTGATAGAAGCGAAACGGTACATACGGCGAACACATTTCATCGTGAAAAATGATGCTACTGGAGAGCTTTTCCGCTGCAAAACTTACCGCTACGAACTTTGATCGAAGCATTACTCGCGGTCGCTGAAGAAGTGGTTCAGTGGCAAACTGCAACTCCCGGATCTTACCCGTACGGGGTTTTGCACCAGAAGAACCTGAACCATGGCACAGCCTGGACGCACGGGAATAGAGTGGACAAGTTTTCGCTTCCAAGTCTGGTTCTGTTTCCCGTTTTACCCCACCACTGCTGTCCTGTTTTTGCTTTTCTTTTCCTTTTTAACGCTCACGCTGCAATTTCTTGCTCTGACACTTCTTTACGCTTTCTCGTATCGCTGGGGTTGGGCTGGTGCTTGGTGGAAAACGGCTTTACGGTGCGCACTCCACCGTTGGCAGAAAAAAAATCCTTGATGCACATGCACGCTTGCAGCTATACACGCAAACACAGGCGCACACACACACGCCCCGACGGGAATGGCGGGCTTGCTTGGTGGGCGGCCAATATAGTTTTGAGCCCAAGTCAACCAGCTAACCGCTTTAGGAAATATGACTTTCAATTAAATGTACTTTATTGCGGACGTGTGGCCACTTCAGGTGCAAGAACGAGAGAGTTGCTGGGTACGCGGGTGTAGTGCAGTTTGGACCGGCGAATGGAGAAAAAGTATTACAAACTGCGTCATTGCTGTTACGGATTTTTTACGTTCCATGTTTTTGGGTGAGACTTTTTTGTTTCGCAACTTTGCGAGCGAATTAGTCCATTATGTTGCTAGAAAAACAGTTTACCACAAAGAGTCACATTGTTGGGTGCTATTTTCACTTTATACCATTTTTACTGGCATTCTGGATAATTTGTTTGCGGCTCTTTTCCATTGCTTTGTCCTAATTTTAATATATATAAAAATAAAATTTATTGGAACCAAATTCTCAAGCATGATAAGTTTTGAACTATTCATAAAAGCATAATTAAGCAATAGAAAGCAAAATAAGGCAAGCTTTTATTTTAAAAAACACACAATACTCCGAAGAAACATAAACAAACACAAAAAATAATACGAAAGAAAACGAACGACATTTAAAATTATTATTAAAACTCATTTGGTTGCAAGAGTAATAAACAAGCATTTCAAAGTACTAAAATGTAAAAATTTAATATGATTGAAAAAAAGTAATTTGAAAACGAACTTCTTAAAACTTGAAAGAAAACAAATAAAAAATGTAAAACATGATAAAAAAGAAAGAAAAATCTCGTCTCATGCAAAACAATGTGAAAATGCAAACTAAACACAAAGAAAAATCTGAAATTCATTAATTATGAAAGCATTAAAATGAACTTTAAGCAAGAATAAATAAATTATTATACTTTTTCTAGACCGTTTGATACGATCCAACGTAAAACATTTTCTTTTAAAGAAAGAAACTTTATGCTAGGTGTTATGAGAATTCTGGTTTTAAATCTATCCCGGACTTTCATTAAACTTTCAAATCATATCATAACCGATTTCCCAAACATACATATTGAATCACAACTACACAGTGTGTCTTTCGATCTTTATTTACCCCAAAACCCAGGAACAAACAAACAGCTATACCGAAACCTCCGCTCATTCTCTTTGGGGAAATCGACCATCGCGGATGGAACGGGTGCAAACTGGATGCACTCCATTATGCTACCTTTTCTTCCCCATTCAACCATGAACTGAACGCCCAATATTCCGCCAACCGATGAGGTCAGCACCTTCACGATCAACAAAAATACGCTCGCCGAGCTGCTCCACTAGATTGTTAGTTACTGCCATGCACGTTCACATTCTCGGTGCACCAAAATGCTGCTCCAAAGTACCACTCCCTTATGTTCGTACCACTGGTGACGGTAGCGGTGGCAACCAGCGGGCACCAAAACATTGTCACGAGCGGCGATGCATCAACGTGCTCCAACCCCGTATCAAAACGTTCGGGGGAATTTTGTAACGTAACGGGATTTTTATGTCTCAACTGAACCACCCCACCAACCACGCTGAGGTAACGTTAGGGTGAGAAAAAATAACATAGAACCAAAGCGAATGCAATTTTGTTGCCGGTGAACGAAAATAATCTTCGAACAAGCACCCGTAGGGACCCGTTACGGTGTACCCGGAATCGTTAGAATTGGAATCACATTTTCCGAGCGTGTAAGAAAAAACATAAACAAGCACCAGAATGTTGTGCGTTCTTGGAAGTTGTTTGATGGTCTTAACGGTTCAAATCCTTTGGTAGTTAGCGCGAATCAAATTGTGACGCGAGTGTTGGTGCCGGATATCTATATTTTCCTTTTAAAACTCTCCAAAGCCATAGAATGCTTTCTATACCTGGATGACTTCTCGATAATCATATACTTCGCATTCCGCACTAGAGCAACCAAAATCTTCTCCGCTTGCAAGAGAGAAAGAAAGAAAAAACGTGTGGAAAAGCTCATCCAACAGCGTCTTGGTTGAAGCACCATCGAACCGCTTCAGGTGCAAAGAATAATTGCCATTAAATCGACCACTGCAGCACCCTTCACGGCGGAGCAGCAACCCACGACTGTCCGATTAATTACGAGAAGAAGCAAAAAAAACCCTGAACCAAACCCGTGCAATCCGGCGAGGTGGAAAATTATAGGATGGAAAATCATTCCCCGCTTACTGTTCGCCATAAGAGGTCTCGCCTGGTAGTGTCGCTTCAGTGGCGACTGAAGACTGTGCTTACCCGCAATACCCGCTTTCCAATTCCGGCCCATGTGCTCATCATCGTGAACAATTCATTGAAATTCTTTTCGGCCCAGAATGGTTGAATGAACCATCCCCTGTTTGCTTCACACACCGGCAGCCGAGTGCCGACAGCTTAAGAGAGCACACTGGTACGCCCGCGGCAACGATCGTTCCGTGGGCACTCGAATCGGCACCCGAAAGCTCATTAAAGTGATAAGGACGCAAATAAAAACGGCATAATTGCACAATGTTTTACACAGGCCCACGCCACAACGCATACACTTGTGGCTCGGTAGCGTACGGTGATGTCCATCCAACCGGGAAGCATAAAAATCATAGCAACATTAGGAGAGACCAGCCACAATAACAACAAAGCATCTTCTCATCATTATAGCAGCCGCCAGCCGCAAGAGAGCTTTCATGTGGTTTAGAGTGAAGAGGAAAAAAAACCGTCTTAAGCAAAAGCAGTGCTGGAAACTGGTGGAACGAACGAATCATCATGTTAAGCATAATAATCTGCAAGAGTACGGTGTAACTTTGGATGGCTTGGAATGATAGAACAGAACCACTTGTATGGAAAGGTGTAAAATTTTATTAATGCTAATTATGAACAACATTCCAGAGAGTTACAGCGAGATGTGCCACGTTCTTCACACATGAAGAGCGACAATGGAAGCTTTTGTGCTTTCAAATAAACCCTCTATTACGTTAGCAGTTTAAGCAAATAAGTGTATTAGGCTTTTTGAAGTCAACGTTATAAAAATACTTGAATATTTGATCCTAAAATATTGCACTCAAAATTGGAGCCTGACGATCTCTTCTGGAATTTTCTTTTGTAGAAGTCTGATGATCTGCTGATGAAACTCCTTTACAATAATACATTATCTGGTACGTTATCAGTGCAGATAAAGTATTCTATAAACATCTGATCATGTAACCGAGTCTTTGAATGTTTACTCAGTTTTTGATAAAAAAGTTGATATTCACAAAAACTTTAATATCAAGATACAATTTGAAGACAAATGTTTCTGGAATTCTTTTATAACTAGTACTAGACTATTAAACACTGCGAAAGAGAGGCAACTATAACCAGTACATTATGCTCCATTTTGGGCTCTCTACATTCCCATTAGCTTCCTTTCCTCTCTCGAAATCGTTCTTAGTAACGAAAACGGCGATCAACTTGCCAACAATGGTCGACTCCTCCCTGATGAACTACATAACACCCTTTCACACCGAGATGCCATCCGCTTCGCCAATACCCTTATCTCCCAACACTGGAACTTCACATGAAACAACCTAGACCTAAACAACAACTCCGTCCTATCAAGCACAACACCTCTTCCTGGGAAGATACCGAATCCAGTTACATCCAACGAGTCCTTTCCCGCCTTCATGTAGGTCATAGCCGCCTTACACACTCCTACTTCCTAGAAAAATCTAGTTCCGAGTCACCTGCCAACTAGACACGACAATTCTATCGCCCGACCAACTTCATCAGAACCGCTTTATTCGATTTTTACGGATCAGTCATTTATATAGAGAAATTTAAGCAATAGTTTTAACTTATCCATTATCATATGCTAATATCGCAAACGTGTTCCACAATATTTAAGCCACACCTGCCATAGTTTTGTATTAGATTCCACTTATTTATACAGTAGAGGGGCGAATGTAGTCTCTTAGACTCAAAGCCTCTTAAAATAAACGAAAAAAAATTATCTGATCCTATTAGCTGATCATGACGTTCGGACGAAACCGATTAACATGTGACCTAAGATGCCGGTCTATATACTATCGTGTTTGAGTCTTGTCTTTTACTTATGGAAGGCCCAGAAAGCTGGATTCTACAAGCAGACAAAAGTAGTGTCTCACAGGCAATGGAGTTGTCTCCGAAGAAACCGAGTAACTTCCAAATGGCGTCTCGGGTAACTCTTGAACGTCTTTAAAATCCCCTAAACACCTAATTGAATCCGTTCCTATGCTCCATAATGATCATCATACACAAAAATAAAATTCAAACCCTCAGTTGATCTATTGCAGGCTAATAGTTGAAGAAGCAGCTTACAAACGGTCTTTTAAATGATCCCTGAATATAACTAATACACTAAACCAATTGTTTAAGTGTTCAGTTACAAACGTCTTCAAACTTCTTCTTCTTGGCTTAACGACTTCTAAGGTCAAGCCGTCCATCTAACATCTAGTAATGGCTTACTAACTAGACTTGTCGAAACCACGTAATTGGATAGTCAGTCCTCACTACGGGGGACGGTCCGGATGAGATTTGAACCCCGGTCCTACAGTTAAAAGACCAGCGCCGCTGTCGCATTCCCCACCGGGCCGCCCCCTTCAAAATATCTTCTAACTAAAGTTTGTTTCAACTGTATAAGCCATAGAATATTCCTCGACTTAAATAGTTTTACTGTATCCGCTGGTTAATTTATTTGGAAAGCATTCAGACATCTCAAATTTATCTAACCGTCTACGAACCGTAACTCTCCAGCTCATTGACACTTACCTTCTATTCTAACGCTTCCAAAAGCATCCCACGGTTGAGTTCTGTGCGGACGTTCGGTTTGCTGGACGTTGTACCTTTTCTGAGCACTTTATAGCACCACTACACTTCCGGTCAGCAGATGCTGCTGCAGCGCAAACGGAGGGGGTAACCCCAAAAGACCGGTTCTTCAGTTAGCAAGTTTGCTAGCCGTGAGCCGATTGGGCCGTTTTCCACACGAGATGCACGTTCAAAGAGAGTGTTCGCACGACAACGATTCTACCACGTAGACGCGTTTTACAAACAACTGTTTGCTAATGAATAACCTTTTTTTCTTTCTTTCGTTTATTATTTTGTTTCTCAAACTTAGATGGAACACAATTTATCGCCAAAAAACACATACACACACTTGCTCACGTAGGAAAAAGTTGAAACTCAAATTGCCACGTTAAACACACAAAAACATTCACTTTTCCTTCTGCCGGTTGATAGATTCCTCCCGTATGGTAAAACACTTTACTATTTTACTATTTTTGCTCAATTTATTGCTCGACCACAATTAAAACACTCCGAGGGCCTCCCCGGTGTTGTTATCACGTCTGCTGCTTCTGCTCTTTCGTTGATGGTAGTGAAATCGATTCACCACTACAGCCACTGTACTTTACTCGAATTTGAATTTTACTTTTTCCCGACACCGCACTTTTGTTTTAGCTCACGATTCATAAAACATTAAAAAAAACCAAACACTTGCACACACACACACACGCTCACAAGAGCACACTTACATGGAAAACCGCGCACACATACACTTAAGCACTCTTCGAATTCGTAATAAAACAAAAGCAACAGAATAACGGATCGTCGATTTTTCGTATTTCACTTTTTCTTTTCGCCAGCCGTCGTCCGTCTGGGTGGTTCCTCGGGTTCAGACAGAGGCTCACCACACAATTTTCTATCTTGCACTTTAGTAGCTTCTCTCTGAAAGAAAAACAACCACAATATATGCACAATATTTTAGTTTGCTACGGGCACCTGTATAAAGCCGCGCGCAGAATTCTCGATTCGCCTTTTTGCACCTTTTCTCATATATTTTTTCGGTAGCAAAAAAAAAAAGGAACAAAACATCCGTTAAGAAATGGAGAAGGATCCAAACTCGAAAGTTACCAACAAGAAAAGAACAAAACCGGGCGCACTCTCGCGTTACCCTTTGAGGGGCAATTTTGTGCAGAACGAAGCGTCTGACTGTACAAAACTGGACAGGAAGGCACAATTTTACGCAACTTTCGCCTTTTGCGTACCACACATTTCCTTCCATGGGGTGTGTTTGTCTTCTTTACATTTTTTTGCCACACACAAGCCGGCTTTCTTTCGTGTTCCTGCCGAAATGGGCGATCTTCTTGGGAGGGTTGGTTGGACTGGTCACCATAACAGCGCAAGAAAAAAACGCTTTCACTTCACCACTCACCGAGCACAACGCACTACACATACATCAGCACCGGAATAACCGCAAGTGAGGAGCTTTAGCTTAAGAAAGCTTGAACAAAAAAAATACTGTGGCCGGATTTACGCCCATCAGCAGCACAACAAATTGAGGCGTAAGCTGACGAGGTTCAGCTTGTTTCCCGTGAGCGTTTGAGTTTCGTAGTTTTTCTTTCCCCCTTTCTGGTTGCTTTCATACGTTGCATTTTATTCTGCACCGAGAAATTGTTTAGCAAACACAGTTTTTGTACTATTTTTCCGCATGTCTAGAGAAAAGCGACACAAAATTAATTTAATCATACACTTCAGCACACGGCATCGAATGGAAATGCAAACCACACCTCAACAAGAACGAACCCTTTGCCCAATGCTCCAATAACTCCACTCAAAGGTACGTTCAACTACAACGCTAGGGCTAACTAGGGCACATTACACACAAGCACCGTCCGAGAAAGGTCTATCCAGCGATCGCCATCTTTGACTTTGCTCACGTTTTCCACCTAGCGAACCCCCGTTAGATGGCGCAACATCCACGAGATCGCGAACCAATTATTATCAATTCTTCGGTCAACTCCGGCCGTGATCGTGATGCGGGAAGAAACGCGACACAGTCACATACATACAGCAGACAAAGCGATAGCTAACTTTTCCGTTCGAAGGGGGGTTGTTGTTTTTTTTTTTTTTTTATTTACTTTTCACTCAAACTTATAGAACAGAAGCAAATCGACGGAGAGTTTCACCTCCGCACAAGCTTTTGCATGGCCTTTTCTCTGGCACAGTAGAACTCTCCTTCCCGAAAAAAAACATTCAAACGATGGCTCTCTCTTCCTTCTTTTGTATGTTTTCAGATCAGGTGACACAGGCATGGGTAAACAAACGAGAAACGTCCGCTTTATGGTCACGGTGGTGCTAAACGGTGGCGCTAATAGGCTGCAGGTTTTTGCTTGAACTGTGTGCCGAAGTAAAAAAAAAAACAGATGATCACTTTTGTTGGTCAGAAACGATCAGTACCAAACTAACAAACACTTCTCATGCACACAGTTTTAGATGGTGACGTTTGCAGTGGCATCATCCAGCCAAAGAGATAAATTCTTTCAACTACACAACACGGAACGCCACATGAAATTGATCAGTTTATTACGATGAGCAACAACGTAAAAAGAGAAAAGAACACCCCCATCAAAAAGCCATTCACATTACCCTCCAGCACACAAATACACACACACAGAGTAAAACACTTTTTGTTCGCCCAGTCAAAAAGAAGACAAAACACAACCTGGCGAGAAAGCCTGCGCGGGCACATGCGCTACTCACTCGTTCAGCGACGCGTACCGACCAGACCGACGGCCATCTTTCGAATGAAAGGGTGCATTCGGGTCGGCACCAAAAACCCGAACGTGCTCAGAGCGCAACGCAAAAGCTCACGAAATTCGTCCACCGGCGGCGGGGAGGGTTCGTGGCGTTTGCTCGCGATCAGCTCACGCTCCCGCGGGTCTGCTGAGCGTGCGCTGCGTTGGGGCTCTCGGCTCTGCGTGGGGCACACGCGAGGCTCTGCGCGATGGGCGAGAGAATGATAATGCGAAGAAAAAGCATCCCAACACGAGCCACCGAAGCATCCGACTGCAACTATAATGCGCGTTTGCGGGCAGCCTGGACCTGGACAGGGTGATTCTGGAAAAAATGACAGTTAATAAAATTGAAAGAAATTATTTTTTTAAATCAAACCTATTTGGTCTTTTTTACAACTTCTTTTGTTCATTTATAAGCACACAATGGACGTATTTTATGAATAATATCTGCGCTTGTTTTTACACTGTTTTTAGCTGCTTTGGTTGCTTTTGTTTTGCTGCTTTTGATTTTTTCTATGTAATACTGTTCTGTTACAACTTATATTACTTTTGAACTAGTTTACTCATTTTGCCACAATCATGTTTAATATTTTTACTGTTTTTTATTCATTTATTTACTTAATAACACGTTGTTCTTGTTTTACATTTCAATACGTTTACATACAATTTACCTTTATTTGTTTATTTATGACTTATCTTCAGATATAGTTTGATAATTTATTTACAAGCTTTTTGATATTCTCTTCGTTGTGGAATAACATTTTTCATTTGTGGTTTATGATTATTTTCGGTTTCATCATTTTATTTTAATTTTGTAAAATTTTAATTTATGTTTAATTATGAAGATACAATTTTTTATAGTCTTTTAAAAAAAATAGGATTATTTATTTTTTTATATTTATTTTTCCTGTAATTTTACTCTTGTTTATCATGGTTCTCCACTTTCCTTTTTTTCTTGTTTCACAAATTTTCTAGTAATTTAATGTTGATTATACTTAACAATCGCTTTTTCACTAGCTTTATATATTATACTTGTCTAACTTTTATAGAATCCGTACCAGTAAGTAATAATCATAAACTACAACTAAATTGCAGTTTTCAGGCAATAATAAATATTCTGTTAATTAACAAGATCTCTGCACAGTGAGCTTCACACTCCATCCACGCAAAGTATGTCGTTGTTCCATATTAACAGTGTTGCTAATCTGTGTTACTTATTTTATTTCGTTATTGCAAAATAAACACCATCCAACACCATCAACCTTCTGCACCCCAGATTTATTAAAACTCTTCCAAAAATGTATCACAACTCGCCACAATCGTTAACGTATGCAAATCACACCAAACTCCTAATTCAATCATGACCTTTCCACGACGCTTCCTTTTAAAGGTACACGTTTGTCCGCAGCGAACAGAGATAAAATGTCGTTTTTAAATCATCAACTATCGGTGCGTTGCAGATCAACCTCCCCCCAGTGAGCTCATCCTGTAGCCGGTAGTGTCATGACGCCAAGTGGAACTGCTCCAAATAATAAAACATTGTACCCCGGTGCGCTTCGTAACAATTGGCAAAACTGGGCTGTTTGTCCATCGCTTTACATGTGTGTTAATTGTGTGCTTTCCGAAGCTCCCACGGAAAGAAGCGATGACGCATCAGGTTTTGGTCGCACACGACAACCTTCCAAAGATAGGCACAAAACAAAGCGGTCACAGAAACGGTGCTAAAGTCAGTGAAACGTGTTCTCCGTCGGTCGGTTGCAGTCGGTTGCACCGCTTCACCTTCTCGCGTCGCGCAAATTGCCCGGCCGGGTGGGGGGTAAAGGTTAGAAGCCTTTCAAGTGGCACGACGACAAACGGCACTGATGACGGCAACGAAGAAGTCGAACAAGTCGAAACTGCATTTTGCAAACATCTAGACGGACCAACAAGGAAAGAGGCCGACTAACAGGAAGGTGAGAACGACTGTCATATCGGCCATACTAGGACAGCTTTCAGCAGGAGCAGCAGCAGCAGCAGCAGCAATGCAAAAGCTTACCCGAAAGCTCTCGTGTCATGGGGTTTCGTTTGATCTTGGGAAGGTTTGCGTAGGTTTGTCTTTCACCGTACAACCATCGCATCCATCCAACCTTCAAACCAGTCAAACGTTTGAAGCCATCCAGCTGACGCGTGACGAACTCGAAACTAACCCCCACCTGGAGGGAGGTGGAAGACTTCCTGGTTGGCGGAAGGGAGACAAGGGTCCAGATGAAGGAGAATCTTTCTCCTCTCTTTCGAGACGTTTTTCTTTTCCATAGCAAGCTTTCTTGCTTATTCCGCTTCCCTTCCATACGCAACATCGTTGCAGCGTACTGTTTATGGTTGATTTTTTATTTTATTTCTCTGAGCTTCCCATCCCCACACACTGGGTTCTTCACTTTGCTTTGCGCTTAATTTATGCCAGAACATGATTATTACACCGGGAAGTAAGTGACGGCGGTGTGCTGCGGTTCAAACAAACGCGCACGGAATGATTACTCGTGCCCTGCCAGTTGGCGGCTGCTAGTTTCGGCGTTTGCGGGCATGTGTATCGTTTTTGATACACCGAAATCGTGTATGGGATCTACGGCCTGGGAACGGTTGCGCGATGGGTATTAAATCATTTTTAAAAGGTAATGACCGCGAGGATTGCTACATTTTTTTTTGCGAGCTGTGTTTTGGCAAAACCGATGTGACCCAAACGTAGTGTTACTTTCGGTTGACTGGTAGGCGAGTGTTTCAGGCACGTAGAATATAGACATCTTCTTGAGATAAGCAGTATTTTAATGCATTAAAAATACATTTGCGCTTCATACAAGGCACGTGTAATTTAAATCTCGTGGTCTTCCTAGACGAATTGGTATTTCGGGATTCCTGACCTATAATTTCTTATGATAAACTTATCACGAGATAGGTAGAGACAACAGAGGCTAATAGGATTGAGGATCAATGCGACAAAATACCTGCTTGCCGGAGGCTGATCGTGATAGAGCCCGACTCGGAAGCAGAATATCAGTTGACGGCGACGATCTCGAGGTGGTAGAAGAGTTCTTCTACCTTGGTACGATCGTAACTTCGGACAACAACGTAAGCACCGTAGAATCGTGCCTACTAAGGACTCCACAAACTCCTGCGATCCAGAAGACTCTAACAACACACGAAATGTACGATTTACCGCACCTTGATACGTCCCGTAGTCCTCTACGGGTACGAGTCTTGGACTATGCTGACGGAGGATGCCAATGCACTCGCCATTTTCGAACGGCGGGTGCCAAGAATCACGAGCTAGCTGAGCTGTTCCTGACGGTATCCAAAGCCGGAAGGATACGTTGACTGGGGCACTTGTCGAGGATGCCGCACACTTGCTCCACCAAAAAGGTACTCGTCAGCGTCCCGTTCGGCACGAGGCGTAAAGGAGCACAGTGGGCTCGTTGGCTGGATTAACTGGAGTCAAGTGTAGTGAATGGAAGCCTGCAGCCCTATATCGAGTTTCCTGGAAATGGATTGGCGACCTGGTCATGTCGACGCGACGTTCTCAATCCTGAGCAGGCCAAGAAGAAGAAGAAGAGGCAACAGAGGCGTCAGCCTTCACACAACTGGACCGGAGCTGGAATCCCATCCGGAGCATTCATGGTCTAGCAGCCATGGTCTAGTAAACCATTAAATGATCGGCCTGACTTAGAAGGTCGTTAAGCCAAGAAGCAGAATGTCACAAAATCAATAGATGAAATCGAAAGGCATATTAAAGTGTCCTACATATTGTACTAGATGGCTACTGACATCCAAGTGTTGAAAATGACTACAGAACTATAGAGAAAATCGACAAAATTTTCTTTCAAACCCTTGGAAACGTAACGCTATGTATCATGTATCTAATGCACGGCTTAAAACGCACAATGACCTGCCCTGAAACTATGCCGGTTGGTATGAATGCCTCAACTAAACAACCTTGGGCAGATATTCTCGCACCCGCAAGACCCGCACATTGCGACATCTCTGCCACTTCCGACAGGTTTAGGACGCACACGCAACCGACTACCGTCATTCCAAGCAAGCAGATAAAGTATGCCCCTTTAAAACACGGTACGTTAAAAGCGTCCGCAAAGCTAATTAATTGCTTCATCGTTAGTAGTGTGAATTTTATTCGCGCTACTGGCAGATGCCCCCCTTTAAATTCGAACCACCAATTTGTTCCAATTAGTGCAAACCGCGGGCTCCGTACCGGTAAGATCGGTGCCCTAAACCGAACCGATGCTCTCCTTTTTGGCCGCTTTTGCAGACAAACGCACACAAGCACGCGTGGGACGTACATCATAATTTCCGCACCCTTAATGATCGACCGGTTGTAACCGGGTGTGTATAGCAGAAGTACTGCGAATAATGCTGCATTCTGCACCGTTCGTGCACGAACGATCTGGACGCACTTTCCACGTTCAACCGAAAACCCCCGAATGCACACGGTCGGAGCTTCGGTAAGTATTTCATAAATTTTAATTGCACATTTAATACCTGGTTCGTTGGTGCGTTGGTGGACTGGCACGGGTTCGGCAGCTAATGGCGGGGCTCGATTTTACGTTATTCGGGCTGTATTTGCTGTTGTTTGTGTGAGAATGTTAGATGAACAAGGTAAATATTTATCGGCAACAAAGGGCAACATACAGCATAAGAGCAATGCTTACGTGTGTGTATTGTGTTGTGATTATGATAGCATTTTTCTCCCTTTCTTTCTTTTCTCGATTGAGAATAAACCACACAAGTGAGGTAAATGAATGGCAAAAGCGGAACATAAATGCATCGATCTCGAATTACGGCATCTTCGGTTGGTGTTTGATGTGTGACGGAAGACGCACTGCCCAATCGAGAATCATAAATTTCTTCGATAGATTTAATACGAGAAAGTTTCAGCTCAGAAGGGAAGCAGTTTTTTAAATGTATTACTCTTGTGATTAATACTTAGATGGTAACAGTTAAAAATATTTTCTAATTATAAAATTGAAGTTAATTATTGAACGAATCAAATCATTTCATGTTAGTAACTGTCCATTTGAAAGCTTCGAAAAGAAACCTGAACTACTTTTCCGTAGCCTAACGTTCTTTTTAATAAAGCAATCATTCAGGTGATAGATAAGTAATTTCAAAACGGTGTAAATGCTTGAGCGATACGAAATACATATTTCATCAGTTATGAACCGGAAAAAGTCTTCCTTTGGTTTTTCAAGTCCAAATATACTAATTCTTCAAATACTTACCAGCAAGTAATTCAAATCAAGGATGTATAGAATATTATGTACACGTTGTGCACGATAAATTTGACACAAACGATACGTCATTTGAAAGCCACAAAAGTTTAAAAACAGTGACAAAATGTCGAGTAAACCTAATAAGCGGCACCCGCCGGAACTGTGGAAGAGAATTACGTGTATCATGATGATCCGCGCCGGACACACAAACCGGGACATCAAGGCGGCGGCGCAGTGTGTATTAAACACTGTGAATTAATGTGATTTCGAGGCTGCTGTACAACGGAAGGATCATACCAGGCGGTCGGATTGCTTACGGAACGACGAGTTCTTCGACATTTCTTCGTGCAGGGCCTGAGGCTGAACACGCACGGCTATGTGAAGCTGCTGTCAACGGTCAACGGCCGCCATTTCGCAAAAATGGCTTAAAGACAATTTTTTAGACTTTACCACCCCCAAAATTTGGCCTCTCAGCCCCCCGGACCTCAAAACGATGGACTATTTCGTGTGAGGCATGGCTGAAAGGGACACCAACCGAACGTCATGCAACACAAAAGCAGAATTAGTGCACAAAATTAAGACCGTTTTTGCGGCCCTACCCAGGGCTATGATAGTCCGGGTTTGCTCCAGGTTTCGGAAGCGGATGCAGGTGGCGATCGATGCCAAGGGTGGTTACTTTGAATAATTTGTAAGCAAAACCTCGTAGAAAAACATTTTTTTTCTTAATTGCTTCATTTAAACAAAAAATGTTTCAATTCCCACAGGAACTGTCAAATTTATCGTGCACACCGTGTAAAATAGTTAAAAAATCAACACTTGCAACAATTAAGAACTTACAAATTAACCTTTATGAAGCTCAACACGTACAGATTTTTTTTTTTTTGTAAAAATGTTCCACAAAGTTTTAAAAGCAACACGCCAAAACGCCTTTCCTAGCACCACAATTTAGCGTGGGTTTGAAGTTCATGTTATTGCCTTAAATTTTAATCATCTCCCACCTATCGGAAGGTGTAGATACATTCATGCTGGTAGATCCAGCTCAAAGACGAGCAAACCCGGTGGGCGTGATTTATTAATTTCCAAAGTGTATCTAATCGCGTCGAACCACATTCAACGGTTGTATTCTGGTTCCGCTTTTATGCAACAAGCATAGAGTAAAGAACTGAAGTTGTTGATTATTTTGCACATCTCGATTGTGTATTAATGTGCAATGGTAGTGCTCTTACTATACAGGGGATTTTGCTGTTGCTTTTGCTGTTACTTCCCCTATGCAATTTGCTCTTTACGGAGGAAGCTTATGAGAATGGATCGGAATTCCATCTCGAGCTGCACGCTCAACCGTACGAGGCAACACCAACGATCGCAAATGGCGAAACCGCATCTTGCGCTTCTTCACCGTGACTTAAAGTAGAAGAGAAAAAAAACACGAAACAACCACGGAAAACATGCAACAAAACCAAAACGACCATTTCGTTCCCTTCCATCGATCTCGCACCAGACCGGTAACGTTCTACATCAACAGTGCCCGATGCAACGCACTGTGTAATGAAACCGGGCAAATATGAAATTATACCGCACGAGGTAAATGGAGAAGAAGCTCAAGCCGACCAAAACCACCACCCCAGCTTTGGCTCTGATCTGTTCTTAATGGCCACGTGCGTAAGCGAATGACGAAACTATTCGATTCAGTTTTCCTCGCACGGTAAGAAATATTGGCGCTCGTCCGACATTTGGTTTAAAAGGTCAAAAACACTCTCCACTGCCCAGTGCCCTTAGTGGAATTTTCCAGTTTGGGGTAATTTTACACCGTCTACTGGCCATGATCAATTGAACGGTTAAGTTCAATGCTTTATGAATTAAATATCAACACCTAGCAGTATGTGTAACAGAACAAGCTACCTGACCCCATTTTTCCCAACCGTTCTGAACCATTTCCGCTTGAAAAAAAAAAACTAGCTTTTTCCTATAAATAACGATCATTTTCCATCAGCTTTCCATTCTCCAAGAGCAGCACCTTTTTGCTAAAAGAAAACTTGTAGAAAACCGTTACAGTGTCGCGCAATAATTTATTTCCTCATATAAATCAACCAGCCTTTTGGCGACTAATGCGCGTCTATATCGTCACTTTCCAACGCTGCATAGGTTGAATTTATGGGCCGACTTGGTGGTTCAAGTAGCTAGCAGCGCAGAAGAATTATGCACCATTGCAAAACCATAAAATATATGGATAACCATTAGAATCCGAACAACGGTTTAGAACGGTTATGGTTCGGTGACGTCGGAAATATGTTAGGTAGAGTACATTTAATATGATTTGTATTACCAAAAACAAAACTGTATTTTACAAATTTTTGCTGAAAAATAGGATTTACAAAAAATACCATTTTAATTTAAAAATAGAACGTAAAAACAAATTATTTTACGAAAGCTATCCCTGTATGTTAGTCGACCCCTGCTTTAAATGCATATCGCCTTCAATGTCGACTGCTGTGAAGCGCCTAAAGGTATACTATTTTGATGCATCATCTTGGAAAGCACTATGAGATAACGTGCTGGATTTTTCAACAATTTGTTCAGGAAAAACATTATTTCTTCAATGAAAACATTCTTAACCATTATAATAATTTAAATAGTGTTGTATTAAAGTCACAAAAGCTTATGTTTGCTACAATTTCTAACGCTTTTAGCAACCATTAAAGCAGGATTGTTCAGTACGGTCTCAGCGTAAGCTTAATCCTTACCTTCCAAGCCTTCACCAGCGGGACAGTTTAAAATTTATAGTTGTGCCGAGTACATAACCACAAGAAAAAAGATTCTTCGCGACACCCGCTTAACCGAAAGGCAAGCGGCTGTGATTTATGATTTGAAAATTTCAAAGAGAACTTCTAACCAAACAGTGCTTAAAACTAAATGAACTTCTTTACCGATAACTTCCATCCACTCTACACGCTAACGAAAGCGCCCATAATGATGCAAAGATTCTATGCTAATGCACGTTCCAACTTTAAATGCCAAAGGCCCTTCAACACCAAGCAGAAGGGCTAATTGTAATAACCTTGTAAGAACGATTAGCTAAAACGCTCTTATCCTATACGCCCTTTTGTAAAACATCATCACCATGTACCGGAGCGACCGGTCAATGCATGCAACGTGCACAAACACTACAATTAGGAAGTGCATACGAACCACCCTCCACAACATACAAGGACAAACAACAAACAAACACACACACACACGTTTGTTCCTCATACCCACGTACGGAACACCCATGATAAATGGGATCGCCTTAACAATGAGCAAAAACGATAAATTATGCTTACGATCGTAATTGTTTCTGTTGTCACCGTGTGAAAAACGGAAAAAACAACCAACGGAACAGTACGGTGGAAATCGTACAGTCTTTCTGGGATGTGCCGGCGAACGCGCTGCGAACGTCCTGGAACTAGAAACAAGCAGGTTCAACAGCAACAACATGCCGCCCCATGGGCAAAATTAGACCATCGGGGCCACTATCGCACCTTGCCTATCTGTTCGCTCTTTTATGGCAGCATAATTAACAGTAGCATGTAAGTTTGCTTATCAGTTAATTGTTTTTCTGTTTTGTCAATACCGTTTAGGTAAGCAAAATTGCTTCAGAATGCTTGCTGTTCTTGTGGGTTCGGTCAAAGATGTTTCGCATTCTTATGTAAAAATAACCTCACAAAACTAATTTTTCCACACGAAAAAACAAATGGTTTCATAGCCTTTTCCTTCTTCAGCAGAAGTTCTTTGGAAGCTATAAATTGTTCGAGAGCTGTAAGAATCACTTCCGAAAATAGGAAAAACCAATTTGGAGACTGTTTCGTGTCATGTCTTCTTCTCGAAAGGCGTACACCGAGTGCTAAGTGGACACCGTGCGGTGCAGCTGTGAATTGCGTCAATATAATCTGCAAACACGAAACGCTTTGCACCAGCGGGGCCAGACTTGGGATGAAACTGTACTGGCTGTACGTGCATTACGTAAGCGTTTCGATATCGGAGCGTCCGGAAGAGTAAATATGCTTTTCGAACTAGAGCTTAAAGCGACGTGTAATTTGGTACCCCGCAGCGATGTTCTGAACGGCAGACCACCTAAATTATCTGTGGATATTTTTACAATGATTAGCATGCTGAAATCATGTGAAGAATTTGGTGAGGAATAGGTTTTACTATAGAGAGATTGCTAATAATTGCATCAAAAGCATATCGTGATTGTATTATGGAGCATAAACCGAATAATTTTTTTTAAACGGAGTCGACTTTTGCATCCTAAAACTGCAACACGTGAAGTAAATTGCATTCCTCTTTCTCTCACCCTCTTATACGCTTCTCTCTGTCGTATAGTAGCAAACGATTTTTCTCTCGATGTTTCTCTCTCGAAAAATCCCCCAACACCTCTCACCAATACAACACCTTCACGAGCGTTGCGTTAAACCTGTACGCGCGAACGCGAGGGCGCGCTCGACTACGCGAGATCACACCGGCGCCATTAGCTTATCAGCGCACCGGTTCCGCGTAATCAGTTCGAGTCGGTCAGCCGAAGCGTGAGGTTCAGCAGCAGCCGCGATACTCTAGCGCCGTTAATACTAAATCAGCTCAAAAAATTCCTCAAAGCGGTTTTCGTTCAGTGTGTGTGCTAGTGCCGAGTTCATGCGCCAGTTTGCATCACCGGTTTAAGGTTAGCGCAAGTTATCGAAAGCATGATCGGCCCTTGGATTGGAAATTTCTTTCCTTTTGTGTGTTGTGTTTGCTTTTCGGTGTGTTTAGTAACTCCCAACGCTTTCACCGCCCCGTAACACGCGCACAGTGAACAGCGTTACGGCGTAACAGCTCTGTAACGGTTCGGCATTTTTTGTTTGTTTGTTCATCTTCGAATAGCACAGTAAAGTAAAGCAACACTAAAACGAAACCAGAAGTAAACTGATCGTTATCTTGATCCCTTCGCCATTCCTTCGTTCAGAAAGCCACTTTGGAGTATGATGTTGTTGCACTTGTAACGTCTTGTGATGGCTTATCAAGATATTCCACGCGTTTCTTGGCCTTTCCTAGCTGTGGATCGCGCACACGTTTAAGTGGCTTAAGTGGCCATCTCCGCCATCATCACGGCCATCGGTCGTTAGTACGCCTACGGTAGTTTCCGACCCCGAAGGGGGGGGTGTTTACGGATTGTGCACGGCCAGTGTTGCCAGAGTGTCAGTGCGAACGATCAGCACCGGGTGTGAACAGTGAACGAACGCATCGGTTTTTGGGCTACCTCCTCGAAGAATCGATATTTCTGTGCTATAAAGTGCATACGACAATTAAGTGCGCCAGGCATGCTCTTTTAGCTCAAGTGCGAAAGATTGTTCGATAACAAGTGGGTCGACGTGTGCCCCTTAGCTCAAGCCAGCAATGGCAAACGTGTGTGAGAAGTGTCGCTAGATGTCGTTTGCTTTTTGAAGGAAAATTCTTCCAATAAAATATCCATTTCGTGCGCATATGTGTGAGTGTAGATTAATGTGCTTCCTTGTGAAAATAAATCGAATGCAGTATCCTGCAACGGTAGAAAATGGTGCAACATGCAAGGATAGTTAAACCTGTGGGAAGAGAAGGAACAAGCCAAAAAGAGAATATATGCAATTCATTTGTGATTTATGTTCATCAGCAAAATCCATTAAGCGGCTAGAGTGTATCTGGTTTTTTTTTTGCATATCTTTTCAAAAACTACGTGAAGGAAAACGGATGATATGCTTTATCGCTCCAGCTATTCGACGAATCTGGAAAGGATTAATACATTCTTTTGCTCACTTTTACACTTCAGGGCGAGTGTTTAAGTGAAAGGTGCTTCAAATCGCTACGATCACCTATACTTTCCTATATTTTTTTCCCCTTCCTTCTGTCCGGAAAACTCCTCAACACACCAAAGAGTAAAAATCATCATTTAAGTATCGCCGCACCATTTAGAAGCTTCCGAACTAAATAGTCCCAAAGAATCCGTTCGTTTTTGGGTGTGGGACTGACGTTTCCATTTAACCCGTCTCTGTGTCACTTGCGGTGGTCGGAAGGTGTGGATGTGCAAATTGCATTCTAATGGCAAGAAATATTTAAAATTCCAATATGTAAAACTTTCATGCAGTGCAAGAGCATCAGCAAAAAACTCGAATTTCTTGTGCAAAATGGCAGAGCTTGCTGCAATGAAGAAAGAAAAAGGCTGAAACCAAAAGAGAAATGAAATGTGTGCCACCGTTTGATTTGAAATTTTGCACACTTTTGCTAGTATTTCTCTGGATGGGTTTCTCGTTTTTTTAACTTTTTTGATTTTTTTTTTTGCACTCCCTATTTTGGCATGCAAATTTACGCCCCCTCCCGGCGTAGTTCGGGTGATGCATTTTAAACTTCGATGCACAAAGAAGCTTCCAGCTGCTCAATCGGGTGGAAAAAGACCTTAAATGGGTTTTTCGACGTTCGACCAATTTGATTGCACGTTCCTCCATACTGGGTAGCCATCTAATGTGCACATGAGTTTAGAAGGTGAACGAAAAGAGTGTTAGGAAGAGATTTTTTTTATTCAGGCAAAACCACATACCTCGCATGGCTGCTCGGTGATGAGTTTCATATTTGAGCGTGAAAGAGGATTTAGAACACTTTTTAAAGCAAGAAATTCACGGTGCTTAATTGTTGAGAATTCACAAAATGTCGTCTCTCGAGGAGATTTAACAACCCTTGTAAAGGAAGCATGTCTTAGTTCCACTAAAAGGTTTTAAAAATCGAGCACTCACAGAGAAACGAAAATTTGAACCGCTCGACTGTAACACTTAGTAACGCTTCTTTTTCAGTTTTTACTAAATTTATTCATATTGTCTTCTCCTTATTTCGCTATTAATTTACTGGAAAAAATGCAAAAGTAATAATCTGATAATCATAGCAAAAGACAGGGATTGGAATGCTAAGCATCAAAAATATATTAAATGCCAAAGGTTCGTTCTTTCAAACTGACACTGGTAAAATGATTTGCTCAATGTGGTGTAACTCTTGTCGTCAGTCACCTTGTACTAAAAGTCACGTCAGATCCTCTCGCTACCCTCTTTCATTCGATCTAGCTAAGTAATTAAGTGGTCTGTTTTAGTTGTGGAATGACTTTTGTATAATTCCTGGCCTATAATGTCCTTCAAGTCACATCCCTTTCAGTTATACTACCTTCTCTCATCTCTCGCAAAGGCATCGATAAGAACTCTCATTAACCACTGAAACAAAGCGGGTTTCAATGAGTTATTTGGACGATTAAATATCCTATAAATTAAATTAAATATCCTATCCGAACCGTCCTCCCGTAGCGAGGACTGACTGTCTAACTACATAGCATGGGCAAGCCTAGTAAAGCCATTTGATGGCAGGCGTGACTTTCAAACGTCCAGAAGTACTACGAACTATTTTTAAAATTCTTCATTTCAATTTTTCATCCCAAATGAAGAAAACATTGTCCCGCGCGAGCAGTAGAGTCAGCTTTTCACCGATATTTCACCCCTGATTTAGTCATTTATGGCCCCAGTTATTCATCTAACTGGGCACAAAACAGCATAGCGATAATTCTTAACTTTGATAACGCCGTTGGCTACCAACATTTTTCCAAATACATATCATTCTAGATCTCAAACACCTGGCACAAAATTCAGTTTTACCAGCTCAGATAATCAATGAATGCTCTGTTTGTAGCTTGCCAGCCATAACCGCTTCAGACAGCTGTCGCGTGGGCAAAAACCCTAAAACAACAACAACTACAAAAAAAAAAAAAAACAATCAAAAACAAGTCTTATCTGCCACCCACCAGCGAGTACTTGCTTGCTTGGGGGTTGTTTTTTAGCTCTCCTTCTCTTTTTCTCTCTCTTTCTCTACATGACATGACATGACGTTGCTTTCATCCATCTGATCACAATCAGCCGGTAGGTTTCGTACCGCTTTTTTTTTCGTCATTGGGGTCATACCTGTATCCTCAATAAATATTTTCTTACAGCAGTAGGGCCAGGCAGTTCTTTATGAACGAAAAAAAAATCTTTAAACCTGATCCAACCGCTTCGAACTGGCTGCTGAGGGTATAGATCAGGCGAGAGCAGAAATCTCTGACCGAGATCCAATATATCTGCTTGGTACTTGGTAAAATCCCAAATACCATCTCCAATCCACCCATGCGTGGACTCCCATCTCCAAGTGACGCAGATGACGCAAGGCTTACTGGACACGTACGTACACTCGCTACACGCGTGCAATCGGACGGTTTGCCGGTGTGTTGATTTGCTACACGCTTCGCTGCTTTGTTGATGGTGGCAGTAAATTTGATTTAAATTGCTTTCATTTTTCACCCGAGGGAGCAGCAGTGCGCTTTGTCACTGCATTTCCGGATGGCAAAACCACCTGCATTCCAGCGTGCATCTAGACAGTTCCCTTGGCGGGAACGGTGATAGCTATAAAAATTATTGCTTTATCAGGTGTGAAAATAACCTATTTATCTATTCGCTTGTAATCCCAAAATCCAGCCCCCGGTTCTTTTCTTTTCTTCTTCAAATCGTTCCGTATGAACTCAACACCTGAACGATAAGCCAATGTCATTTTCCCCGGGGCTGTAAACGGTGCGTCTATTTCAATTAGGCAATACAGAAACCGAAAGAGAAGCGAAAAAGAGCACCACTACGAGATCAGTTACTAACCTTTCGAGCCAAAAATTGGAGGCCACAAAAAAACCGCCCAAAATAGATTATGCTCGTAGTCTGCTGTTTGTTTCGGTGCAAAGCTTCCAAAAGGCGCGATAAGATAAAGTCCGTTTGTCAGTGATTGTGTTGCTGATGGTGCAGTATCAGCGCGACTTAAAAAATAAAACTACACAAAACGCCTTTAAACAGCAAGCAGACATGAACACATACGTATTGAAGGATTTCCGGACGTGATTGATGAGAAATCTTCTTCTCTCTGTACCGTACCTTGTGCGATCAGTTGTAGAGTTTCTGGCAAGCACACTGAGGCTTCCACCTTGAAGATAATAATTTATTTTTCTTTCTTGATACGCTCTCATCTCCATTGGTTTTCACAATTTGAAAGATTTTGTTCTTCTCCAGTACCAGCTCAATTCTTACACAAAACATACGCTCTCTGGGCACGATCGTCAACGCGGGGCATATAAACACGGTGAGCAAACCAGGCGCAAATAATAATAATTGACCAATTTATTTCAATTTCGCAAAAACCGTCCACCGTTGGCCGGCCGTTGATAACGGATAAAGATTGTGCTCTGGGTAGTTTTGTAGCTTATTTGCAAAACTGCCCCGCCGGCAGGCTTTTTTGCGTGTGTTTGTGACGGCTGCGTGTTGGATTGATGCGGACGCAAGAGGTGCCTTTCGGTTCGGAATGCCATTGAAATGGTGGTGCCGATGGATAGAAGTGAATGGGTTTTGTGTTCCAGGAATAAAGCATTCAAGTGAAGATGCTAGGCTTGATTGTGATTTGGTATCAGTGTGAGATAAAACTCTAGCCATGCTTTATGCAAGGTAAAGTGAAGAGAAAATGGCGGAATAGAATGAATGTTTGTAGTGCAATAGAACGTCATACGAATGCTTCGAAGGTTTTCTTCAAAATAGTTATTTATTTATGTTATTCCTTTCATTTTCTTAAAAGTTATGAAGCTCGGATTAAAATTTAGACATAATTATAAAGCGAACTTGTTTCTTCTGCTGGTTGGTTGCTTATAAGTTCATTTAATTTAAGTGATTTAATTATCTATTACTTCAACATATTCAAACTTAAAGAAAATTGGCAATCTGTATTCTAGTTTTATAGTTCATTATTTCTATACAACTTAAGGAATTTTTACCTTCTTTGATCAAAGGTCATGACGTGGTCCAAACTTGGAAGAGAAATTGAAGGTTATTAATGTTTACATCTCCTTACCCTGTATGCTTGAAACATTGACCTGCTTTTGAGTAGTATTCATGTCCAAAACACACTTTAAGTGGTGATGTTAGATGCAGATAGTAATCAGCTGATAACTTGGCCCCATCGTACACTACCGCCGTCGTTCATCACACGTGATAAAGTGTGGTCCGGCTGTCTAAGAAGCTTCAGCAAGCGAACCTGCTTGCATGCTCACCATTACTTCAGTGTGAAGCAATTTGCAACGATTTGCAATCCACAGTACTTGACTGTGACAGAGCACATGCAAATGAAAACACACACACACACGAGAGATGAATCAGATGAGGCGAAGATGTTCAATGCTGGCTAAGCTTGACATTGTTAGGGTTAGCCCCTAATTCGACGCTAAACGGACAACATCGCACAAAACAAACTGTTCTGCCAGACACTTGCCAGCGCTGTCGGAACGAAAACATTCACTCCAACATGTGGAAGAAGTGCTGGAAGTGCTGTGTCAAAATTGTTTCACCAAACATGGCCCATCTTCGATTATCAGTCCCTATTTCTTGGGCGCAATCTGTTTGCCAAAGGTTTTAGACACTCCGTTCGCAAAGCTTACGAAACTTCGCACGCTTGCCAGCGCACTCTTCGATCGGTATCGGCAAAGCCCCGCTCTAGGTGCTCATGGGTGAAGGTGAAGGCGCACCCGAATGAAGGCAGGCGACCATCGAGCCGCGTCTAGGTTGACGGCCGTCCAACCGTTGCCCGCTCGCTGGGGATTATTGAATCAAATAACTTCCTTAAGTAACGACAATTGACTGAATTAGATAAGAGGATACGGTTACAAACAAAGTCCAAAAAGTCCTACCTCCGGTTGCCAGAGTTGGATCGTGCGGCCCGTCATCAACCCGCTCCCGAGATGCAAACGATAATGCTTAAAAGAAGGTGCATTCTGGGGAAAAACTTTTCACTTTCGAAAAACAAAACAAACCAACTCACTCAAAGTACCGTGGGTTGTGGCTTACGGTTTTGTTTGGCTGTTTGTCTGTACAAGGACGGAAACTTCTTTTTTGCTCAACCAGTCTCAACATTAATTAGCAACAGTTTGCTGGTGAAGACAGGGATTAATTAGCGTTGAAAATCTGGAACTAGCGAGACGAAACTAGAACGAAAGGTAAATTAAAATGTTTTTTTTTTGGCATTTTGTGCACTAAAATGCGAATGACCGTTCGTATTACAAGTCTAGGGACATTGATCTCCTGATTGTGTTTTGGGTGCTTTTTGTTTTTCGTAAGAACCATCTGGAAACTGGAATCATTTTAGCGGATTACAATGAGCGTGTTTTGAATTATTTTTCAATAAAAATTGTAAAACAACACTAAAAATTCATCTTATTTTTTGATGATTTTTTTTTCCCAACATGGACTTTAACAAGAAAGTTGAGTTAAATTTTTTACCGCTACACAACACTACAAAGATAATCTAAAATCTTTTTTCATACATCATACAATCGATTTAAATAAACTGTAACTGAATGAATGAATAAATGAACTGAAAACTGTAACTGCCAATTCAATTGAAAAGCATCTCCCAAGTGCCTACGTTCCAACAAGTGCAGAAATACTTTGAAGCAACAATTGTACATTTAAATGTATTTGTTTGCTTGATTATTGCATTGCATTTTCTGTGAAAAATCTTAAAAACCTTTTCCTTTGTACGCTGAATTAATCCACGTATTTCAACATATTGGCGAAGAAAGTTTGATCGTGGATCAAATTTCCAATAATCAATCTAAAAGCTGTGACCGATTCGTTCTTATATGGTGCAATGCATCCCTTTTCATCCGATTAATACACACAATTTCTTCTCTTTCTCCATTGTTGTCCCCAGTTAATAAACAACTAAGTGCTTATTAACTGATAATAAGCGATTATTTACCTTTTGTAACCCACATGGGGAATGTTTTCAGTACGTAAACCTTTCCAAACCTCAATCAACGTGAAGCAGACGGATTGCGTTGTTGTTTCCTCGTGGAACCATGAATGATTTGACAAATGAAAATAAACAACCTTGGTAACTTGCTAATCCGGCCCACTTTCAATTAGCTTCAGTAATCGTTAGCTGCTGTTTTTGTAAACATACAAGTTTATTACCGTTTATCATACAAGTGAGCCAGTGAGCATGGTTTTGTTTGTTTGGATTTTCTCTGTGCAAAACAAAAACACGTTCGTGTGATTACTGTATGATTAACAAAACATCACAGGTATTTTAGTTTATTGCAACACAAAATTTAAATAGTTTAACACATTATGAGCGACATTCTCTTTTAAATTGGCGTTTTCTAGACAAGAAACAAAACTTCAATTTAATCGCAAAGCAAAACAAATAATCTTGCCCAAAACAATTTACCACGACCCAACTTACAATCGGCATTCACGCAACGACAAAACCCATGACCGAAAATCCAACCTCACTTTATTGCTTCATGACAAAGCGCACCTGAACGGAAGGCACCAGAACGAGTTGGGAGTTTAATCAATTTTATCTTTTAGATTATTTCCAATCAGTTAACCATTCGTTAGCCAAGGTAACGAGTTAACGCTAGAGCAGAAGAAAGAGGTAAAATAGTTTTATGTTTCTAGTCGAAAAGCTACCACGCTGTACACCATACTTCCAATCCAAAACCTCGTTACCTCAGTGTAGCGTGTGCCAGGCAATGTACACATGCTTGTACATTTAATGCCAACAATACCAAAGCCAAACAAAGACGTCAAGGTGCGGGTTTTAGGAAAGTCAGTTACAGTGACTACTGTTAGACGTTGCCGGCTGTTTTTTCCTTCTTCAATTTCTAAACTTTCTTTCGCAATGCACAAGAAAGAAGCTTTTTTGTCCATCTCTTTTTCGGTTGTACTTGGTAGCAAGTTCCACCATCCATTCATCGTGTCCGTTTTTCTTTGAACGACTCTATCCTCGCTACCTTCTACCTGGCATTCCCGAGCATACACCGATAGAGGAAAAAGCTTTTGTTTTGTGCTTGGTTTCTCGTTCGCAACTAGATACTAACTCTCCAGCATCGTCATCATCGTCGCCGTACGTCATGCGAGAACAGCAAAAGTTCAAACGAAACGATCGTAATTAATTTTCTGGCCCGTTGTTCCCGACCAGCAGGCCGTAGATAATCGTTTCTTACGTCCTTTTTTTTCGTTTGTCCCTCCGGTGACTCCCGTTTTATTGTGTGCATTGTCCTGCTGTGCCCTTTCTTTCCAGCACAAGCAACGATAAGAAGAAACTCGCTCCGGCACTTAGCATAAACTATGCCAGCTTAAACCCGACAGGCGCGCCGCCATGCAAGTAGAAAGTGTCACCGAAAAAAGCCAACAGGTCGGTCGGGGTTGTGCACAGAAAGTTTGGACAACTTTTCACGCGGGTCTAAACCACTCGGCTAAAGGTGCAACCGGGGGGTTTTTTTTTTGTCGTTGTGGATGCAAGAAACACAAGATACTCCTTACGGAGCATGGCTTCCCTTAACCAGCTGTAGATAGAGGATGTGCTTGCAAGACTTCGAAACCAACACAATGGCACACTCATGGTTGAGTTGATAAAAATGAAAAACTTGCTGGTAAACTCGAGTGTGGAATTTTCCAGCATCTTTGCTTATGGCTTCTCAGATTCTCGGTGCGCCGAAGATGCAAGGGAATGGATTCGGTTCTTATGCTGCAGTCACATTCTGTGGCCGTGCGAAAGATAAGAACCATTTCTAACAAGGTGATAACTTCTGGTAAGGATTCGGTTTTTGCACAAGTTTTCTGGCTAGCTGATGACACTCGGAAGTCAGGAACCCGCATCGCCTTAAAAACAGTTAAAAGATCAAATCGATTGGAAATGATGCAAAGTTGTTGAGGAAGTTTTTGAGATATCTCAATCATCAATCTGTTGTTCTACAAAATATACTCCCGATTCTGGATGAAAAGATGGCATACAATTGCCAAGCTTTGATTACTATTACAACCATTTATTTCAGAGAAATAAATTCAATTCACGTGACTCACATTTGCCAATATTAAACAAGACTCATGCATAGACGGGATTCAACGATTAGGGTATTAAATATGAGTTTAAAAACTTCTGCCAATCTGCGTAAAAAACAAAGGCATATAGGAAGAGTTCGCCTCATTTACCCATTATAATACTTATCTGCGAAACAATCGGGAAAACAGAAAAAAATGTCTCAAGCAGTCAATTCCTAAGAAAGAGTTATCCAGAAACTTCAAAGATACTTCTGTTGAAGTGCTGCTTCTTGACTTAATTTTGCCTGTAGGCCGCTATCACTGGCCTCAGTTCCGCTCTAAAAAATCTTCGCAAGTACAAATTGTGTAAACTTAGGTTGTCACTCCTCATCGATTTTATTAGCCGTCCGGAAGTTACTTCATAGAGACTCAAAAGGATCAAGAACCGCTGAATTTGAGTTCCTCATTATTGAACTTCTGAGGACGCTTCTTCTTCTCCTTGGTTTAACGACCGACTTGGTCACGTCGTCCTTTATCTTCTTCATGTTGGCCTGTTCTTTTAAAGAGCCCGTTATCGTGACATGGCCCGATCAACAATAGATCTCGAGGAAACTCGATCCCTGGCTGTAGCTTCCCATCCATGTAGGCACCCAATCTCCGACAGGTCACCCTTCACCTGATCCAGCCAACGAACTCGCGGTGCTCCCCGACGCCTCGTGTCGAACTGGAGGTCGCTGACGAATACCTTCTTGGCTTGTACAAGACTCGTGGCCATATAGGACCACCGGGCGAATCAGTGTGCGATATATCTCACATTTAGCGCGGTCTCGAAGTCACGTCGTCCATTGAGTCTCTTACTAAGACAGAACGGTCTTGTCTTGTCAGGTGAAGATCGGCAAGTCTGTCACCTCTACTACCGGGCCACACATTGTAGAGACATGTAAATAATGTATTTAAGAATCGTGATGCATATCAGCCACTTGGGTCACTCTTTCCTGGTAAATTGAAAAGATCCAAATAATATATGTAACTCCACGGTTTAAACAACTTATAAAAATTCTACTTCTTCTAAGGTCACGCTGGTCATTGCATTGGCTACTAAACTTGCCGTTATCACGTAGATGGATAACCTGCCGTTTGAAGACCTCCGTACTATTCTATTACAATTCTATTAATTTCCCCAAATTTCAAAAAAACCTAAGCACGCTTTACACGACTATCACTTTAAGCTTAGCGTCTTACTCACCGACTAATTAATATTTGTAAGGTCATCTTACCCATTATCACAGTCCGAATGACTAACTCGCGTCCAGCTCATATTCATTTGCACTGCGGCTGCTTCAGCACCACGCCACAGACGATACCCTCCAGTAGATATACTTTACTCCAAGTTCATAAAACGTCCGACGCTCACTAATGTTTATGTTACGATCGGATCTTTCCACTTACTCGCTTCTCTGCGAGGGCTCATACTTACCACGTCTCGACCACACTGAACGATGAAAATTGCTTAATTGATGACTAATGTCAACCGACGCTTACTTCGTGTTTACGAGCGTGTTTTAACACCTCTCCAGCTAATGCTGGCTCGTAAACTTATCCCTACTAGAGAAAATTAAAGCAAAAACAGTCAAAAAACACATCGAACAGTTGTGAAAGGTCGATCAAAAACTGTTAATATAAAATCTCGATTTTTCGCGATTGGAGTTTAATCTGTTTGATTAAATTGCACAAAAAAAACCCCTCTCACTGAATTAGCTTTCGCTTAATGGTTTTCTAGTCGATCGGGAGTAACATAAAAAGGCGTCTTCTTACTTTCCAAATTACAGCAAACTATCTCCAACCATTCCCGTAATTGAATTTTCCTTTGATAACATACAAAGACTTTCAGCTTTCGGTGGGTGTGGGTTTTATTTTTCTTCCTCTGTTTTTGCACAATTGCACAAATACCGTCTTTAGCTAACCATTTGTTCTTCATTCTTTTTTTTTTTGCAATTCCAATTACATCGACCATCGCCGGTATGTAATCTTTGCTACGGAACATCGGTAGTGGAACAACGGTTCGGAATCGAATCGGAACCAACGTTCGACCTCGTATCGTTTGCCTTTTTATTGCATTTCAATTACTGTGCAACGTTGTTACGTTCGTGCCGGGGGGGTTTTAGTTTGTTTGGGCAGTACTCTTTTGTTGCTTTTGAATATCGGTGTAGTTAAATGGTCATTAGAAATGGGAGGGGAAGGATTTTTGTTTGTGCTGATCCTCATTTTCGTTGGCGTAAAATAATCAGCTCCAATTTTTCGTGCAACCAAATTCAAGGATGATTGCGCATAGAATAGAATAAAAATTGCAATAAGAAGTAGTTGTGATTCGATTTTATCCGCATTTCATAGAACACGGTAAGGTTTTTGCAAAATTCGTAGAAACATGTCCTGGGAAAATTTCAAAAACTTTGCCAAATATTTTTTGACAAATGTATAGAGAGAAGTAACATTTGCAAAGACAACTTCCTTTTCCCACTGAACAAACCAGAACGAATCAGGTTTCTATCAATTTCTACTAATCTTACCAGCACACACACACACACAAGCACAGTCTTTTCATTCAACAAACTTAATGCGTCGTTGTGCGTCACAAAGGCCTAGCTCTTTGCTTCCAAATCAGTATATCACTAGCCGTTTCAAAGCGGTTTTCCCCGCACTCTTGCTATCCTTTTTCGTTCCTTCCTGCAACCCTTAAACCTGATAAACAAACGTGGCCAAGAAACCATCAAACCCCGGCCCCTGGTAGAGGTGGTGGCCACAGTGATCTTCTCGAAGAAAGAGAGCTTACGGTGATGAGTTTAAATTGAAGTCATAGCTCATCATTCAATTATCCATCCGTCCGGATCGTCTCGCGATCTCGAGTGTTGCTGCCGGTCCGGTCAGTGTCTGTCGGTCGGTCTGTTGTGGTGAATCGCGTTCGGAATGCAACCTCGCTCCAGATCGCTGTCTTTGCAAACGCTAACCGGTGTGTGAGAGTCGCAAGGTGCAGTGTACCTCAGTGGCAGTCAGTGGTGCGATGCTGAGGAATCGCTTCTCGAAATGTGTGTGATAGCTACTGAATGTAGCTTATTCTGTTAAAAGTTTCTCTCAAAAGCATGGTGAAGCGTTAGAAAATTAAGCTAAATGTGAAAACAGATAAGAAGTGTTGAAAAATGAGTGAATCAGAATAAAAGTGCAGGGAATATAACAGAGGATAGCTGCTTATAGGAGGTGCTTTTAAAGCTAATCAATTCTAATGCGGATACCGCATCACATCACTCCAGCTAGAAGCTAGTCAACGGATTAGGCTCTAATAACGAACCAGTGATTTCAATCGTGAAAATGTATGCTTCTTAGTGTGTGATACCATCACTACCAAGGGACTGAGAAAAGTGAACCGGAAATGCTTTTCTGGTCCATTTTGCTGCGTACCCTGATATGAAAGTAAAGTTATAAACTGTTTTAACGGTTGTGCAAATGTGTCAAAAGCAATAAAAACCCAAAACAAAACAACAACAAATTGCTGCTCATCTGTGTCGTCTGTGTGGTACTCTTCACCGGCACAATAAGTGCAATAAAACCAGCGACGATTGTAGTGTGAGGCGGAAAATGCGGCCTCTTTGTCCAGTACCAGTTGAATGACCAGTTCTCACATCCCTTTTATCGCACAGACGACTGTGACGATTTAGTGTCATCCAGTTAATCAGTGACAGTGTGTGTCTGGAAATATTGCAAAGGATATGTGTGATAACCGTTCTCCACGCAACAACAGTGAAAAGAAGTTTTGTTTTTTTTTGTGTTCTGTTATATGTCATATAATTTAAATTACATAAAGAAAAACAAGCGTTTTTCTTATGCGAAAGAGTGTTACTAAAAGAAGTGTAAATATCTTTGCAGCGATCAGCAGTGAATACAATGTGACAAAGTATCGGCCAGCAAAAACAAAACAGTGAATGTTGAAGTGAAAAATTTGTGTACATATTGTCGTGTACGATCGAACGCTTCAGTTGCGCGGTGTCGGTATTATTCGTCCGCCCAAAACTTTTATCTAGGATTAAAGGTATTTTCGCAACTCATTTTTCTATCTCTCTCTCATTGAATTTATAAATAACAAATGTGCAAACAGGTTAAGGTGTGGAACAACATAAATAGAAGAAAGCTCTCAGCACAACAGAGTTCATTGCATGTTCGTTGCTGCTAGTGGTGTGCTATTTCAAAGCTCAATCGGGCATCTTCAGCCTGCATAGTTTGCTCGCAGATTGAGGCTCGAGCTGTGTCCCTAGAGAGCCAGATACCTGGAATTTCCAACTTCAGGCTATAACTAGCATAGCAACCATCCTCTTTCCTACGTTTTTTCCCCTCCGGTTGCCCGTGATATCCTGTTGGCAATATCAAAAGCGATTTTTTTTCCTACGTTTGTTTGCTGGAAACAACGATACAAATCCTTAAATGTGCATTGTGTCCTGTGATTGTCTTCCTTCTTTTTTAGAAACATTCAAGTAATTGAGCATCATTTTTTTATTTAAATTAATTTAGTAGTTCTCTGGAGATGAACTACATCCTATTTTTTGTAGAAATCTTTTTCACAATAAACTATACATATTAGAATTTGTGTGCATCTTTACTGAAACTTCAAGGAATATTATAAATATTCAAATTGGTTTTTCATAAGTTTTTCTTTCGGCCTAGCTGACATGAAGATGTGTAATGCTTGTAAAGTGTAAATTGACCTTTTTATGGTCATATTAGCACAGAGTAATTGGGGTGGCCCGGTGGTGTAGGCGATATTGGCAGCGAGTCTTCTAATGGCACGACCGGGGTTCAAATCACATCCCGATCGATCCACAGTAATTTGAGGACTTTTTATTCCACTACGTGGTATCAGTTAGTCTAGTAGCAATTATTCGATGGCCGTCGGGATCTTACCAGGTCGTTAAGCCAAAGAGAATTGATGATGATGAATAGATGATAGATGATCTAATAGAGCTAGATGATCATCCTAACTAGCATTACACAATAGCAAAAATTCACAAAATTCGCTCTACGTTCCTGGCGAACTTCCCTTAGATTATGACGGCCGCGGATTTTACTCCGCGATCATCCTGTACAGGAGGAGTTACAGGTGAGAACTCTTCCATAAAATAAATTTCTTTTCTTGAGGAACGCCCTATGCGTTTTGGTTCGTTTGATCCATTCTGCTTGTGTCGTGAGTTTTATTTTGTGTGTCACCGCTTCGAGCCCAATTCGACCAAGAGAAAGAATAATTAGTCCTCAATACTGCGGAACAATCCAGATGAGAATCTATAACTTAGAATGCCGTTTGAAGACCGGGACTGCTATCTTCTCGACGGAATGGGTTTAAATTCCATCCGAACCGTTCTATAGTGAGGACGGATTATACATGATATCAGCAAGACTGGCAAACCGTTACAAATGGCCGGCGTGAACTAGTTCCTACTTTTAAGAGAAAAAAATTTCAAAACACTACCAATAACCTACCTGTCTAAAGAGGAAAGTACAATAATTGATGCATTTTAAAAAAGAAAACACTTAACAATATAACTTAACTGCTCTCTCTTTCATCGCTACACAAAATAACGTTGCCTGAATACCTGAAGCTTTCATCCTGATATCAGATATCCACAATTTATCCATATCACGATTAAGTAGCTTTGTAATCAAACGCAAATCAACAGAAAACACGCAAAACAGTGCACACCGTGCCTTCCTGACGGTCACATACGTTAATATGCATGATTAAGTTATGCGTGCGGGTTTACTGACTAAAGCCCTTTATTTTCCCGCGCGTATCATACGGACTTCAAGCAAACGACAAAGTGGACCGACCTGTGTGAAGTTTTGCTCACTAACCGATAAATCGGGATTTGTAGTAATTAGTGAAGCAGAGAAAGCTTTCCGAAATTTTAACCCCTCCGCACCATCCTTCGCACCAACCAGGTGACCACAAAAAGGGCTTCACCATGCGGACGCGCTAAAGATGAAGCCTTCCGGGAAAATGTATGAAAATGATACCAAACCCCGGACCGGAGTGCGTTTGGTGTTTCAGCACTTCGGCACGGGGACGCATCGCGGGTTGTTGCATTTGCGGAGTCCAGCTGTGGGTTTACAGGATAATATTTTAGAAATTAGAGGCACCGAACGCTTTCGACGAATACGCAGGATACGGGTTACCCGACAGTGTAATTATGCCGATTATACTGCTCGGTCCCGGACTTACACCGGAGGATTGGGGGCATAATTTATGAAATCCACGCAATACGGCCCACCGGGTGGAAGATTATCAATTTGTTTTGTACGAGCACTGGACGGATAGACCGCAGAGCCGATTCCGAAACCCGACCGTATTTCACCGGATATTTATCGGAATTAATTATTCAACGTGTTCGCGATGGATGGAATTCTATATCTCCGTGGGTCGTGGGCTTTCTGCTACCGGTTGAATGGTTGATCAGGCAAACAAATCCACACACTAGCACACGGATGGAAATGCATCCAAATGAGCAACACATGGTGACATGGTGTGCTTGTGGAACGTAAGTTCCGCTGAACGTGCCTTCGCGCGTTCGGGTCGCAAACAGACTCGTTTGGGGTTGTTTTTATCGCATTGCCAAAAACTACAAAGCTTTCCCGTAAAGCTCCATACTTCAACGAACCGATTTGAATTACCGATAATCATATCAATTATGCGCAAGTGTGTGGCGGTGAATTGTAAATATTTGCCGCCGGTAAAGGAGAGCCAGATTTGGGGGCTTTTGTTGTGGATGAGAAAAAAAAACCCGGTGATACTGTTTAGAACTTAATTGCGGGGGTAATGTAGTCGATTGAATTAGCTTATCGGTAGCCTAAATAAAATGGGTTTGAATGGAACAAAACGAGGGCATTGGATACGATACGGTGAATTTCTTTCAAGCTTATTTAAAGGGCAATAATTTGTCCAGAAAGTTAATTGAAAGTTGTTATTGTATTTTATCCTTTGTTGTTTCGCATAGTTCTTTCCATACTTGAAAGGGCATCCCGGTGGTGCAGCCGACAGCGGCACCAGTCTTCCTACGACAGGTCCGGGGTTCCAATCACATCTGGACCGTCCCCCCGTAGTGAGGACTGACTATCCAACTACGGGTATCGGCAAGTCTAGTAAGCCATTTATTTCGATGGCCGGCGTGACTTTAGAGGTCGTTAAGCCAAGAAGAAGAAGAAGATTTGTTTCTAGTAAATGTCTCTTAAGTAGGTCTTGCCCTGCAATTTCTGGCTTTCCTTGACTACATTCAGTCATATCTGGATAATCAATGTTGCGTACAGGGAAATCATCCAGACGAGATTCGATACCCGCACTTGTGTAGTCATCGATGCTTTTTATCGAATTATTCTTAATATTTTATTAGTTTCACGAAGACTGAGAAGTCAATGACTTTTGAAAAGATCGCCTCACGAGTTGCCATGTGGTTAAGAAGAAGTTATCGGACGGGTCATCGCGGCGAGAACGGAACAACGTGATTGTCAGCTGAACGAATAAATATCTTTCTTTTATTTGACTGTCCAGGCAGTTTAGAGATTCTGGATGAGAATATTCCTTACTGGAACGTTGGAGACATCGAGGCATTGCTATTGGTAGGGAAACTAACGATGCTCATCGGCGGAACAAGTCGGCCACGCGACTTTATATATGGAGAAGGAAGGAAGGCAAGTTAGAGGATTAAGGCCTTACCTTGGGTCACTCAAATCTTTAGAAAGAATTGAACGCAAGGTTTAGCTTGTTGCACCTTCTCTCTACACAGCTCCCCATTGACTGAGAAGACAACTTTATTCCAATTCTTACAACAGATATTGTTCGTTTTTTGTAACCTAAAAATGTTCCTTATGTGGTATTCCTTCTTGTTATTTTGTTCAAAGATAATTACGTATGCTTAAAATGAGTCGCGGTGCGATCGATTGCTGAGTCTGCTTAAAATGTGTTGGATATTATTTTGAATTTGTTCGATCCGCTTACTATTGTTGAATATACGTGAAGTCAGTCGTTTTGTGTTGTTACTTGCTGATCATTATTTGTACCCATGTAAAGATCGGTGTCAAGATGTTTTGAAATAATATTATATGGCATTGCGCTGTTCAATGTGAATTGGTTCAAATAGCTAAATGAGCATTTCTTGCGTTCTTGACTAATGCAGATTATTTGTTAAATTGGTGAATTTATACTCTAGTGAGATGTTTAGCAGATATGCTACACTAATAAGACACTATTAAACCAATTTTCCACCTTTTTTTAATTATTTGAAGGTGAAACAATCCAGTTGTCTCGTGGGCCGAGTACTATAAATTCTGTTAGATCAGCTAGTAGCTAGTGATCTCTTGGGAATGTATCTTGTAGCATGTTTCAAGCTGATTTTTTTGGAGTTGGTTCATTTCATTCTCGAATTTTCAAGTATTATATAAAAGCCTTTTAGACGGTTCTATGATGGGTTGAACTTGTTGGCCCTGTAATTTATTTTTGTATGAATTATCGAGTGAAAAACGACTGTTATCCTCCCCTATCACAGCTTAGAATATAGTCATATAAAATCTTGAAATTTAAAAACGAGCTAAAATGTATAAAAGCATGCTCGAAATCTTTCGGTCTTACAAAAAGACTACAATAAAAAAAGACTCTGTAAAGATCTGTAAAACACCTTTTGATAAAAATTGAATGAAAAATGTTAACAAACATTACCAACCAACACCGGAAGGAATGGGGCGATTTTTCTTCCCTACAAACAACCCCATAAAAACTGTCCCCTAGAAAATCTTACAACCAATTTATTACGATCACGTCCACCAACGCAAGCTTGTGAAAAGTTTCCACTTTTACGCACCAGCTGGTACGTTGGATGAGAAGGATTTTTCAGCCCAAACAAACTACAGGCAACATTCTTCCCGGACAAGTCACGCAAACAACGTCTTCGTCTGCTTTCGACAAGACGATAGCTATGGTTGGTTTGAATCACGTTGGCAAAAATTCCGCAACCGATAGAAGACTGCTGAACAAAAATATATATATAGGAAAGAAATCGACAGCCATTTCGAGCGGAGGAGCGAAAGATCAAGCTACTGAAATTCATCATCCCGCGTCCGAAAGGGTTCATCGCGCGTTCCGGGCAGAAGCTTACCCACAGCAACCAATCCTCCCAGCAAAAGCAGAATGGAAGGAATAAATCAATTACAAATATTTATCTTTTCCGACCCACGGAGAGCGAGAGAGAGTTCACGGAGCATCAACAATGGGGTGTAAAAAAAAAATAATCACAACCTCTCCGATAGATAGACTTAAACTGATTTATCCCCCTCATTGCCAGCAGTGGCCCAGTCCGAACAGAATTCTACACAAACAGAAAAACAAAACAAACTAAAACAATGCAACACATGCGAAAGAAACATACCAAAGCAAGGGGAGTTCGCCAAAGCACTTGAGAAGTTTGGCATGTCCGATCCATGCGATGCTGGTATGTTGAGCTGTCCAGATTTGTGCTTCCTTTGGCCAAAATTTTCCTCGAATTTCACCTCGGATCGCCTTGTTCGGCACAAAAGCACGCACTTGCTGTTTGATTGTGTTGAATTGTCGTAATCCACCAGCGTCGGTGGCAAAAACCATCAGCGACTGAAGGGGAAATAGAGCTGTCAAAGCTGCTTCTTCTTTTTTGCAAAGGACCAAAAACCCCAGTCACAGCCCGGTCCTATCTTCAGTCCAGTCCACCATCTGGTGGACGTGGCGGTACGTTGGTCCGTCTGGCAGCACGTGGCTCTTTCAGTCAATTAGTGTGCTCGCTTTCACGGACAGGATCGATGTCAGTCGAGCGGAGAGATAAATAGAAATACAATACAATGGCAATGGCATTGTTCTCTCGCTGGCATATCACCGCATACGTGATGGGTTTATCGAATGTGTGCTTTCGAGCGCTAGCGCCTGAAAGTTTGATTTTGCGGGTGGTTCATTTTTTCCCGATTGCTATTATAGAGCAGACCAGCTAAAACCTGTCATTGGCCAGTTTGACAGTTGACAGGTTGGAATTTTCATTTCCGGTGGAAAATGCATTCCAGTCCATTCTTTGCATTTCACAAAACTGTTGAACGGTTCTAATTCATAAAGCTTTTTTCGTCTGTTTCTGAAAAGTATTAGGCTGAGCTTACTTTTTTTATTATCTTAGTTGAAGAATATCTAATAATGGCGGTCGAGTGTAAGCGGGCGACATCGGAACTGGTCTTCACACGACAGTACCGGAGTTCCAATCTCATCCGGAACGTTTCTCTCGTTGTGAGGCCTGACTATTCAACTACGCGATATCGAAAAGTAGGCCATTGGAAGGCTTGAAATCGTAGTTCATTATTGTCGTCCTTTTAATTGTGACATGAACCTGGTAAAATTTGAAGTTTTCTCTTCAGGAAGTTCGTATGCCCGAATCGTCCCACAAAACTACTAGGTTTAAACATAGGTTCAATTTCCCTTAACATCGTCAACAGGCATATAGCCAACTTCAAGTCCAGCTGCAAAGCTCACCGATATACCACCGTCTATCATTATGCTTCAATGCTCTGCTTAGTTTTGAACACTTTCTACTCACCAGCAATGATAAGCGAACGAAAAGTTATCTCCGAAATGCACTCGAACAGTATGGGACCGGTTGTGATTTATCGCTCACCAGAGTGTAAATATACGAAATATCAGTGCCGGCCATTCATTCCGTACTTCATAAGACGACCGGTCGAAAAGCGAACGTTCATGAGCAACCCAACACGCCAAGGAGTGCATTAGCGTTGCCGATTGAATGCAAAATGTATCCATCTGTCCATTGATAGGGCTTTTCGTACATTTCCTGACAGCCATATTACGATCAACTCGTGTCAACCGAGTGCCGAGACTCCATACACACACACAGTTCTAGCGGTGCATGAACTTCTATTTAATTTTCTTCCTCCATTCAGCCTCCAGATGATCTCTCGAGTGGAGGGGGGAGGGGGAGGGGTAGTCGGAAGCATAATCTCATCATCATCATCATCACTGCCAGCGTCGTTTCTAGCATTGTCCGGACAGGAATTGCATTCCGCTTTGTGCTGGGGGATTCCCGTACCCGACACGATGCGACATTAGACGTGTCACTTTCTATACACTCGAACCTTGCCTTGCACCAGTCAATCGACTGTCGGGGTCGGTACCGGATGCCTGCATAATCACATCATCCACCATCCATCCAGCAGACGTTAGTGTGTCTGGGAGTCATTTCAGAAGAATTTAGTGACACTCGCTCGCCACACTTCCAGTTGGTAACTTCCTTTTTGCAACACACAATCGCCCGCATTGCGGAACAGTAATGTAAAGAATACGAATACCATGGTAGCCATAAATTCTTCCATATTTCACCTTTAACTGAACCTTAAAATGTGACTCTACGGCAGCATGGTTGGCCGACCTCGTTGCTGGTGAATTTTATACAAACGCATCCTGAATTCTTGGGCACAACAATATGAAGCGAAAGGGAAAAGAGAGTTTCCATTCCCTAAACTGGTTGTGTTGTGTGTTGTGATGTCTTACCCCGAAACTCTAGAACCAGCAATGCTTTAGACTGGCCGCTTTGTTCAGTAAAAATCTCTACCATTCACTAGGCACGTAATAGTACCGAGCGTTTGAAATATGCTACCACTTGCATTCCGTCAGCTGACGTTTCTCGTCGGCCACACCACACAGGCGGAAGAGAAAAACTGTCCTCCAATAAAAAAAAACATCCCTTCCAGCACAACAAAAGCAAGCAAATATGAACCGGATCGTCGTGTGGTCAGAGCGGACAGAACGTGCCATCCATGTTGAAAATGGCTGTCCCATCCTCTCGACTGGCGGGACGTCCCGGCGAGCTGACACACACTGACTGACCGACCGACGCGTTGGGTTTTGGGCAGGATCCACACAGGATTTTTGCACGTAGGAGGTAAACAACGCATAACCTTTAGCCGTGGTGAGCAAAGCAAAGTGCAACATCAATGTTTGTGTGTGTTTGTGCAACTTCAGGTTTACCGTTTTCTAGGATAAAATGTATCACTTACAGTCGCTGCCAGGTTTCAAACTCTGTTCAGTCCGACATTTGGCGGTAATATAATAATTCAAGCATGATTCGTTTTCGTTGAGGTTACGTACGTTATTCGTTGAGCAATGCAGGAAATGCACTCTTACTCGACTAGTAGGAAGATATGCTTTTAATGCATGCACCATTCGCTTATCGAGAAGCTAAACGTAGTTGGAGAGCCTTTTGTTGCCTTATTCCAAGTATTTTGAGTGCTGCAATGAAAGCGATAGCTTGACGTACGATGCTGGATTTCATGTTGGATGATTTATTATGCACTCTGGGGAAGGGCTTGGGCCTGAGGGCCCAAGCCCAAGCCCCTGCACTCTGAGGGCTTGGGAAGGGAACAAAATAGCCGAAATTTGAATCATTGTTTTCTTGGCAGTGGCAATTTTTAGCTAATTAACTTCATGAGTACATTAATATACTCGAGTAAATTGGTTGGTAAGACAAGCAATACAAAATCTGTTAATTAACATTTCTGGTGTTTTACATGATTAGTTGAAAAAACTTTAAAATTCAATTTCCTGGATGATGGTACCTATGTACTGTGGACTCGTACAAAAAAGATCTGCAAGTGACCTCACTGACAGGAAGACATTGCCTACGATGGAGTCATTACAGCCAGGAGTCCTAATGCTGTGCAGTCACTTTTGAAGGATTTAGAAGGGCTGCAAGGCCTAGTCCTTCCACTTACCATGTCTTCTTCGTGGTATTCTTGGTTTAACAACCTATTAAGTCACACCAGCCATCGAATGGCTTACAAGAGTTGCCGATACCACGTAGTTGGATAGTAAGTCCTCACTACGGGGGGACGGGTTCGGATGGGATTTGAAGCCCGGTCCTACCGTGTGAAGATCGGCGTCACGGTCGGCTCTACCACCGGAGCCAAATATGAAACTCTCCATCGACATGACGCTACAACCGCTTTGGTTGTAGCGATTCTGCCACAGCAGATTCCGAAACCGCTCACAGTCCCGCGCCGTCGTCCGCCAATCCGTTATCCCGGCCTTGATTGGCGGATGATTCCACGGCATCCTCCCACCTCAATCTGGGCCTACCACTTCTCCTCTGTCCGTGTGGACGGCCTAAAAGGACTTTCTGAGTCGGGTCGTCCGGTAGCATGCGTATAACATGGTCAGCCCATCGGAGCCTGGCAAGCCTAATACGCTGCACGACGGTGAGGTCATACAGCTCGTCAGCTCGTCGTTGTAGCGGCTCCTCCATTGTCCTTCCACACATACGGGGCCAACGATCCTTTTGAGTCCTTGTCTCAGAGGCGTATGACTATAAAGGTACGATACACAGTCCCAGCATCGACCGTCGCAACAGCTTTTTTGAGGTGAAATGTTTCCTCAGGCTGTAAAATAACCGGCTGGCCGCCAGCATCCTAGCGCACAACTCCGTCTCTATGCTGTTTTCGGTGCTGACTTTTGACCCGAGATAGGTGAAGTTTTGAACGATTTCAAATTTGCGATTACCTATCAGTACATTACCCCAACGTAGTTCCGGTTTTCTTAGTAGGACCGCTGATGGTCCCACCATTAATTTGGTCTTTGCATCGTTAATCTGCAACCCGACGATATCTGCCCCCTGCTCGATTGATTGATCAGGGTTGACTTATAGAATATGGTTCCGGAAGTCTCCTCCTCTGAGTCACGGATGGCCCTCTCTAGCGCCAAATTGAACAGGAGACAGGCGAGCCCATCTCCCTGACGGAGGCCTTTGGTGGTAGCAAAGGCATGTGACGTTGGTCATGGTCATTCCCACAACCCTGATCAGTTTGGCCGGGATTCCAAAAAAGCTCATGGCCTCGTAAATTTTTACTCTGGCTATGCATATTCACATATTCATATTCGGCCTTGAAATCCATGAAGAGATGGTACGTGTTCAACTACTGTTTAGCCATCTTCTCCAAAATTTGCCGCTTGGTAAAGATCTGGTCAGTGGTAGATTTTCCATTTCGGAATCCTCTTTGATAGCTTCCAACTATCTGTTCAACGAATGGGACTAGCTTATCCTCAAGGATTAGGGAGAATATTTTGTAGGGAGTATTCAACACCGTGATGTCCCTGTAGTTGTTGCAGTTCAACATATCTCCCTTCTTGTATATGGGATAGATGATGCCGAGATTCCAATCACAAGCGATTCGCTATCCCATTCCTCAGTAACAAGTTGATGAACCTCATTATCTAGTAAGACACTCCCGTTTTTGACCAGTACTTCGGTTCCGGGTGCCTTTTTGTTCTTAAACGGATCTTTGCGTGTGTCTTCGATGTCAGGTGGCGACGGTACATCAGAACCGTGTGCTAGTGGAGCCTCTAGCTGTTCGTTGAACTGGTCGTTAAGTAGTTCAGAAAAGTAATGCGTTGTCGGAGCACTAAATTTGGGTACATATTGGTCAAAGAAAGGCCAAATCTATACACTACCACCTCTCAGAAAATCCTACCTGAAGTAAAATTTTGACATAAAGTTTTTGAACACATAACAATTTTACCTGTCACGCAACCTTTGAAGAGTAACAAAGTTTTTCTCCGATTGTTTTTCGACAAATTTCCTCAAACTTAATTCCCTGTTGAGTCCTAAACAACTTTCATTTTGAAAGAGTAGAGCTCTTGGTGCAAATTATTCCTAAATAAAAAATGATTTTTTTTCACCAAACTGTCCAGCAAAACATTTACCGGCACGGTACGGAACGAGTTGTAAATAGGAAAGTTTGAAAATCCACACGTAAGTCAAAACTTCTGACTGACCCCGTTCCTTATCTTATCGCTACAAACACGTTCACGCTCCCGTGCCGCAGTCGCCATAACACAAGCCGCCGCAGTATTACAGCATCGTAAAAGCAGCGCTCATTAATGCCACAAATACTACCACCATTCGTTTCAACGCCGGTCTGCCGCTCGTGGCACTTGTTTGTGCATAAACACAAACGCTGATCCCTAAGCCCTCCCAATGACCGCTGCACGCTAATTACCTTGGCGATTCAAACAGGTTGTGTGTGCTGCGGTGGAAAAAAAAACTTTCAACAAGAACGTTTTTTGTCAGCGGTCTTTCTCCGGCTTTCGCTGCTCTTTCGCTTGCTGTTGAGTGAGTGTTTTGCTTGTAGTTTTATAATATTTTACTAGGCACTACAAACGGTAAGGCTTTAGTCAAGTTTGCCAAAAAAAGGTGTGGTTGTAGAAATTGCTAACTTACTTACTCTTTTTTTTTTGCAATAAGCTGGGAAAGATTTTAAAGCCTGGCGAAGTAATATTTTCTGAAATTTTCCGAAATTTCTTAATGAGGAAACATGGATCCATGGTGCTAGTTAAGGGCAAATATGAAAACGAAAATGTGGATAAACACACATTTACTTCCAGAACACTGAAAATCGATTCTATAATCTACTTTTTGTAGAAAAGACAATGTGAAAACAATTGAAACCATTGAATGCTTGTTCTTTTATGCTATCGTTGATCATTATTTAGAATTCCATTTCCTAGCACGGATAAATCATCGCCTCGTACGCCATCCTTTAACCTATTTTGTAATGTTTTTTTCACACAATTATACCCACACACACACACACACATACACCCACTCGAGGAGTGAAATAATGAGCTTTCCTAATAACTAAAGTGGCAGCGGTTATACTTTCACACGCATCCGCCCATCCTTCATACGACTGATGGGGAAAATGGGAAGATTTATGAGATTTTCATCTACACTCCACTAGCATCGTTCCAGACACGATCGAATCTTCCTAGATAAGCAATAGATGTGTGTGTGTGTAGAAACGGAGCAAGTATCCCAAGCGAAACAGTCCCTGGAATGCTGAGCAAATTATGGTAGCATTAGCATGACATTCCTTTTTGACGTCAGGTACTGGGCGCCTCCACCGAACATGCTCAGATTAGCTGGGGGTTTCTTCAATGAAAAAAATGAACCTTATTCGAGATCATTTCAAGCCACGTATTTGTATTTTCCTTTCCTTGTTGTTTGCAGGTATTCAGTGAAGACGCCAGTAAATTAGGGAACGATTGGATGTGGATGGAAACAATATAGAAAATGTTTCATATTTATTTTATACTCCATCCAACACTGCAATTATTGATGAATTAATGGAAGAAAATTCAATAAGCTTTTTAAGAGTATTGTTCTACGAAATAAACTCGTGAAGAATTCATTGTTTCTTTCATCGCTATTAGCCGTTTTAATAGAAGATACATTGCATTGTAATAATTTTAATAGTCCTCACCTCAGAGTAACATACTGTTTCAATTTGCTGAATTTCCTAAAATCAATATAAATTTTTTTAAATAAAATTTATCTTGAAGGATACTAAAAATGATGCTTCAAAATGCAGTTCTTCTATTGAATTAGCTTAACGAAATCGTTGAAAATAATTGAAGAAAAAATTAATAACTATTTTATTGCATTATTGAAGCACTAAACGAGCTGGAAAAACTGCTTGAATTAGATCCGAATCACATTCTCCCTTAAATATTTGTCCTGACACACCATAAACATGACTCTACCATGTCATAAGCTTACGCAGCTTTGAAAGCTCCCACCGACACATAACCGTTATTTTTACCCCACAAAAAAAAACGACCCAAACCCAAACTGGTGTCGTTCCATCAACCATAACCGTAATTTGTACCGAGAAATTTCTTCTCACTACCCACTCCCGAAGTGCCAGGAGCAGTATTTTCTCACCGTACCATTTTTCCATTTCTATTTCTATTCTTCCAGCACTAGAAAGCATCAACAGCTTGCCCGGTAAAATAATGACCTATCATGCCGCATCAGTATTGCTTACAATTTACCTCACCTTCACCATCTGCCCGTACGCCCAGTTTGGCATCGGACCGTGCGTCCTTGCCATACCGACCAATGCCGAACCACCGAAGGAAATAGTCTACCGTAAGTGTGCTAGAAACGCCTGCTGGCTTCCCCAGCGTCCAACGTAGCGCTGTGGTTGCGCACCCGAAGCCTGAACATGATATATTTTCTTTTGCTCTTCTCTCGTGCTTTTCCTGCGTTGCTGCTGGTTGCTGGGCTTCCTCCCTCCAGCCAAATGTACCGGACCGGGTGAACCGGGACAGTGCCAAACGTTCGACTATCGGTACCGGTTCGAGCAGACGATCAACAACTGTACGCAGTTCATCTGGGGCGGATGCGGTGGCAATCTGCAGAACAACTTCGAAACGTACGAACAGTGCATGCAGCAGTGTGCTAATGAAACACGTGAGTCTAGCGCTGTACCGTGGCTTATAGAGATGCTTTTGCTGTTCGGAGAGGGTCTTAAAATTATTTGGCTTACTTCAAAGCATGCTCTTACCACAATTGGAACTGATAAGCCAAACGGAAATGGCACCACGCATCGATTTGATCGATTCTTCTGGGCAACGGGGACGCTTCTAATACAGAAATTCTATTCCATTTGTTTTCATCGCCCGTACAGAAACACCGCAACCGCCCGTCCCACTGACGACCACCGTCGATCCGTTCTCGTCGAGCGTTCGCACCCAGACGCAGGAAGCTTGGTCGCTGCATTCGTCCAGCAGTACGCTCGCCCCGGTACCGGACGAGCTGCGTGGTTCGGAGCTTACGTTCAAGGAGACGGGCTACGAGAAAACGTTCATGTTTGCCAAAAACAACACCTTCATACAGATGGATGGCGAAACCATACAGACGTTTCAGCTCAGGTAAGGCATTACGGTTGATTGAAGGGTTGCAAAGATACGCCGAACTCGGTGGGATTACTTTATTGAGTGGTTGCGACGGTGTGAAATGACATGAGGGAACTATTTGTTTATTGATTCACTGGCTGGAAAGTGTTCGGCGGGAGCAGCGGTCAAGATGCAAGGAGGGATTCCGTGACATCGAAATTAAGCTACAGATAATAAATTAATTAAAAGAGGATACATAATAAGCTTCAAACGATTGATCAGCAGGGTGTTTCATATTGATTCGTTGCTAGTTAAGGATTTGTTATGATGATTGCATGCTTTTAGGCTAAATTATTTCATGAATGATTCATGGAAATGGGAAAGTAGTGACAGCTCCTTTGAATAGGATTTTTAACACGTTTCCAGGTATAAAAATGATGTTATTCTGTATTTATCTGTTATTAAGCTATCCGGATGGATCGACCGGATGGTCCGTAGTTCCACGACCAAGCCACCCATTGGATACATTTAGGCTATTTGCCTTTAAGATAAAGCTTTAAAAATACTCCTAGAAATACGCTATTTTGAATCTGCGAGGGATTTGTATGGAGCATTGCATACTTTTGGGATAAATTATGCAACATGTAAAAACCTTACCTTGTGTTAGGTTTTTATTTACAATAATCTACCTACATAATTTTTAAGCAATTTATAATTGTAAAAATTTCCTCCCATTCCTTACATAGCACCTGTTGAAAATATGCAAATTATATTAACCTCGTAAATTCCAACACGTTTGTTATAGTTTCTTTCAGTTTTTTCGTTCCGTACTCCATCCATCCGAGAAGGTATCGGGCAATTTCGGTACGGAAAAAGCTTCGTCTCTCCTTGAGCATATTTCTCCTGGCATTAGCTTACTTTTTCTTAAGCTTCCTCACTCACAAACTTCTGCCAAACGAGCAAATTACTGCAACGAAAACGATGAACGATCAAGTAACACAAAGAGGCCAAGGCAAATCCTTTCCTCTTCCTTCGCCCTATGTTTCCCCTTACGCTCCAGCCAGTCTTGCCCATTTCTTGTACACTTATGTTGTGCCTAATTAATTTTTCCTCTCTCTCTCTCTCTCTCTCTGCTATATTTCCCATTATGCCTAGACTTTGCCGTGAGATATCGTTCCAGTTTCGGACGCGCTTACCACATGGGCTGCTCGTGTATCACAACGTCAAGACGCCCGCCGGTGTGAAGCTCGATCCGTACGCGCTGTACGTGATTGTGGAGAAGGGCCAGCTGAAGGTGGTGCACGTGTTCGGTAACCATTCGACCAGCGTCACCGTCGGCGAGGGTCTTAACCGGGACGAGTGGCACAGTGTCATGGTAAGCCATTGGGGCCATCCATATCTGACGATGGTTGGCCCAAAAAATATAAGTACCTCCCTATCGTACAACTGCTTCATCATCATCATCATCATCCACCGAGACAGGCACCATCATCATACAGTAGCAGGAGCAGGTTAGAGAGCATCCAAATTCCCGACCCCACTCTTTGATCCCATCCTAACCAACACTGAGGCAGAGAGTGAGTCAACGGCAAGTAGGTTACAGGCATCCGATAACAGTAAGGATGCTTTGTTCGTACCGATATCTATCTAATCCCTACAAAAAGCGCACCAACCTTCACCTTGCTTGCTTTCTTCGTGAAGCTGGTCGTTCCTTGTTCAGTTCGTCAAAAATTTAGCAAACAACCGCCCCAAAAACCTTCCCAACGAACCAGGAGTAGATGCGGTAGAGACTGTCGGAAGTACATTCGATATGGTCCGTTTCCGAACAGGATGAGTACCAGTATTATCCATTTATGTGCTTTTTGCTACTGCTTTTCTGTTTGTTATCAGCAACGAAAAAAAAATGATTGAAGATCCATCATGGTTCATTCAGTAGAATTTTGGTATGTTAGAGGAAAATGTGTAATTTGTATTACAATCATACACACCATCTGCATCACTTCATCAGGTGGATCAGCTAACGAGAACAGAACTGCAAAAGGGATGAGAATAATAATTTTCGTCCATGCCTAGTCACTTCTACTACACCTGAAGCAAATGTGTTTTTAATTGGTCCCTGTTATCATAAAGACTCGATTACTAGAAAATGTTTTTGAATTTATTAAGAACCTAGCAAGTCTATGTAATTCTCTGCTGTCAGCTGATTGTACAGCAGGATTACACTTATAAAAAGTGTATCAATTTGAGTAGCATATTAAAATTTACATCCTTCCCATTGGGATACACTCGCCTATCTTCTAAAAACAGCCAGCAAAAAAAAAATGTTCACGTTAACAATCGAAGTTCTCGCAAAGCCACAGCGTTCCCAGGCTTCGAACTTTTTGCCGGCCAAAAAACAAAAACTCCCCACACTGACACTGAAAGGTGATAATTAAATTCCGGTTTAGTGGCAGCCTGTCAACCGGGTAGCTTCATCTCTGTGGCTTCGCATACGACCTCGTACGACCGTGTGTTGCGACAAAAACCACAGCTTTCCATCCTACGTGCTTGAATCGTCCCGAGGGATGAAAACAGCGCCCGTTCGTGCGTTGTTTGCCCATCGCTTTGAAGGTGGCGAGAAAAATACATCTCCAGACATATCAGAACCGGGTTGAGGCCGTCGGGTTTTTCTTTGCCTTCTGCCGATGGAACGTTTTTTTTTTCTCTCTCTCTATTCTTCAACTTACACATCCCTTATCATGCATCCATCACGCAGGCGGGAAAGTTGTTTTGCTGTTTTGCCAGACAGCCTATTACGCTTTTATGCTCCGGTAGCATGCCACCTTCGAGCAGGCGGAAAATAGAAAAAAAATCCCTATTCCGGGAAGGATTTCACCGTACGCGGGACGCATCCTTTCGGTCCTACTTGAGACAGACGCTTTCTTGAAACAAGAGTGCCCATTACCGTGGGTGTATGTTTGTATCAAATAGAATATTGAAAGCTACAGGAATTGAATAGAATGAGACAAAATAGAGAGAGAAAGAAAACGACTCAAAAACACATGAAAGAGAGCTTGAAAGTTAGAACGGTAAAAATAGCATAAGCTGTTGCACCTAGTGCGTACCAAACGTGTACATTGTACCCTTGAACTTCTTGTAGCAAGCGATATTTCACATCGTGAATGATGGTAAGAAAATCCACTCCAAAAAAAAATAATTAAAAGCTTTTCATGAAGTTGTAAAGCTGTCATTTTCTAATGCTGTCTGGCTGTAAGCATTTTGTGATACAGCTGGCATACTTTGTAAGTATCCCAGATCCCGATTGCATGAAAAGCGCCTTAAAGTATGCAGTCCGTAAAACAGATTGTTCGCTTTTATTTTTAAATGTTATTTATTACTCTTCTATCGATTGGAAATCATTAAATTACCATAAACTATACTTATTACCAAGCCTCTATTCAATTACTATTGGAGGAGGCTAATCTTGGTTGAGTATGTTTAGCACAGTTTTCCCCGTACCAACAAAAAACCTCATCTATTCATGATCGGCAACTAATGACAGCATAATGATAACGGGCCTGTTATCCTGCAAAGCTCTACCGAAAAACCTCAATCAAATCAACATCATCAGCATCCAATACCATCCTCCGCAGTCTAGGGCCCGTAATTAGTCTCGCGAGGTTCGCCATCTTGCCATCAGTTTTTTTTTTGTTTATTACCTCTCCATTCTCACACCCCTTGCCTGTTTCTCACCAGGTGCGGATCGATGTGCACGGTGCCCGGCTGATAGCGCGCGTCGACAACAACAAGGAGGAGGTGTACCTAAAGGGATTAAATCACGAAACCAATTACGGCGTATCCATCAATCTGATGTCGGTCGTGCTAGTTGGTGGTGAGTAGTAGTTGGCAAACGTTATGACTGCCATTTCCTTCAAAGTCACTCGAAATAACTGCGTCACATCCGAACTGTCTTTCCAATCGAGAAGCGGAGATGGGAAGCCATAAGGTACGCCACGGCGTTGGATTGAATCTGACAGCTACTCTAAAACCGCGAAACCGATCGTTAAGGAATATCGTTAGGCGTGAACGTTTTGCTTTTTCCATCGACTGACAAGCCGTACAAGGAAGCACCTTGACGGACAAAGGGTAGGAAACATGAGCTTAGAGATTATTTGCGTTGCGAATGCAAACGTTCCTTCAATCAGCTTGTTAAAGCAGCTTCTCGCATACACGCACAACTTTTATGCGTATCGGCCATTGCAAATCCTTCAACTGATGCCGGCTGATGTGGGTAGAGTAATTATTTCCAGCGAATTGAAACGTCCTCCATTAAGGCTAATGCGATGCCAATGTCTGCGAGTGGAATGTCGAGCATAAGTAGAGTATCGGAGTAATACCGTGAATTAAATTTAGGGAAAAGCTTGTGCTAATTTCAATGCATTCCATTTATGGACAATCGGAATCAAATTAGTCAATAATTTTACTCTTTAAACGTTATCGTTTTCGTTGGAACAATGCTACAACTATCGCACACGTCACGATCAAGATAACTTTATCATGCGTTTTGCATAGATTGAGGCGTTTATTTTCATTGCCATATCTTTAATCCTACCCGAACTGATCAAAAACATGCAGAGTCTCAAACTTGCAACAAACAGGGGCAACAGATTAAAGTTTAAAAATTATTCTGTTATACAAATTTTGTAAAGTTAACATTTTACTTAAGGAAAATTGAATTTGTATAACTCACGTCCTGTTTTGTTGAGATGCACTTGGTTGTGTAAAACTGTTTGTTGAGATGCACTTGGTTGTGTAAAACTATAGCACCACTTGTAACACGATCCCCAATTGATTATGGAACCCTCGAAAACTTTGATCGATTTAATGAACTGAATCCACAACATCCTTCTTCCAATCGGTTCTTCGATCTTACTTGCGGCAAGTTGCAAAAGAATACTTACAAAAAACTTTCCCATCAACAATCGGTACGATGCAAATGAACTAACAACATCGAACCCACTGTCTTGGTGGAAGGAAACTTGCTTCTTGCACTTTTAACTTCCACTCATCAACCCACTGAGTGAAGATTTATGTTTCACTCCCTCCAATAAACAATACCAATTGAACCGACCGGTTCGACAATCGCCCTTTCAATGAGCGGCAGCTTAGCATGGCCAAAAAATGTTACTTATTGTTTATGGTTTCCGACTTTTCACCTCATCAGCTTGCTATGCTCACCGTACACTTCCGTAGCGAGTGTAGCGTCCCGATTTGCAGGACTAACTTTTCGATCTGTACCCCACATGTGTCCATTAAAATTAATTTTCTTCCCAGCCCAGGCGTACCGTGATGGTGTGCTGGTGCGGTAGGTAAAGTTTCTCGAGAGATTAGAATAAACTTCCGTCGTAGCAATAAAAACGTCACCAAACCGGGTGCCCTAGTCCCTTTCCTCGTTCTTTCGGTTATGCAATTTCCGGACTTCCTTGTCCCGGGGTGTTTCTCGCTTATCTGAACTGACCACGCCGTAAGGAAATGCACTGAACACGTACGAGGTGATATACATGCATACGCATATACACACAACATTGGTCAATATTGTGTTTGGCTATGATTAATTCAAATCATCGCTTTGGTCACGTGGAATAGTCAGGAGATGAAATTAGTTTAGTCGCATGCTCTAGCGGTTAACGCCGGGCAAAACTTTGGAAGCAGTTGTGCTCTGTAGCGTCCCGTTGCGGTCCCCGGTAGCCAAAGCTATACAACAGACTATGAGGACACAGTGTGACAATTTGCCAGCAAATACGGGAGCCCTTTCCTGTTCTGCTTGCGTCGTGTTGATGAAAAATTTTCCTTGAAAGAGACATTTTTAAAGCCCTATATGAGGAGTACATTAAAGCACTAAACGCCGTATGAAGGAGTTGCTATTCAATTTATTACTAAGAATTTGTATTCAAATTAGTGTTTTAAATTGACCTGAGTACTTCAACTCGGACTTCACGGAACAGCGATTTGATATTTAACGCCTAAAATTATGCAAACCGCATTTGAAAATCATCAAAAGCTTTCTCAACAAGTGCTGTGTCTCCGTTGAAAATCTTCCACTGCAATATTTTGTATTAAAAGTACTAAAGAAACGTTTCCACTCCCTAAACCGAAATCATCATTACCAAAGCATCAATTTAAGGCAATCAATATCGAGCCTTCCCTTCCGGGTACTGAAATATTCCCATTTCCCATTTGTGTCCAAGTGAGGTAAAACAAGTCTCGACATCGCGTAAACCTCCTCCAAACCACTCAGTTCCAGTCCCGAAAAGCCTTTAGCATGCTCGACAACCTTCATCGGCTCATCCATCTCAACCGGGAAAGCTTCCGTGTATCCTTCCGCCCCTGTTATTGCCATCCCACGCAATCGGATAAGCCTACCCCCCCCCCCCCCCCCTACCCAAAAAACTCACCCTGGGAAGAGAAACGACACCGTACACCCTTAGCCATTTTCCCATAACACACAACCGTGTCATACGAAATGGCACCGAACGGTGCTGTAGTTTGCTGCTGAGAAAAGCGTCCTTAATCTTCGATAAGATTGATGGTGACGGTTATGTTGGTGCGTTCGGTGGTGCAAGGGTGTACGGCCTATCGGAAATTCGGCAACCAACGCCGCGCAAAAGGTTTGCAAAAAGGGCTGCCACAAACTTTGTCGACCAATGTCGACCAGAGAAAACACTGATACGATTTTCACGCGCCTGAAACGATAAATGAGCGTGATTAGGTGGAATGGTATGAAAAACATGCCGGCTTTCCAACTTTCCGGCAAACGGCCCGGGATGGTGGTATGACCATACCCAGAGCGCCACTTTGCTCAGCGAGCAACGAAATGAGATCCCGAGACCAGTGTACGAATGATTTGTGGGATGTGTAATGATGTGTTTAGTGTGCGTTCGTGTGCGAATGGTACGTAGGATGGAACTACTATTGCAGAGAAATTGCCTTATTTCTTACGACGTTTCCGGTTCGTTCGCTGAGCAACCGATTTGTCAATCGGTGGTTCGATTTTAATGCGTGAGTGCTTCGCAAGCCCGGCGAAAGATTTTCCTTTGCGAGTGTTGCCATTTTAAACCAAAAATGGTGATGTAAATTAAACGCGTCAAAATATAGAGATTTCAATATAAATCTATTTTAAACAAAAACATTTCGCTAGCTTTTGTAAATTGAAATGCGCTCTAAAGATGCCATGTTTATTATTGGGCGCTCTAAGTTCTAAAACTAGTTATTGATCCTTGCCACTGGCTGTACAACGCAATCAAAAACCATTATCTACCACCTAGAAAACTGTCAAGATAAGAAAAACATTGCACTCAAACAAGTGACCCATCATTTTCTCCTATCGTTCTCCTTCTTGTTCTCTCACAAATCTCACGGACATCCGCAGGACTCAGCTCGGAGGAAAAACTGCACGGTGTAAAATACATAATTGAGTCATTTGTCGGCTGCATACGGAACGTGGTGCTGAGCTCGGGCAAGGCAGCGTCCGACCTGCTCCCAATAACGCCCCTCATCGCTACCAAGCACGAAAACGTAAAGGAAGGCTGCCGGAACAAATGTCACTCGAGGCAGAACCTTTGCTTCACCGGTTCACGGTGCATTAATCACTACTATGACATATCGTGCGATTGTTTCGGTACCCGTTACGAGGGTGAACACTGTGACATCTACAGTAAGTATGCTAATCGCAAGTTGCACCCTATCTTAAACCACTGCTGTTCCTCCATCGCCAACTTTTGCACCACTTTCAGCCGCAACAGTATTAACCCTGCGAGGATCCAGCTACGTGTCGTACCGTATCTACGACTGGAAGGATCGGGTACACTCTCCACTAACCCGTATCAGCATGATGTTCAAGACGAACTATGACGATTCGGCCCTCTTCTACGCGAGTGGTGAATCGCTCAAACCACAGTACATAGCAGCCTCCATCAAGAACCATTCGGCGTACATCGAGATGGACTTTGGCGATGGTGTTATGAGCGCAACCTTGGGACAAGACCTTACACGCCACTACTGGCACAACCTAACGATTCTCCACGAGCACGATAAGGTCATCGCAATCCTAGACGATCATATACGCATTCTAGACCTGCTGGGGCCGATTCACAATTTGCTGTTCGATCCGGAGATCTACTTTGGCGGTGGCCCTAACCTAAGCAAGCGGAAAGGTTTAGCATCGAGCAACAACTTTGTCGGTTCGCTCAAGTACGTCTTCTACAACGATGTGTCGGTACTGTTCGAGCTGAAGAAAGGTAACCCCAAGGTGCACTACATCGGTGTGCTGGAGGAAGAATTCTTCGAAGCGAATGTGGAGGTAATACCGATCACCTTCTCGTACGCCAAGTCACACATCTGGTGGCCGATGAACAATCCCGACACACTGTCGCTCAAGTTTGACTTCAAGAGCAGCAAGGCAACGGCTGTGCTCGCGTACAGTGAGGTGAAAACAAGCGAGGGCCACGGATTCTGGGAGGTAAGGCTGAACGAAATTCAAAACGCACCCCACGCACCCAATTTTTGGGCAATGTGATTTGAGACAGGGCATGTCCTTTTGAAAAAAAAACCAAAGCAATGTACAACAGAAAGCTTCTCGGTCCTTACGCAAAAAGGAGGGATTCAGGAATGTTGGGTACTCCCCCGTTCCGGCGGTTTTCACTCACAAGCAATCTCAGATTGCAAATATAGGAAGGATAACCGAAAACTGTCCACCCACCCACCCAGGAACTTGCGGTATTGTGGTAAGATGATCACGTCACACTCATGCGTGATTGCATGTGATAATCTTGCATACCGTACGGTCGAAGGCCTATCCATGGCTTGGGTGACCTGGATGCTTTCCTTTACTCTACTAAGAATTGAATCCCTGCATGGGGATGGAGAGTTTCATACTATCCCAAAGCACCGGGTGGTAATAGTGTCATGTTCTAGCTCGAACCGTTGGTGGTTACCGAAAACCTTTTCTGGGTCACATAGGGGAATTTGATTTTTGGTAGAAGTTTTTTAATATCTAACAACATGCTATCGTGTTGATGATGCCGGCTAGCTTTAAGTCGTTTTTTCCCGCTGGGAGAATGTTGGGAGTTCAACGATAAAATTCAAGCGTTGGATATTATGTGTTAAAATAATTGCATCCACGGTTCTGACTAATACATGCCTTATTCTCTGCTCCTCAGCTACGTTTGGCAACAGATCGGCTCAGCTTTGACCTTTGTCCGGACGTGAAGAGCAACGTAACCCACACCACCTACATACGCATCGAAAATCCAACCTCCTGGCATTCGATTCAGCTAACGTACGAAGGGCGCGACATCAAGTTCGTCGTCGACTATCGTCACTCGGTAACGCAAATGTATGGACTGTCGTTCAACATCGGCGACAAACTCATCATCGGCAGCAGCCTGAAAGCGGCCGCATCCGGGCTGGTAGGATGCCTGCGTGATCTTAAAATAAATGGTGTAGAAATTGAGCCACGCTATCTCGTAAAGAGCGAACGCGTTGTGGGTGATGTTTCGCTGGACAACTGTAAGTACGTTGATCCGTGCAAAAAACCAAACACCTGCGAGCATGGTGGCAAGTGTGCGGTAAAGGACGATGGCATCATTTGCGACTGTAAGGACACGGGATACATTGGCAAGAACTGTCACTTTACCAAGTTCCGCAAAACCTGCGAAGAGCTGGCACTGCTCGGATACTCCAAATCGGACGTCTACTCGATCGATATCGATGGCAATGGGGTGTTTCCACCGGCGCGCGTCAAGTGTGACTTTCAGAGTTTGGCAAACGCGACCAAAACGATAGTGGAGCACAATTTACCGTCACAGGTGGATGTGCGTTCGGCTTCGGATGAGGATTTCAGCTTCAACATACAGTACCGCGAGTTTAGTGCTGAGATGCTGCAGGAGCTCATATCGCACTCACTCTACTGCACCCAGTACATCAAGTACGATTGCATTAAGGCACCGCTAGAGCTACATTCTTCGACCTGGTTTAAGTCATCCAGCAATAACAACACGGTGGATTCCCTTGGAGAAGTTAAAAGGTAACTGATTGGATGAGTTTTAGGTCGAGAGATCAGAGCATCAATATTAATTCTCGTTTTGTACTTCACCTAGAGGTACGTGTCCGTGTGCGATTAGCAAAAACTGCGAAGATGACAAACATTCCTGCAACTGTGATGCGAACCTTAATCGCTGGCTATCGGACGAAGGATATTACAAGGAGCCACCGAATCTCGGCATTACGCAAATGTACTTCCTGCAGCAGAAGAATCTGGACGAGGAGTCCCAGGGCCGGATTACTCTCGGTCCGCTAGAGTGTGTAGAAACGAGTAAGCTTCAGATTAAGCTAGGCTGGTTCACAATGCTTATTCGTTGCTTTTTTTTTCAATATAGACACTCAAAAGTACGTCGTCACATTTACCACATCCCAATCGTACATCGAGGTACCCGGATGGCGTAAAGGTGACATTGCCTTCTCGTTCCGCACAACTGGTGAAAAAGCTATCCTGCTCTTCCAGCCACCGATTCGTTCCAACTATCCCTCGTTCATGGTGGCCCTAACTGGGGACTATCAGCTAACGTTTAACTTTACGCTTAACACTGGCACACCAAAGACGCTCGTGATCGACACGAACAGGAAACTCAACGGTGGTGAATGGCACAAGATCTGGATCGATTACAATGAGCATCATGTGCGGTTTATGATCAACACCGATACACGCATGGTCGATCTGCAGCCCGAGGAAGAGTTTGGTCCTTTTGAGGGCAGTATGTTTATTGGAGGTGCTCCCACGTATGTTTGGCTAGGTCGTTTATCAATCTTGAGACAAAACTACTTAATCTATTTCGTTTCCTATTCGTAGAGAAATCTCCAAAAAGTACACCGTCAAGCAAGGACTGATCGGCTGTTTCCGAGGTCTTGTCGTGAACGGAGAAATTCTTGACATCTACAGCTTCATGTCGGTACACCTGTCGGAGATCATTAAAGACTGTAAACCGTCCTGCGTTCCGAATCCTTGCAAGAACGGAGCTTACTGTCGGGAGCTTTGGAGCACGTTCGAGTGTGTGTGCCAGAATCGGTGGGCCCATTTAGGACAGCATTGTGAAACGAGTGAGTATGACTAGAGTTTTGTATTGCAGAGGGGTGCCTTTCTATGTGCCTTGGTCCCTTACCCATTTTGCAGACATCAACGAAGATGCCCTTACATTCATCAGCCGTGAGTCGTACTTGAAGCGGAACTATCTTTCCGATCCGGAGGACATGCGGGACGAACGGGAGAAACTACGTGCCATTCTGAACTCCTCGTTGCTGGTTAACCTCCGCACCTATGATAGGCATGCGTTCGTGCTGTACGCAAACGATCACTACAACAACTTCATCCACCTATATCTGACCAACCGCAGTGAAGTCGTTTACCTGTACAATTATGGTAGTGATATCGTTAATCTGACCATCGAACATAGTGAGCTGCACAACGCACGCAGCATTCAGGTGGCAGTGATACGTACCGAAGCGAACACAACGCTGTACGTCAACGAAAAGAATGTTACGATCGAGCGTGGATTTCTGCTGCTTAATGAGTACTCCAACAAACCGTGGACGAATCCGGAACAAGGTACGATTGGGAACGTTTCGCTTTCAAATTACATTCCAATAGTAATTGTTTCTATCCTCTTTCAGAGGTTCTTTCGCCTCATCGACCGCCGGCACCTCCGACGGAGTACTTCCAATTTAACATTGGTGGTTACGATCCGGCAAATCTATTGCGCCCGAATCAGGATACGGCAGAGTTGGAAGGATATATTGGTTGTATTCGAGGTCTCAAGATTGGTGAGAATCTGATCTCGCTACGTGAAATGGCCACCCAGAATAATGCACATGGTGAGTAGTGAATAGAAGTAGTAATTTATTTATTTGCTGAATCGGTCATGTTTGCCACTGTGCGTTTAACAATGATAATTCTTAAGTTCTAGAGTAGGAATTTTACTGAGGAGAAGGCAGGGGGGGGGGGGGACGATTAAATAATTAGGAGTTGAATAATCTTGAGTGGAAGTGAGAATTTGGGAGGTTGTAGTCAAACAGATGGTGCACGCGCAACCGCGGATCAAAGACTTTAGAGACCTTAAGTAGCAATGATGTTGGGGCCCTTATACCATATCCAATCAAAAGATCCGCTACTGCACAAGCGATTAAATTTGGAATATACTCATAACCAGAGACCATGCTGGCCAAAAACCGAACGGTGGGAAGGAATGAACATAGGTCTATCGCGGAGACGACTTGATGCAACGTAGGGAAGGAAGGAAGAAGAGAAGACACGTCAAACTCTGAGAGAAGGATACAAGCAATTAAATAAGACTGCTTGTTTGGATGGCACGATCCAATTCCACTCAGACCGAGCATACGGCAGTGGATTGAATAGAAGAGCACAGGAGCAGTATTAGCCATGCAGAAATCTACACACAGCAAGGCAAGTAAATCTCCTCTGCACACTCTCGATTATCTGCATAGCAGTGACTCCTGCTGGGGTCCAGACTGTGATGGAATATTTCAAGACGGATAAGACCCAGCAACAGTACAACGCCCTCAAACTCAGAGCGTCTCTGATTTCAGATGCCATTCTGGTAATGAAACCCATGGATCTAATTGCTTTGTTTACGACAAAGTTAACAAGTTTGTTAAACGACAGTTTTTCGTCCAGCCAAACTCAAAAATCCCTTACGGAGAACAACCAAAACTACGGTTTACTAGGAGAACAAACTGCAACAATCTGACCGAATAGGAGCGATTCGATAAAAATGATCTCATCCAGTACAAAAATGGTTATCCAACGACATTTGTTTTTCTATTTTAGTCAAATGCTGCTATGAATTCAGTATATATAGAATCTACTTGCCGTTTACATGTTATGTTTTCCATACCTTTGGAGACAAAATAAATAAGATTTATTAACGTGGACTGTTCGGGCAGAAAGCCGTGCCGGTGTGTCGATATACCCTTCTATAGTTGTATACGAGAGGAAGGACACCGTAGGAAGGAGAGGAAGGACACTGAGCAACAGACTCAAACAATTTAGACATTGCACAGAGGATACTGTCTCCAAGATAAGTTGAAACGATCTCCTTTTTTAAAAATAGGACACATTCAAGCGGTTTTCCAGATAGCAGGATCCGTTGTTTTAAGAAATGCGCTCCATTTTTTAACTAAGATCTTGGTATACCATTAGGTCCTCGTGAAAAAGACATTTTTAATTTCTTAAGTGCTAAGTTTATCATATTATTGTCGATAACGAGAGAGTTGCAATCTTGAACATTGCTAGGCATGTTAACCAGGCCCTCATAAAGAGACGCTCTACTGTTGCACGGGTCAATGAAGACGTCAGAGAAATGCCTAGCCAGTAACTCGCAGCATGAAGCAATGAAGAACCATTTAAGATTTCAAAAATTGGAGTAGGCTATTCTAACTACTAACTCTTCTTATCTAAATTAAAATTGAAACATGAAATTTACCATTTTCAAGTAAACAGAAACGGCTAGATGCAAGTACGTTCCGTTGCTTGTTTGCTTCAAAATATCCTACCAAAGTATTGTATGATAAGCGGCTTTCATGTTACGAAACTTATCCTACCAGCCCGAACCGTTACCCACATGAAACCAAAATACCAATTTAGACGGACGTACGATGCTTCTGCCTTTCCAATATCCAGACCTAAGTTATCATGTGGGAATATCGGCCTAACACTTTTTGCGCTGCCTTTGCAATCCTTTTTGCCAGTTACCGAGGGTGTGCTGAACGGATGCCAGATGAAGTGTGACGCTGAGCCGTGCAAAAACGGTGGCATCTGTACGGAGAACTTTGTGCGTCAGGAAAGCACCTGCAACTGCGAGCACACCAGCTTTCTGGGCGAATTCTGCTCCGAGGAAAAGGGTGCCAGCTTCAGCGGGGAGGCCACCCTGTTGCGTCGGTTAACGCTGGCCGAGAGCGTCGGTACGGTGCGGTTACAGCTGGCCTTTTCCAGCCACGATATGCGACGGGCGAATCGTGTGATGCTGTTGCTGCAGTCGCGCAACGACCGTAGCTACTATCTGCTGGTGGCCATTACCGCGGACAACCATCTGTACATCGAGGAGGACCGGGAGGGCGCGACGTACGCGGCACGCATCGAGGGCAACTTTATGGATGATGCGCGCCATTCGGTGTACTACACGCGGCACGGTGACGATGCATCGCTGCTGGTCGACCGGGCCCAGATACTGATCAAGCCCGTACCGAATAAGCCGCTCGTGCCGGTATCGGATGCCGGTGCCAATCACGTTCAGATCGGTGGCGTTAATACGACCGATCCACGGTTTGCCGTGTACAAAAGCTACGACGGCTGTCTGTCAAGTAAGTGGGCAGGTACACACGGTCGAGGGACCGCAGCATACTAATCCAGCGTATCCTTTTTTTGTGGGGGGTGGCGGACATTGCAGATATCTTCATTCAGGTCAATAATGAAACGATGAAACCGTTGGAGGAGTACATGCTGTTCACGAAGAGCGAAGCGGCAACCATTACCGTCATCAACTCGCAGGGCGTACGGTCCGCCCAGTGCAAGCAGTTCGATGTCATCCAGAAGCTGACGCCTTTCAACGAACCGGCACTCAATATGACTTCGGTAAGGGTTTAGTTGTTAAGCTGCACGGGTGAATCGAGTCACGTTTGTTCTGAGGAGGAGAAAAAAAATCCCGACAAGAACTCAATATCCTGCGTATGATTACATTTTCCCCCCTCCCCCCCTCCCTTATCTTTTGATTGTCCTAAGACGTCTTTTTTTTCTTTTGGAGCAGATTATCGATAAGAACTGGGTCGTCGATGCACCGACACGCCTACCGTACAAAGCGGTCTACTTTGACCCATCGACCAAGGAGGAAAAAACGCAAGTCGTGTTCATCACGCTGACGGCCATCTTTGTAATCATCGTGGTGTGCTGCTTGATTGAGGTGTACCGGTCCGACCGGGAGTACCGTAAGCGCATCGAACGTCAGACGGATGAGGATATCATCTGGTCGAAGGAGCAGGCAGCCAAAATGCAAAACGAATCATCAACCAACGTGAAAGGATTCTCTTACAAATCGGTTAGTTACGGGGTTTTGTTTGAGCGAGCGAGCTTTTGGGGTGAGTTTAATTTAAAAAAAAAAATAATGATTTCCAACCAACCATTTCTAGATCCCTAGCGATGAGAAGAAGGATAATGGAACGAAGCCTTTGGTGGGCATCCTGAAGAATGGTAGTGTGACAGCACCGTCCGAAAAGGCGGAAACGCCACCGATCAGCACAGAAACTGGTGGCATTCGTGGTAAGTTGAGTTGAGAGTTCTGCCATCTTAAATGTCCACTAACAAATTTGGTATTGAAAACGTTCAACAAACACACACAAACAGACAGTCAACTGCTTGACCACGAACTGCAGTGGGAATCGCTGGCTGCGGAAGAGAACGAATCGCTCCTGAAGCAGAACGATCCCTCCAAAGACCCTCGGCTGGTGCACGGTAACAGTACTGGGGACGGGAGTCCACGAAATCGCATCGCCAACGGTAATCATCGCGTGACCGATCTCGATCATCCCGATCACTCGTCGGTGCCGGATGAGAACGAGGACAGCGAGCTAACCGACAACCCGGTAAGCATACAGGCGTTGGCACCGCTCAGCTCGATCAGCGAGGTCACCCTTAACAAGCTTGATCTTGGCGACTTACAGCTGCATCCTAGTGATGAGTTTAATGTTTAGCGAATGCCTGTGCACCCTTACAGATGCAAACTGCACGTGTAGATATAGTTTTCCCTGGGGAAACATTCCCCTCAGGTGCAAAAACTCCGAGTCAGACTTGCAGGTGCAACGAGTTCAACGAGTTCAACGAGTCCACCTGTTTTCGTGGACCACGTTGAACTTGCTGGATTCTGGTCTGATCTCACCGTTCCTCTATTAAAACGAACAGATAAATAGGAACATCTACTCTCGCGTCAATTTTTAGAGATCATCCATACCTACCCATCCTTTCTTTAACCTACTGTGCCCCTAAGTTTGTACTATGTCAGGGACGCACTCAAACACGCACTATTAACAATATGCACGCCCTCTACATTAAACACTAACAACTTTAGTAGTAACCTTAGTAGACAACACCAAACCGCAGCAACTCGTCGTTCACTCCGTGGTATGTGCTTGTAGTAGTGTACTTATTTATTCATGTTACCGACGCCTCCCACCAAGGGTTTCCGTCGTGTTCCTTTTACGTGTTATGTATTCTAGTCCGAAGTGCCGGAAGTGAAATAAAACCATGTGTACAAGTTGTTAAAGTCTTACAAAACTTTTGTGAAATTTTTGTACGTTACATATGTCTGTATGCGTGTGTATGTGTGCATGTGACTGAATGCCTCTGCAGAAGAGAGGCTGTATGTGTACATCCTAACAGGACGGAAATGGAGCAGTCCAAGAGTATGGTTATGTCCGCATGCTTTGATGTCGTGTTTTATTTCTCTGCTGCCTGTCCTACGATTGTTTCTGGTATGTGCATGAGAGAATTTTGTAACTTGATAAATAAAGTTAAGCAAATGAAATAGTTAAAAATAGGGCTTGTTGGAGGTCCTGTGCGTACTGGAGCAGGTATCAGAAACTATGTTCAACCCTTCAAGGAAGAACCTGCAACTCTCACTAACTATTTCATTTGCTACATGCCCATCTACAAAGGAACTAATTCCCGGTGTGATCGCTGCCCCTCTGTTTCTGTTCCATATCTTTCTCTCTTTCTCTCTCATTTCCCCTGTTTTTTTTTCTTAGCAAGTGAAAGTTAGCTTTGCAAAATCCACCAACCACACCTCCCTAGCCAATTCTCACTCACCTGGAGCAAGGAAAGCACCGCCAAAACTGGTACTGACACATCCACCGGACCCGGACGATGGACCGCGCACACCGATAGGACCGCTCCCGGTCACCATGATGACATCGACACCGCTCACCAACGGGTTACGGTCGCGAGGACCACGCCAAGTGTCCTGGGGTCCACCGCCACCACCTGCACTGATTAGCGCCAATCCCTTACCGTTCAAAATCGATGAAACACCGGAATCGCCGGCGTAACTAGCTTTTGCGGGTTAACAAATAGGAAAGCCATTCTCATCTGTTGTTTGTATGTGTGTGTGTGTACGTTTGTAAGTGCGTGTGATAAGGTTTTTTTGTGTTTTTGTGGTATGTATGTGTGGGGCTCTCTCTTTACTTTTCTTGTATCTCATCCGGAAAAGCTGTTGTACGATCGTGCTGCTGTGCTTTTGGCTCGAAATGTGCGTTGTGTATACAAAATGGTGGTAGCTATGGGCAACGTGCTAGGTGAAGTAGCCATGTTTTTATATCGTTTCTCTCTCGCTCTCTTGCCAGCACAGTCGTTGCCTTCTTTGATTGTTTCAAGTCACGCAATGTTTAACGATCACAATTTGTCCAGTTTTGTTTTATACAATTTTGGTCCTATGTTGGAGAAATTATTTATCTGCTCTGTTCTAATTAGTTTAAAACTGACGTGACTTTCTGACTGCTTAAACAAATAAATAGTAACATCCGTCGTGTAAGCAAAATTGTCTCGCTATACTCGTGGTGTTCAACCGTTAGCGCTTTCTACACTTTTCGGACCCTCCCATCAAGATTCGATGTGACTAAAACAAGCTGCGGCTTTTACCTGTTGCACAGCATCTCTTCCCGTATCCTGTTTCATGATTGAAAATTTGAATACTCGGTGAAAAACAAAATTAAACATCCACACTCGTCAGCATTAGGTTTCAGGTCTCATCATCATCATCATATCACAAATGCAAAAACCTTTTTGGCCAGCGAATACGATCTCCATTTCTCATCCCACTCATGTGCTCACACCTTGTCTAGGATGGAATAGTACGCACCGCACCGCTGTCGGCACCGCACACGGTCCATCCGGATCGGAACATATCGTTCGCTTCTGCCATGCCAACGGACGCAGTAGTGCTTGCGCAAAATGATGCTTCCGCAGATGGGACGGCCGCTGACGGTGCAGTGGTCACGCCCGGGTCGTCTTCTTCTCATGCTTGTCAGCTCGATATTACAGGTGCCACCGACAGCCGAAGAGAAGACGGTTCACCATCAGCAGTAGCCGAAGTAGCTGAACCGAAGCCATCCTCCACTTCGTCGTTCCGTTGCAAGTACCGGAAGCGGCCACCGATCTATCTCGGCCCGGATCGACGCCAGTTTGCCAATCCGATCAGCTATCTCGGTGGACCGCGGTACGATCTTACCAAGCGTGGTTCGGTCGCTTCTAGTCAGGGTGATAGTATAACTAGCCTCAATTCGATCATGTCCTTAGATTAGCGGTGGCACATGACAAAAGCGACGGTAAAGATGACAGAGGAGAAAATAAATCGATTAAAAACAATCGAGTAGTTTGACTTTACTGTTGTACTGTTGTCTACTGTTTCTAGTTTCTTTAGTTAGCATTGCCAGACCAGGGCTGGAGTGGTAATGTCCTTAGGCGGCGAGTTATGGCGAAGAGTTATCCGGGAAATGGCGGTTAATCCGTCCTGCATATGGAGTAACGGTTAGAATGAAATTTTCTACAGATCCTCGAAAATTTGCCGATCGTACTGTAATATCCGAAAAACAGGACAGGTTGGTTTTCTTTCACTAAAAATAATAAATTCAATTATGAGATACAACTAATTGCTGTTTGGAAAATAGGCAATCCGCACATATTTCTTCTCATTTTTTTTTTTGTGTATTTACTTAATAATTTTGCACCCACCAGCTATATGACGTAACCTCGAGTCGTTGCCATAGTTCAAATAATTTTTTCTCGCCCTGTGCACGTCATTAGACGCGACGGGATAGTTATTTACGGTTAGATCTTATCTAATAGTTGTACGCCCCATTCTTGACAACCGAACCGGTCCAAGTAGCCAGAAACTTTGTGAGATTGAACTATTTTGGAAAAAAAGAAATAAAACAATACGGTTGCTACGTTACAGTAAGGTAAGTTTCATTCGAATAGTAAGTAGATCATGAATGTCAAGAAGGATTTATCTGGCCACAATCGGATAACAACAGAACGGATGTCAAGCGGGTAGGATACGCTTCACGCGATTAATCCACAGACTCCTAGGTTTGAATTGTTTAATTCCTTTTTTAGTTTTTTTTTTGTGACGCATTTACTTTGTCACTACTCCAGCTTTACCATATTTATTATACGTTTTTTCCTGCGTTTTGTTGTTTTAGATTAATTTAAATTACAAACTAGCGCGTTTGTATCCAGACTGAAAAAAACGGAAGTTTAAAATGAACTCCTCGGCTATTCATGTACGAGGGACGTTAAAATGCAATATTTTGTCCGCGTTGAGGGAACAACACTGGCAAACTAACTGAAGAACGGAAAATGATTTTAAAAACGCTAAGGTTGATTTACAAATAATTGAATTATTGAAAATTGTACATCTAGAACACGATTTAGATGCGAGTCACTATCACTTCGGGATGTTTGTTAGGTTTCTTCAACGGCGCATTGAAGGAAACGTAGCAAAGCTATGAAACTAATTGTAAATCAAGTGGAACAACGGTAACGTTCCTTACTTTGGAAGAATTTCTCTTTCCTGTTTCACTAGGTCATTCTACCATATCTTGTTACCCTGTTCAGCTTCCTGTCTGCACTTGTAGAGCTATTTTGTCAAAATTCAATTTGTTTCCTATCCTTTGATTTACCTTCTCCTTACTAGCGTCTAATGAATTAGTTTGTTACGGATTGTTACTTCATTTTTGTAATGGTAAAGGATTCCTTTTGTAGGTGTGTTTGTTTACTATTGTGTTTTGTTTGTAGTTTTATATCATCCTTCCTGAGATCAGTAGAATACAGTTGCTTCCTCTCGTCGGCATCATCTTTCCAAATCACTGGAAACCCTTTTGTTTGCTTCTTTTTTCAGTTCTCTGTATAAGGTTAGCGAATGCTTGGCTATTTGTTTTCTCTTAATGTTAAAACCTAATCCAAAGTTATAGTGAAGCGGATAAAATACACCTTTTCTCATCCGTAAAAAAAAACAAAAGGTAAATTGCCTCCATGACCGCATAAAAAAAACAGGAAATTGCATGGATGTAGTTACGATGGAGGTTGCTGCTTCCGAAACGATGACAGCGTGGATCATGCAACGCCCGTCGTTTCCTTCTTGGCCGGTTCTTCAGTCGCTTTGGTTTCCTCCTTATCGCCGCTAGTGTCCACTGCAAAATTGACAAACAACATTATTATTTCTTGCAATAAACGGTAATGTATCGTGGTGGCTATGGAATTGAACTCACTTTTCGCTTCCTTTTCATCCTTCACGTCCTCCGCCTTTCCATCCTTTTCAATGCGTGGCCTCTTGCGCGACTGTCCACCCTGTCCCTTGAACGAACGGTTATCCCGCCGGCCACCTTCGCCCTCATCTTCCGAATCAGAAAACTCATTATCCGGCACTATCCGTTTGTCCTTGTCGACCTGCGGCAACCGTTCGTCCTTATCTACCTTGTCCTCATCCTCAGACTCATCGTTGATCGCATCCTCCGGAATCGGTTGCACCTGTACGCCCGGTGCATGGGGCAACATGCGCAAATTATCAAACAACCGGTTCTTAATCTTCTCCAGATATTCCGTCGTGTTCTGATTGGACATATTGCTCGGGCTGATGTGCAGCTTAAAGTCTGGTCCAAAGTATTCGAAGTAATCGTTGTACGGCAGTTCGTTCGCAATTTCCACCCCGAGTGCCACCGACGTTTCGTAAGTCCAGCAGCGGGACACGTTCCGGATCGTGTATCCACCGCCGCCCACCATCAGGAACGGCAAGTTGTACTTTTTCACAAACTCAACGCACTTGCCGTGTCCCTTGACGGTAAGATTGAAGCACCCGAGCCGATCGCCGGTCAGTGAATCGGCACCGCACTGTAGCACCACCGCCGACGGTTGGAACGTTTCCATCACCTTCGAGATGATCGGCACAAAGATCGAATCGTACGACTCATCGTCCATACCATCCCGGAGCGGTATATTGACTGCGTAGTATTTGCCCCGGCCCGCACCAATGTCCCGGAGATCGCCCGTCCCGGGGAAGTATTCGCCGTACTTGTGGAAGCTGACCGTCATAACGCGATCGGTCGTGTAGAACGCTTCCTCCACACCGTCCCCATGGTGCACGTCGATGTCGATGTACAGAACGCGCTGGTGGTACTTGAGCAGTTCCAAGATGCCGAGCACGATGTCGTTTACGTAGCAAAAGCCGGAAGCTTCCGACTTTTTCGCGTGATGCAAACCACCGCCCCAGTTGATGCAGATCTCGGACGCTTGCTTGTTTAGCTTGACAGCGGCAGCAACCGAGCCACCGGCCGATAGCTGACAGAACTCGTACAAACCATCAAACACGGGACAATCTTCACCGACGTTAACTGAGGAAAGGAAAGTAGTTGGTCAAATAAACGCTCCTCGGTGAGTTCGTTTCGTTCTGGAAACCTACATCGCTGCATGTGCTTGTTGTACTCGGACATGTTATCCGGACGGATCGAGCGCAGGAACCGAATGTAGTCATCTGAGTGAAACTTTGTCATCTCATCCGCCGTTGCTTTGTGTGGTCGCTGCAAGAGCACGGGTAAGAGGAGGACGAATTATCTAGTTTCTAGGCCATTATCAAACAATTTCTTACATAAATTTCCATCTTCCGGTACAGGCCATAGTTGAGAAGGAGGTTGTGCGTCATGCGTATGCGGTGCGGCTTCATCGGATGTCCCTGGCCATAGTAATAGTTTCCAATATCACCTATACAAAAAATTACAATAAAACAATCATTGAAAGATGGTTCAAATAATAGTGTGCGATATTATTTCTAAGCATGAGTACATCGTAAATTGTTTTCCCTCGTGAAATTATGTTTGGGTTTTCAGTTTCAAAATTTTATCACCACTGTACCCTAGCAAACACTCCATTTTGTCGACCGTAGTACGGAGTCGCGCAAAAAGACACCAACACACACACACATACACATGCTCGCATGCATCGGGGTGTTCGCTTTGCAAGAAACAACACACGCACACAGTCGCACATTCGCATAAAGCATCCGACTGTTTATAGTACGGTCGAGCGTGCTGAAAGTGCTCGCTAGGTGCCATTGGTCGTAAATTTTGAAAATGATTGACCGGCCGCTTGTTTCGGTCATGGTTTGCGTTTGTGTGAACAATTGGCGTAAAATCACTTTACTCACTGTCGTAGTAGTAGCAAACGCGTTTCTTGCTGTGTGACTGCATTATGTTTTGCTTATATTAACACAAAAAAGCGCTACTGTTTCACGGCGTACGATCAAAGTGATGCGGACTTGGGACTTGGGGCACGATGCGTGGTTAGGGATATTCAAGATCGGCCAATAACTTTATACGGACGCGTAATAAAATGAGACTTGTAGTTGGAGTTAAACTTGCAGTTCACTTATATTGACTATTATTTGGTTACTTTTGTCCAATACAAAAGAATGTTTAACAATATACACGACACCGCACCACAATGCACGTACGCAAACTTCGAACTGCGGTGTTGAATGGCCGTATGTGTCGCGCGTACAATTCACCATACCAAATTCACCACAGCGATAGTTAAGCGGTATTTCCACACATTGCCTTCGGACTGAAATGAGCCTTCGCATCTATAAAATAGCTCGCTTTGATATTCTGAGTTATATCACCCATCGCAGCTGAAATTCATTTTTACTTAATTATGTTATCCATGGGGCGGCTCGGTGGTGTAGACGATATCGGCGCCAGTCCTTAAACAGCAGGACCTGGGTTCAAATCCCATCCGAACCCGTCCCCCCATAGTGAGGACTGACTTACCTCACTACATGGTATTGATAAATCATGCAATACAGGCAGTCAGTTCCTACGAAAAAAAAATGTTATCCACAGTAAAAAAGCTTTCAAATAATCACAATATTGTCACTATCCAAGGACATCTGAACCCTGACTTGTTTTGGTTTATTTTCGCTTTTTTTATCCACGAGCCACGAAAGTAAAAAAAAATAGGATTCCGTTAAGTAATTGCTTTGAGAACGTAGCAAAAGTGCAAAACATCACATTCATTTCAATAGTTTAATTTCTCCAGACTCCAGTGAGGCTGGTGTCATTGCTCCGTGACATGCCACTAGTTGCAAGGGAAATGCATGGGATTTGACAGATAAGGTTGAACGTCGATTTTGGTCGTGCCCACAAAAAAAATGATTTCATTGCACGGAGGCTTGCAACAGATTGAACTCGCCTGTATGAACGCGTTTTTCTGCAATTGACAAATTAAAATGTAAACAGATAAGTTGTGAAGAGGATTTTTTTCATAAAAATCATCTACAACAACAGTAAAACGGTACAACTGTAATGGAAAGCGGTTTCTTATGTTGAGCCAAACAGTCTAATAACCATCAGACCGCAAGCAAAGTATTCCTGTGGTACGGTTTTTCGCCCGATCCAATAAAATTTAGTGTTCACTAACAGGACTGCCTATACGAGGCATACTTATCAGTGCTGCAACCATAAACTTGAAACTGCTCTGTTAGCAGAATGCTTGTATAATTAAAGCCTTCCTTCTTCGTTTGTTTACAGTCAAATGTCAAACTGAAAATGGTCGACTAATATGCCGACCAATTTGGGCTTACGATAATATTTCAATTTCCTATCAAATTTCAAATAATCACAATTTTGTCACTATCCAAGGACATCTGAACCTTGACTTATTTCTGTTTATTTTTTAATATTTTTTTATCCACGGGCACGGGAGTAAAATTCAGGCTTCCGTGAGGTTATTGCTTTAAGAACATAAGAAAAATGCAAAACATTTCAACTTTTTCAACAGTTTAATTTCTCGAGTCTCCAGCGAGCTTTTTGGCCACCTGAATGAAAAAAAAATCTTCGTGTCACGCGTCACTGCTCCATCCTTCCGATTTTTTTGCATGATTCTGTAAAAATTTTGCATGGTCAAAATGACCAAATCTTCGGATATCAGAAAGTTTTGCAATATCTCAAATCCCATATAAAGTTTTGACAGGAATATACGAAAAAATCGGAACGATTGAACGGTTACACAGGCCATAACGATGTACTACATCACGCCAGCCATCAATTGCTTAAGCTGGTTGTTTTTCTTCCAAAACTCATTAAAAAAGTTATCAACACTTCAAGCTGTTTTGTTTGACAGCTTGTTCAAGCGTTTTATTTTCACCAACTGCGCTTCTTGCACCATTCCTGTAGATGCCATCGGTGGTGAATTGGGTGTGGTGAATTCACGAACCGGGACCATCGGTTCGGTTTTGACTTTTGAATTCATTTATTGTTGTTCGTGTTTAACTCTCGTAGCGTGCGTACGTGCTACGTCGTGTACTCTCGCGTATTGATGTGTTTTCTTAGAAATTATGTGAAAATACTGGAAAATGGTGAATGAAAGTGAATAAAACGGGCAAAAGTAGAAAATACATCGATAGCTGCCGTGTGTAGAAGAAGAAAGCTTTTCCCACCTCTGTATACAAAACCGTACAGCAGGAGCAGCAACCGTGCAATTCATTAGTTTCGGTGGTGTGTGCAGTTTGTTGATGTACAAAAAGGGGTTGATTGGAGGAGTTTTTAGTGCTTCGTGAAGAAAAAAGTTTCAGGCAAATCCTGTCCGTTCCTGTCCAGTGTAAGTGAGCACGAAAGGCTAGCATTAGCGATCACCATTTTCCTTTCTTTTCTCGAATCAATGTGTCTCGCCATTCGGAAATGGGAAGAACCGATATTAGGAGTCTAATTTGATAGTTTAATTTACTCTTCCCAATGCTTCGTCGCTGTGTACGTGAATATGTACGTGTGTACTGTATGTGCATGTGGTTGTGGGTGGCGCCTGTGCCCCCGTTGCTGCAGCAACCGACAGCAAACGCGAAAAAAGGCATTACCGTCGTTGAGCGTGTGTGAGTGTGCGTGCGTGCGCGAAGGACCAACAGCGGTATCCTTTTTCGAATGCGTAAAACTGCTGAAGGTGTGTGTGTGTGTGGGCGAACAGTGTGCGTAATGAATTTTTGGGGGTGTGTGCAGTACCGAGTAACAGGAAACGGAATCGATAAGGGGATACGAGTACAAATGGAAAACAAATGATCCTCTTCTGTGAATTATTTGTGCAGTAAAACACACACAATAAAGAAAAAAAACAGGAAAACACACTCATGTACATACAAGCTCAGGACGTCCTTTTGATGCAACTTCCCGGTAGTCAAACGGAGCATCCAACAAAGCAGGCAATGGCGTGTTTCGTACGCGCATGGATGTGTATGTGTGTATGGGTAACTGTGGCTAGATGTGTGCGTGTGTGCCGTATCGATGTTCCTGGGCGTTAAAGCAAAACAAATGCAGCAAGCTATACAGCGAAGGGGCAGGCAGGCAGGCTGGCCATTTACGAGTTTGGGACGGGAATCCCGGGAAATTCGGGTACGAGGCCTGGGTCGAGCGAAGAAATCTAACAACAGTTACCGTTGACAGTTGCTCAAAAACAAAAAGAAAGTTGGTAGAAGTTTTGGGACTGATAAATACATGAGGAATACATAAAGGAAGGGATATTTAATAGAAAATTTTTGTAAAAAAACTACAGACGAAGCAAACATATATTTAAAAAAATGCATTAATGCATTGAAAAGAATTATTTTTTTTTTTATAAAAGATGTATCAACTTTTATAAATTATGAAAAACCCCATTGACTATTTATATGCTGCCATGTTGTTCGATTTTTTCTTTGTTCATGCAACACCCAACTGCACCGGTATTTACCACCAATTCCCGGATGCATGCGACCGTGCGTGAATGCGTGTTCGTTTATGCCCGTGCTCGGTTGTTACGCTCGCGTGTAGAAGTATAGAAGAAAAATACACAAATAGAAACCGGGAAGGGAAAGAACCCTCTGACTTGTGCGTGTGTGTTGGTGAATTGAAACTATCGTGGACCCCTCTGGCCGATAGAACACACAGGGCCACAGAGTTCTACTCTAGAAAATCATAATGGCCTACTATTGTTTGTTGAAGCAATATTTCGGAATAAACATGCGCCATGTTTTATACTTAAACCTTTTTAAAATGTTTTAATTATATTTTCTTCAAACTTTTCTTGCCTGTAGAATGATCTAAACATTATACGAAAGTGCAAGGGTGTGCATTTCCAATATCAAAATAGCATGCACTACGCACATTTGTTTCGTGGCATTGCATAAATACAGTACAGCGCACACCATCACGTGGGCTTTGGAAACGTGGCTTTCTATATATTTTTCGTTTGCTTCGTCCCATACGATAAGGACGAATCTGAAGGTGGAAAAGTTTATGCCCAGGGAGCCTGCTGCGGTGGGAGCCTTAATAGCGTTGAACAACACATACCAATGCGTGTCGATGTGTGTAGATGGGTACGCAATCCTAGGTTGCTTTGTGTGGAGTTTTTATGCTCCTTCGGCAAGCGATAGAGCAAGCGAGCATGTGTTGGTGTGTTGTTGGATGCAAAATGATAGTTATATTTTGAGTTTTTGTACGTTGTGTACCGGGTTCTAACATGGACAAAACAAAACAAAAAATACAAGAAACAAACGTTTTCCCAAATTTCCTTTTGTTCGCTTTACTATTTAGATTTTCTTCCTGTTTTTTAATTTTTTTTTAATGTAACAGTTTTCGTCTGTTCTTCTCATTTGCTGTATTTCCTTCTTCTACAGTATCAGTGCAGAGTGTTTGGTGATCGATAAAATAGTTTTAAAAAATATGTAGAAATCTTATTACTCCTTAAAAAGTGAAAAGTGGTTTCCTAATAATGTGAAGATAAAATAGAAAAAAGGGCAAAGCATCATACGTGTGTGTGTGTGTTTGTGTATTTTACGCGTGAGTTTGTTCATGCAAAACGGTTGATGGAAAAGAAGGAAAAGCGTGTGTTTCGGCAAAAAAGTGGTTCCCAAATTCTGCATATCAAACTCTCGGTGGTGGAGTTTTGCCATTCCCGAACGCATTGGATTACTGGTAGCTTCATCTTTGGACAGACATTTCTGATAACGAAAGAGGTAAGTAAGCATTATAGCGCCTAATCATGGATTTTCTGGGGGTTTTTCAAAATCTATTTACAAATATAACTCTTTGCAATATCTCATCACAGCAAGATAACAGTTTTTATTTGAAAAAGCGACCCAAAATAAAGCAAATTCGGTCGTAAACTCTGTTCAAAGTATTCTTATTTGAATTCTAAACAAAGAGTGAGTCAAGAAAGTAAATTAAATATAGTTTATTTGCAATGTGTTGTGACTCATGGCGTGTGTGTCGTCGTTTGATTTATGTTCTTTTTTTTAAATAAATTTCATATTTATAAAGGTATTTTTTAAAGGTAAATATCCTTCCGAAATGTCATTTATATTTGCATATTTTTAATCATATTTTGTAGCAAATATTTCCGAATTATTTTAATATTATTAGAATAAACAAAATTCATCACTAACTTTATGCAATAAAATAAATTTTCCCTTAGTTGTGTAACGGACTGTATTAATATACAAATACAAAGCATCATTGCGATCCCTAGGGCCAATTTCGGAAGAATTTCGATAAGAATATCGCCCCCTAACCTGCTCCACTTCCCATTCCACAGTACGTTCCGTTTGCCGTCCACCCTACGCATGCGTTTTTGTGTATTTCCCGTTTTCCCCTTCCGTAGTCGGTGTGGAAATTTTGCCTGAATCATTTTCCTTTGGGGAGGTTTTTCATTCAGCCTAGAGAAAAATGCCCGTACTTGGGACGCAATGTGCTGATAACGCCTGTTCAAAATATTAGAACAAAAGCAAAACTAAAGAAAAAATGGGTTTTTTATATTTGTAAAACCTTTTGATACATTTGTATATTTAGCCCTTTCTTACTGACACACACCCTCACATATTTAGCATACCGTACTCAACTTCTTCCCTTCTACTAACTAAGCATTGTGGGTGTAGCACAAAGTTTTGCGTTGACAAAATGAATGCTTTTTTTTGTGGAAGATTGCAGCAAACGCATCTAAACAAGCGCTCATCATCAAGTATTTGACAAGTCTCGTCTTGGGGGGCCAACCAGCAGTCGAAGAGAGTCGACCGGTAAACACAGCCTCAACAAACATTATCAACAACGTCTCACGACTCACGGCCGGCTTCTACTATTACGGTTGAAGTATGATGCTGCGGATGATGTCATTATGTCTGTCACAAACAATCGTCCAACACCACCGACACTATACACAGTGGGAGAGGTATCATAGCATAGAGCACAGTAATACGGAAGAATTTGGACTTTTTGTATGAGTTTGCAGCTTTTTTTTTGGAATGTTTTATCTCTTCCTATAAATGTATAACTCGATTGTTTGGCTTGATTATCGTGACGTTCATTCCTGTCGTTGTTTCAAATATTTGGAATTATTGTAGTCCACAGAGACCTGAAAGAATTTCACTTCAACTTCACTAGAATACAATACTGTTCAAGTAAGAAAGGTCCTGATAGGATTTGAACTTCGGTCCTGCTGTGTGGTGGAGATCGGCGTCGTTGTCGCTTTACCACCGATTCACTCCTTTATGCAGCCAATATTCCATATCTTCTCCTCTATTTTCTTCAATGTGCCGTCGATCGTCTAATTGCATAAACAAGAATTTTTGAGAAGAAAGCTTCACCAGGATTCTTCTTCTTCTTCTTGGCTTAATGACCTTATAGATCATGTCGGCCATCGAATGGCTTACTAGACTTGCCGAGAGACTACGTAGTTGGATAGTCACTCCTCACTACGGGGGAACGTTCCTGATAAGATTTGAACCACGGTCCTGCCGTTTGAAGACCGGTGCCGATGTCGCCTGCACTACCGGGTCGCCCCTATCATCTCGTTATTTCATTTTATCTCGTTGGAATTATTTCAGGTCCAGAGAGACCTGAAAAAATCTTAATTCAACTTCTATAGAATCTGCGCAAACACGATACTGTTCAAGTAAGAAAGATTCGGATGAGATCTGAACTCTAGTCCTGTTGTATGTGGAGATCAGCGTCGCTGTCGCCTTACCACGGGGCCGCTCCTTTATTCAGCCAATATTCAATATCTTTTCCTCTATTTTCTTGAATCTTCGATCTTGTCGATCGTATTTCAAGAAGCACAAGCAAGATTTTTTTATTCAGAAATCCTCACCACGACACTAAATAATACATCATACTTTACACAAAATAATACAATAAAGACATTAAAAGGAACAAAACTCAACAAACAACAGCAACAGCTCGTCGATGTTGCTGATGCTGATGAAATCGTTCCTTTCACTCATCACTCTCAAAGTAAGATTGTATCGCTTAGAACGCGCTGGGTACCGATTGTAGCCGTCCTTCGGCCGTACCGTAATTTCATCGTCACGCTAAACTGATGTGTCTTTGCCTTCTTACGCAGTCTAAAGAACGTAAGAGAAGCGCACATCGTGAAGAGATGATGTTGCTTGACATGGAGGAACAAAACCCGAAAAAGTGGAAATTCTTTTTCATCCTAACCGAATACCGAAAGTCGACTGAACTTCATATATGTTGCTTCGAAGCGGTGTGGAAGGTTGGAAAGGGTGTTAAGAACCCGCCCGCCCGCCACGTACAAGATGAAAGTGAAGTTTTGTCAAACCGTACCGGAAGACCGGTAAGGAACGAACCAAATGCGTTTTGTATGCAGCAGTAGCAGGGCTAGTGGAGGCAGCTGGCATCATTCAGCGTCACAACTTGACCCCCGGGAGGCGAACGAGCGAACGAGAACGTCAGAACTCTCTGCGGCTACGCTGATGCCACAGCTGTGTGTCTTCTGGCGGCGGCCGTGGCTTACTCGCGGTCGGTTTGTGGCGTTTACCGAAGCGTGTAGTGTTCACACAAAAAGCGGGAAGGTATGTGCTTTCATGTTGGCTGAGCTGTTGTATTCGTCGGGGAGCGTCTTCACTTCTTGCATCTGTTTGAGTGGAATTCCATGGTCCGTGGCCGCAGCCATCTCCCTTATCGCGTATGTTATTGTTTTGCTGTTACGCTTCAACACACAACCCTGAACCATCAGAGCCGCTCCGAGCAATATTGCTGTCGGTAGAGAGGATAGGATCTCTAACCAAAGCAGGCCACACGCTTTGATAGGATGGACACTTCAAAGTAACGTTTCAACGTTTACGGATCGCTTTTTTGGCGTTTCTGATCGATTCATCAGAGTCCGTTAGTTGTTGTTGTTGCTGCTGGTCCCGCGCCGCAAATTTCTTTGTAGGGGCTGGGGGGGGGGGGGGGGGGGGGTAACGGCTCTCTTTCTCTCTCGTGCCTTAAAGAGGAAAATGAAAAGCAACACATTTGACTCGTTTTTCGTCGTTCGCTTGATGATTGATCAACCCCCGGGGGGCTTTCTGTATCCTCGGGTGGGGTGATGGTGGTTAAAAAAGGGGTAAGGATGCCGCCCAACAACCACACACAGGGGCACGATCGTACCCAGTTCGTACGAGCAGCAGCTGATCACTGAGACCGGTTTTTAGATCTTCTCGTTTCTTGTTTTGTTTTTGATATCCGCTTTGCGCTCTACACACTGTTCGGCAGCATCCCTCGTTTGCCTCCTGCCAAAACCCTTTTTCGCCCATCGTGCCATGGAGTGTAGGGAGGGCAACTTGTGAAAAAAATATCTCCCCAACAAGCGATGTTTTTGGTGCAGACGTTTTTTCGATTCCGAGATGGCGGGCTCGCCGTTCGAACTGTCGGATACGAATTGATACGAATTGAGCAACGGATTGAAAACTGAATTGATAAAAAAATTAAAGGCTATCCAATTTCACAGTCTCCCATTCACGGCCGTAGCTTAAATGCGATTCGATGACATATTCAGATTTCAATGTTTTGAAGAGTTTTTCCTTCTACTTTTCGTTCGGTGCTGGTTTTAGCCTTTTTAATGGCGGCGACTTCGTTTGGTTTAGCTGCAGAAATCAATTTGTTCAATGATCGATGAGGGGTTAGGATTCATGCTACCGAAAACCGAACAAAATCACCATGAAAGTGTAGTTCGCTGGTGCGGTTTGGTGGCTGCCGATATTAAGGAGCAGTTTCGGGTGAGATGTGTGAAATGAGAATGTTAATGTTAGTCGTGGCGTTTTCTGGTTAGACAAAACCACAAATCATTTGATGCTGATTTCATACTGGAAATGATTGGTGTTTATTTTATTTATCGTTAGAAAAACGTATAAATGGTGATGACCTAGAAATAGGACGCTTAAGTTTGATGCATTAATGTCAGATGTCGGTAAAGGAGAACGCACGGTTTTTTTTAGATCCTGCTGGTTATTAAAGATTCTTCGTCTTCATGGCCTGCTATGTTGTTGACCACATCGCATAGACATGACCAGGTTGCCAATCAGTTTCTAGGAAACTCGGTCTAGGGCTGCAGTCCTCCATCCACGGCTGCATCCGAACTCCGACAGGTTAGACTCCACTTGATCCAGCCAACGTGCTCTCTGCGCTCCAACCTACGAATCCTTCCGGCTTTGACATCCTTCCGGCGCACACACCGCCAAAGATAGTCCTTAGCACCCGCCGCTCGAAAATGGCGAGTGCATTGGCGTCCTCCGTCAGCATTGCCCAAGGTTGTAGGAGTCTTCTAGATCGCAGGTGTTTGTGGAGTCCGTAGTAGGTACGAATCCTCTGAAAAAAAAAAAGCCTTCGGAAGTCGCTGCTTACTTTGTTGTCCAAAGTTACGGTCGTACCAAGGTAGCAGAACTCCTCTACCAGCTCGAGATCGTCGCCGTCAACTGATACTCTGCTTCCGAGTCGGGCTCTGTCTCTCGAGTCGGGCTGCAGGATGATTACAATCGCCTATATAGGGTCGAAGTCTCAAGAGAGCCCTCGTAGTGCGATTCCAACACAGAATGGAAGGTTTAAAATTCGGAAAATCCTGTCTAAAGAGGGACCAACAGATTGTACGTCTAACAAGCCAATTGAATGTATATTGTGCTAGCGTGTTTTAACCTCGGATGAGGTTCTGAAAGCACCTAAAAACTACTTGCAAACCAACAGTAAATCAGCGCCTTCACGGTACAATTTTTTTCAGTATCATCGCGATTATATTTCCGATTCAACAAGACTATTATTGTATCTTCTTGTAAGCTTCTTTTGAGAGTGTTATTCTTGTGGATCGCATTAGATTTCAACGAGTCATTAGTTCCATTAGTCCTAAGGCCTCAAAACTCGAATTTCGCGTGATATCGACAAATATATATTTTGTATCTTGTCCTTCATCAATGCAAACATTGAAACTTTATTGTTTTAAGCAGGAAGGAGTGGGCTTTAGAATCGTTCCTTCTGTAGCTCAAGGTCCCTTTTTCAAAGACACAAAACTGGGGTTCAAAAAGTCTCAAAAATGACCACATTATGCAGAAGAGCAAAAGTAGGACTACGAGGGTTTTGACTTCTGACGATTGCAGAGGTTTCTACGAAGGATATCTGCAACTTACAACCTCTTGAATGCACTTCGGAAAGCTTAGCATTTCTTTTGGTTATTAAATGTTCTACCATAGTATCTGTTTTGCATTTATTCAATCCAATAAACTAAATCCGTAGGTGGAGATGCAGCAAACGAGCTCGGCCAAAGACCAAAGCAACATAACTCAACACCAATTTGGAATCTCGTACAAAAAGTAAAGACCGAAATGAAATCCTCCCGTCTTTTTTTTACCAGGTGGGTGGTTGATAAATGACTTTGATTTACAACGCCGCCCAGCTACGGCCGTGTGGAGACGCATTTTTGCACGTGCATTTGGAGCCATCCACAGCAAAGCGGTTGCCGGCGTTGATCAAATACCCGTGTGCCTTTAAGTACCTCCGCACAAAACGTGTACAATTCGGTTCGGTTTTACAAATGTATCTTTTTATTTTATCCGCTGACAGCTGCTCTCTCGCCCGGACACGCTTTTTCCGTATTTCGTGTGTAGTGTCGAGTTTTTGAAACTGGAAAAAAATGACAGGTCCAAATGGGTTTCGGAATCGGGCCAGAGTTTGTCGACCGTTGCCAAAATAAAATTGATTACATCCCGATAACACCATACAGACCACGCGAGGAGATTGTTGTGTGTGTGTATGTGTGACGTGGGACAACGTAAGAGTTGTCTTGTTGTAAAATGCACTTTCACTTCTCGCACGGCAAACACACCGCGAACACCGTGCGGAGTGCTACTAATAAAAACTGAAAAATTAGTTTCAGGAAACAAGCTGGCCCAAAAAACCGTAAGAAAAGGGAGATCAACAAAAGTAGTTTGTGTGTTTCGGTGGAGGCTAGTGGGCTAAGTTCCTCCTCCCCGAGCAATAAAATAAGCACAATTGCAGACAAGTTTACTGAACCACATTCAGCCCACACTGCATCGCACAGTTCGTGCGTCCTTGTTCGTCAGGGCCCTTGTGTCCTGTGACGGGAGAGAGAGAGAGAGAGAGGGCAGGAATCTTCAGCATAAAAAACCCACACACAAATCTCCATCGAGTTCGTTGTTCGCCGGGCTGAGGCTGCAAACAAATGTTGTGCCACATTCTCGCAAAGCGACCGTAACGCTCTTACCGTCATCCTTTCGCAGGACAGGAGAATCGGTTGGACTACATCAAAAAAGTGCAACGACAGCAACCAACGCCGACGATGGCGCGACGACTGCATTGTTCCGGGGGACATAAAGTGCAACCGGCACAATTTATACACCCAAGCCGGTCTAGCGCGCGTCTGGCTGGGCTGCTGCTCTTGGGTAGACGGCGTATTATGGTCGCGAGACTCGTCGCTTTGGTCCAGACAGAGGTGGAAAGTATAAACTGCAAAGCTTCCAAAATTCTGATGGCGTTCAATTTGTGATGCTGTTGTTCTCTGGCATAAGTGATGGGAGTGAACTTGACTTAAAGTAGAGAGATCGTGTGATCGTATGTATTGCTGTTTTGGTAACAAACATACACACATGAGCAGTTTAGAAACAATTAATTTCTCAAAAAACGTATTTCTTTGTATGTATGTAATTTAATTTGAAAAGAGTAATCTTTCCTAAAGCAATTAATGGCAACCAACGCATTTTTGTAGTGCTTTATGGATCAAACACAACCACCGATTTGACAGCTTGAAAATCAAAGCAATCCAGAAGCGGACGAATTCAATCTTTACAACGACGAATTTAATTTCGACGACGCTCTAATAGAATGGACTAAGCCCAATTAAGAATTTACGACGCCAGAATAAGCATTTACGTTGGCGAATTGGCTCGATAAACCCTGTAAATTTGGACAACATTTTACCAATTAGTTTATTAGTTTATTAGTTGGAAACTTTGCAAAGTTCCCAACGCCCTGTCAGTTGGGAGGTGCAAAGAAGAAAAAAAGGTGCAGAAAAGGGCAGGACGAGCCTGCCCTGGGATCAGTTAGGAAGCGATCGATCAGTCGAAAATCAACCACAGGCGAACAAAGGTCGAAAAACGTATACAAGCGCCTCCTCGAACAGCGGATTTATTTTTTGGTTATTTGTAACTGATCACTGATAAGCTACTCGGATAAAGAAAAAAAAACACTTTTTAACACTTATAATATGTTTTGAAGGCCAATATTCCTTCCCTCATTTAGGTAATTTTTACTGTAATAACACCGCTGTATCCAGAATTATTAGCATGAGGCTCTTCGCAAACACGGATAAAGTCCTGTAAAATATTGTGCCAATCGAAAACCATTACGATTAGTTACTTGAATTAAACATAACTCCATCCTAACAGATGGCGCCGGGAAAGTGTTTACAAAGTTTCCATTTGCTACTCCTTCCTGCTGGGCAGGCCACAGTATAACTGTTCCAATGTTGTACTCCTGTTTTCACTCCCCAACCACACCCGTCCATTCCATTCGCAGTCCGCCGTCCTAAACAAAACAATAATGCGCGACATCAGCACACGCGCGACGGGGTTGACATTCATGATTTGTTTGCCGCTGGAAATAGGGACTCGCCCACAAGGAAATGGAGGCTACAGCTGCTGCTGCTGCTGCACCATAATGCTACGGTAGGAGAAGCGAATAAAACGCAAAACTAAACACCCGACGCTTGGGAAGAAAGAGAGCGCTGTCTTTTGGCGGGATGGATGGGGCGGGATGCTAACCGAACTCATTGCTCATTATATGGGCTCCATGGGCTTCGGTGTGTTGAAGTGCCCTTGGCATAGAGGAGCGTCAAGCAGGGTTTGCCGCTTTCCTTGCCCAAAACAGCTCCCAAGCGCGCACCACAATGTATTTGATTATTAGCATCATTTATTTCGAGGCTCTTTCGTCCTTTTTCGGACGAAACGGATAGGAGTCAAAAAAAAAAAAAATGGTTGTACTGCATGCAATACAGCACTAACTCTAGACCATAACAGCACCACACACTATGCAACGAAACATTCATCTCTTCTTTGTTACTTCCGTCGTTCTCGAGGATGGGATGTGAGACATAGACACGGATCGTAGCTTGGTGCAAATGACGACGGTCCACTGTCGTTCTGTGTGTATATGCATCGTTTTCGTTGCACTTAAAAGTGGACCAATGACAAATAATAAATGAGAGTAAAGGATTTTTTCTCTGTAGCTTCCTTTTTCCTGTTCTTATAACGAGTTTTATCAAACGTTCAACTGCAGAAGACGTTTTTGACTTAAAAGGAAGAATTTTCTTTACAAAAACTTTGTCCATAATTTACGTTCTACTGACAGAACTGGGGGTTTTTTACTTCTCTTTTGTCATGGATGTTGTAAATGAATGGAAAAAGGAGTATTGAAAGTGTGCTTCAACTTGTGCCGGCTATTAAATGTGAACGGGTAGCCTGGGTGTCGTTTCTCTTCCATTTTAGGGCATTCTTTTAAGACAGATCTGGCCTGTCATAGAACAATCTTAAACTTCAAATTTATCATACAAAGTGATGAGCGTTTGGAGCAATCGATAACGTTGTCCATGATCCATGATTAAATTGGTTATCAAGCCACAAAGTAATTGTCTAGGTGTTATAAACAAATAGCGATTCTAGTAGAACGATCCTACCAAATAATCTACTTCTTATTGCAGGGTTTCTGAGCAGAACTAGACAAGTGCGAGGCATTTCTAGATAACGCTCAAGATGAACTGTACTGCAGTTAGGTTGAACTGGACAACCGTCGCCGTTTCTTGACAGTGGTCAAGATGAACTGGACAAACGCTAGATTGAAGTGGACAATCGTCAAGTAGAACTGGACATAAATATATGAAATGGTTGGTGAAACGGTGGCAAACGTTTCGGAAACGCTTGGCAAATTTAAAAATTACAAAAAATAACTGCTGCAATACAATTTTTTTCTAATATTTGCTGATCAAAGTGTTATCTTTTGAAAGAAGATTATAGAAGACGTTTCTGTTTATAATCACTTAATTGAGCTCTTGTAGCTGTTGTTATGGATATTTTGCAGAATAAAAAAATAATAAATCAGACGTAAAAAAATTCATATACATTTCTTTTACCGCATGTTATGCATGTAAATTAAAAAAATGTGTATTTCACCGGTTACTTTTCAAATATTCAATTTTTGCCCAGCGTTACCCACAAAACGCTTGCAACCGTTTCACCAACCATTTCAAATATGACTGTCCAGTTCTACTTGACGATTGTCCACTTTAATCTAGCGTTTGTCCAGTTCAACTTGACCATTGTCGAGAAACGGTGACGGTTGTCCAGTTCAACCTAACTGCAGTCATCTTGACCGTTGTTTAGCAATGTTGTTCACACTTGTTTAGTTCTCCTCAGTAACCCTGTATACTTGGATCTAAATCCACACATATGTAGTTTTAAACATGGAGGCACTTGTTTTATGATCTGAGAAACGCTGTATCTTGATTTATTCATGATTCGACTTAACAACTCAGTAGGTCACGCCGGCCATCAAATGGCTTAAGAGACTTACTGATACTACGTAGTTAGATAGTCAGTTCTCACTACGAAGGATCGGTCCGGATGAGACTTGAACCCTGGGCGTCGTGTGAGACGGAAATTCGATTTTTTTTTGTTTTCTTCTTGCGTCTAAACGTCCTTCCAGATCAAACATGTGAAACATACAGTCCCGCAAAGCGTTTTAATGTTGGCTGGCTGCTTAATTCGTTTGTAGAGACTTTGATTTACCTGACTTCCTTTAGTCTCGTAAGGACCTATGAGTCTCTGAGACTACATTTGCCTCCGTGAAGGCAAATAAATTGCGAAGACTCAGATTATTGTGTGCTTTTTTTGTACCACTTGTCTTCATAGTCTGTTCTTGCTTGATAGTAGTTTACTTGATTATCAAATCATAATATTTGATCTAACTAAAATTATGTTTCATCTGTAACATGCAGATAATTTTTTTTTTTTTTATTTTTATTTATAGAGGCTTTGAGTCTTAGAGACTTCATTCGCCTCTAACATGCAGATAATAATACTAGATGATTACCTGCCTGTGTTAAAGCTCTCTCTTCTGCATGATACTTTAAAAAACGAAGAAAAAATAATCGTAGGACAAGAACTATCTCGATTCTGCACATAATTTACCTTCACATTTTATACCTTCAGCAAAAATCTGCATTGCAAAGCTACCCAAGACCCCCAACAGCGAACCATCTTCACAGACACCGGGAACCATCCTTCTTTAGTCCTTAGACCCCTAGACCTCAGACCACCTTCGTTAGATGTCGAGGTAAAAGGATTATGAAAAGGAATTTTCATGTTTTATTGCCCTTTTAGCATTTCTTCTGGGTTGCGAGAATGTGTTAAAGCTCTATTTGCTCTATTTCTCCAGTACGCGTGACGAGTGGTGAAACAACAGGGAAGGTGTTTGACCACTGGCTAGAAATATGTGTGCAAGATTTTTATGTGTATTTTCCTTAGCGTTTTCGATCCTCTGCAGTAGCGTGTTAATTTGGGCGCGAGAGGTTATTTGTACGCAGTTCGCGTACTGACCATGAACTCGGAACGGAAGGACGTTTTCACTTGGAAGGACGGAAGGTTACTGTTAAAGGCGAAATATCATGACTAAAAATAATCCTGCCCTTATACAAGGCCGAGGTGTACCAACGAAGGCTTATAAATGTGTTAATGCTTATCCGGTACGTTTATCAAATGGAAATAATGATGAACTTCAGAGAAGGACACCACCACGGCGTTAATTCCACAGATTGTCTACAGTACTTTTTTTGATTTGGTTAAATTTACCGCCTGTTTTATGTGTTTGGCAGAATTGAAATAAAACTTCACTGTTGTCAGTAAAAGCCGACATATTCCCGAAAATATAATCCCCGCAAGAGTCATTCACCAATCAACAAGAACCGACTGCTGTTCGGGCGCTAGAGCAAGAAGCCCGTTTTTCCCAGGGTGAACCTTTACGCCCTCCGAAAAGGAATAAAATAGCGCCGCGGTTTTGAGTGTGCACTTTCCTTCAAATGTGCGGCGCGATGCTTCAGTACCGTCGGAAAGGAAATTGTGACACACAGCACAGAAGAGCAGAAGAGATATCCATCAGCAGATGTGCGTGTGTATATAGCTTCTCCCGACAGGAAAGGATGATATGGCCGGATGGCCAACCAACGTTTCACAACAGGCACAACAGGCAGGCGCCACCAAATATTTTGTGTTTGGAGTATATTTTTGGAAAAAGGTCGTCCTCGTAGGATTGGGGTCGGTGCGTGGACAGGACTATTTAGGGGATGGGTTTTTTGGCGCTGTTCGATACAACGAGCAATTCGTTACAATCATCATCATGTGGAAAAAGGTGTGGCGAACAGCTGAAATTGTTAAGCGTTGTAAGGGATGGAATATTTCGTTCCAGATGTCCTTTTTTGTTGTGATAACCAGATGAAATTGAATTCGTTACGGTAGAGCGGTCTTCTCCGTTGGTTGTTGGTTGATGATTTGTTCTTAACAAATTTCAAATTACATATGTTAAATTCGAATCCAATTGTATGCTGGAAGATGTTAGGAGAAAGATGAATGTTACACAGACGTATACGATACTCGGATTGCATTACATTGGACATGTTAATTCAGAACACATCAGAACACAACACTCCATTTTGTGAAGGATAGAAGAGAGATCGATTAACACAATTAATGAAGAGAAAATGGCATAAAAGAGGACATATTTGAAGCTAAGTGTCTCTGCCATGTTCCAGAGTTTTGAAGCAATTCTTGAGAAAGCTTGAGTTAGTCTTCCTGACATAAGGTTGACGCCAGACTTCAACACTTGTAGTCTTACTCGTTATCACTAGTTAGGGCTAGTAGTCAAAAATCCATCAAAATTTCTAAAAGTTTTTTAAATAAACGCTACAAACTCTCCTTCTTTTCCTACCTCTCACTGTGAAACCATTCAACACCCATGTTTAACATATTTTCGTTTACTTTCTTTACAGGTAAGCGAAAGACCAAAGGTTCATCACGATGTCTAAAAAACATACCACAACAAATGGCGACTCTTAAATGGAGATGATATGAAAGTTTGACGAACCATACGATGGACCGGACAGTATCACTTCATAAAGCATTTGACAAGCGGAAGCAACTGGACGGTATGCCGGATTTGATCATCACCGTGCGGGAAGGGTACGCAGCGGCAAGCAGAGCGCACCGCTCAAGCATGATGTATTTATGATCGCATGCAGAGTCGCATTCACCCGCTTCCCGGAAAACAATAGACCAGACCCCCGTGGACTGTAACAATCGACAATCTAACGATGACTCGCGAAAAAGGGATAGGCCCGGTCCCTCTAGGACATTGCATATGGGTTTTGGTGTCTTCGTCATGTTTTCGTGGTCAACTATTTGCATTAACCGTGTGCCACGGAGCTGCGAAGGGGCAAACAAAAAAAAAATGAAAAAAAGAGTTCGACCGACCAACCGGATCATATGGTGTGGAATTTTTGGCGATAGCGCTGGTATGTGCTTCCCCGTACGCGAATGCGTAAGAGTAATAAACCGCCCTCAACCGCGAAACACAAAACCTGCCCGTCCAACCGGGGCGGGCAACCGCACGAACCAATTACGGCGTTGCTGGCGTTCCTTTTATTCGGATAGTCGAGAGGCTTGGTGGTCGAGCGAGCTGGATGGACTCTCGAGGGAGCGTGGAGAAGTGTGTTTTTAAACATTTAACGTTAAACAATGTGTGCCTGTTTGTTGTTTTCGGGGTTCGGGTACCGTGTAACGAATCATTTCGCGAGCTTCTCCTACGTTGCGTGACGTGAGGCGACGGTTTACTTTCTCCCCAATAACTGTTGCTGAAAATGTGTGTAATGAGACGTACGATGGCGGTGACATAATAACGATTGACTTGGGAATAGATAGCCGAAACTAGCTAGCCTTTTGCGTGGTGGAGTTGGCGAAGGCGATGAGTTGGCTTTGCTTAACTTTGCTTAAGCGGCGATGAGTTGACTTTGCTATAGTTGGACGAAAATAATTGAAGAAATCTGCCGAATCTGGAAGAAAATTTCAGGAGTCATTTTTTCCTGTTTACCAGATTTCCTTGGTTACTTAAAAATATATTATTAATATGATCGCAACAAGCGCCTCTCTTCAGAACCCAACTGAGGATGTATAACCATACATCTTTAATTTAGAATTTTTTTTTAGATAGAAGCCCCAATAATCAATAAAAATCTCCATATTCAAGGGCCTGATTCGTGTAAGAGTCTAAATACTTGTCTGACATTAGTTTATACTTGGAATTAGGTATACCAGAAAAAAGGGCACACTTTCCATAGAAGCAGAAGCACCATATAAACGAATCCCTCGCGCAACTCTCAATCAATCAATCAATCATGTATAATCATCACGATATGCCTCGATAAGTCCTGTTTTTTCCCCCTGTATGATGCATAGCTGCGGGGCCTCATAACGCTCATATCGCATGGTTCTGGCTGCGTGTGAAGCGAAACGATTTTTTATTCATTACTGTGGACCAACCCCTCCCCCTCCCCATACCCCCTGGATATATGTGACGATCGTCGAGTGTGGAGTGGAGTTGGACACCACTCCAAAACCCGTATCGATTACTCCTAGTATCCTTTTTTTCTCTCTTATTTTCAATGTACGTTCTATGCAAATTGAAATGTTCTCTCCACGAGTGACGGACGTGCAGTGTAAACGTATTTATTTTTGTTTATTTTCACTCGCTGAATTGTGCTTGCGCTAGTTAGAAAATATTGATAGTTTTCTAGCTCTGTTTTGTTTGCACTAGAAGCAACGAACTTCCATCCGCGCCAAGCGCCTGGAAACAGGTGAGACGAGAAAGAACAAATCGTTCTTGACCGGTTTCCGGATTTGAGGTTGGTTGCTGTCCATCGTTTTATTGTCATTGAAAGTGGTCTCCGGGTTTGGAGGCATCATCCTGGGTGATGTTGGGCGAGAAGTTATTGGAAAATCATTCCTTCCAAAAAAGGCGCATGCGTATCAGTTCCTTCCGTTTTTATTTCCCTTGTTTGCTGGTTGTTGTTGTTGTTGGTGTGTTCATTCGTCCCCCCCCCCCCCTTCCCCTCATTTCCTGACACCGCGAGAATGTGTATCCGGTTCGGAAAGAGTACGCCACGAGATTTTCACCCGTATAAAGCCATGCAAAGCCAGCGGTGTTTCGGTTTTTGTTGGAGGTTTTTGGGGTTCTCCTCCGATTATCCAAGATCCGAGGAAATCATACCGATAGGCTTAACTGATACATGAAGGATGTTAATTTGTGGGTAGAGTTTTTTGTTTCGCTATTTTTACTTTAAGAACCCTCAATCCACTGTACTAAATCGAAGCGGTTGTACTGTTTGTGCTTTCATTGCAAAACATCATAGGGAACTGTTCTCCCCTAGTCGAGACTTTTGCAAGGATTCCTTTCGTTGCGGTGCGTATTAAGGGAAAATCGTTTGTAAATCCCTTTTTGCTCGAGTGCCGGTGAACTCTGAAACCAAAAATTGTTGTGGTGGTGTGTCCCTGCGAAGAAAGGATTAACAAACGATTTTTAATTTACCGAGCATTTGTGCTGGCTGTGTTTGGCCTTACAATGCTGCAACAGCCAAAAAGTAGAAGAGGCTACAATTCCCCACAGCTGTATCGTATTGCCTGCTTAAATGGAGGCGCGCTGTGCTGGAGAACACTAGGACTGTACGAGCCTGTTGTGTACGGGTAATGGATTAAATCGTAAATTATGAGTGTAGTAGCTTTAGTTCGATTTTAAACGAGCCCGAGTGCCCAGGTCTTTGCCACTTGGATGGTTGCCCATTTATTTGTCGTCCGGAAAATTCATCTCAGGGGGAGCGGCACGAACGAGAGGTTGTTCGTACGAGTATCCTTGTCAGGGGTGTTCAAGCTGTGACTAGGAAGGGTTCGACGAATGAGAGTTGTATAACAATTTCTTAATATTGTTTATTCTTATGTGGTGATACAAATGAAACTGTTCAACAGGTCGTACAGCAATCACATCCATGTATGATAAATATCTTGGTTTTTGCTTGCAAACATAGCCTATTTTATGTATTTTAATTTTGACGGCTTGCGCCGTATTGTCAAGTCAAATTATCAAACCAAGCCTCCTTTGTTAGCTGAAAAACGGTCAGACCGTATAATTTATAAATTGAACTTATATCTAACATGTCATGAAAATATTTCTTCTTGACATATACTGCCTCCTACAACCATTTAAGTACACCTTACTTACTTACTTATTAGGCGCTACATCCGCTTTGCAATCTTGGCCTGGCGCAGCAGAAGCCGGAACTGCTCACGGTCCCGCGCCATCGTCCGCCAATCCGTTATCCCGGCTTTGATGGCGGATAATTCCACACCATCCTCCCACCGCAAACTAGGCCTACCACGCCTCCTGTGTCCGTATGGACGACCTAAAAGAGCTGGGTCGTCCGGTGCCATGCGTATAACATGGCCAGCCCATTGGAGCCTGGCGAGCCTAGCGACTCCTCCATTGTCCTTTCATACGCGGCTAAGCAGGGCTTCGTCTGTTTTGGATAGGGTCCATGTCTCAGAAACGTATGTGAGTACTCGGACTATAAAGGTACGATAGAGTTCTAGCTTCGACCGTCGCGACAGGTTTTTTGAGGTGAGATGTTACCTCAGGCTGTAGAATAACCGGCTGGCTGTCTCCGTCTCTATGCTGTTTTCGGTGCTGACCTTCGACCCGAGATAGGTGAAGTTTTGGACGACATCAAATTTGCAATCACCTATCCGTACATCACCCCAACGTAATTCCGAATTTATTTGGTGCCGCCATCAATTTGGTCTTTGCCACGTTAATCTGCAACTCGAGGTTTTCTGCCGCCTTCTCGATCATTTGGTAGGCCTCTGCTACCTGGGAGAGCCGCAGACCAATGATGTCTTTATCATCAGCGTATGTCAGGATCAGGATTTCCCGGGTGAAATTCGCCCTCCTTGTCGTTTGGAGGTAATGAAGATGATAACATTTTGGGTCGTCATTTTTTCTTGCAATCAGCCTCTAAGAATGACGTTAATGATATCCTTGCTGAAAGGCTTCAAACCTTCATACTTAATGCTAAATCCGTGAGTCATCAGGAAGATTTCATCAGGAATGCCTGTATTATGATTTGAAAATCGTTGTCTTGTCATAGTTTATTCTTAGTTTAAAAAATATTTGTAGGGAAATATATAGATGGGATATATTGACGACTTTTGAAGCATTCTGTAACACTATATTTTCGTGTTGTCCATCCCTGATGGATTTATGTCCGGCCCCCCTGAACGTGGCGGAAGGAAAAATTCGTATCCGCAAAACTGTATCGAGCAAACTTATCCCGATTTTCTGTTGCCACCACCTTCCGCAGCTGGCGATCCAGTTTGGTTCAGTAAATTTCGCTTATCGATGATTTAATTTTTATCGGTGCGGAAAAGCAAGTAAATGCGTCGTCCCAATTTCATACACCTCAAATGGTGTGTTGTGTCTTTCCATCTCATTTGGTGGGACAGTTTTAAAGGGAAAATTTATGATCCCTCTATTAATCCTCCACCGGTTATTGTGAACCTTAAAACGGCTAGAAGTGGGTTGGTATCGGTGGTTTTTCGGTTTGCCTACGTATGGAGAGAACGCGCGTCAACCGACGAATGCAAAAGTTTGTCGTTCGGGATCGGCTACATCATAGTTTTGCACGTTCGGCTATAGCTCATCGTACAAATCAGAAGCCCCCAGTACACGCCGGGTGGAAGGCAAGGATAACGAGCACGAGTGTGGAACCTCATTTGCCATAACAACAGACACACAACCCCGCAACACATCGTCTACAGCTGTGAAGCTATTTGGAAAACACTCGGTGCGATGTTTGTTGTCCATCAGCACGAACTTCTTCCCCACCGGGCGCAAGGGTTCAACGAAAAAAAAGGGGGGGGGGGGATGTTGATGATGCGAGGATGCCTTCAGTGCCAGCCCCAGCAATCCATCATTTTTCTTTCAACGAACCAAATTAACCTTCCTGTCGCCGTTAGTCGTCTCTCAAAAAAGTCCGGCACCACCACCCATGTGTCTGGTGAATAATTTTGAATGAAACAGAGTTTAGAGACCGGAGTCCGGAGACTCTTGGTAGGAGGAGTGTTCTCACCAGCATTCGTCAGGTCTGTCAGATGCCGTTTTGGGTAAAACTTTCCTCAGCTTTTTTTGTTGTTGTTAGGGGCTTTTGAATTGCTATTCGTCACTCGTGTTGGCTGCGTTTAGTGAGCGTTTTGCTCTGGGGGTGTTTATGCTGTCAACCTGGGCAAGCATGGTAAGCGACATGGACGAAAAAGTTGGTCAACTATGTGTGTGTGTGTGCAGTTGTTGAGTTGAAATATTCTACCAACCCCTTTGCCGGAGGTTCGCTTCTTTATCGCGCACGGCGTGGGGAAATGGAGCGTGTTTCAGGTTCCTACGCACAGCCATCCGAAGCGGTGTGGACCATTTATCTTATCAGACGAAAGTGCAATCAACATCAAACGCCGATCGCTGATCGTCGCAGTTGTCTCCAATGTTTTACCTTCTTGGTTGTAGCGATTGTGCGTTTCCGCGAAGTTGGTCCTCCAATTCGCCCAGAGGAACCAGTGTGAGGGTGATTGAGAGATTTAAGGTTATTTTCTTACTATTGCACACGCAATCAATTATGCACGATTGAAGACATTCTTTACTGATACTTGCTTTGCTTCACAGATGTCATAATAACAAGACCCTTCCGGCCAACAACGTGCCGAACCGAAATGAATCATTTCTTCCGATACGGTTGTTTACGGTTCCTCTGTTTCGCAGACGATGATGCCGATTGTCGTATGTTTTTTTTTATGTCGCTTCCGTGTAACGCACAATCTTTCAGCAAAAGGGGGTTCTGCGCTTACTGCGCCTTCTGCTCCGTTGTGCTGATGTGCATCGCGGCGCTACTGAAAACATGACCGTTGATTGACAGTTTAACAGCAGCGCATCAACCCGCCCCAATCAGTGTTGAGAGCGACGGTAGTTGTAATAAATAACATTTTACTGCATGATGTGTCCAGCTGATTCCGGTGCGCGTCCCTGGTTTGCTCTGGCGTGTGTGTGTGTCCATCATCCCAACATCTCCCGAAAAAGGGGGAATAACAAAAACGGTCGCTTTTTGCGTACCGACGATCGTATGGATTTGGAGATGACTTTATCGTCGCAGTAAATCATTTACCTTTTAAACAGTGTAATTTATTGCCAAACTGGGACAGGTGAAAGACGCTAATGAGCTTAATGTGATCCTAAGCTGCTGAGATCGATTTTTTTCGGGTGAGATTGATGGTATGTAGTGCCAAAACTGAGATTGAGTAAAAACAAACTCTATTGTCAACACCATTGTGAAATTTTTGTGATATCCTAATGTCATTGTCTTTGGGGCGCGCATCAAACCGCGCATCAAACTTTCGACCAACTTCCCGCGACTGCGCTTGCGGTGAAAAGCGAGAGTTTGCACTTTCTTCCCGTCTGTATTTTTAAGCAACTTTGTCTTCATTTTTATACGCTAACATCACAACTTTGCTTTTTTGGGACTCCATCGTGCCACCATGGCCAGGTGTGAATCATATTTTCGGTGCAGATTTAATCTCAACCGTTACGACAAACAAAGGGGAAGCTTTTCACAACTCAATTGACAAGTTAGGTTGGGGTTCACGGTTTACTTTTTGGTGGAAATGAAAAGTGAAAGGAAAAACTCCACAGGCACTGGTAATGCAATTTATGTTGATTTTATGAAATAGTTTTTTCCTTGCCACCAATTAAGCAACGCATTGGATGGAGAGGAAAACGATTTTGAACATTTGATGTTAAGTTGTAAAGCTCTTCTTCGCTTTTACTTTGTGCCACTTCAATATTGTAATTTTGCAGCGTTTAGGATGAAATCGCACGCACTCCATAAATCTCCATAAATAAGCTTAATACATAATTGCATCGTTTTCACTTCATTAAAGAAAATCCATTTCAATTTTAAACCACCTTATCGTTATCCCTTCTTCAGGTGTTTTATTAATAATGCATATCATCCTAGAAGGATACACTTCACCAATGGAAGCTTCTTTAAAGCGTCTTAACACCTTCGAACAATTCGCTTGCCTTCGAACGAGCAAAGGGTTACAATCATTGTGGTCGGAACAGATGGTTGGGAGCATAAAAAAAAAAGATTATCCTTAACAACCGGGATAATTATCCTGTAGTCCAGGTTCTTGGTTTAATCTACAGCATACTCTCCCTTTTACATTCTTCCGTACTCTAGCGCCTAGCAGAATATCGTCTTCTACAGTATTTGCCACATTGGCGTGTGTCGGAATGTCCCCCCCAGTGTGTAAGGGTAAGTCACCTCTCGGGAAAACGCCATTTAAACGCGATTGCTTTGCCTGAAGTTCGCATGCAGCAGCAGCCATCAGCAGCAGCAGCATTGAAGACGGCCTCGGAACAATTATCCGAACATCCTTGGATTAATACCTCCTTCTTTGCCTTCTTCCCGGTATGTGACGCCAATGCTTTCCGGCGTATCTCGTCCTGATCACGTTCGTCTTGCTGCGTGACGCACACATACGGTTTCGCGAACGAGCGAATAATTTGCCAAAGTGGTTGTGAAGAGCTGGGAGGATAAACATCCTTTTTGTGCCGTTGTGGTCCCGGTCGAAGGAGAATGTTCGGAACGGTGCGGAAAAAAAGGTGGCGCGGGAACAGACAAATGATTTTGAAAACGTGCATGCATGCATATTTGTGGTTTGCTGCAACGGTGCCCTTTTTCATTCCCTGCCTTTTACTGCTGCAGCGAAATGCAACGTGTTGTTGGGCACAAATCAAGTGCACAATTTGTGCCGCTTTTCGGGAGCAATGTTACGTGGGGGAGGATGTGCAACGAAACGCGCCTTTTTGATAGAGATTGTGTGGTCTTTTTTGCGTGTGCTCCAATAAGCCAGGGGTGAGCAACTTGAAGTTATGGTGCTTTTTTGGCATTCAAGAATGTTGTGAAAATAACATTAATAATTGGAATTTTTTGTAACTTGTGGCTATCATTATAATGTTTATATTTTCAACGATCTTACCGGTGTCTTAAAAATGAGTATAATAATTCAGATAAGAAATTATAAGCAAAGGATGAAATAATATCATAAAAATCTAGCGAAAACTTTAAATTCTGGTGTTGCGAACGAAATTTTGTCGGCTCCTCGACGATGACCAATAAGCGAGCGAATTTAGCACACCCTTGGTTTCAATGTCCACTTTATTTGACCGTTTAACGCTTACGCTTGGGGCGGCCCGGTGGTGTAAGCGACATCGACGCCGGTCTTTAAACGGCAGGGCCGGGGTTCAAATCCCATCCGGACCGTCCCCCCGTAGTGAGGACTTGATTATCCAACTACGTGGTATCGGCAGTCTAGTAAGCCATTTCGATGGCCGGGGCATGACCTTAGAGGTCGTTAAGCCAAGAAGAAGAGAAGAACGCTTACGAAGAAATCTATCACGTGAACAATCAATCGGTAATCGGCATAGGGTTCCGAAAAAACGCGGTATCGCTTCTTGGCTTGGTTTTTAAATGAGTGCAAGTTCGCCCTTTGCATGCTCCTTTTATAACTTTCTTCTCCTGCCGCGGTGTGATGGCCGTTTCCTTACGTTCATTGCCATTTTTCTCCTATTTCCGAAGGTTTCTAAATAGTCTTTGAATTATTTTCTTGTACCATTTCAGAATTAATTCCCTGTAACGTCCTAACGTTACTTGCAGTGTTTTTTCAACTGACATATTTTTGTTTACTTCTGTGTCACGCGGTACGTCGGTACCGTTACTCTGTATCATCCGGTTTAATATTTGCTTCATGTATGGGAAGTGTCCAAAAATTTTAAATCAGTGTGGCACTTTGAACTTCGCGTCGACATGGCCTAGTCGCCAATCAGTTTCCAGGAAGCTTGGTCTAGGTCTGCAGTCCTCAATCCACGGCTGCATCCGATCACCGACAGGTTAGACTCAACTTGATCCAGCTAACGAGCTCGCTGTGCTCTTCTACGCCTCGTGCCGAACGGATTGCTGACGAGCATCTTCTTGGTGGGGCATGAGTCCGGCATCTGCACCATGTGCCCCAGGATATCAGCACCGCCAAACAGCACCTTCAACTACATACCCTTACTAATTCTTGCTCAACCTAGAAGCTTGGAAATAAATCAAAAAGATTTCGATGTTTGATATTAAATTTTTAATCTAATCTAACAGCAGCAACTTCATCCATCAAGTGCAAATAATAAATATTCATCCCTTCAAACATCACTTCAAAACATTTCCTCTATCGACAAATAAACATCACTTGCTTGATTGCCACTGCCTCTTTATCACTCAAAACCACACAAGTGTGTGGTAGTAATTTGATGGGCTTACAACTGCCTTCGCTTTCGGTCAGCTCTCTCGAACCATAGACGATACATTCTGAAATTGCATGTGCAAATATATTCATAGCCACTGGACATATCGGTCGTCCCGTCCTGGCACCGTTTGGTTGCTTTGCTTGACACCTTTTCACTGCCAACTAACCATTTCGCCTGTTTTCTTCGTCTACGACAGGAAACTGCTGACGATTGCTCTGCTCCGGAATGCATCCGAAGCTGAAGAGATATTTTGGATAGTGGTTTTGCAGATGCAGAAAATGGTCGAACATAAATGCATCTTTTCGCTTGCACAACACCGATATGACCTTTTGCGCCTTTCTTGCTGGGTGGAAATAGGAAAAGCTTGATCGCAAATTTCTGCCTACCGATATGGACGTTTTGAATAAATTTGTACCACACTTGGAAAGGCTTGGAATCACTTTTTCCAAGACGCATCTCCGTAGCTAACGCTTGAAAGCTATAAATGTAGTTGCAATAAAATAAAAATCAATATTTATGATTAGCTTATTTCACACTCGCTGTGATGGTCTCTGTTCAGTTAACTTATCCCTCGTTACGTGAGCAATTTACGGTGGCTGTTGTTACAGGAAACGATGTCGTCCTGCGCCTCATACACGTGGTCTTGGGCCGTCATTAATACAATTTTCCACGCTGTTCGGTAATGCCTTTTTGCAGCGTAGGAAGCGTATGTACGCAAATGATGCATTATTTATGACACGTGTAGCTTTTTGCTTCATCCTGAAAATAAACAACTCTCGTGGGTAGTAAAATCAAAGTTGTAATATGTTCTCCAATCAATTTCAACCTACATAGCTAAGCTTCTCCTTCCCGAACTGGTGAAACGAATGATATGAAGGTGAGTGTTTTTCGGAAGTGTTAAAAACGAAAGTTGCCCAACATGAATGGCGCCCATCTCTGGAAGGAAGCTCTTTTTTTGGATGAGTTAGTAGTAGTTTCAACGAGTTTTCCGCTCCTTTTTGTTGTTTGGCTAGAGTCCAAAACGCATTTAGTTGCCAGCCTGCCCACAACCGACAGGCTAACATCGTGGCTGATAAGTGCGCGGACAGAAGAATAATCATTCGCAGCAAACCAATTTCCATTTTCCAACACTTCATTCAATATGTTTACACGTCTAAACTTCATTCAAGCAGCCTTCCTCTGAACTAGCCTGTTCGTATAGGTGCGAATAGGTACATAGGAGCAATTGAACGATACCCTTCCGCCGTGGTTGTGTGGTATTTGAAAAGTGAATTGAAAGTGGTCACTTAAATTTGATATCCACATTCAGTTTGATGATTGAAGCTGTCGGATGGAGAACACATGCTATACGCTGAAGAGAAGTTTTTGAGTTTAGAGTTCGACTTGGTATGAAAAGGATGTTTGGATGTGGAACTTTATGTTAGTATTTCTCCTTTTTTGCTACCTTTTATGGTACAGATGCTTTCACTTTTATTCGCTTAGAGAGGTGCCGGCGGTGTCCAGGTGATATTGGTGAAGGTCTTCACGCAGGAACGTTCCGGATATGTGTTGATGTCTGATGTGATGAGGACTGATGATCCAACTAAGTGGTATCAACAAGTCTTTTACTACTGTGTCCGAAAAAGTAAGGTTACATTGGATGTAAAATTTCGCGCGCCATCCGTTTGTCAATATGTATGTTTTTGACAGTTCTGTCACGTTTCAAGTCACAGCATCAACCCGGCTAGGAGTGACAATTTGTTTTCGGAGCTGCGCCAAGTGTTTTTGTTCCATATTGACCATGCCCAAGTTTGTGGCGCGCGCATGTATCAAATTTTGTTTGCGCAATGAAATAAACGCTGCGGAAACATTGCGTATGTTACAAAAAGCCTTCGGGAAAGTCTCTATGTCGTAGAAAAATGTGTACAAATGGTGCAGTGATCACAAGAATGGCCGTGAAAAGGTTGAAGACAAGGACCGTCCGGGAGAGACCATCCACCTCGATCGACTATGTCGTCCAAATCAAGGATTTGGTGGTCAACAATCGTCGGTTGACCATACGAGACCTTTCGGAAAGTGTTGGGATTTCCAAAGCCTCGGTCAACACCATCCTGAAAGATGTTTTAGGGGTTGAAGCGGGTGAAGTCTCACCTGGTGCCGTCATTTTTAGGAAGTTTATCGCAACAACTGGCACCCATATTGTTTTTGTTTGGCACCCAAATTGTACTGATGCGAAGAAAACGGATGAGTTTGTTCTGCTGTTGAACTGCAAGGGCGGTACCAATGTTAGAGGCTACATCGACACCGTTCTTCGCACCAGTAATGCGGTTCCAATTCCTATCGGAACCGTTAGCTCGTAGTGAGGATTGACAATCGAACATTCCATAAGTCTTGTGAAGCAATTTGATGGTCGGCGTGGTTTGAGAAGTCGTTAATACTACTTGACATTGGCCATCAAATTTCGAACCGTTCGGTAGGGTCCTGACGTGTGAAGACCGGCGTCGCTGTTGCCTCTACCGCCGAGGACCGCCCTTAAAGTAGAACTATAAATTGAAACAATTTATAGAAGCCAAAAAGAAGAAAAAGAAGGAGTTATCAGTAAGTCTAGCACAGTATTAGGCTAGTAAGCGGGCCTGTATGATTCCAACTTCATGAGAGCTAAAGCAACTTAATGTATCAGACACTCTTATACGATTTATTAGGCGAAAGCAAAAAAATATCAAGGCACATGGCCCATTTCCACGGCTCCGTATGCAATTCGGTTGCTCTTCCTTCGTTGAAATGATAATAAAATATAAAACTGTCATAAAATCCATCCGCATGAGCGATGTAATTCAAAACCCGACAATCGTCTCCATCATAGCACCTTTCCCTATTTCACGGCACATACACATAGGGATTTCATGTTGGAGAGCAAAAACTCGACTAAAAGCAGTGAAATGAACACAATCCAGAACGAAACCACACCAGGCAAGGGACAACAACAATCAAAAGTCACTTCCGAGAGCGATTAAAGCAATTCACACTCCCGCCGTCTCTTTAGATCGTTCGCTTTCTTTCCTGCAGGATTTGCTTCTCTGCTTCGGGCCAGATAATGAAAGGATGACACACGAGTAGTTAGTAGATGGAGGACGCACCTCATTGCCGATTGACGAGCAAGACACGCGTCACAAGAACCTCGTCAGGAAGTCGAATAAATTTATTTGGAATACTAAAAACCTCATCCCTTGTCGCGTCGGTTTCCTTCAACCAGCGGAAAACGGGGTGTACGGATACAGGCCGAAGCGATGCGTATGGCTTGTCAGACCGCGCGCTCCGGATGAGTATTCTGATCGTGTATTTATCTTCCGTACGATTCTGTCGTACCAGCGGGGGAAGGGTTGGGTAGCACGGTTAAAGCCGGTTCTCGATTTCCATCCTTAAATAAGACAAGATGCAAAAAGGCCACATTGCGTACAGAGATCCACACGCAAAGACGTGTGCCGGGAGGGGGGAGGGGAAGGGGGGGGGGGGTGATGTATGCGCGTTTCGGGGTATAAGTATCGTACACGCATGGAATACGCAACGACGCGCACGTCATGCCGTGTAACGCAAGCGGAACAACCGAAACAACGCACGCAATCGGTGCTCTGCTTTATAGTTACAGCCGACAGTCGGAGGAGAAAAAAAAGACCATTCTCAGACCCGCCAGGGATAGTACATAAAGATCGATTCTCGTTCGGCATACTTATTGACAAAGATCGGCGGCAATACAGCACATTTCCTGTTTCGATTGTGCAAACAAATGTCAGTTGCGAGTTTTAGAAGAATGCCCCTGGGAGGAGCGTCACGAGGAAGAAAAATTAAGTCGTTAAGAATGATACTGGTAAACAAAGGGAATTAAATTTGAAACATACATCCACATCATTGCTTAACCAAAATTCCTATTGCGTTTCGTAACATCCCAACATCCACTTTAGAGGGAGGGAGGCGACACATCATCTCGTCGATAATCCATTGCTAAGCTGTTTAAATGAGCCGTCTCTTTGGGCGTTTCTGCAGCTAACAGCACTCGAGGAAAGAGGACCGCTGCGGAATTCAAATTCTGGCCCATGGAAAGTAAAGCTGGCTGGGAAGCTGGTGGTGTCGTAATTGCACATCTCATTACTTAAGATTTAATGCCTCTTTAAAGTGGCATCAACCGCTGCGAAAACGCTCTTAGAGCTACTGAGAAAAGAAAGGGGAGGACACAGCAGTCAACTCGGTTTGAAAGAGATTGTTCTTTGAGCCAACGATTCCATGCTTATTAAAGGGTCTTTTTTCATTTTGCTTCAAGCAAGTTTGGACTCAATTTGATCGATTTGTTGTATCTTCTTCAGATAACAAATTAACCGCTCTTTATTAAGTTCTCTTAGTCAATTTTTTAATTCAGCTTACTACTTGGTACTGCTTTTTTTATCCATCCCTTGGTGGTCGTGTTTTCCTGGATGATGGTTCGTTTATCCACCGTCGATCCCCTAGGAGCGATAATTATTACCACGATGTGCGTTTTAATCAAGCCACGCACACACACACACTAGCCCCGTTTCATGCACCATTTGTTGTTGTCTTGGGGTTTCTCTTTCGGCTGCAAAAAAGACATAGGAATGCATCGTCCCTTTTCTATAGCTCCAGCGAAACATAAAGCGCGGATAGGGAGAGCGCGTCAGACGCCTCATAGCAATCTCGCTTGTAGCATTAAATTTATAGCAAATGATTAATATAAATGCGAACAATTAATCTTCTCCCAAAACCATGGAACACACACACACAAGGCCTCGATGGTTGGTGCTTTCACCTCGCTCGGTTGCGCCCACTGGTATGGCGAAAGTGATTTGGTAGATTTTCGTTCATTTCGCGCTTGAAATTCATCTATTTGTTCGCTTAATCTTCCGAAATGAAACATTCCAGCAGTGCAATTGTTCCCCGTCTGCCTCGATTCTATTACTTTTAGCTCGATGTGCTTACTTAAGTCCACGAAGAACTAATCTTAGATGCACTTAATATCCACCCGCCCGCCAGCAAACCAATTTGTTTCAATCAAAGTTCCGTCGAGGCACCGCGCACACCATCAATCGTTACAATTAGTATTAGCGCCGGATTTTTCGACTTCCCATATGCCTCTTTCTCTTCGGGCGGGTTTTTTTTGAAAAAATTATGAGCTAAAAATAAAAGCCAAACAGCACGGCGAATCGCAACAGGAAGCGCATCGTAATGCACTGTTTCGCTTCAAACCGTACACACACACACACACACACGCACAGAGCGGCCATTAAATTATTCCATTTTAAGCCTTTCTCTATGGTGCATATGTTACAGTCTCTCTTCTTGATGGCTAGAAACAAATCAAACTAAAGTGCCGCTCGCTGCCGGGTGGAAAAACTAAAGCGGATGAATCATGCTTCCAGTAAAAATAGTTAATCCACGCCTTTTTCCCTCTTTCCATTTTTCCTTACGGACCATTGACACTTGAAAAGCGTTCTCTCGCAGGCATGATTCACGCGAGTGAAGCTGGTTGATAGATAGAAAATTGACTTTCGCATAGTAAAATGGGCAAAAAACAGGCTAAAAGCAATCAATGAAGAAATGATAAACGGAACAAAATAGTCTTTCAATGTGAGTTTTATCCATCTTATGGTTGATAAAAAAAATAGAATCTGTGAGAAATCTTGTTACAGCAACGGGAGAACATTTTAATGAAATAATGGCATCAAGCGAACGAACGTACGAAACAAATTTGAATCGTACCTTCAACAGTAAGATCGCTTGAAAAGGAAGAAAAATGGCACATTTCCCCACGGTGAAAGGTGTGCAAAAGCAACACAAAGAAAAAAGCAAGAACACAAATTTGTACCACAGATAATTGGTTTCCCCAGCCCGTTTAATATACCGGAAAATTCAATTATAACGGACCACACGGGTCTATGGTTGTGATGGTGCTACTAAACGGTTGTACTGGTTTCGTTTCGTTTTTTTTTTGCTTAAGCTTTATTCTTTCCAGGCCAGGGAGAATGGTTTCCTTGTGCGCCGAAAGGCACCCCAATTTAACAAGTGCAAATAAAATAATGCCCATTATTGGAAATCAACATTTTCACAAATAATTCATTTCCGTTTTGTGGCAATTTGAAAAGCAAAACAACGAATTTCTCTGTTTGTGCAACATGGGGGAGTCGGTGGAGGGGGGGGGGGGAGGAAGAAGGCGAAGCACAAAACCAACCCGTTTAATGATTTGCTTTAAATGTTTTCCCTGCTTTTTTTTCTTTTTTAGCCCCAAGAAAGAGGTGAAAGGTCGCACGTTTCGTTAATTATCCAATCTCAAAACGCCTAAAAGTATGCAGCACGATTCCCTAGAGTGTTGCTACGCGCCTGCATAAGGTCACGTCCTATTGACCCATTTTTCCGTTTTCCCCTATCAACAACAACACCGGACCCAGTGTGTGCCTGTGTTTTGCTCTTACCTTCTTGTTCGACAAGACGCTAAACACACATACACATCCTTTTTTTTCTATCTGCAGAAGGAAAGCGAACGCCGAGGATAAAGCAGCAGCACACACAAACAACTGTTACTTTCATTGAAAAGCGCGCTGCTGCACCAAATGCTCTAGCCACTTGAAACGTGGTGTGCTTTTTTATGGTAAAAACACACACACACACACACTGCAGAAAAAAGCTGAGCCTGCACCACCGAAACAGAAGTAGAACGATGATAGTGCTCCTTTGCACTCTGTGTGTGCAAGGCCCTTTCTTTATTCGCCTATTTCTTGCGAGGTTGCGGGCCCACGGGCGACCTACTGCACACACACACACACACACAACGTTTCAAGAATCGCATCTTGAAGAAGCACTGTAGTTTATGGGGGCCATCATGCATACAAGAGAGTGAAGTTTTGCTTAGCCTAAAGGCCACAGAACAAGTAAAAAAAATCTCCTCCCCTGAGTGTCACTATACTCGAAGCTTACACAGATCGTCGTTTTGCATTCCGGAACAATATGGAGCCTCACCCTAAATGGAATGGAAAGCTTTTGTGGGATCAAAAAATAGAAAAGGAAGGGTGTAATATCTTCACCACCGTCGTGCTAAGATTCTGTTTTCGAGCAGCACTTACTTGCTCTTGCCGGTGCTGTTTGGGGAGCAAAGCGCTGTTGACCTTACATTTATTGTAAGTAATTAATATTCATTTCTTTGAAATCAAGAGGTCTACGCCCCGATTCACCAGAAATATGCTGCACACAGTGATGGGGAAAGGTTGCAAAACTCTCCGTTTCGGAATGGCTGTGACATACATTTCATACCTCCTTGGTTCACAGTTCAGAAGAATAGAACATTACGGGCTGCAGGGTACACTAACCCGTGCGAGACCGTGTGCTCGAGAGAAAGCGACACACAAAAACCACCTTTCAAGGACATAAAAACAATGGCCATGTTCTATGTGCAGTCATTTGCACGTACCCGATGGGAGGACCAATCACATGTTGATGACATTACAGCACTGACAGAGGGCCGTAGGTCATGGACGGTAGATGAAAGCTTTTTGAGCATTAAAAACATTATTGTAAGCTTTACTTTAAAGTACACAGTTGATATTAATGATAAAGAAGATAGCAAAATGCTGTTCATTTATGCTCCACAAAGGACGTTGTATTATTGCTGGGTTAGATTTGGATAACTTTAAAAAAACCCCCAAGGGCCAGCGTGATAGCAGGACACATATCTTTTGGGATTCATCAAGAATTCTACATTATCTCCTTGGCTTTACGACCGTCTAGACCACGGCGGCCCATCAAGTGGCTATCGAGATTTGCTGATACCACGTAATTGGATAGTTGGCAGTTCTCAATACGGAGAAAAATCTGGATAGAATTTGAACATCGGTTCTGTCGTGTAATGCCTCTACCTCTGGAACACCCTTTATGTGCATGCCTACTACCTAATAATATTTAACATCCACAAGTAAGATCTCTGAATGTCCGAAATTAAGATCTGTCTTTGTGAAAATTCCTTCATTTTCAAGACAAGTTATCCAATAACCAATAACTGCTCTTTAACTTCAGATCACATCTAATTTCGCTATTTGAGATGCAATGTTCCATCAAAGAGTCTAGCTCGAAAGAATTATTTGATTTCCTAAAATGATCCAAGTTCTTGTAAAATTTTTGGGCGCAATTTATTTCCTTTCATTCTATGAACCTATTCACACTATTTCAGAGCACATACCGTAAACCAGGTCAACTGCACAAATAAACGTCAACGCAACAAGAAACTTCAAAAAGCAACTGCTCTTCCACCCTAAAAAAGGTCTATTTTTTCGCCCAAAACAAGTACCCACTCAAGTAGTGGAATTTTTTGACGAATTCTCATGCAGTGCACCGTAACCGAGCCCCTACACCAAATCAAAGCCAGATCACCATCAGTCCCACACCGGCTCCCGTGCAGCAAACACACAAAGTGGTGTCTTCACGAAAAATCCCTACCAGAAATCCCATTAGCTTCTGGGCTCTATGTACAGGGTTCTCCTGCCATCACCCGAGTGTTCAATGACCCACGGGGTGATCATGCTACACACACTGTGTTGCTCTTACCGTTGGCCTTTCTCACTCTCGTTCTGCCCACCGGAAGCAATTCTACCTTACAGCGCTAGAGCTCCGTTACAAAACCAACGATAATGTGTCGGGAACGAAACAAAAATAAAAAAAACCTAACTCGAGCAGCTAGAAATAAAGATGCCGCACGGCAACTTCATTAGAAACGGTCCGATGCGTTCGCTGGCGGCCTTCTCTGCCGCCGTAGCGGCGGAAGTTCGGTCGGTCACTGCGGGGTCACACTTGTAACCGGATCCGGACAACTGTCGAGACCCACAGGCAGCTTTCTGCCGTTGTGGACGTCGTTGACCTCTTCCTCCAATTGCGTTACGCCCATATTCCCCCATTCCCAAATGGAAGTGAATTAAAGCTGAGCCAATTTGACGCGGGGGGAAAAAAAGGTCTCACCACCTTTGGTAGAATCGAAAGCTTGTGGGAGGAAGACACCCAGAACTTGGGAGGCGCTCTCTTGCCCGAAATGCCCTTTGAATGAAGCGCTCTTGGGTATTGTGGATGTGAAGTTTTGGGGTTGGAGCGACCTACGGAGAAGAGCCCTTTCGGTGTCTGATTTCAGGTAAGTTGTAGCTCCGTACGATTGACTCCACTACAATTATATTGCTTAATTGTTCCGAGTACCTTCCGTAGTACGAGTAAAACTGTTGCTCGAGAAGTACGACATTAAGGCAAAAAAAAAATGACAATTTACAACTCCGAAAATGGAATCTATTGATCGCGTCCGCGGTACAACACTGTCCAGTCATCGGAAGAAAAACCTGCTACAAACATCGTTTACCCTTCACCGTCTCTCTCTCTCGCGTCGACGGGAGACGACTTCTGTATGACCTTTTTCATGCTCCGGTCCGGTTATGTTATTTTTTGTTTCTGTGCTGCGGGTTGCGGGATGAAGCAAACGAACACACCGACTCATCTGAGCACGAATGTTAAGATGGGACCGGTTTTTCTTTTTCGATGTCAAGTGTTGCAAGCAGGAAAGGATGGGGCAACCCCACAACTCGTTCAGAGGTTCGGTGATTTGCCACCAAGCTCGCACGTCTTCGGCCAAGACACATCATCGAACAGGTACACTATGATGGTCAATTAGACTAGTAATAGGCCACAAATGGCGGACAGATAACGGGATACGGCTGTGGAAACTTACCATACCGATTGGAAGATTGGGGAAGGGAAAGGGTTCATGTTGCCGGGCAACGACCACACGCGCAATAAGAATGCTAACTTTAAGCCTGGTCGATCGATCGAACCCCGGTGTACGAGTCTTTATGCAAAAGAAATAGGCTCTCTTGCCTACGGATGCCGAATTGATTTTTTCATCGCATTTTCCGATGACTCTGGGGTTCGGTTCGGGGCCAGTAACGGGGTAAAACTCGCACAAAACATCCCCCCGATAGTCTTCGATCGATCTTCGACCCAAAAAAAAAAAAAAATAAAACGCTGCTCCCGGTACAGAGAGAAGTCCGACCGAAGAGAGCTTTCATAAGAAAGTTCCAAAGAAAACAGTTGGGATTTCGACGTCAGGGCGATGCTATATGCACCGGGCACGTTTGGGATAAGGCAGCGAAAACGAGAGCTTGGCAGAGCAAAAACAAGGCCAACAATAATTAAATTATGCATGCTGGGGGGTGCTTATCCGGTTTTTCTTTCTTCGTGCTGGCGGGTTACACCAGCGAAAAGCGGCCATCTTAACGCGTTTACAGCACATCAAACGTGAAAAGCGACAGACGAGAATCGTGTTATTGAATTTTTGCAGACTGATTTTTATCATTTTGATTTCTGTGTTCGTTGTCTCGTAATCGGATAATTCGCGGCAGGAACGAATAGGAAGGGCAACTGAAGGTGTTGGAAAATTGCATTACATTTTACAAAACACATTGCTTGTATTAATTTGTTTGAAGGACGGGTGCAGATCTGGCTTGGATCGATTAGAATTGTGACATTTAGCATCTGTTGGTGTTGTGCCGTGGGTTTGATTGGATTAAAAGTTAAGCTAAGAAACGAATGTAGTAAAATCTACAACTAGATTACTTAAATATCTTGAAATTATTATTAATTAAACAAATTTAATACATTACACCCTCACATAGAAACCGCCACTAAAACCTATAACTCTTCTAGTTACAAGCAAACCAAACAGCTTAAATTCATGCCAGCCAGATGGAAACAGCATCAACGAAAGCTGTTTCCATCTGGCTTGGACGAACGCACAGATCTAGCTTCCAAAAATATAATTCTCGCGAAACATTGTTATTAACCACAAGCTACAAAGATGGATTATGGCATTCGCCGGAACAATATTATAAAATGCTAAATAACACCCACCCACTCGTGCACGCTGAAGTTGCAATCCATTTTCCCATCCATATTTATTTTGTCCAACACCCGTTTTTCTCCCCCATCACACACTCCATCATATGGCTCCATCGGCGGCTGTGGGCAGTTGCAGCGTGCAACTCTTCTCAACCGGCTCACTGTGCAAAATATCAAGTCTGCGCACGAATCACCGAACGCAATTGGCACGAACACGCATTGCGTACACACTCACACATACACTGTTGGATGCGTTTGCCGGCTACCACCACGGATCGATTCTTCGGGAGTGAGAAACACAAACGGAACCCCAAAACAAATCGCGCTAAAAAAGCGCGACATCAACACGCGCAAACCAATACGTCGTGCCATGCCATTTCCAAGTGCACTCAACGGAAAAGGAAGCCGAAAATGAATAATGCATGTTTTATGCTGTTAGCCACAAACACACAGAAACGCAAGCACATAGGAACTTGCGTTTTGTGGGTTCCCGATAGATTTTCCCTAACTGATTTCGGTGAATTGAATGATCCCAACGGCGGACGAATCCCCCATGTTTGGAAAGACTGGATTTTTATGCATTAAATAGTCGGTGGTAGTTGAAAAGCATAAAATGCACACAAACACACACGTACAAAGTTGCATTAATTTTTGATCATGGGGCCTGGGCCGGCCGGCTGGCGGTGTTGATGCCAGACGACACTCGCGCGAGGTGGAAATAAAATCCAGACAATTGTGGTTACTTGCAAACTCTCGTGTCCCTTGCCGGATGCCACAAAAGAATTGAGGTGTTTGTAGGTGGGTGAATGTTAAGTACAGTTTTTGGTGAACAGTTGTAACCATGACAGTTGTAGTAAATCATTTGCTGTTTAAAATCCGTAAAAGTGATAATTTTAGCATCAATTACCAGCAACCACGAAGGGAGAATGAATGCGTTCATAGCTTAAGAGGGTCCTCTTTGTTTGTAGCATAATGTTTTGAGAGACACTTAGCACATCCGCGTCTGGGAGAGTTTAATGTCTTTATTTAACAAACGAGAGAGAGAGAGAGAGAGAGAGAGGGAGAGAGAGAGAGAGAGAGAGAGAGAGAGAGAGAGACATTGCTGTAACTTGATTACAATCAAGCATTAAACTCTTTTAGTTGAAGTACGTCATTAATTATATTTTGGACAAATTCTGGATTCTGGAGCCGATAACTAACTTACGTTGAAATTTAATACCCGCAGAACACTAACGAGAGTCAATGAACATCAAACCCATACGACGAACTCTAACGATAGACACTAAAAGCGTTGCTACTGGTAAATTAAATTAACCCACGTCAAAAAATTATCTACACCCCCCAACGGACTTAATCCTATTCCTCTCACCTCTCAAAGCGCAGCAAAAACTGAACGAGGACAAACGGACGAGCGCGTTGGCGTTTGAATGGTTTTTGAAAACGGAATTTTGAGCAACAAAGTGGCTAACGAACCGTGTCCCGCGCTCGGTGCCGGTGTGCATCCGATAAATCACGGGACCGAATGCTGCACACGTCCTACCCATTTAATCGATACGTAAATTGAATCAAAAGCTGCTGTGTACTCGTCGTCGTATCTCCCCATAGAGTCCCGGAATACTCGTTTCCTACACCTAGACAAGAAGGCACAGACATTTCGCTCTCCAAGGAACGTGTTCCCCGGTGCAATGCCATGGGACTATAGAGAGACACAGCGCAACCTTGGAGGACACCCTGAGCGTATGACATTTACTCCGAACTTTGGACGACACATCCCACAGATGCAAGTCGGTCTCATGGGACCTACGCAGCAAACATTCATTCCCTTTTATGTTGTGATCCGCAGCACTGCAGCACAGTCCGCATCGCGCGTTACATCTTCGTACTGATACGGAGCGAGTTTAAGCTGTCAAAAGTTCGGGACTTTCGGGAGGCCGCCTCGGTACACCGCAACCTGTCAGAAAAGTGAAGATTTATTTATAGGCCCCTATTTTCGAAACATCGTGGGAGACATTTTTCGAGATGCATCGCTCGGAATTGAGTAAAAAAAAAGGTGGATTCCGCGGGGTTTTTCTCATTAGTTGAAGGCTTACTATCCAGCAAAACTTGCTTTGATGATCAAGCGAAGAAAGGCATAATCAGAACCAGCTACTGACGAATTTAATGAGCGCTCAAGAATAAGAAACACCTTCCCAAACCAAGAAACCACCATAATCATGACATGGAGCATGAAAACAGCATCATACACGGTGCTACTGCTATGCCGGTTGTGCGATAACGGAGCATACACAGCATGACGTAAGCGTGTGGTGTAGTGCTTTCATGAATGAATCATTCAAATAGTGAAACATGGACAACCCGCACACCATTTCACGGAGGCAAACGGTCTCCGGTTGAACCCAATTCGGCGAAAGGTTTGTCCATAATTGAGAAGCCTTGTTTGTCCTTGATAAAGAGCGCCGGGCAGCAAGGACAGCAAGTCATTGCCACTGCGAAGATTGCAAGGTGACAGAGCAATTGCTTGCTTTCGGGGGTAGTGAGAAAACGATGTATGGAGGGAAGAAAACATATGGATGAGAATAGAACGAAATGTTGTGAAAGTCGCATAAACAAGTCTATTAATAGACAAAAAGTGTAATAAAGTAGAAGTATTATAAGAACATGGGATATAAAACTCTTCATATGAATAAATAAAATAAGTATGAAATAGCTCAACAATAATCATGAAAAAGTTTTTGGAAGAAAAAACATTGAGTTCTTTATAGAAAGAATGAAAAGTAAAATAAAAAAAGAGCACAAATAGCGACATGGAAATGAAAGTTACGTACAACAACGTCAGTATGCCTTTAAAAAGCAACCAAAACCGAAAGCAAACCCGGCTTCATGTAAAACGCGGATAATCTATGTCCAAATTTGTTGTTTTCCGCATGCCACACACAAGTCCAACGAAAACATTTACCGACGGTGCTGAAAAGCTTCCGTAAAGTAGGTATCGAAAAGTCCTCTCGACCGCAATTAATCTCTCCTTTGTGTGCGCTCACAATCTGCTCTCTATTCTCGTGCTGGTGGTGCCTGTACGGTATGGTTCGAAGATTCGGTACATCAACCAAACACGCGCCTTATAAGGCTGACAATCCAATCCTCCTTTTTGGACCAACCAATATCCACACCTCCTAAAGGAGCCTTTCAAACACGGTAGCATGTGCAACGTGCGCACCCAGCCGTCTTGGGAAAGCGTGCCACTAGGCAAAAAGGGCCACACCATCATAGGCTACCAAGCAGGCCAGCGGAAGAAGAGCCCGTAGGAATAGTTCGTCTCACCCAGGTCCAAGATGAAACGGTTACGCGGAATCCAAAGCATCACGACTTGTTGGCGCCACCACGATGTTCTCCGCTTCACGCAATCGGAAGGGGAAAGGAGGATTTTACACATTCCACACTTCACCCCATGGATGGCGTGCATTATATCGCATGATGAACTTCTCTGCCCCCGGTTGGTCCACTTCACTTCGCGGAGAAGTACATATCGCACACCAAGGGAGACGAGGGAAAAACGCGCATTTCCTCGTGCATTGGAAAATGAACATTTTACTCCAAGCACTGGAGGTACGTAGGGTAGGGTGAGGGTAGGTGCTGCCGCCTGCGGTAGGTTCCAATTTTGTTGGCGGCCGTCTGGCGTCCACCGACCTTACGGGGTGGTGGATGTCGGTCGGCCGTAAAAGAGATCTCCTTCATTTAACTTTAAAAGCTTTTCGCTCACTCTCTTCAGAGTCGCTTTCCAGCGTCACCCAGAGAGTACACGCCAAGAGGACTTTGTGAAACCGTGTTTCTGCATCTTTGGCAGACACCGGGCACAGTGGACGGATACCAAACAACGACACATGCCGTTTGCGCTATGGATAGCAATAGCCGGGAGGACACGATTCGCTGATTATAATTCCATTATCTTGAAATTGTGCTTTCGCTTCGTGTTCAGCCCGCCGATGAGATTTTCGCCGGCTCACTGACTTCTACTTTTCAGCCATTTTTGCCAAAGTATGAAGGAATTTCGTTCCACTTCTTGGCTTGCACTAGTATTGGGAGAAAAAATATGCGAAAAATTGGAAAAACAGGACACGAAGGAAATAAAAAAAATGCCGCCGGTTGAGGTTTTTACTTTATTGATGGTACATCGGCAGTCAGGTTCGTGCCAGTGGTTATCAACGAACGGTTATAGCGGGTCCTTAGAGAGTTCAGACGCGAGTATCCTGCCTTGTATGCAAGCTGCAGTTCATGGTTGCTCTTGTTCTGGCGACAGAATGCCCGTGTTTCGCATTATAGCACCATAACCTCCAGAGAGGTGTAAGACCATTGAACAAGAACAGTTATGAAGACTTTCACTCTTTTGTGTCCCGCATTCTTGGTCTAGCTTTTTTTTTGTTTTACAATAAAACTACCAGTGCAGAGATAGGGAGCAACAAGAATACAACAAACCCTTTAGGCAAGCTCCTAATCCTCGCAGGAATCGCGTTTAGTGGGTACATTGTCCTACTAACACCGAAAAGGACGCCGTCCCGTCACGCAAACCACCTCCGCGCCAGCCGGAGGTTGATATCTTTCGCTCACACTACGAGAAGAATGCACATGATGGTGGTGCACAAATCATATTAATTAAATTTCTGTGTTTCATCGAAGAGGATGAGCGTGGACACACTCAGACGCCGTGGGGGCCCTGGAATGCCCGTAGGGGAGAGAGGGACAGTGTTGAGAACCACTTTACTTAACGTAATTGGTTTCATTTCATTTTATTTTGCTTTTTTTCTTCTGCTCTCTGCAAAGCAATTATTAGTTATAGCGTTTGAACCAGTAAGTTCGTTAGTTTGGTTTGATGTTGTGTAAATAATGGTCAAGAATCCATTAGTGAGCTGTTGTCAGCGGAAGGCAACACAACTAAATGAGCATTCTAATTCATAGAAAGGAAGATAACTTTAATAATTGTTTAAACTGTGGGATTCATTTCGTAAGAAAAGTTTTGAATAAATGGCATGGATTGTCTTGTTCTTGACTTAAAGACATCAGAGGTCACGCCGGCCATTGAAGGGCTTACTACTGCGCCCGAAAAATAAAGTGATTTTGCCTTTTGCTTAAATGGTTTTTTTATCAGGCCTGAACTGAAGTAAATCACCTTTAAAGTAATCCCCTCTTCCACCTCTTCTCCTACTCCTCTAAGTGGAAAACGCGAATGCTGGGATGTCCTTTAGTTCCGCCGTCGCTGCGGCTTCTATCTCCTCGATAGTGTCAAATCTGGCGTATACGTCGGTTGCGGAACAATATGGGTGCTAGTTCTCCCTCAACTCCCTCAAAATGATGGCCGTTTGGTAGGACGAAATACCTGCTTGCCGGAGGCTCTGATCGCGAAAGAGTCTGAGTGGGAAGCAGCGCGTTAGTCGACGGCGACAACCTCGAGGTGGTTGAGGAGTTCTGTTATGGCCACGAGTCTAGGACCATCCGAGCGGAGGATGCAAATGCTCTTGGCGTGTTTGAGCGTCGCATCCTCCGGATCATCTTTGGCGGTTTGTTCGAGCATGGAGTGTGGAGAAGAAGGATGAACCATGAGTTTGCTGAGCTGTATGGATAACCGGACATCCTGACGATAGCAGAGACCGGCAGGATACGATGGCTGGGGCATGCTATGAGGATGCCGGACTCATGCCGCGCCAAGAAGGTATTCGTCAGCGACCCCCAGTTCGACACGAGGCGTCGGGGAGCACCGCGAGTTCGTTGGCTGGATCAGGTGAAGGGTGACCTGTCGGAGATCGGGTGCCTACACGGATGAGAAGCTGCAGCCAGGGATCGAGTTTCCTGGAAATCTATTGCTGATCGGGCCATGTCACGACGACGTGCTCTTTAAAAGAGCAGGCCAACATGAGTGAGTGAGTTGGTAGGGCGCATTATCGTCTTTCTATACCATCTTTCAGGATGGTGTTGACCGAGGATGTTGTGACTTGAAACGTGGCAGAACTGTCAAAAACATACATATTGATGTCAAAAACATACATATTGAACTGTCAAAAACATACAAAAATAAAAACAAGGGGCTTCTTTTGGCGCGCGAAATTTGACATCCAATGTCACCTTACTTTTCGGTCATAGCAGCACTAGAAAGTGGTGAATGTGGTCTTAAAGTTTTAAAGTCTCTATAAAATAAACAACAACAAGCCCTTTCTTTGACTTGGAGTTTCAAAGAAAACAATCTTCGTATCATAAAAACATCAGTGGCTCCATAACACAGGAAAAAAAAAGCAACTATCATGAGCAGGCAATCCTCACCCGGCTTATGATTGGGCATTCCAGAATCATACACGACTATCGGGTAACACAATCAGACTCTGGAAAATGGTTACTATGGTGTCAATATTACCATCAAGCATATTCTAGCAGACTGTGACGGTTACAATGAGGAAAGAATATTGCACAAAATAGAGAACAACATCGACGAAGTTCTAGCTAATCACGAAGAAAGAGGACGGAACGTGTTGAATTACCTAAAAACGATAAAATTGTACAAATAAATTTAAAGTATCTGTAATGTAATGTATGTTAATGCAAAGAGGCGAATGTCAGCCAATGGGTTCAAAGCCTCTATAAAATGAATTTAAAAAAAATATTGGAGTTGGATAATTTTTTTCATGAGAAATGTAAATGAAAATTACAATAAAGCTTAAGCTTTGCTGAACTTTTCTTATCATACACAAAATATTTTTTCATCCAGCTTGTATGATCCCACTAAACATAGTGAAAAAATGCACTTTGAACAGATTTATTGCAAGGCACAACCTGCACTACACTCTCATCAAACGCTCAGAACACAATGCTGAAGTAAAATATTGATGGTAATATTTATTCACCTGGTAATGTGCACTTTTTTACCATTATTCCGGGCTCGAACAGGCATAACACAAGCCCCGTAATGATAAAGTGACTCCCTGTCGTCTGGTAAGGCACGCTTGAAAAGAGGAGGGAGAGCACCAAAAATCCACTTCCGGACGAGACATACAAATTGTATGCTATTTTCCTGGCTTTACCACAACCCATTCCCTCGGTCGCGATTTGGCTGGCTAAAGTTTTTCTTTTTTTTTTTTTCTTCCACTCTCCAATACCCACAATGCACCACAATGTACCCAACCGTACGGTTTTTGACCTACCGATTTGTTCTACTTTAAATTTCAACATTACTCTTTTCCCTGCGTTGCCATAAATATCTCCCTCACGTGTTTCTGTGCATGTGTTTTTCCTTCCTTTCTTTCGGCAATCTCGGTCTCGGGTTTTCCCAACCGTTCTTCGCCGTGGGTTGTAACACCGGGTGTGCGATGCAGCTGTGGTAGCATGCAAACACAAATGTCTAGCGCTATATGCGCCTACCATACCATATCGTGATGCTGCAGCTGCAATGGAAGCATATTTTGGTAATGGTTGATGGTTGTTGTTTTGCTGGGTTCTCTTTACAATTTTTCATAGCCTCATTCACGCTATTGCAGCAGGGCGAATGAACGAGAATAATGTGTGCAAGAAGGTGTGTTTGCCTCCCGGGTGCTGTGTACGGATTCATCCAGTTTGGACACAGCTTCATCGTGTCATAATCGTGTAAAATGTGGCTCCAAGGATGGGTACCGCATGAGTGACAATTGTGAAATGGAAATAGACTTCTGTCAACAGCACGCGTTGTTTCCTTGGTGGTATCAATCAGGTGGGGGAAAAGAATCCTTTCCCGCTCGCAATATTTGAATTTACAAACTAAAATTCTTACGCTGAGGTTTCACTCTCATCACGTTCTGGATGTCTTGTCAATGTCTCTGCGTTATTTACGAGACCCGCAAGAAACACGCGCCATTACAGCTAATAGTTTTGGTTTCCCTTCCTTACGGATGTCGAGCACCGTTTCGGAATGTCATGATGAAGCGACGAATGGGAAGATTTGTATAATTTTAATCCAATTTTCGCCACTCTGTTTTTGTGACGGTTCAGCAGTTTACTCTGAACTTTGGTGCTGAGAGCACAAGTACGTGTTTTAACCCTCCCAGCGTACAAAGCGTGACAACTACAAGCGGTGCTTCGTGAGGAATTTGTGCAAGAACCGGATCTTTCAGTTGCGTCTCGCTGGAAACATGTCGTCAAAGATGATCTTCAGGCTTTGAGCGGCTTTTCCGAAAACTTTGTCTAATCAGCAGCCGCAGGTGTCATTACCGATAACAATGGGAATTTAATTAAAATTTCATCAACCTTTTGACAGTTTCCAGTGAGCTTGCATATACACGTTAGCCTAAGGGCGATAATACGTGTTATAAAGTTTCATACTTGAAATCACGCAGTTCTTTAGCCCGATAGAGGTCATAACGTTCATGCTCTTTTGAAAGATTACTTATAAAAATACTCTTCAGTATCGTAATCACTGTTTTTGAAGGGTTGCACAAGGCAGGTACCACATCCTTTTATCTCGCTACAATTTGTTCCACTGACGACTTCGTAAGTACATTATTGCATCGAGCAATGAAGCCGAGAGCGCTAAAGGCAAGTTGCAATTTAGAGCATCGTTTGCTGAAAGGAAAGCTAATAGGCGGCTTACTATAACAACTTCCTCCTCACAAAAGCGGACTCGCCTTTGTAAAGCTGCTTAGCGCTTCGAGTTTTTTGTCCATATAAAGGAGAATGCCTCCCTTTGTGCTCACTAGCACCAAATGCAGAATTCAGCTTCGTAGTGCATCGGTCTAAATGATGATGATGACATATCAGTAGAATGGTTCTCATTCTTGGGTGCAATATCGAATGAAAGCAGATAGGTGTTGAATGGGGCGACCGTGATGTGGTGGTCCCTGTTATTAGCAACCGTCTTTTCACTGTCACCAAATCGAATCATACGTGTATGTGTATGTATGGTAACCTGTATGCTGTCGCGTAGTTCCTCTTCTTTGCATAGAAAGTTACCCTTTACATAGCTAGCGAGATAGAGAGCTAGAGACACCGAACTGAATGCAAAACGTTGTTAACACTGATAAGAGCTTCCTCAAAGGTTCCCAATGACACAAAAGCACTGCATAGGTTGGAAGCGATCACGGAGGTGAACCAACAGTTGTTGATACTTTTCACTCGTGTATATTGAGCCAATTACCCAGCCCCGGACCATGGACATGGTCGAAAGTAGGGCACAAAACTACGTTTGCTTTTTAAGCAAATTAGAGATACTCCTTTAAACTTCGTTCTGTTTCGTTATCGATGATTTCTGTTTGTAGTTTGTTAAAGTACTAGACAACTTTTTGGTGTATGCAAACGAAGAAACATGATTCCCTTTAAGTTGGACTTCCCCTACCAATCACATCAACTTTGAACAAACTGCTGTCTTACAAACTAGCTAAGGTGAAGAAACTTTAAACCGATTTACGGAGGTATCTTGACAAGACTTTCTTCTCCTTGACCACTGGGTCGATAGGTGCGCCATGCTGGTTTGTTAGGGAGCATATCATATTTTTACGATAGTTTTCCTAATTTTTTGGAGCTTAATTTAAATAAAAATTTATTAATAAGCGAGGTTTTCGGTTACAAATACATGGCGCAGATAGACTGTCTTTACACGGCAGGAGCTGAGCTAAAATCTAATCCGGACCGTTCTTCCGTAGTGCGGATTTGACTGTTCAATTATGAGATTAGAGAGGCCATTCGATGGTCGGCGTGTGCTACTTGGTCGTTGGTCACTCTATCTCATGTATAGTAGAGCCCCCAGTGTTGCTATATGGAATTTTTTGACACCTATCTGTAGGTATTGGAGCACTCTTTTCTCTTATGGAGTGGTTTTGGCATGATCGTACTTATTTTAGTTATTATTAACGATGGAGCTACAACGTACACAATTAATTGTGCATACCCACTTAGAAAATTCGACTTAGTCCCGGAGAAAAAATATGAAAATTTCTTAAAAACGCCTTCTGCTACTTTTAAATCAGTTTTCAAACGGTTTCGGAAACGTCAACGCGTGGCTAGAATGTTTGAACAAAATCTTCGTTTAGGAACAATGTCAGCTGAACTGGAAGATGTTGAGAGCGTTACAGGCTAACCCTGGACTTTCGGATGGGGATATTGCAACGCCAAAATACATTGCAGCATAAGTACCGTCAGAAGATTTGCATTGAGTTCTAACTATCGCTCTTTTCGTGCCTCAAAGCAAACCAAACAGAGCTCTGAAGCATAATTACATCGCCATGCCATGGGCTCCAAAAAAAAAAGTGTATGATCATGTTCCAACGAGGTACACGGGCGCTAGCAAGGGGGCGATTTTCCCAACAAATATAAGTTCGTTTTTGGTATGGCAAATCATCTGGAGCTGTGGGGGCACAAAACACGGATTTTTATAACAAATCAATCTTTGAACTCGACAGTTTAGTCTCCAGACATCAGTATGTGGAAAAGTGTGTTTTGCTTATTAATAAAGCTCATAAAGGCTCAATTAAGCTCTGGCCAGATTTGCCAACTGCCCAACACGCTTGCTATGGGGAAAAAACAGCCACCAAAGTGAATAAACCAGTTGTGCGGCAGCTTATAAGAGGCGTCAATAGAAAGTTGCTTAAATTCATCCGTTCATGAACAAACATATTTTTCTTGAATTTTGTGATAAAAGAACAGTAAAAAACCTTTCGTTTGATGTAAAAATTATATTTCTACGTTAAAAATGTCTCCTTTTACAGCCTGTGATGAGTGACCGAATGTTAAATGCATGACACTTTACCATATGGCATTCTTACTTTCCTTTTACATCGATGCTTTGGGCAATTCAACAACCAAACTATGAAACATATGTTTCAATGAAGCCATTTTGTAGCCTTTGTTGCAGTCTTTTAGCATCTCTGCTTCAGACAGCATGTGTCAGTTGGCACTGTGCATTCAAATTAACTGTATGTGATGTAATTCAACAGACAGTCACGTCAAACATGCTTCGGAAACATGGTATGGATTCAAGATTTCTGTTTCTTTATCATTTAAGTACCCTTAAAATCTGCTGGAACTACGCTGCATCTACATTAGGTGCATGGCGCCATTTTTCACAAGACAAGACTGGGGTTCAAATCTCATCCGGACCGTTCCTTCGTAGGGAGGATTATCCAACTACGTGGTATCAGCAAGTCTAGTAATCCATTCGATGATCGGTGTCGTGCCCTTAATATTTCGTTCAATGTTTTAAGTTGAGAAAATACTAAAAGGAAATTCAGTAATAGAAGAAAAAATCAGTTTCAATAATTAATTGCCACACAGTCACATTTATTTCCGGCGAAATAAAAAAAGCCTAGATTGCTACCAAGAACAACAGATGATGAACAATGGACAAACATTACAGGTGCATGACGAAGTATTTATAGCGCTTCCAGCGCGTCTCTCGAACCGGAAATAAGACAGCTGTAAAAATCACGATTATAACCTGCAATTTAGCTGCATTTATCACTCTTTTCCGCCCTTCACGAGCAGCATGTGTTTTGATTGTCGCTGGTGATGCTGAATGCAGCCACAGATGGCTGCGGAACTGCAGAACGTTATGAGTTTTTCATGATGCACCTTTCTTTATTACCACCACAGTGTGTGTGTGTGTGCCGTGGTGACGCCTGTGTACAGTACTGTAGAGCGAACGTTGACACCTTTTCGGACAACACAAAATGATGCATGTCACCGTTGCGCTTATGCGTGTTTGCTTCAAAAGGGCTGCCCAGATAAACGACCCAAACGCAGGAGAGAGAGAGAGAGAGGTCACGTATGCACCATATTATGCACCACCTACACCATTGACAAACACACACATCTACCCACACGTGTTAAGCGCAGCATAAGTTTTCCCCCGTTCGAAACCGACCCAGGCTGCCATCGTCAACAATATGATTATCTTCGTCACCTCCACACACGACGGTGCACACGGTGCCGGCTTTCACGATTTTGAATTCAAATTGCATAATGGTATTCATTAAGTGCCGTCAAGGTATGTGGTTGTGTGCACGCGCTGCGAGCTATACTTCTTGGTTTATATATGTTCGGCAACTTTTAAAGCCAGTTTGTGTCACACTAGACACTCCTACAGCAGCGGTGCGGTACGGGGACTCATGACATCAAAGACGGGAGTTCCGTGTGTATGTGGTTTGGTTTTAACATTGAATTATGATGGTCTCCTGTCTGTGGTGATGACTCTTCTGCGAGGTGATCTTGAAGTACGATCGAAAAAATGTGTATGATAAAAAGACGGGAAACATAAGCACTTGGAGGGAGGCAATTAAAGTGCTTTTATGTATTAATAATTTATTTAACGGCCATTAGTGTCTCGTTTTTAATTTATGTTATGCTTTATGAACTTGAATTCGTTTAAAGGAAATCTTAGTTCTTAGATAGTTCACTAATTTTTTCCCCCTTTCTATCTCTATTTCAGGTGAGTCTTCAGGGTGTTCAGAGTCTTACAAATATCCCTGGGAAATTCATAGACCGTTGATAGACGGTGTGTCCTACCAATTAATCGTAAGTCTGGATACAGTGCTTTAAGACACAGACAAGATAAGCAAGAGCCGCCATATCAGGATGCTTGAACTACAACGAAACGAAATGATCCCGGAAATCCTTCACCTATTACAGGGTTTACCGTGTTAGTTTGGACTGGTTGGCCACATTTTTTGACTGGCATTGATTTTCATCCACCCGATATATGACAGCTTGTAAGGTCGCATGTTTATAACCCCCTCTAGGAAAGATTGCTTTGAACTGTATATTGTCTTTTATATGAAAAAATATGTTTGTTTTCAGCTACGGGAAACATTCTTTTTTATATAATATTTATTTTTTCATTTGATGCTAATTTATAGACAATGCATTGGGTGGTTTATGTTTAGTGTGGTACAAAACTTATGTTTATTAAATTTACGTAACACATTTCTTGAAATTTGTAGTAGTGAATCCATGAAGATACACCTTTCTTTGAGGGATTGATACACGGATAAACACACGGCCTTACATGCTGTCCTAAATCGGGCGGATGAAAATCAATGCTCCCAATCAAAAATACGATGCCTGCATTCAAACATTTATTGACTTTACGGCGCTGGACCGTAATAATCAATAATAAAATTCAAAAATTTACACAGTCAACCAAAAATCAAAGGGGGTGAGTCAAAAACCGAATGCGACAAGTCTAAAAATGTGGGTAGCCAGTCCAAACTAAGATGATAAACCCTGCATCTCAAATAATTTCTCAACCTACTGCGCTTTGCCGAACTCTGCATAAATACTATCTGATGTTCAAATGTTTCTTTCGATGCCATAAGAAACGGATCCGGCACGATTAAAACGGAGTCGAAGGTACCACAAACACATACAAACGAGGCCATCATCGACATCACCACCACGGTGCACCCCCTCCCGTCATGGGCTAATGATCGTTGGCTGCGTTTGTGCGCCTCCTTAAGAAGCCATTGACATAGACATGTCCCGTGAGGTAATATTTAAATTGCTATGCCAAATAGAGGTTACCCTGTTTCGAAAATGTTAGCTACGTTCCTCCCTCTCAGGGAACGGATAACTGACGGAACGGGAGTAGTAATGCTACGGAGCCACAATTGGCGCACAGTTGTGTGGAACGGTCCCGGTAAAACCTGATCCGGTGTTGGGCTTACGGGCAAACCGGTCAGCAGCGATGTTCTGCTATTTGCGCTACTTTTCCTCGGTACCATCGTGCGGTGGATCTTGCGGTGGATATTGGTCGATCGTCTCTTGGGAGAAAAAATGGTTAGAAAATCAATGTGATCTCAAAGCCGTTTTCTTTTTGGTATGCAAAATAGGTCTAAAAGAGCTCGTTTCACTCCGCTTCAGATCGTATAAGAATTTGTTTATATTTTTAAATTAATTTTCGCTCCGAATTGTTTATGAAGCATATGAAAGAAGTACGATATCTCCACAGGGAATGATAAATCATTCGGGGGTTTATGTTCTTTTTCGGACCGAGCGCTACTGAAAAACGAGATATCATATGATCACTAATGGAATCGTCAAGGTTGTCCGCTTTCTTAACCCGTTCGCTTATCATTTTTTTTCCCTTTCGGTTCACGAAGAAGATGTTGTAGACCTTGCAAAAGGCCGTTGGTTAGTAGGTTAAGCGTACGGCGCTTCCCTCAAACCGGAAACCGGCATCTTATCCTCCTCACCACACCACCATTCGCTCCGGTTTCGTCCGCATTTCGAACTATATTTATTCGATGATCGCGCAACCTCATCCGACGAAAATATAGAGAGAAGTGTTGTGAGCATGTGTGTTTTCGAAGCAGGTAAACCAGTAAACAATGACCAACTGCGTGCCGCGGCTTAGGGAGACCCCTTTTTACAGCGATTCGCAAAAGGAAGTGGTCCGAAACGAACCGGTTAGGCGAAAAAATAAAGTGCACCTCATGCGATCGTAAGCTGTAGTAGGCTGCTCCCTAATGCTTCTAAAATGCTCTTCTAGCCGGGAATCCGTTCCATGTGCGAGATCCGCGCACATTATAATTGAAAACCGAAACGCACTCGAACGGAAACGCTGACCAAGCACAGCTATTCACGCTGCTCATCCATCTCACGGCTTTGTTTGTTGGCTCGCGTTCCCCGCAAATGGGAATGAAATTTTGCGTGCCGGCGCGCATCACTGAGATGCGGTGCGTCGTTTCGTCTCCAGGCATACATATATCGTCTGATTGATATCTCGAAGCTGTAGCACTGGTCTCGTGACTGGCTTTCATGAGCACATGCATGCATGTGCCAGTACGATGTATGCTGATTTATGTTGCGCTTTCGACACGAGTTAGCGATCACGCCCGCTGCCGGCCCAGATGTAGGTCAGTAGATGGATGTTTGAGGTGAGTAGCAGGAAATTCCTCTCACTATCTGTTTCTTGGTTTCACCCATATCCCATTGTGAGGGTACTATGTCCCAACCAACTGTTTGTGGTCGATTGCATCTTCGGCAGAAGGATTAGCATCTTCCACACAGCACACAGAAGAGGGTACGATGGTCACGAAGCAGATCATATCGGAAGTCTCGGAACAAATCGACTGGGCGGAAGGTTACGCTATCATCGAGAGTACACATCGATTTGGAAAGTGTGTTCTTATCGAACTACAACTCATCGTCGTTAGAAGGGAGATTTGGTCGTGAGGTTGGCGTTTTTAACATGGACCACCACCTAGCTTCAGGGAATCGATACATCGGCGTTCGACCACCCCAAACTGGTCGGGAATGTATCTGTTTTCAAGGGGTTTTTTTAAAATTATTATTTTGTTGTCTTAATTCTAGCTTCCCAAATGGTATACTTCGGCAGGTCTCACCCTGCCTAACTGTAGTTGTTGCGGTGCAGGGTGTGTCCGAAATGTAAATAACTGTTATCATCGAACGGGTCGGGGACTCGACATCTTGTGCTGCTAGTTTAAGCACACGTGACCAGCCAGCTGGTCATACAGTGGACGGTCAGCTGCCAAATGTTGTGGTTTGGAATGTTGTTCGGATACCGTAGCCACGCCGAGTAGCCGTTTGGTGCAGCTGGCACCACACGGGGTCTACTTGCTAGCGATGCAAGAAATAATCGTTTCATCGCAAAACATGCTTTGAGACTTTCGATTCGATAAGTGATTGTTTTTAAGGTGGATTGGATTTATCTGAGAAACATAATCATCTTAAAAGGCTTTAAAACATAACCTCAAATATACAATATGTATTGCCACAAGGAGTTAAATGAATGTGGGATACGATTCGACAAAATGGTTCAAATTCTCAGCCCTTCAGGGTCGTTCCCTCGTGGTGACGACTGACCATCCAACTTCGAGATATCAGCAAGTCTCGTAAGACATCCGATGGTCAGTGTGACCCAGTCTGTCGTGAAACTGTCTAAAATTCTCGGATAACTTCTGAAGAAAGAAAAACAGAAGCTCAATGTTGAATTTCCCTCCATCAAAAGATGGGACCCTTGCAAAAGCAAATCAATCAAAATAAGTTCATGACGCAAAGAAAGCAGACAACAGACGCGCCGTCGCGCGCCGCCACTTTTTGTTGTTTCAAGCTTGGCGAAGAATTTCCGATGTGTTCCCCCCCCTTGCGTTAGTCATTATCGTTGAGCCTAACGCAACGCATTACGCATATCTTCTGCCGACCTTCGTATGATTTGCGTGGGCGCCGAATAAGTTTACCATCGTATAATATCAGTGACAGACGGGTTTTATGTTCGGAGCAGTACGAAACAAACCAATCAGAGTGCGAAGCAGTACCAACCCACTTCCCCCTCACACACTTTGCCCACGCGAGTGAGCTAATGCAAGATTTTGCGCGATCGATTCGACCGACTGGCTGCGTTCAATGGACGCACTTATTTTTTTTTTTTTGCTTGTTGTTGTCACGAAACCTATTATGGGCCAACTGTCAAAACATTAACAGCTCTCTCGCGGATGATGGGAGCGCCGGAAGTGGAAGCCGCAGAGGAGTGTTTTGCGCGTGGAAAATCGTGCACGTTTTTACGCTGTTATTTGTGATATCTAAGCGGGAGATGCCCCAAAGGGAAAGTACCCCTATCAAGCCACGTTCGTGCGATCAAAAAGTGCGACGAAAATGATGCGGCGGCGGGTCACGGAAATGTGTGCTTTTTGATGCATTCGAGATCCCGTCCACACACACGGTATGGCCGCGGGACTCTTAATGGTATTGATATAAGGGCGAAAAGAAGAAGGTACCAGCCGCGCGCGTGTGTGTGGTCTGGTTAATACCGCCGACAAGATAATGTGGAGCCATTATGGCATTGCCAGCGAAGTAAGTCCTAGGCGCGGAGCGGACCATCTGTGCGGTTGTTGTGGCTGGTTCTACCGAAAAAATTGACGATGGGCTATCATCACACACATATGGCATGATTATTGTTCCACTCAACTGCACTGAAAACTAAAACGTGCCTTCGTCTCGTTTGGTGGAAAACTATCCCAAAATGGCCTAAGCTTAACAGTTGTTCTCAAGTGGAGGTGTTGAGGGAGTATTTATGGGTAATTTCCCGATCTGATAAAAAGCCTTTACCTGGTGGGTCCGGATTGGATATGTTTAAAATAACGCAAACGACACTGTGTAAGCTTCGGATGTGAGGAATTCTCAACAAATCGTTTTTCCAAAGCCATCTTCCTTCCTTGCTGCTCTTTAACTTTCCGTCTTACTATTAATCCCAACGATCACCGACCACCGTTCTGTGTGGTACGCGATAATCCAGGCTCTGCAATCTTTCTTCGACGTAAGTGATTTTCGGGCTGGCCATTCTTTCCACCCCCACAAAATGGCATTTGTTTTGTGTGTTCGAATTCTTTTCGCTTTCGTTGGACTTTGTTTCAGGCATGATTTTAACATAGCACGACGCACGAGACATAGAGCAACAGAACGCAAAACAAAAAGCGTAAACGAAATGAATTCTCTGCTGTGACTTCTCCACTGATGATCGCTTTTGTTCGTCCGCAGCTTCTTCGAAATTGGATTAAAACCGAATCCGTCCGTTGTTGGAAGCAGTAGATATTTCCTCTACAACGCAGCATCACAATCACGAGAATTTCGGTGCGATATCGTCGTTCATTAAGGTGATTAACGTCAGCCGTGCGCGCAGGGCACAAACTGCTGCTGGGACAAAAGTTTTTCTCGGAGCCGGAACGTGAAAACGTATTAGAAAAGTGAGGATTAAAATGTTGGATCGCCACAGGGAGGAAAGGGAGGAGGTCGTTGATTATTGGCCTTTTTGGCTTTGGCGGGTTTGTGTTTTATTCTCATGGGAAATGAATTTTGGGGAAAATTCGGGGCACGATTAATTGAGTTTTGTTTGAAGTAGAATCTATCTGCAATGTAGAGAACAAAGGTTAGTTCGATTAGTTACGATATAAGTTAGAAATTCTGGAGGATATGTCACCAATAATAATTTGTATTATTCTAACTGTTCTGTTAATTGTGTAAGCCTTCAACATTTTAATACCCAGCATATAAATCCTGCCACCAACGGGTGTCCCTTCTTAAAGTCTAATGCCCTCCAGACGTGTAGGTAGTTTGGTTCTAGCTTCATCTCCAGCAAACCAGTCAGCAGCTCCCCTGGGGAGGTTGTACGATAAATTCCCATCTCGACTTCTTATTGCAACTTCTCGCCTTCAGGGATTGCCTTCTGTTCGGTGCTTTTCCAAAGCGCACCCGAAATAGCACACAGAAGCAGCCAGAAGCAGCTCATCCCAACACGTGTGGGACCAATGCTGCCTCCCCGTAGGCTTCATCTGCGTGTATTTGCATTAATGGAATTGCTCTCAAAACTAGCCCAGCCTTCCTATATGCCTACACCCGGAGGACCGTAGGCTTGCATCGTTATTCTTAATACGCCTGTTTGACCGTGCCAAGGAAGCAAAAAGTAAGGAAAATACATCTTGCATCTGAAGTGGCCCTCCCGTAGAGGGGGGATTGAACTTAAAGAAAACAAGAAACAGACATCTCATAAGATAAGAAACTTATTTTCTTTTCTGACCACACACACACGCTTCGTTAGACGCCTCTTTTGCTGCCTGCTGCACGATTTCTGTGCTCCGTTATTGCGCCCGTTAAAATTGATCTAGCCACGCACACACAGCACCGACAGGTGCTACCGTTTTGGACTGTTGTGGGAGCCTCCGTGATCTCTGACGCACACAAGACGCAGAGTACTCTCACGTTTTGTTTTGTTGCATCTAAGGCGACCAAACAATAACCCCCTCCCCACGGGGGACTCTCTTGTTTGGATGTGAATGAATCTCGTCTGGAGCGTGATTAACTTTGGCGCTATCGCGTCCTTTGAAGGCTAGCGAACGGATGTGCGTACAGCTGCTGCAGTATAGTGTTGCTGTACAAGCAAATGTGCGGCTAGTTTAAAGCAAGCCACACACACATAATAGCACCTCGAGTGCCGATTTTGATTGAGGTAGGGTGCGGAGTGTGTGTGTGTGTATTGAAATTGAAGTGCCTCCCAATCGCCGCCATGTGGTGTGGTGTTTGTGTACTTAGGCAATTGTTTGTAGAATTATGAAGTCAACAGTAATGAGAGAGCTATCACAATTATCAGCCAGTTTATTCGGTCTTGCTTCGAACTACTAACTCAGTTTTCTAGCTTCTCTTACTTAGCAAGTTTTTCTAGAAGATGCAAACGAATATATTTGCATATATAACTGTCAATACTGTCTGTCTGTCAAACTGTCAATAATATAACTGTCAAAGAGAATTAGTAGCCAACTATGGACGAATCCATGTAATGTATGAAAATAGTAGAATGTTTGAATGAATGACGCCTTTGGGACATCCGTAGAGTTGACTGCTGTGTCGACTTTTACACGAGAGCACTGGATTTCAAATCCTACTCGCGCCATGAGGCCTGACTATCCACCCACAAAATACTAATGTGTCCGAAAAGTAAGGTGACATTGGATGTCAAAAATCGAGCGCCAAGAGAAGCCCCTTGTTTTTATTTTTCGTTTGTCAAAATATGTATGTTTTTGGCAGTTCTGCCACGTTTCAAAGTCACAACATCAACCCGGCTAGGAGTGACAATTTGTTTTCGGAGCTGCGCCGAGTGTTTTTGTCCATAATGACCATGGTCAGGTTTGTGGATCAACGAGCATGTATGAAATTTTGTTTGCGTAATGAAATAAACGCTGCGAAAACATTGCGGATGTTACAAAAAGCCTTCGGGGAAGAATCTTTCTCGAGGACTGAAGACGAGGTCCGTCCGGAGGACCATCCATCCACCACCTGGACTGACGACGCCTATGTCGTTTAAATCAAGGTTTTTGTGGTAAACAATCGTCGGTTGACGAAACGAGACCTTTCGGAACCTCCGTCCGGCGAAAGCGGCTGGATTTGTGGAAAAACAGCAGCAGGTTTTTGCATCACGGTAATGCGCCCTCCCATACGGTCATCATTTTGAGGGCGTTGAGGGAGAACTGGCACCGATATTGTTCCATATTTGACATCAGCCGACTTTTGGCTGTTCCACTAGCTAAAACGGCCGCTTCGGGGATACCGTTTTGACACTATCGAGAAGATAGAAGCCGCAGCGCCGACGGAACTAAAGGACATCCCAGGATCCGCGTTTTCCACCTGCTTCGAGGAGTGGGAGAAGAAGTGCATTGCATCGAAAGGGGATTACGTCGAAGGTGATAACCTTCATTTGACCTAATAAAAAAAACGCTAAGTCACTTTATTTTTAAGCACAGTAGTATGAAAATAGTAGGATCTGTGGATAAATTATAGGATGACGCCCTTGAAATAGGTGTCGATCTTTACACGATTCGGGCCCTGAGGACTGACTACCCACAAAAAGGATAGGTAACCTAGTGGGTCGTTAAGCCAGAAAAAGACGCCATTCTAGTGACATCCACTCAGCATAGTTCGCCTGCTGCAACCCTACAACTCTTCTTTGTTCTTCCTCTCCTCAAAATATGTCAATTTAGGCGCGTTTTATCTCTGCAGTCCTACTACTTACCGGCCAGCAACCTTGAACTTTATGCTCCTTGCTGGTAACCCTTCGCAAGAAGCGGACAATGGACTCGTGCGAGTTGAAGGTGGGCCTTTGTTTTCTTCACCCCATGTGAAAGTGTGAACGTGACAGTACAAAAGCAGAAAAATGTCACTTCTGTAGCTTACCGCTGTTGTGGAGAACTGATTAAGGGGGACAACTCCCTAGGCAGAAGGACGACCGTTTGGCCTAGGTGGGCCAGGTGTGTTCAAGTGTCTATTAGCGTTCGCTCTATGTTTTGCTTCGGTGTATATATTTTTATCTCTCTTTTTTTTTTGTTTCTATTTTTCCAACTAACATTTAACCTATTTTTTTACTTCACACAATGCTACCATGGTGTCGAATGTTTGCCACTATCAGTCACGTTACATCTCGTGTGTGATGGATTTAACAATTTTGGTGCATTTATTATAAAAAAAAAACCCACCGACCCAGTGACATTCCGGTGGTCATTGTGCAATGCAATCATTAAACACACGCTGTACCTTAACATTATGATGACCGGTTCCTCTACTCTAATGACCGGTTCGTTCCGTTCCACAGTATGGTCGGAAAAACAACGATTAGAAGTCGGCTGTGGTGTGCATAATAATAAAAAAAAAAAACGACGACAAAACTCACTTCCCGTACCGCTATAATGGATGGATGGATGGAAGTTGGGAAATGAAATATTACTATTTGTCACCGCATTTTGCGGCCCATGTTCGCGTTGGGGGTTTTGTTGGCGTATGGTGACACGACTCTCACACAAGCCGCCCTCCCGTTGAACCTTTTCGATCGATCGATAACGAACGGTGGGAATATGTTTATTTATTTGCCATCTTTTTTTTTTTTTTTTTTTTTTTTTTTGGGAGGGGATGGAGACGAGTGTAGAGCGAATGACAATCACGTTGGCGACGATTACTGACTGCCATTCCCCTCCCCTCACAGACAACGCCAAACCTTACGGTAAAGCGTGGCAGCAGCAGACGGTTCTGAATGATATCGATACATTCTCCCGAAAACACTTCACCTGCCGAGTTAAAGGGTGTGCGAGAGGGGCCAGCAGAATGTGTTTGTGGGGATGATACGTTTGACAAATTACCATCACGTCTGCCGAAAGGACCATTAAAAATGGCAATGAGTATCTAGAAAAAAACTCTGATAATAAGACGAGAATCAGTATTCCAGACATATATACATATCTTAACGATGATAATGATGAGATATGGTGCCAGGATTCTCGGTAGATGATCATTTTTCTTGCATCTGTCATAAATTTTCTTCGCCAGATTTCTGGTACTGCTGGCACCGGCAATTACCTTCCAGCTCAGATTTCTCATTTAGATGAGGAATATTTTAAATGGCACACCGAAGCACACGATCGGAATTGATAAACGATGGAACGTGGGTGGCACATATGACATTGTTGAAGTCATATTGGAGAAGACTAGAATGTACATGACACAAGAAAAGAAGTTATATTCTCGTTCAAGATTTTGTGTTAGAGTTTTGTGATTCTCCAAAACGATAAAGGAATCGTTTAAAGTTAGAAAAGCAAGTTGAATCGCTAGTCCAATACTGCGCGTCCAATACCTCTTAAGCTGCTTCTGATATTGGGTTAGTTATGGGATGAATTATATTTAAATTGTTTAAGGTTCAAACCCAATTTTAGATAGCATGTGTAATATGAACCTCGATCCTGACGTTTGAAGAGCTGCGTCGTTGTCGTTTCGGTTAACGGATCGCTTCCTGCCCCTTTAAGTAGCTTGATATCAAAGATCTCAGAGTTCCAGTCGTGTTACTGCTTTAATCCTGATCGAGTTTAGTGTGGCATACAATTTTTTCTCGTAATCTTCCTCTTTTCTGCTTCTTGGCCTGCTCAGGATTGAGCACGTCGCGTCGACATGACCAGGTCGCCAATCCGTTTCCAGGAAACTCGGTCTAGGGCTGCAGTCCGCCATCCACGATCTCTGACTCCGATATCCGACAGGTTTGACTTCACTTGATCCAGCCAACGAGCTCGCTGTGCTTCTCTACGGTTCGTGCCGAAAGGGTTGCTGAAGAGCACCTTCCTGGTGGGGCATGAGTCCGGCATCCTCATCACGTGCCGAAGCCAACGTATCTTACCGGCTTTGACTACCGTCAGGATATCAGCACCGCCAAAAAGCTCAGCTAGCTCGTGGTTCATTTTCCGTCACAACACGCTCTGCTCGCAGGCAACGCCAAAGATAGTCCTTATAGTCCGTCAGCATAGTCCAAGACTCGTATCCGTAGACGACTACCGGACGTATCAAAGTGCGGTGTATCGTACATTTCGTGTGTTGTTGGAGTATTTTGGATCGCAGGAATTTCTATCGCAGGATCACAGGAGTCCGTAGTAGACACGATTCCCCTGAACAACACGTAATGCGTTTCCTCGTAATATTTTTGCAAATCTTCCCTAGGAAATTTTATAAGATATCGATCTTTAAAGTCGTCTGTTCTTAACTTAATAAGACAATGGAGATTCATATCTACACGTCACAAATCTTTCGCCTGTCCATCAGAGCTTCATCCATACGTCGACCATGAATCCATGTCTATAAGCGAGAGGAGCTTGCGACTGTGTACTATCAAAATCAACCATCCGTTTGTCTGTAACATTCCTTTCTATCTGTTTTTCTAATGATGAATGTTTCGAATCGACAAAATTCCAAGGGTGTGCTTTCAAGTATAGAAATCCGATACAAGATGCATGATGAATCGCAAAAAACAAACACACTCACACAAAATAATCCTCCTCCTTTGCTTGTTCTAGTGTATTTTTTTTTTCGCAAATAATAACATTCGCTGCCTCCAAGACGCCAACGGGCGTGGAGTCTAGAAGACTCTAGGGATAATCTGCTCCATTCATCGTCGTTGCCTCCATCTATAGCCCACCTAATCCGCTTAAAATATTCAATCATTCGGCCGATTTTATCTACAATGTGACCGCTCCTCCCTGCCAAAACTGTGTTGTTATCACAAGGTCCTATCCGTCCGTCATGTTCAATATCCTGTAAATTCTTGAGCTCCCAAGGAAGTGTGCTCCTCCGTTGAAGGTTACCGGGGGGGATGGGAGTATGATTACGTCCGGTGTGCAATTTCCGCCATCTGTTGCGTCAGTGTGTTTGTCAAGCTTGTGATGCCAGCAGTGGTCCGTGCCGCCACGGCTCCAATATTGACACACCGATAATTAGTGGGTGGGTGTTTTCTTCTTCCCTTTGCTTACTTCCGGCCCAAAGCAAACGAACAGCGGGGGAAAAGGATATCATCCTTGGGATGTAGGTGCACGTACAGGTTGTAGAACTTAATGAGGAAAAATATTTATAATCACCTTGTCATTCCTCCCACTATTGCTTCGTTTTTTTTTTGTAATCGGAAAATGGTTTGTTTGTTGATTCCATCGTCGTTGTCGGTGTCATAATCCTTTCGGGGGGGTTGACAAAATTGGGGACGACGAGTGTTGTACGGTGTGTCAATTTCTCCTCTGCTGTCTGTGTCTGGTCTACGCTAGTCTGGGGTCGTTTAGTCGATTGGACCTGTTGCCTTCAAGGGAATGCTGGCCACACAATAGTTTGTTTATTGCCGTTGCCAAGAATATTTAAACGTTCACATAAATCCCAACATACCCCCAGCACCCCAACGCCAACAAGTTCTTGGTATGGTTGGACTTGTCTTACACTTTCCACTTTCATCGAAACACTTGAATCGTGTTTCCTTTTACAAAATTTGTCGACATATCCGGCTCGATGTGTCTTTCATCGTTTTGAAGCTTATAGACACGCTTTTGAAGAAGTCTATGCAGCCATGAAAAGGATTGCTTAGTCAGACTGGTACATCTCTTTAGATGAAGGATGATACGTCTGCAAAATTGAAAGCGAAATCGTACCATTTGACATTGAAAAATCGTTCTCCTCACTCGAAAGATTCGAATTTTCCTGATGAGAGTGCATTTTCAAGTCAATTCCCTGGCAAAAATGATTGATGTGTATTTTATGGTTGTTGCAAAAAGCTCATTAAGCTTTCCTTTGGCAGTTCTGTTTTATTTATCCATGGGTAAATTATGCAGAATTTCAAACAATTTATTATTTATGTTTCTACCCGCCAGCTTTGGTCATCCTTTAATCAATCCATTTTCGAGTTTTGAGGAAGAAAACTAAGGAACTTCGTTGAGGATTATGTTCGGATCATGCTTTGAACTTGTCATTATCCTTATTACATTTATCCGTGTTGCGTATACATCTATCTAGTTACAGTTTTTATATTGCAGTAATTATATTCTTTAGAGACAAACCATAATTTCAAATTCTTTTCGAACTATCAACTATGTTTGTTACGTGACATATAAAAAAAAGAAAGCTTTTTCGTCTAATATCGATCTAATTTGTTCGATCAAAACGTCAGATCACAGATGCCTTCCATCTTTCAATTACTCACACTACGAATTATTTTTTTCGCATCACTTACCACCGGACCTTAATAGAGCGTAATGAGATCTATTAGCATCGCTAGCGATATTAAGTAATTTATCTCATTTATGCTTCTCCCAGCATTAGCATATTCTTCCATTTCGATTGCGCTTTCAACCGAGAGCGCCACAGCAAAAGGAAGCATCCAAATTAACAAGCATTTGCTAGCCCTACCCGACGGGGCTTATATTTGCAAGATGCCAAAAAGCAATCTGATGAAGCTGCAGTATGAGTGCTTTTACGCCTTGGACATTTTTTTTAAAATAATTTTATCTTTCCAGCAAAATGAACACTAAAATGCCGGATGACGACGCACCACTGTCACGTGAAAGTATAATTTATTAATTAACTTTTACTGGTCGAATGCGAAATATATGTATGTGTGTGTACGCGGCCAATACATTCTATTAGCGCCCCAAAGGGAAATTTGTTAACCTCCAACACTCTATCCCCTTCTGGAAAGACGGCTGAAGAGATCCCTCTTACGCCCGGTAAGATAAGCTAAAGTTTACAGTCAGAAAGAATCATCATCATACTGCAGCGGTACTTGAAATTTGCTCTCATTCAATTATGGCCGGTAATGGAGCGTGTCATTTCACTGGCGAGAGGTATCGCCTTTTTTTATTCCCTTCCACCAAACGATTGCCATTTGGGGAGGCTGAGACGCGAGTGACATTGTGGATTGGAGATTGTTTGCATGCAATTTTTCACCAAGGAAGAAGGAAGCGGTCTCTTCCCACTGGCTGGGGCAATACCTTAAGGAGTTTCGTAATTGGAGCACATCTTAGGAAAAGTCCGTATGCGGAGCGTGGCGACACCCCAGCCACGATCATTAAGATCTTGTTCAAGGACTTCTGTTTGGAGCGGAATTTGTTGGCTGATGTATACGATAATTTGAAATGGCTAAAGGTTATGATTAGGTTAGAGAAATCAAATTCACGATTGCTTTTTTTTGCCTTGCCTGACTGCTATTTACCGTATACATTTTTGAAATGAGCTGCAAATTATTTTCTCCGCCATATTCGTAAATGTATTTTCTACCGAGGGGCTTCGTAACGAGTAGCTTCGTAACGAGTAGCTGCGGGTACGGCATAAAAATTGATCTGTCCTCCCTCTCAAACCACGGCTTCGAACCCGAGCGAAACATTTTTTTTCCAATGGTAACATAAAGATGCGAAATGTGTTTGCTGGATTTATCAATAATTAAAATGCATAAATGTGTACGTTTGCAGCCCTCTGCAGCAGTTGCAGCATTATTTGCGCGCACTCTACTGTCGGTTCCGTTCCGTACCCGCAGCAGGGAAAGTCACTAGTCGGCCAGTCGTTTTGTCTCGCGTGTGTTTCGTTCGAAAAGATTTCTCCATCCGTATGCACGCATATGTTTGGTACCTTCCCGCGGCGTTTGCGGAGACCTCTGCCCTATCCTTCAACGTTTGTGAAACAAACGGATCGAATGACAAGCGATGCAGCGACGGGAATGCTGCAACGCCTGCAATAAACGAAGAATTCCCCATTTCTAGGGGACGGATACCATTAAAACCCATCTGGATTGTGGCTCTTGTGCATCTCTTGAAGGTTAAAACACACATGCAGGGTGGCGCTATGTGTTCCAATGTGTTTAATGTCCTTTCTTTATTCTTGGTTCGTTCTCAGTCGAGGGAGGAACTTTTCATAAGACATTTGTTTGAGTTACATCTTATAGTCCCTTCTTCTATTTTGACATAGGTTATTCCCTTCTGTTTTCATTTAGTTTTGTGTCAAAATTCGCATATTCAGATGTTTGTATTTTCAAGCCACAACATCAGATTTTGTGTGCACTAAAGATGAGTATAAAAACGTTTTTGGTGAATTAATTCTCTTAGTATTCACTCTCAATTCTTATTGGGAATTGATTCATTTAATTATTCCTCAACTCATTCATTTAACAAACGACTCTCAAAAAAGTTGTTAGAACTCTCGCCTAATCGTCACCTCTTTACATAAAATTATGTTTCAATAAGCGACATTTACAAGTCCGTAATGCTTTTTTTTCTCCCGCATCGATACTTTTTGCCGAATATTACGCTCCGAAAGGTGCGCCTTGCTGATCTGCCCCAGCTCTTGTTGCATCCCTCCATCCCGGATTTCCCCGCTGTATCGTCAACGTCCAGACGTTACGGCTTCTGAGATGTGGAAGTCAGCTCGTCGGTCGTCAAAATGTCCTCGCGATTTTCTTCTCCAGTCGTTGCTACAACTGGATCATTGTTGAAGGTGTGCTTCGGACTGCCGGCATTCGTGCTATGGCCATACACGTTGTCTGATCGCTTCCCTCCTCGCGAATGTGCTTCCCTACCGGTTCTTTCTGTTGCAGCGACCACCAGCTCGTGTTCCGCCACAAAAGTGTTGTCTAAACTCTCTGCGATTAGAATCTCTCTGACAACTATTAACGCCTTTAGAGTGCGTGAGTTAATTAGAACGACTCCGAAAAAAGTTGCGATTTGAATCACAAAAAGAGTTGTTAAAACTCTTTGTGAGGAGTACATTTATATCATTCATTAGAAAGACTTAAATCACTCCCTCACTCCTACTCAGTACCAGTGGCAGATTAAACCCGTCAGGGGAAGGTAAGGGAAAAATCTGCGAACCACGGGAGGAGGTTCTTTATATAGTCGGGGCCCCTTACCAGCTCGGGGCTCCCCGTAGTCGCGGTTCTATTTTGTTTAGGTGTTGCAAAACCTGAGAATGTTTTGGTTTTTGGTTAAGGTCTATCCCGTTAATGTGATTCGGCTTTTTCTTCCTCTCTCTATAATGTAGTCCACCATAAAATATGTTTTGAGCCCGTTTGTTTGTATCGTTTGTGGGTGTTCTTTTGCGGTTGCTCTACGTACGGTGATGCTTCTATGTGCGTGTGGCCATGTGTGATATCTTCGCACGCGTCAGTATGTACCCGTGCATGTGTACGATCGACCATGGTCTCTACTCTTACGATTGCAAATATTCACGTTAACGTTGGCCGGCTTCATCCAGACGTGACTTCATGCTGAAGGGGGCGTTTTGGCTGCAGACGGAGTTACAATTTGTATTTCTACTATATGAGGGTGCACGCGAATGCTGCTGTGTATGTGTAGAATTTTCTAGCTTCATCGTGTTGCTTATTCATTTAAGCGATATTGGATGCATGTTATATTGAGTTGGATTACATTGGCAACAATGTGAGTTAATAAGCGGAAAGACTTAGTTAACGAATTTCCTTCCAAAAGTAGTGAATGAAGTACTAAAATTTCTTTTTTTTCCCTCTTCTTTCTTTCTTTCCTTTCAGAGACAATCTTAGCAAATCGCCGACCGGCTTTTCAGATCACTTGATCTGTACCACATCTCATCCCATAAGTTCTAGGGCGAACCGTGTCTCTGCAAAACTTTCCCCCGGAACACTATGATTGGTGCACTGGTCGCGGAAGCGAAACGAACGTCAGCAACCACGACGACGTCGAAGAATCATTGCAATTTGTCGTTCGTCGATTTGCATAGTTGCAACACAAAGTTTCCCGAGGGAATTCTTCCGTTCGTGTAGGAAAGTTTGTAGCATCGCATAAGAACGAAGGCACCCAGACTGTGTACCTCTGCATGACGAGCGGGACATTCATTGCTGTTCCGTGTTTAACCGACACACAGCGCAGGACAGTGTGTAGCAAAACATTCCCAACGGCAGGCAAAGAACAGATAGCGCTCGAGCCTGAGGGCAGCAAATGCTGTTGCTTGTCCAAAGTTTAGCGTTTGTAGGGTTGGCTAATGAAAAAAGTTACCAACCATCAGGATTACTCTGCTATCACTGCTGTGAAGTGATCTCGTCCAGGAACTGAAAGCGGAATATACAAACAAAAAGGATGCTACACCGTTGTACCATGTGAGGAAGCGGCGAGGCTATTAGTTTGTGAGGAGACACCCGAGCAGTAGTTGTCACCGTCTCAGTACGCAGCCTTGAAGCAATTAGTATCCATTCATTAGCTCTCCGGCACAGTGGAAAAGAGCTCCATTTTCAAGTGACCTCCTAACGCAGTGCGACTGGTTTGCCTATCTCCCCAAATGAGGATTCCTTCAACGAGCATCACACGTCCACGGTTGTTGTCATCGTCATTTTCGGTCAGCTCGCTACCCTACACGCCATCCTCATCCTGTCCGTCGCCATTGTGCATAGCAACATTCTCACCAATACCGGGCTACCCGTGGTTACGGTCCGATAGCCGGACGTGAAATCCAGCAACACCAGTAGCATCATCCAAAGCAGCAGCAGCGGCAAGAATAGTCGATAGCTGATAGAGCAAAGAGCTGGAATATCTGGTATCTTTGCGTACCTCGTGCGGTGTGCGAAGGTTTATCCGATAAGGACGAGAAGTAGCGGGGCAGTTGCGTGTGTATCGCTAGAATTGTTTGCCCGTTCCGTGCAACCTCGAACGCGCCACGATGGGCAATAAATGTTGCAGCAAACGGCAGGATCAGGAACTAGCGCTTACCTATCCCGGCGGCTACAAGAAGGGTGATAGCAGCTTCAACTCAAACCTCTCCGGACCGAAACACAACAATGGCGGTTCGATCGATTCCCGGTACACGCCCGATCCGAACCGGGGACAGCTTATAAAACACCCGAAGGGTGGCGTAGACATCATCCGGCCACGAACGACACCGCGTAAGTATTTTAGGTTTGGTAGTCGAAACGTTTCTTATTGCCACTTCAAGACTTTCGAGCGACGAATCAAAATATTGAATGTTTTGCAATATTTTTAATCATTTATTTTTTTGTAATATTGGATCTCTGATCCATACTTATTAGCACTCCTAATGAGCTTCCTGAATTTGATTTCTTTTATTGAAGAAAAAAGTGTCGCGCTTGACTGATAACTTAGGTTGACTATCTTCCATCTTTCAATTACTTCGCATGGCTTTAGACTAGTGTAAGCCTTGTTCCATGCTTTGTTTCACTGTTTTGAAGTGGAATTTCCAGAGCGTTAAATGTCTGACCCGTCTTCCTCCTTTTCCTACAAATGCGTAGCCCGTTTGTGCATCAAAGCCGAACGATTCTTATCTATTGCGAGGTCTTACGGACCTGTCTATAACTTCTTGCCATCAAGTAGCAAGCCGTGCGAGCTATTATGGATTGTTATGCCGTTGATTACATCAGCTGTGTTTACGAACCGAATCGCGGGTAGCTAGCGGTTTCGGATCAGTACAAGCACACGCTTATCACTCACTTATGTTCTTGATACACCACCCTCCCAGGGGTCAACTAAAGGAGATGCTGGCTATGGCTGGATGCGATATTATTGTTAGCACACCATCCCATAATGGAAGCTCATTAGTAGTGGCAGAGCAAAATAACATGCGTACAATGTGTGTTTTTGTCAACAAAATATTGCGTGCTGGAGTTGAACAAATAGTTGGAAAATATAAATAAACCCGAGAGATACCTTCTTATATGCTTTGTTTATTTCCATCTAGTTCTACCTGGCCATAACACGAGAAGGATAGTGGTAGCGCTTTACAACTACAATGCACGCGAAGAAACGGACGTCAGCTTCGTCAAAGGGGACCGGATGGAGGTCCTCGACGATACGGAATCGGACTGGTGGCGTGTTGTACATCTAAAAACCCGCCAGGAAGGTCTCATTCCGTGGAACTTTGTTGCCGAAGATCGCAGTGTCAACAGTGAAGAGTATGCGCCTCTCGTCGGTGTAGTATTTCCGCAAAAAATTGTATGAACTAATGAAAACTCTTCCCATTTTAGCTGGTTCTTTGAGAATGTTTCACGGAAAGAGGCGGACAAATTGCTGCTGGCAAACGAGAACCCACGCGGTACCTTCTTGGTGCGACCGTCCGAGCACAATCCGAACGGGTTCTCGCTGTCGGTGAAAGATTGGGAGGAAAGTCGAGGCTATCACGTAAAACACTACAAGATCAAACCACTGGACAATGGAGGCTACTATATTGCAACGAATCAAACGTTCCCATCGCTCCCGGCACTGGTGATGGCATATTCAAGTGAGTCTCTCAGCGAAGTCTTCCCACCATGTTGAAACTCTTACTCAAGCTTTCGATTTTACTTTCTTTTTACAGAGAATGCCCTCGGACTGTGTCACGTACTGTCTAGTCCCTGTCCAAAGCCGCAACCACAGGTGTGGGACCTTGGTCCAGAACTGCGCGACAAATGGGAAATCAATCGCAACGAGATTCAGCTCATCCGCAAGCTCGGCCACGGTAACTTCGGCGAAGTGTACTACGGCAAATGGCGAAACAATATCGAGGTGGCGGTAAAAACGCTCCGCGAAGGTACCATGTCAACGCAAGCGTTCCTCCAGGAAGCGGCCATTATGAAAAAGTTCCGCCACAGTCGACTGGTGGCACTGTATGCGGTTTGCTCCAAGGAGGAACCGATCTACATCGTGCAGGAGTACATGTCCAAGGGCAGCTTGCTCGACTTTCTCCGCACCGGCGATGGGCAGTTCCTACAGTTTGAGGATCTGATCTACATAGCGGCACAGGTCGCCTCCGGCATGGAGTATCTCGAGCTGAAGCAGCTGATCCATCGCGATCTTGCCGCCCGGAATGTGCTGATCGGCGAGAACAACGTGGCAAAGATCTGTGATTTCGGGCTGGCGCGCGTGATAGCGGACGATGAGTACTGTCCGAAGCAGGGTTCCCGGTTCCCGGTCAAGTGGACCGCACCGGAAGCGATCGTGTACGGCAAGTTCTCGATCAAGTCGGACGTCTGGTCGTACGGTATACTGCTGATGGAGCTGTTCACGTACGGGCAGGTGCCGTACCCGGGCATGCACAGTCGCGAGGTGATCGAGCAGATCGAGCGCGGCTACCGGATGCCTAAACCGACCGCGCACCATCTACCGGACGACATCTACAGCTTGATGCTGAAGTGCTGGGACGCGATACCGGACAAGCGGCCCACGTTCGAGTTTTTGAACCACTATTTCCAAAACTTTACCATCACCTCGGAGGTGCCGTACCGAGAGGTGCAGGATTAAGCGTGAGATCGTGTGTGTTTAGGGGTTTAGGGAATCATAAGCACGCGCATCATGCGACAGCAGAATGTTGTGCGACATCAGAAACACATTAAGTAGTACCATTTTGCTGGTCTCTTCGTTCGCCAACACGCACACGCACACACCAGTTCCGGCTTCAGCAGTTTTGTTTGTTTTGATCATTCGGTATCTTGCTAGCAGGAGTTTCCTAGCGGAGTAGGTGGAATGGAATAGAAGAAGACGAAGAAGAAGAAGGGATCCGTACTAAAAAATGGAAGACGCGCACAATTTCATCTAATTAGTTAGATGCTGCAAGTATAAGTTTTTTTCTTAACTAAACGTTTAATCCTCTTTTCCACTAGTGAATAACGAAGCATAAGCGTAGCTGCGAAAATTGTTCAGCTCCAGTTGCCAATTCAAACATTAAAAAAACTGTACTTCATCCTTGTTGGATGGTGATGAGCTTGTGCAATAGGCACACTGTGCCTCCTTACTCACGAGCAAGTCTGCGCATTTACCGAGTGTCCCTTAGGTATGACAAATGTTGTAGTACATAATATAAGGTATTTTATGGCACAGAGAGAAGATCGGTTGTATGTGATGGTCCTCAAAAACAGATACACACAAGAAAACAATCACGTACAGTTTGCTAGCGGCATAAGGGATGAAATAGACATACGAGACTTATTTTAACTTTCCGCAAAATGACAGGAAAAAAGTAGACATGATCGATAGGACACAAAACTGGTGTGCGTGTGTGCGGTTGCATATAACGAGCGGAATCACGGGCGTACATCGTGGGTTCACCAGGCTTTTCCTGAACGTTATTAGTTTTAAACGTGTATGCTTAAGAACAGAAAGGTGGAAACAAACACATACACAGTGTAGTAGTAATTAAAGTAAATTCGGGACAGCCCTTTTTCTTCTCCACGCTCTAATGTGTGCCAGAAGAAGGGAACACACAAAGTAAAAAAAAAACACGAATAAAACCACATAACAGAATTGTGGAACCACTTGCGAGAATTTTTCAAAATGACACTGGAACTTTGCAATCATATAAGGGAATGTAGCATACAGTTCGGCTAAATATTGTAACACAACTGTTGAAATATTGGCAAAAAATCCCCCAAGTGATGCAACAGTTCCATTTTATGGAACCCGAAACCTTATAATAGTAACTGGAGATCGGTTAGAAGTTAACTAGTGTCGTGAAATCGCTTTTGTGAGCGGGAGAATCAGCCGTAACTTTGGTGGTCCCCTCCCCCCCCCACCCCCTTTTCCCCACGGTTTCTTCTGCTCCCCATTTCTACACTCCCCTTTTGCTGCACCTGTATCTATCTCTCTCTCTTTCTCTCTGCCCGTCCAACCATATACATATTATATACATATGTGACTGTGTGTTGTGTGGAACTGTGCGGAAGAAGATGAGATTATGAAAACGTCAAAAGTCAGTTAGGGGGGGGGGGGGGGAGAGAAATAGACGGAAAACGATTAAGGAAAGTAGGAAAGAAAAAGGAAAAAAACCAAAGTTCAAATGTTATTCTTCTAATTCTAAAATTTGTGTAAGCGTAGGTTTTGAGATTTATTTAAAACAAACAGCAGCAACAACAACAACAAAATCTGGACTTGTAAAACAGAATGACGCGATCACACTCGATCGATCGCTCTCGTCCTTTTTGCGGTAAAGCTAGTAGCTTTACCTGTACGCGGTAGTAGTAGTTGCGCAGTTTTTTTTCTTTGTGTAAAGTAATATTGAATAGTTTACTGTTCTGTCTCTCTTCGTTTGTCTTTCATCTTCCGTCAACCCTGTCCTAATAGCTATGTGTAATCGCGAACTCTTTGCGAAAGATAATAGAAACAACCACAAAATCGTTTGGTTCGAAAAAGAGAACAAAAATGGCCAAGAAGCAATCTGTTGCGTAGTAGAAGTAAAAATAAAAACGAAAACCATGCTTAGAACATAAAACAATGGATAATCTTCAAGATAGGAACAGGTGGTATGCGAGTGTTCACGCTAAAGGAACAAACGTGGATATGTGTGTGTGTTTGTGTGTGTGTGTTGTAGCTTTTCGGTTTAAGAATTCGTTATTTAGGAAGAAGGAGTCGAAGGACATACAAGAACTAGTAGGGAAAACGAGAAAATTAACCTAACAAATTGCACAAAGAAAAAGACATTTCCACATGCCCTTGTTTTCGAGTTCTTGTGCGTGTAGTACTGCATCAAACCTTTTGCTTCACACGAAGCTATAACGAAACGAAGGCAAATCTCTAGTCCCTGGCGGTGTGAAGTGTACATGCCAACTGTCCTTGTTCTTAATATTTCCTCTTTTTTCTAAACTATACAATCATTTTTTTAACTTAAAGAAAAAGTAGAAGCAGATTGGTGCGTTGGGGGGTGTAAGTGGTGGATGAACCTTTTTTTTTTTTAACGAGGATGTGGCGCACAATCGTTTTTGAATCAAATGTGTCTTCAAACTGCCATAGAAAAAACAAGTCGGGGTGGAAAAGAAAGGTGTGTCGCACAATCCTGGGTGTGCCACCATAGGTGTAACTACTATTCACAAATTCCTCAGCCCATCTACTTCCTGGACAGTGGATTAGATTTTTTTTCTCTTATATATGTATGGGTTTTTCCCCCCTTCTTTTGTAAGTAGAAGTGTGCATTAATTAGAAGAAAAGCGCAGCAAACAGGTGTCGATCGAAACAGTAGAGAGATCGCGAGGATGGTAGTAGTTATTTCCTCGAAGTAAATATACAAACCACGCATTAAACCGAACCGGAAACAATAATAAACATGTGCATTTCGACAGGTTTCGATCATGACCCATCCACAAAAACACACAAAACAGCAACACACCAACATACAACAAGTGGGTCAGTCTCTTTAACGGGATTGACAAATTTTATCAGAAAAACTGAGCAGAGAAATTTCGAGTGCAAGAAAACCTTTACCGAACCAAACTCGTACATCGTTGAAACCCAACACGCACCTACAAGGATTTCTTCTACTATTAAATACCAGAACAGAATAGGAAAGGCAAGAAACACTTCCACATATACGACGCAAGGAGCGCGAAAGAAAGCGAGGAACAGCGAGAGACATTAAAACATATGGTACACGCGTAAGTAAAGCATAAAGTAAACTCTAAATTAAATTAGATATAAACGAGCATATAAGTAAAAATTGGGATCGGAAAACGTGAAAGAACGAAGAAGAAGGTTCGTAATATAAAGTATCGAACAAGTCGAAGGCATCGTACCGGATTTTGTGTAGAAGACGGATGGGCAGCGGAGGTGCAAATGGGTGCAAAACGAAAATAAAACAAAATACAAATACACAACATACAAAAACGCCAATCGAACATCGATCATCCACGCTCATTTTACTCCAGAAGCCTTGAGAGCGCGCGAAAAAAAAATCGATCAGGAAAAAATTGTCTGATGACTTTTTTTTTTTTGCAGGGAAAGCGGACACAAACCAAGAGAAGTACCTCCTCCCCTTGTGCATTTGTGTGCGCGTGTGTGCTTTATCCTTTTTGCTTGCACGAATTCGTGTTGCCTACAGGGGAAGCGTGTCCGATTTTGACCGATTTTTCACTGTTTTTTTGTGTATATGTTTCGCTCCCACGTAAGGAGTGCCGAAAGTACGTTGATCGGAAAATTTTTATCCACATAAATGAAGCATTTTATTGAGAAAATGAGTGTGTTTGGAGGTGTTGTTGAGGCAAACCAAGTGTGCTGGTGGTTTTTAACGAAAAGAAATGGTTAATAGAAGAACTTCTGCTTTCTGTGCAAGCAACTAACAGACCTAACATACATTAACACAGGTCGCAAGGAAATTTATTACATTTTTATTTTTCTCGGAAGCTTAACCTGTCTGTAATATACTATAAAACAACAAAAAAAAAAACTTCCATACATAAACACACACACGCGCCAAAACTGCACATCCTACATATAATCTAGATAAACACAAAGAAACAAACTATTCCGACCAACATTCACCGGTTTTTTTAGAAACAATAATGGTATTTCATAATGAAACGTTTCCAATCACAAATAAACCAGCCAAGCTAAACTAACAAACCACAATGCACTCTTTACACGACCGGAAGGAACGGGAATAGTATTTAAAGGATTTAAAAGTAAACCATTACCCTTACATTACCAACAAACCACTCTCCCAAACACGAACACATATTTAGCTACTTTTACGTCTCATTTTCACACAACGGCTAACAAAAAAAAAAAGAAGGAGAAAATATGAAACAAAACGACATTTAGTACACTTACTGCTACTACTCTATTACTACTACTAAAGTGGACGTTTTACAAGCAAAGGCGCGTGTGCATTTGGTTCCGTTTTTCGTAGAGGGTGAAACAAAACAAAAAATGCCGTGTTTTTTTGTGTTATCAAACTACAAAACTAAATACCAAATCAATAAGCGAAAAAAGAAGGTGGAAATCGAATCGAAACCTAAACAAATAACAAAACTTGTAGCATATATTAACAATAATAGAAACAAAAAGAAAAGAAACAGCAAGAACGTCGGTGAAAGACGGTTTTTTACTAAAATAAATTATTAAACGAAAACCCGCGAAACCCGAAGGGGGGGGGGGGGGGGGGAGCTTTATTTCGGGGTAAGGTGTGTACAACAAAAGAAGTATTTTATACAAACAAATGAAGCAAGAAAATGTGCATGAAAGGAAAAGAAAAGATACTATAAAATCATCCATTAAATGAACCACCCTCGAAGCACATGCTACACACACACACAAAACTTTACAGTCAATCTTATACATTATCACACTATTTCCGCCATGTTCCATGCTCAGCAGCAACAGCATAAAATAGCGTACCGGGAAATGCAAATGATAGGGTGCGGCGACGGGCCAGAAACCAGGCAATCCCTTGACCGCCGCACCATCAGCAGTAAAACGAAAAATCTTTGTAAAACAAATGGACCCAATATACCAATCGAAGGGAGAAGTCTTTAAATTGCAACCCTGTTAGTGGTTTGATTGTACCGATTCTTTACTGAAAAGCGGATGATCCTTATCTTTTTGATCAATAACAAGAAAACTTCCCCTTGCACACACAAAGAAACCGGAAGGGGTATTTTTGCAGTATTGTACATGTTTGGCGTGAGTTTTGTTTCCCCCCGTACAGCCAACATAAATTCGTACACAGAGACAGGCACACGCACACGGGGTGGCACGATGGGTGCAATGAAAATGGAAACCAGGAGGTGCAAATTAAAATGAAAATTAAAGACAAAGTAAAAACACGTCCACGTGGATGAGAAAATCCGAAATAGAATTCAAATTACAGCAGATGGGGGGGAATGCATGGTGCATGTAACTTTCTTTATATATTTGTTTGTCCTATATAATAGCGTTGGTTTGGAATATTTCATGTTGTAGTTGCTCCGTAACGGAACAGAATCACACTTCCAGCAGTGATGTTTTGGATCCGTCCTTTGTTGGTAAGCGTACTATCCTTCGGTAAACGGTGCTAACCATCCGTCCCAAATCGGCAAAGGTAAGCTTGCTACGTTTGCTGTACACGTTCAAATAGATTCCAAATACGACGATCAATCCGGACCAGAGATATCTAGAATTAAATGAAGCAAGAAAGAGCATTTGATGGGTGACATTTTCTTCCAGAATAAACGTTCCTCTTCGATTGCTTACTGAATGGTAAACGGTTTGCTGAAGAACACAAACGACAATGCAATCGTGACCGCTTTCCGGGCCGTCGTAACCGTCGCCGCCAGCGGTGCTCCACAAGTACGCACCAGCGTCAGCACAATCTGTATCCCGAGATAACCCGTTAGGCTGAACAGAAACGCATACCCGTACGTTTTCATCGGATGTTGGGCACAAAAAACGACTCCCTGCACAAGATGCCCGGACAGCAGCATAATCACAGCCAGATACACGAATCCAATGCCGTACGAATAGATTACCACCTCATTATTCGGTGCCCGGTGTTCGCGCATCGCTTTTTCCTGCACATTCCCAATCGCCGCATCGCACAGCAGTGCCATCGAGATGAGGAACACACCGAAGCTGTTAAAATCTGGCTGCACCTTCGAGTCGGCCAGCGTAAACAGGATCAACCCAAGGCACATGGCTAACGCGGCAAAGAAATCCATCGGACCGTGCTTTTTGCCCTGTATCAGGACGCTTCCGATCAGCACCGGTATCAGCTTGCAGCACTTGAAGATTACCTGCGTAGGATAGTTAAGGTAGCCGACGCTCGAGTTGGACAGTCCCATCGTACCGAGCGTAAGGAACGCTAGCAGTGCGTACGTCTTCATCGGAATGCACCGCGGAACGGTCGTTCGTTCCAGCGATCGTTCGATGTACCCAAACACGGTGTAGTAAGCGAACTGTACCAACGTTAAGTACCAGCCGTACGGGCGGAATCCATCCAGCGTGAAGATTAGTTCCTGCATATACCCGTACACCAGATACAGGGCAAACACGCCGGCACAGCATAGTAGGAACTGGGTCGTCCGATTGTAATATGTGAGGTCGAAGAATAGTATCTTAATCTGCCGTTCCGGTGACTGATCGCGGTTGTTCCGGTTCCGATTAAGGTCCTTGTCGCCGAGATAAATTACTTCACTCTTTGCACCGGTTTGCACCATTGTGTGCGTCTGTGGCAGGTGCGAGAATTGTTGATAACTTTAACACTAACAGGGTAAAATACGAGTTTCATTACACAAGCATCGTTGATATGACATATCTTTGGAGAATATAGGTTAAATTTGAGCAAATGTACTTAATTATTGCATGTTTGTTAGTACACTATGATAAACTTTTTGTGCGTGGAACGATGGGTCATTCCAGCAGTGGGGAAAACGTAAACAAACCGCTGTTCAGCTTGATTTGGCAGTTCACACAAAGTTGATTACGTGCAATCTGACATATAGTCACCTTGGGAATTTGGATGGCGCACGCTGGATGAAAACAATAAAAAAATTACAAATTAATTTACGAAAAAAGGAATCGTGTGAGAGAAGATCTTGATGAATGACAAACAGACAATTCCTCTTCATTCATTAGCATTAATACTACGTTCCACATCTACAAAGAGTAGAAAGGATCTCCCCCAATGCTGACTTTAAACCAGCCCTGCACTAAAATTGCATTCTTGGACCGCGGTAGATCCTGCTGAATGCATGCGCAGGAACATGCACCAGTGTTCCAGAGAAATAGAGGTTTTATGTGGAAAATACTGTTCTACAGATAAAAAAGGCAGTTACTACTAATTTCGTCACTTTTTTTCTTCATAGACTGACTTTTTCTACTTGTAGTTTCAATGTTCCTTCTGTAGAGGTCGATCCTTTCGTTCTTTACCAATATTACGAAATAGTTTACTATTTTCTTGCAATTATTCATGATTCTTTATTTAATTCGCAACCATCAACCTTTCCATCTCGACGCAAAACCGCATATCATCCCAACTATCGTTACGTAAACACTACCAAAACTACACCGGTTCGGCACTCCGATTTGTTTACACCGCTACAATACCCGTAATGAGGCAAAACTACACCATTGTGCTTACTTGTTCAAAACAGCTTTATATGAGTTTTATTGACTAAGCATACAGAAAGTCCAAACATACAAACTAATACATAGCATTTCCTTATCATACAACCACCGTCTCCGGTTCCTCCGGTTCCAGCTTACTTCTTCTGCTTCTTGTTGTAATCCTCCAGCGCTGCCTTTATAGCGTCTTCCGCCAGCATCGAGCAGTGCAGCTTGACCGGCGGCAACGATAGCTCCTTGGCGATGTCCGTATTCTTCAGCTGGCTTGCCTGGTCGAGCGTTTTTCCCTTTACCCACTCGGTGGCCAACGAGCTCGAAGCGATTGCCGAACCGCATCCGAACGTCTTGAACTTGGCGTCGATGATTTTGCCATTTTCGTCCACCTTAATCTGCAGCTTCATGACATCACCGCAGGCGGGAGCACCGACCAGCCCTGTGCCAACGTTCTTGTCCTTCTTATCGAGCGATCCGACGTTCCGTGGGTTTTCGTAGTGCTCCAGGACGTTCTGGTGGTACAGAGCGCACGGAACGCTGCGGGCACGCGACACCTTCAACAGTGTGCTGATGTTACGCGGGAGTGACATGATGAGGATGCTGCAATTCCGTGCCACAAACGAATTTGGTACAAGATTTTTGTATATTTTCTCACAGAGCTGCTCCGCAAACCAAACCGTACACTTCGACAAACAATTGCGTTGTGGTGTGTTTGTGATTGACAATAACAAAAATCAGATGTTTGGCGACTGATCGATCGTAGAGAGTGTACACTGAATGGTTGAAGAGTTGAACCGCTTGCTATCTGGTCACGTTCGCAGATAAAATCAGCATGCTTGGAAAAGAAAACGAAATAAGATTTCTTTATCGTAAAACGTTCATTTGCATCTGAAAAGGGGTTCCAATCAAGGTTATATTTGCTGCATTTGCTTTATCTTCAAAAACTGTAACTTGGTTTGTTTGTATACAAACAGCTGTCAAACACCACGAGTCGCTAAACAAAACAAAAGGACCAGAATTCCTTTTGCTAGCAGGTGCCTTTTCGGGTGGCTTTGTGATAGATTTTGATAGTAAATTGTGATTAAATTACGTTAAACCATCATGTCAGTAACATTTGCCCGACGAAACAACACCACACAGCAGCTGCTTAATCGTGCCGAATTGCTTAGCTCGAGGGCATTGCCACAACAAAAGATCATCGTCATCACCGGTAGCTACCTCCATTTTTTGTGCTTTTAATTTAATTTACATGTGCATTTGTTGTCCTTTTAGATAAAGTAGGATTCGAGCCAAACGCTAGCTCGGTGATAGCGTCCTTGCTAAAGGAACAGTATGGAGACACGGCCGGTTCAGCCGAACTCGTAGCTCACCTCAACGAGAGAGCTAAATTCCAGCTGATGATAATCTCCAATCTAGAACGACGCTTCGAAGCAGCACAAATTTTCAAATACATCACACGGTGTAGAAAAACGCCCCAGATTCAGCACGTGTTCGTGTGGATTGTGGAGCAAAAGCTAAAGGAAGCGTTCCTTTTACCCTACATCGAACATATGGCTGATAGTGTGATTACGTTCGAGGAAAAGACACATTTGTCTTTACTAGTGAAGAAACACACTGGGGCCGTTACCAACAAGTACTACGAATTTGATCCAATGAAAGAATCGTTCTTCGTCGTTGAGGTAAAACGGTCTGCATCAACTAAACAGAGCACAGCGTTAAAGGAAGCAGACGAACCACCGGCACCAAATCCGGCCGCTTTGGGTACATTCAAAATCGATCTCAAGGATGAAGAAATGGCTGCCAAGAACGCTCTAACGTTACCATTTGAATTGTAAGTTTTCTGCCCTTCATTCAAATCAAAGTTTAATTTTCTACGCTCATCTTTTTCGCAATCACACATTTCACGCTATCGTTGATAGCAGCATGATACATGATCTTAAACTGTTTCTTCCTCCCCTAACCGAAACGTCGAATCAATTATTGAATTACTCCCATTTCCAGCTTCAAAACGCTTCCGGAAGGAGGCAAAATTCTTTATCATCCCGATGCGGAAGATGACCTGGACGAAGAGGACCCGGACGATGATTTGTTGATATGAGTGTACACGACGAAACACACACGAAAAATACACAACTCGTTGCGACGGAAATATTGGTTCGTAAATCGATTCTTTATTTCACACGTAGTTTTCTGTACCGGATAATAATTTGATTTTGCATTGTATCGAGCAGCGTGGGGGCTCATTTTTTTAAACAGCGACGATTGAAATTTCACAGGCTAAAATTACTAACTACGAGATGCCGAACTTTTACCGAACAATTCCTACCCTCCTAAAACAAGCAAGCTGCCTTTTATTCTGCCTCGGCCCCGTATCGTTCAATTGGCAGTTTGGACTGTGAACACGTGGTACACCTGGCAACACTTGTAGCCGTTAAAAAGCAATTGACTGGTTGAAAAGCATGAGTATCGGATGAGGGGGCCGTCAACGGTTTCTTTTTTAACGTACAAACTTTTCTTTTTGGAAGGATCGATATCGTTTAGAGCATTTGGGACGTGGGAGGAATTAGGATAAAAGGTTAACAACATTCAACACAAAACAAAACAAGAAAACAATGGCACTCTTTATCCGAGCTTAACATAATATATGACCTTCTTGCTAGTTCGTCGTCACCGATTCGACGTAGATATCACTCTTTGGATCGATAGCCAAGCTGCTCCAGCTGGTTGTTTTACAATCGGCAAACCGTTGCCCCGCACCACCCATCATCACCCCTACCGCACAAGTTTCCCGGATGGTAAAAAACTGCCCGACAACTTTATCGAGCTGCTGCAGTGGATGATGATCCGGATCCGGATCCGTATCCGTATGCCGATCACCGGACTGATGTCCTACCGGATTCCTTGTACGCTCCTCCTTTGCGCGTACTTTGCTGGTGGCCATATTCCCCACCGATCCACGCCCCAATACCGGTATCACCTGTCGGTGTGTGTGTTGCTCCTGACCATCACCACCATCTTGCCTCAGTGGCTCGTTAGCCTCACGGAAGGTGGATGCAATGGCAAGAAAACGCGTTGCACCGAGCAATGCTTTCCCCTGCAGTAACCTCGCACCCCAAATACCTTCCGCAAGGGGTAGCTTTAGTTTGCTTCCTTTGAGAAAGTGGTTAAAACTATGCGGTGGCCCATTCGGGCTGTCCTCGATCGTAAAGTGACTAGAAGCAACGATCGTCCCGATCGGATCGATCCATTCGACGGTTAGCGAGTAGTTGGTCGCATTTGCACCCTTTACACGGTCCGATTCGAGCGGGTACGCAGCTAGCCGGAAGATTAGTGCCGGTTCCGCATTCGTTCCGATGATGCGTGGAAAGTTGCGGGACAACTGTTCTTTCTCGTCATAATCCGTACTAACCTCGAGATGGATAATGCGCCGGGCGAGCGGTGTGCTACGGGTAACTTTTGCCATTACGACCGGCGATATCCACGTTTCCAGCTCCATCCGTACGCCCGTTTGCCGGATCGTTGCTTCATGCCGCACCAGAAATCCGCGGTACGTGTCCCGCTCGAGATAGTGGGTAATTTCGCGCACCAAACCCGGCTCATACAACTGAACCGTGTTGATGTGTCCGTTCGTACGGAGCAAACTGTGCACCACGTTCAGCAGCGCACCATCCACCGACAGGACGGTATCCTCGTGATGGTAAACATTCTGCCAGTACGAGTGGAGATTCGGATAGTCGGCTGGATACGGGCCAAAGATCCATTCTTCCAGCTGCAGTACGATCGCCTGATTTACCATCGCTTCGAACTTGCGGGCAAAGAACAGTTTCTTGTGCTGGCTCGCCTGTAACCGGTCCCAATCTTCCGTGCGGAAATTGTTCGGACTGCAGCCACACCAGTCGACAATGTGCCGATACTGGCACTTACAGCCCAACTGCCGTTTCCAGTTCGTCATGTGCAGATTGTTGTTTGTGTAGGTATGGCAGAAGCGGGAATTTCGAAGCGCCGTGTGGAAAAACGATTCCGCCGGTAGGATTGTGTACTGGAACACCCGGAGCAGTCCGCGTATTAGCTCGTCCTGCTGTCCACTACCATCGCCCGTAACGTACCGGGCAAAATCGCGCGATAAGCACACCCAATCGCTACCACCATCGATGGTAATGCCGGCCGGGAGTGTACGATCGCCGATACGCCACATACGATTATCACACTCAACGAACGTCATGTCCAGGCCTTGCTTCTGTATGAATCGTTGCACCTCACGGCCATGGTTGCGTACGAAGTTTTGTCCCCGATTGGCCGTCAGGAACGTTACCAGCTGATCGACCGTTTTGAGCGGGAAATCACTTTCGCTTAGATTAAGCACAAAGTCCCACCGCCAGTCGGTTTCGTACAGTAGGTGCTCCATCGAGGAGAGAAGCATTTGGAGCAGCGATGCACCACCCCAAATCGAGGAGAACCGTTTGCGGGCTAGCCGGATGTTTGAGAACTTGGATTCAAGCTTGAGCAATTCGCGGTAAAGATATTCTTGGCGCTGTACATGATTGTGAGAAGGAAACCCAATAATTAGTGTTAGGTTTTTGCATTACATTCCTTTTTTTCTTACCGCATCGATATGTATGTAGTAGTAGTGCCGTGGACTGTACAGTGCCTTTAGCAGTCGATGTACCTGACGCACAGCACGACCGTTTAGCGTCAGCAGAAACGCAACTCGTACCGTTTCGTCCACATGCTTCGGTATCGCTTCGGTGCTTTGAGCAGCAAATTCTAAAATAACATCAAAATGTTAGTCAAATTGCATTGAGGGTTTGAGAAATTGAGGGAAACGTAATGACGATTTAAGATGTTTATTTTTTTCTTTTTCGCAAAATCCGCATCGAAGAAGAGTAAAAAAGTGTGAAATCCGCGCTCAGAAACTCTCAAACGTACTTACTCCGTATTCCGGTTTCGTAAACGTTTATCGTAAAATAGCCACCACACGCTTGTTTCGGGTCGCCCGGACATTTAACGTTGCAGCTTGAGTCGGGTAGCTTTGCCGAAGCTTTTGGCAACTCGTCGCCACAGAAGCATTCGTAGCTGGAACCAGAAAGAGAAGATGAGCCAACAAAAAACCTCAATTACAGGGGGCCCACCTACCCATACTGAACGCCGGCAAACGGATAGCCCGACTGCAAGCACAGCCGGATACACTTTTCCGGCGAATTGTTCGTCTTGAAGGTGGAATAATATCCCGACAGGATGCGAAAGTTTTTTTCATCCCGAAAGCATCCGAGCGCCCGGTTCGGCGAATGATCACCCCGTGGACAGTAGTTCGGCAGGCGTTGGGGATAAAACTTGCCGGCTAAAATTTCGCACGCCACTTCCACAATTTTTGCCTTGCACGATTGACTTTTGGCACGGTGAATGGCCGAAACCGTTTCCTTTCGCGTCAGCTCACATGGTGGCACAAAATCAAGCTCGTCCAGCCGAAGGATGTGCTGCTGCTGGTTGGTTTGGCCTTCCTTAACACGTCCCGCCGCGTCGGCCGCTACTTTCTCACCGCCTGCGGATAAATTCGTACCGTGCGCTCCTCCATCCGGCGTGTCGGGTGCTGCTTTTTTCACATACTTTTCGTAAAGCCGTCGGCTAAGATCTCGTTCCTCCGTGCTTTCGTTGCCGGACAGTGGCATGCAGAGCAGTTTGTAGGCGAGAAATATCTGGGCGGCCAAAAGCATAAACCCAATCAGCACAAACACCTTGTAGCGCCACAGTAGGCGCAGCGGGAACTTTCGCATCGCACCGGAAACGCTACGGAGCCGTGAACAAAAATAACGCAACGGCACCAACGTGTGGATATTTGAGCCGTGCACCGTGCATTGGAGCACCTCGTGTGGACGATGGGAAGAATGCTACCGAACGGCGGTAACGAGACAAAATTCGAACGAATTCATCTACTTTCCGATATTGCACATGATCATCCCCGTTCACTGTTGTGGGAGTTACACTGCAGAGGAGTAGAAAAAGGAATAAATGCTGCACTAGAAAACGGTAACAGTATCAAACCTTTGCTAGAAATGGTGACGCGTGCACAGGCAAACGGCACACACGTATACGCAAAGACGTACGTGCGATTACGTGGATCCCAGCGATGGTCGGAGAATCAAATTACATCTAATTAAGAACCGTCGTCGCCGTCAACTTGCTCCAGATTGGAGAACCGCCAGAAATGCACACAAGAAACACAAGGGCAAAGCAGAACCGCGCGATGATGAGAAGCACTAGCAGCGCAGGAAGAAGAACCAGCAGAGGTGGGCTTGTTTTGACAGCATGGGGTTTTGTTGACAAAATTTGTCTGTCCGGGCTGCTTCGTTTTGTAGCATTTTGACAGCTCGAACCGAAAAACACAGCTTGACATTTCAGTGTTCGTTTTTGTGCTTTATTTTCCAGCAGTTACTACCGAGCACACTACTAAACTCTAAGTACGCTTTTTTAAACGATAATTAATATCGCTTTTTGGATCTGGCGAAAGCGTACTCCACAGTACATCAGAACAGCGAATCAACGGTGATTTCAAATTAAAATGTTCCGTTGCTATTCCACCTTCTGCGAGGCACGTATTCTCAAGCTGAAACATCGTCTGAACAATCGTACTAAAGCGTGCATGTTTCTGCAGTACGCTTTCACCGCTTTCGATGGTGCACGATACGTTTTTAAGCGTTTCCAAGAAACCACGTGGCCGGGTGCATTGGTCCGTTGGTGTAGTAAACCGAGGCAGTTCGATGGGTTCGTTTGATACTACCAAAAAGTCAACCATTCCCACATAGCTTCCATTTAATGCCACCTTTGCACTCCAAATGCCTTCCGCGAGTGGAATTTGCAGTGCGGTGTTTCGCAGTGCATAATGATTCGCGTTTTCTTCACCCTCGACAATCGTGTACGGTTCTACCACTACCGATCGTTTGTGCGGATCGATCCAATCCACGGTTACGGTGTGGTTAATGTTTTGCTTTGCCAATACATTTTTGGCAGGTGGTAGGTGAAAAACTAGTGTAGGTCGCTTGCCAGCCGATAGTACGCGATCGAAATCAATAGGGAAACTTTCGACCACATCAATCACATTCGTTACTTCCAACTTTACGTTTAACCACCGTTGGGGTTTGGTTTGTGTTTCGAGCGAGAGAATCTCTTGTTTTCGGTTGAGAGAGATTTTGTTTTTAGGCTTAACAAGCACCTCCAACTCTAACCGATGACCGTCAATTAGTGCTGTGTGACGAATAAGAAACCCTTCGAATGCATCCCGATTAAAGTAGTGAGTTATTTCCAATATTTTCAGCACCTCGTATCCCGCGTACCCGTTGGCCCGGGCATTCATATACAGCAGCACGTGCGCAACATTTAGTACGGCACCCATTCTCGAATCATGCTTCTCATCTTCGTGATGGTACACGTTTTGCCAGTAAGCGTTCAAGTTCGGCACATTCGATGGATACTTTCCAAAGGCGTACTCTTCCACCATCAGTATGATCGTTTGATCAAAGATGGGATTAAATTTGCGCACGGCGTAGACCGTCTCGGAGATGGATTGCTGAATTTGTGGCCAATTTTCACGGCGTATCGTAAGCGGACTGCAACCCAACCACTCGATCGATCGATCCTTCGCACAACCATTCCCAGGCGACCAACTCACTAGCCGCAAACCGCTATTGTAGTGCGTTTGACAAAAGTGTGAATTTAGCAACACTTGGGGGAACAGATTTTCCGTACCAAAGATCGTATGTTCCATAAGAGTCATAAAATCGGCCACCAAATCGTTCCGTTCGTCCAGCACGTACTGCACAAATTCACGCGTCAAACAAAACCAATCACTGGCACCGTTCATCGTAACGCCAGCCGGTAGCTCCCGATCACCGATGAGCCGCATCCGGTTGTCGCACTCGACGAAGTTCTTATCGTATCCTGTTTCGCTTATAAAAGTATCGATCGGGGCTACACCTTGCATTTGTATAAAATTTCGTCCCCTGTTAGCGGTAAGGAACTCGGTCAACTTGGCTACTGTTTTGATGGGAAAATCACTTTCGCTCATGTTCAGTATGTAGTCGGGCTCCCACGTGGGTAGGGAGAGCATGTGTTTCAACGATGCTAGCATGGCTTGCAGCTGTGTAAAGCATCCCCACACGACGGTGTGCCGCTGGCGAGTTACATGAATGTTGGGGAAATGCTTCTCCAGCTTCAGTAGCTCGTGGTACAGATAGTGTTGTTTCTGCAATGGAAGAAAGTTGTAAACTTTTAGCAAAATACGGAAATTGTGAGCCGATCTACTCATTACTCACGGGATCGATGTGTATGTAGTAGTAATGGTTTTTGTCATAAATAGCGCGAAGGAAACGATGTATTTGTCTGAGATTTCTTTTGTGAAACATTAGAAGAAACGCTACTCGGACCTTTTTGTCCTGCGGACGGGGATACAGCTTAATTGGCAGCTCGGGATGTTCTGCAATTAGAACATTTGTTGAACAGCCATCAAGAAACAAGCTTCGACATACCTACTTGCAAGACCTGTTTCAAAAACCGAAACATCGTGCTCTCCTCCACAGTATCGCGTCGGATTTCCAGGACAAGGAATATTACACACCCTATCATCAAGCCTAGATTTAGGATTCGGTTTCTCATCTTCACAGTAGCACAATTGTCTAGGTGGAACAATGGTTCACAAAATATTTGAAAAGAAGTATTACAGAAATATGCATCTGATTTAAATAGGCTCACACATGTGACAGCTACGTACCCATTTTGAGCCTGCGCGTAACGAAAATTACGTTGCGTGCAGTAATCCACGCAACTTTTCGGAGAAATTTCCGGCATCATCTTAATGGTGATGTTCAACTGAATCTTTTGGTGTCGAAAACATCCCACGAATCGGTACGGCACGTAACCACCGCGCGGACAGTGGCTCACGATGGCACGTGGCGTAAGCCTTCCCTGCACATTCTTGCAAGCAGCATTTGCTAGCTTAATTTTACACTCATCACTAACAGCACGTGCAATCGAATCAATCACTTCGGGTGCGGAGAGCTTGCAGGGAAGCACATACTTAGTTCCGTTCGAAATGGTAAGCGATTCGATCGAGGAATCAGTCTGATCCACCCACGTAAACCAACTTAAAGAATGTGTATTTCTGAACAAAAAGATCACTAAAGCTAGCAAAACTAATAAATAAATGGTACACTTAATGAAAGCAGAACGGCTTACGCTGGGAGCCATGGTCTGAGTCGAACCCAGCCGAAAGTATGTACTACACTGGTTCAAAATCATGATCGTAACCCTGTGAAGCGCGTGGAGCTTGTAGTGCGCATCTGTGTAAATATAAAACAGTAAATCGTGTGTGTTGGAAGAAAAAAATTCGTATGATAAATGTGTTCATGCTCATTCATGATGAAGCGTTTCCATCAATCGAATATATGCTTTGGATCTCCTTGGGAAGGGATTTGCTGATTGATTTATTATTAAGTATGACGAGACGTAAGGAATTTACTGATAGTAAAAAAAAGCATTTATTTTTAGACATGAACGGGCCCTTACTCATGGATGTATTGCTGTTTAAGTTTTCAAGAATAAGGACACAATTTAAAATATATATATGAAATATGATATATATTTCATATATCTTTGAAATTCACGAGTTTTGTAAGAAAGTTGTGTGTGTGCAAAAAACGAACTTTCATTTCAAATTTAAAATCCCTAATTTAAAATCGCGCTGTTTGCATTCGGAATTCGAGTTAGCAGCTGTCAAAAATACGGCTCGCCTGTCAACTGTCACAACCGACCGCACTGGCAAACCTCGCGTCTCCTGCTGTACACACCTTGGTCTTCGGTAAAATTATCAGTGCAGAAAAGATAAATTTTTCGCGACAGAAAAACAAAACGATTTCCACCCTATATTTCACCTTACGGCTTGCCTGCCGTATATTTACTGTATGTGCCACACTCTAGTGAAGCAGTGAGAAGTAAGAAAAGATTGCATCCTTTACTTACATTCGCCCGTTCCCAGTTGCAAAACATTCGCAAAGTACGGCGTATAGCATACAAGCATTGTGCGTTTGGTAGCCAAAATCCGCAAAATTAAGACGTAATCTTCCGTAATCGGAACTACCCAAATCGGATTATCCATCGGAAAAGGGCAGAAAATACACTCGTCACATTGGGATTAGTGGGCGTATTGCAAAAAACAAACGCTGGTAAGCAATCGGTCATCCCATTCTTTCACTCCCAATAGCCAGCGGCTCCCGGATCTGGTTCCCGGCAACAGTACCAGTGGGGGTAGTTCCATTTGTTATGATGTGATGATAAAGGAATGTGAATCGCTAAACGTTCCACAAACAAACGTTATTTGCTATTAATCATACTCGTTGCTGCTACTGCTGCCCCACTATACTGTTCGACCGAATGACCCTGTACGCGTGCAGGAAATGGTTTATGAGATTATTCCGATGTTTCCGCTTGCCGTACCGTACCCGTGATCACCTATTCTGTGTTGTTTTTTTTCTTTTCAGACGAAAGCTCTCCACAGTGTTGTGCGTTTTTAGAGACCTTGCCCCCCTGCGTAGCGTAGCGTCGTCAAAATTAGCGGAGAAACAAGAGTACGCAAAATGTCCTTCAGTTCGGACTCGCCGGATGCGAAAAAGCCCTGCAAGGGTATTCTCAAATCTTCGAGCAGCTTCGACAAACATTCGGCAGCATCCTCGGTGTAAGTTAGCGCTGATTGGCGTAGAGATCGAGCGTTTAATATCTTTCTGGGCTTTCTGGTTCTTGCAGACACAGGAAAAGTGCAAAATTTGATGAGCTAAACGTACTACAGACGTACCACCCGCCGGACAAAGACTATGGACATATGAAGGTGGATGAACCGAAAACACCCTTCAACTACGTAGAAGCAGCCGACGTCGATCAACTGGACGCGGAAGTGCTCGCGGAAAGGTAAGTTTTGTTGGGAGAGGAAAAAAGGTAACAGAGTGGGGCTTTTTTTTAAACATTTCCCATCCTCGATTTTTAGATTACGCGTCGCAGCAGACGCTCGAAGTGATGCCGTATCCGAGGAAGAGCTAGACGATGACGACGACGAGGAGGAGGAGGAAGAGCTAACGGAGGAGCAGAAGAAGCGCAAGCTAGAATTCGAACGACGCCGCAAAGCACACTATAACGAGTTCGAGGCCGTCAAGCTGGCCCGCAAACTAATCGAAGAGGATGACGAGGAGGACGAAGAGGATGGGGCGACCGGCGATGACAATGGTGCAGCGAACAAAGTGGACGATGAAGCACCAAGCACGAACGTCACGCCCGCTAACGCTGCTACCACCACCGGTACGAGTGTACCACTGCCGGCTGCCAGTAAGGAGGAAACGCGAATGGAAATTGAGGAGGAGGAGGACACCGATCGGAGCGCTAGTGTGCGCACGAACAAGGTTGTTGGTACGGCCGATAGTCCGGCGGCACGATTAAAACCAGGTATGGAGGAAATTGTTTAGGTTTAGGCCGTGGATGAAAAAGGGGACGGGAGGAAGGGGGGAGGGGGGGTATTGAGGAATGTCCCAGGGATGGAAACATTTACGCTTCCACGACCGGATCGCGTGCACCGCCGGTTTCCGGTGGGGGTCCGGTTTTTTACAACCGCATTTGTCCGTAAAAAAAAACACACACACACACATACACACAAACTCATGACATGACGACACAGTAACACACATGCCTCAGGCGGTATGCAAATGTTGGAGTGATAGGAGGTCCTAAGACTGCCAATCTGCCATTTTTTGAGCTGTTCTATACGGTTTACTCATATGGTCCGTAGGAGAGGAAGTCTGTTGCTGTCGGTTTTTGGTTTTAGGTTTGAATTTTCTTTTACGATATCCTTATTAAGGAAATCCGTGTATGTTTGCGCCCGTGTGTGTGTGTGTGAGAGAGGAAGAGTGTGTTTTGCTGTGAAAATTAGAAGCAAATAGTGGGTAGTTGTTAGCTTATCGCGGTAGGGTCTATGATAACAAAGCAAACATCATACAAACAAACGAAAAAAAAAAATAGAAATTTCTTCCAAACGACCTGAAACACATTACAATCATCGATTTCGATAAACGATTCTCGAAACCCGTCCTATGCACACTAGATTTCAGTCGCCAAAAGAGGATCGAAGCCCCACCAGTGTTTGTTTTGGATTCTTTTTTTCTCTTTTGATGGTCTTTTTTAAATGTTTTAATCTGGTTATAATTATCTTCTTTTTTCTTTTCCCCTTTTTCTTCCAATTTTGTATTTTCTTTTTTTTGTCTCTCTTTTTTCCTCTTCTTGTTGTCGTTTGCTATGCCCAATTCAATGTATTGATTGTTAACCTTTTGTGCTTGCGTTTGTGTGTGTGTTTTATCCTTTTTTTTCCTACGGCACGCATAAAGTATCGAGCACAATCCGACTATCGGAGGAACGGTCCGATTTTGAGGGTCCGCGCAGCACGGTAATTGCACTGATTATGATCGTCTCGATATGTTTGATGATTTTCTTTATCGTTTGCTTTACCTTGCTGTTTTATCTGCTGAAAAGAAATGATTAAAACACTTTTCTTTCGTCTTATTGTGAGTGAGAATATAGGCTATATAGATAGGCAGAAGATTATTTAATTTACCTTCATTTTTGTGTTTTAAATTATCCGTAGATGCAGAAAGAATGCAAGATTAGATAGGTTTGATTAAGGTTTCTTCTTTTTGGTTTAGTTTGATGTAACAACATGTTGAACAACAGTCTCCATTGAAATGCGACCCCAAAAACAATGGACGAATTTTGGATTCAATTGTAAATAACCTCGCACCAACGGAACAGTGTTTAGTTGAAATGTTCTAATGGGCAAGCGTATTTCTGTTTGCTCTGCGGTTGTTTTTGATTTGCATGGGAAGCGAAAGGTTATAAGCGTGTGTGCGATCATTTAGTCAGTCCACCAACTCCACCAACCACTAACCTTAATACCTCCTAGCTAAACAGTCGTTACCGTCTCGTAACAAAGCTTTTCCTACCAAAAAAAAAAAAAAAAAAACAAAACAAAACGGAGAATCTACCGACTGTGCTACCCAGTGTGTGTGTGTGTATTTCGTTTGTTTTTTCTTGTGAGGTTGCGTGTGTGGTTTCTTTTAGCTGCACCAGCTCCAAAGAGCGAAACCGGGAGTAAAAACAAAACGAGGATTGTTTTGACCGTCGCCACACGCATGCTTGGCTCTGTACCGCGAAAAATTGGCTTAGCATGTGTCAGTGCTTCAGTAGTCATCCGTTTTGTGCGATCTCTTGTCCGGATTACCTTACCCGTGGGTCGGTGCAGACTGTTGCTGCACAATCAATCAATCAGGTGGGAGTTTTAGATAAGCGAAATCGAATGGCTAGCAGCGTTTCCTGTTTAAATCAAGCGTATAAATGATAGAACTAACCGCAACACCACTTTCATCCCCGGGGGGAGACTGGGGTGTCTTGCGTGTGGTGTGTGCGCAAACCAACCAATATAGTCGCTTAGTGCTTAGGAGAGAACAATAATTTTACCACAATTTCATTTGCTTTATATTCAAACGAATTGGCGTGCGTATTGTTTTATGGCGTTCGCTCTAAGAGTATAGTACCGCTGGAGAGGAACGTGAAAAAGCAAAAATTTTTACATTGAAAAAATGCAACGTTTAGAAACGTTTAAAAAAATAAAACAAAATGAAATAGTATAAATATGAAATGGAACGAAATGGAATAAAAATCTAAATAATAAAAAAAATCGAACAAACTAAGCAATAAACTACTATTGTGTAATTGCGAACATCTCTTTTCGTGATTAAGGGAAAAAAACTGCAAAAAAAAACTACGAAAAGTTGCTAAATAAGCAAAAAAAGATCATTATTTGTACAGAAAAAACATAATAATGTCCCCCCCAACAACCTTCACCACCATGTATCAGATAATCAAAATCGGAAAAACAAAACAAAACGGGCGCGCTTACAACAAGAAAAACACGTGTAACATGTGTTGGCAAGTATTTTTCTAACTAACGGAGGGAACTAGGTTGAATTTCTCCCCGATAAAAAACGGAGAGGGCTGTTTTAAACTCATAATTAGAAAAAGGAAAAATATGATCTATTATTTAAAAGTAGCACACACTGCTGTTGTAATTTGTAAATCTCAATTTGTTGACGAGAGAACTTCGTTTTTGTTTTGCAATTTTTTGCTCAATTATTTCAATTGATTATTGACTCTTTTGGCGTAGAATTTATCGACAAGGATTAAACATTTTAAAAAGATAAAAAAAATACACAAAATGTATCATAAGAAGCAAATTCCATTTTAATCATGAATAATATAAACAGTACCGATAAACCTACATAATTTTGGTTGAAATATCAAACAAAAAATATATTGTATTTATTTTTCGAATATTAAACACAATCTTACAAAACTGTTTCGGCGATTATTAAGCCAATTTTGAAGTAGAAGAAGGTTAGGAAAAAATCCTAGTAATGTATACTAGTATACTTAAACTTATCTTTATTTCACAACAAACTGTCGTTAGTTTTATAGTTCAGTTTGCAGTATATCAGACCACCAACATTTTCTCCGTTTCCCATCATAGGTTATAATTTTCTTCATCTGAGTGAGACCGAACGGAGTGAGATTTAATTATTTAAATAAATAAAAAACACATAGTTAAAACAAACGCTTACAAATAAGAACGTTGATTTCACAGCTGAGCAGCAATGGTACTAATGTAATCACAAATCCTTTGTGCTTTGCAAACATGTACAGCTCAGAAAAAAGGGCTTTCTTTTGTTGCCGTTACCTGGCCTAAAACAGTGAGAAGAAAATGTTTTAAAAAGCAAAATCCCATTTTAACGGTTTGGTTTTGTTGGGTCGACTCTTGGGCCCAACCTCCCGTTATATTGTCAGTAGCACACGAAACCCGGGCATAGAAAAAAAAAACTGGGGACAAGAATGAAGCAAGTATAGGGTTGAATAATGATGAATAGTTATATGGAATCAATATATATATACATAAAAATATAGTTTGCGATGGATTTAAACGAGAAACTAAAACAATTAGCAATAATAATCAAACAACAACACATTTTATTGTTTGCGGCGCCAGTAAACAAACAAACAAAAAAAAAAAAGCAATAGAGAAGCGAATGGAAAAGCGAGTGTGTGAATGGTGGATGAGTTAAAGGAATTACACTTGAATAAATTAAAGCCGCGTATTGAATTGTGTATGCTGGATAAATGGCTTTCCGTCACGTTCTTTCCGAATGCCCGTTTTTGTTGTTGTTGTTGTTGTTATATGTCCTATCCACAAACAATAACATCAATTGTTTGCTTTCTTTCTGTAGATTTGGACGGCTGCGACTGATTGGTGAGAAAATTTCCGATCCACAATGGGAAGCGTATGTACCGGGGTGTGTATATGATGCAAATTGAAATCCATGAAATGCGCGCTCGTGTGTGTGTGGACACATTTTAATGCCAGGCACCACCACCCAACCCCGGGACCGAGATAAACATGTGAATGTAAAAATAATCCTGCTGAAATTGTCGAACTAATTGATTTCGATGTTTCGCACATGTAGCTTGGATAGCTCTTCTACCACCCCTTGCGATGCTCCTGGATTCATGCTCCGGATATTGTCAACTGGTACGAGGATATCCTGCCCCTCCTATCCGTGCGCTATAGAGGCTGCCGGAAAGCGTTACTCGCATTAATGATGCTGCTGCATTCACTCATCTGATCGAGCGAAGGTGGGATTATTTTGCTTGTGCTCACTATTATGAAAAACACGGCTACCGCGCACTAAATCATGGCGCTGGAAATGATTGTGGGGGCCAATAGCTGTTGTTTTTTTTTACACCCAAATGCATCCGACTGATGGCGTTTTTTTTGTGCCTTGCCGAAAGCGGTGCAGCTCATTATCGTTAAAATAAATTCGCTCCCATCATTACCAACGACAGCCGGCCGTGTCTTTGGCATGTATCCGGCTTTTTTAAAATCGTTTTTTTTGTTTTCGTTTTGTATTTTTGCTTTGTAATGATTTATTTTTGCCCATCATTCGAATAGTAAGGTGTTGTACAAAATTGTGCTAACGTGCGAGGAAGAGTAACGGCCGTTTGTGAAATGTAGATTAATTTAATAAACAACAATATCCCTTTCGTTCCGTGGTTGGGGAGCAAAAAAAAATGTAATGAAAAGAATGAGGAGAAAACACACGCAACAACATAAAACCTGCGAATGGGCTGGAAAATTGATTTCATAGGGAGAGAGAGAGAGCGAAAAAATCAAATGTGATACCATGTTTATTGTTAATGCTTCATTTGCTTGGTGGACACAGATTCGCGGCCCGTTTTTTTTAATGTTTATTCGAGATTGGAAATAAATAATCTAGTCGCGGGTAGTTTCGTCGGTTGAGATAATCGATTTACAACCGCCGATGGGTGGGGGTAAAAAAAACTTCCTCCAAGCTGTATCGTGTATCACCGGGTCCCGGGCAAATGTTGATGAATGTAAAAATTAATTCATCTGTTTGTTTATCCATCACACACCAACACAACAGCAGTTGTTTACAAGTATATAAATTAGCAGCCCGAAACGAGCACGAGATTGAACTGCAGCTTTTACTTCGGCATCGCATCGCAAACATGTTTCAATTGCCTGCTGCAACAAACTGTGCGCGAATTGTCGATTGCGAGTCCAAAAGTTTATGCAAACTTTCTCGCTCTCTCGGCGCAGAGCTTTGAGGGTGAATTCAACCGGAACTACTGGGACTGGGCACTCGCAGCCAAGCAAGCAGCCAGTTGTTATTCCGGTGCGTTGACGAGTGTTTTACAATGTAATAAATTGATTCACCATTCAAAATTGAGGGCCCCCCGTTGCACCAAACGGTTGTAGTTTGTTTGGTTTGTTTGTTTGTTCTGGCTCTATTTTATACTACAGTTTACTTCAAATGAAACATTGCTTTAGGGAGGTTTATTTTCTTGTTTTCTATTTGCATTGCATGCACATTTAACTGTGGAAAATGGCAGCTGTGTGGCCCAAAGGAATAAAAACCCAAAAATTGTAACAACCCGACAATTTGAAAGACTACTTTTTGCAAATCGGTTGTTGAATATTTCCCACGATGCTAGCCGGAATGGGACCGAAAAGAATTCAAAACAAAACAAACAAACAAATCCTACATAAAGAAAGGGTAACAAAAAATGGAAATCTCGATTTGATATTTATTTGCTGATGAATATGTTCTGTCCGTTTTTCACTTCCTCTTCCTAGCCCAGGCCTTTCGGGTTGGTGCTGTGGTGTGCAAATTCGCCACGCACCACGACTCGGTCCGCTTGCTTTGTAATATTGTTACTTTTCTGTGGCTCTCTTTCTCTCTCTGTCTTGCTCGAACCATAACAAAAAGGGGACCGACGAACCCCATGTACCGCAGATGATTTCGATGATTTTATTATGGAGTTTCTATGACTCTTTTTTTTACCTTTTTTTTGTCGTATGAGTGTTTTGTCGCAACGAGCTGTTGCTGTTTTAAGCTGTTTGGGGTTGCAATCGAAAAAATACCGACGGTTGTAAAATGATGGTTATGTTTGGTGGTCGTAGATAGGCCGGCACACGAGTGGCCCATGTTCACAATGGTCATCTTAATTCATGTTAAACGAATTTATGCCTCGATACGTGTTTTTCTGTGTATGAGCTTTTTTTTGCTGTTGACGCTTCGGTTAGGCTGTGTCAAAAGGGTAGAGAACACAACACAACGATGATGTTTCAATTGGGAATAAAATGGAGCATAAGGGTGGAGTTGGTGTGTTTTTTGCTGCAAAGGGGTGCATGGGTCTCTTATGGGTAACAATTCAATTATTCTATTTTTTGCCATTTGGCAGTAATTGCCAAATGGCAAAGAATTATTTCGCTCCATGTAAATGATAGGCGAGTGTGTTTAGTAAAGAAAGAGATTGTTTTATAATTTTGTTTCTGGTTTTTTGAACATGAAATAGCAAAACCTTTTTCCTTCATCCATGTGAGAAAAATAAATCTTTTAATATCGAAATAATATCTATTTATGTATTAATTGTTTCTCGGAAATGGGATTTCACCAAATGCGTAATGAACTGGGCCTAACCAAATTTTTATTTAATGTACTGGTCGGATGGGCTGGATGCGCTCATACCTTGCCGGTCGATCATACTGTGTGAAAGTTGGATCCCAACTTTCACACATCAATGCTTCTGCGGGGGTGCCTCAAGAAAGCAACCTTGGGCCGCTATTGTTCGTCATCTTCGTCAATGACGTAACTCGGGTGCTTCCTCCAGGCAGCCACCTACTGTACGCAGACGACGCTAAGCTATTCCTACCGATTCACAATCGGTCAGATCAACTCCGCCTTTAAGCTAAGCCTCTGAAGAATGGTCTGGAATTGTGCGTCGAGAAGTTTAGTGTACGATTACGCGTTAAATGGTGCACACAGCTGAACTCAAAAGCTGTTTCAGGGACTTGGGCTCCTAGAGAAGACGAGAAATTGAGCTTCCACGACCAGCTGGAGCACGTCGTCACTAAGGGCAACCAACTGATCGGCTTACTAAAACAAATAGCTCGCGACTTCAAAATGCTTTACTGCTCTTTGGTGCGGTCGGTTTTGGAATACGCTTCGGTTGTTTGGTGGCCGTCTGCTCCTCGTCCGGTGGCCCGGCTGGAATTCATCCGGCGTAAAGTGACCCGGTTCGCCCTGCGCTTCTAGAGGGTGGAAGTGGACTACGATGGACGATGTGCGTTGCTAGGCCGCGAGTAGCTAAGCAAGCGAATCTGCAACGCTTGGAGGCTGTTTTTCTCGGGACTCCTGGATAACCGGATCGATTCGCCGGGACTACGATCTGGCCTTAGCCTATACGTCCCGCCGAGATCGCTCCGTGCAAGATCGATGCTCGAAGTAGAGGATCGCCGTATCCGATTTGGCGCCTCTACCATTTTTATGTATGTGACGTGAATTCAATGTAAATTTAATTCAATGTGAATTTATTTTAATTTTAAAACTAAAATCTAAAAAACTGAAGGAGCCAGAGTTAAAACTGAGCCAGGATCGAAGAAAAAAGCAACGAAATAAAATAGGAGGAACATTAAGAAGTAAAAAGGGAAGAAAATCTAGAGCGGAAAGAAGGCACAGCTATGCCAAAATCAAAAATGGTCAGAAAAAGCATTGAAATGGCGGAAACAAACTAACAGTGGATCGCTGGAGCGAAATATTGTTCCGCGCGCAGGAATCGTTAAAGATGGATGAGGACAAAGGGATCTTGATGGAACATAGAAAGGAATAACAGAAAGGATGGATGGCGCGTCGGAAAATCCTTGAATCAATCGAGCGGTAAATACGACTGGAGCCTGGGAACGTCTCGATTCCAATGAGGAGAGCTTTAAAATATGACACCAAGTAGAGCAGGGTGATAATTCAACGAGGGAGCGACCAAGAATGCTTAACTCGGGCACTCGAGGCAGTGCCTGAAGGACTCCATAAAATACTCGCATAATCAAGTAACGGTCGAACAATAGCAATAGGCAAACAATAGTTCAAAATGATAGTAGGAAGCGTAAGGATGCTGCTAAAAGCTTTAGCAGTTACTTCCCGGCAGATGGCGCTATGCACGACGACACTACACGAAGAACAGTTTCCCGAGGAAGTAGGTGTGCCCTAGGACGAAAAATGCATGCCCAAATACGGTTGTGAGATTAGGAAAGTTGTAACGATCTAGGAATTACCATATTTGGGCATGAACATTAGTAAAACCGTGGGCACGAGCCTGGAGACAAGTATCAGAGACAAAAGAATCGTGCAAATCTTTACCCTGTTCGCATCAATTGAGCAGCGAAATATACGTGTCTTTTTTAGCCACCAATTTATGAAGTGAGCAGTTACACTTGTAAAGTTTCGTTACATAGCTAAGGTGGTCTACACTACAGTCCTAGACACTACAGTCCTAGGATCTCGAGAGCTAAGAGTCCTAAGACCTTGAGAGCTAAGCGACCAAAGACCTAAGAACATCTCTAAATATCTCTGAACTAACTATTTCTAACACAATGTCTCGGTACGATCTTGTCCGCAACCGGCCGAGTAAGGTTGTCTCCACGTGGCTTGCTGCGTCAGCGCCTTCGCCGGTTCCCACGTTCTGCGATCCAGACGATCGACCGTCTTGTTGCGTCGGCGAGTTTCGTGCACGTGCACGATCACGTTTCTCTGCCAAGTGCGATGCCTGGACGACTGGATTGGTTGCTGAGAGAGCTCTATTAGTTTGGATAATGATCAGTTCTAGTTCACCGTAGCATGATGGCAAAATAAAGGAAAAAAGTACTGAGTAGCTTCGAAGAAATAGAGCAAAAATTCCTTTTTTCGAGGACACGTTATTTTCTCAAGGATAAGTTTCTTTCACCAGTTGGGCCCTTGTCACTGAACAGATCCAGCAGACGCCAAAACGAAGGCAAGCGTCACACGAAGAATCACTTACCAAAATCGTTGAATCTGTAACATTTGTGTTTTGTAACGTCAACATAAAACTTTACACCACCGTAATGAATGTTCCAAAGCAACAAAAAAATGTGTCACGTGTCGATTTCACAAACGAGTATAAAGAACCTTTGGAAACCTCCAAAGCCGATAATGAGTGTGGGTTTGGCATTAAAAAAATATGGTTTATTAAAATTGGATGGTCCCAGACGGGGCATTGTAATTTTGTGGTTTCAGCTTCCCCCCGTACTATATATGAGGTCGTTGTGGGCTGGCCAAAGAGCAATGAATGCTGCATCGGCGGGAGAAAAAAAACTGCACAAATCCCCTTCTATCGGATAGTCCTAGTTCCAGGATAGGGAAAGCTCATTTGTGGCTTTGTGGGTGAGAGCTGTCGTGGAGGTAAAAAAAAGAGGGACGAGGAAGTTTAATTTTAATTGGACTAAGTTTGTTGATAAAGCGGAAACTATGAATTAAGCATATGTGTGTCTGATTTCTCCCAACCGGTCTTCCGGTGCCGGTATCACGCCGGTTTGAATAATGATTATTGTCATCTTTTTATTATTACGCACCCCGGCCCTTGTCTATTGCCCTAACAAAGTCCGATCCGACCGGGTGAAGCTGCAGAGCGTGTAAGGGGAAACCAAGGGCTTGTCCCATTTTCGTATCAAATTAATCAACAATAAGTGCAAAATTTACTACAACCCGTAGATATATTATGCACGTTTGGCGATGGTTTTTGACTTTGGTAGCACCTACCGCTACCGTCGGCACAGTTCCCTCCACTGGTTGGCACGAATCCGGCCAGTGTCCGTTTCAATTTGTGCATTCCGGCATGTCAACGCTTATTTGTCATTATGGGCCGGACCGGTCGCAGTCTTTTGTGTATGGTAAATTTTAATAATTTAAAACAATGTACAATAACGGCAAATGACAGCAGCGAAAAGAGCACCCACCTTCCACACCCCTTCTTCACACTCCTGACTCGGACTTGCACGAAAAAAATGAACCAAAATAGTAGCTCCTGGATGTCGCTCACCATTATTATGAACGCTTCCGTTTATTTAACGCATCAAATTAAAGGCTCACGGGTTGGCTGCCCGGCAGTGTGTTCGTTTTAATGTGTACCGACCATTATCTCTGGACGGTCCGGAACCGATGCTGATCTGATGGCGATGATACGCCTACGGAAGCGGACGGTGGGAAGCAGGTTTGGATTGGGTTTCCTTTTACGCCGGATTCTCTTTCAAACAGATTTGCAATCTGTAACAATGTGGTTTCGTGAAATCCTTACCATTGAAAGCTTACGCAGATCGGAGGAATTTCGCTGAAGGTGAGGAAACGGTGGACAAAGCCAGCACGGTACAGGATACGTCCATCGTACGGAAAACAAACAATACGCACGATGCGTGTGCGGGTTGCATAAATAAATAAATAATAAACGGCTTTTCCCCTGCGTGCTGGTGCAACTGGTACGCGCCAGTTTTTCGTGTCATTTGGCAAGCTTTCCTGCTCGTCAAAAAACAAAAAAAAAAAAGGGGGGGAAGAAAACCCCCTCAGGGATATGGTAAAGCAAACAATGCACAGATTTTACATAATTTTTGCAAACGGGCAGCCATCCAATTGCGATGCTCAACACCGATGGCGATTGGGAGTATAAGAATGATGCACAAAAACGAAAACACACCCATCCCGTTTGTTTTCTTCCCCCAAATATCACGCTTCAATCTTTTGCCTGCCCCGATCGGTTGAAGCCGTTAAAATCTCGTAATATATTTAAAATTTGATTAATAATTACTCTTAACCCATTGTGGCCCGTTGTCTGGTGGTGGGTGCTGCGGGTTTGGTTCGCAAGGGTGGTAGCGCTTAAGTTGTGTTTTCCTACGGATTACGTGTGTCTCGTCGTTCTGCTCACATCACTTGGGAAACGGGACGGCGTAATACAGGATTCTATCGATTCTTTTTCATGATTTTTGAAGCACAAAAATAATCATTAAAAATCTCATATTTTGGAATTACCACAGTAGCTTCGTATTGGTATTTTTATATAATTTTTTGCACAAAATTTTATGTTTTATTTTCCAAAAAATCATATGAGATGTATAAAATACTACTGTGTCCGAAAAGTAAGGTGAGTTAAGTCACAGTATCAACCCTAGGCTGGGAGTGACAATTTCTTTTAGGAGTTGTGCCAAGCGTTTTTGTTCATATTGACCATGTCCAGGTTTGGGAGCAGCGCGCATGTATCAAATTTTGTTTGCGCAGTGAAATAAACGTTGCGAAAACATCCGTATTTGCCAGATATGCCACCAGCATATCTGGCAAACTTCTGGTTGTTCAACAAGCTAAAGCGGCCGCTTCGGGGACACCGTTTTGACACTATCGAGGAGATAGAAGCCGCAGCGCCGGCGGAACTAAAGGACATTGCAGCATCTGCGTTTTCCACCTGCTTCGAGGAGTGGGAGAAGAAGTGGAAGAGGTGCATTGCATCAGATGGGGATTACTTCGAAGGTGATGATCTTTACAAGTGTCCGGAGGTTTTTTTATGCTTTCCCATGTGTTTTTGTTCTAGTCCCGAGGTTTTTTGGTGTGTGAACAATTACTTCTGGTTTGTTCTTGTTGTATTCTTTGGCTTAAACTATTAATTTTTGATTTCATAGGATAATGTCAAAAATTGCTGGGATACCTTGTATGGTCATTTGATGGTGGAGGCGCCCAGTACTTCACTGAAATTGAAAAGATTTCAATACATCTCAAATGTAAAATCGATCATAAGTTTAGAGTTGAAGCACTGCTCATATAAATTGCTTACCACAGTGGTACGGTACGATTGTTTGAAAAGCCAAACTATCAAGATAGTTTGCATTATCTGTGATTTGTGACCGATTTGCTAAGAGAGAGGCGATGATGCATATTGATGATCGGTTATCCAACCACTTGCTGTGATAATATTTCTTTCTTGTACCAATCCATCAAAGCTTAAAGAAACTACTCAAACAAACTTTAATTAGCTTTTAATGATAGTAACGAATATAAGCCTTTATTAATGTACGTTTCGTTTGGTAAACATCACAAAAAAATAAGCGTTAAGCGCTCACGGCATACAATTGTGGGAGATTTGGTGGTGTAAATAAAACCTAGAAGAAGAAGCATATACAATACAGTAATAATGTGTACTAACTAGCTGTAGTTTTGCTGTTCATATTTATCGATTGTTCATGCATTCCGAAGCAAACAGAAGTACTGCGCGATAGTAAGCTAATATTTGTTCTCCGTCACATGCGTACCCTTGCGTTCGGCTGATACTTGAACCAAATTAAAACACACATCGAAACGGAGAACAGAAAGCACACGACTAGGCACAGAAAGATTAAAGCCACCGCGCAACTGATGCGCCCATTTTCTACGCGTATCATCCTTTGTATGCCGCTTTGTAAAGTAACAAATAAACGTTTAACTCTCTACGTAGGGGTTTCGCGCACGCTAAAGCTCCTGACACCAAAGTGTAAAGGCACCAAATTGCTTCCTTGTCCGCAAATCTTAACTTTCTAACTTAGTTTTGCTTTCCTTTCCTATTGGTTTGTTAGCTTTGTTCGATTTTTGCTTAAACTTTTTCGTTTAGTAGTTTAACGTTCGAAATGGTGGATTTATTTGTTTTGTTTTGTAAAATGTGAGCTCATGTGTGTATGTGCCGTGTTTATGCGTGTACAGTGTGATTAACAATAAGCAGGGATAAAGTTTTATTAAACGCTTTTTGAACTTATTTTTTCATATTTTAGAAATACTTTATGATTTTGATTAGCTGCGCCGCTTCTGGTTTTTCACACGTCCGTACCAACAAAAGTTCGATCACTGCTTTGTGACTTTGTGTAGCTCCCAATTACGGTACCGTTCCGCTTGCAAATACTACTGGTAGACAGTGTAATGAACAATTCTTTTGTCCTTTTTTTCTGAATTGTTAGTAATACGAAACTTCGGGGAGGAACTTCGGGCTACACTTTAGGAGATGATAAGTTCGCGTTGGTTTAGGCGTGGTGTTGCGTTCCTGGTGGTGCCCGGTAGCCAGGGTAGGTGTTGTTCAGTGCATTCTTCGCAAAGAAGTCGGCATAGTCCTGCAGGTGGGTGTCCAGGATGTGGATACGTTGGGAAACCCGAGAAAAAGAGGGAAAGAGAAGAAGGGATTTGATTTAGCGGGGGCATTAAACTTGAAGTCAGCATAAAATAACGATTATTTAACGATGTTATGATAACGATACAACGTATTTACAATTTGAAGTACATTCATCCATAAAACAAATTAAAAAGATTGTTTGCCACACCGTGAAGTACTGGGCGCCTCCATCAATTTGCTCTCAGCGTCGAAAAATAGTTTCATAATCCAAATATATTATACAGTGAATGAGAATCCATAAGAATTATATTTAAGTGAAGCAAGAGCTTGTAAAAATGCTTCGTTTTCATTAAAAAATCTCACACAAAATCACAATATTTTAAGTAGTGTTTTAAGTCGGACACAAAGAGATTCAATTTAACTTAGGGCAGTTCGCTGTATGGGGAGTCGCCAAACCATACTGGATAACTCCAGGCAAGTACACTCATTGAAAATATTACCTCTTCGGTAGTAATACACTTCATGCCTTTGAACAAACACGCCATAATCCCTTTAAAGACCTGCTCGCAATTATACTCGGTGATTGAAAATAAATATCAATTATATCGCCCACAAAACCATACAAAATCTACTCCTAGTTTCATTCGCTAATCACACTTCAATTGAACGGTGATTTATTTAGTTAACACTTGAAATGAGCTGAATGTAAAAATTATTTCCCATCAAACGATGCAGAAAACTTGCACGCTCTCCGGCCATTCGTCAGGTTCATCCAATACACTCGTAGCTTTTGCACACGATTCTACCAGATTAATTAATTTACCAGGAGTGACTGAAGCGAAACAGTGTTAGTCGCATTCACCGTTCGCTATTGATTACAGTGGAATGCTTCTACGAATGTCGCCCATTAGTGTGTGTGTGTGTGGTTATGTGTCTGTACGAACAGTTGTATTTGTTCACACAATCCATTTATGAGACTGGATGAGCGAATCTTGTAAAAAAACCCGTCTCATTACAAGCGTTATTTGTGGAATCTTTTAACGACATTCAATGAAGTGTGAGTTATGCTTCACGCATTACGACAGTCAGCGTGAGCAGACAGTTACATCCTTTTTAAGTTCGGTGTTTGCATTTAAACAGTACTGTTAGGAAGAGGCTTAGAGAATAACTCATTTGAAAATTCTTCCAAACTTAAGTTTTTATTTTGCAAATCCATTAACTTTGAATATATAATTTATTTAATATTAACATCGGTTACATTTTATTAAAATTATTTCATTGTAAAATGCAATTAATTAAGCATTTCTTACAACATTTAAAATTGTAAATTTAAGGGAAATTAGAGATTTCACGGCATGAAAGATAAAATAAATACGACGGCTCACTATAATATGATAAATAAATTTAAAGTTCAACCATAAAGCCAGTCAAAGGAATTTTTATCTATTTATTTTGTTGTAAGCAAAGCTATGATCGTGTTGCCCCTTTTAACACGAGCATACTTTACCGGATAGAGGAGAAGTCGAATTTAAAACAATCGGAATTGGGCGGAACAGTTAAATGACACATTTCGCGATTTTACGTTGAGTCTTAAGCGACGACTAGCTACGTCGTTCCGGCATCAGTCTGATGACCGATCCAGATGAACTCCGCTAGCTTAATCCTCTCGGCTGGGGTCCTAATTATTTATTTATACTCATTTTTGTTGTGGTTGCTGCATAGATTGTGGTTACTTTCACTTTATTACTTTATATTCTCCTGCAACCGTGTGTTTAGGGTTCTTGGGTTTCAAATAAATCAACTGAGTGTGTTAAGGTTCTTGGTTTGGCTTGCACATTATGTCATATGCAATTGCGCTGTTTGTTTACTGTTACAATTGTTTAAAGGGTTTCATATGCGCGTGTCACCATATGGATTTTTTGTTTATCGTTTGTACTTGACCTGCCTAGTTGGCTCTTGACTGCTGCAGCAAGCAGGCGTGTTTTTTCTAGCAGCAAGAGTACGTTTCATCACGTAACACGAGTTCAAGGTGAGGTGATCGACTTTATTGGCGATACGCTTGAAGCCGGAGAGGTCGTCACGAGGATCCAAATGTGCACGTTGACGGCAATCGTTTACGTTGAGACGGAAACGATGCAACAAGCGGAGCAGATCGTGTCAAAACACCAGGGGAAGCATCTCCTGACCATCGACGGAGCATCATATCCGCTACCGATTATGCTAGAGGATGGTGCAACGGAAATGCGACTGCACGAGCTTCCGCCGTTCCGTCTTGCTTCGGTAAAATCATTTCTATCATGGAGACAGATTACGGTCCGGATAGTAAAGTGCCGGGGAAAAAACTGGGATCATCGCGGTGAAGATCATTTTCAAATCACCGACACTCCGAATCTCACCGACGATTACCATCGGGGAAGAGCGCACCACCATAACATACAATGGGCAAAATCCGTACTGCCGATACTGCTTGATGCCCGAACACACTGTCACTGGCATGGGATGCATGCAGAGCAAGCGTAGCTTAGCTAAGCAAGGCACATTTTATGCCGGAGTGACAAAAGCAGCAGCAACAGCAACAGCACCCAAAAGCACTCCGGCCACCGAAAGCTCCGGCAAAACTGCTAAAAGTAGCGGGTGCTCCGCTCACTAGCAAAGCCGTAGCACCGATCCATCGCACTACCGTTCAGAGGATGCACCGCACAGGAGTAATCCGAGTAGCCAGCGCCTTCCAGACGGTTTCCTACGATGCAGCTTGCGTGGTCACAAGTACTATCCCGCTAGTCCTCCTCCTAGAGGAGAATATTCGCTGCCACGACGACAAGGTAGCGAGGGAATATACTGGACCAGACATACGAAAGCGACGAAGAGAGGAGACCATGGAACGCTGGCAGCAACAGTGGACAGCCGGAGCAGAGCAGCAGGGATCGCCGGGGATGAAGACGAGGAGACTTATCCCGGACACTATGTCCTGGGTAAATCGTAAGCACGGAGAAATTGATTTTTATCAATCTCAACTCTTTACAGGGCATGGGTTTCTCCGGAGCTACTTCGTCGCGAAAGGCATCCTCGATGGCTCGCCAAACTGCCCGGTGTGTGAACACGACGTGGAAGATGTCGACCACGTAATGTTCCACTGTCCACGGTTTTCTCGGATCCAACAAGAGATGCAGCAGCAGAGCCACACCCGCCTGACGATGGACAATCTGGCGGCGGAAATGTGTGCCAACCGCGACACCTGGGAAGCAGCCCGGACTGCCGCTCGGACCATCTTCAGAAACCTCCAAGTGAGGTGGAATGAGAAAAGTCCACCAACGGCAACAGCTGCCGTCGTAACCGCCCACAAAAGACGACAACGACAACGGAAGCAGCAGCAGTAGCGACGAGTAACCAGAGCAGCAGCAGGAGCTTAGACCCAACCGGGAGTAACGGCTACGGACGGGTTTCGGATCAGGTCGAGGAGTGGTTTAATAGGGTCGCATCGTCTGCTGGGTCCGCTTCACGGGCCCAGCGTCACAATGAATCCCATATATCCCATATTGAGGGTTGGTCTGTAGCCACAGACCACCTTCCGAGATGGGGACCTCTTGAAGGTTCCCTCCCCGTTAGCAAAAAAATAAATAAATAAATAAATAAAAATAAAAAAAGCCGTAGCACCGAGGGCTCCGACAACGACACCGAAGGCTCCGAATGAAGCACCGAAGGCTCTAACGGTGGCACCAATGAAACCGAGCAGCGCATCGGCAGCATCGACATCAACAGCACAGCAGAAGGAACACGAGTGCGCTACGGCGATAGCTGTACCTGTGTTCAAAGCTCCTCGTAACCCTACCCCCTCACCTCCTACCACAAATCCTGATGCTGAAACAAAAGGTAAGCGTAAAAACCAAGACGAGACGGACAGTGACAGTGAAATTCGCTAGTTTTGCATTAGTTTCAATTAATTTAAATACCATCTCAAACCCGACTAAAATCAATACTCTGCGTTCATTTGTTCTATCAATTGACGCAGATATTATTTTCCTACAAGAAGTGTATGATGGCAACATTGCGCTTCGTGAGTAAAAAGTGCTCTCGAATGTTGATAAACGTGGAACAGCGATCGCTATACGGGAACACCTAAAATATTCTCAAGTCGAACGCAGTTTAGACTCACGTATAATCTGTCTTCGTCTTGAGAATTCTACCACACTCTGTAACGTTTATGCCCCCTCTGGAAGCCAACGTTGGTCAGAGCGGGAGGATTTTTTCAATCGCACCATAGCGTACTACCTGCGAAATGCATCTCAGCATGTCATTCTCGCGGGGGGTTTCAACTGCGTGTTGAATCAAAAGGACGCAACGGGCGAGAGAAGTATTAGCCCGGCACTGAGGAATTTTGTCAACGGTATGGGGATGTGTGATAGCTGGGAGGCCCTCAAAGGCGACTTTGTAGAGTTTACATTTGCCTAAGATCGCGTAGCAATGGATACTGGCAGTTAAGGCCTCAGCTTGGATTGTTCTACTGATCGGGCCTCTGTGTGGTTGCTGTACTTCATGGGTGTCACCTAGCTTGAATATTTATGCAATTGGGGTGGATGGTTTTCTTCTGAAAGTTAATTGAGAAAGCATCGTCTCTCTAGCATGTTTCTTTGCGTTGGTTTAAAACGTTTGTCAGCAATTTGATCAGTTCCGTATGTGTTTCTAGAGGCTTTAATTCTTTGCGTGGGGACGCACGTCGCAGTATTGTCAACATTGTGCGTGATGACTGAAACAATGAACATTATTAATAAGACATTTCCACCTTATTTTTTCCCCGTACTATATGCTTTGTTTCAGAGATAAAAATAATAGTTAAATACAGCTTGAACTAATTGAAAAGCTTTTTTCCTGTAAAATCACACCGCCCGGACACTCAAGTCTTGTACTATGTGTATTGCTTTTTTCTGCCAACTGATAGTCGGGCATTGTTTTCTTTCCCTCCCGGATCGATAAATCCCATTAATTTGCACCAGTGCAGTCGAAATCTTGCACGAATTAATTCCATCCGAAGGGCAATTATTCGTGTGGCCGGCTCGTGTTAATTTGGTTATCGTTTTATTCTCCAAGCTTTGGGTCAACCGTTGAAAGCGGCATCACACATTTAAGAGACCGGCAGGTTACGGTAATGGAAATATTGCACAATTTGGACGAACCAAAAGTAAAATGTACGAAAAATTGCAGCCCAAGCCTCACCCACATGGCCAACGGTAGGATGGATGAAATAGGGTTGCCATAGTTGCCCCCTCCCCGCCAGAGTGTGAAATCCTTTTCCGTGTTACTGTAGTTGTGCCGAACAAAGGCTTGTCAGGCTTGAGAGAGGCAAATGTGGTAGACGATTGGTTGGCAATATGGCTTTTTGGTATTTGGTGTATGCTTTTTCTCTCGCTCTCTCTTACTGTCTCTCTCTCTCTCTTGCTCTCTCTCGCTCTCTGTGGCGCAAGATGAGCTCACTATCAAATTACAAAAAGAAAAATTAAAAAAAATATATTGTCACCTCGATTCCGGCCGCCACTCGTTTGAAGGAAGGTGTGTTGAAAAGGGAAGGAATTTCTCACCCACCCACCCAGCACAGCCCATTCATTCACCCTTTTGCAAGGGGGCCATTGTTTTACGTGCCAATTTTGTGCCAGGGGAGATATTTTTTCCCCAATTTTTACTTCACCGGAAAGCTCTGAACCCAGTTTGCAACGGATATCCTGTGTGAGCGTTTGTGTGTGTGTGTGCGGATGATGTCAAACCCAAGCGCCCGATAATCTCGTAGGCTCGTTAGTTGTGGCTTGTAATAAAAAAAAATATTGAGAAAAAAAGCCGAAAAGGAAACTATCTCCCCTTTCTTTGTTCACGTGTGGGCTTAAAAGTGTCAAACTACAATACGGCCAACGCTTGTTGTTCGGTTTTTTTTGTGCTATTGCCTACCTTCGTACACCTTTTGCGTTCATATGTACGCAGAAAACGTTTTTTCTTCTTTTGTTAAAAAAACCGGAGTGAAAGCAATAGAGGTTGCTGCATTTTTTTTTGCTTTCGCTTCCGTCCATTATTCTTGTACCCTTGTCAACGATGGATCGAATGGAGCTTGGGCTTCGGGAGTTTATGCGTCGTCGTTGCCATTGGGACCCAAAACGGTACAGCAAAACGCGGTGCGATACACAGATCTACCTAAATTGATAAGCTTTTCTCATAAACTGTTTCGTCAATTTGCAAATATTCCCCCCGCTGACAGCTTTTGACGGTAGCCTTTGTTAGCATTATTAAATTAAAATGTTCGTTAGGTAGGATGTGGCAATATAATAATATGAAGGCGATTTTTAAGTTATTTATTTATTTAATTATTTATTTACAATTGAATATGACGGTCCAGTGCCGTATTGTCAACACCACTTGTGTTGAAAAAAAAAAAACAATTATATTGATAAGGCATTTCCTCCTTATTCTTTGCCTTATCCCGGGCATACTCGGTTAGCGATTTTTAAATATAATTTTTAATTTAATTAAATCACAATCAAAATTAATCATTTAACCAAACCATCTCGAACACAGCAATCGTTGTTTGGTACTAAATATGATTTAATATTTTGTGAATGAACAATACCGAGTAGCAATTTTCTTTTCCCTGATAAAAATTCTGCTAAAGTAAAACATCCAGCCACAGACTGAAGTATCTCTTTTGTCCTCTGGTTTCTATGCTGGTAAACGGCATCTATCTGTCCACAGCTGCGATCGTTCACTCGGTTAGTATCCTATCCAGCTGTCATTTCTCGCAAGCTAGCCGGTTTTAGGAATGGTACTGGGAATGCCGTTTCATGATCCTTTGCGGAGTACCATCATTGAATTTAGGAGTTTTTTTGCGAGCTGTTTAGATGCATACTAAACAAAAAATCGGTTTCATTTGCAGGCTGTATTGGTTTATGGTTTTAAAAATTGGTTTCAAAAACTTGCGAATGTGTAAAAAATTAAATAAAATTGCTCTTGGTAGATGTTGAATAGAATGAAATACAAATCTAAAGTTCTAAGAGAATTAAATAATGTATAAACTAAAAAAAAGGAGCAGTAATCAATTGTGAACCTTAAAAAATGAGTTAAACATTGTAAATGAATGAATCGCTGAACATAATTTGGACAAATTTAAAAGCACCACACTTAAAAATTGAAACTGTATAAATTTTTAGGTAAAAGGATATAATAGAGACAAGAGGAAGAACAAGTGAGATGGTAAAAAAGGTAAACATCAAAACAGAGGAACTTTTTAAAATATTTTAAGTTGAAAAAAATCCTTTGCAAAACCTTTACATTGTAAAGCTTATTTCTTTCCTACAACAGCACAAAAAAAAATCATAGCAGTTTTTAAATTAAAATGTTTAATTTCATAGAAATTTGTCCAGGCTGAATCGAAAGAGACGAAGTAAAACGTACTCTAAAGCTTCTTTTCAGCTAGTTAATAATTTTTGCTCTTCGAATCTTTTGCCTCTTTTCACAGTTGATAAAAAAAAACCTTGAATCTTTGATCGAATTTCTCCCCGTGTTGCATCAGATGAGCATTTTCCGCTGCACTTACTGCACACTATCAGTAGCGTTCGAAGAGATCGGAGCTGCTGTGGCGATTTTTTTTTGCTGCCTCGTTCGCTCTCCGTCCGATGAATTCAATTAGCATTGATTTTAATTCAATTTCCTTGCAATTCTTAGAAGCTTTATACGGTGGACGGTGGACGAAGGACCCGGGAAGGTCTAGCACGGTGAAAGCCAATACCTCGGGCGGATCAGATATTAGAGGTCAGTGGGTGGAAACTCGTGCAAACCCAAAAGGTGAAAAATTGTACGTCCCTGCTGTGAATAGAAACGGAAGCGTACGAGCGAATGCGTGGGAATATAAGCACGGATCTTGTGACAGAGAGTGAAAAAAAGTGGAATGAATGAGTTGTCCAACACAGACAAAAAAAAAAGAATATTCAAGGTAGAACCTGCTCGTACATGCATATGAGTGCAGATGGGTTCTAGTTCTGGGTGCTAGAACGATAGCAGTCGTATCGAACGTATGACCTTCTTTTTTTATTCGTTTCTGTGTGTATGTGTCAAAGGTACAGATCATTCCATTGCAGTACCGTCGCTCACGTGATACACTCTAATGAAGAGAAGAGATTTTCTTCTATTAGATGAAAAGCTTTCGGCTTGATACCACCCTTCCCGTACGCTGGTCTGGACGAGACGTTTTCCAAATGTACGTAATTAGAAATCATGATGCTGTGTGACTCGTTCGGTCTGTAGTGACTCCCGGTACCGTAGAGACCGTGATTGAATTTAATCAATGATGAAGAACCTTTATTTCTCGGTCCACTGTGTGTGTGTGTGTGTGGAACGATGCAGGTTGTTACCCTTGGCCGCAGTTCGGGATGTCCATTTGGTATGTGAATGGATTTGATAGTGATCGGTCGATGTTGGACCAGATTACATTGGTGAAGATTATATTAATGAAAGTTCTTAACGGCCTGATGTCGAAGGTTTGGACTGAAGGGTTTGTCTGACATTACACGACACAAAGGATTGGAAATTGATTAATTCGATTTTGAAAATGAACCTTTTGGGTAGTAACTAACTAGTAATAAGAAATAAAATTAGCATTAAAATCTGTGAAGGCTATTAAGAGCCCGGACCACTTTGTAAAAGAAAAATTAAAGGTCTTAAGCTCATTGTTTGAGAAATCATTCCGTATATCTCTTGTTTGGCTGCCTGCACATTGCGGTATAGCCGGCAATGAAAAGACAGACCAATTGGTCAAAACGGGTGCTTCGGAAGGGTCCTTATTCTACAGGCTTATCCTACCTCACGAGTACATGCGTGCCCCACAGTCTTTCTGCATGGCTCGGTGGCAGAGTTTGTTTCGTGAACCACTCCAACCATATTCGATCATCCCCCAAGTGTCCTTGAAGCCTCGGTTCCACGACAACTCAGGTGATCGAAGGTCTAATCATTCGATGCTTTTTCTTTGGATGACGGAATATTACGCAACGGAACAACCGAGCACACCGGAGATATGGTGCCCTTTCACGGCTCGAAGAAGAAAACGTATCCCAGCTAAGATGAAAGGAGATGACTATACCTGAAATCCGCTTTTTATCCGCAACTTTGGGTTCGTAATACTAGCTCGACAGCGTAAAGCAGACATTTGTTCAATCCCAATCCAATGCTATCATATAACTGATGCATCATTAAAATGCATTTGAACTAAATTATCCTCTCGCATGTTCATTCCGGCAGATTTGGCAAACAATAATTCTATAAAGCTCTGTTGCCTCGGTACTGTGGCTCGTCAAAATTTACCATCAATCCTAACACGGCACGCAACTGTATCTGCTTTAATTTGGAGCAAAAAAGCTCACTCCGGCTGGGCAACAATAAGTGCACGTGGCTTGCCCGAAGTACCGTACAACATTACACCATGAATGTTTCAGCGGGTTGCTAGCTACTGCTGCTGCTGATGATGATAATAATCAGGGTAACGATAATGATGGTAAAATACTCGTAGATTGATTGTACAACGTACGCGGGGTTCGACGATTACTTAACCATCGATGGACAATGTGGACCGTTGCCACGTTGCCAACTAACAATTGGTTGGTTGAATGAATGGACAAACAATGCACTTCGAATTGCATAAGCGTAACGAGGCTCCAATACTTTTCGCATGCAATACATTATTATTATTATGCTTCACAAACAAAAGGCGCATAAGCGAGGACAGGAGTTCGTCTAGCAACGGAATATGAAATGAATACATATCGCTAATAATATCCTATTGTTGTGTGTGTGTAAGTTTTTTTTATAAAAGAAATGTTTCTAAAATTATCGAATTGATGAAAAATATTGCAAAGAGTTACGATCAGATTCCCTTTTTTTTAAACTTTTCTCCTAAGAAGCCTTAAAGCGGATCTCTCATGACAGGCAGCTTACGACAGCACTTCGTTTATGACAAATGCTTGACGTATGTGACTTAAAGGCCTATTGGACAAGATTCAGCTATCTTTATTTACTTACAAGAGCACCTATACTATGGCATTCAGTTGAGTTAACTGTCCTTCAGTTCCTGAGATACAGCTTACCCATGCTGGCAAACGCCCAATTTTAGCTGTTATTGAGAGCTTACAATAAATCTTGCCTATGGATTGGGATTATTACGATACCCGATTTCCACTAGTAATTGGTTAAGGAACATTTCCGACGGACAAATTAAATTAAATCGAATCTATTTTCATTATGGAAAAGCGATTAAAATCTATCGTTACCATCGGTGGGCTGGAAAAATTTTGGATTATTTTTCGTGTACCCTTGGTTCTCCCAAAGCGCATAAAGCATATCGCCATTGGCCCATCCACATAGTCCATAGTGTATCTTGGTATCTTACTATAGAAATCTTATTAATCCGATGCGTTTTTCTTGCCCTGTGTTTGGCCCTTTTGTTTGCGCCATCCTTTCTTTTCTCTTTTGATCCTTCAGTAACTTCAGCAAAGCAAACAAAAGAGATAAGCCGTCCCACCTATTATCCTTTGCATCTTCATCTGTGACCATGTTTCTGCCTCTTATTCTGTGTGTGTGTGTGTGTGTGTGTGTGTGTGTGTGTGTGTGTGTGTGTGTGTGTGTGTGTGTGAGTATTCTATTTTATGGTGTGGTTCTTGGCTAATTAACTTTCGGTCATTACTTAACGAAGCTAACATATGATTTCGAAGAAATCCTTACCAGCGAAGCAAAGAAAGCTTTGTAGCGGTGCTGGTGCGGTGATTAAAGCACTGGCTGCATTCGTTGATGCTGGTTGGTTGGGCATCTTATCGCTTTGATCGTTGTGTTTTATGTTCTGCTTTTCACGCTCTTTTACTACCTTACGGATGTTAGTAACTCTTTGCTTGGAACAGCTATCACTGCCAAACTGGTTGGAAATGATTGGGAAATTATTGTTATACTAGGCGGTTGTTCGTGTTTGCCGGGCTGAAGAATTAGCACTATTGTTAATTGAGAACGAACACAAGTAACAATTACCTAAGCTTGATTTTTATCCAATGTTGTCTTTATTTTATGCCTTTTATACTTTTTTATTCTACTATTTTTTAAATAATTTTTATCTTTTATTATTCGAAAAAAAAAACGGTCAGGTTGCATTGCAAAATAAAACTCTTATTCACGGTGTCAGACGGTCGGGTTTGCACTACGCGCATTAAACCACAAAATAGATGTACCATTTGGCTGAGGTTTTTAGAAAAGCGCACCGTGGGGTGTATATGTCCACAATTTGCGTTTGCGTACCGGAATCGTATTATTTGCGGTGCCTGTCAGCGTGGTTTTGCGGTGTGTAAAATGTCCGAATAAATTTATCCACCGTAGCACGCACGCACGCACGCATTTATAGATATATTTTTGAACTCTCTTTGTTCTTTACCGGGGACACACGGGCTATTAGGCGAGCGAATGCGGGAAAATGATGCGGGTTGACGGTATGTTGCCAATTTGTTCCCGTGCGCTGCGTGTGTTTGTGTTCCGGGGGTTTTCTTCTTTTCCTTTACACTTTGCCTGTTTCGCATTAGAAACTGGCGAGCCTGGATGTATTATTTTTACGGTAATTAGATAGCCTCCATCGGTGTCAATTGGGTTTGTAGGGATGGTTAGGTTGCCGTCCATCCCACACTGAGCCTACAGGCGAATAGATTCACACTACTTCCCCTTCTCCCCCATAAGGCAAACAGTATTTGGCATTTGTGTACGGTTCATGTTAAAGGTAAGCTTAAACTACCGCAGTTCACATATCCGCTGTATCGTTCTCACCCGCCCGTTCTCCTGCCTCGAAAAATTGGTCCACTTTCTTCTAATGAGCACCGGTTTGCCTTTGGGTTAAATTCAATTAAAACATACATAAGCACTCAGCATGGCAATTGCAATTGTAACCCGCACAACCCGCAACGGCAAGGTAATAAAACATTGCGCTTCTGAAGTGGAAGCGCGCTGGCAGGGAGCGTGACTCACCAGGCGCCTCCATCATATAAAATTGGTCCCACGGTTGTTACCTTTGCCGGTCGTACAGCCCGCTTTTCCCAACCAACCCAAAAACGGCTGCCAACTGTTGATTGTGTCGGTTAAATAAATGTGAAATTTTAAATACTTTTCGGTGGCACCGTTTTTGTGGCAACAAGGCGACTAAGTAGGGGTGGAACAGTCCCCGCGGGAAGCTAAAGTGCAAATCTAAAATTCATTCAGATTGAGTGTGTTGCTGCGGGGAGTGTGTAAAATTAGAACGTTACAATTAACACGCAACACCGCTTTCAGCGGGAAGCGGAAGCGGGCGGTTGGAGTACAATGCGCTGGGAGCAATGGGGTGAACGTTGGGAGTTTTTGGTACCACGGTCACGTTGCACCGGACGCTTTATGAAATGCACCGGAGAGGAAAAAGCTCAACCATGACATTTATTTCTAGTGGGTTGGTGGCGGTTTTGTAATTTGTGTGATTGTACGTAAGAATGAACTATCATGAGCTGGAAGCAAAAGTTTGATGAAATTGGTTGAAGTAATGAATTGAAAACATTTTGAATGTTTATGATAATTATGGCGATTTGATTTTGAAATAAGGTTCATTTTATAATGAAGGATGAGTGAACAATGAAAGCTTACGATACTTTTCTTTATCAATAATATTTTTGCCCAAAAAACTGCTCAACATTTCATGAAATAAAAATTATTTTCTTAAGCAAATTAAGTTCTATTCGATGAAGAACTCATGTCTTGGCTCTAAATAACGTTGGGATCGAAATTTAAATTTAACCTTTGTATATCACCCACTTTCAAAGGCTTATTTCTACGATTTCAATAGATGTTAATCATGAAAATGTTTTTTCAACCTCAGTCTTTACACCTGCTGCTTACAGAAATCCAGTTGATGTACGATAATTGAATCGTATTTGCAATTTAATGGCTTAACTGTCTCGCCAAGAATAATAAGACCTGTCTTGTGTGCCTTTTCCTACGAAAAGGATAGATTCTCTTACGTTGAGCGGTAAGTTTCATTAAATTGAATACTAATAAACCCATTAAAGTATACTTCATTGATTTGTGCCTTGCCCGATTGGGTCGTTCGTGAGCACATTCATAAAAACCTTTGAAACTTAGCTTAGCACTGCGTAGGAGATGTCAGTTTCGATGAAGAAAGGAAACGTTCTAGAAAGAACAGAGGGAAAGAAAATCGAACAAAAAGACCCACTGTCTCACTTACCTTTTGCTGGCGGCGTGGACGAAACGCTGGCTGCTGGGCTAGCTTACGGCGTTCCTCATTATCCACCTCCGACTGGCGCTTGTATTCCTCCGGGGGCCACTTTTGATCTCCGCGCATATTGCTACCTCCTGTGTGCGAAGCAAAACAAAAAATAAAGGATTTTTGTAAAAAACACTCCGTCTGGGATGCCGGTTACAACCGGCGAAAAAGAAAAGGTTTGTTTTTTGGGTGAAAAATTATTTTCCACAAAACGAAATAAAGCAATTACAATAAAGTATCGTTAATGATATTGCAATTTCATGAACAATAAGTACCACGATGGTTTTATCTATTTCGACGACGGCGGCAACGCCGGCTATAAAATCAACCCGTTGTCGCGTGTACTGCACTCAGAAAATTCGGCAAAGATTTATTCCTTAAGGGGTTTTTTTGGGCAATTCGGGATTTCGCTGTCCCGTAACGGCATAAAACAAGAGCGGAAAAATGAATGCGAAATGATTTTTTTTTCCACCCATTAGCGATTAGGCGAAATGGGCAGATCATTATCGTAAAACAAAGCAGTTGGCAGTTGTAGCGAGTGTGCCATAAAATCGATTTTCAATTTTTGTCAATAAGAAATTTTGTTCCTGCATCTGCGTAACGATAATGCGTTACAGTGATGGGTGTTTCGCGCCATCGTTGGATGTGTGATGGTTTATTTTATTTGTTATTTTTATTGTTAAGAAGTGTGTTTTTATGTGGTATGTATGTATGTAGGTGTATACATATGTATGTATTTGTAAATTTTTTCGCCTTAACGCTTAACATAGATTTCTTACATGCAAAGTATGAATCTTATCCTAAACCTATCTTTATACTAACTATCTTTAAACAATCCTAAACTAACTAATTGTGAGTGGGGAGAGGAGGAGATAAGGAGAAAAATAAAAGAGAGTGGAAGGAGAATGGCGAAAAGTGGTACAGATCGCGCGCATAAGTGGATCTGTTCGGCAAACGGATATGAAAATTGGAAGACGCGAGAGGAGGGAACGAGAAGGAACATAGAGGGGAATCAAAGCGCGTAGGACGGGACCATCTATCTATCATTCAAAAGAACCGCAGCGATAAAGGAAGACTGAGCTGGGGAACGGAGATCTTCTAGGGATTGCAAGCCGAGTAACCGGCATCTATCCTCGTAGAAAGGCAGAACGGTGGACCAATCACCCGAGGATTTGCCTATTGCAAATCTGGTGAAGGACCGTTGAATATGCTCGATATGGCAGTAAGGAACCAGATAATTGAGCCGTATTCCAACAGCAATCTGGTCAAGGCGCAAAACAAAGTTTTTATGCTTAAAGGGTCGTTAAAATCACGAGCCACGCGATATGGCACCAGTCTGATAGAATGACATTAGCTTAGACAGCACGTTTTTGTTATTTTATTGTAGTAGATAATAGATAATGTAGCATTCCTGCTATACATCTTAACAATATTTAATCATCATAGACATTTCTTAATCTCTTAGAAACAAAAAAATCATTAAACTCAAGTCACCTACCTAAAGAATGGTTGAAATGCTTATGTTGCGATTTTGACCAAGCGCCCGCTGAAACACGAACATCAAAGAAACCTACCAGCGGCACTCGGCTAGCGAGTGACGCAATGTAATATGATATCAATTCAAAACAACCAGTGAGCTAAGCAAAACTTCATGCGTTTCGACCTATAGCAATCAGACAGAACAAATGACGAATGATAACCGGCACATTTTAATCAGACCCAGCAATCGATCGCAACGCGACCGATCAGTACAATAATAGCGAAACGTTTTTATTTATTTTTTGCATTTGTGTACAAAATGCAGTCACAAAAGGACATTTTTCGGTTACAAAAAGCAAAAACTATTGTAAGAATTGGGTATAAATAAAGTTGTCTTCTTAGTCACTGGGGAGCTGTCTAGAGAGAAGGTGCAATAAGCTAAACCTCGAGTTCAATTCATTCTATAGGTTTTAGTGTCCCCCTACCGGAGGTAAGACCTCAACCCTCCAACATGCCTTTAAGAGATATTCCTTCTGAATATCCGAAGTCGCCTGACTGATTTGCTCTGTCGATGAGCATCGAGAGTCTCCCTACAAAAGGTAAAGCGTCGATGTCTCCAACGTTCCAGTAAGGAAGAGCCGCTCAGCTAGCAGCCAACTTGTTCCGTTCTCGCCGCGTTTTAAAATCCGAGTTCTTCTTCCCCACCAGATGACCCGTCCGGTATCTTCTTCCTCTCCATCATAATAATAAAGTATTTGTAGTAATAATTTACTATTTTAAAGCATTTACTGCAAGACATGCATTATTCTCTCATAAACTAAAAAGTCGAATTTCACTTTCTGCAGAATTAATAATTTAAGATCAGCTAGAATCTACCCAAAGATGACTTCGCTTACTGACAAAACTTCTACTGGTTTGTTTGGCAAATGAAATTCATATGGTCGTGACGATCCTGACAACTTTGATACACTTCAGCAGTGGTAACTTGCATTGCAAAGGCAATGAAGACTAATAAGGTACATCTGCAGCTGTTAAGAACAATTCAAGTAGCTGCCGTCGCTGGGTATGCTGGGATAAGAACAGATCTGTCGATCGATTACAAGGTAGGAGAGAGAATACGAGGGCTGACAATAAAGTAAGGTCTGCAACGCTGCAACTTCGCCGGATCACGCGCTAGGCGAAATCTGGCAACACCGCCGTGTTCCTTGGTTCCCTCACTACCATTTTGCTGCTGGGTGAGGCTTCCCCGACCGCTCAGTCTTGGCTGAGCAGCCGTCAACGATGGAGGTACCCCTCGCGTCAGCGTCCAAGTGCGAATTGCGTTCTGTAATACGTTTTTTTAGTGCGAAAAAGGTGGCACCTATTGAAATCCATCGTCAACTAGTTGAAGTTTACGGGGAAAAGTCTATCAATGCAGCAAGCTACTGTGAGACCCTGGAAAAGCTTAAAAACAAACGCCCGGAATTGCTGAGCAAAGGAGTGAAATTTCACCACGACAACGCGCGCCCGCACACAGCCAACGTTACCCTTGACCTGCTCAAGAAATTTGGCTGGGACATCATCGATCACCCTCCCTATAGTCCCGACGTGGCCCCAAGTGACTACCACATGTTCCCCGCCCTGAAAAAAACATCTCGGAGGGAAGAAGTTTGAAAGTGACGCGGAGGTTCAGAAAGAGGTCAACACCTGGGTGCGCGAGGCGGACGGAGAGTGGTATTCTGCCGGCATAGACAAGTTCATCGTGCGGATGCGCAAGGTGTTGGAAAAAAATGGCGATTATGTAGAAAAGTAGCCAAGACCTTTGGCCTTTCCAACGGTGTATCGCTTTTTGTAAATAAATGTCATTTTCTATGAAAAAAAAAAAAAATTGGAGACCTTACTTTATTGTCAGCCCTCGTAGAAGTTTTTTTAACAAGCGTAGGACCATCATAATGAATATAGAATATAAAAGATTGGTAAGTTATTTGTACAAATGTGATGCAATATATTTTGTGTGGTTCGTTAGAAGAAGCTGTTCTTTAACGTGATCAAAAGAAAGACGGATGCAGGACGCAACAGCAGCATTTTCTAAGTAATAGACAATGCGGCTCTTCCAACATACCTCGCGATGTTGAATAAATTCAAACGGCAACTAATAATAGTGATGGTATTCTCGTATTCAAACATCCAAGACCAAGTGCAAAAACCTCATTATTCAAGCTCTTTAACAGTGACAAGGACATACATGTGGCTGATTTGTTACAGCTGAATAGGAGGCACTTAACAGAGGCAATCACTAAAATTTAATTTAATGAACAAAATAAATGCCAAACAATTGTGTCTGTTCTTCTCAAAATTCAAGTATCATATATTTGAGTTAAATCCGCATCAACGCATATCTCACGCTGCCCGTGATTGTATGATTAGCAAAACTGCAAAGCAAAATAGCAGCACCAGCACACGTCCAACGATGAAGCCATTTTCTATTGCCGTAAACCTTAACCCAAAAAATCACCCAACATCCTAGGTTAATGCCCACGTGCCCGATGGTGTTACAGAGGTCGCCTGTTTTATGGTTGTTTATATGCGCCGAAAAATATGCTTACGCTGTAGTTGTGAAGAAGAAGGTACACAAAAAAAGTAAGAAAAAGCTCAAAATTGGTATCCGTCAGCCGAATTTGGTTGGGAGTTTTATTTTTATTTAACAAGAAGAAAATTGAGCCCATTTCGTGAACTTTCCCGTACCATTCGGTGCAGCTGCCATCGGTTTGTGAGCGATGGTTGTTAGCTGACATTCAGATTGAATTTACCTCCCCCCTCACTTTCCCTCCTCCACTACTCCCCGCCTGCACCTTCACCCCAAGGGTGATGGGTGGGTGGTGGATTGTTGTAGGCTCATAAAAATTCACAAAATTTTGTGCTTTTACAATACCAAATCTGCGCCTTTTGCGTGCTACCATTACAGCTGCGTACGGGAGATTCGTGCGAAAAAAAAGAAGAAAGAACGCTACCAAGAGCGGAAGAAACAGTTTGGGTGCCATTTTGGTGCCGGGTACATTCGCAGCGCACCCCAAAACCATGTGTCAGCCATCGGTTCATTTACATTTGTATGATTTAACCGATTTTGCACCATTTTCTTCCGCCATTCAGCTGAGCTAAAGACCGGATTTTGCCTGTGCAGTCGTGCGTGTGCCCATCTTTGTTTGGGCTGTGCTGTACAGTGTGCTCATTGAAAAGCGCCCGTGTTGTGACTTTTGCTTATTTTGCTGCGTTGAGAAGCGAAACACGGTTCGATATTTGTAAGCATTTATGCCCACGCGCTTCAGCGCTCTGCCGCCAATTGTATCGCACGAGAGGGCTGATCGAGAATGGTAAAGTATTTTAACTATTCCAAAAGCGATTTGGAGAATGGATGATATTTATGCATGCCTTTTACCTCTATGCGCGATATCTGATTGTAGAAAATTGTGTAGGTCGTAAAATGCTTTTTGCGACAAGTGAGCAATTTCGTGCCGCCTGCCGGAGAAGTTCGTGTGAATAGATTTATGTAAAAGCGCGCGGTACGCCAAGCCGCACGGCGCGTCACGATTCATCGACGATCGTTTGAAGACAACGATTGAATGGCTGCTCAAAAATGCATCAAACAGGAAAACGTTTCTTTTGTTTGCTACTGTTCGCTTCATACGTACACAGCGTGATGAAAGCGCCATAATTTGTTTGAAAGGATCCGCTGTTCTTTCGCTGGCTTTCGAATCCGCATCGAACCCGTACCGAACCACCAAGACGATAACGATGATGTAACCCGGTGTGCAGGTGTGCCTATTTACTAAGAAGCTGCTGCGTGTAAGAATCCGGCGACATCCGACGACAAACGGATTGGTCCGGTGGCGGTGTGCTACAGGTTCGTGCACACATCAACGATGGCTCTATGGTTGCACTCACGCGATGCATTTGCAAATCGTCGTTGCAATCCCCATCGCGGATTGCATTTACGAAGAAAGCTTGAACGAACGTCACTCATTCCCAGGGTGAGGACACGTGTGAGTTGGGTTGAAGCACCGAAACGGAAAGGAAAGCAAACCGTTACCAGCATATAAAACGGAAAACCGTGTCGTACTCGAGGTCGACATTTTTTGTAGTTGTAGCAATCGGCTTTTGCTTTTGTTGAAACGGCACCATTGCTTGCTGCGGCCTGGCAATGTGCTCGCACTTACTTACATGTGGCTTTTGGGTGGCAACCGTAAAGGTAAGCCATAAGGTCAGATGTAACATGAAACGCCATTTCTTTTTCCATTTCGTGTGTGCGAAAGAGGTTGTGTGAAGAGCCTGTTAGGAGGGATAGAGACGTAGACGAGCAGGCGTGGTGTTCTTAACGCGTTTGACATATTCTTCAGCATTCGTCTTTCACTGAGCTTGGCGTGCGGAAAGGTTGCATCGATGACAGATGGTTAAGAGCGGATATGGAATGGTTTGTGAGTGAGTTTTTTTTTCGCTTTACATTTCTTACACATTTTCCTTGCCGGATTTGAATGGCTTATTTATTTCCGACATTTTCAGCTTGTACTGAAAATAGATCGAATTCTTAGCAAAAGAAAAAAAGCTGAAAGCTTTAGAAGATAGGTTTTGATAATTTCTTAAATTTTATGAGAAAAAATGTAGTAAAATTAGCAATTTATAGATCGTTTCACTTTACCAGAGTCCAACAATTCCCTTTTAATAGTCGACAACTCCACGCGAGAGGACACGTAGAACGTTCCAAATTATCTTCGCTGGAGGATAATTCTCAGAATTATCTTGATGGAACACGACTTATAGTGAATAAGTCGAGTTCCATCCAAATCCCCAACAGTACTACACCGACGGATCCTCTTCGCATCGAAATCTTCCTCAAGCTTAGACGGTCATACTGTATATATAGCTGAGCTAACCTTTAGGAACTTCTCATTAAAAGTGCGAATCCTCCAGATCAGTATTTCATATTTACTGATAATCTCACAGTTGTCGAAGCACTAAAATCTGTCAAGGCATTACAGAGCTCTGATTACTTTATTCCCAGCAGGAAAAAATCAGGCCCCTTTGCCAAACTAGGAGCCTCTAATGGCAACATTTTTGAGAGGTCGATTCCCCTTTACGAGTTGCTTCGCACCCCACAACAACTGTGTACGCATTTACCTGCATTCCATCTGGCCACAGGTTTCCCTGACTCTCAGACTCCTGACAGACATGACATCAAGACTTATGTCGAAACATTATGCGTCATGTCTAGTCATGTGTGCAACTCGATGCAGCTTGACCCATGCTCTTAGCTGCCGTTTGGGCATCGGGAAGATCTCCGGCGGTACCGATACGCAGTATCCTGGAACAGAACCGACTACGAATACGCGCGAATTCTACTTGAGTTCGCCTAAGAGATGGTAATCGTTCTTTGATCACTTCCCTTCCCTTTAGTTCATTGTAGTTTGTTATGTTTATCTGTTTTTCGTTCTTTATTGTTTTTGTTTGCAATATGTTTGCAGCATACACGATAGCATCGAGCGGCAGTCGTTGTTCTGGCCCAAGTAGTGACTCAAACTGATTTATGACATCCAAAGTCGTAATTGGCGACTTTGCCATTTGGCGGAGTGTTTGGGTTCGTTTCTGCAGTAATCTTTCAAGGTTATTGTTGCTTTCGACAGCATGCGTTTTGCGGGCGTCAGGGTCGCCAGTGACAATATCTGAACCAAGGAATTAGGTTTGGTAAACGTGAAATTGTGACTGGCGGAATGCGTCAGTTAGATGCTATTATAGCTTCACAAAGTTGTGGTGGCTTGTAGTGGAAATGCAGTATCCACAACAAAGGGGCTATCTTGAGAACCCGTTCCAAGTCTCCACGGTACGATGCTGTAAAAACTGTATTCTGTACTTCAGAAGGATACCTGACAGCCAAATCCTCTACAGCCGAGGCCACCCTTAACCCTGTACTTAATTTAAGGGAGAAGGAAATTTCTACCCTTTATATAGCGTATACGTTGGATTGTGAAGCTAGATATAACAATAAAATGTAAGGAAAACGGCCTAGCTCTTATTAAGAATTATTTTGAAATAACAATTACAATTGTGAATTGTTAAGATAATGAATTTAAAGCTCAAAATAGTTAAAGCGGAACAGAACAGCAATAGACTACATACCATATTTTTGCGTTGCAATTTGAAATGAATAGTGTTTGTATAATTCTTCAATAATAATAACAAACATATTGCATAAGAAAGCTGGCTAAAAATAGTCTCTCCTCAATGAAGTGCGAAAGCTTTACTTAGTTCAAATGTTTTGCCATGCAAACATGTACCTCCATTTCCGAAATCACGGAGCTTTGCTAGCTCGGTAGCCGGCACAGTAGCAAAGTAGAATCCCACCTCTGCTTCACAAACACATTTCATTGTAGTCTTCAGCAAACATCTCACGCGTCCTGACGCTATCGGTATGCGCTGTGAGTCAAATGTGCAAATGTGACGGATAAGCTAGCAGCGGTATGTGACCGCAAAACGATCACACCACCGGCCACCCTCAAGATCCCAACTCGCTCTCTCTCTCTCTTGGACCATCTCTTTTGCTAGCGATTTCACTCGAAACGGATTTGAATTGTTTGCATAGGGCACGCTTCTATCGCCAGGACGCTCGTTCGAACCTGGAGCCCTTTGGCGCGATGAATATTTGATGCGCGAAAAGAGCTTTCTATCATTAAATTGAATTTATTTTAGCTATTTATGAGCCCCAGCACCGGAAATGTTCCGGGCGGAACCTCACCCCCCCCCCCCCCCCCCTCCAAAACGGTGGAAATCGTTCGCGAAAATCCCAGGGTGGGTCGAGCCGCATGCTCATTTTCACGGCCGGCTGTGCTAGCCACGAAAAATCGTACGATAATATTGTGCGCCACGGTTAGCAAGATGAAGGTGTTTATTTGTGCTAAATGCGCTTTACGTGTTGCGAAAGCTCGAGTAGCTTATGCGAACGGCAAACGGGATTGATTTATGTGCCGTACGCTGATGCATGTCTGTTCCGGGGGAGGTTGAACGTTCTGCAAGTTCGATCAACGGGCACCGGGCACCACACTAAACCGACCGAGTGGACGACGATCTGTGGTTGGCCGAATTGTTTCCACCGTTAGTGGTTGTGCGTCTGTGTGTGCTCTACACATTTCAGTTTGAAATAGCTTTTATCGCATCGTGTCTTTTGTATGTGTGTGTGTGCCAGGTCAGGTTATTGGGTCGATGCTTATGAGCACGTTATGGACAGGTATGTCACCTTTTGCGAGCCCTCAAGCTCCTCGGAACATTTGCTCCATTATTTCGATCCCGGCATCAATAACGAAATCGGCAGACTGTAAAATGGAAAGCATCCGAAAATCATAAATCAAGCTAAGGGCCTAGTACACATACACATAAGAATCACTTTGCTTCGTTATTAAATCAACTATTTGGCATAGTCGTCGTCGTCGTCTTCGTGCCAAGTATCAAGGTGTCGAGGGTGGAAGATCGAGTTTAGTGTGTGTGTGGCGAGTGGCCCGGCACGGGGCAAAACCCGAGTATTCCCTTTTTCGATCAATGGCGATACAAACGGCTGTAGCTCGAAAGCCTTCCAAAAGCGTATGTCTTTGGGAGTGAAACATTTATTATAATACTACACAGCACCTTCTAAAGCTGTGACGTGCATTGAAATGGCCGGGAGGGATTTGAAAAGATGGGAAGGAAAAAATACACACACACACACACACACACACACACACACAAGAGTGGCAAAAAAAACACACACACATCCAGCACAAACATCGATTGGAGAGCGGAATCGATCACATCTATAAATAATCAACGACAAATTGCATAGGAAAAATGGCCCCAGGCATTAAAGCCTTGATTCAGGCGCAAGGTTTATGTTTGTGTGTTTGTGCGTTTGTGCTCGAATCGAGTTTCGATGTATCCAAGCGAACAGATTGAATACCCCGTGGGGCATTCCCCATTCTTTCGAATGCCGCTTCATGGGTGGTTCGGCTTTCTGCCCTGTGACCATTATGATCCGTGACTTGTGAAAAACGATTTGTTTATCCTGCTGCTGCTGCTCGAGGGTGGAAAGGCTGCTGCTCGAGGGTGGAAAGGCTGATGATTGCAGCCCACAGTGCAATGGGACAGTGTTTTTCTTACGAGCGAAACTTGTGCAATGCAGGCACGGCACGGGAGGATGCAAGGTTGGAAGTGGGAAAATGTTTTGTAAAAGCGTAAAGTACCGTGCGTAGATGTGTTGTTTTGTTGTGATACTGAAACGATGATTGTTTATCGTGGTGATTTTAGAGTTTGTTCGAGTGAAGTGAAGCAATTGATTTAGTTCGTTTGAGATTTTTCGCATCATTAAAGTCATTTCATTGATAACCATTATTTGAAATGGATTTTACACTTGAATATGTTATAATTTTATGCAATTTATTTTAATTTCTTCTTCATCCTTAGCTCTATAATTTGGAAATGGCTTGACCTGCCGTTAATGGTTTTCTTTGGCCGTATTTTACCCTTCGCTGGATATACAGCCTTGCATACGAGGACATGGTTCGAACCAGATTCGATTTACGGTCTGGTCGCCGCTATCATCTCAGCCATTGGACAGCTTTGATGTTTATTGGCGGAGAAGTTACTTTAGTTGTTGATACTTGAAGATAGTTGATAAAGTGGGATAACGTTAAAACTCAACTGCTTCCATCAAGTCCTAGATAAGCGATTCCTAATTTCTCTCAATCACAAGAAATTTGTGATACAAATGAAGCCCTTCTGTATACCGTAACAAAATCTGCTTGGGTCTATGTCTCAACCATCAGTACTGTCTGATTAGGAACATATGTCTATTTACAGCAAATAATTGTATACTATAGGCTGAAAACTGACTCGTTGAAGAGTATTGCTATCTGCAGCTAACAAACTATCTTAAGCACAATAATACAATCTGAATTGCATTCGTCCACCGAACTACAATCGCCAAGAGTCTGATATTCAGCTTTATCAATCCATTTTTTTGCTTTTAAAAAAAATACAAAACAAAAATTCCTACAAAGGGCACATTTTGTGCATCGAACATCGACTTGAAATCGAACGTAACTTCAAGTGCCCGCCTGCCAGTCTGCAATGCCGGCAGAAAAGCCTCCTTACAAAACAGAGTGGGCTGAGGCTTAAGGGAATTTTGCATCATTTTTCAAGCACCCTCTCGATGCACCGGATCATTAACGATGCGGTATTTGCACACGAGAACGTTTGCCGCTGTGGCACTCGGTGCCTACGAGTGCTACAACGCGGGGGCGGAAAAAAAAAGTGCAGTGTAAATGGGTTTGCGACCGAAAGGGGAACCGGGGTTGTTCATCATTAAGCATCGATCGAATTGTTTTTATCCGTATTGAATCTGTTACAATCTGCACCAATCATTAAGAATTCCGCTCGAAGGGATATGCTACCAAAAGGGTCCCTTTCACACAGGGATCGTGCAACCCGTTGGTAGCAATTTCCTGCAATCCAGCCAGTAGAATGCATTTTATGTTCTAATGGTCTTGTAGATGGTGCCGTTTCGTACAATCAAGCGCAGTACTTGATGTGCGACCGATATCGTATGGCATGTGTAGGCGGTGTTGAATAGGGAACGTCAAATCGAGCGTTATTCTGCGAGGCCTTCAGGTAAAACCCATCTCTTGATGTATTTTTGAAAGCACCAGCAAGGCAAACGGGGGCTTCGTCGAAAGGGTTTTGGGCGAGTTTAAGCACGTTGTACCAATTTTGAAGAGCGTTGAGAGCTTTTTTGTTCCTTTCAGGCACCAAATACCCTTCCCCCATTCAAGCAAACTCATTGTATTAGATAGCTTTAAAATGAGGAGCTTTTTCTTTACATAAAACACTAATGCCATGCAGCGCCGTTTGAGGGAAATTCAACCTCACAATGTACAGAAGGAGCTCTTTTATTCGCTCGTTCAAATAATAGACGTTCCGAGTCCGAGCTTAAGACTCTCAAGGGCCGACTTTCAATTGCTTTGCAGGCTTACCTTGATAAATAGCAGCAACCGGTTGCGTCTGATAGACGGGAGCGGGCTCCTGAGACATTGGTGGTTCTTTGCGTAGTGTTGTGATCAGTGTCGGTGGCAACTGCTGCTGCTGTGGCTGCGCTGGTTGGTACAGTGGTTGTTGCTGTTGTGCCGTCAGCGGTTGGAAAGCTTCAGTGGGCTGCGGTTGGTACGGTTGCTGCTCGAGCGGATTCTGATATTGTGGCGCTAGCGGTTGCTGGTGTTGAGCTTCAGGCTGAAGAGAAACGAAGAAGCCATACATTAGTTTAACAAGTTTAAGTAGCACATTAGTAGGTTACGTTTCAGTACAACGGAGGGTGTTGTTCATTTGATTTGAGCGTTTCATTAGAGCCCGTTTGATTGGCAGGTGCAGTATTTCGCTTTGAAAAGCAACTTTCATTCGTTTGGTCGTTCTGAATTGATGTATTGAATAGTGTAGCTCAATACAAGGTTGCTATCAAGCATTTAGTTTCGATTGATCCTTGAAAGACTTCTTACAATTGATAAGTTTTTTGGGTGAAATATATTTTAAATCAATATTGGGCTTTCTGGACATCAAAACTCAATCAAGAATTCACTTTTTTATGCTTGGTGAACTATATTTACAGTAACAAACAATTGAAAAATATATGAAAGATAAGGGTGCGTCGTATGCAAGCTTGCTACTAAAAACAGGACACATAAAATACGACAAAGGCAATTTCAACGAAATAAATTACGAAATCGAAGAAATCTTGCGTCAATTAACTGTTTTAGATTCTATATCAGTGTGGCTGAAAATAAGCAAAATAATTTTCTTAGCGTTATTCAGCAAGAGAAAACATGGAATCCTTAGCAAAGGATGGCAAAGGACAACGCAATTTTATTCTTATGGCATATATAATAAAACATTCACGTCACAGTTTCGGGAAGTATCATCATTAAAGGTACAAAACCGTTCCAAGTCCGTTATGGCACATAATAGCGAAACATGTCGATGTTGCAACACATGCCAAAACGCATGTTTGATTAACCTCCACACCCGACATAGCGAATGATCGCATTCGATGAGAAAGGAATTCCAACCATTCGTTTGCCTAAAAGCATCGAAAAAGCCTCCGTGCAGGGCTGTAGGTGCGCTTTTTCTAAAGCAGCGCATAACATCATTTCCCAGTGCTTAAGAGGACGACACATTTTGAAGCACCAAACGTTTCACTATTATCGGATCCGTTTATGCAAAAGTAGTTCTGCGGTCGTTTCGGTCGGTCAAAACACTGTCAAGCCGGAATCGGTCACCCACTTTCAATACGCTTCGCTTCCGTCCGAGAGGAACGTCCGAGCCGGAAAGAAAAACATCGCAAGATGTGAATGTGTGTTTATTTGCCTCATGTTTGATAAATACTCGATATGAAGTTGCTGGATATCCCTCTGCACGAGTGTCTCGCTGCACGTACGATGTACAACAAAATCGTGCAGAACCTGCACAGAATGTCACCGCAGGATTAGTGCGTCATTAGTGCGCAATCGAATCGAACCATCGTAAGGAGCAAATGTGGCGACATACTGGCATGTTTTTCCAAAACTGGAACCCTCTCGGTCCAGCGTAATGCAGACACAGGCCGCGGCATTTCAGCTGCAGATCTTGTTCCCCTTAGTCAAAGTGCAAAACGGATTTGTATTTGTTTTCCCCGTGAACGGTTCGAAGGGGTTTCCATGCGTGTGTTTCGGGTCGTTCCACTTTTTCCGCAGGGTTCGAGCGTTTGGGGGTTACTGTTTCATCTCGTTATCGGAATAAACAATGAAACCGTGTTGGGTCCGCTCCGGTAAAAGGTCGCGATACAACCTCGCTCCCCCTGGAGCAGTGCTTCGAGCGCTTTGGGGTTGTCCATGTTTCGCGTCCGTTCAAGTACAGCATAATTTATCCCGCCAGTGTAGCGGGTGATGCGGCCGGACGACTTTACTATTTTGTGCGTTAACTGTTTTCGCATAAAATGCACACGACCGATTGTGGTGGCCACACCACCGGGGACAGGGGGGGATAAGGTGGCTGCTAACATCGTTGCAAATTCCACCGAACTTTCGCTACACATTTCACAGACGCGCGTTGTGGTGGGTGAACGAAGGTGACCAAAAGTATGTCGACGCGTTGGGAAAGCCGATAGCCATTCTGCTGGCAGCTGACAGTTTTCGATGTCTGCTTGAAGTGTCTATGTGTGAGGGTGTGTTTGTATGGGAGCACATGTTTACCTCAATAATGTTTTCATTCGCACCGAGTGCATGTGCGTATATTAAGGTATTGCATTCCGAGGCATGCCCGTTGCTGGCACAGTAAGGACCTTTCCCGTTTGCTGTGTGTGGTTTTGTTTGGTGCTGATACCGCGCGGTTTGCGTGCGTTTGTTGCGTGCGTGTGAGCTGAGGTAGAGTTTTGCAATAGTTTGTGTTGTGGATTTGAAGTTTGATGTTCATAGTTGGGACAGTATTTGTAAAGCGTTTAATGCGTTTGAGATTCTGGAAATTTTTTATGATATTTCGAACCTAATAAATAGTGTTAAAAATTTAAGAAATAAAGCCGTTTTGTTGTGCTGTATGTTGTATATCACTTTAATAATGGTTATTATCAGTTTAGGTGTATTTATTTTAGTTTTAATTCAATTAAACGACGGGACGAGTGTAAGAAAAAAACATCGATCTGTGGTACTGGAATGAGGTTTGAAGAATAACTGAAAGACTAGAAAGAAGCAGTATTTATGTTGCAAAAAGTAGTTTAAATGCAATGATTGCAATTGATTAAATGCGCTTGAAATCCTAAAAAAACTATGTTATCATAAAACTTGAAATTAATCTTATTTTTTATTCACTGAAGAACGACCAGGCTCTCTCAATGATAGCTCTAAAACTTTAAAATTTTCTCTGAACTAGACTTTATGCAGTTTTCTAGTAGGCTATTTATATTATTTGTCCATATGGATGCAACTCATAATGGCTCACTGGCACTCAACATTTGAGCTACTTTTGGAGTCCAGCTTTGAGCAATTGATTTAAAACTGTTATTTTGTGATTGCGTGCCCATAAATTGAAGAGAAGAATCGTCAGTTTACCATAGTTTAATGTAGGTTGAATAAAATTGAAGAATCAAATTAAAGGATAAAGAAACATTTCGTTACATGGCTAGGTTCTTCTTCGGTAAATTTAAAAAAGTAGCGAAATATTATTATATAGTGTCTGAACAGGACTTTTTAAGCTGTACGATTAAATGAGATAATCAATGAGGTTATCAGCATGAAAAAAGAAAAGAAAAAATGAAGAAAATAAATAATTTTACAACAGTTTCTAGTGAAACATCGAGTCGAGAAAATTTAAACCACACACACAAATATCCAATTCTGTACAACACGTGAAGTAAACGGAAAAGAAGAAAAAAAAACATTAAAGAAAGTCGTATATTAGCGCGAAAAGGAGAAAAAAAAGAAACACAATAAACATCACAAATAAACAAAACAAAGAACAAACACTAAATCGTACACAAAACCCACCGGATGTATTCGTTTTTTTCTGATCGTGCGCGGTATGATTTGCGAGGACAAGGAGCAGTGGTAGCAGTTTCAGCGCGCCTTAGCGTGTTCAGTAGTTATGTACCTTTCTCGCACCGTACCAGGCGGCTTGCGGAGCCGTTCCCGGATTGCCGGCTGGAGCGTACCCTTGTTGGTACTGCTGCTGTTGCTGCTGCTGCTGCTGATAGAAAGGTGAAGATGGTGAAGAAGGTGAGGATGAGAATTGGGGCGATGGACGGTAGTTCGGTACCGGTGATGCCACGTGAGCCCAGCCACGTGGACTTCCACTACCACCGAGGGTGGACAGTCCCGGTGAGCGCGGTGCAGCAACCGGCACTACTGGCGAGCGTGGTGCTGCTTGATTGCCGTATCCACCACGCTGCTGCTGCTGCTGGTAAGCGTACTGCTGCTGCTGCTTGTTTGGCAGTACGGCACGGCCACCACTGAAGGCAACGGTCGAGGATGCCGGCGTTCGGGTGGGTGGTGCAGCGCCTGGATAATGCACCGGCGACTGCGGAGATGCCGACGGGTAGCTCGGGTACTTGAGCTGATTAACGGGTGACTTAGTCGGGGTGGCCAACGGCGATTGGATCGATGTAGCCTGCTTTGCATAAACACAGGCGTTGTGTGTTGTTTTTTTTGTATCCGAACGGCAGTCACACATGCGATGGAGGCCGTCAAGATGATAAAACGGGGTTCGAGGTTAGGGATGTGAGAGGGATGAATCCGTTTCGCGGGTTTGATGGTTGGTTTTATTCATGTAGCCAGCGAGGTGCAAAACCAGCGTTCACCAGCGCATCCAGCATGAGTGATGAGAGGTGATGGCGGCGTTGATCAAGATGGCGATTTATTTTCGCAAAAATGATTGTGTTTTTTTATGGTGAGATGAAGATAAATATATGTACATTTGGTCATATCATTTTGCAAATCGTCGGCCGAAAGTTGCACGCGCAGTGGAAAAGAGAGAGAAAAGAAAGAAATATAATAAAATACAGTTCAATGGTACCTAGTGCTGAGATCGAAGATATGTTGTAAATGAGTGAATTCTAGGGCAGTTGCATGTGAACACACTCAATGTACGGTGGATTGTGGTGTTTATAGACTATTTGCTTCCAGTATAAAATCTAATTTTGTTGTATCGCGAACCGTTTCAGAGAATATTCTTAAGTTAAATAATATAATTAATATTAAATTATTGCTCAATTAGTTTTTAAGCTATCCATTATAGAACAGACGTACATGTATTAATAAAATGGCTACCCTATTGACAAAATTGCCTTTACCAACAACTTTGAAAGGATTTTTCAATACAAATTTGCCTTATTAGTTTCTTAGTTGACAGATTTTGTCAATAGGGTACCTGAATGGCAGACGTCGTGTACCGATATAACACTATGTCGATTAAGTCGATATTCCACTTGTTCCAGGCTCACATGTCAAGAGAAGGAACACATAACTTATGCGTAAATATTTCACAAAACTCCTGAGCGTGAACGATATGACCGTTCTAAAGATAACAAAATTATTACGTCAAATTGCCTGAAGCTGGGCTTACTCAGTCTGTTTGCTAATAGCTTTGCTAATTGATCGTTACAGGGCATCAAAGATTTTTTTTCAGACAACAAATTTCAAGAAACCTTTTACTTAAGAGCCTAATAAAGATAATTTCATTAGTTAAAGCTATCTATTAGCTAGCTTTCATTCAGCCCAATCAAACATTTCACGGCAAGCCATGTTCTAAAATTGGAAAATAATTATTGAAACGGGTTTATTTTCCGCAAAACGAAGACTCGTTGACGTGTTGTAAAGCTTTTTATTCATTACTTATTTTCTTAGTGAGGTACGGACAGTCCTCACTACGAGGTAACGGTTTGGATGGGATTTGAGCCCCCGTCCTGATGTGTGGAGATCGACACAGCTGTCGATGGCTTTACCATCGGACCGTCCATATACACCTATTGGCAATATTTAAATTGAAATTCAAGCACATACAGTTAAAACGAAAACCAGTGTCGCTTCTTATTGACATTTATTGTCACATAAAAAGCTCATCCTGTGACAAGAAGTCCTTTAGCGTTTCGAATACCCCGCTAGGGCACAGTAAGAAGATGATGCAAAAAACCTCTCAAATCAAACATCACAAAGCGAAACAAAAAACTCAAAGAAAACAAACAAAAAAATCCCCCAGATACCGGCATCTGCCGGACGGTGGTGTTCCCACTGTGTCGGGCCAATGATAAAAATCTGTTCCAACAGCTAGCATCTCAAATTTACAACCAACAACAGCACCGAAATGTTGCTCCCTGCGCATCCGTTTTTGCAACGCTTATGATAAATGGCTATTGTCTCACATTTGGGGTACATCGTGGCCCAGGGTTTCGGTGGTTTTTGTTTTTTGTTTCTTCACTAGCTGCAGCATCTCTTGCTGGCGTTCGGGCTGGGTGAAACAGACCGCCATAATTGTCAGTTAAAAAAAAACCAACATATACATACAAGCACAGGAACAGGAACAGTGTTCGAAAGAAGCACAAGTCAGACGGTATGATATTTCTGCCATCGCTGCTTAGGACGAAACTCGTGACTCGTGTAGCAAAACTCGCCCCCCCCCAAAGCCTGCAACCTCTTTCTTTCTCCCTCTCTGGGGGCGTTGGAGCTAAGGGATGGGGGGGAAAAGTTTGCACTCGGCTGGTGTAAAATTTCGAAGCTTGAAATAAAAGCACATCACCCTTCAGTGTGGATGGCCTTTTACGGAGAGCAGCGTTTTCGAGCGTTTTTTTTCCTTCTTCCCTTTACTGCCACACAAGTGTAGTTCACTTTTGGCTTTTCCATCGATCATGGTTCCTGTTTCGGGACACGGCTTTTTTCGTGATCTTTTCCGAACCCGCGTATAGTGCTGTCAAAATTCGTTGGATAGGGTTTTCGATTGGTTTTGAGACCTCTGATGTGTTTGGTGCCTGTCAATGATCGTCGTTTGTCGGTGTGTGTGTATGTGTTGGTGTTGTTAGCGAAAATAATACGCAGATAAAAGAAGGATATGGACACGGAAACACTCGAATGAATGAACAACATTCCGCTCGAAACACTTTGTTCTTTGCCACTTGATAGCCGGACGTGGGAACCTCCCTGGAGGTCCCTCAACCCACCGGAAGTGTGTGTATGTGCTGGTTCGTTTATTTCCATTTAACTCGAGCACAGTTCCGGGCCGCTGCCCTGCCTTAAAGAGCCTAGTCGCCTTCGTGAACAAATGGAAGGTGTTTAATGTGTGAACCAATTGGGTTAATTATGAGAATTCATTGCACTTTTCCTGGAGTCCAGTTTGGAAAGAAATATTTCCAACATCAAACCACCGACACTAGTGGAGGGTGTAAATGGTTAAACATTGAAACAAGTCGCGTCTGGCAAATGGTGGAAAAGAAAACACAAAACGGACAACAGGGAAAAAAGAGACAAACACAACCAGTGCGGTAATTAATATTTCTGATTCTTGCACAAGAAATAGAGAGAAAGAAAACTGGTAAGCAAACTGTTTTTACGACGCTTTTCTTCGCGGCAAATGTTTTTAGGGGTTTTTGGACGATTCCTTCATTTGTTTTTCCACCAGCGGTGTGTTGTATTGCAGCCAACGGCAAGGTGTGGATGGCAGAGTTTTTTTTTTTGGTTACTTTCTCCTGCTAGGGAAAACATTTTTCCTTATCACGCACAATATAGCTCCAGCTCCGCTGGATGAAGGAAACGAAACATAGGGCGCAGTGAAGTTGGCTGAGCGCAAACCGTGAGAAGACTAATGGAGCAAATTTTGACGTAAAACTTTGTGTACGGTTTCATTTTGTTCACCATAGCGGATTCTCTTCCCTTCCCCGGGGATGTTGCGTTTCCCGGCCGGCCAAGCTGTTGCTTAAGTTGTATGGTGTTTTGCTTGCGTTGCCGTACGGGTGGGAAATTTATCCAAATTCACCCACAACGGATGATTTGATGAAGGAGCGAACGAGCGAACAGTTTGAGTGTGTGTGTGTGTTGCGAAGGGCGGTAGGTTCTTTGGCTGGTTTTCGCTAAATGGAGGGTAAAATTTGCTACAACATTAAACAATTTCTTCTCACCCACTCCAGGCGGTTGTGGAAGGGGAAATGCTCAGCTAATGAGTAGGACATTGGCACGTGGTGCGTTCCTTCTAGCAGCATAAAGAAAGAAGCAAAAGTTGTGTGCAAGCTCGTGTGTGCGTTGGATGTGTGCGAGGATACACTTCTGTATGACATAATTATTCACCAGCACACACGTGTCGAACGTTGAATGTTTGTACTGCTTTTCGCTGCACAATCTATATTAGATTGAGCAAATTAGGGTGTACAAAAGCGCCTAAATGTATGCTCCTGATTAAGCACGTTCCGTAGAGAGTTTGTAATAATTTTATATATCAATTTATCGCCTAATTTTTAGCAACTAATCTATGTAAAAAATATTTTTGTGGAACGAAACAATGATAATATTTCCCACACCATTTCTCTACAAAACCTAAGAACCATTTATATCCTCCCATTCAATCCTGGGTTTTGTTTTTCCACTCGTTAGATTCTCTCTTTCGCCAAGTAAGTGGCGGCAGATATTTGAGTTGTGCTTTGCACGGTTACACTCAACATCACGCTCGAACTGAATCGCAAGCAAAAACCCGGTACAGTTAAATAGTTGCCGGCGTGAAAATGGTCGGCCAGGCGGACGGTTTTCGTTTGGGGAAACATTCCCAGGCCAAGCGGGTTGAGTGTAGCGTGTAGCGAAAGTGTAACGCGTTACGCGGATCGTCACAGTCTTCGACGAAGCATTACAGCTGTTCAATGGGCTGTGATATGGTTTGCCAAAAGCTCCAGCCCGGCACGGTTTGGCCCGTCTTAATTTCTGGCTTTGTTTTTGTAGGTAGTTTTTTTTTTGTTGTTGCTTCTTTTCGGCACAGCGAATGCCGTACTGTATATCGAAGCGTAAGGTAAAGGCTGTTTACAGTTCAAACTAGCACAGTCGAATAATGATAGCTTGTTTTTCTAAGCAGATTTGGCGTGTTATGCAAAAAGTAATTTTTTTACGAGCCCATTTGCATTAACTGTCTAAAACAAATTAAAATACTGAGATTATTCTCAAATGTTTTCAGTGCCAAACAGGCAAAAGTTTGTGTGATTTGCAAGGTTTAAAATTGGTTGCTCCTAAATGTAGATTACTGAATATTGACAGTGCAACAAATGATTCAAATGCATTGTCCATCCATTCAAAAAGTGAGCCTTGTTAATTTTGCTCACTTAGGAATGCTTCCTACTGTTCATTAATTAAACCAGTTTAAAATGTTAAAGCTTCCAGTAGACCTAAAAAATATACGCGCAAGTTTTCCTACTTCTTGTGGTCTTCCTCCACTGGGTAAACACTAACTCGTTGCAGAATAAACTTTGCTGCACAAATTGCTCGTACCCTTCAAGTGCTTTTGCACTACACAAATGTAGGAGGCGGAATGAAAGAAGGAAGAAAAAAAGAATCATACTTGCTGTCGTCGTGCGCTAAAAAAAAGCAAGGGCAGGAAAGGGTACGATGTCATAAAACCAGATAAACCACAAATGGGTCTTTCTTCTGATGTAGGCTTTCACCAGGCAGTAGGACCGTTCTATACCATACAAGCCCCATTTCAAGGTTCTCAATTTGGGTAGCTCGTGGTTTGTCGGTTGATTTTTATTGCATGTGTTGCATGTGTTTCGAGTTTTGGTTTTAGCTGTTTCTTCTTTCTTAGTTCATGTCAAGTCATAGAGGAGATTTTTCTTTTGTGTCCTCTACACTATGAAGCATTTTTTCTTACTCTGTACGATCCAAAAAACTAGTTGTATGCTTTCCCTGTTTTTTTCCTTCTGATCTTTTTCGTTTTAAAACTGTTTGCCGATGCGTGAACACGGGCGAATGAACGTAAATGGTTGTTCTTTGGGTTTTGCAAATCATTTGATAGTAGCTGTTTATCATGGTTTGTTTTGTGGCACCATAAGGTACTTTTAGGAAAATTTAGTTGCACGCACTGCTTGCTGGCTACTTTCATCCTCGAAGACCAGGCAGGTGATTACGAGCATTGGTCGATGTGCCTTGAATATTCTATATAATTATTCAAAAACCCTATTCTCATACATTCATAGAGCGTTATTCTGAGAGTGCCTCTGATTTCACAGAAAAACTTTAGTTGGAAGCGTTAATTTTGCTCGATTTCATCCTTTCACCTTGGAATAAATATTTTCGAACAAATAATTGCATACTGTCAGGCGAGTTCAAAATAGTTCAGTGGAACCGCACCGATGTAATTACTTTTAAAATACTAATGATTTCCTGATAAATTTAAAACAAAAACTATATATTCTCAGACCACCAAGCAGTCAAGTATATTCAAATGGAACTACATTGAAATGAAATTACTTTCAATAATTTGATGTGGAAGTACCACCACTCACGGTAAGTGTGACAAGCCTAGCGCTCCGGATGCCTGAGCGGAAGCATAATTACCGTATTTAATCAAATGCTTTCGCTACAGTGGCAACTACTTCGATCCATAGCGAGGCGGTACCCGGAACAGAAGCCTTACGCTTGACACTCAAGGCACACGGCATACCCGGTCTGGTTCGAGAATTCGAATCCAATCGAACCGGGGGTTGGTTCCAATCGATACAGACCGATGGATGCAATGTGTGTGTGTTTGGTGAAGGCGCTTAAATTGCGTAAACCTCACAAAACAGTCAATAATAATCATCGTCGGTAATTAATTAGACTCGCGGGCGCCGCATTGAGGTTTGGCGCGTAACGCTCGATGTGTCTATATGGCGAGACCTACCTCGTTTAGACACAAATGGTTTTAGCGATTGGTGTGGTAAAGCTTGCTTGCTTGGAGGTTTTGCGGTTTAATGCAGCCGTACTCCCGGCAGCTCCTTTAATTCAACATACGACCACGGCATCCAGGTTGACTTCCAGGGTGGTAAATGTCGTAATCCATTTGCCTGGCGTGTATGCGTGAACTACCAAACCCCGCACGGTGTGGCGAATGGTGATGATGAGAATTCGCGACCGTTTGATCACGATGTTGGAGGTTTTGCGGTTGATTTACTCCACGGTGGCAACGGTGTTACACTGACCAGGTTGCAATCAGCTACTGCCCCGGGAGTGCTGTTTGTAATCGCCAACAATTTATCACTCAAATAGTGTCCCTGTCCTTCGCGAGCACTGCTTGCCTTTCGTTCAGCGTTCGCAGCAGCCCCCAACAGGCACTTCAATGAAAACGCATTAATGATGCTGAACGGTGGTTGTGATGACCAACCGTGCAGGTGAAGGTTCTGCCATTTTGGTCCTTCTGTAGGTGAAAAATTCTTCACGCATGTTTGCGAATCTGTGTGGGATTCGCTGCTAACTTCGTGAACGCTTGCCTACCCTTATGGGTGCTGTACCTGGTCTAAGTGTTCTACGGGAAGGCGAACGGATAGTGGGGGTAAACATTTGCTCCTGGCAGAATTACTCATCACATAAATAACCATAAATAATACCACCTACATCATGCATGTATGTGTCTGCATACGTTAATGTCTACGTGGAAGCTTTTGTTTCGATGTCCTTAAGTGTGTTCTTTGTTTCCCTTCTTTTCATCTTTTTTTCCTTTCTTCACTGTTTTAGTGTTACTTTGTTTATACATCTGTTGAAGGATGAATGGGTGTATGTGTGTATTTATTCTTTTCCCGTGTAAATGTTTCTACCTTTATGATCGCCTAAAATGTTCCGGCCTGCGCCCGGGTAGGTGGATGAAAAAGAATGCCTACCGGGACCGCTAAAACTCACCCCACATACTTCACCACGAGCGTACGGTGCGGCCCAAATGTGGTGTATGTGGAACGCAACTTTCCTACGGTTCCACGGTGTCCGGCCCCCGCCGAGTGGTGGCATCTTTACGAGCGGCGCTATTTGCGAAATACGCTCCGGTATGAAGAATGTGCAAAGATGTTAATTTCATCTCTCGACGGCTGGGGCAAAAATGTTTCCACAATGACATGGAAATGGAAGGCACCGTTTTGGGACGGAATGTTAGGCGAGCTCGGGTGGAAGGATGGGCACCTCTGGCGGCAGAGTGTTAATGTAAGGTGCGGGCGTGTAGCGGTGCGTAGCGATAGCTTACATTATGATGTATATCCTTGAACGGCGCACCTGTCCATCCTGCAGTAAGGCAAATGACATGCTAACACGTATGAAATATGTTTAGTCGAAAATGGTGGCTGCGTGATGAAATTTGTGCGAATGCTTAAACGCATACGGGCCCGAAGATTGCGGTTGTGCGGTGGTGGTGTGGTGATGGACAGACTTCTTTTTTTTCTTCTCTTTGCTTGGTCGTGTTTTACAAAACAGAAGTAAACGAATGGTAATCTAGCAAAGTGTAGATGTGTTAACAAATTTAATATGTGTGAGGTGATTTATGAAAATTTGTGCTTCCTGCTGAAATGTGTCGTGTGTTGTTTTTCTTGGTGAGATTTTGATTATGGATGGCAGTTATACAAGGCATTTAGTAATGACTCAGTCTTAATGATAGACTTTAAATGAGACTGTGGAGTTTGGGGTATTTTATATTAATTTGATTTCTGATTGTATAGGGAAGTACTTTTATTGTTAAATTAGAATATTTTAATAGGGCTTTTTTTAAACATTGGATCAAATCTCAACGGTGACATGAACTGGCCCTGCCGAAGCAGCACGAAAATAAACAAAACCATCGAATTACGAGCATGTGATCGAAGAACATTTCAAGATTTTCTTCAAGATATTGTATTGGTTTGCTTCGCCTGCTGCTATGCAATATTTACAGGTTTTCGATCCATATCATGAAATAGCTAAATCGCTCGGGAGTATGTTTTAAATGAAAAGTTGAATATTGCAAGCTCGTCGTGGAACTTTGCAATCATACATCATACATATCAAATGTTGCCTTCGTTGTGGAGAAAGAAGCAGTGCTGGTGTACAGCAAATGTTAGGATGACATTTTTATTTAGCAGGAGAGAAACAAGCGCTTAGTAGAAATTCCTCAAAAAATGTTGCAAAGTTCAACAGTTGAAGTGCACATCTACCCTAGCCAAATCCAAAATTCCACTACATGTATTGCACTATTCCACTATTAGAAGCTTGCACCATTTCGCTTTCCAATTGAAAAATTCTACTGAGAGTTTCTAAAGCTCCTTTCTGTGGATTGAAACTCTGTATTAGCCAAATTAGATGATAAAATTCGTTCATTCCTTAGTATCGCTTGACATGTTGGAAGGACATTAAGGAGAGAACATTTCTTTGCTGCTTAGTCTCATTTATTTCAACTATTGCAAGCTTACTGTAATACTCAGTCAATGTTACAGCAGTCAATGTTACTCAAACTGTACATTTACTCTGTAGTTTTATCTTATCTTCTCAAATGTTGTTCCACTTTATAGCTCTCTCTTGTTTGCCAGAGAAACCTATGTAATTTACTCATGTGAGAGGAACTACAAAATTAGTTACCTTAAAAAAAGAAACGTTCATTCGTTCTTCCCAAAACCCCTGAAAAATGGGACCCCTTTTTCTCACATTACGAATGGTATAAAGTTTGCCCACAAGCACCATACGAGACGAGCTTCCAATTTGCTACCTTTCTGTGGTAAAACATTTTACGGGGACAGTTTTGTGACTATCATCGTACATCGTGCCGTTTGCGTGTGCATATTGAGTTTGAGTAGGGAAGAGCAAGTGTGATGCGAAAACTAGACCGTGGGAAAAGCGTTGTTCCATGGAAATAATATCTGTTCGCGAATTTTGGAAAGTTAAGGATGGGGTACGGGTTTTCAAGTACACTTGCAAATACCGACACTTTTACACTCACACACACACACACACCCATCCATACAAAATTTATATAATTCAGTATCGGTACACATGTGTGCGGATCGTAAATCATGCGCAAAATGTGTGCCCACGTGTGGAAATGGTTCGTTCCGGTTTTTCCCCCAATAAAGGCGAGTACGTCTCGAGGCTCGGGATAAAATAAAAAAAAACACACACACCTTCCCGGAACCATAAACCCTTGCGGGGGGGGGGGGGGGGGGGGAAAGGACCAAGAGTCCTTGCCGTCCGGGCGGCACAAAAATACTATCAAAACTTTTTCTCACTCTGAAAACGGGAAAATGATATCATTGAGCGTGTGCACTCGGCGCTGGTGCGCTGCATAGTCTGGCTGGTTGGCGAGGGTATGTTTAACGAGAAAATGCTACGTAATAAGCTGCACTGGAAAGGATGTTAAAGTTTGCAAACGGAGAAAGTTTCCTGTTAGTCAATCGTTAAAGACAATCGGACAGAGCAGTGAAAGCTTAAGAACAGAATGGGAAACGGGGCGGTGTGTGAATACAGAGTGTGTATGTGTGTGTGTGTGTTTTTTTTTTGTATAAGTTTAGTAGACTTTACTCAACGAAAGTATGGTGTGGTTGGAGTGATGAAAAATCTGCTTCTTGATAATTGGTGAGCATAAGCAGAGTTTCGCTAGTAGCTGGCAAATGTGTTTAAAAAGTGGCTATTGTTAAGTAAAATATTTAAGGCAAGTTTTCATTATTTTTATTCCACAATTGCAGTATCTCTGTCAAAAGAATTTATTTTCCAATTTTCATCTTTTTTTAGAATTCCTCAGCAATTTGAACGAATTCAACAACCAACCCTGTCCGATATCCCTCTTCTAATATAAGCATCCTTTAACGGAATAGGCAGCTTTAATCAATATTGAAGTCCAATCTAGGTACTCGCAACGAAATCTTTCTCTCTCTCTCTCTCTCTCTCTCTGCCTCCCTCGACATCAGTAAAATATTCAATGAAATTCCACGATTGGCGATAGAATTAAGAAATGCAAAAAAAAAAAAACCCACGGCAACACTAGCACTGAAAGAGATCTATCGCAGCCGTACAATATGTAGTGCGTTTAGCCTACCTTCCAGGCACGAAGATAACGAACGAAACCAGCATTTCGGTGAGATCCGCGCCGGCTGGTTAGCCTGTCCGTGCCTGTCAGTACTTCGGGACTTGCATCATGTCACGTAGCTTGTTGGTGCTCAAATAATCCCGCGCTACCCTTCTCCTTTCCCGAAACACACACACAACTTCGCCCCAAAACCTTCGGATGTCAAATGACACGGTGAAGCGACGTGGTGATGACACACACACACGCCCGACTGCCTCTTATGATCCCGACCGGTTCAAATCGCTTGCCGGGGTTGTACGGGGTTCGGTAAGGAGAGGTCAACGTAACGGCTCGATAGTGTGATGCTTTTCCGGATCGTTCGTTGGAAAATGTTATTGCATACCTTTCGGTTCGCTCTGTCACATACGACTACACACTCACTCATCCACGTTTCTCGTTTCGGTTTGTTAGGTGCATCGAGTGTCTCGTTGCTGAAATGTTGAATTTGAAGTATCCTCCTGTGGCCAGAAGTACGTATTTTCGCACATGCACCCATACGAGGATGGGTGGTACGTGAATCTATTTGTCCCGTACGGATCACTAGATCCAGGGTAGGACGGGATGCAGTTTCAGGTGAGACACTCGTATTTGTGTTTGCGTGTGCGTGTGTGTATTGTTGCATGACAACTTATCCCGCGCGTGTTTTTGCGACCGTCGAGTTTTGGCGATAAACTTTCAACCTTCCAATACATTGATTCCCCTACAAACACACCAGGTTATGCCCACGGACGATCCAAACAAACTCATCCGTGGGTTTTCTTGTTTTTCTTCTGTGTTGTTTGTGCGCGCCCGCGGTTCCTAACCATCCGACATCGCGTTCCTGTGGCCGGTGATGTCGTCCATAAATTTTTGTTTCACGCCATAAATCGCAAAGCACCATAAATTTTCGCACACCACATCCCCAGATTGCACCTGTTTACTTTTTGCCGACTGGCACCGTATACCGGATTTACCTGGTGCTCATTTGCTAGAGCATGCAGATGAACTGGCGGCGCCTGATGTCTGCTTGAAACTATTTTTTTGTTTTTTTGCCCCTGTACTGTATGGAGTTGAATCGGGCAAAGAAGCGCAGACCAGAGATAACTGCACTCTCTAAAACTCATCATCACCAAGCTCAAGGACACCTCTCGCAGCTTGCAATCGCTCGATGCAATCATGCAACTGCACGGTTTCGTTCGACAGCCGCATGTCGTTAGCTTGGTGGGGAGGAGTAAAACTTCGATTTGCCACCGAATCCGGCTTTCTCGGTTATTTGTTTCGATACGAAAAGCTCAACCTTGCGCGATCATAATGGAAAAGACGAAGTTGTGATCATCATCAACATTATATCCCGGCGGCGTATGCCATTATCGTTAGCGTTGCGTCAAATCTCAAGAGGTTGGTCACAAAAGGGTGCATTTTACAGTGTCTCCAGTCACGCTGGACTGCGGGAAGTGCTCTGCAGCGCATGGAAAGCATAAATGATATAGCCGGTTGCCAGGCAATTTTATAACTTAATCGCTGGAAAATCATAAAGCCACTCAATCGTTATCACCAAAACCGGTCAAAGCTGCACTTAGGTGAAAATGCATTAAAACCCCGTGGCAAAAAGCGACGGTGCAGTAAAAAAAGGTGATGCAATTTAAACCACAATAGCAACATAAAATCAGCCTGATTGGCACATGGATCGTACTGCTGGGCGCTTAAAAAACGAAGCGGAAGGAAGCAATGGGAACGAAATTTCCTTCTAGGAATAATCCCCACACAAACAAACAGAACAAAAAAAAAAAAAAACAACAACGAAACCAAAGAGCACTCAAACACCGATTCATATCAGGACGATATCATTGGCCGAAGTTTTCGATTTTTCGATTTCTTCTTTTTTGTGTCAATTTTATTACCACCGTATCAAATGGCCAATTTATTACGCCCGCAAATGACCGCGTACAGGTCAACGGTGTCGCACCTGCACCCCCCCGGAAAGGAGTGATAAAAGGTGGTGCCAAAAAAAAAGGTCCATCCACATCCGGTGGGTGAGTGTGTGTGTGTCGATTGATCCGCTAATAAATTTTATGAAGCACTCCATAGACCATAAAATCAGCAGTGTGCCTGTACCGCAGTGGGGCCGTATTGGTGGTGAATCATATACGGTGCTTTGAAGGTGCGTGTGAGTGTGTGTGTTACGCTGCTGATAACAAAAGGTGTTTGATATAATGGACCATTGTCATTGTGAAAAGTGTTGGTTAGAAAATCACGGTAATGGTTTGGTTCGGATAAAGGATTATAAAATCGTCGATTTAGTGTTTCAAAGCTTGTGCTAGATTTTGAAGGAAATTTGTATTATGTACTAGGCATTTCCTATTTTGTATAATTCTTATCGTTCCATCAGAAGGTAAAACGAATGTTAAACTTATCCTCTAGTCCTCTAATGTCCTTTGAGAGACGTTAGCAATAAAAACTAAAAATTACATACTTTTAGGCGCTTCACAAGTGTCTGATTCTCGGACAGGAACAACTAACATTTGGTCTATCTGCTACTACTATGAGACTTTATCAGAAGCTATATTAAGAGACTGCGGGCTGATGGCTGTTGCTAGCAATAAGGGACAGATTATTCGTTATAAGTCATGGCTTTAATTAACCAGTGAATCAAATTAGCTGAAAATAGTTTTGCTTGTCAATGTATACGACTTTACAGGGCTTATCATGTAAGCGATAAATCATTATTATGATGCTTTTGCGATAAGCATAAACCTTGGAATTACACTAATGGAAGCCATTTGTAAAGAATGTTTTTCAGCCAATCGCTCCACACCAGAATCGTTCTAATGTGACCCGATTTTTTTATGGTATTCTGAATTTTCAAAGTGATTTTTCGTTCCCTCTTTCCGAAACCTTGCTCAACCTCGTTTATGTTCTATTACTTACATTAAATCCCACTCCATTTTAACTTAATTTGGGCCCATCTCCTCTTTTTTCCGTGCATACTAGCGTGTAAATGGCTGCGAAAAAACAAGCCTGAGTGAAGGTGTCACCGGGATTACAGCGTCATTTGGAAATCTGCATCCTCGGCCACGGCGACCCCTAGCCCGGAAGACACAACCAATTCCGGACTACATTGAGCGGCAAACTTTTGATGTGCACTTTATGCATCAAATTTGCATTCCTAGGGATGCATGGCACCATTTGCCCGATCGAGAATACTGTTTTTTTTCCCTCCTGTGCTCATCTTCGTCCACTTACATCAGCAAGAGATAGGGGTTGAAGAGGGATTTAAAAAAAATGTTTTCGGTATGAGTTGGTTGTTGTTTTCTGTTCGGGTGCTTCCGCTTGTGTAACGCTTGTTTTTTTTTTGTTGCTTGAGTGTGAAGGATAAAAGTGTGGAAAATGCTTGCCATTTGCAGTGTGCGCTTTTTTGTTTTTATTGTTTGTCCCTTTTGCAGTGGGCCAGAAATATTATGGATGGTCGAATGGGTTTTCCTAGCGTTTTTTTTTTTCATTCGCTCCCTCACTAGCTGCTACTTCCATTCGTAGCCTTGTTAGTGCTACTTGGCCGAATGCAATTTTCTCGATGGTAAATTAACAGCAACGAGGGAACAGCTGCATGGCGATGCAAATGATTTACGTCACACTAACTACCTCCCATTCAGTTTCCTCCCTATCCCGGATCCCGTGCGTTTCAGTGGTTGGGCCTGGGCCATAAGGGTGGCCAATTAGAGCAAACACGCTCTCCGCAACAGGAACGGTTGGTCGTTCCCGGTGGTTGCAAAATCGTGAATCGGCAAAAAAAAAATAAAATAACGGCAAAACGGAACCGACCCGAAAGCAAAATCGGGCGTGGAAGCTTTCACAATCATTTACACATTTTAAGTGAAAACAATCCGTGACCGTTTTAGTTTTGAGCGAGCACCATTCGTTCTGGGGCGAGTGCGCGGGATGGGAAAATGAGGGCAACGAAAGAGCCAGCTTGGTGGCCTTAGTTAAATATTGAAATAAAAATAATTAAACCCGCAAAACGTCTCAACACCCTGCCGAGAGAGAGAGAGAGGAAATAAGATTCAATTAAAAGCTATTGGAAAGGAATTATGAAATGGCCATTTGTGGCGTGGCATAATGTGGCAGGTTTGGTACAAAAAAAAAAAAATAAAATAAATAAAACCAGGAAACTGGACTAAAAAATATGGAAAGTTCACGAAAAAGTTGTATGCATGGATGCTGGCAATTAATTTGTATTTCGTGCCCCAGGCACTAGTGCAGAAAAGTGATTTAAAATTACCATAATGGGTTTAATGCATTCATGAATCTTCGCCATTGCCTTGGGATGTGTGATCCCGGGCTATAGCTGTGGTGCAATATTCTTTCCGGCAAGCGTGCTCTTGGTCGGCCTGAAGATGGAATGAAAATGACAGCACCGTAGCAAATCTTGTGACAGCTGTCAATTTGCTGCGCCAAGTACGCAATAAAAAGGAAACACACACGGGGGACGCCAACTCCGGTAGGGGTGAATGGCGTCGTGTTGAATGAGGTCGAACGATTTGTTGCAAAATATGAGTGTGGCGTTTTTATATCCTCTTCAGGAATCCTCTCACGATTGTGTTTGTCACAATACGTCACATTGCTTCGAGTGATTCGGTTGCCGAAAAGAAATTTGTAAAAAAAAGAACATTTTCCACCCATGAATGTTGCACACTGTAATGAAACAGGAAATTTGGAACTAAATATATCTGGTTGAAGTGAGACATTTAGCAGCATCTTCCACCTGAGAGATATTTTTAACTGACAGCGAAAAACAGTTTTGGTGTAAATTAACACACGTCAATGAGTGTCGAATCGGGTCAAGTTGCTGGTGGTGACGTGAAAATGAGTAGTAAATATCGGCCAAGAAAAGAATGTACAACTACCATCTAACAACAAACACATCACTTCGAAAGAGTTTAATTTTCAAAATCCACACTCTTAATGGCATTGGACACACTCAACCCTCTAAATTTTATTTATGGAGCGAGAGTTTATATTTTATTCTTTTCTTTTTGCATTGTGACCTAGAAAAACACTGTCTGTGGTGCTTCATAAAAAAATGTCTGCACCAATTTCCCACTTGAAAAGATGTATCATCAGTCGATCGTTTGACCGTGTGCCAGTATGTCAACAACGCGCTAAGTGGCTCGTTTATGTGTTTTAATGTTTTCCAAGTATCAGCAACACACCCTAACACAGAAGTCGTTCGCTTCGGATGAAATATTGACATTTACTCTATGCGGGATGGTCAATGTTTGTTGGCAGCTTGTCAACCGTTTGGAAATAGTTGGAGCGTACGTCGCTGTCGAATAAGCGATGTGAAAATTATTGGCCGCGTCGGAATGTGTGTTTGCAGTAAATCTGAAGGTATTAAAATTGTCCATCAGGACCATGGCATTGCATTTTACTTTATTTAGTGGATCTATTTTTAAGACATTTTTGTATTATGATTCAGTAAAGAACGTTAAAAATTGTCTTATTTTGCCGTTGAAATAAAAAAATGAAGCACCATGCGTCTCCATCGTTAACGGGTGAAATGTATAAGTGCACACATACACTAAAAATCGAATAGTTCTCCCTCATTGATTTTTTTTTCCTATTTCAAACATAATCCATACCCTTATCATGAAACTATCAAGAGCAGGACCAAGAAAAATAGCATACTCTTTATCGCTACGATTCTTTTTTATATGTGTAAAATATTCAAACATTTGTGTTCGCGCTGGGGAGCGAGATTTTTAGTTTGTTTGCGACGGTATTAAAATAATTCGCAACAGCACATAATCTACATAATTTTGTTGCTTTGAGATGTGTCGAGCCGCACACTACTCACCCTTTGAATGGGAACGATTCTTTCCACCGGCTGATGCGGGTGTTGCTGCTGCTGCTGTGGTGGAAAGCTCGTTTGCTGATAAGCCGGTTGGTATTGCTGCTGTTGAGGGTTCGTTTGTTGGTAGAATTGTTGCGGCTGGAACTGCTGCTGTTGCTGTTGCTGCGGCGGGATTTGCTGACCTACCGCGTGTTGTTTCTGCTGTGATGGATGTACCTCGTACTCGGGACCCTCAGCTGGTGGAGGCCAAGCAACGCGCTTCAAACCTTCAAACCGAATCCAAGTGGCAAATGAAAAGAAAGAACACAGAAAAGATCGTAGAATTGTAGTACGTGTGCACGTCTCGTTGGGATCTTGGGCAGAGGAATGCAGAGAGTAGGGTATAAAATAATTAAATTGCTACAGCGATTCATCTCGAGTCGCACTCTTTTTGCTCCCGACTGTATCCACCATTTCCCCGATCCTCTCCACACATACACATACCCCTCATCCCCAAAAATGTCGGTGTCCATGTCAGTTAGCGATGGTGTATGTTTTATATTTCTCATTCCCACCCCACCCTTTCCCGAGTCCGACAACTCGGGAAGTGCAATCCATCTCAACCCCGTTCGTTCGCTCGCTCGCTAGCTTTGATATGTCTGAGTGAAAAAGTGTTCCGTTTTGCGCTAGACGGTCCATGGAGTGAAGGATGCGTGAAGGTGGCAAGGAAAGTACGAGAATTATCTGGCGGACACTTGCCAGCTAGTTCCAGGCCGCACTAATACTTTACCGGCGGCTTGCCCCGGGAGCTTGCCAGAGAAAACATGGGGCGTAAAACGGGTGTACAAATCCCCTTATGCCGTTTGCAGCGCACAGTGCCAAACCCGCAAATCGTCCTACTTCTCTGGAAGATAAATGGGATTTGAGTGAAAGACTTTTCATCTGATATGCTGTCGCTACTTCACTGCTGGTGCTGCTTTTCTTTCGGCATTATCTTCTGTTTTTTTTTTAATACATTTGATGAGCCCGGGCACTAAATTGCCCACCGAACCGCGACTTTATTCCAGCACGCAGGAAGTTTTAGTCTTCTGTGTTGTTTTTTTTTTTAGTGTGTTTCTGTTGAGGGGATAAAAATATCATCTTAAGCCGTCAAACCTTATAGCCACAGCCATCAGCCATCCCGGGTGAAGCACACTTCTCAACAATCAGCCCGAGTTTGATAAAAAGATATATTCACATGGGATCAAATCGCGACCAACCCAGTCTGCCCCGCGAGACTTATCGCGCTGGAGTGAGCTGGGTTGTATTTTTTTTGTGTTTCATTGACATTTTTCTCGCGAATTACCACGAGCTACTACTGCTGTTGACGTTTGTGTAAAGTGCATACCGCTCAAAAGCTCGCTTGTTGGAATTTTGGAGTCAAGCCTTTGCTGTGTTTGGCGGGGCACCGAAAGCAGAGTGTGCCCGGTGGCAGCATAGAAGTTGGGGTCGCAAAAACCTAGACATGAAGTCTACTTCATGTCTCTCCAGCGAGATGGTTCATGAGATTTTAATTAAAACAGACACTTTCTATAACAAGTTTTCAAAAACTTAATTTGCTGTATGAAGTTGCGTCCCGGCTTTGAAGTTTCGCTTTTTACCAGTTTCTTTGTGGCCAGTTGTGTGTGTGTGCGCGCGTGTTGGGATCCTTTTGTTGCGGCCCGTAAGCCTTCATTCATGCGATAAGATCATTCGTGGAGAGTGAAATGTAAGACAGTTTGTGTGTGTGTGTGAGGGGAGTTTCTTTTTCTATTTTCTATGATTTTTGTTTCCTTTTTCGGTCTCAGCACAGTGAGTGATTTTCGTGCGAGCTTTGAGTTGGGGATATCCGCAGCAAAGTTTTACTTTTGCAAGTCGTGCACTTTCGGTGAAGTTTGTGGTTTATGGTGAGGGTTGTATTTTGTATACATGCACGTTTTCATATTTTTCTTCGAAAAATAAGATCATTTATAATGATTTCGATATTAAGAAATATAAATTAGTTAATAAAAATCCACTGTATATTGACTTTTAGTTAGTAAATTTTCAAGTGCAACAGAAGCATTTGTCAAATCAAATCTTCAATTCCAGCGAATTTGCAACGAAACGAAATAATTAAACGATTTCAAAGCTTGTGCTAATGACCTTCCACCCTTTATCCGCTCTTCGTTCTCGGGGCTTTAGCATTACTCTGTGCGTTTCATTGGATTATGATTTCTGTCCATTGAAGAATTTATCATGGCAATTAATCGTTCATTTGCTGATCCAGTGGCAGTGCGGAGCAGCGACAGCTAGAAGCCATGAGCTCAAGTTTGTCAAATTTAATGACACTGATGATGATAAGCAACGATAATCGGTTGCTGGGTAGCGCTTCCAAGTATTTGCGGTGAGTTGAGCCTAGGATGATGTATAACTTGGTTCTTTTTTTGCAATTATATGAGCATTGAAATATCGTTACAACATTCCTAGATCAAGCACTAGTTTACTTTTAGAGAAGTTTTTCTAAGCCAATTAAATTGTAATGGAGACGCCTGGTTGTTTGTATACTTTTTTATGTAATTAGAAGCGTTCTTCGGCAAATTGCCACTTGAGGAAAGTGAAAATAGTTTTTTATTTAGATAGAAAGATGATTTTTTGATCCAAATTGTTTTAATTTTTTTATGAATTTTTGAAAAAACTACAATTTGTTTAAAATTAACAGTTTTTGAATCAACTGAAACGAGGATCAAATTTTTTTTTTGCAATTTAAGTATATAAATATTTTCCAAAATACACGAAAGATTGGAAACGACTATTCAAACCTTTAAAAATCTTTCTTTTTTGCAAAAACAAAACCACCATGACCTCATTTCGGTGTCCTAGTACAGCGAAACCAGACGCTTTCTTTGCTAAATGCCAGCGCATTGCATCCAAAAATATGGTTTTTCCCACCTCCGGCTAATGCCAGTCTACTTAGTAGCAGCGAGAGTTATGACCGCATTCCAAACAGGTTACTCCTAACCGGTCTCGTAGGTAGATCTAGTGGTTTTATTTTAGAACCGAGCATACACCGATCTACCGGTCAATGTTCGGATGCATACCGTTCTCATGCATTTTTTGAACATGCCGTGGGTGCGTATGGATATGTGCGTGGTTTAGGTTTGTGAGAGGAAGTTTTGTTTCACTTGTTTCGTTTGTTCGCCGCTTTCGATGGTAGATGTTGATGCGGTGAATAACTGTAAGTGATCCTGAATTTCGTTTCAAATTGAATCTATTTTTAAATTTTCATTTCTCCATTAGAGCTTCATCTATCTCCCCAATTTAAAACTATGTGATGATTCACACCTTCCATTTCTGACGAAGTTTGTCTGGGTTCTTTCTCAGTATAATCCAATCACCAATGTCCACTTGCCACCTTTCCTCTACGACCGAAACGGATCAGTTGCACCAAAAACTTCAAACCATATACAACGTATAAGCAGGAAAACTGAACTCGATTGATATTCAATGTAAAAGCAATTGAGTAATATAAAAAAACGAACAAGTGATCAAACTTTAAAGCCACCTACAAATTCCACTTGCAAAACGCACTACATCTAACAAAAGAGCAGGCTTTAATTTCACAAACCTTAGTGCTTTTTGCTTTTTTGTTATCAAAACTACACTCACTCTATTTTAACCAAGCACAAACGAAAAATTGCACATCAATTACTTAAATAACTTTTGCAATGAATTGCGCACCGTACCGAATCAATCGCAAAATTCCCGAAACGCTCCACGACGATCTTTGTTTTTCCTGCACGCACCCGCTCTCGAACGCTTGAAACAACGCGACAAACTGAAACCGGTCGTGGCACACTTGGACCGAGAACGCCCTGGTACCTGTACCACTGCAATACCTGCTACTACTACATAGCGTTGCTATCCTTGAGTCATATGGGTGATCTCCTACCGTTCACGATCTTCACCTCTGTGTTTGCCGCTCGCGTTGGTGTTGGTACGGCGAACATTTTCACCGCAGGTAGAATGAAACAAACAGATCAACATCATCAGCGTAATGGAACGGTGGTGAGGCAAAAAACATAAGTCACCGGCACTGTGATGGCTGTCAAAAATTTAGTTCCTCTTTTTTGCGTCTTCTTTGCATTTTATCTCTTTCTCTCACGCTCTTATAAACGATGATGAACCAGAATGTCTGTGAATGAGTCAGACGTTCATGCGACGCGAATGATCGTGACGTTGAGGCGGAACGAATGGCGTTCCTCTTGTTTGAAAATTGGATCAAAAAAATGAAAAAGGTTGAGATGAATTTTCGGCACCGTTGATGAGTTGCTGTGGATGATGCGCAGATATAATAAGTTCGTCAGCATCATCATCATCATCAATGGCGGCGATGCAACAAAGAAATTGCGATGATAAATCTCCATCGCATATGAACGCGCGTTCAGTATGTTTGTTTTAGGGGTACAAAGAAAGTGGTGTTTAACCTTTACGAAAAGTGAATTACCCTTGAAATTCTTTGTTTCGTTAATGTTCAACACAAATGTCCTTGATTTCGGTTCGTAATGACGCCGTTTGTTGGATCATGTCCCGTCCTTCATCAGCGTAAATGACCAGTTTGTTGTTTTCACATCATCAACGCTCAACCTTGGCTTCACTGATGGGACAGCGAAACATGGGTGAGCAATCTCATAACGAATCTTTTTATACAATTTAATCATCAACTTATTTAAACGTCGTTGACCTGCAGCCAGTGAAGGGGGTGTACAATGTCTGATTCTAACACGCAGGTGGATAAGTCATATAAATAAATTCATCCACGTATCGTATTCTTAGCTACCGATGAGCAATGCTGTGTGCTCATGGTTATCGTAGACTTGTGGCGTCAAATTGTTTATTGGAGGATGAAAAATTGCAAACCATTCATTTGAATGCCGCTGTTCGTTTGAGCTACCAAGCAACCAAGAAGAAGCAGCCACCGAGAAGGAGCGATTTTTCTTGGTACAGTGAATCGTGTCCATGATAAATCCTTCAATCCGTGCAGCATACGGTGTGCGTCCGGTTTAGTATGATGGTTGGGTTGCGAATATGACACCTAACATTTTACATTTTTGCTATGATTTGACCGGCGTGCAGTAGCAACTGTATACGGGGTGAATGAGCGAGTGACAAAAGAAAAGATCAATTTTCTTAGACGCTGTGCGTTGAGTTGGAAAAATAAAAAGCGCACAACGGAAACACTGATCGTATTTGGGTTCTCAGTAACCGTTCAACCAGCTGTATTCGTGTTTTGGCGTAAAATGCAGTAGTTGTACTGGAAGGTATGAATTTAACCTTAAAATATTTGCGAGTAAAACTACAAAGACAAGCAAATATTTTTTAACGTTGGTCACACCTAAGAAAATTTGCTGTATTAATCATATATTTAATAAAATATTTGTTGTAGCAAAGCATATGACCAAAAGGACTTATTTTACTTTGTAAACACAAAGTTTTCTTCCTTAAAATGCTGTCTTTTCTTCGTTGAAGAGGAATTAACAGAAATAAAAATGTTTCTTTTATTTCTATGAATATACTAAAACGCCAACAATCCTAATATAAAAAATGTTTCGAAAACTGTTTGCAACAAATATTTTCCAGTGCACAGTAGCGTGTGCAGTGCCTGTGAGCAAATAAACTGTTATCGGCCAATGTTTCACTTGGCTGCACTATCTGCCTTTTCCGTACCGTAGCATCATCGTATGCAACCGGTTCTGTTCGAACCAGCTATTTGAAGGCATCTTTTAAATTGCTCAAGTTGAAGTTAGTGGGTAGAAAAGTCAAAGAAGCATTAAACATAATAAGCAAAAGAGAGCTAGAGAGAGAGAGATAGAGGGAGAAAGAGAGAAAGAGAGCGAACGCTAAATATAATATATAGAAAGAAGCATATCAACTAAAAGAAACCCTCGGATGGTTTGCCTCACAGCAGAACGCATCGCTATAAATGTAAAAAAGCGCTGCCAAGTGGAACGAGCGATGCGATGCCGTCAGTTTGTTGTCGGTGAAAAATCCGTTTTTTTTTGGGGTGGAGAAATAAGAGGCAAGAAATCGTACGGTGTAGGATGCTAGTTTAAACCGAAAAACGAAAACTAAAAGAAAAAATTCAAAACGACTTCCCCTACTGACGTAAAATTGTGTGGCTGGCTAAACGAGAACCCAGCGCGAGTGTGTGTGTGTCCGTGTACGGAAGATGCACATGTGTACGTATAATATGCGTTCCCACTGCTGGCAGTATGGCACGTGTTGCATATTTTTCGTACGTCAAGTAGTGGCAAATGTGCGGCGGACTGTCAGACAGTTAGTTAGTCGGTAGAATTCGGCATACAGTGCGGAAAATGTCACTCTCTGTTTGCTCCGAAGAATGCCAACCCCTTACTGTTCCGATTCGATGCCAGTGTGCCTCGGAAACGGTTGTGGCGTATGAAGCATAAGCGTAAATTCCTTTAGGAACTGGCACGATGGCCCATTTTGAGGTACTGTGACACTTGAGCAAGGTTTGCAATTGGCCCTGCTGCTGGAAAAGAAACACGCAACTAAACAAACATTCGCAGACATTTTTCACATTCGGTATTGCTTATTGGAGGATAGTTCGTTTGAATGAAGAGCGACAACGGAGGATCATTAGAAAATGGTTCCAAAATTAGGACGCAAACTGTGCACATAGGATGGTGGTGGCACGTTATTTGTTTTGAAAGGATCGTTACCAATAATATCGTGTTGCTAAGTACATCCCGGAACCAGGTTGTCTGGTTATGTTCAATTGTATCCAATGCAATTGGAGTGTCACAGAAAATAGATTTTTTTCCTTTTGGTGGAAAGAATTGAACTGAATAGAGGCAAATTTAAGAAGGAAGGATGAATAAACGAGCTTAAACGATTCTTTGCTTCTTTAGCTTTTTATTTTCATATTTTTAAATCTAAAATTTGAATTTAAGGCACACAGTATCCAATATTTTTTTCGGGACAGAACAGACACATCCAGTAATTCACAAAAAAAATATATTAATGTTGAAGAATGCATTTTTGCATGTAAATGATGTATTTTTGTATTACACAAACTCAACTATCATTTGAATAGTTATGCTTCGGGGGATGAGATGAAACTCTACAAAAAACTTGGTTAAATCTCGTCTTGATCGTCCATTTTGGAGCTAACGAATGTAATGTGACACCGGACGCGTTTTTCACCCGTCAATCGACTTCGTGCAGCAGTGCTATGCAATCTGATATGAAAATATGATACTTTCATGGTGCAAATCTCAGCTGACACGTATTAGCCGTACACGATGCTGGGCACGGTTTAAAAGAAAGGCGCAAAGAGAGAGAGAGAGAGAGAGAAAAAGAAATCCTTCGTCAGTCCTTCGTTTACGGACACATTTGCTTAGATATGCACATTTGCCGGTGGCAAGCGTAAAAACGATGTGTCTGTTTTGAGGATGTTTTTCGTTCTGTGCGAAGAAAAATCCCATCTTCGATAGTATCTTTGTGCTGGAAGGACTTCAAAGAACGGTGAAGCTATTACTATGGAGGCAGCATTCTTTTGCACAGTTGGTACCACCTGCTATGTGGTACAATGATGTCAGGGAACGAGGAGGAACAGGCTAAAAGACAGGGTTAAAATGCAACTACTGCTGCAATGCTGTGGAGTTGAATCGAATGATATCGAATCGGTACGTGACGGGTTGACAAAATGAAGAAGCTTTTATTCTTGTCATTGCTTCTTGTGGTACGATTTGGATGAAGGCTAGCTATGAAAGTGATAGGATAGCTGATGTTATAATGTTAAGCTGTGTGAACGGTATTTAACATTAATGTTAAGTACACTTTAGGCAAACCAATTAAGCCGTTATATTGAAAATAAATTAAAAATTTAGAAAATTTCATTCATGGTGCTCCACAGCGGGCATATGTTGCTTTAATGAAAGTCTCGTACTGCAAATAATTCTATGCTGCCAATGAAGGCATGGCAGCATATTCAACCCTAAACACACCATGTTTATGCAGAGCATCCCTGCTGACACTACCCATGGTTTGCTTAAACAGTAGTCATCCCAAGGAAAATGTGCACTGCATGGGTGCTGCCGGGCTGTTGCTGCTGCGACGGTGAGCATCGGGCACTGACTGGTAAAAAATGCAACTCAAGCTGGCATTCCCGTCAAGACGAAGTCATAAATATGTTCGTATCGCGCGTGTAGCTCAAATGCTTCGTATGTGGTGGGAACTTGGCAGAAGCCATTTATGCTCCGTGGGATGAATTATCCCACTGCTTTTCCGCTGCACCTTTCTGTGCGGGATGACGGGTGTGCGCGCGCCCGCGTATGTGCATGTGTGAAGCGGCAAATTTCAAAGCAAAAGGCAATGCTTTTTGGTACGCAGTGGAAGAGAGAACGGCACAGGTACTCGCCCTACGTAAGGTGCAAGCATTTCTGCATTCCGTACGCGTTTCACCGGCAGCCGTTTCCTTCAAACAGTGCCAAAGGGGCTGCCATGTATATCGCATGCCATTGCATACTTTCAGGCGGCATCAACAGCATCGCGCGCCGGTGCGCACCACACTACCATCGCAACGGGACTGTGTAAAACCCGAAACGAAAGCTCCAACTGCGATGGAGCTACCCATGGTAAATGAATTTATCGATGCTAATGAATGTTTGCCCTCGCTGCTGCTTTAAACGTTGGAAAAGATGCTCATTTTTATTTTTGGATTGCCTTTGTACCGCCCGGGCTGGGGTACCATTCTTCACCAATCCCCGGCAGCGTGTCCCACTGCGTTCATAACCTTCTTGTTCGGTGATGTTCTACTCTCATTAAGGTACCTCATTTCGGTAAAATGAGCTTTGCATCACGGAAGCAGCAAAAGCGAGCAAATGCAATGTGTAAACCGATGCCAAATAGAATGGGCGCGATGGAAGTAATCGTTTTATTGTGCTCGTTGTGCGGCAAGCAATAACGAAACGGAAGGTCGTCCCAGCGGGACGGTTCACCATGCTTTGTCGGGTTTTCAAATTTGTTGTGGATTTTAATTGTTCGTAACAGGCTGGTGAAAAGATGGCAATTCATCGTGTAAGATGGTTTATGAATGCAATAATTTTAACGAGCAGTGCGCTTTGTTGCATTTGCATGTTTTATGCTTTGGTTATGATGCATTTGAGATTAGATTTTCAAAAAGGGCACAAAATTATAAAATATCTGTTCTAACAACGTGAGGAATTAGTTAATATAGAATTTACGCACCAAAATGACTCTGTTACCAAGAATAATCTATAGCCGTTAGCTTGAAAATTTAAAATATTTTGACATGAAAGTTTTGACATTTTTTTCAAATATTTAGATCATATTTTTACAGCTGCAATTAAAACTTCTTTTAAACTGGAACAGTACAAGTTCAGTGTACGTGTTAAGGTTGCTCTATCCTATGATTTATTGCTAATCACTCCAGCTGTCATTACGAATCAGTACATAATTTACTCTGCATGTAATTAGTTTTTTCGCTTATCACACACACGCACAATGGGCAGGGAAGCGGAAAGGGATTACAAACCGGCAAACAAATCCGGCCCAAACCGTAATAAACAGACTTTGTTTTATTGGGACGGCCGGTCGTAATTGTATTATTTAATAACCGCTTCTTTCCGTTACGTACTAACACCGCTGACCACAAAACATCTAGTCTCATTAAAGGCACACGGGTACACGATGCCTTCCCGTGACCCTGAACTGATTGACGTTGATCAATCTGTGGCCCTTGTTTCGATTATATTTATACGGTTAGGCACCAGCGCACTCAACCCGTACCGTTGCGGCCTTTGTGTGTGCTCAGGGAAGGAAGGAAAATACACACAAAAAGTGGACCATAATTCATTCGTAGAACCCTGTACAATAATGGATTACTGACCAGCGTGAGTGTGAGTGGCGCAGCATTGAGTGAATATAATGAGGAAATTGACTGAACGAACCAATGCTTATCTTAATAGTTTCTACAATAAACAAACAGTTGAACTAGGGCATAAAAAAGGCAATCGATGGTATCTGTCAGCAAAGTGTAATTGGGAGCAATATACTGTGGTCTTGTTTTCAAAATTGGTTTCGAAGTGAATAAGTAGGTTACGAATGTTAGTGGTTGTTGTTTGGATGAATACTTCTCTTGTCTGTTGCTTCAAACTCTTTAACTTACCTGAAAATAAACAAAACAAAAATGACAGATTAGATTTCTATTACGCTTCAAACCAACTACCAAAGCGAATTTGCTACACAGAAAGTCAGTAAAGATCCCGAACAACAATTACTTTGCTTGAAACTGGAAATGTTTATTAATTCTTGTCGCACACAATGTCCATTAAAAGCTAGTACACACGGCAACCTAGCCCGTTTAGATATGCCAGTGGGCCACACAGGCCACACACTGATGTGACCACGAGCTGTTGTCGTTTATGGTTTCAGCACAGCACGGGGAGGCTAAATGCAGCTTTTACCTTTAAACGCAACGTCCACACACCATTGTCTACGACTTTTAAAATTTTGAAGAATGACTTTCGTGGTCCAAGAAAAGTCCACTTTGAACGGTAGTCGATTCCCGTGGCCCCGGTCGGGTGGTTGGAACGCTTACCGCGAATTTTACTGCCAGTTCGGTTCTATGGCAGACCATGCATGCACAGCTCACCCGTATGATGATTTATAGCAAAAGGAAAAGCAAAATTACCATCATTAATTTGATGGTCGTTTCCAATAAGCTGGATAGTTTTTTGCTTGCTCTCTCTCTCTCTTTCTCGCTTTCGTCCCCTTGTTTCGTTTACGGTGGCTGTTGATGTTACAGGAACTGGCTGAGCTATTGCTAGCCCATTAGCTAAGCTCGTTTGTTTTTCGTGTGTATGATGAAAACTCGGTCCCACGTAAGACCCGCAGAAACGTTGTAAAAATGCTTTCCAGTTTTGTGTTTTGCTTTGTTGCTTTTTTTTTTGTTCTCACCACATGCTTTTGGTGTGGTTGTTTACGTGGTTCCTTGTGGTTCCTTGCAATAAATCGTTGCCAATCGGCGTGCTCCCTGCGCACTGATGTTCAACTATTTGTTCCTGTAAAGTTGGGCAAATAGTACCGCGTCCCGTTGGTGTATTGGTGTGTTTGAGAAACGTAGTGCAGTTCAAGAACGTTGAGCTGCGACACGTAATGCGGGTGTGGATCGTTCATGATGGAATGGTGCTCCCTGGCCGCGGTATGATTGTTTGTGGAAATTATTAATCACACGAATGCCACGGCCACTGGACAGCGCTGGAAAGCCGACGTGGAAAGCCTGTTCCGCATGAGGGAGGGTCGTACTTAGAAGGCCACCATCCTACCGGCGCGATGTTGGATGGTAGGCCCGAAGACGGCGACTGAGTTTGATTGGTTGTTTGTACTTGACTCGGTCGGTTGATTTTGCCCGTCTCATCCACTCTCACCCATTTCTGGAGACGCATCGATTACCTCCCCCATTCTCGAACGCAAACATAAGATCGACCAACAATGGTGAAATCCGGACCGGTTTTGCTGCCGGTACGCTGCTGCGGATGATGACGAGAATGATGTGAAGTTTTCGCAATTTCCCAGAAAACACCGGCGGGCCCGGGTCTCTCAACGACCGCTCGCACAAATCCAATAATAAGCTTTTCCAGCGGCTCGGGAACTGATAATTGGGAGCGATGTTGTAGCTACTGCTACTGCTGGTGTGTGTGTATCTGGTCGGTTCTCGAGTTACGCGATGCTGTTCGCGTGGGAAGGATAATGATTGGAGCTCGAACGCACGGCCCCTGTTGAGAATGCGGCGGAAGACTGCGAGCGATGAAAAGTTAGATCGAATTAGGTGGAACGTTTTAAGGCAAAAAGGTGGTTGACTCTTGTTCTAAATTAATTTATATCATTATCTCGTCTTGGTTTGGCGAGTTTCGGTACTCGTCTACCAGTCCACACTCTAGTGGGTGGACCGAACTGATTTGCTCGTGCTGATCGACTGGTGAACTGTAAAGCATCACCGGCGAAAGTCAATTAAACACAACCTTTGATTTTGTTTTTGTCTTTGCTTCGCAATTCATCTTCACAAATTAACCGAATTAACTGCGGTCGCTTCGATGATTTTAAGCTATGATATCTGCAAAAAAGTCTTCTTTTATTTGCACTTTCGGCCAGGCCAGCCACAAGTCCGATAGAGAGATGTTTTTCGAACTATAAACCAAAGATTAAATGTTTTCAAGACAATTTGGAAAGTAAAATAACTTTGTGTCAGTTATACAATGTGGAAACAATTAGCAAACTCAGGCTTACAAACGAAAATACACTGTTTGTTGATAGAATCATCGTACTGATCGTTTTAAACGTCAAAAAGTCTATACAGTAGTGGATTTGGACTACAAATGGTTCTTGTAATTCTCATATAAAAACCTTAAAGAAATCTCTTCACTATCTTTTTTTTTTAGCATTCCAAATTTTCTACCAAAGTGCAATGCCCTGCGGAGGTGTCAAAGTATGCTCAAATAATAATAAAGCACGACAATCTGTAAACGATTTGTGCTGCTGCGGTTGCTGCATCTGAAGGCGTGTTTCGCTGCTATTGACGCAAGGGAAAATTGCTTCGTGGGTCGAATGGAATGACAATTTACTGCCCCGCTAGTAGAGTTCGAACGCTATCGAGCTGCGTCGGGCAGAGAAGGCTCACCGGATGAAGCTACTCCACCGTCTCGGTACAATCATAAATATTCCTATTTCGCTGCAGACTTCCGGATGTCCTTTTGGGAAAACAGGTTTTTGTAGGGGTTCGACGGCCAAAGGATATGATATTTTCTTCAGTTTTTGAAGTGTTTTACACTCTTTGCCGATAGTGTTTGCTGGTGTGTTGCCATGTGTTCAGTTTTCCAGCATCGAGCTGTAATAACTTTTTCTTGCTGCTCTTTCCTCGCGAAACGGAACAGACAGCCCACGAAGGGGAAATTCTTCTCTGCTGGTGCGACCCCGGTTACACACTGGTTGGTCAAATAAACAAAAGTGCATTTTCCACTTCCACTCGGGGCATCCCGAGCTGTTCCGATATCATTGACAGTAGATTGCAGTTTTCCAGTGCAGACTTCCGGTGCTAGAAGCTGGAAGTGTTGAACCTCGGCGATAAGAGGTACTTAGAGGATTCTGGAAGCATGTCGTGTTTTGCTGGCCGTTGTTCCATTTTCCCGACCGAACCGGAGGGATACACTTAGCTGTCTCTTTATTTTCAATATCACGGCAAGTGAGTTCTATCCCCGGGCATACCCATTTTGCCCGCTGTCAATATGGTGACGCTCGCTCCGTGCTGGTGCTACTTCACTTAGCACGAAGAGAACAATGCCGTTCGCTGGTTGTCTCTTGGTGGAAAACCACCGTGTGTTGGGAAAATGGTTTTTGATTTATAAAAGAAAACTAAAAACAAGTATCTTTCCGTTCGGATTTCTTTGACCTGTGCAAAACCAACACAGGGGATGTTAGATTCACGGACGTGTGGAAAAGTAAATATATTGCAGCGTAAAATTGAGAACTCTCAGCTTAAGTAGCCGGTACATTCTGGGAGATAGTTGGTTGCTTTCGTAAGGGCAGAATGAAAGATGAAATAGCAGTGTACGACGAATCATGAAGAGGAATCCTTTCTGTGCCTTCGTAATGACAAGCCGTCCGTGGGGAGTAGTCGGCCACGTAAGGCATCGAGATAAAGAGGCAGCTCGTAAAACTAGTATCTAGCGTAATGGTTTGGTGTTTGATGCTTTGGCGCCAAAGTCGGTGGTCCTATGGCCGATCACGATTTCTGTGCATCATTTTCCAGGTAATAAATAGCACAACATGAAAATATTATTTCCGTCTTTATGGGCCACTGGACAGACGGGCTGTTCTATCCATTTCACCGGTTTTATGGTTGCGTTGATGCTTTGAGTATGATCTGGTGAGGTTTCTGAGCATCAGTCTCTTGGTGGCTACATTAGAGCGGAAGTCATGGCACTTTGAATGGAAGCACGATAAAATGGCGATAGATTGTGATGAAACGATGAAAAATTTAATAAGGAAATGCGACAATAAAGATGAACACAAACATGATACAACATCAACAGTTTGTTTGTGTTAATATTTCCTCTTAACTTGATTCAGTACGATAGTCAATACTTAGAGTCTTCCTCTTTTAATGATATCAGCCATACGAAGCAGGCTTTTTGATGGCCACTTTCATAACGAAGTACAATAAACGATATTGATGGTACCATAAAATTGATTTAACATCATGTAGTTCACTTCACTGATTGCTCGAATCCTTTTATTGGATTCTTTGGTCTTATGGTCTTGGCGATCGGATTGCTTCTTCATTTGTATTTAGTGACAAGTTGATTTGATGCTGTGCGAGGGAAGGTGATTTATTTAAACGAGTTGTATTTTATTATGCTGTTAATGTTCTATAATTTCCCTCTAACATTGTTTTAAAACTCTTGTTAAAAGTGCATCAGACTTTTTAGATTTCAGTATCAAGAAATGTTGAGCGTTGAGGTTTGTAGCAGTAATATCGTTGAGTATTTGAAGCATTTAAGCCCAAATTATTTTAACTTCTATGCAATCTGAAGGTACATGTATTTGGAAACAAAAACAGAAGTTTGAATAATTTTTTATTTATTTATTTATAATTAATAATGACGGTCCAGTGCCGTATTGTCAACACCGCTTGTGTTGAGTAAATTTTATAATCATCTTGATAAGGCATTTCCTCCTTATTCTTTGCCTTATCCCGGGCATACTCGGTTAGAAGTTTGAATAATGCTGATTCATTAAAGTTACAATGCAAACAACTAAAGACTAATCTCCATATGTTTTCCGTTAAAGAGTGTTGTTTGAAACCGGAGTAAAAAAACAAACAACCAATTCCTGCCTTTGCCAAAGTGTCAATAAATAATAGCACCACTTCCGGAAAATAATGTGTTTATTTGTAAACAAAAAGTAAAAGCAAACCTTACACAACAGCCACATAAATCGCTTTGTGGTTCGGAGCGAAAAAAATCGACAGGAAGCTTGAAATTGGATTTGCCCGTTGCGAAGGTGTTTTGGAACTAGTTTTTCGTCCATGTTTTCCATTACATACATCAGTATATCAACGCCGCGCGTGTTGATGACAGTGCTCAAAGCGAATGTGCGTTTACCGGAAACGGAAAAAAGCAGAACGGGTATGGTTTCTTATTGGAAAAGTTTGATGCGTGAGACTAAAGCTTTTTACCGGAGAAAACATTGAACGTTGTTCCAGTTTTTAAAGTAGGAATACATATTGAAAACAATGTGATGGGAAAAAAATTATCATAAAAGCAATACAAGGAATACATTGAATGAAGGCTATAAAACAATTAAGTAATTCTTTTCGAGTGAATTTTTCGATTTTTGCGTGGAAAGTCTCATGAAACGCTTGTCAATACCTTGTGTTTTTTAAATTTATATTATATTTTTATTACATAAATACATCGATTGTTTATCATTTCAAATGTAGTAGAATTGATTAAGCCATTTCATTCAACAGCGCTGCACTTGTTTAGAAGGAGAAAAAATCCCTGTTCGATTTATCACCTTTGCCAATCTCGGTTGCTCGTACTCTTAAGAAATTCATCCCGTTACCGCTTTGAGTGATTAACTGCTAATGGATGATTCCATCTTTTCGGAAAAGGAAGATAAAACGTGTAAATTGTGTGTGAAACGATGTCGTTTCTTATCGATCGAACCGTTGTGCTTCGAAAGAGCAAACCAGAGTCGCTGCTATGGGGATTTTTGTGAAGATTAATCATTTAGTTTTTGGAGTAACATGATTATTTGTTTTGAGGGAATGATTTTATACTTCATTGTGATTATTTGGTTACCTTTTTACTCAAAAAAAAGGAATTGTAATTCGTAGTTAGTTCGATTCACGTTAAACTTTTTCCACTTAAAATCATGTGTTGGCACTCTCACTACTATAAGTATTGCTTAATCAATATTTAATCTATCGAAACATATGTTTGCTGGTAGAATCCACCGGTCCAGCACTTAAATCCACCGTACGTGAATAAATGATGCACAGAGATTTAAAAGTTCATCTTTCGGCACGGAAGTGCACCGATGAAGCAGAATGGCGGAAAAAATGGAGCGCAATCCATACAAAAATCATTACGCTTCATGCTTCAAGCTACGATTTACAAGTGGCCCTCCTACAGCACACAACCTGCAACACTCGATTAAAAGGCTGTGTTTGTTTTGTGTTTTTTGTTTGTTTGTTTGTTTGTTTATTTGTTCGTTGTAGTTTCGAAAATCCCATTCACAGCTACTTTTGTCTCGAAGCTCCACATGTGGTTTTGTTGCTGTTTCCGTGTAACAAAAAGGAAACTATAAATATATGGTACTTCCTCCATGGCATTTTTTTTTCTCTCGCATCTCTTTCATTCACGTCCATATTGAGTACCAAACAGAATGCTCGAAGGTGAAGGTATTGGAAGGAAACATGAATGTAATACAAATATTGTGCCATCGCCTATAATGCATGAAAAATGATTGAAAGCGAAAGAGCGAGAGAAAGAGAGAGAGAGAGAGGCAAAAAGCGTACCAAAACCTTCAAAGTACCACTGGATCGTGGGTGACCAACGGGATGGCAAAAATGAACCGAAAGCAGTGTAACACCATGGCATGGTTCCTCCTTTGCATGCATTAAGCGCTTCGTAGGCTCCCTCGAGTGCATCGTGTTCGATGTATAGATAAAATACTTTCAGTGCTGTGTGAAGGTGCAATTGGTAGAAAAACAAACTCGAAAAACTGGGCGAGCAAAAACCATGAAGCATTATGATGCTGCAAACTATGAGTTTGCGGACAAAACGGGAAAGAATGCAACGCAAAAAGGGAGCAGCGTAGCACAACGGGCTTAAAAAGTCAGCTACAACAAAATGGTGTTGTAACAACCAGACCACGGCTGTCCGTTGGTAAAAATCATACAGCTGGAAGTTAAAAAAAAAACGGTGTCCAAGTGTGGGTGTAACGTAGCTGGGAGATGTAGTGAAAAGGGGATGAAAAGGTGCTTATGCGAGAATCAGAGAATCAACCGTGTGTAATGTTGATGTTGTGTTTTAATTTTTCTGTTTTTATCAAATGTGTTTCTGTTCGGTTCCTCTTGAAGGTTGATTCCGGGATAAATACAGTGGCCGTGTTAGCTTTTGCGTTGCTGCCTTTTTTTTTCCCCCATTTGGTCTGATACAGTTGGTTTGACTGTTGTAGTAACCATTTTACTGGTCTGGTTCGCATGGTGAAGACTCGTTTAGTGATGGTGAAATTAACAGATGGAATAATAAGGTTTAACTGACATTGGATGGATGAATAGCGGTAGAGATGGAAACGCTTCTGGGAAATAAGTATTAGAGCAAAACGGAATTTTAAATAATAAAAAAGGTGTAGTCAGGTGTATGTCAAGAGTATGCGGATAATTTGCGTCGGAAAACGTGTGATGTTTTAGCTTTGTGAGCATTTCATGTTGGACAAAGTAGCGTTTGATTGATTGACAAGTTTTTGTTTGAAAAATCTATGCAATAGTTTCTATTCATTTTGTTCACAGAATAATGCATTCAGATTCACAGTCACATTACATTTTAGTTTGTGCATAAAAAAAACAAGCCATTTGTAGCATTTGCTTGATGACGCTTGTAACAAATTGAAAAAAAAAACAGGTTGTAACATTAATAACGATGATTATGAAATAGTTGGGCCCGGTCCGGCAGTATAGGCGATAGGGTCTTTAAACGGCTGGATCGGGATTCAAATCCCATCCGGATCGTCTCCCCGTAGTGAGGACCCACTTGGTGTCGATGGTTACATCCAACTACTTGGTATCGGCAGTTTTAGTAAACCATTCGATGGCTTACCTTTAGAAGGTCGTTAAGCCAACAAGAAGAAGATGAAATATTAAAAAAAATGTTTTAAACTGGTTGTTCACATTAATTAATTAACGATCTATTCTTCTGTTTTCTTTCCTTTTGCATGCAGTTTTTTGTTAGTCTCGTTTCGAGTTGTGTTCTTATGCTAACCTAGTCTTTTGAAACAAAGTTTTTCTTCCTTATTTGTCATTTAAAAAGATTCTAAATTGAAAACGATAAATTTTTGGGATAGATTCTACTATTTCGTATATTTTATTTCACTCTCTGAAAACATTGTTATGCACAAAAGTGTTCATACATATATTTTCATATCTTATTCTCCTTAACGAATTTACAAAAATGTTGTAACAAATTGGTTACACATTGATACACAAATCGCGCAAAAGGTTGTGTAATAGTTTAACAGTGGTTACGCGATGTAATTGAGCCCAGTAATATTTCCCACGCCTGTCCGAACACGTGAGAGAAACAATCTAGCAAATCGTACTGTGGCGTGTGATAGTTTTTTTTTTCTCTCACCATTCACATTACACGGAACGTAATCGGATATCATCATAAAGGCGTACCTTGACACACTCAAACATGTACGCACACACACATACACATACGATTCGTTGTATTAGGAAGTTCGTGGCCGAAGAGGGATTGTAATGGGAGCCGTGGAAACACGTGGACCTAGCACAGGCAATCAAAAGGACTGCAACAATTGCAGCTTTCTATGTACATACATCGGTGTTTGTGTGTGCACGTGTGCACACCATAAATCCACCAACCATCCCGGTCAGTGGTACGTACCTTCGACCGTTGCGTCGGTCAGCGTTGGCGAACGGTTTAGCTCACGTTGCGGACGGATGTTCTGTTCCGGGGCAACCGATCCGAGCGGATAGCGTACGTGGCTTGAGTCGTAGAAATGTAATACTTGATTCATTTGCACAATCTTATCTACATTGTCACCGACCCGACCGTCCACCGTTGCCGATGAGACAGCAGATGCACCGGGATCAACACTCGGCGAACAATAATTGTGACAAGCGTCCATTTTCCAATCGGACGCAGCCGTCTTCGGTGTGCTGGATGATGAGTCGTGCAAAGTGCTTACACTTCCATCGCTCCTTTCGCACGGAGTGGCCGCCTTAGTGGTGTAATTTTTTGCTGATTGGTTCTCGATGGAGACGCCCGGTACTTGTGCACGTTGAATAGCAATCGCGTGCTCGTTAGCGGTACCAGTATCCGTTTCCTCTGGTACGGTGGGAAGCAGTTGCACGGTAGGTTGTGGTGACGCGATAATGGGCCCGGGCAAGATGGCTCGCATGTCTGCCAAAGCGAACCGGGGATCAATCATAAACAGCCCGTGCTGCTGATAGACGTCCAGCGGGTTCCAGTTGAAGATGGCCACGTTGGTAAATAGGTCTTCCTGGTGGGCACGCTCGTTGCAATCGTTTTGCGTGGGTTCATTGCTAAAGTCACCCGCAGGATGGCTATTGTGCGTGTCATTGTTTGTGGATTTTTCGTCTGCACGGTACACGATGGAGACGCCTGGTGCTTCACTCGCCTCATGACCATCGGACTCATCATTGTGCGACTTGTTGTGTGAGCGGACGGTTCGCTGGTCAGCTGGGACAGCATCATTCACATCCTCCGCATCGTTCCCGTTAGCTAATAAATTAATTAAATTATCATCATTTATCTCTGCTAGCTGTGCCGTGCCACGATTTGGGGGTGGAAGTTTTGTGCCAGCGTCTTCGTTTGCATCATCGATCGATTCTTTCGCCTCGAGGTAGTGCTTCTGCTCGAGCAGCTGCTTCGAGAAGGTCAACAAATCGTCCAGTATGCTCTCGATCACGGGCACATTCTCCACCAGCTGACCGAGCGTTGCTTTCGTCGCCGTGTCGGTACCGTCGCCATCGTCCGACGTGTCAACCTTGGAAGCGTTTGCTTTCAACGATTGGTTAAGCTGTTGAAAAATGTCCTCAATGTCTTCTCCACGCGTTCGACGTTTTTGAGCGGGGTTGGGGCCGGGTGATTGTTTGCCGTCTGCGGTCAGCTCATTTTCCGATGGCGGCGGGCTTATATTTCCATTTTCGAACCGTGCCCAACGGGTGTAGTCTTCGGGGTTTGTTGGAGGAGTTTTTTGACGCTCGGCGTCGTTCTCGTCATTGTCGGGGGGTGTAGCTGCTGCTCACAACGCAGAAGTCAACCAAAAAGATGCAAAATTCAAACAAAGAAAGCTATGAAATCCGATAGTGTGAAAAATGCACACGTAACACGAAGACAACAGGGACAAATAGAATCAAAATTGAGTGGCGTCTGGCAATGATTACTCAATTATTGTCGATGAAAGTAATAGAGTCGAACGGTTGTCTCCCGGTGATGTGTGATGGTGTTGCTTTTGCCATTTTTTCTATGTTTGCAATCTTCAGTATATTCTGATCATCCCTAACATGCTCTGTGCGGGCATGCGTTTTTATGTGTTTGTATCATCCGTGTACAGATTTCACATTCTGTTGATTTTTTGTTGTTGAATTTGTGACCAAATTCCATCAGAACCGTCGGATGAAGGTTGGTATTATATTTAGCTTTCGTTTCTGTCAGTAAGGGTAAAATGGTGGATACAAAAAATGTCCGTCGCTGTGTTGGGGTCGTTGTGTGTATGCGCGTACTGGTCAACCGTGGGTTTGCAACGAACAACGTTGACAGAATCGGAATTCCAAAACCAAAATCCCGGGTGGGTTTACCAATGACATAACGTACACATGCACACACACACACACGCTCGTCTGCGGGAAGTAGCTCATCTGAGGCTTTCCGTTTCAGTGGTCAAACCATAATGCAATTCACTCCAGTTCGAAATGAAAGCAGCTCCCCGGAAATGGTGAAGTGTTTTGTTGGAAGTTTATGTCTCGTGCTGTCTCGTCGTCACAGGTCCCGGGGAGTGCGAGCAACAAAAAAACACAGAAAAGGTGATGCTGATGACATTTCAGGGCCATGTTTTGGAAATGGAAAATGTAATGGTCCCGAAGGAATGTCACTTCACTCCCGAATCGAATCGAAAACGGGTTTGTGTGCGTACGTGTATGGCATGTTATGGCCAGGGTTTTCCAGTTCGTCATCCGTAAAATGTACACAATTTCGAATTTCATGCTCTAGTATGAAGCCGGTATGAACGTCATTATTCTTCCTGCCCTGTGTAACCGTTCGGTTGTTTCGAACCGTATGTGGTGCGTATGTGAGCATGCCTGTGCGCTGCAAACAATTCCAGCATGGTGAAGATGAGTCGATGAAAGCGTAATGCTCTCCGGGGCGCTAGCTTACGCACCAATTTTCCATTTATCGTCCACGGGTACACTATTTTCCACCTCAATCGTTTCGTCTTCTCGTGCTCGCTGGTGCTCGGTTGATAATGTCGACTGGTACAAGCTCTCATCGGTTGGCCTTCTAGGTGGCTGGGTCGGACGATCGGTGATCTTGGGCCCGTCGAAAAGAAGCGCCTGATGCGGATGTTCATCAGTGGCAGCGGCACCTGCTGTCATCATCATCGCCGTCGTACCGGTCCCAGCGGGAGGTAGTTTTCGCGCCCCCAGTTTATCGCTCAATAATTCAAATCGTCCGAATTCCAGCGACCGTTCGTCGAACGGGCCAAAAATAAACTCACCATCGGTGAAACTAATCATGCGCGGTTGTACGACCGGTGCCCGGTTCGCCTTGGTAAGGCGGACCGGCGATGAGGCGCTATTTTCGGAAGCACCGAAACGGTTGGGGTCGATTGATTTGTTCTGCGGTGTTTGGGTGTCGTATTTATTCGGTTCTTCATCGAAATTGCGCGCTCTGTTTGCGTTGACGTCCGGTGTTTTATCATCCGTGAAATTTGTTTTAAAATAATCAACATCAACGCCGTTACTGCTTTGGTGCAGTGGTTCGGTCGGTTCGGTGGAAGCGCACGGGAAGGGTGCGTGGCCAGGCGGGTGGAAAACATTTCGAAACGATTCGCAACGTTCGTCCAGTACGATGCAGCTGTCTGGGATATCTAGCGTTTGAGGATGCTTTAAGCCGGTGACATCATTATCACCAACGGTGAGGTCAACAGTTGGGGAAACGCTGGCGTTGGGAAGGTTTTCTCCGGATGGTGGGAAAATTGTGGGATTGACAGCCCGGCACGTTGGATGGGAAGGTGTAAAAGTGGTTGCCACGTTAATCGGAGACAGTTTCGCTTCGGGACGGTTTATTTGGCCTGCAATGGTGCAATTATTTTCATTTACAATGTTGAGCTAGACGGGCAAGTGAACCAACCACGGAAGAAGCGTAATGGTCAGCTAACGTGACAGGCAGAATACTGATGGAATGAAGAATGTTTCGAGGAATAGAATCAGCTAGCTCGATCGATAGGTTGCGTTGGTAAAAGGAAACTCTTACTAAAATCATTCAACTACGAAAATTTTCTACGAAATTGTTCTGTAGGCAGAATTGTGCAGAAATGGAACCAAATGCGATGTACATAGGCATATAGGCCATAGGTCAAACGGTGCTTGGAATGCAAAACTATTATAAAACGATAAAAACGATCTCCTATAATAAAACAAACACAACTGACCGATAGATTCTCGGAGTAATAAATTTCGTAGGGCGTACATTGCTAATTGCTCGTAGAATAATTACTCTTTCGCGGAAGCCTTCCCTTTACAAGAGCATCATTTTGTAGGGAATTTCATTTCTTTTAATTTTTTAAAGGAGCTGTTACCTTACACAAAGTGTACCTGAGAGCATTTCACCAATAGAAATAAGGATCTTTATCGAAAATAAAACCACAATAATTATTGAAGTTTTATCAGTTGCACTAAAAGGGACAAAATTATTGCAATCTGCACCGCAAAAACGAACCCTTCTGATTTGCAGAATAGGCAAAAAGTTCTCCAATTTCCTTTACCATTGATGTGAAGTGATGAAGCTTCTGTTTCCTTGTTCAAGTACAACACTCGGCAAGATTCACCACCACTTCATCACGATCATACACACACTTCAAACGCATCGACACGGCATCGTCAACGCAGCTTAACGTGGCGGCCGTTTTCAATTGATGTGCAGCGTCGAATAAACGGGCCGGTCATAAAATGCATTCCTTGATTGTTATTTCAAACAATTCAGTGGTACGAGTTTGTTCTTTTTTCCATTTCCAAACCCTCTTCTGAACGGGAATGCGAAGCAACATGCGGCAGTAATAAACAGCACAACAACAAAACCAAAAAAAAGCTCTGGCCAACAAAAAAAAAAAAACATTCCCGGCGCACGAGTCACGCGTGTCCTTTAATTGCTTTATGCTGCAAACGGTCATCCAGTGTAGTGATTTTGTTTGTCCGTGTTTTATTCATCAATGTGTGATGGGGCAGCTACGGTAAGTGTGTGCGTTTTTGTTGTTTCATTTACCATTCGTGAAGTTTTATTGGAATAAATCACGGGAACAATCAACAGTGGACGCATTTTTAATCCACGCTCACACCACTTTTATTATCCGCCACTAATTCCATTCCGGTCAAATTTGTTCGCTGTGTTATTTGATACGGTTTTGATTGATGCAATAAACAAGGAAAGCTGCCGGGCCCGGGTTGCGATCGTGTACACAATCAGCCGAAAGGAAATATTGCTTTAATTGAATATTTGTCAAGGAAGAGTGTGAAGTGCAATTAGGTTCAATGATTCCAAAAATGAATTATTTTGTGCTATAAAAACAGGATGTTTGTATTTTGGTTAGAAAAGCCTTGAGCAGGGAGGGTATAGGTTCTGCGGAAATTGCAGCTCATTAGAAAACTTCAAAAATCATTCCCACAATACTATCACCAAGTGAACCTTTTTTATCAAATTTATCAAACTTTTGAATCAATAAAGCTTGTTTTGATAGCACATGGAAGCAATTGACAGGTTTTTGATAATTAGTTCTATTTTCAGAACATATACAAGACCAAAGAATAAAGTTCGAATAGATTATTTCAGGCACTCTGTTCTTACAAATTGCTTTAAAGAATGTATAAGCGATTACTTATTTTGGCATATTGACACACATTACAACCATCAATTAGGCGAATTTATAAAAAAACGCTCTAATTTCATCCTAACTTCTTAGTATGCTTCGCAAAGTTTCAAGCACAAATCATTTTTCAAAATCTAATCAAACCACTTAATGATGGCAAGTGATATCGTTTTCAGATCAAAATGAATTCCTCCAACCGTTCTCCATTCCATCGAAAGTAAGGTTCTGCCTATCGTCGAGCGCCTTGAAAAACGCATTACGCTACCGAGAACTAGAACGATAATTACCACTTGTAGAATAATCCCTTCCGGTGTCATCGCTAGTATCAGACGTATCAGCAGCACCATTCGATTTCAAACCGCTTACATTCGTGCTCCGGTACACGGTTATCCTGCAGGAAGGCTCGCCACCATCGTCTTCGAACAGTGCCCCATCGCTTTCGGCACAATCGCACGGGAACGGTGGCGGTGGTGGAAATTCGAAAATCTCATTAATTTTTACGCTCGAACCGGAACTTCCCGAGCGTGCCCGTGGTCGCCATAGCCCGATCGGTGGATCCACCACCCCGTTGGGATAGGGTGGAAGTGGTGGCGATGGCGTCACATAACGGGGGTTCGGTGCGGCAACCGGAAGTTGCCCGTTGTCCGATGGTCGTTGGTCGGATGCTTCACGGTGATAATGGCTGCGAACGCTTTTATTATCATAATTACAGTCGGCCCGGTCCGGTTGCGTTTGGTCCGTGGTACGCCTTTGAAGGTTATCATTAGCGTGCTGGTCGTACGCTGAATCGTTGTCACCGTACGCAACATGTGTCGCTCGCCCAGAACGGTCACTTCCGGTGGTGGTGGATTCGCTGTGGACGCTGTGGTCCGAGTTCTCGGCGGGCCTGTCTGTGGCACTACTGGAGCCCGGTGACATTCGCTGACAGACGGGATCCCTTGGAGATGTTCGTTGCTGGTGATAAATTTGATTTGAATTTAAATTAATCCAATTACGATTTGGCTGATTTGATACATTTAATGCTGACGAATGCGACTGGCGTCGGTTTTCGGTGATCCGACACCAATCCGACACCGGTTGCGGTGTTGTTGTTGATCCGCTGCCCGGCATTGCCCGCGTTGCTACTGCGGCGCTACTGTCCGTGTCTGTAATTAGTTTTTCATTGTAATTATGAAACTCGTCCAGCGCTGCCAACTGGTGACCGGTGTAGTTGACGTTACTGTCAAATTTGTGGTCTGCTCGTTCGATTTCTACACCGGCCAGCAGTGGAAAGTTGGGGCACGGGCCGTGCGTCTCCGATACGACCGGGAACCCTGATACGCACGGTAAGCCAGCTGTTGAAGGGTGTGGGTGCGAGTGTTTGTCGAAGTAATTAGTGGTCAGCTGATCGGCCCGGATAGTCACCGATGGTGGTGGGATTGTCGCACTGACGGGACACGTCACGACCGTCACCGGTGAAATGTGGCCATCGGTGCAACTTTGTGTCGGCGGTTGTGGCGACCCGTCCCGATGTCTATCAATATTTAAATTCCAGCCCGTATTTGAATTTAAATTGAATTCGTGATGCGCTGCAACCGCATCGACATCGAGCAGCTCCCGGGGGTGATGCAGTGGCCCGTCCGAATCGATTGCCTCAATGCAGCTAACGTCGGTCACGGTCGGGTGACGTTGTAGGGTTCCGCCACGTGGCGTCGTTCGCCCGGTGGAAGATTTTAACTTTAACGGTGGTTTAGATTCGATACCGTCTTGGCGTAGGATGGTTGTTTGGTTCGGGTGAAGCAGTTCCTTGCCCGACACTGCTTGACTCTGGACGGATTTACTTCGTTCGGGTAGTGGTTGTTGTGCGTGCGCTCCATCGCAAGATGGCGTTGCACTTCTTCGACCCAGGACAGGTGAACGGGTAGCAGGTGATGCTGGTCTACGGTAATGCTGCCCTGATGATGGGGTAATTGGTCTGTCCTGAAACAGGCGAAGCATAGCTTCCAGCTCACCACTGGCTATCTTGTCCATTGGCAGATAGTACCGTCTCGGTGGTGGGTCAGGTGGATGCACTTCCGGCCGTACAGCAAGCTCACTCACCAACACACAATTGCTATGCTCGTCATCCGGCCAATCTAGCAGTGGAGTTGCTGGGCGCAGCGGTACGGGACATCCTTCCGTGTAGTCATCATCTCGCAAAGCCTTATGATTATCGTACCCAGCGGAAGTGTGCCACGGTTCCACGTTTCTGACAGTTTCTGTGCCCGGTGTAGCCGCACATCCGTAAACATGATTATCATTTTTATCTTCTTCGTGTCCCGAGGGTGGCCGGTGGCCCCAGTCCGTCAGCACAACATTCTCCTTATCGAACAGCGTACGCAGTGGCTCAATTTTGTGCTGCCGGCGGATACGCTCGTCAAAGTGAATGCTATCGTGGCTACCGTACCGCTGACTGTCGATGGCAAACTCACCCTCACCTTTGGCTGGCGATGGTTGACGTCCGTGCGCCTCGATGGCCGGTGATCGCGGGGGCCAAAAGTTGTCGCACGACCGGTGCCGCCGCTGAAGCGGGCGACGATTAATCTTGAGAACCGTTTCACGGTCGATGCAGGGCGATATCGTACGAGGGTTGTTCGACCGGGTCGGATGTCGAGCGCGGCTCTGACGTTCGAAGGCAGCTGTTCCGGAGCGTTGTGTTGTGTAAGGGGCCGAGCAGAGATTATCGAGAATAGATAAGAGCGATAATATGTAACATGTAATTAATCAACGGTTTCACGTTGTTCACGGCGAGTACAATGTTCAATCTTGCAGGAAACATACCGTATGGGAAGGACACACTTGCAGTTTGATGTACACTGACGTATTATGTTCACATACAAACACACATAGAAGTAGGAAACACACATACAAACGCACACGCAACACTTGTCATCACACATACGCTAGGAGGTGATTTATCGTACAGTTTATTAGCATCTTTGCTCCCTAATGGTGACAAATGACTAATATAATCAAAATGAGGCTTCCTTTCGATAGGTTTAACTGGTTTAACAAATTAGAATGTTGTTCTGAAATGAAATCATTAGTTGAACATTATGCTCTACGCTAAATTTACTGCTGCAAAACAGCTGCGTTGCTAAACGGAGAGTTTTTCATTAAAAGTGTTGTAAAATTGTCCAGAAAATGCTTTCCAACGAGCAATTAATGACACTGTTTATCATATTTCCCATAGGGATTTGAATGAAAGTATTCCGATGAAAGACACCCGCTATCCCGAATTTGCCGTACTTCACCATTGTCTGACCGAATGAGCAGTGAACAGTGAACATTCGAGTGAGCATTCGTTGGACGCTTGCTGTACGCTGGTCTGTGTGTGACGCCTTCTCGATTATCTGCACATCAACGTTCCGCTTTCCACGGTTACCCTTCAGTAATTAATCCCTCGAAATGGGTTCCAACCCAATCTCACCACGTCGAAGGGATGAAGTTCATTTCGGGGGTTTGTTGTACTGACCCATTTTGTGCAGTGTTGACACCCAGGGAGGAATGAGCAATGATGATTGATGAGAATGCATTCCGTGCTGTTCGTGTAATGAGAGGGAATGGGGCTAGAAGTCGCGATGGTGCAGTTGAGTTTATGTTGGACTGCTTGAAGACATATTTCAGGTGCTTTTAAATGACCAAATGTGTCAACTAATCTATCGCAAAAAAGTTATCCACTCGTTCTATGTTCTATGCTGACTCTGTTACGTCAAAACAAATAGTATATTTTGCTAGCGCCCTCTGTTGGGATTCGCCAGTAGCATAACAGTCAACCAGTTAAATGTCATTAAAATGGTTATTTTCTGTGCGAAAAATATTCGTTTTTATTTCCCGTAATTGCATAAAAACGACTGATACGCATAACAATACTCAAAAAAAATTACTACATCAATTACAATCGTGTTGAAAAAGAGAGCAAAAGAATGAATTTCAATCTCATTCTTCCACTTGTCCCACGCCTATGTAATTTGGGCCTTTTCTTTTCAACACTTCACCGTACGTTTCCTATAAAAAGTAAGTAATTAAAAGAAATTGGCCTTCACGATCAATCAACAAAAATCGATTGGATAAAGCGAGAAGTTGCCGAAGCTCGCGGGAGCAATTGCAAAGCGTGGTAGTGCAATTTAAAATTTGAAACTATTTTTTTGTTTATTCTCTTCGTTTTCCCGCCTGTTTGGCGTACAGTAAACCGTGTAGGAATTTTACGTAGGCATCAGCAGTAATTAACAAGTGTTGTACCAATTTCACGCATCATCATCATCAGTATATCGGCGAAGTTCGTACGAATAATCGTACCCGATGCAGAACAAATAGTGCAGATAAATGAGTAACAAAATGTGGAGCTGATTCGTTACAGAAAGCTGATGATACTTTTGCTGTGTTTTGTAGCGAATTCACTCCAAATTGATTTCGTACATCATTTGCAGCACTTGTGATATTTAAATCGAATGAATCTTTTTTTTCCATTTGTGTGAACCATTGATCCCAAGTGTTTCCAAATGATTTTTAATCCAATTGCTTTCCAAACGTTACGATTTGCAAACGTCGATCGCTATGTAAAATACTTAAAAACAAATGATAAAGGCGTAACTACAATATTGCATCTTCCTCATTATTTTCTCTCACTAGAATTAAAAAAAAAAAAAACTCAATCCAGTATTGGCCTGTGAGCAGAAAGCATTCCCGTACGGCCGATGTGTTCCATAATTACCCCCGGTTCGCGGTACCTTACTGCTACCCTAGCCTGACCTCATTTGAACGATTAATGCCACGAAACGATTGGTGCCGGCTTATCAGCACGTAGGTCGGGTTTTCAGCATCCCGGATTGCCATTCGGATTGCTGTTCATTCTAATTACTTTCCGTGGGTTCGTAATGCTGCTTTCTTGCGGACGGAATATGGATTATCCGGTGGTTAGTTGCGAATTGAGGAAAAAAAAGGTTCCCCGGCAAACCGTGGCCCCGGGGCGTCGAAGCAATTAAAATAAAATGTGCTAATCGGGGCAAAAACAAAAAGTCAGTCAGCGTTGTTACGCCAATTTCCATGCCGAAGCATAAATAATTAAACGGGTTTAATAAGGTTCAATTGAGTCGCCCTTTTTTTTGCCGTTGTTGTCGTAGTTGTTTTGGTACGGTCTTCCCCTGGCTAGCTTCATTGCTCGCTATTGACCTTTGTTAAGAAATGCGATGAACGGTTCAACGCGTATCGTTTGTGCTTACCGTTTAACACCTCGCGAGTAGAAAATGTGATCGTTTCGTAAAGTGGTTCTAGATTTTTCCAGACTCCTAATTTGTAGGCATACTTTTAAGGTGGCAGTAACAAAGGGGAAAAAGAATTCGGACTATTTTCTCTTCGATGGTGAGGTAAATAGTACATATTCTGATTCTGTCTCATTTTAAAGTAAGTTGGCTTTCCTTTTCAGACACTTAAATTGATACATTTTGGCGTTAAGGTATCCTTAAAACAACTTCCTTAAAGATGACAAACTTTTCGAAATTCAGTTAGAAACTCATCATTTAAACTCACGACTCCAATCCCAGGGAATGAAAATATGTTAGCAATTTTTTTCTGCCGTGTTTTTCAATAAAATATCACTATTAGACCTGTAGGAACGCCTTAAAACCATCAATCAACAAACTGCGCCTGGACGCACGATACACCAGGCCGGAAATGACACAGGAACTCCCATCCGTCAGTCTGGCGGACGAGCGTACCAACAACTTTCGGTGTCAGTTCGATACCAACCCCACCAGTTTGGGAGGGGAAGGTCATCCTCGTACAGGCACTCAAACCGCCGGAACTTTAATCAATATCACAAACAATCGAGTAACTGTCAATTGCCGGTTGGATCCTTCGTCAAACTGCGGTTATGGAGAGTGTGGGAAAAAACGGTTAGAGCACCTCTTCGAACGGAATGCATTGCGTAAAGGAGACACCCTTGTCAATCGGAAAAGTTTGTTTTAAAGCGCCGAGAACCGGTTACTCAGGGGTTTTGGCAGTTGCAATTACAGCTTGCTACAGAATCAAGCAGCTTCATTCGTCAGCTGCTCAATGCTGTATCAATGCTTGATGATGCAGCTCTTAGCATAAAAATTAAAGCATTACAAATTTTGGAAAACTTTTATTATAAAGAAGGAATAGTTGTGCTTATTCTGTTATTTATGAAATATCTTCATTTATTTGCTTGCTAAGTTATGCTTTTTTTACAAACTAAACCACCAAAGAAGATAAATGATGTTAACGGCTGTGAAACATATATTTTGCATCAGCAACCCTTTATGTTACCTACGGACATTCAAAGTAGAATCAATCCCAGCACCTAACTGACGGCGTTCAATTACAGCTGATGACCGTCGACTTTGATCGACTTTGATTGGGTAAAGAAAAGAAAAAAAAAGAGAAAACACGCTTGAGCATCCAGTACAAACTCATGGAAAAACCACACACGCATTGGGTGCATCTCGAATGGTTCTAATCCCTTTCCCAAAGCAACGCCACGGTACGCCACTGTGTGAAATCAATCAACGATCGGTACGGTGCAGACGGCGACACTTAGGATCCTTTTCCCCAACTTGCCTATGGCCTGGCCAGCTGTTTAACAGACATACACACTGCTCGGTAGAGGCGTACCAGCTGGATTGATGATCATCTCATCGACCGTCAGCGTGCAGCGTATTTGATTAAATGCCTTACGGGGGCTTGTGTGAGGGCCAGCTTGAAAGTTTCCCGAAACGACTGAAAGCGTTGGATTTGATCCTTGGTTTCGGCAGATTCGAAACCCATATGCACGGTGCAAATGGAGGCCCATCGTATCCTAGCCACCATTCCCATACACACTCTATGAGAAAAGAGGATAAGATCAGTCTGTGCGCGCGTGTGTGTTTCGGGCAGAAGATGGTTCCTCAACAAGCATCCTGTGCAGCAGATTTTACTCAGTCTCCATGTTCTGCTGTCGGCCAGCCACCAATACGTTCGTATTGGTACGAAAGCCTGAAGGCAGGTATCCAATTACCGTCAATTAAACGCGAGATAAGATAACGAGCATCCGTATCTTCCTTGCCGGGGTCGGGTGGTTAGTTTAGCGCTTTGCCAGCGGATGGTATCGGAAAACCGGGCCCAGTTTCCGATAACGGACGGACGGTTAGCGCCAAGCCGGTTTGATCGGATTGAGCGATTTCGAACGGAAAGTTATTTAAAACTGTCCATCGGCGGATGGGACGGGGTAAGTGTAATCAGCGCTTAATGGAGACTGGGAAATTGCCCGCCATAAGATGCAGCGCTTTAGGATCTTGGTACGCAAAATGGTCGACCGTGTCTGTATGTGTGAGTGAAAATGGCAAAACGGTGAGCGTTTCTATTGAGTTATGTTAATTGATGGAGTGTTGCAGATGTCGGCCACCGGTTCGAATCGCCAACTCCTTCCCAAACTGGCTTCAATGTATTGGACACCATCTTCCCAACTCAATCGATACAACACACTGAACACTAACTCCGCACAACCGGAGCACATTGTGAAGTGCGGTAAGTAACAGCCAATTAGTATTGAAAGGGTTGGAAAATTCTATTAGAATGACATTCAGAAACAGTCGCTAGAAAACATTGCCCGAATGAAACGAGCATGGATGGCTTTTATATCTACACACGCGCACACATACACACATACTCATACTAGGTACGATTCTTTGCGTGGACAACGGTACAAAGTTGGTTTCATTATCACGGCACGTAAATTAGGCATAACTTGTTGCATTGGCTGCATCCGGACGGTGTCCGGTAAGTCGATTGACAGTACTTACCAGTGCCGCGAGACTTTTCACGTTCCTCCTCCTCGAGGGCGGCAAGCACGGCCGATTTGGCCAGGCTCGGTGGCTTGGTCGTCGATGGGTCATCGAAGTCGATTCTGGAAAGGAAAGTGGGAGAATGTGCACACGGACACATACGGACACAATTAATTTGCATACTAATTTGTTGGACGGGGTGACGTTTTGCTTGAGCTACTAACGCGCGTGTGACAGTTATGTTTAATGTGCATTAAATAGTCGAGACCGATGGACCGATGTTTCGGGTATCAATTTTTGGTTTTGACTGCAGTGATTGATGGCAGGGTAGGGAATGATTAAGTGAGACATTATCATTATTGCTGGCGAAACTGATATCTTTGAGTAATGTGATTAAGAAACACGGGACAAGATTATAAAGCACGTTACCGATGTGCGTGTATTTTCGCTTATGGCGAATTTGGGTGAATTTATTGCATGGATGAAGTTCTCAACCTATCGAAGCAATACACTATTCTTTGAAAAAATGGTATGAAAGCAGGGAACATTTTTAGATAGAAGTATAGAAGTACAGAAATACAGATCACAGAAAGTTCCACCACAAAAGTACTATTTCATCCAAGAATAGAAAATACATCAAACACAATTCCGCAGTTAAAACAACCCCCGAAAGGTACCGTACATTTCGGTGAAACGGTTATGGTTAAAGGTCAGCGGAGAGGACTATCCGTTGACGGCTAGCCGAGATTGCTCGTTTGTTCGTTACTCCACAAAAATCCCATCGCTAAATAATGGCCGGATGAGGGCGGACATCGCGCGGGGGGGGGGGGGGGGTGAGCACATTTTCTCAACCGAGTCCAAATAAATCAAATTCCACCGTCCTGGTTCTGGTGCCGGGATTGTTGCTGTGTTGAGGTTGAAAATTCGCTCCATCCATGGTGCGCTCACCCAAGCCAAACGCAAGCCAAAAATATCCCAACGACTTACAGATCTGGCAGCCTAGTGTCGGCAGCCACTCTTCAGACAAATCCTTCCCACATGGCACATTTTCGGAGCCTGGGATTGCTTTTGTGCTGTAGGCTACTTTTACCCCTCGGATGGTTTTCAATCTTGCGCCGGCGGGGACACTGCGCCCTCGTGGGAGAGCTGTCTGCCTCGAGGACAGGCCAGAAATATTTGCCGAAAAACGTGTGCGTTTGCTCGAGTGCGCGAGTGTGTGGTGTCCTTGATGCAAATTGAAAACCGGACCACAGATAACCGCAGTCTCGGTTGGTACGTTCGTGTGGTTTTATGACCGAAATTGGCCTCTAATCTTTAGATTACAAAATAGATGAAGTTCTGTGCAGAAATCATTTGTCGCCCGGACCCGGAGTTTGTCTCTGAGGTGATATTTGAGCATACATCGGGTAAGGGTGTCTGATGTGTGGCAGTGATACGGGGATTGTAAAATGAATTCAAATCGTCCGATGTGTTTAGTATGGTTGCATCAGTTGCTTGTGGGGATAAACACGGAATTAAAACAATCAACCAAAGAGTTGGAACGTGTTGGAACCTCGTACAAAAGGAACATAAATACTGGCATCTTAATTAGTTATGCGTAACAAATCCATGATCGATTACACAAGTAATACAAGACTACGGTCCAGCTGGACAAGGCAAACTTTCAACTACAAACCCCCCCCCCCCCCCCACAAACACAATCATTCGAACGTCTTGGTGCGTTTCCAACCGTAGCTTAAGAGCCTTTTTCTCGAAGTTGGTAACGCCCTCGATGTAAAGGTTTTGCCTTCTGCCAGCTACCTGAAGTAAGTTATGAACCGTGTCGTAGAGGAGATGTGTGCTTGGAAAAAGTTTTATTCATAGGAAAACTCTTGCTTGCATTCGGAATGAGCTCGGCAGGGTGAGGTATGAGCGAAGGATGACAGAATGGAGCCGATGCCTTTGCTGCTACCGGAAAAATGGACATGGGAAATATCGAAGAGTCTCCCGTTTTCCGCAACGATAGCGGGGTGAAAATATTTGCTTATCTAATTTACAGACGAAAGTTTGCTCGTTTTCCAGCCCGGTGAAGACACCTCTTTTCTTCGAATAGATACACAAGCACGTACACACACTCATCTACATACACTCACATACCTGAGCATACGCTAGTGCGGTGTGCGTTCCTATATTTTATACGTGTGTTCGACACGGTTCCGTGAGTATCTTTCTATCATGAGATGATTGAAAGCTTACATCTTAGAATGTAAGTTTTGCTGCTGCTCGTTGGTTCTTCGATTGTGATTTGAACGATGTGTGTTTGTATGTTTTTTAAAGGAATGTTAGAATATTTTTGATTCCTCTGAAATGATTGCCACTGTCAAGTTGTGGTTCTTCGATAGTAGTAATGCTAAGGAACCTGTGTGAGAAAATTCGTCCTGGATTACTATGAAAATCAATCACTTCGCTACGGCCTTGGACAAACCACACTCAAAAACATTATAACCAGTTTTTTTGTTTTAATAAAAATATTATTTCTGAACCATAACAAGTACTAGGCGTCTCCATTCAAAAGCTTAGTCATGAACTTGTCCTAGCGATTGCATGAAATTTTTTGTTAAGAATGATGATTTTTTTACTTGAATATTTTTTAATCGTTAATTTATTGTGCTATAAAAATACGACATTTCAATTGAATAATATTCTATGATTATCTTAGCTATCTTGTACCCACAAGGAGTGACATTTCTTAGAAATGTTGTTTTATAAAATTTTTAGCTCATCTTACCGATGGTATAGAGAGGAAAAAGCTGAATTCGAGCGATAGAGAGAACCCAAGCAGCTACCTCATTCCTTCCAATGATACAGTAACATATGCAAATAATCCCTTATGAGCTTTGAGTAAAGTGATATATTTTCCCTATTTCCTACCAGGAAAGGTAGTTCGCATGGGGTTCGGTAATCGATTCCAGGGCGATGATGGGAAAGGATGGGACTGCCAAAAGTGGGTGTATTTGTATGTTCTAGTTTCCCTTTTCAAATTTCCACATTTCGGCTTCTCGGCTCCTTTTCGGAAAGGGCGCGACCACCCAACCCGGTCGTAAAGGAGTGAAGAATAATTCAAAAAGTTTTCCCTCCTTTTCCTCAAAAGTGAAGGGGGAAACTTTTGCAAATACGGTGCTGGTGGTGATTGGAGGGCAGCGAGTGTTCTCCGTAGCAACAGCCGTAACACATCCACGAGTAAAGTTTGTGAGGCAGGACTTTTGGCACGTTGTGCTTTTGCTTTGCAGTCTATAAATCATTGATACGATAAATCTTTATCAGACACTTGTCGGATTAGTTTACAAACATGACAATTTTCTTTGGCCGTACCGTGCATATCTTCAAGGCAGGAGAGAGAGGGTAGAGGGGGATCTTGTTTAAAGAAGTGCGAACGAAAAGGTCGATCGTTGTTGAGGCAGAATTGCTCGGTTGAGCCAGTGTAGAATTGTGTTGAAGGATCGATTTATGAGGCGAAGATGAACGGTGAACGAACACTTAAAGTTGATGAGAGCATAAGTTTGATAGTATGGGAGCAATAAGGTAGGAAGAATTTCAAAACAAAAGTTAGACAATTACTTTGAAAAATTTTCCAAGAATATTAGGTAATCTATGATCAATTAGTCAAACCGAGATGATCCTATCAAGAGCTGCTTTGTGAGCATGAAAACAATAATCAACCATCTCCTTAACTCCAGAAAAATGTGCCCTGTTATGTGAGCTTCATCTAGCTAACCGGTCTGGCTAATAGTAGCGCTACGTGCTTTTTCTGTTCGCATGTTCTTTCCGAGCCAGCGTTCACTTTAGCCGCGGTCTCGTCCGACAACTCTCTACGATCTCGGTACGTGATCGAAACGAGACCAGAAACGATTACGGATTACATGCAATGGTTGAATGAAGATATAAATCCATCTAGATAAACATTTAGATATTCCACTCGACCGACTGTCCAACCGGAGCAGAGGCTCGTGACTCATGGCCCCGAAAAAGGAAGTCGCTGGTACGCTTTGCTGCACGCCCCGAGATCAAGCTCCAAGTTTTCCTTATCAACGGAACCGTATGACCCACATGCGGCATTGCGCTTTGCGAGGCCGAACGTTTGTGGGCATGGTGGGCAACAATTTAATCACTCCTAGCACACCGAGCACCGAGACTGGCCGCAGGCAACGTAGCTAGGGGAGCTTTTGTGTCTACGAGCAATAAATCATACCAGGATTTACTTCCGATGGGTCCCGCATGCATGCAGGAATTTGTCCATCGATCGAGCTGCTCTCGTCTGAGGCTGTCTTATGGTTCTTTTGTATTATCGGTAACCATCGGCACTCCGGAGCAATTATTTGCTTCGGTACGGCATGGTACGGGTTTGGAAAGCTCTTTAGCTTGTGTTGGAAGCGTACCGGGGGGCAGTGCGAGTTTACGTGTGTTCGTTTCGGTAACGGGAACAGATGCTCTGTCTGGTGAGTATGTTTTGTGGTTGACAGAGGCTAATAGTATATTGGAGTACTTCTTTCAAGCAGCTGTTAGAAGGTGTTGCAGGGATTAGAATGTAGTAAGCTGCATGTAAGAACAGTGGAAGCTAATTATGCTACCAATGGGAAATGGTCAAAAGGATTCATTTGTTTATAGTGTAGGGCGCGCAAATATAAAGTAAAAATAAAAATGAACGGTTAGGATTAAATCTATTCAATTAATTTATTTCATTAAAATGCTTTAGTTTAAAGCAAAAGAAAAAAGTAAAGAAAGATATCGCAATGGGCTATTCTGGTACTTAAGTGGATGAGTAATAAAATTCGCTTATCATAGTTGAACGGCTTCGTTAGATTGTAACGTGTAAATTTTCGAGCCCGAAGACATATCCATTTTGACATCCATTACATCACGAATAAAAGCTTCTCACACAATTTGAAAACTGTCTCCGAATTGATGCGTTTCATCAGAACATCACATATAACTCGCCCAATTTATGGCCCAAAGGATCCTTTCATCCCATCTAAGCCGGTCCAGAAGTGCTGAACAACAAAGCTTACAGCTCGAGAGTCAATCAAGTTAAATATTATCTTAAAATCCGTCCAAACCGGGGCGACAGTTACCATTCTAACCGATTCTCGAAAAACTCATTTTCCATCTCCGTCACAGTATGTTAACAGTTTTCTACCCCGATGCATACAATTCCCGTCCCATACATATCCAATGAGAGAGCGCTGTGCAAAGGACCACTTTCTCGTCCATATAAAATAGTATGTGTAGCGCCACTGGTCTTTTGTTTGCTTGGGTTGTTTCCTGCTAGTTGGTTAGCATGGTACCATAAATTCTGTTTTAATAGCTCGTAAAAGAACAATACCCGTTGTCTGCCATGATAACGCAGTTCGTAATTTGTTTTTCGGCGATTAACTTCGAACCGATTTCCCGGGAGGAAACCAAGGGATCTGGTCTGGACAAATCATCGTCGACGACAGGCGCCCGCAAGCGGAACGGTGTGATGAATGGTTGAGCGAAACGAAGATTCTTGAGCAAAGTGAGGTTAGGATTCTAATTCTGGGATTGAATTCTTCCTTTGTTGCTAGTGAGTTGGCAACATCGGTTTCCACTGTCCATTGCTACACGTTCCTAACTGGCTGGACGTATAGTCCGACTAACTTCGCCATCAATTCGTACGGTCCCGTCTTAGACCACACCTCAACCGGGCGGGCACAGATGTCACGCTAGCGTAAAACGTACACGTGGTGATTCATCTTCATAAACATAATAAAGCAATTTTCCAACAGTATGTCTACCTTGCTACGGTCCAGGACGGAAAGCAACATTATCGCTAAGCGCGGTAGGACATTCTTTACCCCGAGTTCGCTACAACTAAACCGCATGTAAATGCAAGCTATTTTAATCTCTTCCTCTGCAGCAGTGACACAGCCCAGCAGTTTGTGCTTCATTTGCCCTCTACGTGCCAGTCATTAGGTGGTGACCGTGCGCTTCCTAGCGCGTGTATCCAATGTTTCATCTGAAATCTGCTTCAAAGCTCGGCCATTCGTCATCTCCCATTCCAATCAGGAAAAGTCACCTGAGCGAATGTGTGACTCATAATGAAGGGTGACCGAGGGAACCGTCTCGTCGGTTCCTGCCAGGAAGACGGAACGAGGAAAATTGTTGCCGAAGCCGAATGTGTCCTTGGGGATGGGCTTTTCTTCCAACGAGAAACAAATCGCTTTCATAAATTACGATTCGTAATCCAATTTTGTTGAAATGTTTGCCTGCAGTCGGAGTAACGTTGGTTCCTGTAGTCGATGGCCTTAGCAGACGATTGTGACTTTGTTAGAGCAATATTCAGAATTTGTCTATAGATCTCTTGATGAACTTGCTGCTACACACGCAAACACCGAAAAAAAGGAAGAAAGAATGTGCCTTTCCCAAAAATGGGTAGAATAACTAAGCAGAATCATAATGCAGTTTTGATGTTGCGGTGAGGATTTCTTAGGATGCTTGTGGGCGGTCTGGTGGAAGAGATGACTGAGGCGCCGGTCTTTACACGGCAGAACGGAAGTTCAAATCCCATCCAGACTGTTCCTCCGTAGTGTGGACTGAATATCCAACAACTAAGTATTAATAAATCTAGTAAGTTATTGGATAGCCAGGGTGATAAAGTAAGTCGTTGTTACAAAAATGAAGAAAGATATATATTGAATTAAGTTTCTTATTGTCCAAAGATCACTATCAAATATTTCGACAGTTAATCCAATTCGAATATAAGTTTCATTGCTTCTTTGCCTAGCAATAGCATATTGAAAGGCGTTAGCTAAACAAAGTAATCAATTTAAGTTTAATAAGCGAAGAGGGAGATCTGACAATAACGCTAAAAGGAAATTGACACGCATAGATCAAGATGACTTGATTTGCTACTAAGGCAAAGGCGAGATATTTAACACGTAAACGATTCTGAGACGCCTGTTTCATGCTGTTTCTAAAATTTACCCAGAGTCTCTAATGAAGAATTTCCTGATCATTAAATAATCTCGGTCTCAGGGAACATGTTCGGAAATCATTCTGTCCTAATGATACACCCTGTGCTTCATTGCTAAAGCGAAAATACGGCAGAGAATCTTTGTCTTAAATTAAAATTCAATCAGATATCCAGGGCGTCATGCCAGCTGCAGCTACTGGCTATTTAGGACTTCTGCAAACTTCTTCAATTGATACTGGCAATCAGTAAAACAATTAAAGAGAACTGACGGAACAATTTGGAGAATTCGCTCTACAATAACGATGGTTCGTAAGTAGAGATGTTTCTTCACTAGATCAGTTCTAGGAAGAGATTTTCTATGCTAAACTAACAAAGTCCGTCACCTAGCATTCGTTCAAAATAATTCAATGAAGCGATTTATTGATTTATATGCGGGTAGGACACACCTTTCGATAACATTCACTGCATCTCTACAGATACCGTAATATTCTAAATGAATTCTAATGCACTACCTCTACTAGTGTTTGAGGATAAATGTGCTTCCGAATATTGTGTAATTTATGTGTTATTGTGTTAAGCTTGAGGAAAACTTTTTGACAGTTAATTATAAGCTACACAAATGTTGCGCTATAATAGAGCCACAAAATAATATATCAGTTTCCTACCTCCTAGGGCTACGATACTGAGAGACACGTTGGTGATAAGCCATCATTTTCACAAGCACCGAATTCACTGCCTACACAGCACGAAATAGATTTACCACAGCACTCGTAATACTAAGCAACCACTTCAGCTACTTTTTTTTAACAACAAAAGCACTAAATAATCAACTTATACCTGCTCAAAATGTTTGCACACGTTCGAATGTAGTGAAAAATATCGATCTTCCTTCGGGAAGGATTTAATCACGGTTATAATTCGATTTTTTCAAATCACAAGACATAAACTGATCGCTGCTCAAGAATACGGAACGATAATACGCGACCGAGGAACGCTCTCTATCACTTGCAATAACGCACTGGATGGATGCACGGAAATCGAATCACCGGTTCCAGTATTCACGCGACGGTGCAGCTGCTTTATGTCCGGATCGTTGGATCGTTTCGCGGAAAATGCGATCGCATCGATACGGGGCTTGAGTCTCGACACTAGTCGCCGATCGGTGAATCGGTTGAGTGAAGCATCGTCTGCCAACGGACTTTACTCACCATAATTTTTAAAACCTCATCACCCCTGCTCTTTAGTGTTGCCGTGCCTAGTGGGTGTGATACACCTTCACTCAGCTATTCATTAGCGGTGGTGGTAGTGAGTGCATCTGATGCAAGGAAAAAAAGTACGGCCAAGTACGTCACAAGCCATAGGGCAACGGTTGTAGCAATCGCTACAATTAGTGTACACCGTTGGGAATGTTCTTTTTATAAAAATAGTCTGTTCTCTCTAGCTCTATATGTGGAGTGTCATTAATTGGAAAAAGAGAAATCTTCAACGGGCATTCGTTTGCTTTTCAACACGAGCGATACGAACGTCAAGCAATGCTCTGGACAGCTGTTTTTCAAGAGCGTCGTTTGCACGTTTGAAGTTTCCTCTGGTGACACCGTCTTAGTCAAACATTTTGTCGAAGTATATTCACGGCCACAAAGTGTATTACGCCACGGGCAACCTGTCAGCCGTAGCAGGGCTCTATTTTCAATCTTTCCGCACCACGATTCTTTGCCATTTTCTCGAAAAGGTACGTGCGCGGCCGGAAAGCCGATCGCTGAGTAATGTATCCCGCGCGTTCGTACAATCGCCCGCTTGTTTTGTTGGGCGTTATATTTTTAACTACGCCTTCGGGTGTGCCCTGCTGCTCACGTGCCGCACATCCCCAAGTGCTACCCGGACATTCGCCCCGGTAGCCAGATCAGCCATGAATTTGTTTTGTATTCGTCCAATAATAGCACTATGACTAATCATTGTGCAGATTCTGCTCTTCCCTTTTAGCCCACTAGCCCGCTCGTGCCGTTTGATCCCCTTTTGCAAATTGCATTCTCGTTTGTAATATATTGGTTTTCTTTTTAAATCTCACTCGACACAAGTGGATTGGATGTTTTTGTTGTGTTTTTTCTTCTTGCTGATTCATAGGATGATGCGAAACAAAAAAAGAAATGGTCCGCACTCTTGTCGGGTTGGTCGGTGTAAAGATAGGTCAGTTTGTTGTGTCAGGATGGCCACGAATAGGTTGGCTTGTGACTCAAAAGATGGTGGAGCTCACATCTTGTACTATGATATGAGAAAAATAAGATACTGAGGGTGATAATGTTTATCAGTTTTGTGTGTTTGTTTTTCTGCTTATAGCTGTAAACAGTGACGCTACACAAGGATGGTTGTGTTATCGTTTGTCTGATTTTGCTTCGTTGATGTGAAGAAAATGCGATGGCCTTAAGTGCACCATCACTTCAAGGCAAGATCAGATGCACGTAAATGGCTGATGTGAGGCAAATAACGCTAATGCAACGCTATACATTCGTTCCAAGAAGTCAAGCTGAAGTTGATCTGTACATTTCCATAAAAGATTAGTGCACATACGAAAAGAGCTATAGATTGGTACATTTCCATGTAAAAATAAGTACGCAACGGTACAAGCTTATAATCGATTGCTCTACATGATCCAAAAGAGCCCTTGCCAAACCGTTTTGGCGGAAATTTAATCCAGCTGCACGATGATAGAAAATGTGTTTGATTGAACTTGATCTATAAAAATGGCTTCTTGGTACTTTTTTTATCAAACACAGTATGGCTTGAAAGCTGTGGATTACAGTTTTGAGGCCAGTTATTCAGAAACTCTTTAATTTAATGTGAAATTACAAACGTGACTGAGACAAAATACTAATCATCTCAAATTAACGACGCGTTGATCAGAAAGGGTATCTTTTTAAATGAGTTTTTTTTGTAATACATTCTACAGAAAACTGCAATTGAATTGCATTAGAAATGAGACTAATAGCCAGAGATAAAATCAATCATGTAACCATTCAATCACCTTCAAACCTTTCTCTTTTGAGCTGCATTTAATGCACAGTTCAAATACTTCATCTGAAGCAGAATCATATGCTGATAAATCTGCTTTCCGGATACGCCTTCTTGGTAAAATAATTTCCCTGATGATCACTGTCTTTGGAAGAGAGAGCGAGAAAAAGAAGCTGATGGCAATGCGTTACGATTGATAGTGGATTTGATAAACCGGATCCATTATTTCACGAGAATTTCTGCAATTTCCTTCGCGAGCACGATAAACGATCAAGTTCTAATTTTATTCATTTTGCCAACTTCCGTCACCTGTGAGCCGTGATACGGTGATTCCTGTACCGGCCGGAAATTAGAGATGGAAACGAGAAAATCTCAATGAATCATTCGACTAGGGTTAGAAGGAGTGGTCCATTCGTTTGTCATTCGAAATATGTATCATATCTGGAAGCAGGTTTTGCTCCACAGTGAACGAAACCTTAGCGGACATTTGATCTTCCAGTAAATTATCCTTCCGTCACAACTGCTTGCCGATCTTACCAGCTCATCTCGATTTTGAATTGATTTTGCTTTGCCCGGGGAAACAACAATCTTTGTGATAAACAAAAAAAGCTCTTCTGTAATGACCTAGATAGTATTGTATCTGCCTTCATCCAGCCTTCATCTACATCATGCTTGACTGTCAGCCTGCCAGAACCGTTGTGGAAATCGACCGTGGACAAGACATTATTGGCTTGGTGACTAATGATTAAATTTCCGTGTGCAACTTAATTAACCTTTCCCACGTTTACGGCTTCCACCAGGATGCCATCGTGATACGAGCCCATCCGTACCTCGCCGATACCTTCAGCAGTGAGCAGTTCAAGTGAGAAGAGCACGAAGCTAATTTTCACCGTTACAATCGGAAAGAATCACTCGGCCACGGCAGACGACGGCTCGCACAGTCGACCCCTAGAATTGCCCCTGGGGTGACAGACTAACGATCGTCGTTCACATTTACACTTCCGGGAACGTCCGTACAGCGTTCCGGGCAATGTTTTGCATTAATGAGTCGTCGCTCGCACGTTCCGCTTCCTTCCGCTCTCGTCCGTTCGTGCGGGCGTTTCCACTGGCGCTGACCATTAATCCTAATCAGGATACCGGTTCTCCTGGTTCCCGGGTTCCCCCACGTAAGGTTTTCCCTTTTCCGTGATTCATTTTCTTTTCATAAATTTTGTTCCGCAGGCTAGGATTACAGCTTCGAAAGCTCGAAGCTTCAACCGTCCCAGGCTCAACAGATCGGTTTGATTCGGATGTTCCAATCGTCGTGAGAGGTAGATATGAGTGGAAGAGGAAGAAAAAAGAATCCTCATCTCTTGCGCCCATGTCTAACTACATCGAATCCTACCACGAGAGTCGGATTCCATCCAAGCGAGCGCCCGGAAACGGAGCTAATGATAGCCCGAGCCAGCTACTTCCGGCGATGTACCGTACCTTCGACGCCTCCCGTGGTAAATCGGACGCTAAAAGTCAGTCGGCATCTGCTGGCAGTGTTTGGATAAGACGGGGTCTGCCTGCCCGCCTAGCACAAGAACCTTGGCCGTTCAACGGGGCGAGAAAAAATACGGCTCCATTCATCTCACGTTCAAATCTAATTAGCAAGAATGGAATTAATTGCAGCACTAATTAATTAGCATACATGAAATATTTCCCACCGTTTTTTTCTTCTTTACGTCTACTTCGGGCACACTTTCCAACTTCACGTTGGACTCGGTTAGGCGCATGGCGTTAGCAAAAAAAAAAAAAAGTTTCCTTAAGGCACAATGGGAGTCGCTTTGGGGATGTTCGGCTTGGCTGGCAGGCGATTGAATCAGTGAGCCAGAAGACGAGCTAGACAGAACCGTTTCGGTTCGATGTGCCGTAGATAGGGGAATAGTTTTTCGCACACTGTACCGCCCGGCACTGGGTTAAAGTCGGAACGGTGATGAGTCCTGGGAACAAGTGTTTACCCTGTATGCCTCTTCATCCGTCACATTCGTCGTCAGCAAGTAACTTCTAGAAAATTCCCGTCTCGTACATTCGACCATTGAAGGCCATTGGATGATAATGGGCAACAGCAATGTTGATGGTGTTGATGACGACGACGACGACGATGGTGGTGGCGCTGGTGCTTAAGTATGTAAACACGACGCCAGAAGTAAATGACAACATTGGTGATGGTGCTGTGATTAAGTCATGAGTACGTGAGTGAAATCGTTCTCGACTCTCGAGCCTTTGGAGTGCCATTGCCCAATCGAAGTGGACAGTCGTAAATGTTTGCAGGGGAGAAGGAAAAGAGAACAGCTAATCTTATTTCATGGACTCGAGAGTAGACTAATCCTTGGCCACTCCGTTGCGGTAGTGTCTTTCATTCGCTCTCGGTGGCACGAAAGACACGGTTGGATGGATATGTCCAATGGGCCTTGTTTCTGGTTTTGTAATGAGAAAAATGTATAATCATTTTGTAGGCATGGTTCGTGTTTTGTGATGTTTGTATTATTGTATTTTAATTGGACACAGTTTGGGTGATTGCTTACCAAATTGTTATTGTTTTAATTACAACACTGCGTAAGGAACAGATTTTTTCATTTTGCTAGAGGAGATTTTTTCCTTTTATAATATAATCTTTTAGCAGCTGCGTATGAAATAATTCATCACCTACATTGCTTAGATATTCCTAGATCTAAGATTAGATATTCTTCATCCAGTCTATTCATCCAGTTTGAAACTTGTTACATGTATTCATGAAGAACGGTTGGATGTTGTGAGATGAAAATGTGGGTTATTTTTGGGACTTTCGCAATTGTCAGCTAAAATTAATAAACAAAAGGAGCAAAATTCGGCATGGATCTCGCCGCCTGCGACATGTTGAAGGATGTTTGTTCTATCGCTAATATCTATTTCCGTAGGAGGGTTTTTCTCTCGCCCTCTTTTTGTAGAAGTATTGCGAAAACAAATTTTTGTTTGTTTGGTTTGGGTTTTATTTAACCTCACAATGTATGAAGGCAATTAACTGAATTGATGGAAGTTTTTTTGAATTTTATTTGTATGCTTTCGGAAGGTCATCTAATACGGAGGAACAGCTGATCGTCAAGGTTTCGAATGAGCAGGTGGAAGTCAGTCAAGAATTGAAGTAATGTGGTGGAAGATTTAATTGGAAATCTATCAATAAAGTTATATGTAGGAAAGCTTTGTTCTAAGTTTTTTTAAATTTCTGTAAACATGAATCTAACTTTTTTTAGCAAATAAAGTAATTTTAACAATTGCTCGCCAACGTGAAATTATTTCCCGAAATGTTTTGCATTTTCCTACCATACATAAAGCTCATCCGGGCCAAGTGTATGGTCACCTTTCGGTGCGGTTTTCACCGTACAAAGCCATAGTGGGACACGCACACACGCCGTCAGCGTCGTCCATCGGCATACTCGAAGCGCACGTACCGTGGAAAATCGGTGAAAAATTACACTCACGCTAACCTCGAGCCTCCCATCCAACCAACCGACCATTCCATCCATCCATCCCATGCATAAACCATTCACGAACGTGAAATGCGAAAAATTCCTTCGTGGTTGGATTGGTTTTCGGTGGTTTTGGTGTTTTGCGTTTCTTTTATTTCCACCGAGCGGGGTAGTTTTTCGCGTTTTGTTTCTGTTCCTTCAGCTTTGGACGATGATGGCTACCGAACGAACCGAACCTGTTCGCCGCTGGTTTCGCCAGTTGTTCGGAACGGCCGGAAAATAACATAATCAACGTTATGGCAGTGGTGTAGCAGCAGCATCCGTGACCATTGGGTGGAAGCTGATGGAAAATGTGGCCGGGAAGGATGCCGGGGCCTGATGCTGGTTCGGTAAATTTAAAATTCTTTTACCCGAAAGAAAAATATTTACCGGACGTGATTTATATATTTGCCGGTCACACGGGCCGAGATATGTTTGACTCGTTTTTGTTGTTTTGTTTTCCATTTTCCTCGTTCGTTAATGTTGAAGCTGGGTAGGAGCCGCATCGGTGGAAGACGAAAGCTTTTCGTTTCGCGAGTAGTACGTTTAGTTTCTGCTCTGTTTAAACACAGGCCAAACCAAATCAAACAATAAAGCTGAAGTGCGAAATGGGCAAAGAAATGTGCCAGCAATGTGAAGGTTGCAATTCGGAGCGACAGCCTTCGGTGTGCTACCGCTTCGGTAACGATTGTATGGAAAGCAACGGTTTTGCAGCACACTGTAGCAATCACTTACCCGACGGCACCATTCGACAGGAGCTTCAGTTCGCGGTCGAGCGTTTCCTGGATGTTTTTCTGCGAGTACAGATTGATCGGCGAGTTGAACTGCTTGTGCACAAGTCGTCGCTGCATCGCTGCCATGGTGCCTTCGCTCAGGATGGGACAACTGGGCAGCAAGAATTAATCAATTGGACGCTTGTAGGTAGATGTTAGGAAGTCAAACTTTTCACTGCTTCGTTTTAATTTGATTTGTGCTCAAATTAAACAAATGATGATCGAATTTCTTCGCCAAATAATGTGGGCTTGCCTGGTTGCTTAGGTGTTGTAGTGGTGTTGTAATAGTGCTAAGGGTGGTACGTGCGAAATGAACAAAAAGTTAAAACAACATCAAATGTTGGTAAACGAACTAAAAGTTATAAATAAATAATCTATTGTTTGAAAAGTTTAAAATGTTGATTGAAGTGAGAGTAGTTTAAAGTAGTTATTCATCAAAGCTTTATTTAAGACAGTGGAAGGTGCAGAAAATAATACTAAAAATGAGATATTGTGAAGCTAAATTGCATGCTCAATAAAGGGTGCCTACAACACAATATTCATAGTTCAATAGCTTTAAGCTTGGTTTAATTGAGGGGACAATTTTGCCAGTTTCCTTAAAGGATTGCTGTAGAAATCTTTTATATAAATTTTGTCTTGTTTGATTCTGTTTAGAGTCAAAAAACGTGAATTCCGTAATCCACCTCAACAGAATGTTTGAAAGCATAAAATTTTTTGTATTTTTGCTAAGAATTCTTATTAGATTTAACAAAACTAATTCATTTCTCATGTGTACCCAAAGTTCATGTTGAGTTCTGTTTATTACCTAGTTAAGAGCTGCTAAACCGTGCTAAAAATAATTGAACGCAAATTTTTTGTAAAAGTGTAGTTTAAGAATAAAGTGTTTTCTTAAAGAACGATGTGAAAAGCACTCAAAGATGCTATTTTTGCATTTAATTTTGTGTGAATTTTTTTTTTATGATGACTCGTCTTAGGTCACAAATTATAGTAGAAAGCTTACAACTGATGCATTGTTTGATGTTTACTTATGTATATCACAATTCATGCCTCCATCTGAAGCCCGCGATCAAACAGTCGTGTTTAGAATATCTGTTAGAAATTCTTGACTTTGACTAATGAAGAAAGAATTTCATTAGAATTTGCACCAAAAGGTGCAATGTGAAGCTATTAAAGGCGCAAAAACCATTGAACCATTTATCTAGGAGTGGAACAGTTATGATCAATTTTGTTTCCAATTGCTTTTGCAACAAAAAAACAAGGAATTAATTTTAAGAAACATTGTTTTAACCTTTGGAGAGCTCTCACAGTTTAACAGTAGAAGTGAAGACAGACAGAACGATTTAATTAGAATATCAATTCGTTTTAACATTTTCTCGTAAAGGTATCCGAATTAATCCACCCTGTCTATCTATCAATCGGTAACGTGGGCACTGTGGGTGTTTGCAATGCTGCATTCATCGTACGAGTTGTGATTTCTCCATGATCAAAAGTTCACATGAAAGCTGTAATGTTTTCAAAAGGATTGATCGAATGTGATAGTGAAATCAATCAGGAGTGGAAAACCTCCTTTTAGCAAGCTGAGGCGCACGTTCCACCATTCGCGTACACAGAATGGGAAGAAAGTGTTGAAGTACGAGCGGCATTCTCTGCCACGAAATATATGGATCAGAATGATTTGAATGTGAGTCAGGTTTGGAAAAAGGTGTTTGGGGAAAAAGGTGCCGGCTAAGGAGGGGTTGAAAGGGATTGTTCCGATTCGTTTAGAATTTAACGTGTTTCACAAAATCACATCCGACCGGTTGGCTCGGGAATGGGAAGCACGGAACGGCAAGTGGGTCAAAGAGAACATGCATAATATGCCCCCACTGGTCGGAAACTGACCAACTGGAAGACACAATAGGGAAAAGTATGACGATGACGAGATGACGAGAAGGGAATGGAATGAATGAAATTAAATTTCAAAATTAATTAAATGCATTATGAATCATGGCGGGGTCTAGCTGCTTGCTTAGCGCTGCTCTCGGTGACCGAAATCCGGATGTTTGGTAAGCCGGCGGTTACTGGCACGGGGAGGGTGTGTGGTGATACGATTATGCTCTCCTCTTTAGAGCAGCCTCCCCTCGGTCGCGTCTTTATCCGATGTCCATACTAGGGATAGAAATTATGGTTGGAAAAGATTCTCATTGCGCTGGAGCAGGAATATTGAGCTACGGTGCACGGTGCCGGTTCACCATTCCTCCATTCAATTTGGCCATTGTTTTGCGTGCGCTATAACGGTAACACAAATATCAAAACCGAAGGCCAGCTCGTGAAGACTTCCACACGATTGACGGAGTGAGGGAGTGTGCTATGCGTCGTGAGCTGACGGACATAAGACGCCAAACCCAGCAGAGGAACAAGCGTTGAAAATAACAAACCACAATTCGCATCCGGTTCCAGGGGATGAAATACTTTGGTGTATGGTGTGTATGAGGGGGGAATGGAATTCAAAGTATGGGAAGTGTATCCCATGCTTCGCCCACCAGCCATGCAAAAGCGATGAGGTAGGCGTTATGTGATTTTCCACCACCGTGTACATATCCGCCCATTTATTGGAAACGCTGAAGCCTTGTGCCATAGAAGCTTCCTTCACTCATGAAGTGTGTGCAGGTGATTTAAAATGAGAGCATATGTGTGTGTGTGTGTGTACATGGAATAGTTTGTCAGTGCAATTGTTGGTTGCGGAAGGTTAGATTGCAGTTTTAGAGAAACCATTTTTTCCAGGGAAAGTTTCTAATTAAAACTTCCCATTTGAAGTTTTGCAGCTGTTTACTTTTCATCAAAAAACCTCTTTTCTTTCTCGGAAGATTTTTTTTTCTAATTTGAGCGAAAAAGTGTCTGACGGAAGACTGAGCTTTCTGAGTATTTGATACATGTGAAAATGTGTTGACATAAGCATTCACGAACCTATTCTTTTGAACAAAGAAGCTTACAAAGGCAAAAGTTGAGGTGAGTAAAATTAAAAAAGAGAGTTTAATTAAAGGGTTTTATACAAAGGGAAGGTGCAAATGGGTATTTTCCTAGCATCAAAATATCCAGTTAGAATGGGTAAAGGCACTTAAGTACATTGTAAATCGTACACCCGACAGCAACGTGAGGCCAATAGTATTGGATTGAGGATCAGTACGGGGTGTATCGGTGGTACAGGCGACATCGGCGCCGGTCTTCAAACAGCAGGACCGGGGTTCAAATCCCATCCATGCCATCCCCCCGCAGTGGGGACCTACTAACCTTACTTCATGGTATTCATAAGTCAAGCAATAAGGCCAGGCAGTTCTAACGAAAAAAAAAAGGATCAATGCGACGAAGACAAAATACCTGCTTGCCGGCTCTGCTCTGACCGTGATAGAGCCCGACTCGGAAGCAGAGTCGGGATCCAGAATCAAGATTCTTGCGATCCAGAAGACTCCAACAACACGAAATGTACGATATACTGCACCTAGATACAACCGTTAGTCCTCTAAGGGGTACGAGTCTTGGACAATGCTGACGGCGGACGCCAATGCATCGTATTTACCGCCACCACGAATGTGCTCGTAGAGGAGCACAGGGAGGCTGTTGGCTGGATCACGACGAGTCTAACCTGTCGGAGATCGAATGCAGCCGTGGATGGAAGACTGCAATCCTAGACTGAGTTTCCTAGAAACTGAATGGCCACCAGGCCATGTCAACGCGACGTGCTCAATGCTGAGCTGGCCAAGCAGAAGAAAAAGAAGAAGGACATTGGAAGATGGATAACTACGTTATTCGTATAGCATGAAAACCTTAGATGCAGTTTTTTTCTGCTCAATAGAATTTTTTTGAAATGAAATCAAGTAAATGATATTTTTATTGCTGTATCTTATTCCATTTCTCATATATGTGTATCATCTTCCTTCTCTAATACATTGGTTAGAAAAAGGTGTTAAAATCCATGTGGAATACACAATAAGTATAATAACGTACATGACACCTATACATCGTTGCTACATACATCCTTTTTATTCATTTATGGTAGATTTTTTGCTGCCTTAACCAAATAATTCTGGTGAACAAAATCATTCAGCATAACGTGAAAGTCACGGCATTTTTTTCTAATATTTAAATTGTTTTTAATTAGATAAATTTATCATAAAGTCAGCCGATTAGCTCATACATTTATTCATCCGTGCCATTCTGCATATTGCCTTTCCCCTGCAGTTCATAAACAATTTGTTTAATTGCATACGCTTTCAAAACTGTGGCGATTTATAATCTAAGTCCTACCGCTAGGCAACGCAATTTCATGTACCGTATGAAATCAGAACAGGTTGGCACAAGAGCAGAAAAATTATTTATTTAGAAAATTGATTATCAATTACAATTACACGGTTGAGAAACTGCATCGCCAGGACCGCGTAACAGTACGCATATGGGACTTCTTCAGCACGCGGTGTACAGCACACTGATTCAGCAGTATACCCCGAGTACCGATTGGCTGCAGAGTGTTCTCCACTCAAGCCCATTTACTGGATCCCTACCGACAAATCGACCGGGGGGACGACGGGCCGTGAACGTTATCGATTGGGAACATGGGAGATAATAAATTTCGACGACCGATCCTGATGCTGCTGTTTGCCGATGGTGCAGGGTCACCGTGTATGTCCGGTGGCTTTATTTTACAGGCGAATAAGGCGACCCGTTGTACCCGCTGGGTAGAAATTTGTTGTGAGCCGTCCGAAGCGTACAGCCCCAGGGCCGAGAGGGCGGCTTCGGGGGACATTTTGGACTCGTGCACGGTTCCGGAAATACATCCAGACAACACAACTCACACGCTCGACTGGCCGACTTTGGTTTTCCGATTCGTATGGTCGAGCGGGTCGTCCCGATCGAGTGCCGGCAGCCATTGCTCGAATGGTTGAATCATTCACCTCGGTTCAGCTGGAGCCGGATATCCTGATTTTCTCCATCAAAATTTCCACGACAAAACGATCTGCCTGTATAGGTGGGATCGACCAAATGGGAATCTCGATTTTCAATGACCGATTGTACCACTCGTGTGTGTATGCGAGTGTGTGTGAGTATGAGTTTTTTTTTCGTCTGCCTCATCCGCTGCGTACGAACACGCGTTGTCTGTTTGAATATTTCAATGTGGCTTGTGTGTTAGACGCTTAGTATTTGCACTCGACTCGAAACTCCACCTTTTAAGCACGCTTCGATGCAGATGAATTTAGAATGAAATAAAATCGCAATGAAGAGATAAATCGTGCCACCATGGTTATGTTCGGTTGGGTGATTCGTATCAAATGGCCGTGAGGCTGTAACTGCTGCCCGCGAAGGTGACACAAGGCGTACGCAGTTGGAAAGACCACGACGGTCCAGTGCCTCGTGACCGGTTAAGCTTTCTTCCGCTTGAAAGCATCCTTTTTCACGCAGCAGCTCTATCTCGCTGCTGGCGAAAGGAAAATGCATTGCTGTGTTGCTGATGTGTGCCCGTCTACTTTGCAGCACTTCACAACAACTCCTTCCCTTGGTCTTTCCTCTTTGTCCTATGGAAGGTGTGAGGCGACGTGCGTACGGGATGATTTATGCAACAAAAGGTGTACACCAGCGGAACAAATTTGGAAATTTCAAAATTCGATTAATTGGGTCGCTGATTGCATTTTCTCGTCAATGTTCCAGGTGCACCACACACACACACACACACAAAATGGATGCACCTGGGGCAGGCATTTGCATTTCCGGGCAGCGCATGGAAGAGTTTGGCTTCATTCGACTATGCATTAGGTGCATTAGCCCGAACTTGGGTGACCCATTGGAATTGGCATTTTGGAGCGATTCATTTGAAACGCAACGAACCGTAATCATTACTGTGCGGGTTTTGGCGATAATCTGATGCAAGCGATACATTCTGATAGTTCCTGTACCGATGGACATGTAAAGTTCACGAATGGAAAATAATTTAGATTGATTTAGATTGGTTAGAACGATATACGAGTTAGAGCAGTTTTTTTTTTCATGTAGTTTCATTGGACTGTGTGGTCTGTTTTCTTTTTTCCAGTCAGTAATCGATTTTGATTTGTTGAAAACTCAAATATCGATGTAATAAGCAAAACAAATTTAATAATTTTGAAGAATTTAATGCTCGCTGCATTGCCATATATTCATATGGGAAACAATTTCAAAACCCGCCCGCAAAAACACAAAACTTTTCACCATCTTGTATTGCTCTCGTCAAACAATGTGCATCCTTAGAAAAGGGTTTTGGGGGTCTGATTTTGCACCATGCAACATTCACAACACAATGCACCAGCATTAGCCCCTAACCGTTTGCCGTAAAAGAGACGGATCGTGTTTCAATCTTCTCCGTTTGTCTGCCTGCACAACAGCCGGAAGAACAAAATTGCAACGACGTCAAAAACGAATGATGGATCGGATAAAGAAGCATAGCTATATGGGGTGCAGGATAAGCATGTTCTACTTCAAAATATATGCGCTGACAAAGTAGATTTTAAATTCAATTCGTAGTTCGGGTCTGTACGCTTTCTGTCTTTTTCCCCGAAAGCGAGATTTTGACCGAGTTGCCGAGCGCAAGCCGGGAAAGCGCAAGAACAAGTGGCGAGAAATGGAACAAAAGGATGATGAGGTGTTTTTTTTTTGTAGTGTGAGTTGCTTTAGATGGTCTCTAGTGACTGATTTGATGCATTCTAGTGATCAAATTTTGTAGGATGGTGATGAACATTTGGAGCACTGCGCGCCTGAAACCTAATAGAGTGAAGGATTATTAGTTGCAGCAGCATAAAACTACATTGTTGATGGTTTTGATGATGATTTTTTTTTTGAAATAAAGTTTATATATTCTATTAAGATATGTTTGGAAAATGTAGATTGTCCTTCGTTGAATAGTAGTTGTTTACTTTGTAGTACAGTAGTTTTGCTTTAGGTTATTAAAAATCTTTTTTATGTCCTTAAAATCCTTGTCACTGTTACATTTATAACTTGCTTGTAGCTCGTTTCTTTCCCGTTTAAATACAAAAATAATATGCTTTACAGGATTGTATAGCAGAGCTGCTATAAAAATCAATCAATATCAAAAGATCCATCGATTTGTATACTTGTGGGAATACAAAGCTATTTTTGAATTGCAAACCGAAACTCCGCCTATTGTTTGTTTTTTCATCCTGTACTTCCATATGCTCCCCCAGCAATAGTTAGGGGAGGCGATCGAAGATATTTAAACACCAAATAACTTTTGCTTCGCTTTTCCGCGTTGAATATGTAAAGACGTTGTTCATTGTAAATTTTCCCGGACAGTGTTTGGCTCGTCTCGGTAGGGCTAGACTAAATTTAGTTCATCATTCCATCCACAACCAAAAAGTCGCCTGTCCACCTACGTGAATTTACGCGACCATCTATCGAGATTCCGTTTGGACAACATGTACCACACCCGGACGGCCCACTCGCGAATAATCTGTGCATGCGTTGGGTGAAGCGTGTTTAAGTTTAGCGAGCAGTTTTGGCATCAGCGAGCCAGTGTCAGTAGCATAACTTTGGTAAGAAAGGTACATACATTGGCAGGTGCGGTCGGGTGGTCGTTAAAGACAAGAAATATCCATCAAGTGGGTTTAGCGGGGAAGTGACGCGTTATAAATAGCGTGTTTTACTTTCTATCGGTTATTAACAGAAAATCAATACCATGTGAAATAAGAGCAGATTGCAAGTGACATGCTTTTTGTTAGATGGGAAAATGAAGAAAATATTTTAAGGATAAATTTTACTTACATTCGCCAAAAATGAGCAAAACTAAAATAAATTTGAGGCACGCTTCACCGAATAAGATCCTTATACACTTTCACTTTAATATTTCAAATCCAGCTGCAAATAAAAATATACAAAAACACGAACACTCACAGACGTTAGCATTGCGCATACTTTCACAACGAATATCTCTTTTATCTGGTAATGAAATCCTTTCGACGATAAGGGCTCTGAACCGCGTCAAGTATCCGTCGTCGAGTGGTTAAAAATATTCTGATCGAACTTTGTTCACCACACTCTCAACACACTGCACAACACACTTACACAAGCATACTTGAACACGCACCGGCTGGAAAATGGAACAAATTTGCGCTCATCATGCGCAATCAATTTCCACTTGCATTTTCCATTTTCCACGGACACACGCACTTATTTGCACAAGATTTGCTGTTGGTTTTCGATTCGGTTTTTGTTTTTTTCTTATGCTCAAGTGCTAACTTCTCACCGTTCAATTACCTAACCGGACGTACGCTGAACGATTGAAAAGGTACCTTTCGGGACAAGGCGAGGATGGAAAACATCAAACCACCCAGACAAACGCTTCAACTCTACCGATGGACAACGGGCCAAGATCAACCATAACCCTAGACGTAAACCCTAGCAGCAGCGTACACAATTTTCCACCCATTCGGTGTGCTGTTTTCACGATCTCGTTTTAGCACAACGGTGATCCGTTTGTGCCGTCCTGCTTGGCAATAAATTATTCCACGTCTCACTGTTATTTCCACACCACACTTTCTACCGCACCAGCGGCAACGGTCAGAATGATTATGATACAAATATTCATGCGCAGTCACAACGAACATACGCTTGTGTGGGTGTGTCTGTTTGTCTTGTTGCATGCCTTAGTGATGGCAAAATGGTTGAGGTAGGGTTATACATGATCAGATTTTCTTTTTATTTCTTCTCGGTTCTGTAGGTGGTTTGCTTTGCACTCGTTACACTACGTTTCGATCGTTCGATCGTGTCAGACATAACGGTGGGTGTATGAGAGTGTGTGAAGGTAGGTGGGTGAACGAGTGGTATGTGGGCGTTGGTGTGGTGGAAGATCAGTCCTAATTTCGTCACAGATTTGCTAGAGTTTGTTCTTATGCAGACGAATGAACGATCTACGTTGTCAATTGTTGGGTGTTATGAAAAGTTTGGAAGCGGGTTTTGATTTCCTATAGAAGAAGTTAGTTCAAGTGTACAAATTATTGCTAAGGAAATGTCTAGAAAACATAATAACGTTATCTTTGTGTCTTTTACACGAATCAGATATCGTTTCCCCTTATGAAATTAACAACGAAAATGCAAACTTAAATCATTAAAATGCAAAATAAACAAGAAAATCTCTAAAAACATATGACTTTCGACCCATAGTTTTCTCTCCGATTTTTACTACATTTCTATTTGTGCGTTGTCTTGTAATAGCGGTGAGCAAATTGAACATTCGACCCATCCCAGTAGGAGTCGGTGACGCGGCCGTGAATTATGATTGTTGGAGGAAATTTTCAGGTCATAGAAAATATTGTTGAGCGTGCTATATGGAAGGAGCTACTGCTAAACTGTAGCAATATTTGAGGTTGTTGCGTTTTCACTTAAAAAGAAGAAAATTTGAAAGAGTTTGGTTTCAATATCTATATTTTTTTTAAATTTGTTTCATCGTTTTATTTTAAGGTTAGTTATATTAATACTAACGGCTATTTTCCTAAAAATTTATTGAACTAAAACTTATTGAACTATTTTTTTACATTCAATAAATTCACTTTTTGTTAATGAATATGCTCAAATCTTAAAATAAAATAAAATGTTATTTTTATTCAATTAAAACGGCTATTTTCAGGTGATTGTTTAAAAAATGTTCAGTAAAGCTTTAATTTATTCTGGTTAATCCACGTCGATACGTTACAGTCAATCAGATTATTCCACACCAATACGATGCTTATATTTAGCAAATCCAAAACCGCAAGACACCAACATTAATGACTGCAAAAACGATTATTGGTATCCGTTGTCCATCCACATTTCCATCTAGTTTCCACGCCCCAAAATCAGTTTCATAGCAATGTTTCATAAATACCCTTTACGAATGTGCGTGTCAAATGTTTAACATTTTGGAGCGTAGTGGTATACGTTTGGTTGTGCAAAACTGATCGTGAACTTTCTTGCTGCCAAACGGGCCAACATTTTCAACCCGGTCCTTCATTCGCCCATCTATAAACAAACGCCAAACGGGTGGCCTGTGCGTGCCACGGGAAAAGAAACTGTATTTTCCATTAGCAAAACGATGCTTGGCCAACGGTTACGGACGTTTGGTTATGAGAATGGAATGTCGAAACGAAGCAAAACAGCTCGCACAACACAACAGGTGTTTTTCATGTTCCCCCTTTCTTGCTGGTGCTCGCTTAAGCAACAGATACTGCTAAGGAGTGTGAAGAGAAGGGATTTCTGCAAAGGAGATAGAGAAACAGGGAACAGGAATAGAGAAGTATAATTTCAATTCGATTTGTGCAAAAATGTGAAGGAAACACTGGTCAATTTGATTTTATTCAAAGTGAGAATAAGCTAATCCTGCAATTTGCACCGGAGTAAGAGCAAAACAGTTGGAAATAAAATTCCTCCTTCGCTTGTTCGGAGGTTTGCTTGTAATATTTAAATAGAAAGTAATAAAATACATTACTGCAAATTCATCCCTCCACACTGAAATGTGTAAATATCAATGAAAATACAACCACATCACAACGGATGCGTGGTAATTGAACGCAATCAGTAGGATAAGAAAAACAACACAACAAGCCAAGACAATCCAGCACAATGAGAGTGCGCCGAAGGAATAAGACGTGAACAAGAGTGCCGCCGGGTTTGGATAATGAGAAAAGTTGCGATTGTTTTCGTCCAGCGCATTTGTGAAAATAAACGTTTCGCATCGCATCTGCAGCTGACTTCCGTTACCGCTCGTAACGTTCGGCAACGAGTTCGATCTGTGGCGAATGGTACGCAAAATGCTATCTATTTTTCTTCGGTGCGTTAGAAACGTTAGAGCTAGCATCGTTGGCAGCAGCAGTCTAAAGCTGTGGGCCCAACTTTCACCACATCATCGACCATCGGCAGTTTATTATGATCTGCTTAACCGTCTCTCGGTCCGGCTCTGTCGTGGACGGTGGTGCAGAAAGTTCTTTCTTCGGGGCTAGAGCGTTTGCTGCAGCACCAGGATATGTTCGGGAATTTTAGGTGGATCCTTTTGCGGTTTGCGATGGTGCTGTGAGCTTGAAGCTATTTGGGAACGATATGATAGCGAGCGAAGGAAATGATTGTTTCGGGTTTCGGGAAGTATTTGTTTGCCGAAAAACTTTCCTAATGCAAATCCTCATGCTTCGCATGGTTTGGCCGTGGTCGTCGGTGCCACGGTGTACGGTTGGTACGGTGAATTTGCTGTTTAAAAACCTGTTGATTAAGCTGTAGAGCACATTACATCATCCCTTATCGGGGCATCATCGTTATTGGCGTCTTGTAAAGTTTGTGGTCGGTACGGTGGTCGGAGCGTTTGAAAGTGGAAAAGTAAGCATGAGTGTTATTAGCTTCTGGTAGGATTCATTAAAAGTTTTCTAGTTCATTACTATTTGTGCTATGGTGTAGAAAACTTGCATTTGAGTAGATGGGTTTTGCGGGCTATGAATTATCCCTAATGTTGTTAAAATATTGGGCTACTTGTTGTGACTGCACTCGGTTGAATACAGAGGAAATATGCAAAAGTTTATGAACTTATAGATCTTACCATAAAAAGCATGTTGAAGAATCTGGCAGCAAGCACCGAAAGGTCAGAAAAACGAATAAGCACAGAATAAGAATGCCAAAATTGATGGAATTGCATTTGAAAAATAAAATAAGAGACAAGATAAAATATATAATAAATAAATGAAATGAGATAAGGCTAGAGAAAATATTAAAGAAGATGAACAATAAAAATGTTTAAAATATCACATGTTGTAAAACGCATGCATGGAAAGATCTCCATTCGCGACTGCTCTCGATCTTTCAACGACAAAATGTCTCCTGATTCAGCTGTATTTCAGCTTCAGCTGTATCACGGCCATTTTCAGAGACCGACCACATTTTTGGTGTACAGAATCGTATCAAAAATTGTATCTTAGTACTCCAATTTACTTAAACATGAATTCGAAGTCTTGCTAGTGTAGCAGCAATGCTGATATCTTTAATTGGAGGTTTTTTGTCAGGAATTAAATAAAAATTTCTACAGTGAGATAATGCTATTTGAAATGCATTTGTTGCAGTAAAAGAATCAGCTGTGAAAGTATTTAAAATTCCTTTTCTTAATTCCTACCTAAACCTACCATAAGCAACCTTCGGTCTGCGAATATAAAACCTTGAACACAGTGTTTTTTTTATACTGAACTCACCTGTCTCCGTGACGCAAGTGAAGCGTGCCGCTGCTGTAAAGCACAATTTACAGCAATTTTAATTTTCCCATTCTTTTAATATCCGTCTCAAGTGTAGAATGTTGGGCGGTGAACTCTCTTCACACGTGTATTATATGTCTTATAGCAGTTGATGATGACGGTAGCGCGTCGCATCAAGCGATTCCCCACTTCCCACTTGAGTAAAGTGTCATCCGGCCATAATTAGTGCACGATCGTCAGACAGTCGGCACACCGGCGAGGATGATAGTTTTAAAAATAGCTCATTCAAATCGACACCAAAATAAACACTCCACAAGCATGCGGAGCGTGCGGACGAGAAGGTGAACGGGGATGGTTGCGAGAAAATGGGTCGTTTCGAAACAAGAATAGAATGGAAATTTTCAGTGTCATTGGCTTGGTACGGTTAAGACACGGCAAGGAGTTGAGTTCTATATCATTGTGCTGTCTTAATGGGATTAGCACAAGAAAGAGTGGGAATAATGATGAAACTTGATAATGAAACAATTTTATCGAAATGAATTTATTGAACAATTTTTTTCTTGCTTTCAAGCAAGGTGTCAACTGGCAACGATTGTTCAATTATGCATCATAAAAGCATGGATTTGTTTTTACTTTCTGCTTGTTCAAAGATCAATTAATACACTTCAAAAAGGGAAGAAATAAAAAATCGTGCAAACAACTCTGTATTCTCCTGGCAAGAGTACGTACTTCACACAAAACCACCGAACAAAATTGTTCCACAGGGAAAATGGATGCTCTTATAACGTTCTTTCTTCTGGTTGAAGTGTTGAATTGCAATGCATAAAACAGAAAATCCAAGCCAAGAACAAAACTGAGCCTCTCAATGTATAATGGTGTGGCTTATAAAAAGGACGGTTTTTTTTTTTTGGGACGGGTTTCGGGGGACGGAACGAAACCCGTCCCAAGTCCCGTGTGGTTTTATCGTAGAGTGCATCGAAGCGCACGACATTGGCTTTGTTTCGAGCGTAGAAGTTAAATATTTACTTAGGTTCTGATCCTTTTGTAATACGGCTGTGTCTGGGTGTGTATGTGCGAGGAGTCGTGTGCCGATGTAATTCGTTAGACTTTTCCTGCCTTCATGTGGTGATCCATATGCTGCTGCCGAAAGCCCATTCCTTTGCATCTCAGCTGGGCCCCACACACTTAAAAGTATTTTATGCAAAAAGGATATTCGACACCATGCGCCGTAGCCATATCAGCTGGCTGGTGGTAATCAAGGAAGGGTAAAATGGATTGAGACGGGGAGAATAATATTAAAATCGAGTAAAATGGGAGATGAAATCAGAGCTTTCGTTGCGTTTTCGGGATAGGCACCCGGCAGTGGTCCTTCTCCATCATCGGGACATGGTTGTCATTTGATAAGCTGCCATTTTGCATCCCACTGCTGTACCGTGCGGGTAAATCCGCTTTTTATCGTGTCGTGAGTGTGATTACAGTGACGATAATGAGAATGTTGTATGGCGTTTTGGGAGTTTTGCAGCATGTTAAGGAAGGGCATAAACTCGGAAAGAAAAATAATCGATTGCAAAATATTCAGCTCATGTAGAGAAAATATGTTGCGAACAAATTGCGGCATGCTATCAACGCGTAGTTTAAAAGTTATCACAAAATTATCAAGTTTTTTATCTACTTTAAACACAGGAATCGTTCAAGAATTTCCAAAGACTTCAATGACTGTAAATAACTTTCAATAACGTATTCCCGATCTAAACATATTATTCCCCTAACGAAACGCATCGACACTTTTGAATGCAACCGATCAAGTGCATTCAAACATTTGCTGTGTTGCCACCCAAAACACCTGCCAGCTTTCCGCAATGCATTCGTTCCAAATAATTTTCCACTCCAATTCACATCGCTACCTGGTCCAACAAACCGGCCATCAAAACAAACGAGCGACAAATCTGCGTACATGCGGCACCGTGCTCAACTCGTACCCCGTCAACTGTGGTGTGGGCCATTGTTGTTCTGCCATTTCATTTGTACAATAATAAATCTGAAAACAAATTAAAATTTGCATAATTAATGTGCGAACCGAACGCAAGCGAAAATAATAATGTAATGATTATTATTGTTGTTATGCTAACGTTTGCTGTTTTGGTCGGGTTTGAGCGGACGAAACATGCTTCGTATGATAGTGTGCGATGGACTGTGAAAAGGGGGAAAGTATTGAAGAAGGATTGAAAAGGGATTGATGGCAGAGAGACCGAGACACTTATCTATTTCAATAGAAAATTAATGATCCTATAACCTTGTGAATGTAAACACATGTTTTCGCACAACAGCTTCTGTTTGGGAAAATTTTTAAAACAAAAATAAACGTATAGTAAAACTTATGAAAGTTTATTTGAATTTTTTGTCAGCTGTGTGAATTGATTGATTTTCCGTTAAATTCGACGAACAATTCATGCAAATGCAACGCTGCAATTCTCATTGGTTTTTGAAAATCATGGTCGTGCACTTACTGGATTTTATAAAAAGTATAGCTTTTGGTAGCTTTTTAATAAAATTTCTTCTGAAAACGAAATGCACTATAGTATAATGCTAATGAAGTGGCTCATAAGCAAGTGCTCGATATTCACTTCGTGCGCTTTCGAAACGCTTCATTTTCTTCGAGCGCTTGAACCGCCGCGCAGCTACTGAATTACGCCCGAAGTTATGCAATCAACCTAACAGCTTAACGTCTGAACTGAAGACACTGGGATGGATGGATGGGTGCGTGCCGTGTGGCTGTAGCTTTTCCATCAAACGAAAAGCTTTTAATGGCACGCGTTATCCTGCCTCACCACCACCATCAACCGGTAATTAGTGTACGCAAAATAGAAGCAAAACTTAAGCCATGGGTTTTGTTGGGAGCGCCGTTACGGCGGAGGCAGAAAATTGGAGAGCAACGCACCAAAGCTTATAACACCACACTTGACGGATGCAGCGATGCAAAAACTAACACCTAATCATCATCACCCCCGAGGGTTGTCATTCAGTTCAGGCACTAAGCAAAGTAAAGGGAGCGAAAACAGTCGAAAACTTTCGCATGCCTAAGCGACCGAAAGTTTGCGCGTTCGGTTTGCGAACGGATAGAAGTGAAGTTTGGCGAGCAAGAACTTCACACTTTCTTGCGGCTTGCTTTTGTTGTGTCTTCGGGTATGGGGCTAGGGCGTGTTGAATGTGCCGCTTATACTGGGAAAAACTTTGCACTTTCTTCCGGTCCGGTCTTGGCTGCGAGTGTGTAAGATGTTGGGTATGGGTTTTTGGTGGTTAGCCGAGGTTTTCCACTAAGCTTCCGGGGTTCCGGGGCGTACCATAATGGATGGCGGTTTGCTCGATGGTATGTGACCAGCGTGTGTTTGTGTATCTCTGCATGGATTACAGAGTGCGAAAGTGTTGAGCCTGAACCGAAGAAATGGTAAGCTGACTTTAAATCTGAGCTTTTCTTACTGGCATGACACTCAACTGATTTTGGTAACTCCTGTAGGGCTTAGTTGTTTTTATGTTGTCAAAGAGTTTGTTCATGATCTGAAAAGACATTCTGTGCATGGTTGTACAAAAGTAAAATAAATGTTTACCATTTTTCACAGTTATTAAGCTCACTTGAAGTGCCTCCAATTTTATTTACTTATTACAACAGTCCACTCGCCTTTTACAATTGTTAGCGCTGTCGTGATGAAGTTAATCATTTCTTGTTTTGCCAGTGACGAGTTATGCTTCAGGGTTAAAGCAATTATCCACTTAACCACTTGGTGATGTAGAGTTTTTGTTCCAGTTATGTTCCAGTTATTTTTGACCAGCAACGAACCGACCCCTAGGACCGTGCAAAATTTGCAGCTTTTATATTTACGAGTATATAGCTCGCCAGAGTTTAAGCATTAACAAGACAAGAGAGAATGAGAGAACGAACGAGAGAGAAAATGATTGAACGAAACGGTAAAAGGGTAACGCTTAACAGCTCAGCTCCAGGAAACACTGGCGCATGCAAGTTGAACTTGTTTTCTTGTAAATTGTACGCTCGTTTCATTTCATTTTCGATGGTCAGTCGGTGCAGGAGGGCATCGAATACGTCCGACGAACATACTCCCCATCGTGGTGAAAAGAACGATGCATTATTTAGAAAATAATTGCAAGTGTACATTAACAGCATTTGTTATCTCAAATGACTCAATTATATGGCACGACGACATGCCACCTAACGCACTGCATAATCTGACCAAACCCCCTAAATACACACACACACACATTGAAGGAAAGTTAGAGTCTAAAAACACGAACGGGCAAACTCGCAGCTTAGTGACCGTACTGGGCGATCGGTGCTCGCTGAATTAGTTTGAAGAACGGGCAGGACACGAGCCCGACGTCATCATGTGACCTCGTTGGGTTTTGATGAGGAGATTGATTACATATGCAGTAAATACAATGGTCGGTAAACTGGAACGACGTGGCATGATGGTTGTAACCGGGCATTACCCGGGAGTCCGGGTATGTCACACGTCTGCGTGTGTATGCTGAACCGTGCTGGATCGGTTATGCGTTTTTGATGAATGTGAAATGGTAATGGGAACCTTTGGAGAAGGTTTTACACTCTGCTATGGAAGGTATACGTTGTTTTTTTTTTTTTTTTTGGTTAAGAGAAAGTTGAGTTATCACCTTAAAGCAGACTCATTATTGACGAAAGGGAATGATTAGTAGGGCAGTAGACAAGGGTTATAAAATACATTCCCAAAACGTGTGTTTACGACATTAGTCTTTCTCTTTGTATGAAGCAGAATGAGACCACAAATGGAAAAGGAAGCCAAAATATTGGTGGATTTTTGTGTTTAAATTATTTTAATATTTAAATGACACGTACAACTATTGTAAGCCAATTTGTTTCCTTTACTAAACAAACACAAAGGTATCCATTCAAAATTATCTATCAATATTTTTAGAATCTACTTAGAGTCAGGGAATATTGTGCAATCTTTATCACGTGGTATGCATAGTAGAAAACAAAAAACACACACATTCAGGCTTTAGGAAAATGCAAACATCACTTTATAATACCACAGCTTGCGATATAAAATTCCAAGAAATCACTCCTCACCACCACACTCTTGTTAATGGCATTTTTATGTAGCACAATAAACCATTGTTGCAATGAAACACAATTTTAATAGTCCAGAAATTAAATATTCCTGTTCACACCTCCAGGACGCACGACCGAGAAATGGAGAAGATGATTTGCTTAAGGACTATTACTAGCTTTACAACACACTCTACTGACTTTTGCCCTAGTGTTGGCCATTGCTGTGTTCGTGCTTTTTCTCAGTGTCCTTTTAATGCTTTTGGTTTTTACAGTCTGATGCTTTACGCAACACCAAACGGCTCGTAAACATTTGTACATACAGCCAGACCAGACAGGTTGGTTCCTCTTGGTTGGACTGTTGTTTTAAGTTGTGGCTGTGTGTACTTAGCCCTCAACCGCAGATACTGGAAACCATGCTGGTACAATGCCCACAAGAACGCACGCAACGTCTTGTGGGTGACATTAAGTGAATGCAGGTAAATAAAACCATCCCTACAGTCGGTGTTGCTGCCGGCAAAAGATGGTACAATCTGAAGAGGCGACACACAATGCACCAGACACCTCGATTAACAGCCTATTACAGGTGCAGCCGTAGCAGCAGTCAGTTTCTCCAGTCTCTTATCGCACGTCCAGATGGCGTGTTGATGCACGATACCTGACGTGCATGCCGTCGGTTGGTTGACATCGACATTGTCGGTTGTCAGCTCGGACGCTGGCTGGATTGAAACGCTTGCCCGGGGACGAAAGTCAGACCCCGGGCCCTCCGAGTAACGCTTCGCTCACCAAAGCCACCAGGCGTCTCCATCTGGCTGCCGTGTGCGTGTTATTGTAATTGCTTGTCCTTTTCCCAACAATTCACGCACGGTACTGATACGAGTGACTTCTTCGTCCGCACTTGCCGAACACTCTTGATACTTTCGCCATAATTGCACTTATGTCTTCGCTCAATGCTATCGAGTGTACGATAGTATAATTTACACAGAAATGCAACCATTGTTACGATTACGGGAAGATGGCTGATGTGTCGCCGAAGACTGTGTGTCTACCAGTTTGCCATCGTGCTTGACGGTCATCAACGGGGCTGGCCCGGTCAGTTTCCTTTCACTAGAGGGACAAGGCATCACACAAGTCCATTCCTTCCATTTGCCCATCGAGACTTTCCAACTTGGTGTCGGCTTGCCCACCTCGTTATCTTACACCTACGCACTACTAGGGCCATTCTTGTTTGAAGGGGAATTATGACAAATTTCCTATCGTTTTCGCGTTCAAGACACGCACGCTGATACTGCGGCAGCATCTATTGACATTTGTCGCATTTGTCCTCAAGTGTCAGCAAAATGGTATCTTGTATGTAGAAGCCGGACGCTTGTCTTGCATCGGCAACACTTGACAATGCCGAACGCATCCAGGACGAATGTATATTTGCACTAACAAAGGTAATTTAAGTTATTTCCACAAGCCTAATCCCTTGCCGCTGGTGACCAGGTGGCCTTCTGCACGATAGCATTCGTGTGCTTAGCTGTCCATTCGTCCGATACTCGTTGGATTCTGAGACGTTTACATAAAAGCTTAGTGTGCACGATAAGACTCACGTACCGGTAATGTAGCTCTGGTGACAAATGGTACGAGCTGGAACGGAACAGCTGCAACACGAAAAGGCAATTTATATTATAATCGATGCGTTCTGTGAGAATATGAATTTGTAGCACGTGCCATGGTGAAATACTGTGTAAATTTCGCATTATAATTTTGTATAGAGCAATCTTTTTTTTTTATAATAGCACTTGCATTGCATTCGAATAGCTGGCCCCACTGGAAGGGAATGATCCCAACAAACATTATTTTACATACCATTTAACACTAGCACATTGACCGTCACTGGTGAGCTCAACTCACCAGTCTACCGCACAACTATGCTAACAAAAGTCAATCGCTGCAATCGTGGTGAATGATGCTTGTGGCCCTCGCAAAAACGTGTTCCAGTTTGCTGTGGTAGATGCGAATTCCCACCGAATGATCTGATTATGGTGGAAGATCATCACTCGTACCCGTGGTGAACGGTTTCTCTCCGGTCACATAAAACCCAGTCCCATTGAAATTCATAATCGCCAATATTAGCACACTGGAAAGGGTCGGGCTAACACGGTCGGGCATTTTCCAAAATTGCGCCATTCGCTTTGGGTTTTGCTCTCCCACCGGCACTCGCACGCTTTCGCTTTTGTACGATGATTTACACGGTATGATGTGGATCGGCATCGTTTCCGACCGCTGCAAACCACCGGCTCACATACAGTACACCAATAATGCATGCCAGCACTGGAATGGGTGGATGGATGAATGGATGAATGGAAATTTATTCAACGTAAAGTGAATTATTTGCGACATTTAATGAAATCAATTGAGTGAAATGTAATTCGTCGCTGGAGTGATATGTAAAATTTGCTCACCACTGGACACTTTTGTAAACTGCATTGAAAGAGGATAATATGTGTGTGTGCGTGTGCTTGTAGGTAATTGTACATTGTGTTGCGGTTGTGGGACGAAATTGGCGTTTGAGGGTTGCAAAATGTGAAATTGGTTCCATGTTTCTGTTCATTTTAATAATTTTTGTTCGTTGAGTTGAATGGAAAAGGTATTAAATGTTACTCGATTTTTTGTGTTAAAAAATTAATAATATTAGAAAACGTTTCTCAGGCATCAAGTTCATGTGACGCCCCGTTAATCTAACAGATCGGCTGATAATTGTATGGCCTGACAACGAATACGCCGCTCGGCGCCGTATTTACATCTGATTTGCACTCCATGTTTTTCCATCCATCCATGTTTTTTGTTTGCTCGTTGGCAGGGTTGGCATTGACGAACTGAACCGAGTCTCCAGTAGATCTTCTTAGACAAGGTTCGTACTGCTCTGGTCGGCGAAGCAACCCTGGGGACCGCCAGCTCTGCTCAAAGGTTAATTCGCCAACTGGATCGCACAATGCTTATTTGAGTTTTTTAACGCCATTACGACATAACGACATAACGGTTCCAGTGTAAATGAGTGCTTATTCCTATTTGATTAGTATTCTCTCGGTTCTCGGGGTTTTCCCGTTGGCCTCCTCGCCATATGCCACATCGTTGTGATACCGCCCGGACAGTAACAGTTCTCGAGGATAGCTTCCCAACCAAGCATGTACCCGATTTCCGATAGGTCTCGATTCAACTGATCCTGCTAACGAACTAGCTGTGGTCTTCGTCACCTTGTGCCAAAATGGAGGTTGCTTAAAAATACCTTGTTGGTGGGGTATAAGTCCGAGATCCTAATAATATGCTCCTACCATCGTATCCTGCCGACCTTCGCTACCGTCAACTTATCTGGTCCGTCATACAGCTCAGCAAGCACGTGGTTTATCCTTCTCCTCCACTCTCCATGCTTAGACACTCCTCCAAAGAAGGATGGTGCGACGGAGGATGAGTCGAGCAAGCACGTTTAGAGCGTTTGCATCCTCCGCGAGGTAGCTTGTAAGGCCTCTCTTGCAACTTCCAGTCTAGTTTTGATGAAAAAACGCTCGGGGACGCAAAAGCGCTACTTAGCTGAACTTTTCAGGAAGACGTCGAGTTTGAACCTCGATAGGCTAAGTACGTTTAATACTAGGATCTCTTAGTTTATTCTAGTCTTTATTCCAAAATAAACGAAATTACTTACAAAAAAAAAATGTCACCCGTCTAACAATGCGTGCGCCTGAGCTTCCTCCATCCTTCCATTGCTACCTAAATACAATTTAAGACATTTAATACGCGCTATTCTCGTTAGAATATCATCGAGACGTAAAATGGCAGAATTTAAATCATTCATCTTCATCACCATTCTCGTCCACGTTCATTACGCGCCGTCCACTAAAAACGCAATAACGGTCTTTTATTCAACCACGGTGAAAAGTAGCCAATTCAAAGCAATTCACTTATCACGGTCGCTGATTGTGGTTTAAGAATAAATTCAACCAGTTTTTTTCCACATCGTCTTTTGCTCGTTCTATCAATTGCTCTGCAAGCGAAAAAAATGAATGTACAGCAACACGAAAAACTACACGGAGTAGATATTATGCCTTCAGCATCCCTCATCCAGCACCTTATCGTGCATTGAATCGTGCAGTGCAGTGCCTGGGAAATGCTGGACCGTGTGTATCCGGGAAGAGATAGTTTATTTGCATGTTATCCGCCTTAACCTGCATTTTTTGCCTTTGCTACCGTGTAGCATGCGGCTGTGATGCTCGTCGATGGCAAAGAAGAAGTAAAGTAAACTACCTCCTCGGGGGTTGAGTGCCTGCTTGGTGGATTATGGTTCCCAGCGGTAAAATATTCTCCAGGAGTGGAACATTCATGCATCCAGCAGTGGAAGGACTGCAGCAACACTCTACCCTGGGCTTGGAAGCAAACGAAAAAGAGAAAGTTTCGTTTTTTTCATGGGGTTTGTCTCGGAACCGGTGGAAAAGGTTGTGTGGGTACAGGATCGGTAAAGAAATAAAACAAAAACCAGCATTATGTTGTGCGGTATATAGCCACTACTTACCACAATCTCATCACCTCATCATTACCGTACGGTGCTCTTCATCAGCGGTGGGAAGGGCACCGAATGGCAACCCCGGCACGATGATGATGGTTTCTTCCTCATAATCATCGTCATCAGTAGCATTTATATCTTCGTTACTCGGGACACCGGGACGATACTGGCCTTTCGCGTTACGGGACGGATGGATCGCGGCGTCAAGGCGAGATTTGTTTTATTTTACTTTTTGTCCCAGATGAATACAAAAATCTCCCATATCAGTTGGTGAAAGTGGATTCACACACATAAATATGGTGATTGAGGTGGGAAATGGGCAAGATGGATTTCGTTATGGATTGCGGACGTGATATTAATTTATGAATGATTTGTTTATCTACGTCTAACGGTGCTGTTGAGCAAATTTTGTATTTAGGCTGTATATAAGATTCTTGTTTCGTAGTTTTTGGAATGAAACTAGCTCTGAATTGGGAGAAAATTGTACGCTATAGGAAAAATGATTATGGAGTTATACTTAAATCTTTTAAAAATATATATTTTTGTTCAATAAAAAAACTATTAAAAAAAATCTTTTAATTTTTAAAACTGAGCACAAACTTTAATTACTTAGGAAAACCCGTATAAACTGTTCCAACACTTAACAGTGTGGCGAAGTGCTACCAAGCGTCTGGATCGTGTGAGCCAAAGCTTTGCTTCATCGGAATGAGGAAATCGTCATGCATAATCATGTAGGTACGTACTCATACAGTTCTGCCGCGAGTTCTTGAACACCCGAGAGTCCTCAAACGCCAGACAACAACAAAAATAACAACAACTGAGGACTAACGTTCGCTCCCAACCACCCAACCATCTCGAAAGCCCGGCCCGGCGACATCAGCGGAACGGAAGGATCGTGTGAAAAGTTTGCTGAAAGTATTATTTATGTATCCCAAAGGTAACCTAAAACTGTTAACGCTCACTCGCTACCTCCCGTAGCCGGGCTGGACTTTTATTCCAACCCACACGTCCCACATGTCCCACTCGCTCAGTGTACGTTGTTGTTGTTGCCGCCGCTAGTGGACAGCGAGGAATGAAGCGAGTCCAGTAGAGATACACTCACTATCCACCCACCGCGTGCAGTCATCTGTTTTACAAGGGCTGTAAGTTTTTGCTTTTACAATTTTCCAACAATGCACTTTACCGAGAAGCGCATGGAGTGAAACGGATGGGAAGTGGTAGTCGAAACAAAAACAAACAAACAACACACACACACACTCGTCCGGAACTGGTGCGAATACATTTTGCAGTGGAGAAGCGCGATGGTGGAAAGCACTTGCCACAAATCCGGTCTTTCTACTAAGGACTCCACCAGGAACAGCGAGTGAAGAAAATACATAATTCTCGATTTTCACCGGAAGGATTGTCCCGGGAGGGATGGGTTATGGGAGCGTGGTGAAAAAGAGGAAGAACTCCGGATAAAACCGCAATAAATCCGACCAGAATCCCTTGCTCATCGACTCCCTCCCGTCTCGATTGTTTCTATGGATAGTTTACAAAGCTCTCTATCAAATGGTAAGTTATAATCCGGTAGTTTGGATGTTTATTGTAAGAGTTTTCCTTTTGTTAACATTCTGCTGTGGGAAGGAAATATATAGCAAATAAAGAGAATTAAATTTTAGAAACAAATTTGAGAGTTGTTCAAACATTTAAAAAGCGTTTGATTATTATCCTGTTAATTTATATGCTAAATACGCATGAAAGTATTTGAATAACATTCGTGAGTTGAAATTAATCTAGTAAACAAAAATAAGAAATAATCTTAATCTGATTCTTCTTCTTTGGCATGCTCAAGATTGAGCACGTCGTGTCGACATGGCCAGGTCTCCAATCAGTTTGCAGGAAACTCGATCTAGGGCTGCAGTCCTTCATCCACGGCTGCATCCGATCTCCTACAGATTAGTCTTCACTTGATCCAGCCAACGAGCTCGCTAAGCTCCTCTACGCCTCGTGCCGAACGGGTCGCTGACGAGCATCTTCTTGGTGAGGTATGAGTCCGGCATCCTTATTACGTGCCCCAGCCAACGTATCCTTCCGGCTTTGACTACCGTCAGGATATCAGCACCGCCAAACAGCTCAGCTAGCTCGTGGTTCATTCTCCTTCGTCACACGCCCTGCTCGCACACACCATCAAAGATAGTCCTTAACACCCGCCGTTCGAAAATGGCGAGTATAGTGGCGTCCTCCGTCAGCATAGTGCAAGATTCGTACCCGCAGAGGACTACCGGACGTATCAAGGTGCGGTATATCGTGCATTTTGTGTGTTGTTGGAGTCTTCTGGATCGCAGGAGTTTGTGGAGTCCGTAGTAGGCACGATTCCCCAGAACAATGCGCCTTCAGATTTCGCTGCTTACGTTGTTGTCTAAAGTTAAGATCGTGCCAAAGTAGCAGAACTCCTCTACCGCCTCAGGATCGTCGCCGTCAACTGATGCTATGCTTCCGAGTCGGGCTCTATCACGGACAGAGCCTCCAGCAAGCAGGTATTTCGTTTTCGGAGCATTGATGCTTAATCCAATTCTATTGGCCTCACGTTTCAATCGGCTGTACGCCTCGCAGACCGCCACAGTCGTCCGTCCGATGAAGTCGATGTCATCTGCGAAGCCAAGGAATTGGAGAGATCGGGTGAAAATCGTTGGTGAAACCAGCTTCCCAGGGAACCCGTACTGCTGCAGGTTGTTCGATTGTTTGGTCCGATCTATGGTATCGTAGGCCGCCTTGAAGTCAATGAACAGGTGGTGCGTAGGGATCTGGTGCTCCCGGCATTTTTGGAGGATCTGCCGTAGAGTGAAGATTTGGTCGGTTGTCGATTTGCCTCCAACAATTTCAGCTTGGTAGCTTCCGACGAAATATGTAGCAAGGGGCTCCAGTCTGCAGAAAAGTATTCGGGACATGATCTTATAGGCAGCATTCAGGACTGTGTTGGACCGGAAGTTAGCACAGTCCATCTTATCGTCCTTTTTGTACATCAGATTCCATTCGTCCGGTAGTTCTTCCTGGTCCTACCTTCCTTGCTGGTTCCTCTACTTCCTACGCCTAGTTCGGTGCGCTTCCCGCATCTGCTCCGTTAAGGTGTCTATCGAAGTAGCACATCCTCCTGTTGATCATCGCTCGCTCGTCCGACAGGATATCTCCTTGCTCGCTGCGGCACATAGCGATCATGGGAGTAAAACCGCCCCGTGCCGCATTCAACATCCTGTGGAACTTGCGAGTTTCCCACGACTGGGATAACTGTTGCATCAGTCGCTCGTCCGACTCTTCGAAACTCCGCTTCTTATCCTGGAAGAGCGGGATCTGCTGCCGCCTCAGTCGTCTGTAGTGTTCCACGTTCTGTCGGGTCTCGCGCTGGAGCATGCGGGTACGCATGCTCTCCGGTGCGTAGCGTTCTTCTCGGTTAGTGCTCGCCTGCACTCATCATCAAACCATTCCTTCCTCTGGTTACGAGCCACGCGGCCAATTGTTCGCTCGGCTGTGTTGTTGATGGCTTGCTCCACCATACGCCAGTGGTCATTGAGGGACATCGCTTCGGTGGAGGTGTCCTCCGGCAGCGCTTCCTGAAGCGCATTTGCGAATTCCCTTGCCACATCAGCTTGCCTCAGTCGATCTATGTTGAGCTTTCAATCTGATTATGATGTCATTATCATCAGAAATCATGTCATCGGATACAAATACACATAATTATCAATATTTTGGCATTTGTTCTTGGTAACCATGCATTCATTGCAATATCGTCTAACATTCCGCAAAGATTCATTCTAAAAATAATATTATCTTGATCTGTTTCGTTTTGTGTTGTTTTGTGTTCGTCATTTGTGTTGCATTCATTAATCTCCATGTTAGTTGTTTTCTATCATAAGTTTTGAATCGTAGGATGTAATCAAATATACTTGCACTTGTTTTATTATTATGCAATCTTAATCTATTTAAGGATGTTAGATTTTGGTTGCTTTTTAAAGAATAAATTTTTGCTTGAGCTTCGAAGCCCCGTAGGTAATAAAGTTTCACGCAAAACGTACCTATATATGAAGTAGAAGTGTGTGAATTGTGAATTTGTGCCAAAGGTGGGTACCACAAAAGTCAACCGACCAATCATTTTTACTCTATTGAATTTTAATTTACTGCGAAAGGAACAATTTGTCTGGTATAGTTGCTCCCCATTCTCAGGAATATAATTCTTTCGAAGGCATTATTTTTAAATTTTGACCCAAAGCTTTGTTAGCTTCCATTCCGTTACATGCACCATCCAGCGCTTACACACTGATTACTGTTTCCGTTCCGGTTGCTCGCACATTGGACGTCAATTTTCCATCCTGGCTCAAAAAGAAATTGGCAAAATGCGTTCGCTCCGAGTCCGGTCTTACCAGAAGCGAGAAGAAAACAATGGAAAGGAAAAGCATAAAATTCTTCGACCCCACCACCGCTGCCAGTCACCGGAAGCGGGAGAGGAATAAATTTTTATTATCATTGTAAATGGATTTAATCCACAGAAGGAAGTGCTTCCGCCCATTGGACCGGTTTGGCGATGATCTTGAAAATTGCAGGCAGCCAGACGGTCGGGCAACCAGCGCAGGGCAGTAGGGGAATAATATCTGCCCCAGCAGAAACCGTTCAAGAATGTGCCAGCACCGGACGGAAAGCGGAGGGCAGTGTATTTCCTGCTCTTGCTTGGCTTGCTTAAACTTTTTCTCCCGGTAAAACCTCAGACGAACGGGAGGAAAATTGAAAGCAGACAAATTTTTACGCTTCCTTTGTGCGGGAAGCCGGGTTCGGGCTGGGCAGTATTCAGGAAGGCTTTACAGATTTCGGGAACCATACTTTCTTGGCGTCCCTCCCCCGGCAAAGCGGGCCCCTACTCCGCTAGCGTTTCGGTGTGATTTTCCCACGGGGCAGCTTGTCGTCAGCTTTCAATTTTCAAGCCCTGCTTCGTTGGGTGTACCAAATCACACGCCTTTTTCCCTCGTTGAAGCTTTCCTGGGTGAGTTTGCAGTAGTTGCAAGGGTGCGCCAGGATGCTTCCGCTGTTATTTCACCACCCTTGTGGATGAAGCCCGTAAGAAACGAATGGATTTGCAGGCGGTGCACGGAGCTACGTAAATGGGAAATTATCCGGAGAGCTGTTAAAGTTTATTTTTACGAGCAAAACCAATACCGTAGGGCCTTTAAAAGTGAGGCTGAGTTCTTTTGCACTCGAAGGACGAAAGAAGGGAGCACATTTTTGGTGATTAAATACGAGCAAGGAAATCGCTAGGAAATAATTTCTAATACACTGCAAAGCCGGTCACATTTTTCACATCTTCACCCACAAAACACATTGAATCAATTCCCAGCCCACTCATTTGAACAAAACAAAAAAAAGTTGGAAAAAATAACACTCCTTCCGGTTTAAAGTGCTCCGATGCACCGGCAGCAAGTGGTAGAGCGTGAGTGAAAGCGAAAGAAATAAGGGCATCGAATAATAAACCATGATCAAAGTTTAAGCAAACGCTAACGCAAGCACAAAAGAAATGACGCTGGGCTGGAAAGAAAATAGGCCAATAATTTAATTTTGTCCCTCCCATTAACGGCTTATCCTTTCCGGGTGGCGCGAGGGTTTTCATTCTTTTTGCTTCACTGTTTTCTCATTTACAGCACGCCACCACGTGCGGCAAAGTTGTCAAAGAGCTGTGCCGGAGCCAATGTTGAACAAATTATCTGACGCTTAATTCTTTGCCAGGGTAAAAACTGGCTAGGATAACGAGCATAATTTGATTGGAAATTATCTGTGGCGAGGGATCAAATGAAGCGAGCAATAATTTTATTACACTGTTTATGAAAACGTTCCGCAAGTGTAAGCGAAATCTTTAGCGGAAATGGTTTTTGTTTTGTGGATGTTGGATTGGATGGAGTGGTAAAATTCTGAGGAATTAGTAAAAATTCTGATCGCATCTTTTAACTAGCACTTTTCGTAATAATATTAAGATGTTTTATGTGTGCGAGTGCTGATCTGTTCTTTTATTTTGGTCAGTTTTTTTTTTTTTTGGAATTCTGTAGTTTATATAAATATGAATAATTTATTACGATTCCATAGATATTCAAACAATTTGCTGTTTTGCATACCTTTAGGCGTTAAACAATATCGATTACATCCGTCTGAACCACTTGAAATTAATTTAACGTCTCCTTAGCTGTGCACAGTACGCTATTTGTAAAAGAAACATCTTGATGCTCCATTTCTCTACCATGCACATGAAAAGATCACTGCCAAGATCCTTTTTTTATTCCATCTCCCAGCCCGGTGTACCGTTTACAATCCATTACCATTCGAAATGGTAAGAAGCACTCATCGTTTTCTGCATTTTTACGCTCTGTTTACTGTTCTTTTGCAGGTAAACCTTCAACGAACGGATGGTACAACCGTCTTACGAGTTATCTGCAGTAATCAAACGTGAAAGTATTCGTCTCTCAGCTCGTCTCTTGAAGTGGTACAAAACACGGCATCCATGGTGCCAGTGACATCCAGAAAAGCTTAAACTTTGGAAATGCACTTTGAACGAAGAAAGTCGGTCAGAAGATTTGGTTTTACCAACCGTTTTGACAGAGATGGGAACTCAAACCTGAAGAATGTCTTTTTCTTGCGGTACACTAAGCTCTCGAACAGAAAAGAAACAGACTCCCGAAAAAAAAGTAGTACGTTAAGTACTACGTTTGGTAAAGAAAGGTTAACCTTAAAGCCATATGCTCTCGATCGTAATTCTCGCACACAAAGCAGAAAGCTGTGAGTGTGCTCATCCGGAGCTAGTTCGGTTCGGGCACGGTTTTCCACTTGAGCTTTAAAGCAAACCGCATCGAGCGCGAGAGAGTGCAGAGAAAAAGAAAAGTAGTCATCATCTTCCTCCGTCTGGTCGTTATGACTTGAGACCCGGGAAGCATAATGCGGCCAGTATCGCGCCAGCCAGCGAGCGTTTGGACGCACCGCTGACGACCGTGGCGTGGTACGATGCCAACGCGCGTTGTTTGAACACTTTTTGATGACTCAATTTCGACATTGTAAAATTCTACGATAATGAGTGCTTGCGCTGGACGGCTGGTGGAGACGATCAGCGGTGGGTAGATGAGCAGAAGAATGGGAAGCCATTTTTAAAGAGCATACCGAAACTGTTGCCATACCGTGGAGTGGATAAGTTTTTGGCCGGGCATGAGCTGGAATGATTTTTAATTCAAGATCCGCTTTATTGTTACTTATTGTCCGGTGGAAGTGGTGCTGTTGAGTTTGTAGCGAGAGTGCTTTTGTTATCAAGTGGAAAGAATATGATCAGTTCGAAGGGTGGAAAGTGTCCTTTTTTATGTTGCAGTAATTTTGGATATGTTTTTTTGTTTAAAATTTCTATTTTAATTCCAAATTCGATTTAAAAGAATCAAAACTATTTCATTCTTCTCCGCGATTTACAATTCACAATTTTTGTAAATTTAAAAATGGGAAAAAAATCATTAAGGGGAATAATAAACTATTCAAGACTAATAAACAATTTCTAAAATGTTACTACGAACATATACATATTATACGAGCCAAAAATGTCCATAAAAATAATCTCGAAAATGCGTATCTTTTGAATAACTTAGGCTAGACCTTTTCACACTCTCAATAGTTTATCTACACGATTCAAATCCTCACAGCGGTCGTTAGCACATTGACGGTGCTAACAGGAAAGTTTATGATAACTGCATTAGATTCCGGGGGGATTTGGAAACCGAACGAGCTGAAATTCTTTCCATGAAATGCACATTCTTCTTATCTAGTTTTGGGAAATCCTCTAATTTTCCATTAGCTAACACACACACACACACACACACACACACACACACACACACACACACACACACACACACACACACACACACACACACACTCACACATGGCATCGATGCGAGTGGGAAAGAACTCTTTGCAAACCAATGATCAACCTACTCTACCACATTATCCCAATCCAGAAGCTCTTTTGGTTTGGTAAAGGAAAATTTAAATGAGTTTCCATCCCGCACCCTTCCCAGCTGCAAAGCCACGCAATTTCTTCGATGTCACTTTAAGTTTCAACAATTATTATTAACTGCTAGCATATCCGCGATGCTAACACGGGTGGTGAAAATGGCACTTTCCATACCATGCCATGCAAGGTATGAATCCTATAATTTCAAACAGCGAGATAGCTAAGCACGGTACCGACAATCCTACCAGACCTGTAGAAAGTGTGCATCGACCGAAATCGCGGAACGGTGATCAAACGTGATGATGGGAAAAGTTTCCTGTCGCATACGGGAACTCTAGCCGGCTGTAGCACTGTGGCCATATGCCAGCTGGATATACTTCATTTGCATCTAGCCGCGTGTACGCGCCGCACCGCTCGCAGAGGTAGCGGTTTGCCATTCGGAAAAGTCAATATGCGGAAGTACCGGAAGAGTAAAAATACTTCAAAAGTTTCTAGCTTCCGAAACTTTTTACCATTCGCAACGCTAAGTTTCGAGTCAGGCTGAAGATGTTCGCGCGAGTAGATAATTAAATGGTGCAATATGGTCGTTACGAACGAGAAACCCCTTTTTTTTTTGGTTAGTAGTAGGATCACCAGGTTCACACCTTCAACACCGTTCACTATTATTTTAGTGCACATTGTGAATCGAATTGAACTCTGCACTTCCCTTTGGGGGTGTGCGTGTTCGTATGGTAGAAAAAACGGAAAGGAACAGAACCTGACTGAAAGCAGAAGCATTACTGTTTTAATAAGGAAATTACTTTGACATGAACGTTTCCAACGGGTTCTCACCATTAGTTGGTTGCCGCAGCACATGCACGACTTGCATTTTCGCCTTATTACGGGCAGATTATGGTGAAAGTAAAGTTTATTTTAAAAATTATGGTTCAAGAACAAGTAACTTAAAAGGGTAATGCAAAGTGGCGATGAAAAGCTGGCTGCAAAAATAGTACCAAAAGCAGCGCTGAAAGAATAGTGATTAAAGTTAATTACTCTTGTAAACGCTTCCGGTGATGAGAGAGAAGAAATGTCATTACATAAAAAAGTTGTGGGGAATCAGCATCAGGAAAATAGCTGAGCGAGTATATTGATATTGATTTGGAAGATCTTTATATTTGTATATCTAGTTTTTTTTTCAAAACGGGAACGGCGATCCTCTACGACGAGCATCGATCTAGCGCAAAGCGATCTCGGCAGGACTTTTAGGCTAAAGCCAGAAAGTAGTCCCGACGAATCGATCCAGTTGTCCAGGAGTCCGGCAACAAACAGCCTCCGGGCGTTGCAGTTTCGCTTGTTTAGTGGCTCGTGGCCTAGCAGCGCACATCGTCCATCGTAGTCCACTTCCACCCTTTAGAAGCGCAGGACGAACCGGGTCAGTTTACGCTGGATGGAATCCAGCCAGGTCAGCTGGCGAGCAGCAGACGGCCATCCAATAACTGAAGCGTATTCCAAAACCGAGCGCACCAAAGAGCAGTAAAGCATTTAGATGTAGAGATTTAAGCCGATCAGTTGGTTGCACGCGCTTCAGCTGGTTGTGGAAGTTCAACTTCTCGTCAAGGAGCACACCCTGACGCAGCTTTTGCGTTCAATTGCAGCGCCATTTAACGCGTAACCGTACACTAAACTTCTCGACGCACATTTCAAGACCGTTCTTCGAGCACCCACTGGACACACTGGAACACTGGTACGTGCTCAGAGGCTTGGCTTGAAGGCGGAGTTGGTCTGACCGATTATGAATCGGAAGGAATAGCTTAGCTTTATCCGCGAACAGTAGGTGCCAGGCCTAGAGGAAGCACCCGAGGTACGTCATTAACGAAGAAGGTTGTATTGTTCTTTTAATTTGAAATATATGAAGAGAAAACAATTATTTTCATAACTAAAACAATTATGCTTACCTTTTTAATGACGCAACAAACAGCATGGAAGTCTAAACATTAACTTTAAATGTTACAAAAGCAGATAAGATGCTTGGTTGGGATCTTTTTTGAAAGACTTTTCTTAGCTGACGAGCAAATGCATGCCCTCACATTTGATCACTCACCAAGTGTTCTGGAAGCCTTGATTCCATGGCATCACAGGAGACAATCGAATGATGTCTAGGCTTAGGTCCCAATGTTTTGCATTGGGCGCTCATATCCAGCGTATAGGACAGTTCGACTCCAAAATATGTGGCTGCGGCCTCGCATACCATGACATAGATCATCTTCTAAGGTCTTGTGTGGAATACGACACACATTATTCGACGCAGTTCGAGGTACTGGATAAATTCCCAATGCTGAGATGGAAGGGATCCGCTGGAAGACTTCGACGAAGCTTACTTGAGATCACAGCTGCGATACATGGGATTTGCTTATGGACCCTCGCTATAAACAGAACTTCTTTCATGAACTACGCAATAATCGACAACAAAGCATCTAAAAACACCCAACATAAGGCGTCTCTTAACACAAAGACCCTAGCAATGAACAGGAATCTGCCTTTGGGTGACGGAACAAAACAAACAAAATCACTCATGCCTCTGAAAGAAAATATCCGTTTCTCAAATCATTAAAAAAAAGCGATCCATTCGACAAAACATTGCGTTTATTTGTCACTTTTATTTAAAAACATGTACATTTTATTCAGTTGTTTGTGTTGCGGTCAATTTCTCCGTTCTTTATCTCTTTTAGCTTGTTGCGGACTTCCGTCGTTCAATTTGTCCAATTTCATTGAATCGCTTGCTGTGCCTATTCTTGTCCGCGAAATTCTGTTTTGTCGACGTTTTTTTACCATCGATCAAAAAGTTTGTTAATGCGTTGTTCAACAAGGTGTTGCTTTGTTTTTGCACGGTTTTACCACTCGTTTTATTATATTTTATCATTCCCTGCTCTCATCCTGGTTGTTTTCTTCATGTTTGGTTTTGTTGTGTTTTTTTTTTCTTCCTTTTGTTAAACTTCTCTGCATTCTCAATAATGATTATTTCGCTGGGGGTTTTTTCTTTAACTAGTTCACTAATGGGATGTTTTAAAATATTTATTAGCTTCTTTCCTGGAGCCTCTGATTTGCCAGCTGTTTTTTTTCTTCTGACCGTACGCGGCAAAACAACACGCAGCCAGTGAGCAGTGGGAATTAAATTGGAGCAGTTTGAGTGTTTCGTGTGTGGTATGATTTAGCTTGAGAATTGTTTGTTAGTTTTTTGCTTTCCTTTTTTTACATTTAGTTTGGATGAAAATGGGAAACAAATGCGATGTAAACCGCAATGTTTTGCTAGCTGCTTTGTCCATCTGCACCCGATATCGCTTCGCGTTTTACACAAAGCACTAGAAAAATTTGGCTTTTACCTATGTATGCGTCGCTTGACGAGCGTATAACGTCTGCTGTATTGTTCTTCTGGGATTTAGTTTTCTTCTCTGCTTTACTTGTTTGTGTGTGTTTACTCTGAGACATAGTTTTGCTATTAATGGCCATAATTCACGTAAATGTCATACCATTTGGAATAACTCCGGTTGCCCGTTGAATTAGCCATCGCTTCGCTTAATTTACAAATTTCTTTTACAATGTACGAAGAGAAGCATAATTGGGCCTTGGGTTTAGAAAACAGAAACAACCAAACAGTGAAACCCATCGGAAACAGAAATGCATGCCTTCGCAAACATATAACACACGGACACACGGTTCATCGCGCTTCGTCGACCTGTATTCTTTGCTATTTATATGTGTAGAAGTTTAGAGCGTAACATTTATTATCGGTGCATAATCAGTTCGTAAAAAGAAAACATTACCTGTGACGGCATTAGTGTCTCTGGCTTATGTACACAACGGGGAGAAATGTTAAAAGATCGTTCCATGCTGGCTTAGCGAAGCGCCAATACGCACGAGGAACATAAATAAATTCCGTACTATACACAATGTTGCTTGGGAGGTTTTTTCTTCAGCTGCAATTGCAAATATCATTTCACCGTGGGGTGTAAATTTTGAGCGACGGCTTAAGATTTTCTTTAGCAAAGCTTGTTTTAATGCTCTTTTTATCTTTTTTTTCAAAACATTTTAAAGAAAAAACTATCGTGGTTTTGGCCTTCCATGTGATGTGCCACCATTTTGTGAATTTATTTCTCTTTATTTTTGCTGTTTGTATTATTATGTATCACATTGATTTGTTTTCTGCTTTTTTTTACTAAACTTGTTTTTGTTTCCAGCTATTATGTAACACTCATCTGACGCTTCTTTTGCAACTGTTTTAAATTTGTCTCAAGTAAACTAAATTGTGTTTTAGTGTTGTAGCGATTTTTTTTTTGCTAACTCAAAAAAGATTGAATAAGCCAAAAATATCAAAAATGGAGATTTAATCTACACAACATAAAATTTAATGCAAACCTTTACTAGCACAACTAACACCCACCGTCTTAGAAGAAGCTCTCAGTTCACGTTTTATCCTGCCCTTAACTATCTCGCCACCTTGTCGTACAGACAAACACACAAAAAAACAGGAAAATGCACTTACTAGCAGTACCGCTGACGCTTTGCAGACGGTGGTCCACACGGTCCCAAGTACGATAAAGATACCGTGACCAATCGCCATCATCCAGCCCGTTGCAGAGTGCCAGCAGGAGACGATGTAAGCGGAGGGGCGAAGTGCACCGATGAGTAGGCCACCGAAAGCGTTCCGGCTTGCCGTATCCACTGACACGGTGCTGCTCCACACGGGCAGGAACATCATCATCAGCAGGGCCGGTAGGAGGGCCATGAGCAACCGGTTGAAGGCGAGCGTCGATACGAACAGTCCGCTGGGGCTGCCATTTTTCGATGCCATCGCTTTGGCCGCCGTTTCCAGGCAGCTGCGAAACTCGCGATAGTCCAGCCTGGTAATGGCACAGTAGTGGTTGAGCAGGCAGACACCTTCGCAGGTGCTGGTAGCGTGGCGCACGGAGTTCACCCTGTAATACCTGTGTTTGGGGAGGGAAAAAAGGGAGCCAAAGGCATAATGAGTTAATAACGAGTGTGGTGAAATTAGATTTTGTAAGTAATTTTTTTGACAAGTTAACACTTGGTTTGTGGTAATTTTTAAATTGAATGGTTCACGAAGGAATTTGTTGGAATATTTCTAAGGAGTTTTAGAAAGACAATGCGAGGAACTATACATCTGACTGGCCTTATTATGGTGACAAGAAAATAGCCATAAGAGGATGTCATTGCACGTTGTAACTTGATATAGAACATATATCAAATGGTAAACAAATATTTAAATCGTTAAAGTGATGCTTGGACACTTATCCCTTACAAGCTCCAAATATCAAATGCTAAAGGAAAAGCCGGCAAAAGATATTAAATTCCATTTTCAAGAAGAGCTACTCTTCAACGTAAGCTGTACCCGGGACACGCCTGACGACTTGCTGCAAATGACAACCCAACTCATGGGGCAGCGTGCTTTAGAAAAAAAAGTTTTCTGATTTCACACAAGAAAGATTATTGTTAACTCCTTCGTGTTCCACACACACACACACACGGACACGCTCTTCAATTCGATCCATCCTACAGTGCTTGTCATCCGCACACATCTTCGAAACCGGTGCCGGCCCAGTGGCTAATGCAGAAAGGAGTGGGATGGCATTTTCCGGTCGACACTTTTCCGCTCGTTTCCGTTTTTCGAGGAAGGCCGGTGTAAGACTTTCTTAAGAAGCCGGTTCAAAAGTTTTCCTCTATCTCCCTTTATTTTTCCTGTTCGCTAGATGGGTGTGCCAAGGTTCACACGGACTGGCAACTAACACCGGCAATGACATGTTCGTGCTCGGTTGGATGGAAAACGAAACCATCTTTGCCGATCGTTGTTGTTTTGTTAGGCAGCAAGGCACGGTCACGAAGGTTGCGGTGGCCGGATGATGAGTGAAAACCGAAGGGATTCGAACTTCAATCACTGCGCGCATAGATAAGGAAGGATGGGACCTGATGGCCGCCCCGTGTTGGCAAAGCCCATCGATTCCAAGATATGTAAGCCGATCTGAGGAACTTCCTGCCAGCGTGCCTTCGTCGATCTTCCAGATGTTACACCGGGATTCACGAAAGGGTTTGGAAGGCCAGTTTCCGGGCAAACGAAAGCGTCTGCGGCTGTGAACATCAAGCGTGGATGAATGATACAAATAAAATGCTAGATTACTTTACCAGCCTTCTCATACTATTTTTCTTTCTTTCTCCCTCTCTCTCTCTCTCTCTCTCTCTCTCTCTCTCTCTCTCTCTCTCTCTATCTCTCTCTATCTCTATCACTCTTTTTCTTTCTCTTGCCTATTCAGGCAAATACCACCAACCAAGGGACGCGTCCTGTCATTCCAATCCTCCCATGATATGTGTTCAAAAGGAGCAGAATTGGAATTGAAACGAGGCTGAGGGGTGAACAAAAAATGAAGCAAGAGATTTGAATCTGAATAAGCCATAGCAAATCCTAAAATTGCTCTTTTATGCGACCACACACTTGCTCGTGTGTGTGGTAAAAAGGGAGTAAAAAGCAAACAGAAGTATTCATGTCTTAGCTTTCTATTTGAAGAGTCTTTTTTCGGTCGGCAACCATCCCTTGTGGTGGTGGGCAAAGTTAAAAGAAATACCGATAGTGGTGCGGCCACCCTCAGATAGATATAGGATAGGCGCACACACACACATACACACATACACACTCATGTAGGATAGATAATGGAATGTAGTAGAGGATTTCTTTTCAGGCAGTCTTCCAGACATTGAATTCTCGGGAACTTATAGAAGTAATTTTTCGTCTTCATTTTTTTTCGGGAGGGAGCCTAATGGAGGAGCCTATCTCACTGTTCGTATGTCCTTCTTTCACATTGTATTTGAGGGGTTTTTGTCCCCCAAACAAACCACCAAAGTTCAATGGCCGTTGTAAGCTTCCGGACCGAAGCGAAAGTAAGCAAGGCACGTTAGAACGATGAGCTTTACGTTAAAACCTCCACGTTCGTAAACTTAGCCACGCGTATGTAACTGACAAAAGCTAAGGTCACCGAAACAAACAAACGAAACACACACATACATACATACAAACATACACAAAGGTGCGGTAAATACAGCAATTCCGAAAGCGAGCCTAGCCCTTGCTAAAGTTCGATCGTTCGCGATGATAAGCCCATCTTCCGCCGAGCGCGTGTGTATGTGTGAAAAGCAAACGGCGAAAGGATTTTCCGTTTTCGAGCCATGTGTGTCTGTAGACGAAAGGCAAACTGGCAACACGATTCATTGGTACGGGTGGGATAAAATATTGGAATCGTAAATGGGATTAACTAAAAATAGTGCAAAGCTCACACGGATGACTGCGCTACGGCGTTTGATCCTACTGGGTGGGGAGAATTTGTCGTTTTAGACATTGTTTTATGACATAAACAGACCCACACACACACACACGCACGATGATTCCCCCAAAGGTTGACAGGATGTTCCCAGCTCGAGTGCGAAAGAATGGATCGAAAAGATTACCCGCAAACTTTCGTCTTTCGTCGACCGTTGCCGTTGTTTATACAATCGAACAATCTTGAGCAAATATAAGCCAGGATGAGCGGTGTTTTACAGGTTTGGTGCGAATTCTAAGCGGACAAAAATCTCCAATAAAATGAAGCTAAAGTACGACTTACTTCATGAACTGCACGTCGTCCGCGTTGTTGAAGCGATCGGCCAAATTGTGGAGGGCCAACGATGACACCTCGCTCAGACCGTAGTAGTAGGTGGTAAGGTTGTACTCCGGCTGCCACACCGCTTCCTCTAGTTTGTTCGCCTGCTCTAAATCTAGATAGTACTGCGTGTAGTCTAAGACCTGCGACAATGGAGGGGAGAGAATAAGAATTTATGTTTCGTATTTATGAGCAGAATTTCCGGGAAGTTAAACCATGCTCCGATGCTTACCTGCCCTGTATCGGTGTCGAATTTGTACAGCCGCATGGCGGGATTGTTGGACTCGCTGCTTCTCCGTGGGCTTATCGATGGAGCAATCATCATCCAGGAGACGGGTTTGCCTGCGTTTTTTTAGTTGTTGTTGATTCAAGTAAAATGAAACATAATTCCACATAAATGTTGAACATAAAAAAGACAAAAATATAACGCAAAAGATTCTGCTACACTTACCAACTTCATTATAAACCACTCGAAACGAGTCCGAATGTAGGTGTCCGAAGAACTGTCCCTGAATGATCGATGAGTATCGCTTCACCAGCCGCAGGTAGCGCACGTTGTTCTTCTCGGTGAAGCTGGAATGCCCGAACGGGATCGTGTGGCCAATGTGGCGCTCGTCCGAGCCTGGTGGTATGTGTCCTACGATATATACCTGTGCCGTAGGCAAGAGAGACGATAGATACCGAATTCGATTAGATAAGATTCGAAATTTCGCCCGCCAGAACAATACACTCTCTGTATCAAATATTCAATTATAGGCCTATAAAACTTAAGACGTCCAATTGGGCGCTCAACGCCCTGCAGGACAGTGGTAAAAGTTTGCTTTCCCGGTGCCATAAAAAAGGGACACCGATCCACGTGTGCCATAGCGCAGCTAGATGAGTTCTGCTGATTGGATCAGAGCCGGATCAAGAACGGAGCTATCAAATTACTTGCCTGTTAAATTTCGGAGACGGATCGCCATATAAATGGACCACAATCTCGGGGTCGAGATGTATTGATTCTCATAAAATCGTCATAAAACCACAACCGGCATCAGGTTAAAAGCCAGGTGCGTAGCAATGTACGTCGATGGCTTTTTTTTTTTTTTTTGTTACCGTTGTTGATGTTTTGGTTGATTTTAGAAAGCTTGCCGAAATTGGTTCCTACTCAAGCTTCTAAGCTGCTGGGAAAACGAATAAAAGCTTCCACCCGAAATGGGGGAAGGCCATCCCAGCGACGATGCTCTAAAGTGCCCCTTCGAGAAAGGCGACGGTATGACTAATGGATTCGAAAGATTGGCTCGTTCCGTTCGACAAGCGACAGGGAGGATGATGAATTATAGAATGGTTCTGCTGTATGCCGATACCGCAGCCGGGGACGACGGTAGCATTGGTGACATCACCCTTTTTCCCACTCGAAAAGTCCGACCTGTCTCTGCTGTCTCACCTAGGGCGCGCTTAAACGAAGCGAACCAGAGCACAGCGGTAATGTGATTTGCTGGCAAGAGATTTCGATATTGATTTGAAGAAGCAGATGTCCTACTCAAACAAAAATGCTTCAGCCAGACATACACACACCCACACGCAAACTATGCAAGTCTTCGGAAGCTTTACATATCAAAATATTCACCAGCTCTTGGTGAGGGCTGCTTTGTTCGCCCGTGTGGCTGTGTGTATAGTCTCGCCGCACACTTGTGACAAGCGGTTGAATTGTTAATGCATGTAAGATGTAAATCTCTGGAAAATTCCCAACGAGCCAACAAAACCACCATCATCCTGCACTGCCTCTAAACACCTCCCCATCAATGGTAATGGTGATTTGGTATGGCAAATGACAAAGTTAGTGTTTGTTGAACTGGCTTGCCGGTGGAAAACCGGATTCGCTGATTCAATTATTCATCCGTCTGGAGATCGCAAATAATGGAACATAAATTGAAACTGTCCCACGATCTGACTGTGTGTGAGTGTGCCTTTCAGCCATGACGAATGGGAGATAGTGTTTGTAGAAATAAATTGTTATTATACCGCCAGTACTGCCGAAAATACTGCAGTTTTAAATAGAAAGCTCGTTTAGCAGGTTGAATAGTTAATCATTTGAGACAAATTGAAATGGAGAAAATAGATTCTTGTTTTGATAAAGTAAGCGTGAAGAAAAGATTAATCGATTTGTGAAGTAAATTGCATACATTTAGGATGAATTCCGATTCTCTGTTAAGATATTTTACGACTCTTGCACAAGCACAGCAAATTGTTCAACAAATCATCGAAACGAATATATTTCGCCACTTCAACTGTTCCCTGCAAACACTAAACAGCAACTAGCAAAGCATATTTCCGAATTAAGAAGCATGAATCGTACCGAATTCAATCAATCGCACCGGATAAACGGATTGTCCGAATCGTGAACGCTCAGATTGCCTCGTAAATCAATTCCAGCATCCATGTTGCTTTTGTTTTGGAGTTTTGTTTTATTCCCTTTTCTTCTATCTCCTACCATTCCAGGCAAACGCATCGCATCGGACAGAACGTTAGCTACGGCATTGGTATTGGGCTTCTTATGACCAATGACCCGTCCGTGATTGCCAACTTGCAATAAGCGAATCGAACAGCTAGTAGCATCGTAGCGTTCGGGGGGATAGAATGTATCTTCGTTTTCTACCATTGCCAAAAGCTTCAATGGTTCGTTTGATTCCATTCGGCCTGAATTGCATCCGATCGAGCTGATTGATTATTATGATGATTGTTCGGAATCGTTCGATTCGAAGGAGAAAATGATAGGAAAGCGGGTACAGCTACAGCTCTTTGATGCCCATTTGTCCTTGGCAGATTTTGAACGAACGAAATCAATTGCTGAAAGGCCTCTTATGCTGTTCAATCTGCTGCAAAAGGAGGCTTACGGGAAATGTGCATAGAAATCCTATTTTTCTCAGGAAGAGATTTCAGTGTGCCTACCGTGCGCACCTGAGATATGATAGAATTCTGTACTCTTTGAACATTCCCAAATAAGCAATACGGCCTGGCCGTCCCTTATGAATAAAAAAAAAAAAAAAAAAAAAAAAAAAAACATTCCCAAAAGGCAATAAAGTTCATTAGGAAAAAAAACTCTTTCATAGTTTTAAAATCATTTAACGGTTTAAAGAAAAAGTGTTGCTAACAGCTCGATTGCTTTGCTCACTAATAAAAATAAATTCTCCTTTCCTAACGTGTTGCAAATGATTCGCATTATCTTATCGGCAGCAGGAATGGTAAGTAAAACTCAGCTGTTTCCGCTGGCAATTATCTCAGTCCCACGGTGGTAATGTGCTGGGTGGCCGCAAGGGTATAAAAAAACTTCTCGCAAAGCTCGTCCTTTTAGCTACGCCGGCAAGTAAAACCGAACGCGTTCAACAGGAAACTTTGTTCGATCCCGCTGAAAACTCCCGCGCTCAAGAAGCAACATAAAGTACGCGCGGCTGCTGTAGCTGCGCATTAATAGCGGCGTTAATCGATTTTTAATTTAGTTTTAATTTGATCAGCTGCACCGGACAGCTTACGGGCAGGATGCTGATTATTTCCATTTTCCAGTCAACCAAAGCCCCCGGCACGATGGAAAGCAGATTGAAGATTGCCCAGAGGGCGACTCGGCGAGCGAAATTATATCGCAAATCCTTCTCTCCAAGGACGAGGACTTTGCAAAAAAGGGGTTTTTTCAAACAAACAGATTTGTGATGCCATCGATGCTGCCGCTGCTGCGTAAATGCTAAGAACAACATCGAAACACACCGAAGGGAACGGAACAAAAATGAGTAAAGAACACGAATAGAAAAACAAAAAAAAAAACACGCAGCAGCCAAGCACGAACGATAACGACTTTGAAAGTGATGGAAAGTAGGGCGAACCAGCATTTTCCAGCAACATTTAGTCATGCCACCCCTTGGTTGGCCGGTGGCTTTTCGATTGGCCGGAAGAAGTAGAGAAAGTTCACTCCATTTGTGACAGTGTGACACGGATAGGTAGCACCCGCCACAACGCTATTCGACTTTTGATACTCATAATATCGACCCCGCGTCTTCCTAACGCATACCGTTCGCTTTTGCTTCGCTCTTTCAAAAACGGGTCCTCTTTGCTGCTGGCGACGTCTGCAGTGTCACTTGAAAAAGTTTCATCCTACCCTCCCGGTTTCTGTTGGTAGCTACTTCGGAAGCGGTCGCGCTTTTCGCTCATTTATCGGAAAAGAGGATGGAGATTTTGCCATAAGGAAGAGCGCTTGCTAGAGGGGAAGGATGGTGAGTGGATAAACTTTTGTCCTCGTCTCCACACTTGCTCTACGCCTCACGTTCGTTCGCATGGCTTGGTTCACTGCGACGAAAGTTTGTACCGAAAGGATCGTTCAACAAATAACAAAACATGCTCGTTGGTTTGGCTCCCACACCCGCGAACGAACACCATTTTGCATGATGACTATTCTTGGGAAGTGCGATGTCACTTTTCCACAAACTCGATTGACATTTTGCACGAACGCAGGGCGTGAGGCGTTTTCCTAAGGTCTTATTGATTGCGATATTAATTACGAATGGTTTAACGATTGTCGTTTCTCGGCAATGTTGGTCAGTGCTGGCTTTAGTGTGCTGAACTACATGAGATTATTGGAGAAGCATGTTGATGTCCTGTTTTATGCTTGCCTATCGTTTCAAGATAGTAGATAAGTTGATGGATGTTTGAGGTTTTTTACGATTTTAATCACTGCGATGAAATTTTGGAACTTCGATCGTTACACACAGCTGTAAACTTAAGCAATATTACTAGTAAGTTACATATTTTCAACCACTTCAGTCAGTCGTGGCCTGTTGCTCTAACCCTTGACACCGTTTGAATTCTAGTGCCTTCATCTATCACTTCAATATTTCGGGCTTTCTGGCGTACGTTTTTGTGGCAACTACTTGGCAGTTTCTTCACACATTCATTCATTCATCTATTCATCCATCATCATTCATACAAGCGAGGTACAACATATATAAGACAGACAAACAGTGGGAGTAGTGGAGGGAAGGGGATCACACTAATAATCCGTTAGTATGGCAAAAGAGAAAGATTACTCTTAGATAGACCTCGTCGCAGTCTCCCACCAGGTTCCAAATTGGAGTGTTTGGCAACTTTCCGATGCCCCGGACTGCGTCCACCAAGACCATAGAAGATGATCTATGTCATGGTATCCGAGGCCGCAGCCACATACTTTGGAGTCGACCTGTCCTATACGATGGAGATGCGCGCCTAAAGCAAAATGATTAGACCTAAGCCTAGACATCATTCGAATGAACGCATGAACGCATGGTTCCACGGCATGTCAGGTGATCCTGACATGCCGTGGAACCAACGCTTCAAGGACGCTTGGGGAGTGATCGAATATAGAAACCTCCCGAGCAAATCGGTGTCCCACAAACTCTGCCACCGAGCCATGCAGATAGCTTGCGGGACACGCATGTACTCGTGAGATCGAAAAAGGACCCTTCCGAAGCACCCTGTTTGGCCAATTGGTTTGCCTTTTCATTGCCGAAGATACCACAATGTGCAGGCAGCCAAACAAGAGATATCCGGAATGATTTCTCAAACAATGAGCTTAAGACCTTTAATTTTTCTTTTACGAAGTAGTCCGGGCTCTTAATAGCCTTCACAGATTTTAATGCTTCGACAGCGCATAAACTGTCGGAGAATATAAAATATTCCTCTGGAGGACAAGCACTTATTATCAACAAGGCGTAAAAGATTGCGGCGAGCTCCGCTACATATATCGAGCATGGCTTGCGTAGTTGGAAATATGCCTCGGATACAATGTTATATACGCCAAAACCGATGCCCTGCTCTGATGAGGATCCGTCAGTATAAAAATGGTTGCTGTTACAATGGCCATACTTTTCCATAAAAATGCTGGGAATTTCTGTCCTGCGAAGACTATCGGGGATCATATCCAAATTGTGCTAAAAACACTGAAGACTTGCAAATAAAATGCATCAAACAGTTGCATACAATAAGGCGTAAAACATTCTACTCGAAACACAGCCAGGCAAGCTAAACAACCGCAAGCATACTATTTTCTGTAAAAGCAATATTTTCAAATGTTTTCCTTAAATCCAAGTCCAGTATGTTTGCCAATGTTGAAATAATCAACTGATTCAACGAAACAAAAACTCAATTAAAGCAATACACTTTCCAGAAAATCCTATACACTGATAATGCAAGGCACATGCGTGTTCAAGGCAATGGCAAGCTAAGGCATTGTTTCACCATTCCTTTGTAGCGATGTCATTCCCACATCAGATAAACGAGCCCAAAACCTCATTAAAGTAAAGAGAAGCGAAAATTAATGGAACAAATGAGGACACGCCATTGAAAATGTCCTGTGTTTCCTTGCTGGCTATTGAACTAGCTGAACTTTTCAACTTCAGCACTGTTTTTTCTTTCTGCTGCTCCGGCACTTCGGCAAGTGTCAAATGTTTCACCTGATTCAGCCGAGTAGGCAGAAAACCCCATGCCCGATAAGCTTTGACACGTTTCACAATGTGTATGTGTGTGTGTGTGTGTTGGCCGTTTTGTCCGCTAATTATCTATGTTTGGTTTTCCACGACCTGGTCGTACCGTTTTTCATAACCACAACCCACCCCAGCGTGACAGTGTACACATACACAAAATTTTCACACACACACACACACAAACGCTAGAATAATGTTTGCACCTAAAGCAGGGTGAGCTGAGCTTTTGAATTACAGGACATGTCCTCGCCAACTCTGTGTGGAGCGTTGTTATCAAAATTTAACTCCCCTCTGGTCAATACACTGGTCACCCACGTAGCAGCATAGTATGCGAAAGCATAAAGTAACCTCCTGGGAAAGGCCTTTGGGGGGGAGGGGGGGGGGAGATGGTGAGAGAGAAAGTGGTGTTAACCCGCTTTTCTCCCAAACGCGCCAAAGATCAAAGCACCAATTAGTAACAACATTCGCGAGACCCTCTTCTACGCGTGAAGCACGCACACATACGCACGCACGCACAGTGGGATAAATATTTGCACAAAATGAACGATTCACATGGACGCGCATATGTCGTCAAAAGTGTGGCGTCCTCACCACCCCAGCCAGCATATGTACGCAGGATAATGGGAAAGTTTTGGTTTAATCAGCATCGCTTTACGCTCGCGAAACGCTGGTGAAATAAAGGGAGGGTAGGTATTGGAAGGAAGCCGGAGGGAGTTAATCTTTGCTTTATGGTGTGTGTGTGTGTGTCCCTTTTTCACGCTTCCATTTACCGGTGCGATAAGCGAGTTGTGTGAAAGTGCGAATCAACTACACCCATAATTAAGCTCAACCGCATTTGGTGAAATGGAAGTTTTCCCGTTAATTCACTACTTTTCACCGGCAAAGTTTACATTCACCGTGTGGCTACCGGGACACCGGGGAAGCCTTATTCTAGCTTAAGAAACTAACGTTTATCGCTAAATCTTCGGACTGGGCTGGGTGCTGCTTATAATTAACGACTTTCCCTAATGGGCTTCGGTCGGGAGACAGTGTAGTCGGCCAGTTCTTACACAAGGGCCGTTAACACCTACCTTTGGTTGCCATCATTACCTACTGCCGGTAGCATCATTACGCACATTTGCTTAAACTCCCTCTGTGTGTGTGTGTATGCGTCTACAGGCATCTACAGCTAGCTTTGTAAAAATGAACAGCTCTGGAGGTGCTTTAGTTGATAAATCCTTCTTTTCGCTATCTTTCATATCTTACCTCAGGCGTAGCTCATTAAAAAAGCGTAGAACTTAAGGTGTGCACAAAAAATTCGGCTTTATCCTCTCGCTCGCTCACACACACACATCCCGTCCGAACGTAGAACTGACTATGGGCAACAGATTAAGAAACATTTCTTAACCATTAGTCTACGGGTCGGGAGCTTACTACTTACATTTTTCTCTTTCATTTATGGGAATGATGCGTACCGAAGCAAGCAGCTTGAACTGATTTAAAATTAAAACCCGACAAAGCAGGAAGGCAAAAACAGAAACAAAAGAGCACACCGTTTTGCATTCATACTGAAGAAAGATATCCCGCACTCGCCCTCCTCCGACACCATCCTCCGATGGTGTCGAAAGATGGTCTCCAAAAAAAACACCCAGTACGCAGCATAACGAGAAGGAAAAGAATTAAGTAAGCAAAAATATTTATAAAAAAAAAGATTGAGCTCACCCGCAACAAATTCTGAAAACTTCATTAACCAAGAGATTAACAAGCGTGTGGATAATGGACGGGATTTTAGGGGTGGAAAGTCTTTGGCTTTGGTAAAGTTTTTTTTTCCAAACCTTCTGTGTTTCGATTCTGATTACCTGCGTTTTTTTTTTCGTTATTGGCGCAAGTGCAAAGTGTAACGCAGCTTCCCGGGTGCTGTTTGTTTGTGCCACGCTACGCGATATGGGTTTTAGAGCGTGTACAGTGTGCGGGATTCGACATCGTTTTAAAAACCGCCATCGGCAATCGGACCCTAATCGTACAGCAAGTGCAGAACATACACATCCGAAGCACCACGGTATTAAAACAATTTCTCTTTAATGAGCAAAATCCTAGTTCTCTGTTTAAGGCTGCTCGGGAGCAGAAAGCAAGCATTAGGAGTTTAACGCAAAAAAAAAGGAAAACAAGCGTCCAACCATCCCTGAAGCACGAATAGCTGTTAAGAAGGGATTTCTCCTGATCCTTGGCAACACCAATGGTACGGTGGTGGTGTCTTGGCTAAAGGTTCCACACCACTGTCCCGTTCACTGTGAAGCATCTCGCCTGCCAAAAAGGAGCAACGTTTCTGTCGGACGTCTACCCGCGTGCCCGGATGGATGGATTGCACCGGGAATGGAAGCAAAAACTGTGCTGCTCCACTGTGTTTGTTACACTGTAAACAGCGCGAAAAAGATTACACTCGGAATCTTGCCGCGTCATCCCAACCACCCTCCCGTAAACTTCTAAACTCCTGTTTCTTCTACCACCAAGCGAGCAACTTTGCTGCGGGACTTTTTTAATTAATTTTAATTTTCCTTCCATTCGCCCACCTCATCGTGTGCTGCACACATAGTTCGGGTCGGTGGAGTTTTTTATTTTATTTTTTGCTCCCCCTGGTTCGCTTTCAATTCCGTAGGATGCACCGGTGGCTGTAACAAACAAAAAAATTGTAACATCCTCTACGTTTTTTTGTTGCTAGCTTTTGTGCTAGCAAAAAAAAAAAAAGGAAACAATCTCATAACCTCACCGCCAACACTAATGGTGATCCTTTTTTTTTTGTGCGCGAAAGGATGAGAAGCGAAAAAAAAAATTACAAAACAATAAGCCGAACCAACTAAGTGTAATAGAAAGTGGAAGCAAAGCGTTTCGTAAGTTGAGAAAAATAATATCACGTCTTGGATAGACAATGGAACGTTGGGATTGGGAAGGATTTCGCGCTCGCTCATACAAACCGCTCTGAACAGGGAAAACTTGGGAAGAAAAGAAAACACAAAACAAAGCAAAAATAAAAGCAAAAGATACTCCGGAGTGGAAAAACTTACTACCACGCTGCAATGGCAACTGTTTGCAACCAGCGCTCGCACAGCTGGCTGCAATGAAGCGCTCGAGCATCGTGACACCGTGCCCGATCTTTACCCATCCAGCAAACCCCCCCCCCACCCCGTGCCGGTTATGCGATTCGATACTCATTACAAGCAGTTCGTTTTGTTTTGCCATTGCACTTGCCACCCGGCTTTGGTGACCCTTGCCCTTTTTGGTGGAATGTTTCTGCGACAAAAGGAACACCGTTGCCAACGGTTTCGGTGCAACTGGTCGCTTTTCGGGCCGTCACTGCCGGAATCGGATGCTGCTCAATGTTTTGAAAGACTACAGTGCTTTGTAGTTTTGTAGAGAGAGATTACTTTTTTTTTGCGTGCATGGTTTGTGTTGGTGAGAAAAACTTTTCCAACCGCAACTATGGCGCCGGGGTTGCGTAGTTGGTGGGTGGGGTTTGGATTGTGCTGTTCAATTTCGAACGATAGGTCAAAAGGCGTATTAAAGTTTCACCCAGCTTTTCAAGAGAAAGCTTCCCGCATGGAATGGTTGTGCATTTATGTGTCTTTCAAAAGATGTAGGAAAGCTTAACTTTTAATTTCAGGTACATTTTTTAACATCATTTTCGTTAAATTCCTTATCAAATGTTCAATGCATTGATTTTTCATATGCGTTTAAAGAAATACATTAAATAGTATACTTTAAGGCGCAAACGAAGACATTTTTCCCACGCTGGCTTAGCTGGCTTAGGTGAAGGTGTATAATTGGCAAAGGCCAGTGCCGAGACCGAGAACAGAAGTCCGGTTGATGCGGGAGCAAAGTTATACAGCAAACCGATTATACTACAAAGCAAACCGATTATACTACAAATTGAGCAAATTTTTTTATACGAAAAACGTATTACGGCAGACGAAACTGAATGCTCACATACGTTTACGAATCATCTTTTGTTGATTTTTTATTTTGTTTATTAAAATCGATGGTCTCAACACAACCATCCACGAGTATGCCCAGGATAAGGCAAAGAATAAGGAGGAAATGCCTTATCAATATGATTATAAAATTTATTCAACACAAGCAGTGTTAAAAATGCGGCACTGGGCCTCAATAATTAATTATAAATAAAATAAAATCGATGGACCATAAAAAGTCCCTTAGAAGCTTTCTTATATAAAGCGATTACATCGTCGGTGCTGGAAATTTAATAAGGTTCCCAACGCCCTGTCAGTTAGGAGGCACGAAGAAGAACAGCAGAAATAAGAAGTATCAGAAAAGGACGACGAGGTCAGGTAGGAAACGATCGATTCAATCGAAAACTTATCACGAGCGGATAAAGATCGGAAAGCTAATATAAGCGCGCGCGAACAGCGGACTAATTATTTTGCTCTTTACTGTATCTCAAGAGCTTAGAAATAAAGAAAAAGCTCAGCTACACTGAAAAGGCAAAAGAAACCGCTCGTTTTCTAACATCGTCGGGGTTGTCAGTAAGAGGTAGGACGCACAGGACGGATACAATATAAAAACACAAGACATCACATGTTTGGTTTGAAACGATCACAAAACATGTTGAATTAACACACATAACCAGAAAGAGATTAGAGGAATCCAAAACCAAATGAGGAACCTGCAGCGACCTCGCCAGGATGTATATATTACAGTCTGGAGAGTAGCGTCGGCGAGTTGTTCCGGTGGACAAGAAGTCCCGCCAAAAACAGTCTCTGTGCGTTGCCGTTATCCTGCCTTAACGATTCGATGCCTAATAGCTCCAAAAAAGCAAGGCAAATCGGGCAAAATTGTGCTTGATGGACTCTAAGCGAATAAGGCTGCACTAAGCAATACAAAGTCTTAATCTTAATTATTTCAGCAAATCTATCAGCGGATTTCCCTTGGTGACGACGTGTTATAGCTGCTAGCCACATTCAAGAGAGGAAGGCTCTGAAGCATTTTTGGCCCTCAAAATCAGCCTAAGCTTGCACTCACTGCTCGTGCAGCTAATTATACTCGCCGGGGTCAGGTGGGCTGTTCATGTCAAGAGAATGACACGGTAGGACCAAGATTGTTAAATACTTCTAGGCCTTTCATATGTATAAAGAATGCGTGCTTGATCCAAAGGTCAGAAAAATTGGATATCAGATTTGCAGACGAAGGCAATGAGTTTACATTACATCACAGCACAAGCGGGCTGTAAAACAACAAGAACTATTTCCATACAAAACCCCATCAAATTGATAGAGACTACGCTCAGTGCCCGTTGCCGCAAAAGTTTCATACTCTCACTTGTCAATCAAGTGTGAACGGTTCTGACAGAGACTTCACGCCTTTTTGTTGATTGAAACGATTCACACTGCTTGTACTCGCTCAAATTTGTGTCAGGAATGAGTGAAAGCTAAACAACATGCTGGTTGAATTGACAGGTCTACTGAATTTCATAAACAGGGCTGCAACATGAAAAACCGCTACGGCGTATACGTATAGGCAGGTTTTTGGGAGCGGTTAAAATTTTTTTAAAAACAAAATGAAACCAATGTTGCGAATGGAATTTGAATACAAAGGCAATACTTACAGTTTCCTTATTTCTACTCGACTTTGCTAGAACCTCCTCCAGCCACTCCCACTGCTTTTCCGACTCGTGGCTGCTTGATCCCGATAATGCACTGGCGTGGCCACCGATACCACTGTCCGCTACGTTGCTACTGCTACTATATCCGTTCCGCCGGTCACTGTACAGATACCCGGAAGAGCTACCTTCCCGGGCGTGATAATGTTTGCCCGTATGATGGTCACCGTAGTGGCCGCCCGCTGGGTAGTGGTAGGAGCCGTCTGGCCGCTGCTTTACCGCCGACGAGTGCGACTGCGAGTACTTGGCGTCGTGTCGCATGTAGTTCGTATTTAAAGCTATTATTCTTAGCCTGCTCTTCGTCTGTTCTATGGTATAGTAACCGCCTGGAAAGTGCATAAACATTAATAACAATTTTTATTACGTTTCCCCTCCCCAAGGTGTGGTAGCAGTGATGGATCGCTTACCTTTTTCGAATGTTTGTAGCGCTTCCAGTGGCAACCAGTGGCGCCAGAGATCTCCGAGCTGCTCGAAGTTGGCACTACCATCCTCATGGCCAAGCACCGGAAACACAAACTGTGACGGAAACGTTCGGCTCATCAGCTCCGTAATGTTACGCAGCACGTCCAATCGCTTGGTTTCGTGCATTCGCTTGGCAGAATGGGAAAGACCGTCACTGTAATGGGAGAAGAATAAAGATAAAGGTGGTTTAGATGACGTATTATTTGAGTTACCATTTATCGTCATTTGTATAAAATCTTCAATTTAGTGATCATCGTTCAAATCATCGATCAAAATCATCGTTTTCAATAGCATTACAACAGCCTGTAATTATTGAATATTTGTACGTGTTTTCAATTCGTTCTTGTAAGATTCTTCGAATTAACAAAAGAACTAAGGCTTGATTCACTTTTATTGATAGCCTTGAGCCTTTATTGATAGAATTGGCTGATAGCAACGATTGGAACAGTGAAAAATGGCTTGAACAAAGATAAAAAAAACCATATTTATGGCTAAGAGCACTCCGTCGATTGAAAGGACTTCCAACGGCCTTCAGCAACGATTAAAAGAATGTTTGGGCCAACAACTACCTCTTTACAACGCATGGTAGCCAAGATAGTACTGAAAACGATGACCAGTGGACGAAAATAGATTAAGTTCTGATTTAAGAACTGTATAACGAGTTTATTTTGTTATTTTTCTTAAAGAAATGTGTTTCCTGTGAAGATTTAAAAATGATAAAACATATCAACAACTACATGGTAGTCCTACACGAGAGAAAAAAAAATCTTAAAATTTTTTTCACACCATCCAGTTTACAAATCACATCAAACCTGTTGTTTACGAATAGCAATTTTTAGCAGCACGATACTTGAACTCAGTAGTAAGAAGGGATTAACAGCGAAAATAAGGTCAACTCTGGCTCGACCTCTATTTTCGCCTGGTTGTGAATTTAATTTGAATTCCAAGTGTAATTGTATGCTGTGCCCCGGGTCGCAGCGCTACTGAACACCCCAAGCAACTGTTCCGGGTTCGCTTCACTTCCCTCCCCCTGGACACCGACAGTGATTATGTTGATCGTCATTACGCTTCGTTTGGTGCTTTGTTGGGCGCTAGATGGCTAATGTTCCATTCAGTGTTACAAAAAAAAAAAAAAAAGACGCAAACCATACTAAGTGATATGCGGCTAGAAGAAAAGGGACACTTGTACGCTGTGCTGTTTTAGCGTCTCTCGGCCTAATGTAGCGCTTCACTGCTAGTGCAAAAGCCGCTAAAACAAAGCACCATTTTCCGGAAGGCGTGTGTTTCTTTGTGTGTGCTTGGGTTTTTTTAAAGCACTTTTGTACATTTTTGAATATTGTAGGGTCTATTTTCTTGAGCGTGCAAAAACATGGAGGACTGTGTTGGTGCTGGGAAGAAAGAAGACATGCACTACGCGCGGAAAAACACGAGCAACACGACAATGAGATGACAGTTTTCTGCCTCAACGCCAACCAATACGACGGGGCGGGGAGATTGTTGATGGTGAGAAGCGGGCGTGGGCGAGGAGAACACGGGAACAGGAATAAGATAGATTTTCACATCAAAACCACCAGCCTGTGGTTGCTCATTCCACTCGCCGCACATCCGAACCCGTGCGACTGTGACAACGCCATTTGCAATGGAAATGAGTGCACGATCACGAACGGTGGAATGTGTCCGTTGGCTTCGGGTTTTCTCTTTTTGTCATTGTCATTCCGGCGTTCCCCAGCAGCAGCACGATGTACCGTAATCTTTGAGCCTGATCTTATTGAGGGTGGTGAGGCATGAAATTTATTCAAATCATTCAAACGGTTCCGACTGCAGGGCAACTCAGTACTTGGAGTCTTATTTTGCTTTCTTTTTCTTGCAACAGTCAAGCCCAATTTTTGCAAGTAGCGAAATTGAGGCGTACACACACACACAAAGAATGTCTCGTTAGGTTTCGTTCACTCCAAAAACCATCCTATTCACACGCACGTTAAGGGTGTACTTGAGGGCGATTTTTGAAATTATTTTCTGTTGAAAGAAATATAGAAATACACGCCGAGAGGCAAATGATTCGATCGAAAGGCTTGCCTGGTGGAAGCATAAATTTAAAACCAATCCAACAGCGACAGACTACACCAGACGGACAGGCCGAAAAGCTTCCCAGGTTGAACAGAGCACCAAAAAAGAAAGCACGTGCAACTATGGTCCAGTTTTTCCAAGCTATCTGTCCCTAGCGGCAACGTATTTCTATCCGCAGTGGATGGAACTTCCTTTTTTGTGTGTCGCTTTTCTACTATCCTATCGTCTTATGTGCTTTCCAAAGTACTAAGTGAACGGTGAGTGAATATCAACCGGATAACAACCGGATCTACCGGTGCCGGTACAATGGTACAACAGTGACGACGACAAACGGGTACTACGGGCTGTCCTATACAACAAAATATGGAAATGAGCTTCAATAGATTTTCTGCCATGACTCGAGGGCAAGAAAATTTCGATCCATTCAAAGCTCTGGCTGGTCCCGGGATTGAACAAAGCGTTGGACTGGATCGGTAGAACAGTAATCGTGGGCAACGCATACAAACTGGAACCGGTGTGCGGAAAAGAAGGACAAAGTGAGATATTGACAATGAGGCTTGAATGGGAATTTTAAAATTATCGAACCGTATCGAATGAACGAACGAATGTATGAGAAGAATGGACGAATTATCCCTTCTGCGTGAGGTATGACCTTTTTCTTTCTTTTTTTTTTCACTCTCCCCTGAATGGATTGTAATCGAAACGATCCGGAACGAGAAGAAAGGGCCTTTATAGCAGGAAAAAAAATAGAAGATTACCTCGAAACGTTCCAAACGAAAGATTCAATCGCTTAAGCTTCAATAAATATCCTTTTGCCGTGACATTCCAGAATTAGCTTTTCGTGTGCGGACGAGCGGCGATCACGGGTGGGCAAAATTTCAAACATCAGCATGACCGCGTGAGAGGTCTTTTTTATATATTTGCTTCTTTTAACCATCGCCGAACGGAATGCGGCAATAGGTGTAAGGATAACGCAGGATATTTTTGGGGCAGCTCGATGAAAATTGATTGGAAATTGTTTCATCGTCAGCTTCCAGCAGCAAGATTTTGCTCAAGAGCAGGTACAGGAAAAATAAAGCCGAACAAGCAGTTAAGCACCAAGAAAGCCCTGGGTTGGACTTGAATTTTGATTAGCTTTGCACGTCTTGAAGGTGACTGCTAGGTGATTTGGCTAAAGCCGCTTCGGACACGTTCCTGGCAGACAAAAGGGCACGCTAATGGGCCATCACTGTTTAATGGAATGCAATGGACGATGAGCTGACTCCTATAACACTTATTCTGCCCGGGAAAGCAACATCTCACAAGCAGGACGCATACTTCTTTTGGTTGATGATTTGATAAACAAATTACTTTCAATGCAACCTTTTTGCAACACATCGCTTCATTACACAGTTGAACTTGAGAATCACTTAAAATGATTGTTTATTTATCCGGAGGCATTTGTTGTTGTTGGGGACTGTTCGTTAGTGGAACTGTTGGTCGGTTTTCCAATTTAATATTTGCAATAAAATAGCATACATTTAGGCGTTCTCGATTTTTTCTCCGAGTTTGCTACAGCACAGGTTTCATCGAGTTTCCACAAACCCATAGGCACGAAAAAAATTCAAAGAAAAACACCCAACCCCGGAAAGACTTCTACACGACTGAATGTTTCGTTGGTTTGTACAATTTTGTTTTCGGTTTCGAAGAATAGCCTCATGCTTCAAGTTTCTTTCTCGTTTTTTATTTTATTTTTTCTTATTTTTTCTCAAGCAGCAGGCGTAGAGCCCGAAAATGGAGCTACTTGCAGAGGCTTCAATGCGCGCAATGTTTTATTCACGAACCCGAATACACACACTACTGGATGGGTCTTTCGAATCGGTTCGTTCATTCGAGTTTTGGTCCCTTTTTAAAATCTTTTACCGGCTGTTACCGCTTGTTCGCAGTTTTCTACAAACAACAGCAGTAGAGGCATCTTTCCTTTTTCCTGACGATCGACAACAATTTGGTAAAGATATTGTATTTGTAGCTGGATGTGCCAGCCTGTTGGGGGCCGGTTATCCTCTCTGTTGGATAACAATAAATTGAAGATGGAATAAAGAATTTAATTTTAGCTTCGGAAGGGATTCTTAGCATCGAATCGGGTGGAATAACACAATTAGCTTCAAATTAATTTAACGAATCGTGCTGTGTCGAATCGGTGAGCTAATGGTTAGGTGTTTTGTTAGCGTTGGCTGATCGCATTGGAATATTCATTCATTTGTTTGGAAAGGTTATCGAGGTAAACGATGCAGGGGGAAGAATTTACCAATGGTGTTTATTTCTAATGAATGGAATGTTTGGTTTAGGATTGTGGCATTGTGATGGTATAAGGAATTTAAAAGAGGTTGTCTGATAAATTTGAGAAAGATATTTCATGAGCAGCATATTCAATACAATTTGTAAAGCATATCATGTAAGAAAACAACTGTTCAAATGTTCAAATAAACATTTCTCGCACAACGATTGCGTTTTCGAAAAAAAAAAAATCCTGTTCCATTACATACATTTCACAACCACCACACACATAAAACACCTCTAGACAGTGAGTGAGTTTTGCACTTAATTGGCTATTTAATTAGAACCGAACGGAATGATTGCTTCCCCGTTCAACCACAAACCGAAGCTGCCAGATTTCGAACGCAATGTAAACACAGCATCTCCTTTACCGACCACACATTCGGAAGCTGTTTGGTGGTTGTGCTCCTCGGGCACACCACAAACATCCGGTCCGACCCTAAAAACGATCAAAATCGAATGCAAAAGAAATTATTTCATTTACCATGATTTCTTCTCCGGTATTTTCTTCGCATCGACCCTTAGATTCGCTTCCGTAGAAAAAAGGGAGAAGTGGAAAAACAATCCCACTCTCGACGGTTGTGTGGTTCTAATGAAATGAACCAGGTTGCTCCCACGCCGCCTACCCAAAGATCGGGTGAGTAAAAATAATACCAAAAAAAAAAGAAGCAGGGTTGTAGAAATTGGGAAACTTTCACGAACCACTGACCGCACATGGTCCATGCTCCAAAGAAGGCTCTATCACACAGCACGGTGAAAATCGAGGAAATGGACGTAAAAGTATTGAAAGGTTCAGTTTGCTTGCGGTACTTCGATCTCCCCAACTCGGCGACCCTTTTTTTTCTGCGCCACGCAACGAGTGGAGTGTCTGTCTGTGATCGTGTGAGGGTAAGTGGTTTAAACCAATTTCCTTATGTTTTTGCTGGGCTTTTAGCATAACTTTGCACACCCGAGGTAAGTGTCTGACGTGGGACGAAGCAAAACAAGAGAGAACAGGAAGAAGAGGATGAAAAAAACACGATGCCTTTCAACCTTACCCGGTAGAATGGTGCTATTTCTGTGTCATTGAAGCTTTTATTTTTCATCAACTTTTCGATAGAAACCCTAACTGCACTTTGCGTGGGGGAGTGTTGGAAGTTTTAGAAAATGAGGTAGCTGTGAAACTGGCTGACTGCAAGTTCGCTTTATTTTTTTTTTTTAACTGGCGTCTAATGGAATTGCACTCACGGCGCAAGTTTTGCAGTGGAACTACTTGTACGATAAATTAAACAGTTTGATTGCCAGATTTAATGAAAATGTTCCTCGTTCGGTGTGTTTGGATAAAGTGTTCAAATGACTTTTTCCTGTTGACCCCTCCGGGTATGTTTGGTCGGTGCAGTGGGAAAGAAAAAAATGTTGTCAAAGGGACATGGTTTGACTTTTTACGTTAATGACAGGTGAAATAGAAAGCTCATCTATTAAAGTTCTTATATTTTGCATTTATTATTTACTTCACAATGTATAAATTGTTAAATTTGCTTTTATAATGAAAGCATTGCTGTTTGAAAGCTCGTTACGGATTCTGTGATGTAAAACTTTTTGTCAACGTGTTTAAATATTTTTAATTTTGTACTCTTTTATCTTACCTTTACCCGTTTTTATTTTAACATAAACAGTATTTTTATAGTACTCTGCATTGCTTTTTATATGGTATTACATGTTGCCTAACGGCAGGCGCTGACGATTGGCCAAAGGAAATTGGCCTGTGGTTTGTTGAAATATAGTGCATGATTTTACTCGATTTTATTTATTTCTCATTCAGCTGCTGATTCTTGGTTCTTGGAGCTGATCATATGTACTTAGCACTTTATCGATTGCAGATGAAGAATAACTTAATGACAGTTGAGTATGCACGTTTTACGTCGGCCATTGCAACATCCTTTAATCCTACGCCCTGTGTACGTTGTTCATCACCATTCAATCAGCTTCTTAGCCATCTCGATTGAACCTCCTTGCGAAACACACCCGCAAAGGGGAAACATAATCCAGCATAACCATAATCGGCTAATAATAACTCCTCTCAGCGACAAGCACCGACTGATGAGGTAATGAAGCCTTTCGTATCCTCTTGACATACCAACATCATCACCACCGCCACTGTAGCAGGGAAGGATGCCGAAAATGTATAACGTGAATATGATGCCAATCCACCTAATTCACTAAGGCCTGCATCCACCAGCTCAACCGGCAAGCTCGAAATCCAAAACTGCGTGCGACGAGCAACGCAAGGAGTGACTCAAGTTAATTAAAATATTTTAATTAACTCGCACACCCGAGCCCGAACTACCGAACCAGTGGCTCTAATCAGACGGCTTCGCTTGATCTCGAAACAATTGCCCGTTTGCTCTTGAAGGGCTGCGCCAACCGAAGAGTGCCGTTTGAGCTCGCTAATGCCTGGTACCGGTTCAAATGGTTGCGAAATGTCCTCGTGCTGATGTTGCATAAGGATAATAGGAGGTTTGCCGGGTGGCAGTGAGTGGGTAGATGAGTGTTTGAAGAGCGAAACGTTCATACATATATAAACGCTCAATTTCACAGCACACAGACAAGAGGGCTCCGGGCACAAGGCAACGGAAGGTTGCCAATTGTGAAGGGGAAACTGGAATTCATTCTTGGTGTGGTGGAAAAGTGTGTTCAGGTGCGCGTAACATCGTTAGTAGAAGAAGAAAAGGAAAAAAAACTAAGGGGGAAAGGATGCAATCCAGTTGCTCTTCTTCATGTTCAGGACAAGGAAAGCTCTTGTCATAGTGGGAGAAACTTGTTTTGCACTAGAAGAGGGTCTAGGTTCAATAGACTCTTTCTTGCACAGCACTTGTAGCAAAACCCCCGGGTGTGTGAGCGTGTAGGGCCTTGAGTAGGGTAGAACATCTTTCCCCAGCACAGCTTTAAGATTGCACCGCAGTTGGGGAGGCAATCTTGTACTGTCTTGACCTAGCACCACTTCCGGGACGGAGTCATCCGAGAAGGGTACAGAGAGGTCATGGAAGGGTGGCAAGAATAAAAATCTGAAACCAAGCAATGCATACCAGAATAAGAAGCGTACGTCACTTGTGAGCGTTTTGCGCCATATAAAAGAAGCTTCCCGTGAATGTCTTGGAGTTTCGTTAAGTGGGCGTATGTTGTGCTGGGGGAAGTCGACGGGGAAACCCTAGCACACTTCATGTTGGGTGTGCAGGAAAGAGGAAGTGTGGATTATTTGGGCAAAGATTTTATGATTTCATTGCTGCCAGGTTTGGAGTCGAGCCAAGATTAATTTTCCGAAGCCGAGAAAATTGTAGTCCCGAGAGATGGTGCTTGTGGAGCATTAAAGCTGATGATAGAGCATTAAACGTAATAACCTTTACGTGTGTGTTTGTTTTGGAAAAAAATATGAATAAATAATGTTTTACTCATAGCTTTCAGTTCACCCAACAGGAACAGAGTCCAAACATGCGAGTCGTTTTGATTTGAATGCGATACGATTCTTGTGGATGTTGTATTGCAAAAGCTAAAATCAATAAAATATAACAAAGCTCTTAAGAAGTGAGCAACATGTCCCAATCGAACGGCCAAAAAGTAAACATCCACACTGCCGACATTGATATTTGGGGAATTTCGTCTGGAGTTTGTGTGATAGCCAAACAGTACAAACGAAATGTGAGTACGTCGGTGGAAAATTCGAATGCACCAGTTCCACATGTGTGACTCCACACGTCTCCTAAGCTCCCAAGAAACCGTACCATACCGAGAAAGGAGCGCTCCGTTCGTAAGCTTCTGTCTTTTTTTTTCTTCTTCCAAAGAAATATCATTTAATATTAATTGAATTTCACCTCGAATCGAACAGGCGTATTTCAAAGTCTTCCTCGTGTGTGAAAGCCTTCTCTCGATTTCCCGAATTGTGTCCTCCGAAGGTGCCGAAGGTAAAACACTCAAAGCTTTTGCTCTTGTGCACCTTCCAAAAACATGAAAGAAATGGAGAAGAATAAGTAGGGAACGATTGGAGCAGACTCCGTACACGGAGGATACAATTCATGTTTCACCAAGTGTGCTCGCGAAGTGTTTCGTTTTATCGAATCAAATGTATCCTTGTTTTCTGTACCTTTTACCCTCGCCTTCCACTAAACGCACATCAAGATACAACAGGGGATGCGTACGGTTGTGCTGGAATGTGGCCGTACGGGGGGTTTTGGTTCGGAATTACTCGAGTACGGAAAGAAAATTGCCTATCAAAAATGGAATACACACTCAGGATTTATTTCCTCAATGTACAGACTGCTTTTTCATATCACTAGTGTTGCTTTATTGTGTGTGCGTGTGTGTGGATGTTTCCATTTCGGGATGGTGGAAAATTCCGAGGAAAATTAAAACCCAAATACTCAGCCACCGGGTTAGCAATTTGATGCGAAACAAGCGATTGTAGCACAGCATCCAGTACGATGGCTGAATATGAAATATTTATTCAAAAGAATCTTTAATATGACAGCAGAACTTCCGAAGTTTTGCTAGAACTGTAATGTATAGAATCGTAAAGTAGCGTTATGAATGTATGTGACGGCTTTGAGAGCTTTGAGTAGAGACACTGTAGCTATATTACTTTAAGATAAACTTAAGAAAAATTGCATTGCCTTTAATTGCAAAAAAGCATTGCCTTTAATTTATATTCTGCTCTATGCTATTAAAAGGAAGTTTCACTACAAAATCTAGCTTTTTGCCGTGTGACAATTCTTTTCTGTTCTCAGCTCACATTTCGTTTGTCAGAGGGTTTCGAAAATTCGACTTTTTCATTCTTTTTCTATGTTTTATTCACAATTGTCCTACCTAGATACTGTGTGTCGGTGGTAATCGATGTTGTGCTGTGAATCCTTCCACGAACACGATAACGAACCAGAGGTAAAAGATGCCTTTCGGCCGAGGATCCTGGTTTCGTTTTTCATACAGACACCCATACACGCGTATCCTGACACAGTCGCACAGCACATGTCCGTCCGTTTCGTTCGTTCCGATTCGACTGCTTTGAACTTTCGACGCATCGTGATTGTATTCCCGTCGACTCGTCTCCGTAAAATGGCAATAGGAACGCGGCAGACAAAATACTGGTGAATGGCATTTTAACATTTACTTTTGTGCGTTGTATTATGTTGGCCTCGTTCTTTCGGATTCTCCTCACTCGCTGCTGTGTACAGGCATCAGACACGATTGAGAAGCAGTCAAGCATTCGATCAAACGTCACTGTAAAAAGCGTGTTGTTTTCTTGTTGTCTTTTTGAGCTTGTTGGCTGTTACCGTAAGGCTAACGCAATCAAATGCTCACACGTTTTGTCGTCATAGCTGAGCTATCAAGCATCAAGAAAATGAACAACGAAAGCGAAAACAAAAAAAGGATTTCGGCCGTATTTGCAAGAAATGATAACGCGCTCTGTTTTGTGAGGCCAGCACCAGCATTTCTGCTCACAAACGAACACCAAACTCCTATTCACGGTGAAGGAAAAACACGAGGAAGCGTACGGGTAACCGGAGGACGCATGGGATCCGACATTTTTATCATTCATATCGCGTTCAGCGTTCGGGAGCAGCATTACGTAATTTCTGATCAAATATTCAAAACGTTAGATGGCGCATGAAAATAGTCGGAAGAAAAACACGGCCACAAACACGGTCAAATGAATAAAAACGGTTATGCTTGAACCGATGGAGGCGCCCAGTAGCGCTTAGATGGATGTGCCCGCAACGTGCCCCATCGAACAAACAGCAAGAACAAAATTCATCCTCTTGGTGAGTGGTGCTTTTTCTTACGATTTCAAGCAGCCAAAAAGACAACGAAAATGATGCTGTTTTATTCTTCCGTAAATGGTCATATCGAATCGAGGAGCGCAATCCACCCAAATGGACAGTCGGGGCGAACACCAAAAAAACTCTATCCGGTGACCAGTGTTACGAGGAAGTTGTGGTCGTACAACCACCACCTGCCAATGCATCGAATGATTTGATTTATACTGGTCGAGATTTTATAGCGATTGTGGGAGAATATTAATAACACCCCGGGTCGAAGGGTACCCGTTTCGATTCATTTCCGTTTCTCGGACAACCAAAGAAAGAGAGAAAAAACAACCCCAAAAATGGTCGCCGTACTTCCTTGTAAACCCACTGGTTGCAAATGTACGGCAAAAAAGTACGTTACACAAAACCCAACAAAAGAGCGATCAACGGATCGCAATGGTGTGTGCGCTAGCTTCTGTTGCGCCGTGTTCCTTTCCCGGGATTGCTTCGCTTTCTTGCAAGACATCATAAATTGTACCGACTGTCGATAAATCACGCGCACTAAAGTTTTTGAGTGTAGGACATTGGGTGTATGTGGAAGTGTTTCGTTCCTTTTTTTCCGAACTCCCAATCCAGTGTTTGCTTTTTTCCTGGTCCGATCGTTTGTCGCTTCGAAAGCCAGTTTATGGCAAGTAATGGCATTTTGAAATGGGAAAATCTGGAGCAAAATCAAGACACACATACACGGAAAAAACCTTCCCCTTGAAAGGAGGAAAAAATATATCCCCTTTTCATGGACGCAGCAGGTCCAGTAGTTCCTTTAAAAATGGATTTTCTCGCACAAAACTGGACTCCAGTTTGGAAACCATTTCGGAGCAAATGCGGGGAGAAAAAAACTCTAAAAATATTTTACGCCATCGCGCACGGTACAGATCTGGAAAAAAACTGCAAAAAAAAAACCACAACTAGAGACACACTTACCCAGTCCACAGGACAAACTCGACGTTATCACCTTGCTTGGACTTCATGGCTTGCGTGGCGGATTCCAGCAGGCTCCATGGGCTGTCGCACATGTAATCTCCGTACAGTCCCGGCCGTTTGGCGCTAGCCGTGTTCGAATGATGCTCGTTAAGCCAGCAACCTGCGGATCAGAATAATCAGAAACGAGTCAGTTTTTTGTGTGCATGTGTGAGCGTGAGCGAATGAGAGCGAGTGAAAGAGTGTAGAAAAAAGTTTTCTTAAAGTAGAACAGAAAGAAGAAAAAAAAGCTCTCGACAAAAACATGGCCACATACACACATTTGCCCAGGTCTCTCGCGTTTGTTTCGACCGGAGACATCGGCTCGATGGAGAAATTTTTGGACTAGGTAACTTGAGGCGAAGTGAGGTGGAACGGCATCCGGAAGAAACTGGACGAACGAACGGACAACATCCCCAAACTCAACGGAACAATGCAAAAGGATTAGCTAGCGCAAGCTGCATACCGGAGTACGATTGCAGACACGCCACGGACATCCTCCTGCGCCATAGCTGTCCCTGTTGTTTAACAGCGTGGATGTGAGCGGAATTAAGCTGAGCTACTTTGGCCCATTCGTGTGCAGAATGTTTTGGGCCTTTTTCTGATCGGCATGAAGGCACCGAGCAGGAGCAGCAGGGCTGGAAGGCTGCAAACCGGTTGGAAAAACTGTCTCCACACTTTTATTGGATAAAGTCAGTCGCCTGCTTCGTCTTGCTTACGATCACTACATGCACGGACACACGTATACACACTCTCAACCATAACCAGCAATCAGGGACCAGAGTTTTGACAATGGCGCCACTAGAGTCGTATTACTTTTCCTCTGGGGTTTTTCTATCCCGTCTTTTTTTTATTTGACTTGCTCGTTGCTCATTTTACTTTTTCTGGAGCGTTGCAACAGTGGAGATATGTTTCATTTTGCTTGCTAAATTGTTCACCAGCGTCCCACCGGCACGGAAAGAAAGGACGAGAGTCCCCATTCAGCACCCGGGTTGGCCCAACTCAAATTAGGTCATCCGGAGAGATTTGCAGTTTTGCCAGCCAAACGTGTCCTTATGCCGGGAAGAGATATGATGGGATACTCGAAAAAAAAAAAGAAACTTTATCCCTTCCGGCGGTGCTCGCGGCTTGTATTTGTTTTTGGAGAGAAACAGGAAAGGAGGCGGAAGCCGGAAGGGATGGTGTGTAAAGAACTGTACCTCTTTTCATGTTTCTTTTTTTTTTTGTTCTAGAGGGAATAATCGGGAATAAAACTAAAATGGAAGTGAATGTCTTTTTTCCCTGTATCACAAAACGTATGTAACATCCGGCAGTAGTTTAATGTGCAGTAATGGTTTTATGATTAAGTTAGCTACTACAAACACCGCCCCCATCCTTTCCCACCGGTGGGATTCAGAAAAGCTAATTCAACAACGATTGGCGTGGGAATTTTATTGTAAAATAGAAATTTCATCCATTCAAAAGCTGATTCATGATTTGCACTAATGAAAACGTTGGTTTTCCCATTACGGCACAATTGATGCCTTCATTTAGGAGTGTAATTTGATATTTAAATCTGTGGTATCCTTTATTCATAATCACACCAGGGAGCATAAAGGGATGTGTTTTTTTCGCACATTCTCACCCTCTATTGTGAGTGTGCATTCGATACGATATTAATTGAAGTGTTAATGTCCGGCCGAGAGAAGCAATCGTTTCGATTTAATCAACCTCATTCATTCGGTGGCCTTCATTATCGACCGATACATACGACCGGAAGTCATACAAACGGGGCCTTTTTTTCAACGCGTTCCGTCAAGGTTTCCATGCGTGAAAAGTTGTGACCCCGGGGGGGGGGGGGAGGTTGATTTTCAACGACCGCTGGTGCATTATTAGTTTAGCTTTTCAATTATTAATTTCAGTCACCTAAACACGCTTTGAATTTGATTCAATAAACATATTTTTTGTGGTGTGTCTGAAGGTTCTGAGTGGAAATATCAATTAATAAATATAGGGTGCTGGTTCGGAATACAGTTTGTTGGTTGTGTTTGTTGTGGCATGTTGTACAAAGGATTTTGTTTTATAATTTTGATTTGTGGATGGAAATTCTAATGGATTATTTTATTGTAAAAATGGCATAGTTGTATAAAGGAAATGTTAACTGCCACAATTCTATATTATTAGTAAAACATGATTTCGTTGTATTTTTTTGCAATTTATTTTCAACCTTCTATAGAAATGTTTTGATTGAAAAAAGAACATAATTTTGAATAATCCATTCTAAATTTCCATTCCATTCAATCCTTTTTTTAAATGCAAAAATTGCAGTAAAATTTCTGTATGTGGCTGCATTTATCAAATTTCTGTCCTAATTTCAATGTATTCTTTTCGGTACTTATTTCCATCTATAGTGTTTATTGATTATGATCATGCACATTTTCTAATATTGCATGGTAACCTCACCTTAGTACTGATGGCTTTAAAACATTATTAACAGACATTGCATATGTTATTCACGTACATAAATTAAAATTATAGAGAACAGACTATAATTATGGGAATCCAAACCATGCTTCCTTTGGAATGACTTCTTCAAGAGGTAAAGCACATGTTACATACAATTTGCCTAGATAAATACAATCAGCATTCATTTACAAGCACTTTGGATTTAATCAAACTCACTCCAAACCGATCAAACGTAAAAATTTAAACGTTTTCTTTTGTCCAATGTTATTCAAAACCCAGTCCATCGTACGATAATCATAGCTAGCAGTTGTAAGTGCCCTTTTATCAAGGCTCAGTACATTTCCCCATTGTACGTCTTGAGACCGGTTTTCCCTGTAGACCGTTTTCCCATTGCGGTCCACAAAATCACATATGTGATACGGCATACGGTGTGCAGATTCGGCATTCCTTCGCCAACATACTTCGGCATGGAAATCGGATTCCTTCAAACACTTCGATTATCTAGTGTGCGTACCGTCAATGGAATGCTTTACGAGCTGAATGCTTTCTGTGCATTACACTTGGTCGTTACTATACGTTGGTAACGGTTCCAGGCAAACTCTTCTACCAGAGTGGGTGTTGTTATCACAATAGAAGAAGAAGAAGAAGAAGCAGAAGGAAACGATCTTCTAGGAATCTAATATTTGTCGGTGGTGCGTGAAATTTTTGTAATCAAACTCGAAAAAGAAAAATGGCCAAAGGGCCAAAACCATGGAGATTGTTGAAAAAGAGCGAAATAACAACAAGTACGGCAATACTTACTGCGAAAGATATCACCCTTGGTAGTGTAGTACGTATCCAGATGTAAATCCGTTATGTGCCAGAAGTAGCCTGCAAGCATAAATAGAAGAAGGAGAGAGTGAAAAAAACCCACAATAAGTGAAATATGCTTCAGAGCAAGAAGAAAACTGGGAAAATCAAATACAGCAAAACAGCGGTAAAACGATTGGGAAAATATAATTCACAGGAAAGTACATGTGCGTGTGTTGGCACCCGGTGGCAGCGCAACTTCCCACTCACAGTTCTGTTAACGAGAATCTTATTTATTTACCTCCAAAAAGAAAAAGAGATTCACATATTTTTTTCGCTAACCGTATAGTTGGTTGTTATTTATGTTTCACTGATACACTTGCAAAAATGGTCGCTTCCCAATGTCGATGAATCGATCCCGGTTAGCATTTATGGGTGGGTAAGATGAAATAGTCTGAGTATAAAAAATACACAACCCAGCACAAATAAATCGCTTGTGGAATGTGCTACTAGCAGGTAAATAACGGAAATAGGTATAAATAAATAAACGATCCGTGCGTGTATTGGACCACTCTCGCGCGTTCCCGCTTGGCGCTTAGTTCAAGGTTGTCTGCCTCTACATGTTTCCGCATCACAAGCAACAGCAAACGCAACAGAGCAAGCGATCCTTGTTTGCTGGATTTATTTTTGCCCTTATGTTAAATTTTACCGCTCCGTGATAATTGGAACTCAATATCAACTGATAACGGTGTTCGATCGATTCGATTTGAGTCGCGCTTTGTTCGGTGCAGTAATGTGAGGAGTTTTTTTTTCTCTCGATCTTCTCAAGAGTTCTGCTTCTATCAAGCGAAATAAAAAGGCAAAAGCGAAAGAATCCAGCTAACTCCCGGCGGGAGATTTCTTAAGTGAAAGGTCGAAAAAGGATAAACGTTAAATATATGTTTATGCCTCGAAGACGAAGATCGTGAAGATGCTGACGATGTGAGACGGTCGAAGCCTTTTTCAACCTCAACTCGTGAAGTACAAAGAGTTCACCGAAAAGGTATCGAGTATCGCGTGTTATGCTGATACACGAATGCCACTGTGCAAAACCCAAGGATGAAGATCTCACGTAGCAGAGGACGAACGAAAGCAGAAACACACAAATAGACATGCACATCGACTACACAACCGCTTCCGTTTCGAGTTCCAACGATGTTCGTCGCATTTCATCTTTTTTTTTTCAAGCCATACATCAACAACAGACCACACAGAGGCGAGACCCAACCCATCCAATCGGATAGGATTTTTTTTCCTCCGTCACACCTGATCTGGGTACATTATTGATGCATAGCGGTAGACAGAAAAGACAGAGAAAAGGGATCCCTTGTAAAGGATTTTATCGTTCGCCGGTGCTTAAGACCATCATCCTGTGTCCCTGTGTCGTCATAGCTACCCACGGCTACCAGCCAAGATATCGGCGAAGGTTGCGCACCTTCACAAATCATGTCGCTACTGCTAGAGACTTTCCTTCTGCTTCAGATGCCCGTACGTCCTAGCGATTGATCGAAGCTCCCGTTGCGCTCAGCGGAAGGTGAAATGTAAATAAAGACTATGCTAACCAATTTGTTCATCGATTTTTCTTTCCAGCAAACAACATCCCACCGAACCACCGAACAACCGTTTGTGCGCATTAAAGTGTGTTTCCTGGTTGATGCGTGGCACTGGCACTGTTTGAACTTGCTCACCTTGAGATGGGTGGTTAGACTTCTTCCATATACACCAGCAACACACATCAGCAAAAAACGAAAATCCCCACTCACGCAACAAAGGATAGTAAACAAAAACAACAATCGCGGTGAGCTGCTACACCCGCGATACCATTATGCGCTCGGTCGTCCCTTTCGGTCGCGGTGTAGTTCTACACAATTCACAATCAGGTTGAGCACAGTTTTTTTTTTTTTTTACAAATCGCGTTCTTGTTCTTTCATACCAAACCAGGCACCCCACGTACGTGGGACCGTTGGGAACGCTTCGATCTTTATCGAGTGAATCGCTTTTACCTGTATGACTCTATACACGCGGGGCAGTGAGCTTTTTATTTTGGGCAAACACTGATAGAAAGAGAGGTGTGGTATCGTAGATCACGAAGCTTTATCACTGAAGAGCGAACCGTGGCGATGAGGAGAGTGGAACCGTTATGGATTAAAGTGTTAAATCAAATGAACGGAAACCGGATGGCTTTTGGTGGTTGGAGTTGATACGTAACAGTGAGCTTCGATTACATCATGCGAATGGTTTTTCTTTTTCACGTTGACGCAACAATCGATACACAGTTTCGGCGTCTTACTGGGAGGGGGTTTTGTTTTGTGTTTGCTGTTTGCTTTCGTGTCAGCGCAAGGGAACGTTTGAGTGACAGGTAAATCGATGCGTGCAAATTAAGCTACACACATTTTAGCGGTGTGAATCGTTTTCGTTAGGGATTTTTCGCTTTTAAAGGAAATGTTTTAGGCTTAACACATTTTTCATCGTTCAAATTGATTTGTTATATTAGAAAAAAATCTTCTTTCCTTCTTTGAGCTTTTCGCAACGCTTTGGCATACTTTTGTTTTTTGTTATCCATGTAGGACGGTAGTAGTGGCATATTTGAATTAATGTAAATTATGTCTAGGGTGAATGGAACGCATAAATCTCTGCAATTAGTAATACCAAATAAACTAAATTTGATTTTTTTTTTGTTACGTTGTTCAATTGGATATTATTGCTTAACAAATTCGAGTAAAAATAAATTGAAATCTATTTAAGGCGAATTTTAAACAAACCGTAAAATTACTTTGCGCAAGACATATTTTTCTGAGCTGTTCGACGCTTTTGTCGTAGAACTTTTATTACAAGTAATTTGATTTCCTGCATTGCACGATAAGCCATCGAATTCCAGTATCGTTTTTCCAAATCGCACACAAGATGCTTTAGCAACAAGTGTGTTATTTGTGTCAAAATTATATGAAAACATCAGTTTATTCAAAAATTGTTTAAATGATGTTTCGTTAGTTCGAGCACAAAACCATTCAGACAACATCAGCTACATTTGCAAGCGTATTGGCCAAGGGCAGACGAAAGTCGACACCGGCCACGAGCAGACACGCCAGAACTGCATCGCGCACTGGATGATGCAGCAACCAGACACCAACGCATGCGGCACACCGAAGTGACGTTCCGCAAAACAAACCATTCAAACAAATAGGGACCAAACAGGAACCAGACAGCCACAGTTATGACGTTCAGTGAATCGGACAGGTTATAAGTTAGGTGTGCTGGACTAAGATCCAGTACACCAGATCCAGATTTTTTAAACCTATTTCCCTACCCATAGAAATAAAGAGAACTATACTCAGCTGTTATGGAAAACAATAAGTTATTGTTTATTCATAATTTATAAATTTACAATCTACGATTGAAGTTGATTTAGTGAGCATACAAAATAAAAACTTAATACCATTATCAAAACATAATTCAGTTCTAGAATTAGACCAGATTCTAGAAGATAGACCACGGATTTGCAAAAGAAAGTTCGGGGGTGCTTGGCGGGTTCAATTTCGAGAGAAGTGAAGTAACTCTAGATGCTGCCGGATGGATCTTCAAAATTCATCTTCCATAACCACAATACACATAGCAATAGAACCAGATCAATCATAATATTAAACACACAAACAAACCCTCCATCATCAACTCCCACAGTATACGGCTGTAGTTGTAACCGAGCATGCCCGGGATAAGGCAAAAACACGGACGAAATGGCTTAAGAAATTTATAAAACAAAATGAAGAGTGGAAAAAAAGGCACCGAGCAGTGCACACAACACTTCACTTGCAATAAAATAACAAAAATGGTTTAAGGAAATGTCATACAGCATGTATTTTTTTTTTATTTATTTCTAGTATGATGGCTCTTTGCCGTAAGATCTCATTAGAAATGTAAAAGGATTGTATTAATTTTGGGTGCATATTAAACGATGCAAAAGAAAAATTTAAGCTCATTTAAATTCCTATCACTGTCTGATTTGAAGGTGTAAGCTTTAGCCAACCAGTTTAATTTTTTTACATTAGATCGTCCATTTTCTTTACCTTAATCATTACAATCTCTGCTAAATTAAGTCACCCACCGGGCTGCTTAAAATACGATTTACAGTAGTAAAAAAAGAGAACACTTCAGGTGTTGCTATTTTCATTCGCTCCCTAAAGCGATGTTCATTAAAATCAAACAGTATCGCATGATAGGCATACATTATTCTACCACGTCACAAGGGGCAAAACGCAACATAGCGTTTCATACGTTCGTAACTCACCGAGTTTGGTGGCTGACTTTTTTGTCCCGCATTTTCATTTCAAACAAATGGGCTCTATTTCTTCAGACAGACAGACAGATAGCGACGGGAGACAGAAGTTTCGGATGCAAAATAATGTGTACACCACATCTGTGCTTTGGCGAGCATTAAAGCACATTTATCTTGATGCTGTGTGCAAATGCTTCTAGCAAGGAATATTCGCGTCCGTGAGTGTATATTACGGTTACACGACGCGGCGTCGCAGGAAAATTTATGAAAGCATAGGTGTGAAAAAAATTTCAAACCAAACATAAACCAACACATAACACTACGACGAAGATGTTTGTGGATGTGTTGAAGAATTTCATTTACTCAAGTTTATTGGTATCTCATTGCTTAACGAATGTTGTCTATTATTTTCATATTCGACCACAGTCAACAAACAATATTAAACCAGGAAGTTGTGTGTATATTAACGTTATTGAATTTTGTACCATGTGGCAGCCAATGTGACATGCTAGGAGTCTATCAGGAATGGTAACAAAACCGCAGTGATATCCGTTACGAACCGTGCTAGTAATGCTGTTAGCTGAACTTGTTCAGCAAGCAAGGAAACAAGCAAACTGATACGGACACGGACACTTCTTCCAGGAAAATTGCCAAGGCTGTTATTCGTCCGGGGAAGCCAGCTTGAGGAATATCTTATTTCCAATTCTGCGCGCGAAGAAAATAAGCAATGAAAAATGTCTTCATCGACCTGAGAAGTACACAATAGTAGACCCACAGCATGAGGCCTTTTTCGCAGTCTAAACAGCTTTCATTGTTCAGCCGAAGTTTCACTAATGTGGCCAAAGTTTTACAATCACGTTTATAGATCCTTGCAACGAGAAATGGAAAACGGCGCACAACTTCCTAAGCTACAATTTGGGCCGAATGTCTCTATACTTGCGTAACGGTCTATCACTACACCTTTTATTTACGCCACAGGTTTCACATTTTCTCGTGATGAAAAGTTGATTAAAAAAGCTTCACACGACGTTCGCACGTTTTGCTGGCAGATCACAGCGTCTTCTCCGAACCGAATATGACAACACGGTACGGCACGGTTCCAATGAAATGACAGCACTCAAACCTGAACTTCCCATGACCGAGTGCTGATGTTCGCGTGTGCACTGTAACCATCCGGCCGTGATGCTGAAGCTTAAAGATATAGAAACATCACCATTACCGAGTTCTTGGCTGGCAGGAAACGACCGTAAAACTAATCCCCTTTTCCGGAGGTACTTTAATTATCCTGTTTATTTCCTTACTCACACACTTATACAGACACACACAAACAGTCGGACAGACATGGCGGTCGGGAATGTTGTCGACGTGTTAAGGAATTGCTCGTACCAGAGTTGGCATTAACGAGCGAGCGTAGATAGATAACGCGCCATTTACACAACTCCATGGTTTTTTTTTCGTCCTTAACGCAAGAATAAAAACTGCTTTTTAAGCTTTTTTAATTGGTAGTTGACTGGTTTTACCGTAAGGATTGACTTTTATTTGCACGAAGAAGAAAAGTAGGGAATTTTTTATAGTTTAATGCCCTTTTTTGTACGCGTGACAAATCCACACACTGGTTCCGTTTTGTTCTCCAAAAAGTTACTACACGTTTGTTTGATTAAACAAAATATGAATTGAAAAACTAGTTTCTCAAAATAACATAATAAACCTAGTTTGCCTAAAAAGAAATATCATTTTTGTGTGGTAAAAGTACATCCGATCTCACGATAGTTTTATTTCACTAGGATTGATGCAGTCTTTTCATTTCGTAAAGACGTCTTTTTCTACTTCATGAGTCATAAAATGCATGCCACGCCATAAGAACACGACCTCAAGCAAAGCTTAGCTCCGGCTCATACCATGGACAACATTATCATCATCATCATCAGCAACATCAACATCGTCTTCATTTCAGGACCATTTCCAACCCATCAGCTACTATTGCTGCTGCTGCTGCTGCTGCTGCTGCTGCTATAAGGTTGAATGTAAGCAACCAAAGACACCGTCATGTGTGTTCTTATCAAGGTCTTCCCGTGGAACGGATCATTCTCGTCCATAAATCGGCCACGTACCAAAGCAGCAGGAGCAGCGCACTATCCTACCAGCCTGTCAGGGACCAAGATTGGCATTTTTGGTTCTGGTGTGCAGATAATACCTACTCAACCTCTACCACCAGGAAGCATCAAAAGCTCAGACGAGCACCGAGTATCGCATTGAACAGCACCAGAGCTATCAGACGCTACTTGCTACACACCTGGCGAGATGCATAGGGTAAGGTCAACTCATAAAAAAACGCCGGCACTCCGTACGACGCGACCCCTTGCCGTCGAAGAATGATGGTTGATAAATAATAAAAAAAAAAACATGAACCTTAAAAATGGAAATTTTCATCAACCTTCTTCCCGGCCTTTCAACAGAACCCGGTAACGAGCTTATGGTAGCAACTTTGTTATGTCGAAAAGGATTTACACCATGGTGGTGCGGAACACACATACGCGTGTGTCTGTCAGTCCATCGCTTTTGAAAGGAAGCCATGATTTTTTTTTCTCTCCAGCTTGATTCTTCCTGCTATAACACTTGCTGCTCCTGAATGTATGCAATGCCGTGTGTTGGGTGGTATAAATTCAGTGCAAAGTGGTCGAAAGTTTGAACGAGAATTTATGAAACCAAGGCTCTCTTAAAAAGAGTTCCATAGGGAAAAAGGAAAAATAGCCCCCTCATATTTTTCCCACATTTCCCATCCCCCCCCCCCCCCCCAGCTTAACATCTGTTCGGTTGTCGTCGTAGTGATGTGTTAATTCCAGCTCGGATAATCTGATCCGCTTAGTTATGAAACGCTGGTCTCAACCCTCGGTTCCAGTGTTTTCTGGTCCTCCCTGGCAACCGGTCCGACCCGAGAGACACTTTTCCCATTCTAAATGGGCATTTGCTGATTCTGACCGAACCATTTGGTTTTACAAAATAATCCCCAAAACATTTCAAATGTACGTGTGAGTGAGTGTGGTATGACTACAAAGAAAACCATTTCGCCCAGTAAGGTTGCCCAGTTCCTGGAAGTGGAACGTTCTGCACCCTGTAACGACAGTCATACATTTTCGATGAAAACCACTTTAGAGTTGGCCCAAAAATAAAACCCTTGCCGGCTCCATTCCCTCCCGGGGGTGGCTGTTTGTTCTGTGTAACTGGTGCACAGTAAATTATGACCTAAGCTAATTTGTCCAATAAACTTTGTCCAACCGAATATAATCTAGCACTAGGAGTAATTTAACGAATGCGCTGCCACGGCACACTTTCCTCGGGCAGTAGTTGGTGTTTTTTTTTTTTTTTGGGGATTTACCGAACAAGACTAGACGAAGGAAGCTCTGGAGGGTCATCTAGTTCACAATTGCTGTGTGCAATTATTCCCAGTGAAGCCTCATTCCATACACCAAGAGAAACAGGACACGAAATGACCCAGACCCGATCTTTGGCAGAACCTGGTCCGAATACCCACCGTAGTTGTTGTAAATGGGCCAAAATGAAGGCATAAATCACTGCACCAATCGTTTTCTCGTTTGACCTCGAATTAATGCCACAAAATTGCCTTCTTTCCCTGTTACCGACCGACAGATGCTTCCATGCACCAACACATTTGCCGACTGCCGACAAATCTCGGTTAAACGTGTAGGTCAAGCCGGTTCTTCTATCCATCCGTGCATGGTTGAATCTGAAGTTACTGTGTGTTTTCCACAATTTTAGCCATCCGGCGGTTGTTTCTTTTTTGTCTTCCTTCTGTCTTCTAAGCTGGCTGTGGTTTGGGGAGAAAAAAAATGCCCCGACAACAAGATGACGCCATAGATGGTACCAAGGAGAAAAGGGAGAGTTTGACGTTCCGAATTAAAGACCTGCAAATCCGTCCGGTGGGTCCATTACTAACAGACGTGGAGGTCAGTTATCGAGGAGGGCTAGTAAATTGAGTGGAAATCGAGGTTTCATTGGAAGACCTAGAAAACTGGTCAGATTGTCTTACCGCACACACGCTAAGACATACATACATCCATGTACTTTTTATGCCTGCAACTTACATACTGCAGGATCACTTAGGATGGATGCTCTACTGCATCATGCATTGGTTTCCTTGTGTGTCTTGTGTTTTCTGGCTGGCTTGCCGTACCCTTTAGATGCATAGTTTTACGGGTTCATCTTGCTCACTCACCTCCAACGGTGCCTCACCATTACGCCACTCATCTAGTACCGGAAGACTATGCTGCAAATGCTGACAGTAGCAGTAGTAGCAAAAGTACCAAACGAACAGGCTTATACGCTGAATCCTTTCGACCAGACCAGCCACGGACCAAGGAACACAAAAAAGAGAATTTAAAGCCTACCTCACTCTAGCACACATACACAAAACCAGTCACACATGGTTGGGCACATGGTTCGGAGTAACAGAAGGTGAAACGGTTAGGACTGGTTGGCCGGAATCAGCATGAGTCAGCTTCTAGGTTTCACACAGAAACGTGAAAAGTGACTGCAGAGATTTTTACGTTAGAAATACGTTTTTCTCCCTTCTTTGCTATATGAACACATGTGTGTCTGCGATTGGGAGCTTTTTCTGTGTGAGTGTGTATGTATGTGTCCATTTTCCATTTGCACATATTTTGTGTTCCGTTCATTTGCACCGAAGAATTTTTGTTTCGAAAGGCACACACGTGCGCAAAGAGGGCCCTGGAAAATGCTTGCGTGTATGTTAACAGCATTCCTTACCGGTAGGGGTGGGCAAGGTTGCATGTACCGGAACGAGGCCCAACCGGGAGCTGAGCTATCGTAATGAGAAGGAAATGGCACACATTTTCCCTACCATTCAAAGCAGCCCTTACTGGCAAATGTATGTGGCTTTGTGTTTGTGTATGTAAAGAACTTAGGAAGCGGAAACCATTTCTGCAACGTCAACGTGTAGGAGACGGTTAGCTTTCATGCTCAATTTAATTGATACGACAGCGACAGATGAACATTTTGCCTGAGTTGTGGTTCCGATGCCATTTTTTGTTTTATTCTCCTTCTCTCTCTCTCTCTATCACTTGCCTTTCCGGTGAGCCGTGTGTTTCCCTGTCTATTGTCATTGTCCTGTGCTGATGAATGCTTTTTATTTAGACGTGATGTGGTTAGAGGTTTTCCTTCGTTGTGGTAACGTGACTGCGTGCTAGGATGAAGAGCAAAAAGGACCTTTTTTGGAATGTTATGAATTTTGCATGAGCTTAGGCGCACATCCTTAAAGTTGGGTGGATTGAAGGAATAGAACAAAGCTGTTGTAAACAGAGATGATGTTTCGAGTAAAAAATTATAAATTTTTTTATAAAAAAAAGCAAAGCTTGGAAAATTAGCTATAAAGCTTTAGAAAATAAGTCCACGATCAGAATTTATTTTAAATGCATGCATTTGAACCATGTTTTGGTTAAGCTCCCAACTGTTACCACCTAAAAAAATATAAATTCACCACAAATAGGACTGGATTAGGTACGATCTTAAAACATAATTCTAAGAATCCAAAATGATGCCACTAAAAGCGCGCACAATGTAAGCAAATGTGACAGCTTCCTCATTGTGTCGAAGCGTAAACATTGCACAGCCGTGTCCTTCCTTCCTTTTTTTTGTGCGTTCGCTCGTTAGCTAGCCAATGTCACGTGCGCCCATTGCAAAGCATCGGTACACTTCACTGACCATCGCTCTTTTGCTAACAACTTTTTTTGATTGCCCTTGCGCCGGCGAAACATGCCATAATTATTCAACTTCTTCAAGAAGTGAACGCGAAAAAGTGAAGCTCCTCGAGCCGTGGGTGCTTTCCGAACCGATCGACCGACGCACGCTGAAAGCGACATCATTATCGCACTCATCGTCAACACAATGTCATCATTATCGTCTGCTCGGTCAGACATCTAGTCACAGGGCTTGCCAGTTTCTTTGGAGCACATTCTCATGTGCCCCCCCAATTATCGGGCCCGCTGCTAAAGACGATGGATGGATGGCTTTCGGTAGCACTGGCGAATTGTTCGAGCCGGCTCCCTAAGGCATTGCGGTAGGGCGAGTTATGAAAATTCCGTCACGATTTAGATCAACGACCACGTCGGCGACGACAATGACAAGGGATGCCATCATCGCATCTTGACGTACCAACCACGGCATGTTTTCTTCGTATTTCCAGTTCCCGTTTTTTTAAAGATTCAATGGTTGTCGTGGAATAGCGTCACACAGCAGAGAATGGAAGGAAAACTGATCCGAAGAAATCCTGCAACGCCCAATCGAAGCCAACAAATTACACAATTAATAATCTTGTCTCATAAATTGTATGCTTCACGCTTTTGCCCATGCTAGCATCCCACGCTCTATACAGCCGGATCGGATCTGGTCTGCCAGCTCTGACGTTGCAGCAGAACAGTTGGGCCTATAAATAACCAGCATTTGAATAATAACGACATTAGAGAATCAAATTTGAATAAATTAAGAAGCGCACATCAATCCTCTCTCGCACTCACGGGATGGAGGATTGGGGCCAGCGCACCACGGCCGAACATCGTGGACGAAGAGGACAAACAGTTGACTAGCTTTCTTGAGGAGGGTAAGAAATGTAGGATAAATTCGGAACCGGAATGATGAATAAGATTGTCGTCTCCGCTTAATAAGAGCGAAAGCTAGGAAGGATAGCTAGAAAACCACGCTCCTACGCGGGAAAGTGCCACCGGAGAAGATCGTTTATTAGCCAGTTTCAACAGTATCAAGTGACACTTAGATGCTGCTGAAAAGCTATCGATAGACAGCCACCACCATCGCCACCGTTAGGGCACTGCCGAGCTCTGTCATTTGAAGTGCGTAGCTAGTGAAACGTGCGCCTACAAAAATTCTCACATAGAGACATGCGCACACACACACACAGAGGGAAAACCTCAAACCAAACAAACAATTCGATTAAACAAAGATTACGGGCTTAAGCCGAGCCGAGGAGTTTATCGGGGATGTTTATTATTGGGACAGTACTTAAGGCTTTATCTCGTTTTCCTGACAGCCAGCTACCAGAAAACAGATGGAGAAGGTAAATGAGAATTTGATGATCTTGCGATTGTGTCCCTTGCAATGTACGATGGATACACCTACCTAGATATCTGGGCCCGGTAAAAAAACCTAGCGTTCGGCATCCGAAATTCAACGATTGCATTCAACGGGCAGGTCTCAAAACACCGAAAAAACAAAAACAGGTCTGGACAGAAGGCACCACCGCACATACACCATACTGCTATTGATCGACCGGATGGAAACTCTCGTCCACGTGTCTTGTGCCAGTGGTGGTTGGTCCTGGCAAAAGAAAATTGTCAGCTTTTCTACCAACCTGAGCAGGGCGACATCTGAACTCGCCCGGGAAACAATTCCATACGACTTGATGCCAACAACAACAGCAACTTGAAGACGAAACAACAAACGAAACGCAAACGAGACCGGAAAATCATCGTTTCGCTGATTTCAGGTTTTGTTTCAACCTCCCCAGTGTGCTCACTGTGCTCCACACGCCAGCACACCTCAAAATCGGAAGACCACCACAGTTACCGATTTTCTTCTTGCCAAGCTCCTTTGCCACTCTCCCTTTGCACAGCGGCAGTCTCATTTTCCGGCAAATTGCAGAGGTCGTTCGATGGAGCAGATTGTTATTTAAATCAGTTTCCGCCTGTCACCACACCGTACCACACAAAACCAGGAAGCTTTTCAAGGATTCGGCTGTTTGATGGTGTGGTTTTTGTTTTTCTTTCTCTCACTCTCTCTCTCTCGCCTGTCCTTTGGTGGCTTGTTTGTGCTCGTGATCAATACGGTAAGGACGCACTTGGACCACACGTTTATTTGTTCCTTCGCTTGTATGGGGAACGGGGAAGAGATAGGCCGAGGTATGTATATCGTTTTCGCAATGCCACATTACCATAAATGGGTCGAATAGGTTGGAATGGTTGAGGCTCATTGCATCGGAAGTACATAGCCACCAAGGGGTATTGGCATTGGTTTGTCGATTGTGCTTTGGTGTTGTTTTGTTTCGTGTTCGTTGTGGTTTTTTTTTCGGTTGGTTTGCCTCGGTCGGTTGATGGTTACGTTATTGATGAGCCGAAACAGTTTAGGGCATACATTTGCCTAGTGATGAGTTGTTTTTGATTTTATTTATATTTTTTACGTGAAAAACAATCAACCGTTTGGGTGTGTGTTTTGGGCTATTTACTGGCAGGATCGTATATTTGGGTAGTAAAATGTGGTGCATAATATAAGATGTTAGATACAAAGTAAGTATTATGGGGCGGTGTAACGGTGCCAGACTAAGTATACTGCGTTTGGGTACAACGCAAAGCCTAAAATTATGTTCCTCCAGTATAAAGCAAAAACGTGTTATAAAAATAATGCTTCTAACCGAGCTCCTTGTCATTTTTCTTTCGGTTTTTAGTAATCCTATCAACTTCACTTGATTGACGATGTTAAACTGATTATCACATTTCATCTAACTTAACAGTTTACAGTTGATAAGCTTGAGAAGCGTCATCAAAAGAGAGAAATCCGGCTGCCTAAAAATCTTCATCGTTATTACTATTTTGTCAATTAAATATTGCATATCTTTCGGCGTTCCCGACACCCTTTATCGGATTCATGTTGAAGCTATTGGTTTTTAAGTACTGGTAAAAGAGAATTAATGTATATAAAAAATAATGTATTCTTCAACAAAGTTTTTTCTATTAAGTTTCAACGAAATATTTATCAATATTGAATGATAATATTCAAACTAATTGCATACCTCCTGGCTACCAATCAATGTACAAGTGTTTTCAAAATTCTATACATAGCAATATATTAAATCATTGCGAAACAATATCACAAAAAATTTCAACAAAAAATCAATCAGTGTTTTTGGAGCTTCGATGCTTTTCTCACCAACATGCTTTAAAGCTTTTTCGTAAGGTTTAATCTTTGCTTCATCCAGTGCGCTAAACTTTCTCTCCTTCCCGAATCCAAAATTGCTTCCTATCTCATCTTTCATCCAACTTTACACAAAACCACACCACAATCAATCCATACCATCAATCAACGTCATCATATCGCTTCGGGCTATTGTTTTTCGATCGTAAATTTGTATTTTCCTCGTCATTTTCACGTCCACTAGCGCGGCGCGAATAAACGCTACGGGAAATTAATAAATATGTGCATTCCGTTCCAGTCTCCGCTCTGCGTCGCTCACTGACTAACCCTTTTAATAGCTGGCCACACGAAACAAACACCAACGTCGATAGCGATTTTTACCGAGGACCATGCACCAGGGAAGAAAATTTTCGCCTTTCGCATAAGCATAAACGAGCAAAAAAAAAAAATTAATTCCTCGAATTAAAAATCGATTTATAATTCGGTTTTCCAAATGGGAGGTTCAATTTGATTTATTCCACATTTGAGGTTGTATTTATTGCATTCCTATACTTATACTGCTTTTCCGAACTGCCTACGGGAAGACATCTGGCAATCTGGCATTTTTCACCAGAAAGTTCATCGAATTGATGGTTGTCGTTTGTTTTGTCGTTCGGCTTCAGTTGCAAAAGTAAAAAAACAGATTTATCATCGATCCATAGGCAGGATCGATTGCATCTATATCCAATACAGTTCCTGGGACCAGATGAAAACTCTTTTGTTATTCTCTGTCTTCTCGTAACGCTTGTTTCCCGCTGCAAACGATGAACGGGCCACAGTCACATCCTGAAAAGTGGCAGAAAGACACCGTGCGTTCGCGATTCATTTAATGTGTCCTGGCACACGTTGCACAACAGTTTTGCACCTGCCAGAAGCTTGAAACGGAAAAGCAAAACCACTCCCGCATAATGCTTCATGCTGTTAACAGGTTTATAGGGGAGGAAACATTTCACAAAATCCAGCACGGAATGTGCTCAAAAATGCTACAGAACATCGTAAAAAAAAGAACCATCAGGCAAATGGATTCGTGCAGCAAACTGCAGCGGGAAATGCAATTCGAGGGGACAAAAGTTTCACTCACTCTTCCACACCAAAACAAGACAACGGCTTTCAGCGGAGCAGAATTTCATGGCAAATATCGTTAAGGTAGATTGCGAATGTTTTGAATATTTTGAAACGTTACGGCGCTTTAAGTGATCGTTGAAAATAGTAATGTTTTTTTTTTCTTTTTTACACTTACTTGTTTTGTTCACTTTGTCACTTCTTTGAAACACTTTGAAATCTACAGAATCTCTATCTCTATCTATCTGTTTATTGTTGGAATGCTCATTGCAATAATAAAACCAAAAACGATTTTTTGTTTGAATCTGGCAGCCTATCGACGAGACCCGAGAAGCTTTTGATGCACAAAATAGTCTGAAAATTTCAACGGTATTTCTAGTAATTGTTCTGAACACTAATTTTGGTTTTCTTCCAATAATGCTTAATCAGCAAAAACAAGCTTTGTATCTTTTTGCGATTAAATTATTTTCAAGAATTTAAGCTGCTTTTTGATTGATTTTCCTCCTACTGCAAAATAAAGTCAACCAAATTCTAATTATCCATTCAATGTAAACAATGTGAAAGCTCTTGTTTCGCAAAAACTACTACCTTTTATGGCAAATAATTATTTTTAATAGAAATATGTCTCCCGAAAATTCAATGGAAACTCTTTCATAATTCATAACTCGCAATCCCAATAAAGCAGCATGATAAATCGTTGGCAGTGATAGACATCATAGGGTTTTCCATGGAGCTTGTTCTACATGCTTGGCGCATGACAGCACTGCCAAACGAGACATACACACACACACACACACACATGTTTCACGATCTGTCAAACATCTGACTGACAGCTAGTCGGTTGACGAATTGATCAAAAAAATCAAAAGAAACGAAGCAAGATCCGTCTGTGTGATTTCCCGTGCGTCAATCAGAAGTGAAGTGTGCCTGTACGTTCTGCCCGTGGTCGTGCGTTGACCTATATTTTGTGCACTTTTTTGCCTTTTGCTTTTCGTGAGAACGTGTATTGATTAGATGTTGATATTTTCTACGGTTTTTTGTAGCGAAAAAGTAATTGTTTTTCCAATACACAGCTCTAGCTATGACAAAAGTCGACTAAGTCGATAATGAAATTTGTTTTCAGAGCTACGCTACGATTCTGAGTGTTTGATAAGGGAGTATTTTGCAATTTATTGTTTTCAAGCAATCTGATTTATTATCGGGTAAATCTATACAACACGATTTTGTGCAAACGATTACAATACGCTAAAATAAGTGATATTTTTATATGAAGAGAAACGCTTGAAAATGTTCAACTACAATATAATAATACGTTTGTTACGCTATCACAAGAATCTACAACAAAAAGAAAAATAAACAAAATAAATTAAATAAAGGATTTTTGTAAACATTGCCTTTATACTTACAAACGTTTCTGCTATTTCTAATAGATTTAAAGGCAAGGCTGAAGGTGCACAAAATTGTAGTTTGATAAAACTTTTATTAAAGTTTTATAAATTTTATTAAATCAATACAATACTTTCACAATGGTCGTATTCTATCCTATTTGTGATGGTCAACATGGTCTACCTATATCAAAAAAACTTCTTTATTATTTGTTTGTTAATTTGAAAAAAAAAAACGAATTCAAACATCGTGTGATCATCAACTAATTCCTGCTTAGTGTATCCAGTTACAACAGCATAAATTCGCAAAATGTTGAATTAATTGAAACATGTCTCGCTATAACGATCACAATCTTAGTCACACCCGCAACAACCGTGCGTACTGGTTTTCAATAAACGAACCAACAGGACCGGGAATCAAAGCACCGATACCCAAATTGATAAAAGCTCACAAGCATCGTACGAGACAATGTGTCTCCACCGGCCAATGGAAATGGTAATCATTTCCCACGGCCCGCACGTACGAACATAATCATCCCGATCACGAAAATTACCGCCAAGCGTTGGTGGAGAGTGAAGACAAGATGGCCAATCAAATCGGTGTATATGCGTGTGTGGTTGTGTGTGTGCGTGTTTGTCTACCAACACTCAGCAAAGAAAGAAACAGCCTCGACCGGTGATAATGGTGAGCGAAACGTTTCCTCGTCATCACATCGTTGCGATAAATACAATGCTAAAAATCGAACCAAAAGTAAATGGAAACGTGCTCAAAATGTGAGAAAGAGGAAGCAAGCAGGGCAAGCAGGGAACATTGACAACCGGTAAAAACTCAGCGGCCTATTGATTACGCCCGAGCATGGTAACGAGCGTGCGATGGGACAGAACTGTTCCAGCCCGGAAGCGGAAGCAGCCGAGGAAGTTGAGCGAGAAGCAGAAATAATGTCACGGTCGCTGGCGGAAAATCCTCAATCCCGCGCGAAATCATTTCCTACATAGTCATGCAGGAAAATGGGAGAAAATGAAAATGAACCGAGCCAGCACGAGCACATCCTGTTCCGTTTTGTGTGTGTCGCCGGCACTGTTTGCATCACAAAACCGTCACGAACGAGCGGAACGAAACGATTAGGTTGGCAAATTATTTTTTTCCCGATCGCTCCCTACCTCCTTCGGCTACGGGTGGATTGGCGAAGGGGGAAAAGGGGGGGAAAGAGGGAGAGAATACAAATTGGAAAAAAAAGAAAAACAACGGAATCTGCATCCTGTGGCACCAAATACCCGGTATGGTGTAGCAGACAGATAGCAAATCCGAAAGAAAACTTCGTTGCAACGCGCGTCCGTCGGTATCGCGACACAAACGACAATTGTGAAAATAGTTATGCACCGAATACAATTAATTTCCGCTCAGCATAAATACTGACACGAAGCGGCCGGGTCTTCCTATTGCACAAATGCATGTTTCTATCCGTTGAGCACGTTCCATGACTTTTCTCTTCGCACGTTGCATTTTCTCTTGGATGTTGTGACGTTTGATTTTTTTTTTTTTGCATAGAAAAGGACATCAAGTGGATAAACAAAACGAACAAAAAATGCACCATCGATGAGAACAACGTGCGAGCAGAAAATCTGTCGCGGAAAACTGTCCATCCCGGCACAAGCGTCACGGCAGTAGGGAGCAAGAATTGGTTTCTAAACGATCTCCAACGTTAATGGCGCACAATTGCGCGATGGGAGCATGCGAAGCGGGGAGATGACATGCACCGGAAAATATACCTCCACCCTGTGTCCTGAATCTACCTTGAAAAAAAGAAAACCTCAGCCTTAGCGAAACCATCGGGACAGGAAATTGCCGGAAAGTTTTACAGTTTAATATTTATGAAGCAGAATTAGAGAGCTTTCTGACGGTGTTTTCTACCAGACGGTGAAGAGTGGACACCAACTCGGTGAGAAAAAAAGGGATGAAAAATGACTGCAATATGAATGAGTGGAACACATCGTCATGATTCGAGAACACGTGGTGCTGCGCGCGGGGCATTTGGCGACTAAAGCAAGTGGGATGCAGATGCGGAACGTAAAGCAGAAAGCCGAACAGTTCGCTTGTGTGGATGTTGTTAGCGAGGAATGATCCCGTGAGGGATATTTCCCACCACTCTCACAGCAAGTAGGCCATGTGTGAGGCCATAGCTCAGATTTGCATTAAATCAGCATCGATCGTTGAATGGTGGTCCATTAATGATTTATGTCAATCGATTGTTCTGCTTTGCCATTGATGTTTTCTAAAGTGGGTGTGCAGAAAGGAAGGAAGAATGGTAAGAGAAAAAATTTTTCTTTGCAGATGTAATGAAAGAACGGAGCATGCCAAACCTCGTGGCCAAAGCTTTCGGCGAGCGAAAATGCAAATTTAATGAGCTCACGTTGTGATGCGCGAGCCGGTATGATGGATCACACGCTATTGCCATGGTGATGGTTAATGGTTTGGGCTTTGCGTCATACCGTTCTGTTGTGACAGTAATTGGAGTATGTGTGAGGTTTTTTTTTTAAATAAACAACATACTTTACACAAGCTTCACAATGAATAAAATTGATTATTCGAACATTGATGCAGATGTGGTTTTGTTTTGGTGATTATTACTTTTCAGAGAGATTGTTATTAGTTACAAAACTGGTAAGCTGTTTTCCAATTAGCAATTTATAATTCGAGTTGGTAATTTTTTTCGTAGAAGTTTGAAGATTATTTGCAGAATTGTTTGATAAAAGTCGCTTATTTATAGAATTTTACAATTTTTTTGCACTACCGAGCAGTTTTCATTTTTAAATTTTAATAAGCTTGATGGTTCTGTGTTCAGTGTATGTCGCGATACCGCACGGATACGGGCATGGATCCGACTTTTCCTAAAGGACTTCATAGGCTCTCCATACTTTACTCCGACTCAATACGTTCACGGCGTACAGAATGGCAACATTTTTCTCCAAATATCTGACCTTGGGCATACGGGGAAAACCAATCCTTTGGGAAGATGGGTTATGTGGCTAAAATGAACAGGGGGGGGGGGTGGTAAATAGCGTCTTCAATAGTGAACTAATCTTTGACTATCCTGACGGTAGTCAAAGCCGGAAGGATACGTTGGCTGGAGCACGTGATGAGGATGAAGGACTCGTGCCCCACCAAGAAGGTGCTCGCCAGCGATCCGTTCGGCACGAGGCGTAGAGGAGGACAGCGAGCCCGTTAGTATGATCAAATGGAGTCTAACTGAGTATTCTGGAATCTGATTGTCGATCAGGTCATGTGTACGCGACGTGCTCAATCTTGAGCAGGCCAAAAAGAAGAAGAAGAAGGTTGCTTGAACGTAATTTTATTTAATATATAAGTATGACGGCTGAACGCCTTGTTTTCATGTTGGAATGTATGTTGTTTTACTTTTTAATTCATATTCTTAAGCTATTTTATTCATCATTGCTACACAAACAACCCTTTGACGATCTTCAAAAAGAAGGGGAAAGGAAATAGATAACCATCTGCAATGTTATTTGATAGTAATTAAGGATAATAGCATGAAAGACGTTGATCAGAACCAAAAACTTTTTTGGGAAATGAGAGAAACTTTAAAAGGGTTTATTATGTATGATTTTTATAAAAGGGCATCATATATATGACTTAATAAAAATCAAACGAAATTAGAAATTTTTCTTATGATATGTTGGATGTTGCATTAGAACACTTTTTTTGATTGAAATAGAAGAAGATATTGATTTGATTTTACATCTTTCAATGCTATGCGATAGAGGGCAGTTCTTTAAAAATCTTTTTGATATCTTTCTGACTGTGGAGAATATTTTTGCATTTTGTTCGATGCAGGATTCAGAGCTAAAAAAATCACTCCTTTCCATGATGATAATTAGGAAACATAACATTGTATAAAAATAAATATCCTTTACTTCAAAATAAATTCAACGTAATATTTATTTTATTATTCAGAGAAGCAAGAAAAACAAGTTTCAATAACTTTTAAACTTATTCGCGGTACAATCTTCATCAATTTCCCGCAACGTTTACAAATGACTTCCCTTTACATCAGCCAAACGCTTTGTTTTCCAGTGAACTATACACTTCGATCAATCGACGAATGTTTATTTTCCCCCGCACAGCAATAGTGAACACACTAGAAACGGTATCAGAAATCGGTACTCACCTATCCTCGCATCGGTCAGCTTAACACAGCACGTTGCTACCAGGAAGCAAACCCATGTTAACGCTATGCCCGGGAAGACCTTCAATAGCCTATTGAGGTCCATTGTAAGTGTCCCAGGATATCCATTATGTTTCATGTAATCAACATGGAAACGGAGCAGAGCATTCCGCTGACCGCATTCAACACGACAAGTAAGAAAAGGAGAGCTAGAGAGAGCGCCCGAGCGAGCGAAGAAGCAAGAGAAAACAGAACAGCAAAACGCACGGCACACACAAACACGCACTCACTTAAACACCGTCAGTTTTCACCTATTATTCACTACGGTACGTTCGGTTTTTCACAATTCACCTTTGCTGTGGTAAGCAGAACATCAAACACTTGTTTCACTTCACTGTTATGTTGGGGGGTTTTTTTCTGTAGAAATTTAAGTCACGTTTACTTTTGAAGAGTTTTCACACCATTTTCACTATTTGTTGTAGTAGAAAAAGAGAAGAATTTTTGGTTTTTATTAAATTCATTTTACTGAAACTGACACTATGTCACAAAAGCATACTTTGTGTTTGTATTGTCACTTTGCTTACTCGTTGTAAAAAAAAAAAAACTTGAGTCTCCTGTTCCCTCCCTCATGGATGTTCTTTAGCCACTTTTCATTTCCTTTTTAAAGAAGCTTTCGATCTATTTGATGACGTATCAAGACACAAGGATAGTCTTTACGGTACTTATGACAACAGAACTAGTTAATAGGCTTATTTGTCACAGATAATTACTTCTCTCACTGGGTAAAAGTACACGAATTTGTTTAATCATTAATAAACACTAAACTTTCTTATGCTGCAGGCAATTCTGTGTTCATTGTTTGGTGGTCTGTTTGATGGTGAAGTCTTTTCCACAGCGTTGCCTTTTTTTCTGTGGGTGCTAAATATAACCAAACATTTTCAACGACATCAATATGCATTCATATTTTATTTTTGATGGTGCTAATTCAGAACGGGGAAAACCCCTTTCATAAAGAAAGCAGTTTTTTTTTTGGTGGTCTATAACACAAGACAAAGAATTGCCAGTTCTTGGTTCAGAAGGGAGTGTTGAGGACATTTCTAAAAATAGTTCAAACTTATCATTTAAAATATGCCTTTAATTTTAAAAGCTCCGTTCGATATTATTTTAAACAAAAATTGGAAATGAAGAACCACGATCTTCATGCTTCATAGCAACAAAAACCCGGTTCACTTTAAATGGTTGATTATGATTATGGCTGCTTTCGCTCTTTCGAGCACACTATCGGATTGGCCGAAGCTCCTTCGTGGCTTTTAATTTTCAACTTCCGACGCTAGATGTTCTGGGTTTCTGTTCCCTCACCACGTACCAGCTGCATGAAACCTGCAAAGATAAAAGAAAACTGTTTTAAAAAACCGTGTTCGAAAGTAGGACAGCAAGTTGGTTTTAGTGCTTGTTTGCCAGAAGCAGAGAGTTTAGTTTGTTTCTTTTTTTAAATTGGCATTGAATTAATTTTGCAGACAGCTAAGACTTAAACGAAGCTTAGCGGTTTTTTTTCTTTTACCAAAAAGCTTTTCGTGGAAGTTCTTATCACAAGAGTAGTTCAGCTAAGAAGGACGAAAAAAATTGAGAAGCATCGTGTAAAGTAGGGTTCAAGGATTATGGAAGGCCGATTACAAGTTCATAAGAAGTCTTGTTTATGATGTCGATTAGAAGCATCCAGTCTTTAAGCATCGAGTCTTTAAGCTACAAAATCTTCGCTCAAGCGTGGGATTATAATATAATTGATCATTAAACTAGACTTATATACTTTAATCCACTTGTGTCCCAATATACGGCTCCACAAAACCGACTTTTTTCCCAAGCGGCATATTCAGAGTACATAAAACTACAACCAAAAACGCAAACCGTTAAGCCATAAAAATGGTTGCTTTATTAAACCAGCGTGGTATTTATCTTTCACCCGCACTCCCAATTATTCAATCATCTTCTTAAACCCTTCACACCACCGAGCCCTGCGTGGAAACAAAATGTCTTCCTTTCAGCTCTCCAGCAGCACTGCCTCCTGCTCTCCTTTCTCGCTCATTCACGCACACACAAATTGTACCATTTATTATTCATCACAATTTGCGACCCCAATTGTGGCCTTGCCAAACAAATCATATCCATTTATTCTGCATCATTTCGATCCATCGCCGTTTGTTTGCAGTTTGTGGTCGTGTTAGGAAGCAAGGCAAGTAGGGAGAAGAAGAAAAAAAACAAGAATTGCTGGCACCGAAAGGAGTGAGTGCCAAATCATTCCAAGGAAGAAAGGGGTGAAAGACGACAGGGATGATGAGTGAGGGGAGCATAATTGCTACACAAAGAGAACGTTATGGAAAGGGGGAAAAATTGCGGCATCACGTCGGTCAGATCCTAAGCATCGGAACGCACCGATACTGACGGTGGATGTCTGGGAAGGAAAGCACCCATTGGAGAACGAGTGCAGGAAACGACAAGAGATTGCAGTTATAGATAAAAATGCCAACCCGCGACTGGAGTTGGGACTTGTCCGGGACGGGCCGAGGACTGCGTGGCCTGAGTTATGCTAACGACTTAAGTATGGAAGAACGTTTAACGACGGCGACGAGCGTGATGATGATGACGAGGTTAGTTTCAGCTCAGGTTTTCTCTTACTAGAACGCGAGTGAGGTTTGGACGGCCACCAATAGAGTCCCAAGGTACCGAACAAGCCATTACACAAGAAGCCATCCACAAGCGACTCCGAAAGAAACTACACACACAAAAAAAGGCTCCAGTCTATAGAGACTGATTGCTAAAAATTACATAAGGGGCCAGTCGAGTTTAGTAAAATTGCTCACTTCCTTCCTGGTACTATGTCGTCGGCATCCCAGCGAATGGCTCCAACGCGCTTCCAGAAACATTCACTCCAAGCGAAAGCTCTCCGTGCTGATACAGTGTTCAGGCTTCTTGGGAATTGTTTATTTGAATGTCCAAAGTATCATTGGAAAAGGAGCGTTCATGGTAGCTGTACGTTCAAGGACCAAGCGCTTATAATGATTCCACCCTAGTAACGGTACGGAATCGGAAATGCTAAAGAAGACGAAACTGCGTAAAGGTAAACGCATAAATGCTAAGCAAACTAGGCACCGGTTCTGGATGAGTACGCGTGGAAAAGCGCGCCGACGATGGCGGGACATAAACACACACGCACCCAAACGCACATACATATAGCTGTGGCGTCTTAAGCGGATTAAAATTATCGCGTTACGTGTCGTGAAGCTATAATTATTAACATATTTTCATTCCAACGTCGCCCACTTTTCTTTGTCTCGCCTCAGGGACTTCACCTGTGTTGGAATTCTTTTTCTTTTCGTTTTTAGTTACAATGAGCAACAAAAAAAAAACGGAGACCGCTTGTGAAAGAAACATTTTCCTATGAAGCTCACCTTTATGTAAGATACACTTGGTTGATAGACCGCGAAGACGGTGAAGATTCCCGCTTGAACAGAAGAAAACAACCAACAACAGTCGGAATAAAAAGAAGCACTAAAATCGTCCTTTCCGTCTCATTTCCTTCATAACCATGAGGGGTGGCACGTTTTCCACCAAACCAACAACAGAAAAAACAAGCTCTTAAGAGATAATTTCAATCCACTTAGTGAATAGCGAAAAACGCACCGATATGGCACCCCGCGACATGGACACGGGTGTTTTACTTTTGGAAGTTTTTTTTTTTTGTATTCGTTTTCTTTTTCGAGGACTGTTTTCTCGCCAGGCTGGGTGACCATGCTTGTCGGATTGTTGAATTCCTTCCAGCACGCTTCAAACGGTACCGGTGGGGCAAGCTTATTCCGCAAAAGGGATTAGGGCTAAGCGACCGCGAACGGTGGACCAGTTTTATGTAAACTGGTAACTGTTTTAGAAGCGAAAGCGCATGATAGGGAAGGTGTGCTGGGTGGATTAATTGGAGTAAAAATTAGTGAAACAACAGAAATCAGTTAGGTGGAGAGGATTTGCTTTTTAATCCTGAGTAGAGGAAAGCGGTGCTATTGAAGATTTTAAAATAAGAATAATTAAATTGAGGAATGAAATGTCGCTTGAATGTTATTGAAAAATTCTTATTGAATTATGGGATAATTGCTTCAGAGTTTTCGTGTTTCTTTTTCATTTGGCTTTGCTTTGATTGGTTGACATTTTCATGCCAAATTCATTTGCTTTTGTAAGCAGTTTCTTCAATTCTTTGCTCAATTCAATCTCTCTTCTTTATACTTTTTGTATGTCATGTTTTCCACTTGGTTTTGTACAATTTAGGTCTGTTTAAAGTGAAAATTAAATTAGTTATTGTGTTTCTTTTTTATTTGTATTGATTTGTCTGTCTAATTTTTTACAAATTTTCTTAAAAAACTAACTTAATCACTGAACGTTGAGGGAAAAGTGGTCAAGGGCAGTTAAGTAGACTAAAGGAAAAGGAGTGAAGACGAGCACGGAAAGTGGCTGGGGAGATGGAAAAGTCAAATAGGTCTGAAGAAGAATCAAAAGCACGAAAAGCGCGCAGCAAAGGATCAGTCGCACCTGGAGCAGTGCGCCTTGTTGTGACGGCCAGGAGAGGATGAGGTCGCAGACGATACACAGGAATATAAGAATTGATAGAGGCGCCGGTGGTGTAGGCAACAACGGCGCCGGTCTTCATATGGCAGGACCGGGATTCATATCCCATCCGGACCGTCCCCCCGTTCTGAGGACTAACTAACCTACTACGTGGCATCGGCAAGTCTAGTAAGCCGTTTTCGATAGCCGACGAGACCTTAGACGTCGTTAAACCAAGGAGGAGGGACCTTGCAACTCGGAGAAAGGATCTAATGAATCTTCATTTTTTAAATTTATAGTTTTATAAGCGTAAGGAAGTTTGAGCCATAAATTAGCTTTCTAATATGAACATGGTTAGAACTGTGATCAGCAACTGCAGTTAAATTGAACATAAGTCCATTAATTGGGTTGAAAATAAAGTAACGAATATTTTTCACCATTATCTTGTGCGGCATTCTTGACATTTTCCAGCAATCAATCGAAGATGAATTAATTTGGGGAAAAAAATCATAACAGCTGCCTCAAGGACCGATTCTATCGTTTGCTCTGAAAAAACTCACTGATACATAATGATAAAATTTCAATTTGCTTCTCAAGTATGCTGTTTCAATTCCAGCGCCAACCATTTTCCATCCCACCGGCATAACCTCTGAGGGGCTTTGAATAATATTTGAATAGTGCACAGGAATCCAACGAGCAATTGGAAAATGAATATGATTACACTGCCAAACTCCCATTGCTTTGGAAACGCTCGGAACATTTTCCCGTCCGTTCATCTGCTTTGCCGTATTTATTCAGGTTTATTCAAATGTTCTTGGCATTCGAACACCAACCTTCCCTCTTACCATCACACACCGCCTCCCCAGCCCATTTACATCACAAGGACGTGGGATGAAGAAAAATATTATTATTATTACAGCGAATTTTGTCATTGTTTGTTTGCATCCAACCGGGCCCGGGCAAAGAGTCGTGAAATCAGTAGCGGGAAAAATTGGTGAAAAATCATCAAGATTTCCCTCCCGACTGTTTGTTTATGTTTTCTTCCCTCTTATTATGTGCTCAATTGTGAGGCGATTTGCGTTCAGGGGTCCGGAAAAAATTGACTACTTCCGATCACCAATCAACCTATCGATCGTCTTGAAAGTATGAAGATCAATGGAAATGTTTTGCTACCAGCGGAAGAAATAATTTTTCTTCCCTTTCCTACACTTCTTTCTTTTGCCATTTCTTTCCCAATTGGTGCAAAAGGAAACAGCAACCAAAACGGTACGAGATGGTTTCTTTTCGTTTTATCGAATTTTCGCCGAAATTCATCAGCTTCCGTTTATTGTGTGTCCTCCATCAAAGTCAATGTCAAGTCATGCTTATTATGAATATTTATTACTAACCGTCCCCGAGGACCTTTCGGGCCATACTCGGCCGACTAGTAACGGCGGCACATTTTCATCACTCCATGATCTTCTTTTCGTTCGGTGTTTTCTTACACATTTTTTCTTGCCTTTCCTTGGTGCGCCCAACGATGCTTCGAGTTTGCCCAAAAGAAATCAATCAAATAAATCGTGCCCTAGACCGGTCAATTCATTCAGCCATCAGTCGACTCAGTGAGTAAAAGCACGTGAGCACGTTATGTGTGAGGGTTGGTAGGGTGTTTGTTTGAGTTCATTTTGCTTTGAATGGTGCTCTTTCGTCTACAATGTAGCTTTTTTTTGGGATGTATGTTAACCTTGGATGCCATCGCGTGGATGCCGGCAAACCCAGTTTTGTTTGTTTGCATTTCCACCTCCTCTTTTACGCGCCTTGTGTCTCTCTGCAACGCAGTGAGTTATATTGAATAGGCAAATACTAGTAAGGGAAAATCGCATCGGTACTCAATTTTCTACTCTCCCTCAACTACTTGTTTTCTTTGTTGATTTTGCTCCATTTTTTTCTGTACTGCCAAGCGGAGGTGTCACTCAATCAATCTTCGGTTCGATCGAAGGTAGAAATTTAGTCCGAAGGAAGAGCGAAAAAAATCTTTTCAGGAAGCAAACAAAAAAACCACTCCCAAAGCTTAATGCATTGCCTTGTTTTTCCTCCTTTTTCCTTTTTAAAGCAAAGCGAAAGCAAACAATAAAGAAAACAACAAACTTAAATGAATGAAAAACACCCGAACCCAATCTACGTCACGCGGCACCAGGCGTCTCCATTTAACTCAATGAATCTTTCACATTTTTTTTTGTTTGTCTGTTTCGGTGCAAGAAAAATCAATTTTCCAATAAAACTCTAATCCAATTTCCGGGGTCACACTTGACAGCTACGCCGTCACTGTTTAAGCTTGCCGCTTTCTTCAGGGCGGTGGATTGAATCTTTTTCTCGCCCTTAAACTGATTTGTATTCTAATCTTATTGAATTTTTCGGCACTTCCTGTTCCTGCAAACCGGAAGGTAGGGTCAAACTCTTACGGAGTTGAAGTGGACGCAAACTTGAGGTCTAGTGTTTACCCGGCGCGGAAAACACGGTCCCGGCACTGGAAAGATGACGGTCGGCTGTGCGAACGAAAACAAAAACATAAAGTCAAAACCCACTCAACTCAAGTGTGGAATAGGTTAGAGGGAAGGAATTGGAGAAGAAAAATGGAAAGAAATAGATTGAGCATTGCAAGTGCTTGAGTGTTTGCGTGTGTGTGTGTGTATGTGTGTGTTTCTAGATTCGGTCACCTTAATTGGAGCTAGAACCTAACCGGGGAAAGAAACCCTCCGACGCCTTGCAAACAACACACAAAAACCCTTGGCCGTAGAAAACAATAAAAAAAAGCACAGGCGCCCAGCCGTTTTGCCATTATTTTCGTCTCGCCTAAGCCCGCGCCGGTCATTTAAGGGATGTTAAACTTTCGACATTCATTCCTCTTTTGGTTCGTACCAGTTGCCCAGTTACAGTACGAATCGGCGGGGGCAAAATGCCCGTTCGTAAGGAGTCACAACTTTTATTCGACTCTCTGACATTTCTCAGTACACTTTTCCTCACTTCTCAGCGCAGCCAGTTTCCATCTTCCAACCGTTTCATCACTGGCTTGGGAACATTTGATGAAAGTGTGTGTGTGTGTTTTTTTTGGTCCCTTTTTTCTTTCTTTTATTAATTCAAGTGCGGTCTGCTGAACAATAAGTGCCATTCAAGCACTGGTGAAATGGCGAAGGAGCAGCATGCATCCAAGCGGACGGAGCGAAATCACTTGTGGTGGTAGTCGATGGTGTGGTAATGAAGTGGTGGCAACGGAAAAATTACTGTGGAAAAGAAAATTACTCCCCGATGGGTGACTCTACTACACTGGGTCTCAGCAATGTGGACCGAGTGGGAAGGGTTTTTGTTCCCAGAAAAAGGGATATCTTTTTGATGGGTGTGGAGAAGTTTGGTAAGGGTACCGGGTAAACTGTTGAACTGATTGTGTTGTATAAATTGGATCGAAATTATTTTCGAGGGAAGGCTAAAGCTTTCATTTGCCCATCGGAAGTGTTGTGTTTGTTGCGTTTTCTTCCTATAATTTGTTTTCTAACGCAGCTTGGGTTACTTCGAACACCTAAAAGGTGACCGGGTAACATGATTTGTGGCTAAACGTATTTTGGTTCTGTAAAGTGGTAATGAAATAAAGTGGTGTTTTTTGTGTGAAAAGTGTGAGAGAAAAAGGAACAATAGACACACATTCCATTATGTTGATTGTTTACCACAATCTTCTGTAATCAAACATTTTCATTCCAGAAGAACGGACGGTACTCTACTTTGTTGACTCAATATGTGCTTGATTAAAATGCAAACGTTTCATTTTTCAGTCTTTCTTTTCCTAAACAAAATCAATAAATAAGTGAAAAAGGGTGAGAATAAATTCAAAATATTGATTTCCTTTCATTTATTTTTATCGTTATTTCGTTTTCTGTACAGTTTTACCTATAAAAGATTGGAAAACATAACTTTTTCTAGTAAATTTTTCATTAAAAATTTATTTTAAAAGGACGAAAAAAACTGGCAAACAACGCAAGACTAGCAAAATATATGGCTTAAAGTTGTTTGTTTAAAGTGGTGGTTAAAGTGATCGATATAGTCGACCTTTTGTTGAAAATGTCGACTATATTGACGTCGAGCGAAATAAATATTCATTTTTAATAGCTGTTAGCTATCAGCTAAACATCAGTCATATAATTGAAAACTAATCAAAACAAAAAAATTTCATATCTTTTATCAACAAAACAAACTCATTTCTATTACACAAAAAATGTTTAAAGCGTTTTCAAACATGTATTTATGCTGCTAAAGCATTTCTACAGCATCATCTGTCCCTGCGTATTATTCGAATTATCTCTTCACCGCAGACAAATGTGTTTCTTTTCTTCTCAAAATTGAATAAATACCTCACTCAAAATCTACGTGCCTCAGCATCTGCTCATCCTTGTAACAATTTGTCAAAAGGTTTCGGCCGGCAAAAGAATATTGCCACCTCTCGGGGTAGCACCATATTAAGAGCTAACATCAGATTAACACATCAACGGTGAAAAATGGCTTTCACTCGCACAATCCAAACACGGAATTTTCCAACACAATCTACAAGTTCCTCATAGCACTGGAGCTCAGCCGAAAAACAAAAACCAAAGTGAAAAACTCCTACCTACCACTATCCGCGTGCCCCTATCGGGAAAAGCCAGGCGATGTGATGTTTCGATACCGTACAAACTGTTGATACTGATTTGCTTGTAATTCCATCTCACATCATCAGTTAAGTGGTATTATACTACTTAACAGCCTCCCTGGTGAGGGAAAGAGAAGGAGAAAAGGATATAGAGAGAGAGAGGGAGATACATGGTGTAGGCATAACATCGTACCGACAGCATCCAAACAATCCATCAGCAGCAACAACAACGCTAGCTGGAAAGTGTGAGTGTGCGTGTTTGAGGGAAGTTGTCACTGAAATTGAGTTGAGTCACCTCATTCTCTGCCAGCAACTCATGCACGGCACAAGCGAGACAAAATGATACCAGGCACGAGGTGGTGGTGGTAACATAAATCATAAAAACACACCGGAAGCCTTACGCAAAACCACCAACCCAAGCTCAGCTTTCACGTGCGTTGTTTGCGTGTGCGTGTACACACGGGACACGGGTACAGCTGGAGTCGAGTCGGGGAGAGGTTTTAAAATTAGCTAAATGTGGCCTTCACCCGTAACCGTTACCCTGTAAAGCCACACGACACAGCAACAACAATTCGTGACGAGTTTACCATGGCTTGGAGGTTGAAACAGGGGACGAGCTTCCTCCGGCTTCCCCGGGAGCTAGAACAAATATTTTGAAAACATTAAATCATTCAACTGCGTCCGTACGAGTGTTCTACGTCCCACCAAGGACCAAAGAGCTCACGCTCCATAAAGTCATCCACGTGTGGTGGTAGACACATCCGTCTTTGTATCGTGATCGTGTCTCATACCAGCTTTTTGGCATTTGTTTGGTTAAGAGGAGTTTCGTGCTGATTAAATCTGCCATTCTGACCTTTGGTGCTGGTGTCTGTTGCTGAGCATCGTGGGAAGTTTAGGATAGAAACACAATGCACTTCGAGTGGGACTTCTAGATAGCATACTTCTAAAAAAAAAACATCTCTTTCGACCACCGGGAACACCGCGAATCACAATTCTCCCATCACAGGATGCTGGATCACAAATCCTTTCTAGTAAGCTTCCTCTAATCCTGTTTGCCGTTTGCGGTTTATTATTATTATTCTCCAACTTTGACCAACGTCTGGTCGGGACGACATACGAGTAGGTTGGAAAATGTTGACTGCAGCCGTCAGTAATATTACGATTTTCCGTCCCATCAAAGGCTTCACTTGCCTTGACAAAGCCACCACAGGCAACTGATCCGTAACATAAATCAAACCAGACACACAAACCGACACACATTGGTTAGGCACGGGGACGAACGTGTCGTACGGGGGAAGTCATAAAGAAGGATGTCCGGAACCAGGGAGGCTGCTATACTCATTTTTCGTCCCACTTGATTGTTCTCCGCTGCTACGAGAGCTTCAAGTTGCTGTGGTCTTCCGAGACAAAGTTGTACCGAGATACTCAACGGAAGCGGCAGCCAAAGCTCGTCGTACTGGATGCGTATGTGCCCGCAAGGTAGCGTTCTCATGCTACCCTTGTGGGTCTCCCCCATCACGAGCTCCACCCTTCAACGGTTGACAATAGGTGCTGATGTAAGACGTTTCTTCACGGAAGCATGGGAACGGAGAAAATTGCCAAACAGCAGAATAAGATCGTAATGGGACGTAATGAACAAGCGACGCATGAATAACACTCCCATACACGCATCCCTTAGTCACCTTCAATGGAAACACACAATAGAACAAAGGAAAAACCAGTTTCACACACAGGTAGATGTACACAGGTATCTTTCTCTCTCTCTCTCTCTCTCTCTATTGACTTGAGGCCCATGTGGACAAAATCATGATGAAGGGGACGTTAGATGGGGAGATGAAAAATTCATAAACACAGCACTTACAGTCGGTCCAAATGTCTTGTCTTGCGTCAGCATAACCTAAACTGAAGCACAATCCTGATGCTTCGCCTCACTTGCCGCCAGAGGGTGCCATCGTCGTAATAATTCCTCAAAAACAAGCAACCACTTCAGTGAGAGAGAAGGCAGAAGATTGTTCACCGACACAAAGTGATACCGACATTGGCAAACATACGGATATCCACACACACACACACGTATGTACATACACACTCAAGAAGAAGGCAAGACGATGGGACGTCTTTCAAAATTTTCGGTTCTGCCCGACAGCAGCTCCAAGGCACAGCTGCATTCATGGGAGCGCATCACTTGCCTGCTTGCTCGGCTGACGGTTTGCAGACACTTTCGGCTTTAGTATGGCAGCAGCAGTTCCGTTCGCCTGCTTCTCGACAGAGCACGATATTTAGAATTTATGATTGCATATTAATTAAAAGATAAAACCGAAAGGCGAAACAGTTTATGTAAATGGTTTCGCTTCCGGGTTTCGGTCTTGTTGCAGCTTCCTGATCTTGACTGACAGCCGTTTTACCAACAAAAACCCACCTTCTTCCACCTTTTTTTTTACTCCTCCTCCTCTTGTCTCTTCAAAAGAAGCTTTTGATACGGTCTAAAATCAAAGGCACAATAGATGGTAGCGTTTACAGATGCCCGCTAGGTTTTGCCCAACCGGTGAATGAAGTGAATTCAGATTTCACTCAGGTTTAATTTTTATGACACATTTTCGGTTCACTTACAGGAAGGAAACAGCTTGCACCGAATGCATTTTTAGTGCAGTGTGCAAGGATGATGGCTTCCCTTTTTGGTTTATTTCTGTTCGCCTGCCAAACAAAGGAAGTTGGCAATACAGCTTCATTCGAAGTGGACTGGTAGACTGGTACTGTTGAAGCCATACGTGCCTGAAGTGCATCCTGCAATGAATGGCTAGGAAGGTAGCCGGAATTGGAATGGTATGGCATCCATTATTCGAGTACTTATAGTTTTATGAATATTTTCTTGGCTTTGTAACTAGAATCTGATTTCCATTATAGGAATGTTCCGATCACGAATATCGATTCTGGGTAAATATATAAATGATAGGGAAAATTCGTAGCTAAAATAGCTCTTACTGTCCTACACGGTAATTTTCCTATATGTTTTATTTCGTTCATTTTTGGTTGTCTTACGGTCAACTTCCTCCTTACAACATGCAATTTAAAACCTGTTTTTGAAACATTTTTCAAGGAATTTAAAACAAATCTGTATAACAAATAAATTTAAGTACAAACAACCTTCATTACGCAAGTAGACTAACTTTTTATCATAGTAACAAAATACAGCAAACATATTTTTTATCCAATTTAATACGTATTTTACTGCAGGATAAAAAAGAAGTTAAACGACCATATCCGGCAGCTGCACAACAAAGTTTTTTTTAATTCTGAATATTTCAGGAAACTAATAAAAGATGTTGCCATGGTGATAACATAATCAAATGCATTAGAAAATCTGCTTTCATCTGATACCGTACAGCCTATTGTTTCGCTACTTTGCACACCTGAAAGCGTCCGTTTATCAGTCGTAAATGTCGAATTGGAGCATCAGTGACGTATTGGCAACATCCAATCTGCCAACATGCGTTGCATCCGTTCGTTTTCATCTCCTGCAACCTTATCCTGATTACGGTGCAATTGTGCTTCCCATGAAATAAGATGCGCTTTCAGTCATTTCCGTCATGAGTGTACTGTTTTTTTGTGAGTGTGATTATTTCTCTTTCTCTTCGCAGCACTAGCTCTACCTGATGATAATGTAACGAGTCAACAAAATCACCGGATGAAGATCACCTCGGACCACTCCCTACCAAGCAAGCAGAGTTGACGTTTGAAGGGCAATCTATCAGACCAAGAACCTTCTTATCCTTATCGAACAGAGGAACGGTTACGTTCGTCTGGTCGCCGGTTCCAGGTGCGACATAAATTACACGCTCTGACGGACACGGAAACCCATTTACCGTGGACCAAGGCGCCGTTGGCTGCGTTGGTCCCAGTTTCTACCCAAGATACCGATCGTTGATAGATGAAGCAAAATTATCGACACCCGCTGATCCTGTGACATTTTCCGGAACCAAGCCGAGTCTTCTTGCTCTTGCTCCTCCCAGCGTTGACGTCCATTGCTGTTTTCCCACGTTGCTATTCTGCCACTTCGCTTCTGCTAAAGGAACGAAGGCCAACAAGTCCGGCGGAAATGCTAACCCGGGCCCACAGCAATGACACAGTATTGCCATGGGAATGAAGGCAGAAAATTATTCCTCCTTTCGGTGGGCATGAAGTGAAAAGCTCTAAGGATGAGGAAAAGAGTGTATAGAAGAGGATGAGGAGGCATCAGATGAACGATATTCGATAAATTTAGGCATCAGCCGGTGGGGGGGGGGGGGGGAGAGAAAATGAACCACCCCTCCGGGAGGAAACGGTGGACATGGAATAGATGGGCTCATGATTTCATTTTGCCGAAGCCGATGAGTTGGAAGACTACAAGTGACTACAATTTATGCCAGGTAATCCTGCCTGCCCTGCCCTGCCGATACATTGAGCTGCAAGAAAGCAACACAGGAGAACGAGGAAAAGCGACAGAAAAGTGTGCGAATGGATAGGACGATCGGAAGCCAGCTTCACATCGGACCAAAGTCTATAGGGAGGGTTGGAGGTTTGCCGTTTTTCCCTTTCGGGAGTCGTTCCGTATCGTTTCCCGACAGAAAAGCGACAGAAAAGTGTGCGAATGGATAGGACGATCGGAAGCCAGCTTCACATCGGACCAAAGTCTATAGGGAGGGTTGGAGGTTTGCCGTTTTTCCCTTTCGGGAGTCGTTCCGTATCGTTTCCCAGTAGGAAACGCGTTCCCAGGGTTTTCCCTTTTTGCGGTACGACACTCTGTTTCGGTCGATAGGTCAACAAACGATTTTGAGAATGTATGGATATATGTATACGGGGCACGATCCGAATATAGCCGCCAGTAAGTCCATTCCCAATCCCCCGTGGACGAGACGGCACGTATTCTGAGGAACCTTTCGGTGATGGATGGATTTGTGGTTTTGTGAGCTCTGGAACAGGAGCTTGGGATGGAAGAATGCATGCTCTCCCGTGCTGTTCGGTTACGTCTTCAAGTACGAGCAAAGCAGAATCTCTCCCGTACACACATGCAGACATTCCTTTGGACGAGTTGGACGGAGAACGTTCGCTCGGAAAAAGGGATGGACCGATCAGCTCGGTGACGGCAGGGAGCATAAATAATGAATAAGGATACATTCTTCCTTATCCGGTGGTTAATGCTACGGCGTAAACTGCACCGAAAAGGAACGGAATCATTATGTTCCGAGTACAACCACGTCCTTGCTCACCCGCTAACCCACATTTTCTCCAGACCCACCCCGTCCTACACCAACGAATGTGCGGAGTAACAAATGAAGTGGAGTTAGCAATGTGACAAACGAACATACATGCTGCATGCTTATTAGGCATCCGTTGTCGCAAGCTAGCCAAGGGTTGGAAAGTTGTCGGGCAGCCGGTGTTCAATAATGAAGCGTAGCTTTCCGGTAAGCTTCCACACTGATGAGTTCCCATTCGTCAGACGTAATTAGAGACTTAGGGGAAAGAATGTTGAATGGAGCACATGAGTTTCAGATCGAGTTGTTAGCAGTAACAGTTGTTGTATTCAATTATGAGTATTGTATGCTACTGTTTTTCTACCCTTTATAAATAAATGGAATTCGTCATATTCGCATAATCCTTTTGAAACCACAACCATGGAATCAAAAACAAACATTGCGGAGGAATTAAAATATTGCATCTTGTGCATTATAAGTCAGAACAGCACTATTGCAGAATTGTATGGAATTCGCTTCAGTTTGAAGTGTCCTATAAATTTCAAGTTATTAGAACATACTTTTCTGAAAATTGGCCTCCTTCATTTTCTCAACCTTGTGTTGCTTTATCCACAGTACAAGGAATCTTCAACATATTGAGATCCAGGGCGCTAGCTCAGAAGAGTTAACATATCATAGGAACAAAACATTGGAAAGATAACATCTTTTTGAAATGCACTCAGCATTTCTTCTTCTTCGTCTTCTTGGCTTAATGATCTCTAAAGTCACGCCAGCCATCGAAATGTCTTACTAGACTGCCGATACCACGTAGGTGGTTAGTCAGTCCTCACTGATTGGATAGTGAAGTCCGGCGCCGTTGTTGCCTGTACCACCGGGCCGCCCCAAGCATTTTAAGCAGTCAGTATTATGTGGATATAATTAGGCTTAATTTATTGAGATTAAGTTTCAACTGAAACCCAATGCTATTTACTTAACATCACAAAATCAAATAGATAGTACTAAATTCTAAAAGTACTTATAATTATCTAACGAGAAGTGGTCCGGTTAGATTTTTAGATTTCAATAGAATAGACTTTCTTTTGTCTCAAAATCAATTATTTATGGTAGCAACAGTTCCATTTGATATATAGGAAAAAATCATTTTTCTGTTATTTTTCATATAGCGCATTCGTTGATTTCATTTTTATCGCTAAATCTTTCTTAATTAACCAACATAAACCTTAATCAACCATCATTAAAGCTACTGTTAACGCCTAAGGTTAGACTATCTGCACGCATATAACCGAGTAGAAGGTCGTTAGTTAGTTAAATATGTGTTTATTTCTGGCGTTTTCGAATACTGATAAGTTTACAAAAAAACCCGGATAACTTTTTTTTGTAACAATACGGCACTGGACCGTCATAATTAATTATAAATAAAATAAATAACTTTTTTTTGTAAATTTTTGCATCCTAATTTCTCTCTAATGCATATCATTTGTATATCATTTGTACTGTGCCTTGGAGGCATAAGAAAACAAAAGTATGATTAGGTGAAAACATAAAAATGATCACGGATTGATGATTTATAACGATTAGAATTAGGAGATAGGATAAGAACATATGAATAAACTGTACACTCCTAAAATAACCATCAAGCGATACACATCTTCCAATCAGGACACATTGAGAAAGTAGCTAGATTCTTCTCATCCTTTAATTTAACTCAAACCATTTTACATTGCATATGACTTTTTACTGTATCTCGAACAAGTTCCAGTCTGTATGATCAAACCTATATAAGAGTTAAAACACTGATAAATCAACAAACTGAATTTAAAATCAAAACACTTCATAAAGTCAAACAAACCTGCTAACACACGGTGCACGGTTAAAATTAGATATCGAATTCAATTTGATTCTCACTTGCTACAACTCCACACCATCTTGAAAGCAATGCATTCACGTGAAAACCTAATCAACAATTTTGAAGCCAAGAGTAAAAAAAAAGCGCATACACGATCTACTCCACTCGAAAAGATGATGCTAACACACACAGACATGTTACACACAGACTCGCCTAGGTGGAAACCTTTGGTTGAAAGTGAACCTACGATTTCGTCTTTCAAAAACGGCATGGTAAAAAAAAGCACACACAATCCTTGCACACATCCTTGCACAACATTCGGTTGAACGATACAGCCACCCAAAAACATTTGCCATCACTTCACTCACACTTCACACCTTCCCGAGCCTTGCCACCTTGCCGGGCCGAAGCCACAAGCACATCCTGCTGCACTCGGTAACATTTTTCCGAATCTGAACTGTTGATGACGTGCATTGAATTTAGGGAAGGATAAAATCGAAATACGATACATCTTGATTGTTATTGTGTGCTTTTTGCATTTCGTCTGCCAACGCTCAGTGGTGCTGCCAGCGACCGAGCGTACCATCATCGTGATGCGCACCGGAACTAGGAAAAACCGGTGCCTCCTTTAAGCTCCGGAGTAAAAGGAGCTCTAGTTTTCCGTCTTTCGATGGTGATGGTGGGGATGAAGAATGGAGTGAAAGGTTGGCTGGCGAGGAAAAGCAATCGAATGGTGTTGACGAAGGTAACTGGAAACTAGTTTTGTATGCCATGTTCAATATTTGCATAGTGGTGAGTGAACGTTTTGTTCCTTGTTTTGCAACTGTTTGGAGCTGGGTTGCGATTGGTTGAAGGTGAAATAGAACGGTTTCAATATTTAAGAAACGATTTCAATACGACAGGCATCCGCTTGAAGGAAAATGTGTTTTAATCACATTACACGATGACAAAAGAAAATTAGTTACAGTAAAACACAAGTTGTGGATGAAATTAACACGACAAAATGAACCATGAAAATTAAATTTTCCCATCCACAGAGGCTGCCTCAACTGTATCGCTCTGACGAAACGACCTTTTCCGACTTTGGTTCCGTGATTGAGCTGGTGATGACAGAAGAAATAGTGTTTTCTTTCTGCCCGTCTTTGCAACACGCTCGGCATCCCGGAACTCTTCCAAAACCGTTTGTTATTTGTCAAACTCAAGATGCTTCGCTCGCAGGCTCTTCAATGGAAGTGCTGCCCGGAATCTACGAGGCTGCAGTCTCACTTGTCGGCGTTTGGCTCCGCACGAAGAATGGTGGTGATTGCCAGCAAATTTCATTGCGATTGACTTTGACACATGTTTCTGCGTTTGACGATAGTGGAACGCAGCACGGTAGCAGCGGCAGGGTGTGAGCGCGAGGATCACCATTTTCCGGCCGAATGTCGGGCGATGGAATGGGACCAGATGCTTTCATCTGTTGTTATCGAAAGCACCTTCGGATGGCGTTCGTTGCGCCTTTACGCTCTTCGTTTGAAAGTAGTTTGCCGGCAAGTTCTTGCCATTGCAATGCAATCCACTTGCATGGTGGGATGCTTTGTATACCGAGGGCAAATAACGAAGGCAGACAAGAGAAGACTGTTCCTCAAACATTCTTACGCCGCTTCTCACGCAAACCCTGCTGACATTCTGCTGGGAAAGCTCCAACTGCTTTTTTTTTGTTCCCCTATTTTTTCTCCTTCCTATTTGTACGCACACATCAATCGAAATGACGACTGCTGGATTGGGAAGAATCGTTCTCAACCAGGAAGAACAAGCACGATCTCGTTAGTGCGTGTATTTGGGCATGTTTGGTTGTGTGTGTGTGCGGATGCTGGCATGCTACATGCATAAGGATGGTTATTTGTTTTCCATTTTCCGGGCGATCGTGTCATCGAGACACGGGTTCAAGGAGGGCTTTTCCATCGTTTCGTCAACAAGGAAGCAATTCCAGAGTCGAGCCAGCAACTGGAGATGTGATGGAAAACAGGAGTGCATTGCACTTATTTTTCGCTGTGTTAGAGGTGGCCTAAAGAAAGTGATTGATTTTAACGACCTACTTGTGTTTATTTATTTATTTTATTTATTTACAATTGAATATGACGGTCCAGTGCCGTATTGTCAACACCACTTGTGTTGAAAAAAAAAAAAGTACAATTATATTGATAAGGCATTTCCTCCTTATTCTTTGCCTTATCCCGGGCATACTCGGTTATGGTTGTGATGATGGTGATGATGATGATGGTGATGATGATGATGATGATGATGATGATGATGATGATGATGATGATGATGATGATGATCTATTGGTGGATGTTGTGCGTTTTGATGGTCCAGGACTATTGTTGTGTCTATGTGATGATGGAGGTTCATTATATCCGAATTCCGGTGGTGTTGTGGCCGTTCTATTGTTGATCTTTACGATATGGTCTGGACTGCAACGAACAAATAGACATCGTTAAGACAGCACGAACATTTATTTGTCTGCGTACAGTGCTCTCCAGTGCATTCCAGCAATGACATTCCAAGCTCAATCCAGTCAACGTCCAATCAAAGGATGATCGACAAGCTCTATCCCGCAGCAGCGAAAGCGACTTCACTACTCCCGAGACTGAGCCCGCCAAACACCCCGAACCCGACGCCTACACTGTCAAACTCAATGTGCCAAAACTGGACTGGAGTGGAGAACACTGCACTTTCAACAACGCCTGCCTCCCTTTTACGGCAGTGTTGGAATCACCCTCGAGTGCTGTTGCCCAGTCATCGGATCACCCGTGGCACTACAAAAAATACACTTAAAACATAGACAACACAACATTTAACAAAAAAGGAATGGGGAAATACGAATATGGATTGGAAGGATACTAGGGATGTGGAATCATAGGACAAGACCGTTGTCTCTGGCGAATCGGTAAATGATCCTCATGTAGGGGAGGTCACTGGTAGCCAACACTTCTCTAATTTCTGTACCCGGTCGTCTGCCGATATTCTCGACTGCGCTCATCAAGGAGGGTCTTGCGGTTTCAAACTCCACGCAAGACCACAGAAGGTGATCCACATCGTGGAATCCGTCACCGCAGCCACATACTTTTGTCTGAGCCAGAGTTATACGCTGTAGATGAGCATTCAACGCAAAATGATTCGACATCAGTCGAGACATCATTCGTATGAATGCCCGGTCTACAGAGAGCCCATCGAACCAAGGCCGCAGGGACACTTGCGGAGAGATCGAGAAGAGAAAACGCCCGAGTTCATCCGCCTCCCACATGCTCTGCCAGCGAGACAGGAAAAGTTGCTGTGGAAAACGAAGGAACTCCTGGGCCAAGATAGGTCGGTCGTAAAAAGCGCCTTTTTGGACGCCTGTTTTGGCCAATGAGTCTGCCTTCTCATTGCCGGGAATTCCACAATGAGAAGGGACCCAAATTAGCGAGATCTTATACGCATTTTCGAACATTGAGCCAAGCAGTTCAATGATTTTTATGGTGAGGAAATCCTGACTCTTAACAGCCTTCGGAGATCTCAGAGCTTCAATAGCACTAAGGCTATCAGTGAAGATGAAGTACTGGTCCGAAGGTCTCGCTGCTATCATCGATAGTGCGTAAAATATTGCGGCTAGCTCTGCGGTGTAGACACTACATGGCTGCCTCAATTTGAAAAATGCTTCGGTGGACTCGCTAAAAACACCGAAGCCAGTGCCCTCCTCAGAGGATGATCCATCAGTGTAGTACTGGCTTATTTGGTCTAAATGACCATACTTGTTCATGAAAATACCCGGAACTACCCTCGGGCGAAGATCATTAGGTATGGTCTTAATTTCCTCGTGCAATGAGGAATCTGTTATTAAAATGGAACTGTAGTTCTCAGGAAGGGCAGCACGATTTAATGCCTGTGGAGCGCTAGGATGCACTTGTAGGGCAACAAAATCTTCATAAATCTTGAGGATTTTGCTCTTAGAACCTGTCTCTAGAAGCGCTTTAAAATTTTCTATTATCAAGGGATTTGATACTGAACAACGGACTAGAAGGCGAAGCGACAGCATTTCAAAACGTAGTTTGAGCGGCATCACTCCGGTCATCACTTCTAGGGACATGTTGTGTGTGGATTTCATGCTCCCTAGTGCGAGTCTAAGACAGCGGTACTGTAGCCTTTCAAGCTTGAGTATCAACGTATTGGATGCCCAATGGAAGCATATGCTTCCATATTCCAATACGGATAGTACCGTTGTCTTATACAGTCTCAGGACGTCTGATGGATGTGCGCCCCACCAGAATCCTGTGACTGTCCTTAGAAAGTTGATTCTTTTACTGCATTTTTGCACCAGACGGGTGAAGTGAGTACTCCAGTTTAGCCTAGAATTGAACCATACACCAAGGTATCGAAAATTGTCGGTAATTGATATCTTTTCACCATACAGAAAGACATCAATTTTCGGGTCATATAGCCTTTTCTCCCTGTTTTTTCCCGTATCGCTAAAAGGAGAAAAGACTACCATCTCAGTTTTCGTTGCAGAGAACTTGATACCAAGGTTTTCAGACCACTCGGAAAGATTGTCCAGAGTGGTTTGTAAAGCCAGTTGTATTTCGTCGGCGTCTCTGCTTGCAACAGATATAACGCCGTCGTCTGCCAATTGTCTAAGACTGCAGTTTGGCGCTAGACAAGAGTCTATCTCACTAACATAAAAGTTATACAACAGGGGGCTCAAGCAGGACCCTTGTGCTAGTCCATGGAAACTGGTCCGTTTTAACTGCACGTGACCATTGTTGAAATTCATAGCTTTTTCCGACAAAAGGTTGAATAACAAGTTATTCAACTTTGGTCCCAGGCCCGCATTTTCTAACTTTTGACTCAGTTTGTATGGAGAAACTGAGTCAAATGCCCCCTGTATGTCAAGGAAGATAGACCCCATGTTCTGCTTGCGTGCACGGGCAAGCTCTATTTCAGTCACCAAAAGCGCTAAACAGTCATTAGTACCCCTGGCTTTACGAAAACCAAACTGAGTACTTGAGAGAAGGTTGTTGGTTTCCAACCATTCTTCTAACCGTAAAAGAATCATCCTTTCAAGGAGTTTCCTCAGACACGAAAGTAATGATATCGGCCGATATGAATCGTGTCTTGATGGCGGTTTGCCAGGCTTCAAAATAGTGACTACTTTCACTTCCCTCCATTCTTGCGGGACGCTGTTGAACTCCAACATATCGTTGAAGATTCTTAACAAACGTTTCTTGCCCATGTCGGGAAGATTTTGCAGCAGTTTGCTGTTGATCTGATCCAGGCCTGGGGAAGAATTTTTGCTTGAAAGGAGGGCAAGCGATAGTTCAACCATAGTGAACGGTGAGTCCATGATAGGGTCACTGCCAGGCGCATTTTGATGAAAATTCTGCGCAGGAACGAAATCGGGGCAGAGCTTGTGGGCAAATTCATTTAGCCACTCGCCAGAAAAGCTTTCGCTCTCGTTGATGTTGTTACTGTTTCGCATCCTTCTAGCCATCCTCCAAAGCGAATTAAGTGAAGCGGAAGGGTCTAGGTTATTGACGTATCTACGCCAATAGCCCTTTTTCTTCGCCTTCAACAGGTTTTTGCACGATCTCTCCAGTCCTTTATATTTTTCATATAAAGACCTTGAGCCCGTGTCCCGGAATGCTTTAAACGCCTCCCGCTTCTTGTTAAAAGCCGCTTGGCAATCCTTGTCCCACCAAGGAGTGGGAGGTTTTTTGAATGTCCTTGCTTGGTGGGAGCGCCTTGTTTGGGCTTCAAGAGCGCACTTGTTTATAATGGAAACAAGTTTTTCGTACTCCTGAGCTGGAGACAAATCTTCCAAGTCAAGAGAAAGCGAAGCGGCTACTAATTCACCGTATCTCGTCCAGTCGATGTTCCTCGTTAAGTCACATTTAACGGGGATTCCACCTTCTGGACATCCTCCCTTGATGTAGGAAATTTCTATCGGCAAGTGGTCACTACCGATAGGGTCCTGGATCACCTTCCAACTAAAATCCAGGGCCATCGCTGACGGACATAGAGACAAGTCCAGTGCACTCGCCCTACTCTTCGGTGTGTGCATCCTAGTTGCCTCTCCTGAGTTGAGGATTGAAAACCCGAATCTGTCGCAGATGTCTCGGATAATTGGAGCGCGAATGTCATCCTTATCGCAGCCCCAGTCGATTCCATGGGAGTTGAAATCTCCCAGGATCAAAAGTGGTCCAGGCAAGACCGCTGCTAAATTTCCAAGATCCTCTTTGAACTTTTCAATTTTTTCTTTTTCATTGTTGGCTATCGGGGGGATATAAATGGATGCAATTGTCACGTGAAGATCGCCAATTTTTGCCTTTACTGCGACAGTTTCGATAATTTCTTGCCTAGGGGTAGGTATTCTGCTGAAAGCGTGACTCTTTCGAACACCAATTAGTACTCCCCCACCCCTTGTAATGCGATCTTCACGGATTATATTATATCCTGGGAAGGTAAGATTTATGTCTTCCGATAGCCAAGTTTCACAGAGGGCGAACACATCGCAGTTGTGCTCGCCCACTAATGCTTTAAAGGAGTCTAGCTTGCCAAGCAAACTCCTACAGTTCCACTGTAAGATGGTGGCCCTTGGAGGAATTAATCGTCCAATCGGACCATCATGCTTAAGCATGGCCATTGGGCCAGCCACTGTTTGATCATCCCCTTCAGGAAAGGAAGGGCCCAAGTAGCGATCATGTGCAGGTGCTGCGGGAGGTTGAGGGTCATGAGGAGGGACTCTAGGATCTCGGAAAGGGACGGGGTAGGGGTTTTCGGAGAACCCCCGATTGGAAAAGCCAAGCTTTCCAGAGGGGCTTCGGTCCGGGGGGATCGCTTTTTCTTGGGCTCCTTCCTGGCAGTTTGGGGAGCGGGAATGGGTTGTTCAGCATCTCGTTTCTGGACTGGGGTGGAAGCTTTAGCTTTGGCGAGACGCTGTTGTGCCAAGGATTTAGTTTTTGTCCTTAGGACTTTCCTTTGTACCTTTTTATAAGGTACTCTCTTCACTGGTCTCAATGGCACCTGTTCAAGTGCAGTCGGGCTGGACGTGTCATTTGCATCTGTACCCAAAACAGCAAAAGGGTTTGATGCGTTTGCTCCCTTTAGAGCATCGCTGTACGATCCGCGTGCCCTCTCGGAAATTGTTTTCGTCTGCTCCTTTTGGAGTTTTCGGTACACGGGGCACAAAGCTACCTCATGCCACTCATCCCGACAATGCGAGCATTTCTGGGAAGGGGCTTTGCACTCCTCGGTGGCATGTGCCCCTCTGCATTTTCCACAGGAAGTTTTGCGAGTGCAAAACGCATCGGCATGCCCAATCCGACTGCACTTTGAACAGGTGGCCACCCTTGGTACGTACGGCCGGTCAATGGGTATCCGGAGGCCTTCTAGAATGAGGGCCTGCGGGAGTACCGTACCCTCAAACGTAACCCTGATTGAGGAAGTCGGAATGTATTTTTTTTCTTGCTTGCTTGAAGCATCAAGCTTGAAGAGCTTTTTTGCTTCAAGCACTTTTATCTTGGGCGAGTTTGGGGTTTGAAAAACCCCAAAGCCCAATTGCACCACTTCCTCCTCAGGGTAATCGAAATCCTCGATTACGCCGGAAACCTCAACCAAACTACCGGGAATATAAACACGATAGTGCTCCGTATATTCTGGGTCAGCCGCAATGACGTTGGCTTGAGCCCGGTCCTTTGCGGTAACCCTGATCTTGTTTGGGCGCATCCGAAAAACATCGGCAACGCCCGGGTACTTTTTAAATAACGATGCCGCGATCGTCCTTACATCGAGTTGTTTAACTCGCGGCATAAAATACACTATTGGCTTACCCTCCCACGACGGCGGGTAAGCACGCGCTCGGTGTTCTGATAGCGGCTCGTTAGTTGCTACCAGCGGGGCACTCTTTGTTAGCGGGGCACTTTTTGTCACCTGGGCACTCTTTGCCAAAGTGACACTACTACATGTGGCCTTCGAAGTCGAAGGCCTATCATCCAAGGCAATTTTTTTTGCCGCTGGTGCGGCCTTGGGACGCCCCGGCTTTCTTTTTACCTCCTTGGTAAGATCATTCTCCCGATCAGAGTCGGAAGCATCCTGCTCTACCGCCATGGTAGGGCCGGAGACAACGGAGCGGATAAAAAAGGGGTAACACTTACCGTATCACACGATGCACAAATAAACACACACCGACACACACACACTAACTTGTAGCACAAGCGCCGATCAAAGCGATAGCGTTGCGTTGATACGCTTGCTTATCGCTACGATCAGCAGCAACGATACACACACTAACACCACAGGAGCACACGTCGATCGCCAGTCGATCGATAGGGATAACGGGACACTCTCCGCACGAATATCGGAGTAAGACGGAGACACCGATAGGTGCGTTACGGGTAATCGCGTTGACTACGCATTCGCACTCGAGAACAATAACCTCTTTCTGCCGTATACAAATGATCCGTAAAGACGCTTTCGAGCGAAACACGTCCTTTCGCTACGGAAGCTGGAGGCAGACTGGACCTACTTGTGTATTGTGAGCATTTTTAACTCGCTCGTATGCTTATCCTTTTTCTAGCGAACGTCACGAAGTTGTACATGGATGTGTTTGTTCATATGAGATTGACAGGCTTCAAAACTTGTCTCAGGAATTATTGGAATTCCAATAAGGGAGAAGTTGAACAAAACTGTACATGAAGTAGCTTTTTGTAGAGAAAAGCTCTGTGAAATACCAAAATGGCTAACAACATCAGCAAAGCTATGATATTTCATTTGTAACAATCATGAACTTTTATGTGGTTTTTTATACACATCGTCTACCCATAGTACTTGTTAAATAAGTTGTATTAACGTATGAAAAAAATTGTTAATCTCAAAATACTTATTAAACCGAAAAAGTGTCTTCAATATTAAATTTAAAGTAATTATGAAGGGCCGAAAAAATGCTTAAAATAAATAATACTTGCCTTGCGAGATAAATATTCTCGTAGCTTTTTGTTTGGACTTTTGTAATAAAAGATTCTCGTAGCTTTTGAGCAAAAATTCTTATCTAAACCGCAAGGCAAGTATCACATTGAATTCTTTTTTTTTCGTTAAACTTTTCCTTTTCCACTGCAGTTGAAGGTTTTAAAGGTTGTTGCAAACGTGAGCACATCTTTCGTGACGCGCAAACGAAGACATGCTATTGGCCCTAAAGCCACTCGTGCCATCAACCCACTTGCCTACAACCAAAGCTTGAAGTGTACTTCAAACAAACACAAGACAAAGCAAAGGCAATAAGATGCATACAAAAGCAGCAGCAAAACCACCGAAGGAAAGAAAAACAATGGCCTAGGTGTGAGCTGGTTTTTAAAAGTCAGAACCAGTCACGGTATAACAGCGAAACAAAGCCTGCATGTGTACGAGAGAGTTTCATTTGTATTGTACCGTGTGCTTCGCTGTAGCACGCGAAGGAATACGAGGTTCAGTCAATGTTTTGGTTAGACGACGAGGTGCAAAGATTCGGCACTCGATAAGACACCGATAGAAACGTGATCGGTTGAGATTGGTGGAGGATTGTGGCACAATACGAAGATACAAACGTGTACGTAGAGTGTTTTGATTTACTTTGCTCCGTTGCAACCTTTATTTTTGGACAGGAAAAGCTTCTTTAGCTTGTAATTTTTTACAATTCAAAATTGCAGTAAATTATTTACCTCTTTCCTTGCCTGCAAGCAATAATTCTAATTGAAAATAACGATCCTACCCCCAGCGGCAATTCCATCTACTAGCATATCAGTGTAAAAGTTGATGTTCCCATGGAAATAAAAATAAAATCTGCAACATGAAGCAAAAACCATTTGCAACCCCACAAAACCGGATCCAAATGTACAAACCCAAAAAACGGTCGGCAAAATAACCATAATTGAAAGCAAACCAAACGCTACCAAATTGCTCTTTGTATGTCTGCCCAACTTCCTAACCGGCAACAACAAAAACAAATCATCAAACCTATTCGTATCGATCTGCATAGCCCTGCGTGCGTAGTCCAGCTGCAAGTTCCCTGTACGTTCCCTTGGTACACAGTAAACATACCTCTGCTAGGGAGAGAAAAAAATCCTTCCCTCAAGGCCTTCAACACATAAAACACCGTCTCGTTTACCTTTTTCACCCACTGCTCTTCAGCCGTTTTCCCACTCGTCAATTCTATTATTTTCCGGAGGGAGAGCGCATCAAAGACATGTGTATTTATTTAGGGCATACCACCCGTAAAAATGCGCAACTTCATCATTGGTCGTCGTCAGCCAGTCAGGAGGACTCACCCGACCTTCACCGGTGTAGCGGCAACAGCAGTAAAACAATCCTTTGCCCAATTTTCGTTTCTGTCCAATCTTCAATCTGCTCGAAGCTGCCTTCGGTGCTCGAAACCTCTGGACCAGTAGAGATATGTGTGCGTGTGTGAGGTTCCATCCCTTTGGCGGGAGATGGAAGTTTGGGTTGCAAATCCCTCTCGGTAACACATTCAACATACATGGGAATTGATTTATTTTACTATCTCCCTCAGGTTGCAGTGCCTGGCGAGCCTAGCGCTGGCCGTAGTCCAGTGTTTCGATCATTTTTCGGCCCCAGGTACTAGACCCCGGATGCGGAACGAATGGCTTTCCCAGGCTGTTGGGGCTATTTTTATATCATCCCGAAACCCACACCCGCACTGGATACAAACCATCATTGACCCAGGTTCGGACTGGCGGACTTTGTGTTCCCGGCAGTACTAGTTAAAATCCATAGTCCAACCAACCCTTCCTCGGGTTGGGGGTGTGGGGATGTGGAATCCGACGATTCATTTAGTGGTTTTCCACGTGTCGTGAGAAATAGGGGTTAACCTAAAACCCGAAGGTTTTCCAGCCAGTAACCGGCAGCTTGGTTACCAAGGGGTCTCTTTTAGGTTTTGGAAATTGCTAGGTAAACCACATGCATACACACATCTGCAAGAATATACACACGCACGTGATGTTTAAAGCAACGAGGCATGTAAGAATGTTGTGAACAGTGCAGACTTACGCATTCAAATCTCGCACGCACAGACCGACGTTCTCGTGCATACCTATAGCGGTTGAACAATTTGATCAGCGCCTGAATGTTTGTTACACAAGGAAGGCTTTAATCGACATGAAAAATTAATCAACTTTACGCACCGTTGAAGAAAACGGTTTGTTTCTTATCTTTTTCGATAGGCTTTTAGGGATGTTCTTGCAAATTTTAACTCTTTCGAAACACGCTTACGGAGTAGCATCCAAAATCAATGCAAGCGAATCATTTATTCTAAATAAATGCAATAAAACACCAACCATTCTCAAAAGACTTTAGTGAAATGATGTCGTATGTAATTGAATTAGTACTTCTGTGCATAACCAACTAATTGGTTAGGTCGTAAATTATCTTTAGAAGAGTAAAAAGGTATGTTTATGGTCTTTTTGACAGCTTCTAGCGGATCAGCATATCCACTACATATTCGTTACAAAATTTGAGAAGATTTGCATTGCTAATGTTATCGAAGATTTTTATTGCAAAATTTGTTGATTGTTTTGTGTTAGCTCTTTTTTTTTCAATACGACTGTTGGAACTAAAATTTAATTAACTTTTTAAAGATTGAAACAGTTTCATTCAAAATTCAAACGAAAGGGCAATCAAATAACTAAAGGAAAATTTTAAAACAAAGTATATCTACTAACAAGCAAAGCAAAACTCGCTTAAGAACAACTAGACTAGGGAATAGATTTTTTTATAGTAATTAAATTAGCATTTTGAAACCCTTTTTCCGTCATTGATTAGAGAGCTTCTAAAGTGATGCCTGCTTACTATCGCCTTAAAGCTATGTTCACCGATGTATTGCTTTTGTCTCTTAGGACCAAATTTGTTTATGAACAAAATATTTTTCAAGACAATACGGCACTAGACCGTCACATTCAATTGTAAATAAATAAAATATTTTTCAAATTAGTGTGTTCCCTTTGTTACTTAAATATCAATATAAAACATCTTTACTGAACTACAAAAACAAACCAAAACAAAACCTTTTACCTGAATCAGTTTTTCCCATCAGTCGCTAGAGTAGATGGACACGATTCTGCTGAGCGAACCCATTTCGAAAACTTCCCAGAAGTCCACCAGCACTTTTGATTCCCCGTGTGCTTAACTAAACCAAACTATCATCAGGCAAGCACCAGACTTCTCATCATGCTTGGTTGATCGTTAAGCAACAAGAATAAAGCAGAAAAACTCTCCTTTCTTTCAAGCTGCTTGTTATTTCGCCGGAAATAGCGGGGGAAACACTATCCAAAGAGGCGAAACTGCAAGCGTACATATCCGTTCGCGTGTATGATGCACACAACACACATGGAGATAGCTGAGGATGAGGATGTGGGCGGTGGGAAAGTAATTTCGAAGAAAAACTTCTCCGTGCACCTCCTGCAACGGGGTTGTCACTTTTCATCAGTGCAGTTTGTTACGGAAGGAAAATTATCTAGCAAAGCAAGCTCTATGAGTGTGTGTGTGTCTGGTGTCTTTTGGCACCCGTGCTCATTTGGAAAAACGATGAACAGACTAGGTGCATCCTTGGTGCTGAACACACCCACAACTAGACAACAGGAAGAAATGGATGGTATACGCACACACATACAAACACAAACACTAGAAGGAAAAAAAAACACGACTACGGGAAAAGCTCAAACGCACACACCACACACAGACTTCCTCTTTCTTTACCAACCACATGGAAAAGATGAAAAAAAAGGTTAAAACAAGAAGAAAACTGAGCAGGAAAGCGATCGGTTTGCATGCAAACGGGCTTCTCTTGGAGTTTCTCTCCCAGCCCGGAGGGAAAATGTGTGAAAGTTTTTCCCCTCCCGTGCTTTGGCCGGATTCGTATGATTTCGACGGGACGGGAGTTTGGTTGGTTGGTTGCGCGCTAGTGGAAACAGCCATAGAAATCGGTAGTTGCCGGCATGCCTCGTACACACTAACCTCATCACGTTCATCCTCATCATCATCATCGTCACCCCTCGCTCCGATGTCGGTAACCCGTACTCGGGGGACGGAAGCAATTTTCCACGCTTTACCCTTGCATACACGCGACCAAAATCGGTCACACGGGATTGCCATTTCTGGACAGCGAAAGCAGGGCGGCACACGGATGGCGGCGCATAGTGGAAACTTTTAGAAACAGTGAAGTAAAAGTATGCAAATTGCTTCTGAAACGTGACATCGACTAGTGTGACTCATATGGGTTAAGTTTCGGTACCCGACAGTATCGGCAGTGGCCAAGGTTGACGGGGTGTTTTTTTCTTTTGTTCACTTTGTTTTTATAACCAGCAGATTCGCTTCCGTTTTCGTCTAAGGATTCATGTTTCAACACCAGAAAATCGATTCCAGGCGTCGTTTGCTTGGTAAAGATAGTATTTCTTAGAATCGTTTATGCACATTAAAGGAGAGTGAGCCACAAAATAAAAGCATAACGTAAACACATATCCTGGGGAAAATCTATCGTCAACTGGGAATGGAAGTTTTACCGAAGAAAAATTATTTGTGATGGTTTATTTTACAATGAACCATAAAAGAAACGAAAGGAGTGTAGAAGCAAACAATGTTTAGAAAAGTTTGACATAAATTTTTCCTCATCTTTGGCAAAACTTGTCCAGTTGCAAACACTTATGATACGCACTCTCCCTAAGAAATAACTAGCAGTAGAACTGCTGAAAAGCTTTCGCATTCAATAATCCAAAAAAGGGCCATTAAAATCATTTGCAATACATTTTTATGACCATTTTATTCGACAATAAAGCGCACACATTAACGACTGCTCCGGTACAAACAGAAACGATTTGTTTGTTCGATTTTTGTTCGTTCGTAACAGTTCAATTCAATTTAAATCTCCTCTCACCTCAGCAACAACACAAAATCAAACGAAAAGAATCGCAAGAAAAAGCAAAAAAAAAAACAAATCCCCCAAACTAAAAGCCTTCGTGGCGCTAGCGGCAAGGTGATTGAAATGGTGGAAAAATTCAATCCATCGGCACGAACCGTTCCGTTCTTATCCGATAATAACCGGTGTCAATGTGGCTGGCACCGCACAACCGTTTGCCGTCCTGTATGTGCCACTTAGATTCCGTTCACATTATCTCAAGCCCATAACCATTTCGAGACCCGGTACGGCCTCTAGAAAACCTTCCTCTTCTCGTACATAAATATAAACGCCATCCTTTCCCCAAAAATAAACGACGTACGTGAAAAATAATGCTAATAAAATGTTTCACCTCTCAAAAATGAAGTCTCACGCCTGATGCGTGCGTGTGGCCGTTTTACGTTCGCAGGTTCCAGAGTTATTATACTTTCTGGAGAAAGAGAAGAAAACAAAAAAAAACCGCACACAACTCGGAAAAAAGTAACCGTCTGCTGCTCGTACAAATGCGTGCCGGGCACAACCAAACGAGCCTTCTGCAGGCAGGCTAAGAAGCATAAAAGAGCAAGAAAGCATGCGTTTTCCACGTGCCCTTCCGTGGAAGGAAGGAAAAACGCTTGCCCGAAGGCCGATAACGCCATCACCTTTTAGCTCCGGTACGGTTTTGCCGAATGATGTAGACACGTACGGTGTAACCTGCCATTCATCAAATTAAGCAACCCTTAAGTGCCAACCCCGGTGCCCGGTGTGATTCTGGTCGAGTCGAGGCCATGTCAGGCTGATGGAAGTCCCTTTCGCAAAACCAGGTTTCGCTGGATTACCCGTTGACGTTGCTGCTACACTGCTGCCAGTCGGAAAGGAAAATGGTTCTAAGATACACTCGCCAGCAACTGGGACGTGCGAACAAGTAACAGGGAACAGTTCCTTGAAAAGAAAACTAACCACCTTACACCACACACACAGACACACCATCATAGGCACCATCCGACCTCGGGAAGGAAGTGTGGACTTTCAGGTGAGCTGGATGAAATGTTTCGTCATTTTACGTTACGCCAAGCCAAGCGGAATGTTGCAAAAATGGTCGGTAATGGTTTTCTTTCATCCCGTTTTATTCTTACGAATACCTTCATCCGGTGGTAGATACGTATGCTTTTATTCTTAGCCGTAACGAGTACGTGTGGGCTTCTGTGGATGTGTGTGAATTGTGTTTTTTTTATTGTTTTTATCAAAGATAGTCTTAATGATGGAAGGATTAAATGGGACTCATGTCAGCAGGGATGTAAACCGTGTCTGACCTTTTAACGGGACATGGTCCTTTATCCTTCTTTTCTTAGCTTGCATTCGGAGAATAGATACACAGCTCTGATCAGGTACGCACCATGAATGCAACCAGATGCTATTTAAGAACCCTTTCTCTAGGTTTTCCTGGTAGTTGGCGTTACAGTATATTATCATACTTGCACTGTGATCCATGAATAGCCCACTCATGCTATTAGTTTTCAGCCAATTTGCTGGAAAAAAAGTCCCTCAACACGTGCCCTATTAGATTATCGCCAATGACTGGGCGTCTCCATCATGTGACGTACTGGGCGTCAACAAACATATGACGCACCAGGCGTCTCCATTTCAGTTTATTTTTCGTGTTTATTTTTAAAAATAAGTTCTTTGTTCACAAAAAAAAAATAAATGAAAAAGGACTAATCCTGGTGAAGTGTTTTCAAATGTGCAACATAACAAATGCAACATAACAAATATAGTATTTTTTTTCGAATACAACATTCTTAATTATCTCATTGGTTTGACAATGAAGTAGTACCAAAAAAACCTCCAAACACGATGGTTTAATTGCATCTCGTTTCCGTTAAACACGAATTCTATCTACAAATATTCTTTTTCACTCGTATGCGTAATAATGAACGCCAAACCATGCTTTCCAATCCGCATAAATCGGACTCTGCACAATCGCTTAGCATAATACCGCATCGGCTCGTTGGGGAACGTGAGACCCAACCCGAGAGCTCTGGTGCTGATGGTAATATCGATCCGTCGCGGGCAAAAACTTGCCCACCAGGGCGCCCACACAACCCACAAGCCACTGTCAGACGAGGCAGGCTAAACAAAAATGAAGTTCTAGCAGGAGGGCAGTAGCAACACCTTTCTGGCCACGGCTGCGGCAAACAGGCCATCATTAGAATCGGCATCCATTACGTACAATAGCGCAGCATGGTGTGTTTTTCCTTTATTCACGGTAGCAGCTTTAATCACTGAAAAGTTCGACCACCCAACAACAGCAGTGACGGGAACGGGGAATGAACGGGAAAGTTGGCTGTAAAGCAGCTAAAGTTAATGAACTCCTAACCGACTGTTTAATCAGCTCGAGTGAAGTAGACTAGGTTTTAATTAAAAATTACTACCTCACCTCGCAGCTGCCACAGTGCTAACCTCACTATTGCAGCCGTTTGTTTTTTAGAATGGTTTGTATTGAGCAGCTACACTTTCAATTGACCTTATGGCATTTAACATCAGTGTAATTTAAGCCTAACTGAAAATAATACTGTACTGAAATTAATTTTGAAAATATGTTTTTTTATGTCACTGCGCTAACCACAATGTTAATCATAAATCTATTAACATCAATTACATTCATCTTGAGCACTGTAATGTGTCGGCGTATTTTACGCGATTGAGAAATTACCCTCATAACATTCCATTAAGCTCCGCATGCTAACAATTATTTATTTTTGCCAAATCGACACGTGGTCCTATAGCACCACAAAACAAAAAGCCGAAATACTTCGTCTAGCCATGCAATGGGATCGGAATTTTTAAGGTTCATTTCCGTGAAGCTTTCCTTTTGTGAGCTGAAAGTGTTATTTTGCCTTCCAGCAAAATGGTAAGCCTTCACAACAAATCGCCCATTGCCGTACGCACGATTCGATGATTTTCTTCCATTTTTATCGCCGATTCGCTCCAAAGCGATAATAATCAGTAGGCATCTCATTATGGGTCTGAAATTCAAGGACTGCAGCAGCTTGGAGCAATGATGGATGGGGTCTTTTGCATATAGTCTTGTGCTATACATTTGTTAACCAAATTCCCTAGAGAATAGATCTATTAAAATAGGTAAACAAAAGCGTTCGTAAATGTAGTCTAAAACTAAACGATCGATCGGATTTCTGAAAATTGAGGCTGGAAAATTCTGCATAAGAAGCGCCGAGAAAATGTAACCTTGAACATATATCCATTAAATGTCAACGAATCGAGTCATTTTAAAATAGCGCAGTTCCATCTTATGGTTTATGTCACCATCATTAGGTGAATCACAAACAAGCCATCACTCAATAGGCAGATAAGATTAAAATTTCACTGCTAAACGGAACCCGCAAAGCTTTTGCAGGACACTTTGTTGCCTTTAGGAAGAGCCATCGTCACCGATCTTAATGACGTTAATTTTCGAGATGAAACGTGTCTGGCCTGGCAACAATTAACCAAAATTGTCGAGAACTGTCACGTTTCCGGGACGGCAAAACCAAACCCACCGAAAAATCGTCGAAAACCACAACTAGACTTGAAGGCGACCTGAAGGATATATCAAAAGTCTAAATTTGATTAATGAACGGTCTCGAAAAGTGGCACAAACCGTGTCTATCTCTTTCTCTCATTCTATTTGCACCATTCCCTAAACACTTCCACCCTGGAGCGTCTTGAACGACCAACTGTTTAGCATAATCAAATTTATAGCTTCCGATAGCTTTAATCTAACCTCGGAACCCTGGTGGCGCGAGAAGCCACCACGACTCGTCTGCAGGGACAGAAATTTCCTGCTTTCACGCAACCCAACCAAACGTACACACAAACACCACGATGTACACGTCCGCTGCCAAATCATCACAAGCGATAAGGCTTAAACGTCAAACGCTGCGTTGATGCGGAACGACGAATGTGAGTTAATTTCCATCTCCCGTAAGCGTTAACCTCGATTTTGCTCGACTATGTTTCTACTTTGTGTACACGTTGCATATTTTTAGGCGCTGAGCAGCAGCAAAAACGACCTCTTCACACTGTTGAACTAAATGGTCTGGAAGAATCTGTTCATAATTTTTAACCGCTGTACCTGGCGGCAGTAAGACCGTTACATGCGGCAGAAAATCCGTAAAATCCAATGAAAAAATCAAGCTGAAGCAACAGCAGCACACAAAAAATGAATGCATTCACCGGTAAACGGAAACGCTATCTCCATACACTATTTTCATCAGGCACAAGATGAATAGCGTTTTCTCACGAGCTATTTTCTTCGCATGGTTGGGCACTCGTTTTTTTTTTCCTTTCACTGGTTGGCGTACCGAAAATCTTAATCCTACCGCGCGTAACCTTCATCGCTAGGATAAGTAAACGTGCACCGTATGTCTTCCTTTGGACCCTGGTGGGCATGATGAAATGGTTGCGCGATGCTCGCTTGTGCAGCTTGGCATGCAACCGATAGGACAAACCTTTCGGCAGGACATCGTGAGAATATAAATAGTTCTTTCAGGTTCTTTTTCCCTTCTTCGCACGAAGATCACATCTTTGTGGCCGAGTTTTTCAAGCTACCATGGGTACCGTCAATGGTTTCGAGATTTGGGTTCTGGAAAGTTTCGCCCGGAGCCAGCATCCCGTAGGGCGGCGAAAAATAAGAGCGTTAAACGGTCAAAGAAGAAGCCAAAGCGAAAACAACAACAATACAGAACCAAATGGAGGGTTAGTTGTGTGTGTGTGTGTCTGTGAGGCACGTTAGACCGTTCAAACTCACGATCAAACACAACTCCCTACTCTCCAGGGATTGTCCCGTCGACTTCCGGGTTATTTTTTCCTTCCCTTTGTGGAAAGCCAACTAGCCAGAACGTTCGTTTTGGGAGGATTGCTTCTTTTTTTTTTGCGAAAGGAACACCGCTTCTCAGGCAGAGATCTGGTGCCTCACCGTTTGTGTATTGACCGTAAGTTGTTGCTGACTTTTTTCCGTGCCTTGCTTTGCCACGGCGTTCTATGGCTAGTGAAATAAACCTGTCAATGAACGTGCCGGTCCTGAAGGTAGCTAGCACTAGGAGAGAGAGAACTAGGGACTAGGGAGAGAGAAAGAGGAAGAGAGAGCGAGAGAAATTGGTTTAATTTTATCTGCGCCCTCGAAGGGATCGTTTGCCGGAAACGGTTCCCTACAACCATCCGGAAAGCGGCTACTTGAGCATTGAGGCTACAGGTTTTTGTTTCCTTCCCTGTTTGTATCCCAATCTCCTTAACACACATACAAACGAGCGCTCTCTCTCTCTCTCTCTCTCTCTCTCTCTCTCTCTCTTTCTCTATCTCTCTCTCACTCTCTGTCTTCCTCCATTAACCATCCTCATCATTGAAGATAGATGGTTGTGTATGTGTGTATTTTGTGCTTGTATGTATGCCTGCCGGTACGTTCAGCCTGAACAGCGTCATTCCACCCATTTGGACGCCTAATCCGGAGAAGGAGTGCTACATATTTTGACTCACCTCTCAAGAACCACTCGTAAAATAATGTTGCCGCTGGGGGCTTAGCATGCAAGGCCTGGTTTTTATTTGCAAAATTCCCGGGACTGCCTCCAGCAGAAGCAGCAACAACACTGCCAACAGGGAAAAATGATGTGTTTAACTCGAACGAGATGGTGTTTATAAGAAGGAAGGAACATTTCGCTGATCGTTTGCCTACGGGCTGCCGATGGATTACCGAGAAGCAGAAAAAACATATCTGTTTGATCTGGATCGCTCACGAATGTGTTTGTTTGTATGGGAAGATAGTAAGAAGAAAGCAAGGAGTGTATGAAATTTATACTTGGCTTCACATCATTCCCTTGTACTGGTATGCTGTTTGAACAGAAAAAGGAGATTATATTCTCAGAATATCAACTTAATTGATTAAACCAAGATAAGGAGCATAAAAAACTGGTTTTGATTTCAAACTGTTAACATATTGATGTGTGTGATAATAAAAAGCAATTGTTTTTTTTTTAGCGCCTGCATGTATACAATAATGTCAAAACCATTATTCAAGACTTCGTACGATAAAAATCAATCGCACGACAGAATTTTTATTTCTTTGCAACACGAATAGCAAAAAACACATTAAAGCTCATTGCAAAAACATTTCCACAGAAAGTTTTCCCACAATGATACACCACAGTAACGCTTCGAAACCCTTGATTTATCCCACGCAGAATCTCCTACGGCAGAAACACTTTCAAAACAGCTTTTAACCAATCTTAATCTTCAAACGCTTCATGAAATACAAAAAAAACTCCCCTCAAAACCACGTCAAACCGTCACGTGAAAGTCTGCATAAAAGTCAAACTTTCTCGCGAGCCGAAATCTGCCCTCGAAAACCAACATCAATCTGCTGTAAACCTCGCTTTCCTGTACATTTCCCTGCGTGTACCCGCTTCTTTATGTGTGTGATTCTGTGTATGTGTGGGTTGATGTTTGGTAGGCAAGCTGTATTGGCAATTTTTTATTGCTCGCACCATCTTTTCACCACTCTCCGTCCAGCAAAAGTGAGGCGAAAAATCTGTAGATCGTCCTACATTTACAGAAGGGAAAAGTTTCACTGACGATAAGCGTTCTTTGGTTGCGGGAGAAGACGCAGTGGCTTTATCTTGCAGCAGCAGTAGTAGTAGTAGTAGTAGGTGAAAATTGGGTGACACGTGGAATGGATTAGCTTACCAAGGAGCTAAGGTACGGTACAGATACTAACATAAATCAACGAACCGATGCCAGCGGTTACAACGGCACCGGTTGTGCTCTACACGATAGATAAATTGGGAGTGATTTTTCTTCCCTTCCCGAAAGTGTAGGAAAAGTTTACAGGTACATATGTTTGTTGATTTGTTTGAAAAGTTTTGATAGCCAAACGAACCATTTTACAGCGAAAGAAACACACATACCAGTATTATAAAGCCTCCATGCTGCGTTCGTTCGTAAAAGTGTTTCAGACGGTGGGCTTTAATCGATGGCTGGGTTCGGCTTGAATCCTTTTGGGTGATGCTGTTGTTGGTGCCGCTAGGTTAATTTGGTTGGCACTTTTCCAACTGGCAAGTTTTCCACAGAAAGATCCTGAAACTTGACCACCTTCAGGTGTTTTCTTGCACGTTTATCTTTCTGTGCACTGATTGCGCTTGAACTTTTATCGAATGTCCTGTTTAAAATTTGCTTCATCGTTGTTAAATTTATCCATTCTTCACAATCACATTCATGCACATGTTTCACAAACATATATTTTGTATTTTAAGCACCTTGAAAGCTCACAATTTTCACTTTTTTCTTGTTTCTACTCCACCTGTTTTGTCACCGCTGGGTTGCGTGTTTATAATTCCACTCCGGATAGCCCCATTGTTCATTGTTCATTTATAACATAAGGCGAAGATTTTTGTTGTTGTTGTTGTTGTTGTTGCGCGACTGCAGTCATTATTGTCATCATCACCGCTTGTATACCCTTTTTCCCCTGCCTTGGAAGCTAATGTTTTCACTTCAATCCACTGAACTGCTCTAGATCTAAATACAAAACCACTTCTTCTGCCATATTAAAGCACACAAAAGTAAACTTTAGAAAATAAACTCACACTCATACACCGTCTGGAAAGAAGTTCACACTGCATAATCCACTGCACACATACACAAGGTACATCCGCTTAGCGAAAAAGCGAAACACGTACGTTCACTGGACACGTCCGATCACCGCACGGCATCGCAGAAAACTGATCACAGCCCGACAGCGCAACCAAACCATCCATTCGTTGTTGCCTAGTAAGGAATTTTCCACCCATCGGATGAAGTGCGAGAGCTTATGGAGAGTGGAGAGCGAGAGAGATTATGCCAGGAAAATAACAGAGAAACTTCACTGTCGTGAGCGTGAACGAGAGAGAACTCACCCTAAAGAACTCTTCTTGGAAGGTCCTGTGATGGAATGATGGGTCGAACGGTGGATACCGAATTTTTGCAAAATTTTATCCCCAGCTCTCACCATGTGCTGCTGATGCGTTTTTTCAACCAACTTTTGAATTTTTCTTCTCCCAGCAGCTGAATGACAGGAGAGTCTTATTTTTGTGGAGAATTTTTCTCTCTTTTCTTGAGGGCTGACTGTTTTCTCCGACGCATTATGGACACGATGACGGAACATCCCGAAACGAAGGCCGATCGAATGAACTTTTCCTTCGGCAAAACACTTCCTTGACAGCCGGACAACAACGATCAGGAAACCGAACGTGAAACAGTTTTCCTCCCCATACCAGGTGCGCATGAGCGAATCGAAGTGCTCGAATGTGAAAACTGTCAAAATTTGAACCAAAGTTAGTGCCCTGAACCGATAGCGGTGTGAAAGTGCAGGAAAACGGTTGAGTTGCACGATGAGCCAGGTAGCTCACGCACAATGAGTGGTTTGGAAGGATATTGTGTGATTTATTAACAGATTTTTCAGGACTCATGTTTCCTGAAAGATGATTAAGGGTATAGCGAGATTTGTTAAAGTTTTCTCATGATTTATGACATCCTAAATATTTTTATTTTTAGCTCGAAGTTTTTCGACGTTCTGCTTTGAAGTTTGGCTGCAATTAGGCTGTTTTGAATAGTTTTCCAGGTATGTTTTTTCCCTTTCAGTATTCCAGTATTTAATTTTACAAAATTTCAGAATTTATTGAAACAATTATTTACTTTTTGAAAATAAATGTCAACCCAAGAAAATTTTTGGTTGGTTTTGACTTATTTAGTCAAAAGTGTCAAGTGGCTCGAGCTTTTTCTAACCAGGTGTTAGAAAAACACTTTGTACCAGGTGTTTTTGCTTGGGTTTACAGATGGTTCTTATCTACTTTCTTCTGTCTGATTATATGCTCCTTCACAAGCCTTTTGCTCGACAGTTTTTTTGACTTTGGATACGTGACATCGTGTTTATTGTAATAATGATCGTCTTCTCTTTTGCTTCAGATGGTTCCAACTACTTAATTTATCCTTCGAATCTAATTTATTTTCATCTGTTTATCGTTCGCGCATTGTTTTTGTTTAAATTTTGCCTAGATTTTCCTTTCGCTTCTTTCTCGCTTTGGACTTTTTGTATATTTATTAATTTTTCCAAAATATGTTCATCTTCTTCTTCTAATTGGCTTAACGACGTCTAAGGTCACGCCGGCCATCGAATGGCTTACTAGACTTGCCAATACCACGTAGTTGGATATTCAGACCTACGGGGGACTTCACTACGGGGGGACGGTCCAGATGGGATATGAACCACGGTTCTGCCGCTTACCACCGGGCCCCTTAAAGAATTCAATTAATATGTTTAGACTAGTGCAGCTATAAGTCTTGTAGAAAATCAGAGCTACATGTAAGGCAGATATTACCAATAGCAGGCAGTACCGAAGCACGTACACGTGTGTAACAGAAAGACGCTTAATAGAATGACGGCTAGTTTTTGTTTTTTTCAAATTTATAGAAGTTTTTCATACAATTTAATATTAAAGTTTTTATTTATGAAAAAAAGTTTGTGTTACCTTAAATTTGACATTTTTTTTAACCTTCAAACTATAAGTTTAGTTCCGTTTAGAAAATTTCAAAAATTAATTTGAATAAAACAAGAATTTCAAGCAAATAGATGAGAATGAATAGCCTTGGTTCAAAAAAAAATGAAAGCCCTTAATTATACGATTGAAACATGAACATGAAACGTAAACGAAAAAGGAAATAAAATTCTGCCAACTAAGTTAAACTTTTTATTCGCGCTATAAAGAAATTTGGTGATGGAAAAACATTATCTTTAATCTTGTTTGTTGTTTAATCGTTGACTAAAGTTAATTTGAACTTCAGATTAAAATTTCTGAACAGATCACCATTACTTTCTTTTTATCTTCTCCTGTTAATTGTTTCTTCTTCCTTTGAAATTTGCAAGCTAATCTTTTCTTGGTCTTGACTGTTTGTTTGCCCTTAACTGGACAGCCTGTCCAATGTACGCACAATTGGTCCGGTTCTGATTTCAAATCGATCCCTTCTTCGAACTGTTCGAAAAAAATCGAAAACTGTTGAATCAACCAAATAACTCTTTGATAATCTGCTCTCCTAAAAAATATTATACTGTTAACAATGCGTTTCGATTGCATTCCATTAGGATTTCATAGCGGATGGAGAAATCCTTCGCATTCGATAGTAAAAATGTTTTCATTAAGAATGGCGAACCCCAACGATTGCTACATGAATGCTCTGGAAAATCAATCATCATTTTAAATTCCTCAACATTCACCCTTAAATGCGCCCTAGGCCTTAAAGCGATTTTTGTACCAGTAAAAAAAAATCAGCTTAAGAATTCTTAACACATGTAATGAATTTCCAGACGTTAATAACCAATAACTTAAAGTTCTAATACTTTCTAGATCTGTGCTGATCTTTGCAATCCCTGAAATCGTGTAAGTAAAACTTTGCAGGTGAGATTGAAATGCATGACTTTTGGTTCCTAAAAAACGGTGGAAATATTTTTCCCACGGCAATATTTATTATTTATTGCATTAAAGTTTTCTACAATAATTTTTCATTCTTCATGATTATATGTTCAGAAAAAAAGGGTTTAGGAGGCAAAAACAAACCATGTACAAAAGTTGTCTACGAACAATCATTGTACCTCTACTAAGCTATAAAAATATTCCAGTTAATGCCGTAAAAATAAGTATTCATTTCTTATTTATTCCAAGATTAACCGTGTCACATATTAAAAACTTTAATAAAGCCATCAAAACACCCAAAACCAATTTGCTGATAGTAGTTGCAAAGCGTGTACCAAATAATCATCACTTCCAACCATAGTAGTAGTAGTAGTAGTAGTAGTAGTAGTGCATATTTATTGATTCGTTTTGTTTAACAATCTTGTTTTGCTATTGGTACCGCTCTTAAGACCTTAACTCAATGTTGTGGGGATTAACTCGCATTACGAATTTGGAACATTTTTACATAATTTGGAAGTTTGAATAGGGAAAACTTGGAAAAAAAACCCTTTTGTTTAAATTTCACTTATAACTATCCTCCACCTAAGTTTTTAATGCTAAAATTAAACCTAACTATGTACAAAAATACCCCTGCGGGCATTTGGAAGTATTTATTTTTCAAGGAACTCTTTGACTTTTTGCAATCCGGCAATCCTATGTATTTCGTATGTACTGTGCCATGGGGGGAGGTCGAGAATTCTTTTTAACATTTTGTTTTGGAAAATTTGTAGTTTTTGTTTGTGAACACTGGCACAGTCTGCCCATATTGGCGATGAGTGGAATATTGCTGGTCTTATTACTGTAGTATAAAATAATAATTTGTTTTTTACATTAAGTTTAGAGTTCCTATTTATGAAACTATATAGCGTATGTGCAACTTTTGATCCGCTTAGGATTTTTTCTTCTATATGTTTCTTATATGTTAACCTTTTGTCTAGAAATACACCAAGATATTTAACATCGTCTTTCCAAGCAATCTCCCGGTCCTGTCCTTGAGATTTTTTGGTTTTTAAGTTATGGATTATTTTTTTAATGTGTTTTGGTTTTACTTTAGGAGTGAAATTTGAAATGTCATTACAGTGCGTTTCATGGTAGTAAGTGAACAGATCGTTGGTTGCTTTCACACTATTCTCAAATGGGCTTCGGTTTTTGATAGTTGTTTTATAAGCCTCTTCAAAATGGTCTTTAAGTATGTTGCATTTTTCTTTGTTTGTTATATAATAGTTACCATTCATAGATAATGGGGCGACGGAACTTTCATTATTTTAACAAATTTCCATAGTCTTGTGTTTCTTGGGTCCTTGTTCATTTCGTCTAAGTTTTTAGACCATAATAGATTTCTATAGGTTTTGATTTCTGAAGCTACTTCGTGTTTCAATTTGTTGTAGTTGGATTTAAGAATTTCGTTTTTCCTGTCCCGTTGCCATTTTCGTCTACTTCCAACCATAAGATTCAGAGGATTTTATGAGAGGCAAGAGTACAGCTGCCTCATCTAATCCTCGTTTTTCCCCTTAGCCTGATTCTTCCTTGCTGAAATGATTACTTAACCAACCTTAACAGACATGTCGAAAGTCACAAAAAGTTCGCGATTTCTATTTTCTTTTTTTGTGGTCGTTCTATACGATATTTTTTGCAAAGTACTTCCTCATTCGTATCCATACTCCATTAAGCGGAATGAAGCAAAAAAAAAAACGCAACCGAAGCTTCATCAATCTATGACACTTTGCAATTCTCACGCACAATTAAGCATCCTCCCTTGAAACACAACTTCCCCTCGTCCACGAAACCGGACACGCACAATGAGACGGGTTTTCTCCCATTTTGTGTTTGCATATACACATTTCCCACTTCCCGCGATCGCGAATGCTCTGTGCGAGAGTGCGTATGTGTGTGAGTAAGTGTGGTTTTTGTGCGCGTGGAAAACCGTTCCACCGGAACGGGTGAAAGATAGAAAGCCCCAGCCCAATGAACCAGATCACGTCCCAGCCAAACAGTGACGAGGGATTCGACGGCGTACAACAATCTAATCTCATGGTTCAATATTTAATATTCACTGCGCCTGCCGTCGATTCTTTCTTGTTTCTGCTGTTTCCCCATGCTTTTCCTGCCCCTCCCAGACGCCTCGTACCGTCCCATTGGTATGCTTTCGGCTGCTGCAAGAACACGAAAAACATGGATGTTTTTGGATGCCGAGTCAGAGAAACATGATGGAACAGACTGGAAAGGTTTTTTTTTTTTTTGCATTGCTTCTGCTAAACCACCTTCAATGAATGAAGTGCTTTTTTGTGTGCACCAAGCAGCAACGCGAAACATTTAATGCTACGAGCGACGGGCGGCAAAATCCTCCAACAGATACGGTCGTGGCATTCCTTTTTAAAATTCTTAGCGAACAGAATGGCGAACCCAGCAATGTACGAAATTATGATGAGTTTCCTTCGACTCGGAAGCGGAAATTGTTCGATTATGTGCGCTGAATTTAGAAATTGTCTTGTTTGAATGCGATTCCTCACCAGAATCGGTCAATACAATCGATCGGAAATTTAACGCCAAATATTAAACGAACCAAAACGATATCTCCAATTATCGGCGATTCATCAAATGGCTGGTCCGATGGTGCATAGGAATGCTTAAGAAATTCTAAAAGGAGGAAAAGAAAACCAGGAAGAAAACTACGCACTAAACCATGCCCATTTAAAGGATGATTTTGTGTGGATTATCTCGGGCGACCACAGCAAAGCATTTGCGAAGGCTTAACGGATGACACAAATATGACACACGTACCTCAGCAAACCATGTACCCTAGCACGGTTAGGGTGACTGCCACGGTATGCAATCAATCAATAGGGCGCACACGTAACCTAGCCTGCATATTTCATTACACCAACAAATCCCCACAAATTCAATAAAAGTAATGATGTTACAAATCCCATTAGCTGCCGGCTCGCTGCGGATAACATCGCATCATAACCTGGGGAGATAGTTTTGGGGGTGGAAGAGTTGTTTTTCTCGCCCAGCTTCGCATTGTGCCATGCAGCATACGGAGCGCAATAAGTACTACAATCACGGTGGTTTCATATCGGTTCAGAAGGCTTTAGCAATGCAAACGAGACGTGTTCGATGGTAATAATCGCTAAACAGAGATATTCTTTGATGTAAGAAGATGTCTAAAGGCTGTTACTTCAAACATTCAAGCACCGAAAGGAAGCTTCTTGTGCTTTTGTTTTTATTTTTTCTTAATATCAAAGCAACACTCACACAAACACACAATTTGCTGATGCATGAGAACGAGCCGAGAGGCGAGTTAATTCCGATGCTTGTTTCTTCTACTTTGCAAACGATCGTTGTGCTTCTCGACGACGAAACGGAAGCAGCTTGCGGAATATAAATAAAACCAATCGTTACAAATGTTTCCAACCGTGTGAAGTGTATGTGTGGATGTGTCTGTACGTGTGAACGGCTTTAAACGATTGTCTGCTGCCCTGCTTTCTGATGATCACAGCCTCATGTACCCATTTCGAATGGAGTTCGTTATGCTGATGCGTTCATAATCGTGCGTGATTTGAGGCGTGTGATGTGCGTGCCGGATAAGGGTGAAGGAAAACTGCGAAAAATTGCTGAACATGGGAAGAAAACTGTCGAGAGCGACCGACGGGCAACGGATTGGTTGTGTGGGATTAGAGATTATGCTTTGGTTGCATGTGCTTTAATGTGCTTTTAGCTTTGCAGCATATGAGAACAGCAGATCGGTTTTTTTTTTAACAAAAAATCTTTGATGGCTTCTTGTAAATTATGTTTATAGTACGATTTATATTTTATGCAAAATAACAAAACATGCAGATTTTATTCATGGTGCCTCAACTGTCACTGACATGAACATTTCTAAACATCGTAAGAGGAAAAGCTACTTCAATCGCATAGCTCACGTAACTGAGCTCGCTCACTGCGCTCCATAAAAAAATCACGTAGCTCAACACTGAGCAAAATGCGCTCAGGTAAGCGTACTGAGCAGTTTACAAGCAACGCACAGAAAAGCGTATTGAGCTTTGCACTCTATGGTGTACGCTGAATAAAATGGGTTCAGTGAGTTCAGTCAAAAGAGCTTGTTATGCCACCTGGGCATAATGTGTCAACGCCGGGGAGGATGTTATGCTATCTGGGCATAATGTGTCAACGGTATGTTTTTTGGGAATGGTTTTGGGCAACGAACAGTAATGTCACACATACATGGAAATACATAGAAATCAAGTAGTGAACTGAGCGAACGGACGTGTTCCCCTTTTGCTCCGAAATTCCTCCTTTTTTTCTCCTAATACAGTCCACTCGAAAAGGACATTGTGGTCCTACGGAACCGGATGCGAAAACCAGTGTAGTGTTTCGCGTGTTATCGGTGTATGGAACATCCGCGATCGGGTGTTAGCGGCGTGACAGTGCGTCGCTACTGTGAAGGAGTAGCACTAGCCGGAAAACAAAGTACCGTGATCCGGAAAGTGTGATGCGTTGGAAACTGCTACAAGGCTTTCCACTTGACTAAGGAAGATCCGCGATCGGATCTTAGTGACGTGACAGTGCGTTGCTACTATGCAAACAGAGTAGCACTATCCGGAAAACAAAGCACCGTGATTCGGAAAGTGTGATTCGCCGGCATTCCTCTCGATAAAGGCATTCTGCTGATCGAAGGTAATCCGCTCAATAAAAGAACATTGAAACATTCGCGAAAACCACGTGTGATTGGCGTGGCGTGGGTTTGCCAAAAGCAAATGGCGGACCGGACGGACAAGTGAAGGTGTGTGAATGTAAAGACAATGCAATCACCGTTTACTCGGTCAAAGAAAGTGAAGAGATCACCGATAAAACGTACGACTCCTTCAACAATACCAACACAGTCGCAACAGCAAGAAGTGAAGAAGGTTTCCAACAAAATGGAGGCCCAACTACAAGCTTTGGTGAAGCAGCGAGAGGGAGTGCGCAACAAGCTTAGTCGTGTGTGTGCATCCTTATGTGATAGTGATGGGCAACCGAATGCCAACGTAAAAAATGTGCGCTTCCTACAGCTCCAAGAAAAGGCTTTGGCAAACATGTACAATGAGTGCAACGAAATTCAAAGCAAAATCTACGAACTGTCCCTCTCAAAAGAAGAAGACGAACAGCAGAACAATCTGTACATCGATTTTGAGAGAAAGTTCAACGAAGTTTCGTTGAAATTAAGTATGTGTTTTGATGCCGTGCCCAAACGTGAAGCAACTCTTTCAGTTGTGCCATCGACCTCGCATGAATTTTCGCCTTATCTGCCACCGTTAAATGTTCCCTTACCAACATTCGATGGTTCATACGAGAAGTGGTACGCATTTAAAGCAATGTTCACCGCTGTGATGAACCGATACAAGCATGAGGAACCCGCGCTGAAACTGTTCCATCTCCGGAACAGTCTTGTCGGAAAGGCAGCAGGTATCATTGACGAAGTGTTAGTGAACAACAACGACTATGAAGCCGCATGGAAGATCCTTGCGCAACGGTATGAGGACAAACGTGTGGTCATAGAAAAACACATTGACAATCTTTTTGGCTTAACAAAGTTTAGTCGAGATAACGGTGCTAATCTGCGTAAGGTGATCGATACTTGCAACAAGAATGTTGATGCATTGAAGCATCATAGCCTTTTGGTTGAAGGTCTTGGTGAACAAATGTTAGTGAAGCTCATAACAGGAAAGATGGACAAGAAGTTACAGGTTGCTTGGGAAACGAAGCAAAAGAAGAACGTGTGCTCATCGTACGCCGCATTAGTAGAGTTTTTGGAAGAACAGTGCAGAATTTCCGAGATGGTCGACATAGGCGTGAAATCATCGACGGAATCTATTAAACCAAAAACAGTGACAAAAACATTGGTTGTTAGCGATTCCAATCAGCAAGCGAAATGTACAGTGTGCAGTGAGGTTCATGAACTTAGAAACTGCGAACGTTTTAAGAGTAAGAGTGTTAGCGAAAGGATTGACGTTGTGAAAAGATCTGGCGCTTGCTTCAACTGCCTGTCGAATGGTCATCGCATCCGCACATGTCGGTCAGGTTCTTGCCGTCGATGCGGCAAGAAGCATCATAGCTTACTCCATGAAGATCGTTCAAGCCATGTTCCCGATCGTGTAGCGCCAACAGCGTTAGCAGAGAATCCAAACTTGCCTGCTGAACCACCGACAACTCTATGCACCAAGGAAATGTATCCTGAGAGACAAACTGTTCTCTCGACCGCAGTGGTATTAGTAGACGGTTTGCGTAATACTCCTTACCCGTGCCGAGCGATTCTGGATTCGGCTTCACAAATGAATTTTGTTACTGAACGCTTTGCTAATCTTCTTTCTTTGAGAATGGAATCCACTGACGTCATAGCTAATAGTTTGAACGGTAACAAAACCCGTTTAAGCCGTAAACTGCACACAACGATTAGGTCTCGTGCTGGTGACATCGTAGCGGAAATTGAATTCTTAGTGATCCCACGAATTACTGGTGAGCTTCCGTCCAAGTCTTTTGATATATCACAGTGGCCCATCTCGAGCGAACAGGTGCTGGCCGACCCTACCTTCAACAGAAGAGGACCTGTCGATATGTTAATTGGCGCTGAATCGTTCTGGGATCTAATGCAAGATGGCCGATGCGATCTTGGTTCCAATCGACTTGTGCTGCAAAATACGAAACTAGGTTGGATTGCTGGCGGTGTGATTAGGAGCGACACGACTATCATTGCACGTACACTTTGCAACACTACGGATGATGAGCCGCTTACGGAACTACTGAAGAACTTCTACAAGGTAGAATCCTGCGACGAGCTCCGCCCTTCTCCGAAGGCGGACGACGAGGTGTGTTTGGAACATTTTCAACGCACACACGAGCGAACGAAGGAGGGTCGGTATGTGGTCCGACACCCTTTCAACGAACGGAAACGCGAGCTTGGCGACTCGCGTGAAATGGCACTGCGACGATTTCTGGCGCTGGAGCGAAAACTCGAAAGGCAGCCCGACCTGAAGGAACAGTACTCACAGTTCATCCGAGAGTACGAGCAACTAGGACACATGCGTGAGATTGTGGAAGCACCAAACGAGGACCCAGGGTCGGTGTTCTATCTACCTCACCACTGCGTGCTGAGACCTTCGAGCACTACAACTAAACTACGAGTCGTGTTTGATGGATCAGCAAAGACGTCGACGGGTGTATCCATCAACGACGTTTTAATGACTGGACCAACAGTCCAAAACGATCTCACTGCAATTCTTCTTCGTTTTAGAGGGTTCCAGTACGTTTTCACACTGGACATTCCGAAGATGTTTCGTCAGGTGAGGGTCCATCCGGAAGACACGAGGTACCAGCGAATCTTTTGGAGGTACAACCGGAACGATCCACTAACAGTACAAGAGCTGCTCACTGTTACCTATGGATTGGGACCTTCCCCGTTCCAAGCAACCATGGCGCTTAAGCAGGCAGCTAACGATCATCAGGGCGAGCTCCCGAGGGCTGCCGAAGTAGTTAACAAGGGAACATACATGGACGATACGTTAACTGGAGCTGATACACTTGCTGAGGCATGCCAACTTCAACGAGATTTGACAAAACTGCTAAAGAATGCTTGTTTCAGTGCTCATAAATGGTGTGCTAATCATCCTGATATCGTTGCAGGAGTAGCAGAAGAACTTAGAGGAACTTCTTTCGAAGTTACAGACAACACCTCCAACACGACAGTGAAGACTTTGGGTGTTACATGGAATCCGCTTGAGGATTGGTTTTCGGTGTCTGTTCCTGATTTCGACCACTCACAAGAAATGACTCGGCGAAGGCTCCTGAGTCAACTGGCCAAGATTTTCGACCCGCTTGGATTTTTTGGGCCAGTTATCACCTACGCGAAGCTGATTTTACGTGAAGTCGGCGAACTTCGGATAGATTGGGATGACACAGTTCCTACCGAAGTTAATGAGAAGTGGCGAAATTTCCGAACTGAGATGACAGCGCTGAGGGAAGTTCAAGTTCCGAGATGGATTTCCTGGAAGAATGTGCTCAAGCTAGAACTGCAAGGGTTCGCCGACGCATCTGATCAAGCTTATGGTGCCTGTTTGTACGTGCAGGGTTCTTTCTCGAATGAGGAGCCCAAGATGCAATTGATCTGCAGCAAATCTCGAATCCTACCGAAGAAACGGAATCCGAAGCAGAAGGCCCTCACGACCCCTCGAGCTGAACTGATGGCGGCATTGTTACTTGCTAGAATGGTTGTGAAGTTCCTGGACGCTACGGAGCTTGGATTTGAATCTGTTCATCTCTGGAGCGATTCAAAAATCGTGTTGTGTTGGCTCAAGAAGTCCCCTGACCTGTTGCAAACGTACGTATCAAATCGGGTAAGTGAAATCCAACAACTCAGCCTATCTTTCCTTTGGCATTATATTTCCACTTACGATAATCCGGCCGATTTGATTTCACGTGGAGTCACACCGAAGAAATTGATGAAGTCTACGATGTGGTGGCAGCCTCGGCCACTACAACCCATCGTCAAGAAGGCGGACTATACGGAAATTCCGGACAACGAGCTGCCGGAAATGCGAGCTGGAGTGGCGTTGGCCACTACTGTTCCTGTTGAGCGTTTCCCAATCTTTGAGAAGTTGGGAAGTTTCACGAAAATGGTTAGGAGTATGGCTTACTTGGTGCGTCTCGCTAGGTTTATCAAGTCACGCAAAGGGGAGGTGATAAAAGGTCAACTCACAGCAACAGAATTACGTACAGCGACACACGTAATTATACGAATGGTTCAGCGAGAGGCCTTTCAACAAGAAATCCTCGCTCTAATGGACGATTCGAATACAAATTGTCGACTCAATGGACTAAAGGCGTTTTTGGATCCAGATGATGGTATCATACGAGTTGGTGGAAGAATCAAGCGAGCCATCATACCCTATGATAGTCGGCATCAGATGCTGTTGCCGGCTAAGCATCCTGTCACCGAGGCACTTGTTCGTCAGTTACACATTAACAACTTGCACATCGGGCAAAGAGGCCTGCTTGCAGTTGTACGTCAACGGTACTGGCCGTTGAACGTGAAGAGCACTATCCGTAAGGTGACACGAAAATGCATCGTCTGTTTCAAGGCGAACCCGTTTAAGACAACGCAAATGATGGGTGATTTACCATCGTATCGTGTCCAGCCAGCCCCCGTTTTTTCGGATACCGGTGTAGACTATGCAGGTCCTTTCTCCATCAAGTCATCGACCTCTCGCAAGCCGCAGATCACGAAAGCCTATGTGTGCCTGTTCGTATGCCTGCAGACTCGAGCCATACACTTGGAATTGGTCTCGGACTTGACGACAGACGCGTTCCTTGCAAGCTTGCGGCGGTTTACCAGTCGACGAGGGTACCCGAAATCGATACGATCTGACAATGCAACCAACTTTGTCGGAGCCAAAACGGAGCTGCACGAGCTTTGGCTTATGTTCAAGAAAGAGTGCACCACGAAGAAGATCATCAACTATTGTGCCGACAACGGTATTGACTGGTCGTTCATACCACCGCGAAGTCCGCACTTTGGCGGTATCTGGGAGGCTGGTGTGAAGCAGGTCAAGCACCACATGAAACGTATTGTTGGTGACAGAAAACTTTCCTACGAGGAGCTCTACACGACCCTTACACAAATAGAAGGGGTACTAAATTCTCGACCCTTAGTACCGAGCTCAGACGATCCATCCGACTACACCGCAATCACCCCGGCACATTTCCTGATAGGCCGAGAGATGCAAGCTGTTCCAGAACCCGACTACTCCATCCTAAAGGAGAACCGTCTCTCACGATGGCAGTTGGTGCAATCTATGTTGCAACACTTCTGGAGACGGTGGACTGCCGAGTACTTGCCGGAACTCCAAAATCGGTCGAAATGGCTGAAGCGGAAGGAGATCAAGGTGGGATCGCTTGTACTACTAGCAGACCAGAATACACCACCACTACACTGGCCGCTTGCAAGGATAGTAGCTGCACACCCCGGAGACGACGGTGTGACACGTGTCGTTACCGTTAGAACGGCGAATGGAGCGGAGTTCAAACGCGCAGTTACAGAAGTCTGCTTGCTGCCGTTGGACGAAATTGATAGTTGAAATACTATTTCAACGCCGGGGAGGATGTTATGCCACCTGGGCATAATGTGTCAACGCCGGGGAGGATGTTATGCTATCTGGGCATAATGTGTCAACGGTATGTTTTTTGGGAATGGTTTTGGGCAACGAACAGTAATGTCACACATACATGGAAATACATAGAAATCAAGTAGTGAACTGAGCGAACGGACGTGTTCCCCTTTTGCTCCGAAATTCCTCCTTTTTTTCTCCTAATACAGTCCACTCGAAAAGGACAGAGCTGCTTGACCAAACACTACTTACTGTGCTATGCGGATTGCCTGTCTGTTGGCTCATTTGATTTCGTCACCGCTTTCAAAAATAGAATAATTAAATGATAAGAAATAAACCTCGAAACAAATCGGTGGTGAGGCGACTGCAGCACTGGTTTTCACTCGGCACCAGTTCGACCGCAGTTCAGATCTCATCCAGGCCATTCTCTCGCAGTAAGGACTGACTATCCAATTACGTGGTATCGGCAAGTCTTATGACCCATTCAATGGCTTGAAGGTCGTAAATCCAAGAAGAAAAAATAGAAGAAGAAGCTCAATGAAACATAAATACATTAAATTTACCTGGAATTAATTATATTTTTACATACTTTGCTCACGAAATCATAAATGCATCACAATATTGACTACATGGGGCACTCATCAGAGCAATCAATGATGTAAAACACACTGAGTCGTGTTTGATGCCTTCCACGGGCGTTTCGTGTCTCATATATGTTTTGTTATGCTGATTTAAAATCGAAAATTTTAATATTCTGCTGGAGAAATTTAAACATTCAATGTCCTGCGTCTTCATGCAGATGTTCATCTTGGAAAATTCATTCCCCATCATTCGATAAAGTTATCGTTTAACAGTGGGTGCCGTCAGTCTTAACCAAGCTCTCACAAACATAACAAATTCTGTGAAACATTTTCCATATGCTTATGCTGTAGCATGTAGGTTACATAAAACTACCATCAGTCGTAGCTTATCTATAATTCCGAACATAAAGAGTTGTCTGATCTTTGAAATCACGTCCCCCTGTTCCGTCCCCCGGTTCTGCGTACCCGTGGCGCAAGGAAACCGAACCATACGTACCACCAAACCACCGCAAATAATTATGGACGGATTATCATTTCCACCGCCAAGTTAAGCCCTCGGTAAGCAGTTCAGCATGCTTGACTAGCGCGGCTCGTTACGAGTTACCGGCTGGAGGCTACATGCCAGCAACCATCACCATCCACAGCTCCACCCCTTTCTTACCCTAGACACGAGGAACGTAACATAGTTAATGAAGAAAGATTTATCGCTTCCTTCTGATTCCACTATCTATTTTCTTTCCCTTTCTCATCACTTGGGGAATCTTCTTTTTTGTTATCCACAAACAGTGTGCCAGCGAATGCTTCCCTGCTCCTCCTGCTCGCTTGTCTGCTTCTTGTGCCAATTGTTTTCCCGACACACACACACACACCCAGCTCACACTAGGAAAGCGACGGATTTGGAGCGCATTTTTCCCGCCGAGGCGTGGCAAAGTTTTCCAATATCCCCGTAGTGCCTAGCAGCCTGACGGTTGATTTTCTCGCTTTTTTTTTTGCTGCTGCTTTGCTTTATTCGCTCGTGAAGCAAACCCGGCACACCGGTTTGTGATTTTCTTTTCCCCTGCATCGCCATGTGACACGGACCCGGGTTGCAATAGTTTCACATCATTTCTCTCTTCCGGACGGATCAGGGCATCCTTTACCGGGGTGGGGTGGTTTGGGTGAAATATATAAATTGACTTTTATTACAATACTTTTGCCTGCGCTCGTCATCGGTCGGAAGGAGCTCACGGTGGTGCGTTACTACATGCAAGGGCACCGAGGATAGAGCCCTCGTATGACAGCTTGTCGTGGATCATTGAGCTTTCGGGTCTAGTAGGCCGGTTGTGGTGAAACCTTTTTTCGTTTTCGTTTTCGTTGGGTATTTGCGCTGCTTCGTTTGACTTGCCTCTGGTACGACGTTTATCACCAATATGTGGTTGGGTTTACATGGCGGTCGGTAGAAGAGTCTTCATCACCTTCGTCTACACGGCAAGTGACAGGATTCGTTAACATGGTTCCTAACGACTCATTTAACGATAATTGCAGTTCAAGTTGAATATATTTGTCGATTACTAATGCAATAAAATACATTTCCAACAAAGATGTTATGTAACAAACTAAAAAACGCTGTAAAAAGTATAAGAATACTACAAAAAAAGAGTGTATTATTGACTCACGAATCTTCTCTTTGTAGATATTTTTACTACGTAGATTACCGCTAGATAACTTTTTTCCCCTTGTAACATGAACATGCACGGTCATTAACATCATTATTTCAGTACTGCCCGCAAGAAAGCATTTTTCCATGCAGCGTGCACTTATTACCTGGCCTTACGCTTGTGGATCTATTTGTAATGCTAGTGTTTTCAGTGGCATAATTGGGTGCCTGTCTGTGTGAGGCATACCGTACCGTGAGTGGCTTATAATGAGAGAAAAATGACATAATACTGCTTATTGTTTAAGTTCTTTTCAAGGGGCTTCAGCCACAGTGTGGTACTGCGTTCATGCATGCGTTTCGCGAGTAAATATTGCTTAAGCCGTGTGTTAAGTACGCGCTGTGGCACACGGAACGCGAATGGTATAATTAACAATTTTTGTATGATACAACCAGCTACTGAACGTACAATGTTTCAAAGCAGCACTCGACAGTTGTTGAGTGTTTGGAAGATGTTAAAGGATGGTTTGTAAGCGAAGAGAAGTAAGCTGAGGGTATGTAATTGGCAATGAAGGAAAGCTGTTAATTTTTACCAAACATAAGGATTTTTTTTATTTGTGTAAACTTAAAAAAGGAGTTTTTTTTCTATCATTGGTTGTGTTAAAATAATCGATTTGTTAAAAATCATGCATGAAGAATACACGATAAAAATAACAACCCTAAAAAACATGCTGATAAGCTCTAAATCACTAATGGCTACGTGCCCTCGATGAGTTATCCTGACAAATCGTCTTTTCCTTTGTCGAGATTGTTTTCTCCTTTTTTCCATTACTTGGGATGCGAATGAACAGGATGGAAAACTAAATCTTCAAACAGTTCAAGTTTGCAATTTATCGACCATGAACCAAACGCAACCATTGTTAGCAAACACGAATGAGCTCCACCCCAACACCAAACTTGTCCTCGAAGAATACACACACACACCCCTCCAAACTCTCCCATTTGCCTCTCTACAAATTGCTTCAGCTGACCATCACACTACGATTTGAAATTCGCATTCAAACATGGACAGAATTTTAAAATTTTATCCTTCATCAACCCCACTTCCCTATCGAGTGAACGCTGTGGGTGGCTGTGGAAGGAGCATCCAACTGGGAAAAAGTTCGCAAACCTCATTCAAAGCTAACTTTTCCCAACTTGCCTTACCGCCTCAAGCCCCCTCTTGGCTGCCGTACGATTCAGGCTGCTTAAAAACCGATGACGGAGTCGAATCGAAACCCGCAATCCGATTCAATGTGGCAGCCCAACATGACGGTCACCATGTTTCCATGTCAGTTTCAGCTTTCATCATCGTCCGGGCCAGATTCTCCCCCGGCACGGTACGGATCGGTCGGCAAGTGTTCCGATGTCGTTGTCACGTTTTCAAATCAAATCAAGCGAAGTGGACTCAGTAAAATCAGGCTCCATACATGCTTACGGTATGCCTCGCTCACTTTTCCAGCGTGTTCGATCCGTTCCGTTCCGGGCTTACTCTCCCCACTTTGAATTGTGTACCTCGCTGTCAAAAACAGATCTGTGACAAATGTGGAAAGAACAAAAAAGACACGCAAACACATTCACCGCTCGAACTCTTTTGCCCAGTTTGGTCAATGCCTTAAGGCTGATAAATTCGATTGAAGAAAGGAATATTTTTAACCGATTGCGATGCCTTGTTCGTCAACGCAGTAGTATGATAGAAAAAAAAGGTTAGCTATAAATTTATGAATAACTCTTTAAAAGGAGTTTTTCTTATCAATGAAGATTGAAGGAAAATATAGAAAGTTTAAGAAAAATTAGTTCCACCTCAAACATCTTTAAGTTTTGTGCAATATTTTTTGTTCAAATGACAAACAAGTTGGAGCCAAAATATTTAATGTTGGAGTTAACATTTAATATTACTAACAAATTTGTTGGAGAATGATATAAGGCTTTTTAATTTTTTTAAGAGCACAAAAAAGTATTAAATTGATCAGGAAATTTCAAACCTGAAAAAAAGTTTTTATGTTATTTGTGTAGAACGACCAGGTCGCATTGCTTAGAATAATTTTTTCAAATAAAATGAAAATGAATATGATTTTCGATTGAAGAGAAAATTTGAAACAATTTGATTCAAATTATTTGAAATTACTATTCAACCACTCAAAGAAAGAAAACACTCCAGGAATGTAAGCTGTTGAAACCTGCAAACCGAAACCAAAGCAATTCACAACAGTGCAATAAAATATTGCCTAATAATAAGAACAGCCCCTATATTTTTCTAATCGACATTACGCTATCCCTTAGAATGCTTACATTCCCTTTAATATTTTGGACTGATTTTGCTTCCCTTTACCATTACAACAAGACCAAGTTGGATCGAAATTTGGTCACATAAAGACACACAAGGCTAAACACAATTGCAGGGCTTGTTTTGTGCTGAACAACAATTTCAAACATCTCATTGTTCTACACAATGCTACGATGGAGACGCCTGGTCGTTCATCCTTTCCCATTCAAATTACGAACATTAATCTTAAAAATCAATAGCACCGTATTCAAAACAGCTTCTCAAGCCCACAAGAAAAACCTTAATTGCTTCTATTAGAGTGATCTAACCGTTCAAAGGTGTTTCTCCGATTATAAAGTTCATAATACTCAATCTCTTTCCTTCTCACTCGAACGTCCTGCTCCTCTACCGATGGTAAACGTATTTCTTTTCCAGTCTGAAAAATAAGCTTTCTTCCGAAACCTCTTCCTTCTCGTCCACAACCAGACGACTCACTAAACTGCATAGCACTACTGCTACCACCACCAACAACAAAAACGCGACAGATTAATGGTTACGCCAGGGTAAAGTTGGCTCAAGACTGATTTCCGCTGTCAGCTAAGGCAGATTAAATTTCGGAAAGTAATTTCACCCATACTTGACTACCGTTACCCAGCTACCTATAAATGTGCTTTTGTACTAGAAAGTTGGTGTATATTTTTGTGAGTGTGTTTTCTCTTCTTCACACTTTGGTATTTGTGTTTATACCTTTGTCGATTTCTGAACAACGTTAAAACGTTGCTTTCCACATTGTTTTGGAGTTTAGATGTTTTCAAACAAGGATGAACATGATCTTTCACGCCTCCAGCCCAACACACAAGCGCACAAACCCGCCAGCAAACAAAAGCGGATTAAAGCAAACGTTTTTCCAACGAACCGTAAAACCTGAACACGGGACGCGACAGAAAAGAAAAAAAATCTGCTTCAAGACGATGATTTTTCACCGGAACTTCCACGCGACTTCAATCCGTCTGTTTGCGCTCGCGGCGCTAAATTAATGAAACGAAATTGAGAACACAGACCAAAAAAAAAACTTAATCGCACAATCGCTTCCCTTCCGTCTTCGCTTTTCAGCCTCATCGGAACCCATATTTGATCGTGTTTGTGGCGATACAGATAAGGAAAATCGAAACACAAACGGACTGATGAATTTCACCTCAATGCTTCATCCGGAGATTTGATGGAAAAAAGGGGCGTTTGAAGAAAAAGCTGGCAAAAGAAAAACATCCCCCGGGAGACTAGTGCTTATTGCTTACGTTTATTGTGTATCTTCCAGGCCATATCCGTCCATATCTGTTGTAGTTGTTGTGAGTTACGCTGGTGGCAGATAATTCATCGCTCGTTTGGCACCGTGCTGGACCAAGACAACATCCGATTTAGTAATCCATTTCCAACGGGGAATTTTTGTGCGGAAAATGAAAGACGAAAAGAGGCAAAGCTGGTCTCTTCCGCCACGGCACCATCTTTTATAATAATCACTACTAAAAGCATAGAGATGCGGCACCACATTGCTCCCAGACACGCTCCAGCTCTCACTTGGAACAACGCGCATTTAATCTCTTAATACCAGACGACGCGATGTTATCGTTATGCTCCATTTCACCGTGTGCTGCAGCGGCCAGCGGCTGATTTCGCTCCCCTATTGTCCGTGAGGTTCGCTCATCCGGATCATCCTACCGAATTGGAGAGCAACGAAATTATGTTGGCATGGAGCTGCAAGTTTTTGGATAACTTAATTTATCCTCCCGCCTCTGTACAATAACCATACTTTCGCTCCAAACCTCAAGGAACGTACAGGCGAATGGTCCAGTCCACGAAGCATTCCTTGTCTGGGTGAGTGGTTTGACGAGATATTTAATTTTGCCCATCGCGATTATTCAACTGCAAACATTTCGTTTGTGTGTTTTCTATTTTCACTGGCCGACTGTGTTTGATTACGTTGGTAGAGTGGGATGCGTCTAGCAGGGATGAGAAAGCAAAACACACGAAATACTTATTGTCTTAAATCAGCTTCAACAGCCTTTTAAATCGATGAGAGCTTTAAGCTAAGCAATGACCCGATGCGATAGGTCATTGGCGGCCACGTTTTGGGCTTTCCATTTTCGAGTTCGGAAAAATTCAACGATTCGAACGTTGAAGTGCTGTTTTTGAGATGAAGCTAAAGTTTAATTAGTGATGTCAGAAATTGAATCAGTCGAGCTGAAAATAAAAATACTGTTAGGAATTACAGGAAGCAGCCAATTGTCAGTATGAAGGCAAAATTGAGACGTCACTAGTGCGTTGTAAGATTTATTGAAAAATAATTCATAATAGACCAACATTCTTTTCCCAAAAAAGGACATAAGCTAAAAATTGTTTTATTAAATGACCTATGTCTAGGGACTGCTGGTTCATACTTATGTTGATTATAACTTCTAAGTAGAATTTATCTTTAAAAACATTCCCTTCACTTATCCCATCTCTATTTGGGTCTTCTATTTATAAAACTCTTACAATATGAACCTCGAATCTTCAGTTTTCTTCAAGTTGTAGCTTGTTCAATAAAAATGAATGAAGTAGTACTATGACAAACAAATCAAATTGAAGATAAACTGTGCAATATTTCTGGTATTGTAGCGTGCGTCTAAATACTCGGCAAAAACCTACGCAAGCATTTGAACACCCAATACTTACCACCAGTAAACATATCTTTTGCCAGCCAAGAAGATTGCCCCTTTATGAACTGTGAGAGACTCAAGGCGAGTTCCGATATTTGACCGAGCAGGGCATTTGCCAACTATCAAATAGCAGCTGAGCTAGCCCATTGCATATGGTTAAAAAACCAAACAGCGAATGGAGACCTGCGATTATAGAGTTACTGCGATTATAGAGGCTTAACCGCTGTTACAAAACCATACCGATACCCGATACTACATGTACAAGACGTGAGCAACATTTTTTGTGCTTGCAGCGCACTGTTCACCAAATATCCGTAGCAACGCGTCTGTTTATACGCTTCAATCGAGACGCCCATTATAGTATAATTATTCCCATTTAATACTTGATGCGTATTATTTCCAGGTTTCTGATGCTATGAGGTGTAAAGCTCATAAAGCTCTCTCTATTCTAGAAAATTCTCTAAAATATGTTCAATGTATTTTTTTAAATGGGTGCTCCCAGACATTCCGAGGTCGCAGCTGAGAAATGAAGATGCGAAAAATGACAACCGATCTTGTGTCACATTTAGCAGCTGCAGGTGTAGTAGCAATCCTTTGACAATTTTTAAAATTTTTTGTTTAACTAACATTTCTTTTCAAAAAACTGAATAAACTGGAATCAACTGAATGCAGCATATCAAAATTTCTATAATCAATCTATTCTCATATAACCGTTGCTAAAGAAAAAGAAACCAAATCCAAAAAACGTTTACATTGCTCAGCTTCAAGTCACCTTTCCTGCATGTGAAAAATTTGACACAAGCGGGGTCGTCAGTGCTCCGGTAAAAAAACGATTTTCGCACCTTCATTTCTCAGCTGTGATCTTGGGATATCTGAGAGCTCTCAACAAAACATCTTGCTAATGACTGATCTTTTCAAAATTTTATCTTCTCATTTGATTCCAAATCATGCTGTTTTTTCTCTAGTAAAAGTGACAAGTCACCACATACTCGTACCTATTCTATGTTCTAAGATTCTGTTCAAATTTGTTCAACACACAACACTCAACGTTATGAACTACGATTAAGAGACATGACTACAGCAACAGCAAAAACGTATCAAACAGATTTTTTTTCTTGGTAATCACCGTTGTTGCAAACGAGACGACACAAAACAAGAGCAGCATTAACCCAAAAATACACACAACAGAATCAGAATAAAACAAAACAAAAAAGCAAAAGCCCTAGCAAAGCACAAGTTTTTCTTACGCCTTTAGGGCCTCACAAATTCCTGTGTTTCATGCTTCCTTTTTTTTTTTTTTCTTCTACCATTTCTTCCCCGATCACCGACAAAAGCGGGATGATAATGATGACAACGACGTTGCTGATGCCTGCACTGGCCGGCACTAACGCAGCAACCGCAACAGCACAGCATAACCAATGAGTTGGAAGAAAAGTTTCGCATCAACTTGCGCTGCCGGACGAGCGAGCGAATAGACGGACCAGTGCCGGACCGTGCTGGTCTCGCGACCAGAACAGCATAATCCATTGTTCATTTGCTGAAATTGGCCGGAACAAAGCCACGCTTCCTATACTGCCCTGCCTTGCGCGACCACCAACCAGACCGGACGAACAATAGGCTTCCATCGAGGAAGGGAGGACCGGACTGATGCCCCGTTAGTCAAAGACTAACGATTCGGAATGCTAATAATGGATAGTCTTCCGATCACATTTTCACCCCGTTCTTCCGCGTTCTGGAAGGGACTGGATGGAAAGGGGATTGAAAGGGGGAAGGAAGGATGCTTGGTGTGGCTGTAGTTGCGAAGCGAAAAAAAACGAATGGACAATGACACACAAACTATACCGACCGTTGAACGCAAACTAGTCGCATCATTGTATCTGCGTCTTGTGTAAGGTTTTGTTTTTCACTCTCTCTCGCATCACGTTTTGCCTCATTTTTGTATCGTTTTACCTTACTTTCCAGCAGCACCGAAGAGCGGTATCGCACGCTGTGGCCTGCCCTGATGATCCTTATGACGAGGAATGAGTTCGCATACCACCGTCCACTGCTGCCGTGTCCGATGGTTGGTCTAATTCAAAATTCAATTTGAATAATGCCGATGATGATAGTTGGTTCGGATGAGCTTTCCGCTAAACAAAAAGAAAACTTTTTTTCGCTACAGTTTCACAACCACTCTACACTCAGCAGCATGTACAGCATCCGCAAAGCATGACACAGTGGGTGAAAAAAAGCAGAAGGAGAACTTTTAACATTTGCCGAATACATAAGCCACTGCGTGTAACTAACGAGCAGGACGGTCACTACTTACATAAAGTAGATCCCTTCTGTTTGTTGCGTTTTTCGTTCGATACATAATGATTTGGCTTTTTTCTATTCCGTGAAATTTCGCTGCCGATTTTTGATGGTCGCAATCGGTAACTGCACCGCAGCATTGTGAAGCAAATGCATCCAATTACCCATTGCAACTGCTCTTTCGGTTTTGGCCATTCTGGAGCCACATAATGAGTTTATATTGCATTTTTTTTTTTATTGTGTCTATAGTATCAATGATTGAAAGGAACGTGTTGCAAGCGGGGACCAAAAGGTCCCTTAGTGTACTATCTTGTTTAGTTTTTATTTTGCCTTATTGAATGGGAGTCTGTTTTTCACTTAAACTAAAATTCCCGTTTCAGTTCGGAAGCAAAATTACTGCTGTTATTTTTGCATTCAATGCATGATAGTCACTTGCTTAAAGAGTTTAACGCCTTTTTTTTCTAACGCCTCGCAGATCCATATCATTGGACGGAAATTTGCGGCGGTAAGTGAGGCAAACACCAGCGACAAATACAAAATACCTGTCTGCAGGGAATACTGACCGTGATAGTGATCGACGTCAAAGCAGAGTATCGGTTGCCGGCGACAATCTCGAGCTGGTAGAGGAGTTCTGCTAAACGAGGGTTGATTGTGCAGGGATCTGACAACGTCTGGTTGTCCTCTACGACAGCGAGTCCTGGACTATACTGTCGGAAGACGCGAAGCATGATGAGGAACGACGGGTTCTATGGACTATGGATTAGCAGGGCGTGGTGAAGGAGAATGAATTGCGGCACGTCTTGTGTATGCCAGACTCATGCCCCACCAGGAAGGTGCTCGATCAGCGTCAGCGCCTTCGGTACAAGGCGTAGAGTGACAAGTGGAGTCAACCCTGTCGGAGATCGGATGCAGCCGTGGGTGAAGCCAAAACTGCATCCCTAAACCGAGTTTCAGGGAAACGGATTGGAGACCAGGCCATGTCGTCACGACGTGTTCAGCCGTGAGCAGGCCGAGAAGAAGAAGGAGAAACAGAGCAGGAATACACCAAAAAGTATAAAACTATTTACCATCCGTTTATGCAGTATCGTTTCTAGTACACCATCGAATTCGATACGGAAAGAGGATTCTGCGTTGACCATACGAATTATTTACTTTTGGCTGATAGCTTCGAGAGTTCCGATTGTTTAAAGGAATCTTCAAATGCATGTTCAGCAAGAGAGTTTAGCTGAAAAGTGTTAATCAAAGATTTAAATTACTTTTATCTGTAGGTTCTCACCATCACAATGATAAATAGAAGACATGAAGATACAAGCCTAAGATGCATATTTTGTTGTGATACAGAATTTATATAAACAAAAAACTTTGTTGCTCATGGATCATTACGAAAATAATCATTGTACGTTTGGAACTTCAGAAGAATTTACTTAGCTTTTATAATTTTTCCAGCGAAAATTCATTTTTGCCTTAAGGTAATTGCATCCTGTTAGCAATAGCATGATACAGCCCAAAGAATTTTAAATACACCTTTTTAGTGGCGCGTGTAATATTGCACATTGTCTCACAAAATACGAGGGCTGACAATAAAGTAAGGTCTTCAACGCTGCAACTTCGCCGAATAACGCGCTAGGCGAAATCTGGCAACACCGCCGTGTTCCTTGGTTCCCCCACTACCACTTTGCTGCTGGGTGAGGCTTCCCCGACCGCTCAGTCTTGGCTGAGCAGCCGTCAACGATGGAAGTACCCCTCGCGTCTGCGTCCAAGTGCGAATTGCGTTCTGTAATACGTTTTTTGAGTGCGAAAAAGGTGACACCTATTGAAATCCATCGTCAACTAGTTGAAGTTTACGGGGAAAAGTGTATGGCCATAAAAAACGTGCGTAAGTGGAGCCGCGAGTTCAATTCCGGGCGCACTAATGTTCACGACGAGGAGAGAAGTGGCCGACCGTCGGTCTCGGATGCGATTGTTCAAACATGATCAAGGTGATGGCTACGGTGTTTTGGGATCGCCACGGGGTATTTTTGGTGGATTTCATGCCAAGGGGAACCACTATCAATGCAGCAAGGTAATGTGAGACCCTGGAAAAGCTTCGTCGTGCCATAAAAAACAAACGCCCGGGATTGCTGAGCAAAGGAGTGAAATTTCGCCACGACAACGTTCATCGTGCAGATACGCAAGGTGTTGGAAAAAAAATGGCGATTTTGTAGAAAAGTAGCCAAGACCTTGGCCATTCCAACGGTGTATCGCTTTTTGTAAATAAATGTCATTTTCTATGAAAAAAGAAAATTGGAGACCTTACTTTATTGTCAGCCCTGGTATGTGACTGTCTGTTTAATAATTATCAATAGAACGATTCCGCGTATTAGCATACTGCATAAAATGTTGCTATTTTTTACCAACTGGATAGAAGTAGCTCCTGTTGACGTTAGAAAAATCAACATTCCTATACACTCCTAAAATTACATTTACAGAAATTTAACAGAATAAACGAACACAACACAACTATAATCATCCATCGTACCAGAAAAACAAAGATTTAAAGAGTATTACAAAAAAATATGACAACAAAAGTACAACACTGTTTTACTAGCTGAATGAGATTGCTCCGTATGAAAAACTTTTCCACATTACCTTCCCCGGGTACGCTGTTTATTTTCCCCCCTTTCGTACCCTTCGTTTCATCGGACTCGTCGGCTCCGCAAAGGACAGTTCGAGGAAAAGCTGTACAAAACTTAATGTGTGTGCATTAGATATCCTTTCTAACCGCGCACCGTCCAACCGTCCCGACACTGACGAACCAGCCAAACTTACAGCTGCACCAGTTCGCCGGAATGTGCATCATGCAGAGGATGCAGGACACAGTGGGTAAGATTATTTTCGTGCCGTGCCCGACATTGCTACCGGATTCCAGGTTAACAAATGAACGGCGCTACGGAAGTGCAATCATAGCCTAGTGGGCAGCACTAGCAACCCAGCAGTAAGCTGTGGGTTTATGCTAAAAATAAATCACGCCTAACACTGGCACGAGATGTACACTGTTGGAAGCGTATGCGGTAAGGGTTACCAGCTAGTGCCGTCTTTTTGGATTTTAAATAAAAATTACTTTTATTCATTTAAGGTTTTTGCCAGTGTAAGCGTGAGTGTGTTTCCATTACCCGTTTGTATGATTTAAAAATTAAGTTGGGAAAACAGCAACGAGAAGAAAAAAGGGTACGTTTTGTATAAAACAAAACAAAATCGCACGTTGTAAAAATAATTAAATGCTCCGGAAAACAGAGAAAAGCTTTTCCCGCTCGGAAAACTCTCGTTTGATTTTGCACACAAGTATGAGCATTAAATAATGCAACGTACAACACACTTTCGAAAAAAGTAGACACATTTTCAAAACGTTCCTCCAATATTGCCAACATTTGCCGTTTTGTTTTATACACACAAACAGGCGTTCAATGTTCCCCATCTAGACATGTTCGCGAAACAAAATCCTAAACTCTGTACGGTGGGTATTTAAATTTTCACCGCGCACAACGTGCACGGATTTGAACGGAAAGCGCGAACACTCTAAAACCGGCAGCATAATTCCATAGCCTAGTTTATTAGCGCAAATCGTCCTCCGGTGTGCTATAATGTTGGGCAAAGTTATCGGTTTTCATCAGAATTGTAAACACACGCAACACACGTATACATGTGCGGGTTGGGAAAGTTTATTGAATTAAAAAAAAAAACATTTGAACGAGCTTTCTTTTGGCCTCTTTTTGGAAACTCATTTTCTACTCGCTAAACCCGAACGGGTTTGCGTTGGTACATAAAACATCACACTCGGAAGAATTTTCCTTCCTTTTGCAAACAACCAGCGAGCATTATAATCGCACCACCTGACGAACGTAAAATAATGTTTCGAATGTGCTGTTGTAGCTCGATAGGTTTATGGAACATTTTTTCAATATGTTGTATAGAGTGAAAATTGGAAACATATTAACCGCAGCGAACGTTTTGCAATCAAACCATCAAAAGAGCTAAAAATATATTAATGAATGTATTAGACATGTGTTCTGTGCTTTTCCTATAAGACTCACTTTCTATTCATTTCGTAATTTAAAGGAAATACTTTAAAATACTTTTGAAAAAAAAGTCACCATTTCCATCATCTACCATCATCATCTACAAACAATTCCTTACTTCTCTTCCTTCTTAAAAATAGAACAAACGGTGAAACGAAAGCACACAAATCCGGAACCTATCCAAAAGTACTGGAAATCACCTGCCATCCCTTACACATGAAATCACCCATCACAAATTCTCACTAAAATGAACAGCGCACCATCAAGGTAAGTAAATTAACGAAAAAGAAAGAAACAAAACAAAAGGTTTATTAAATATTTGCTCCTAAAGAAAGTGGAGAAATCCAGCAAACATAAGCCCACTCGCTGGAGCGAACGAACGTAACGGGACACCCGCTTACAGGGTCGCACGAAATAAAATCCTCCCGGTACAAAATTATTCCATTTCGACACCGTTTCGTCGAATCGAGTGGATAAGTGCAAACAGCTTTTGTTTTATTTTAAAACAAATAAATAACGAAACAATGGTGCAAATAGATCGGCTGTACGATGCATCCAACATTACAATTTCCACATTCCACACGAACGAATACCGAGCACCCCAAACCGTGGACAGTTTATTATCCCCTGGTACACGGGGCAAATTTTGGGTTTAATGTGTTTTTGACCATCGATTACATTTCGTCGGCCCTTCGACGCGAGATGGAACGTATCGCTTGTGCACCTACCTGCACACGTTGGCCCAGCAGATGCAATGGGATGTGAAATTGCAACACGGTTTCTCGATTTGCACAATTTTTCGAACGTTATTTTCGCGAATGTTCTGTTCTTTTACTGTCCCACACGTACACCCGTTTCGGGGCGGATTCTGGGCAGGCGAAGGGGACATTTTGTTCTTAACACTATTTGTTTTACTACTTCACAGGTACGTGTGAGATGGTTTGGTGTGCATTAAAGCTTTGTGATTGTATTTATTATTTACGCCTAGGAGATGAAACTATTTTTTACTGATGGATATGTTATGCAGACTTTTATTTACATTATTTTTGTTTTACATTAAGTTGAAAGGAATCGAACAAATTGATGTGTTTTTTTATTATAAGGGATGAAAGATAAGGTATTGAATAAAGGATGCTCTTCTACTTAACGATGCTATTATTTTGCTATCCTTTTGCGAAGGGTTGAATGTCTGTTAAACCAGTTAGTGATACCTTTCAAATATTATTCAAAACATGTTGCATGACTGTTTCATGTTCTGTTAATGTGCTTCGAGAATTAGTTTCCATTCAATAAAACTTTATAAAATAATCATGCAAACTTTTGAGCACAGATTTGCCTCAAGCAAGCCTTCTTAATCCTCCAGAGATAATCCGTAAAATAGTTCGTTTGAAAGTGAAAATAGACATACTTAGGTCAGAAAATAAATGTACTCCAATGAAAGTAATTACTGACCGTAGGACCATGTGATTCGTATCAAAAGTACTACTTCCAATATGAATCATGTTATGGGCAGAATTTTCACTGTAAGCAGCTATTGTATAATCATGGTATAATACCTTCGCCAAGGGCTGATTGCCTAGCAAATAATTAATACAATCTGGGATACATACGCTTTTGAATCAATTACTGTCTCGCAGAGGATATAAAAACTGTAGCTAAATTCTTGTTTTATGGTTTCTACCTATCAGAATAAATATGCAAAGCATAAAAGCATTTGTAGAATAAGATTTTTTTTGCAAAGATTGCAAAGGAAACTCTGTGGCTTACAGTCCAACTCATACACCCAATTGAATCTATTTAGAAGTGTCAATTGCAAACAAGTTCAATTTGAAAACTATTTTCTAAGCTCCAGAATTCATTTAAAGTTTTCAGTAAATAATTTTTTTTAAATGGCACACATTAAAGGAAATTCATAATTGCAAATGGTTTGAATTTTCCAGACCGCAAAATACAATTTTTTTAGAATTTTTTTAACCTAAATGTAGATTGCCATAAAAAAGAATAAATTTCATTTTTTAAAATGTTTGTGCGTTAAAAACGTTAAAAAAAGATACCCGTCATACCCACAGCACCCAGGGCACACACTGTGTCGGTTCTGTTTGAGTAAGAGCTTGTTCCGCCATGACGGTCAGTGGAATTAGGGTTCGTCGTGGCCTTTTTTTCCTTTGCTTTCGGCGCAATAAAGTGCGGGCATGAAAGGGATCATAAGACGATAAAGTTGCCTCGTTTTATTGTGCCCCCGTTCCCGGTCCCAGGTCTTGACCGTGTTGGGCAAGATGAAGAGGCGAAAGTCGGCGAGGCCTAATGGGGGCCTCTCAGTGGTCAGTTTGGAGCGGGCCGGAAAAACGGGTCAGTTTCGGTCGCATCGAAGCTAAACAGCATCGAATCAACCACAACGGTCATAACCGGAACATAATCGTTACCATCATTGGCCTGTCTTTGGTGTTCCAGCTTATCCCACCCGGACGTGAGTGGCGTCCATGCCCGGAAGCAACACGGATGAGATCGCTCCGCACATACACACATACACACAATTGTGTACTAATAAACATAAAAAGAGAGGGTCAATACTTGAAAGTGAACACCCGCACTGGGAGAGCTAAAACACTTTAAGGCACCCGCGTGGGTATACTGCCGTCTTTTCAGGCCCTTCCTGTACAAGGGAGATATTTTCCAAAACAACAAACACCGCCGTATGTCGATTGTGGTCGAGTTATGAGACTTCTTTGCACCGGAAAGACAAGCAGAACCGTAACTACCGTACCATATAATCTTCAACACAAACCACTTTCTCATGTCACAGCGTAAGCGTACAGTGTCGTGTTATTGAGGTTGATCTCTTCGCTAATAAACCTTTTCCGTGGGGCCATGGCTCCGAGGCTGTCCTGTTTGACAGATGATCTTTTAAGGGAATTTCCCGGCGCTAGGCACGGATGGCACCGTAGAGGTGACACTGGGGACAAATGGATGCAGCATATAATCACTAAGTAAGAAAAAATAGAAGATAGTAAGAATCTTTTCCATCCAACTAAAAAAAAAAAAAAAAAAACGGGACAGGAAGGAAAAACCTCCAGCAAACGGTTGAATGCGCGTTTCGGTACAACATATAAACGACGCAAGCGGAAAACCGGAAAGCCAATGGTTTGGAGCTAATGAATTTATCGTTTTATGCTGCACATATGATTTTATGGACGCTATTGACTTAATTTAGAGGATCATGGAAACAGCGCACTACGTGAAGCAGGAATGGTCTGGGGAAAAAAAAACCACCCCCAATTCAACCAATCCATTTTGAACCACCTTAGGGGATGGTTCGGATCTCCCGCACCATTTGAACGCAGACACACGTTGTCAAACACTTCATTTATTCCTTTCCATTGTGGCCACGTTACATCTCATTTTTTTTCCGTCACACGCACACTCCATGTTCGATTCGCTTTGGCCGCCTTTTCGATGAAAGGGCAAATTTTCATTCATTGAATTAGCAAAAAGCCCAGCTTCAAACGATGTCCGGCTTACCATAATGTCACTCTCCCCGGGGCAAGCTATATACGTGTTTGTGCAAGGAGACACACGGGCTGCGTACGAAATTTATGTCAATGTGACAGCACTTTTCCCTGCGTACGTTTGTACGTACATGCACCAGTGTGAGTGTGTTTCAGTGTTATTCATTCTGCACCGAAAAAAACGGCACACAGTCCTATACAAGCGATATAAAATAATGATTATGGAAAAGCTAAACTTGGACTTTTTGGGAAAAAAAGTATAGCAAAACTGCCTATTCGTCCCATTTTCTGTGTCCCATATATCGTTTATCAAATCCTTCCCAGCCCGTAGCCACTCCGTAGCGCGAGTGGATGGTTTTTTTTTTCAGGCTCCGTCCAAATGCAATTGATTAGTGATCATCGTCGTAAAGCTGATTAATGAAAATGGGTTTTTGTGCAGACGCAATATTTATTACCGCCAGCATTCTGGCCACGGGATGCCAGTTGACACAAGGAAAGCAGGTGGTTATGTACGAGAGAGTGGGGAAAAATTTCAAAATGATTCGATTTTTTTTTTCTTTTACCACTGCTAGCACCATTTTATACCCAGTTTTAGACATCAGAGAGAGAGAGAGAAAGAGAGGAAAATGGCATGGTTTGGTGTGATGTTCGGTTATGAGTCTAAAACTAATTCAATTCGAATGAGCCAAAACCATAAATACGATCTAGCAGATACTGTTTTATGATCAAACATTTACCATGACTCACGCTGACGGGATGATAGGGTAAAAAAAGTGTTTGATATTATTTTATTATTACCTCGATTACGTGCTTGTATGATGGTTCTCGTGCTGAACTGGATAGTTAACAAAGAAAACTTTCATGATAAAGAACTCCCCCTATCAACGCTATTGAAATGTTTATTGTAAATGTTACGAAAAGGAGAGGTAAATATTACGGTGGTATATGTGACAGCGGCGGCAGTCTTCACACGGCAGGACCGCGATTCAAATCTCATACGTTATTCTCGTAGTGAGGACTGACTGTCCAAATACGTAGTATCGGCTAGTCTAGTAAGCCATTAGATGGCCATTGTGGCCTTAGAAGTCGTTAGACCAAGGAGAAAAAGGTGATCCAACGGTGGAATCCCCTGAAGAGGGATCCTCTTCACCCCTTAGAGCATTACGTAATGTGTGGACGCTCCCTTATTGCAATAATAAATACATTGCATAACAACGAAGAATGCTATGCGCGATATGTTTATGCTGTCATGCTTTAAGCATTGAAAATTTTTTGCAGTTACATACTAGCCTCTAGGGGTGGCCCGGTGGTATAGGTGACAACGGCGCCGCTCTTCACACGACAGGACCGCGGATCAAACCGAGGACGTGGTATCGACAAATCTAGTAAGCCATTTCGATGGCCGGTGAGACCTTACAGATCGTTCAGCCAAGCAAAAGAAGAAAGTTTTTCGAAAAAAATCAAAAAACTTTAAACTAAGAGCAATTTTTTAAACTAATGAAAAATTGAATTTATTTATTTGTTTATTTATATTTAAGGACGGTGGTTTTCTGTCGTACTGTCAACAATGCCTGGATAGATATAACAAGGCATTTGTCACCTGGTTATTTGCCTTATCCCAGGCATGCTTGGTTATGTACACATAAATCGAGAATTTTCATTTTATTACAGTTAATAAAATTCATTACACTTAAACCCTCTCTTTTGACTCTTGATTCATCAAGTCAAGTGTATGCTCTATTTTGACAAAGACATTGATATCATCAATCCATATGGATCAAACTTCACATTAAAGCCAAACACTTAGGAAAAACCTTCAACCAGCTCTTGATGCACCCTTCAGAGGGAAAATTATAAATGGACCATGTTCAAGTGAATAAATGACCTGTTCCAATATCCAAGTAAAAAAAACCATAAACTTACACCTCTCCCGAAAGCTGCACACTTGCTGACCAGACTTTTTAGACAGGTTAGTCTGCGTGGCTTACACTCTCTTTTTCTCTCTCTCTCTCTCTCTCTCTCTTTCTCCCTCGTTCGCTCTCTCTCTCACTTTTACCGGGTCGTTCGATATTTTCCAGCAAAACACCGCACAGTACATGCACTTCCGAAGCTATAAAATAATAAATTTCTATTTCCATCCCCAAACCCAAACACCTCAAGCAACAGAAACTTTCAACTTTCCCAGTGGCCACTACAGGCGGGTGTATTTTTGTTTCTTTCCGAGCTCTTTTTTTTTTCGTTGCTGTTGTTTGAAACCTTATTCTTCTCCCTTCACACTCCGTACCAAAGTCATGGTACTCGGTCACCGTAAATAGTAAACATTTGTTTTAACACCTTCACAGCTCTGCTCCTGCCAGCGAGGCTGGCGCACTGTAGCACTGGCAGTGTACCCTGCACGCAGCAGGACATCCAGCACCAAGCAGCTGCCAGGACTGCTGGGGTTGGTCTGGCAGTTCTGCAATAAACTTTCCTGCTGTATGGGTGTTTAGCTTTCTACAGACTCCCCACGAACGGACCGCACCGAGCAAGATACCGGTGCGGTACATTACTTCTGACAGCAGCACCGAAAAACCAACCCAACCAATTCCCGTCCCGCGCCCTAGCTAGGTGTGAAGAACCGTTTCCGGAGTGTTCTGCTGGTTCTGGTGGACACAAACTACTGGACCACTGCCCGTATCCCGCCACGGGGTGAAGGGAAACGAAACCAAAGCTTACACAGTGGGTATGCGTTGCTGGAGATTGAGCAGTAAACTGGGGAGATCCACCGTACGAGTTCTTTGTTCATTGTGTCACAAGTACCGTGGGACACTTAAACAACTGACTTCAATTTCGGTAGGTTTTTTGGTGTGTACGTGTGTCTATTTCGAGCCAATTTAACTGCGTGTCTTTTAATAAAGTTTTTGAAGCAGAAGTTTCGATACAGATTGAAGTTCACCCTCAAATTTAGCAAACAGTATGGCACAAAAAACTTATAAAATCAATGCATTAAACCAAACATATGGTAAACAAGATATAACAAACACTCACCAGCACGAGTGAAATACAGAGAAAAGAGCACCCCTATTCTACACACACACACATGCCATCACTAATGTGACCCAACCGAAACCAGGCACAGATGCCCTTGTCGAAGGGCAGCCTGATTAATATGCACCGACTGGAATATCGGAAACAAATAACACTTATGCAAATATTTGTGTTTGTCCTGTCATCGTGTTGTAGGGCAGAAGTGTGCACCTGTCCCGTGTCCATCACAAAAACCTCGAACTGACTGACAAGCCAATCTGCATGGCTGACCTTCCAGGTGTGCTTTTCGGAATCGTGCCGGGAATAATGAATCAAAATGGTAATCACATAGTTCATTCGCTCCGGTCGTCGTTTCGTTGATGGAGGATTAATTAGGAGTTAACCTACAGGACCTTTTGAACACAAACAACATATTATCAATCAATGGGCGCCTGAGCTCATCGGATGCTATTGAAGATTGCGACCTTATGGTGCTTTTTTTAAATGGATAGAGCTTGTTTTCTCTATTGGTGCGTTTTGGATAAGCGACGTGCACTGAGAAGAGGTAATCGATCTCTTGTAGCAGAGCTCTTTGTGTGTAATGTTGGTGCTGTACGTCTGTTTGTTTGCCTTTCGAATGATCAACTCAAGCTGCGAATGTTGTTTCACTCTGAAACGATCACCAAATGAACAAAAATTAATTATCATGTTTTAAAGCTAGGTAAATGAATATGTTTCGTAGCTCCACGATGACTCGAATGTCTTCTCAACTTGGATGCAGCTAGTGTACCATTTATACAACCATCAAACTATTTGTAATAATTCAAAGCAGAGTTGGTAAAGATCGTACTTTCGTGTGAACTTGAACGAACTCCTTCGCTATTTTTGATGAACTGAACGAATAATGTATGTTTTACGTTCAATTTCAAGACGGAAGAAGGGAGGAAGAGAGGGGTCGGTAGTAGAGAATTATAGCAATGATTGAAATGCAGTCAGAATCATGCAAAAAAAAATATAAATCATCCAAAATTTGTGCAAGAGGTACATAAACTTTAAGTGATCGGACATTCCTGTGCATTAAAAGCAGGATCGATTCGTGGGTTTATTTCAACTCGCTTGTTTGCAGCCTTTCATTTTACAGCTTGTATTTATGTTTTTATGTTTTTATGTAAAAATTGTCCACGCTGCATTAAAAACAGGAAAAACAAGAAAAATATTAAAGTTTTATTTTTATTTTTTTACTCTTCGATTGTGGTTGTACATTTCACTCAAAAGCTCATGCTTAAAAGAAAATTTAGTCAGACTTGCTTTCCGCAACGAATATGACCATAATACATGCTTATGCATCGCGTATATTTACGAACCAACATCTAAAACAGATAATTAAATTTGCAACAAAAAAAGATAGCATGAAAAACATTTGTTTTCAAAATTACTCATACGCAGCAATCCGTTCATTCTGTCTGTTCCAGTTCCAGTTAGCTTGCGATTTTAGTCGTTTGACCTGTCATTCTAGTTTGTGATCATAATTCGACGTGTTGGATCTAAATGCGATCTAAATTGGACGTTCAACCTGTATTCGAAGTTCTTGATCATTTGTTTGAATTGAACGAAGCGTTACCGTACTTTATACTCAACTTTAATTCAAAAATTTTATAAAATTATTTCCACCCTCTTCAAACAAAGAAAAAGTGTTCAAGCATTGGAGCTTCCAAATTGGCGAACTGATTGAATTATCGAAATAAAAAAGCATTATTTAGGATTATTTCTATGCTTTGTATTCATTCCTTGCTTTTTTATTATTATACCAACACGCTGCTGACTATATGTAAGGTAGTAACATCTCTAAACAGTATCGATTATCTTGTTAATTTCATTGTAAAGGAAGCATAGATTTGGTTGGCCGAAGCTTTGTGAAGTTGTCGTACCAAAAAAGAAGAAGTAATATCTTCTTAACCGAGATACGAGTTGCAGAAGTATCGTGGCAAGATTTCTGAAATAAATTATGTCAATGTCTTTACAGTCAATTTTTTTTTGTTTATAGAGGATTTGATTTTTAAGGACTACATTTGCCTCTCTACTGTATGAATAAGCGGTATAATCTAATATAAAACTACTGCAGGTGTGGCTTAAATATTATGGAACACTATTGCGATTATGGAATATGATAATGGATAAGTTAAAACTATTGCTTCAATTTCTCTACATAAATAACTGATCCGCGAAAATCGAATAATGCGGTTCTGATGAAGTTTGTCGGATGACGGAATTTTCGTGAAATGCGTGTCTAGTTGGCAGGTGGCTCGGTGTTTCCGGAGTGACCCGGAATCCAACATAAAACGATTTCGAGTGAGGAAGCGATGTCGTCATGTTGTTGAATGTGGGTTTCTTTGGAGGTGCCAAGTTCAACGGCAGCCAGAACACTAGAACTGTCGGTGAAGATGACGTTCGGTCGGTCAGTCTGCAGTCCTTCGTCGGCGGCTTATTGAATCGCCATTGCTTTGGCGGAGAAGATAGGAGTGTGGTTGAGGAGCTAGATGGCTCCGTTATCATTGGTGGAGTGGATTCCACAGACGGCTGAGTCCAGATGGATGGAGCCGTCTCTAAAGATACTATTAGCGACGTGGCTGCTTTTTCCAGTTCCCCGGAGAGATCGTTTGAGTGCAAATGCAGGTGCACGGTGGTTCCAGGGACGAATTCCCCGGCGGGTGGATTGGATGATCGGTGGTAATTGATGGTTGGTGAGTGTTTGTAGTTCTGATGATCGCAGTTGCGTCGAGTCCTTTTTCAAGGATCCGAGCTGCAGCTTCCACTAGACGGTTGGTGATGACATGTTCCATAGGAAGAAGGCCGCTTTCGCAGAGGAGGGAGTTAATTGAACTGGTGACAAACGCACCAGTGGCATAGCGAATGGCTGTGTGGTAAAAAGGTGCTACTCTCTTCTCGAAGGACGCTCGTTCGCATGAAACAATCTCGATTTTTTTGAGTAATTTGGGTAGGAGCCAGGCGTTGATGATGCGGTTTTGTGTTATACAGGAGGCCCGAGCTTTGCCGGTTCCGAGCATCCGGAACAGGTTCAGCAGGTTGTTTGTTCCTTCTTAACCCTGTTAGAGTGAGGAATAAAGGAAAGACGAGTGTCGAAGGTTACGCCGAGTATGTCGGCAGTCCGTGCGTTAGGTATTTGTGTGTTGTTGTATTTGATCGGTCGTCGATTTGTACAAGGAGTGTGTTTACAAATGTGGAGCATTTTGGATTTAGTGTGGGATATTTCAGAACCCGACCCTCTCGACCACTGTCAAATCCCGTCAACCCCTGTTTGCAGGAGTTTACGGAATTCGCTAGCAGAATGAGAAGACGAGGCCAGGATAATATCGTCTGCGTAAAGGAATGCTTGGATTTCTGTAAGAATAGTGCAAAACAGGAACTCCATGCTAATGAGGAAAAGGGTGGGAGAGTCTTCACAGTCAATGGCTTCATGCGATGGATAATTGCTTGGTCTAATGTTATTTTATGCCTAGATACGATAGAAAGATCTCCTCGAAAGCAGGAATATAAAATTTCTAATTCGATTTACGATTAGGAAATTCGAACTATTTTCAATTTGATGTGTTTTATTCAACCAATAACGTTCGCCTCGTCATGGCCAAAGGCCAAGAGTCGTCTTAGGGATAAATGCTGCTGTACTTCATTTACAAACAAAACAATCGGTGACGCTAAATGACATTTAGTTGGCAAGCTTGACATGCATTCTGATTCCACCCCAAAAGCATTCCAGCAGCTCTCCCAATACCAAGATCGTTCAAAATCGACCACTTACAACGATGAAACAATAGCACCATCCTCCACAAAACATGTTTCTGTACCATTTCAAAGCACCAAACAACAAAAAATCACCGTCTTCACCCTTGCCGTTACAAGTGTGCACTCTTTTTTGTGCACAAAATTGCATCGCGTACTAAACAAGCGAAGTACGACTGTGAACAACAGTTTACCTCACCGGTTACCATTGCACAGCGCAGTAATGTTCATTTCATTTTCCACCGAAAAACTGCTATCGGGATTGTGAATTTGGAGAACGTGAACCATCCGGTTGGATTTTCTGCTTCCCACAAAACGGTTTCATGCTCGTTTTGGTTCCGTTCGCATTCTCACAAACGCAGCTAACCCGGTGGCATTGTGAAGGAAAGAAGAATTCGAAGGAAATCGAACTCGAAATCACAGTTCCAGTGAAGGAATCTCCGCTTAACCCAAAACAGCAGGAGTAGCAAGTTCAGGGTTCGTTGCATGAGTTTGTGGTGCTTGGCAAGTGGTAGGGTAAACCTGACAAACAAGTATAAACAATCTGATTCCGTACATTTGTTTCACTTGCTGCCATCATGACACATTCTCTTGATCATAGATTGCTCCTACCCGCGAGTCGGAACATTGTGGCTGTGTGTATGTTTTCGGGTTTTTTTTTCTGATTTCAACCGGAATTTTCATTTGAAGCGTGTTTAGTCGATCGAAGCTCAGCGGAGATTGAATTTTAGGCAAACGAAAATGAGCTATATTGTGTTAAATCCGTTCTGTTAACTGAAAAGTAATCAAACGCGAACGATAAAGAACAAAAACTAAGAGTTCCAGCTAGTTGCAGATAACAGCTTTAGAGTAGTTAATTTTCTGAAATATGAGGGAAACGATAGTTTGCATATGGTGGTGTGCCTTCAATCCTCGAAAGATTAACTTAACTAGCTTCTTAAAATAAACCAAATGGAAGAATGATCTTAAGCATCGTCTAAAGGAAAGATTTTTTGGAAGATCACTGACTGAATTGCACTACAGGTTTTTAGCATCATTTTTAAATCGTATAAAAGACCTGAAATAATGTTCAAAAAATATTAATTTATGATAATCTTACAAAACGATAAAAATTAAAAACAGAAAACGGATGACTACTTAGGAAAATTATTCTCAATCCAGAGCATTAATAAACTCTAGCTAACAAATTGCTTCCCATCCACAGAATGCCCAACTCAGCACCAGCACAACCCCGGACTGGAGAAATAAAAACTAAAACTACATTTCAAATCAACACTATTCCTCGCCCGACAGCGGACCCACAACTACGCACAGGAAGTATGCGAATAAAATGTAAACGAAAGGGAAAAACCATACTAAGAAAGCAAAGGACAAGGGCAGGGGTGGAAACAAACCATTCCCCACGCCACCCCACTCAAAAACCGGAACCATACGAACGCAACATTATTAAATTCATGTTGTGCATTTCCGGCTATCCGGAACCAAGTTCCCGGGGTTTCATCAGTCACCCACTCCCACCGGTTACTAGCCCACCAACCTGCCCTTCCTGCCGAAAAGTCCGTGTTTTACCGCAATGTTTTGTACCGTTTGAAGCATGGACAAACTTTCTACCGTGCCTTACCCACGGTTTTATCGCATCTTGATGTGCAACTTCATGTGCACTCATTCAGCTGCGCCTGTAGCACACACACACACACACAGAGAGAGAGAGAAGCAGAAGGCACATGTGAACGAAGGGACGCAGGCAAAGCGTAGAAGCAGAACGTCACTCATTCAGGGGCTTTTCTTCCGGATTTCTAAGGTGCGGGAAGGCTTTTGAGGGCAGTGCGGTTGGCACTGAATCTGATGGATGGAATATCCGGAAAATAAAGGCTCAAACTTTTCTCCCACACGACTGCTTTGCTTCCGTGAGATAGTTGTGAGTGTGTGTGTGTGTGTGTGGGGCAAGTTTTCTTTCCTACATGCCCGTACACATGGCTGCCATGCTGGTGCTGCGTATTGTTCCAGTATTCTTTACTCGCTTAATCTTAAACCTCTTCGATATTGTGGGTACGGGTTGCAGTAGCTTGGTTTGCACACGGTGCAAGTTTCTTCGGCTTCGTTTGTCTGCATTTTTGTTTGGTTCCAAAATACGGTAGGGAAGTTTTGCGAAGATTGAATTGAAAGTAGTATTTCATTGTTCAAAAGTGAACTCATACTTGATATCAGAAGTATGCTATAAATTAATTACATGAAGATGCAAATACTGTAATGCATGACTATAAGAAGTTGCAAAGGTTAGAGCCATAAATCTTGAACTTAAAATGCATGAATGTATCAATATTCTAGAAATTTGCAAACGATTTTAAAAATGCCTATCAGGAAATCAGTAAGTTCGGAGCATAAATTCTTGATGTGTGCTATAAAAACAAGCGAACCCCATTTAAAATTTAGTTGGTATTCGGCCTACTCGTAATGCGAATTTACCTACAAAAATAAATATATTAAGCAGACCCCTGTTCACAAACTTGCCCTTATTACCACTTTTAACGATTTTGTCAACACAAGTTTAACTTAATAGTGTATAAATATTAATATTTTGTCAGTATGGATGAACTACTCTTGAAAGATTCAACTCACAACTGTAGCTATAGTCGGTATAAAAAGTTCGTTAAGGTTCGTCCATTCGTTGAAAAACGCGGTGGTCGATTAACCTATTGGTAGAGCTGGCGGCCTCTCCGGTCAGGCCTTTTAAGTCACCCTACCACCACCACAACCAGAAAAACTGCTTTATTTAATACTAAATATAGCAGTGTTTTGTGGATATTCCAATTGGTTGGAATACATTTTCTTCTATGAAATGGCCATGAAATGGCTCGTTTACCTGTTTGTATAGGTGTAATACGCCGACAACACTGCTTGTCGGATGTCATGGGGTTTCAAGTCGTTTCTTTGTCCTGGCGAATTTAGGAGTCTGTAATTTTTCCATCCTCAATTTAAAACGGTTCGCCGGACGTCAGGATTGAACCAAAACTGAGCGAGGAATCGACTATATTCGCCAATTTTCCACAATAACTGGGCAAGGGGTGGAGGGATCGGGTTGAGGTGTTCCCTGAAAAGGTGCGTCGCTTCAAGACACATCCAATGGTATGCCGGACGCCAGGATCGAACCAAAACTGAGCGAGGAACCGACGATTTTCCACGGGAATGCTGTTGTTTTCCACAATAACTGGGCACGGGGTAGAGGAATTTTGTTGAGGTGTTCTCTGAAAAGGTGCGCCGCACCAAGACGCACCAATGGTATGCCGGACGCCAGGATCGAACCAAAACTGAGCGAGTAATCATCGATATTCGCCGATTTTCCGCAATAACTGGGCGAGGGGTGGAGGGATCGGGTTGAGGTGTTCGGCGGAAAGATGCGGCGCTCCAAGACACATCCAATGGTATGCCGGATGCCAGGATAGGATCAAAACTGAGCGAGCTATCGCCGATTTTCGCCAATTTTCCGCAATAACTGCGCGGGGAGTGGAGGGATTGGGTTGAGGTGTTCGACAAAAAGGTGCGCCGCTTTAAGACGCATCCAACGGTGTGCCGGACTCCAAGATCGGACCAGGAATGAGCGAGTTATTGCCGATTTTCCATGGGAGTGCTGTTATTTTCCGCAATAACTTGGAAGGGGGTAGAGGGATCGGGATGTGGTGTTCGACAAAAAGTTGCGCGACTCAAAGACGCATCCAACAGTAAAGGGAACGTCCCAATGGAATCAGGAATGGCCGAGTTATCATCGATTTTCCACGGAAATGCTGCTAGCGCAATTTCCTGGCAGTTTCTGAAAAATCTCCCTTAGTTTCGTTTAAAATTAAAAAATACGTTGTAGATATCTTTTTGAAAGTAATTTAATGTTACTTTCCTACTTTAAATTGTTACTACCAGTCGATCCTGGTCGGATTTTTGTGCCAAAAAAGGTCGGATTTTCATGCGGCAAAATTCGACCAGGAGTAACAGGAGAGCATACCTGGCAAAGAGGTAGCAAATGGAAATTTAAAAAGTGGTCCCAAAATTATTTTCTTTCCGTCATGACAAATATTTTTGCGCTCAATTTAAGACTGTCTCCCAAATTTTATGGTAATCATCCTCAATTTTGTTTCTTTCTTTATATATCCTTTTAAAAGTCTTCTACAACGTGTTTTCCGATATTTAAGGGAACTAATAAGGATTTTCTAAAAACTGCCGGAAAATTCCGCCAGAGGCATTCCCGTGGAAAATCGGCGATATCTCGCTCAGTTTTGGTCCGATCTTGGCGTCCGGCATACCATTGGATGCGTTTTAGAGCCGCGCATCTTTCCGCGGAACACCTCAACACGATCCCTCCACTCCCCACCCAGTTATTGCGGAAAACAACAGCATTCCCGTGGAAAATCGGCGATACCTCGCTCAATTTTTGTCCGATTCTAGCGTCCGGCATACCATTGGATGCGTCTTGGAGTGGCGCATCTTTTTGCTGATTACCTCAACCCGATCCTTCCTCCCGTTGCCCTGTTGTTACGGAAAATTGGCGTAAATCGGCGATAACTCACTCAGTTTTGGTTCGATTCTCGCGTCCGGCATACCATTGAATGCGTATTGAGTATTGTCATTGAGCGGCACATCTTTTCGCGGAACACCCCAACACGATCCCTTCACCCCGTGTCCAGTTATTGCGGATAACAACAGCATTCCCGTGGAAAATCGTCTATTAATCGCTCAATCTTGGTCCCTTCCTGGCGTTCGGCATACCGTTGGATACGTTTTCGGAGACTAAGATGGACACAGAAACTCCCAGAACTCTGTCAGACGCAGACGAAAAATCGACGCTATCTCGATCAAAACATGACAAATCGAAAAATTACGACCTCGGTTTTGATCGGCAAGCTCAAGCAAATTATGTACCAGAATTTGATTTTTAGTCACAGAAGCTCATACCTTACTGGCATTTTGCCGAAAAAACATCGACATTCGACAAGCTGGTAGAAAAAACACCGATCAGTATCATTGCGCATTGCGTACTCTGTGGCGCAAAAAATGCTTAGAAATTAAAGCTCGCTTAAACTTTTCATAATTGCAAAGTAAATTGTAAACTGTTAGGCGTAAAAAGGCCTTTTCAAAGCTCTTTCGTAAATAGATCAAAATATTTCAAGAGAGATTTAAAGTAAAATTGCAATTTGAAACTTTTTTAGTTCGTTACCTCTTCGAATTTATGCTCTCATGTTACAAGCAGTCGGTCCTGGTCGGATTTTTGTGCCAAAACGGGTCGGATTTCGATGCAGCAAAAATCGACCAGGAGTAACAGGAGAGCATACCAGGCGAGTAGCAAAAGGGAGTTTAAAAAGCGGTTGGAAAATAATTTCTTTCCGTCAAGACAAATAGTTTGTATACAAATATACAATACAATATACCTAATTAATTGAATCATCCTTATTTTTGTTTCATTCTTCAATTATCTTCGAAAATGACTTTCAAAACGTAATTTTTATTATCAAAAAAGACTAAGTGGGATTTTCCACGAACTCCAAAGAAATTCTGCCAGCAACATTCCCGTGGAAAATCAACGATAACTCGCTCATTCTTGGTATGATCAGGACATTCAGCATACCGTTGGATGCGTCTTAGGGCTGCATAGCTTTCTTTTCAAATTCGAAAAATTCTGTACTATAGCACAGGTTGGATTAGAACAGATTGGATAAATAATTTAACCAACAATCATTCGCACCAACTGAAGAAATCCTTCATGCAATCGCAAGGGGAGGACGAGAACGAAGACGGTGCGTGGGAGCATAAAGGAGCATCAATGGCATTAAGGAGAAGGGAGGCAATACGGAATACTGCGCTTGATACTAATGGCATTCCCTCAACTATCCCAGAGCCGGATCTTCCTATAAACAGACTGATCGGCGGACATCAATTGCTTGAAGTCTCTGTTCGTTTCCCTAGTCAGCTCATCGTTGGAATGCGTGGGAGCTGCAGCAAAGGTGGAGCGGATTCAGAGGACTTTCACTCGCTTTGTCATGCGCAATGTATTTGGCACTTCTGGCTCAGCGTTACCATCGTTTCCTATAAACTGTCACTTGCCCTTAGAATCTTATCTTGATCTTGAAGGATATCTTCTGCTTGTGTTAGTGATTGCTGTTTTAATTATTTTTCCTATCTGTTTAGCTTTTCCATTTCCATATCTTCCTTTCGAGCTCGTCTTCGTGCTTTTGTTCTATCTAGTTCATCTCCCTGATCCATTCCCCCCATTGGTCCCCTAAAGAAAAAAAGTAATTTACTCTAACAATGCTATATTCCAGAATTGTTCGAATATTTTTTTTTCATTCCAAATCAATAATTAGCATAAAACAATTGATAAAACTAGCAGCGATAGAGTAGCACATCCTTCCCGTATAAGCTTCACCGTGTTTCACCTCCAACATAACAATAAAAAATAATTTTTAATGCTGAATCTTTTTCCAATCGTTTCTTTATCATGAAAAATGATTCGTTAACCAACGAGCAATAAAATCTACTCAAAAGTGGTTTTGCAACCTCCACAATACAGTGTAGTTCCTTTTTGTCTAGGTGTCCAAAATGGAGTGAAGTAAAACCTCTACTCCAACAAACACACTCACACAAAACACTCATTTATATACCACTGAACAATTTGTGAGGGTTGGAGTGTGGGGGAAACAAATTTAGCATTTTCTGTTTTGCGACACCAACTTTACGCAAAACAGACGCAAACTTTACAACTTTCTCACACTAGCTAGAAACAATACGAATGAGGCCCTATTTGCATTTTCTCGTTGGAAGCTTCGCTAGTTTGCACAAACTGTTGGGTCGTCGTCTGTAGAAAGGTCGTCGACACACACAGGACCACACGGTAAGGGTAACAACAACAAAAATCCCGACATTGCGGTAGGTTCGGGGCAGGTACTTCTTACCACAAAGTTTTGCACACTGATGGAAGAATGCATAGCATTTTTAAATTAAAGTAACTAAACAGTGTGGTTCATCTAATCCTATGCTTAGGAACTTCACTTAATTTAAGTAAAGCAGAAATTCATCTTTTTTCAAGGCTTTATGGCCTACTAGATAACACCGGCCACAGAATGATTTACTAGACTTTTTAGTACCAGCGTAGCTGAATAATCAGCCCTCACTACAGGGGAACGATCCGGATAGGATGTGATCCCCGAAACACTTACAGAGCAAATATTCTTCTTCTTTTTCTGCTTCTTCTGGCCTAAGCGATCTTCTAGGTCACCCCGGCCATCGAATGCCTTATAAGACTTGCTGATACGACGTAGTTGGGTAATCAGTCCTCAATACTGTGGGACGATCCGGATGGGATTTAAGCCCTGGTCCTGCTGTGTGACGACCGGCGCCGTCAAAATCGGTACGGTTAATATTTTATGCAAACCAGAGGTCAGAAACATAATTTCCTAACATAACGTTCAATTTACTTTCCTAATCTTATTAAAGATTTGCTACGTTTGACAATCTATTTCGCACTCACTCTCTGTCTGATTTTAATTCTTCGATTATAATATATTTTGTTATTTGTTATTTCAGTTTGTTGAATTCACCCCCCTTGAGTTCCCCTTCAGGCGATTTTTTTATTTTTGAACTTTCACAATTACAGTTAACATTTAAAATTTTAAATTCAATTTTTACATTCAACAAGTAATGGGCCGTACTGTACGTATACAATTAAGGAACGCAGAGCGCGACAGGTTTGGTTCAAAACGATCACACACGGCGTTGAATTCGCGGCACATGACGAGGAACAGATCAGAGGCGCCAAAACGAGTTCGACGTTCACCTTCGTCAAGAAGTGATCTGGCACGGAGCGATCTAGCCGGGGCGTAAATTTTGATTGCGGAGAGCAGCGCCGGCGAGTCGATGCGATTCAGGTCAAGTAGACCTGCTACAAAAAGTCTCTGTGCGTTAGAATTACGCTGTTTCAGCGGAATCCAGGCCAGGTAACGCGCAACGTCCATTGTAGTCCACCTGGACACTCCACCAACGCAACGTAAACCGTGTAAATTTACGTTGGATGGATTTTAGGTGAGCCAACGAGCGTAACGATATGGGCCCACCACACCACGGATGGGAATTCCACCACAGAACAACCTAAGGAGCAGCATCTTTACGGCAATCGGGTCGGTAAGATCGCGCCCAAGCTTCTTCAGAATGCCAACTAGCTGATTGCCCTTGGTAACGATGTGCTCTAGCTGTTCGTGGAAGCTCAACTTAACGTTAAGGAGCACTCCTAGATCTCTTACGCAGCTTTTACGGACAAGGACAGTGTTGTTAATGGTATACGTGCAGATTAAGGGATTATAGTTTCTGGCAAACGCACTTATCAACGCATAATTCCAAGCCATTCGTAAAGCACCAGAACTGGAACGCGCTGAAAGCATTCTCAAGATGCAGCTGAACTTCCTGGCTGCGTACCGCAAGGTACAATTTAGCGTCGTCCCCGTAAAGTAGGTAGCTGTCAGGAGGTGGCACACGCGTGATATCGTCCAAGAATATCACGAAGAGAAGCGGACCAAGGTTGCTCACTTGTGGCACTCCTGAAGACCCGTTGATACATCGAGAGGTTCGGTCTCTCATCTTCGACGATACGAACGGTCGGTGAGGCAGGACTGCATCCAGTTCAGCATTTGTTCCGGAAGACCAAGAACCTAAAGCTTGGCGAGCAGCAACAAATGCGGAACACTGTCAAAAGCTTCCTTGTTGTCCGTATAAATCGCATCGATTTGAGGGCCTGCATCGATGGTCCATTACCAGATACTGAAAAATCTCAACCAGCTTGGTTAGATTGTTTAACACGCAGGTTAAACATCCAATCTCAATCTTCAAAATGCTGTTTTCACAAGCAGGTGTGCATTTTGAGTTGTTGTTTCTTAATAACTTACATAAATGGAAAGAGAAGGAAGAGGAACCACGAAGATGGGAATGACAAATTGATAACAAGACAAAATAGTCATATAGGTGATGAGAGTTGTTGCACGCAGCTTGCGCTATGAAGAGATGGTCGTTCTGGCCGTGGCTTACGAGCCTGATCGGGATATGAAGAGGAGGTCTAACACGCAAATGACAGGAAGGTAACGATAAATAAATTGAACATTTGATCAATTAATATAAATTATAAACAATATAAAACTAAAATGAACCCATAAATAAATTTATTTATCTCATTTTTTCGTTTATTTACAGAGGCTTTGATTCTTAGAGACTAAATTCGCCTCTCTACTGTATAAATAAGTGGTATAATCTAAAACAAAACAACTGTAGGTTTGGCTTAAATACTATGGAACACTATTGCGATTATGGCATATGATAGTGGGTAAGTTAAAACTATGGAATTTCTCTACATAAATAACTGATCCGTAAAAATCGAATAAGGCGGTTCTGATGAAGTTTGTCGGGTTATGGAATTTTCGTGAAAGGCGTGTCTAGTTGGCAGGTGGCTCGGTGTGTTGTGTTTCCATGGCAATCGGTGAGCATGTGGCGAACATTGATGTTAACGCCACAGAAGCGGAAGAATGGAGCACTGGATTTGTTGAGGATGTAGGAGTGTGTAAGACGTGTATGACTTATAGGAAGGCAGGAAAGGACTCGCTGGATGTGACTGGGTTCGGTATCTTTCCATGGAGCGGTGTTTCTTGCGGAGGTCTACGTTGTGCCATGTGGTGTTCCAGTGTTGGGAGATAAGGTTGTTGATGAAGTGGATGGCATCACGGCGTGATGGGGTGTTGCATGGTTCGTCAGGACGGAGCCGACCATTGTTGGCAAGTTGAACGACTTTGTCGTTACCGTGAATTCTGGAGTGATCCGGAATCCAATATAAAACGATTTCGAGTGAGGAAGCGATGTCGTCATGTTGTTGAATGTGGGTTTCTTTGGAGGAGCCGTGTTCCAAGGCAGCCAGAACACTAGCACTGTCGGTGAAGATGACGTTCGGTCGGTCAGTCTGCAGTCCTTCGTCGGCGGCTTATTGAATCGCCATTGCTTTGGCGGAGAAGATGGAAGTGTGGTTGAGGAGCTAGAGGGCGCAGTTTGCATTAGTGACATGAATCCCACAGCCGGCTGAGTCCAGATAAATAAAGCCGTCTGTAAAGATATAATGAAAATGATACTATTGGCGTTGTAGCTGCTTTTTTCGGTTCCCCAGAGAGGATGCCTGAGTTCCCTGTATATGGCAGGTGTACGTTGGTACCAGGGACGGATACCCCGGCGGGTGGATTTTATGATCGGTGGTAGTTGTTGGTTGGTGAGTGTCTGTAGTTCTGCGTTTGCTCTGGTGATGATTGCAGTTGCATCGAGTCCTTTCTCAAGGATCCGAGCTGCAGCTGCGACCAGTCAGTTGGTAATGATGTGTTGCATAGGAAGCCCGGCCGCTTTCTCAGCGGACCATTAACTACTCAAATGATAATAATGAATGAACTGATAAATTTAAACAATCTTCAAAAAATTTAATTCTTTTGTAACTTACGATGGATGCTAGTCATCAACATGCAAACGATGCCAACTTCAAGTTTACAATACAAATCACATCCGTTAAATTTTACTTGAAAAAATCCAACTACACACTATCACACACCTTACCAATGACTGCTTACGCTTGGATGCACTTTCCAACCCACTGACTGACTTTCTCATCGCCACAAAACCGAACTTCCTTGCCCTTGCTCCAACCGCCAAAAGCCCGCATCGCATCAGTTACTTTACTGACTGCACTTTAATGTTGCCATATTCCTGCTCGTGTTTTTCGCGTGAACTGTGTGCGTTTTCCACAGCCACGTGATACGATACGCTCTTCTCGGCCCTCCCAAAAAAAAAGGCCAACCTCACTCACTTTTTGTGCATCGAGAAACGCATTGCATTTCGGTATGTTCATCCTGTTGTTAAGCCGAAGTTCCAACATGGTTTTTTTTTTCAGTCATGTTTCTATTTGCTCCATACTCTGAATGTCTTTTTTATCTACGCAGGCATCCCCACTGCCTGTAATGCTGCAACCGGAAGTGACAAAAACGAGTAACCGAATAGAGAGCGTCTTCCAGGAGGACTAATAAAAAAAAGGAGAACGAGTCAAAACAAAATACAAAACCAGCGAGAACATACATACAGCAATGAAGGTTGGAATGAAGAATCAACCCTTAGTACCAACACTCTTCTGCCCGGTCGCTAAGCGAACACTAAAGTCGCGCTAACACAAAAGACCGGAAACGGGAGTTTCGCAAAAACTCGGTCCAGCTATTCGCCCTTAGGCCGTGGTGGTTGTGTGCCGGGCTGTGTGGTCGCTAATGCAAATGGATTTTTACGCTTCTGCATGTGGTTCCTTTCCACAGTTTCAGCGCGAGGCGCGCCACACGGTACACGGAAGAAGCATGAAATAGACACACTTTCCCACCAACTCTCCGGCGGCTAGTTTCTTCATTGTCGCAGCGGGGGAGACAAAGAACAAAAAAAGAACTCGCGACAAATCCCTTTCCATTCTTCCCATTTTTGCCCGAAGTACGCAAACGGAAACGATGCAAAGCAAAGTGTCAAATTTATGATTTTTGCTAAAATAGAAAATTAAACAATGAAACGCCGCGGGAGAGTGCAACCCTTAATGACTTTGCTGCACGCGAAAAAGTGAGCATCATGCAAAGTGGTCGTTTCGCTTATGTTTGTGCCACCCGCGGTTTCGGTTTCCGGTTGTGCTGCGAATCGGTTCGGGCGCATCGTGCCTTTAAACATGCAGGGGTGGCTGAGCGATGGTTGCGCTGTGGGTCGGCTATGGGTCATACGATTGGTTTCGTTTTTTGGGGCTATAAAAAATTATATTATAACTTCAAATATTATATGCTTGATTAAATAGCAAATGGAAGCTTTGAATACTCTTAAGGATGATTTATTAAAATTCTACGTGAAACGACTTGTTAATGGCAAAAAATGATACAAATTTTCTCTTGAGGACTACTGAATTATAATACAAAAAAAAAACCATTAAGACTTAAAATTTACTAGCAAAAAAACATTATTTTTACAATAAAATGGACGTTTATAGTCAAATTTTCGTAATGCTAATTTCTGTAAAATTGTTTGTTGAAATTAAAGTTGAGCTAAGTGATCCTATATTGGTAATAATATTGATGGATGAGGTCGAAGATGAATGATCTTCGACCTCATCCAATCCATCCAGTTATATTGGAAAAAATTGAGTTTTTTTTATTAGTTTTTACATTTTTATGGTTCAATAAAGTTAAATAAAAACCTAAGATAAAAGAAAATAATAAAAAAAACAAAAATCTTTTTAAGCAATTTGTTCCCATCCGCTCCATAGTGGATTGGTTTGGCGATCGAGCCAAACGATCCGTTTTTTTTTCCCCATCGCTTTCTCCAACGCTTTTCCTCTCTTTCTCTCTCTCGCTCTCTATCTGGTTCTTTAAGCCAAACAAATGGAGACAGCTTTGTAGCAGCGCCAGAGACTAATGTTTAATGCCTGTGTTGGGTGATTTTTCTGCCACCTCCTATCGTCCACTTCTCTTTCTTTACCTCCTTTTTTGTCCTCATTTTATTTTCCCATACTCGGTCTATCTCACTCGTTCTTATTTAAATTCCTTCTCAGCAGCAGGAAGGCCGTCTGCCTCGTGCAAAACTAATTCAATTCCTGGTGTGATGCAGATTGTTTCTGGGGGTGCAGCACAAGGGATGGAAATAGTGTTTCCTTCCTTTCTGCTTCGGATGCTTCCGGCAGCCTGAAACTGTCACCGGGGAACAATTTAGGAAACGGTGCCGAAGGAACCGTGCCGCTTGGCCACAACAAAAAGAAATAATAAAATCAACAGAAAGAGTGCCATTTTAATGCTGTGTCGGTTACCTCGCCGTGTGTCCTCCAATTGTTTGACGAGCGGGAAAAAAGTGTTCGATACATTTTATTCTATTTTAAGTGGGGAGCCATTCTCTGCTCGGTCCACCGTGAAAACCAAGGAACGGTGTTTGTTTTTTCTGCTTTGTCCCGTTGTGTCAGCTGATTTAATAACGCGGTGACAAACGGTAGAACTCTGATAGAACTGGCAGAAGGTCGTGACTTTTATGTTAAAGTTAAATTATGTGCCTGCAGTATAGTTGAAGAAGCAAGTAGAGCGAATAATTGTATTAAATGTATTTTGTGGTGGAAGGTTGTGTGTTTTGATGAAAATGGATCTTTATTTTGTATTAAAACTGTTCCTCTCGGGAAAAGAATTCTTTATTGTCTATTTCTCTGCTATTTGATAAAAATATTTCTGTCAAAGTTCAACAAAAAAATACTTTAGATTTGAGGATTTTCTGCTACAGATTGCAGCAACATTCGTATAAAAAAATCTAAAACGTCCTCTATTTAATCCTCCAGAAATCTATTCTTAACACAGAAAAGTATTCCAAACTTGTATAAATGAAACCATTCCTCAAAAGTCCCAACAATTCCTCATTCCAAATTCTCATTTTATTGTGGCATTATTTTTGGAAAGGAATTTCCACACCGCACCACACCGCTACCGGTCCAACCGGGCACCACAAAATGATTCAGACAAAACAGTCTCGACGACAGCCAGAGACTCGCCCACAAACACCACCCGAAACCGGAATTGGGCGTGTGAGCTTTGATTTACAGTTTTATAATCCAAACACCAAACAACAATGTCCAGCCAACCGGTGACTCACCCGGTGCTCTGTACCGGGCCATCCGACAGTTTTCCCACCGTATATTGTTGTGCATTCTTTGCTGCTGTCAATTAGGGTTCTGGCTAGTGTTGTGCCTCGCAGAGACACGGGATTTAGGTACAATTTAGTTCCCCAAAATACGAAGTTGATACTGTTGGGCGGTGTGGAAAGCAAAGCTGGCTGGAGTAAAGTGTGACAAAGGGAGGTACGCAAATTTTTGGCGAGGTGCTTGAAGAAGGACCTACTACTCATCGCACAGCTTCAGGAACCGAACCGAATTGTTAAATTGATGTTCAAAACAGGGCGGTTTGGCATTAAAGTCCAGCACAACAACGAGGAACAAAATTCCACTAACTCATCCACCACCGCCAGCGCTGAGGTGCACGAACGTAAGCGATTCGAGATATTTCGTTCCGAATGCTACCCCACCGAAGTAAAGCGAATACCGCGCACGGGAACATTGTAAGTCGGTGGGTTTTGTTGAGGGTTGGGCAACCGTTTCGGACAGTTTGGTACGGTACGTTTCATCCCTTTTCTCATTTCCTGTCCAGTGGTAGCTTCCGGCGGTGATTGAGACAAGGCGTTCACTGAAAGTTGCTGGACATGAGCTGTTATATGCTGCCCACCTTACCGTGGAATTGTGTAATAAAACATTTAAACTGTATTAGAAATTCAAATAAATCACTAAACTAGCAAAGTAAGCAATTAGGCAGAGCCCAGAGCTGGGTTCTGGGTTGTGGTTCTGACGCATCAGCTTCTTTTACTATTATGCTTTGAGGTAATTCAGTCAGATTCATTCATTAATGGAAGAATATTTAATGTATGTACAATTTCCAATTTAAAATAATTCTATGCAATGAATTCGGTTAAGGTTATATAATATTTTGCAATTCAATGTAAAATTTAGGACTATAGCTCATCTGATATTGTACAATTTGAAAATTATCAGAATTCTTCAATTACTTTTATTATAATAGATTATACAAACTAACCCACCATTCTGGTCCTTTTTCCAATGTTTGTGTTTATTTATTAAAAAAATTAGTAGAATTCTTGTATCTCTTTCTCAATTCAATCATTTACTTTCATAACTATTTTGTTCAAATTTGGCGTTAATTCATCAAAAATCACTTCACATTAAATAGAAACTCCTTCAGACGACTGTTATTCCCGATCGGAAAAGTTTAAAAATTTTAAACCCATTAAGCAGTCCATTTAATTTAAAACCACCCTGTCAGCTTCAGATACTATACATTCACTGCATACACTTTCCGCATTAAAACTTCCATTTCACGAGCACCTCCCAAACTGTCGTACCGTAGCTGTCATCTCAATCATTACTACACCTAGCCACCGTCCGCACCAGCGCTATACGTAATGAGGCACAAGTGTTGTTTGCTGTCCTTAAAGGGCGACATTTTGAAGGAACTGGATGGAATCCAGCAATGGAAAAGCTAAATCTGCTCAGGCAAATCCACTTCAAAAAAGGGGGAAAACTAAATGGAAATATTAGAATGATTCTCCTTTCGGGAATCGCCGAGAGTTACTGGACAACAGCAACAACACCGTCATCATCATCATCGTTATTCTTCATTTTATATCCACCCGGATAATGATTATAATCCATAATAATTGTGTTCATAAATTACAATATTTTGCGCTCCAGGTGCTCCAGGTGCTGATCGTACCGAATCTGGTTCGTATGACCAGCATATCAAGCATAGGGTTTTGAGGAACGGAATGACTTTGCCTACATTCTAGTTGACGGTTCAAATTGCTACCATACCGTGCTCGACTCCTGGCGCCCTTTGCGCCACTTTTGGCTGCATTTAAAATGGTAAACATTAACGTCAACCTGTCCGGCGCGACGGGAGTCCGACTGCCGTAGGACACAAGAAGTTTACCGAAGATGGCAACAGATTTGCTTAAGTGTGAACTTAACTCCTCAAGACTGCTCGTGATAATTTCTGGCCATCGTACTGCCAGCCACTTTACACTGGTGCTTTAGGCAGCGTCCACTAATCCTTCGGACCCTAATGGTGTAGCATCAAGCGGTGGCTCGTTTTTTGCCGACGTCGAGTGGTACGTACGTCTCAATTAATCTCGTTTCTTGGGTGAGAGCTGAAAATCATTTGCTGTCCAGCTACCGTTCTGCCAACGAAGCTCGCGAAGCCAGTCCTAGGATTTATCCTGCTCAGCAGCAAACGTTGCATCGGCTTCGTGGAGGGGCGTACGGAAGATGGCGAAATGTATGGATGTATACCGTTCGTTATCATCTCGGTGCCGGTCTGTTCCTGCTACCTGTACACGTTTTCCGACATGCTACGAGCTAGCTGGCTGGGTGGCTGGCTGACTCGCTGATGCAGTCATTTTAAGCCATCCAGAGCGTATTCTACGGATGGCCGTTTCTATCGTGGTACGAGTCTAAAACAGCTTGCTATTTAACGCACGTAAGCAACGAAAAAAAAATGGCAAGATTCCTGCAGATACATGGAATAAGTAAACGGTGGCACGGTGGCAGTGAAAAATCTACTGAAATACCTCGCGGCGGCTTATTTCTTGGAGCAATAAGCTAAATAAATTTCATCCCACTTGCTGCGAACGGCTAAGTGGCTCGGAAACTAAAGACGCTGTGGGCTCTGATAGCTTGCAACGAGTAAAGATAAAAGTCAAATAAATATCTTTTGCATGCTCTGTATGGTGGCAATTATTATTCTTTACTATTACTGAGTAATTTGACCAATAAACTGTAACAGTGCAATTAAGCATACAACAAAAATTCTAGAATGGAAGTTTTCTTCGATGATGACGTCATAATTAGCTTAAGGAAATTCACACAATTTCTCGCGAGCTCCAGTAAACTTTAAAGCGCAGGTGAGTCGAACCATTATCTTTTCCGTTGTTCAATATGTTTGGTTCAGTGATATTGTCCAGATATTTCGAGCTAAATGATTTATGTATTAGAACTACGGGGGCAGCCCAATGGTTTAAAATCCTTCCGAATTGTCCCCCCACAACCAAATATGCGGTATCGACAAGTCTAGTAAGCCATGCGATGACCGGCGTGACCTTAGAGGCCGTTAAGAAGAACTGTGTTGGAAGGATCGTCTCTAGTACCTTTCGGATATCTTTACAGTTTCAGCATAATAATCTTTATGCAAAAGACAGTGGTGAACACGTTGCGATAATTTGATGCCTTTTACAATGGTTTCTTGGAGAACAGCTCTAAAGGCTTCGTTAAGTTTAGACACACACATTGCATCAGGCATCGGTATGCAGAATCGAATACCCATCTACGGTAAAACCCGGTTACGGAAGTCGATTTTCGTTACGAAATAAAGTTGTGATATTTTTAAAGAATCCTTACACAAACTAACACACTGAACGTGTTTTAGACAGCCTTAAACAATAAAGATCCATTTCTCGTAGTCGAAGGTTTGTCCAACCCAGTTCAAAAAAAAATTTACTCTGCATCATTTTTTCTTTTGTTTTCATCATCAACACCGAACGCACCAAACTTCAGCTGCAACTTCAACGCAGGAGATCCGGTCACAGATCCGCACCCTTCTCCTTTTAATCATATTGTACATGCGTCCCAGCATCACTTTGTTGATGGTGGTGAAATTGAAAAATTAATTAAAAAATCTCATATTTTACGACGAAACCGTGCAGCGCCAACAACTTTTGCTTTATGGCCACCATAAAATATGCTTTAAAATTAACTGCCTCCTGATGCCTGTATCGCGCGGGTGTTGATTGGCGGCGGCCGGCCTTCGCTTAAATGGAGTACCGTTTGCCAGACAGTATCCGCTGTTCGTCGCGCCGGACTCGACAGTACAAGATTGTGGAATGTTACTGCTAATGGTGCACACGGTTCACCTGTTACAAAACGGGAAAAATCCGCCTTAATCTAGAGTGGATAGAAATAGTATCAGAAAAGTTTAGTACGAAAAATTGAGCAAAAAAGAAGTAAAAATCCAATAGAGCAATAAACAGTTTTCCATTTATTTTTTGCATTTTTTGTTGTGATAACTTTATTTTCCATCGATTAGAATGTGCATCAAACAGCAACCATTGGAGTACCCTTCTCTTTTACTTTTCAATTTCTATATCCATCCGACAACAATAATCCGATAGCTGACGTTCGAAAAAATGAAGCTTTAAAATTGCCCTAACAAGTTCAAACGCATCTTCAAAGGGATACACCGACACCGGCGGATAAAAATGTCGGACACAAATCTAATGCACCTGTCAGCGCTCTGGAGGCAGCTACCACACCTGACAGCATCGTTGGAACGCACGCTTTGGAACACGTTTCGTACGTACCAACCATCCTGGCAAACACAGCAACTTGCCAGTGAAACGCAGCGGGAGCTGTTTGTGGAGTTGGTGTCTTTCTGTGGCGGTGGAAATTATCGTCCGTTTGATGCGATGGTTCACGTGACAGAAGACGTTGCCCAAGACGTTCCGAAGCGGTTGTCAACGATCGTGTTGGAATTTTTGGTCGCAAGCTTTGATGGTGGTCCGGAACCGAAACCTCTAAGCTGTTGTCAGGTGCGTGAGTTTGGAAGCCTTTTAAGTACGGAGTTGCCACTGGTAAAGGTTATTGATCTTGAGGTAAGGAACATAAACCTTTCAAATAGGGATAAAATAATTGATCTTGGCATTACATTTTAAGAGCGAAACGTACTGGCGAAGGGTGGTGTGGTGTTACTCAAATGATGCGCTGGTCTATCACGAGCACGATTACCTCTCACCAAAACGATTCTGGAAGCAACAGGGTATCGAACTTAAACTAGCCCAAATGATCGAACAGCAGGATCCTCAGTTTTGGGAGCTGGAAGGATTGGAAGATACAATCAAAAAAGCTGCTCCTTTCGTAGACAACCTGTACATTAAGCAGCTTAAACCACATCCAACTGTAGAACCAATAGAAGAGTACGAAGAGTACGATATTTGCAATGCTCCCGATGAGCTTTGCAATCACGGATCGTTGACTATTCTTGGACATCTCGTCAATCTTACCTCGTTATCGCTTGTGTTTGGAGTAAAGCACTGGATAAAATCCTATCAAAATCGTTACTCAAACTGTTCCTCCACCGACATTGAAAACCTTGGCCTGTAAGTATTTACACAACCGCGAGTTTTTTTCACAACCTTAAGCCGCTTATTTCATTGTTTCAGAGGTCTTCAGAAGTTGGAAAAGCTAAAAAAGTTCACCCTGTCACAAACCAGATTGAATTCACCGAAGCTGAAAATTCTACTCGATTCCGTGACACCGCTCCAGCTGGAAACGATTCGCCTCACTCACTGTCAGCTAGCGGCAGGTTGTGGTGCTATTTTGGGACGGTTTCTTAGCCGCTTTCAACCGTCGCTTACCCATCTCGATCTTTCCCACAATCGGTTCGATGCGACCGAGCTCGACCAGCTCTGTCCGGGCTTAAGCGTTTACCGGGGCGCTGTTGACAGACTGGATTTGTCTTACAATCCCATCGGAGAGGCGGGCGTACTGATTCTTGGCGGTGCCATGAAGGGTTGTGCGCAATTGAGCGAACTCAACTTTACCGGCTGTCAAATGGGCGTCGAGGGATCTTTTCGGGTATGTTTGGTTTGCTACACCCCGTTGTGGCGACCACATAACTATCGCCGTTTTACATTGCTTCGTTCAGGTTATACAGCTGCTCAGCTTTCATGCGACACTGCGAAAGGTTTCGTTGAACTGTGTACCGATTAGTCCCGAGGGTGGTGAGAAACTGGTGCAAGTTTTGCTGGAAAACACTCACATTGAGGATGTGCAGGTGCGGCAGTGCGGTCTTACCAATGAGTTGCTTGCAAAGGTGAGAAAAATACTACGAAAACATGCTAAAATCAGAGATCAACCTCGATCGGTGAAGGTGAACTTGAACCAACGGACAGACAAGTGTCACAGTGAACGATCTCTCGGGAGTATGTTTTTGCTGGAGCGTCAAATCTTTTCAGAGTAATTCCCGCCGATGCAATGTGAGAAGTAGCAATTTCCATTTTGAACTTCTCACACACACACAAAACACAATACACTCTAAATCACTACTATTGACAAATAAGAGCGCGATTTGAATAATTCAAGTGCCGACACTTCCTCCATGGTGTTGCTTGCAAATTATTCAAAACAAATTATTCAATACCTCACGCGCACACACGCGCCAGTATGAATATGATGTCTTACATTGGCGCCTTCTTCCAAGCTTCTACCGTTCGGTCTATTGCCAAGGATTGTTCACCATTTTCTTCGCCGTCGCTTTTGCGCCAAGCACGAGCAACAAAGCAAGGAAGCGGAGACATAGATCCGGCCCGCGCTGGTGACAATTTATGGACTGGATTAGACACCACGCCGGGGACAGCGAGGTGGGTTGCGAGTTATGAAATATATGAACTGCTTTGTCAACTGGTGGCTTGCACGGTCACCTCCACCACCATCACCAGCAGCATCGTTCCCATGATGCAAATTACACACTGTTATTATTCGGAAAAGCCAGGATTTCCACAGACGCTATTGCAGACACACAAACAAAACTGCCTGCCCATGGTGAGTGCCGGTGTCGGTGAATGCTGCCGGGAACGGCAAGCAAGAAACTGGCCACATCTACTAGTAGACAAAACCTTCGACTCTTCTGCAACTCCGGACGCTGAGCAGGAAGCGAGCAGGAATCGTTGCCCAGGAATCTAACAATGCAAACCATACCCTCGTATCGTTCGGTGGTTTTGGCAAAGGGAAAAAGCGACAATAATACACTTCCACCATCTACCGCATTCGAAAGCATTTCGTCGTTGCCGAGAATGTGTGGCTTTGTAAACAAAGCAACAGCAAAAGTGGAAAACAAAATAAACTTTTTCCCGAAAACTGTGAATCCCCTGGATGGTGGAGAAGATGGGTAAGTGAGTGTAAGATAAGCGTAAAATATTTGCTCCACTAATAATGCGCTCATTAAATCCCAAATTTGACAGTGAAATATTTGCATCGATAATTTATACGGCAAGCGAGCGCAAAGAGCTTACTTTTCTTTTAGCTTTTTGTTTGCTTGTTTTGGACAATGTGTTAACTGAATGCTGTGTTTGACAAGAAGGGATAATTTGGTTGAATTTTTCCGACATTCTCAAAGCTAGATTAGGATATTTTACAGCATTTGTGATATTTTTTTTTGAATCCTTAAGTTGGACTGAAAGTGCATTTCAAATTATAAGTTCGCCAACGAATCTTTGGGCTGGACTGCTCCGTTATAGACCGCTCCTCCGCAGTGATGACTGAATATAAACTGCGTGATAAGCAATTCAATGGCCGGCCAAGATAAAGAAAGCTAAGAATTATAATTCTGACGACTCGTACTTTACTGTGGGTACGTTTGAATTTAATTGTGGATTATTTATGAGGTATTTGTACAACAATATATGTGCTTCCAGAATTTCTTGGAAGGGTAATTATGCAAAAATTATGCTAAAATCGGATTTAAACTAAAATTTTATCGGGTAAAAACAAATCTAACTCTTCTTGGGAAATTCTAGCAATTTCATTATTAAAACTCCCATCAGCTTTTTGGTCTAAGCCATTAGTCTTGTAATCAATAAAAAAAAGAATCACTTTTAAATGAAAAATCGTATCGTTCTTCATTATTTTCTACATCTTCCTTCATAGCTTTGCTTTCTCAATATCGATTCAGACTCTTTTTTTCACTAAGCCCAACAATTTTTATGTTGTGCTCGGCTTCTTCGTATTCACTACTAAAGCTTTACGTAAAAAATCGGGATACAAACCAAAAATAATCACTTTTTAAATATCTCTTCCCATCATGCAAATCATGTGGCGGAGTCAGTACATGTTTTATATAAAAAAAAAGTAAAATGTTTTATATATTTTATTAGCCGATGCCAACATCTGATTATCTTCGCTGCATAGGAAAAGGAAAAAAAAAATCATAGTAAAGCTAAGTAAAGTATCCAAATTCATTCAACTTCCCGATCCTTTAACACATCAAACCAATAGAAAAACCAATCGTAAAATCGACAAACCACCTTGGGACCTTGAATGATTGAGAAAATATTACAGCAATAAAGGAACATTTCTATTGGAAAGTCTCTGTACACTGTTCGATAAATTATTCATAGAATGAATTGGTCTGTCGAATGAATAATGATCTTCAATGTGTGTTTGTGTGTGTTTATGTTTGTAAAGAAAACCAGATGTACGAGAAATTCATAGAAAAAAAAATCCCTTCGGACAAACCCCCGTATTTGTGGAGAAAAAATCGAATTCCGATGAAATATTCGCTTTTATGAAGTTATTTTTCTAGTGAATTATTAAGCATAACTCTGCCACTTGAAAATGTTGCAAGTATATCACCAGCGAGAAAAAGATCCCTTTTAAATTCATACGGATTATAAACTAGTGAGCACCGAACCTGACTATAAACAAGCTCTGAGAAAGTGATATCCTTGTTTGTCCAGCAGCGTACAGCGTTACGTTCGATGTCCTGCCCGAGACTACCTCGCTTTCGTTCATCGGTCGTGCAGAGTAAAATCATAAATTGTATAAATAAAAACACAAACCAACATCACTTATATCATCCATTCCTGCCTTACCCTTAAACAAGGGAGGCATCAACTTAACATCTCGCATCGAAAACGATTCACCGACCGACCCATTCGTACTTGGGGGAATATTTTTGCAATAAACAAATAGTGGCCGCACGAGCAAACACAAGATCTGGTCGGTATGGAAAAAGGAGCCACTGGTGGATGGCTTCAGATGGCAACCATTTGATTCTGAGAATTGAACATGCTACTGGATGGTAATACTACTGCAAGCACACACACACACCACACCACATGTATTACACTTTGATGTGATGAAAAGCCGCAAATCGGATCACAAGGGTTCCCATCCATCGTGTTACCATTCCGATGCAAAGCTTTGGAAGAAGCTTTAATAAAGAAAACATGTGTTCTAGAGTCACAGGCAGGCTACGGTTTAAAGCGCTTTTCAATGTTAAAGTGTACCTGCCAGCGGTTGCACTGCAAATAGCAATATGTAACATTCACGTACTTTGCACTGCACTGCACACGGCAAATTGACTACGCGTTCGCACTGCTCGTAATACACTCGCTGTCGATCAATCCAACAATTTGTGCTACGTGTTTATGCGCACCTTCTCCCATTGTTATCTGCCGACAATAAACAAACGCCGAAAATTACCTGCATTACGCTGTTAAACATAAAGCGGTGACCGTTTTCCGCGTGGTTAACCATTTTGCTGCCTTCATTAACACACACACACACACACACTCACACACCGTACACATGATTTGATTGAAATCTCGTCCAATTCCGCGTAATCGACCACAATACGGGCACCTTCTTCAAACGCCCATCTGCAACCTGTAGAAGGTATAACATAGGCTGTGAGGGTAGCAACGCGACTGAACCATTTCAGCATACAGGTAATTTTACACGGCGCAAAACATAACAAGAAACTGGCACACAAATTGGCTACCATATCGGGCCCAGTTTATCGGTCCCGGTTTTATGATGGCCACCGTTTGCTGTCGGTAAAGGAAATACTTTTCGAGCTATTCACAGCGCATGGAATATGAATCCGAAGTAAAATTATGTTTGCTCTTCTACGAGCCGCATGTCGCCCTGGAATGAGGAATGTACTGTGATTCCCTTTATCAACAATTTTAGGAAGATAAAGCCTATTTAAGGTGCAACATTATGAGAAAAATATGGTGGCATGTTTGGTAATTTGGTCCTCCAGTCAGCGAATTTTAACTGCCTCTCGTTTGCAGCTAGAATCGTTGATGGAAGCACGGCGTGAAGATGCGAGAAAGGTTGTAAGCATATTTACGAGTTGATATCCGTAGTGGCGATATGGCTACATTGGAGCATCTTTACCATGTTTGATGTCATAAAACGAACTTTATTTACTTGCACGTATTTGAAAAATTGAATAACCGGTTGGCAGTAAAACTTTTCAATAAAGCTTTGGGATTTCAAAGAAGCGAAATTTAGAAAATAATGAAAGAATACATGGTCTTGACGCGCATGACATCTCTGAAAAAAACATTACATACGCATTTCTTTCCAACTTGAAAGCAAATAATTTCAAAAAATATATTTAATTGTTTCCCTTACGTCTATACAAGAAGGTATATAGAAAGAAATCGAAAAGACCAACGATGGGGTATCAACACAAAGGAGAAGAAGAGAGGCAATGAAGGAGGATTTGACAATGGATTGACGTGATTCCAGGCACTGAAAACCGAGCAACCGACTCCTTTCCATGTCTCAAGGAAGTGCTAACAGCCAAACATTGAGTTCCTTGTCGATAGAGATTCGGTTGACCCAGAGCTTGAAGAGGATATTATAGGGGTAAAGAAGGAATGGAATGGAGCGGAGAAGGTAGAATTAAATTTAACATAATAGGAGCGATCACAGGGATAAGAACGGAACCAGGAGATAAGAGAAAGAGGAATGCCACGTTTGAATAGTTTATTTAGAAGGAGCGGATGAGGAACCAGGTCAAACGTAGATTTGAAATCTGTAGAGATTAGACGTCACGGCACAAGTGCTTTCGCAGCACCTTTTTCCAGCACGCACCTCGGTTCAGTACAAACCTATTCCCAAATCGACCATGTTCTAATAGACGGAAGACACTTCTCGGATATTATCGACGGGGTAAGGACGTAAAAGGCGCAAACGTCGTCTCGGATCATTCCCTTGTAACGGCAAAGCTGCGCCAGAAACTCTCCGTGGTCAACAACCAACGGAGCAAGCCTAACCCAAGGCTCAATCTGGATCGGCTGAAGCGAGTTGATGTGGCGGAGGGGTGTGCGGAAGCGCTCGGGGAAGCGCTCTCGAACGACAATCCCGCGATTCCTCGAGGACCACTGGCGTATGGTGGAACTGCACGATCAGCACCGCAGTCGAACTGAAAATTGGTCACTTACCACGCAGACCGCGAAAGGAATGGTTCGACGAAGAGTGCACTCGTGCACTATCCGAGAAGAATGCCGATCGCGCCCTCATGCTTCAGCATGACAGACGACTGAAGAGACAACAGACCCTGCTCTTCCAGGACAAGAAGCGCCGCTTTGAAGAGTCAGATGAAAAGCTGCTGGAGCAGCTCTCTCAGTCGGGGGACGCCCTTAAGCAGCGAAATCCGGAGACGCATTGTTCAGGGGAATCTTGCCTACTACGGCCTTCACCGACTGCTGAGAACCAGAAAACTTCGAGACCGCACAAAATGTGAGATATATCGCACACTGATTAGCCCGGTGGTCCTATATGGCCACGAGTCTTGGACCATCCGAGCGGAGGATGCAAATGCTCTTGGCGTATTTGAGCGTAGCATCCTCCGGACGCATCCAAGGAGTATGGAAGAGAAGGATGAACCACGAGCTTGCTGAGCTATACGGAGAACCGGACATCCTGACGGTAGCAAAGACCGGCAGGATACGATGGCTTGGGCATGTTGTGAAGATGCCGGACGCATGTCCCACCAGGAAGATGCTCTTCAGCGACCCCAAGTTCGGCACGAGGCGTCGGGGAGCACAGCGAGTTCGTTAGCTGGATCAGGTGAAGTAAGACTTGTCGGAGATTGGGGAGACATAGATGGGAAGCTGCAGCAATGGATCGAGTTTCCTGAGGTAAGAAATGTATAGGGAGGTAAGAAATTAATTTAAGAGGAAATGCCTTACTAATAATGTTCATCGTTTCAGTCATGACACATGGTGTTGACAATACAATGGAGAGCCGTCATACTAAAGAATAAATAAAAATTATTCGGAATAATATTTAAATGAGGTAGATAAGTCCTTAAATGTGGTCTTCCAACGGATTTACTCAAAAATACCATCAATAAATCGACGACTCAGTCATATTTTGTTATAAATCTCGAAGTGATTGCAAAGAAAGATGTGGGTTTTCCTATCAATTATAACAACTTGATTATTTTATGAGCAATCACACAACGTTTATGTGCAATATGATCCTTACTCAATGATTTTAACTCACATATGATACCAAGCAACCCATTTCAAAGTTAAATTAAACCCAATCCAAGCATTGAAGCCTAATCTTCATATCTTACCCAGGGAAAATGAACATAAAACGGTAAACAACATCAAGAACCGTGGTGTAACAAATTTCAAGAATCTCTTCACCCACCAACATTCCATCAAAAATATGATGCTGGTCGTATGAACATGATTGTTATAAATATCAATTGCCGACGCATTTTCCCCTACCTTCAAAACCTTCGCTTCCGTGTGACTTAAAGGGTAAAATACCACACCGTGGGGCGGATCACCATTTGCAAAACGTTTCTCTAATCCCTTGTCACGTTTTATCGTATGCATACACAACATTTTGTCCACCCTTACCAGTAGCAAGCCGAAGAAGCAACCGCCGACCGCATTCGAGTTGAACACTGCCTACGGCGTTTTTTGACCGTTTTCTCCCCCACACACAAACACGCCGTTGTTCGGTGGATGACATTTTTTCTTTCAAATCAAACCCTATGCGGGAATAATGCACACACACATACACACACACATGATGCGAACAAAAAATCTACATAACAAAGTTTAAATTGAGCTTAATATGTAGCAAAATATCTCGACAGGCGCCGAACCGACGTGAAGCCAGCATAACTTACAGTCGAATAGCGCCTGTGTGACAGGTTTCTACCCACCAACAACGAACAACGCTCGTATCTAGCTGTCTTTTCGACCGTTACCACCTACCGAAGGGATCGCTTCTTCTGCTCTCTCTCTCTACCAGAAATATTATCATGTTGTGATGGCAATCGGTGTGGACCGAACGACATGATGCTACAAAGCCCGGGAGGTCCAAACAAAAAAAAAAAAAAAGAACCTAAAACCATCCCCAACAAAAATTGGCCTAAATTAAAATTCATTTCGCTACACATTGTCAGGCGCGTCGGGCAACGGGTTAAAGTTGGTGGGTTGTTGAAAAGTTTTGTCCCGACGCGTTGGCTAGTCAGACCGTTTTGTATTACTGTCCTACCAACGGACGACCACGGAGTGATTCTCGTAGCATGACGAAGGGGGTTGACCTCCTTCACGTTGTCGACCTTCCAGCGAAAAGGAGGATCAACGGTAAACCTAGACCATTGGAGTCATCCGAAATGAGATCAGGAAAAATCGTCCGCAGTAACTTTTCCTTGGACCTGCTTTGGACATGTGTGGGATCTATCCTTTCCCGTAGGGGGTTACGGGGTTTTTTCCGCTTTTTTTTACCATTTCTCTTTTTGCAATGAAAATTTACATTTAATGTCCTTCTGCACTGCAAGTGGCCTTTTACTTTGTGGTCAGGACCGCGATTCATTCCTCTGTAAGCAACCACTTCCCGGAAGTAGGATTTCAACCATTTTGGGACGAGTTCAACCACCTCCAATGCGAGGGTATGTAAATGGGAGAAAAAAAAAACGAGGGTCCAAAAGCATGCAATGAATAACATGTATTAACATGATTTTTCATCCCATCCATTCACTTGTTCCTACGACAGAACAACAACCCTTTTCACCTACAATCCTTAGAAGCCTTCAAAGCTTTGATCGTATTTTCGCAATTTTTCGCTCCCGTGCTAATGCACGATCGTCCCTGTCTCATGAAGTAGACGCGGCGCAAGCTTTGCAGCGGGGTTTCGTCATGACAACAACTTCAACATTCACACAGAAGCACACGTGATTTAATTTTCTGTGGCGCTCAACTTCGATCGACGCACCAATAACACGTCCTCATCTTCTCGAGTTTTGAAAGCATATTTTTTGTTTGTGTGTGTGTTGATAGCATGTTACCCATCTCGTCGCTCTTTTCACATGTAAATTCGACTGCTTTTCCAAACCTCAGCTTTGCTGGACGGGTTACACCGTAGCATTGTGAGCTTGCCGATATGAATGTAGCAATATTGTGAGCACCCCTTAATATGGTGTTGCCGTGTATGCCCGTGTTCGGTAGGAAAAAGTTCGGTAGCACCAAAAATTTAAATCAGTGTAATTTGTAGCAAATTCAATTTGCTTTTTGTTTCTTTCGCTATCGCTTCTACGAAAAACCTTATATTGGCGGTAGCTCATGTAATCTGTTTGGAGGATTTGTGCCAGTGGTTGAGCTTGGCTGTTAATTTAGCTGCAGTTTAACACAATTTTTGGTTGGAAAAATTATGCTGTGGGAGAGCTTTTTTTATATTTGGAAGATTGATAAAAGTTTGAGGACAAAGACATAAACAACGCCATGCCAAACCATTGGGAGAGATCAAAGGGGGACTTCAAATTACAGTGTCAAGTATTTGAAAATTCTTTGAAGTTAAATTTCGCTAGACAAGTGGAAGACGAGTGTCTTCAATAGAAGAATAACAAACAAAGTGTACTCTATGCTGAATAAACTCTGGAGATCAATTTGTTTCTGTGTAGTAATACAATAATGAATTTATGTTTCATTTGTTAATTTAATTTTCAATTTTAAAAAGATTAAAAATAAACTCAAGAAACAAAATGTTGCAGCTTTCATTGCATTGGCGTGATATTACAATATTTTTATTTATTTTAAGTATAACGGCTTGCACCGTATTGTCTGAATTTGATAAGGAAGTAATATCATCAATGAGTTTATTCTTCCATCGTGAAAAGTACTGGGCGTCTCCATTTCTCCAACATTTGTTTATTTACCAAAAAATTATTTTATTTTTTTATTTACTTACAATCAATTATGAAGGTACAATGCCGCATTTTCAACTCCATTTGTGAGGACTTAACTGTATTAACATATTGATAAGGCATTTCCTCCTTATTCTTCGCCTTATCCCGGGAATACCCGGTTGTGGATGGGTGGGTTATTCATGATTGTTGTCCAGTGCCAATTCGGTTGTTGCGAGTTGTTTGTTCAATTCTGGCTTTTCCGAATACTGATTAATTGATTCCGTTTTGTGAAGTTTTTTTCTCATTTCTCCAACATCATGTATGAAAAATTATCGAAGACGGAGCTGTACAAGTATTAATCAAAACTAAATAATTTTTAAGTAAATTTGAAAGAAAGACAAATTGATGATTCAAAAAAACAAGTTTTCTGTAACTTAAATGTGCAACCATCATAAAGTGTGATGATCTATATTTAATGAATTAATTTACTTTTGGGTGTAAATAACATTTGAAATTTTTCAAATTACTGTTTCTGAACCCATTTTCGTTCCGTCCTGTGAAAACATGTCATGTCATGCCAGCAAGAGCAAATAATCTACTATCAATCGTCTTCATTACACAGCTTCTACAAATAGCAACCAGTACACAACTCATTACGTGACAGCTCAATTTGACGACATTCCCATTACCGTGCACAAAAACCCTCGCAAACCGCACATCAATCAAATGTGATCTTCCAAATGGCAAAAGCTCGAAATAGATACAATCTGTTTTTTCATTAACAAAATTCCCTCTCTACTGCTGCCAGCTGTCTGCCGCCATTATTCTACAACATACGGCACAATTTAAACTCGATCCCAAATCAGACTTCCTTTACCCAGGTGAACCAGTAATTGCTGTACAGCTTCACTCAATCTAATTTACTTTGTCTCAATGTCTGACGTGTTGCGTTTTCCGCTTTTAACCTCATTTTTCAACGAGCAAAACTCGCTTACTTCCGCCTCTGGTTGAGTGCTTTCGTCCAATTGCTAGCAATCGTTAATTCATCGTATCTCGATAAGGTACAAAAGGAAGATCTCACTTCTTCGGTGGAAGTGCTTGAAATAAATCATGTCCAAAAACAGCTCAGATGCTTCTTCGATACGTCGTACGGTTTTGTTGTTTGCTAATTTCATTTCACTCATCGTCATCCACCGTTTGACATCCCGTTTCGCTTTCGGTTTTTTTGTTCCCTCGCTTTCTTCAGCACACTCACACAAACCGAAACATATCCCGTGTGATCACATCCGTTTAAAAATGTTCTTGTCGGAATTGGGCCACGCAATCGCCGGAAGGGTGTTCCCCTGTCATTTTCATCTGCGTTTTCTAAACATCTTAAGAATGAGTTGTTCTGCCAAGACTCGTCACACGTACCGGTACCGCGTTCTTTTCGAAAGTGTTCCACCTCCTAAACAACACATCCTTTTCCCGTTCCATTGCCCCAGCGCAAACCAACTGCTCTACCGAACCCATCAAAGAGCGAAGCATCATCAATCCACGGGCCAAAATCCATTTATCTTCACCCAGACGGCTGTGATGTGCGTTTCGTCTTCACCTCAGGAATGTGCGGCCATTCTTTCCATCCCGGCCTGGCCGAACGGTGAAGCGATGGGAAAGCTACGAAAGGATAGAAATATTTCGAATACCGGAACTGAAGCTCGGATGGATTATGTGTATGATTTTCAAGGAACACTGGCACACACTCACACATAAACAAACATGCATACACTGACACATTCCTGGTGCGCGTCGCTTCCTTTATTGGTGGTTGATGGATTGAAAAGGAAGCAGATGGGAAAGAGGCGGAAGGACGGGCGGCTGAATCACATTCAAAAATTATTAAGCAACTTCCGGATTGATGTTAACGATGCTCATCCGGATGATGCTCCGTCAATCACTCGCAACGAACTGAAACTGATCCACTCAGAAATTTGGATCTAAAAACCGAGGCCAGCATCACGAAAGCAGCATGAGATGGCACATATATGTATCTTCTATGTTTTTTTTTTTTTTTGCTCCAAGGAGAATAGATAGTAGGACACTGATCCTTGCAGTATCCTAATTTTTCGTCTTGTTTGTTTGATTGAAAACATTCTCTTAGTCCTCTAGAAGCTGGTTCACAGGACACAACGCCTACCGGTATGCAATTTGCTACACTTCTCTTGAAATTGTGAATACGAAATTCTTACATTGCTGTTTTAAATTACCTTACAAGCTAATACTTAATTTATGTTATTATTTATAACAAGAAGGACACTTCCATTGCACCTAAAATGGTCACCGAAACGTATCTTTTTCAGCTTAATGTGACTTGCTATCGGTGTTCGAAGTCGAAAACAAACATTTTTCTTTCCCCATACCAATCGCTGTTTTCGTTTAATAAACATCCCCTTCCCGCTGCCCCAATATCTCTAAACTTTCGCAAAACGCCATGAAATTGTTGCAAAGTTTTGTGCCCGGGTCAAACGCGGCTTATCTTGCCAAGTGCCCCAGCATTGACACATCGGAACGCTACAAAGCATAGGGAAAGTGACATTCATCATCTGACCCGCGGATATCATTGCTATCATTCCTATTCATAGGCTGCGCTTCGGTAGGCCATAAACCGGCGATGGAAAAGGTGGAAAGGTTTGGCGTAGATTTGGAAACAAGCGGCATCCTAAAATTCCCCAAAATTATCATACACCATTAGCGGCGGACGTTTGCGGATTGCCGTGCGAGATGAGCAAACTTTATCCACGCAAAACGCTCGGTCCGGTCCGGGTTGGCATTTCGAATGAGGGCCGAACACGAGTGGATTCTCCGTACACCTTCTCGCCGCTCGTACCACTCAAGTGCCTTTAAGGCAAGGTGGGTAAATTATTCATAGCTAATCTCGCCAAAGATCTGACAGTTTCATTTCTGTAAAGTGTGCAATCGACAGGAGTCGGTCTGTGATGTACATCTTGAACCGGCGCGAAAACCACGAGTAAAGATGAAAGTGGGATGTTAAAACATTCCAAGGGGGTGGGGGGAGGATGGAAAATTATAAAAAAAACGAAACACACACACACACATACTGCACTGCAAGATGGGTGAGAAATTTGTTCAAACAACAAGAAAAAAAGAAACGCTTGAGTATACAAACAAAGCTGCCAACCAATCTTCGTTATTACAAACCATCAGCTCAAGTTGTAGGCCTTGTTTCGCCCTTTATCGCTCTCCGGAAGAGTGTAGTTTCTCGATCAAGGGCAGACACATTTTTTCCCCCAACCCAACTCTCATTGTCGGAGGTTGAACTATAAAAAAAGCCAAAATCCCAAACAACAACAGCAAAATGGCCCTGGACAAACGAATTTGAAACAAAGGATCCATCATCCACCTTCGAACCAAGACGTCCAGTTCGGAACGATTCCGTGTTGCCTTTTCGCAAGGAGTAAAGATCATGGGAATCGTGATGCCTTAACCATTTCCCTGCTGTGGCTATTCACGATGATGAGAATGATGATAATAAAGGTGGTTTGCGTGGGGATAAGAAGCGAAAGAGAGCACTGGAGAAAAAAAAAAACTCCCAGAAACATGAACAAAAACAAGCACTTCAAACCGGAGCGTTGTTTTTTTCCTTTCCTTAAGATTTTCTTGCAATTTGCCGTCACCCATCAAACGTAGCGGAATCAGATTTCGGTGGTGTAAGTAGGAATAAACATGGCATCAAAAACGGCAACATAGGTCCTTCCTTTTCCTTTTTTTTTTCGTGGTTCGTTCCGGCGCTCACTTAAAATCTGAATCGAAGATGCTCGGTGACTTTTTTGAATTCATTTGCACGATACGACGATACATTCTCAGCTTTTTTTTGTCCTTCTCCACACTCCCCACTACAGTTTTCCGTCCACACGCTGGTGGAGTGATTGTCGCCGACAGCAGTTTCTCCCCGGTATCGCGACCGAGTGTCGGTCCTCCTTTTTTTCGGGTGGGCGGTCAGGTCGGAATGATAAATTAGCATCATCCACATTTGTCTTCTTTCTTTGCATCATCTCGTTCCGCTGCTTGTCTTACTGCCCCCTATCAACGACATCTTCCAGCAGAAGAAAAACGGAACTTTCTTTCATCTGCCCGAGCTCACCCAACTTCCGGCCCGGTGGTGTGCGCCGTACGCCAACGTTATTTACTCGAGTAAGGGCGCGTTTTTGCGCCCGATCAAACATCTTCTTGGCATTTGGGATGACCAACCGGTGGCATACCTTTAGGCGTCGGCTTTTTGAGCGTGGGTAGGAGCAAAAGCAAATGGCTAGAGACAGCAAGAAGCAGAAGCAGAGAAAGGCCTCTACCACACCGCAGTGGATGTTTTTCTCGTTTTCGTTTTATGTGTATTTTGCCAACCGCCTAGTGATTGCTATTCTGGCGCGAAATAGTTTGAGAACATGTTTTGTCTCACTATTTCTCACTATGGGAGGACTGATTCTCCTTAACCAAATGATAATATCAGTTTTCAGGTTTATTTCAATTCTGATAAAGCTTGCTCATAGAACATATAATCGCTGAAAATAAATAGATTAATCAAATTCAAAATCACTTCACATCTTATATCAAGTTTTTCTCCGAAGAGATACGCCTAAAAGTATGCAACTCAAAAAAATTCGCCTTTCTTATGACCAAATCCTTCTACCTTATCTCATAGTGGTATCTTGCGCTACTTGCAGCTTCACATCGTCCAAACCGGACTAACCATCGTCTTCCAACGCGGCCACTACTCGCCGGCCAGTAAGATAGCTCTGGAAATTCGTCACTCCCCGACTGGTTGACAGGCAACCGGTGCCTGGGCGAACTATAATTCATTATGCAAACAAAAGCCACTTCCCGTTTCCGGTGCGCATCTTTGGTGAAAGTTTTGCGGCTAGGTGCTTTTAGTGGCCAGCACGGCGAAGACTCTGCAGCGAACCAGGCACAGTTTCCAGACTTTACCACCTTCAACTGGACCTGGACAGCGCGAACAGACGCTAGTTTGGTGTAAAGATATTGGCTTCGGTCGTTTCATCTTTTTCCTGTGCCGCCAGCCAGCACAAACTTTCGCTAGTATTGGTTATTTACAGAAATTTACCATGCACCATATTTCACTTGCTTTCGTTCTTCAATAACATGGCCCATGAAGTTTTCCGGTACTTGTGAGAGGAGTGTCTAGGATGGGGAGGAAATATTTGCTACTGTGGTCAACGAAATACAATTAAATCCTTTCCAGTTCCTTACACACCATTCTGCCACGAGGAGTTTCTGTGTTTTGGGGCGTACAAAGCATTCTTTACTTTCGGTGTCACTAATTAAAAGCAAGGTAGAACAACAATGAGTGGAATTTGATATTGCTTGCTTCGTACAAATGGGTTTGGGTAATGAATGGGTAATGAATGACAATTTTGGAACAAAAAATGTAATGCATTTTAATAGTGCATTAGTGTTTTAGCTCAAGTTTTTGAAGGATTACAAAATTTGGGCGGAAATTTTCTGGATAATGTTTATTTATAATCCTTACTTTGGGTTTTAACAAATTACTGTTAATTCAACTGTACAAAATACCTTGAAGAAATCCCAACCGAAATTCATCCAAAATAAGAATTTAATTCACAGAAAACCCCTTTCCTTTTCCAGCAAACGGAAGCATAATCCACTATAAAAAACCCCATTTCCATACCAAAACTCGAAAGCAATTCGCTAGCTTCAAGCCCCGACGCACTTTCTACCACATTGATTTGCAAGTCAGACCATTGCCACCTGTCAGACTTTATTTCGAAATTAAACGATTTGTTTCAACCGGTAGACGCCATCACGCCAATCGACGGTGATAAACAGTTAACGTCATGTTTACGTCAGCACTGCAAGTGTTTCACTTGATTGTTGTTGATTGGAGGGCTTTTTTGTTGGATATTGAAAACCGACTTGGAAACGCAACTCAGAGGATAGTTGCTGTTAGCGTAACCACAGCCGGTTCACACTTTTCAATAACACTGAGCCCCTCCAACTTTTGTGGAAATTAAGGATCCAAAATCGATTTTTTGGTGGGGAAGAAATTGGATCCCGGGAGCGGCAGTAGAAAGGAAAAAAAAATCAATAATATTCTTACATTTGAGTTTAACTTTGTGGGGTTATTTCGATTAAACCTTAACTTCTTTTTAGCAAAAATAAGCAACTTGTATAAAGATGGCTTAGCTTTCATTTGTTTGATTCTCGGCTAGATATGAAGCATCCTCCATCTCAACACAACTGAAATCACAACATTGCAGCACATGTCCGTGCATTTTCCAACGTCGATAAGACACAAAGTACCACTAATGAACGTTGCCTTCTACCCTTACGGTGAAGAGTTTAGTCAAATGTTTCCACGATCCCTTGCACACGACACCACCTAAACATACAATACGGTTTCACCACACAAAAACACATTACCTTCACGGCGCACTTGCAACTACGTATCAGGTTCGTGCGTAGCGCATCGAAAACCACATATCTTCAAATTGTCGCCTGCAGCCACTGCTGTTGCAATCGCAAGTGTCACAGTGTGTTATTCTGTCCGTTTCAGTGCATTGTTGCGCTCAGGCACACTGTCGAGTGCCTTTTCCTGGGTACCAGCACCCGAACCGTTGGACAAGTTACGGCAGCCCGGCTAAAAAATGTGCTGAAAAGCATTTTGTTTCACATCTACACGCTGCTTTGTTTCGCTTTCATCTCGAGCAGAATAGAGACCACGATAGCTATCGGCTCAGGGCAGTGTACAATTGCGTACAGCGCTGGCATGAGATCGCTGGCTGGTACAAGTACGCTGACTTCAAAGCAAGCAACACTTGGAACAGATATCGTTGACCGAACCGGTACCGATCGGGCTGGGCTAGTGTTGCTACTCTCGTGAATGTTTGGCTGCGGTTGACTTGTGGTCTACTGACACCAGAATGGCACGCGCGTATGACATACCCAGTCGATACGCGGTTCAATTAGTGAAAAGGCTAGCAACGCTTCATTCTTCGTTCCACAATTCTTTGGTATGTAACGCAAAAGAGCATGTAACATTGGAAGGTAAAATGTTTGCTTTCCAGTTTCATCAATCTTTTTTTTATTAAAGCTGGTAGCGTTCAAAGATTTTATTTTTCATTTTAAAAATTCAAATACGATCCGCTGAATAAATTATACGATGGAATGGGCTCATCTCGTTATGCTGTCTTAAGGAAAAACTTAATATTTAGCATAAATAGACTCCTAAATGTATGCAATTATAATCTTTAAAAAGAAACAGTTTTTGAATTTTTATAATTAAACTTAAGTGCATTTTGACTGTACAAAACAGATAAATCAAACCAACGCTTTATTGATTTTGATGCTACTCGACCTACTCAAGCTATTCAACAGCTTAATCTCAACCAATCCCCAAAAGCCCACATCATTTTTACACCATCACCGCCGATACAGTTAAACACTCACTGGATTTAAGTCAAATTTATAGACACAGCAGCGTGCTCCTTTCCAAACGTTCTTCAAACAACAACCCAAACCCCTCGACCAATGGCTGATGAAACCATTAAACTTCTTCTACGATCGTTGCAATCGAAAGATGCTCATGAAAGAAACATCGCAACGTAACGCAAGCAGTACAAAGCACACAAACCGAGCGTTGTAGCGCAAAACGCGCGCACTTGGAAGTCAAAAATCTTTCAAACATTAACCGGAACTGGGTGGGTGTGTGTGTGTGTGTGTACCGAGAGACACACTTTACCGAGCGAGGGAGCGATGGTGGTAAAGGCGAAAGATTTATGTTGCAATAACCGTGTACCCCCGATCGACCTTACCGTCGACCCCGTATGAAGAGCTGCCACCGTTTCATCTCCGTTTAATGGACACATCTCGGCCATACGCTCGGTTCTGGGTAACGGGGAGCGTAAGTGACACATCCCACATTTGCTATCCGTACGGGGAAGTGAAAGCCCCGGGAAGTCATGGAAGCACCTAGAGTTATATACAACTCAATCAAAGTCTGGCAACGGTGCTGAAGCCTGGCAGGGTGAAAATGGCAGCAACCGGCTGGTCATTGGCAGCCGTTGATTTAATGGAGACGCATGGTAGTTCATTTTAATGAAAATAAATAACTCTTCCGCTCGTAAATCCACTTCACTATCACACTCACACACCGATCGATGGGGATGAAGTGGGTTCGTGAAGCGAATGGAAGGTCATAAAGAATCTACCCACACCTTCACCAACATCCATCCGACAGGGCAGTTCATTTAGTGATAGAATCCAATAAACTATTCTTTTCAATTAACTACACCCAACCGAACCATCCCCATCGGTACAGGAAGTACGCTTACACGCTATCCTCGTGTGATCTTCTGATCCAACAGATCATTGTCATCCGTTCACCTTAGATGGTGTACCAGGATAACACTTCTAGTACCATCCACAGGCACCTGCCCACATCTTATTAGTGACAGTTCTGCTTGCTCTGATGAGACATCCGACGGCTCAATCGAGGAGCTGCAACGAGCTTCCAAGGACAAAAGTGAAACTAAGGCAAAGTAAAAGGGAAAAAATGAAAAACTAACTCATACAAAAACCAACCTTCGGAATGGGAGGCTTCTCTCTGTGTGTGTGTGAGCAACCAAACACAAAGAAGGCACCATCGATCAGTAAATGGGGAAGCTATCAATATTATGGCTCCTGAGTAAATTACGTTATTCTTCCACACCCAATGCCACCTTGAGACGATAAAACGAGAACTCCTGCTTGTGCATACTTTTTTCTTGCCATTCTTTGTCTCTTGGTTGCAAAACACTGAGCCATCTCTGCACCCACCATCCATTACCTTTAGCTTTAGAGGTTAACCTTGGCGAACCAGGATGGCAAGGAAAGCTGGGAACGTTGGCGGAAACTTTTCTCATTTTGCATAAATGGGTATGATTTTTTTGCTTCTTTTTCAACGTGACAAAAGCAGCTAGTCCGGAAAAAAAACCAGAAGAACGTTCAGCTAGCAGGCAAGAAGCTACTAATAAGTTTCTTTTCTACTACGCCTGCAATGTTCGACCGTTCGCCGCACGTCCCTTGGGTAACGTTTAACCGTTACAAATTGCAGCGCGCTTGGTTTCGTCGTCGTAAACAAAGATATTTCAGTTTTCACAGGTGACATTCAGCTTTTCAACGGAAGGAGCAACTCCTGCTGCTGAAGAAAAGAAACCAGCAAGCAGGGAAAAACAAACAATTTGTTCTTGCAGTTTCGTTTTTACTATCCGTTTCCATCTTTTTTACACACTTTGACCGCTTGTTCGGTTAGTTGGTAGACAGCAGTGCGTCGGAATGTGTTGAACGATCATAAAAAGCATTCTCATAAGAAGCCTTCATACTAGCAATAAGCATTCCTATCATGTGCAATGTTCACCCCGAGAGAACAAAAAAGTAAAAGAAACACAATGAAGGCAAGAACAGGCTCAGGAAGGAAAACACATATACATATGGAGCATTTGGCAACGAAAAGCCAGATAGGTCGGATATTGCTTTGAAGCTGTTGCTTACTATCAATTGTCCTCTGCGTGTAGCGTGTCCATGTGAGCCATGTCGTGTGAGCGCCGGTGAAGTGAAGAAAGCGTCCACCCAACGCTTGTACAACCTTATTGCAGTTCGCACCAAACGCAAACAATTGTACGATTCTTGTGAGAATTCTTTCTTTTTGCCTCTGCCCGTAATGAAAAGCAGACAACGAAGCGAAACAAGAAGACAAGTGTATCCGCACAGAAATATCCTCAAAGCGAGAGGAAAAAAGGGAAGACATCTCCACGAACAGTTTGTCGGTTATATTGTGTATCCCAAAACCTAAGCGGGGCCCACAATCCATGTCTAACATGTGTTCGAGCCGTAATAATGACAGACCGCTTATGCACACAACAGAACACAAGGTTGTGCGTCGAATGACGGTGTTGGTGGGTTGTGGATGACATCAAGCAACCTCACGGCCTGGTCGGATGTGGTTGACAAAGCGCGATAATGTGTGGCATAGATAGTAACAGTCGACGAACCTCTTGCAGAGTGAACAGGTCTGAAAGCAATATGTGTCTGTGGTAAGGTTATTGTTTGACATCGTTTCTTGTTAATGAGAGCTTCTCTTTTGTGTTTGGTTATTTCTTTCCGTGCGGTGTTACACTGCTGCTGTTTTCATGAGTCTAGTGCGCTAAATAAATTTTGATACTTTTCTTTCGAATTTCTTAAGATTTAACTTCTTTAACGGACATAAAACGATAACTTCTCCTTGGAACACATTCACCAACATCATTTAAAAATACATTTTTTAAGTGTTGTAAGGAGGAAGATGTTTTAAGTGTTAGCATAGGATAATTATATGTGCGCCTAAATGTAGACCACGGACCACACCATGGAACAGGAAGAAACAAGGCTCTATACTGCCCTTTTAATGTCAGAAAAGCATAACGATAAATAAAGAGAAGAGCGCCAGATCGAATCGATTGGCTCATGCGGTAACACATAACGAAAACGTCTCTATCTCTGAATCATTGTGGCCACAAGTGATCTAAAATACAAATTTGAAATCAGCTCACCAGAAGCACATTTAATTTATACTTCTTACGTCAACAAACTTGTATCCTAATAAGTGTTTATACTTTTCACTACATTCAACAATTTCAAAGCCTGATGCAAAAGTAAACTGCACTGCAAGAAACGGAAAGAAAAACAGCTGACAGGAGCTCCCACTTAGGCGTGTAACCATCACCATAAGCCTACGCAAATGCTTACTCATAAATTAAAGTAAAGAAAATGAACCAGCGAATGTAAATTTGCATCCCGGCGACCATAAATCATGCGACCCGGCATTTCACACCAAAAACCAGCCGGCCGAGCGTGCCAAGAAAGACAAGAATGCACCCCGGGGTCGTAAAAATGAGCCATGAGCCTTTTTCTTGCTTTCCACCAACGGTGACGAAAGTTTCCCAGTCAGCGTCCCCCTCACACATCACGCCACGATGACGACAAACGGTTGAAGCGTACGGTTTCCCGAACGCTATCAATAATATGATTTCTTCAAAGCTCGTACACAAGACGCATGACGTTCCGGGACGGTTTCGTAACGGGCGTAATATGTTTAGCGCCTCTTTTGCTGCAAAGCTGCTCCAACCGTTGGTAAGCCTTGCGTGAGACGCTTATTTGTATGTGTGCGGATGTGAGGTGTCCCCCTTTCGAACGCATACATTTAGGCTTTTTTTTGTTTGTTGTCGAATGGAAATGTCACCCTGTTCCGTTCCCTGCCAGCAGAGCAACCGTTCTGCATTCGACCATTTACTCTTTCTTTTTCGCTGCCTTTTTTTGTTTCATTCTTAAAACCGGAACTTTACTGGAAAAAGTTATCAACATTATTTATGATGTACGCTACCTTTACACTCAACAGCGTTGAATGTGTTTGCCACTTTGCACTGGAAACCTTACTGGCTTGGGCTTTTTTTTTTGCTGATGTTGTTGTCTTCTGCTTCGCCTCACGCCCAGTACAGCCCGATGTACTACTGGTCCGGTCAAACTTTCCGGCCCCGAGTTGATCTTTACAGCGAAACAATGAAAATGGCAAACAAAATTATAAAGAGAGGAAAAATCAAAAAGAAACAGCAAAAAGTTTTCCAACCGTACCGCTTTTCCAAGGCAAACCAAACCTTCGTGTCTGCATTATTTGCACAAGTTGCAGTTGATGTAATTTAAATATTGATTCATGCTTCCTTCATGGTCCATGCATTGGCATGATTCGCTGTATTATTTTTGGATTTTTTGCTTTTTGTTTTGCCTCAGCTTCATTCTTTTCTGTCCTACTTTTGCTGTTGCTTTATTCAATCAGTGTTCGCATTGACCTTTCCCGGATCGGTGCGAGTTATGCGCCGGTCACGACCTTCACGTTGCATTTGATTTGTTTAAATATGCAGAATATTGGAAAAATTGTACCACATTCGTACCATGACCAACAAAAAGCTCATAAGTTCGAAAGTACCCATACTGCGTTATCGAGGCTCGTACGGTTTACGACAGCTATAAAATTGTATTGTTGACATTCGTTAAAAATCACACACTAACTAGGAATAATTGAGATTTTGTTGCCATTTTGTGTTGCCATTATTTAGGAAAACTTGTATGAGGCTATAAGTATAAAATTTAATAGTTTTTGAAGGAAAGAAATCAAAATAAAATGTAAAGAAAACATTACACAATAACAATCAACTTACATAATTTAAATAAAAAATCATCTTTTATAATGTACATAAATAAAACATTCTTATTATAGTCAAAAACGAAAAAAAACAATTATAATACAACAATAAAACTGATATGAAATAAATCCAAAAGAGAAGACAATTTTTTCCATATAACTTAACTAAACACATGTCAAACACACACAAAATCATACCTCGTGTAACTATACTGATTTTCCGAAACAATGTTTCTGATTGACGCTTATTGTTAGAGTTAATGCTAATCCTACCAACAAAGTTCTCTAACGCATTTCGACGCACACACTATTATGGCTTATCAAATCAATCTGAAAATCAATGATACAATGCAATAGCGTTGAAAAGGAATGCAACAATGACAGAGCATACAGCAACGTTCAACCAGAACCGGCCTCACACAGTGTCAACGTCATGCAATGCAACAATTGGAACAGAACAAACCTAAATACACCCGCTGGAAGCCGTCCTCGGTGTGGTGCAACTAACACCACGGCACAACAAACGCACTATACCCGTGTGCGTGACCATTCACCTCCCGCATCCCGCATCCACTTCCTTTCCCTCTACCCCTCCCAACCAGCTGGGTAACCACAGTACTAATTTCGTATTCATTAGGTGTGTACACAACATAACTCACATCCCATTATTGAAACAAAATACGTGTATCAATAACTAACTAACCGAGGCCCGGGGTTTCCTGTTCCCGGGGTTGCGGTATTGCTCACTCGGTCACGCATCTATGAGAGGGGGTAAAGAATCACATACACACACACACATACCATATAGCGTTAAAGTGTAAGGACGATGACAGAGAGAATGATAAAAGGCCACTGGCATGGTGGCTACCAGTGCTAACAGTGTTCCGCCCAGCTGAATGCAACATGACCAGCAGATCGGTCAATGGCTGACCAATGATTCGAAATCGATCGATCGGTGGATTGATTGTGAAATGGGGAATGTTTATGGCACAGGCAGAGCGCATACATAAACACACACACCGGTGTATGTGTGCTTGTGTATGTAGGCACTTCGTTTCGGTCGACATTTTGATGGTTCGATGACGCTGAAAACTAGTACCGGAAACATTTACCAAACCGGTTACCGGTTGTCGGACCGGTCGCATCACTCCGGATGACCAGAGTTCTCGAACCATCTGTTCCGGTTTCGTGGCCAAAGGCATTTGCGTACGTCACACAGCACATACAGATGATTGGCTAAGCTCATCCATCAAAGGCTGAGCAGCACGGAATGGGTTGCGAAAGGCATGTTACGCGCCCTTGTAACAGGCACAATTGCATCTTGATGGACGCATCATTTGATATCGATAAATTGTATACAGCGAGCATGTTCACAAACTGTCAGAGGTTAAGCTACAGGTTGGTGCAACATAAGCAAATAAAAAATCAATCTATATAGAGATGTATATTTATTTGAATGAATTTATTTTAGTATGAAGGACATTTTCTTTTTACATCGTGCAAAGCTATATTGGATTTTTCTCGCGATGATTGCAGCAATTAGGCCAGACGGATTCACTCTTTTTCTTAGTCCTCTTCTAATCAGTTATCTAAAGGAAATGTTATCAGTAAAGATCTTGTGCTCTATCAGCCAACCAAATTATTTTTAAATAATAAGTATTCATTTACGAGAAAGCATTCATTTAAGGATGAGAGATATTTGTGAAATAATTTTGTGAATTTCCGTATAACAAGAATTTTATCCCAAAGGATAAACGATGACACTATTGAGACACATCCTCATTGCCGATTGGAGAGTGTTGTGAGTATTTGTACAGCTTTCTGCTTCTAGACAAAGATGACAACATCTAAACGACGGACAAATTCTAACCAATATTTTTGTCATAGGATGATTCTAATGCCGCAGATACTAGGCTTTCTGTTCCGCATTTACCAACAAATTTATTTTAATTTAGCGTTGTAAGATTTGGAATCAGGCACATCCGTTCAAAAGGTTAAAAATATGGTAGACAAGATAAAGAAACAAAGCTTGTTAGTTAGTGCCTGAAAGCAGGCCGTCGAGTGACTAAAATTCCTGAACGGACCCCAAGAACGTTAAATATATCCTCTTCTTCTTGGTCTGCTCAGGGTGGGGAACGTCGCGTTGATATGGCTGTCCATCAGTCCTCCATCCACGGCTGCATCCGATCTCTGGCAGGTTAGACTCCACTTGATCCAACCAACAAATTCACTGTGCTGCTCTATGCCTCGTGCCGAACGGGTCGCTTACGAGCACCTTTTTGGTGAGGCATGAGTCCGGTATCCTCATCGTGGTTTTCATTTTCCAACGCCACACGCCCTGCTCGCACACACCGTCTAAGATAGTCCTTGGCACCCGCCACTCGAAAATGGCGAGTGCATTTGCGTCCCCCGTCAGCATAGTCCAGGACTCGTACTCGTAGAGGACTCAAGGTTCAATATATGAGTTACGCAAATCTAAGAGCTCCCTCCAGTTCATTTGTACGAAATATGTGGCATCAAATAATCGCCATTACTCATAGAGAGCTGCTAAATACTATCTTTTTAGGGAAAACTCCCCGAACTAAGTTCATAAGGACACTCGGACATACACAAGAAAAAATTGAAGTGCTTTTAGCTTGATATTTTGGCGTAGTTACATTCTTTTAATACATTTTTGACGGATTACTGGATCCATGTAGGCCGAACAGCGTTAAATCACCATCACTCATACACATCCAAACTGTCACCAAGGAAGAAAATACACCGAAACTTCTCACCAACTCTTACTTCCAATTCAATGCAAACGTATTTATGCGACCGAAGCCCAACCATGCTGTGAATAAATAAAAATCCCTCAAATAGCAACAAATGTCCCTGAAATCCCCACCATTTCACGGAAATAGTATGTGAAAACATATGAGTTCAGTCAACATTTGGCCGGTCCGATGCGCCCCATCGGGATACCCACACCGACGCTCGCACGAAATATCTTAATTAAGACCGATTACCCTTTTGTGTGTTTTACGGGTATTAATTTTAATTCGCTAAGGTTCACCGGAGCAACCGAACCCTCTCCCGATTTCGTACCGAACGGTAATGGTCACAACGAGGCATAAGATCCTTTCGGGTAGTGACAAAAAAAAAAACCACGCATTTCCCGTACCCGTCCCTTTTTTGGACCGGTTGGACATTTATACACATTTAAATCGTATCGCTGCTGCTGCTCGACCCAGCGAGCGCTGGTTTTGAACTTTGGGACAAATTAATATAAAATACAAGCAAAAGAAACGCTTTGATGGTGTGTAGAAAATGATATGACCACACACACATACACAAAAAAATGGCCACCCAAATCGTACCGGTGTGTGTGTGTGGGGTTGAGCGGGTTTTATAAATAATTTTTTAATGCTCAATGCACGGTAACCGCGCGGCTTTGAAAGTAAACCTGCAAATTCAAGCACGGTCAGAAGAAGTAGAAAAAACAAGCTAACTGAACGAACGCAACCAACAACGCTGCCTACAATTATAGGAACATTAACTATGCGTGTCATGGGCCATTTACGATTACGCTGGGACTGATGAATTGATAATTCGTTGGAATATAGGTGTGCTGAGCTTTCAATCTGAGGCTGAGACTGTGCAGGCCGAGCGGTGGTGATGGAAAATTTATTTCATGAAATAAATTTAATTTTATGTGCCTTTCAACGTTTCTGGTGCTTTTTTTTCACTTTTTTTTGATGGCATAGCCTTGAGCGAATGCAGAAAATATGCTAATGATAATGAAGCCCGCTACATGTGTTGACACATTGCACCATTCGGTTATATTCTCTGTGATTGCTTATGGGGAAATTGGTTTCGAGATTTTCTTTTTAAATCTTATGTTTCTACAGCCCGAAAGTCCTTTAGCTCTTCCACAGGACATGGCAATAATAAATTGAGATAGAGCGATAGAGATAGAGAAAACTGTGTGCGATATCGAGGATCGTTGCGAGGTCGTTATAGCGCCTGGTAATTAAGCACTCTTGTTTGTTACAGTTCATATGCTCAGTATTTTTATCAGTATTTCTTTTATACAATTGTCAACAATTATTTTATGTCTTTCTGTTTTCGATTTTCCCAAGTTTCGAGGCAATTTTCTATTTTGTCCCCTGGCATTCGATTGTATTTTCACAGCTCGTTGAAGTTTTTTTTTCGTTACATTTTGCCCTCGCTTTCAATTTCTGCATAATGAGTCCAGAAACCAAACCATCTTCCATCCCCGAATAATTAAAACTAACTACATTTTGCTCCTGTTGAAGGCACTTAAAAGAATCAGACCTAAAGCCGAACTCAAACTACGCAGGACTTCATTTTAAATTTCCATCCCGTCTCAAATTACCAGCCTAAGGAATACCAAACAGAAATCACATCCCCTTCATTTCGATGCCTTTTTTCCAGCAGCAGCAGCAGCAGCAGCATCAAAAAGATGTGAATTTTTAAACTACCACCGAACACTTAATGTGAAGTCATGTTTCGTCCATGACTGAAGGAAAATTTTAATGTCACTCAATTAATTAACGTTATTATCTCCACGCCTGCCGAATCCACGGACAAGGCCAAACAAAACGGCAGATTACCGTACACGAATGCACCTTGGCACAAGTTTGGCTTCCCGTTTTGGCTGGCCGTGAACGGTGAGGCTGCCGCCCGAAAGACGAGAAGCACCGAAAGCGTGCGCCTTGTGTTGCCTGCTTCACACAGATTCGGCCCCAGCACCATATCCCCAGCAGAGACTGGCTGCATGAATAAAATCTACCTTATTATGCCAGTACGGCTCATCAACACATTTTCCGCATTTTAGATGTTTTCCACGAAAATCGAGAAACCCCTCACATTTGGGGTCACAACCTCGCACGAGGGAGGGGGATGAGCGTGTAGTGTCATGAGTACCGTGCAAAAGGCGGTACCGTGATGACTCTTGCACACCCAAAGGAACGACAAAACGTACTCCCGAAACACTCGCCGATGGCAAGACAACGCTGGAAGGAAAACTGTCAATGTATGGCAACGTTGGCAAGGAAGGCGACACAGGAAACATGAACCATGACGGTATTGACGAAAATTAATTAATATTAATTATGTACACATCGTTGGCTCGCCGGCGTGATGATCATGATGGCCGGAGAGGAAGGCGCTACTCCCGGAAGGCTCATTTTTCAGCCAACTACTAAGCCACCGGGCCGGTGTAGCCTGTTTTGCGCTTTACAGTAGTTTGTTATGATGCAAAGCTTTCGGCGAATAGGTTTTGTCTTTGAACGTGCCACGGCGAAAGAGACCCTGCTCAAGTTGACTCTTCGCCTGCTTGTTGTCGTTTGGTACGACCGGCAGAATATCGGGGCATCGAGGCACTATCATTATCATCACCATCAGCATCTTCATCATCATCGCCTGTATCATCAAAGAGAATGTATAAAGTTCCTTAGAATCCGGTTGCTGTTGGCGGATCGAAGGTCGGTTTTGGTTCGGGCCAAAGATAAGGGACCTTTTATGGTCGGTAGCTTCGCGTACTAGGCACATTAGGCGTACGAAGGTGACTGGGACATGCATTTTAATCTTGCCTAGATGGATTGCATCCGGTGCATCTTTTGTTTTCCACTTGAGGGAAAAATGAATGGGAAATTATCTCCTTCTTGTTTGCGTTACGTATACAAGAAAATTATTTTAAGCATCCTGGTGAACAAGTTGTACTACAATAAGGTAGCAAAATAGAAACACTTTCCTTCTTCACCCCTATTTTGTCAGGCACCGTTGGTAAAGTAGGATTATTTATGCGAGGATCAGATGTTGCTGTTATATGTCGTTTGCAACTGCTAAGAAATTATGTGCCTCTGCAATGTCACTCATAATTTTAACACCAATTATATCTTCTTGATCGTATAAGGGCTGAGAAGATCATTTTTAAATTTCAATACTTCTTAGCTTCGTTCGAGAGCAAGATGCTCAGAAGGATTGTTACCCCCGTATGTGTGGAAGGACAATGGAGGAGTCGCTACAACGACAGCCTGTACGAACTGTATGATGACTTCACCGTCGTGCAGCGAGTGAGGCTCGCCAGGCTCCGATGGGCTTGTCATGTTATACGCATGGCACCGGACGACCCAGCTCAGAATGTCCTTTTAGGCCGTCCACACGGACAGAGGAGGTGTGGTAGGATGGCGTGGATGGCTGCTTTTTCATATATTTCATCAGTTTGCCCTTGACCAAACTGGGTATTTTGCAACTAATCTTAACAATACTTAACAAAGTTTAACAAGCCTTTACCCAAACGAAATAACAGATTAACAAAACAAAGTGAGTTAAAAAGGAAAGAGGGGAATGCAGGAAAAAAATTAAAGTGGATGTCAACCAAGATCGAAAAGCAGGGAAGGATTTATTAAAATCAACATGATGAAACGAGGAGTTGAACATTTTGATGTCAATAAGGGCGGGATCTTTACCTCAGTGCGGAATATAGCAACATAAATTGGTTGACTGTTTCGAACGAAACGGTCAGGCACATGCAGTGGGATAATAAAGCTGAGACATCGATGCAATCAAGGAGATGTGCGGCTCTCATTTGTAGCTCATTTGTATTGGAAGATGGACCGGCGATCTTCAACAGATGCAAGACCAAGCAGTCGACATTTGTCCTCGTAACAGGACAGGGCAGATGATCAATCACCAATGATTTTCAGGAAGGCAAACCTTGTAAATGACCCTTATGTACCCCTCCTATTTGATCAATGTGGATCCTTGCAGACGGGGACCAGATCACCGAGCAATACTCCAGCATGACCAGACCACTGAACAGAACAAAGTCTTCCAACAACAGACATTAGAGAAGTCACGGGTAAAACATTTCAGAACACCAAGAATTCTCGTACACTTGCTGACTATGGAGTCGACCAAATTGCCCATGTCCTTAATCACCGAAATACGTTGAACCAAAACCTGGTCCAGTAAATAAGGATATACAGGAAGGTTACGGGAACGAGTAAACGTAATAACATTACATATAATGGGACAAATGGAGAGACTGTTTAGATAACACCACATACAAAAAAGGATGAAGGATAAATTGAAAAATAACACAGTCAGAAATATTCATGTGGAAGGACAAACATCATTGATAAACAAAACAAATATCAGCGAACTAACACCGCCTGCATCGGAAGGCAAAGGAGAAGAACAGGAATTTATATACGAAACTAGACAACTACAATTACACAGGAAAGAAAGATATCCGGTTATGAGTATTACATTTTACATATTATTTCATGTTTTTAAAGGGCCAAGAGCACTTGAAGTTGTAGAGCTACTCAGAATATTTCTTGCCCATCACTTCGCTCGTTCTTTATAAGATCTATCAAGAACTAGAAAATGGACAGTAATAGTCGAATTTAATACGTCTAACCGTATTCAAAAGAATATGAAAAAAGGAATTTCAATTCAAATACTTTCAAAAACTGACTTCCATAAAGCAATATAAGACATTAAATAGAAAATGTAACAAAACTTTTGTGTTTGTCTATCGATTTCTTAAACACGCAATCTCGAAACAAATGCAACTGTCAACGAAAGCAAAAAAAGCGTTTCAAACTGCTGACAGCAATGCCTCTGTGGAGGACATGACACAATCCACCAATAATTCATCGAACTCTAAATATCCCAAAACAAATTAGTACAATCAGCACTTCCGCCAAATAAATCAACGCCACCATCGTCATGATCATCATCAACGTTGGTAACAAAGTGTGCAACATCAATAAACCATTTTTAAGAAAGATAAAAAAAACACACACACAATACTGTCGCCTAAATGCTGTCGTTTTTCTAATAGAAAGAAACGAAATATGCTACAATTTCATTTCGACTACGATGACGAAATTCATTATGCAAAACGAGCGACGACCAATATAGAGCAAAAGAAACAAAAGTCAAACAAAGCGATACGTCCAATACACACCAGCAGCAGCAGCAGTACAAACACACACTGGCCAACTGGCTCTAATCATCCAAAGATGGCATCCCCTAGTCGTACACCAGTTCGTTATTGGACTGAAGGGAAAATTGAAATTCAATTCCTGCTCCTCCCAGCTCGTTTGGGAAACCGCTGGCACGAGGCGGCCGCGAGATACAGAGAGAAAACACACCTCACCCCAACCGGAACAAGATTTATGGGAAAACATTTCTCTTGTAGTCGCCGTTTTCTGCGTAGTGGCTTCTTCACACGCGTCTCAATTTCCCACCCATCATCGATGAAGATTTTTCTTTGGGCGCAAACTTTTCGTCAACTCAAATAACTTTTTATACGCACTGAGGGACGCACCGAGCGAACGACCGGTGGTGCGTTTTTCTATTTTTCAAATTTTCAAACGAAAAACAAACATTTTTCCTCTTGGCCGGCGTGTACGTGCGTTAATTAGTTGCAGCATTATCCGAACGCTTTCGGATGGGCGCAAGGCGCAGAAAACAAAACCGACGAACGAAACTGGAGAAGGCGGAAATAATTTATGTCAATGCTATTTGTCACCCGATAGCCTTCAGGGATGGGGAGTTTTTGAAGAAGAAAAAGCACAAAAAATGGCAAACATGTTTTTGTTTTATTTTTGTTTTTTGTTTTGTTGTTTCCCCACAAAACCAAAGTCACAAAATCAATAGTACACCGGGTGGATCTCTCGTGCACGGACTCATTGGTGAGGTTTTTGCCGCACTTATTTGTGTCCCTCTCAAGGGATCAAACTGAGTCCCCAAAAGAAACTCGCACCAGCAACAACAACAACAACGAAAACACAAACAAATAAAACGTTCACACAATGTAGCGAACAAATACAAATTATGCACACCGGTAAGCGATAACCCAAAACCAATATCCGGCATACACGGCAACACGGAATGGGAAACACGATCAAGGGGAGAGAACAAAAAAAAAAAAGCGAGCGTGCGAGGACGACACACCGACCAGGAAGCAGAAATCCCCTAATGACCCGAGTGGTGATGACCGATTTTTCCCTTCGTTTGTGGTCAACCGCAAAGCTTACCGATTAAACCTTGGGCTAACCAAACCGAGCCGAACCACCAGCGCACCTCCTATTTGTTTGTCCAACCGGCAGTTCGCGAGGGAATCGCGTGCTGACAATTTAAATCCCCTTTCTACCATGGAAAACCTGGAGCGTTCCTTCGAGGTTTGGTGCCGTCGTTGTCGTGGTTTCGAGCTGCATTCGCTTTCACGGCAAGTTCCACGTGGCAACCGTACGTACTATACACCGGACGAGTTTACTATCATACCTCAAACCCACGACACAGTGGGGCAGTGCCGCTTTTCCAGGCGGCCCTCAGCGGAACGGAAGCGCATTAGGAAAATCTTGTTCACCCGTCAAACCTGGTCAATATTGACACTGGGAAAGCAATTGAATTGAATTGAAATCGAATTGTAGCCCGATGATTGATGTCTGATTGTCTGCTCGCGAGACGCTATGGAGCGGACAGAGGGTTGAAGGGAAGAGTGATGTGGTGGAATGTGATGGAACACGAAGCAGCAGCATAAAAACCGGAAGAAAAACGTGGCTTCCAAAAGCGAGTGTCTAAGAGTGATGTTCCTTTTTCTTGCTCGTTTGATGCTTTCACACAGTACACGTCAATTTCTGTCGGCATTCGATTCGGGGTGAACTGGCAAGCATGATTCGATTTTTTGCATCCTTATTTTGCACTTGATATGACGAAGAAGAACGAGCCAAGATTTTCTTCTCAGTGCCACGCATTACGCATTCTCACTATCACACAATCGTTCTACGGAGCCATTGCCGTATGATTGCAGTGATTGAAAACGGACTGACATTTTGTTCGTCCAACAATAACGAACTCGCGTGTCTAGCCTCTTTGCAAGTAAACTAGCAAATGTTTTGTGATTGGGGGAGGAGGGGATGGAAAGGAAAAAAAATTCTTATCACATCCTATTCTTTTATTCCTTTCGAAAGCCCTTAGGAGATTATAAAAGACTGCCAAAGTGTAACATCAGCTCAATGGCCGAATTATTCACCAACGAACAGGTTTCTAGCGCTTTATTGATACTGGAAGCTTTCTTATTTTCTTTGCCGTACCTTAAGCAGGAGCCGCTCCACTTGAAACATTGTTAGTTTGGATCTTATCATGAATAATTCATCGTTATAAATCATCTCAATTCGCATCACTGAGGACAGTCGAATTTGTAGAGTTGGTGGATTCGTAGTAGAGTGATATTAATTTTCCTGTCAATTAGACAAACATCTCTTAGTTAAAAGAAAAACAAATATTTACAAATAAAATATTATGCAATTGAAGTAAATACGATTCATCGGAACTCTCACTCTATTCCAACTTATATCGCCTGTTTTTATGCAATTCATGTACTTTTTCAACGATTTTATTATCGGAATTTGAAGTACTTTCGTTTGTTTACATTATAAATGAACCTTCAAATAATTCGCTCGGCTACAAAATAAGCAATAAATGAATCAAATATAAGCCATAAATGACTAATATTTAAGATGATTTATTCGGTTAAATTTTAGCGAATCTCTATGCCTTAGTCTGAGGGGAAAAGTGTCTTGAAATGTGAGAATTGAAGATTATAATCGGATTGCTCGAAAAAAAAGTCTAGAAGCTAATAAAGTCAAGGAGAAAATAAAGCCAGTAGAGAAGCTTGTTTTAAATTGTGAACAATTATTACCTAAATTGCATACATTCTGGCAATATTATTCATTTATCTTTGTATGGCGGGTTCACACCGTATTGTTTCGGTAACTATAGGCGGTAACTATCCAAAAAAAAAAAACCCAAGCAATTAAAATTAATCAAAAATAATCTTTCGCATTATTAAACCAATTAAATAGGAATATACACAAAGCTGGACTGCATGTAATTTGTAGCACAAAAATGATTCGTTATGAAAAATAGCTGAATTGAATTTATATTTCCTAGAACTGTTCAATAGAAAGGAACTGATAGAGAAAATTCCTCCAAAATTTGCTAAATAAACCTTAGCCCTAACTAATTATGTTTTGCTAGTCGTATAATATTGCATGATCATTTTATTCATTCAACGTCCCATTCATCTAAACAAGTTTTAAATTAATAACTTTTAATTGATAGCATTGACCGTAGAGGTATTCGTTGTGATAAAACCATAAAACCAGATAGCACTCGTTCAACAATCAGTGTTGCTATCCGTTATAAACTATCGCTATTGAGTGCAAAACAAAGAGAAAATAGGGAAAAAAGGGATTTCCAATAAATTAACATGCGCCACATGCAATTCAATCACGAGCCCTCATTCAACCCAGCCCTCCACCACCTTCTGCCTTGTTTACAGTCCCGCTCGATACACATCTAATGCACTCCCGTAACATTCCAATCAAGGGTTCAATGTGTACATTTCTGAACGCGGGGACACGTTGCGATGATACTCACGTTTGCCGTTTGCTGACGTTTTGAATCCTGACTCCAAAATCCAAACCTATCAACAAAGCAACACACACACGCACGCATGCGACCCTGTTTCTCACCCACGAGTTCACTGGCACGAACGATTCTAGCCTTATCCATCTCGATGATTGTGTCAGTTGTTTAGCGAGGCGATTGGCCTCTCCTTTTTTAATCAATCAACGTGACATATTAATTTCACACAAACACACACACACACACACACACACACACACAAACACACACGCACATAAAACCAATAAAAATAAATGCCAACCATGGTCGGTATCCTTCGTCTTCCGGTGCTCTTCGTTACAAAGCGCGTTCTAATACGCAACAGACATTCGTTAACTGGCTGACTGGCTTCCTACTGCATGACCACCCCGCACAAGGGTGGTGATTCAGCATATCAGCTAGACACAGTTTTGTACGAACCCGTGTGAGTGTGCATGTGTGTATACATCCGAGCTTATCAACTTCTCGCCGCATGCCATGGTAACGATCACATTCGCAATGTAAGCAAATCACGCATTCTCCATAAATATCTCGCGTTCCGGAGCGTAGGATAAGCTGAATCGCATACACAATTTCACCGTTTCGTGAGAAGAAATGAAGGATTTCTGAGGCTGGTTCCCCGGGGTAGTGGGTGCTAGGGTTTTGGCTTAGGGGATGGAAACAACATCAACAAAATGAAAACCAACACAAAACGCCACCGTGCGGTGATTGTCCAGCGGAACCGTTGTTACCGTAGGATATTCTATCCTTTATTCCGATCATGCACCCTTAACTAACTACACTCTCCATAGACCAGTGGCGCTGTGGTAATGCTTGCTGAAGGCAACGGGGAAGCGAGGATAAAAGAATTGTTTCTGACACTTACTTATTATGTCCGTCGGCAGCATCGGTACCATCATCGTTTGTCCTCTCGCTTATCTAGCGCGCTACGTCCGTCGCTGGCGGCCCCCAAAACTCAGGCACCGTGTGCGTCGGTGTTGGGTAATGGTAATTATGAAGATTATAACTGTTATGTTTTGTAATGCGAACGGGCATTTTGCTTTCCCTGCCACCCGCAAGCATCGTTATCGTTATCCCTTTTTACCGACGCCAACGATGGAGTTAGTTACGGTAATACGGTACGAAAACATCTCCACCGCTTCGAGATTCCTGCAATCCCCCTTTGCAATGGTGGGCCGCTTCCCTCACTGGCCAAAGCCAATTAATTATAGATACCAACTGACTATGTATCCAAACTCTACCTGCTGCCTGGTGCTCGCTTCTGCAATCTTCCTTCGATCGTTTAAGAAGCCGAAACTAATTTTATAAATCTTTCCCAAAATTCCTGTTGCGTTCTGTAACGTATTTTACACTAAACATTACAACACTTGTCAGCTCGAATGTCACTTGATGAAAGGTGAAAAGAGTCCATTTCGTTACGGGGAAACTCTCCCTAACCAATCACTTGAGTACACACAATTCACCTAGTCTCCATGCCATCGATTGTTTTCGAAAGCCATTGTTCCTTCCATTAGCCATCCCATCAGCAGCAGCTAGTTGTAGTTGAACCGAGCACAGCTCGAACAGAATGAAGTTGTTCCATGCTTCCGGGCATCCGTATCCTGGGTTGGGTGGGAATAAGTAAAACAAAACAACGGTAATAGAATAAGCTCGTATTACCATTGCCTTTCGTGTGATGCGCCAGTGGTGTCTTGCTACAGTCTCCCTCAGTCCGCGTCAAATGATTCGTGAACGATGGTGAGGTTAAGATGAGTTGATGCACGAGCTAAGCGGTGCTTATTCAATACAGGTGATGCTATAAAGGGAAACTTTTCATACGTTTCATGATACTCACACATTTTGTTCAATGTGTGTTCCTACAAAAAAAAACTTTGTTTGTGTTGGTCTATAACAAGAAGGTTACTTGAGGATCATTTCGGATTTATGGAAAACCGATAGTACATCTCATTGTAGATTAAGCTTTTAAGGATCGTGTCATAGTAACATCAATTGCACTCCAGCTAAAGTTGTTCTCTATGCGTAAGGGATGGTGTCCAAAGAGATAAAATTGAATAAAGAAAATTGAATATTCAATTTTTCTCACCCGCAGCTCAGTTTCCTCACTCAATTTAACGAATACAAACACAACGATCCGCAAGGATATCTTTGTCAAACTGGTTACAATCGCCATTTTGTGACGAAACACGTGGTCATAAATTTGGATGTGATGAAGGCACGTGTTAGAGAGGAATTCTAGCTAGATTTATCGTCATTCTGTACAAATGATTCGCCCATACAGCTCACTTTACTTTATCTTTAACTGAGCTTTATCGAAATTCAAATGTTAGTTACATCAAGAACAAGGCAGCAAACATTTTCTCCAAACAAACAAATATTTTTTTAAATCATGTTCAAGATTTTTCCAATTTTCTTTCTACAGTTAATAACCAGCAAACTCTTGAAACTAATATGCATTGTGCTTTAAATTATCTTCCCACATAAACCTTCCTACGAAAATCCAGCACAATCCGTGCATATCCTGTTGCGCTACTTTTTGTTCGGTCAATCTTGCCAACCCTGGCCAGCGCTTTCCTAGAAATTGACATCCACATTCTCCACATCAACAAAGTGAAACCGAGCATAACTGCTACACCTGTTCCTCGCTCTGCGCTGGAAACAGGAAAAACAGAAATAGACCTCCACAGTGATCCTCATTTCGATCCTCACTCTGCATACTGCGCGGCGGCGAGCATTTCCGGGGAGCCATTAAACTGTCCATTCGAATACCATTAACGTCGGTAAGTATTTATTACGCAATAAATTATATTTTCCAGAAAACCCAGACCCATTGCATCGGAAAACGATACGCATTACGGTGTGTATGTTATATCAACCAGCGCGAGAGGGCACACGGTGTGTACTACGTTTCGTGTAGGGTGTGTACGTGTGGAGAAAAATGATTCCGTATTGGTTATGCCTCCGGACATATTGGAAATTTATTACAGGATTTTGAGCATCGAATATTCTTCGGCGGTGGATTGGATTTCGTACAACAGGCAAGCATTTACCGGAATTTGTTTTACTGATGAACTTTATTATTAGGCAAACTTTTATTTGCTTTAATTATAAAAGTTTCCATTCATCAGCATTGGAGCCGTGGTTAAAATATTCTCAAAAACAAATAACATCGTAATACATTAACCGTTTGTACGCAGCATGGACTTCTTGGCAAGGCATCCTTGAACATACGTCATAGACTTCTGTCAGTAACGGTTCAATGTAAGATACATGATGACTTGTGCGTTACAATAACGAAAGCATCCTGGAAAGACGGAAGGCGCGTGTCTTAAGGCAGAAGGCACGACTGTAAGTCAACAACTTAGTCAGACCTGTTGATCCGACACGGTAGTAAACGATGATGACACAGATAAGGGTGGATACACATCACTCATCGACACCACCACCACCTCCATCACTCTCCATCAGTAGTGGAAGTATGTCAAACACAGCTAACATGTCGTACAACGTGGTTAACAAATGAACGAGTACACTCTTACTGCTCAACTGTTTCTTCAGCTAACAACACTCCCAGAGCATTGTGTCAAGCAAGATAACAATCTTATACACAAGGTATTGGTTTTAAGTTGCGTCTAACGAAACTTACAATCAAGACTTGCATAGCATTGTAACAAAGAAAGCTGTACTGGCCGCCTCCTGCAATAAGATCTGGCTGGACTAATGTTTTTCAACTTAATTTAACTTGTTTTGATGCTGGCAATCCCAAGCAATGCCCTTAAGGCGCCTGAAACATCTTCACTACACCAGAGGCAGTGTACTCAGAAGTCGCCTAATTAAATACCTTCCCGTCAGGGCTTTCGTCGGACTTAATTTCGGAGCAGGGAAGTTGTTTTATTTTTCGATTCAGGCGTTTCTAATCGTTTAAAATCCTGCCCAAGCCATGGCAGCAGCATCAACCGGTTCCAAGAACGCTTCAAGTGCAAATGAAAACTTGGCTTGGAAGATTCATTCTGCTTATAGATGCTTCCATACTTATTTTTTTTTTATCGTGAAGTTTTGATGAATCCTTGCAAGTCCAGGGCAAGGAATAATCAATCGATTATAGAAATATTTTTATTTTTTGCTCTTAATTCTTAAAACACCAATTAAGCCAATAGGAAATTTATCAAAAAAAAAAGCATTCTGCACAACATTCATGAATAAAAGCTTCGAGAATTTGTTCACAAAATTCATCCTCTTATGCTTAAACACATAAAACCTTCACGACCACGGCCATCACATCATCGCAAACAAATAGCAAAACTGTAAGCAGCTTTATTTCGTCACTAAAACCGGCGTCATCGGAGCTGACACAAAACATTTACAGCATTTTTTTTTTTTCGTCTGCGCAATTGTATCGGTCGAGCACCTCGCTTCGCAAGATAGCGATTGTACTCTCCTATAAGCAAGAATAAAAAAAAATCAGCCACATACTTACATGAAAATGCTTCTCGAGCTGGAAGAAGCACTCCACTAGCGGTCCTCGTGTGGTTTCGTTTTTCCACATAATTTTACACAACCCGCAATGATCAATCATGGCTCCAGCGATCCGAGATGGGTAAGTGGTCTTCCCTCTCTCCCACTCTAGCCAACTCACTCCTCGTACGCACTTAACCTTCTTACGGGTATGACACTTTTTTTGGCTTAAATTTTTGAAGAGCAACGCAACGGGCCATGAATGAAAATTGGTCTCCGTAGTGAGATGCAGAGATGCTTGCCGCTTTGCCACAATTTCAAGTGATTTTTATAAACTGCCAACCGCCGCCAAGTGCTACTTCAATGCAGCGAGACGCAACAAAAAAGAAAACGGCTGACCTCGCTCGCCCCCCGTCCGTTTCCTTCTATTCGTCTTTCGATAAAGTCAAGTAGTGGCCGAGTGGCGATGGAGTGAATTTTGCTTGCAAAAAATGGTCAGCGACTTAAGGGCTGTAAACTGACGAAAAGCGCTCAACGATGTGGCTTGTTTCGCATCAACATCCGGAAGAGGAACGGTGGCTGTGGAAACACCAAAAGCAGAGATCGGCAGCGTAAGGCTGTTCATTGCTGGTTTCAAGTTGTTTCTCAATGTGTCTGTCAGGCAAATCGAGTTAGTTCTCCAGGCGGTCGATTTTGTATCACAGTATAATAATTTAAACAATTATCTTACTTTAATGTGATTAAAATGATTATTTTATGAATGGTCCTAGTGGCAGAGGCGACAGTGACGTAAGTCTTCATCAATAAAACCGCTCTTTAAATCCTATTCGCATCGTAATCCCGTAGTGAGGACTGACTATCCAACCACATAACATCACTGAGTCTCGTAAGCCATTATATGGCCACCAGGACCTAATCCAAGTTTTTAACGCTAAAAGAATATTATTAGAAGGACACACTGCTTTTGACAAAATCTTCAAAGTCATTCAACATTGCTTTACAAGATAGTAATAGTAATATAATAAGTAATATTGCGAGTAATATTACGAAGAATATTTAAATAAATCTCTTAAGAGCGTAAAATACAATATAAAAGAAACATCAAATGTAAATGAAGTATCCTGTTTTTATATCATTTACTTGAATTTCGAATATTTTACAAAAGACTACTACTATAAACTTCAACTGTTGCTAAAGTCTATTCAAAGAATAAAGCAAATGCGAAGCATCAAAACATACACTCCGCTGGACAACTGCTCTCCCAACTGCAATGTCCTTAAGACGATATCAAAGGATTTTTCCGACTCATATTGCAGTCCCGTGCAATCTTATCAGTGAAGGTAAGCTCCAGTTTCAGGTGTTATAGAGTAAATCTCATCATAAAAGCACCACCAATAACAACAACGGAAATCTGGTCTAGTTGTGGGCATGCTGGCAAGCAAGGTCGGTTTTGTCATGAATAAACATCACCTTGTCTCTGATCTGATGTCCTTTTCTTGTACGACAAACCATTCTCAATGTTTCAACAGTAGACATTAGAAACAGCAACTGCACAGTACTATACTGAATGCATGTTTTGATAGTTTCTTTCGATGATCGTCTACCAGTGCTCAGCACTGCAACGCATTCTCACACTGCTACAAATTATTGACCGGATTTCCGTCTTATCTATCTCACACCCCTTAATGCCTCGGAGCTGCACACAAAAAGATTAGCAAATAAACAATGGCGTAATTGAAACAAACCAACCGGGGCCGCTGCAACAGTTTTTCGGTCCACAAGCACTTCCTGCACAAGTGTACAAGGAATTATTGAAAAGCCTACTGATTTTGCACGAAGCCGTCACGTAAAGATTAGCAATAGCACGCAGCCGTTTGATCATTAACGATTTATCAAATTCGCTTTATTTACCGTTATAACATATCACAGTTAGTCGCACCGTACGCTGTTTACTCGTCGGAAGGTAAACTGATAAGAGATCGTACGATCCGTTGATCGTACGCACGAAGCCTTTACGAAGGATCGGAGAGAGGATCCACGCCGGAAACTCTCTCCCACGCGCTTACGCAATTGACGTATGGCAATAACGCACTTATCGTTCCAGAACGCATTCTAAGGCAGGGGTCGTCAGTGCGTTTGGCGGACGGGTATTGACTGACGTTAAATTCAATAACCATTTCTCCCCCCTTTGGGACGCAGTCGTCCGTCCCAAACTTTGCGCGCGGGTGGAGGGTCGTCCTCGAGTTCTGACGTCGAGGGCTGCACGTAGCTTGCCTGAAGGTCGGTCATCGGAGTTCGCCCGTAGCCAGACCGTCGGCTCATCGAAGGCTGCATTGGATGCTGATCGCTTTTTCCCGCCTCGTCAGTTGGAGGAGCCGATCTTTCAGCAGGCACCTCGTCGTCATCCTTCTCCATGCCATCTATCGGGAGTGGCGCCAACAGCCTCACGTTGCGCTTGTAGATACCGCTGCTCGTCCGAATGTCAGCAACGCGTACTATTCCGTCAGCTCCAATATATGTCTTCGTAATCACGCCAATTGGCCATCGTCCGACCGGGAGGTTGTCGTCACCCACCAGTACAATTTGCCCAACTTGTACGTTGGGAGTTCGTCTCGTCCATTTGGCGTAACATCGCAGCTGGGACAAGTAGTCGGCTTGCCAGCGAGACCAAAATTGTTGAGTCAATTTCTGCACTCGCTTCCATCTCGTCTTGACACCGTCCGTGTCGTCGTCTTGGATAGTAGCAGGAATTGAGAATGATGCCCGTGCGATCAGGAAGTGCGCTGGAGTGAGCGCTTCAACGGACTCAGGGCTGGAGTGGATAGCTGTGAGTGGCCTAGAATTGAGAATAGCTGAAATTTGATAAAGCAGAGTTTGCAGCTCGATCAAGTTGAGCATAGCGCCTCGGGCAGTGGATTTCAAGAGACGTTTGGCCACTTTGATGTTGGCCTCCCAAAGGCCGCCGAAGTTCGGACTCCGAGGTGGTATGAAGGAGAACCGTACTCCCTTCTCGGCAGCTAAGTCCACGAGTTCGTCCTGGAAGGCGCGATTGTTGTAAGCCTTACGTAGCAAACTCAATTCCCTGGCCGCGCCTACGAAGTTGCGGCCGTTGTCCGAATAAATCGTATCTGGTTTTCCACGTAGAGACACGAAGCGAAGGAGTGCTGAGATGAAGGCAGACGTCGATAGATTCTCCACCAATTCCAGATGGATCGCCTTGGTGGCGAAGCAAACAAATAAGCACACGTAGACTGAAACCCGCCGTTTTGACCTAGTGTGAGTGATGACGTCGAAAGGCCCACATAGATCTACCCCCGTGTGAGTGAAAGCAGGAGATACATTGACACGAGCGGCAGGCAATTGGCCCATTTGTTGCTGGTATCGCCTGGGCCGGGCACGCACGCATACGACGCATCGTGATATCACGCCGATAACCGTGCGCCGAAGGTCTCGCATCCAGAATCTTGTCCGAAATTCTGCCATGACCAATTCTGTTCCAGCGTGGAAGTTGTGTTCGTGGAAATATCGGATGATAGTACGAGCGAAAGGGTGAGATTTAGGCACTAGGATCGGCAATCTTGCGCTGTCAGCCATTTCTGCATTCCCCAATCGTCCCTGCACGTGTATGAGATTATCTCGGACGATCGGGTTAAGGTGTTGAAGAGGCCCCTTAGAGGTAACGTGTCCGGCTTCGTGCATTTCTCGTACCTCGTTGGGGAAGGCCGTAGCTTGCATCACACGTAGTAATAACTGGAGTCCGACTTCCAGTTCGTCCAACAGTAGAGGCCCAGTAATTTTTTCCTCGGCGGAGGAAGTTGCACGAAGCTTCGCTGAATTGGCTCTAAAGTTGTGGACAGCTCTACCCAGCCATGCAAAGTGCCGTCTCGTCTTGGTGAAGGAATTGTGGTACTTATACTGCGCCACCAAGTCGTCACATTCGGGTCCCACAACGGCCGTCATCACTTGAGGTGGGGCGATTTCCTCTAGCGTAGCAACGTCACCATCGTTGGGCAGCGGGAATGCATCTGTAATAATAAAATCCGGACCGTTCAACCAGAATTTCATATTTTCACTTCTCACCAATTTGCTAGCTGGAAGTCCTCTAGAAACGATGTCTGCTGGGTTGAGTTTTGTTGGCACATAATGCCAATCACACAAATTGGTCGCAGCTTGTATCTTAGCCACGCGGTTTCTCACGAAGACGTCCCATTTCGCGTTATCGGAACGTATCCAAGTTAATGCGACCTGTGAGTCAGTCCACCATTTAGTGTGCTGGATCCTGGTGCCAAACACATCCTTTATTCTCACGTAGAGTTCTGCTAACAACAGGGCTGCTTGGAGTTCCAGTCGAGGCAAAGTCAGCTCTTTTAACGGTGCCACTCTTGATTTTGAACAGACAAGTCGTGATTGCTTGTCGCCATTGCCATCCAGGTAGCGCACGTATATTGCGCACCCATACGCTTTTATTGAGGCATCGGAGAATCCATAGATGGTACAATTTTCAGCTTTACTTGGCAGCGCCATTCTTGGGATGTGAAGCTGACGTAGGACTGGCAGCTGCGCAGTAAACTCGTTCCATTTGTTAATCACACGATGCGGTACAGCTTCATCCCATGCAATATTATCGCGCCACAAGTCTTGCATGAGGATCTTTGCAGAGACGATCACGGGCTGAAGGATACCAACTGGATCGTAGAGTTTGGCAATTCTTGCCACCAAGCATCGTTTGGTCAGGGAATTCACAGGCAAGTGAAAATCATTGTCGATGATCAACTGAAACGTATCCTCAGTAGGGCTCCAGGCTAAACCAAGCATCTTGATGGCCTGCCTATCCCCGATTTGCACAGTAGTGTCAAGGTGTTCCTCTGGTACATCGTGTATCACAGCAGGAACATTGGAAGCCCATTTCCGCAGGGGCATTCCCCTATGCATGAGCGCTCGTTCAACACCAGTTCTAAGCACACGTAGTTCATCCGATGTCGCAGCACCCAAGGAAAGGTTATCCACGTAGAACGATCGCTGAATGGCGTCAGCGATTTCCGGGTTAGAAAACCGTATTTCTTCGCCGACCTCGAACAACGCCCTGCAGGCAAGATATGATGAGGAGGCCTCTCCGTACGTAACGGTACGCAGCCGATACATTTTAGCGGAATGGCTCGCATCCTCGCGCCACAATATGCACTGCATCCAGGTATCCGACTCAGCCACCCAGACTTGGCGGTACATTTTTGCAATGTCTGCGGTTACCACCACTGTTTCCGTTCTAAAGTACAGCCATATATGAAGGAGATCCGGTTGGATCACTGGTCCAATAGCTTGGATATCGTTAAGCGAAATCCCGCTGGTAGACTTCGCGCTCGCGTCAAACACAACACGTAGCTTTGTGGTGGTTGAATCTGGTTTAATCACGCAGGAATGTGGTATCACGTAGCGAACCATGTGTAATTTTTCGGCCGGTACTGGAACCATGTGTCCTAGATCGAGATACTCGCGCATGAACTTGCGGTATTCCACGTAGGTGTCTTCATGCCGGGACAATTTCCGCTCAAGAGATAATAAACGTCGCTGCGCTTGCTCGATGGAGTCTCCGAGCTGGTTAAGCTCCCCCCGTAGCGGAATCCGGACGATGTATCGACCATCATCGGCGATCCGCGTGTGCGTCTTAAAGTGCTCCTCGAGCTCACGGTCTAAAAGGCCCTTTTGGTTCGTGACATCAGGTGGTAGTTCCTCCACCTTCCAAAAGCGTTCGAGGCATGACTTCAGGTCATCGATGCACGTAGAATTATGGCAACTCTGCTTATGGAAGCTAGCCGAAGCAGCATCACGTAGAAGTCCGCCAACAGTCCATCCGAATTTGGAGTCTTGTAGTGTGAGCCCATTGGGTAAGCGGTGAAGCCCTACACCAACCGAATCAAAGCAGATTCCAGCGCCTAATATTGCATCAATTGGTCCTGGATGGTTGAAGTTTTCGTCAGCTAGTACCATTCCAAGGGGAAGGTTTAAATCATCCTTCTTGATTGAGCGAGTGGGTTGCGCACTCAGTTCCGGTATCACGTAGAAATTGGTGCTAAAACGGTAGGATCCATTAATTGACATGACCTTAGCTCGGATTTGGTTCGATACAGGGAGGTTACCGCTTATCCCCATTAATGTCAATCGCCCAGGTAGCAAAGGCAATTTTAAACGCTTTGCTGCAACTGTAGTAATGGCTTGGATTTGGCAACCAGAGTCAAGTAGGCACCTTATCCTTTGCCATTTCCCCGTGTTATCTCCTATGAACACTACGACGGTTGCTAACAGTACATAGTTTCCAAACCCTGGAACGTCTCGGGGTGTTGCACTGTTAGCAGGAGGATAAACGGACCCGCGCGGAGAGGGTACAGGTACGGAACGCCGAGCAGCGCGTGGCGGCGATACGGGCCGGACGCGTGGATCGACCATTGCTGGAACCACTTCACGAGCACTACGCGATGGCGGCACGGAGTGGGAACGAAGCACGAAGCGGGAACGCAGGACACCACGTGACGGCAATACGGGCCGAACGCGTGGATCGGCCATTGCTGGAAGCACTACACGAGCACTAAGCGATGGCGGCACGGAGCAGGAACGAAGCACGGAGCGGGAACGAAGCACGAAGCGGGAACGCAGGACACCACGTGACGGCAATACGGGCCGAACGCGTGGATCGGCCATTGCTGGAAGCACTACGCGAGCACTAAGCGATGGCGGCACGGAGCAGGAACGAAGCACGGAGCGGGAACGCAGGGCACCACGCGACGGCAATACGGGCCGAACGCGTGGATCGGCCATTACTGGAAGCACTGCAGGAGCACTAAGCGATGGCGGCACGGAGCAGGAACGATGCACGGAGCGGGAACGCAGGACACCACGCGGCGGCGATACGGGCTGAACGCGTGGATCGGCCATTGCTGGAAGCACTACGCGAGCACTAAGCGATGGCGGCACGGAGCAGGAACGACGCACGGAGCGGGAACGCAGGACACCACGCGGCGGCGATACGGGCCGAACGCGTGGATCGGCCATTGCTGGAAGCACTACGCGAGCACTAAGCGATGGCGGCACGGAGCAGGAACGAAGCACGGAGCGGGAACGCAGGACACCACGCGGCGGCGATACGGGCTGAACGCGTGGATCGGCCATTGCTGGAAGCACTACGCGAGCACTAAGCGATGGCGGCACGGAGCAGGAACGAAGCACGGAGCGGGAACGAAGCACGAAGCGGGAACGCAGGACACCACGCGGTGGCGATACGGGCTGAACGCGTGGATCGGCCATTGCTGGAAGCACTACGCGAGCACTAAGCGATGGCGGCACGGAGCAGGAACGAAGCACGGAGCGGGAACGCAGGACACCACGCGGCGGCGATACGGGCTGAACGCGTGGATCGGCCATTGCTGGAAGCACTACGCGAGCACTAAGCGATGGCGGCACGGAGCAGGAACGAAGCACGGAGCGGGAACGCAGGACACCACGCGGCGGCGATACGGGCTGAACGCGTGGATCGGCCATTGCTGGAAGCACTACGCGAGCACTAAGCGATGGCGGCACGGAGCAGGAACGAAGCACGGAGCGGGAACGAAGCACGAAGCGGGAACGCAGGACACCACGCGGCGGCGATACGGGCTGAACGCGTGGATCGGCCATTGCTGGAAGCACTACGCGAGCACTAAGCGATGGCGGCACGGAGCAGGAACGAAGCACGGAGCGGGAACGCAGGACACCACGCGGCGGCGATACGGGCTGAACGCGTGGATCGGCCATTGCTGGAAGCACTACGCGAGCACTAAGCGATGGCGGCACGGAGCAGGAACGAAGCACGGAGCGGGAACGCAGGACACCACGCGGCGGCGATACGGGCCGAACGCGTGGATCGGCCATTGCTGGAAGCACTACGCGAGCACTAAGCGATGGCGGCACGGAGCAGGAACGACGCACGGAGCGGGGGTTGGTGGCACGGTGGTGAGGCAGTCACTTAATGTAAACGTCGTCCGCAGCGTGCAACAACGTATGATGCTTTTTGCTACACACTTGACACCGTTTTTCGCTTGGGCACTTTGACGCTGGATGCTGCTTCGATAGGCAATTCACACACTTACGTTGATCCATCACGAAGTTGACCCTTTGACATGCCGATCGCACCCGTAGCTCCGGACAGAGTGTACCTACGTGACCCGTCTTGTCGCAAGCGTAACACCGACGCGTGCCTGTGTACTTGCTGTTTGCTGTTGCCGGTTGGGTGGCGTTAATCGGCCGAGATGAAGCGATTGCGTCCTGCTTGGCGAGAACGGGTTGAACCGTGGCGGATAGCGCCGTACGCGCTGGTCTTGCAGGTGCGCTGTTAGGGTGGGCACGCACCACTTCCTTCTTCTTCGGCTCGTAGTAGAGTTGGTTGGAAAGCCTATCCAACTCCCCCCGTAGCTCCTTCCACGTGGGGATGCTCTGAGCGTCCAGTCGCCGAGTGATGCGTTCGGTAGTTCCCTCATCCAGCTTGCCCAGCACTATCGACACAAGGAGCCCATCCTCGACTGACGTGGCTCTCTGGTCCGTCGTGCCCGCAATTTGTTTTGCCGATGCGATCGACGTCTCGACCACGTCGATGATGCGCATCAGGCCGTTCGCTGATGCCGTGGCCATCTTTGGAATGTCGAGCAGTTGTCGAAAGTGCCCGAGGAATGCGACTCGCTTTTTATAAAAACGTTCCTCGAGCTTCCGCCAAGCCTGCGGAAACGGCATTCCTGCGTTCTCAAACGCCTCGCAACTGTTTCTTGCAATATCGCACCGCTCGAAACACTTTAGGAGGAAGGCGTATTTATCGGCATCCTCGGTGAGACCAGCTATACGCTTTTCGAAGCGCCCCGCGAATGCCGGCCACTCCGATGGCGAGCCGTTAAACCTCGGCAGCTCGATCCGAGGAAGATGGTCGGGTCTCGTTGCCGCTGTTGCGAGCGTCACGTCGAGGGAAGGGACTGTCGAACCCTCACTTTGTCGCAGCTTCCCCAACGCACATTTGGCCTTCGCATAGGCCTCGGTGAATGTGCCGCGTCGAGGGTTCGGACCGGTCAGTGCCTCCAGTCGCAATAACGTAGCATTACCGTCTTGCCATAGCGAGTTAAGAATCGCTTCCTTAACACTGGCCATCGCTGGATCTAGCTTCCCGGAGCTGGCCTCCACAAATATTTCACGCACTGCTGCTTCCAGTGCCGTGAGCTGGCGGGACGCCTCAGTGGTGGCTTTTTCGTCTGTAGCCATTTTGCACGTAGCACTGTTTAATGAATCGTCACTCGTCACAATCGTCACTTCGCGACACTAACACGTCACAATCACGTCGCAATCACGTCGGGGTCACCAATGATTTTGCACGAAGCCGTCACGTAAAGATTAGCAATAGCACGCAGCCGTTTGATCATTAACGATTTATCAAATTCGCTTTATTTACCGTTATAACATATCACAGTTAGTCGCACCGTACGCTGTTTACTCGTCGGAAGGTAAACTGATAAGAGATCGTACGATCCGTTGATCGTACGCACGAAGCCTTTACGAAGGATCGGAGAGAGGATCCACGCCGGAAACTCTCTCCCACGCGCTTACGCAATTGACGTATGGCAATAACGCACTTATCGTTCCAGAACGCATTCTAAGGCAGGGGTCGTCAGTGCGTTTGGCGGACGGGTATTGACTGACGTTAAATTCAATAACCACCTACCAACAACTCGGGGAGGCTTTTGCTTTGCTGTTCCGTTAGGCAAATGGTTTCGATGTGTCGGCTTAAACCTGAGCTGGGAATTCGAATGGGACAATATATGTGAACAGTTTTACGAGACATATTTATTGGGTTTTGTTAATTATTAAAGTTTTACACCATCGTGAGGGAAATGGAATAATAAAGAGCACCGTTCATCTATCTTGCATCAATGGACGAGTGTATCAAGCAATTAATTTTGTATATTTTTTACATTTTATTCTGCAAGTCCACATGCAACGCAGGCTTGTTTTTGAGGATCCTAAAATAAACTATTATTTACGTCTTGCTTATCAATTTTCCTTTACTACCCGTAAGTTATCCATATCACATAGCTCATAGAATTCTAATCTGATTGAAACATTTTGCCCCTCCAAGCCTGCCCAACGTCCCAGCTCATTTAATCCTTTTCCGTGCAACCTGCTCCATCGATCAACCTCCCGCGGAATGAATTCCCTCGGCGGAAGGTTAATTAAAGTTGACAGTGATTGGCGTCTCCGGTTGAGTGGCAAGAGTCACGCTACCGGATGCACCGGAGTGCACCTGTGAAAGAATCATTTCAAAGCTGGGACGATGATGACAGCACAACCACTGTTATGCCATGCCGTTGCCATCAGTGTGCTGCGTTGTTAATTTCATTCATATCAAGCAATTATTGAACAAGGATCACACGTTAAACCCTGTCTAGGCCAGTATACCCACCGTCCTTCCCGTTCAATTATATGCAGGCATTTATTGAATGATGTAATTGATAGTGGCATTGCCATTCCCAACTAGCATCGGAGCAAAATGCATCTAAGGGCTGCAAACATCTACCTCCACACACATACGATTCACTCAAACAATCCGAATTCGTTTATTAAATTTCCATCCCTAGCAGCTACAAAATGCTGTCACTGTTGGAAAATGAGGGCGTTATACAAGCGTTTTCTAAATTGATTGAAAAACGCTCCCAAACTCCTGTTGGCCGTATCGGAACAGTCAACATTATGACAAAATGTATCAACAGTGCGTGCATGCATTTGTGATGCGTACCCAACCCGGCACTTGACTCTAGCCTTCCAGATCCCTTTTTACGTGCGTGCGTGTGAGGAAACATCGCGTGAACATCGCAACTCGTAACATGGTTCAACCGCGTAGGGTTTTCGGTGGAGGTGAAGTCACGCAAACAGTCGCTGCTGCCCGATGATTTTCTCGTGGCAAAACATTTAACCCTAGCTGCGCAACAAAACAAAACGCTGCTACACCACTCGACAAAGTGAGAAGCGCGAATGCTCATCATTAATGGTTTCTGTTGGTTGGCTTTTGTTTGCCGATTGTTGGTATTGTTTGCCGGCACACGTTGTACCTGATGCCGTCACACGGTCGTCAGGCATTTATGGGGCACGCGAACCCCAGCGTTGGGGAAGCTTCAGGATTCGAACCAAACCGAGCCGTTTGAATGTACACAAACCAAAAACCGCCACTGGGGTGAGAAACTGTTGGAAAAGAAAGCAACGTAAACCTTTGGATCAAAGACGGTGGTGGAAATGGTGGGAGGAAATCAAATCCATACAAGTAAAAGCATAAGGAAAAGTTTTCTATTTCAACATTTCCTGTTTGGTTGGTTAGCGTCGGCCGCACAAAATGGATCCGGACCATTGTGACCTGGCTAGTTTGTCCGCTCCAGCGCTACCAAAGGACTAATCGAAATCCTTCAGATGGTACCTGCTATTTCCTTAATGCAATCGGACGCGAATACCTCGGGTCGGAATGTTGTTTTCCGCTGACTCACTCGTTTCCCACGTAACTTTTTCATTTTCCACTGCGCCACGTTTTGGCAGGACTACAAGACAAACTCCTCCACTGAAATCCGACCCGAAGGTGTATGAAACCGATACCGATGAAGACCGGTTTTGGAAGTAAAACTTTACACACATACAATCAGCCCTAACATCGTGAGCATGTTGGGGAGACGATATCGAAGGAAACTAAACACTTCCACCAACGCCCACCCAGCAAACAGCAGTCGAACAAAAGGTGGCTCACGGACGGACCGAACTTTTAATGCCGCATCGCATAGTGGCGTGCTTTCTGCTTCCGGCTCTCGCTAGACGTCGCAAAACCTTCGCACCCGCGCCCGGTACGTACGCAGCGTACCGGAAGTGACATGAAAAGGGGAAAAAACAATAAAATCCGAACGAACCGAAATACACGACAATTAAAGGTATTTAATATTTTAGCTTCAGAGAACCGAAAACTTTATTATTAGTACCGACGCTCACTAATGCCGATGGCGCATCCTGGCACGTTTTAGGTTTTCGGGGATGAAGATGGTTGTCGGGGCTCTATGACAGCTTTTACTTCGATTTGTTTTTGTTTGAAAGGAGCTTCATGGAGGGAAGGGAGTGCGAGGGAGGAGGAGCTAACAGGGTAACAATATGACTTTGGGGAGTTTAGTTTCGGAAGCATGCTCCAGGATGGCTTAAACACTTTCACAAGCCACACCGAATTCCAACTGCTAGATTGATAAATGTGCACGGAGCTGAACGTTTTAAGGACAACCATGACACGTTCCACAGGAAAGGGTCGAAGCTCTGTGAGATAGTACATAAACCAAGAAAAAGCTGAAGAAGGTATTGTTCTGGAAGTAAATTAAACAAATAATGAATTTTGTACTGGAATGTGCATGGTTGTGCTTTGTCTTTGAGTGTTAGATTGAAATTTTTGGTGCGTTTCTCAATTGAAAAAAGTACATAATAGTCAAAAAATCGTATGCTTTATTGAGCTTGTAAGATAAGTTTTTTTCGGCAAGAACGACCTGTCCAGATTGCTGTTTGACTTAGCTTCTTTTGCTTAGTGCAATTATGTGTAAGATATAAATCATTTTTTTAAATAGTCTGCACAAATGTAGTTCCACAGCATAGAAACAGATTGAAAATTGACTAATGATGAATGATTGTTAGTCGATTTCTCACAGCCTGGCAGTATGCAATCATCCAACTCACGTGTTTTTAATCCGTAAACTTCAACGAAAAACGAAATTATTACTAACAGAAAAAGAAAAAGTACCTTTTTATGCGTATTGTAAAGGACTGTTTTATTTCAAATAATTCTACATGTTAATTTGGAACATAATAGTTAAAGCAACAGAGCAATCTTAAGACTTACATTGTGGAAAAGAACCGCCCTATTGATTGCTATCGATTGAACACCTTGCTCGATCCCACCTTCCCGCTTAATCCTTCCACTCATTATATGTACACAAGCAAAAAGTTCATCAACATGATCTGTTCATCACTTTCTTCATCTGCCTCGAAGCTAAATTTTACGCTTCTCTGTTAATGATTCCTACCGCACAGCTATAAACGCACAATATGGAAAGGTAAGTATTCGTGTCTACAACCCTTGCAACCCATTCGCCTCCACCTTCTTCTACCCCTTTTCAAAATGTCGCTCTATGCATCGGCGACAGAAACTTTTCCATTGTCTTTCATTCGTTCGGGGCTACGGTTTTATGAGTTTTTCCACCGACTCCCGCCATCCAAACATGTACCCCATTTTCCTGCCAGAACCGCTGTTTGTATAGCCGCTCTATATAGTGGTAAGCGCGTGGAAAGAGCACACCGATAGCTAGTGTAATATAACCTGACAGTCGGAAGTCGGAAAATGCCTCCGCGATGAGCGCTGTCAGACATCGCTTCAGAACACGACCAAACACACCTCGGCGGAACGACAACCGAAGCGAAAGGAGTGAACCATTTTCCAAAACCACCCTTGCACGATCCTGCCCGACGCGTCCGGTAGCCACCGCACATCTTGCCAGCCAATAAATTTCTCGCAAAGTTGGTTTAGGTTTTAAAAAACTATAACATAAATCATACCAACACACACCAATAAACTGCCGTGCGATGAGAAATGTTTACTCTCTACTGCCTCCCGCTAACCGGTAGGGTTGTGGTCCAGCCTTGTGGTGGCATTTGTACCGGATGTTGACGTGGAATGTTCCATCCACCATTTCAATGTATCCATTTGAAGGACACGCAAGAAAACTCTGGCAAAGAAAGAAACGAACCGATCGTTAATGAGTGATGGTTGAGCAACCGTGCAACATGAATGTGTAATCCAACTGACAGACTAAGACACGATGGGTAGAGGATGTGTAAGACTATTAAACCGAAATCCGGTAGATAGTGAGCGAAACATCACATTGCCTGCGGTTTCGTCTAGACGACAATGAAGATTATGTGATCTGTGTAAAGAAGCAAAATTTCTGATAAGTACCGGAGCGTGCATAACTTTTTCCCTGGATAGCGGAACGGAAGCTACTCTAATGCACTGTAATGCCAGTAAGACGAACACATTGTACACCATGAGGTAAAAACAAGAGATTCATAATGAAATTTTACTCACATGTACGATGGTAAGGAAGAGTGTTAAGTCCCAGCGAACCTTTTAAAGCCGTTGGTCACTTTGCACACAATGTACATAATCTGTTTCTTAAACATTGGTAGACTGATCTTACTTGCTTTAGCATCTTAATTACATTCTTCAATCTTTCGTTGTTAAAGGCACAGATACTTACGGCAAGACTCTACTCAACAATTTTTTTTATGTTTCATTGGTGTCTGAATAAAAATCTCAAAATCCAACTGTCAATATGAAACATTTTGATGATTTCATCGTCGTCTTCAGTCAGCAGTCGTCCAGAAAATACCTTATTTTCACAAAAGTTGTTCAATTATTTCCCTCTGTTATGATATTGTCGCAATATGCTAGTTGCTGTTGAAAGTCCCCAAATCCAATCAATATTTTTGCGCTGTGAAAGATAAATTTCATAAGCTCAATTTCATAATATTTGAATAAGTTTAAATCAAATCCTTTTTTGAAGTTTCACAACTGTGAATTCTGAGACTAATTCTCAGCTTCATCTAACGAAATATTCCCAAAACTTTTGTTTACTACTCTACTATTTTTATTCATTATAATAAGCATTTAATCCAGCTTCTATATACCAGAATATTTCATATATCTTTCCATTTTATGTACACATTAGAGCCACAACTTTGCTTTCCAGTACAAACAAACAAAAGGCTTTGTTGGCGTGAATATGCTGCCAGTCTTAAGCCCTACGTGCACACATGCGAACCATATTCCAACCAAACTTATTCTACAAATTTTCTTTCTCATGCTAGCCTCCACCATCCACTACATATCCCTGCACCGGAACTCATTTAACGCTACCTCATAGAGGAAGTGGTTCGTAGTGGTTTCCGGTTAGAAAACTAAATCACTTAATGTTGTGCATCAGCGTGCGGTATGAATTATGTCCTCAAAAAAATAACCTTCCCGTCTGGCGCATGCCAGCTGTGTGTAGGAAACGGAAGACGAAAGGAAGGATGAAGCCCCCGTCACCCACTCTTCCTCTCTTTTATGCGTACGTTGGGTATGGCCACTAACAAAACTAATATGCTCATCCAGCCCGCACTCTTGGGTATGGCGGAAGTGGTTCCACAAATAATTTCGGGAAATATGACCACTCATGACCGATGATTAGTGGCAGCCTGGGGTGAAGGGGAAAATGAGTTATCAGGACATCTTGAGTGGCCGTACCGAGCGCACAAAGCGTGGTGGGGTCGAGTCGGCGGGCTGTGTTACCGTGCACACGAGAATCTGAAGAGTGTGTCCGAAAATTATAGCAATTTTAGCGCCAATGGCTCAGTAATTGGTAAAGTTTTGTTTCCAGACCCTTCAAACTGTACGGTGCGGGACTGTTGCGGGACATTAACAGCGTCCACGGGGTCACTTGTGCGAACGGAACCCAATTGTTGTGACCACACTCGCACACGTACCAGCGCGAAATGTGTGCCCTTTGTTCTGTAATGGTGGTCATTTCGGCGCTCGCGGTTTGATTTCATTTATGTTGTGGACGCTTTCACCGGCCGGGCACTGGGTAAGCCTGTAGCTGATTGGCTCAAGTAATGATGATAATAATGGGCGCGATGGAAGCGTTTGGCGAAGCACCACTGATCATCGATAAGTGTTATTGAGCGGCTGACAGCAGCTAAATCACATAAAAGTGTTCCTCCTGGTCGGTTCCAATCGAAAGTGTAATGCAGAAATGGCAAAAATAGCTAATTGGTACATATGGAATTGTGTGGCTGCGCAGGAAGTAACGAGGAGGCTTAAGTTCTAGGAAGATGTATCTGTTTATGCTTTTATTTATGGTGAATAATAAAATGCAGAAGAGTACTTTTTAGAGTTGTTCGTCGTGTCTACAATTATTTATACAGTTTCATACTTGCTTATGTTTCCCTAATTAATACGTAAGTTGAACTAAGCATAGTATTTTTCAACAAAGCTTAGACTGTAAATAATGTTCACATTTACCTGTTAAAAATGACTCATTCTTCTTACCCAATAGTCCAAGATTTTTTAATTTATTAATTTATTGATCATTTTAAAGGACCAAGAGGTCCTGTTAAAGCGTCTAAAGCTATCTTATTGTCGATCAAAATACAAAAAGCTGACTATGACATAGACGCTACCGAGTAAACGGACTCGCAAAATACGAAGCTCATAGACTCATAGCGGTCAGACATGAATTTAATTTGACGATACATTAAAAGAAAAAGGTCTGAGGAACCGAAACGAGTGCGGCGATCCTCAACGTCTAGAAATCTCCTAGCTCGGAGAGTTCTCGCCGAGATGTAAAGATTAACTGCAGAGAGTAGAACCGGCGAGTCGATCCGATTGTCCAACAGGTCCGCTATAAGGGATCTCTGCGTGTTACAGGCACGCTGCCACAACGTTTCTAGTCCGAGTAACGCTCAGTGACCGCTATGATCTACTGGAGTCCATCAGGAACGTACAGCGAATTTTGTGAAATTTCGCTTGATGGACTCCAAGCGCGTAAGCGACCGAGCAGGAGTAGGCCACCACACTACGGATGCGTTCTCTACGACTGACCAGACGAGTGAACAGTAGAGCTTTTTACCCTAGTCGGATCACCTATATTTTGCACCAGACGCTTTAACAGGCTTATAAGATAGAAGTTCAACTTATCGTCCAAGAGAACTCTAAGGTCCCTGAAACAACGTTTACGTTTGATAACTGAACCGGTCAGGTTGTAGGCATCCAGCAGGATGTCACTCTTTCTAGCAAAAGTGATAGTAATACACTTTTCGACGTATAACTCCAGGCCATTAGGCCTAGAAAGACCAGATCTTGTTTTACTGTCAGCTGTGGTATGCTTAGTTTAATGATGGTCGTAATGTTTCGAATTGGTTCGTTTTATAACTTTTTTAATTGCCTAAAATGTACAAAAACTTGTGGCAGGATGTTTGCTATTCATATCCAACCTACAAATTGCAAAACAAATGCCAAATTATGCAACAGTCAAACAACATTCAAAACCCCATCTATTAAATAATTAACGCTTAAAACTTCTGCGATCTTCATTTAATACCAGCATCGAAAACAAAGTTTGCACCATGCTCATATAATTGAAACTGTAACAGCTCGTACCGAGCGAAAAAGTTAAATTTGTAATTCAACACAACATTTTCCGACGATATTAAAAAGGTGTTGATCCGCCCTCCGACATCCCTACATCCCTCAGAACAACAAAAAAAAATCCGCTGCCTGTCCGCTACCACCCTTGGCACCGTGTGGCAGATGAGAAACAATTTCCACCCGTCAATTAGCACCTGCGCTTAGCACCGGTGGGAACAGCCACCAGCCGACACAAATCCCACAACTGAGGAAAAAAAAGGGGGGGGGACCTCTGTAGAGAGGGGTGTGGGAAAGAGGGCAGAGAAGGAAAACTCTTTCGAAACCACCAAGAAAACCTACCGAAGAAGCCGACCTGCTTCTTCAGACCATCAAAATGCGCCAACAAGTTGCTGTGCGTCAAAAACCCTCCTGCGGACCGTTCCCGCGGGATGCTCCAACGCTAAACTCGTGTCTTATCCCTTTTATCTACACAGCTTGGTTTGCTGGGTTGGTGGGTGAAAACCACGCTTTTCACACCCAGCGCAACGCAAAACATGAATCTCCCATGCTGCGGAGGGTAAAATGGTGAAGAAAGAATTATCCTCCCCAGGAAACCGGTAGGGACATAAAGATGTAGAAAGCGTTAAGACGAATGCCCTCAAGACCTCGGGACGGATCAAAACGGCCACCACCAGCCACACCGCCCTAGCACACCCATGTAAGGTTAAGATAGCAATAGGTCCAACACGAGCCACGTCAGAGGTGTCTGCACTACCTGTGCCTTCGTCCTCCGGTTCCTTCTCTGTCTCTTTCTCTCTGTCGCCTTCTCTCTTGCTCTCTGTTTTTTTAAAAAAAGCAGCCCTTTCAACGCCTTCCGTGGGGCCAAACTTTTCCGTACGAAAATGTTCTCACCCTTACACCGCCTATAACCCCCGGGGGATCAGCTATCTGGGCTGATGTTTTCGGCTTCTGTTTTACAGCTCCATCACCGGGTTGGTTAGTGCTCGCTACACCTTCTCATCCGACGTGCGGGACTCGGCGGAACTTTGTCTTCCTCAAGCAAAAATTCAATATCACAAGGCGACGCTTATCTTTATTATTTTTGCGAATGGTTCCCACCTTCATGTCATGTCACCTTCAACCATGTTTCGTACAGAGGTGTGTGGGTGGGCGTGTGGATGCTGTACAGGTAGGTGGTGTGTGTGTGTGTGTGTGTGTGTGTGTGTGTGTGTGTGTGTGTGTGTGTGTGTGTGTGTGTGTGTGTGTGTGTGTGTAGATAAAAATTAACCACTGGCAAGACAGGCACACCTTCCCACAGGTACTCGGGAATCACTTTTCGTACCAACCGCGAATCTTTACCGCAACACACCAAATTTGAAGCATTTTGTTGTGTTTCTTTTTTATTCAACTACACAACACCACACCAGACATCATCCATCGCTGGAAATGGTAGGGTTTTGTGGCTTCTTTTAACTTTCGCTCACCCTGTTCCGAATGTGGTTGCTTACCTGAAAAGATGGGAAAAGCTTAATTGCCTAAATTAGGCTTAATAACAAACCATTTATGTTGGTGGCAGAGAAGCAGTGGAGAAATGTTTACCTTGAGCTGCAAAGTGAGCATTCTGAGCAACGCGTACGAGAAAGACAGAATTTTGAATGTCAATATTTGACGTAACATTAACACTAGGAAAAGTGTATGTTTTCTATTATTAGAATTGTATTATAGATTGAAAAGCATCCTTTTAAAAAGCAAATAATCATTAAAACCAATGATTCTTGTAATTGATATTAAATTAGTTCTGATTGTGACCATTTAACATCCTGTAAAAACAAACACTTCACCCCATCATACAAACAATCTTCTTCGCTCTCTCTAACTCTTTTTATCTATCAATTACATCAATCGCCCAACATCAACATTGACTTCGAACACTACCAATTGGCACCTCTTTTGCAGCTTCTTTTCGCCGAAAACTGTGTCTGCAATGCGAGCGTTTCGTTTCGCCCCAAAACGAGGACACCAAACTCAAACGGAAAACCAACTGCTGCTCATCAACGCAAAAAAGCGTTCCACCACCAGCTAATTAATTGACAAGCCGTGTGTATGGAAGGCACACGAAAAAGGAGGCCCTTTTACGTACGGCACCATTGGAGAAGACCCTTTCGTAACATTACACGACGATTGATTTCCTGCCTTTCCCCGTTCGCCCCAAAATGTTGCGAATTATTGATTGAGCAAGTATCAGGTAACATCAAACAAAACCACCAATTTGCCTCTCTCTCATGCGGAACCGGTAAGCGAATATTACGGAAAGGTGTTATGCGAGAACATATTGGCCGGAAAACCATCTACCAATTTGTTAATCAATGAAACGTACAACAACCTGTTTATTAGAGTAAAGGGAGAAAAACAACCTCTTGTAGTGTGTTGGTGTTTGGTAGACATTCTTCTGAAAGAAGAGCTAAAAAAAGAAGGTCTATATATAAACAACAAATCATTCACTTCACAACGACACAGCGTCCCGAAGGGAATCGAAACAGAATAGAAGAAAAAACATCACCCCCTATCCCAAGACGTACATCATCCTTCCGAGCGTCATCAAAGACGACCGCAAACAGCAACCCGCAGTCATTGGTGTTGTTGATGGAATGTTTCCATTACCCAGCTCCAATGCCACCAAAAACTCGTCAGGCTACGGTTCATATCCACTCCGTCATTTGACAGCGTATATCTGCACATACCCAACCAAAGGTTCCATTTGGGATCGGTACGTTTGGGAACCATCCATAACTGGACGCTCGGTATCACAAGCCGAAAAAGTGGGCGACACCCTCGCCGTAACGCGCAACCTCAAGTTCATTTTGGTAGCCAATTTTTGAGAGTGTTGGTATTTGCACACCCGCGGCATCCTTTGGCCGCCACACAACCTCTCCACCATAAAAACGGCCACACCGAATCCAACAATTTTTCAGTCGAAAAATGTTGCGACATTGATTGATGACGTTGATACGCGACGTACCGAGTGTGTGTACCCGAGCATTGCCTTTTGCGAGGCCTCACAAATACATTCGCCAACCAAGCACGGCAAGCATCAAACGCCTGTGCTGGTTTTTCTCCTGAAACGCCTTCGGTCACTACCGGTAGCAGTCCGTGTGGCTTCCGAAAAACATTGCACACGAAACGGAGGTTGGAGAAAAACTTTCTCTCCCCCGAGGAACAATTGGAAAAATGGACAACGGGTGGCGTTGGCCAAGTGTGTCTAGTGTTTCACTTGTTACCATCCTTGTGCAAAAACTGCGCGTTGGTTTTTCTTTTGCATTTCCCTTTCCCGAGGGGTATTTTGATGCCAGCCGGCAGATCAGTGACTGGTGAGATAAAGTTTAGGTTTAAAGTTTGAAACCGTGTCTTTTTTTCTGCTTCAATAAACAGGTACACAAGCATGCAAACGGCAACGGATGAGTGATCAGTATGTATTTTTGATTTTCTACCACACTGGTTGTAGGACGGGTGCCCTTCGAATAATTCTTAGAAATATGGATGAAAAAGATCAAGGGAAAAAATACTCGTTTTATTCCACTTTACACCTTTGCCTTACAATTTGAAGTTCTCGTCCAGTTTCCTCTTTATGGCATAACATATATAACCTCTGAGTGCAGTACATTGCCATGCGTTTCATAAAGGACAACTAATAAAGGACAGCTTACAATGGCGAAGATTCCATTCAAACTAATTATGCTCTAATGAATATAACGCATATCTTCTTGTGGTGGCAATCTTTTAATTAATTGCACCATTTTCTTTCTTTTCAAGCGCTTTTTACCGTCTCTAATTAGTAGCTCTTATTCACCGATTCAGTTTCCACATTACCAGCCATGTAGGCAGACTGTACTATGCTTATAGCTTTTTATCTCTCGTTACTCGAGTAACAGAACCGGCGCAATGTGGTTTTAATTGAATCCTTTTGATGGATGGGACAAAAGAATAATTTGAGGTTGGAAACAATTCTTCGCATGCCTATTTTTTAAATTTTTAAATTAAGTTTACATCTCTATAGTCTGTAAAGATCAAATGTAACTTAAAAGATCATCCACACGTAATTATCTGGCTCTCCTAGGAATAGTTATCTTAAACGGTTAATTAAAGTTAGTGAGAGTAAATATGTTTGAATAAGAGGTTGCAGAAAGAGATTCAATCTTTCTGCTAAGAACAACATAAAATTTGAAAATAATTTTGATCAACGTAATAGGTGGAAAATAAACTGTACTACACACTGCCTACCTTCAGGCGTTATACCGTTGTCATGTGTACTAAAGTGTTCGTTTTGGTGATGGAAAAGTTCCATTTTTTCCGGAACGGAACAGAACTTGTTTCTTTTGAGAAAGGAACAGAACGAGCCTAATAGGTTGGGAACTTAATTCTCATGACTAATGCCTTGTAAATGGATTTGTGTTTTCGGAAACCATGCTGCAATATTCTTAGTTCCCATTATCTTTTTTCCTCCTAGAAAAACCAGTGCTGTTGCTTTCATATGTTTGGTTTATTATCTCAAGCATTGCTTGTAACTGGCTCACTTGTTTTGTATATTTTACATTATTTTTGTGAAGCGAAGTGACATCTTTGATTAACCTATGTCCTCTTATTTATTTATTTGACATATGACATAAATATTCAACAGCATTGAAGTCTAACCATCGTACCTCCTGTACCAAACATGCCCATTACATAGGTAAGCACTTAAACAAATAGCCAAAAAGGTTGCATAATTTGAGCTCGTTGCTGGCACTGGACATTTAACTGAAAATCCATTTTACTTCTCTCTACTCCAAATTGAATTGATTTCCCACGAGTCCATTAGGCCTAGAGAGATCCTTTACCGCCAAAGTGTGCGCATACCGACCGAAATGGTCGTTCACAGCACCATTTAAACGAGGGAAGTTTCACATAAATGAAAACTCAAAATCCCACGCTGCCAAAGCATATGCACGATGTGACACGTGAACCATCGCACTTGACCTATTTATCAACAAACGACGCCATTTACACACCTTCCAACCTTGGATGGATTGGGGATGTTGGACACACGCTTTTACGTTTTCTTTTTTTTCGTATATTTTTTGTTACAACTCGTATGCGCTTGTTAAAAGCATAAAAGCTGGTCCCGCGAGTCAAACCGTGTGGTGTCCTGTGAAAATTTCCCACCCAGCACAACCCGTACGGCTTTCCACCGCATGGTGTCGCATACGATCACACTTCCGTCTTTTTTCCCGAAAACGCAGTCATTTGAATAAATAGAATTTTATGACACTGTCTCATGGTGATGGAGCAACCGCTTTTCCAGCCAGGTTCCAGCTGTCTGAAACGCAGTGTGTGAGTGAATGTGTGTTTTTTCCTTTTTTTCCTCTCTCTCCTCTTTTTTCCTTCATTTGCCTTTCTTTATCCATCGTGTTCGGTATTTGCGTATTGATCACACCGCGTTTAACGTTATTTTCATGCAGTGAGGACCGACTATCAACCTTCATTTTGAGGATCTTGATCGAATTGAATTGGTGACGGTTCCCACGAGACACCGGTATCCGTTTGCGGTACCGTCATTGTCGCCTTACATCCATCCATCGACACATCGCCGATGTGAAGCGAAGGCGCAAAGTAATCAAATTTTCCGTAAACAATGAGCTGACCGCATTTTGCCCTCGAGCGTTTTATCTTTATCCTCGCGGTGGTCACTAGCGGTTGGCGGGGGCGAAAGGACAAGTGACCGACCCTGCCACCATGGTTGCTGGCAGTGCAACAATTGATGAAACGAACAATAGCGCTAGCTGACATTGGGCTTCGAAGTGCCATCGAAGTGAACATTACATCCAAAATTAGAAAACGACACATTCACACGAAGAATGATAATACATTTTACTGTAACCATTTGTTTCTTCACTTTGCGGTAGGCTATTTGCTGCCAGTTTCCACCGTTCCGTACAAGTTTTTCATCTATTCGGGGAACCATTTTTGGAAAAGGGAAGCAGAAAACAGACGGTAAACGGATGGGGCGATCGTAAAATTTGAATCATACAGTGAAGGTCAAAATATCTGTAGAATCTTTATTTTATTTATTCCATACATTTCGTCCGATTATCGATACTAATGTGTACTTTTTTGACTTTTGAACATTCGTTTTTTTTTTATTTCAATACTATTTACTGTTGGTTTCAATTTTTGTGTCATATTTTTCTTTTTTCCCTTTCAAAACAGCAAAACAATTTGCTCTCGTTGATGTTTGATTATGCCCCTTAATGTTTGCAATATGTTCCTTCCTTCTGTAGTCCGAGTAAACTGGAGACAACAAATTAATTTAAATTTAATTATCTACATTCAATATCACAGTTAATGATAAATCATCCAAACGTATGTATAAAACACAAACACGTTAACTAAAAACACATCAAACACTAGAGATTTAACACATTATACTAAACAAATTTTCAAACTTATCTTTTCAATCATACGCACGCCAATACAGTCTGTCCATGACACCCATACTAATGTGCATCACTGTAGGTCATAAAACCGTCAGTCAGGCTTCAAACAGGGACGAGCCCCTCTAGATGTGCTTACAGGACAAACATGGTTTACATTCGACCAAACTGGTAACATGGTTAGCATGACTCTTTTTTTTTTCAGGGTTTTCACCCACTTGGGACAGACCCAGAAGATATTCATGCAGCGTGCTCCTGCTTTGCCCAAAACAAAGCAGAAAAAAAACCCCAAATCGCCATTCGGAATAGAGCGTCACATTTGTAGCACATCATTTTATGGCCATTTTTCCACCAACACAAACATTGTTCGAGCGTGACGAACGGGAGGCGAAAAATAAAACCGCCTCCTCTGCCACCAAAAAGCGACAACCCACCATCTTCTCTCCATCTCGCCCCAGCCACCTCGCACCTCCACTTCTTCAAAAGCAAATAGACATTTAGGAATCTTGTGGGATGTGGGACGGAGGCAAGGATCGCAGTTGCAGAAACCTTCGCACAAAAAAAAAAAAAAACTTCCACCATCAGGGGGATCATCTTCCCGAGGTTCCCCTGTGTTCCAGTTTTGCAAGTTTCAAGGAATACATATTTTGTTAGCTGACCGAACCGGCTCATCGGTCCCTGCCTTCGTCTGCCTGCCATATGAACGCCAACAAGGGGGTAAAGTAGGGGAATAATACATAAAAAAAAATTCCACGCTCGTTGTTCGTAGCCTGTTGTTTTAATCAAATTAAATTTTTATGCCACTCGGTTCACTTTGTCCGGCACCGGGGTGGAAGCATCCACCGCTGCCCGTGTGTACTATCGCATCCTGTACATCGCAGCCTGGGTCGGGTTGCGCAATTTATGAGCAATGCAGCCCCGACGAGCAGGCGAGATGGATGCAAAAGGACGAGATCATGCTTTATGATGATTTGATTTCGAGGAAGCATTTTTTTTTTTTGCTCCATTTTTTGTTGCCCCTCGCTTTCCGACTTCATCCAGCTTGTGCGATCTCCTTGCCAGTTGCATCTGGCAGCACTGGTCGCCGTGTGTTTCCGTGTGCGCATTATCACTAAGGATGTATATACCTAGAAATGGGGAAAAACTTGTCCTTAAAACTTTACCCCCAACATAACAATCATAACGAGCCGGAGGAGCATAAAATAAAGCGGGAAAACGAACGATTCTTCTTTCGCTTAGTTGCAAGCGTGAAACGGGTCAGCATTGTCGAGCGTCGTTTTGGGTTTTTTTTTATTATTATGCTTTGTGCTTCAGTGAACAATGATTAAATTCCCCAAGGAGGAATGTCCATTTTCCCTGCTTCGCTTTCTCGGGACCAAAAACGGTGTTCTATTTTTATTTGTGATTACTCATCAATGAAATCGTATTAGTCGGTGTTGGAATTTTCGAACTACAAACAGCAAATGTTTTCGCTCTACTACACTGCGCTGTGTTTTGGGTAAATGGAGTGCCGCTTGCACATACTCAACCTGATAATATATTTAAGGAAAACTATACGGACTAACTACAAATGTGATGGTGGGCAAACAACACCGAAATGGACCACACTTAAACCCAACGTCCGAACTTCATACTCACCTTAAGAACCAATTTACTAAATTACCTTTCGTCAATGATGCACACTGTGCCAGCGAGAGCGTTTTTGTACCACCAGCCACTGCTTCTATGGCTTTGTTTTATTTTTAACCAATTTTGTTGCCACGTGTCCTTATGAACTTTTTGCGTCGCCGTGTGGGAAGTTGTAAGGTTTGTGGAAAAATTGAAATAAATTATTTACCTCAGGCTGAAAAGTTTTTCGCCTCCTTCCCCCCTCCCTACACTACTGCGCTCCCCATAGCCTCTCGGGAACGGGAGAAGAAAAATAAATACACATTGAACTGGAGACGCGAAAGCAATACATCCACTTACAGACCAGAGGCAACGGTTAAGACGGGCGTGAGTTTTCGAGCGAAGTTTGCCACAGAACACAAAGCTCTGCTCTGTTTTCACGTTGGTACCGTGAGTATGAGAAATATTGCGACCAGAAACGGACCGCCTGCTGGAAATGGTGTGATAAATAAACTTTTCCGAAAAATTTCCTTTTTTGTCTTTTATTTTGCTCTATTTCTAGCACTTGATGAACTCTTTGAAGAGTGCTCCTTTGGCAGCGATGCTTGTTTTGCGTCATAGTTCTGATTTTTATTGGTCAGTGATTGCGGCCAAACAAGGGTACCGCTGCATCGCGGATAGTAACGGGTAAGTGAACCAAACGCAAGGCCAAAAAAATAAGTTACCACACTTGCCTTATCAGGTATCTGCAGAGGAGAAGAAAAAAAAAGCTCTTACGGCTTCGTGAACGGTGCAGCTGATTGTTTGATTGGTGGGTTAGCTTGTTTGGCTCTGGGTGTGGCAGGATACATTCGACGAATATTTCATCAATTTCTGTAACCACTTAACACTCCACTCACTCGTCCATTGCTTACCGCAATGCTGCATCTGCGTCTTGGAAGCTTCTGCAAGGAAAAAAAGCCCCTCCCCGATGCTAACCCGATGTTTGTGGACGAAGATATTTTGCCCTTCACACAGCCCAGCAGTTACATCAACCGCACAGCGCATCACCAAACAACACGGTGGGCAAAGCAGTACGAAATTGAACCACCACCCAGGAAAATAGAGAACGGACGCTTTCAGATCGAAGTTGGACCTTCTTTTTTTCGCTCGCTACACTCGTCTACTGGAGCCCAAGCGGCGGAACCAAGGTAGCGCACGGTTGGGTTTTACTGGCGCTTCATTCAATTTATTCATTTATTGGTATGTTTATTTATTTATCTATATATTTATTTATTATTATGAAATTACTTCTCGTTATTTGTGATCATCAGGGTGAAAAGCGCCTCCAGGGAGGCTACTGCAAACGCTCCAAAGCACGAAGACGATCGAGTCGTTTTCGGAACGCTACGTGGGCCACTCGTTTCGTAGCAGCTGCAGAGCACGACGTACGATGGACGTACGAGTGCCAATTTGGGTGAATCCTATCATCATCACCATCATCATCATCATCATCATCGTCATAGAGTTTGCTCCTTTTTGTTTCATTGCTCTGACCAAAACCGGGACAGATCTGTCTAGTGGATAGTGTAGCAAGGGTTTGGGTTTGCTTTTCTTTTTTTGCGCTCAGTTATCGATGCATTCCTGCCAACGTGCCGGCATCGCATCAGTTGAATCACCAGGAGCGTTTCGAGACCAATGTTCGAATTCATATTTTCTGCTACCGAAACAGTTTCCTAATGCGTTTCGTGCTGTACATACCATACCAGAGTACCATAAAGAATGGATACATATTTCGTCTTTGGGGCAGTAACTGGATATTTTCCTTTTTTTGAAAAGGGTTTTTACTCTTGGGTTTGAAGCGCACACAAACTGAAATGTATGTAGAAATTATCACAATAAGGTGCAAAATTTTATTCCACCAGTGGTTGGAGTATACAAATTTCCCATCAAAGCAAAACAAAAAATTAAGAAAAATTTATTCCCACTACAAAATTTTACAAATATTTTATGGAAGTTCTAGTTCAAAGTGACCCTTAAATTCATTTTCCTATTTTGCAGCAATAGTTTCATCTTTTTACTAGTCATACTCGCAATAGTTTTTAGTAATAGATAAACCATATCCGAAATTGTTTTGTATCAGTAATAACACATTTTTTTGTATACAGTGGACACGCCAATGTAGTTTTAGAGATTCAACGTCTCTATAAAAAAACGAAAAAAAATAATCCTAACGTTCATGTATGGTGCAATGCATAAGAAAAGACGCAAATTAAAGATGCATTTGGACAAAAATGGCATTTTCTTTTAAAATTTCAGCAGTTAAAGTTTATTTTATTTATTTTTTTATAATTAATTATGACGGTCCAGTGCCGTATTGTCAACACCTCTTGTGTTGAATAAATTTTACAATCTTATTAGTAAGGCATTTCCTCCTTATTCTTTGCCTTATCCCGGGCATACTCGGTTCTGGATGATTGTGGTGATGGTGCTGATGATGATTATGATGATATATTCGTGTGCATTTTGATGGTCCGGTTCTATTGTTGTGGCTATTGTTTTGATGGTAGCTGGTTATATCTTAGTTTGCATAACTTACCAACAAAAATTAGATTCATAACCATTTCTTTCCATCTTCCCTGCATTAAAGCCTCTTTGAAAAACCCTGCAACTCACCAAAACAATAAAGAAAAACAAGGAAACATACAAAATTGCTTTTTGCAGACAAAAACAAAACGCCCCACCACAGTTCGCCAGCTCTCGAAAACCGTTCTTAGAAAACACGCCCTCCATCAGTTCGCCACCCAATACCCCCACCGCCATGGCGAGCGACGGTAATCTAGATTGGAAATTAGTTTATTGTCGCTCATAAACATTAGAAGAAATGAAAATTTATTATCCGTACCCCCACTCTGCGCTGCTCTGGAACTACATCTGCCGCCGATTCGCCGAAAGTGCGCAACTAACTCCATAACACCGAGCACATCATCTTGAACCAGCGATGGTTGGCGCTTGAGTGGCTCCAAACAAACCAGGAACCAGATCACCTTCCTTTGTGTGTATGTGTGCGCCCTCGAGCGGGTTACAGTACATCCTTGCCATCGTATTTCGGGTTGCGTTATCCTAACGCGATGGTTCTCGGCTGAAAACCCAACCGTATGGAACTGTTCAATGTCGTTCCGAAAGGAAAGAAGAAGTGTTCGCCTTTCGCCTGAAACTTGCTCAACCGTTCCAGTGAACACCGATACTCATAATTATCGCACCAAACTGCCAAACGCTTCAAGAAGAACCTGGCGTACCGGTATGGCTGACGTATGATAAGAAATGGTTACAAGCTTTTTGATGCGAATTGTGGCATAAACTAGCCAAAGTCCTGGAAACCAGAAACCGTACCCAGGCCTTGTGCACGTGCGAGGTTTAGGTAGTATGGTTTTAGTAGTAGTTCGATGCTTTAAAAAAAAAAACATCCCGACTCGAAGTACTTCAGAGCCATCACGGGTACAACATTTAGGGCACACAACCGAAGGATGACGAAGGTTTTACGATTATTTTGCTGTCGTTAAAATTATGAATATAATTATTGCATCGACATTGTTCTCTGGAGTCGCGTTTCCGTTGTCTTTTATTTCGCTTTCGCTTCCAACTACCGCGCGACGAGGAAAACAGCATTTTCTCGATGCGCTCCGTTGGTGGCCAGAGAAACCAGGAAAGTGTGATGAGGTGTCTCCCACGCCCTTACCTTTCACCGGCCCCATTTGTGGATACATTTAAGTAGAAAAGCAATCGACAGAAGCACCAGCAAGGGTACGCTTTCACGAAAGCAGCTGTAGCCGTTTGCTGATGGAATGAAACCGATAGGACCGCCAGCGTGCCACCACGCATACACACACACACAAACACACACACACAACATCCATATCGTTGTCCTTTTAGATATTGAGTACATTCTGTAGCGAGCAACCTTGCCAACAATGTACTCGCCAGGCCAGTAATTGTAATGATGATTGCGCATCCATACTTTTAATGCTTCATAATTTAATTCCACTCCCAGAAGCAGATCTTCCCGTACGGTATCTTAACCGCTCTACTCAGTGGCTCGCTGGCATTGTGAGTTCGATCAAGCGAGGAAAATCCTATCGCCACGTTACCAGACGCTCCTGGGCGAAGCCTTGAAACGTGATGAAACCATCACGAAGCTAATGTTTATCTTCATCAATGTCCGGACATGAGCCGGGCAAATCCGGCCGAGTGGGCGAAAAGGGAATTTAATATCTGCTTTCCAAAAACGCAATACGTCGCGTCGCCTTTTCCATTTTACGGGCGTAGGTGCGTGGCACGGTGCCTGCAAAAAGGAATCAATACTTTTCGTACACGTGCACGAATACGAATACCACCCAAAGCCCCCGGAAATACCGAACAAAGAAATTTCAAGGTTGAGAGGGTTTTACCCCGCCGGTAGGACCTCGCTGGGGATTAACACACATACACACAATATAAGCGTGTGAAACCAGGTCAATGAAGCAATTGGAAAGGTTGAGAGCATTGTAAGAACCGAAAGATTCTCACCGTTTTTTTTTTTTCGTTCATAATCTCTGCAAAAGATTAATTTAGAAGTAGACATAATTTTCTTAATTACTCCACTCCACCACCACCAGCATGCCGATAAAAATCCGCTTCCAGTTAAACGCAACCAATAATAACTTCTAGCGCAATCCATCATTCACGGTTTGGCTATCATCATCGTCCCTTTCTCCCCCCACAGTGGGGGAGAAACATTCCACAAAAGGTCGGCTGGAACAGAGTTAGCAAGCGTGGCAGATCAATTTTCATCAGCTCAGACCACCACCGAAATGCTAGGAAATGCAGCTAAGGGTATTGCGTGGTGAAAGATTAATTTTTAAACACTTACACTCACGAAACACACCATCGTAACGCAAAGTCATGCATATTAGCGTGTCCTTGAGAGCAATTTAATTACCACTACAGTAAGCCAGCAACAACAGCTATAACTATAAGGAAAAAAACCGCTTCCCATCCACATCACAACAACTTCCAGCGAGGGGTGAAATGACTCTTCCTTCTTTTAGTAGACCACAACAAAAACTGTATCACAAGGACACTTTATGCATGTCCCGTGACCTGGGCGAATTCTGCCAACAGAAATTAAATCCATTCAAAGACGCATTGCTTTCACCCAACCATTCCACATTCCCTTTCCCACGAACAGGGAAAGCCCATCCCGAAGTTGAGAGTTTTGAAGCATCAGGGCCATGACTGAGGCTTGTGCAGTTCGTGGGGCTGCTCCTGGGGGCCACATATTACCATCCATTACCACTTCAATTTACGAGCTTCATTATGGCGCGCTCCCAAAACAATAATAACCTAAACAACCGGGAACCGGGATGGTAAATGAACGCAGGGAGCTGAGGGACAAAACACACCAAACGACCCCTTTTCGTATGCGAATTTCATTGCCACTTAGACTTTGTCTTTTTCGGTTGTTTACTGATTGGCACATTCGTGCCGGTTTCTTTCTTCCCAAGAATGTTTTTTTTGTTTTTTGACAAACATTTACGCATCATTACGTTTATAGTTGCCTTTTTTGTTGTTTCATTCGAAGGGGAACTGAAACGTTATCGTCCTGACACATGCACCGAACGGAGAAGTGTAGGCAGGTATTTGTGGATCGTTGGGTAAAACCAAACAAAAGTGTAAAACAACTCTCAAAAGGTAAGAGACATGAAATACAAGTAAATATATAACAACTTCACATGTTTTCTTAACGAATTGTTTTGTTTTCCGTTGCTTAATTGATGCGAATTTTTATTAAAATAATTTATTATATTTTAAAAAATATCGCCAATAATACACAGCGCTCAAACAATCTCTTTCGAGCAGTTCGAGCAGTTTTGAGTACTTCATGACATCACGCGCGCTCAATGGGTCACTCACGGGTGTGTTCGCTTTCCTGTGAGTGTCAAGAGATGGAAAATTGGAATTTTGTGGATTTTTATACATTTTTTTAAGAGAGAAAATTATGCAAAATTTATTACTAATTGACGAATGTTGCTCATGTTTGCATAAGTTTGAAACATTCAAACTTAATGCAATTTATTATAATTTTCTTATTCCGATTAAACGGTTAAAATGATGTAGTGGATCAATTTTTACTATCAATAATGTTACAGTATCGGGACGACGGCGATGTAGATGCGGCCTTCAAACGGCAGGACCTTAGTTCGTGCCGTTCTTAGGACCGACTCTTGGTATCGGCAGAGTCTAGTAAGTCAGCCGGCGTGACCCTAAAGGTCGTTAAGCCAAGAAGAAGAATTGTTAAAATATGATCAATAAAAAATAACATGGCAAAGCGTAATACTAACCCTTTTTTCAATGCCATTTGTTTCTTAATTCACTATGGCGAATAATTGTTTCCAATTGTTAATTATAAATTTAAACATTCTAATTGACTTTCACAAGTAAAAGTGTACTGTTGGGTTACGAAAAACTCAGAAAAAATCCTGTGTATTTCCAACTGTGAAAGCATCTTCCAAAAAAACGGACGTTGCAGACACAGAAGCAACAGGTTTTCCAAGAAAAGTCCACCCAGCAGCAGAAAAAACTTGCATCAAATGGAATCTTTCTTTCTCTCTCACTCTCTCTCTCTCTCTCTCTCTCTCTCTCTTACTCTCTTTCTCACTCAATCTCTTTCTTTCTGTCACAGCAACTCTTCTGCGAAACTGTTAATTTCCACGGCCTCTACCAACCGCAATGCACACAAATCATCCATTAGCAGCTGTTTGAAGAAGCGAACGGTTCGGGTCTGTAATAACCTGACAGACATTGCCAAAAGGCTGGTACGCTTGATCAGGTCTGTTGCTAAATTAAATTATCGCTTTTCGGAAAAGCCATGTTTGAATAGTTGTCTACAAAAGTTATAAACTTCACTTGAAATCATATCGCCCTCTAATCCGCAGCCCGCCTACAGCAGTACACATTTGCTCCCGGTTGGGGTGAACTTTTAATCGTACGCTGGGCTAGACGTTTTGTAGCGAAATCAGCATCATCATCCTTCAACTTGCAAACGAGCTAGTTAGTTAGTTCGTTTTAACCAGCCATATTGTGCCCCGCAGGTCTTTCTCAAACCAAAAACCTCAACTCTAAATCAACAGTTGTGCCACAATTCTAGACGTCAAAACAAGCCTTCAAGCTTCCTTCAGAAACAATTGGCCCAACCAAAGCACACTATGGCTGAACACAAGAGGGAGTGAGGTAAGAGTTTGTCAGCTACAACAAAAAATCATATTCAACTTTTCTAAACAATGTACCACCGACAATAAAAAAAAGTGTTAAAAAAGGATAAAGCTGACATTTAACTCTAAAACCAATAGTATGGCACGTACGACAGCGTAATGGCTTAAAAAACGAGCATTAGCAGAAAAAAAAAATAAACCACTGTCTCCCATGAACTTCTTTCCCCAGGTCACACAAGTCTGGCTAGAAGCCGACGAAGACGGTGGAATATTAACTAAAACACATGTTTGTGACAGTTTTGTGATGGCGGTTTCGGGTTTTCTCCGCCCGCACCGTAAAATCATTCCCAAATCCATGCGCCGCCGGGTGGCCAATGTTGGTAGCCGAAACCACGGGCATTCGGAGTCGGTAGGAACAAGATTTCTTGTCGCTGGTACCGCCATCATCATCGTTCGCCTATCAAAAAAGGTATCAAGAGCGAGTTCGGGCGAGAAGTGTTTCTAACAGTGTCCTTACGCCACTTGCGTGAGGTGATAGGCATGTAGTCTAAAGTACATAATTGGATGAAGTTCACAAACGAGTCACTCTCAGTCTGTCGCTACCGTGCGCACCGACGTTCCCGACCTCCCCAAGGACGCAACGGAACAATTCAACTAAACCCCAGGCCGAACGGTGCATAAAGGTAGGAGGACATCTTGTTTAATTGTTGTCACCACTTACCCGAACGAAACCCTACGCTCCAAGCACAAGGTAATTCCCGGGATACATGTTCACGTGCTGGCTGTACCTTTAAAGCCCATGTGCAGATGTAATCAACAATCCATGGTGCTCATCAGGCGCCCCGGTTTCGCATAGGCCCGCGCGCTACACAATTTGGCTGGACGCAAAAACTTTCCTGCTGTGCCGGGCTGAAGTTGAAATGATACATAATTGATACGTTTTCGCCAACATACGCTTGGCACGCTGCGGTTGTCGTTTGGAGAATTGTGGCCACGCTCGTCGACGGGTGTTCGGGGAGAGTTCACTTTAGTCCCCGTCGACTGCTTTTCGCGGCTTCACTGCACTCGGCCCGGCTGCTGTAGAATGCAGAAACCAATTATGCTTTGATGAAGGTAGGTTTGAATGCAATACAGAAACAAACTGCATAACAGTGGGCTGTGCCATTCGAAACATTAGGCATTGTTAAGAAGAGATTAAAATGAAAGCGATGCGAAATGTATTGAATTTTGAATATGAGCCATTGCTCTTCATATATTGATTTTTATTTTTTATTTGGATTGTAAACCAAGTTGAACGATCGATAAGAAGGGATTTCTTGCATTTGTAGGCGCCATAACATCAGCGTAGAAAAATAAATATCCTTATAAAGTTATACATTTCTTTCTGTGTGTTTCTCGCACTGAACTTTTGAACTGCCTAACGCCTAAACTATGCAATATAACCTTTTCTTAACTCCAGAGATTATATCCAGCTAGAACCTCTCTGGTTCGTATAGTTGCGATCTTTCTTGAGATTCTAAACTTTTCGTTGTTTTGTATGAAATGTATTATTTTACTTCGAAGAACCATCCGTACACAAGCGCCCCAAAGTATGCAATCATTTTTTTACAAAACCATCTTTTCATAACTACACTTGCCGCTTTTGAATGACGTCGTAGTGTACGGAATATAACAGCATGTACCGAATTAATCAATTGTAAGCTTTCCATTCATATTTCCTCCCTGCCGTACAGGGACCAGCTTAGCGACAGGAGAAAAAGTTATAAACCCACTGCTATACACTGATACGGTCCCACAGCATACTGTTCCGTTGGAGATTGTGTCATCATCATTCAACAGTTGGGACGGGGTTTACTTCTTTCCGCTTCTGTCCCCGACAAGCCCACGCCTTCGTTTTGGAAGATATTTCATGCTGGTGGCGCCATGATACAAAACTTGGACATGGTCAGCATCACACACAACGGTTCTATTTGCTGACATTGAGATTCATTCGAAACATCACTGACGAATGAAAAAAATCCTCTCCCATGAGTTTCAATTCACGATGGGGTAGCAGTACTGCCGGCAGTAGCAAAGGCACTGGATGGACCGTATAGGTACAAAACTAATTCTACCATACCTCGTCAGCGTGCACCCGGCAGCACTGCTCCCCATTAGGGAAAAAGCGAAACAGCGTACGGCTGGACAATTGTGTCCGGCCGTCAGCCAAACGGAAGCGTACGTGTAGACCACTGCACTCTACCCATCAACCGAAGAGCTTTCGGACGAGATTTCCGGTCGTTCGAGATGAAGCAGTGGGTACACCGTTGGGAAAATTCGGAATTGCAATTTTCCACCAGCATCACATTCCGCGCCTCGAAGAAAGCCAGCGGCCAGGTTCTCCTGCAACACAACGCAAAACCTTGCAGGTGAACATTTTCTAAATAATTTTCCAATTATTTCAATGGTCACCGGCGATGGACACGTTGTAACCACCTGCCATCCACTTGCCATATCATCGCCCGTGACAGGTGGTCAGGGAGGGGAAGCAAACTGACGAAACCGGAAGAGCAACGTCAAAACCCGGCGCTTACAATCCAATTGTCTAGATAGTTCCTCTAAAAGTCCACCGAGGGAGGAAAGTTTACCGTTGCCGAGATTGTTAATTTTTAATTATAAGGAATTTAACCAGAGACAATCCACTCGAAATGTTTGTCCACAGCCACAGCATGATTCGGGCGATGGGAAGTTTAGTAAATGGGATTTCAGTGCAGTTCATGTAAAACGAATCACGTATGCAATTAGCTAGATCGAATTGTATCATTTAAGGAAACGGTTCCAAAGTGTTTTCCAAATGGATTATCTAGGAAAGTGTTTTGAATTACTGTATAATTGTTGCAACGACATTGTAGTCGTTTATGTTTTACGTTAGAAGTAGTAAACTTTGGCGGATGCGATATGATATTAATTATTGCTATCTTTAAGTTACAGATGGTTAAAAACAAGCCTTTATTTCTTACTAATGAAATAAAATTCGCTTAGCTGTTCTGAAACGGGAAGCAAAACATAAATGTTATTCACATAAAAACGCCTACATGTATGCAATGCGCATCAAATAACCTTCCCATTCGTTGCAACAATTCCGCACCATGTTTTACAATAACAAAGTCAGATGTTGAGCGTTTCAAAACTTTTTAAGGATTCATAATATTTGTAACGAAAACCTCCCACTCCTCCTCCTCCTTCCTCCTCAACGATGTCAAATGACTTTGTACGAAAAACATGCTAAACTTTTAAAACGTCCGCTCGTGAATAATTAATCATTCGCGTAAAAATATCACCCGGGTACATAAGTTCCCCCTTTGGGAGGTGGGGAGGGGGGGAGTTTCCACCAACAACAGCACTTTTCATTTCCAGTGAAAGTGTGAAAGGGTTTCGAAATTTCTTTTTGCGTCCATTTTTCAATTCTGCAAAATTTGCAAATTTCCTTTTTCTGTTTTTCCATCCAACCGACAAAAATATGTCATTACATTCCACCAAATGGGAACAATATTTTTTTATTTTATTTTCGCGAACAAACTTAGGCGGATGAAAAATCTCGATCTCAACGGTCATGGTTAACTTCCGGCGCTGTAATGCGGGCCACAACATTTACTTTGTGTGATGTAGTGAAAAGCGGAGAAAAACTTTGACCCAAAGTTTCCTTTTTTTCTTATTCTTGGTTGATTGTTATTGTTGTATTGACGAGCTGTAGAGAATAATTTTATCTTTTTTCCTTTAGTTCGTCCTCGAACGACTTGATGGCCGGTTAGAAGAGAAAAGAATCCAACGTGACGAAGCATGATAAGCACACAGCGGAAGAAAAGCCAGCCCCGTACCACGTGTTCGGTGAGTAAATTTTAATGAATAGAGTAAAATTTGCACAGGATAAACAGAACCGTCCGGAAAGAAACAAAACTCTAATGGTGAGCAAGTTTTGCCATTGCGGACGAAAGACGTATAGAAAGCAAATCCAATACTTCTGCTATCAAATCTGCTTGCAGATTTCTGCTCGGCCTACCCTTAACCCATTCATGGCAAAACAGTTCCGTTCAGGCTAACGACCACAAAAGGCAGGATAAACTTTTCTGTTGCAGTTGCATGCGCTACTGATTGTGTCCAATGTCTGCAGAGTTACAGACTTTTTGTACATTTTTTGAAACAAATTCTGCCTCCAGAACTTCTCGCATCATGCATACATACAAACTTACAAAGCGCTCTTAACTTAACGTGCTTTTCCTTACTTTGCCAGATTGGTCAACGTCAGCCAAAAGCCTTTGACATTGTGCAACAAAACTTCCAACAAAAGATCATAATTGAACCAATACAGTGCTTTCGGTTGGATAACGAAACGTACTTCATCCTTACAAATTACGCAAACTAAACTTCCTATTGCGTCTTTTGTTTTGTCCACACACATACACACACCCGCATGCTCACTCACAACCCATTCATATATGCCCGAGAGAACCAATTTCTCTTACTGTAATGCTGCTTATGCTTTTGATCTTTCTTCCATTGTTTTCGAAATGCAGTGCGCTTGAGTCTCTTTTCGGTTGCTACAGCGGCGGATATAAATGGTAACAATAAAACACAGCATGAATCTTTGGCCAGTCATTTGCTGATGATGCATTATGTTTTAAGAGCGGGAGGAGAGGAGGGAGCGTTTGTACTTTGGATAGCGAATTGTAGATTGTGGAGATCGTAAGGATTTACAACATATTTAAAGCATGGAAGAGGATACCACTCTGCGCCTTAAAGTATGCAACCTCTTGCTTAACATCGACTTTTGAATTTCTTAAGTACGAATCTAGGTGAGTTGGTTTACTTTTACTCTTCACGCCCACGGAAGTTTTCAGAGAAGTGCAAATGGTCTCTAAAACTCAAAGTTTCTACTGAATAAAAGAGAGCTCTCGGAAGAGTTCGCTGTAAGAAATTCTGCAGAAAACCTATTGCTTAAGGTTAGGAGGAGTAAAACAAACTCGCAACATAACAATCCCCGGGCGTAAATTTTACGTAACGATCAGTTATTTTTACACACCTTGTAAGGGGAAGTTTGAACATTGGGAGAAAATTAAATAAAGTGCTATATTTAACATTGTTGAACATATTTTGATCCTTTACTGCAGACTAGCTCCCCTTTCTGTAAATTTCGTCGGTAGCGTCCAAGCTCGGTTTGTCGAAGGTAAATCGACCACCAACCAAATGTTTACTCTTCGGCCGATCCACCTAAACTTCGGAAAGTGCCAAAGATCTGATACATTCATCCAATACTCATCGACTTCATGGAGACCTACGAAAACATAGGTCTTGTGGATTCACTTTCCTGGGAAGTTGAACCGGCTGCTGAATGCCTTCATGAATGGAGTACAGTAAATGATGAGAGTGTGGAACCTGCCGTCGGAATTGTTCGAATCTCCCACGAGTCTAAGGCAAAGGGACAGACTATCCTGTCTGCTCTTCAGTATCCCCTTGGAAGGTGTCATACGGAGCGCGGGGCTAAATTGTAGCAGCAAGAATTGGATTAATGATCAATTCGACGAAGACGTTATTCCTGCTTGTCGGAGGCTCAGCCCGTTATAGGTTGCTAAGCAGCATGTTAGTTGACAGCAACATCCTCAAGGTGGTAGAGGCGTTCTGCTATCTTGGATTGGTCGTAATTTCGGACAACGATAGTAGTTCTGAAATGACGCATTGTGAAAGAAAATCATGCATACTGCAGCCTTCACTAGAAGACGACTAAAATCTAGAAGACTTCTAGACCACACGAAATTTTAGATGCATAGCACGCTGATTTGCCCGTTGTTTCTCTATGGCCAAGAGTCTAGGACCATCCTATCGGACGATGCAAATGGTATGTAGGTAGTTTACAGGAGAAGCATGAACAACAAGCTTTTTGCCTTGCACCGCGAACTGGACATCCTGGCACTCTCGAAGGCTGGCTGCTATGAACTATGAACGTTGGACGGGGCATGCTATTAGAATAACGGACTCATGTCCAATCAAGAACGAAGGAAAGAGAGAGATAACATAATTTGAGACTGAAAAGCGTTTTTTCTACATAAAATGTTTATAGCAATCTTTACCATCATTGAAATTTAATGTATTTATTGTTCAATATCTTACAAGCCGTCATACTTAAAATAAATAAAATATTGTTCAATATCCATTTTAAAAACATAGTACAGAAATCCTTTTACTTTATATTTTTCTTTCATTAATTTTTGCTTGAGCATTTTTCATTGTCTATTGCTAAAACAATTGATTGATAAAAAAGTAATTACACGTCTTACGTCTGCATTAAAATTTCAACAATTATTTTCCAAAGATTTGATTCCCACTATCTTGTGAAGCAGAACAAAAAGCGGCTGCGTTAATAACTTTCCAACCAACCCATTCGATGATGAAGAGCCACCGGACACGCCACCAGAAACGATGACGTCATCCCGTACACCCCCAAACCTTCTGCTCATTGTTTGCTTTCTCATGCTCAGCCACTCTCACCTGTTGTCTGGGCTGGTGGGCTCTCCGGCTTCACAGCATAACCGCGAACCGCGGGTTGGCATAAAGGGGTGGAAAAAAAAACCAGCAAACCGGTCGGTGCAAGATACCGCTAGGTGTGTGTGTGTTCCTTCCACCATAAAGCCACCCTTCGCTCTTTACACCCCGATCAACCTGTACCAGTCGCATCGCTCTCTCGCTCTCTCTCTTTTATCTTACTGTCTTATTTCTCTCGCACATTCCCACCTCACATAGCATCATCCAAGCCGCTGATCAATTGCACTGCCAGCCCGCTGTGTACGCGCCATCTGCGCCGTCAGTTTACAACCGGTCGCGCACTACGCAAGCCACGTACGCCGCGCGCGTTTATATGTGTTACCGAGTGCACGCAAATGTGACCAAACTTAAACCCACCGAGTGGGATGGGTGCGGGGTGTTACGCGGTCGCGGTTTTATTGTAATTGTTTTTTTTTTTGTTATTCTGTGTCACAATCACGATATTCTAGGGAAGGATGTGCTTATTTGCAAACCCCCAGATCGAATCCCGCAAGCCTCAGTGTGAGTGCGTGTGTGTTGATGTGCGAAAGAGGTGATTCAATTTGTTGTTGTGGTCCCCCCCCCCCCCTTCCCTTGTCATGCAGGTTGATGACGAATCGTGTAAGCACGCGCGTGCAAATTAGAATAAACCTCATTCACATTCGTTTGGGTTGCAAAAACAAAAAATAGAGCCAAAGTTTGCCAAGCCAGCTAGATAGAATAGAGTAAAAATACCAGAATGTGTAAGCAGGCATATGGAGATCGGGTTTGGGTGAAGCACCAGACGGAGCTAATAATAAAAAGAAACAGTGATCAACCCCATCAAGCAAAAAAAAAACGCACCGTATACATTAAACTCATTAATTCTGTAACACCAACAAAAACCGCGCGGGGAAGCTGCATTTACACAGCCCTGGCTGGGTCATTGCAGAATGTGTCGCCCTTTCACTGTGATGCAAATTTTTAAAACAAAAAACAGCATCGAGAACTTGGTTACTTCACACTCTAATTAACAAACCAGCTGTTCAATAAACAATCCGCTGGAAAGCAGCTGTTGCCAGAGTAGCGTTGGAAGCTAAGTAGACTTAAAGTGAAATAAAGAGTGAAAGATTGCTGTTTTTTTATATAAAAAGATTAAAAACAGTTGTGCATAGCTGTGCTTTAGTGCAAATGTATCCGAAAAGTTCTTGGAACTAGAATGTTAAACAGTGTAACATAATGAAGGTCGCATATGCCTACACGTAGTGTGGTATATTGTGCCATTCCACTTGGAAATCCTCTGTTGATGTTGGTGTTTGCAAATGTGTTAGTTTGAAAAGTTACTTCCAGCGACGAGTTATTACAATGCGGTGTGTGGGCGAACGCGTAAGGTCCGATAAGATCTGTTTGTGTCACACCAATTGACTCACCCCGTTTTGCCACTTCTTAGACAGTCGACAGTAAGACACACTCACGTATGAAGGGCACAGGTGTTCGCTGTTGTGGTAAACCATACACGTCTCACTATTACAACGAGATTGATTGTTTTTATTATAAAATTAGAAACAGAAACATACACACAAAACTTCCCAACAAACTTTCACCCATAATTTTTAAAAATAAAAGAAAACAAGCAAATCGATTGCAGCTTCACCTGCACCGCACTAGTTTGTGCGAAGGGATCCCTTTCCTCTCGCAACTAGTCTTAAGTTCATTATGCCCTTTTCTTTTCGTCCAATCAATCCTCCGGTTCGTGCCACAAACGGCCCCAAAAGAACGAAAGACTCTCTTCAAACTTCATTAAGCATGAAAACACCCCCCTTACCAACACACGCGAAACACTTGTAGGCAGCGGCATTCTGCTGCCGAGACACAAGAACTAATCCATCCCAACTTCCTTCGCCACTTTTCTTGGGAGGAAGTTTTGATTGCCCTCCGCGTCCGTCCGTCCCATCCCAGCAACCCCGAACTGCAAGTGAGCTTATCGAATTTGGTCGTGCCAGAGAAAAAGAACTACCTTTCCCCAGCACTGCCCCGTAACCCTTCGCCCACATTGCCACCAGTGAGCACGGCAATTATGAGCTTCCGGAATCGAAATAATTACATCAAGCTGTACGCGCACATGAGCAGCATACGAGTGAGTGCCGAGAACGAGGGGTGCAAGGTTTCTTCGTTATGGGAAGCCAGAAGAATCGAACTGCCGTAAGGTTTTCCAGGCGTTTGTTACGTTCGAACCAGGTGATTGGTTGTGCGCGGTGGCAATGGTGTGCAGCGTGCAGCGAAAAGCAGGGAAAGCATCGAATATTCAACCACAAGATGAAGTAATGAAAAGGCGGTGTTATAATCTTCCCGAATCTGTGCTTTTGTTCCTTGCTTTTTCGGGGGGCTATCTTGTGGTTTTTGTGTGGATGAAGCGCATCGAGCTCGTGCTGAAATTTTGTTCAATTTAATTACCGTGAACCAGTGAACTAATTTGCTATCCATTCTAAAAATAAATTCTAGCTCGTGTAAGTGAAATGTGTTTTTGATTTTAAAAGTTACATGTGTAGTGCATTGTGTATAGAGAGTTCGTGCATCGGTGCCTAAAAGCCACCAAAAAAAAAGTGCCAGACAAGTGATCAGTGTGTTATCAAAGGCTTTTTAAATTTTTTGGCTGAAGATAAACAAAACGTGTTCGGAAATCTTGTACCGAAAACAGCTGCCGTTAACCACAATCATCGGTCCCTATCTGGGTATCTACCGTGGAAGGGTGCCCAGTACATCAAGGTACGTTCCAAAACATACAACTTTATAGTTCCGCCAGAGCACCCTCTTAACTACTCGTGTCACATCGATTCCCACTCTATGGCACGGTGCATTACAAACAGATCATTTGCATTCCTTCACCATCGCAGTGTGGAACGAACGCATTCTTTCACAATCTCCAAGGCACGTATACCGGAGATACCGAATGCGGCTCGAGCAAACTTCCCACGAAGACGTACTGCCCTTCGCCATTGATGAAGGTTTATGGATACGGATTAACGAGAGTCTAGAGCTCGGATGCCCAATACTACTCTTTCTTTTCTCGCTTTCCTCGTCCATGATGAGTCATCCTGATTTGTGTCTACCATCATCAGCACAAATTCTACCTTCTGCAGGGCACCATATTTCTCACTTGCTGAAGATTTGTATAGCTTTTTTTTTTCTTTCGCCCCTCTCTGTATCCAGTGAGTATCCCGTACTGTGTGAAACTTGCATCCACCAGTTCACAGTATCTTCTTGGGACCAGTTCTTTTTTGCACTGGATGAGATTTTATTTGATTTCGTTTCTGGACACGCGCTGTACAAGCAGGAGACAGAGCAAGCTACCAAAAAAGGACATAGCGGATAAGACGGTTTGGAATGCAACATTGGACAGTAGTGGGTCATGCAATGGGATTGATTTTCTTGCCCGCAACAAGGGAAAGTCGTGCATAAAAGGAACCATCGGAATATGTTGACCTGTAAAGGATCGTTCCACGGTGAATGCTCAACTTGCAGGAATTTGTAACACTGTTCCGATGTGAATAAGAATTGTTCAAAAATGGGTGTGCCAAAATGGGTTATGTTTCTTTGTTGTGAATTTAATTCTTGGCACAGATTTATATGAAAGTGTTGCCTACAATAACTAATTTAATAATAATTTCAAGCCTATTTTTTACTTTGATAGTATGAAGTCATGTAGTACCCACCTACAGGTAGAGTGAGCAAACGGATAGCTTTAATCAGGAGTACGCACCAACCTAACGCTTAAAGTAAATCCCAATTCCGGAGCTTGTCTTATCTCTTGTCTTGAAATTACATGCGCATTTTTTTCATATCTTACAATTTGTTGCTGAATTACGACTGTCTGATGAAAAACCCTCTCAGTTCGTACATAATAATACAAAAATATAATAAAATAAAGTCCAAATACCTACGCATTTCAATAATCTTTCAACGGTATCCAATGGACCAGTGCCACAATTACTTTTACTTTCCATGCTCGACATGCAATCCAATCACGTTCGTCCGGTGCAGAAAAAGGCTTTAAATTTTTGCTTCTCCTTGGCCCCTCCTGGTTCGATGATCGAAATTGTTGCCTTACACTGACCATTACCAGGAGACCAAACGACCACCATAAATCATAAAGACGTACTCCACAAACATAAAAAAGCACCCTCTCTTACCACGGATCAACAAAAGCCAGCAATTCTTTCATGTCGCTTATCGCCTGGTGGTTTAAAATCAGCCGATTTAGAAACCATAATCCTGTCGACTTTCGAAACGATCGTCTCTCAACTCTTGCCTTAGCACACCGGAAGGACAGGAGGTTAGAACCATAATTCAAGCATTTCACTATCCTTCCTTTCAGTGAGCATCCATCGACAGCGGTCCATTTCGGTCCCGAAATCCGCTGCAATGCTGTTAGCCAGCTTCCGCATGTGTTTTTTTTCTCTTCTTCAACTTGTCAACAAAAAATTGACCCACAACGAGAATGATCCCGCACCCTTCCATGCGTGGATGTATTTTCCGGTATGGATGAGCACAAAAAAAAAATGCTCCTTGAACATTTTTTCCTCTAACCAAAGAAGAAGCAAAAAATAATCTCCCTGACGACATTCTTCAAATAAAAAAAAAGTCTGAATAAGATAAAAGCAAAGCCACGACATACCGACTTATTTCGGCTTGTCAACGGAATGCCAAATTCAAATTAACCCAACTTCCACTAGACGGATTTTCCGGAACTCTCTACCCACGACATTTCCGTGTGGAAAAAATGTTTCCCAAGATGAAGAGAGTTCGGTTGTTGCTTACTTACCAGCTCTTCTTGTACGATAAAAGAGATTACGAAGGGATGAAAAGAAAGGATCCATTTGGCAAGGATCGCAACGCAACCGAGCGGTTGTTACAAGCGGGTACACACAACTTGTGCTATTGGTTCATGATGAAAGAGTGATGGAGAATATCTTCAAAACATCAGCCGCCACAATTCTCTTCACCCCGCGGTTAAATCTTCGCCAATTTCATCCTTTACCGGGACGGGAATTGGAAAAAAAAGGTGCAAAAGCTACTACACGCGGGGGGAGGCATTTTTTGACCTAACACTATTAGCAGAAACATCCAGCTAGCTATACGTCGAGTATTATGCACTACCAACTGCATCATGCTCCGGATGTACGCAAGAACTTACTTTCTTTCCTTACCGGAAGCTGCCACAAAACATCCACCATGCTTCTTTCCGTCAGCCCCGGAAGAACGGGCTCCAGCGCCGTAGCGTGTATTCCGCCCCGAGCGTTCGTTTGTTTGTGGTTACCCTCCGGGCAACATTTGCATCTCGGTAACGGGGTTTTTCCCCTTATGGTAAGTTGTTTTGGGACTCGGAGCAATGCAGGACATTCATATTCGATTTAGCCCCGGTATCCGGTAAAACACACACACACAAGGAATGGCGAATTGCTGACAGTGCAAGAGCACTTCCTGGGAATAAGCTCTGCTCTCGTCTTAGCATTTTGTGCACGTTGTATGCTGCAACTCGCATGTTTACTCGTTTGGTAAATCTGTCACATACTGGCATACTTTCACTTTTGTTTTTTATTTTTGCTTTTTCTGCGCACACACCCACCCGAACATTGTTCGTGGCTTAGACAGCATGAAAGTAAACACTCGGGAGAATTGTTTGAGGTTAAGCATTCAGCTTTGCACTTACGGCAGGATAATGGTTTTTAGGATTAAAAATTAATACTTTTTTTTAACAATGCATTAGTGAGATTTTGCAAACAAAAGCATATTAAGCTCCAGTTAAATTCTTGTTGGTGGGTGACACTACTTGTTACTCACTTCTGAGAGAAGTCTTGAGTGAGCTGACTAATTTCCCAATTATATTTATTTTAGACAAATTTCTCTAACTGATCATTCATTTGCAGCAGAACAACTACTCCTCCTTCTCTCCAAAATCAATTAAGAGCCCGCAGTCGAAATATGGGCTTCATTCACAAACTCCACATCATAAACGGTAAGCCAAACGGTTTAGCGCTTCACCAACCGCAGTTATTTACGCCTCGCATTGTGTTCTTTTCCCACTGCTCGTCCTCATCGATAAAATGGCAACAATGTTCCGCAGAAAACATTGTACTGCACTGCACTGCACTTGCTACTCACTCGTCTAGCTCTAGTTTGTCCGCAACCCCCGGCACGTGACGGTGTGCGAGATACGTGCTCAAAATGTGCGGGTAAAAATTAACATCGTTACATACTGTAACAACCTCCCCAGCTAAGTTGTGGCATAGATTCGTGATTCTACTGATCCACTACTGGCTGCGACCAAGCGATTTGAAGCATTCCGATACGTTGCTATTTTGCAGTACCCTCCCAACCGTTGACCTTCTGGGAGGAGGTTTTTATTTTTTGTCTTTGTTTCAATCGCTGCAATCTATGCAGAAATCAGTATGAGATTAAAAACGCGGTTGGAATTACCATTTCAACCATTTTCCACAGCATTGCTACCAAAAGTTGAGGGCGTTCAAAGCCAGGAGCATCCATTTGCATGCAACTGTATGGATGAAGCGAGTGTGCAGAATGACCGAAGAGAAAAACCGCACCCAGTGGCAGCATTGCCAAACCAATGCCAAAAAGTGTAACGTTGCCAATGTAAAGGGATGCAGGAATGTTGGAAAAAAGCGCTTTAACCCATAGGACAAATGGCTGGTTCGAAAGTCGGCAGGGAGTTCTGTACGTAGTACATTAGCTGGGCAATTGAGCAACAGGGAGGAAGTTATGACCAATCATTTCGGACATGTCATAACTCGGTGAAGTGTATGAGAATACAATGCATATTGGCGTTTGTGATATGTAAATAAGCAATCTGATTGTGATCAGTGGAAACAGTTGATGTGCTTCCTGACACAATGTAGAGCTAAATTTATACTTTGTGGAAGGTTGTTTAGAATGTTGTGTTCGGATGAAGGGAAACCTTGACTAATAGAAGCGTTAGTGTTTAGATATCTTTCTATTATGGCCGTTGGGCTACAGCAATTATTCATCAATTTTAAGTATTCAAGAAAACGAAGATCGAAAAGGATATTCTGGTACCGATCACCAGGTTCTACACAAACATACAATCGCTGGACCGACCGCGAACACACTACATGATTTCATTTTTAACCAAATTTCAAGGCACGATGTAGGTGCTGCAAGGCAAACTAGACTCTTTTCAAACCTCGTGTTGGTCAATCGTCCAGTTAAGTGCTTCCCAATACTCAGCGATGACGCAACACCCTTGACCTAAAGCTCGCTTTTTGGGGGGTGAGTTCGGTAACATCCGAAACACGACTTCATACGTGCTGATCTATAATTTGTGTGGTTTATAATTTCATCCCTCAAATCTCTTACACTCAACGCGTTGCACGGCAGTTAAATCACTGTTTCAATTTAATTCCCATCAGTAATGGGGGACTTTTAGTTGCGCGATGGCCCCATTTTTCCACGGCAATGATTTTTTTTTGTACTATCTGCAATCATAATATTGTACCTAACACCAGATAATATATTTTCTGACACCTTCCGCCATGTGATCCGTCACAACACAATAATCTGTCTCGTTGCAAATTAAAGTCACAGCGCTGAAACGAGCAAAATTTTTTTTAGTACCGCCCATCTAAACCGGTGGAAGCAGATATGCATCTCATGTTACGATTAGCAAACAAACAACAATTTACATTTCATTATAACCAGATTAATGGCCCGTTAAAACATTGTCGCTTGCAGATCTATGCGTATCGGTGTACACCACCCGGTACACAACCCATGATTGATGCAACGCTTTTCCATCACTCTCACCATATTAAACGCGAAATAAAGCACAAAACACCACCACCTCCTAACGACCTGTTGCTGAAAGAAAAATGGATTTAAAAAAAAAAAACTAATTGCACTAGACGTGAAAAGTCTGTCCAGTGGGAGCGATCCAATCCAATCCCAACATCCATTTGCTGCAGATCACCTTAGACACCGGGAACCGACAACAACGCAGCAACTTCTTTTATATGTGCGAAAATGGTTGGCAACATAATGGATGCCGTACCCCGAAAATTCCCTTCCATAACTAGGTTAATGAAATTTTACTCCCCTCCGTAGAAGTATAAATCACTGCCGCCGGGGCTAAGCTGCGTCGTACGCCCGGTCCGGTCAAACTTTAAAGTAGTTGGTGGAATAAAAGTAATTCAGCAGCGTGTACAAAAAAACACACAACCAACAAAGTTGTGGGGAAAATTAAGCCATTCAAGCGTACCTCAGCTATAGTTAGGCGTCTCGCGAACACCGTTCTTGGATCTCCCCACATTTCTGCCCCCTTAACCGATCGGTAAACGGTAACAATGGTGGCATTAAAGTCCAATACCAAGTATCCCGATGTGCTTCAAACATTTCCACCGGATTCACTCAACTTCCCAAGTCGGTGTTGGAAAGTACGCACCAAACCGAGTGAAGGGCACTGGGAAGAAAAGACAGCAAAAAGAGCCCAAAGAAAGTGGCAAACCAAAAAAAAAAAAGTTCGATCACTTCACGATCGTGTTCGATCAGAACGGGTCTACCATCTGGTGGCAGAAATTAGAAAAGGTAAAACTCCCCTTTTTCAATACCCCTGTGGGCTGTTTATTCGATCGCCCCTCCCCCACCCCCCTCCCAAAAAAAAGCTAACAGAAAAAAGCAACTTTAAACCATGACCACGCAAATGAAACCGCTAGCTTTCCCGCCACCGGTAGGCACCCCGGAACACTTATTGGCACCTGCTGAAAAAGTAGCCCAACCGTAAAGTGTCTTTTAATTAAGATCCACACCACGCACCGCTACACACAGCGTGCCGTACACCACCGCGGACGACACATTTGTGATTGCGGTTGCGTGAGAAATTCGTTGCGACTGAGCGCCTGTTCCGCATTTCGGTGGACAATGTCGAGTGGTTCCACGAGCGTGTAGCACGCTTGCCTTGGGAGGCTGATAAGATAAGTGGACATAGATCTGTGCGGCGCATTTTGTTATTCTTGAGCGCCTGTGCTGGGGTGCAGATTTACGTACCACCTTAAAGTACATAGTGTCACCTGATACCCACACACACACACAAACACAACGAGTGGTTAAAGTTACGGTAAATTACAAGGCATCTCTATTTTCCTTTGACTGAAAGGAAGGCAGTGGTGATTTTACGGAAGATAAGACCTCTGTCAGTGTGGTTTAAAATTGAAATCTAGGCTTTATTTTATAGAAAAATATGCAGCAAAGTTCTGCAGAAAACCAGGCATCTGAAAGATAAGCAGAATAAACTTTTCAGTTACTACAATGCAACGCAGTTCCTCTGAATGAACCCATTTTTTGTGTTTACAGATTCTCAAGTGTTTTCTTAATAACATCCTCAAGAATAACTAACTGCGACTACGACAAAATATCAGCTTTTTATAGTGGTTTACAGTAATTTTCATGCTTTGACGTTTAAAAGAAAGATTTGTCGATTGGCAGTCCTACCCAAAGGAACATGATCCGCAAGGGACTCGATAACCCGGTCCTGCCGTGTAAAAATGAGGCAGCGTTAACCGTCTCCGGCCATCAAACCAACTCAAATAAAATATTAATAGTTAAACGCTATTGACAAAAAGGCCTAAATAACCACTACTAAGGGTTTTTTCAATAAAAGTTTGCCTCAGTAGTGCCTCAATTGACGAATTTACAAAGATTTTGTCGATGGGGAAGGTACAGGAAATTGTCTCATTACTTAATGCCGACTATGTTTACTGTTGTACTGGGTTTTTCCTTCACGGTTTAAGCTACCATATGATTTAAAAAATGTTGATCTCAGGTAGTTATATCAATGAATACACATTTTAATTGGGGCAGCGGTGTAGACGATAGCGGCGCCAGGCTTCAAACGTCACCATAAAACGGTCCATAAAACAGTGCGTAAATCACACAAGCCAAACAAATTTCGCGATAATACGTGATTTTTCGTCCCAGAAAACCTTTTTCTACCTAAAAAGTAATGAAATATACTTTTACTTTCAATTGTACCGTTGCCGTTAATCCTTCCCCACTCACTCCGGAAAGCGATAGTCAATAAATCGCTACCGAGCTGTGCGTTACAACCCAAACTTCCAAAACATAATTTCTGTCACTGTGTGAACGTGACGGTGAAAGCATAACGAAAAATATTGAACGCCAGGAAACGAAAACGTCCATAAAACCTAATGACAGTGCCAAACCGGCGGCATCGTGGTAAGATGAACCACCCAGTCACAGCCAGCAACCGGTGAAAGGATGATTAACCTCAAGCTACTTACCAACTTTATGCTGTTGTTGATAAACGAATGCTCTGCATCTTTCTTTCGCTTATAGTTGAGCTTTTGTAACCTTTTTAGGCGCTGTTTGTGATAAAATCTTTTCACCTTGCAGCGCAACTTGCGAGACACACTAACGGGCCCGAAAAACTAAAGCAAATCTTTTACGCAAAAGCAAGAGCGCCCACCACCGACGCCAGCAAACACCAGAAGTAACGCTATTCTTCCGAATTCCCAGCGCACCAACATAATGCGAGGCGAGTTAATTTGCATTTTAGATTGTTTTGACACCCCGCCCCGGTGTGCACCGGTGGAAAACACAAACCAGTGGAAAGCTTTCTCACTTCCCTCGGTGGTACCATTTGGTAGCTTATTAAGCATTCATTTTCCCAGCTGCTGAGACTGAAAAGACTTATTACCGGTGGACAGTTTTTGCCCACGGGTATCCATGTCCGGTCCGGGCACGAGCCCGGTACAATTCCGGACAATCTTTCGAACCCTCAGCGACCCTCCCTGCCGTGGGGTTGTGAATGAAAAGCAAAAAGTAAAAGCCAAGAAAAAGTTCCTTCGCGGCAAAACAACACACTTCACACGATCGCTAGAGCTATCCAGCAACAACATGTTTGGCGTGCAATAGTGCTGTGTCTTACCAAAACGGCCAGCCCAGCCGGATCCAATTACTTCATCATCGTTTGGTGTTTATTTGGTTTTTGGCGAATTGATTTACCGGTTGGTGTGTCTGCGTGTATGTGTGCGTTTGTTGTTCACTACGATTCGCAATCCCGGCGCTCTCGTGGCTGCTGAACCATCCTAATCGGGCAGGAAATCACACCCCGGGTATCGGGTGGGTTTTTCCCGCAAAATAATAATTACGCCAGCCGGCAGCAAAACCGGAAGAAGCAACAACCGCTAGATGTGCGCTCCCCGGAAAGCTCACCATCGCAAGGCAAGCCAGCAGCAGAGAAGCAGCTAGTTGGCTGCCAATATCTATGCAATGGTTCGCAGCGAAACGAAGATGTAAAATGCTGGGAAATGGGAAGAATTATCTTACGGAAGCGTTCTGCTGAGGAATGGGCCACACGATGCAACAGTTGAGTTGGCCCAAATGCACCTTCATTGCACCGAGGGCCACTAAAAGCGTATAAAAGTGAGTAGATGTAAGGAAAATTTCGTTATAAATTTATTAGACATCCAATTTTCTGACCTTCAGCAATCAATTTCATCTACATTATCGACGGTTAAAATCATACCTTAAAACATCAAGCTTATTAGCTCTAATCATTTACTTTTTTCAAATAAGCATTAGCGACACCAAACACGGTTGGAAAAATATTTTATCTAGCTGCTAATGATCGCTATTCAGCATGCCTCGTTCATGCACGTGCAAACAATTTGTTCAATTATGCTTCCACGGGTTTTCACATTGACGGATGAATTCATTTGCCGGCGTAATGAACCTTCAAATTCAAAACCCTCTATCGTTAGCATATCGTTAGGCACCTTTTTTTCTCTCTTGGCGTGACTATTTAGATATTTCTTTGATCAAACGAATTCAATAAAAATACTAACTTAAATATTAAAATGCTGTACGATCTGACCATCCGTCAAAGAATAAGCATTCAGTAGAAACAAAATATTTTGTTTTAATCTGATCACGGCAGAAATATTGTTAATCTAATCAGTTAAAATTGTGAATCATTTGAAACAAACAGTATCGTGTAAATATTTTTTTAAATAAAAGCATTGCTAGAGGGGCAAAAAATATCAGTCAAAGATCGAAGCTATAAGAAAATCTTAACTTTCAATGCTCAATATATCATTTTTCTTACTCAAAGCCGCTGTAATTAATTGCGAAAAAATATTTTTATTCAACAATAGCTTACATCTTATCCAGGAGCTTTGAACAAATAAATACAAAATCGATACTTTTAATCGGTATTTTTCGTCGATTTGCACTGCCATTAAACAAACGGCTTCGATTGATCAGATTACAACCGATAAAGTAATTTTTAAATAGAACAACGTCTCTACCTTATTAGAAGTCTTTCCCACTAAACAAATACTTGTACCCAACGTCAGAACAGCTCTACTGCTTGCAATTCGAATAGGCATGTGACTCCCTCCAAATCTCGTGCCCTGTGCGGGGCAGGATGTTCTCCACAGCAAAAAAGTGCCATTGGCCATGAATATGACACCGGCATCGCAATAGGTAGCAAAAAAGGGGTAGTCTATCTCGCAAAGCAGCAGAAAAAAAGCCAACCATGTTGCCATTTTGCAACATCTCTCACTCCACCACTCTCGTACGGTTGAGCATGCTTGCTGTAGGTCACGATCTTACCGAAGCAGAGTTCGACAACCATATCCCTGGTGCCGCCCACGGGGCATTCGCAAGGAACCGACGTAAATCGAGGAAACATGCGATTCAACGATACATTATCGCATACAAATTGCATGTTGCAATTGCTTTTAGTCCTTGTGTGTCCTGCACACGTGCTGGGAGTAAACAGGCGGCGCAAGAATGGAAAATAGCTCCCGCAGTCTTAAAAAAGCATCCCATAACAGGGTGGGTGCTGAGTTAGAAGAGCACGAGGCAAACGAGGTAACGGAAGCAACATATTCCACACACACACGACTCGCACACGTGTTTCGTGTTGGCTTTTAGCCGGGCACTCGTTGAGGCTGTAGGAGGCGCCTCGAGTAGGTACTAATGGGTGGTACCTCCGTTTCTATTTGCTCATTTATGCTACATGATGATATCCTTAGCCACTGGCGTTACTGTTACCATCCCATTGCCGGCACTTTTACACTGCCGGGTACGATTAGTTCCTGCCGAGGCCGAGTACAGTGACGTCGATACACGGGCCAGGAGAGCGGTGAAAGGGTTCAAATGGGGTTTGCGAGTGCGAACAAAAAGCGGCTAACGAACGTGGAGGCGAGTGGCGGTTGTGTCTTGAAATACGGTAAACATCGTCACTTGATTGTGGCGGTGGTTCCATGGTAGTAATTTAGCGCTTTTAAAGTAGCTGCTTTACCATGGGACCCCAGCCGTAAAGGAGCGAACGTGTTGTTAAGGCGATAAAAGGACGGCAAAGGAGTAAGACGCATGGAACTGCATGTTCTAATGATTTGTGGGAGAGTTTAAAATATAGCGTAATTGTTTTTAGCGTTGTGGTAGATTAGATGCAGCGTGAGCAGCGACAGAAGAAACAAATGCTCGGTGAAGTGTATGAACCATTCCGTAGAGTGATTGCAAACACTGCGAAAAGCTGTTTATGAGATGCTTATCATTGTGTAGGGAGAAACCGTGTCATTTGCTCCGCGCAAGCGTCTATGACAATTTCAGTTTGGGAAACGATTTTTTAAGCCCAATGGTATACGAAGAACAAAGTTAACTTATGCCAAAGATATTTGCTGTTCAATTTTATATTTAACTTTTGCTTGTAACGTTTTTTGAAGAATAAAATTGTTGAAAATACAACAAAAATTGTAATCGAGTATGCCCGGGTTAAGGTAAAGAATACGGAGGAAATGCCTTATCTTTATGTTTAGAAAATTCATTCATCAAAAGCTGTGCTTTAAAATAAATAAACAGTCCAGAGTCGTCCGGAGCCTCCAATCGGCAGCTTCGAAACCGTCAAATTAGTTGGGGCTGAAACAAAATTGAAATCCCGTAGCACTGCAAAGCGTCCATGATACGGTGATATAACCTACATTGGTGCTCTCTCGAACGGTTTCGGTCGGCTCGAAAGGGATCCAGACGGATCCGACGGCCTCAACGGCTCCGGACGGCTTTGGATGGTTCCAGACGGAACCGTGGTTTTGATTGAGTCGGAATCGAAGCCAGAGTTACGATACTCGGAAGAGGTTCAGAGTCGTGGGTGAGGTTTCTGAGAACCCATCACTAATCCTAATGCAAACTTTATGTATCTTCTTCTTGGCTTAACGACCTCTAAGGTCACATCGGCCATCGAATGGCTTACTAGACTTGCCGATACTGGATCGCGCCTTGTGTGTCTTTTAGGTATTTATTGCCCGGTGCTGTAGGCAACTGTGGCTTCCGATCTTCATACGGTAGGTTCTGGCATCGAATCCCGCCCGTCCCATCTATCGTTATACATAACTGATTATTCAACTCCAAATAACATCAAGTCAAAGAAACCAGTAAATTCAGGCTGAGACCTCTTGAAGTTTTAGAGCCTAATGCCGCCAATTCAAATTGGAGTTTATTTCGATTAACCGCCCTTTTGTATCAGCAAAACCTTTATTTCAAATCATCATTGGCCTCGTTTCCAATCAATACAGAAATATTTCTAAAGTGTCTACGATAACCTAAAGATATCCTAATTTATAGAGAAGTCTGTCCGTATTGCCTTATGTCACACGTGAACTTTGATTAAAGTCATATACGTTTGCCTAGACATTTTTTAAATCAAAGTTGTCATAAGTACAAACTTCCAATTAATTATTTAATATAATTAAATCACAAAATTCACCTACAAACGCAGATTTAGTATCAGATCCTGCCAGTTTCACTTCAGCGCTATCATTTACTTCACACCACCTAAAACTTTGTTTGATACAGGAAAACCTTTAATTTGCTTCCATACAGCTCTAACCACGGTTCAAAACGTATACCCAACGGTTAGTCTTTGGCCCTCCAACACAAAGAAAAGCAAAAACTTTCGCCCTTCCCAACAGCATCCGTTCTCTAATGAACTCATCAACATACCCATGCGGCCTGTTTGTGGGTGAGCAAAATTCAATTGAACCAGTTGTGATAACATTACCTACCCCGGGCCCATAGCATCGAAACCTTCGGATACAGCCAGGTCTACAAATAGCAGCGAATTTGCCCACAGTTCCGTATCCGAATCAGTTCACCTTCGATGCAGCTAATTAAAAGTCGAACCACAAAAATGCCTCCCCGGTTGGCACTTTCCGTTTGACAAGTATTGAACATTTTCCCGGGACCAGTTCTGCTACTAGTGTTGTTGCCCGTGATGTTGTCACTTTGGAGCCACTGGTGCTGTGGCAGCACTAGCACCACCGGTATCCATTAGACCCGAAGCAATAACCGCATGCTTCCAGCGAGTTTCGGGTGTACCGGTGAATTTGGGTCAGCCCAAGAAAAACGACATGTGGGCAGGGGGGGTAGAGTATTGCAGATTTGTAAACCTTTGCCGAAAAACGTCCCCTTAATCCTCGCACGTACGACATGTAAACAGAGGCCCTCGATGTCGGGAGGCTCCAATGTTCGTGACCGTTGCGATTCTGAACCGGGTTGTGTGTTTACCCGTTCGGGATGAAGCCCCCAGGAATGGATTTGTACCGTCATCAGTGTCGTACGTGGATGATGGAAGGATCGAAAACATGTGCACTCGCACACATCGGTGCCCGAAGGAAATTCAGGTATTGTCCAAATATTTAAACAAAAAAGCTCACCATTTTCGTTTGCACAACGTTTGTTCATTGATCTGGTCGAGCTAGACAGGTACAGCGATTCTGAGGCATACTGTGAACCGGTACAAACAGGAGATGCTGTACGGAAGAGTGCTCAGTTTGTACAATCTGCAAGCTGAACTGCCTTTAGTCGCTTGTCTACTCACTGGCAATTGTTTTTTTTTTTCGCTGTGCATGATCGAAAATCGATCGTGTGTTGAGAGGAGTTTAATATTTTACTGCAAAGCATCCAACTTTAGAATGTATTCGTCACTGTGTGTATTCGTCACTAGGAACAATCAGTATCCAAAAGCAACTTCTTTAAGAATTATTAGATTTTATAAACCCTTAAGCTTCAGCTGCGTCACATTCATATACATACATGTCAATAAACCATCTAATAGTTCAACTGTATCAACTTCACAGATGAGGAGCTAACTTTGTCTCCAAAAGAACTTTAAGCTACCGGCGGTTCCTTGGCCGCAAAGCGTACTGATACCAATGTGGCAAACGGGTGTACCGTTTACATCAAAGCGGCTCTTGATTTCAAATTGAAATGTGTGCACTTGCTCTTGCAGAGTTGTATGAGTTGGAGAAGTGGTATTGAATGGTAAAAATGGTACCATTTCGATTTTAATTGGTTTACATGCCAACCGGGGGTGAAAACTTTTTGTTTTGTCCCGTGATAGGTCCAAGATATGAGGATAGACCCGCTTTTTGTCTGGTGAAATATTGTTCAATTAAAAATGAAGTCATTAAACCACAACACGACTTTCATTCGACTATTAACAATTCTTCTGTGTATCATATAAGACGGCTGCCTGTAAGTCATCATAATTTATCCTTTAAACGAAATAATCATTTCACTGATAGAGCTTAAAGACGCGAAATTATTTGTTAATGTTGCTACTGAAATGACTTTCACCAATCTTCTCCAAGAATTGCTCTTACATTTCGTAGACTGTGACTACGATGGTGTGATTTCTCTTAAAACTAATAAATGCATACATGCAGGAGCTTTAGTCCTGCTGCCTTATGTTCGTACATTCTGAAAAAGAAGTTAACTGCTCAATTTTAGAATAGTAAAGCAGCAAGATAAAAACGCTAAAAAGGCTACTCTACTGACACAACATTAGTCATCAGAACACAACATAACCTCATTCTCAGCCAATTACTCGAACTATCAACAAAGCTATAGAACTCATCATCTACTCCCCAAAGACAAACTGTTTACATTGCTTCATCCCTTGTCTTAAAATATCAAACAACCGCCGGCCTGTTTCGTTGGTGTGCTAAACACGCTAAATTCAAATATTCAAACATGATAAATACTTCAACCTTAAACTCAAGCAACTGTTGACATAAATCCACCTTTCAGAACCTCTGGAACCGGGTGAGGACACCCAATAAGTGTTCTAGCAGCACTGACACAGAACACACCAACGCACAGAAAACCTCAGACACGATGTGTTTTATTTTATTAAATACATGCACACTGTCCCAGTTGAATAAAATATCATCCCCTTCAAAATGGTGGCTCTCAGAAAACATGAACCCCATCAAAATTGTACGATCGCGTGCTGGACTTTTCCACTTTTGTTCTCCGACCGCAAAGGCACAGGCAAAGAATTCAATTTCAAATACCTTCCTCTGTCCATGGTTTGGTGTGGGGTTCAACAATTTTTTTTTTTTTTTTGCACCAGAGGCGGTGATAGTTGGGATGGAAAGTGACGTTGTAAAACACTTCCGCATGCACAAGAAAGGTTGGTGCTCACTTCGTTTTATGACTTTTCGAACCATTTTAACCGTTTCGTTCGCTCGTTTGATAAACAAACGACCACCGCGCGTATATATGCACAAAGCCAACCGGCCAAAGCACAAACACACACGTGGTTCAGTGGCAGTGGCGTCGTGTACGCGAACTGCATAAACCGAACCCGTTTGCGTGCAATCCGACAAAAAAAAATCGTTTGGGGAAAAGGAAAATTCCCTCCCGCACACATACTAAACTGTGCTTGCATACGTACAAATGAAAGTAAAAATATTCCTTCTGTTCGAGGATTGACGTGTGGAGGTAGTGTAAAAGGATCCAACCCAACACACAGTCCGCACACAGGACCACGTTTGAGTTTTTGGGTTTTGGGGTAAGTTTTACTAACATTGTCATGTCACCAACGATTTACCACCGACACCAACCGTCTGCACCAGATACCATCCTACGTTATTATAGCACCACTGGCGACTGGAGCACTGCTGTCGAACGATGAACCTCGACGCTAACCGTTCCCACTACACTAGCGAAACGATTCCAGGTGGCAGGCCGTCGGAGAACAGCGGAAAAAATAAACTTCTTCCCCAAACCGAAAGGTACACTGGCAACCCACCCGGACGATGGTATCGTATGCAAACGTTTGTGCGACGCGCTGGTTGATCGTCCTCGGAAAGAATGGAAAAAAGTGTACACTCCTAACGTTTTCCCTACGCAAAACCCCTTTTCCGAACGAGGCTGCCATTGATCGACGCTGGCGTGTGCAACGGGCGTCTGTAGAAGAATCTTCCCCGGTACAGAAACGTTACACCGTTGCTCGATTAAACTATGAACTTAATTAAGTTGTACTGAAGCGACGTAGAGTAAACGTAGAGAGACGTGTGTATGCCAATGTTTTCATTTGGAGGCGCTTGATGAAATATTAGCTTTCATCAACAGTGCATCGACACTCTGGTACGTGAGAAACGTCTACATCCTTTTGGAAGTATCGCACCCTGATGGGAAACGTAAAGATGCTTTTAATCTGCAATATCTTCTATCATGAGAAAAGAACAGCTCGACTCGCACGACGACTCTAATGGGAAGATAATACTTTAATGTAAAAAAATAAACAAACGAAACAAATTGTTCTGTGCAGTTCTTCACGACTGATTTATCATCCGAATGTTTCGCATTCTTCGTAATGCTTTAGCCTACGTTTATTTCCGATCTCGTTCCCACCCAGAATCACACTCCAGGTATCTGGACAGGGTACAGATTAATTGACCAATTATTGTTAAAGGTAGGCCAGGTCTGTTTTTCTTTCCGTTCCCGACCGAAGAAGAGAATTTAATGTCTTGATTAAACCGATCAATCGATGGTTGGAAAGAAGGTAACAAGCAGGGGATAATCAAGGATAGACAGCACCGTACGAAGTGTTGGACGTATTGAGGGTATGATTAAAAGCCCAACCAATAGCATGAACGCAACGCAATTTTTACGTGAAAAATTAAATGAATAGAACGTTCAATAGATTAGCGAGTTGTTAATCATTTCTGTCGGTAACTAGGTGAGCTTAAGTTAATTGAATTCGTCTATAGTTTACTTTCATTTTTAGCACATATAAGCTTGTGCAATAGTGTACGTTCTACTAACAGCCTGTAAGTCACTATGTACTCTCAAGAACCATTGATGCTTGCCAAAACCTTCTGGACGGTCTCTTTTTTCCGATTAATGTATTTATTGTCAAGTATGTTAGTATTTACAAGATTGATGTTAGTTTGCGAGACGCAGCTAATCAGCTTTTCAGTGGTGTTGTCATAATATATGCCAAGAGGCAGGTGTTTAGGCTTAATAATTAATATTTTAAGCACCAAGGCTAGTGGTTAGTATACACTTACAAACTAATCAACCACTTGAAAACTATTCAAACAACTTTATAAAATAACTCATCATCTAAAAATTAGGTTGTGCACCAGTTGGTGAGTTTAGGCTTCTGCTGATGCTTCTAGCCGGTTGATGATGTTGTCTGCTATGTCATCAAATGGTGCTGTGTTGGCTTCATCGTAGAGCTCTTCATGCCGTCTCCAGCGAGGAGCGTCCAGGATGAGTCGAAGGAATCTATTGCAGCTAGTTTGTACCTTTCGCAGATTCGTCCTCGCACAGGAACGCCAGACAGGAATGCTGTAAGTTGCTGTGGGCAGGACGATTTGTGTGTAAATGGCTTGCTTGCTTTTTGGATGGAGCTTGGAGCGTCTATGTATGAGTGGTTGTCAATAGTGACTCCGAGGTACCGGATCGTGGATCTCCACGGCAACCGCTGTCTCTTGTTCTGATCCTCAATGCTTGATCCTAGCCACATGGATGCTGCAACTATTGTTTTTGCTATGCTTTCAAAAGACACAACATCTTTTTGTCCTAAGAATCTGACTCTATGATCAATTGATACGTTCCTGGAGTTCAAACAATATATATTTTGGGAAAATAGCACAGATGTGTTAATGCGCTCCATCCTTTTTCAATATTTTGTTTAATAACTTAGACAGAGTGGCTTGTTATGCAGTTCCAAGATCTTCTAGTCGTCTTGACATTATCAACGAAACCCATGTGTTCAAATTCTCGACCAGTTGGCTACCAACTGCCTTCGAATGGACTTACCCCACAGCCCATGCGTTTCAAGCTATCTATCCACCCTGTTCAGCCATATTTTTCGATATTTCTACCTCACACCAAATATTTTCCCTGGGCCCAATCTTTCAGTTTAATTAATTTTAATTTCTTTATCATCATCGTTATCAAATCTCACTTAGCGTGAGATTCCTTCATCTCAAACTTAGCCAGGTAGACTCTGTCTCCCGGCTACAAATCCACCAATAGCAGTTCACGAATGCTTAAAATATGTTCTCTTTTCATGACAGAAATTGTTCCTGCTCGCTATCGCCACCTCCAGAACCCAGGAATAGGGCAAAATAAATGCACCACTCTTAGTCCACTAGTCTCTTACAGGAAAAAAAAAGACGGGGAAAACGGGTACTGGTTTTCAATTAGCAATTTTTCTTGCCCGCTCAAAAAGTTACCGAACCGGCAAACGCACGCCACCAGAATTACGTGTCTTCTGCCGTGCCGGTGAAACGATGCGCCCTCTCTCCGATGTTTGCCACAATTCCGCCATGAAGCATAACGTCCAAACGTGCGCACAACTTCTACAAAATTGTGAGAGCAATTAAATAAAAATTTCCCACCACGCCACCAGCCAGTCTAAGGAGTAAGTCTCGCTCGGTGAGCTTTTCTTCATGTGGAACTCAAAAACCAAAAAAAAAAGACAGATGCGCAAAAAATCTACCCAGTCAGATTCTATCTATGAAGTATTAAATCCATATTATGCCAACTGCATCTGAAAATGGATAGCGGCGTGCAGCGTCAGCTGAATTACGACGATGTGTTAGAGGCGCAAGGTTTGCGTGATGCTTCGGTTGCACGATAAGTAGATGCGGATGGAATAATTTCTCGCTGCTAAAATTTTAATTTTAATCCCATCGTAATCCTATCTCGTAATAAAGTTTTTTACCCTTAAACTTTGCATCACTGTAGATATAAAATTCTTTTAACATTTTTTTTATGTTTTGTTTCGAACTGCAATTTCTTTTTTTGAAATACCCACGAAAGCGCTTCTGTCGCGCTTCCATTGTGCGAACGCGGTCCCTACACTAATTTGTCACCGTGCACCGTGGGTAAGCCTAGCAAGTGGCCACGGTAAGCCAACTTCTTGATTTATATCCAGAAGAAAACTCTAGGGCAATTCATTTTTCGTTCTATTTTTTCCCATTCCCCATCTCACCTCATCTATCTCGCCCCGGATGCAATGTTGTTGGCAACAATTCGTGCAAATCATAATAGAAATATTTTGCACAAATTTTATTCTGCTGCCCTAATCAAATGCTACGTAATTATGGAAACGCAAAGTGTTGTGGCCAGCATAGGAACAATTCTTGGCATGAGGACCATTGCTTTGTCTTTCTTTTGGGCAAATCGTACACATTATTGGACATGTGCCAAGGCATGCATTTTCTTATGCGTGCTTTCGATTGCTGGAGAAATGTGCTGAGTGGAATATAAATCCATTCGATTTTTAGTTATTAAATGCTAGATAAAAACAGCATACGCTGAATCGGATGTTTTTAAATATTTTCTATAATCCTCTGTCTGTTGTCTGTCTATTGGGAAACATTGAATCATATCATTCTTAGTACCTTACAGTGCTTCTATCCTATCCTAAACGTCAAAATTCAAAAATTCTTAGCAATAACAATAATGCTCTGTCACTTTGTGTTGTTCACTCGAGCAGCTCCTTCTATTGGAAAACTTTTAAGTTCACAGTTTTTAATTCACGCACTCAGTCAACATCATTATGATCCAATGGTATAAGTTTTCTTTCCTTTCTCTTCAGTACCATCATCTGCACATCTGCATAACAATGCCACTTTTTTTTGTTCCCCATTACATTCATCCAACAATTCATACTGAATCGTACAAAAACACCCTCCTCTCTCTCTCTCTCTCTCTCTCTCTCTCTCTCTCTCTCTCTCTCTCTCTCTCTCTCTCTCTCTCTCTCTAGACAAGTGGTTGTGCTGTAATGTTACACCTTGCCAATCGACACGATCACGCTTTACACCCTTTACCTGCACACAAGCGTAGTGCCCAAAATCAAGTGCTTCAATTTAATCCATTAACTGAAATTGGACCTAACGGTTTGAATGTGTTTACGGTTCCATGTTGTTTTGTTTCATGTGTAGGGGGAATTGTTCTCTTATTTTGTTTTTACCTTCGAAAAGGGGATTTACCTGGCCGCAATGCTTCCTGCAGGCATCCCCACACACCAATAACAGCTGAAAAACCAAAACCAACTCGAACCAGCAAACAAAAAACCACCCCAACGCAGCTTCTTGTTAACACTTAACGATGACTATTATTAGCTCTGTTTCATTTTCATTCATGAATGATTTTCTCGCGCTGATGAAGCACCGAAAGTAATGCGGAAGGAAGCACAATCCTCAATCGCCCTGCGAAAGAGGGTGTAAAAACAAAGAAGTAGTAAACAAAACACAAAACACAAGCAAAACGCACTCGGCACTGCATATAATGGGGCATGCACCAACGTGCAAGTGTTTCCCTTTCGCGAATAAAATGCTTCAACAGCTACAATAGCAGAAAGAAGAAAGAAAAAACGAGAGAATTCCATAAGCACACCGCCACAACCTGTGTCGCGTGTGCACAAGTACATAATGGTTTTCCCTTTTTTTATGTTCAGCCTTCTCGCGCTGACGCGTGATACACCCAAGATCATACCGCCGATGCTTCTTCGATTCACTGTACACTAATCCAACACATTGTTATGCTGTTATTGTTTGGCGCCCCTGCTTTTTTTTTTTGCATCTGTGAAAGGATCGTTAAGTGTGGCAGCTTCTCAGCATATGCAACGGCTCCAATGTTGCAACACACTTTAAAGAGGTGTACTTTTTGTACGACACACCTCTTCATACTCTCTTTTGCCGGGCAGCGTTTTTCCCCCTTTTTTTTTCTACCACCTTGAGGGCCGATACTGCTCTCCGGTGGAAAGCGGCAAAAAAAAACTCCGATCCGCTCTTGGCAAATCTGCTTGTTCCGATTATGTGTTAACGAAAGAAAATTGCTGCTAAAATCTTTATCCTACACGTGTGTGCCGGGGTATGCCGATTTGTTCGGTTGCTTGCTTACCCGGTTCGCAACACCTTTTTCCCGCGCTCGGATACAATATTATCTTTATTTCCTATTTGTGCCTCTGTGTGTGCCTTTCCGTCTCCAAGTTTGTTGCTTATCACGCGTAAATAGGGTGAACCGCATCCGTAGCGAGATACAACTTAGTCTCAGGAACGTAAGAAGCTTACATCATGCAGCATGCGTTTGCTGATATGCCTTGGTATTATGGGGAAAAAATCAGTGAGAGTTATAAATGATTACGTAAAAAAACGCGGCTCATAACGTTGAATATTGGGTTTTTTTTAAAAGAAGGCTTGAGAGAAATATAAACATCATTTCAGCTGGTAGAGTGTGAAACATGTAAGCGTGATCATCTTATTAAGTAAAGCCAGAGCTTTTATTTGTGGATAAGAATAGCGTGCATGTTGTTTGTGCTTTTCTGCGTTAGCGAACAAGCCATGAAATCTGATATGTGATCTGACTTAGAAATGATCTTTATAAAAATCCATTTTTACGATTTATAAAATACATACCAAACATACCAAAAGTATGTAAAGTCATCTTCTTCTTGGCTCAAAGGCCTTCTTATGTCACGCCAGGAATCTAATGCCTTACTAGATTTCTGCTACCACGTAGTTGGATAGTTAGCCCTCACTACGGCAGGACGGTCCGGATGTTATTTGGACCTCAGGGTTCAGCACGTCACGTAGATATGACCAGGTGGCCAATCAGTTTCCAGGAAACTGAGTCTAGCGGGCTCACTGTGCTCCTCTACCTCTCGACTGTAAAGTCATCACTCACTCACTCATGTTGGCCTGCTCTTTGAAAGAGCACGTCGTCAAGACATGGCCCAGTCAACAATAGATCTCCAGGAAACTCGATCCCTGGCTGCAACTTCCCATCCATGTAGGCACCCAATCTCCGACAGGTCACTCTACACCTGATCCAGCCAACGAACTCGCTGTGCTCCCCGACGCCTCGTGCCGAACTGGGGGTCACTGAAGAATACCTTCTTGGCGGGGCATGAGTCCGGTATCCTCATAACATGCCCCAGCCATCGTAACCTGCCGGTCTTTGCTACTGTCAGGATGTCCGGTTCTCCGTATAGCTCAGCAAGCTTGTCCTCCTTCTCCGTATAGTTTCTCCAAACTCCATACTCGAACACACCGCCAAAGATGGTCCGGAGGATGCGACGCTCAAACACGCCAAGAGCGTTTGCATCCTCCGCTCGGATGGTCCAAGACTCGTGGCCATATAGGACCACCGGGCTAATCAGTGTGCGATATATCTCACATTTTGTGCGGTCTCGAAGTCTTCTGGTAGGCACGATTCCCCTGAACAATGCGTTACCGGATTTCACTGCTGACATTGTTATCCGAAGTTGCGACAGTCTTAAGATAGCAGATCTCCTCTACTACTTCGAGGTTGTCGCCGTCGACTAACACGCTGTTTCCCTCTCGGGCTCTATCACGATCAGAGCCTCCGGCAGCTTCACGTTTCAGTCGGGTGTACGTCTCGCGCACCTTCGCTGTCTTGCCAACGATGCCAATGTCATCCGCGAAGCCAAGAAATTGAAGAGATCGGTAGATAATCATGCCACAGATATCGTTGTCTAGCCCCGCGCTTCGTATGACACCTTCCAAGGCTATATTGAACAGGAGAGTCCGTCCCCTTGCCTCAGACCCCTGTTAGATTCGAACTCTCCCTCTGCACTGCACCCCATTCATGGTGGCCTTTCACAGCCGGATCAGCTGTCCAGGAAACTGGTGCCACTGCATTATGTTCCATAGCTCATTTCGATCTATGGTATCGTAGGACGCCTTGAAATCGATAAACAGGTGGTGCGTAGAGATCTGGCGCTCTCGACACTTCTGGAGGATCTGCCGAATAGTGAAGATTTGGTCGGTGGTGGATTTGCCCCCAACAAACCCCGCTTGGTAGCTGTCGACGAAATCTGTAACAAGGGGGGCAAGTCTGCAGAACAAGATCTGGGACAGGGTCTTATAGGCGACATTAAGCACTGAAATGGTATGATAGTTCGAGCATTCTAGTCTGTCGCCCTTTTTGTAGACTGGGTGAATGACGCCCAGTTTTCACTCCTCCGGTAATTCTTCCTGTTCCCAGAATCTCGTGATCAGCTTGTGCATTTCGACGGTAAGCCTCTCCGGCCTCATCTTGAAGAGCTCCCAGCTCTTCAGCCCAGTAAAGTCAAAATATTTGTAAATAAATTATTTAATATTTTCATTGTCACAAAACGCACCATATTTACGTAGTAGTATATTTATGTAGTATTACTTTGCTGTGCTTCAATTATACCTCTTAAAGAGTTTAAATTATACCTCTCAAAGAACATTTATGTTCCTAGTAGGTTCTACCAAACCAGTCATTGTGACTGGTCCCATACCTTCGAAATGGGTTTATTTTTTATAGTTAACAATTCTGTCGATGTGAATGCATGCCTTTGTAGTTTCAATAGGATGTTAATTTGTATGAATTAAAAAATTAAAAAATTAAAACCAATATTGATATTAATTTAAGTAACATCATGGGCAACTCTACCCTACCCAGTCATTTTGATTGCAACAATGTAACGTATTCCTGAAAATATAATTGTAAGATGATATAAACTGTGCAAGAAATATAATATGCTTTAATAATTTTTTTTTACAAGGTTGATGCTTTTTGGCAATTTTGCTGTAAACGATATAAGTCTTCCAGGTTGCAACACAACAGAATAAACTATTGATTTGCTCTGTTTGATGGTTTTGCATTGCTGGTGTAAGAAACAACCAATCCAATGTGCATTAAGCTTGGTGTACATACTTAAAGAAATATGCAAAGGTTAATCACAATATAAAAAATATTTATTTGTTAACCACCAGTCCATTTTGACTGGTCGTGGTATAGCTGCACGTGCCAAAATCGCGATAGTTCTAGTGTTAACAAGCGATGAAGCTCAATTAGAAGATGTATATTGACAGGACGGTTTCTGTTCTTCGACCAAAATGTCTTCTCCCTTTAAATAGAGGTGTTCTTTTTAGGATTTCTGAACATTTTTATTATTTTTGTGATAATGTTGATAGAATAACATATATTTTACTTCACATTCCTCAGCATGAAACGGTGTATGTAGTCTTATCAACACTATTGAGCTCTAAACAAATATTTTCTTCTCTTATTCTTTACTCATTTCAGAAACAACAACCGCCGGTACAAGTAATTAACGACTTCGGTGCTTTTCTACACTGAAACAACGTGGATTTGTAAAGAGCAGGTACATACACATCATAACATGCATTTAAACATGTCATAACTGGTGACGGAGAAACATCAACATTTATCTATCTATAAAGAACATCAAGGGGGTTTATTTTTTGACGCGGTATCCCTCTCGGTGCCTGTTTAGTGATTAAAAGTGACAAGCAAACCAGCATCCGATGTACCTCGGCAATACTTCCGAGACATTCCCAATGGCTCCCGTATTAATCTACACCTTAACTACCCGCCGTCAACGTATCCCTTTACGCATCCTTTATCGACGTTTTCGTAATGACCTGAGATCTGTCTTTATTGTAACGGAAATGTTCTTAATGCAGTGCATCTGTCATTCACCGTCCAACAATCACCGTAAAAGAAAGCGCATGCCACATTCTGACTCGTTTCCCCCGCTTCACATATCTTTAATCATTCGCCCCAACTACTTTAACCATATTCTCGGCAACAGGAGCATGAGCAACGATGTAACGATAGACCAAACAAAAAAGCATGAACAAACTCTCCGACCATCGCTCCATTGCTCCATCCTGGCGCTTGGTTTCATTTTGCCGCTCTAATATAACAACACCATCCACACCTGATTTACTGTCCTCAGCAGCGTTTGCAGCAGAATACGATAGCTCCTAACCTCTGGCGTTCGGTGCCATAACGATGTGACACACACACACACAAACAAACGCAGCCCGCAATCTGCGCAGTACCACTCGGAACCAGTTGGTATTTCATTTCTTTCATCCTGACTTTCATTAAAAGTGTAATAAGACCGGAAAACTGATTTCCCCAGTGCTCACGGCGGGGTAACTTTGCGCCACTGTATTCCCGCTTGCCCCGGATCCAGCAAAGCCCCGAGACAGTAGGATTGAGGACGCTTCAAGCAGCGGCAAACTGTACCCCAGGTCTCAAAACACCCAACGTCGTCAACGGTCCGAGAGGCTGGCACTTGCGGGCCCGTACCACAGCTTGTCAGCGCTGGACATGGTGCTGAACAAAAGAATATGGTAACGATCATCTTCGTTTCTCATCCGTCAGCGAGGACGGAACGAGCGCAAAGCAATGTTGATTTTTCTTTTGCCGTTTGCTTTTGCCTTAGAACGCTAGCGTGCGTTGGGCGAGCTTTGGGACAATTCAGTGGGAAATGGGAGATATCGCACAAGATTAACAGGCAAGATATTTCAATTGCTGGTGAGAAAAGAATCCCTAAAATACAGAGCTCCTGTTTCAAACACAACGGGTACCAATTATACACGCGAGAGGGCGTTGAGTGTTAAATATACTGTGCGATGTTTGACAGTTACTAGTGCCCTGTCAAATATGTACTATGCTGTCAGTCAATCTCCATGACGCATATCTTTTAACTTCTTGCCTTACTTTTTTTTCGAGCGCAAATTCAAATCCATCCATAATATTCGTACAAATGCGGGTACATAAATAACGGACTAACTAGTCTACAGTAGGCGAGTAGTTAGGTCGAGTTCTCTAGCGCGCTCCCTAGTCAAAAACTTTCTACCATCGATAACCGTCGTCAAAACCCGTATCTTCCAGGGAAACTTTTTGGTGGAAAATTAACCCGCACTTTACGGCTGACTTTACGCGCTCGAAACTTTTTTGACAGGACATTTGTGCTTGGCTTTTGATAAAGATATTGACGAAGGTTTATGCTCCCGCTGGTTAGATATTTCACTGAATTAATGGTTTATTGCTTTGAAGTGTATGGGACATCGTACACTACTAATGCTTATGCTCGATGATATCCCCTGTACAAGCGGTATTCTTCACGAAACTCCATTTTTGTGACAGCGTTCAGAACATTTTTTGTTCTCGTTGAAAGAATTTATTTTGAATAAAACATCTTTCCTACTCTCAAAAGCAAAACTCATAACTCTTTCCCTTCTTTAATCAAACGCTTTACACTAGACCACATGTCATCGTCAATGTAATAAAAGCTATTTTTCTGAACAACGAAAAAAAAACCCCAAACACCCCGAAACCACATCATCTTCATGCTGATGTTCAACTCGGGGACAGATGTTTCACATATTTATTGCATGTTAAACATTCAACCATCGGGGTAGGAGACAGTGAGGGACGTTTAGGGATAACGTATCACAATACGCTCGCAAATCTTTGCACCAAACCCCAAAATGAAAACGTCTGGCCATCCTAATCAAGTGGTGTGGTACGTGAAAAGGAAAGCGAAACCGCTCGTCCCAAGCACACCTTTAACCGGTGTGGTCTCGAGAGTCCTTTTGTGCGTTTTATTTTTTTTTTGTGTGTGCATGCAACCCAGCCCGGTTGTTGTTTTAGATAGCTTGTGGCACGGTACGGCACGAGTGGGAAAAGCGATTTGTCTGATCCCGCAGGAAAGGTCGGCAGCATCTTCGGCCATAATACCGAAATCTGAACCTTCTGATCATAATTTCGTCAAGCACGGTTACACCATCCAGAACGAGCGAATGTCCGTTTGACCCTTTCCATCCGTTTGCCAAAAAACCATTTTGATTGCCAGCAATGAAGCGCCCCAGAATTGAAGAAAAGCCAACCAGATATTCATTTATAACCTCAACCGTTACCGAGGAAATGAATTTTTCCTACCCTACACTGCTCACAGATTGGATTCCTTTCCGTCCATATTTTATCGTTCCTTTTGGTTCTTTTGTTTACACCGGGTTTTGTTCGTTTTTATTTCGTTCGGCAATTGTTTCGCTTTCTCAGCGAGACTTTTATTTTCTTGTCTTTATTTCTTTGCTTTTTTTGTTTCTTTCACACTTGACCTTTTTTTCTTCTGTCCCCCCCCCCCCCCCCTCTTTTCTTTATATTGCTCCCTTTTTTTTATATTGCACAATTTTTGTCTCAACTTACAACAAGCATCGAGCGGTTTGTTTGAACCACAAAAAGGATTGCTTTAGTAACAAAGACAGAAAAAATACCTAACCCATAGAGACAGAAGAACTCTACTCAAATGACACTTCTTTTTCACTAGGGCACCTTGAGGCGAGGACCACTCCATTATCCGTTCGGTAGCGGTGTGGCCCGGATTTCTCAACTCTAAGGGCAATACAGAGATAGAGTTTCTTAAGCAATTCGGACTTGCCGATGGATTTTACCATTCGTCCCTTAAGAATTGCGCGGAATGCGGAGTATGAAATGTTTACAGAGAAGAAATGAGAAAAGGCAACGTCGCAAGTTGCAAGAAAATGGAGTACTGCTTTTCCTTTACGTCTTTGAGGCAAAAATTCCTTTTTATCTGTTCTCGGAAGGCTTTGCTTGATTGAAACACCTTTCGATTAAATAGGATCGAGTAGATTTTCATGATTCAGTATCCTTGGGCGAGAAAGCTGAGAAGCAAAGATAAGAGAAGGTAAGTCACACCGGGTGCCTACCGGTAAAATAATACTAGCCACCTACGAGGCATCATCCACTTTGCGTATCGTGCTCTATCGCCGGGTAGCGGGTATGCTCGAACAGCCGGTAATGAGAATATTGGAATCGACAGGTCCAGAAAGCATTGCAAGCAATTTGGGGCGCGCGTGTACATTCAATGTGCTTTTTTGTCGGGTATTATGTATCACCTACTTTCAAGGTTCAAACATGAAGCACTAACCATTCCTTCGGATAGCGTCATCTCTGTGTACAATCAAATGCATGACTGTTACGGCTAATATCCATCACTGAAATAATGATTCAGCTTACAACTGTGGCAATAAATCATTTTTCCGGAAAAAATCAAAATTGGAACCAGCTATTTATACTACTTTTGTCAGCACGCACGTGCCCTCGAGCAAGGAAATAATCTGCTTGAGGGTAAACAACAAAAACAACAACCACCACTCGGTGACCTACCGCGAAACTCACCATCCATCTTTGCCTTCTTCAGCCGGCACAGCATGATGATGGTTCTAGCGCTGGTGGGGACAGCATTGCAATCGGTAACCCGTAACCCAGAGCAACCACCTCTGGTCCGTTACCGTTTCTGGCTTCGAAGAATCATATAAATCTTCATTTTCACCGTTTGGGTGGCGCGAAATCAGGAAGTTCACCGTGTCGCGTGGCACAAGCCATCTCTTCGTTGCTTCAAAATAATAAAAAAGAAAGAAAAGAAAACATCCCTGTTTCTGCTAAAGACGAAAACATCACCTTTCTTCCAAACAAAACCGTCATCATCAATCAAGCCGGTGTCCATTCAAATCGGTTGTTGCCACGGGCGGGCTTTTCTTTCTGCACCGACAAACAAAATGGACCAGTAGCTTGCGTTTCGCACCAGTTGGTCGCTGGGTATCTTAATTGAATGAGTTACAGAATCTGTCATCATTATAAAGCTCTATTGCCCGTTTCTGTGCTGTTTTGTCCCTCACACACAGACACACACAAACCCTATCGATAAGCATCTCGGGTGTCACGCTTGTGACCCAATTGTCCAATCCGTTACGGGTTGCCGGGTGACAGTTTTCTTTCCTAGCACCGAAACACATCGTTCAAGTGAGAATTAAATTTCCACACTTGCTTGAGGAATGAACGATCAGCCGAAAGGCACAACATTTATCACTCCTTTCCAGAGAGATGAAACTTAGTCCTTGATCAAAATGAAAACATTTTAAGTAGACAGTATCTAAACAACGTACGTAAGACACGTACTAAGTGTCACTCCCGGTCCGGTAGTCTTGGTATGTAACCAAAACGGGGTGGAAAATAGACTTGCCGAGCACTCTCATGCAAGGCGGTACGGAAGAAAAATGGTTTGTTGCACCGGCTAGGGCATCGTTTCCTCTTCAAACGCAAATCAAGACACGCTCGATCCTGTGGACGCTGTGGACGAGATTGCTTCCGTTTAGTGTCTGGGATAGGGTGAGAAAAACGTACCACCAAACTCCTTCCACAAAGTGGCTCGTTTACCCCGCGAACATTATCGCCCGTTATGAGTTGGCCGGGTTGTCATCCTGTTTTTCCACCCCCTTATTTAGAGCATGCTCCATTTTCCACGCTGACACTTCGTCCTTTTACGAATTGAATACCGGCACTCATCCATCATCCGCGTGCAAACTGAAGCGAACACCCCGCTGAAGGATAGTACCAGGTTGAAGGTGTACCGGTTGCCCTTTAGATCCGGGAATGAAAAGAGCAAAACACTATCAGGGAAGGAGTAAATGGTGCAAAGCAACACACACACACAGTAAGCGCACTCGAGTTCAATGGGAAGAAAAACTGGAACGAGCTAATCATGGCCAGTATATTTATCATCCCGGAAGAATTCGCATTCAAAGAGCGCAAAGCTTGCGCGATACACAAAACCACGGAAAACGGGTTGAGTGTGGAGAAACCCATTTTGCGCGAAAAGCGGTGGCAAAGAAAAACCACTTCCATTTCATTCCCTATCGCCATTTTCCGGGGCACGACTTAAAACCCACACCGTTTGGAAGAAGGTTTACAGCTCTCGGCGCGCCCGCGCGTTCTCGTGTTAATGCCATCAACATCAGCCGTACACCGTTTGACGCCCTTTTCAGCACCGGCTCGCCCTGACAGTTGATCCTTGCCCCCGTTTTTCGGGTAACGTACGGAACTGCCTGCTTGCTCGTCAGGAGCTTGGAGATGCGTCTTCCCGTGCCAGACATCCACCGTACTTATGGGGCTTGCCAAGAAGCAACCCCAAGAAACAAACCGTACCCGCTAAATAAACATATTGCGCGCTGTCATGATTCTGTCTGCACTCGGGACCAGCACCTGCACCTTCCGACCGAGCGCCTGTAATAGGATACCCAACCACGAGCAACTACCCGGCTGCTGGCCGAAATGCGGAAATGACGCATACAAGCGGGCGCGTAATTTGATCGATGAGTGATGGTGCCAACGACGACGACCAGGCCCCGGTCGTCGTCGTCGTCGTCGTCAAATTTTGAAAGTAATTGAGTTCCAAGCACCAACAGTGTTGCCGTCCGCTTGTGCCACTCGTAACGGATGTGCGTAACCTTTAAAGTGGCACCCGAGAGGGCAATATTGTGTAAACAAATATCTCACCAGGACGTCCTTTGATTTAATTTTGTGTACCAGTGTTTCTATCCTTTTTTGTTTCGTTTGTTTTCTTTATCTTCCAAGAATTTTCCTTTGATGCGAGGAGTGACGCGAAATAAGAGCTTTCTAGCTTTCTAGGAATCGTCGAGCGAAGTATACTACCAGCACAGTTAAATGGAAGAAGGACGCATGACGTATGATAAGATCAACGCAATTAAAATGGCTACACCGCACTCTATACTGATTGACCTTAGTACAACGTATCCTTGTGCAATCTTGGCTGTACTCGGAAATGACATCAGACGCACGAGTATCCATTCCAAGTGGTTTTCCAACGGACAAGTGGAATTGCCACTGTACTAAGAGCATTTCAACAAGCATACCGTATTGAGTTTCAAACTATGGGGCCGCTCAGCACAAACGTATGCGTTTATCGACTCGTTCCCTCTTTGTGCATCTTGTACTGCGATGAATTTAACTAAAACCCCTAAGGCCGTATTATATAGTAACAGCTACCACACTGCGCAGCAGACACACTTGCTAGTAAAACGATACGATGGATCAAAATGGTATTTAGCTAACACTTTCGTTAAACACCACTTGACACCTATTGTCTGTATGGCTTCCAAAATCAAAACAATCGCAAATTAGGCCCGACCGGAACATCCCATGAATCGCCAATTATTTGCCGATCATTGAAAGCTTCGTGGTTGACGATTTATTTCAGGAGCTTTATACACGTGTGTCCTATTTGAATGCCTTCTATTTGAAGCTTGTCAAGAATCCTCCTAACTCCCCCTAACCATATCATGCCACTACCGATTAGCCTCCTAACCCGCAAAAGCAACCCTCGACAATGGCATTAATGCACTATTCGCCTATTAGAGTGAGGCGATTAATGTGCTCTACACCGCACTAACTGATTAAAAGTGGACAAAACACTCGCCAATTTGGAACCGCGGTAAGCTTCAATCAGGCCCCGCACATGCATCCGCTGTTGGGTGAAACTCAAGCCCGCAAGCTAATATTCATTACCGATTCAACTGTTATGCAAAATATCTCTTCTAATTGGCTGCAACTGTGCGCTTCCACTTGGTTCCACTACTCGGCTCGATGGGACAATATTCCACCAATAGCCGATAGCTTTGCCTAGGTGTAGGTGGTGGACATTCTCATCCATCTAGAGTACCAGAAGTTAAAGTGGTGGCTCGCTATACCAGTTACAAAGGCAGGGAGCAAGGGCGCGAAGCGCAACTTGTACAATTGAATGTTCCGGTGAAGCGTATTCAAAATGCATCACAGCCTCAATTAATGAACCCTTGGGGCGGGCAGGTGCATTAGTATATCCCGTTCCCAGCACACTAAAACACCGGCGCCAGTAAAACGCTTCCCGTCCACGTGACAACGGGCGCGGACTAATACTCTTGACAATTAAACGGTATCGTTTGCCCGAATCAAACCTTTATTCAGCCTAATTGAAACGGATTCAGCTGGCGGGTGGTTTCTGACCGGTGTCACATTCGATGTACTACTTCAATCTACTAGTCTGATGCAAAATTTGTCATCTGCCATTGGGGAGCTGTTGTTGCTATCGAACAACAACTTGATGCATCGGCAGATGCATACATCGGCACCAGATTCGAAGTGTGCCTTTTCCACCCCACGCTGTAAAGAATACAGCACTGATTATCTTCATTATCATTCACGCCTTTCTCGCTCGGAGCACTCCGGGGGCCTCACAGTGCGGGGGTAAGAACTAGACAACGATTCGTTTATTTGTTCCTATGATTTGATTTTTCATTCCCAACGCAGCACACGTCCCTGTGGTCAGTTCCCAGTTGCAATCAGAATTCTGCACAGCACCTAGCCACCGGCACACCCGGGATGTTAATGCTATCATCCCTCCGCGCGAATGTCGTTCGTGAAGTACCACGTCCCACGGCTAACAAACTAACCGGTCGTGGTAAAGGTCACGCGAGCCTGTAGGGAAATGTATCGTCAGAAACTGGGCACGTGGAGCCCACAATCAGCTTCAGGGACCAAGACTTCCAGACACATAGCAGCACATGAAAATCAATAGTCGCAATAGAAAATGCAATAACTGCAGTGTCCAGCGGGGAAGCTTCACACTGTCCTTCGCTTTAGATTGCGAAAAGCACGCTGCTGGTGGCAACGGCTGCACCACCACCAGCCACAGCCACGGGAATTGCACAGCAGTAATATTAGATCGGCAGAGCAAAGTCAGTGCCACTTCAGCGACCAATGAACGCCGGACCCGGTGAGGGAAAAAAAACCCCCTCAACTCAGCAGGGTCAATGCGAAGCTGGGGAGACAAGCACGCGGGAAAGCTGTAAGAAGTGAAGCTGTACCAACTTTTTAACCAACCGGACATATAGTCCGGTTCGGTGCTAAAATGTTCGTCTCGTCCAAACCATAAGCTACGGTTGGGTTGGCTCCCATGGAACGTTCGGTCCATAAAAAGTGGCAGCATTAATTCAACGCTTATGTTCTCGCTTCTGTAACCGTATGTGTGTGTGTGTGTGTTTGTGTGTGTGTGAGTGTGTGTGTGTGTGAATGAGTGACTGCGAACCAGCAGATAGCACCGTAATAAGTCGGGCACTGTAACGATATTATCGGAACGTGGCGAATGGTGCTACCACTATCTAATGAACGGTGGCGACCTCACCCGGCAGCACGATCAAGCTTGCCACGTCAGCACATAACGCATCCTTTCACTCAAATTGCACTCAAAAACACACACACGAAGGCTGCGAGGCTACACGAATGCAAAACAATCAGAGTAATTATCACACTGTGAATTGATTAAAACTAACATGAAGAAATGTCGGTTGATTAGAGCGCACTGCTTGTGCGTTGGATGGGTGAGGGTGCCCGTCGATGAAATTGCTGCGATGTCGTACCCATCCCATCAACCCCAGGCACGATTGGACCCCCATTTGCTACCATTGGGCGCCACCGTCTGTCGTCTGCGCACGGTACGTATCAACGAACGGTTGCAGACGGTTGCCATCGGTACGTCCTGCTGCTGGCTGGCAGTGCAATTGCGAGTCACAAATTAATAAGCTTTTATTTACAAATCAATACAAACGCATAATTAGCAGCGCTATGATATGGGGAGCATGATGCCCTGCATCGAGACTGTGCCAGCTCACATACATACAAGTCATCGCACCGGAAGAATAGAACCACATTCACGTTTAATTGTGCTAGCTGGTGAAGGTGAAGCACAGGAGTAGGTCGGACAGTAATGGAAGATGCATGCATTGCTTCAAATACTACTACTACTACTACTACTATTGCTAGGATGTCGTTCCACTAACCATCGGAACATTGTAGAATGAAAAGTGAGCTGGCTTGAATGCCATCACAGGCTTACCGTTTATAATACCGCTCTATTCCATTGTATCAAAACATGTGATAATGAATTTATGCAATTGCCAATGCTGCCTATCAATAGTCTCGGCTCGGCTTCATTTTACATCATCTTTACCGTAGGGAGTTACAAGAACACCAGCTCCTTACACCGGTTCCGGAACGATCTCCGTGGTGCGTGATGTTGTCGATGTTTTTGCACCATTTACATACTGATTCGGTGTTCCACATTCATTTGTTTTGGTCCCATTGTGTGTGTTGTTCCAACGTGTCATACTTTCCCACAAGTATTCTGTAAATAGTCAACATAGACACACACACTTAGAGAGTCGTACAAGGGAAGCGCATTTAAAAAGTCATTCCATTTACGGTTTTCTTGTACGCCTCTCTGGACGTCTGCCATACGTATCGCTATGGTAAGTAACTCCGGACGAGGCAATGGTAGCCTCATGCACCTTTTTTTTGCAGCTCCACAACCAACGGATGGACAACATTGCGTAATGGAATGTTAATCAATTGCTGTAAAGCTTTTTACCACGATGGTTGTGAGGCTGCAGTACGCCTAAGCCATGCGGTACAATTGAACAAAAAAAGAAGAACCTCATAATGGAAAACTTCGATCAGGGACAATGTAGTACTTTAATCATGGGCATCCGGTTCAATGTTGAAGCTTTTATCGATATTAGGAATGGATTGATTTACTACTTTTTTGTTTCGCAAAACAGTTGGGAGAGTTATGTTTCATGTTTTAGCATCCATTTGTAAAGGGATATGATGATGATGATGGTATAGATGTTAAAGCTTAATTGAGAATTTTAGAATACACAGATAACACCTTTGTTACTTTACTGTGGTCTGTGTAAAGTAGCAGTTTCTGCGCGTAATTTATTTTTATTAATTACTTCCTGAAAGCTGCTAACGTTTCTTAATCTATTGAACATTAATTTGCGTAAATTGCATAACTCGGGGCGTTTTATTCCAGCACTTTACATGATTAATGATCAATTTTAATTTTTATATATATAAGCCTTTAAAAAAGCATTCTTGCCAACATTAAAAAAATGAACGTAAACGGTTCAATCTATCAGTGTATATCAATAGCTGATGAAGAAATAAAAAAACAACCCACGAGCACGTTTTTATACTCTTGGTTTTCAATTTCCACAAACCACTCCAACATGTGCCTAAGGCAAGCGTTCCAGATACTCCCATTCCTTCAGCAGATTTGCCTTTCCCAAACATCCCCTTCCCAGCGGTGGGCCAAATTGGAGTTTTATCAGCCTGTTGATGACATTTATCAGCAAATTTTCACACAGTTCACTAATTTCACTCTCAACAACAATAACACCAAACGGCAGCTCGGCCAACGAATAAACTTATTCCTACGCACTCCCGCACACCTCGTGGAAAACTCCGGAGAAAAGCGTCCGTGAAAAAGTTCCCGGGTTTACTCAAACCTCGCACCCAACCCCCACCCCCCCCCCCCCGCCCCCTTTTCCTCTCTGCACCCGATAGGTCCACTGGGAATAATAGAAGCTGCTCTATCACCGGGACGACTGTACGGGGAATTGCCAACCCTCCGGCTGAGGCCGAATGTCACCGGCCCAGCCTTGGTTGTGAAGGCAAATGCAAACATATTTCCAACCGTCCGTATGCGCCCTTCTCTCCCCATCCGATCACACACACACACACACAATCCCTTTCAACACACGCCCCAGCAACGGTCCTACGCAACACCGGGCCTCCACCGAAATGCTCATAAACACCATCCTTTCCCTCCCTCTCTGATCCTGTCCCGTTTCGCCACGTGCAGCCAAAAATATCAATACGGCCAACCAGCAGAGGGATGAAAAACCAAATCAAGCGCACCAAATTGGTACCCTTTTCAAAATGGTAAAACTTTTCTAATTCTCTCGAACCAATTTCTCGAATTCGACTCGCTCGCTTTGCACACCGTTTGCCTTGCAAACGAATTCGTAGCAGGGACGCAGCGCCGTTGCGTTGCGTTGCGTTGACTTGCCAGCCTCCGACAGATCCAACCAATCGGCGTCCCAGTGTTGTGCTGTATCGCGCTGTACCGGTACCTTCATTTATTTGTTTGGCCAGTGATCTCCAGCTTCTGCTGTCTGGTGAAGCGTAGAGAAAAAGGATCTGTTAAGGGTTTATTACAGCAGAACTAGGATACCAATGGGCTGCGATATTGCCACGAATGTCATAACGACGAGCATCTTGCCTTTGCTAATAAACTGATAAATGCCATTGAATACGTATTCGCATTGGAAAGGATACGAGTTTCTTGCTTCTTGTTACCTTCGTTTTTGTATCCCTTTCCGGATGGGATCTGGCTGGCTTTTTGGGAAGATTTCGTCCTTCGAGCAGAACACACTCGCTGCTCGTTAATACACTTTAAAATCGTTTTTATTTGCTATGTTAAAAGATAACATTATTATAGATCGATTTCCTGTGAATGTTATAGAGCCTCGCTTAGCCATCATTAAACTGAAATGGAAAATGAAAAAAGTGCTGTATAATCGGAAAAATATAGTGAAAAAATTTACGATCTCACATCACTTGTCATCGAGCGTCGACGAAGCAACGAAGCGGATTTATCAGCTTCATTACTGCGCTAGCACCGGCTCGTAGTAGTGCGCGGTACAAAAAGTATTGACTTCGTTTCCGTTTCCCCCTTCAGCGCGACACGTCAAACGGCTTCCTGCAACGAGCTTCCTGCGGTTCATACCGGAAATAAGTACAAGCGCTCCGGGGACTGGTTGCACGACCTCCGCCAAGAAGCCGTGAATCAACATAAACCTTTCAAAGGCGGAACCAGAACCGATTTACCTTCAACGCCGGCCTCACCACCACCACCACCAATCACGGATCAAGATTGCGTGTTGATGTACGTCAAAGGGGTCCTGGCGTGTACTTCACGCTGCGCTTCGGCTGGTGGTGACAGGAGCAATAGTGTGCACGACATAAACACGCCATCGACTTCGACATTCGACATTCAAACAAACCAATAACAAAAAAAAAAGCACACAGGTTGACGATTGATGCCCGTCCTTAGTAAGCCTTGCGATACTTCTTCTTTTTTTAACGCTCTCTCTTCCCTGTACGCTATCAACGCCTACTACGGAGCGTCCTTGCAGGAACGAACCGAACGAAAATCTTATTCGCATTTTTCCCGATTCATCGATTCCGTTTGCCTATTTATCATTTTATGATTGAATATATTCAATAAATTGCTTAGCACATAAAAAAAGGACAACACTCACTGCTGAAATGTGTTTACCGGATTCAATTGATGCATAGCTGGGGAATGCTTTTTTTATCGAACTAACGAAAGAAATCGAAGGCCTTCATTATCTCGAAGAACGTAGCTCGCAACGCGTGTACGGTGCCGACAGTTGTATGAAAATAATGTCCAATTCCCGTGCTGCAAAAAGACGGCCAACTCGGGTGAACTATTACTTCTGCCTGCGCTAGTGAAGCTCAAAGTTCTTTTGGTCGCTACGATAGTAACGCGTCCTATCACCAATCGCAATTGGCAGATACGTTGATAAAATTGACTCCCCGAACTCCCCGAAGGCGGGGGATAATGGAGGACGACTTTGGTCCAGCATAAATTTAGCCCACCCACTCGTCAGATTCACTCACACAGAACGATTGCGAGTAGGACACTGATGTTATGTGACGATAAAAAGCCTTACCATCTCCGGTACCGGTGACTTCACTGACACATACTCCGCTGGCGAGGGTGCCACTGATCTTGATAAGCGTCCGAGAGCTGCTGGGACGCTAATGCGCCCAGCAAATGGGTTCTTTATATTATCTCTCGAGCTGTCATGAAACGGAACGCATGCACTGAGCCTAGCGAATAGTATATCCGGTCGGTAAAGTTGATGCTGATATAGTTTCCGACTGCTGTGCGGAATATTCGGATAACTTTTTCCCTATTTCGATTGACGCTATCTCTGATCAATCTCTGACCGAGGCGGCGTAGTCATAAATGGTGGGAAAGTAGTTTCATCGTGCTTCCTTTATAGGTGTCGTAAGAATGGTTTAACAAGCGCAGTCAATGTTTCACTTAACATTTAGCCCGCGCAAAGGTTAAGGTTGTATTTGTTTACTGATTGATATTGGAAGCCTTTTTAACACGCTGACCACCAACAGTACAGTACAGTTAAGAGACAAAACTATGCAAACATTATGACTCTCCATTGGCGAGTGTCAACCACGCTATGGATGATGTGACGTTCAACGTGTTAAAAAGTGTAAATTCGGCTCTCTACTCTGGATACTTCAGTTTAATATAGTTTTTAGGTTTAAAATTAGATTAAGTTTATGATTGGCATTGAACTGATAGGCAAACAGTTTTATTAATAAACAATAACAAATATACAAACAATATCAACGATATCAACAGATGATGGAAGTCAGCTGTATCGATTCTAATAAGAATATTCCAACTAGCTTTTAAGATGCGATTACACCACGCACACCGAGCATCTTCGTTGCTGACAACAGTTTTACCGCGAACTGTCAACTAACGTCAATGCACACGTTGAAAGCGATAGCAGCCGTGCGTGCATGCGGAACCATTTTCGAGTCGTGTCCTGCGATAGAAATTTACGTTTTTCGAAGCAAAATACTGTTCATTGAGGTGAAATACTGTTGAGTAAAGGTTTGTGTTTATAGTTATGATACGTGTTTGAGTGATTCTCGTGTGAGTTTATCGTTTTTTAACCCTGTATGTAATCCTAGATTCTCTGTGCTCGTGTGTGTCTCACCAATTCCTTGATACTGATTTGCTGCTAATCCTTTACCGTGGAAAAGATATCGTCATGGAACGAAAGCACCAACCGACGCAAACAACAAATGGACCTGATTCGAGTGTTTTATCTCAAGCAACGTCTACTAACGCTACGCAGCAGCATTCTTCCAATGCCCTGGACACGAACGCCGGTAATGGAGATGGGAACGATGTTGCAATTCCTCCGAACTCTTTTAACTTTATCGGACGCCTAACTAGTGAAACTCACCTGTTGCTAATTTCGGAACCGAAAGTAGTGGTTGGCCGGGCATTACCGGGAACCGACGTAGATTTCCCTGTTGCCGCCAACAAGCTGATTTCTCGCCAACATTTTCTCATCCAGTACTGTAGTAATGAATTTTCGGTGGTTTGTCTCAGCAAGAATGGTGTGCACATGGACGAAAGATTTCTGCCGAAGAGTGACACTCCGTACAAGCTGGAAACGTCTTGCTATTTTCGCTTCCCTTCCACGAATATTAAGGTAATTTTCGACAATCTGATCGGACCGACACCGAACCTAGGCGTGGTAGTGCATTCGGACATGATGCCACCTTCCGTATTGAGCTTGTTGTATAATGGGCCCGTAGCGACGACACTTAGCGATGCTACTGTTAGCAATAACTTCGAAAACACGGAGAGCAACAAACAATACCATGCTGTCAGTCCGTATATTCAGAACACGTTCAGCAAGCTGCTGGGACCGTCACCGGTTAGTATCCCATCAAGTGTACAAGTGGGGTCTAATATTGAAGTCCCGAATGCAGCACAAGAAATCACCGAAAGTCTGCCTAGTGCCGATCCCGTCAACAGTGCCGACGGCAAGCAGCTAACCTCTAAACCATCGTCGCGCGATAATAATAAGCCACCTTACAGCTACTCTCAGATTATCGTTCAAGCGATTAGAGCTTCACCGTCACAGCAGTTAACACTGGCTGAGATCTATACCTACCTGCAGGAAACCTATCCTTACTTTCGGACCCGGTCTGGTGGTGGTTGGCAAAACTCGATACGTCATAACTTGAGTTTGAACCCATTTTTTGTCAAGATCCCACGTACACAAAATGAAGTTGGGAAAGGCAATTACTGGCGTATCGATAGTAGCGTGTACAACAAAACAATAGCGAACCGTTACCAAAAACATAAAAGGCGAGCGACAATCATTTACACGGGTGGTCGTACCGGCAGCACATGCAGCTCGACACCAGTCTCATCCAATCTTGGTAGTCATTCGGATCCGGCTCCACTGATAGATACGGAGATGTCTTTGTCGGTTCCCGGTTCACCGGAATATTTGTATGATGAAGATTTGTAAAGATTAGAGGAATTTTTGTAGGATTAGGGTTTGATAATACAATAATTAATACTTTTCGCTTTAGTAAGTGTCTTTCCTAAACAACAAATGAAATACAGAATTCCCAAACAACAGACAAAACAGATTCTCAAAGTGGTAGATTTCAACGCACCACAATTCAATTCAATAGCTCCCTTCCTTCCCCAATTACAATAACGCTAAATGTAAAAATGACCACTGAAACAGTTTCACACCCATTTTCATTAAAATTCCATATATTTGTATTGAATTTCCAGTGAAGAAAATATTTTTCAATTCGAGTTAATTGAATTCTACCGAGCGTCGATGCTGAAAAGTATGCTATTTAACAGATTAAAGCCCCACGGTTGTGGGCCCGGTTTCACTTTTCACTTGCCGCTCACCGATGCCACGGACAAACCGAGCGTAAAACGCGACCCGCCTATATTCTACCCGATCGTTAAGCGAAACAAATTCAAACGCAAACAATTTTCCTTTACCATCCCATCCCTTGTACGGTGCGAATTCGATTCCAATTACACTCCGGATCCGGATTGGAAGTGGGTACACCGCCACCTTCCAGCCCATGCCCTTGCCGTACCCAACGAGCAAATGCGTGTGAAAACGTTGCGAACGAAGAATTCGTTAGCGCAAGAAGGATGCACACTGTTGTGCTGGCTGTTTCAATTTTCACCAATAAATCCTCCCCGCATCGAAAAACGCACCGGAAAGAGCTTACACAAGATCAGCATAACTTAACGAACGTCGCATTCCCGGTAAGAAGATCTTCGACGATCTTCGAAGCGATACACGCCCGGTAACGGCAAAGTTTGTTTACACAAGTTTTGTTCTTGAGTCAAATCCCCGCTTTGAGGGTGCGAGATTCTCGGATGCTGTACGTGTGTGTGGGTGCCGTGCTGTAAGACAAATTTCCCAGTGCTAACAAACAATGGACAACAATAGCAACGGACCCCGCCAACAATGGAGCGCCAATCAATTGGCATACATCATATCCTTCGAGCGGCAAGAAAGGATCTTCAAGTTTGAAAGGTTTCCACCGCAATCATAACCCTGCTCCGTTGTGCAACGGACGGCAGGACTTCGTAAACTGGTGTTTTCTTTTTCCCTGTGCGCTGGTTCTCTCCTTTGCATCTTATACATTTGATAACATAACAAACCTACCCTCCTACCGCCAGGGTGAGAAAGTGTTTGAGTATCCATAACCGATCCGTTTTGCAGGCGGAGTACCAGGATGCTGGATGCTCTTACTTGCCTGTTTAGATATCTTATCGCCGAAGCACTTTCAACGGTGCCGCATAGCTCAGAAACAGATTATTTATTTACTTTTCATTGCGTGAGCTTCCCACCACACAGTTCGATTCCGTTCGGGCAAGGATTCCGATCAAGTGGTCGATATGTTTCAGGAACTGATTCTTAGACGGTGCGTTTGTTTGTGTAGTGTCTGTATAATACGCCATCCGACCGATGGACTGGAGTGCACCGAAGACCGTACACCTTCTCGGAATGGCGCAACAACGCTGTCAACAACTTGCACACACGCACACAATCGTGATGCTGCTGGGAAATACATACCAAGAATTTAAGCGAAAATGGGCATGTTGTGCAAAGAAGCAATACCAATTTTCTCACCATCACGAAGATGTATGTTACGGTTTATACTCGGAACGGCGTGCCTCCGATCGTCCACCCAACCTTCCGTGCGATGTGAGGATTTACTGAAAAACCTTGAAATGACCAAAGCCTCCCTCCCATATTATTGGAGCCTTCCCCACAATGCGAAAAATCGGATCGAATCTTGATTGAAAATGTTCTCAATTTCCCCCAACATCCCACCCGAGCTTCGGCCTGCCTCTATTGGATCGTGGACAATGACGGTGGTCCACCGCCTGGGCTCGTTTGTTGACATCTATTTATTCGCTCGGCTATGATTAGATCTTCCTTTATTGGTTTTATCTGTATGAGTATATAAAGCCAAAACGCTTTTCCTCCGAACAACGGCAGGACAGGCAACGAAACTTTCGAGCAGATAAGATGGATTTAAAAGTCTCCCCAGCAGGAAACTCCGGAAAAAGAATTACAAATCGAAGTTGTCCGATAAAACGAACGAACAAAGAAGGGGCCTGTATCAATTTCCGTAAAGCCTACCTGTTACGAAACTCTATCCTGTTCAAGTTCCCCCAAAGGGAGCTGGTAGATGCAAAATTGCGTCGGCAAACTGGAAAAAATACACTGTCTCACCCTCCCAGCGGGCCCGGGCAATACATCTTCGAACCATTTAGTCAATTGCGATTAAAGTCATTAACAGGCAGAACGCAGGAATACATCGGAGTAGGTAGGGTAGTACGATTAATGTTACCTTCGGCAAGAACTAGAAGGACATAAAAAGGCTTACGCAAAGCTGCACAAAAGGTTGTTGCGAGCGTTCAATTTAAACAGCAATTCGAATTGCTTTCGCTTCCCGTTTCCTGTTTCACCCTATCTTAATCAAACAGCAACTCTGGAAAATTGCCATCTTGTGTCGTTTATTAATGTTCTGCTGCTTGTAAACGGACCTCGCCACCGAAAGGAATGAATTCCAAGCGTACATACCACCGAGAACGCTGGTGATGCTTTCACAAGACGAAACCGAGTCCCGGGATTGTTTGTTTGGTGGTTCGTTTCGTTCTTTTTTTCTTGTCTTATAAATCCAATCGAAAAACAACGAAATGGAGAGTGAAATGGTGCGTCCAACCAGGCTCTAGCAGTAAGTAACACTCGCCGCCGCCACCACCATTGATGCTATAGATGGCATCAAGCCGAATGAAAATGGCGAAATTGCACACATTGCTCGGGCAGTGGATTACGGACACATTCTGGTGTCCCGCTTATTGCTCCGGCTGCAAAAGATTCCCCAGTCCCGATAGTACACACATACACCCGTCGACGGTGGCGAATGTATCCCTCCCGCCATCAGCGCCATCATCTTGTTGTCGGCCACGCATGGTGGGAAGCTAGGACAACATTTTATTTTCACCGTGCCTTTCTTCCATCTGCCCATATCTGCTACTGGCGATCTTTATGGATAGTTTGAGCAAACTAACTGCTTCTTTCTTGGCACCCGTAAATGTGTTCCATTGGTGCCCATAGTTCCCTGGAAGCATCGGATACTTCTTATGCATCCACCGCTACATGGCAAAGCTTCTTATTGCATATTCCACAGCGTGGAACGTAAACTGGGATGGAATAGAGATCAAATAAGCAGCACGATAAGCTTCTCGGGCGTAGAGACAGGATATAATTTTACACTTTTCTTCCCTCACTTTTCTCAATACATATCGACGACAAACCAACGCACGGCTACTGTCCTATATCCTATATCCTTGCGATAAAGTAAACGAAACATTCGTAACATTCAGTGTCAAGCAAAAGTTTTCAAGTAATGCTCGAAGCTCGAAACAAAACAACAACAAAAAAGCACGCTACAATGTGTAATAACAATCAACGGTTAGGAAGAAACTGATGGAATCATTTTGATACAATGCCCTGAGCACACAAAAAAACAAGACAAACAAGTAATTTTCACAGGCTTGTGCTATCAACGCGAGGTACGCGAGCGTGAAAATAAATACAGCAAAGGGAGACGGTACAAACCAAAAAAAAACCAAACAAAACAAAATCCCACCCACAACAGAATTAAATTTGAAGTAACGCCGAAGTAAAAGTGTACAAAACAAAAAGAATGGAAAATAAATGAAATAACAACAAAAGCGGAAGTAAAGCAGCAAACAACAACAACAGAAAAAAGAAACAAAACAAAATTGAACCGGGTGAACTCTTCTTGTAATAAAATGTAAATAAGGAAATGAACCAAAATTGAGTTCCAAGCGTGAAGAGAGAAAAACAAAAGTACGGTACAAAGTGGTGGAGGAAAAGAATAAAATAACGAACCAGTGTTTTGTTGCCTTCTCGCTAACACCAACGACCGAAAGGACACGGTAGACTTAGAGATGTTCCTGGAAGGAAGCATTACAGTCACCGGGAGCAACAGTTTTCTTTTGCAAATGCAAATTGCTTCCAAGATGCACAACTCTTGATAACTTGTAATGCTCGAGAGCTGGGTGTTAGGAAAAGGTTACTACTACCTTACTGCTAAAAGAATAAAAAAATACGAAAAGCTGCTTTACTTTTTCCTTTATTTTATCAACTATGACGCGGAAAGACGCAGTGTTGTGTGTTGCACACAAAACCTACATACCTAGAATTTTACAGCGCATTTAATTAATTCTTCCACATTAATCAATATAAACTTTGTTGTAAGGGGTAAGATCCTGCTCATTATTTAAATTCACCTGGTCAAGTAAATGGTGGGATTTTATTCCAATCCGTTCTGGTCGTTAGCGGCAATTGAGCGTCACTAGCGTTATCGGTTTCAGCTCAGATCATTGACTTTAATGCTTGGAATGCTGTGCAGATTCTTATTAGCTTATTCACTTCATCCCATGTCAGTAAAATTTGTTGTGGTCTCGAAACAAGAACGACATCTTTGGATGAGTTTTGACCCTCTATATTTTACTCAACTTTACTTTGAGATTTAATTTTAGGTGCCCTATGGACATCCAAACTGGTTTTTCTTGCATTAGGATCAAAATAAATTTTTGTATGACGATTTCCCGATTACTACCACATCACAAAGCCTCAAACATCTTGAAGTAGTTGTTATAGTTTGGTTATGAGCATTATGAGCAAATAAAACACTCTGTATCAATGCTTTTTAGCACCGGTTATAGCTCAACATGTGATTATAACTGAGGTATGAGACAATTCATAGTACAAGGATCTCAAACGGAATCCTTTGGAGTATTGAACGTTTAAGAAGGTTGAATTTCCCATCTCTAGATTCATACTAGCCACCGGTCTTCACACGACAGGACCGGGATTCAAATCCTGTCCGAACCGGTAGAGTCCGAACCCGTAGAGTGGTATCAGTAAGTCTGGTAAACCATTCGATGGCAGACGTCACCCAGTATGCCGCTTATTGACTATTTCTTTAAGTCACAACATAAAATCGTAGCATACATTCTGCATTGCTGCAATTCTAATGGAAAAAAGCTACCACTTTCTGACTCCTAGCATAAGCATCCTTGCTTGCAGGCTTTAAAAATGCCAGCAAAATCCTTCGCATCCAGCATTACGGTTCAGCGTCGCTACAAGCGAGCAAAACTAAAATGCATTCCAGCGCGGCTCCACGGTAGGAAACTGGCATAAATCCTACTGCCATGGCCGTCCACTCTCTTCCCCGAAAAGGAATAAAGGAAGCAGGGTACGAAAAAAATAATTGAATTCCTCTTGATCGACATGAAGAATGATTGTCAAGTTCGCTTTATGAATTTCCATCCAGCTTTACGATCGGTTCGTTCGTGCGTTTCTTCCATACTGTCGGAGGTTGGACGCATTTTCTCCACGTCCACGTCTTGTCTATGCGCTCTTCTGTACGGATGGAATCCCGTCATCATCATCATCATCTTGAGAGCCAGTTCTTCCAGATAGAAGCCTTCCCGTTGGCTCTAGAGAGGAATGGGTTTACCTTCCGGGCACAACCCCTACACTCGTAATCAGATCGTATGATAGACAGCATCGTACCTGCACTGCCTACAGGTGCCCGCCTTCCGCGGGACTCGGAACCGGGGTGGACAGACAGAACCGGATCAGCTTTGCCTGAACGACGCGGGAAAACTCGACACGGAACACGCATTCCCGCCAGCCCATCATTCGGATTGTATAGTGGTTCGGCCCCCATTTTTTTTTTCGCTTCGTTTCATATCTCGCTTCGAATCGAAACTCTTTCACTGTCAGCCGCACCTTGATTGACGTTTCTCGAATGTCGGGGGCCATCTTTGCACGCATTCAATGCGTTTCCGATGCTGGGAGGGAAGAAAACAGGATTTTCTTTCCACTTCTATTATCCACCACCATTGGAGCTCTAATTCGTGGACATTGATTGCACGTTAGCCGTGCACCGGGTGAAGTAAATAGTAACTAAACCCCAACCCGGTTTCCGGGTTTGCCGTTGGAGTAATGTTAATAAAGATGCTTTACAAGTGTGTAAAGCCAACATGGGACACTTCGTAGCTAGTTGCACACAAAAGGGAAGGACTGTATCTTATCTGTTTGTAAACGCTCTACCAAACAAGCTATGCGCTGTTAGCTCTTGCCTGGAAGTATCTTTCTCATTATCAGATTTACTTGTAATCCAAGAATTCAGCTACACTTGTTCCACCGCAAAGCGTCAAGAAAATTACGCACAAGCACACGCAACGTACCAATCTGTCCGTCGGTTGTCCGATCGCTAGCTACCGCAAGGGCAAAGCCACAAAACTTGATAAGGAAGCTGACTTCCGTCTCACGATCCACTGACCAGGGCATCACGATATGACTAACGAGAAAACTGATTTCAAACACACACACACACCCGGCCAGTTACGGTCTTACAAAGTGTCAGACCGTAACGGAGGAAATTATCTCTTATTACGTCCAGTCACCGCCCTCTATCCACTAACCAACTTCTCCTGAACGGTGAACGAAGCTCAAAAATATCATCATCATATTTCAGCGCCCTTACCCATCGGATCCGTTATTGAATTGAGGTGCCGTCTATCGGTACTGAAAACCGAAAGCCTTCAGCCCTTCATTAACCAGAACTATGTAAACACCGAAGAAGGCATCGATTGGCTTAACATACATGCATTCGAGAAGAATCTACGGAACTAGGTCGATAATCTGTTGGGAAGAAAAATTCATCCTTCGTTTACAAAACCTTCTGGCACTGGTTCCGTTGCACTTCGATACCGTTAGGTAGATAGCTTCGTTTGGATTTTATAGCAATTGGATTTACTGTCGTACTTCCATGTTTTTTTGCCAGGGAACTTAATTTCTACCAGCATACCAGAAATGCTTGGATTCATCGGATAATGCAGACATGCTTCTTTGCTATTAATTCGTTCAAACGTACAATTGTCCTATGGCTGATCCTTTACAAAAGTCATATTTTTCCCCAACGTACTGTACTGTAACGTCAGCTCGATAAGCAACCAACAGGCTGGGAGGTTGAAATCGAGGATTGCATGAAGCTTACATCTAAGCCAATCATAAACTAAAGATGCATTACGTCTCGAACGACCCGAACGGAATTTTGATGGAAATCAATGACTGCATACGTATTGGAAGAATAAATAGTTTTTAGGAAATCTATTCACTATCCCACTTTATTTGAATAACGGTTCGAATTTGTAGGCTTGAAACATCTTGACTAGATGCGAGAAGGAGTAGTTATTCTTTTGGTTAAACGTTTAAATTCCAGGAGCTTAAAATTTTAAAGGCCCATTTTCGTACTATTATTTTAAAAGGCGACAGAACCCAAATGGAGCTTTCAATTGAAGAAATTTAAGTCCCTAAAGACTTTAGGAAAAGTGCAGGATGTTTTGATGACTTAGTGGCGTGGGCTCAAGGCGCCGCAAAGTATGCAATCATTGGCTAACTATCATCCAAAGCATTGAAACAACCATCCCGATTGTTTGGCAAACTGTTTTAGGATGATTGCGTCGGAGATTCCTGGTATGCTTTTGGATAGTCTAAGACTTACGATTCATAAAATTATTCTCTTCCAAAGAAAAGGTCTCTTCAGCTGAGTTTTTTTTAACAAATAAGCATTGGACGATTGAATTGCTCATAAAATTTCGAATTATAGAGGCATGGCAATTAAAATCAAACTACCATACGAACTAAATCCCAAAGATCCTTTTCTTGTTCACAAATTAGAGACTAAACGATTTATTAAATTTATCTAATCATTTTAAATATGCAATAAAATAAAATATAGCATTTCACCAATAAATTGGCTTCAAAGTATTCCTTGAAATTACCACTTTAAGGGAATAAAGGAAAACAATAGCTATCGATAAAAGAATTCTAGCAAAAAAAAACGAAAAGGACAGAACATTTCTAGGACATCATAAGAACAAATTCTCACTGCCACAGCAAACCACCAAAACTGTACACCACTAAATTATACTTACCCGTTGATTGTGCTACTCGCAATATGCCACCAGCCACTCATATTGGCATGCTGCTGCTACTACTGCTGTTGCATACCTTCACCTCCTCCACATGACACACACACACACATCTCCATGGTGTAAATTTTCCCACCAGCATCACACGCTCGGAACTAAAAAGTATCCTCCCGTGGCACGATCGAACACAACACCACCCTAAGCACTCGTTTCGTTCATCGACAAACGTCTGGCATGTTTCCCAAGGGCTTGTTTAGGTATCCCTTCCCCTCTGCAGGATTTTCACACCGTCCATTCCACCTGCCTTATTTTGTTGCATTCCCAAACAAAACACTGGAGCCCTGGACATTCTCGGTCAGCCGTCGTCGTCCTCGTCACCGTCCTGTACTGTCTGTGTCCTCTGCGGGACGATGGCAAGTAAAAAAATAAGACACACTATTCGGTTTCACTAAAAACTGGGGAGGCGCATAACATACCCGGGCTGGGGCCGGTTGCAAAATATGAGCGAACGGAAAACAGCTGTAAAATTATCATAAAAACGATACAAGCATCCACCGGCGGTCAGTGTTCGGTTACTTTCGAACGTAAATAAGATCGGTCCGGACTCGGGAAAGGTGGAGGAAGGATGGGACCGTCATTGCTGTTGTCTGGGATACAAATGGGTCCTAAGAGGGTACCCCATAAAGAGTACATGAACATGAGTATGGGTATGGTAGAGGGTACAGAAAACAAAACACCCCAACACGGTACCATGAAGAAATTGGAGACTTGGAGACTTGGAAAGGCACGGTAAAAATGTGGTCAGAAGTGCCAGAGGACGGTTATGATGTTAAATACAGAGCTTATGACACGTGGTTGGTCGCGTGGTTATATCCAGTCTGCTCATAATGCATCTATCGGGGACATCAGGACTCGTTCCACCCGGAGCGCACGAAAATCACGCTTGTGTTCGATTGTTCAGAAATTAATTTGCAATGTAATAACCGAGCTGTACCAGTGTTCCCCAGCGTACAGTGAAAACTTTGGCGCAATCTGAATCCATTCAAACACTTGACCGTAACACCAATGAACAGAACTGCACCGGGGTTTGTTCCGATTTCTTTTACCACCAGCAACCAGCATAAAGGACGTGCTTGATGTTTTATACGGAGAACGACTCAAATCCTTCCCAGCTTCAACATGGAACAGCAACCACCATCGACCATCAGTGCAGTGACAAAAAGGAACAAAATACAGTACGGAATACACAAGAACGAAAGCAGCGCACACGCTGGAAAATGGTGCGAAATCCGACGGCACAATAAAAACATTTGAATAATTCCGTTATTATCGTTATTAATATTTCGCCCGTACTTATAAATCGGGCGCGACACGTTCCTAATGGCATGCACCACGACAACCACCACCGAGACCGGGGGAAGAGAGCGAGAGAGAAGCTGGTAAAAGTGCTTTGTGGAAAATAGAAAAGAAAGCAAAGTAAACAGCTGTTAGTGCAATATAGTTTCCCTTTCATATTGTGACACGTTAAACAAGGGGTGGTCAAGAATACGGCTACGGAGGGATGGGAAGGGATTTTTGCTGAGGACATTTCTCCCTCTCACACCCTTTTCCTAACCCTTTCCACCCGCCCCGGGTCGTATCGGGCTGTATCTCTTGCCGGTGACTTGGTGCCTCGTTGTTGTCACCGGTATGTAAATTTCAGCTTGCTTGCCACCCCGTTCTGGAGCATTATTTATGCATCATTGCCACCCGTGCCACCCGATTCCCGAAAAAGCTAAACCCCTTATTTTGCCGCATTCTGGCGGTGCTTTGGTGTGCACGTGCTTATATGCGCTGCTGTTTTGCATAGGGTTTTGCAAAAACAAACCCTCCCATCGGCCTGTTCGTTCGGTTTATGCACCTGAACACGGCACACGGCATTTTCGGGAGTGTATGGGGCGCAAGGAGAAGGGTCGGACAGACAAATCGAAATGCATAATATCGCATTTGTTAAGAGGTGTTATTTTGTGATTTGGTTTTAGTTCAATTGTTCCTTCTTTCGTTTTTTTTTCTCCTTCATCATTATCGGTCTTGTTTCGCATTGGTTTGTTATTTGTGGCAAACGGTTTATGATTGCACTTTTTATTGTTATCGAACTTGGAGCCTCTCTTATGCTTTTTTTTATGCTTTTGCAAAAGAAAAATTGCAATTGCTTCAAGATTGCTTTCCTTTATGCTTTTCAATATCATTGTCGCTTTCGTTCCACCGGCTCCGGCGGTTCTATCAATCTGTACAGTCATGGTAGACTGTGGGCCTCTAACATGGTGACCATCCTGAGGCCATCCACCGACACGACACCACCAACCGACCAGTAAGGGTCAATCACGCAAAAGAAAAGAAGATTCTTCACCCTTTGCGACAACAAGACCCATCCGGTTTTGAGTCGTATCTCGCAGAACTGCCGTTGGGAGCAGAAATGAAAACAGCAAAACACCAGAACAAACGCTAACCAAACAAATGCACATTCATTTTACCATTTCATCCATTCATAATATTTTTATTGCCACCAAAGTGTTATTGTTTCCGGCTTTGTGTTGCTCCCTTTTTCGGCCTACGGGAAGCTAGCTGTCGACCAGCACTTACGGAACGAAAGACTGGTGCAGCGCCAGCTTGTGACCGCTAATAAACCTGCAAGAGTTACGATACGCTCTCCTCTCCATCCTCCGCCCGCTTGTTGAAAAGTGCAGAAAAGCGAAAAGAATGAAACCGAAAGGAAAAACATTAATAATACACACTCAACCACCAGCACCAGCGACTCGGCTAAGAAAGCTCTTATATACTTTCTTCCATGCACCTTCTAGACGCTAAACCACATCCTAGGCCACCATCAACCGACCCGTTAACCGCACGCTGGATGCATTTTTTTGCATTGATTTACTCTGCCTGGCTGGCTGACTGGCTGGTTGGATGGCCAGCATTTATTTATTTTTTTTTTTTTTTTGTAGAATTTATGCAAGGGTTATGCCTTTTTGCCACGATCCATCTCTATCTTATGCTCGTCACGAATTCTTTTGTGCTTTCTTGTTGCCGGCTAACCGTGTCTGAGCGTTAATTCTTTCTCCCTTTCACCTTCATATTGTCGACACGTTGCCCGAGTATGGGAGTTAGTGCTTGTTTAGAATTAAATCATTTATTCATTTTTACGATAATCTAACCAACCATACCGAACACGCTTCATTGTAGACGATTGTGTGTGATTTTTTTTTGTTTAATACAATGCCTTGAAAATAAAGCAAATCATGTACAATGCCTAGTCACACAAGTTATCAGGCAATTGAGGCACGTTTGAAAAAGCAGAGTATTGGGGAGTGATAAAGCAAATACGAAAGATCTAGTACGAGTAATGCTGGCCACAGTATTGTGTGAAAAACGATGGTCCAATTTCAACTCAATAAGTAAAACATTGGTATACTAAGCGTGTTTTCGGTATATTATCGAGCGTCTGATATGTAAAATTTTAGGTTATTAGCTTCCCTGCATGAGTACTTAATATCTGCATAGATACTATACTAAGATACTAGCGCGGATAGGAAGTAAATCCTATCCGACACGTTCATCCGCAGTGAGGACTTGACTGTCTACATGGTATTAACAAGTTTAGTAAGTCACTAGAATGCCGGCTTGATCTAGTAGGTTGTAATGTCAAGAAGAAGATGGAGACTTAAATACTAGGGTAAGTGTACCAATTGTTGTGCTATCATCGGAAAAATGGAAAATATAGCAAAACCTTAGGGATTTGCTGTCCCATATTAATTTATTAATAGAATCTATCATGTTTGCAAATATTTCCATTAGTTTCATGAATTTTGGAAGCCTAAATTACGAAAAATCACGATTTTCATTCTTGCTGTCAAAAAGTCATCCATTCCTTACCGGTTTGTTAAGAAATGACTTTTTTTTTGTTTCAACTTATATTAAAACTAGAGCGCTGAAAACTGATTTTAAAAATTCGTTTATCATTCATTCAAATTCAAACAACACCGTTTTCGATAATTATACGATGATAACTACTTTTTTTTGATCGACTTTAAAAGCACAACAATTGGTGCAAAGAAAACCGAGTGCCAATTGAAATTGAAATTGAATTGAAGAAAACCAATTGTTGTGCTATGCTCATGCTGGCAGCTTGAGCTATCATATTAAATGTAATTGCATATATAATTTTAAAATTACCTACACCTTTCAAGGCTATTGTATTTTATGACTGAATTAAACACCAACTGTCGATTTGAAAAAAAAAAACAGCACATTGCCAGCATTCTTAACTGACTGCACAACTGATTGACTGACTGCTGTCATTTTGTATCAAATCGAACCAAAATTTGTCGCTCAAAACCATGATATTGAAATCGGTGAAAACTGTGTTTTTTTTATTATTTTTGGTTGATATTAGCATATGATAATTCCTAAAAAGAATTATTCTTTTGGTTTAAGTTCAATGTTTTGAGAGAAATTGATTCTAAATGTGATATTTGACTAGCACAACAATTGGAACACATTGCACAACAATTGGTACATCGGAGGGGTTTAGGAAAATGGCTATAACATTCGTGATACCTGCTCAAATTACAAAATGTAGACGGGAAAATACGTAGAAAATATGTGATTACGAAATAAACCCTTGTTTGTTAATTTTGGTTTTAAAGTTTTGTCACAATTGTTGTTTTTGTGAAAACGCTGTACAAACTCGTCCATAAATGGTACAATTACCCTACTAAGATGGAGGATAGGCTCGTAGTAAAATGGAGATTGCTGAGGTTTGATCCTCCGAGTCACACACTTTAGGCGTAGGCTAAGCCTTCCTTGGCTTTAGTATTTTCCATCCATATATTAATTTACATCTGGTACATGACATTGGTTATCTAAGCACATTTTAGACAGACCGCCAAGTTTCCAAAAATTCCCAATAAAAATATCTTAAATGAAAAAAAAAATGCTTGGTATATATTTGTAAGAAGCACATGTAATTGCTACAGCTTTAACATCCGATGCTCAATCCCTCGCTTGCATAACGTTAATCTTCATCCCTCAAGCGACTTCTACCATCAATGTATTTTTTTTCTTTTTACATACAACAGTTAATTAAATGAAAATCTCCACTAAACAATCTCACCCAGCTCTACCCACGGCTCCACTTTTAATTATCTTTAACCCGTTCCGTTTGCAGGAAGTCCGGACGTAGCCGGATGTTTCACCGACCGCCCCCCCACCGTCACCGTCATCAGCTGGCCCGGCCGGGACCATCCCACCTCCTATGGGCAAGTGTGCCTCGAAGCAGCCAGCTCCCGGACTGAACGAATTTGGAAGCTCGCCGTACCTTGCCATCTGCAGCGAAGATGACATCGTCTACATCAATGTGGTAAGTGGCAAAATCATGCATGTCACCGATCCGAGCTTTACGACCGCCAGGATTAGCCGCTCTTACAAGCGCGATCCACCTCGCTGGATAATTGCTTTTGCTGCACATGTGCTTGCACGGACGCTCATTAGCATCATGCACACATTCGACGCACTTCGCAACGCACTTATTATGACGTTGCAATTTGTTACCGTGTGTTATGCTCCGCGAGTGCGTTACAATATTCGCACAAAAAACGGCTTCCATCCTGAGAGACTGTTTGCTTCGATATTTATCCGATCGATCGGTGTAAAAGCTCATCATTTATTCATGATGTGATCCCCCGGAATGCCGGAAACAGTTTGTAATGGTATGGATTCTTGATATGGGAATCGGTGTTTCTTATTCTCCATAGAAACCATACATCCATCAAGAAGCTTGCATTTTAATTAATTGAAGGCCACCTAAAAGCAAACGCAAATGAACCCAAACCCGCTCCCGGCCATACCGAAGGAAAAGAATTACGATGCAAAATTCAAAACCACAGCCATGCAGTAGTAGCCTTCACCGTACAATTAGCAATCCGCACAACAAAGCGAAGAAATGCTTTCAACACGCGGACCATGCGGTGTTGGTCACTTTCATTCGCATCTTTATTTTCTCCACATGGAAGGATGGAGACGGTAGGAAGGCATTGCATAAAACTCATTGCGGTGGCGGGTACCATGAGCGTGCATCAACCACAAAACCCATTCCGAGATGACCTTGATGGCTTCATTTACCAACCCAACTACCCACCTTCAGTGTGAAGTCTTAATTTTAAGCCTTGGTGTGAAGAGCCGGTTTTCTCACACCGAACCGCAGAATGTTGAAGTTTTCTCACCGTGTCGATTCGACATTCGGTGTGGTGGTGGCATTAGTTGTGGTTTTCCACTGTGGCCGACCACCCTGTTCCGGCCGCACCACCTCCTCCCAACGCCCAACATTTCTTTTTTCACGCCCACGGCGGTCGATCGCGTTATCCGTAGCAATGTCCGTTGGCCTGCAGCCTCACAGAAACGCAGAAAGACACAAAATTAAAATTCATTGAAAATTGGCGGTTTCGATTGCACGTAATTGAAAATTATACGCTGTTAACGGATTAACCACCCACGGTACCTGAAGCGGGGGGTGAAGGTGACTGCTCAGAACAGGGGACAGTGGTGTGTGAGAGATAGAGAGAGAGAGAGAGAGAGAGAGCTCCATGACTGTTTTCAACGTTTTATGGCCAATCAAAGGTGGCTGCCATTGATCGTCCGAGATGCATTTTCTACCTCGGTCTCGTTGTTGGTGATGATTAATTTAATTTGCTTTCATCTTTCAATCATTTTCTTGGTACACAATGATGCAACACGAAAAGGTATTATTCAATCAATGCTGACCTGATAAGCCGTCGCAACTATAGGCTCTCCTTTGGGGCATCTAAGTTTCTGATACTTTTAAATTGCTGTTAATCAGCTTCTGTGCAGTTAATCCTTCATTCTATTCTACACGATTATCATACAGCAAACAGATTATTTTACATCGTTTGCTTCGTTTCCAATAAATTTCTCTCGATGTGTATTTCAATTATAGCGTTGAAATAGTTATTTACTCAGGAGAAATGGTATGGCTCAAACCGATGCTAGGATTTCAACGATTCAATTTTCTAAACGAGTCCAGCGTCTAAACGCTTGAAATTCTACGCAATTGAAAGTTCACCCGTCACATAACTTGATTCAGATGAATGGAGATTTAGTTAGATAAAAAACTGGATTGATTAAACATTCTCAAATAGAAACTAATATCCACTCTATCATACAAGAATGTCTGCTTCAAACAAATTCGTTTATAATTTCTAGATTTCAATTATGGTATCCGTGGAAGAAGCTTGTATTGTTTTGAAAACCGTCACTTCTTTATTATTATTACTTTGTTTAAAGTTTTTCTATGTTTTTTTTTAACTCATATGAAAATCGACATTCTTGGGTGTATGTATTAAAGAACTATAAATACGTTTCGTTTAAGTAATAATTTTCCGAGCCCGGATTGTAGGCGACGCTGTGAAGGCTCCAATGACCAGGTGTGACGATTTTTGTCCAATCATGGAAGTTAGCTGCCGATCGTTGATCGCGTCTATCTACTATCAATTAACTTAGCGTCCATGCTAAGTAAACGATTCCATCGGCTCGATAAACCCGTCCATTGCGGATGAATCGACGGTCTGATGTTTTTGGTCGTTGTTCTCTGCGCTATCGCAACTACCACTAACGTTTGGCTCGGTTAAAAAAAATCATAGCGGCGACCCAACATATGTGATACAAACGACGGTAGTTTGTGTCGATTCACCAGCAAACCACTGCCGCGATTCTTCACAATGAGATTTTCAAAGGATATCCTAACATCGGTGCCAGGAAATTGAAACCAGCAAGTTTTTGGTAGCTTGCGACGAGTGTTACGAGAGACAAACGTGCCGTTCATGTACACACCTTCTCGGCTAAGGCAAATCATCCAAAACATATGATTGAAGTGGTAAATCATGAAATGTTTTTTGGAAATCAACTTGTGCCCAGCAACCTGGAAGTCTACGCCCGATTGTTTTGCGCCACTCCCAACTGTCACTGCGGTCTCGGATATTAGCAACAGGTTGGTTTCGCTGATCAAACGCCCGATGAAATTAAAATGGTCTGGTAATGGTCTGGACGGTGAATGGTGAATCATTCTGCCGTTTGCCGCGTTGCGGGCGATTTTTATGACCGGCTTAGAGTGAGATATTCCGGAGGATGAAACAATAGGAACTCCGGTATGCTCATCCGGTTTGTCTAGAAGGCTCGGAGTGATGTGCCAACAAAATCTGCAACGATAGTAACTGGAGCAATAATGATAAATTAGGATAAAGCCATGCAAATGCGAAAAAAAAACTAATGGCACAAACCTTTTTAAATCAGATTTCAATTCCAAGGCGACTATATTTCGCTTCAATTGCAGTAGCTTTACCTAGTGTTGCGCTTTTCGGGAAGGCATTTGGCGCGATCTACATGTTTTTTTTTTTTTTTTTTTTTTGACAGCTCACGACTGTTTGCAGCATTGTACAGCTTTGGTGGTGTCATTACATTTCAATTGACAGTTGGCATATGCATTTGCAAATAAGTAAATTCGTATACTAAAACCATAACCAAAATCCTAATTGTTATTCATATTTCTTTAGGTAATTTGATGAATGATTCAAACTACTCCAATAACACATTCTACAAGTATATTTGAATTGTAAGAATTAAATTCTAAGTTTGTGTACAATTATGTTATTATTCTAAGCTGCAAAATATTTGTGTTGGCTCAATTTGATATAAAACAAAACAAGCTTTTTTCGGTCAGTCATGTTCGTTCTTCGCACACTATTGTTTTAGTCTAGCATTTTCGCTCCTCAGCGAAATGCTTTATAGAATGTAACGAAAAAGCTTGTAGTTTTTCCTTTAGTAACCATTTTTACACCTAGATGGCAGTACGAAAGGATACACAAATCCTACCACAATTTCCCTCATTTCCAACGGATTTTTCCTTAACTACTTCCAACGCATGCGTGCACAGAATAGCAAGACTCGAAAAGGAGACGCAATTTTTTTTTTTTTTTTTTGCTCCCATCAACTAAACAACAACACCTTCCAATGGGGGAGAAATTTTGAATCAAATTTCCTCTCTATATTTACGCCACAACCACACGCACACAGGCTCCGATTTTCCAGAACATTGTCTACGCCGGACAATGCTCACACATACGCTCGCACTCACGTACACGCGGTCCGCTTTTCTTCCAGCCAACGGGCACACGGCGGCGCACATACTTCCAGTGGGAAAATTATAAGGAATTTTCATAGTTCTGCAGTGGCTTCGCTGTCGACAGGCCTACGTTGTAGTTTGGCGTGAAAATTGCACACTTTTTTACCAATCTTTTTATCCTAACTAACATAATAAAAGCATAAAAGGAAGCATAAAAGTAAAGTGCATCAGTTCACACTACAGTGTAACGAGTAAGCGGAAGCGAAAAAGTTTGCCTATTTAGTAGCCACCATTTGTGGAGCAGTGCATGGAGATGCCTAGTGAGCACACTTCAATCGATAAATATTCACGTGATTCCAGTAGAAATTGTGCATCACTTAGAGGAGAAAAATAAGATTAAATAAGTACGGAAATGTATCCAACATTTTGAATCCAGCAATTTGGCAAGTTAATAAGCAAGTTATTCAACACGTCCAAATTATCCGTTTTGTGCAATATTTTGTGACTGTTTGTGTGTGTGTGTGTGGTGTATGTTGCAAAAGCAATAGAATTTAGTGTAAGCATCCAATCTGCCGGAACAGCCTTCCTTGCTTTACCACCCACCCCTGTGGGACACCTTTGTCCCGGTGGTGCAATATATGTGTGGACCGTGTCCGCCGGTAGCTGCAAACTCCGGGCGGCCGTAGTGCATTTGCTGTTCAGCTATGGATGAATGCCAGCAACAGCTCGACTTTGAGGAGCTAGAAAAATTGTGCAGAAACACACCGGAGGACGAACTGTCGGAAGCGGAAGAGGACGCAGGAACAGTGCAGGAAGCGGGTGGTGAAGAGGGTGGTGGAACAGGAAGGTTTAGAGATATGGTAAGTCCGGGATCGATTTTATTTCTCTCTAAACTTAACAGACTTGTGAAGTGTGTCGCATGGGGCGTAGGAATATCTGCAAGAAAGGGTTCAGATGTGGAGATACAAAAAAGGACTCCCATCGTATCTCAGCCAGGAAATCGATCCTGCAAGCAGACACGTCATTTATGTACTCTTATGCTATGCTCCAGGAGGGGGAGAGGGGGGGGGGGGGAGTGGAAAACATCCTTGCCGAATACTTATTATTTTCTCATGAGAGTCTAGGCTATAGGATATGTCTTAGCACAGCATCAAGAGAGCTTTTAATACTCTTTGTAATTAGAGCCTGAACAACTTTCTGCGATCCGTCTATTGTGTTCTTACCTTTGAAAAACAAATCAACTACTTCCGAATTCCCAAAGGACTTTATTAAACAGGCAAACATTAATTTACTCCAAAATATTCCCACGGCCTTCGAGTCCTTCTTTTACCCACGGCCATTGGTGTACCGAAGGCTGTACACGACCAAAACCCAGGGAGAGCAATATATGTATGTGCGGGCTACTGGTACGCATGCTCCACCGTTTGTTTACGTCTGCAGTTGTATGGACCGTGTATGTAGTAAGTTCCTTGCGGTTGTCAAAAGTCAGGCATCTTCTGCCACTGCATGAATCAATGATGAACGAAGGACGATAAACGTTAAGAGGTAATGGCTGTAGGTAATACTCATAATGAGATGTTAATATGAAGGTTAGCGCAACCAAGGCATAAGCAGGTTGGGTATTCACATCAACGAGAAGACTCAATCTTCTCTTCTCTCAGAAAAAGTGAAGTAGCAACTTTCACTTTTATCTAATCACGCAGCGCTGAGCAAGAGCGAATGACATCAAACATGATGATTATAACAAAATATCTTACATTTCATAAAGAAATATTAGCGGAATTAATACATCCCCTTTTAAATGCATTCCATTTCCCCTTTGGATGTTGCACCGTGCCAGGTGCCGTGTGACCAACATCACCTATCACGTAGGGAATGTTTTGTTGCCTCCACCGTCGTCACTCGTCTAATAGTGCAGTTGAAGTTCATGAACTTCATGTCATCGTTAAACGCCGCATAAAACTACCACGCTGCATCTAACCGCTACACACCGGTTATTGGCCTCGTCCAGGTATCGAAGAAATTGGCGTTAGCGGCCCCGCAATACGATACGCGTGGTAACGAAGCGTCTATGGTACCGTCTGGATGGTTGGCCCGTCGTATGTTCTTGTGCAGCGCGCCAGACAGACGCCAGTACACCTTCTGTCGACGATTCTCTATTAATTATGGGTCTAAGGCAAGGTTTCTTTTTTGCTTTCTATGATAAAATATTAACATTCGAAAATACAAGCCAATAAATTTTATTAATTCATTCATACGCAAATAACTAAAAAAAAAAATACGCAAATTACTGTCAGTATACTAACTGTAGAAGTAGACGTTTTGATTACGGACACTATTTACACAAGCTGCATGTCGCAAGATCGCTGTTTTCTTTATTTTCCACGCAAGAGTGAACACGAAACACCGGCTCAAAATCGCCAAGAACGAGCCAAAAGCCCACAAATGCCCTCGGGTCAAGCTGAAACCTACACCACCCCGGGAGTTAGCCCACTGTCAGCAAGCGGCAAATTAAACCACCTAAACGCGTAAAACCTACCCGATCGCCCGATGTCAACCGTGCCAAATGCGGCACAACGTTACATAATAATTGGATTTTGCCGGAATAAGAATCACCTGCTGGTGGATGGCGGCCAAACGGAACGTAACATCCGGAGCGCCGCCATCGTTCCGTTCCGGACATTTTCATCGACAGATTACGGGCCACAAATATGCTCGCGTGCTCATGACTAATCCAAACCGATGTCTTCCAGTATGAAGCGCACTGACATTCGGCGCATTTCGTACAAAACCAAAGCCAAAACCGTTACGGGATTTGACAAATTTTCATCCCCAACACAGCACGTGCACTTTCCACGGTTCGTTGCGCTTTCCCGGGCTCAGGTTGGCCGTTGTTTGGGCTGCCGACAATTTATTTTCATTTGCCGATTTGATTGCGACGCGGTGATGTTGTTGTAGTGTCCCGCATGTCTCTCGCGTTGCACCCTCAACAGGGTCCGCACTTTCGATTTCCGTGCATCGCTTCTTCGACCATTTTTTTTTTCGCGTCCCCAGTCGGACACACGTTCTGCTTGCAGCGAAATGGGAACGAACGAAATCGCCCAAAAATCTGGAACCGGCACGGTGAAAGTCACGATTTAGCAGCATAAACATACTACACCGATCTCGGCTGCCGAGGGCTGTGCCGGCAGCAGCTGTGCTGTGCTAGGGCCATCGAAAATTGGTTCAAAATTGCTAAAAATCCACTGCAGAGCATATAATTTAACCGATAATTCCAGCGATCTCTCCACACGAAAACGGTGGCCGGTGAACGCGCGACGGAAGCTGGGGAAGGTCCCATTCGATACAATGCTTTTAATTTTCATTCGCATTGTGAATGGATCGCAATGCTGGAAGTGGAAGAAAAAAAAATTAAATGAAATATTAGTTCGATTGATGCAACGAGTTAAGGGCAACAGCAACAACAACAAAAAATGAATACTTTCAAATTTCTGAAAGCATATAAAAATCCACATGCAATCCACCGAGACTTAAGCCACGTGTATAAAGCCGCATGCAATGGATGTTGATTCCTTTCCATTTTTCTCTGATAGTGGAGTTGTTGCTTTTTTTTCCTGTTCGTGTTAACACTGTATCCCCTTGCTCCATTACGATTGGGGTGCTGATCTTTTCCTATTTTTTTTACTTTACTTTGTAATGACTTCAACTCCGAATGCTCATCGGTTCGAAGCAAAAAAAAAAACCCAGGCACCACTAGAAGTCGTCGCGTGTTGCTTCGTCATTCCCGCCGATCGTGTATCTGCTGGTTCGTGAGATTGCGGGCCAAAGATAAATAAATATAGTAAAATGGCAAACTGATGTACGGCGGAAAAGTGGCCGAACCGAACGTGTTGACGCTTGTTTGCCGATGGGGATGGTACCTCCATACATAAACAACAATCGATTTACCATCACACCATCCGTCTACAAAAGGAAAGGAAGGTAGAGAAAAACTAAACCACCTCAGATGTTGGTGCAGGAAAGCAGCCTTCGCATCGACCCTCTGGGACTCGCATTGACGGTTCATGAGAAGGATTGGGCCCGTTTGGATAATTGAAGCCACAACACATCCAAAGCCAAAGTCAGACATGCGATTAGATGCGCAAAGCCACTGCAGAGCAGAGCAGTTTGGTTGCAGAAATGGCACACAGTTTACCCGCACTGCCCGGGCACACTAAACGATAGCGATCGTCATCCAAAAAGGGTGGTTAGGGGTGGCACTATGAAATAGAGGCCTTTATTTTCTCACTGTTCCACATTTCCTCCACCAAACCGAGGCCTAGCGAGAGGCTGAGCGATGAAAGGTTAATAACAGGTTAATTTCATCTATTCCATTCAATTTTCCAACCAAAGCTCTGTAGGGCATTGCACAGTATGCATACAAACCCAGGCACCATTGTGCATTATTGCACCGGTTGGCACATAATTGGATAAACCCGTAATGAAGATAAACGGATACACTTTACTCAACTACTCACACAAATTGTACCAACGCAGGGAAGCGAGCAGCTTTCTCGGTCGCTCTGATAAAAGCGATAAAAAGGCAAGCTTTTGTAGAGGAAAATTATGTAAGCATTATAAGAGGCTCTCTTCATCTCGTTAGGTTAATGGTGTACGTCGCGATGCTATGAAAGGTTGTGTAACGATTCAGTTTCCATTGCAATATTTCATTATATAGGAGAGAATTAAAAGTCACTTTGCGTAGAATTATTTGCACAGTACGTTGCGTTTTAATGGTAGCATGTTTAAAATGCATTCTAGAGCTCGGTTTTTAATACGCAATGTGACATATTTTGGCAATACAAAAAAGGGGGCAGAGCGTGTGCGCTCAATTGAATTGGCCAACTGCCAACGAACGAGCCAACGAGCAATCGATTCGTGAAAGTCAAAAAGGATAGATGGATCGTGATACAGTCAAGATTTTTTATGTGACTGCAGTGAGAAGTCTTATTCAATACTCAAACGGTCAAAACGGTCATAATGCGTATCGTAAAAAAGTACATGTTTCGAAATCATCCTTCAGTAGTTGTAATAACTGGGTGCCAGTGAGACCTTCACCATGCGACAAATCTTGCAGAAGATGGCGGAGCTGCAGCCATTTCTTCATCGATTTGAAAGCTGCATATGACAGCAAAGGTAGCCAAGTTTAGCGGGCTTGTAAGAATGACAATGACCTACCCAATGTCCGGTGATGAATGTGAGAGAGGTGAATGAAAAACTTTCTAAAAAAAAAGGTATTTTGGTACCACCGAGAGCCTGCGAAAGGGAGCTGTCTTCGCCTGTTTTCTCTTCAATCCAGCGTGAGACAGGATAATCTGATACGCAGAAATGGAGTCCTCAGGGACTGGATGCTATAAGTCAATCCAGATCCAGATCTGGCATTAGCTTTACTATACACACTGAATATTGGGTGGGAGATGAATGATGATGAACCAGCATTTGACTGAAATGAACCAAACACCAAAATGATGGTGGTCCCCACCTATGATCCTGCGAACAAAAATTGTTTAATGTGGATGTGATTTGAAATCTTCAAACATTTCGTCCAAATCGGGTCAGAGGTCTGAATTAACAGCTTAGTTATTGAGAACTGCGCCAGGGTGTTGGCTGACAACCGATCATACTACAGCCTGAGGATACTTCTCCACTCATAACAGCTTTAATGGCGAACGAAGCAGGGACTGTACAGAACCTTAATAGTCCCAGAGCAATCACGTTTATCTAAGTCGTGTTCGAGAAGAAAATGCTCGAAAGCATTTTTGGAACCGTACGTTTGGATAGACAATCGAGGAGCCGCTATGACGAGCTCCACGATCTTCATGGTGATCTCACGTGTTAATCGCCAGAAAGGCTGGGACATTGCACTGCCAGAGGGTATCTCAAAAACTCTATATATAAACGAAAAAACAGTTGGCGGACGATGGCGCTAGACCATGAGTGGTATCGAGGACTTCTGGAACAGACCCTGAAGAGGTTACAGAGCCCGTTAAGCAAGAAAGTGATACAAGACACGCTCGTAATAGGTCTGCAAATCCTGCCTAAATCGTGCCTCACATACCATTTGACAGTGACTGTTGTGAGTATTAATTGAAGTCACCGAATAGCCGCAGTCATTAGGCATCATCAAATCGTAATCTTCTTTCGTATTTAATAAGCTCAACATAGCGATCATTATGCTCAAGAAACATTTCCTGCTATTTTCTTAGAAATAATTTTATTTTCACCTTTCTCTCCCAAAATGAAGCATCAGCTACGAGTGTTTATTCAAAAAAACTGTGCCAAAAATCATCTTATTTCGAAGCAAAAACCAAAACACATGCCGTTCCATCAACCCAACACATAATTCGTGCCTTCGCCGCTCTTGAGTCTGCAAACATGTTACTTCCTTTTCGGTTTATCTTTTCGCTTCACTTTTTTCCACGTATGTGCCTTCTTTCATACTCTGGGGCTTCGCTGGGGCCGGGTTTGTTTGTCCTACATTTGCAAATGCATACGAACATGCCAACCCTTTCACCTTACACCGTTTAAGTTCAACGAGTTAGCTGCAACAAACAAAAAACTATACTTAATATAGTTAAACGCCCTTTCCGGCACTATTAGTATCTCAAGCCAGAAGCTGCTTTCTTTCCAATAATGTTGCCAGCGTGCGTAAAGATTATCAGAAAAAATGCAACAAAAAAATAACATATAAACAACCCCATGGGAAGACACCCTCAGGTCGATGGCGCACATGTGGAAGCTTTTTAAAACAGGGAGAAAAAACACCTCCAAAGGCACGTAAAATTCCACCTGCAAATGGTATGAAAAACGAACTGCTCGAGGTAAATCGGATCGCCCAGGTCATGGGGCTTTCGTGCGGCTGTAGTTGGATACATAACCATCGTGGGCTGAATGGGGGAACTCCATTTAAAGGGTGCATGAAGATGTGGCCACTTTAAAGCCGAAAACATGCACATTAGGCAGAGTTCAAACGTTCAAACCATTTAGTGTGTCCGGTTTGGGTTTAGCTTGTTAGTTAAGCGTGTTAGGCATGCACAAGACCACAACGTACTTCTTTCTATTGATTGCTTTAAAAACTTTGCATTTCATTTCTTGCTTGTAATTTTAATTATGCTTGGATGTTTTTATTCAACGTAGCACGAAAACTAAATCAAAGCTTAAGCTCCCTTTTGGAAAGGTTAAACGGTGCAGTAGCATGTTCCCCATAGTAAATCCACCATTGATTGCACTTGTGGGGCACTGGAAAATGTTCAAAGTTGAAGGCCACTTTCATGTTTGTCTACCTTTAATGGAAAACACACAAAGCTCTTCTGCAAGCATGAAAGCAACACGATGATACCCGTGGCCGTACGCAAATGTTTACATTGGATTGTATGGGCTGGAGTGGCCTTGACAGTGGAGCTTTGAGTCAACATGCAAACAACCGCTCAATTTTTTCCCCCAAACTGCTACCAACTTTACCTACTCGACACGTCGTTTTTGTGTAAAAGTTTTTTTTCCAGTCCAGGGAGTTGATAAAGTTTTTTTCGTACCTCGTGTTGGATCCAATGTTACGCTGGCACCAGGTCTGAAATTCAAAGTTTATTTGGGTGAAAGCTATGGTTAAGGATACGGCTAGGATAAGTTTTAATCGGTTCTCTTACCTAGTTGTTTGATAAATTGAAGTAGTCGATCGATTTTTCCTTGTCCTCTGTAGCTCTTCGAGGGTTCTTGGACAGCTGCATTTCTGATTTGCTTCATCTAATTTTAGTCGTAATTGGACAGACCTTTTAGGAACTCAGTACTGGAAGGTCCGGTTACGATACCCGATATTGATGCAACTGATCGATCGATCGGTCGATCGATTCTTCAAGTTGGCTTAAAGTCCTTCTCTGCTTAAAAAAAATCTGATACCGTGTAATTGGATAGACAGCCCTCATTCAGGATGGGATTTGAACTCCGGGCTCGCCGTGTGAAGGCTGGCGCCGCTGTCGCCTTAACCACCGGACCGGACCGATCGATTACTAACGCCATTTTGTCACAATGTTAGTAAACAGATCATTATCATCAACAACCACAGGTTGACAGCTAACGGACCCTGGGTTTTATATACTTACGGACTAATTTTTAATCAGCTAAACCGCAAACGGACAAACAAACACACAAACGCTTCACACATAAATCATTCTCCCACAGGGCCAATCGGAGAGCAAGAAAGCGTCGAAGAAAGCGGCCGCCACCGACACCGGTCTGCACACCAAGGGTACGGCCATGTCTTTTGGCTTCAAGAAGCACAAGGTGCACCAGCAAACCGCCAGCAACAACGGTACGATCGGCACGACCAACGGTGCCAACAAATTGCCCACGGGTGTGGCACCACATACCACGGATGGTGGCGCGGAACCGGTCCCGGGAGCGGTCGCTAATCAGATCAAGAAGTTCAACAATAACAACCTTAACAACAACGGTTGCGGCAACGCGACACTGGAAAGGGAGAAAGCGGAAAGGGAGTTGGTGCACGCGACCGTCATCACGAACCCGGGCGTCGATGCGGGATTTAGCGACAAGAACGGAAATACCGGTAAGTGGTCTGCTTTTTTTCCATTACTAAAGTATATTTGTAGGCAATCTAATCAACTTGACTAGCGAATCGGATCTAATCAACGACATCAACACGCACTTATTGAACGGATCAGCTGTCATTCGATCATCTGATCGGGGTCAATAACACCGTGTGACAGGTTTAAGTGTTGATCTGTTTTCCGAGTATAGTGGCTCGATCTGCACACTCCGCAGCTGAAGTTAATTTCCGAATGTCCAACGCCTATCTCATCGCATTATTCGGATGCTCGTTCAGTCAAAGCATTCCTTTCGGTTGCAGTAATATAGTGCAACTTTCTACATTAAGTGAATATTATTAGTGGCATAAACACGTGTTTACACGGCAGCACATTACACACTTCTTGCGGATGACTTAATTTTCTCTTTTTTTTGTTTTATTTTAGGTTCAATCGAATCGGTAGACGACGGTGGTGGTGGTGGCGGTGTCCGTAACACATCTACTGGCCGTACCACACCCCGGCTGCAGCCTGCCAAGAAAGACAGCCATGGAGCGCCGTACCGTAGCAATCGATTCGGCTTCCGCACCAACAATATCGTTCGGCCGGCATCGGTCGGACTGCAGCCCCGGGTGGCAAACGATTTGGACAAACATTCCTCCTCCAATACCAACAACAACAATAACATCCATACCAACAACAACAATAACAACGTGTACGTCGTTAGCGACAAACGCCGCTCGAAGAGTGCTTCATCTGCGGCATCTGCACGCACAACATTTACCCCACTATCCTCAGGCACAGTGGCGCCGACGACGACGACCGGAACTGGTGGGAATGCAGCGATGGCGCTGCAACAGCACGCGTACGGTGGTGCAGGTGCGCTGCATCGCCCTATGCCGAAATACCAGGCGCCGAATACAAAAATAACCCAAAACAACGCACCACCGGACAACGGTGGTAGTTTCGGGACTTATCAACAGCCGATGACGAAATGCAACCAGGGAGAGCATAAAAATACTCAGCATTCCGGCAGTACGGCCCTGCGGCAATCGGCCCAACCACATCAGTATACGCACGGTAGCGAAGCCGGACAGAACGCGTCATCCGTTGGTGGTGGACTATGGTAAGCAAATTCTGCGCGTAGTAGTTGCGAACGATGCGAGGAAGCATTAAGTAAACACCTTTTGTCATTTGCGTCAAGCGTTTTGTTCCGTCGAACGTAATACTTGCGTCGGAATAAGTTTTGTGCGTACTGAGTGTGAGTGAGTGATTTAAATCTTTTTAATGAATGATTTACTTAAACTTAAATTCAATATACTTAAACTCACTAAGAGTTTTTACAACTCGTCTTGGGAATCGTTATTATCAAACTCACTGCTAAGGAGGCAATAGTCGTCAAAGGGATTCGAATCTCAAACTCTTTTAGGATTCGAATCAGCGTAGCGAGTTGTCAGAGCTGTTATGCGAGTCATTATAAGAGGATTCCCGCCACGCCTTGTTATAACGACTCCCATAAAAGTTGTGTAAAATAATTAAATCCCAGTAGAGAGTGAGTAAGAGTGAATTAATTCCTTGGAAAGAGTTGTTAGTCTCATCACTAGTAAGAATGTTTCCTCTTAGAAAACACATTTATTAATAGCTCGTATTTGGTTGCTATTTTCATTTGCAGTGCAAAACCACCACTGGCCGGCAATGGCAACGCTGCCGGTACGACTACTGCCGCCAAACTAGGTCAGGAGGCGGCAACTACGGCGAGCAAGTTTACGCTCCATTCATCCAGCCTCCCGAAACCCCAGTATCCGGTGTCGATCTCGCTAACCTCCGGCACAACCACCGGACCCGCGGCCAGCTCACGCTACACGATGGACACGAAGGGTGCCAAGCACGCGGTGAACGTAAGCCGCAAAGAGTTCGCCAACACGAACGTGACCGGTGCACCGGCGCTCGAAGATACGACCACAACCACCACCAGCAGCATCCGTATGCCGAGGCAACGCTACCGCAATCTGGAGATGGTAATGAGCGGCCGGCACAAGTTCGAAGTGCGTGATCTGGAAGCGCTAACGACGGAACCGATCGTACCGCTACCATTGCCCGAACTGCCGAGCGCATTCTGCAGCACAACCAACCAGCGTACCGCTCCGCTAAGTGGACTGATACGATCGACGGAACTGAACGCGAGCGCTAATGCATCCACGCTGCACGATGATATCGATATAAATGACAATCGGTACGAGATGGCCGAACCGGGTGCAGAGGATGAAGAGGCTCAAACAACGCCCACTAGCCATGATGGTGAGGGCCAGAAGGAAAGTTTGGAGGAGGAAAAACTGTTGCGCGATAACAATTCATCGGAGAAGAGTCTGAAGGGTGCGCTGATGAAGGATCTGGTCGAGAGCTACGAGGAAAGCAAGAGTTCGACGCCAAGCTGTTCGCGGGCGTCTTGGTTCACGGCCGGAGAGGCACTTGCGGCTAAAGACTTTGGTATTCGCAGCTTGTCTACGAGCGTCGAGAGTAGCTGCACATCGAAGCAGTTGGATTCGGTTCCGAAGCAAGGGGCAGCCCAGGAGGAACCGGATGAGGAGGACATTAGTTCCGTTACTATTACGGCGGGCAATCCTTCTGCTTTCTGTAAGTTTCATCTAGCATTGCGCCTTCAACTGTCTGTATAATAATGTTTTTGGACACTCTTTTAGCTTCCATTTCGGCCCCAGTTCCGATGGACGTTTCGACCAATCTGGACAGCGTTTCGGAGGTACAGATCAGCTTCACCGATCCAGGAACCGATCCGCTCGCCAGCAGTGAAACCGACGTACCGAACCGAATGTACCGCAATGAGCAGACAAAATTTGCCGAAATGGCCGCCGCCATTAGCGATGTGCTGCTGCTGGACGATGAAACATCCCCGACCGATAGTCTCGTCAGCAGCTGTACGGAAAATTCGGACGACGCAAAGAAACCACGGCACGGTGCAAAGAAAGCGGCTGAAAATAGTAAGGAAAAAGAAAAGGACATTGATGAAATTTCGCCCGAGCTGGATGAACTTACCAGTCCGGTTTCGCCCGGCACACCGACACATGCTTCCAACTCCCTGTCGCTGTCGGACGGTGGAAGGGATTTTCTTATTGACGATGAAATTGCCGATCAGCCAGGGTTGGTGTTTGATGAGGGCAGTACACTCGATCTCGGTTCGCTCAACCTCAACCTGACATCACAAAAAACGGAGAATACGACTACGCTGAAGGACAACCACAGTCGGGCTGTTGTTACTGCACCCGGTGCTGGGTCTGGTCAAACGACGGCAATCAAAGCGACTCCTCCAGTCGCTGTAAAACCACGCAAAGTTATGGCGGATACGTACGAATCGCCCGCCCTTTCGCGAAAGTCTACCCGTAGTGGTAATCGTATGGCTAGAGCTGAATCGTTGGATACGCTATCGCCGTGCGATTCGATTGCATCAGATGATTTTATGCTGGACTTTGACTGCAACAGTAGCATGGATTCGATCGATCGGTAAGTAGGGAAATGTGTTGTTTTAGATGGAAGGTACAAGTTTTCTGTCCCATTCTCTAGGGTTGCTCGTTCCAGCATGGGAGGCAGTGTTACGGGGTTGAACTCGATGGATGAGCTGCAACTGTGGTCCGAGCTGGAGAACAAGGGTGGCCACATTATACGCGAGTGGAGCACACTGCTGCGCAGCAGCCCACAGAGCATCAACAACAATGCTAATCGGTAAGTGTTATTTTCCTTTTTATTTTTAGTTATATGACTTTAAACAACTTAATTAAAAGAATATTTACGTTAGTGTGTTAGCGTTACTGTTTGAATAGCTCATAAAATATTATTCGCTGTTATACAACACGTGAAATCGCATTTCAAATTGCAACTGCAAGAAAAGTGCAGGCGTAATACGTGTGCCCCTAAAAGTATGCAATCTAATGTTGACATTATGGCACGTTTATAGCAAGCTGACGGATGGTGTAGCAGCACTTTATTGTCAGTTTGAATTTTACATACACGTATCCTGACCTTGAAAATGTAATTTAATCACAAATTACTGACTTTACAAAATATTTTATTTTCAACTTTCATAACTGCTTGTATAGTACAACAAAATAAACAAGGCGTTGAAGTTTTTTTGTTTTCAATTCTTTGAATCATCAAGACAAAACATTTTGTTTTTACAAAATCAAAAATATTTTCTATTTCCCGGCTTCCTGATTCATTGTAAAATTGTGTTATGTATTTTTCAATATCTGCTGATGTTAGCTTGTTGTTGACAAGCCAATGTCTAAGCAGTAATCCATCCAAATTGGCTTACCCTTTCGCATGGTTGCACTAATTCCCGGTCTGGTCCGACATGTAGATGCTAACCCTCAGCACACTCGACCCTAATGAGAACGGATTACCGTCACCCTCATTAGGGTCGTGATCCCCCTGCGGGTGTTTTGTGCATTGGTGTATGTGATCCACGATTGTCTTTCCTCGTGGCCTGAAGGTGCCGCCAGACACAGAGACATTTACGCAAATAGCGTATTCTTTTCGATGATCGGAGTGCTTTCGTTTGCCATTTCCGGCACTCGCCGAACTTGGCCCCATTCATTATCCCTGACGGTTGACGATGATCGAAATCGAAAGAGCATAAAAAGGGGAAAAGAAAAACAAAAAAAAGCTCAGCTAAGCTATACCCGTTTCGGGCATATAGTGAAGTGGAATTTGAAACAATTTGAAGGTAAGCAAATTGAACTAGCTTGTGTGCTCGTTGGAAAAATGGTAAAGTACTGGTATTTGGAATATAAATCGCTCCCCAAAACCGTACTTCTGACTTACAGTCGCTTTATGGGAGCTCATTTATGCTTTGTGAGGGAGCCGACGCAACTATTCCCCTTGATTTCCAGCGCTGATTGCTCATACCACACCACAAAACAATTGTGCTTTAGATTTTTTTTTCGAAAATTTGTATGTTCCCTCCATCCTTCAAAGCGTAACTAATGGCGATTATGATACACGGGTGCAGATTATCGCGATCATGTTACTACTACACCTATTTCCACGCTGGATGGATGTAAGATGGGAAGCGTACTTTGGCGTTACGTTTACCAAAAGGAGAAAAGAAGCATGATGTTGCAACATTTACGACGTTTTACCTAGCCGAAGGGTTCGTTCTTGCAAAGGGCATGCTGTACGGTTAATCTGTTTACTGTTATGTAGAGCGATGGGCTCGTTAGTGCTCGGTGGTGGTTGAACAGTTTTCGCTTGTAATGGTTTGCGGCAAGAAGGTGCTTTTAACCTTCACGTGGAAGAAAATAATTTTAAATTCCAATATGCAAATCATGTTGCAACGAACAACACGAAACTGATTCCCCGAAATGCATTAAGTTTCTTCGGTAAAACATTGTAAAATGCACTACCGCTTTTGACTCGGAAAACTCTTCTTTTTGTGGCTCAAAACCGCGGAATACTTGCAGTAAGAACCTTCCTGATGAAGTTGCTCTGGAAAACAAAAATTCCAACACCGTTACGAAATACACCGCACACTCTGCCATGTAAGCCTCGATTCATCTCGCTTGACTGCCCTTTTTCTCGCGTGAACTTCGGGGGAGGTGTGTGTCTTTGAGCCTTCCTACCATTAGACCGACCACAACAATACTGCTGCCTCGTGTATATTGTTTCAACTTGCCAGCTGATGAGAACTGTGCGATTACCAACACACTGGTATAGATGATGGGTAAGCCGGTTTTTTCGAATACCAAGAGAAAAAGAGGATCGCATGCTCTCGCTCTCAGTTGATCATGCCCTGATCATCAGGTACCTAAGCTTCGTGATGCTGGGATTGTTGAAAACATGTCCACCCAGAATTTGTTTAGGCTTTTGTTATTATGAACCTTTTTTTTCGTATAAAATTAATAAATACTTCATTATCAGGAGCTGCCATGTTCTAACTAGATAAGCTCAGTAAATAGTTGGAGGGCTTTTTTCTTAGCTAACCCCCTACAGCTAGCAGCCACATGCCACGGTTATGTTGCACTCACACAGGTGAGCCTTTAGCTCTACCAACACCACCACCGTAACAACGCTTTTCCACCCCAAAACCGCTCACTCTCTCTCTCTCTCTCTACCCCCCTATCCTTGGAGGGGTGAGTCACACGCACCGCAGTGCTGTGTGTAGTTCTCGCGCATTCATCCGACGGCTCATAGCCCACAGCACAGGCACAAGCACTCGGCCGGAGCTATTTGGGCTTCGTCAGCAGCAGTCAGTTCTTGGTCTAGTCTACGTATTACGGGCACTCGGCACACATCGACTGTGGTGTGCAGTGTGAAGTTGCCCTTAGGAGTTTCTATCCTCTTCATGCAGTGTTCGATGCTGGCCACGAATCGTGACCAACAAACAACGACAACATAAACGGTGCGACAAGGTTATCTGGACGAGTGATCAAACCAATCCAGTGGTGGGGATTGATTTGATAGAGGGCAAAGATCCATCTCATGGTCAGCTGTGTGTTCGATCTCGGTGGCAAACTATTTGGAGCATTTTCACGGTTGTGACTAGTGGACGGGCGATGTGGTGTATGATGAGACAAAGAAACTCTCTCTTTCTTTGACGCTACTCTGCGTCTTATGCTGTGTACGGTTGACTCTCACCTGTTGTTCCCTTCATCATCTTCGGTGCATGTGATGATCGCTCAAAAGTTGCATTTCGAACAAATGCATGTGGGGTGGCGTTGGGTTGATTGGGTTCGTGGTGGGGGATCTAATTTTGACATCTTACACCTCGTACAGTAGAAATTAGAAGGGATAAGGATGAGCTTTCGTGTGCACGGTGTTGATTAACGATCGCGTGCTTGTGTGTTTATGGTGCATTTCCTGCGAACGAACCTCCTCCTGTGCTGCTGTGGTGTGATTTTCAGGGTCAACCGAATAGGTGGAAGATTAGTTTCTTGTGGTTGTTGTGGCCAGTGGGTACCACAACGGTGCTGTTGCTATAACACTACTACAGACGTGTTGGTTAGTAAGGTTGGAAACGATATTTTTATTGGCATTTGTCGCATTTTCTACGGCTCTCTGTGCTTCGTGTGTTGATGCAGTTCAGAAATCAAGAAAGGTCTAGTGGTGAAGAAACACATAGTTCATTTCGGTGGTACGAGTGGTCGGCTATTATTTTGTCGTTAGTACAGTGCTTTACTCGGTTAAGGTTTTGTTAAACTAACAAATCAGAACACGATGGAAGTTGGAAAGCATTCTCTATGATCGCCCCCAATTTTCCGAAGTTTCATTTCCGAAACAAGCTCAACCCTTATGCCAAAAGAAATAGTAGAAACAATCAAACACATTCTTAAACCCCCCCCCCTCTCTCCCCGAAAAAAACCACAATTTACAGTTTACACCGCGCAAACGTTCGTTAACCCCGAAGTAAATAGCCGGGTAGTAAGGAACGACAAAACGCAGGGAAAAAACCTTCCGCTCAACCATTAAGAATGTTTGCTCTTGCTTAAGCTCTTTACCACAGCGCCAGGTTTTGTCTTTGGTGTTGATGCTCCGGCAGAAACCCAGTCACCACCGGGTAGCGACCTGTTCGTGCATGAGAAGTGAAAATTAAACCTCCAGAAGCGCGTTTGGTTTTGCCGGTTTCTTGTTTGTGTGTGTGTGTGGGGCTGTGTGTAGCTTGCCAGTCAAGCAAAACTAAGAGAAGGAAACCCGCAGCAACTGTTGTGAAGTGAAGTGCAGTGAAGTGTTCGATCTTACGAAAGTATCCCCGGAGATCATCCTCGCCAGTCAAAAGCCGAAAGTAGCAGCAGTACGAAATCACCGGCTAGAGCAAGATGAAGGATTGTGAAACATCGGTTGAGATACCAGCGCCGGTAAACAGCCCAACGTCATCCTCGCCAGCACCGGCCGTTCTGTCGGAGAAACCGCCCGCTAACAATGGGTAAAAATGATCATTTCCATCATGTAGCACACTATTGTGGTGTCGTTGTTTTAGGGCAAGAGCCTTGAACGGGGGCCAACGGTCGGAATCTGGAAGGGTTTGCGTTTTGCTTTCCCGTATGAAGAAACTAGATCAACGTTTCGTGTTGATTGCGCTATTCTATTCAAATTTCCACACCAACCCACACGGTGTAGCAAGAATTGCATGGTGAAAATTGTGTGCCACACTTTACAACGGTTCTAATTTCCATTTCGAGAGCAACATGCGAAACAGAGTTCCGTTGATGAGGCGCTGAAGCCATAAATATAAGTTGATGGATAGTCAGAAGCCTTCTCGGGGAAGGTTAGTTTATAAAGACTCCCATTTAAATAATGGTGATGCCGAAAAGAAATGCTTCTGGGATGCAAATTGATCCGTGAACGCGTCATCTTGAAGCAGCAGCTACAGTACGATTACTTAAAACGAAAGTAAGCCTAACCTCACCTATTTACCTTTTTGAACCACGTTCAATCAATTATGCAGTTTTGCAACGATTCGCAGTTTTCTCGTACCGATTAATGCCGTTACGTTCGTACGTTTGTTGGTGAAATCGCGCACGCAAATAAAAAAATCCACCAACAAATTTAAGCAATTTTGAGGTTGATAAACTCTTTTCGCTAATTAAAAACTAAATCCTACGGCACTAATTACCATAGAATGGGATCTAAGTATATGCTTGCAGTTTTAAAAAGCAGTTTTAATGTGGCTCATGCTCCTGGCATGTGGCTCATGGTCCTAATGTATCTTATCAATGGAACGACGATTGTGATGCAGTAATAACTTACTTACGGTGGCTTACGCTAATGTGTTTAAAATTTCATTGCCTGTGTGTGACCCCGATCATTGTGAGTAAACACACAGCGCGATAGAATGGTTTGTTGTGGCGTCGACAGTCTCGCGTGTTTTTCGCGTGTCTTGCTGCATTACTTAACAGCGGCAAACAGCTTCTGCGCGAGTGAGCGTCACATGAGAGCGCTGCTAGGTGTCTTTCTTAAACCATTGTAGCTATTTTAAGGAGCAAATTTGCAACGGCTTCAAATAGTGCTTTACAGCGAATCGAATGTGATTTTGATTAGCGGATGCTGTAGTTTAGAAACGGGTTTTTAATTATTTTGTTTTTACTAGCTAGCTAATTTAAAATATTTTATTTTTTGTTTCTCTTTGTGATTCTAATTACAGTACGTAAAAAATGTCCACTTTTAGTGTGCAGTCGCTGAACAATAACACACGTGGATACAGTGGTTGCTAACTATTAGAGAATAATTATAGCCAGTTTTCCTCCACTGTCCACTCAGTGTTCGGTCGACGTTAGCCGCTATTTTTTAAGGCCGTGAAACTTAAATGCTCTTGACCCGCGATTCCTACTGGTGGTGTGCTGTTGTGGTGCTATGCCATTTCGACTAGCGAACATGCAGTAGCTTTAAAGCATTTTTTGCCGCAAGCCCCACAAGCGATTGTGTACAACAAACGGAAGCAATAGGAGGGTTGTATTTTAATTTTTTGAAATAAAAACATACTTCCCATTGCAGTCGGTAAAGGACTTAGATAAGCGTTTAACTTAAGCGTTTAGATAATAGAAGCACTAATTGTTTCATTTTTAAATTCAAAGCCACATCACATTGAGGATCAGTTTTGGGGATTGCATACATTTAGGCTAATTTTCCTTCGCTTCTAACGAAACGTGCAAATCGTGTACACAAATTATTTTCTATTTTACGCCAAATGCACAAAGCACCAATTTTCAAGCCCCCTCACATTTTATGACAATAGTGTCCCCTCAGCTACTTACAAACACAAAACCCACATAAACACTCATCACGATCAGCGTCAGTTTGGTAATCGGAAAAGCTTCCGGATAAAACCGAAAATTGGTTCCCCCGCTCCCACGTGGGCCAGTTATCGTAGCTTAATCAAGTAATTGTGAGTATGTGTTTGTGTGTTCATGTACTGATCCTCCCGCGGTGCACATAACCACAAAAATAACAGCGAAAAAAACACCAACTTCCGGTGCCGGAAGAGTCGCTTGTATATTTCCCGAAATGGAAGAAAAACGTGAAAATGAAAATATCTTCGCAACCACCACCGTTCGTTGCATCCGATTCCTCTCCGATCGGGAAAATTCCATTGCCCATCAGTACTGACCTACGGCAACGTGAAGCGAAGTTCCGTAAGCCACATACCACCCAAACCGTTTCCGTTCGCAGCGTGTTTGCAGCCCCACGGTTGCACTGTTGTAGAAAGTAAAATTGATTGCAGCCGAAAATTGTAATTCGTTTGGTGTGTTGTAGTTGATAAGGTGGGCACATATAAGGTTACCTTGTTGCTTCTCCCCAACACAGGATGCGATAACACGGCTCTGAACAAGTAGCAGCGCCGATAATGATTATTGATTAAACGCATCCGGATTTATTACACTACATGCTGCCGAACAGGGGCACGCACAGCCTCTTTCCGTGGTTCAAATCAATGCTTCGGGCGGTTTGTATCGGTTGCACCTCGTTTAACACCCCGGTGAAGCATCATGCCCTCCACCCGAAAATGGAAGGGCAAATCAAATGATGCGCTGTGTCCGTGCGTGATATAATTTCACGATTTCACGAATCCATTAAGAAGCGTTTGGTCGGAAAATTGGCTCATCGAACAAGCTGCTGCATGTTACGATTGTGACTAAATGCACCAAGTCTCTCCGATTGCCGAGACGATGCAGTCGATGAGTCACTACACGATCGTTGGTGATCGTCTCTGCGATGGCTTGTCTGGTGGGGGTGTAGGTGTAGTTTCACCGTTCACTGCATGACCACCACCACTCAAAAAGGTGTAGAATTTATTGGTGACGCCTGGTTGGCCACGAAGCCTTACCGAACGTTGAAAGAAGTTCGATACGGATTGTTAGTTTATAGGTCTCAAGTTTTGGCCAAATCCATCTTACGCCAAGGCTTGGATGAAGCTGGCGCCATAAAACCGAGTATAAACAGTGATAGGGCATGCATTCTGGGCAGTTTTAATATCTCATGCTTCCTCGACCCTACTGGCAATTAGTAAACCCGTATCAATAAAACTACTCTCCACTAGCAGCTCATCTTACCGATTATGGATTCGAAGTTGGGCCATTTCCTTTCACCTCTTACAAAATGGGCTCGGCTGACTGCGTGGTGCTCGTCAGGTGTGTCATCTATTTAATTAAGCTTCAATCCGATTACCTCACACGCGCGTGTCTTCTGAGGGTATTTGTTGGCTTTTTTACGCATTTTCTTACAATATGGCCATCAGTGTTTCAAATAGAAATTGTTCTGTTAGCACAGCACGGAGCTTCAATATTTAAACAATTTACAATGCTTTCAAGTCCTCGCTTCTAGAAGAGAGGCTCGCTAGGTTCAATATTTATGGTTACGCCGTTAAAAAACCGTGCGACGGACGTGTGCTAAACGAATAAACATAAGCCATGATGCTGCTTTATTGCTTTTGTACTACCAAGCGCGGTACGCAGCGTGGTGCTATTCGAATGTGACAAAATTCACCTTCCACAACTGTTGGTTTACTTTGAGAACATGAAATCATCAGCCTTTCAAACGTGTGTCGCTACACACTGTTCTGGGACGGTGATCTGTTTGAAGATATTTTTGGCACATTGTGTCAACAGTTATTGGTTTGTTGTAGAAATTGGAAAGAAGTTGAAATTTTGTTGTTTTAACAGTATTAGTCTAGGTGCTGGTGAGTTCTCTTGATGTTCACTAGGACGAGCCGAAGGATGGAAGCGACTAGGGAGTATCAGCATGTCTAGTAAGCCATTCGATTACCGACACGACCTAGAAAGCCTTAAGCCAAGATAAAGAAGATGTTGATTGAGAGTCACTTTCTAAATTTAAATGCTTAAAAGCATGCTAGAATTTGAAGGGACTCTCAATGCTCAATGCTGAAGATCCTGGTTCAAATCTCGTTGGACTCGTTCTTCAAGGAACTCGGAGTGTTCAAAGCGATCTTTCACGTAACGAAGCCACCAAATACTTTCACAAATTCCCGCAAATTAAATGCCCTCCAATCAATCTATTTCAATGTGCATACATCACCCTAATTCATCGCAAAAAATCACTTTTCATCACACGCAAAACGCTTCACTTCACACCCGTATGCACATTAGTGACCCAATTCCTAGGCACCCTTGAGAGAATGGCACAGCAACAAAAACATCACACACTTGGTGGAATAGAAACGCCTCTTTCATCTACTTTTATCAGCACGTGATATCCCGCACGTGATCACGCGATCGTAAAGCACGGTGAACCTTCCGAGCAGGCGCCTAAACGACGCGAAAGCTGCCCGCCCAACTAACGCCCAAGGAGTCCCAGGTGTATCTGATACCGATATCGCCAATAATCGCACAGAAACGGCACCGGTCGGCACATCCGGGCATGCTCGAATGCACCGTAATTGGAGCGGCTGCTTGCTGATGCTCGTGATTTATGTTGCCGGTCAAAACATCGGGAGCATTGCTGTTGTGGATAGTCGTGGTTGTGTAGTAGCTTCACTTTCCTCGCGAATTTCACAGATTTCACTGCGATCACTGTGGTACGATGTGTTTTGCGCTAGTCCCATCCGAAGCGGGGATATTTTTATAAATAACTAGGAAAAACCAAACAAAAAGAGAGGAAGAAACGAACGAGATGTGGTAGATTTCCTATCACAGCAGCTACAACAACTGCCGGTGATGATTCTCTTGTTTTTTTTTATGACAAAAAATGTAATTCCCGACAACAGTAGCATTAGATTTTTTTTTTTTCTATGGCTGAAAAAAAGCCGCCGCCGTGTTGTAGTTTATTGCTTGTTTTAGTTTTGTGACCGATTAAAGAGACAACATCCAACAGTCCGGTACAATGGCATTCAATGGCAGCCGATCGTGCTGCAAGATTTAAGCCTTTCTGTAGAATTTCTACAAACATTTTAATAAGAATTTTTCACATTCTCATCATCCCATACAAAAGTTTGCAATTTTTACTCGTAAATTGAACTATTGAAGATATCAAATGGGAAAAAGAGGCATCAAAACAGCGTGCAGTCTCATCAACGCGACCGTTTGGTGACATCATCCTCTCCGATTGGATTTTTGGGCGCATTTTTCCTACGCGAGCGAATTTTCACGCTCCGCTAAAATGCTGTCACGAAGGTTGGAAAAAAAAGTTTAATAGATAAGTTGGAAGCAGCAATACAACGCCACAATATCCACCCTCAAGTGAGAGAAAATTTGTCATCTGGTTTTTTTGTGTATGATGGTGAATGTCATCTTGACTATCGCCATAATTACTCACCTATCCATCCGGCACACCAACCATTGCGGAAGGATTAAAACTAAACCCCCTCACAAGGGAAGGGGGTGAAGAATTGGTTGTTGAGGTGGAACGAGTCTTATCAAACGACACCCCGAATACGTTGGGGTGGTGATCGTGCTTACATATGCGTGTACATGCGTCCCATTCGGGTCGCGTTTGCTCACTCTTGCACCTTACGCTATCGAAGCGTGGCATAATCACACAGCCGGATAAAACACACAAAAAAATTGCACGCGGAAAAACTACAATCCCTTCCCAAGAGAGACGCGCAGGTACGCATACAGGTGTCTACTAACCACCACGGGTATGCGTACAACGCGCCCCGACGAGGTGAGGTGTGATAGACATTTGGGGGGGCAAACGAAAAGGGAAAACGAAAAACGAACACTGCGAAAGCAAAGCGAAAAACTCACCACCCGGTGGTCGTTGCTGGGTGGCGCAACATTTGCGCGTGGTGTTGGTCTCCTCAGTACGCAATCAGCAGCCGACACCAGACGAAGACGCGCACCCCGACGGCGCGTGTGTTTTGGACTGTGTGCTGTGAAGCTTTTTTTTATTCGCGGCTTCTCGACCGTTTGTTTACGTTTTTGCCTTACCGTGACACTGTGCTCTCCGAGTATAGTGTCCAGAGTTCCGTAGTGTACTCCGGAGTAGACTGAGAAATAGTTTTTCCCACCCTGTTGCTTCGTGTGCTGCATTGAGAGAAAAGGGTGCGAAAAAGGACGCCGGAAAAGGGACAGCTTGCATTCTAGTGGTGTGTATCCTTGAGAGAGCGTGAGAGTACAAAAGAGAGCATTCGTATTGAGGAAGCAAATTTTCCCTGAGTGAATATTAATTGTTTTGAGAGTGGGTTTACAACGAAAGCAGAGCATATCGTGCTAGACTACGGAACGGAAACCACAATATGAGGTGCCAAATCCGTGCGAAAATTGGTAGTGAAAATCCGCGATTCTCACCCGCGAAAGACGGGGTGAAAGGAGCGAGAGTGTCTAGCAGGTCCTGTTGATATCGACCCAGCAAACACACTGTGACTTGTGTCGTCGTTCGTATTCGTCAAGCAAATGGAAGTTTGGGAAGAAGATGCGGAGTAGTTCCGCTTTGAACAAGGCCTACAAAAAGTGTCCCACAAGCAACGTCGGTTCTGTGATAACTGTGATAGTAACGTAACGTTTAATGACGTGACACGATTCGGCAAACGAATCGATATTGCATCCTTGTGACGAAAGACGGTCTTAGGCTCTTCGTCTTGGCTGCATGTCTTACCGAAAAGGGCAAAGAATATAACGAAACCGAAAATCAATATGCTCCACGGAGCGTGCTCTTTGACGCGAATCCAGTGTGGCGAGGCTGTGTAATCTTCGAACTCCATTTATTTGTTATCGTGCAACATAGGATTAGTATGATAAGGGTGTACAAGAAAAAAACCCACTCCCAACTGCTCAAACCGCAATATCTGTTGCGCCTTGCAGAGTGTATGCTTCGTATGTAGTGAAGGGTGAAACACTCATAATTCGATTAGACAGTTACCTAGAGAAAATGCAATCGAACCGGGCTACCGGTTCTCCACCACCGATCGGTGCCCGGCGTGTCAAGACCGATCTGCACACGTCGGAAAAGCTGTACATCCATTCCGTCGGTCGGTCACGATCAAACTCTCCGATGCATGCCGGGCTTGCAGCGAGACATAATGCCACCACAACCTCAGCCCACCGGAAAGCTGCCAGTGAACCAAAGGGTTTAGTGTCCCATCCGTCCCATGCGACCACCGCCAGCAACGCCACATCGTACCTTACCGTGCCGCATAGTGTCGCAAACACGACACTGCACAGCCCAAATCGGCAACGGAGCAGCAGCACCGGAACACCGTCCACAAGAACCAGCCCCCATCAACGGCTTCTACCACCGTCGTCGGCCACCATCGAGCGAAGTGCCAGTGTGCGGTTAAGCACGAGTCCTTCCAGAGTGGGCGACCACCACCATCCGATTGGGGCGGGAATTGCAAATAGGTTACTATCGATTTTCTGCCTGTCGGTTGGTGGGGCCAACCATGTGGTTGTTTGGTGTTTATGAGAGTTTTGGGGCGAAGTAAACGTACGCGTTTTACTGCACCACTTGTTTGTTTCTCGTTTTTGAACTCCCATAAACGAGGAATCTCCTATATTTATTATATCCGCAATTCGGTGCCTAGATCTAGCGTTGCCTAGATCTACCTCAAGTACGAAGGAGTTGTGTGTGACAAAAACTCTAACGTCTCGTCTTTTTTCTTTACTCCCTTATCCTAGATCCCAGCTACCGGCAAGGGCACGTCTACTTACCCGAAGGCTCCAGAACAATGCCACACCCACCAATGGGTCGGAAAGTCCCCGCTCGATCGACAGTCTACCCCGGCGGACGTTTGCCGGCACGTACAAAACGGCCACCCTTAGCCAGTTCCACAATCTCGCTAACAACAACTGTACGGACTCTGCCTCGACGGCTACCAACTCCGCGGAAGATCTCACCCTGCTCGACAAGTCACTGCGCAACTCCATGCTACAGGACGTGGTGCACTTCAAGAAGCAGCTGGTACGACTTCGTCGGATACTGCAAGAGGTAAGGCGATACGGTTCAGCTGTCTGTTGTTGCTCTGTAGCTCTTGCCCTGCCATATCACAAACAGCATGAGATCGCACACACTTCCGGTCCATCCTCTGAAGCATGTGATCGTAATTTGTCAAACATTATTCTTGCTCATCTAGACGCAATCGTGGTGCATCTCTCATAACAATCGTCTCACTCGTTTCGTCACACGTGGGGGTTGCATCATGCCGACCATATTGTTATTACCAATTCGAATTTTTTGCATCCTTTTTCTTGGTTTTGGCATCTCCATAACCTCATCGTTCATTAGTGAATGTGTTTTTTGCATTCATTTTCGCGCCTCGCACACACTGATCGCGCAACGATCGGTGTGTTTATCTCTCTCTCTCTCTCGCTCTATGTTTCCTGACTTTGTTAATTCATGCACTCGTTTCTTTCATTAATTTATTTGTGTTTTACATGTTTCTTTCTTTACTTATTTGTTTCCTTTTTTTAATATTGTTTTTCTTTATTTTGTTTTTGTCTCTCTTCTTCTTTTTCATATCCTTTGCTTATCACTACTATGTTGTCATTGTTGTTGGTGTTGTTGATGTTTCCTGTGCCATATTTTCTTCATCCAAACATCGATCGATGTTACGTTCTCTTGTGGGTTGCTTCTACCCTCCCACATCTACCTCCGTGTCAACCTCTTTGCACGTGGCGGACTGCGTCACTGACCGTTTTGTAACCCTGTACTCGCACCTGAACTCCAACCTCCGACCGACAGGATGAAGAAAATTTGATGATGGTATGTTGTTTTAGTATTATAATTTTATCCTTAAGTTAAGTAACGACGTTTCTAAGTTTATCCAACTCTCGCGTAACTAGTGGTAGAAGAGTGCGTTACTAAGTGTCCACCAGTGCATGTGTGTCAACTGGGTACACTTTTACCACCTAATGTAACTAGCTGTAATGTTGCCCTCCTAACAAACCCCCTTTGCAATCAGTACTCCTATACGCTTGTGTAACAATTTTGCATATTGTTTACCACTACTTACTACCGCCCATTCTAGACCGACACTCTCAACCCATTTGAAAATAACAATGGGCAATTCTTCACGACGGCAGCCGCAATCGCAACCGCCAACGGTAGTATCGGGTCCGGGGCGACAACAACAACGGCAGGCCAGCAGGAACAACAGCAGCAACAGCTACAAGAAAACGTACTCATCCGTGAGTCCAGCGTGGCGGCCCTTGCCCTACTCGAGGACCAGCGGCAGGAGCTGGCGGATCTCAGAAGACAGGTGGTTTACCTTCAGGTATTTGCACGTTCATTTCCCTTTTATTTCTCTCTATCTCTCTTTCTTTCTCCACTGGCTCCCATGTTCCTTCCGCTTTGTAGTAGTGTAACGCTCTCGCCCTCCGTACAGTGGGCTTCCGGGTGTTGTTGTCTGCTCACTAATCAGTGCATATCAGCGACTCCTCCCGCCCCATTTTGGATCCGTTTGGCGTTTGCCACGTGTACTCATGTTTGCCGGTAGTCTTACTTTTAGTTCTCCAAATTAGGAAATGCTCAACTGGAAAGGCTCCGGAAAGAGGAACGTGAGAAGGTATCTCGGTAGAACGATTCAACTCATCCTAATGAGTGGTCCGGAAATTAAATCACCATTTATATCAGCTATCAATTTGACTATCCTTCTAAAGCTCTCTATCGCTGACGCCTCCGATCTATCTTTCCATCTGGATCTCTTTCCAGTCATCTCACTTATTTTGTCTCAATTGGCTTTCGTTGTTGTGAAACTGTTAAGAAGTTATGTATTGCGTTAAAATTATCAAGCACTCTCACATGCTATAGTACCTCAACCGCCTGTAAAAAAAATTGCTTTATGTATTATAAATATAATCTTCAATCATAGTCTAAGTATATAAGAATAGACACATTACGTATATTTCATATAAAGCTTCCTCCCGAGCAACCGTTTATTGTGTTGATAGCTAGAAGTTACATATTATTCCTTTTATTTTCCGTTTTCCAATCCTTAATTTTAATTCGGGAAATAATTTTCAATTTTTCATTACTATTTTTTTCAATTTCAAAATAAAAATCAAACAATCTTTAGGGTGAACTAACGGCCAAAGATCGCACGATTCGGCAGCAGCAAAATCTGATCGACAAGTTAGAAGCGGAGCGAGAGAAGCAACAACAGCACAGCATCTCGAACGGTGGTAGCTCATCGCTGGACAGTAGTGGAGACACGACCGTTGGTGACGCTTCAGCCAGCAACCATCAGTCGGCGGACACCATCAGCACCGCAACACAGACCGAGCGTGTACGTATTTCTAGTCCTGTTTCCTACGGAAGAGTACAGTCCGTGTGCGTGTGTTCTTCGGCAAATCTAATTTACGACTCTTCTCTTCTTATTTCTCTCCCATCGACAACCCGCGCAACAGTTGAGGCCCGTTTCGTTCGGTGGACAGGAAGGATTAGGCAGGTAATTACCGTGTTTTGAGTGCAAGGCTATTGTGCCAAGAAGGCACCGGCAGTAGTATATTGATTTTACCTTCTTACCCGCATATTAAGCCGAAACCATTTAGGTTTTTATCGTTACCTAAGTTTTCCTGGTGAAGTAGTAGTTTCTAGTGTGGTTTCTTTTTAACTGTTTTCTTTCTTTCTTTTTTGCGTATTGTTTCTCTTTTTCTTTCCCGGCTCGGCTGGTCTCTCCCACTCATGCGGGAGGTGGAAATGCGATATGCGAATGCAACTAAACAAAATAATACTAAAACAAAACATAATCCCCAAGGGTCTGCTTGCGACACCTACCAACAAGGCCACTGTACGTGGCGGACTATTTTCCACTCTGCCATAGTTCGATCGGATTCGAGGTGGCACTCGCTTCACGATGCTCCAGTTACTGTTGGGCTGTAATTTCTAGTCTCTCATTGTTGGCCATCCGTTTACTGACCATTATCCGTGATTTGTTTAATCGCTTGCTGGACCGTTTAAGCCCTGCTGTGTGCCAGGCAGGTGATGCACTAATGCTGTCCCTGTGGCAATGCTGTTTGCCATTCGTGTTTGTGCGCAAGCTGATCCAGAAACTATGTTCCCTTCTTCACTGCTTTGTCGCATTATTTACCACCTCCAGAGGAGAGACTTCCTAGTGTCGATCCTTCATCTGTCAAATTTAAATCTTCGTTTACCGAGTCTCAATGTCGCAAGAACACTCATAAAGAATTATCTTCTTTCTGTTCTCTCTCTCTCTCTTAAACATGCGCGCTCGAATACACAATTAATCGACAAAAAAAAATGAAATTCGGGCAACATCATCATCATCATCGGATAACTCAACTGTTTAACACATAAAACACGCGCTGTAATCAAACTACTAACACCTACTACTAACCTACACGTCCACGCTTCTTCACCCTTTTTTTGGCGGAACTCATCATCTGTAAAATTCATCATCCTTATTGCGTGTATCTGTGTATGTGCCATCCCGCCCAACTCTCCTACAAAAATCTCCTGCCCCAAAAAACCCGATCCCTATCATCCCCGCTGGCAAACCTTTCCCTTGGCTTGGGCTTCCCAATGGCTTCTCAACAAACCCGATAACGGTCATCTCTTCTAGGCTGCAACTGGGACAGGTACTGCTTTGTGATATAGTTCTAGCAATAGGCATGCTGTGTGCGATCAATCTCATCTGCATCCTACACCTCGTGCACAGTCGGCTGGACACCTGTCCCGCTACCATCGTTCCGTCCTTACCGGATCGGATGATGATACCGAGGCTACCGTACGCGCCTTAGGGTGACAGGTGTTCACCGTTCTTTGTGTTTCCTTTTTGCGTATCCACAATCCATTCCCGTCCGGAGTGTCTGGACTTTTTTTTTTTTTTGTTTGTTTGTTAGCTCGGATGTTTTAAATGTAGAGAAGAAAGCAAGAAAAATGATAATCCCTAAAAGAGCAAACATATTTATATTACCTATATTTTCATGCCTTACCCGTGCAGTTAAATAAGGTAAAGGATAAAGACATCCGCAATAGTGTCCATAGAAAAGAAAGAATAAAAATCGCATCTGTTTCATCCGTTTCATCCTTGTGAAGGAAGCTAGTATACTAAGGCCTTCGTTGTACTAAAATGTGTACTAAAACGTACTCTTTACGTCATTTACTTTAGAATTCATTATCAATTCGCTTTTTGCTCTTCGTTATCATGTATACTAATCACCTTTTTCTCTTCCCACTTACTTACAGTCGCAATGAGAAGCCTAAAAATGGTTTACGAACACCAACGGCCGTTGGGCTTCCCATCAGCAGTACAACCTCATCACACCATAATTCCAGCAATGGTCCAACCACACCGAAAAGTAAAACCCAAATCTCCTCCGTCTACACGCAGCTGTCCTCCATTAGGCACAGCATTGCCGGTACCAGTGCGCCAACAACACCGACAACAGCTTCCCACAATGGATCTGTTCCCGTCGCACTCCGAAGAACATCGCTCGGTTCCAGCCACAATTTAAGCTCGTTCGGATTGCAGCAAAACGATCGATCTCCTAGCGGTAACAGTGGCAGCAATAAACCCGTCCGCACAACACACATCGGAACGCTGACCACGCTGAACGGTGAACGAATATCATCGGTGCCAAAGCAAACTAAAACCATCCCGCATCGAACAGCATCGTCATCCAACGGGACCGGCCAGTCAGTTTCTAAACTGAACGGACTGAACGGAGCGACAAAAAGAACGACGACTGGAATTATTAGACCACCGTCATCATTCGGCAGCAGTAACAGTCTGGCGCCGGTGGAACAGCACAAGAGTAAATCGGCCCCCGGTACACCGTTGGTAGTGGCAAGCGGGAAGCTACTAACACCTGCCGCTACCGGTGCTACGGAAGGACAAACGAATGGACATCGGGTGACAGATGAGGCAGCTGATACCGAATCCGGATCCGAATCGGACAAGGAAACGGTTGTGAATGGAACGTTGATGAACGGGTTAAAGTTGATGGCCGCTTCTTCTGCGGGTGGATGTAACGAGGGAAGCAGTCTAGGCACGAACAACACGGTCAATGGTATTGTAGGACACTGAAGAAGATAGGGAGCAGATTACAAAAAAAAAAACAGATGTGTGATAGAGAGATTGGGGGAAGAAACACAAAACGAACGAAGTGAGTGAAGATTCCGTTCGAGAGGGTATTATAAAAAAGAAGGTAAACAGTTTTGCAAGTGGTTTAATAATTTTATTATCTAGCTATGTGGTCTCATGGTCCGTTACTTCCTTTAATATTGGTCTTTAGCTTTTGATTTAGTGGGCACTAAACGGTAAAAAGGTTTTAAATACACAGCTGGCTCATCATTCTTCTCTCGATGAGGGATTTTTGAGTTTTGTTTCTGAAAACATCTATTTCGGTAAGCCCTTGTTGGTCTTTTTGCGTTCGATTGTAGATTAAAAAAAGGGTTAAATATTGTCCCATTTTGCCAAAACTGAAACGCTTTACCCTTTGGCAAATGAACGCATCCAGCTGTTCTAACGTCTTTTAGTACGAATTTTCAAATTTTTTCTCTCTTCCCTTCACGAAAGTGTTGATTTGAATAATAATTTAATCAAAATAAAATAGACAAAAGCTTACAAAATTACACACACACACTTACACGATCATCTTTACACAAAAAAAGGCGTAAAGCGAACGGCGCAAAAGCAAAACAGGCGCGGGATGGTGAAATATGATATAAAATAATTGTAAAATGAACAAATGTGATCGAGATTTGTGTAACGTAATATTCAACTGTATTTGTACATGATGAAGCTGGAAGGACTACAACAAAAATAGCACATCAAGCCATGTATTTATTCAAATGCTTATATACCGTCCCGCAGCTACGTGGGACAATAGGTAAATAGGGGCATGGATTACAATTTTGCACAAAACAAGCAAGATAGGCAGATAGTAGAGCAAACTATTCACAACTACAATGATTGAGTTAGGCAATGGAAAATGTAAAGGTTAGTTTTGTTTGTATGATAGACAATTGAAGAAGAAAACCCCCTCCTTAATGCTCTTGTACGCCGCCAGCATTAAAAAAATACGCCGAAACCGCCTCTCAATCTTTTTAACCTGTTTCTAAACCTTTCGATGGCTTTAGGCGGACTGATGTTGTGAACATAAGCAAGCGTTAGACAAAAAAATTTAAACAGGGACATATTAGTGTAGCGTAGTGCAGAATCACCAATCGTTTCGCCAATGCCCCAATGCTCGATTGCTTCCGCGTGACCATTTTTCTTCCAGTTTTTAAACTGTTTAATTTAGCAAATTCGAACCATTAAAGTACCGCCAAGACGCTAATATTAGTTTGTAGAGCGCGCGTGAAAGCATGTTTCTTCGAATCAAAGGTGCTGGGGGACCGAATGGGCCCACGCGTCATGTAGTGTTGATTAAGTAGAAATTTAACGATACGTTAAACCGTACATTCTATTTGGGTACGTGTTATTAAATAGTATTTTATTAATTGCTGATGATTCGTTTCGGTGAATGTGAAACTAAAATGTCTGCCCCTCATCCTGAGCCCCAGATCCATCCTTTTTGCCAGTTTGTAATAAAAGCAGGGAATTCATAATTGCAAAAAACCTGCCCCCTACCCATTGGAACTAAACTATAACACGCAAACTGATCGCAAAAGTTACGCCGAAATTACGAATACATAATTCTCAAAAAGCAAAGCATACAGAAAGCCCGCGATATTTAAAACAAATCAGCAAAAACAAACAATCGGTATTGTACGAATAAAGCATAATGTGCAAAGCATTGAAACACAGAAAAACAAAACCAACAGCATACATACAAAAATGCAAAGACAAAAGTATTTCGATAATAAATTATTAAACTGTAAAGGAATAAAAAAAAGGAGATTGAAAGTGCTTTTTGTATACATACATTGAGAAAAGGAATTATTTTGAATGAATAATTTGCTAGCATTGCTATTGCTTCATTCTAAATATAGGATTTTATAATAAAAAAAAATATTCCACACACCAACGGTACTTTGTCCCACATTCAAATGCTGCGTTCCCGGTCTCTGAAAACGCTAACCTTAAAACGCATACTTTGACACTTCACACAGCATCAAGCATGACAGCTGTCAACCTACCTGCGTTTCGCCATTTCCTGCTATAGACAGTTAGCTCGTTCTCTCTTTCTTTCCGGCTCGTCGCAGAGTCTAGTGAACACACATTTTGTGTATCATTAAAACTAACTTTTAAGCCCTGTAAGTGTTTTACTGTATAAAGTGCTATTTCAAAACACGTACCATCACATCGCCGCCGCACGAGCAACGAGTGGAAAATGAAAGATTGGCACCGTATCGCACGGAAACGGCGTCTCGTGGCCAATGTTTTTCACCTCACCGGTGTGATGTGGAGTGTATGTGATGTGTGTGTTTGGCTGGTGGTTCGGCGACGACGTTTCGTTCCCCCCTTTGGTGGGATATTGCGTATTCCGGTGCCGTTCACCTTAAGCTGAATGCAGTGAACTTGTTCGGCCGATTGCTAATTGTTAATTCGTACCTTTTTGTTGTTTGCACAGTATAATGGGACGCGTTATTCGCGCGCAGCGTAAAGGTGCCGGATCGGTGTTCCGGGCACACACCAAGAAGCGAAAGGGACAGCCCAAGCTGCGCCATCTCGACTATGCCGAACGTCACGGTTACCTGAAGGGTGTCGTTAAGGTATGTAACCATCAACTCTAATACTCAAATGTGCACCCCCCCCCCCCCCCCCCCCCATGCTGACCGCTTTTGTTTACAATTTGCAGCAAATTATTCACGATCCAGGCCGTGGTGCTCCGCTGGCGGTCGTAAACTTCCGCGATCCCTACCGCTTCCGGCTGAGCAAGCAGCTGTTCATTGCCGCCGAAGGTATGTACACTGGCCAGTTCGTGTACTGTGGTCGTCGGGCCCAGCTGCAGATCGGTAACGTCATCCCGATCGGTCTGATGCCGGAAGGTACGATTGTGTGCAATCTGGAAGAGAAGACCGGAGACCGTGGCAAGCTGGCGCGTACGTCCGGCAACTACGCCTCGGTCATTGCGCACAACCCGGACACGAAGCGTACCCGTGTGAAGCTGCCGTCCGGTGCGAAGAAGGTGCTACCGTCGGCGAACCGTGCGATGGTCGGTATTGTGGCCGGTGGCGGTCGTATCGACAAGCCCATCCTGAAGGCTGGCCGTGCGTACCACAAGTACAAGGTGAAGCGTAACTGCTGGCCGAAGGTGCGCGGTGTGGCGATGAACCCCGTCGAGCATCCGCACGGTGGTGGTAACCATCAGCACATCGGTAAGGCGTCGACCGTCAAGCGTGGCACGCCTCCGGGTCGCAAGGTCGGTCTCATCGCTGCCCGTCGTACCGGTCGTATCCGTGGTGGCAAGGGCGACGAGAAGTTCAAGGAGAAGGAGAAGAAGTAAGCGGAGAAGCAGTGAGGAGTGCTCTGTTTATGTTCTGGTCTTTCTGGGGAACACAAGTGCGCGCGGTCTTCGCAACATCAGAACGTCGCGTGTGTTTTGGAGTGTGTTTGTTGCAAGGGGTGTATTCCCTGTCGGATGTATCCTTCGCGTATTGATAAACAAAAGATGGAAGAAAAAACAAGAAAGAGAGAAAAGCGGAAATTGGAGGTTGAAAGCTAAATAAAAATCAACTTTCAACAACATTTGATCGGAATTTTCACTAGGATGGGTGATGTGAGAAAAATCAGCTGAAAGAAGAATCCAATGTGATAAAGCGATCGTCTATCTCTGGTGTGTGCTTCAAGGATGCTTCATATTGGCAACAAACAATCGAACACATAACAGTATTCTACATTCAAATATCTGTTATTTTAAACTTGGTAACATCGCAATTCCGAAAATCAGCGCGGTGGCGATGGTGGACATCCGATTGATAACATGAAGTGCTCCGTCGAATTACATCGAATTTTTCACTCAAACTTGCCTTCCATTTGGCAGTAAAATATTTTCTCTCGCCGAAGAGAAAAAAATATTCCGATCTTGTTAGTATCGGAAAGCACAGCGGATTTTTGAAACAAAATTTGATTTCAAGTAACATTTGTTTTCAGAGTTTTGCTCAGCTGGTAGAAAAAAAAACCGCTTACTTGCGCATTGCATACTCACGCGGCGCAGAAAATTATAGCTGCCTAAATATCTGTAAAGCAGACTGCATATCAGCAGGCGCAGAAAATAAGCTCATTTTCGGAAAGCTATAAAACGGATTGCATAGTTTTTGGGGCAGAAGTTGAATTTGTAGCAAAATACCAGTTACCTCCTCGTATGGATGCTCTCCTGTTACTACCAGTCGCTCCCAGTACGAATTTTTCGCAAAATGAGGAAATTTCGATGCATCAAAGTTTGATCTCGATTAACAGGAGATCATACCAGGCGAGGAGGTAGCAAATGATTTGAAATTTTAAAAGGGAACATAGGGTAAAATTTTCTTTCCGTCTCATATGTTTACCAATCCGGACGGACTACGATGCCTGCTAATGAATTCAATGAATCACAATTGTGTGATGAAAGGTAATCAAATTTCTGCAGTAAAAGCACATCACATCATTACTACATTAAGTTACAATATATGTAAGTTTATTCATTTTTCTTGTTGTTTACTTTTACAATATTTGAGACATAGCTTTTGTTTTTCCGTTTTCTTTTTATATGGTATTTTTTTTGTTTGTTTATTTCTGTATACAATACAATAGACGTATTACCCCGTTTCTCTTTTGCTACTTCTGTTGTTTCTTCTTTGTTTTTCTTCTCTTTTTCAATGCAGGTAAGCGCACTGATTGCATACGCTATTACAATTGTTGTTCTACCGTTTCCAACCCAATTACCCACTTTCCTTTCTTCGCTCCCGAGGTTCAGGCCCGGCTTAGCTTGCAGGAAAACTGTAGTAGTAGCAGTAGTAGTAGTAGTAATGGTACTAGTGGTGGTGGTAATGACAGAAGTTAGTTGCAATAGTAAATTTTTCTTGTGTTGTGTTTCCTGCAAAGGGGAACCGTTTTTGTTTTGATTCATTTCTCGTTCTGTTGTATTATAATCACAACACCAATCCAAAAACCTATTTACAGTGTACAAAAATATGATTTTGCTCTATGTTTTGTTATGTTTTTTCCCGTACAAACACCGCTAGAAAAGCGTTTGAAATAGCTTTTTTTTGTGTGCTCTGTGTTTGTGTGTTTTTTATACATCAAAAGACGAATTATTTTGGTTTTCTTATCTGGTTTGTGTGGTTGTTGCTGCTGTTTGCCACGACGAAGACGATCAAAAACATGAATATTTCTCATGAATTTGTCTCCTTTACTGTTTTGTTTCACCCAATTGCGTGAATATCTCTTGGAGAAAGCAAAAAAAAAAGGATTAAATACACAATCCAATTCGTTGTACGATTTCTTTGTACGAAACGAACGAAAATAAACACAATACAAAGCCAAATATATGAAAATTTGTTAAATTTCAGCAACACTACACTTAAACCCAGTGCTATGATGCATGTAACAAAGAAGGTAAAATATACAACTACATTCGGCTAGTGGCAGCACAAACTTGGAAAAAAGACGAAAAGCACTAATCCAATCGACCCATCGCCGAGACTAATAGAATAAAAGGATATAAAAGGTCCTTTCGCTGATTGCTATCACAAAATTACTACGATGATTCCCTTTCACTAACACGACCAAAGCCTACTCCAATTCCAAAGCCTACTTGCACTGTGTATGTGTTTTTTGATCATGGTTTTTCATTCCCTGAAGTGTGGTTATGCATAGAGATAGCTCCTCCATTGGTGGTTGGTTACCATCGTTGTGTACCCTAACGATCTTGGCCCACTTGGATCTTCCTGCGAACAGCTTCAACACCTTACATCTTTATGTTTTCACTGTTGTGTGTCCTACTTGGAAAAAGGTTTAAAAATACTTCCCAAAACTAAGAAGTTCCTGACGCTTCTACAAAAAAAGAAAAAATAAAACACACAAAAAAGGACTCTTAAAATTACACTTATGAAAAAGAAATACTCCCCCCTCCCCTCCCCCCTTCCACACACACACAACAAGGAGCTACAGAAAACAAATACAAACAAACAACCACAATCGAGAAAAAAAACAGAGGGCATTAGTAAAAGAACAGTAGCCGCTCCTGGGCGGACGTGGACAGCAGACGCCAGGTTCGCTTAATGCTAATGTACTGCACCAACGCTCGCACACAGATCAAAAACCCGAACGCCATTATCAACCACCACAGCCACGAGTTTTCGTGCGATGCAAAGTCGGTCGTGTGCTTCATGATTACGGTCCACTTGGCAAGCGACAGCCCAAACCCGGACAGGGCACCGTACCGGGCAGCGATCGTGTGGCAGAAGCACGTCAGCACCAAAAAACCGATCCAATTGAACAGGAACGCAATCAAAAACGCGGTCACAAACATAATGTCCGTACCGAGCAGCCCATTGTCCGCGGTAATGTTTTCCCCGTCCGCATCGATCGCTATGAACGTCACCTGCGGACCGCCGGGAACGCCCCGGCCTACACCGCCCATCGAGGTGATGCTCGGTGGCGGTGGTGGCATCTGCGGTCCCATCGGCGGTATTGGTAGCTCGTGATTGATCATCTTTTCCATCTGCACCTCCTCGTAGGTGGGCAGCTTGGTGGTGAGCTCCGGCACCGGTACGGACTGCTGCGAACCATACTCGTTCAGCTGCTGCTGCTGCTGTGGATCGTTTGCTTCGTACGGTGGCGGTGCACTGAAATCTGCCTTCGGTGGCGGTAGCTCATCCGGTCGATTGTTTGTTGGTGGCATTTTTTTGGATTACTGGGGTGGATTACTGGAAGGAAAAGCGCACAAAGAGGAAGTTGAGAGCTATGATAAGTTGGTGTAAGATAATTGGAATGACTGGGGATGTTGTGCGTCACATGACGGTGAAGGCCGCTCATTTTCGACACTGACCCGAAAAAAAAAACGTTGGTCATTATAAATTATAGAGCTTCTAGCAGACAAAACAACACAACCCCGCACCGCGTTTGTTGTGATGAGTCACCCCCCACAGCACGACTGTGTCCCGCCTGCTACGTACAACAATATCGATTTTTCTCCCAATTCCACAACGCCAACTAGATGTTTATCTCGTGTGGTCGTAGCGATGTCGTAGTTTACGGTGTCTGCTTCCTTACCTTGTCTTAGCTCAAATCCGTATCCTTCTGCTTCCGTGTATTTATTTATTCCTTTCTCCTCACTGTAAACGCTTCACTGCACTGCACCGTAGTAGTATTTTTACACGCAGCGCCTGAATAGTTTCGTCACTGAACTCGAAGGCGACGTCGACAATACGACGACCTTTTCCTGTGTGTATGATGCAAATCACCAACCACCACCAGAAGGCGAATGGAGTATTAAATAATTCCACCTTTCCTTCGCTACTCGGAAGCTATTCGGGCCAACCGAAAAACAGTAATCTTTCCCGTTTAATGTGTAGTAGCACATGCGATTGTGCGGTTTATTTACTTAGTGATATCACTTTGTCTACGTATGGCAAAGGAGCTGTACCGAGCAGGCAAGACAAATAAAATTTTATCTCTTTTTTCTTTTTTGCGACCTTTTTGCTTGTGTCGTTTTTCAAAGGAAAAATCCAAACATCGACACGCACACACACACGCACGACCGTTCGCATGCGAGGTTGTCAAGGGCTGGTATATTTTTCACTAGGGCGTTGTCTGCTTGCTGTCACTATTCGCAGGGTGGCAAGCAAACGGAAAATTTGACTCTGACGCGAGCAACAAGAAAAACGTTATGTTCCAGGCAACTTTGAAGGTTTATAACATTTTTATACGTGATCCAAATGACCTGGTGTAAGTTAAGTTAACTCTCGGATTCCTGAATCCGGAGGAGAAAGTAATAAAAATCTACTTGACTTTCGTGAAAAAAGAACGATTTATTAAATTACTTGTGGTGTTTCTTGAATTATGAACAATTTTATCCAAACAATTCAACATGTTGTAATATAAATTTTGTTTAAAATTCATTGAAAGTCAACCATTATTTAAACATCTGATATTCGAGTAGTTCGTTTCGAGCAGTTGGTGCTCGAATCTCGCCAATGATGGGCATTCTCCGGGTACGTCTGCTCCGCGGAACGGAATGCCCACAGCTTCATCAGTTTTTGGCGCGTTTTGAACACTGCAAGCATAATTTTCTCCGTTGTGTACACAATTTGTAGCGTTATATATCGATAAAGTGAAGAAAATGCAGCGCGATTACGCCAAAGACAAAGGTACGATCAGTTTCGTAGCGTAGTGGTGTTATTTTAAAAACGTTTTCCGTTTATTTCTGCACAGAAACAATCAAATCTTTCCTGGCGGAGTTTTACCGCGAGGAGGACGATGGGAAGAAGAAATTCGTTTACGCACGCCAGCTGACAAAGATTGCGCACCGGGAACAGATACAGCTTATCGTCGATATGGACGATCTGATCAGCTTCCGGGATGAGGTGGCCGAAGCAATACAGATGAATGCCCGCCGCTACGTGAAGCTGTTCTCGGACGCTGTGTTTGAGCTGTTGCCCTCGTACAAGGAGCGTGAGGTGATGAACAAGGACACGCTGGACATCTTCATCGAGCATCGGCTGATGATGCAGGGCCGGCTGCATAATCCGAACGATGCACGGGACGCACGAAACAACATTCCGATGGAACTGATCAAGCGGTACGATGTGTACTTTAAGGCGCCGAGCACCGCCAAAGCTGTATCGATCCGTGACGTGAAAGCGGACCAGATCGGCAAGCTGGTGACGGTGCGTGGTATTGTGACGCGCTGCACGGAGGTGAAGCCGATGATGACGGTGGCCACGTATACGTGCGATCGGTGTGGCGCGGAAACGTACCAGCCGGTAACGTCGATGAGCTTCAAGCCGGCGATCGACTGTCCGTCGGAAGATTGCCGCGTGAACAAGGCGGGTGGGCGGCTGTATCTGCAAACGCGTGGCTCGAAGTTTGTAAAGTTCCAGGAGATCAAGATCCAGGAGCACAGCGATCAGGTGCCGGTGGGTCACATTCCACGATCGCTTACGGTGATGTGCCGCGGGGAGACGACTCGCTGTGCTCAGCCGGGTGATCATGTGGTCATTACGGGTATTTTCCTGCCCATCCAGAAGACGGGCTTCCGGGCAGTTGTGTCCGGACTGTTGAGCGAAACGTTCCTCGATGCGCATCGAATCGTTTGTCTGAACAAATCGGATGATGGAGAGCTGAACAACGAGCTGACGCAGGAGGAGCTGGACGAGCTGGCGAAGGACGATTTCTACACGCGCATCGCCAGCAGTCTAGCGCCAGAAATTTACGGCCATTTGGATGTGAAGAAGGCGCTGCTATTGCTGTTGGTGGGAGGCGTCGACCGTAGTCCGGATGGTATGAAGATCCGTGGCAACATCAACATCTGCCTGATGGGTGATCCTGGTGTGGCCAAATCGCAGCTGCTTGGGTACATCGATCGATTGGCGGTGCGCAGTCAGTACACAACGGGGCGTGGTTCTTCGGGCGTCGGTTTAACGGCAGCCGTCATGAAGGATCCACTGACCGGCGAGATGGTGCTGGAGGGTGGCGCCCTTGTACTGGCCGATCAAGGTGTGTGCTGTATCGATGAGTTCGACAAGATGGCGGACGAGGATCGTGTATCGATACACGAGGTGATGGAACAGCAAACGATCTCGATAGCGAAGGCCGGCATTATGACGTGCTTGAATGCGCGTGTTTCCATCCTGGCCGCGGCCAATCCTGCCTACGGTCGGTACAATCCACGCCGTACGATCGAACAGAACATTCAGCTGCCGGCCGCGCTACTGTCCCGGTTCGATCTGCTTTGGCTGATCCAGGATAAGGCCGACCGGGACAATGATCTGCGACTCGCGAAACACATCACATACGTGCACAGCCACGGCAAGCAGCCACCGTCCCGCATCAAGACCCTCGATATGGCCCTGATCCGGCGGTACATTGCACTGTGCAAGCGTAAGATTCCCGTCATCACGCCGGAACTGACGGACTACATCGTGAACGCGTATGTGGAGTTACGCCGTGAGGCACGTAACAGCCGTGACATGACGTTCACGTCTGCCCGTAATCTGTTGGGTATTTTGCGTCTGTCAACTGCGTTGGCCCGGCTGCGGTTGGCCGATACCGTCGAGAAGGATGACGTAAAGGAAGCGCTCCGGCTGCTTGCTATGTCGAAGGATTCGCTGAACCAAATCGAGCATCGTGATACACAGTAAGTGTTGTATGGGAAAGATGGGAAACCATATCATCGTTTTGGTAATATATTTTATCCCTTTTCTCTTCCTTTTTAGCGTACAAAACACCTCGGACAAGATATTTGCTCTCGTGCGCGAACTGGCCGGTGAGAGTAAGACCGTGAAGGTGGCCGACATTATGGAACGCTGCACGACCAAGGGCTACAAACCGGACGAGGTCGATGAGTGTATCGAAACGTACGAGGAGCTGAACGTGTGGCAGGTCAACCAGACGCGAACGAAAATCACTTTCCTCTAAAGCGAATGTACGCATTTTAGTTTTGTTTGGCGTTTCACAGCTTTTATCACTGACATTATTTACTCCATCTTTTTCTCTTAGTTCTTAAGATATCTCACTTACTGTAGATAAGAAAGTTTTTTGTACCTTTTTGTAGTCATCGTCATCGGTAGAAGAGGAATTTAATGTTTGTGTAGTGTGTGAGTTTACTTTTAATCCATTTTTTTATTTGGAGTTGCCGCAAACAGTACAAGCAAAATCAGAGCACCAACGACATTTTGATTATTAAATAAATACGAAAATAAGCCTAAAAATAACTAAATAACTGCGCAAAGTCCTTTTCTTGGATATAGAGAACTACATTAAGCATGATTTGTGGCTACAGACAGAGGCTGATTTAACCCTTTTAAGGGCCTATGTGGCAGTGGTGTTGAGGCCCTTTCATAGAGGGCCCTGTAATTCAACATTCTGCAACCGGTTGGGCAAAGGCGAAGACCTTTGGTGGAATGGATATCGGGGCCCATAGTTATCGAACTCAAAAGTGTTGATGTTCTGTGAAGCACCGGGCCCTAGCCGAGGGTTTATCGAGGCAGCAATTGGGTCCATCAGATCCGCCAGTATTGACAACAACCAATTCAGCTCGAGAACCCATTTGAAGTCCTACGGATCCGCTCAGTATAGGAAGAAACGCCTCTGGCTATTGCAGATTCTATATACATGAAAGGTGATGTCAATAGGCGCTCAAATCGTAAAAAAGTTGTCCGTTGTCCGATGTCCTCTTGAACATCGCAAACTGTAATTTTATTTACTCCCAGCCCTGGAGCCTAAATCGTCATGAACAATCCAAATATTGCATACATTTAGGCGCTATAAACACGTTAAAGTAGAACTCTGCAGCAAGCAGTATTAAATTTACATTCAAAACCCACTTTAAAGCCCTACTTTTAATAATCGCTCCCATCGATCATCTCTCACACGATTGATCACACATCCAATCACACCCTGCACTTAGTAATTCAACGTACATCACGCGCGCTACCGATTTAAAGTTTTGCCAATAAAAAGCTCTGGTAATTTTTACGACGAATAAACCACAACCCAAAAGGCGCCAATGCAAATCACCCACACGGTCTGCTCAACCCCCAAAAAAGGGCGGCACACAGGTGGTGTGGTGTACTTTGCCTGTACACCGTTTTATTACACCCGACAGATTCCATTGTGGTGTCCGAGTCCGTTAAAGCACGGTCGGAGACGGAATTCGGACCTAAACTTTTGTGATGTGAGCTACGAAGGGCTTCTCGTGGAAGGGTTTTCACGAACGGGAGGGTAGCTATAAAAAGGCTCATACTCATGTAGGGAATTATTCATGTCAACGATTAACGATCGTTTCAAGAACGAAGAGCATTTTGGGAGTGTACTGCACTGTGCTTTGTTGTTATGCTAAACGACAATCGAAGAAGTCATTAATAAGTGAGGATATTTTTAACAATTTTTATGTTCCTTTTCTACCTTCAGTATTAAACAAGAGGCACACACCAAGGTCTCGAAATTCGTAAGCAAAAATGATGATGTAATGCGTTTCGTTAGCAAATTGCCACCATTTACCATATGGCTTCACAGGCAAGAACAAAAAAACATTCCACAAAAAGCTAATACACACTTAGTCAGCTTTCTTTGAAAAGACCCTTTTTTTTGCTTAAATCTCTCTACCTTTAGCTGGTAGATTGGTCAATTTACAGTTCATCCAATTTTCCCCATAGGAACCAGGTGGAAAGCGCGTCCTCATTCGATATTCGATTGTCCTTTTTCGGCTCCGGCGTCTCTCGCTCGCGCTCTCTCTCTCCAGTGACGCAAACAAACGGTCGATTACGAGCTTTGCTGGGGGTTTTCGCTTTATGCAAATCCTGGTGGCCCCTTCGAACCATCCGGCTTTTCCTTTCTTTTTTCTCAACTGCAAATCCCCGCGCGAGCCCGGTGTCCTTAGCTGTGCTCGCTCGCTGACCAAAAGATAGTGTGTGATAGTAGCCGGGAAAATGGCCAAAAAATTCATTAAATCTGATTGCCACTGATCTTATCGGTTTTCGGTACGCTCTTCGTCGGTTGACCGACATTTTTTTCCCCGTTTACACGTCCTACGACCACATCCGGGCATGCATATCCCTGCCAAGAAAAAAAAAAACTCTGTTCTCAAGAACCATTCTAAAACGAAAATTCCGAGAATCATTCAAATTGAAGCTTGTTCTTTGTGGGTTTTTCTTCCCGGCGCTGAGCTGAGGACCGAAAAAGAAAATCTTACAAACACAAAGATAAATCCATCCGCCCACAGCGCCGGGTTGAAGGACGAGTTGGGCAGAAACGCAAACACCGAAGCGCCACAAACGAACTTCGAATCGAATGCAAACAGCTTTCCGCTACATTTGTCCCGTATCCGACCAGCGTTGGCAAGGAAGGATGCCAAAAAAAAAACCACTGCGGCCTACATTTTCTAAATTCTTCTTCCACATCCTGGTTGTTTCCAAAACGGTTCTCAGGTATTTTTGGCTGCCGGGAGAGGTCGGTCAGGACGTCGTTTATCGTTTCGGGATAGGTTATGGTCGACGGGTTTTGCTGCGCGTACCAAGTCATTTCTCTGATGTCCGTGTGTACGCTATTTTCGGTAGAATAGTATCATGACGCGCTGTGCAAATCTGGGCCTGGTTCGGATCAGACACCGGGACGCTACACCGCTTTGGATGGTAGCCATGTTGGGGTTTTCCATCGTTCGATCTGCTTTTCTCTCTCTCTCTCTCTCTCTCTCTCTCTCTCTCTCTGTATGTCTGTATGTTAATGGTTGAAAAATTGTGATGACACTCTGACATAGCCTGTTGGCATTACGGTGTCCCTTTTTTCTTCGTTGGCTTCACTTTCTGCAGCTGACCTAATGGAGGTCGCAGGAATTTGTGGGGATATTTGTTTGAAACTACACACGGACACATCCGAAACCCTCCATTATTCTTTCGCGCATTAATGTGCAGCGACTTTTGGGGATTAATATTTAATTTTACTTTAAAGCTATAATGGGGTTTTTTGGCGGAAATGTGAACGCTTTAATGAGTCAAATGAGACCCCCGTTTTCGCCTGAAAGCAGGCAAGCGAAAACCCAAAAGCATTAGCTCGATAAATGACAGTCAAAAAAGGGAACCGACGGAGGAGAGGTATAACGGAAGAAGAAAGCTTGTTTGATTTTAGAGCTACAGGTTTAAAATCACCTAATATCGGATTATTGTCGTATGATCCAATCTTTCTGTAGAATATGAGGAAAAAAAATTGTAAATTGCATTCATTCGGTCGCTGGTTCTTTGCTATTTCTAGATGAAGCAAGTCATCAGTGCTATCAAACAGCAGAAATGCAACAAATCAGCTGGCCGAACTGTTCAAGATGGGTCCGGAGAGGATTTCCGCCATCATGCATCGGCTGATTGTTAAGATTTGGGATCAGGAAGAACTACCGGACGAACGGAAACTGGGTGTCATACACCCGTTGTACAAAAAGGGCGACAGGATGGACTGTGCTAACTTCCGGGCCATCACAGTCCTGAATGCTGCCTATAAGATCCTGTCCCGAATACTCTTCTGCAGACTGGAGCCCCTTGCTACAGATTTCGTCGGAAGCTACCAAGCTGAAATTGTTGGAGGCAAATCGACAACCGACCAAATCTTCACTCTACGGCAGTTCCTCCAAAAATGCCGGGAGCACCAGATCCCTACGCACCACCTGTTTATTGACTTCAAGGCGGCCTACGATACCATAGATCGGACCGAACTATGGAACACCATGCAGCAGTACGGGTTCCCTGGGAAGCTGGTACGGCTGTTAAAGGCCACTATGGAGGGGATGCAGTGCAAGGTGAGAGTTTCGACATCTGGGGCACGATTTTCACCAGATTTCTCAAATTCCTAGGCTTCGTGGATGACATCGACATCATCAGATGGACAACTGTGGCGGTGTGCGAGGCGTACACCCGACTGAAACTCGAGGCCAATAGAATTGGATTGAGCATCAATGCGACGAAGACAAAATACCTGCTTTCCGGAGGCTCTGATCGTGATAGAGCCCGACTCGGAAGTCTCAGTTGACGGCGACGATCTCGAGGTGGTAGAGGAGTTCTGCTACCTTGGTACGATCGTGCCTACTACGGACTCCAACTCCTGCGATCCAGAAGACTCCAACAACACACGAGATGCACGATTTACCGCACCTTGATACGTCCGGTAGTCCTCTACGGGTATGAGTCTTGGACTATTCTGACGGAAGACGTCAATGCACTCGCCATTTTCGAACGGCGTTTGCCAAGAATCACGAGCTAGCTGAGCTGTTTCTGACGGTAGCCAAAGCCGGAAGGATAAGTTGGCTGGGGCACGTGATAAGGATGCCGGACTCATGCCCCACCAGGAAGGTGCTCGTCAGCGACCCGTTGGGCACGAGGCGTAGAGGAGCACAGCGAGCTCGTTGGCTGGATCAAGTGGAGTCTAATCTGTCGGAGATCGGATGCAGCCGTAGAACGAGTTTCCTGATTGGAGACTGACTGATTGGAGACCTGGCCATGTCCATGCGACTTGCTCAATCTTGAGCATGCCAAAGAAGAAGATGAAGCAAACCTACTATTTTTGAGGTATTAATTAAACCTTAGTCAAATATTCTATTAATTTCTAGTAATAATATGTTAAAACAAGAAGGTAGTCTTTTAGTTTGCAAAGCTTTAACGCCTCAAAGTATGCAAAAGTAAAGAAACAAATTGAATTATTGATGAGTTGGTCAATCTCTTGTCCAAAGTCCGTACGAATTAGTAAAATTTATTCAATTCTTCTTATAGTCATTCGGATCTTTACCCCGATTTGCTAATAAAAGTTGTCAAATCAAACATTCCGAGCACGTTTCTATTTTTTGCTCTGTAAGCCAGTAGAGGAGAGGTTTTTTATTCGAATGGAACAGTCCTACTTCCCGGAACTCCTAACTGGCCCGTTTTTAATTGACATGTACCGACACTAAAATCGATTCCCTTCAACCATTAACAACGCACCTTTGTTGTGGTGCTAGAATTTCAGCACCTTGTAATGCGAGCCCTTATGACGCTGTCCTTCTAACGTACGGCGTACAAAGGGGTGTTGTCCAAAACTTAACTACCTGATTAATGGGCCATTATCGAAACGAAGCGCGCAAACATTTACATCTTACAATGTCTGGGTTGTTAATGCTGCTGCTGCTGTGCTGTGATTAAAATGCCAAAAATAATGCCCTTACCATAATGATTAGCCAAAACGGGGCATTCCCATTGGCCACAGCATAACAAACTTTAGCTGTTAATGCTTCTTTGTCACCTGTTCGCTTTTCAGGTTGGAAGACGAATATAGGCAAGTATGGGATAGTCTTTCAACAAAAAAAAGCCTTTAATTACGCAATTTGTTTTCACTTAGTGCCGAATAATGATTGTTTGAATTTTTCTTAAGAACAAATATAAACTTTTGCTTTAAAATTAGGCTCTAAACAATATTAGGTTCGTAGGTTTACGACACGTTAATATTATTTTTACGTTTGTCCTACACCTGGAAGCAGAAATTATTGTGTCATAAATCGTTTATCACTTCAACGGTATTACCCTGCCAGTGTATAGAAAAAGTATATAAAGTGTATATAAAAAGCCAATGTCCCAATGGTATAGGCGACAGAAGCGCCGGTCTTGAAACAGCAGGTCGGGGGCTCAAATCCCAACAACGACCTTAGAAGGCCGTTAACACAAGAAGAAGAAGAAAAAGTCAGTGTGAATAAAAAATATGTTTGTAGCTGCGTAAATCTTTCGTTGAATTTACTTAAAAACTACTTCGTTTTTTATTCATGTGGGACGGCCAGAGCGTATTGCTTTAAAATACTTCATAGCATTACTACTTCTAAAAGCTAAAACAAATTGTTAATGTATTGAAAAAGCTGGGGAAAAATATAAAAAAAAACACACAGCCGTTAAAGCAAATATAAAAGGTTAATAAATGAATAATGTTATAAGTTTATAAAACTTTCAACACATGCGGTAAAAATAATAAAAAATAGTGGCTCTACGCCGTATTGCCAAAAAATAAAAATGAATAAATAATAATAATAATGTTATTATTTTATATGATCTAATAATGAAAAGGCAATACCGCTAACGCCGTTCTATCGTAATAAATTTTTTTTTAGAAAATGAGAAAAAAGGAAAGAAAAGCTAGCTAAAAACTGAGTAAAATGATAAGGAAGTAGGAAATTAAAGTAAAATAAAAGTGTTACATGGGTATACGGTGATGTGCCTTCATGCTTAATAATAAATATAATAAAAAGTGTTACATCATAAAACACAAAAAATAGCGTTAAAGTTCATCATGACAGCAGACAAGATTGAAATTAGCAGTTTTAATAAAAGTGCGATTAAACCACTCAACAATGTAGCCATCATTGCATAGATTTAAATTCCTCCTACCGTTTGCCATCGCTGAGCTTTCGAACCGTATTTTGCTTCATTAATCGTTTGCTTTCGTTCATTAAAAACGTTTGCCGCCATAGGGCATAGAGTTCAGCTACAGGACACAGCCTTACACCATATTCCATCGGGTTAATCGTCACGTTTTACTGCGAACCATAAACCATATATCACGATTTAATGTTGTAACAATTTATGGTAATTATTATATTCTTGCGGCTTTTGCATTGTGTTTCGCTCGCTTGATACAGGGCACGTGTAGGTTGGATCTGTTCTTTTAATTGAACGTTCAATAACGAGGCACACACATAGTGCGTTCCGTCGGAAGCGACTGCGGCTTTAATAATATAGTTTAGTTGTTAAAGATTGAGCTGGGAAAAAATGGAATGCCCTTAAGCATGACGTAAAAGCTATTCCTTTACGGTCGCTGTAACTGTGTCACAAAGCTTGTTCGGCGAAGATTTCGCACACCCAAGCATTACACCAACCCTGACCTTTCCATTCCGGCCATTGTGTGACGGCATGCGTTACAGCCGTTTGCAGAGCGACGAGTGACTTTTCCTATTCGGTTTCGCTGGTATGGTTCGAAGAAACTAATGCTTCGCCTCGCGGTGCACGTGGCAGGTTAGAAATGTTTAATAAAAGACAGTCACTTGTACTGTCAATCAGTACCGGCGCACATACCAGCAGGTGCGTAGGTCGTTTCCATTTAATCGATCACATCTCTTCGGTTCCAGGTCGTAAAAAAGGCCGGTACCACTTGTACTGGAAATAGAAAGTTTCTCACGCGTCAGCATGTAAGCCCCTATTTTTGAGAGGAATTCAATATCGAACAACAGGCAGCTCTGGACGTGGAAAAAGGATGAATTAAAAAATACTCAATCCACCACGTGCCAGCTATCGATGAAGAGGATGCGTACGGAAAAGGATGCTGAACTCAGTACAAACACACACAAGCAACAAACCAGTGCCACGAAAGAAAAGAAGATGGGAAACATTCTAACTAGAAGATAATGCTGCTGGGCTCCGAATTTTTGGCCGATCGATTCGGGTTGGCGCCATACTGTCCTCAATAAACATCATGCGCTATGCGTCGCGGACGATGGTTTGAGAATGGGAGCTTCCGCACGCTCTATGTGCTTGCCAGTAGCAGTGGTAGTAGTAGTGGTAGTAGTAGTTTTGGAAGCCAAAGCCAATCCTGATGGCTGTTATTCTGAGACGAAAACTGAGAAATGACCTTTTTGCTTCCCTTTCTCGGATTTTCGGTACGGTACGGGTCAACATGTTTTTCCACGAGCTTTATGATGATGTACAAGCATGTAAAAGAGAAATGAATTATGATATGGTGAAGGCAAGTGTATGATTAATAAGTGACTTTATGTATCTATGGTCATTCTAGCTAAAAAAATTAAGAAAAGTTTCAAAGAAAATCATATAAAATAGAAATAAGTTATAAAGAAATTGTATAACTTTAGGCGCTTTTTCCAGTTCGATAGCTTTATGGTCATGTGGTATGGGCGACAACGGTGCCGGTCTTCAAACAGCAGGACCAGGGTTTAAATCCCATCCGTACCGTCCCCCAGTAGTGAGGACTGATTACCCAACTACGCCGTATCAGCAAGTCTAGTGAGCCATTCGATGGCCCGGCTTTACGTTTAGAAGGTCGTTGAAGCAATAAGAAGCTTTAGGGCATGTAAATATGTAATTGTTACAATACTTCTTGCAGTATTTAATTGTGTTATGAACTTATATAGATTTTATATGATGTATTTTTACAATAAATGAATTCTACTAAACTTATGAAAATTTCGTTTTTGAACAAATAATTTTAACAGTTATCTCAATAATGGCTATACTATATCAGAGTCTAAAGTATTCGTAATGGACAAAAAAAAAAAATTAACACCTAACCTTTTCCTTTATTGCTTCAGCATCGGCTTGTCTGTTGGGTTTAACAATTTAAAAAATATATTTTAAATTGTTAGACCTGCAATGAGAATTTACTGAAAACACATATAACCAATTCACGAGAGTCAAGTGTTATTTAGCTATCACCTAATGCCCGACAACTTGTAAAACAAAAAAAAAATTCCCCGATGATTAATTTTGACATAAAAAATCTTTTTCTTTCTCCGTAGGTGACTGTCTAAATTATCCCGAACGCCCTGTAGCTATCACCTAATGCCCGGGAACTTGTGAAATAAAAAAAATTGAAACCTAAAGTGTTCTTTGGCCTGGCCTTACTTGGTTATTACTCGCAGCTGGGTTCTCAGTATCGGGAAAAGCTCCAAACGAGAGTCGAGATTCGATTCTTCCGTATGAAGGACTACGCCTCATCAAACGATTGGTCGCATTTATTTGCATAACTTCTGGTGCTACCAAATAATGCCTAAATTTGCCTACTTTTAGGCGTTACCATCGCTTTTCGATTTTCTGTTACCAGCATGAAAAGGACTATTTTTTCTCAATAGCGATAAGATATAATGCTTATCTATTTTATTTGAACAAATATTCGTTTAAAATTTTTTACCCACTTTGAAGAACGATTTAGACTCAATTCCACCAAAAATAACAAGACACAAAAAAATGCACACACATGAATAACACAACAACCGCATAAATCAAAGCACTTTAAATCAAAACATCGTCCCGCTCTTGCCATTGCCATACGTATTGGGGTAGTGCAGCTCAACCTAAAAAGGAAGAAAAAACCCAAAAAAATAAAACATTATACTAAAACGTATACTGAGCAGGTTCTATGGTTGCCAACTTTTCAGCCGGGCTCACAATAAAAGACCACTCTTATACCAACACTCTGCCTATTCGCTCGCTCGCTTGCAAATGCAGTTTTATGCGCTCGAAGCGAACGTAGGGACGTCGGGGGGTAGCATTTAGGATCGAGGTTTGTCGAAAGATTGTCCCACCGTCGGTGGATAGGGTGGTTGAGAGTTAGCACGTTTAGTGCGACGGAGAGCTTTGGCTTTTATCGGTTTCTGTCGAGTTGTTTAGATATTCCCCAACCCGTGCGCCCGATTCTAAATGGGTGTATTTATTTATTTAGCCTGCAAAGTTTGCACTACAAATCATTAGACGGGGAGGAAGCTGTGAAGATAATAATATTCTTGGGCTTTGGGTTGGAAAAACATTTTAAACCTCAAATCTAAAATGTAGGCTGGGGGGAAAAATCGAACTGGAAAGGGATAAGAGAGCTGAACGGGAAAAGCTTCCGTTTATGTTTTGAAGTGCTATAAGCGACAGAAGCGGTAAGGATGTGAAATAAATATGAATTTAAAAACAATCTCACGATAAATCTCTACATACTAAGCGTCGTTGCATATGACAGGCCATGCTTTTATGTTAAAAGTACGAAACTCATAAAAAATAACACCATTACAAAAGCGACACGAAAATTTCGAAACAACATTTTCCAGCTAGCAAGTCTTTAGTCCAAAACAAAAAAGTGATTAAAATTCACGCGTGCTAAAAGTGTACTTGTAAGCTGCAATTTTTTCACACAAACCATAGCGTAAAATATTCATATCAAAGGCTGAACAAAGGAAAATGGATGCACAATAAAATGGACAAAAAACCACACGCACACACACATACACAAAAGTAACAACTACTCGACACCTTGCCGTTGTTTTACACCGCAAGGGAACTACACGCTACAAATCGAATAAAAAACTTGCATCTGAAAACATATTTTCCCAAAAACACCCTTGGGGGACTCGCACACACCGAGGGACAGAAGCATATCGAAGGACGCATTTCGAGCTCCACCAAATTGACCACGTAACAGCATATATGTACATACACACATTGCCAGCTAGGGAACATGGACCGAGACCGAGAAATCCACAGGCCATCCACGGTGACGCCACTGTTAACAATAAATCAAGCATGTTTTTTGGCATCGGATCAGCAAAAATTGACCCAGTTACAACGGTTTTACATCGGACGTGTGCAGAAATGAAGCGTGTAGGTCAGGACTGGCAACTCACTGCACACACAGACACACACACACACACACACACACCCACATATACTAGTGCGGGGGAGCGTATGGAAGTTTTTCATGTGAAAAATAGAATAGTGGAAAAAAATAACGCAAAGCGTTGAATTCATTCAGATAAGAACCGAAATATGAACTCAGTTTTGAAGCGGTTGAAGCGTGTTTGGAAGTGTTCGGTCAATAGCAGTGTAGATTGTACTGCATTTAATGTCTATCGAGACTGTCTAATGCATGCACTAACTAGGTTTAGTACCTTCATTTGATGTCTTTTCACTGTTATAAGAATGGTCTTAATGTTTGCTTTTCTTTCATAGGAGAAGAATTGGATTGTCATTAAGTAAAAGTGGAAGAAACAGTCTGGCGGGTCCGGAATAGAGAACAAAAGCATAAATGGCGAAAAAATCCGAAGATTGGGACAACATGCGGAGTGAATAAAGTCGCTTCGGAGGGAATTCCATTTCTAAGCAGAATTTGCAGAATTTCTGCCGAATTTAGTCCACAAAAGCGTAACTAGTCACAATAAGTTACTGAATAGGAAGTTGGTGGTGCATAAATAGTTGCATGCAAGTATATTGAACGGTGGTTCATAATTAGTAGTATATTAATTTAAAAATGTCACTCAACAGCGCCTAAAGCTATGCAATGGTTATTTTAAAATTGATTTTCAAATGCGAAGGATGTAATATCCGGATACGGATCTTGGAAGATATTGATAGCGATCCTATGGTATGCATGGTAAGAACCTTTGGAGGAATTGATAGCAGTGCTATCATGATCGTTATCAGTGAACCGAAATTATGTAATATTTGTGTTTACGTTCTACGACCCGCCTGCAGAATGCAGAATTATTAAGAAATTTTTGTGGAAAAGCGGAGCGGAAATTGGGACCATCTATCACATTGAACCGTAAGTTCAGTAGGTGTCCGATTTTTGCTACCCAGGTGCAGCATTCTCGTTGTAGAATACCGGCGTTAACTCCCTCATTTTTTCTCCGATCAGAGCGTGCAGCATATCGTTGGATGCGTCTTTAGACCGCGCATAATTGTGCGGTCCAAAGACGCATCCAACGATTATGCGATTCGCCTTGTTCGGACCAACAACGATCGAGTTTTCGCCGATTTTCCGCAGAAAACCCCTTTTCCACGGAAGATCTCAACAGGAGGTGGAGGGATCGGGTTAGAGTGTTCGGCATTAAGATGCGCGGTACAAGGACGCATCGCAACGGTATACGGAACGTCCCGATCGGAGTGAAAATGAGCGAGTAATCGCCTATTTTCCACGGGATTGGTGGTGTTTTCCGCAATAACAGGGCGGGGCGGTGGAGGGATCGGGTTGGGGTGTTCGGTGAAAAGATGCGCCGCTTCAAGACGCATCCAATGGTATGCCGAACGCCAGAATCAGATCAAAACTGAGCGAGAAATCGCCGATTTTCCACGGGAATGCTGTTGTTTTCCGCAATAACTGGGCGAAGAGTGGAGGGATCGGGTTGGAGTGTTCAGTAAAAAGATGTGCCGCTTCAAGACGCATCCAAAGGTATGCCGGACGCCAGAATCAGACCAAAACTAAGCGAGTTATCGCCATTTTCGCCGATTTTCCGCAATAACTGGGCAAGGAGTGGTGGGATCGGGTTGGAGTGTTCAGCAAAAAGATGTGCCGCTTCAAGACGCATCCAAAGGTATGCCGGACGCCAGGATCGGGCCAAAACTGAGCGAGTTATCACCGATTTTGACTGATTTTCCGCAATAACTGGGCGGGGAGTGGAGGGATTGCGTTGAGGTGTTCAAAAAAAAGGTTCGCGGTCTGAAGACGCGTCCAATGGTATGCCGGACTCCAAGATCGGACCAGGAATGAGCGAGTTATTGCCGATTTTCCATGGGAGTGCTGCTGGCGGAATAATCCGGCAGTTTCTGGAAAATCTCCCTTAGTTTATTTTAAAATTCAAATATAAGTTGTAGAGATCTTTTTGAATGTTTTTTAAAGGAAGTTACAAAAACGAGAGTAAAAACATTAAACTGAAAAGCAAACTTAAAATGGCACGGAAAAATATTTGTCTTTTCGGAAAGAAAATAATTTTCTGGCGACTTTTAAAATTTCCATTTGCTACCTCTTCGCCTGGTATGCTCTCCTGTTACTCTTGGTCGAATTTTGCCGCATGAAAATCCGACCTTTTTTGGCACAAAAATCCGACCAGAATCGACTGATAGTAACAGGAGAACATAACTTCGAAGAGGTAGCTCTGGCCGGCCAAAAAAATCAAAATTCAGTTTTAAAATCCAAAGGTAGTTTTAAAATCTCTATGCAAAATTTAAAGATGAATTTCAAACATAAAATTGCTAACCCAACTTTAGGTTGGATTTCACAAATTAAAACTGATTTTGGAATTTTTTGGCCGGCCCGAGCTATCTCCTCGAAGTCATGTTCTCCTGTTACTACCAGTCGATTCTGGTCTGATTTTTGTGCCAAAAAAGGTCGGATTTTCATGCGGCAAAATTAAATAACTTTCAAAAAGATCTCTACAACGTATGTTTTGATTTTAATCGAAACTAAGGGAGATTTTCCAGAAACTGCCGGGAAATTCCGCCAGCAGCATTCCCGTGGAAAATCGGTGATAACTCGGCCATTCCTGGTTGGATTGGGACGTTCCGTATACTGTTGGATGCGTCTTTGAGTCGCGCAACTTTTTGCCGAACACCACACCCCGATCCCTCCACCCCCTGCCATGAAAAAGGCACATTCCCGTGGAAAATCGGCGCTAGCTCGTTCAGTTTTGGTCCGATCGGAGTGGTCCACATATCGTTGGATGCATCTTAAGGCCGTGCATCTTTTTGCGGAATACCTCATTCCGATCCCTCTACCCCATTCCCAGTTATTGCGGAAAATAACAGCATTCCCATGGAAAATCGGCAATAACTCGCTCATTCCTGGTCCGATCTCGGAGTCCGGCATACCATTGGATGCGTCTTCAGGCCGCGCACCTTTTTGCCGAACATTCCAACCCGATCTCTCCACCCTCCGCCCAGTTATTGCGGAAAACAATAGCATTCCCGTGGAAAATCGTCGATTCCTCGCTCAATTTTGGTTCGATTCTGGCGTCCGGCATACCATTGGATGCGTCTTGGAGCGGCGCACCTTTTCAGGGAACACTTCAACTAAATCCCTCCACCCCGTGCCCAGTTATTGCGGAAAACAACAGCATTCCCGTGGCAAATCGTCGATTCCTCGCTCAATTTTGGTTCGATTCTGGCGTCCGGCATACCATTGGATGCGTCTTGGAGTGGTGCATCTTTTTGCTGAACACCCCAAACCGATCCCTCCACCCTCCGCCCAGTTATTGCGTTCGATCTTGCCAGAAATTTTAACTAAATTTAAATTTCAAATTCAATTTTCCCAATCCCAAAAATCTTAATTTAAAACTAAAAATTAAAACGAATTAAAAATTTCAAATTCAAATTTAATCTTCAACCCCGTATTTTGACATCGAGCTTTAGTGTGCTATAATTTATAAGCATTTTATGCGCCGCTAAGTATGCAAAGCGCAAAGCACTTAGCGGTGTTTTTTCTTCTACCAGCTGAGCAAAATTCGATGTTTTTTCGGGTAAATGCTACCTCCCGCACTGGTATGTTCTCCTGTTATTCGTAATCGAGCTTTGGTGCAAAATTTGCCGGCGCTTTCCGATAGAAACGAGACTGGAATATTTTTATCTTCGTAGGAAGAAAATATTTGACTGTCAAACGAAAAGCAAATTATAATTCAATGTTTTTCACATTATTTTGTTCATTAATAAATCCAGTTTGGAATTTTAATTTTTCTTTCTATATAGATAGTAATCGAAATAAAGACGATGATACTAGAATCTGGTTAAGCACCAAACCAGATTAAGTGTTACGACTCGGCGCCGTATTTTCATCCCTTTCTGTGCTGATTGTGTACATATTTCTCAAAACATTTCCTCCATTTTTTGTTTGCTTGTGGGCGGGTGCGGGAGGGATGCCATTAACAAACTGACCCGATCCCACTGTAGATCTTCCTTAGGCGAGATTCGTACTGCTCTGGCGGGGATGGAAGTTTGGTGGGATTTACCCTTCTAAGACGAAAGAGGTTTTCTAGTCCTACTCCGCGCATAGGTCAATCCGCCACTGCTGAAAAAGAACAAGGATGTACAAGGACTCAAGACCAAATTCAACGATGCGTCATCCTAGATTTAGATAAATGTTATGATCGCATAAGACTGTCATTAAACCAATGTTGCAGCAAAACTAGTAACATTAAAAAGAATAAATGAAAATGAGTCAAATAAAAATATTTAACCATGCTCCATCGGCCTCATACCAGTACCAGCTAAATAGTTAAACGAAGATAAATCCATACAATAAAATAAAGTTAAAAAAAATACTGTTTATGTTTGTTATTCATTCAGAATAATATGTTTATTGTTTTCTCTTCCTTATACACATTACCAGTTGGTTTGAACGGTTTTGTTTTGTTGTTGTTTGTGGCATTTGTTGCGGCAATTGCTGCCTTGGGTCTATTGCTCTGTGCGCTATTTTACTGTTTTATCATTCGTCTGTATGTGTTTTCCTTTGCAACTCGAGCTGTGTTTCGTGTGTGTGTTTGTGTGTATTGCTAACGAGTCCAATTTTTCATTTCATTTCAACAGTTTTCCTATCATCACCGTGTGTTTGAGTGGTAAGCGGGTTTGCTTCCATTTAAATTGTACATATGTCATCCTTTCGGTTATCCCGGCAAAACGAGAAGCAAATTAATTCAAGTGCTGTATGGTAGGACTCATCATTTAATGGGGACCACCACGATCGCTCAATTCTTTTGCTTGAATTTTTGCTGATATTTTGCTTCGCTACGAGGGTATATGTTTAACGGTGTGTTTTTCTTCCCATGTTTTTTTCATTCTAACTGAACCAGTGTGAGTGTGTGTTTGTGTCTGTGTTGTTCGGATTCTGGTTTTATTCCGTGTTCTTTTGCTTGCTTTACTTTCGCACTTCCTTTTCCAACGCGTGCAATTTACTTTGTTTGTTTGTTTTTTCGCGAAAAAACAACCTTCATATCCTATTTGCCTACATATAATACACATTACTCTTCTCCTCCACGACACAACAGGCATGCTTTCCATACTTTGTTTTCTACTCTATTTCCACTTTCATTTTCTCGCTCTCGGGGTATTATTCTACCCCCAAAACTGATCTCCATTTCCACGGTCGTTTCACACCATTCTCTCCCGCTCCAACAATTGCGTGCTTCAAACTATATTTATATATATATTTTATATTACCTTCCTAATATCTACCTTGTTTATCCATGTTTTAGTTAAATTAATTTACTTGCTTTTCCTGTGTTTGAACTGTATTTATTAGATAAATACAAAATAAATTGCGCTCATACTTTTTTTTCTCCTCTCTTTTTTCATATCCTTCAAGATTTATCCCTTTTCTTCTGCTTCCGCATCGTGATACACACACGTCCACCATCGTTTTGTTTTGTTTCATCGTTCAAAGACCTCTAACACTTAATGGTAATAATTTTGAAGTAGAAACTTCCTCTTCCTTCTCTCACCTGGTCCTGGTGACGGATTTGCACTCGGAATCGAATAGATCCGAGGAAAAAAAAGGAGGACAGAGATGAAGGGAAAGGATGTTTGGTAATGTTAGGTGCATCGTGCATCGCACCCCTCCAAGTCACCATTCTGGGCGTCCTTTCAACGTACCGACAACAGCATTGATTGTTTCGAGGCATTGAAAGCTAACTGCAGAATAATTATCTCGTTTATCGTTTTATTCTCCGTATCCGACTAGAATCCGAACTGCATACAATGTTTTGCATAAGCTCGGAAAACTAGAAACAGAGAGAGAGTGTTTAGTTTTGACAACAACCACGAAATTAAAAAAAGGACAAGCATAATTAATTTTTAACTAAGCATAATTTCTATCGCTCTACGGGATGCAAGGGTAAACGGATAGGTTGATTGATAAGGGAACGCTGAGGGCAAAAACTCATTCTCTTCGATCAGCGATTAAGAAAGATTCGGTAGTCGGATTTGTATAAGCTTTTCGTTTTATGTTACAGTTATGACTCGAATTTTGAAGACTGATTTCTCGCACTACCGAATCGTGCCCGAAGTAAAGGAGCCAAAAAAAGGACAATATTTATGTTTGGGTGACAAAATTGCCATAACGAAACTGGTTGGGGATTGATTAACAAAATAAAGAAAAAAAAAACAAAAGAATACTACAGAAACATAATCATTGCAAAAAAACTTAAGCCTAAGATATATCACTGGAAGTGGAATTAGCATTTGTTTTCATTTTTCGTATTCCCATCCGTATTTCTTTTTCCTTTTCGCATTCGTGTTTGTTTTTCGCCACGTGTTTTTCGTCCATTAGGTTTTGAACGGTCTGCGCCAATTTTCAGCACACATTTTCCCACACTTTTCCACTCAAGTGTATCAACTTATAAATAAGCTTTTATTTCCTTTTATATTTTGTTTTCCTTCCTTTCGTACATTCGCATTACCTTCGTTCTGGTTTGCGGGTAGACTTCATATCGCACGCGAAAAACGGTTCATGGCACCATAAGATTACGCTACCGCACGAGCGTGGAAACATGCGTGTGTGTGTGTGTCGATTCTGTATTTTCAACCCCCTTTTTTTCTCGTTCCATTCCCACCCCGATAAGGTCGATCTGTCTGGATCCGGTTCATCTGGTTCCTTTTCGCAGTGCAAAAGTATATGCGCGGTGTGTAGCTTTTGTGCTTTAATTTAAATCCTTTTTTGCTTTTTACCTCAATTTTTACGAATTTTGGACATGCTTTTTTCATCCCCCTCTCTCCCCCCCAATAGTAAGTAGACCCGATAAACAACAAACTACTAACAATAAATTAATTTTCCTGTCCTTAATTTTGCTCGCTCTCACATACACACACACACGCGCGCGCTCGCGCTTCTTTATCGCACGTGTACGCAACATACCGATTTTGCTCATCTTTAAATCGTGTTTCGATTTTGCCCACTCGACGTACTCTTTACCGCACAATCACAGATAGTTCAAACAATTAGGGGGTTTAGCCATTCCAGCAATATACACGTTTGTGTTCCTTTCCAGCATTACCATCTTTTTTTGCATTATATTCGGTGTGTTTGTCACATTCGCAACTTCTGTTTGGCATGGTTCGTACGGTGATTTGATCGTCCCGTCAGCATCGTACTCTATCACTGCACCGCTGCATTGCATGAACCGTACACAACAGCGCGTACCTTAACACGTGGGACACACGACCGCTAGTGTTCGCCCTACTGTACAACCGCATCAATACTCAATCGCTCACATTCCCATTTTCGCACTTACAACACCTACACCAAATGTACACGTTTTTTGTTTTCTTTCTTCTACTGATTTTTCATTCTACTAACCGACGGTCCGACGGAACTTGGCAAATGTTTTCAGTTTGGGCCACCCTTGCCCCAGCACGTTGCATTGAAATCGATCCAGCGTTTGGTGGAGTGGAGTACGGGTAACAAACAGTGCGTGCGGCGCTACCAGATCTAAACGGAAAATACTTTGCAACATTTGAAGGTTTTATCCCTAATCGTGTGCTCATCATGCTGAGTGTAAAAAATGGACAAACAAGCTCATAGCTAGCGAAATTGTAAGATAAATTTACGGATTGCATGCTTTTAGGCGCAATTCGGCAATGCAGCATCGTTCGCTTTCAGTTTACCTTATTACACGCTCGTTAGTTACTTGTTTGCTTTATTTTAAAACAAAGCTAGTGGCACATGGGTGTGTGTGTGTAGTATTACAAACTTATTGCTCATCGACACATTTGATAATATCGGTACATCGATACAATTATCCGTAAATATCCATTATTACATTGTTTAAGGATAGCGTTTTGTTTGTGCATTGAGGAAAAATTTATACGAAACATAAAACATTTTTTCCACACATTCAGCCATATTAATAAAACATTGTTCTACTAATAACAAAAAAAATTGCTTCAGCAATGAAGCGCAAAAGCCGCAGAAAAAAAAGAAAAATCATCAGTTTTTTTCTGTGGAGGCGGTGTGAGTGTCTAGAAGAAATTGTTAACTAGTGTAGAATGTATGAGCTTACATTTGATTAGTATGGTTTGTGATCTTTTTTTCTTTTCTGTGTGTGTGTCTGTGCTAGAGCTTGTTATATCTATTGAAAAAAAGAGGGAAGAAGTTTGTTTGTTTCTTCCTTCCCCGGGCTACGTCTTATTGACTACGTTGATTATACCAATCGTTTCATCCCGTGCACAATAGCTGTTAGTTATTGATTTAAGTTAAATATTTACATAATATTTTCATGACCGTTTCGATTCTTCCATTCTTTATGTGTAAAGTTTCGTATTTTTTTTCATTTTCCTTTAGTGTTTGGATTAGTAGAAATAAGATTTTGTGTGTGTGTGTTCATTCGTTTCATAATGGTCTAGCTACGATATTGATCGAGGGTTTTTTAACTGTTTTCTTTTTCTTCATTTTTTTAAACGACTAAGTAAAAGTAGTCATACTTATACGCTGAGCAGAGAAGACGATAAAGAGAAGGACAGAAACGGGATGCGTTAGGGATGATTATTAGTACGGCCAGGGGGGGGGGGATTTGTTTTTGTTATATGAAAAATGATTAAATAAATGACAGTGGAAGAATCACGGAATAAATCACCTAAAACATCTACACAATTTGCTCTTTATCGCATGTAGCTGCACGTATGACTTCTGAAATCTTACTCGCACAGGCACGCCTTTCCGAGAGATCGTTTCGAACGGGATCCTTCGGTTGAGATTTGCTGATCAGCTAAAGCTGCACGTACACTAGAACAATTGACTGCCGCACGAAAAGGGAATGTGCGGCTGATAATAAAGTAATGCTAGAACTTTACTTTAACCCTATGGCTGACGGGCTTTGCTGCGTGCGTTCCAAGGAGCAAGATTTGCTTTAACGAATTGCTTCACCTCAATTGAATATTTGGAGCACCCATTGGCGTCACTACTTAGCTGGTAAGCACATCAGCTTCGATAGGAATAGTCCTTACCCTATCCGGTTGATAGATTAAAACCGGAAACGTGAAGTAGTAAAACTCGATCGCATGTCCTTCCGAGGACACGCTGCACCACTTGGTCTGCACCCAAACGGGGTAAGAAATGGTACAAACTTTGACTATATTGATTGCCTACATTTGGGCGCTACACGTCTAAACACGACTTGCGTACAAACGTGTGTATGTTGACGAACCTGCCCATAAAAAAAACTTGCTGCCGTGTGAACGTTTCGTGAGGAAGATCGTGTACGAGTGGATGTGTGTACGCAGTTGCAGTGCGTCTGCTGAGAGTACAAGGATGTGTGCTAAATTAAATGTTCTTCTGTGCTGCAAACACAGACACACATGCATACATTCGAAACCACATATGCAGCGAACTGAACGTGTGCGGTGTTGTTCGGAGGTGTCGCCTTCCGTTTTAACGTGTGCTAACCTTAATCCAAGGAACAGAAGCGCTCGCGTTGGCCGGTTCCTCAGTGCCTGCTGAATCGTTCGTTCAGCAGCAGTAGCGGCAGGGACAGGACAACCGTAGATACGGAGAGCAAACTCCAGCAGGAGCTGGCCGAGATTCGTTTCGTAGAGCTGACATCGTTAAGTGTAGGTGGGGGTCTGGGCACATCTCGGAAGATAGTACGGGGACTGGCATCTGGAGGAGAAAACAATGGAAAGAAAGAGCAACGGGAAAGGAAGAGAAAATAAAACAGTTAGAGCTGTTATCTTGCAAAAAATTTAACGAACACGAAACCTAGAATTAAATGAATCATAAATCTTAACAGTAAAACAATCCTTTGGAAGCTTACCGTCGTCTCCAGATCCGGAGGCAAGATCTCCATCCTCATCATCATCGGATGGATAGGAATCGCCTGATCCTTCCGCCATATCAGACTGCATTTTGTCGACATCACTCCTGAAGTTATTGGACGAGTACTGTGAAATAGAAGTGGAAAAAGTAATTAAATGTACGAATCACCCAATTTGTAGGCTAGTATGCAATACAAATACAAATTCCCATTTGATTCGTTATTTATCTTTACATTACACTTACCGCTTTGTTAACAGCCGTCTTCAGATTTATGAGCCGATCGACCAGCGTCTGCATGTGGGGCGAGACCGTCGCGCTCGCATTATACATCACCTCCGGATTGTACCGATCACCGATCGTCGTCACCACTTGCTGGGTGTAGTCACTCAGGCTGCTGCCTGTCCAGCAATCCTCATCCGTCGGATGGTAGTCTTCATCTTCGCACAGCCTGCGAAAGCACGAAACGTCCCGATGAGAGAGCTATATGATTTTGCGCCCAATTAAAATCCTCAAACCTCCTGTGGAGGCGTGGAGGTAGATGTAGCTCAAGCAACGTGATCACTGCTGTAACGCTCGGTTCCAGGAATCCTATCCCAAAACAACCCACATCCGTGCAACTGCACAACTCATCAATCTCTGCCCTGCACACCGAAGTGCGCAGCACATCATTACCATTGACACCCACGCGTCATCTTTGGGGCGTCGTGCGCGGAGCCGACACGGTACGGTACGGTTACCAAACAATGGTACACGATTGTTGCATGCCTGTGCAGCACATATGCTTGTTTCCTTTCAACCGTTCATGATTCAAACGTGCCGTGATTGCAACAGCCATCAGCGGCCAAACGGCCCTCCCAAAAAACCCCTGCTTCTTTCCGCCTGAATGGTGGTGGACAGTGTTGCGCACGCGTGCAATTAATCGAATCGATTGTTTTCTAACAGGGATATATGCACACGCACCGTGTCTCGTTGTACAAGGGGTTTGAAGAAGGTCACGGTCTTTACGCGCCCGAGTGGAGTTTGCACTTCCAGCGGAGAGGATTTCGTTGCAAATTAATGAAACGCATGCTACAACCTGACAGCGTCTGGTGGTTGTGTTTGTATGTCAGCATTTCATCATGACGTGTTTCCCATTCGTGTTAACTTTTTTTTTATGTTACCTCTTATAAACCAGCGATTGAGTAGCGCTGTGAAAAGATTCCTTTGTAACACACACGCTCTCACATTTGAGCACCTTTTCTACACCGAGGTGTTCCATGATGTTGCTCTCAACCTTCATCGTGTGGCTGGCTATTAAGCTTTAAGCTTAACAGCTATCAAAAGATGAGGAAATAATTTGATGTAATTAAATTGAACCCTCAATACTAAAAAAAAAAAAAACATTAAGCGCAATCACACGAGGAATTCAATCAGTAAAGTATCGTGCTGAGCTGTCTGGATGTGAAACAGACAACCACTCATGATGTGCAATATTCATCCGTTTTTTTTTCTCATACGAACCAATAAAAAAACCACTCCAAACGCTCTGTCATTGCCATTTAATACCCAATTACTCCACACCCATTTAAGAATTGCTTTGCAAAGATTACAATCGGCATGATCGCTATGCCTAGGGGAGTGTGTGGGCGCGTCCATGCACACTGCACAGCATGTCAACGCCGCGCGAAAAGATCACAGAATTGTCATCAGGGAGGGTGCGCGTTGGGTTTGTGAGATATCAGGCAACAAAACGGAATGTTAATTAATATCACACTCAGCTCTGGCCGATTGCAAAACCTCGATACGTACGTCGTAGACAGCTGAATGAAGAGATCCTTGTTCTTGTCGATCGTCATCTCGAACTGGAGCATCTCGTTGTTCGGTGCGAGCGTCCACTTACTGCTGCCGGCGAGCGTTTGCGGCGTGTCGTCGTACGATCCATCGGCCAGATATTCGGAAGGCATCATCGATGGTACTCCGCAGGCTTGTTCCACCTGGAGGAAGGGTTGGGAGAGCGGCAAAGAGGGGGAACATGGTTAGATAATGTGTTAATATTCGTAAGATCTAATTAGATAATCTACTGAAGTGCAGAGCGTCTCGAGGAAGAGATCGTGCTCAATATTAATTAGGAGCGAGTCGAATGCAAATGTCACATCCGAATTGGAATAGGGGTAGCGGTGGCTCCAGTAGATCATGACATCATGGCTACGAACGTCATGGACATCATATGTATGAACCACCTTCAAAATGGCGCCAACAGTTTTTTTTTCTTCTTGCCGGCGGCTGTCCACCAACCTTGGGGTTTGGGAGTGCATATTAATATTAATCAATGTGCAGAATTAAATTTTGTCTATTCAATTCGAGAGCAAGCGAAAACTTCAGCCAAAACCGTGAATGCAATTAGGATGCGAGCTTGCGAGTTTTCGGCTTTTAGAACCGTACGACCAACCTAAACTGGCACCGAAAGTGGGGAGCTCTCTCGCAACCTCTCCACTTTCCCATGGTGCTTGATGCTTGCAAAAAGTCATCCGAAATGCATACGATATATGGCCAGCGGTGGAGGATGTAGTTATGTCCGTTGGAATGCATAAATGCAAATGCAAATCAACCGGCGTGGACATACTCATGCTGTTGTTGCTTTGGTGCACGGTTGGAGGAGAAACGGGGGTTTGGGTTGAATTATATTTGAGTGCTTCTGAATGAAGATTAATGTCACGGGCATGCAGATGAGATTTGGTCGTTTTCTCTGCAACTGTGCCTGCGCGGTATCGAGTCGTGTCGCTTCCGGTTGCGAGAGAGCTATTTTCATATTTCCACACATCGATGTTGCGCCCTTAATTTTGAATGTTGAGTTTATAAGTTTTATGCCAGTTTATTTTTGTTCTGTCCTCCTCCTCGTTTCGCTTACTAAATGAGCTAATGTGCTGGAATGACTTTTTTGCACGCGCGCGTGTGTTTGTGTACCGATGCTTCTGTAGTCGCGCAACTCCCCAATGGGGGAAAGAGTGGAACTTCCGGCTTGACTGCACGATTGGCCCGGCACCGTCGCGAGATGCACGTGCCTGGAATTAAAAAATGAAAACTCTCCGGTGTGTTCGGGTGGCCATCGGCTTCTGGTGGTGCTGCTACTCGCTCACGCTCTGCATCACCATGGACACTCGTCAGAATATAATCTTCTTCAATCCCAATTTTTGTGCTGTGTTACTGCATTCTTGCTTTCTTCCTTTGGTTCGGTACCACCCTCCGCTATCTTTCCCCGGCCTATAGTCCGTCCCTTTTCCGTCAGATGCTTATTGCACACGGCTTCCCGCTGCGTGCAGCGAATTGCTGATGAAGGCTTAAGGAAGCACTCAATCACTGCATCGTTTGTTGCATCGCCAAACACTGTTGAATGGGAGTCTCTCCCTGCACCCAAATCTTCTGCCCAACCCACCCGAAAAAAAAAATGATCCAACTCACTGGAGTACCTCGTTCCAGATTGCTCGATTTGGAAGGCTGCGCTAGAAGGAAGCGCGAAAACAGCTTCCCTTCTTCTTTCATCAGCGAGTTCCGCACACGTTTCGTGTTTTAAAAATTGAAATAATTCTTACCCAGTGTCAGGGGTGGGAGGGGGGGTGTGGCGCAGGATCCCTCAAAGCAGTACAAATGGAAGGAACTTGGCTGCGGTGCGTACCGCGACGGTGGGACTTTTCTGCGCGCCAGCATGCAGTACTAGCCAACCGGTTGAATGTGTATGTGGAGTGTGAACATATAAATCAGATTTATGCTCAGACAAACACGCGGTGGCACGCGTAAACATTGCGCAACACACCGTACTCACTTCACCACGTACACCGCACGCACGCAATAATGTAGCACACGTGGGAGCAAACGGACATGTTCCGTGCGTGTGTGTGTGTGTCAGTGTGTATGAGTGTTTTGCCGCCGCCGGAATGCCATTCCGCGCGATGATTGCGCGATGCGTGAATGATGATTACGGAAGGTGATGGATTAAGTACGTTGCCGTGAAGCAATTGCGTGTGTGATTTATGCTCAATGTGTGTGTGTGTGTGCGTGTGTGTGTGTGTGCGTGTGTGTGCGCAGGAATTTAGTGGATGGATTAACGCCAACCCAACAGCGACAGCAATCCAATGATGATATGAATTATTTCTGCAATTTGGAGTACACGTTTTTGTTGCATATTTTCGCACTGTTTTTGGGCCTCAATTCATACATCAATTTAAGCTCCCACCTATCTGTAGGCGTGAGTGATTTTTTTTGAGCAGCAGGTAGCGTCAAAAGCGGAGTAGACTTGTGGGTGTGTTGTTTTACTTTTTTTGTTTCAACTGCTGCACTCAAAATCCGTTTTTAATCGCCATGATTGAACCCACCACCAGCACCAGGGGTTGATGTTTCAATCAATCACGCACTAATATGCGGAAAATGCAATCCATTTTAAAGGTACGAGATTTAAGTTGCAGTTTTATTTTCCAAAACACATTCAACACACATTTTAATGAGCACTTATACCGCTTCAATAAATTAGTACTTTCAGGTAGTATAGCATTACAGAAATGCGAATTGGTAGGGAAAAAATAAAAACAAATTTATTGCTCGCACATCCGGTTTCCAATGAAACAGATCCATCCATTCAGGCCCTCCCGAATCCGGGGGCTGGTCAGATATGGATGTCTCTATTCTGCTTCCAATCAAACTCAATCAATGCCAAACCATTCACACCTACAGTGCACGCACACAAACTATTTGCGAGGAAGCGTTTCTGTTGCTCTCCTGCTTCTGGCGTCGTTGGTGAAGTTTTCCCATTAACAGCCATTTACGAGATGAGTTTTTTTGTTGTTGTTGCTGTTGATGTTGCTGCGTGATTACTGCTGCCATTGGACTCTGCCCTTGTTCTGTTGTGGTGTTGTGTTTGCTATTATGCCAGGGTTTCCATTCTGCGCCGCTGTGGCCGGTAGTGAGCTGTGCCATGAAGAAGGTGGCACTTTCAATTAGCATAAATTAACACCTTTTCCACCCGGGGAACGAGCGAAAGAGGACTAATGGTCAACAGTGGGAAATTACAATTCTATCTGATGTTGGTTTGTAAAATGATAGTATTTGCACGGTTTTTAGGCTCTATCTAATCCAATGAGTGATCGCCACAAGAATGGGTAATGTCAGCGTTCAATCAAAGCACATTAGTTGGGTAAATCTGTACATAAGCACAGCTTATTTAGCGAATTACTGACTGTGCTTCAGCACCGGTAAAGTGAAATAATTAAAGAAAGTAGATTATTGTACATAAATTGGAAATATAGTTGAAGAAATTGATGCATTACTCTAATTATATTAGGGTAATCATTTCATGTCACTTAGTAGTTAAGTATTGTTGCATTGTATTACTTTCACGCTACTAGTTTGACAGTTGAGTTTTATAGCAACTTGTTAGGGGAGCAATTTTATAGCGCAGCTACGTCATAAGCATTCTACCGGACAAACAGATTCCTATGAGAAAGAAGCAATCTTTTTACGGGATTTTTGCAGGAATTTTCCTTTTCTATGAAATTTATAGTTCCAATTTACCTGAATACTAACTGGCAAAATGGCATCCAAATCATAGATTGCACACAGTACACCCTCAAGACTACTTGCCATCAGTTTTGCCAGCTTTTGTGCGGTTAGCCGTTGCACTCAAGGTACCAACAAATGTTACCTTGACATTCGATCTTGCACTGAGTGATACGCTCAAGAAATATGACCCCCTTTCGCGTTACAACCCCGTCGTCTTCAGTTGAAGTATAATCGAATTTCCAAACTTCTTTCGTTGCATCAGGTAACCCATCACTGTTCGACAGCTTTCGGCTAACCAACCGGTGAAGGTGAAATGCACATTTCACAGACATGGAGACGCCACCTAACCGGGCGCAACTTCTTTCCATTGCCAACCAGCAAACAGAACCGTTACCTTTTGGAAAACAATAAAAATCAATCACATTCGCCGAGGTGAATGGATGTTTTGCTCCACAATTCATCCAGCCTGGCGGAGGCAATCGTGAACGGATTGATTGATGTCTGTTTTCCTGCCAAGTTACCACTCTAGGGGGGGTTTTTTTTTGTGCACTATAAGCGCACTTTGTGTTTCCGAAGCTGTGCGGATGAACATTTCGTACAAAAGTGTGTAACGCAAAGATGGAATGAAATCCGCTCCAAATTCTAAGTTATCGTTTGATTGTTTCAAGGTGACGCACAATGGCATTTTTTGCTATCCCACAAAACAAAAAAAAAACTTTCTAGAACAAAGCATTCTATTCCTTTTGTTAAGGCGCCTCCACTTGGCCACCGTGTCGAACGAATGGTATCTTTTGCACTGTTTTGCATAATCCATCCCTACACGGCACCGGATTCTACGGAACAGAAAAAAACGCCACAGCCATAAAAGATCATTAGTATCCAGTTATGTACGGTGACATTATTCCTGTTTTTATTGTCCAACAGTCGCGTCTACTGCGTGAGTCGCTTGGCGATTCTAGCCCAGGGAGAGAGACAGAGAGCTTTGTGATAATTTATGACTTTATTTGATTTTTTATTTCCTTGCTTGGGACACATACCAAAACGCACGTAAAAAGCCCGAATGAACCACTTCCAATAAATGGATGGGATGCGAATGAATTGGAAAACGGTTTGCTTTTATGAGCACCGGCAAATGGTGGCACCAAGGGTGTCTTACTGTTGGGAAGAGGGTTGTTTGGAGCAGTCGTGTGCAAATCTTATGACGACTTAGGGCAACTTCCTACATCAAACACAAATGCGACACGCCGAGATCATTCGAAAGTGTGGTCTTTTGTATGGGAACACTTCTGTATGGAATTCGCTAGAAGTGCACAGTTTTCGGTGATCTTATCTTATAATGAGGCGGACGAAAACGATTATTCCTCAGAGCAGAAATAGGTCGCAAAAGTTGAAAGTGAAATATCTTGTCCAAACTAATTTTCCTTTCTTTTTTCTGCCACAGATCTTTCTAAAAAGCGTCGGCAAATAAGCGTCCACTAACACTCGATCCTCGTGCAGTAGAGAGCTTAAGCAGCTCCGGTAGTATGAGCCTCAAAAGTGCTACCGATACGATCAACATCGAGCGAGAATGAAGCACAAAAACTAGCCCAAAGTGTAGCGTTCTTCAAACCGTGGTTGCAAAAACACAAACTCGAACAACACGACCCCAGACACCGAGGTATTGGTGGGGGTTTTAATCTGATTTTTGGGCAGCCGTAGAATCGGTATGGTTCGAACACGGGACCCGAAACCGAACACCGAAACGCTTTCAGAAGCGAGGATGGCGACTTTGATGCATTGCTCGCCCAGGCGTCGGTAAAGTTGAAAAGTGTCACTTCTTATTAATGGCAAAATGGCGAACCCGTCTACACTGTGTAGCGACCGGTGTTCTACCGGAGCTATCGGGAGCATACCGGGCAGGGGATGGTTAAACAAAAACAAAACAGAAAAGCAACCAAAATTCATTTTCCTCCCGCTCTGTACATGCGATCATTTCATCATTCCGGCCGTACAGCGGCTGGTATTTGCCGATTGCCAACGGTTTGGATGTCCTGACAACGGACCCTGCGCGTACCGCTGTCCCGTTCTTTTCGCAATACCAACGGTCAAATAATGCGATCAGTCATCTTTGTTTTTTGCGCTCCTTCCCCGACACACGCACATGCCGACACATTCCAATCGATTGCCAGCTTTGTAAGGCTCGGCACACTGCGTACAATCTGAGCAGAGCTTTTGGAATCGACACGAAACGACACGAAAAATAACGCATCGCCGAACGGAACCCCGGGCCTAAGGGCCAAACGACAGCAGCCGCACATGGAAGATCGAGAACCATTCGTCTTCGTCCTTTTATCTTTGATCTCCTTGAAAAGCTCATACCCGTGTGCTCGCTTCCAATAATCTCCCCCCGTCTTCCGTCGGGGTGGCGATTGGCTTCTTTTATTGTTGCTTCCTCGAGCGAGTTCTATTGAAGGTATATCTTGCATTCCTCAAACAGCGCCGGGACAAGTTTGGGACCGGGTTTTCGATCGGAAATCTGGTACGAACGATCAACGCACATCATCGCGTAGAGCTACATACACGCGTACTCCTTCTTCTAGGATTAGTTTGGTCTATTAGTTTGGTTACGTTCGATCACCGAGCGGTTTCATGGGTGATGCTTACTTCTGCATTTTTTTTTCGGGTCGTTGTTTGAATACTCATTAATCATTTTCGTTCAGCAGGGAGAGAGTGATGTTACGGAAGAGCGCATAAGAAACCGGACCGCCGGATCAATAGAAAAGCCCGACGCAGGCGTCTATACACAGAGAGGATGGTTCTGTTCTTTTGCTCCACAACAATGGACAATGAAATTCTAAGGAATTTCGAGTATGCTTCATCATAGGCTTTATCGAACGTAAGCTTACCAGTGTACATGTCTCTTTGGGTACATTTTGACATGGTAGTAGAGTAATACTTTAATAAAGTTTCAGAAAATAGCGTATAATAATATCACTTCAACTAGAATTAATTGTCAAAACTTTGTTGTCCAGTTCTAGCCGTGCCAGACGTGTTAGTTTAGGATGATATTTGGTCCTAACGTTATCGTAGATTATCATCATTTTGTGGGTAGTTTTTTAAAGTTTTTGTTTAGTTTTGAACACAGCTAAAAAGCAATAAGTTTTTTAAAAATCTTTCTTGGGTTCAAATAGTTTAAACAATATTTTTAGAGAAATTTACATGATCACAAAGTACTGTATGTTAAATACAAGATACGACAGGCAGATTAACACATGATCTTGACTATAATACAGCATTCCATTCCCTGCAATCTCCACCTCCAGAGCATGAGTCTTTTCCCTAGAATCTCTAAGTTACCTAGCTTGTTCTTCCCTATTTTTTTAAACCCATTTCTCACCACCAGATTCTTTCACATCGGCCACGCTAGAATCTAAATTCCCAGCCATTCGGCACATTATGAATGATAATGCAGTTTTGCTCTACACTGTCTTGGCATCGGACACACTAAACAGAACTTACCAAGCTCTGTGGACCGTGTGTGTGTGTATATAGACAGCTTGAAGTCGGAAATGGTGATCATCTTTGTCCCGAATTGTCGGGGGAGACTTCTTGCTCCGCGCCACATAAAACTACGACCATTACAAAGGAGAAACACAGGAAGGTTCCGATCGGATGACCGCTACAGCATCACACACAAGCATCGATTGTTAAACCTTCAAGCGAACCCTATGATTATCGAGGGTTTTTATTGTTTCCCTTTTTCCCAGCCCCGAGAGTTCCCAGCCAACCCAGTCCGTCATATTGGCGAACGCTCTCCGCTTTTGGTGCGTTTGTGTTGAGCTGCAGAGCATCTTCAGCAGCAGAAGCATCAGCTACAGTAATCCGCTACTCTCGTTCGATCTAAACAGGTAGGGTTGTTTAGGGCACGGGCAGTAAAAAACAAAAAAAAAAAGATGCTGTCTCATTATTTTTAAATTTTCCACCCATCCTTTCTTTCTTCTGCAATCCCGCGGGTGACTCAGGCCGCAGGAGATTGAGAGTGGGACAGCGCCATACCCGACAAGGTACGATTGCGTCTCGTCATAATTTTCTTGCACATCCAACCCCGGGGTACCGTGTTTTCTTACCTGCTGCTTTAGCGTTGAACCGAACCCCTTTTCGGAGGACCCATTTAGCGCCGTAAAAGGTACCATCATTTCCGTAATTCCACCCATTGCGAGAGCACGATAAAGATCGAAGCATCGTTAGAAAATGACACGACTCGGAGCGTACGAGTGTTGACCGGATGTAGCCGAACACTGATCTTGGAATGTTGGACGATGGTTTCCCCTGATGTTTGTGATAATTGCCCCTTATTGAGAACGCAACACCGTTAATGCATTAACTGTGCAGGGAAGGGTTTTTTTTTTACTGTTTCGGGAGGTATAAATTATTTCATTAATAAAACAATGTTTAAAGCTAAACAGGATCATAGTAAAACGAGCACCCAAAACAAAGAAAAGCGCAATGTCATAATAAACACCCAATTTGGATGGATTGTTTTGCTTGCATGACAAACCAGGCCAGGAGGCAAACAATTAGGAATCTTAACGTTTCAGTCATAAAACTTGCATTATTGCGTTGGATCTTTTTTTTAAATTGATTTGTTTTTGGCAACGAATGGCAGTAGAGCAACCGAAAGACGGCTTTGCAGGTGAAAAACTGTTCACAACAGAGTCAAATAATTTATATTTACATTTTACAACCTGTTACCGAGCGGGCATAAAATTCTTCCCGCTCAAGTGGAATGCCAACAAATAAGCAACCAAAATGCTGTACCAATGATTAGTGTGCACAAAGAAACTGGCTCAAAGCTCGCTGCAATCAAGTCTCAAACCCTCGGGAAGTGGATCAACAAGTGGAAAAAGGAGCGGGAAAACTCGGGAGCGGGTGTGATAGTGTTTATGTGTATGTCTTTCTGTCTCTCCCTTCCCCGCTATTTCCCTTCATGTTGTTTGGCAGTGTCAGTGTCGCTTTAGCATGACGTGCCTTCGCGATCGCTTTCGATCTGCTCCTCTCGCGCACTGTCGCTGAAATCCCGAAAATCAGAAGAAGTGATTCATGGTTAACGTTTCTCACACTTTGCTTCCCAATTTTCCACCATTTCTCGTTTAGCGTGTGTTCCCTTTTTGTCCATCTCAAATCATTCCCGTACTTGGTGAATGTGTGTGTGTGTGTGTGTGTGTGTGGATATGGTGTGGGATTGCCCGATCTTCAGAGGCCGCACGGCAGCAGCAGCAGCACCCGATCAGCGCCCGGTCCGGGATTTTCAAAAGAACGAAAGCACGCAAACAGACAAGCCTAAGAATGCCACAGCGCAAAGGAAAAGCGTGTCCCGAAGATGATCAAACTGCAACTGGTGGCGGGGAAGCAGGTTGAGACGATGAGACGGTGGATTAAATTCCATTCTTTCATCTCCCTTTGCAAATGTGTATTCTTCTAGAGGTGCAAGAGAGGTGCTGGGAAGGGATGGGAAGTGCGTTTTGGTTTCTTTGGAAATTCTCACGAAATATGATCATTTATCATCACGTGTGAGTGTGTGTTCAAGCCAAATCGGCAGGCGAACGCTTTATAAGGTTGCAAAACGAGTAGAAATGTTTCACTCTTGACTCGTTCGGGTTGAAAGAGACCGCATTCGCTGGCCGTTTGGCTGTGTTGGTTGGGTTTTGGTTTCGCTGGATGGTGGAGTGCATATTTTTGCAATCGTATCAGATTTAAAGGATGCGCATAAAATTGTTCCGATGTGTCTGCACAGCAGGGCTGTGGCTGCGAGAGTGGCTTATCATCGCGCTTCATTAGTATGGGAAAGATTTAAGCGACTGTCGAACCGAACAAGACACGAACCCGCTTAAAAGGATTTTCTAGATTTACTGGATGACGATTATATGGGCAGGTATTTTGCATAATTTTGAACATATTTGCATGCATTCTGTCCATACTGTACTGCCGTTTTTGGAAATGGTGATAAATTTGATGCGATAAAAAAATATAAATAAAAGTTTACTTGATTAAATCGCTTGTTATACTCTAAGAAACTTTTACACTTTTGAACTTATAATCTTGAATAATTGATAGCAATTAAGACAGTAAATTATCACACAGTAAAATCTGACTAACAAACAACTTTCGATCTACAGCTGTTTGTAATCGCTAAGCGAATTATTAATTGCGTACTTTATTGCTTGATAAACCTGATTTTAACGTAAACAATGTTCATGCAAGCGTATGACGCAACATTTTTACCTGTATCTACTTATCGAACGCAAAACAGTGAGCAACATGACAGTGCACAACACTCTACAAAGTCAAAATGGTCAAAAATCAAATGCCAACAATGTGAAAAAGCGATCCATTAGCGAATTGTTTTTGTGGTGCATTTCTGCTTCAAAAATTCAATTGCCCAAGGTGATCCCTAATCTTGCATGCACAAATGTGCACAATAATCAAACGAAGCTGTTCGGGTGCGATGCTAATCCTTTTCGCCTTTTTGCCCTCGAACAGCAGTGCAGAGCAATTTGTACCCAACAAAATCCTTACAGCTTGAGCCCGAGAACACGATGACCTTTACACTTGAAAAACGCGCTTATGTTTATGCGGGACGGAGCAAATTCAATCACACGTATAATTGATTTTCTCGACGAGTTTCATCGTCAATAAGGAAGACAATAAAAAAAAAGTTACATGATAAAAAAAACGGTACAGCTTTATATCTTTACCGCAGCGAGGCTTCCGCAGGCATCGACGCACCAACGGGCATCAAAGTTCAAGGTGAGCAGGAGGCAGCAAATAAAACCCATCATTAATGTGTGCGGGACTCGGGAAGAAATTACTGCTCACTCATCGTGCCGATTAAGCAACGTGCCATCTTTCGCACGTACAGCGCGGATGGAGTATGAAAATACAGGCAGAGAAATCTACAGCAGCAGCAGCAGCAGCAGCTTCCTTCCACAAATTCCACAAATCACATATCGATTAGTACAACCGTTTATTAAGTTTGGCACATCATGGGCGATTATTGTGTCCCCGTCCGGTTCAATGCAAAAGGGAGATGTTTTCCTGTGGGGGTTTCGCGTTTTATGCGAACCAGCAATCAAATAATCATAAGTCACCGACACGACACTTCTGCTCGGACGGTGCCAGGCGGCACCACGCACGCACATCGGCCGGATTCTGTACAATTCCGTGTTGTAAAAAAAAAAAAAAGATTCCTGGGGTGGAATCGAAATGTGCAAATTGATGCGAGGAGAGTTGCGAAAGTTTGCCCTTTTTTCGTACATCGAATACAAGACACGATACGTGGTGAGTGTGTGTATTCCTTTTGAAAGTAAAAAAAAGCACACACTCACGTAAACTAAAAGGGTAAGTTTTTAGTTTATTTTATTTTTTGGTAAGTAGAAGTGCAGAAACTGAACGATAAAACAGCGATAAAGAAAGAAAGAGAATTAGCGGCGGTACCGGCAGTCAACGTAAAGGAGTCTCATAGGTGTGTGTGTGTGAGTGTGTGTTAAACGTGGGGGTAAGCCCACAGCCCAACTTCAAGAACAACCATAAAACCGGTGGGATTCCTGGATTCCCAAAAACTATGCCGGATGTGCACAGACACACTTCGACCGTGGCCCACGTGAAATGCGCTTGCTTAAAAAAAAACACCCCATCCGCTGCTTTCTTGTGTGGGGTTTTTGTTTTTAGTTTTCTGCACCAGTCTTTTTCCCATGCCCTTAAAAATGTGCAACGCCAACATTTCGGGGCTATACTGCCCAAATGGTTGCGACCCTGGGCACGCGGAACGCAACCCAAACCGGACCGCGGGACCCGAAACACAGGCGGCAGTGTTTTCGGCGCGACAGGACGCGAAACAGTAAGGTGACTAGGGAACGGTGGAAGAAAAGGGCCACACTAGGAGCTGTGGCTGTTGTTGTTTTTGTTGATGCTCCTGAAGCTGTCGGGGTGGTCAAATCCCGGTCGCGGCAAGAATGTTAAGCGAACAGAAACAAGAACTTTGGGCTCGCAAGAAAACATCGCCTGAGCTGTGCTGTTTGCTGGTGCGGCTCCCCCAGAGCGCATGTGTGTGTGTGTGTGCGTGTGTTTGTCCTTTTTGTCCTGCCCTGCCTGATCCTTGGTGCCATTTGAAAGGAATAAGGCGCAGAATGCAATTGTTTCTGTTCTGTTCGCTCGGTTCGCCCTTTTTTTTTTGTTCTGTCATCCCACACACCAGGCTGACTTGACACCATCCTTAACACGATGTGAACCCGCTGCGATACAGAAAGGGCGCGATAGAGAGTGCGAGACTCGGTTGTCGGTTTGGAGTCCCACTTCAAACAGGAACGACCCTTTTTTACCACACAAGCATTGGAAGTTTAGACCCACCGAACCTTACAGCTAGAGCGGGCGTTTTGGATGGATGGAAAATAAATAATAAACGATTCGAAGACGCTCAGAACCCATAAAAAGGGGTGTATGTGTGATTGAGTGTGTGTGTGTGTGTGTATGTGTGGGTTACCAGTTTTTGGGGGCACGCATGGTATGCAATCTGGCAAGATATTTCGAGCGATCGCGAGACAACTTGCCTTGCCTATTCTTTCACATCTTTCTATCAAACAACCATCCGCATGAGCAGAACCACTGGCTGTCTGACGAGCGAAGGTGAGCCTCGTTCGGGCGCGGGTCCATAAACGGTTCACTTTGTTATGGTAGCTCTCGTAGAGGAGTTTTCGAATGTTGATTCTACTAATTCGAGAGTGTTGAACATGATACAGGTTTGGCAGCTCCGGTTTGTCTCTACCTGTTCCGTACGACCAGCAAAAGGGACGGGAGCTGTGCGGCATGCTTATGCATCACCAAGAGGTAATCCGTTTTTTTTGTGTGTGTGTGTTCTGAATCGTCTGTGATCGTTCTGGCGAATGAGTTTTAAAAGAACGAACTCAATCTGCATACATTAGCTGTGTGCAGTGGTCGATACAGGGAGCGGAAATGTACAGATGATTTCGTTCAGTTCGGTTTTAAAGAGACATTAAGCTGATTATTGTTTGACACTGCTATTAGAATGATATGTGTGCTGTCGTTGAAGAATGTTGAAGCTGTGCTGCTGGTCGCTGCAGCTGAAGATTTAGCAGCATTGACTTTAAAGCTTTCACAACGGATCATCGAAAATAATTGAGCTTAGAAAACGGATAAATTTCCCAAACATTATGCATCATACTTTGATGAGCTATCACGCTTTGTTAGCATCATAATCAAGTGTGACTAGAACGGTAAAGAGTTCTAGCATAGCCCAATATGTATAGAGTTGCTTTCACTATAATGTGCCTAATCGCTTAGCAAAGCATAACTCGGGATCGTTCACATGCCTGTACAGAGATCCACACGCAGCCGAGCGCCTGTTGCGTGCTCCAAAGCGTGTGGAAATTGGAAATTCATCCCTGCGGGGCATGACTTCGCGTAATGAAACGTGTAAGCGTAGATTACAACATCGTTAATGGCATATTTCGAATAGATGTGCCGCTCTTGAGAAGCCATCAATGAAAACGATACATGCGTGATGTGTGTGTGTTTGTGTTTGTGTGGGAATGTGAATGAAAGTCACCAGAGTGTGTAGCGGGATAGAAGCATAAGCACTGGGATGGGCGCCAATATTGCTGCTGTTGCTGCCGAATATCAAAGATTCGATTTTGTGCGAAGAAGATAAATATGTAGTGAGAGGAGAAACAGCGAGAAAAAGCAAACGAAAGAACGAAAAGCAAAAGAAGCGCATTGGAATGTTTGAGACAGTTGGAATTGGGCGTAAGAACAGAACATAATGAAAAAAAAACGAGGAAAAGAAAACATGAAAAAAGTTAAATATAAAACAAGATTTGCAACTTTAGCCATGAAAGCAATGAGGAAAAATGGCAACACATAGGAATAGGAATTGAAGTAAACGAATAAACGGAAAGCTATGCAGCGCGCGAATAGGGGGGAAAAAAGTGTAAAACACACAACACAAAAAGCACAGAGGACAAACAAAACTAACGACCGACAGTGAGAAGACAGCCGTGTAGCAGGCGGAAGAAAACAAACGCGCAACGCAACGCTTCACGCAAGAAACGCTAAGAAAGGTGAAGCGTCTCGTTCGAAAATTAACAAGCAGCTCGGTCGGAGTGGATGAAAGGGTCCCGAAATAAAACTAAAACAAAAAGCTCGCTGCATAAACCCGCGCGAACGTAACACTGCAAGCTGCCAACGGCCAAACACCAGTCCGCGTGAAGCAAAACTGAACGCTTCACTGGATGCGCGCGCGTAAGGAAGCAAGAAAAGAAAAACCAAATGGATGATAACAGTGTGAAAGAAGTACGTCAGGGGGTGTGTTGTGCTGTGAAGTTTGCAAACTTATAACCTTTGAAGGGGGAAGAAAAAAAAACGGGCAGAACGGAACAAAATTTACTTCCCTTTCCCAGTACACAAATGAGAAACCGAGCAGCACACATAACACAGGGTGAACTCTATCGACAGCCGAAGTGTGTGTAAGACAAAGCATTCTTCCATTTGCTGCGTCGTACACTTTACATTCAATTGTCTTTAAATCATCCTCCATGGTCAACGGGCCGTGACCACCATTTACAACAAAAAAAACCTCACCAAAAAGCGTCCGGAGGTATCGAAACGTCAACTGGAATTCCGTTTCCACCTCGCAACGGGTGGTCAACTCGGCGCACATACAGACACTCACACACACCTATTAGAGAGGGAGGGAATCATAGCGTCAATGTGCTCCAAAACATTAACTGCAAAGTGGTACCATTTTCGAGGAGGATATACGCCGGGTACCGGCAATTTCAGAGAGTTTGGAACCCGTAAACTCCAAAAGTGCGCGATCACCACGGTGCAGTGCGAAAGTACGCGATCACCACGTAAGAACAAAACTGCATTCGGATGAAGAATGTGCTTTTGATTCTGCTTCTGCAACAACAGCAACAACGAAAGCAAACATGCAAGCGAAGAACAAAAAAAAAAAAACAACCACGACAACACACATGTACACATCCAGTTAAACCTGTTTTATGTGTGTTTTATTACTTTGACCAATAACACTTAACGAGAAATTGAATCTTTTCCACGGTCTGCAACGACCTGCCTGGGTCGGTCAGCGTGCTCTAGCATCGTTCGAACTTCTCGCGCAAACGCGTTTGCTTGTGTTTGTGTCCCATGACGCAATGAGCTTTAAATAAGACGATCTCAGACACAGCACGAAGACTTCACCTCCAAACCTCCACCCAAAATGGAAAAAAGCCATCCGTATGACTAAGAAACCCCGGACCGGTGGATCTCACCATCAGTATTCGGAGCTCCGTGCAAGAAGCTCCAAAGCAGCATCTCAATCCAGCTCCCCCACAACCCATCGCATCGCATTCCGGTCTGCCGCCCAATCTTGGGGAACAGTTTCTGGTGCGCTTCACTCTTCCGAGGCGCATTCGTACATTCCTTCATATGTTCGTTCCTACTTGGGCTGAACGAACGAGCAAACAGAGACAAAGTGTCGCGCAACGAAAGTGAATAGGAAGAACTCCGACACAGCCAAGACACATCTTGGCGCATGTGTAAGGCCAAGGATGAAGGAATTTAAAGAAGCGAACGTTCCACAACAAAGTGAGGAAAATAAAAGTAACGCTCAAAACGAGAAACGGAAATGGCCGGATTGAGGAAGGTTAGAAAGGCCGTTAAAGACCGCTTCTCTCTCACTGATGGAGCGACGAGAGCCGCTTTAGTAACTCGCAAATGAACAAGTTGAAGTCTTCATAATAAACTGATGATGAATTGATTGTCCAAGATTGGTTTAAGCTTTCTAAGCTCTAGATTCTGATAAAAGACGTCGAAGCAAAAAAAAAAAAGATTTCAGAATTATTTCTAATCTAACCGCTTTCTGAAAACTTTGGACACGAAGTGAGAGGAAAAACACTTCATTTAAATGCTACTGCCACCACTGGATAACATTTTGAGATGGAGTGGTAAAAAAGCCAACAGAGACCAGACCAACACAGTGAACATGTATTTCGCAATGTCAAACTTTACCCAAAAGTCCAAAGAATTCGTTTCCTTCCGCCTTGTCCTGCAAGAACTTCTTCTGTGTCAAACCTGACTGAAGAGGCAACCACAAAAGGGGGCAGTGAGAGGCAAATTCTCGCGGAAAGTTTGCAAAAAGTCCCCAGATACGGAAAGCTCAGAGCACACACACCTTACCAAAGCGGAGATAATTCATTGCACACCACCACCACCACCGATGTCACTCCTGTTCGGCAAAACTTTAGCCATGACGGTCGAACCAAAACTCCGAGTGGAATGAACCATGAGAACCGTTTTCAAGGTCTTTCTTGTTGTGCCCACCCACCTTCAAACGCGACGCACACGGTGTATACACCGCGGCGTTCGATCTTGCTATGCCTGACGGAACAATTTAGATAAGGCTCTTGAAGAGCGCTCACCATCAGCCGGCCCAGGGTTGCTCGGGAGTTAAACTACATTGTCCTTCACCGAAAAGGCATCTTTCTACTGCCCCGAACAACTTTACCCGAAAGACATTATGATGTTCGGAATAAAGAGTGAGATGCTGGTTGAACGAGAAATAAAACCATTTCTACTGGGTGGGTGTGGCGCGCGGGTTCCACAGCCGAGGATAACGACCACAATTAGGAACGATTAGCATGAGTAGCGGACGCTACTTCGACGGTGATTATCCGTCATCGGTACTCGTTCGATTAGTCAGCGAAGCGATGACTCACGGTTCCGAGACCTCCCCGGTCAGTTGTTGAGAAGACGTGCCTTTTTATGTTGTTGTTTGAAGCACCTACTTCGGAGTGAAGCAGAGTGACGAATCGTTGGTATACACAGCTGGCGTGTTGATTGTGGTTTTGGAATAGGTTCGCAAATTAGTTTGCCAATTGTTTATGGCACTTGCGTGCCCTGACTTGATGCAACCAAGAAGACTGTGAAGGTACAGTAGATTGCTTGCTTGGCAGAAGTTTACTCCTCGGTGTGTTGGTGTTTGATCAGCAAACTTGATTTATGGTATTTTTACCCAAAAAAAACCGCATTTCACATTCGCTGGTGGTGTTTCGAAACGTTCCACCCTTTTTCGACTGTAACTCTTCAATTTATGATTAACATAATTGCAGGAATTCTAACGAGAGCCCATCATCCACCGAAGGACCATCAGCTACGGACGACCGAGCACACGAAGCATCCAGACGAAGGAAAACTATTTCTTGCCAGACGGACAGGGAACACCGATCGGTAACAAAGTTAGCACGAGAACTGTGGCTGTTACCTAACCAGAACCAGATGAGTCGTCTGGTTGGGCCGAAACCACTTCTCGCCGGCGCGCCACAATAACAACTGCTGGAGGACTGATTACACTCCCGACCGAGTCCAGCATTCATGCTTGCTCGAGCCATTGCTCGAGAACCATAAAGCACTCGTTTAAACTGAATTAAACATATGTTATGCGCTCGTTACGTCCGGTAGACGGTTTCTCACCGTCCGTGCACCATACCGCAGCTACCTGTGGCATGCTTTAGGTGGCTTCTTCTGGTTTTACTCGGAATTCTCTCGAGATTGAGACAGCGTACTTCTAGCTGGTACTTTAACCGGTACAGTGTTGCACCGACACACAGTTGTGCAGCGTTACAACAGTATGTTCGGTAACAAACTGCTGCAAGGTCGGTGGAAATGGTCTCCAGGCTCCCTGTGCCAGTCAGTGTGTCCCGAGAGTTATCTAGCATGGGTCATCACCATCATTGTGGCTCCTTTGAATGTATGCTGTTGCAACTTTATGACTGTTGAGATCATCTTCCCCACTATAAAGGGGTTTTCGGTTAAGAGTCTTTTAAATGAAGCAAGAATTCCAACGACAGTCAGAAATGTAAAAATTATTCCAACACCCTAGGGTGATCAAAATCACATTTTTGTTTACATGAAGTGTTTTGCTGGGTGTGAACAAACTTACCCTCAAATATGTACATGTTGCAAAACAAACAAACTAACCGACCTCATAGCGATTTAAATTGAATCACACCGGATCGGATTCCACTCCTAGGGTCAATGCATTGAGTAAAGCTGGTTCAGCAAGATGATGCAGCTTTGCTGAGAAAAAATTCCCCGGCGCACCACGTAAACAAAACAGCCACGAACTTACCGAAACAGCATTCGAAGCTCTGACCGAGTGTTGTTTGTCAGACAGGTACTTTGGCTATAGCCAGCGATCGAAAGAAACTCTTTTAATGTTGTTGCTTTTTTTTAGTACGTTTTGCTTAGTACAGCGAATTGTCGCATGTACATACATCCGTTTGAAATGAAAAATGTTCGGAACATTGAATTTCTCGGCAATTTGCTATATTTCAAAAATTGCTAGATCAACGCTACACGCGGGTCAAAGACCGCATGCATTCGTAACGGTAGATATATTTATTTTTTTGTGGTAAGCAGACTTCCATTTTGCTCTTTTGCATGATCAACAACGTTACCGACTTGAAGCAGTACAGGCTGGTACCAAACAGAGCGTAGGTCTGTTTTGCTGACAGAAGGAATTGCTTCGCGATTCTGCGAAACGTTGATTGAATTCGTTCGTGACAATTCTGACAAATGTGGCAAGATGGGAAATATGTCTACACACAAGCACACATACGGCCTCGCCACATTCTCCAATATCATAGTGAACAACGACACCAGGAACAGTTGAGTAGCATTCCGTGTGTCTCTATGTCAAACTTTGCACCACCAAATATGTGCATATGCATGTTCCAAAAATTGCTTGCATCGATGAAACTACACAACACGATGCAATTTCTTCCATTTTGCGTACGACCATTTCGAGCAGGAAAGAAAAAAACGATGGTGGGGTGAGGTGAGTACTTGCTGATTTGCTGATTTGTAATTACAGACAGCGGAGTGATTAAACAAACCAAAGCAAATTTGCACACAAAACTGCACGCTGCTGGCCGAGCTGTGCTTGTTGTGTGTTCGATTTCGAGATGTTTTTGTCCGGTGCGTGTCCGAACAGTGTTGATTAATTTTTCCGACCCAAAAGTGGTGGTGATGGTGCATGGTGACGTTAGCTAAATTTAGGCGTCCCGTAGGAAAACATTTCCCATGAATAGACTCTTCATTAACACGAATTCATTCACCTCGCGCTACGTATGCACACACAGGCGGATTTTCGTCTTTTGGGGTGGATTTTGCGTTAACCCTCACGTGTCGTGTCGGGTAGGCGGCGATGATGGTTGGGTTCAAATTGCAGTAAGTGAAAATTTTCTTTAAAACATGGCGTGTGGGCACGAATTTCATCGAAACTGACCGCAACGTGTTGTTTTGTGTGTTTAGGTACCACACGCACAGGGTGGTCCCCGTACCGGGTGAGCATGCTTGCTACATTTCTCCTACCTGTTTTTCAAGCTGAGGTCCAATCTCCATCGCGTGCATGATGGCGTTCGACAGTTTGCCGTCGAGAGATTTGATCTCGTTCTCGATACCTTCGTTCGAGCGGACGGTACCGATTAGCGGAACGATCGCTTCCGTCAGCGTGGACCAACCTTTGTTCAGCGCACCGACAAATTCGATTAAACAGCCCCTGCAAAACGGAAAAGCATAAACGAAAGGCGATTAATTTTCATTTATCAAAAATGACTCCCGCCAAAAAAGCCTACCTCATCACATTCTGGCACAGGCCGGCACACGGTTTCGCGTGCAGATGGTTGTACCGCTTGCAGCTTCCGCAGTAGTTCATGCGTAGCAGCGCTTTCCGGCAGCTCGGTGCCGACACGCCAACCTCCTCCAGCCGGAGCAGCACCTCGGAACCTTCGCGCAGCGCACGCAACAGTACGGATGCGGCACTTACGGATGATACTAGCGAGCTGGACAGCTGCTGCGGTACCATGCCGAACGGTTTCAGCTCATCGTACGTGTGCACCAGACAGTTCTTGTAGTCGCTGTGAAAGTCGCGGTTCGCGCCCATGCCGGCCGATGCTGACCGTCCGCGTTCCGTACCGTGCAGGACGTCCGAGTGGATCGCATGGTGATACGCGACGGGGAACAGGTTGCGGAAGAATTTGTTCGTCACGAGCTCGAAATCGTCCCCGGGCCAGTCGGCAATCAGGTTGAGCCGGATCGTTTCGTACAGCTGGCGGATCGGTTCGCGGGACAGTGGTGACATCTTGCTGTAGACGGTCGAGAAGAGGATGAGCGTTTTGTTCTCCGACTGTCGCAGCAGCTGCAGCAGGTAATCTGAAGCGGAGATGGAAATAAAACGTTGTTGAAAATTGGATTAATGTTGGTTTTCCGTTGATTGCAAAAGTGGGCATTGAGAGCTTGCAGCAGAGAGTTACTTGATGTCTGGGGTGTACTATGGCAAAGGATGGTATATTGTTTCTCATAGAATTTGTTCATTTGTTTAAGTGGAGCTGTGAAGCACTAAAGACCGTTTGACAGGGAAGCGAGGAATTTCTAGCCTTTTTTGTACAGATCATCTGAAGGATCGAAAAAAACGCCATAAAACAGACAATATCTAGAAGGAATACGCCCATAAAGTCAAGCTAGTTACGACATCAAATACGATTATTTCAAACACAATATTTTATCTGTTATTGTGATTTTGAAAGCCAAAAGAAGTTATCTAAATCGCTCACAATTTCTAGCACAGCTATTCAACATCTCCGATTTACACTAAAAAGCATCTACGAAATCTTGGATGTATCACGCCTACATAACTCAAATCCCTGCCCTATAGTGATGTCAATGTACACAGTCTCAATTTTGTCATGGTTATCGCATCAAAAAAAGGAATTTCTCCACAGTCCGTATCCTGAACATCAAGTGTAAGAGTATAGCGAAGACGAAAGGATAGTAACTAAAACACTTTCTCATCGGGACCTGATCATCAACTGCATTCCAAAGACAGAATTTGCCGAAGGCGTTATAGAACTCAACACAAAAAGGATACCAAATAGGTGCGAAGAAGATGGATAAACAGGGATGAATCAGCTTGTAAAAGAATTTCCGTTTTTTGTGCCCTTTTTTCCTGAAGACAAGGTAAGCAGAAAGCAGGTGAAGAAAATTGCATTCCAACCTTTGGTGGTTGCAAACACGATGATGCTGAAGGCGAATGACTCAGTCCTTGAAAAATTCGATCAGTGAGTATGATGTTAGCAAGATTTGCTGTTCTATTCTTGCAAACGCAAAATGAACTTAATATGCGTTACGTTTTGTGCTTTATACCATAGTACTACCTTTACCATTATTCACATTCCGATTGAGATGTCGCTCCCTCCCTCTCTCGAGCAACTTATCTAATAAATTATTATTAATTTAATATCCGTGCTAAATTTAATAAAGCGAAAACAAAACCGATATTCTGCATCTGGAATGTTTTAGCTACGACGTGAATGAAAAACTTAAAGAGAACCAGTCCGCCTTGTAACTTGACATTGCTTTCTTCAACTTCCACCCGTGGCATAATAATACGCGAATGCTGCGAAACATCAACCCAATATCATCTTTATCCCGCTTCAGTTTGCATCGAAGATTATTAATGCAATGCACGTGAGTCGCAAACTTTACTGCGACCAGGAACAACTAGTAGGTGCCATAGTTTCGTTCCGTTAGATTCATCGGAGCGGGACGCTGCTCGAGATAACGCACCAGGAGTTGGGACCCAGCAGAACAAACAAGCATTGGCTTGTGACATCCTGGCACGGCTAGCGCGTCCATTTACGGTGGGTGGAAAATTGTGTATTCCGCACACGACAGTAATTCCAAAGGCATTTGTTAGCCCGAGAGAGCTCGAACGAACGGATGAGCACAAATTTAACGACGAACTCTTCCGCTTTGCTAAATCGTTTCCGGCCCCACGGTCCTGCGTGTTCTACCCGTGAAAGCAAATGGGGACAGGGGAGGTTGAAAGGTTGAATTTTGAAAGTGTGGAATGTGTTTGAATGTTCTCGAGAGCAAAAAGGTTGGATAGCAAAATACACACACACACACATATGTATAAAAACATAGCTGGAGCAGGAAAAGGGAAAAGTTTTTAGGAAAACTTTGCCGCTGTCAGTAGTATTGTATCGAAAGTTCATGTTTTCTGACGTTGTCGGCATCTGGTTGGAATTTGGAGGAAAAAACAACAAGAAACAAACAAGTCAAAACTCGTCAAAAAGTAATGATTTACAGTTTATCAATTTATTACATTGACGGTGAAATAATTTTAACGAGTTTTCTGTTTTTTCTAACAATTTTCACCAAACAGTCGTTTCTGTACGTTTGAATTCGGAATAATGGTTATTTTAATCAATCCATAATGCATCCATGTTTGTTAGAACTTAACGCCAAAATATAAAAATACATTTTTATAAACATCAACATTATTCTAAACTGTGCCGTAATATGTGGTAAAGTGGTAAGTGAAAACTAGTTCATAAAACATGTGTTAAAAATTTGTAAACAATTTCAAAATGATATCATTTTCTTGAGTGAGAAAAAATGGCGCCTGTTTTTCATAAAACATATAAAACACACAACATATCAAACACCTCCCCATTGCTACGATGTGTATGTGATGGCGCTTGAAAAAGAAAAAAGATTCATTGTCACACACCCGTCACACGGTCCGTGCTCGATGATGGTAGCGCGTTGTTTCCGATTTGTTTCCTTTTGCCCCTTTTTGGCCTTTTCAAACCCCTCCTTGCCCTATCGGTTTGACGTTTTAAAGGAAGAGCACAGAGCACAAACCCCGGACACCGAAAAGCACTCGTAAAATTTCGATTTTGCCATTCGGTATGACAATGTCATAAAAATTTATTCATTTTTCGCTAGAAAACGAGAAAACATAACAAAAGCATACAGCGGAAAGGCACCAAACAAGAAGGGAAGGAAGTTCTTCTGCTGGTGCAAAAATTATAAAATGATAAATCACAGCTTGACGACGTGGAGAGTGCGGCGTGATCTGTACGGAAGGTTCTTCTACCAGCGTTTGTTGCTGCCTTTTTTTGTTGAGGGTGAGGATGAACGCTATTAAAATATGTGGCACCTTTTCCTAACACGTCGTTTGCTTTTTTGAATGTGATGCTCCAATATATAATGTGAAAGAAAAAGACACACGCACATATACCGTTTAGAAGCGACGTTTCCTTGCCAAATAAGGGTATCCAATTAATGCGACCCCATGCCTACGGCCGGTTTTTGGAGATGTGCGCCATTGCCTTTCATGACTCCACCTCTGGAGCTGGTGGGTGATGAAGACGCTACAAAGGAAGGGAAAACGGGCGGGGCAGAAGGTGTAATGTATTCCAAACGTGCCACACCACAGCTTGGTGGGCTGAGAATGGAGATCAAATGGTAAAAAAATACGTTTAATGGTGGATATCGCGCGCGACCGGATTATACGCTTGATGTCGGATTATTTTCTTGCAATTAATTAGATTATCGAAAGCACGTCAAATATGGGTGTTCGGGAGTTTGGATTGAAAAGAAAAGAAGGTGTTTTGCTAATGAATATTAATCTTGATATTAATTTTAAAAAATTGCTAAAAAAAATCGATACGAACCGAAGTGCTTTGCATATAATCCTTACAGTAACATAAAATAATACTTCCAGCGATTAATATCAAGCTTATTCGGATAAAGTTTTGCATTGGCTATACTGCAAAAAAAAAAGAAGCTTTCCGGGACAAATATTTTATCAGCACAGGTTTTTTTCTCTAATCTGTTCGTAACGGTGTGTCGATTAATAATAAATCACACTTTCTGCTACACACCAAATCATGCAGAAATTCATTTCTGAACGCATCTCACGTACCAATCTAAACAGCCTAGCCAGCATGCATATTGAATTAAGCCATCAAACAAACGGAAGGAGTAACCATGGGTAAAAGGGGTTTACCCGATGCTGCCCATTACTTTATGACCGTTAGTCCTCTGCTTCGTGGTGGTGGAAAGTTTTGGGATGCAATTTTCGACTGCATAAATAATTCAATATTCTCTTTCCAGCCCGGGTGGTTCGATTTTGGGCCAAAAAAAAAAAGGGAAACAGTGTTGATGCTCCATCCATGGTTTTTCACAGCGTAAAGGGATGCACTTTTCGAGGATGCACCGAAGTGCGCTTGAAACTGTTCCTACCCAATCACGGGTGTGAGAAAGAAAGGAATTTCCGTTACTATAATATAGTCTCCGGATGTCTAAACTCGCAACCCAACCGACGACCGGAGTATCCCTTCCCCAGTGGGGGAATATCTGCCCGAAAGCGGATACGACTCGTAGCTCCGGGACGTAGATTCAACGCCACGCCAAACATCAACCGCACAGACATAAATACACTAAGAGAGGGAGATCAGACCGGGCGGTGCAGGATTTGCCAGACCGAGACCGAAAGGTTCGATGGGAAAGTTTAAAATTTGCATAAAACCCCCGACCAAGTCCGTCAAGGTAGCAGGTTCCCCCGCGTCTTCTACTGCTGTACACGCTGTGATTGGTGCGGTAACTGTCGACAGGGAGTGAGAGTTTTCGAGCCTAGAAACGCGCCAGAAAAGAACCGGTAGAGCGTATCGGGGTGGGTGCATTGTTGCATATATGCAGCATACATACAGACAAGTCCATATTCACCTAGCACCACTGCCACGTACAGAACCGTGGGAAGATAGGCTTCGAGCGATCGTCAGCATTTTGGCGTCGGATAATGTAAGGCACCTCCGGATGTCGCAACAGAGCGGGATGCTACGAAACTGTACCATATCGAGTAATCTGGCTCAACTCGTACCACATTTAGCAATCGTTTATGTGATGAAAAATTTATATAAAAATGCAGGAATTTGATACATTTATTGTACTGCGCTCGTTTAGCAAATTGTTGATGAAACTCACGTAATGGACCCTATTTTTTCCACAAAAAAACATTGTTATGTTTAACGCAACAAATTGTATCAATATTAAACACCGCAAAAACAACTGTACACATTCGTTAGTATCGCATTACGCGTATTGAATTGAGCTGTAAACTGCTCTTCAATTATGTGAAGAGTTGTTATTTTTATCCTCCATTTATGAAACCAACACTTACGCCACTTTCAAATGGTCCTTTTATCGATGATTGTTTAAACAATTAGAGTAATTTTCAATCGCTAAACGAATTATACATCAATTCACCGAGCGAACACAATGATACCGACACTCAGCAGCACACTTCAGTAACAATTGTTATAATTATGTTCGATAGAGCAGCAACCAAACAAACAACCTACCACTGAAACCAATAAGGTCAAGAGTGTGTCTGTCTGCCGGTTCGACAACCCACCCACACGCACAGAAGTGATGTCACGCATAATTATCACATTAATTGAGGTGTAATTGCTAAGTATTAATCATCGCTCGAAACCCTTCGATTGCATGCTCGACCTAGCCCCGTGCGTACGGTGCGCGACTCGATTGGCTCTCGTGCCAACCGGGTGCTCCAGTCAGCCGGTGATGGCAATTTACAACGTCAGCACGATCATGGGAGCTCTATTACTACCGTTAGACATCGATTTATGTTGTTTGCTTTCTTTCGTTGACATAAGCATCGAGCTGTCAATGGCGCCCGCCCTGAGCGATGCCTTGGTTCGACGTGAAACACCAAGTCAACACTGCTGATGTCACGTCGATGATACATAGGATGGCCAGGGTCAATCGATTGACTAGGTGAGATGCATAGCAAAAAGAAAAGAAAATACACTGAAATACCGTTTCAAGCATAGAATAGTAATCTACATAAAGTGAACCTTTTGTGGGAGAACTGACGGTTCACATCAGCTACATGGCAGCACCGGTTGCAACAAGACGTGGTGCGTAGTTTAACTCGTTTAGCCTATCAGGCCACCAACCAGATCTGTTCCGGAGTATGTGTGTGTGTGTTTTGTCATCGGAATAAACGGTGGTAAATAAATTACGGCCAAATCCAGCACGAGAAAACCTGCAGCTGCAGTAATTGATCGCATTAATCAATGTCTTCGGCGGAGAGGTGTTCTGCGGTGACCGAGCGATACAAGAAAGAAGCCATCGGAACACCGTGAGGTTTAGAGTGTGGGTGTTTGCTAGCGAATGCCACTCGATCCATCGCTCAGCGTACAGAGACTGGCAATCGAGAATCGGGACGAGGACTGGCCAACAATGGCCGACAGCCAACGGTGGCCTATTATGAGGAAAACTTTGGTTCGATATTCTCGTCTCGTGTAGCGCTTACCGGGGGTAATTCGGTTTTGTTTATCTCTGAAGAATCCACCACCCCACCCTTCCGTTTTCTGACCACAAGTCCCATCCAACATTCACACCTGAGTGCGGTGTCTGCGAAGCCGGGCTCCGATCGAGCCGTGTGTTTGATCGATTGGACCTCCCCTTTTCGGTTCGGGGCGAAACGACAAAACAAGGGGATTAAGCGAGCCGGCAAACATTTTCCTTCTCCTGCACATTTACATTCGGATCTAATAAATTAAGCACTTAACCTTATACGGCCGTACCCCGCATATGCGGTGCAGTAACCAGGATGGGATTTTGCCTTTTTCGCACGTAGGTGCTTGCTGTCAGGCTTGTGGATAGTCATAACCGTACCGCACGATTGATGAGTTATTTTATGGCTGTATCAAAGCGATTTGTAAGGCGTTCTGCAACACATGGCGCAGTGTTCCGGCAAGCAAAAAACCAAACAAAACTCTTTGAAAATGGTTGGTGGATGTTTCGGTAGCTATGTCGCCAAATTTTAATATTTCAAACAATCCTAGCGACTCGTGCAGTGAGGCTTAAGTACTGTGGGCCTTAAGCAGTAAGCGATCACGCTTTAAGCAGCAGCTCAACTGCTACAATTAACCGACAAGACCGCTCTCACTCTCTAATCTTCTCGTCTAAAATTTGCCAAATAAACTTACCTTTGTAGAGATTAGCCGCCGTTTCCCAGTGCCCCCGTTGGCTCCGGATGTGGTGTTTGACTAGTCGTTCAAAGTTTTTCGTCGCCTTTGCCTGCAGCTGTCGCTCCGTCTCAGCATCGCAGCAGATGCCGCCGCACACCGGGCCTTGGTCGCGCTCGGATCCTAAAATGATAAGGAAAAGGGAAAACAACACTTTCCAGTTAGGACTTGCTGCGAGAACAATATATGTGTATAAAGCATTAAATCATAAAAACTTCACCATCGACTTAATTGATGCAATTAATTACTTAGAACGTGAATTTAATTATAATTTTTGTATGCATCTCGAGGCGCGGGACAGTATGTTTGACGAACCATCATTGCGCTAATTGAAGCGGGAGTTGAATCGGTTCTCGGAACTACGGTGGTTGAATTGCGTCTAGAACCTAAAAGGTTATCCAAGTATCAAAAATACCAGCAAGCGATGAATCAGTGAAGAGCAGGGGTAAGCGTAAACACGTGCCCAAATCTCAGTACGAGTTGAGTTGATTTCTTTGCTGCTCGTTGCAGCGATGTTTCGCGGCACGGTTCGGTACGATAAGAAAAGTGGCAAATGCTTTACCCAGTGACTCAGCCGCGTACCTCATTAGCGCGGAAAACACTTTCGCTCAGATTTATTTTTCCGAAGCTCCTCCGACACCACTCTAATCTACCAAAGACGACTAGGAATGTGTTGGTGTGGTTGGTTGCCATTGCCGCTGCCATGCTTTGCTTCCCTATTGCGTTACGTAAGTAATGGAAAACTGCGAACGCGTTATTTCACCACCAAACCATCATCCTGTGCCAGAGGATGGCACGAAAAACAAAAATCCTCGTACCATAAGCGAACAGGAACAAAATGAATACGAGAACAAACAAAACCGAGTGCTTTCGAGTGCACGAGAATCGCGCGCGCGCCAAAAACCACCACCTTGAGAAGAGTGTGCAAATAATGGATATAAAAGCCGCGTAGATGGGATCTTCGTTGCTATCATCATCACCAGCCTTAGCGGCTTCTCGAGCATTTACGCGAAACTGTGAGTAGTTTTCCCGTGTACCACGGCACGGTGTAATGGATGTGGCTTTACTTTTTTCGCTTCGCTTTACTACACGCAGCATGAAAGGACGCAAATTTTGCGCATGTCCACCGTGAATCATCGTACGCCTTCATAAAGCTTTTTAGACAATCTTCTATTCAACCTTCAACATAACCTTTTTTTGCGGATTTTCCCTTCGGTTACACTAGTGCTTGCGTTAGAGAATTAAATTAGGTTACTGCAAGATGCTTTTAATGTTTCAAAATTGTATCAAACACCAGTGAAATAGTATTGAATTACACAGCCTCTTATCACATACAACCCTCTCACACACAGACGCGAACGAGCGGAGTCCTTAGTTTTCTATTCATTAAATTAACTGAAAGCATCCAACCTGCTTCTCTCTAGGCAGTCGTCGTCGTCGTCATCGTCTACAAAAGGCAGTCCAAAGCAGTACGAGTACAAACAATAGCACACATAACAATCATAACAACCCGCTATCAACCATCTCGCAACGGCACAACAACAACACTGACACTAACCACCACAATCAAGGCTGCAGGTTCGTTTCCTTTTAAGAGGCTTTTGGGGAAAGCTAGCACGCGGTTTTTTCCAATTTCAGAACGGTGGGTGGCTTTTCTAAAGCCATTCTAAAGCTTCAAGTACCACGATCTCTTTGGGCCACGGTTAGGCGAGCGTGTAGTGGCTTCATCCAGCAAACTACCCCTGCCTCGGAGGCAATTTTTCCTGTACATTTTCTTTCTAGGTTGAGATTTTCCTGCTCGTTGAGTGTGTGCAAGTGTACCAAGCATGAGTGTTCTTGTATTTAGTGTGTGTGTGTGTGTGTGTGTGTGTGTGTGTGTGTGTGTGTGTGTGTGTGTGTGTGTGTACGTGTATTTCTGTTTTGTTTCTGTGTCCAAGTGAGTGTACAGTGTGAATTATTTTTGCTACGTGGTTACGCCGACCATAGCTGTGAAGGTTGTCACTTGGTGGTGGAAATATTCTATTTTTCCTAATTTTACACCGACTTGGAGACAGAACAGTTACCCGTAGACGTGTGTGTGTGTGTGTGTGTGTGTGTGTGTGTGTTTGTAATAAAGCCAAGTGGATTTGGAGACTATGGCTTTATTTGCGATTGCATCCGTGGGCGAGATTATATAAGCCTTTTTTATACTCGATAATCACCAGGCGCATTTGGTGTTAAATAGTTAGAGGAAAACTACTAGTTGAGCAACTAAAATGTGAAAACGCCTCACTGCAAATTATGGCCAAGCTGATTTTAAAAGAACTTGAAGCAGGATTGTTAAATTAAACATTAAATAAGCAACTTGAACGTGCTATATGCATTGATGCATTAGGTGTTGCTCAATGAAACTTGAACGAAAACTTAAGCAACAGTTTATTTTTCCAACAATTTCACCACAAACACTGATACAGCGCTACAGCACGAACCGATCCGGCAGACCGCAATCAAATCAAAGTGAAATAGAATATTCCCGGCCTATTTTTCTTTGATTTAAACTCGCGTTTGCCGGTTCGACCGCTGCTTTCTAATGTTGCGCATCATTTGATTCCGATATTTCCCATCCATCCGGATGGTTCGGATGGCGAAACAGTGGTGGAAATTCGGGCGACCAACCTTTGCCGGTGCTTGAAGGCTTCCACTGTAATCGTAGAACTTCATTGAACACGTGCAGCACCATCTGTTTCCTTGCTTCTGGGTGGAAATCTTGGAATATGGTGGATTGGTGTACTGTTTCCTCTGTTCGTACTTTTCTTGGTATCGTTCACTTCACATTACTCGACGATTCTTCCATTCATTCATTCGTGAGGATGTGAAGGAAAAAAAGAAAACGCAGACACTCTCGCGCGCGCACACACACACACACACACACACACACAGAGCTTTCTGGTTTTTATCCTCACTCGCTAGCTTAGTTGAGGATTTCCTCCTTTCTTTTCATCTCGAATGATTTTCCGGGATCGGTTGGTTTAGCTGGCCAAGGATTGCTCAGGACAGGGAAGTGAAGCATCCAAACGTACAGTAGACACGAAGGCGACGTGCGGCAGGAAATGGAATTGTCATTTTATTTCACATTGCTCCAATTTCCTGTCATTGTACGACGGTGCCTACCTATTCCGCTCTTGCTACTCCCATTCTTTTGCAAACGAGCGTATGTGTGTGTCTGAGAGCAAGCGAATCTAATGGTTTTCACCACCACCAACACGAACGAACGGGACGTAAAAGCACATGCGATGATGTTTGCTTGAATGCCGAGCATTATTGGCCGACACAAAATTTCTATCTGCCAGAACCACTTATAGCAACGAGAGCAGGGAAAATAGAGAAAGAAAAAGAGCGATAGGGAGTGATGCTTTTAATGCAGCACAAGGCACAAGGGAAAATGGTTTTACATATTCATAATGGAAAATTTAATTTTAATTCTCTGGAAAACCCATCCATTCCTTGCCACCAAAACGAGATGATGAGCCGGCACCAGCAGACAGAACGTTCTTATTCAATGGAAGACGAAAATGCTTGAAGCTTGTTAGAAGTTTTCTGAACTCGACCCGAACTCAATTTCGAAGCAATAGCGTGATTGATGATGGTGAAACATCTCGGGTAACGCTGGCCGATCGATTGGATGATGCTTTGCGAGATGATGGATTGGCAGCTTTATGTATGTGTGTGTATGTGTGTATATCAGAAGATTTCAATTAGCTTCAGCTTCATCTATCGATCATAAATTTCGATTTTACATACTAACAGCGCATGAATGACCAGGCGTCTCCATGGAAATTGAATATCATTTTATTTCGTTATAAAATATATATAAAACATAGTTAAGCTGTATTTCAAATCCTTCCCAAAATCAATTCTTAATAATATTTCAATTTGATTTTCATAAAATTAAAAAAAAAAACAATTCTTATTATTGAGTTATTGTTCGAGGAAAATGTCACAAATATAGCATGCTAAAATCCAATTTCCAAAGCACCAGTTTTTGTACAATATATTCTCCTATTTGATGGCATTGTACGGATTGTGCGTTCCGAAATGTGTCACTGTTACGTACTTCATAAATCATAAATATGCACACCGGAACATGTGCACACTGATACAGCTGCTGGCCCCTACATGATGAACTCTCGCCCTCAGCAATGTATCCAAAACAGAACGGAAGGGAGAGAAAGGGACACACAAACGAAAAGATCATTTTCCAAAATCGCAACCAAACACAGCCAAACCCATCTCGGGAGACCCATTTGACCATGAAGCCGATCGAAACGTATTGCCATTTTGTGTGTGTGGTTGGCAGGCGAAAGGAAGCACCAGCGACGGTACCTCACATGATGAAACATGATGTAGTATTCCTCTAGGGAAGGAAATTGTTCCTCTGCCCGTTTTACCGATACCGCACCGTACCGGATGTTGGGGAGCCACCTGCACTGAGCGATGATACGTTGATTAGAATCGAATGTGCATCATACCGGAACCGGTTGCCAAAATGCGTCTTGTCTGACCCTGTGAGAAATGTGGCGGCAGATATATTGAATGCAATGCTTACATCTCGACCTCTTTCCTCCCGCGGGAGGATAGCAATTGCCAATCGTGTGCATATATTTCCAGCCTAACGACATTCCGCATGGCCACCGCATGGCAATAGCACACATATACACAACCAGTCGAAATAGGTCACTGGGAAAAATATAACGATCGCATTCGGCCAAGTGTGGACAAAGACCAAAAAAAAAAAAAAACGATTTGCAACCCACCAGGACACCAGGTTTTCTCTACCGGGTGCCATTATAAATTGGGGTTTGTGGTGGGGTTTGGCTTGTTTTTTTTGTTGCACCATTCATTTCCTTCCACTTATTTAGGAGTGTTGGCCGTGACCGACGAGAAAACGATTTGTTATGGAGAAATGCCGTGTTATCGGCCTTGTATTTCGCTTCCGCACACACACACACACACACTGGAAAGGACACTTGGAGAGTGTAGAGAGATAACACATGGCCCTTCGTGGCGCCATAATGGAGTTGGCAATTTGTGCCCGGATGACGGAAAATCTGGCTTCTGGAAAATGGTTGGAACTCTAGAAAGATCAATGGAGATGGAATTAGAAAATCATTTCTGGCTTTTGGTGTACTTTTTTACCGACTGTAAACGAAAGACCTGGACCAAAGCCATGAAACAGTTGAGTATGAGTGTATGGGTCGAATCTGTACCGGAATGGGCAAAAGGTCGATCGTTTCCGATTGGTTTTCCTGGTGCGGAACGCCTACGTGAACGTTTGTATTGGCAGGAAAGATTGATAGTCCTTCGGGAGAGGTTTGGTAATCCCGAAGATAGATTCAGAATTATCTGGCAGCTGTATCAACGCCTAACGTTCAGATTCCATCCTGAAGAATGGAGAAAAGCTTTATCGATGAAACTGCCTAATCCCGGAGTGCTGAACCACTCTCCCACAATCCAGGACCTACGCTGGATGGAACTCATTCATCATTTTTTTCTCCTTTACTCGCTTTCGTACGACAGCTCAATCTTCTTCCTCATTTTTTTTTAACGAAGATTCGCCTTTTCTTCTTACCACCGACGAAACGCAAGACACAAGGACTAGTGTTGTAAATGAAGCAGAAATGGTAGAAAATCCTTTTCCCAAATCCGCTTGCTGGTTGTTGGGGTGCTTGGAGGTTTCCAATTCACTGCGCTGCCTACAGATTGACGAAGGGATTGCTTTGTCGTGTGAATCAGCCCCACCGTGGGTGCGTGTGTGTGTATCATTCAAAAGGAGATGGATCTTTTTACTCAAACTTTTTCACTCACTCTTTAGACCAGGCAACTTGTTTCTTGTCCATCCCATTTTGCGAGCCAGCCTAATGGTGCAGAAAAGTTTTACAAGCCCAAACTTCACTCGCTCAAAATACTCACATTTTGTACCGTAAAATTGGTTGCCTGTCCTCGGCAGCCCAAATGGGTAGGCCAACATAATTTGCAGTTCTTCCTTGATCGATGTTGTGCTTTATTTTTATGGAAATTTTTAAAGGCCTCAAGCACGTAAGCTTTTGCGTGAAGGGCGTACAACTGCTTTATACTTTTGGCATTCTTTTTACTCTGTAGTAAGATAGGAAAATTGGACTATACTTTTTTTTGTTCCTCATCTTAGAGAGGGAAATAAATGGTAGTAACTGAAACACTACGAAGCTTTTTTACCAAGACACACTTCAATAAAACGTCCCTTCGACCACAACATTTTTCAACTAGAAGAATATTCCGCCGTCGAGGGGAGTTGGTGGCAATATTTTAAGCATAGCTTCTTCCCAAAAAAAAAAAAAAAACTGTAAAAACTTTTGCTACCGAATTGCGGCATGTTACCTTGCAGCATGTGTCCGTTATTGAAGTGGAAAAAGTTTCACTGATTAAAACGCTTCCCAGGCTCGCCTATCGCCGGAAGTTGAGAATGGTCAAGAATGGTATTAAAATTGGACGAACCTTTTTTGAAAATAACCAAAAAAAGTTGAAAGATCTTTCTTTTGTTTAAGGAACAAAATGTAAGTGATGCTTCGAAGAGGCGGAGAAAAACACATTTAATACAGCTTGTTCAAATTCGAGAGCATTTGTTCGGTTCTCTATGAGAAGTTGGTTAAAAAAACACAAACTTCTGCACACGAGAAGCCAAATCGTCAACCCTGACCTAATGGAAGCTAACAAGCGTGATTTGATGATGACAATCGGGCTGTCAGGATGGCAGCCAAACCAGGAAGATATGTTTGACATCGAATCTTGGCACTAACCTAACGTTGCATTTCGGCAAACTCCATTGAAAACACGGTTCGGCAAAACGGAACGGAGAGGAGATAAGGGAGCTGCTTTTCATGCAGCTGGTGACAATCGAGACGTTTGTCATCATCCTTTTCTGGATCACTTTCCAGCTGAAAGCACTTTGCCAAAGAGATTGCTGCTTTTTTTTCGACTAGCTTTCTTTAAATCGTCGATTTGACTCAGGGAAAACGGAATGAATGGACAACGACAAAAAGAGAAAAAAAAAACACGGTGAATTCAGTTCAAACGGTGAATGCATTTGAGCTAGAGTTAATGCTTAAGCGATGTGAATGATTGTAGATGAAAGTTTTGCTTTCATAAGACAGATACTGGACAGATACGTACGTATCTAGATGGAGATAGAGATAGCTTAACACAAGTCAAGGATTTAGGCAATCCTATTTGTGGATTTTAAAAGGGCAAACAGATCCTTCATTATGTATTTCGGTGCAATGTTGGGAAAGTAACGTTAATGCTTTTTGTAAGGAACGTTGTCCTTTATAAATGATTTTTTTGCCTTGTGCTCGAGAAGATTTTCATTTCTAACCACATAGAAGCGATTTCTAGCCTAGCCGTTATAGCGCAGTTCGCGTGCAAAAGGCTAGTTAGGTATTGTTTAGTCATAGTAACAGAAAATAATCTTTTGCATTGATTGTAACCACACTAAAGATCATTGCTACTGAAAGTTTGGTGCAAAATATTATAAGTATAACTCAATGCTTCAATATTTCGTCTCTTAATCGCCTTTTAATCAAACATACGCAGATAGTTAGTAAGCAGATACTATTTTAGTTTCAAATAAAGTTCCCATTACCTTTCCAACTCCTTTCCCTAATAGATTATAATTCGGTTTAAAGTCATCCAACAAAAGATCTACCGCCGTCCATTTGGCGTAGACGACGTTTGGTAGGTATCAAAACTAAGCGCACTAACCTAAATCATACCACTTGTGGTTAACTTTTCCATCTCGTCTAATTTTCAAAGGAAGAGCAGATGAGTCCTTCCACAAGCATTCAACTGATGGCGCCATCTCGAATGCCTTTTCACCGGCACTTTAGCCCCCTTCTGGGCTATTTTTGGCAAAAGGGTGATGCAAAAGGAAAAGCGATTCCCTGGCCGTCCACCTATCCCGACGTTAGTTTGCGTTCGAGTTGCGGTGAACTCACTTGACAGAAAATGGTAATCAAATTATCTGCTTCAAGTGATGCTTTCTAAAACAAATGCGGCACGGCGGTACCAGTTGCAAAAACATTGCCCAACTTTGGCTTCATGTGGCGTTGGATGACATGCTGCAAACTGCTGTCTGCTGTCGGTGCGTAGTAAGTGGTTTGGAAAATCGACCATACACCGACGACACAAACTGATTTTGCTTTATCGAGCGAAAACCAACTTTGACGTAGGAAGTTTCGTAGGAATGGGCTGCGTAATATCGGGGCTTTCACCTGGGGCATTTAGAGTTTTCCGGCTGTACAATTATTATGATTTCCTAGACAATCGAGAACACTGGCTGGCCGTTTGTTAAGAGATATGCGCACAATTATCTTGTATGCAGTAATATTCTAGTATTTTTGTTTTCTCTTCCTTCAGTAACTCTAAGTTATGATAGTACATTGATTACCACCACAATAAAATTACATCTTTACAAGTACATTCCACTCACACAGCAAAAAAAATGACAACGATTCGCTTAAAAGAAGTAAAAAGATCATGAATCATAATCTCCGTGTCCCGGACGCGGAGTCATTTGTCGTGCTAAACGTTTCAAATTTATCCAACCCAACGCCCAACGACTCACTTTTCCCAGCGACACCACACATGTCGCCGAAGCACTATTTGTAGCTTGTCGGAAGTTACTTCCATATTTTGCACCATAATTCTTTTGCCTCAGTCTTCCCGGGATTTACATGGATGAAAAACTACAGATCTTCTTTAGACGAAACTTACAACGCAAGGTACCGGTGGAAGTCCAACCAATAGTGTGTGCTTGAATAGAAGACGTCGGTCCTTTGTTATACGCCGGTACAGTACATACTTCGGGCCTTATGCCGTCATTGCAGCTGTCTGGGAAGTAATCCTGCAACATATCTTTAGGAAACAGTTACATCCAAAGCACTTACATCCGGTGCATTACACCGTCTGCAGTAGATCGGGGCCGCACTTTACTCACTTCCTTAATGTCATTGGTGTGAAAAATGGTTTACTGTGCCGCGTGTAAAATGAAGCATTCTTTTCCTGTCTCTTCTCACTCGTGATGGTATGTGTTGTTATTGTTTAATTTTGTAAATGCAATCATAAAAAGAGCTTGAAAAGAGCTCTTTATTATTTAAAGGGAAACTTTTCGTCGTTGTACTCAATAACAGCATTTTTTTTTGTATTATGATAACACGCTCAAATTATTGTAGGAAAAAGGCATACAAAAACTCATTAGCTTTAAACCTCTATTTTAAATTATTCGTATTCTCCATTGCTAATTAAGTTACACTTAACGGTCCCTTGCTATGTTGGAAACTATTTTCCAAATTTTGCTTTAGTTCGTTTAAGAGTATAACAGTATAACGCATATAATATAAAATTACTGTAGACTCTTGTTACTTGAGTTTATTAAAAAATCAAATACGAGGGGAATCTTACTAGTAAAAATATATAGTAAAACCAAGCGGGACACCTTTCACTATCTATTCTTGCCAGTCAACCATTAATCCAGCTATTTTTGTCTAATGACTCTTCCACTGATGACAATTTATCTCTAGGACTCCATTTTACACGAGTCGAAAAGTGTAAAATAATCCTCATTTTTTGTAAGCTACTACAAACTTACGTTCGAAAGTAATTCCGAATGTGGTTGACCACAAATTGTTCGTCCTCAGGAAGACTAGACACAGTTTGGCAGCATACTCAAGAAGACAATTGTAAAAACATTTTTTTGGCTATGGATTACTGTCCTTCACCACTTGCCAAGAGATGCGCTTATATAGAAAGGACTATAATTTATTAAAGCGTAAGACTTAAGCCTCTCCCTACAAAACACTCACCACCAGCCAGACGACCAGAGTGTCCTCCGGAAGAAGAGCAACAAAAAGAAAAAGGATAACACCCAGAAATACGCTCTCGACTAGTGCGATGTGTGAGGAATAAAATCGCAAAATATATTAAACAAATGACAGAAAAAGTAGACCATTTCCCACCCATAACACCGGTTCCCTAACGCCGGAGCCATGCGCACAGGAAGCCAAATGACAAATGGTGCTCCCGCATCAGCGGCTGGTGAAAGCAAAACGAAAAGCTTCAGAGTTCGCTTTTTTTCGTGCATTTCTTCAGCTAGAATTTTATAGCTTCTCCGTTACTAACACCATTCCGTGTAAAAGGACGATCGGTTGTTTCCTCGAAATGCTCCAAACTCGATTGTTCCGGAAAAGAATGAGAAGAGAGTCCAAAAAAAAAACAGAATCCCTGAGCAAAGCAATCTTACACGATATACCGTGCCGAGGGTTGTAAGTCTTCCCGAGTGTTCCAGACGGTGGGCCCGCTTCCCAGTAGCCCACTGTGAAGCTTTCGGCACACTCGAAGAAGGAAGCAAAGTCTGGTCACCGAGGCGCAAAAAAAAGGGGGGAAAGTGGGAAGGATTTATGACGCTTTCATCGTTCCTATGCGAGCTCTGCTGCATTCAGTTCCGTTTCCGTTTGCCCGCGAGGCGGCAATTGCTGCTACACTCTGTGCGGAGAAGTTAGCGAACGTATCCGAAGTACTTTCAATACGATAACACAAAACGGTTGGCAGCGCAGGGTACATTCCATCTATTTTGCATAGTGCGCGATCGTTCGCAATATTCATATACATTAAAGCAAATGGGAAGAGACGGCAGTACGAAAAAAAATGGAGAGCCATTGGTGCTGCTGCTTTTCTCCATACTGCGACTTCTGGTAGAAGATGTTTCCAAACGGTGATAGTCTTGCCGATGGGCAGCTCGTGCAAGTAGCAGCAGGTCTCTTGATTACTGTTTAATGTACTCCCTCACAGCTCGCTTGCTTTGTCAGAATTTAGTTGCATCGCAGACGGAGCTATATCGTATAACACTTAGAAAACCAGGACATTTGCATCATATACAGTCGATGTCTATCTAGAGTTACCCATCGGGATTTCGCCGGTGTCCTATGCACTCAAGTCTTATGTTACCTACAAGAAGAGAAATTAAAGGACAAAAAAGCGCACGTAAGCATAATGTCTAGCATCAAGTTTATATTTGAAGTATAGCACGTCCTACGATTAAACACTCAAAACCCGAAGTACATCGTTAAAAGTTCCTAATCTGTACCTTAAGTCTCCTGTCCCCAATCCTACACGGGTGCTTTAAAACTAACCCAAACGGCTTAAGAAACTTTATGAGTGTAAACTTACTCTTGATGTGGTGCATCTTTTCAGCAATAAATCATTGATCAACACCGCTTGATAGAACACAAGCATCGAGCGAACATCGCAGCGCCAAGGGATAAAACTTTGTGCACGAACTTCAACCACATTGTCTGGAAAGCTGCACTGCTGCTGCTGTAGCTTTACAAACCGGCAGCTTCTACATAAAGCAACAGATTAATACCCTCGACTACGGTGGTTTCGTTTCGGCGAGCGTATCAATGTATTTTCTTCCCGGTTTAAAGGCTAGCGCAGAGCATTAGTGGGCGAGACAAATCCGCTTTTCCCTTCTGGTGTACAAGCAAAGCCGCAGGAAGGCAAGCCTAATACTCTCACACAGCCACAGACGCCGAATCGGAGCCAGACGCGTAAGTCAGCCCCTTAGAATGAAGTTAATTATTTTGATGCACTTCACAAACATGCGGGCTCTGGAGCGGACGTTCGTTGGCGCCGTTACGGACGGATCTTATCCAAGGTGCCGGTGCTTGTCATCATGTCACCAGCGCACATTATGCGGCCTTAGAATGGCTCGCTTTAACTGCACGAGCCACACGGCAAGCAATAAAGCTGGCGACGAGGAGGAAATTGGTATGGAAATGGAGCGCTCTGGGACCTGCACCCTTCTCCCGCTGGGAGAAGTTCGCCGATGCACCGGTAGTGATAAAGCTCGATGACATGCTGTTACAACAAGGGCAATTATCTTCAATCTACTCGTCAAATTGAAAATTGATGTGGCGTGAAGCTTATCGCGTCTCGGGGCACGGTTTGGAGGCTCTCCGGCACAAGTGAGCAAACGTTTGGTTTGGGGTTTTGTTGGTAGCGTGAAATGGTAGAATTTTTGGAACAAAGTTCTCAAACACAAGGACGACTAAAAAACGGTTTTCATAAAATGTGATGCCAGTGTATTCAATCATACAACTTTTTGAAGTTGGTTTTATAATTAAAATCCTAAAGAGATGACTTTGTACTGGCGTCAGACAAATTTACGAATCTAGGTCAACGATGATCAGTCTTCGTTCTTTGTTCTTGGTATGTGCGGCTTCCCTGCAAGTAAAGCCACATGATACAATATCGTTAAACTTCTGCCTTGAGGTGAAAATCGAAAATTTGATAGCATTTTACCCGTGTCCCGGCATATTTCCCTCATTAGTTGGTTTAAACATCAACCGACAGTGCGAAAGAAACCGTGCCAGAGCATTTTGCCCATGGTACCATTTCCACCGTATCGTTCCTCGCATAACGCAGCAGTTTTAGCATAACCGTGTCCAATAAGAAGAACGCTCGTGAAGGCGGGTAAGCACTGTTTGCACTGACTATTTATTTTCGGTAAGCGCAATTCGCTCTTGTGCCGGACGAGCACGCATTAATATTTTTTTTCCGAAGCGCTAAAATCAACTAAAACGTGCCGTCTGTAAACTGCAGCTTCAACATGCGCTGTGACAAAGCATGGGAAAGAAGAGATGCTTTCTGTATCGGTCCTTTAAACCTTAAACCGTACAAAAGCGTGCGAGAAAGTAAAAAAGCCTTGCGGGCCTACGTTGCCGTTATGACACGGTGAATGAAGTGTGTTTGTGCATACATGAAAGAGGTTTCATATTCTGTTGCGGTTGTACTGCTGCAACGAGAACACCCGTGGGCGAAATGCATCTTTGAAGAAGAACACGGATGAACGACAGAAGTGGAAAAAAGCGAACGGGCAAACCAAAACCACACAATTCTACGGCGGTTTTGCTGAGTGTGTTGTGTGTCCAACCGGAGCTTGCTTTTGTAAGTTAAAGTTCTTAAGAGCTGAGAACGGGAGTAGCGATACGCCAAATAGCTCTTAAGCCTTGAAGTGTCAGATATTCGTCATATGCTCGCCTTGTTTTAATTAATGTTAATACAGTTCATGTATGTTGATATTTGATATAAATTAACAAAATAACAGCTTTCCGCGCGTACTCCTTAAAACGGTAGATTCGTACGGGAATAATGAGTACGATACGATCGCCAGAAGGACAGACCCACATAAAACGACTCAATTAAATCCTTCCCTCCCAAGTAACCGTGGCACTATTTCGCAATAAATCACTTTTCCATCGCAATTAGAATTAATTGCCCACCCCGATCCACCCCACAACCGGGAGCGAATTAATTAAATTGATCCTTTCGATCAGCGAAATTAAACCATAATGCTCCATTTTCTATCCCTCTACCCGCTGCTGTAACAGGACCACAAAAAAAGCTGTCCAAAAAAGGAGTCCAAATTATTACACTTTACAATGACCGATTACCGTGAGCCGCCTTGGCACGGGGAGAGAGAGCGAAAGAGAACAGTGACAGCAGCAATCAACAAAAAAAAAAAAAATTGCGATTGGAAGGCTGATTCCCCCATCATGGGACGGGTACGATGCGAATTCGGGAGGAAACAAGGTAAGCAAACAACAGTAAATAACAGTGCGTTCCATAAATGGACACTCAGAGGTTACTGGCTCGAGGGTCTCAAGACGATTGAAGGCAGGAAAGCAAGAGCAAAGCATAAAAAGCCCAACCACAACTCAACCTTCGCAAGGCTCTCGATCTCGATTAATTCCCACCGTGCGGATTTTCACGACGATGGTTGTTAATTTACGTAGCGCAACACTTGTACGTCCATTGATGTTGATTAAATTTTTTGTTTGCGTGTGGTTTTTTTCTTGTACCCCTGCTTACATTCGCACCCTGCCACTACTGAACACCTTCGATCGTTTCGACGAAGACTGTGGGGCGTATATTAGCCCTCTTTATTTTGCTAAATTTCTCTTCTGTGTTGCATTTTATGTGTTGCCCTAGCTACCGACCCGCGCCGCTCTGTAGGGCGGTTAACCTCTTGAACTCCTGCCTCTCCCGTGTGCTTCCCTTCCGAAACACTTTTTCTTGTGATTTGCTTCGGCTACGTAATCGTTTCACATTGCCATTGCAACACACGGATAGCCGGTTCGACAACACGGCGACGGGTTGGTGCAATGCAATGCTGCCGAACAACAAAAGCGGCACACTATTGGCACAAAAGCGGAACAAATGTTTCTTTGACGTTTATTTCAAGGCTCAAGGGATGCGTTTGGGGCACTGCCAGGGTGTTAGATGATGCATTTGCGTTGCCCGCAGTGCAATCACGCGCTAGGTTGCAAACTTTGACGACTGGAACACCACCGAAAGGCCTTCGATTCGAACACCTGGGACGATCTGTTTGGAGGTATCCTAAAGGAGCTCCTTCAGTCTACCAGGTCTGCTGCTTTCGGTGCGAATCGCTGCCGATGCGCGTACGCGTCAGTTTAACCCCTTGAAAGTGTTTCTGCTGCGTTGGCCACGTGTCGGTTCGGTTCGTTTCGATTTTGCACGCTGACCCCTTTTGATGAACCGAGTACACTTCGGTTCTTTTGCATATGGGAAAAAAACAAAACCAAGAAACAAACAACAACAACATGTGCACGCATGTTCCACTTCTTCCAGGAGGAGACGCAAGAGAAAAAACACACACACACGAAAGGAATAATTTTTCGCTTGTCAAAGGGAGAAACTATGTCGACAGGTTTGGTACAAAAGTACGTTTTTGTGATTTGTTTCCTTTGCATGCATGTTGCGCTTGCTGTACTTATTATACTGCCTGCAATTTGTATGCAGATTGGATACAAAATGGGGGAAATAAATAAAGTGCAAATAGATCAATACACACGCGTGTGTACATTTTAAAAACGCATCGTGTCCAAATAATGCCAATAAAGAGTGTGTTTTTTGTTTCTATGGAAGTGTTTTTTTGAGGGAGTAATAGTGCTGATGAAAGCATTTAAAAATGCGAATAAGGCATTTAGCAATTCGTGCATAATTAGTTTTATTTTCCGTTCAAAAGCTGCTGTATTGCTGAACCACATTGCTGACAATAGTGGTGCTGATACACAGCCAATACCCATATTTGTTTTGTCAAATCAAACATTGACAGATTTCCGTTCAAGTCCCCCCCAAAAAAAAGGCTCCAAATTCTAATTGATTATGAATATTCAGCAGCAAAATCTTGTACTGCGGTGCGGAGTGCAACCACAGGAAGATAGTAACATCCACCGCGGCCGGGCGGCCCTTTTCTGCGACACAGATTGGTTCCTCTAATCATTATGCAAATATATCTCAAGCATCAATCAAACAGCACGAAGCGTCCTAATTAAACATTACCAGCGTTGCCAAGCGCTAATTAAATGCTGTTTAACTTAATGTCCTTATCGAAGAACTGTGCACACAATACACCGCGCGCGCGTCCAACTTCCTTGCCCCGAGGGCGAGAGTTGAGAGATCTTGCCCTCCGTCGCTCGTGTGCGTTTCTTTCCTTGCTCTCAGTGCAAATAACTTCAGTGAAGATGTCTCGAGCGACAGTCAGCAAAACGCAGAAAAATGTCAAACAGAGTGAATGCGAGGGTGATGATGGGCTTAACGGCACACTAGGAAGCTGGTACCAGACAGAAAGATGGCGCTCGGGATCGAACGAGAACCAAACGCTAGACTCGCGACATGAAATTCGCATTTGTCTGTGTGTGGTGCCGAGTAGGAGGTGTGCTCCATGTGTGTTTTGTCGTAAAGCAGTACCTTCGTACGTAGGATTCTGTTTTTCGCAATCGATCGATAACCTTGCTCTAAGTGGTCTGGCTTGGTGATGGATGCAGAATTTGCGGCGAACCGTTCGATCTGTCGTCCAGCGTAGGATGGACGTAATTAAGCTAATGGAAAATCCACTCTACCGACAGCTTTCCATCAACTGTGGTTCCTGGGGGATGGGTACCATATTTACGCTTCGTCACGGAGATGTTGTACTGTGAGGAATTTAATTGGAACTTGTTTAGTTGGCTTAGTAGATACTAGAAGCCTAGGCTCAATTTGTGCATATTTTTAAGGATTATTTGAACGTTTCCTGCTAAAGCGTTCTGTTAGATTTATTATCTCCTTCTAATGTGGAATAGAATCATCCAGCTTTGATCTCCGACAGACAACACAACCGACACAAAAGTAAGCACAAACAGACAGAACAGATCTTCTCGCCCTCATATCGAACCCCTTCTGTGCTGTGCGCTGCCATGGAACGCTGCCACTGAGAATGATTTTCGACCACTGTTTGGCAAACATTATTCCGCACACGAGGATGGTTCAAATATGTGCTTTGGAAGCAAATAGGACGGAAATCGAACTGCAATATCCATAACCACTCATCGTGATTTCTGCTCCAATCCGTCTTGAATTACTCTTTTCGCTTGTTCGCAATGTTTGGCCTGTGGCGCGTTCTCTTGCTCCCTCCACGAAAACTTGCCCCGTTTTGATGCTACAAGGGGGTTATGTTTGTTTATTTTCCCTTTTTGCCGATCCGATGCCCACTCCGCATAGCGTCCGAGACTTGAGGAGAGAGATGTTCGTTTGTCGCGTGCTTTTTTTTTCCGATGCAGTTCCTGTGCAAATCATACACTCGTGCTGTAGAGGTTTAGCTACAGCGAACGGCGTAAAAATGTGTGGACGACACACATGAGACATGAATGCGTAAATGGTATGCAAATCGATCTGATGCGTTGTGGAAGAGCTATGATATTGGCATATAAAAATGGTTTTTGGGAAAGAACAGAATGAGTCAAAGCAAAGCAACAATAAAATAGTTTTATCGTTGCTTGTCGCTAAGCAAACATACTGATCAATTATTATAATAAAGGACAAATTCTTGATAAAATATGTATATAAAGTAGTGTGGATGGAAAATACTTTCTTTTATCAATAAATTAAATTTTATACGGTGAAATGAACTTTAATTTCTTGCTTAAATCTACCTGCAAAATGTATTTGAAACTATTTTTCCTATTGATCTGATCCGATGATTTATACGTTCTGCAGCATTGTCCTTTGCCCGCTGTCAAGGCCTAGTGTTATTAAATTTATATTCCATGAACGTTCGAATCAACGTTTGTCGATAGATGCAAAAAAAAAAATGCAAAAACAAATTTATTTGTTTCGAATTGGAACCGGATGAAACGAATAAAAACACACACACGCACGCATAAGCAAATCTTCAAACGTACTGCACACCACCAAACAGCAAAAATAAAAATTAATACTTTCCGTTCGTATGTTCCAATCCCATTTCCTACGTACAGGAATCGAGCGAATGAGCAAAAAAAAACACAAGCAAAACACGTATTTTTTGTTAACTACTTTTTACAACGAACGGGTACCAAAAACCAATTGAACTACGCACCACGAGCGAGCGTTCCGCCAATGTGAAGAGTAAAACAAACGGAACGCATGGCGCACACCAGATGGGTGAAATGGAAAATTTGCCCAAATGGATGTGCGTATGTAAATTCCATTTCGATTTCTTGCCTGTTTTTCTCATTGCTGTGCGGAAAAACTTGTTCTTCTCGCTTTTTCACACTCACAGCATCCCACACACACGGGGATAAAAGGATAGGGGATTGGCAGTATTTCTACTTTATTTGGGTTTAATGTTTTTTTTTGCTTCCTTCGCGTAAACCAACGCATGGCTTTTTCCCATCCTTCCGTTGATCCTTCGTTTACCACGACCTGCAGGTGTATGTGTGTGTGTATGTGGGGGTTTAAGGCAAATTAAACATTAATGAGTTTCGGGGAAACTGTGTTTGTATCGAAGGATGGGTAAAAAATCACACAAAGTTAAGTAAATATGCGTGCCATAGAGTATTTCCACGATACGATAAATAAGTCAGACAAATAAGATCGGACGCTTCCCTGCGGATGGTTTATCGGTGCTTTCAACTTCAAGAGGGATCGATGAAATTTATTTAATTAAATATCAATACCAATCACCCGCAACAAAACACTTGTAAATCGATTACAACAGTAAAGAAAACATTATTTTTGACGAAAAGGGTATTGTTTTACAATACAACACTGCAATGCATCAGTGCAAACCCGCAACGAAACAGTTTTTCAGGATGTAAAATATTTCATAACTGCTTCAAATTAATTAAATCAAAGAGGAGAAAAGTTTTCTGTTTCCTGTACTCTTTTCCACGGAGGACGGTGTGTTTCATAGGATAAGAATGCAAAAAGCTAATGAGCCTAAAGTTATTGTTAGGATGAAAACTCGCAAAGGAAAAATAACCCAAAAAACCCCCCCCGTACCGAAACCGACCGACATCGATTGTATTATCATTCTTTGCCGTTTGCTAACCAACCATCCAAATGGTGCTGTGCTTATGAATTTCGCCAAACTGGTAATTTGCATCTGCACAAGAAATGAAATAATTTTGCTCAAAACTGGCCAAACTTTAATGATAAAACTTTGTGATGGTGTTCCAACCAACGGACCCGATAGCGCGAGAGTTTTTCACGATAAAGCCGAAATCGACTTGCTTTACAAACCCATTTTGCTGCAGCACCCCGCTTCTACGGCCGTGGCCGGTTGTGTAATTTAATTACTTTCATTACGATAACAAGAAAATGGTGAGAAATTTAATCACTTTCTGTTTCGTTTGAATGATTCCATTTTTCCAAAGGAACGTGGGTCAATTGGATGGCGGTGATGAGTGGGAAGAGTGATTTCGCCTTCTGAAGGAATATCCTATGAAATTAAATTTACCTATAAAATGGAAACAGCAAAGCTCTAGCTAGCAGAAAAATCCATTATTCCCAACATCAATGATTTGGATGCTTGTTGCGTGAAATAAAGTATCACTAAAAACTTGTTAATGTTGTTCAATCCGTTTCGTGTGCACAAACATACAAGTTTTCCGACGATACTTTCCAGCACACTTCACACCGCTACTTTACTTGTCAACCAACAACTAGCGCCGACTCCGCTCCCTTGCCCGGGTTGTGCGGGCAATTAAAAGTTTCATTACTTCGCCACTTTTAATCAGTTCCAGGCAAATAATAATCCACTGACGCCCTTGCCAGCCCGGCTGCGTATGGCACCGTTTTTGTGGCGACGGGTGGGCAGTAAAAGCGTGACTTCGATTAAAATGTTTTCCCCACCGCAAGAGACGAACTTAGATTGCGCTTTCAAAATCCAAAACTACCCACACCCCGCCGCACATAGCATGCGAACATACAGCTTTAACGAGCAGTTCGGAATTACAACCTCGCAGTCGGAAACTGTGGGACGACTGAACGGTGCTAAGCTAGAGGAAGGATAGGAAGGGTGTAGTGGCAGAGAAATGTAAACTAATAGTCGAACATGATTACTGCTTACCGAACGACAGGATTGGATTTAAATTTCCACGCAAATCTGTGGGGTTTATGATGTGGAGTAAAATTGGCCGGAAAGCCAAACGGTTTCATCTACCGAAACACTTGCATTATTAAAAAAGATTCCACCCTCAACTTCATATTGCGTTTGTCGTGACGCAGTTGCAGTAAAGAACTAGCTTTCAATTAAGCACGTCATTTCGCACCAAAATTACCGTCTGTCATCCGCTCATTAGTGTGCAAAAATTGCAAAAAGAAGCAAATAGCGTCGCTAGCATATTATGCAAACACAAAACGCAATTGTGGTGCACAGACAGCAGCAGCAGCGCTTAATTGTTCCCTCAAGGGCCATCTAACGCCGCCAACCACTGTGCTATGTGTTACTTTATGAAGATAGGAATGTGCAAGAGCTCTAATTAAGAGACACTCGGCGAAACATTCCATCCATCGTTTCTGCTGGTAGAAAATCGTATCGTTAGTAGGAAAGGTGTTTTTTTCTTCTTCTTCTTCGCCTTACTAGAACCGGTCATCATTCTTGGCGAAATTACATCTCTTCTAGGATGGGAAGATCTGATCAAACGATGTGGTCCCATGTCATGCTGACTTCCAAGCAAATCATAAATACCACACCAACGGAATGGTGGTCCTTATCGTACTGATGCTGCAAAATCTCAATTTTTCCCGCATGATCGTTATTTTTTGTTAATAAATTTGTTAGCAGTGACATGAATTCTAGCATTGATTCAATTGAAATCGTATGTCACAAACAGCCCGACACGACAAAGCCATTTAAAAAAGCTTAAGCAAAGAGGCCAACTAGCCCAATTTTATTGATGTTCACACATGACAGCAAAATGTGTAACAATACCCTTATTCACAACAGCAAAGTGTAGCCCATTATTCTACAAACTTCTCTGTAATTTACTCCCAAAACCCAAACTACTGGTCCAAACCCAAATTTGCATCAAGCCTCTCCAACTCAATGGAGACGCCTGGTGCTTGTGTTGGCAGCTCGTAAAAATATTTCCCTACAAATGACCCATCAAACCACATTTCGCCGTAATGCTTCCTTCATTCAATTTACTCACAGCCTTTTTCTCTTCCTCTCCGCCTCCTACCCTTCCCTTTGAATGGTCATTAAATACAAGTCCAGCGTTGCACCCCACGGCCAGCAGGAGCAGCACACCAAAAAGGAAACGCCAGCGGGAAGTTCACGTTGGAAGAGATTTTATCGCCAAACACTTTCGGGCGCCGGTTCGGACAGTGTTGAGCGACACTGCTTCGCTTTCCATCCCCGAATTGATTGACTTGCCCGAGTGAGCCAAAGTTAGAACATGGACCGTGGCAGGTGGAATTGGCAAACAGCCCCCACCTTCCATAGTCATCGCGAATGTGAGTGGGTATACTTTATATATGAGGCACGGTCCATTAGGGCTGATTAATTATGTAATCAACGGATGCTTGCCCTTTTGTCTGCCAAATTGTCGATTCGTTGCGAGCGAGCGAGATGAAAGGAAACAGCACTGTTACGAGTGAAAGCAAATCAAGAGCTAGGGTAAATTAATGTACTTTTTTTCATTTTCTTGTGTTCCTTCTTTTTTATCACATTAAGACTAATATGGTAATCCTTGATTTGATGAGAATAATTAATTGTTCTACCAAAAAATGCAAATCTTAGTAAATACAACGAGAGAAAAAATCTTTCTTAAAATTATATTAAAGACCTACAATTTTCAAAATTACTTGCGATTCAAACAGATACTACCGGATGGCCCATAATTATTTTTGAACTTGCATACCTATAATCTGCAAATTTTCAAACGCCAGATATCTATGATTCCTTCTTATTCCGTCCATAATCTCTAACCCGTAAGGTATACCATTTCAACCATAAATCTTGAATTGATTTCATCGATTGAACTAAGACCGAAATAGAAAATCCAATGTTCGCACTCGCCTCCCCAGAGCAGTATCGTCGGTAAGGCCGAACAGATGCAGTGCAACAAGGGTGGACAAATTTAGCAGCTGCAGGGAACGGTGTTGAAGGGACGCTTAAACTAATGGCTAAACGGTAGTTCTACGGAGCGAAACTGTACCCAGCAGCACCGGACACCGAACCGGGTAAGATTAAGTTTGCCTCATCCTGAAGGCTTTGAATTTTAATTTACTATCGTCCATTAGTAAAATGGTCGTGTCTGGGTGGGTTCGGTAGAACGCGTCTTACTTCACTTACTTGTCGGATTGTATGGAGCCGGGGCATTCTAAATTGGGAATGGCGCGACTCGGGAGGCCTAACGGACCGGGACCGAGCACGACTCCAAAAGAAGCATCGGCTGCACTTGGGCGTGTTGAGTTGAAACGAGCTTCCAATCAAGTACTACTGACCCATAGGCGTTTGGAGAGACGCACAGTGAAGCGATCCTGTAGAGCAGAACCGGCTGACCGGTGGTGGCAAAGATGCGCAAGGTGTACAACCGATTGTTTATATTCATTACAACGCCCAGATTAATGATGACCGTAAATTTCCACCCTCCGATCTCGATCTCGCTCGGGTCTTCGGCAGGTTCAGAAGAACCGGTTCTATTTCATCCGGCCCGGTTAGTTCGCTCCAGCGTTGGCCACCTTTCCTCACACAACCAAAATGGATTCGAGCTGTTGTTTAATCTATTTCTGATATACTATATTGATCACATCTTCCATCAAGCAGGGCCAGCCAGGGGAAAGCGAACGGCCGACTATCTTACGGGCGATCGATCGAATGCGGTACCTTATGGACCAACGGGTGCACCACCCCCCTTGGATCGAACTGGTGGTCTGTTTTACGGCTAACCTCTAGCACACTGGTCGATAAATTGTCCAACCGTCAGGTGAAAATTACCGACGAAGAAATTTAATAACTTTCCATTCGGTATTAATCGCTACCATTGACCAAGTTTCCTTGGAGGCTTGATTTGTTTGCCCGTTTCGTGAAAGGGTTTTAATTGCAAAAGAATCGTTGGGGTTGTGTAGTTGAAGAGATTAAAAATAAACAATTCTGTTTAATGTCCTTGAATAACAAATGCTAATAGAACGAGTGGAACTCTCTACTTCACGCAAAGAAAAACTGTTGAAAAAGCAAAACAAATCAACAAACATTGAATAACATCTCTTATCAGTCTTCCTCCATGCAATTACTCAAACGTCCATGCACACGTTGTATGAGAAGGAGACAGCGAAGGAGAAGTTTTTTCAAAACAACTTTTCTAACACAGTGCCTCGAGTTGGCAATCAGTAAACGAAAGGCGCCAACGAAGCACTCAAAAGTGTACTTCCCTAACGCCGTCCCATTGGACCCTCAACAGCACGATGCTGCGAGCAACGGAATCTGGAGTTCACGTGCCTCATGCACCAGACAACACCGATTCTTTCGTGTGCTTTTCTTTGCTGTGCCTGGAGAGTGTCGACAGTGCTGACCCAAAAGTGCATTTGTCGTGCAAGCGAAGGTAAGTAGAGATCTTACCACCCGGCAAACGCAAATAACAAATGTGCAAATAAACTCCCCCGGTGGTGTTTTCTTTCTTTTCGAGACTAGTTCCAGCAAGGTAGGTGTATCTTGTCCGACGGCGTCCTCCAGAATCGCTGGGATAGATGGAAGTTGCGGTAACAAAAATCGCTTACACTAACAGAATTCAATCCTTTCCCCTCGCAGCAGTTAATGCGGTTAGCTTGAAGGGGAGATACTGTTGGGTGACCATAGCTGAGAATGGGGAAAAAATGTATTTTCGTCAAGAATAGAGTTCTTAAATATTATTAAAAACCTCAATAGACTTGAACCGTAGCCAGGCATTGAAAGAATTTCATGCGCTGTACGAAATAAACCCTTCGTCGTACTTCATATAACCGGGTTACAGAACTTTCAAAGCGCAATCCTCACACAAAATCAACATTCATAAATTAATAGCAGCCGTTCAAATACAGCTCAAACAATAAATCTTCCACGCGCAACACACCCGGGTGTGTTATGAAATGTTCTACATTTTGAAAAATGTGTATTACACTTTCTTCGGGCTTGCCACGCTCGCCAGCCATTGTTTTGTTGTGACACATGGGCCCGTTAGTGGAACCGTTCGCCAGACGAACACGGCTGCGCCATTATGTTTTCGCAAAGGAAGCATTTTAATTTTTCCGACAGGTTTGCCGACCAACATTTGCGGCCGCGGCAAACTAATTTAACCCGTTCGGAGCCGGTGTCCGAACGCGGGTGGGGAAGGTAAGTAGTGTTTTGGGGGTGACAGCCTTCACAAGCAACTGTCCAACGTAGGAAGACATTGCTCCCTGGGGTGTGCTATATACGAGTGAAGCATATCGCCCGCAGCCGTGTGAAGCTAGTGCTGAAGGACGATTGGGTTTGCTTTATCTGCTGCGCAAAGATTACTCACTTGCCGTGGCGTTTGCTTAAAATGGCACAAAGAATTCAATAAGATCGAAAAAAAGATTTTCTCTTTATTTATAACGGCGAGCAAATCAAAGCATGGAAACTACGCCATTGTTTGGTTGGGAGGAATATGAAGGGTTTTGCTCATTAACATCCGGATGAGATTGGATACGAATTTCTTCATGTAAGCAACTGGCGCCGCTACTACTATGCCTCCTTACGTTGGAGTGTGGGAAGGACTAAGGTTGACAGTGCTATTTTCATTCGTCATTGCATGATTTCAGTCCGATTAATTGTACTAGGAAACGTCAGAAACTTTATCAGCCGCTCATCACAAGCATTCGTTGAACTTTTTCCCTACCAATCGACCAGAGAGATTGTTAAACTTTACTGTTTCTTATCCGATTGCATAGAGCGCTCATTCTTACATTCCGCTAAATGGAATCGTCAACTGCAGTTTATAATAAGAATCGGTATAAACTTTCGCTGAACTTTGATTGGCTTCGGTATGCAGTTTTGAAGCAATTTTGCTTGCTCGAAGAAATGTCAACCAAGAACCATAGGATGATACATTTTTTATGTTATTTCTTATTCATTTTTCACAGCACTATCAGTGCACCACTATACTGCTGCTGCTGCAAAACGAAAAAACTAACGGTTAAAACCTAAAAAAAAGTACACCGATTGACGGAATTTTGCCTGTATACTCTGCCACGGAAGGGAAAAGGCGAACCGTCTGACCGGAAGTTGCGTCAGAAGTTTGCGACGCATGATAGACAGCCAGCCAGCAAAACCCAGAGCCCGGTTGACATCCGTTCCGTTGTGCAAAATGCGCAGCGAATGGCCGCCGTACTGCACCGAAACCGCCACCATCGTCTCCGTCGCCAGCACAGGGAACAGGCAGTTGCTTTAGGGCAGGAAGTCATGTTTTGCTAGTTGGTTTCTTTCCGTTTTCTTTTCCCCCCTAGGCTAGGCTGATATTTCGCAAAATATTGCGCTCCAACGCTGTGCCCTGCCTTCGCGTAGCGATGGCAGACAACGGGCTGGTTAAAAATAAATCTCGACTCAAAGTAAAGAATCCCGAAGACGGGGTTTTTGTGAAATGTTTATGAAATATGTCGCCAGGATGTGGGGGGGAGATTTTTTTCTCGATTTTTGTTGTTGCGATTTTCAATGTCACCTGCCTGCATTGATCAACAGGTCGATTTGTCACACGGCATTACCGGAGGGCTATTTTATTTATAGTATGCCAATTTTGCGGTAGATATGCTTCGTGTTTCTAGCTTTTGTGGAAGGTGGAAGAAGCATTCAAGACGAGTGTCAAGTTTAAGATTTATTTTATGTCGTAAGGTGCATGCTCCATGCAGAGCGTAATCAATCATCGTGCATAAAGCAAACAAAAAAGATTTCTTACATTTTTATAGAAAATATCAGGCGTTAATATGTACTTTTCCAAAGAATTCCTCACCTAGATAAAACGCTTCGCACAACTACGTTCGCCAAATATAAAGCTTGCAAGAACAAGAAGAACTAACCTCATATTCGCTGACATGATATTAATTTGATTAATTACTAAAGCAGCACCGAAAGACGTGAGATGATCCTACCCTATCCGATACTTCTCCTTTATACGGCAGCAGTCTATTTGCATTGGAAATGACTGTAGCCGGCAAGTTGTGCTAGCTGTACACTGGATCTATCAACTCACTAAGAAGCAAGTACTGATGGGAAACGGTACGAGAACGGGAAAGTTCTTACCCCAATCCCGCAATCGTTTCCATTCGATCGGCCACGCTTTAGTGCTGATTGCCACAAAGCCAGATCTAGACGACCTTGGAGCAGCTTCAGCAGCCTGCGCGTGATTCACCTGAAAAGTGCTTCCACCTTTCCCATCGTGTCCTTCCAATGAACGCGTAGCAAAGCTAGATGAAGCCTGTGAGGCCCATTAATTTCAATTAGTTCACCGAAACACTCTCGTTCCAGCATTTCGCAAGGATACAGTGCCGATGTGGGAGTATCTTGACAGACACGCACCGTGCGCGGATGTGATAATGAAGACGGGGGCTCACAATTCTCGCTCAGGGCTCGCTGTAGGCAAGGATATAATCGTTGGAGCAGGTTGTCAACGGTTTGTGGAATTCCCACACGGGTGCTCACAGAGCGGAAGGATTAGCGTAGGCGTCTTTTATCCCACGGATAGGGTATGGCCGCATTTGGTGACACCAGCGATATGTTCTGTGGGATGGATGGTAATAGAAGCCTTTCGATAAACGTCATCCATTACTCGACACTTGCCTTGTTGCGAGGATACACGGATACACATGCCGGTATCGGGAGAAGTTTTGTGAGTGCTTCGTGCATTAACGTCAAGTCTTGTAGAGTTGGTCAAATTTATCGTGTTCAGGCATTAAGCCTTCATTACTAGTTCGAGTAGAGGAATTAATTTCAATATCCAGTTGGAATAGAATTTGGGCTAGAAAGATAAAATATCTTCCCGTCACGTTTAGACGAAACAAATTGATAGCTTCACGTCATTAGGGCTAGCCAAATTCTACTAAAATCTATTCGCACATACCGCCGAGAATCGCATCAACTTAGATCACCGTTCGCTGGCTGTTGCAATAATGTAAAACCTCTAACCTTTAAGCGTGGTGACGCATTGTGAAGGCAAGATTAGTCACCTCGGAATAAAAAACCTTCAAGACACACCACAAATCACCGTCCACGGTTGGTGCATTCCGTTGGCGTCGTAGAACAGTGATCTCATACCCACTGGTACGGAGCGAAACATTCCAACCAGGGCACTGCTACGAAATAATAGACAAAAAGTAAAACACAATTGTAAAGATGGAAGAACGGATATGCAACCCGGAACGACGCTTATCCACGGCATCACACGATAGACACACAGTTCTTTCCGTCTCGGTGACATTAGCGACCCGCAATCCAACCTCTATGGCCGTAGCAAAAATAGGACCGTGCGAGAGCGAGAGAATCCTTGTACTGTACACAGTTAGTAGCGGAGAATAGGTCGATTGCGCCCGTTTTGTAGAGCACAGTAACAACGTCAATGTGGGGGCAAACTCGATTGCGCCTGGAACGCGGCATTTAGCCGTTATTGTTTCCAATTTGCACAGTGCAGTACTTTGCCAACTCAGATGCGACGCCAATGCACACAATGCACATTTTATACCCGCCCCGAGTTGGGCGCACAATTTCCGTGTCTAAGGTTATTTTCACAAAAAACGATAGACAGTGAGCCACTCTCACTGTCACTGGTGCCGTTATTGGGACGGTCCTGACTGCAGCAAAGCGAAAGGGACTAAACATTTCTTTCCCGGACGTTCTCACACACTACACCTTTGCTAGGGATAGTGCTCGAGGTGGGGGACCCTTTTTTTTTGGTTCTATTTGTCGCAATGGATTCGTTGATCCAATCGATCGAATAGCCTATTGGATTACTGCACTATCTGGTTGAACCACGGGTGAACTCGTACCGGGAACGTGCGCTTTTCGTACAATTGCCTGCAAGGGCACGCGGTTATTCCGGTGCAAATGAGGATTATTGAGCGAGCTGCTATTGCTCAATGAGATCTGTTACCATTTGTGCAGATTAAGCTCCAACGCGAAACGTGTTTGAATCGACACGGATTTGTTGGTTTGTTAGGTTCGTGCTAGTTCAAGCCCTTATGCTGAAGCCCGATGAAAACAATTAAAATTAGTTTAGAGAACGGTAGAGCTGAGAGCTGCAGAGGTAAGAAAATATACACCAGTGAGTTGGAACAATTTTGGAAAGCTGCCTATTCTAGCAAAAAGTCCTTAAAAGTCTATTTAACGCACGATTATTTTCCAGTAATATTGCTCACTAATTGCTGAACAAAATTGGTTGAGCTAAAAATAGACATAAATATTTTATCGACCGTAATGAAGTCGGTTGCAAAGCATAAATAAATAACCAATTTCAATACACTAACAAACCACTAATAACTTCAAAAAGCAGCTCTACTCTTCCTGTGTGTGGTGAATTAATTTCCTCTACCACACGCTTGTTGTTAACGCCCTAACCATACACACAAAAACATCCATTTTTTGTTCAATATTTGATAGTAGCTGACGTAGCAATAGGGCAGCTCAGTCGCTCGCAAACCGCACTCTATCACGCACTTGCAACACACATCTCGGCAAGCACAAAAACGGGAAGCGCATAATTGCCCACCATTCATAATATTTTATTGATTTAACCCTCAGCCTCTAATATCACTGTCTACTGTCGGCTTTGGAATTGTGCCATTAAAAACTCATCATCGCTCGGTGCCGTTATCGAGCACCGCGCACATGAACTTTGATGGCCTTTCTGTGCAGCTTGCTGTGCTGCTTCACATAGAAGAATCTCACCAGCTCAGTTGAATCGACAACAGCGGCAGCAGCAGCAGTAGCATCTCGCGATTTTGACTCGTTGACGCACACAATTCCGATACATCGCACTAATGTCTCATCGATTGGATCAAATTGGAAATTCCACTCACAAAACGAGGGCATTGGAAGTCGAATGAAAAAAGGAATTTGCTTCACCTACGGCAAGTGGTTTATTATTTCCTGCTTCCTAGGCGAGAGTTGAAAGAGATACCCGAGAATGCATACTACAAATTGCTTCCAATAATTTGTGATAGAGATTTGCTGCCGATTGCTGTGCCGGTACCGGAGGAGCATCGTTGGAATGCTCTGATAATCAACCCATTACACCGCGGAACGAGATGCGGTGATTCTGACCATGATTACACACATTCGTAAAGAGATAAGGAATCTAGAAAAAAAACCCAACGGTTTGTGATGCTTTTTTGAATACTTTATAAATATTCAAATCTGCTGCCCCATGCATGTCGACGTGCCGCGACAATCGCTGAACAAAAGCAAAAGAACAATGCCAGATTTTTTTATGGTGTTTTTAGCTCCGCACCGGTTAGGCTCCGATAAAGCTACATAATGTCCAGAAGATCAACGGCAAAGAATATGCTTTTTCCTTTCCTTACCCTAACTTCCGTTGGCTCAAGTAATATCCCTAATCTATTCATCTAAGCTTTGACCCTGTGCTGCGTGATGTGGAAGTAGACATTCCAGCAGACCGACCCACCTGGCCACACACGGTCACGACAAGCGTACGCATATCACGATGCGTGATAATTAATGAAATCAATATCGCGCGTGCCTAGCGAGTCGGGACTGCTCGTGGTGGATGAGTGTTGAAGCTGACAACGAGTCCGTTAAAAGCACTTAACGGGAAACGCGTGTACCGTACGAAGTGAGTGTGAGGAAATAATGTTATTTATTCATTGCCATCCATCCCCCGATCGCGAGGTTTCAGATTCAAATTTTATGTCACTTTGTATCCCTACTTCACAAAAGCGGAATAGTTTTTTCTTCATTTGATTTAAGGAAACCAACCTATACACTCTTGATCGTGCGTTGTCCAAGAGCTGTATGTTTCAGCCGTTGTACTACAACTGTTTCGAGAAGATAGACACGCGTTTCGGTAACGGTCAGCGCTTTGAGCTGGACAGCAGGGTTAGCACGCGTCTCGGTGTTGCGTACACGACTGCCTTCTGGGGAAGTTATGGCAAATGGGACCTACTCGTTACGTTGCACCGAACAGTAGTAGCAGTGGACTTGATTTATAAAGCTCCTCGTAGCCTTTTTACTTTGCCGAACATCGAATGACGGGCCCATTTTCCATGCAGTATGCCGCCGCACCGGTAAACTATTGCATTCTTTAATTAAGACAGCATCAGATCTACCGAGCTGCTGGCGAACGTTTGCGACTGTGGCAATGTTCCGGACGCGCCTACACACGCCCTTTACACGCAGTGGCGAAAGCATAAATCTTTCGCTTGGAAATGGTCCGGTCTGTTGCTTCTCCTTTTGCCCGATACAGGTACTACGAACCCGTGCATCATGATCAGTTCATCGTTTCGTCGCATCCAGGTATCCAGTACCTTGATTGCCCACACACGTATATCTCTCTTTTTGCGCCCATTTGCAAGTGCAACATAAATCAGGTCTTTGAGACTTTAGGCTTTTGCACTCGTGTGGTTCAACACTAGATCACCTACCAGCGGATCCTGAGCTCCCTCCCTTGATGACAGCATATACCGTTGCCATCCCTTAGCGTGGGGGATAAGCACATGTGCAAGCGGGTTTTTGGAGCCGGGCACAACACATCAAGCGGGTTTGAGAAGAATTTACGTGGGAGCATCTATGTACGCCATGTCACCACTTGCAAATGTAAAATCGGCGTTAAGAAAACGGAGCGAAACACAAAAAAAAATACACAAACTCTTGTTAACTAAGCGTCAATGGCCCCCGGCAAAACGAGTGAAGCGGGGATAATGTGTAGGATTGAAGGTTCCCGAACTCGAGACGTTCAACAATTGTACCATGGCACACACACGCAATATATACGTACGCTACACTATTAATCAACGCAATTGTTCGACATCGTGTGCTAAATGTGTTTTATGTCGGGAACTATTGGTCGGATTTCCAACACACTATGCCCGTGGATGTTGTGTGCATTTTTCGTTTTGTCGTTCGTAGTAGCATAACGTGCGTTGGCGAGAGAGAGAGAGCGGTTCGAGCACCAAACAGACGGGATGCGTGAGTGTGTAACGCCATCAGACCGAAAAGATGAAGACGATGATGACGGTGGTATGATTTATCAGCCCTTAACTACTGTATGCGCGGGAAGGTGTCGGGCGAGAGGCCCGTTTGTGCTCCCAATTGCGGCCATGCATCGCTCGCTCCCTTCCGGCACACGGTCCAGTATGCCCATGTACGCACGGGCTCTGCCATTCTTGGCGGCGTTAATTAATTAATCATTGCTTCACACTCTCGAATTGCGCGTGGCAGACGCGGTGGCGTGAACTGCGTGCATTTCTACACTGGCGTGTCAATTTGTGCGTTTGCTGGATATTGTTGTTTTGGGGTGGCGAAGGGTAGCTTTATGGATTTCATGAGCAAGCTGCGGAAATATGAAAAATTATCCCATATGAGTGGAAAAACGGCGTAGAAATCAATAATTATTTTAAGGAATATAGGTTTGATACTCTGCCCTGCCGAAGTTCGCAGTAAAATATGTTTATGTTTCTAAAAAGCATAATCTGGCGGATATTTATTATGAACTTTTGAGGTTTAAATCGCGAAACTGATAAACTTTTACACTAAACTTTATCAAAATACGCATACACAGAAAGAAATCGCTAATTTTTAAAGCAGAGTACGCGGTAACTTGCGAACGTCCTCAGAAAAGTTTATTGACTCATAAAAATTTCACCTTCGCCAGACAAGCATCAACATAACAATGTAGCAGCAATCAGAACAGTTCTACTGGAAATTAACGCTTCATCGCACAATTTTCTCATTGATTTTGATTCGAAGGTGCAGCTATAACGATGCACTCAATGTTTCCATATCATGCTAGCCTCAATGCTGTTCCACTAAACCTAAACACCCTAACCAGAGAGCAGAACCTCGCTTTATTGGACTGTTAAAAATTTAACCGAACCAACCAGAACGTGTAACAATGCAACTAGCATAAAAACAATAAACTAACCAATAGTAACAACTCCAACGTTAAACACGGTTTCACCACTGTTGGCGATATCGTTGAGAAGTCAGACACGTTGTTCATTGACAACACAGCAACTGCCAACACGAATCCATTTCCACTGGAATCGCGAGACGACACTACGGCTAACTATCGGACCGGAACTAACGGAATTCGATTTCTGTATCACTGTCCCCCGTAATCATCTCGGTGTCATCGCCGTATGCGATGTTGGACGTGCCACACAGAAGCGCGCGCTGCACACATTCGCTGCGGTTTTTGCGGAACAACCAGCCCGCTGTAGCAATTTTGGAAGCGAGCGGTGTGTTATTTGCACTGCACGCCACTGCACAACACACAGCGAATGTTACCAATTTTGCAAACCCCATTTCATTGTTTTGTTTCCGTGTGTAACCTTTACCTTGTCGGTTACCACAGAGCAGCTGTACATAGTAGCAGATGGGGAAGCTGGAACACTACCCAACCATTTCAATCTTTCTACGGTAACGGTAATAGTCCAAGCAATATAAACAGCAAAAAAAAAAAAAAATCAATAACTCCAACAACAGGATCCGGGACTTTGAATCGAACCGAAGAAACTGTCCAGCCATTTTATCCGTGCCACAGATTGCTGTCCATTGCGGCGAAGCAAGTGTTTAAAAAAAATGCGAACGAAAAAACAAAACTTGAAAGGAAATTGCATTTCTTATACCGCCCACGTTTGGAGAGAGTGTCGCCATTTTGTGCGCCCGCCAACCTCGGTATCGGTGTTCGCACCATCACAGTTGACGTTTCTGGCGCCTTGCGGCAGAAGCAAACCAACGTGTAGCCCCACGCGCACACGGCTGCTGCCGGGAACGGGTTCCAAAACGATTCCGTTACATTGAGCGGGTATTGAGCGGCCGAACGAAGCACATCCCCCAAAAGTGCCATAATCGTAAACTGGAATGTTTATCGCGCGATGCTGCTGCCGTTGCCATTTTGATGCCTTTCGATTCCCATCTCTCGGCGACGTTTAACGGTGGCGAATCGGGCTGTTGTTGCGGCGTAAGGAGAAAACGCTGGTGCTTAATTAGGCAACGCTAAGATCTTACTCCGGGAGGATGTTCAACAAGGCGTGGACATTTCCAGTTTGTCCGGTGTCCCGCAGGATTGTCGCGCGTGTAGAGAGAATAGTTTGAGGTCAATTAAGACCTCAAAGGAGGTAAAAAAAGTTGATGTTTTGTTTGGTGTTTCTTCTGAATGCTGCTACAATCTCTATTATTCTCACTTAAATTTGCATAATTATAGAAACGCCCCATACGACATTCCAGCCTGAAATAGAAATGACTTCTCGTGCGCTTGCTCTTGTTGAGAGGTGTACAACGTCTTACTAATTTGCTTACCATATTCTTCAGCAAAAAAAAAAAAAAAACAGTAAAAAAACAAAGAAAAAACAATTCCAAAGTTTGCTTTCTTCCAGCTTCCAGATTGCTCTGGCAAACACACATCTCCTAAACTTAACGGCCACGGGTAGGTGGTTTGTTTGCTCGCTTGATTAAACAATAAACGCCCGTGAAGCATCATCCCCTGCCGGGTGGATGCCTGTCTCTGGTTTGTCGGGGTGCGAAACACGCTCATCGGTTAGTTCCGGGGACGGGGACTAACCCGACGGACCCGACCCCTGCCCCATCATGCTGGGCTTGTCAAGTGTTAATTCGTTTCCAACGAAATTAAACTCCTATTAGTTACAGCCGAATCGGGATACGACAAGTGGCACCTCCAGCTTCAGGGCAAATCGCTGGCAACCAACAAAAAGGAAAATTCCTCTTCTTCCAATAAAGGTACACACATACACTGGTGCGCTGTCCGTTAACTTTAAGCACGCTGTCACGATCGATGCAGTCACCGGGCCACCAGCTGAGGGCTAGAATTGATTCTGCGGTTCGATTCGCGTGACGGACGTCATTTGCAGGGATTCTTGTCTTTTCTGGAGCACATTTTTCTACCACATGCTTCTCGTGCGCGCGTGTACCACAGCACAATTGCTGGTCACGTTACGTTGCGTCAAAGATGCCACTTTAAGAGCATGCTGTTTGGAGGAGGAGGTCTCGTTTTCTTTTAGTAACGACCAACACCTCGGCGAATGACGTAAAAGTGTCAAAGCAAAGCACATCCCGCAGCACACGTTGCAAATGATTGCAAACCTTTTTTTTTTACGGTCCCTTTGCGCACCGGTCCTTAAGATTGATGGAGGGGTCGGTTTTTTTTCTCCTCCTGATTGACAGACGTTGACGCTTCGGTACTAATTTTGTAGTTCATTCGGTTCGGTAGCAGTATCATTTACCTGAAATGGAAAGTAAATAATAGAGTAAGGTTAGGTTGATTGTTTGTAATTTTTGTGTGTTTTATCTTCTGAATCGTTTCAATCGTTATACAAGCTAGATCGGGATCCGGGACGGAATGTATTGCAACAGGAATTGAAATAAATGGTGTCTCATGCAGCGAGTCAATCGTTTTTTTATTGATCAACACCAGAAAACCCTGAGCGAGCATTTATGGTAGTGTGAAGCAATTGAGAAATAGCAATCAATTGATTGATGGTTGAACTTTTTTTCCCCATGTTGTTTGTGGGATGGTTTTAATTGAAATTATTTTGCCTTTTTATAGAGATGCTATTATTAACCCCAACCGGTTTTACAGTTATTCAATTTACTTTTATATTTTATATGAAAATTGAATAAATCCCATGGCTCAATAATGTCAAGAGTGCCAAAAATATATTTAATAAACTGTTAAGCTTCAAAGCACATCCCTGTAAAAGAAAAATAGAATTTTCTTACGCAGATTATTTCTCAAAAAAGTTTTAATTTCACGCCATAGCACCCACTGCTTAAGAACTACCAGCCTCTGGAATGTGGTTTCAACAAACATTTGTACATCTAAAGAATGTCTCCGACATTTTATCGTCCCCACCATCTCCACCATTGCACGCTTCATCTAGTTTCCACAATTATAATGAATAAATTTAATCAACTCAAACTACGAGCAAGCTCAACTTTTGTCAGTTCTTCTCCCACTTTTTATCCGCCCTTTGGCCCCCCCCGACAGAAAGGATCTGAACAACCGCACACAACATGGCACAGCGTATGTACGTAGCATAAAGGAATAAACACACGCCTTCAACACCAAAACTTGGCATGCCGTTCCTTACCATGATGGGCATGGAATGAATGTAGAGGAACTGCACACAAAAAACACGAGCAAACGACGCAAACGGAGGAGATCCACCCAGGCAAACAAACGATCGCTAAGCAGCCGCCGAAGCAGGAGAAGTCAACCCCAGTCGCGTGAGGCAGAATCGCTCGAGATTACATATTTGCTGAAGATATCTTCATGCCGCACCAGTTTTGCGTCTCCTCTACTACCACACACACCTCGGCTGACCCAGCCGTTCCAATGTTGGGAAAGCTCTGAGCACTATCCGCGAGACACACCAAGGATGAGAAAAGTTGCACGGTTCGAGTCAAGGTTTTAGCGTACGAATTGTCGGTGAAAAAGTTCAAAAGCCTGAGGCACACATCCCTCCTTCACCACCAGTCGCACACACACAAACTTCCTCGCTCTGCTGTTTATTGTGGGTGCAACATTGTTGCATCCACCCACACCCCCATCACACAGCTACAAACGAACGAACTACATTGTGCGTTTTTTTTTTTTGTTAAGTGCCGCTCGTTTTCTCGGCATCGGTGGGTTTGTGCTAAAGTTAAAATAGCAATCGTTGTACAGCACTGTCCAAATGATTGCTGCAGCAAAGAGAAGAAACCGTATTTATCGAAGTATATTTACCTTGCATTTTTGCACAATAGTGACAGACGTGCCACTTCAAGCTGATGATGGATGGGGCGGTAGAATTCCACGCCACTGGCAGGACATGTCCTGCTGCATTCATCCTCATCAGGTTGTTGTATTTAACTTTAATCATGTAAGCACACAAAGCGGTCATTTATTTTAATATTTTAATAAACTTTAGAGAGTTACCAAGTTGGCAATAAAATGAAATTTCAAGAAATGACTCTTTCGAGTGTGCTCTCTGAACAACCACCTTCAGTAAAGGCTAGTGATGTCCGTGTAGTAAGCTTTTTTACACACAAAATTTCAGAGCTACCCTGCAGGGCACAATTTCGTGAGAATTCTCTCTTTGCTCATTGCATCCCCAAGCGTTCCAAAGTAACCTACCAGACATAAAACTTGAACGTGTAAAAATACAGTGGGATGAAAAATCAATATCATTATACGGACATGACATGCATGCTCCGCGGGAAGCTTTCATCTTTGGAGTGTAGCTTTACGGGTGTAAAATCATCTTCAATGACTCAACCGAAGGAAAGGCGATCTTGATAAACCAGCGCACAAGTTTAAATTAAAAATTTCAGTCATCTGCTCACAAAGGATGATAAAAAAGCGCTCCCACCCATAGAAAAATGATTCAGATCGGAGGTTGTATTGATTAGCTTTGCAAGCTTCTCGGAAATGGTATCACTTTCCGGTGCAGCACCGGTTTGACGAGGGTAATTAGTGTAAGGGGTAGCTTGACGCATTTTACACATTCAAATGGAATTCATCGCAGTACAGCTACGGGGATATATCTTTAATACACAGCTGCAGCGCACATGACAATTTTTGCTCGGCTAATGTGCTCCAGGGGGGAGGGAGTTTTAATTATTCTATTGCAATGATGTACACAAGGGGGTTCTGTGATTGTACCGGATGATTGACTAACGAGTCTTTGCAGCGGGAATTCAACCGTGACGCATTCGTAGAAAAATTCCGCCTATTATCAATAATCTGGAATATTTGTATACAAAGTTTCTACGGCAAGCAATTGATTGTGCTTTGATTGTATGTAAGAATAGAACTTATTATGTTTTTTCCACCTTTTTTGACTTTATTTGAGGACAGTAGTTTGTGTTTTTACTGGCCCATAATAAACGTAAAGTTCTAACTAATATGCAAAACCAATAAACTCCTCCAAGAATTATCAAATTAATCATTACTCTTTCTCGAAGCATCCTAGTAGAATTTGCATGGTTGATACGCTCAGGAGCAAATTCAATTACAATTTTAATTATCTTACATTATCATCATTCCCACGCGAAACACCGAGAGAACATTTATCCGATAAAGCATGCTTAAATAAAGTATTTAATAGCTTCAACATAGTGCGGCCCGATGGTGTAGGCGACAGCGGCGCCGGTCTTCAAACGGCTGGACTGGGGTTCGAATCCCAAGCGGGGGGATCCGTCCACTCGTAGTTTATCGAACTCCGATTATGTGGTGTCGGCAAATCTAGTAAGTAATTTATTTCGATGACCACCGGCGTAATGTTTAAAGGGTCGTTAAGCCAAGAAGAAGAAGAAGAAGTTCCAGCATAGTTGAGTTTTTAAATGAGATGTTCTTATTTAAATTACTTCATTTCAAGAACTCATTTTATTTTTTCCTTTTATTACTATAGTCCACATGAGAATTGAAAATTCCCCAAAACCATGGCACGCTGTGGTTTCTGTCTCGCATTAAAAAAATAAACTCAAGAACGTACACACACACAAGTGCATTCTACTGTCGAAGACCTGCTAGCATGCAGGCCACATTAAGCGTGTGTTTACATTCTGAGAGCGTTGCACTAGAGCCCAACACTAGAAACACCCACGGACAATCGTGACGCCATCCACAAACAATCCCGATAATATCGTCCAGCACAAGAGAAAAAAAAACCCTCCTCATCAGCGGCCCTCAAACGCCTGGTTCCGGCCCAACAACGGTCCGATAAAGGCTGGCGGCAAACGATGTGCAGTTGCACAGAAGCGGGTCTCGCTTCCGATACCGATACCCCGGACATACCGATACGGTTTGCGTGGAGTCGTAAATTATCACCATCGAAACACTTTCACCACGGCCAAGACGGACGGCCCGGGTAGGCTCATCTGTCAAGAATCAGTAAATCAAGCTGTCAAATCGGTTCCCATTTCATTCACAACGAGGAGAATGCGCTTGCGGCGGACGAGGCGGATGTTTGTACAGTGTTAACGGAGCACTCCCGTTTTCTGTGGTAAACCGAATCGATGTGTGATTGATAAAACCGACCGGAGGCAGCGAGAGAGATACGCACGGGGGAAAAAAAAAACACGCGTCTGGAATCACTAGACCCCAGTGTGGGTTATGCTTGAGGTATTGCTAGATTTAATCGGTTCGAACGCGGATGTTGGGCCCAGCCAGAGACGAAGAGCATCTACATCCAGTACCGCTATCAACAAATAGCCGATTACAAAGCGCCATCAATGTGGTTTCGGCTAATCGGTCAATCAGAAGAAATCACCTTTATCCATAGTTACGCGTTACTGCCTGCGTCACGTACCGCGTGTAGCCGACAAAGATGAACCTATTAGATAAGCTCATAACCATAAAAATACTGCAGTACTACGGTCTGGGACAATCTTATCTAGACGTCCCATTGGCGTTTGATTCTTGTGCGTGTCAATGTCTCTATCTAAATCGCTAGCGTAAGTAAGGGTTTGTCAGGGGCTTAGAACCGTACAAAGTGTGTGATAGCTTGCACAAGTGATGTGAGAGAAAATGTACCATATCTCACGTGTAAACATCAGTTACCAAGCTTTCGGTGTGTTACTATTGTTGTAATCGTTATCACCATCTTCATGCTGACAGTGTGATCCTCTCGTCTGGAAACTGCAGTTTGTACACACGGACGAGTTTCATCACGTAGCAGGAAAATAAAGTAACCTACAGTAGAGCAAAATTAATTTCCCGGATCATCTCGGAGTATGTAGTAATGCTAAGGTGAGAACATGGATACCCACGCGTCGGACGTTTTTTGTAGCAGCTTATCGTTCCGATGCACGGGTTATCAAGTCGCCGTGGTACGACGCCTTTACCTTAAAACCAGACCACCGCCAGCGTGCATCACATGTGTGTATACTTTATTTCCCTTGCCTTATCTAAACAAACATCTTCATCAGCGACAACGACCCATCAGCGAGAGGGCAGCATCGCAGCGGCGCTCGGCTATGCACAACGATGGGACCGAAGGGATTAAAAATAATTTACAGCCCCGTAAAAGCAGCAGCACCAACTGTCATAACAGATAACAACATGTACAGACACACAAAAATTGGTTGCATTCCTCAAGGAAGATGGACGAGATGGAAAATGTTGTGAGACGAGCAGTAGAATGGAGCCTAATGTATGGGTCTGGAAACACTATCCGCATGCAGCCTGATGATTTCGAGTACGGTTGGAAACATTACACGGTGGTATTGATTCTATATAAATTACATCAAAACTCAATGTGGCTCATTTTATAAGTATTTTCTATAGAATTCAATACAACCGCATTGTTAGCTAGTTCACAAACATCGCTCCATCCAACCAAACTTCTTGAGCTGCTGCCCATAACGACCACACACAGCACATAGACAATGTGCGGCTATAACTAATGAATCTCACTCCCGCTACGCTTTCAGCTCTATTATCATAGTCACCTTTATTGTATTTCGATTCACAATGTGTAGTGCATTACGATTAGGTAACGTCCAAAGCTAGGGCGGACAGGTGGTGATTACTGACGCAAACACCAATAATAATGATCCAACCATTCTATTATGCATCGTCGAACCGAAGTGCCGAAGGATGTCGCCATGTTTTTCGCCATGGTCGCCAAACCAACAACTGCCGGTGCTCGTCACCGGAATATTCTCAGGTGACATGATTGCGACTCTGCCTGCATAAAAGCATAATCAAGCTGCCCAAACAAAGGAAACTAATTCAGGCAACATGGTATATTAATGAGCAACCTGCAAACTGAATGCTTTTCCGGTACGGTGCACCATTACCGAAAGTACACGGATATGTGTGTGTGTGTGTGTGTGGGTCTGTTCCCTTCCAGCCTCTTTTTCCGGAAGGAAATGGGGTGGCCCCAGCCGAACAATGCAAGTGTTTGTCAATATATCGTCTACAATCAGCAAGCGTATCTTAATGACTTTTAAGCGAACCAAAATTTTCTTCCTCACGGACTAGTCACGAGAGTGCCAAGAGCGCACTTTGAGAAAGCATTTAAAACTGACGTAGTGAAACGTAAATGAGATGAATCAATTTTCCGACGGAGTAGAAGGAAAAGCTAAATAGAATTCCTAAACAATCATTCGCTCCATCGCAATCGATCTGTTAATGGTTGGAATAGATAGAATGAACTTTGTTTTTGCTTTTGGTTGCCAGCAAAACTTGCTTATGCTCGTCTGCTTGCCACTGTCACCACTTGGACAGTGAGATAAGCCAGTAACGAGTCTCTTGCCTTTGACATTGTGCTCTGTCCAAACGCCACATTGCCCCCGGAACCGTGGTCGAATCGTGCTTTATTTTTCTCCAGAAAGTCTTCATTTAGCATTACGACTGGTACAACAAGGCCGGCAAAAGTGAAGAAAAATAAAAAAAAGCAAACCACATTGCAGGAAAAAGGAAGACAAAACAATCAATTTTTATATTTTCAATTTTCTCAAAATCACCTCACACCAGCGTTGTTGTAGCGTTCGTTGTTTCAAGATGCTAACCAATGCTGTTGGTAATAAAACGACTGATTTCAGCGCTTTGAGATAGCGGATTCGGTAATGGAAATTCAGCTAGAACAAACGGTGAAAAACTCAACACCGCGAACACAATTTAAAGTGTCATTTGCAGATAGTTTGACGAGGGAGTGTCGCGTTCGTTCGTATTTACCTAGCCAATGGTGTGTGAAAATGGTTTTGGAATAGAAATTGGACACATTGAAGAGCTTTTTTCAAATAATCAAAAAGTATTTACATTTGGACGATCGAATGGTTTTATTTTCCACCGAATATTTTAAACAATGCAATGCAAAGAAAAAGGGAAACTTTTCACCCACTTCAAAACTGCTAAGTCGAGTAAATAAGAACCAAACTTAATACGCTCGATTTCGCAATGATTTATGCCCAGCAAAAAAGAAAAAAAAAACTTCACCACCAAAACGTCCCATTTACGGGGCGCGTGTGCCTCCGGAACTGGGCTGGAGTATAAATTACAATTTCCTAAACCTGCCAACATTTATCTCTTTATTAGCGTCAATTAAAAACGTTAAATAAATTATCCCCGCTCACATGAGACGAGCGCTTCCATCCCTGGTGCGCGGGGGAAGGTTCCTGCTTACGGAGCACGGACGACCCTTTAGCGCATTTTTCGTCACGGCTGACGGTATCAAACCCCAGCGCAGAGCAGAAAAGTACCCATCAGGCTCGGCACAAGAATCTGTCTCATCCGCATTACGGTCGATTCCGGTCGAAAGGAGCTGGAAATGCTTCCAAAACTGTGCCATTCCTGACTCACACAACGGGGTCTCCGTCGATTAGCGCTCAAGACAAATGACCACCACCGCAAGGAACCCTTTTTTTCTTTCCTTAAGCTTATGGCCATTCCCAACATTGCCAAGATGCGTGGTTTGGGATGTTTGGGTTGGCCCGTTTTTTGATGCCTTTGTTCCCTCTTTCGTTCTTCATCGCGTAACATTTTCATTGCTCTGCTTCAGCGTCTCTCTTTTTTTTTCATTCAAGAAAAAGATTTTGGGCTCGAGCTGGGCTTAAGCTGTGGAACTTAATCGTCGTGCGTAATGAGCCGTACACATTTTATCCATTTTTGCAACGACCAACCAAGCATCACGAACTATGGTGATGGGTCAAGTTAAGGAACGAGTAGGCGTGAAGCATGATCGGTTGACGGGGGGGGGGGGGGGGTCTAAGTGTCCAATTAGCTCACACATTACTGAGACATTACATGCCCGTCCCGGAAGGCTGCACGCACGAATAAATTAAAAATTAAAATCTTGATTAGCTGTGATGAGATCTATTTTTCTTTTTTGGAAAATAACCAACGAACTTAAACATTTTATAAATCTAACTAATGTTACTGTTAAACGATGCGTATAAAACCAAAGAACCAACTGAAGTGCTATCGTGCCATCCATAACAAAGAGCACCAATCCACCATACAAAAGATTGGTCATTCATTTTCACATTAAAATGATGCTCGTGGGAACTAACTCCCTTTCCCGATTCATTCTTGTTGGTAGTTAACAAAAAAATAACACTTTACGGAGTTTTTTTCCCTCCAAACAAGCAGTGCTTCAAACCAAACCAAGTGAATGTGTCAAATTGGTGGGGTTGACTGCTCAAAAGCATTTGACAAAAAGCCAAACCCACACTCCTCACCACACGCATGCAAAAAAAAAAAACAAAATGGGGAAGAAACCCCCCCCCCCCCAACACCGTTGGAAAATGAAACCACCGATCTTCGGTCCGTGTGCTATCGTGATCGAAGGCATCAAAGAAGGCGACACGGCGATTAGATTGCGGTTTAAACCGTTTTGGGCAAACGAGCCGTGAACTCCTACGATGATGCTGTTGCTGCTGCCAGGGAAACCACGCAAGTACACGTACGAAACACATCCGGGGGATACGGTTCGGTGCGTCTTATTGGAACACACCGTTGTTTGATCGCACATCGTTTCATTCGATCGTGGATGTTGTTCTTGAATGGCACAAACCCTTTTTTTGTTCGTTTGTTTGCTGCAATATATCAGAGGCCACCAACAAATACGTTGCAGTGTGTGCGTTCTGCTTGCTTAGAGGTCTTGTGAGGGAGCAACAAAAAAAACCACATGGTGGTGGGACACCGAAAAATCACAACCGATCGATCAGGAACGGTTCAAACGACCGTTTCAAGTAATGTTACTTCGATGTTTTTTTTTGTCTTCGTGTCGATGTTTTTTTTATTCTAGTTGGAATCGTATTCGGTGTAGCCGAATATGCCGCAACAACCTTCAAGGACACACTACGGGTTTCTTGGATAGGGAAGTCATCGACCGAAATTGCAAACAACTTTTACCGACCGCTAATGCGCGTTCTTAAGACATATTGACGCACCATGATGATAGTTTTTTTTGGGGGTTGTTTTATTGTAAACTGACTAGCGCGATTGGCGTCAACAATTCGGCGCTCGCTTTATTGTGTAGTTGAGATTATAAACAATTGGAGGATAATAATTTCACAGGCTATTATACTGTCTTGAGACCGTCCCAACTGCTGTTCGTATGTAAACAGATTGGCAGGTATCGTAAGTACACAATAATGCGTCATTATCCAGATAAACTTTAAATTCATTATATGAGTTGCATGAGCAGTTGAAAGTTATAGAATATTTCCATAACTGCAAATATTCTTGACATTATGGGTCAGTAGTTACAGAACTACGATATACAACTGATGATGAACTGATGATGATGAACTGGTGATACAACTACGTGGTATCGGCAAGTCTAGTAAACCATTCGATGGCCGGCTTGGCTTTAGAAGATCGTTAAGTCAAGAAGAAGAGGAAATGCTCAGCATGTGCAAAGACATTCACATTGTAATACTGTTAAATGATCCCACAATTTAACCACCGCTACATAACCCGTTTTGCTACCCACAATCCTTTCCTTTGTTGCGTTTGAATCAACAACAAATGGTTTATAGCAATTTCGCATTCAATTTAGATTATTTATTTTCATTTCTCCTTAAACCAGGCAAACAAAAGCCGCACACAAACTCTTTGTTCGCGGCGTCGCAAATGTTTGTTTATGTTTAATCACCCATTTATTTATGTTACATACATCATAAACCATCGGTGCACTTTGTTGAGCAAACGAAAAGGGTTTTCGGTGTGACACACAAGAACTGCACACACCGAAGATTGCTACCAGTCCCTGACGTCATCTCGAGTGCACTCGGGCACGTACGGACCGGCGGACGAAACCTGCAACAAGTTAATCATCGCCATTTCAGCAGAAATATGCCACACTTTTCTTCCACTGTTTCGGTTTTTGTTGTTTATATTTTCTTCTGGTTGATGGTTTTTGCATTATCGAAAAGCAGACCACGACGGAGTTTAACAAAAAAGTAAATCAATCTTAAGGCCACACTCTGTCAACCTTCTTTGCAGCATTTGTTTGCTGTGTGAGATGCATTCAGAGCACTAAACTTGAACCCATTTTCGTGTGTGTGTGCTCTTGGCAGCAAATGGATTTCGCACGCACAAATTTCTTTTCTCCATATTGGTCAGTTGGCTGATGAGATCACCAGTATGAAGCATTTTCTGTGCGGTTTGTTTGTACTTTGTTGCAAGCATTAAGAAAAGAGAGAAGAAATTGTTCCAGATAAATACAAAATCAAGAAAATAAAAGCAGATTTGCGAGCGATTTTTCTTATTTGAAAGGGGAAAGACGCTATTTTTCACAAACAAAGAAATAATAGCTAATAAAAAGGAGAATGGGCATACAGCAAGCCACACAAAAATTAGCCCGGATGCAAATAATAGGCCTTTTTTGTTCAAAAAAGTACAATGCCCTAAATATCTTTATAAAAAAAATCCATCAGTCCTTGCCTGAACTATCCCAAATGATTTTCAAACAAACAAAATCACTGGACAGTCCACAGATCAAGTTACCAAGCTGTACTACGACGGTCGGGATTAACAAAAGATCACACAGAACACCCTCCACGAGCAGGACATGCCAAATCACAAACCAAACAAATTAAATTTTCCCGTGCCGCACAAAAAAAAAAACTGCAGTGCGCTTTAATGAAATTTATCGCATCGTAAACTGGCTATGGCTTACTGCTGCTACTTCATTAAGAATAAGTCTGTAACCAGACACGGTGAACGGTGTAAGAAGAAGGAATTATACCCGGTGCGTCGTCCCCTTCAAGTAAATTGCAGCCCAGTGGGTCGAAATTCTTGCATTCCTTTGCAGGAGAACAAAGTGCAAAACTGCTCAGGCACACATTAAGGCAAGTTCGCACAGGAAGGACAAGATCCGGGTTCCGTTCCTGCTAGCATATGAACTGCAGTTCTTTTTCTTGAAATAAATTTTCAATTAATTCCACTCTGCATAACCGGCCGGACGCGCTTTATACTTTTAAATATTCCCCATTTGTCCCCGGACGCTGTTCGGCGGGTGTGTGTGTGTGTATGTGTGCTTCCATCCTTTCGCCTCGCGGTACTCGAACTACACTATGTTCTTGTCTGTCGCTTGCACATCACCACGCAAAAAGGGTTTTGCGGAAAAGCAATATGAAATGATGCCCGGCGTGCGAGCTTCAAGCTTTGAATAAATAATTACCTAGCGAACGCTGAGCCCCTGTGCGCATCGAAGCTGGAAGCATTCCGGATAGCAGCCAAGCAGCTGCGCATAAGGACGGACCTGAGGTAACTCAATTCATTACCGTAGAGTTTTCAGAAGTTCTTTTTCCGGGAAATGGAGCGATAGAAGAAATTGCTGTGCAGGCATCCTTTCCCAAGGGATTCGTTGTTTGCGAACCATTCCACGGTTGTGCCAAGTTCCGCGCGATGACGTCCATTAAGGACGACACATGTGGAGCGTACCCCCACCTTTGATGAATAATTATTGCATAAAATATTATTCATAATTACGGACACTTCACCCGTCCGAACCGGGAACGGGCAGGCACGGACAGGACAGTGAAATAGTTTTGCAAAAGATGTGCCCGGGTGAGTTCTTGGACGGAGAGAAAATGGGGGTTTCTTTTACGTGCCCAGAATTCTTGCAAATTCCGACGGATCTCAGCTGTCATGAAGTTGGTCAGAGCGTACACATCTATGAGGAAGGAAACAAAGTCCCAAACGGGTACGAAAAAGATGCATGGAAATGTACAACATACATCACCTCCGCTCTCGCCTTATCCACGTACCGAACAATGTCAACAGTCGCATAAATCGGCAAGCGGCTGCATCCGCGTGACAATTGATCATTAATCACCGGAAGAGTGTTATGATCGGGTTTGTCAGCTGGCACGTGCACCAACAACAACCACACACCCCAAAGGTGATTCATACGCCATTCATTAGTTCCCATACGCATGTGGAACGCGTTACTAGTGTATGCGTGTGTGTGTGTGTGCTATTGTTAACATTGTCAATTTTAAGTTGGAAATACGTTCGGTGGGTACGCGGTTTCGGAACTGCATTCATGCTCATGTACCTTTGTCCGGTTAATTGCTTCATCCTACGCAGCCGGGCCTCGCTTAGCGGTTTTAGGGTGCGATCATGCATCGATCTTGAGGAACAATGCGCAACATTCATCGGTTCATGGTGAGCGTTTAGCGAGGAAAAAAAACGGAATGGCGCCATCCTCCATTACGAGCTGTCAATGATGGTTGTATGGCATTGTGATTGGCATTTCAAAATCAAGATTATTTATCGCAAGCGGGAACAATTTGTACAGTGAGAGTTGATCTTTGACCTGACCTGGTTTTGGAGTGAAAATGATTTGAGTTCCAGTGGGATTATGACTAAAATTTCACAGACATCGTTGTATAATAATGTTTTCCTTTATTCTTCAAGAGAAGGAAAAGTCAAATGGGTTTAAGGAAGAATTAAAGGCACGGAAAGCGCACAGCAAAAGATCATTCGCACTTGGAGCTGTGCGCCGTGTTGTGACGGTCAGGAGAGCACGAGGGCGCAGACGAAAGATAAGAACATAAAAATTGATAGAGGATAGCAAAAAAGGGTCGTCGAGGGAGGCGATGAAACTGACCTGGGCTTGAGTGCGGCGGGTTTCTAAAGGTAATAGACCCAGCAGCTGACAACGTGACGGTTACGAAGGCAGAGCTGAGCAGGCAGTACCCCAAACACTTTGCGCATAGCAAACCGCGTAAAGGTCCTCTGGACCCGCTCAATTCGAGACGCAGCTGTAGAAGGCGACCAAATTACTGCAGTATACTCCAGCGTCGAGCGCCCCAACGAGCAGTAAAGAGCGCGCAGGCACAGGAGATCGCGGAAATCCGAAGCCAACCGATGCAGACTTCCAAGAGTTTTGCTAGCGCTAGAGACAACGTTCTCTATGTGACTAGCCAACGTCAGCCTAGAGTCGACAACAACGTCCAGATCCTTCACACAGTCAGAACGTGTTAATGAAGAGCCACAGAGAGAGTAACTAAACATGACAGGATTTAGAGAACGGGAAAAAGGATGTTATTTGACATTTATTTTGACATAGAAGAAGAAAGTTGGATGAGCATCAAGAAGAGAAGGCGAGGAGATGGTTTTGAAGGAACACACAATCATAAAAAGTTTTGATAGATCGATAGTTGATAGTTATCAACGTAATTAGTTTTGTTCTTTGAACAGTCATTAGGTAAAACAACTTATGTTCACTTGCAGCATATATTCCTCCTATTTTGTACGATTAACCCATTTTTCTGTTGGCAATCTTTCGCTTAAAAGCATTCTCTCCTAATTAAACATAAACATCATCCACACATAATCATCCCCCGTCATTTTCTCACACCCAAACGCATGTGACTTAACTTAGCACCTTTCGCCAATAATCCCATCAATGCTCACCGAATGTCCAAACGATCCATACACACCTACATATACAACCCCGAAAGGGAGCGGATGCTAGTCGGATGCCATTTTACGACTCACGATTTGTAAGCCTTGACACATCTCGCCCCCAAAACCAGAAATGCACGTTGTTAGCGTTTTATGTTTTCGGTGCAATAAAAACCATTCGCATATCGAAAAACAGACAGACCAAAGACACTTCGTGTACATAAAGGTTTTGTTTACCTTTTCCATCCGCTCAACTGATGGGCTATTCGATACAGGAAGATGTAACCAGCATTATCGGGCCGGAAGTCACACGCCTTCAAGAGACTACAAACAGTCTTTAAAGTAATGCAGTTTTATATTGTTTTTCGCTACGGTTTGCAAACATTTAGCACAGCTTCACAACCGTTCGGTGTGATTGGTTAAATGTTACCGGTGCCGGAGTGCATAAAATGAAGCTTTCCACAGTCACGATTCCCACGTTTGGGTGAGCATTTTATCGTACGAGAAAATGTGTGTCATTTTACTGGCGCCGTCTGGCAAACGCATGGGTGTTAAGTTACTTTAGTGGGTTGGGTTTTTTCAGCTTAAACGTAGCCTAGGGACCGTATGCAACCTGAGAGACACGGATTGCGCGTCTGCAATCGTAACAAGCTGCAGGCTAAGTAGTTTTATGTTAACTGCTTTTCTATTTCCACTCTAGGAAGATCCATTTACCTTCCCCGTAGTTGGCAAGAGTAGTCGATCGTACGATCATATGATCGTCTGAAGTGAGGTAGCGTTCGTAGCTCTATAAAAAAAAACGTCCCTACCAAACAAACGCTCACCGGAAAGGTTAACCATTTTCTGCTCGAATCGACCAGATGTGGCAAAATCGGGACGATTACATGCGATCAACAAGGCACAACCAACACCCGGTGGGTGTGGTTGGCATGAAAGTGGCAAAAAAAAAAAAAAACATTGCAACACGGGCTCTAAAATCGTGCGAGTGATTTGTACGATTTAAAAATAAACAAATCACCCCGGCGTGACGTGATTAGGACGGGTGTGATCGCACAAAATCGCCCTAGACGATCACGACGATGTGAACGTACAGCGGGTAGCGACAGAAAGAGAGAGAGAGACAGGGAGATCAACGAAGCGCGTCTCGATGCGGTGTTAATATTTGTAAAATAGTCAAGCGATAACAATCGGTGTCAGTAGAGTGAGATAAAGAAGTTCATTAGCTGTTTTTATAATCTGCGCACTACATCTCGCCGAAAAAGTCCATATATTTTCGTCCACAAACAGCACCGTGTCAGTCAAATGTGCGCACTTCAAACGCGTAGGTGCGCATGAGTGTGTGATTTGCTGAAAAACGGCCGCCAGTATGCGGAACCATGCAACCAACATTTCGCTATCACCTCCAACACCATCGGTAGGCAGAATGTCAATGAAAATGTCACCCTGTGCGGTGGATTGTGAGGATGATAGGGATGGAGGGAGGTTACGGAGGCATCGGGACACCCCTTCCTGCCCATAGTACAGGCGAGTATCTTCATCATCCGCCCGCTAGCTGCACTCTGACTGACAGCAGACTGACGGACGTCGTTGCCGTGTTTCTGGTGTCACTTTTCATCCCCGTCTCTTGCGACGCTGATTATGCAACCACATCCTCCCAAACCCCCAAACTGCGCTACAACCAACCACCGTAATGATTTGTGTTGATGTCTATTTTCTCTACATACCGTGGCCGACCTTTGGTCAGAGTGTGTGTATGTGTGTGTTGGTGGTGTGATGAGAGAAGACACACGCCAAGGCCTGCATAGCCAATCGGTTGCCATTAGGATGCGGAAGTCGTGTTGCTAAAATTGTTCAAATGTTATTTTCGTCTATGGCAAGGAAGTATATAACCTCCCGATTGCAGAGACTTCGCGTGCCGCACGAAAAGATTTAACCGAAGCGTACAGCAAGACGAGGGGGCAGCATCGAAAAGTACATTGTAATCATGTTCAAACTTTTTTCTTTGCTTCAGGTTTTGGCACACCGGTTCATTTAATCAACATCATCCATCCATTGCAAAGATCTGAAGCCTAAAGTGTGTGTTTGGGGCCTTCGGAAGAATTTTGTCACGCGATGCGCACCCCTTTGCATCCGTTCCGCACCATCGGTAGGTTTCTTCGACCCCTTAGTACGGTCCTACACACGGTGTGTGGGGTTTTGGATTGGCGGATCACGGTTGACACGGTTTGTTTGATGCTTGATGCTTCGTGTCATTGACCGGGGATGCGTTTGAGAGGGTCTGCGTTACCTCTGCGAGTTCTAATGGGGCGAATAACGTCAATGTCTGTGTTAGAAAAAATAAAATGTTTCCTCAAATATGGCGACGAGAGTAGCAGAGCAAACAGGTGCATCTGTCAGGTGAAGAAATCTAACGCTAAAGTCTAGAGAAAATTTTGCTAATGTCTTTTTTAATGTGCACGTGATGTTTCCTTACTCACCGAAAATGTCTCAAAGCTCTTAGCTACTCAAGAAAACTCGAGCAACTTATAAAATTTAAATAGGAGCTGCTGAAGCAATTGAAGAAGAGCTTGAAGCTGTTGAAGACCTTTTGACCAATTTCGCAAATTCAATTACTTAATGGACATCAAAAAGTATGTTTTGTCCCTATCAATTCTGTGGAAGAACAACAGATACACTTTACATCTCACGAGAATCGCCATTAAAACCTTTTCCTGTCCATGTTCTCGTTAAAGAAAAACGTCAGTAAAATATGGGTTATTTTTCACCCAACTACTGGTGTATATTGACAACCACTCGAAAATGCTTCTACCCGATAGCAAAAGCCTCTCAACCTTCAATTACAGGTAATGTCCGTTACCATGTGTTGTGTACGCAAACGATTCCCCTTTCACTTCCCTGTCGTTCACCAATGACGCAAAACACGGCTGTGAGAGGGTAAAAAGGATCATTGGATTTTGACCACCATCCCAATGTTTCCTAGCTAGTTTCCTCACTTCCTCGAACATCGGGTAAAACTAGGGGGGCAACCGAAAACACCAGCAACCGTCAAACAATTCCCACATGTTGCGCCTGACAATCCCGTGCTACTGGTAGCAGCAGCTAGCGCACCCAAAACACAGTACACCAGCAGCATCAGCAGCAGCCGGTGGAAAATTGCACCTATTTATAGCGGCCGAAACAACACCACATACCATCCTATGCCTAGTGTAGACACTCTATTTGTGTGTGTGTTTGTTGGGAGGGGGAGTGAGTCGCGCTAAACCGAGGTACGAAATTTACCATGCCCGCTTCAGATGAAGAAAAAACGAAGGTCCCTCCCGACGAGCTGGTAGAAGAAAATGCAGTGCGAGATGATGCCGAGGAAAAGTCGGGGCGGACTTTGATGTTTTTCGGTACATGCAAGTGCGTAGCTAGATGCGTGTGTGTGTGTGTTTTGTGATGAATTTTCACACTCATACACCTTTGCCGCTCCAATCATCCCAATCGCCCCTTCACCGGTTGGGTGGTCATCCAACACAAAAACAGCTTAATGAAACTTTGCCACAGCATTTCAGCATCATGCAATTCCGCGTTGTTGCATTCAGTAGGCACACGGTGGTGTAGAGGAATTGTTAAGAGCACACAGAAAACACACGAAACGACCAAACACAACAGGGATATGCATATTTTGACGGTTCGTTCGTTCCGACCGCTGTCAATTTCGTTTATTACAGGTTGGTCTTCTCAATCCGGCGCACAACCACAATAAACGTTAGTCAGACTTACATTTAATGGGGTTTGATGAAATATATGGCAGATATATTTCGGCGCGATTATAATGTTCAGCAAGGTGATAAAAACCAACGTATCTGTCTGTCTTACTTGCCCTGCTTCCATGTTTTGGGTTGCACGAGATGGGAAAAGAAATGCGATAGCCACATTAATGTCATCGAAATGAAAACACCGAAACCCGAATTAATGCATTCGCACAGTATGGTGCGGGTGTGTGGTAAAGGCAGCGAGCTAATAAATAATATCTGTGCCAGTTGAGGACAATCCGACAAAGGGTGGAGATCATACCTGTTTCGGAGTATGTTTCTATGGGAGCAACCTTTTTCTTTACGCTTGTTTGCATCGCTAGAACACGACTATTTATGCGCGTCATATTTTTATGGGATTGTTTTGGTTCAATTGCTGGGTGCTCTTTTCTGGTCTGCTGCTAAACCTTCGGAAAAGCAATAAAGATCATTTCAGCCAAACGTTTGAAATAAACGACAGCTATTAGGGCGCTTGTCACAATGCACTGCAAAACCGGTGGTATTTCAATAAGTTTCGGAAGGCACATCGTTCGCTTACTGATGCCGTGGCTGCACTAACTCTACCCACCGTAGACGGGGGTTCGGCAAGCATGCAGATGAACCACGTCGTACCGACTTCTCGGCCATTGTCTTGCAGCACGGTGGTAGACATTGAAATTTACGTATCACAAACAAGACAAAAAGATTTATGAAGTTGTGCAGCGATGGAGATGTGAAGAATTTGTTCATAAGTTCACCCCACACACGCTGATGCATGCATTCCATCATTTTGTTGAACACAACTATTATTTCGCTTGTTAGCAGCAGCTTCTGTACCATCGCTTCTAGCAACTAGCGTTTCTATTTATCCAAACCCAGCCACCCGCCCAAACGTGGATAGAAATGGCAACATCTATACGCACTAACAACGCTCATAATTGAAACAATATTTTCCCATAAAGACGTTCCCCCACGCAGCATAACGGGCGAATTAAAAACTCGTTAATCTTTCCGTTTTTTCCCCCCATAGAACGCGAAACAGGTCCCCAGTATGGTACAGAGTACATGCCCGGATGGGTGGGTGTACCCGGGAGTCGCTTTCGCTTTAATTTATGTCCTCCGACACCGGAGCAATGCAATGGGACATGCCAACGTTAAACGTACTCCTGTTATTTCCATCTCTCCTGTCACTGAGACGACCGACTGACGGAAGGTGTCAGACACTCGTGCAAGTGGTACGGAGGAGAGAATTTCGGAACAGACACGCCGAAGAAAATCCCTACACGGCACACGGTTTGCACCCACGATGACAGGAGCGATGTGCCAGCCGGCGTATCCCGCTATTCTTGGTGCATTCTTCAGTGTCGACGTGCCGCAACAACGCTACGGTTGGGGAATTCTTGCCACCACAAGACAAATCGACCCCAGAACCCTTGCACTGGAGACGGGAGCTTAGCGTAAGAATGCAATAATTGTCTCAGGGTGTACTAGCGCCATGTCTCACGAAAGCCAAAACGATTTAAAAAAAAAAAAACTCCAAAACCCGTGACGTCGAAGAAAGTGACGTTGCTTGGCACCGAGAGTGGATGTCAATGGTTCGGTTGCATTGCAAAAAGGGATAATTGCCTTCCGGTTGTCACGATCACGTGTGCACAGCTGGGACAGATGGGATATGGCACGCTCATCCGTGTCATCCTACCCAACATCACACGTTCTCGGGGCAACGGGGTGAATCGTTTCTGCAACGCTCTTTTGTTTCGAATGATCACAAAGAAAGTAACCCCTTTTTTCATTCCAGCGTAAAACGAACGATCAAAAAGTAACAACTAAGCACAGGATTGTTCACCTGTGCAAATTTTCACCCAGGTAACAAAGGGGGAAACTTGCAAAGCCGACAGAAAAGGAATCCTCCATCATTAGAGTGATTCGCCGGGCGTGAATAGTGTGCCGTTTGCGCCTGTATGGCGCGGGCAAATTGACGGAACAGCATCAGGCACCTAGGCAACTATCTAGAACAATAAGTTAAATCTTCGGGCACTTTCTTGGGGTTTGTGATGATTAAAACTAATTTTCCACACTCTTGAACTGCGGGCTGGCGGTGTGGAGTAGCAGGACTGGGGCGGTGTCTGAGTCTGGAAACAATTATATATGTCGGCAGACGGTAGTTATCCTTGCACAAAGCTTCGCTATGTAAACTACAGCTAAACATCGTCGGATGAAACCAACCAAACACAATCTCCTGTCTAGCTGCTGCTTTGAGCTTAATCCAATCAAAGAACAACAATCTCCCGTCCGGGTGTACATGTACTATTGAAACCCTTTTTTTGTAGTAGAGAAAAGTCGGAATTGCTGCTCGAAATAGAACTCTTCAAATATGCAACACCCACAGCGAGACCTTGGAAACGGTGCTACGAAAACACGGGCAGAAAAGCACACACCGTACTCGAGTAATAGTGTTGTTTCCGCGAAAATCATATTAACTTCCTAAAGAAGTTCCTTAAGTGAGGCGTTCCATCTTCCCGTGCCGGCAATAGCCGGCATCGCATCTAGGTGGTTGAACGAGAAAAATGAAGATAATTTCATAAAACTCCCCATAGACGCATCTAACGGTGAGGCCAAACGTTTCTAATGCGCCAGGCATACTCGGCGATGGCGTCGGATCTGTGTCTGCCGCCTATGAAAACGAGTAAAGGACGAAAGTTTCTGTCCTTTCTGTGTTGGCTTTCCACTTGTCTACTACTGCTGCTGTCTATCGGGACACGCACACACACGCGGCCAACCTGTGAGCGAGCAATCGCTTCCATTCCTCCAATCGTAACGAACGGAAACGACTCACTCGTCAGCCCGGTGAGGAAAGTTTTACTCATCGGAACGATTGTGTCCCACGAGACAGTTCGCAAACCCTTCCGCCTTTCCACATTCCATTTGCTGCGCATAACAATCATAGACCGGGAGACACAGACACGTACAGGCACAATAAAATCAAGGGTTTCACAGATTGGTTTCATTTCCCCGGACTGGGAGTGTTTCTTTTCGGTGTCATTAACTAGTTTTTATTCTCACATTTCTGGAGGAAGGCTCAAGCAAGTTCGCAGGAAGAAACAGGATGTGTAATGAATGGTAGTGGATTCTGTGCTACTTTGGAGCAAGTTTTAACTCTGTCAGGATAATTCCCCTCCGGGTCGATCAAACGTTACCGTTGAGTAGGGCAAACAGAGGGTTTGGGAATGATGGTCCACTGAGACTTTGCGCTGGCATGCTAACTTTTCTCGTCGATAGTTTTGAGCTTCAATCGGGCACGGAATTTTCCACATCAACAGATTACAAATGGAACGGTAAGAATACGCTTTAAGAGTACCTTTTTAAATGTGTTACACAAGCTTTTGATCGTTACAAAGTCTATTATTTCTATTATTCGTAAATTAGTTCTAGAAAGCTTTAGAAGCTTAGTTAGTTAGTTAGTTAAGCAATTTCTGTAATTAAATTGTTTTCATTATCGTAAATTGGACTAACACATGTATTTGTTATTTTATGAGTTGTTTCAAACCTTTCTTTAAGTGAAGCTTTAGAAGCATTTCTTGCTATAAATTTGAGACCTGTTCTAGTGTTAGTAACATCAAGTCATAAAAAGAAAACTTTATTTTGCTTCTTATAATTTGGAGATACGCTCCAAATTCTAAGTCCGCAATAAAGACTTGCAGAAATTAGGTCAAAATAAAATCAAACCAAAATCTGTCTGAGTACTCCCGGACAGGCCGAGATCGCAGCTGAGGAACGAAGGTGCGAAAAATGACAACCGATCTTGTGTTAAATTTCGCAGGTGCAGATGTAGAAAAAATCCGGTGATAATTTTCAAAAAATTTCGTTGAACCAACAGCGTTTTGTTTTTTTTTTCTTTTCAATCAATTGAATAACTGAAATCAATTAAAGAAAAAACAAAATGTATTATTTTTCTATAGGTAATATATCCTCATATACTCATTTCTCATATACTAAATAAATAAAACTAAATTCGCAAAATATTAACATTTCTTAGGCGCAGGTTGCTCTTTCCTGCAAATGAGAAATTTGACACTAGCAGTGCTGCCAGTTCCGTTCACAATCGGTTCTCAGCTACGATCTTGGCCTGTCTGAGAGCACTCTTTATCATAAAATAATCAACGCATGCTACATGTTTTGATTTAATAGCAATAATAATGTTTCCAAGATTTTAATAATCTAATTTCCTTCGGCATTGCCATTAAACAGAAAAAAAACAACACATCGCTGTCCTCGCACACAAGTCGCTGAACAAACTGCTCGGGACGCTTCCTTTCAGCAGTGTGGAAAATATCATTAGCGTCTAATGAATTCTCCTTGCCATGATTAATGAAATAAGATTTTCGTTTTTCGGCACGAGCCCGCTCACGCTGCGACGCTATGAGACAATCGTGGACCACGGCCTTCCCATTCAATCACAAGATGCAACAAAAAAACACCAGCAACATCGTCTAAGCACTTCTTCCGATCTTTCACATACTGCTGCCATTTATGCTGCTCAAAAGCGGGTGCACAAAAAAAAAACCACGTTGTTCGCGCGTTCTTCCATCAAACGAGTACAAATCATAAATTATACTACCACCGGCTCAGGAAATGGATGGTCTGGTCTGTCGTCCGCTTCCTCAGGTTTTTTGGGGAAGTGGACGCCTTAGAACGCCCATTTTTCGATTGAACCAAAAGTAAGTTTTTCCGCCTGGAGTGCCACCGCATAGCGCACACAAACACACAGGACAAGCATATCACCAGCAACGATGACAAGGAAGAAAATCTTACCCAGAGTGCCCATCACTCATGGCTCGCTTCTATTAGGAAGGGGAGGACGACATCTTTTTTTTTTTGAGACGCGTTGTGACGCGTTGTGGCGCTCTCCGACCTCTTCAGTTGTCGGTGCGCGCGGCAGGACCAAATCGGTCGTGTCGGAAAATTTATGTCCAACACAAATTACGTCACATTCTTTCCACGGGAGGACGGAGGTACGGAGCAAACCGACACACCATAATGCCACGTGACTAGTCCGGGGGACCGACGGGGTGTCATCTTTTGCTTCCGATGGTGACATTGGAATGGTGCGAAAATGAAGGAAAATTACACCACGATAGCGGCGCAAACGTTCGTTCGAAATTCTGGCACTTACTTTAAGCGGGGATAAAGCCTGGATGTTAAAGTACGCTGACGGGGCAGAAGTTAATCATTTTGGTTGTGGTTTGCGCAGTGTGCGTTTGGTTTTATTTTTACCATACGAAACACGATGCTTTTGCGATTGTTTATAAGACAAGAGAAAGATGAACAAATTAGAGCCTTGATTTGTTTTGAAAAGTTGATTAGTCCGCGATAATTGTGACACTTATTCGGACCCACCAAGAAATCTGATACAGTCTCCAACAGTCTACTTCCCTTCGCTGTCCACTTTGCAATTGCGCATTTGAAAATATTAAAGAATCGTGCCATAAACAGTGAGAAAGAATATAACACTCACACCAAGATTTTCGCCCGTTGAAACTAACCAATTTCTTGAACCGTTCCGTGTCGGCTAACGGCAAGTAACGATCATAACATTATGATTTATGAACAGCGCCATACAGACGTTTGACAAATTCACCCGGTTCTTTGGGTTGGATGGCACAACAAAACACCGGGCAACACAGCCGTCAAGTATGTGTTTCACATCTTGAAGTTGCGTTAGTAATATTTCGCTGACGAAAGAAACGCTTGACAGCTAGCGCTAGGGATCTGGCCTGGTGCTGGTGGGTCGCCAGATCGCTATCGGAAAGTAATTATATCTACACTCGTAACGCAAAGTGTAAACAATATTTTCTGCTGAGCTCGTACGTCTGAGTGGGCCCCAGTCAGTATAGTGCTGGCACGTTCACACACACAGATGGCAAAGAAGTTTCCACAAAGAAGCTGCTTGTTTCGCACATTTTTTGAAGTTTGTACTGCTTCTGAAATCATCCACCACTACGGGAGGCGGGTATGCAAATGATGTTACCTTTTGCCCATCAAACCAACCGGCTAATGTCCCGTTTCGTTGACCATTCCGCCAAGATTGCTCATTTGCGTTGACATTCGCGCGCGGTTCGGAGGATCGGGCAGTCTACAATAAAATCACAAAACATGATATGCAAAAACCACACTTTTTGCGATGCGACTCTATCGATGATCCCACCACAAACACTGGAAGTCAAATCGCGCAGTTTGGAATTGATTTATGCACAATCTGGAACTTCGATTAGCTCGATCCGAATCGGCGAAAACGGCAGTGGCACAACATGAGGTCATCGGATCATTGAGAAATTCAAAATCGAAAAAGGCCAAAATAAATACACGCGACGGCTGTGGCTTCTCTAATTGCATCTCATCGCGCTTTATGACATTCTGGGAATCGCTTAGCCTCGTGACATTTAATGGCAATTCCTTCTGGTGAAGCAAAATATTTTACGGGGCTAGTTGGATATTTTTTCGAATGCAATAATTTTACATTGCTAAGCAACGGGACGTCCAGGCCGAGTGATAAATCAATGATGAAAAAAAAATTGCAACTTGGTTTGACATTTCCGTTCCAACCGTTTTCTATATCAGATGCATCGATTATCTCCGTCAGATTCATCTTAACGACACGATTCAGACAGAGGAAGCTTGCAGCAAATGATTCACAACGCAGTGCCATAGGATGATCGCATTAAACAAAACCCATAAACTAACTCTAAATCCGCGTTTAGAAGTTAAGCTCGGTAACGCGAAAATTTCTTCCTTCGCAGTGTTTTGCCGCCGCTAGCAACTCTCGACGTAGAACTGTGTAGCTTGCTCGGAGCGATATTCTGGCCCACGACGCCGGTGAAAACCGACCCATTTGCCAGTGAAATTTATTGTTTTAAGAGAGCTAGGATGACTCACCGATCCTTCCATTTCCCTTGCCTTTCCCGCTGTGGCTGTCTCATGCATGTTAAGTATGTAAAAATAAATGTATAAGTTCCGCTTTAGCGAAATTCGAGAGCCTTCGGGAAGCCGCTGGCTCGACGGCTTGCATAAATCGAGCCACCTCCATCGATGCATCCCATTAGCGTAGGAGTGTGCTGGCATGGCTCGATGACCAAATAAGAGCATTCCGCACAACGCAGCGAGATGGAGGAAAAGTGCAAATTTACATGCAGATATAAATATAAACGATTGTTAAACAAAACGACGCCCGTTTCGAAACCTTCCATTCAATCAACCATTAGCGATCGCTAGATATCTCGACGGTCAACCATCGTAAAATAAAGCACACGAAATGGCTGCAGTAGGATGGTTGAGCCAACAAAAACACCAACTGTGCGGATCTTTCCAAGGGGGGAACCATCGGTTCCAGGTCCATGCCCTAGAGCTAAAGCTGAAAACCAAAACCATAGCGCGGTATAAAATATCTAACCTCAACGTGCGCTCCTGATTTGCATTTCCCGAAACCATGGTTCGGTGGGTTTTAATTATCAAACGTCAATAAATCAGTCGGTGGTAAAACAAAGACGTAATTTAGCACCGAATAGTGAAGAACTCGGCAGCAGCCTAGCGCGTCTCCAAGGATCGCTATAGCCCGCTCTCATTTGCTCACCCATCAGCGACGACATCACCATCCCGGCGGCAGGCAGGCATGACTTATCGCGACGATCGCGTGTCGCGTTTTGGCGTCGCGCTGGCGCAGCATTGATCTCTTCCACTGGCACGCGCAAATCTTGCCCACCGCAAAGTTTTGAGACGCTTGGAAGTACTAATAAATTCAACGATGACCCATTCGCGTTCGGTCGTACAATAAAGTGGTCGCAAATGGGCACCGGTGGTAGTCGTTCGTTGATGTGCTTAGCATTTGGATCCTTCTTTGGAGGATGACTTTCCGGAGAGAATTGTGAATATTATTTTGTTGCTGTATTGCTTTCTCTCTGAGGTGGCGCGAATACACGAAACGTTAAGTTCAATGAACGTGGGCAACACATTTCGTGTCACATCAAGTTGTTCATAAAATGCAAACTAAACACTTACCCTGACCACCGTTGATCATTCAAGGCAAATTGTGTGTCGATAAACCTAGACAATATGACCTCGCGCAGTATCTGTTCGAAACGTTACCGACTCAATCATTTGTAATTTCACTCCCACGCTCGCGTGTAGACGGCCAAGGCTCCGTTTTGGGTGCGCCCCGATGGCTTTTGATGGCCGAATTCGGCAACGACCACAGCAGGAAAAAGATGAACAAAAAAAAAAAACGACAAACTCCTCCTCATCATCATTACCAGTCGCGGCGTTAGACTTGAAGTCAAACCGCCGAAGGTTAATCCTTCCAGCACACGAGAGAGGGTGGTTGGTAAGCGGGTGGGAACGAAGACGACCAGCAATTTGAGTCATATTGATGAAAATAAATAATAAATCGCCAACAGATGAGCTTCGGCAGTTCGTCCGGCTCAAATCGCACCGGGCAGTGGTCTATGTGGCACCGTTCAGGCCCACGCGTTCGCGATCAAATTGCCACTGTCGCCACCGACGCCTCCTCCTCCTCGCGCAGCTTCCCAACACTGCCCGAGGGTCGCTTCTTCGCGGCTTTGCTGGACTTAGCAATTGCATCATCCCGCGGCTTCATTTGCTTGCGCAGATGGTCAAAAAACGCTCCATCGACCATCTTGAAGGCGACGATCTTGCTTGACGCTTGACGGGTTGAATAAAAATTGGAGACTGTAGTAGAGGACGGTACATCGAACGAACGAGAAAAAAAAGAGGTCCGTCGATATGCAACCCGGTTCTCGAGGTTGAATTTATCGCTTTTGTAGTCGGTGATTTGCTTATGAAATGGGAAAATTATTTGCCCCGCATCACGCGGGTAAGCTGTGCGCGCGGGTATGGAGACAAGACAAGCAACACCGAACAGCGATCAAGCGCTGAACTTGAGTCATCCGACTCAAAATAAACGGAACTTCTATATCTTGCCCGTTGCTCACGATACGATGGAACCGACATCACGTACCAATCGTCGTTTGATCTGCCGATCTGAGGCGCAATATGATGTTGGTTGATCGATCGTCGGAATTGCGATGGATTTGGTCGTATGGCAAGCAGGGTAGAAAAGGGTAAACACATAGATTGACGAAACTGTCATAAAGTTGGGCAGCAAGAAAGCAAACACTCACACTCAAGCGTATCTGAAGGTGTGTCGATAGATAAGAAACACACGATCTAGGTTTATGATTCAATGTTTTGATAACCTTTTAATTTTGCTTAGCATGCTCTTTATCAGCACACGCTGGTAAAGCTATTCCAGGAACTATCGCTAGATAGCGTTAAGTCCCGGCAAGATAAACATCATGCTAGGTTCCCTCTCTCTCTCTTGCCCTCGAATTGTCGCAAAATGTGTGAAAAAAACACTCTGCCGGCCTAAACATAATACTGACCAGAAAAACAAACAATACCGAACATTCCATGCAGGTCACGTACCGGGGATTAGTTCACCATCGAACGCGGTACACGCGAACCAAACGACCGTTTTCGATCGTAGTACAGTAGTTTTCAGGTTTGCCCGCTTGTCTCCGCGCCGTAAACGATGTGCGGGAGCTACACGGCTATCATGACACTTGTATGTAAATTTGAGTCAAGCATCCTCACTCAACAGCAGACCTAAATGGATGTATAACTTTACCAGAGTTAATCATTCCCATTGAGCATGCGTTGAAATTGAATGCTATGGTAGCAATATGCTTCTGCGCTTTACCAGGATCCGGATTCCGCAGTTTAAAGCTCATCCAACTTCCAGCGCGCACATATCAGGACGATGACTCAACCTTTCCGATTCAAGATCGTTGGCAAGATTAGCATTTTTGGCCCATCTCAAGCAAGTCAAAACTCCCTCAACAGTATGCACACTGTCGCTAGGTCCAATCACTTCGGTGATATCTCATTTACAAGGCGCCACACACACTGGTCCACTGGTCCACTGGTGCTCGCTACAAAGCAAACGATCATCCCTTTCAGCAGCTGATACCGACCCGTGTCCAATCCGGACAAAACATCAATAAAATTTATCGTTATTGGTTCGAAGGCTGCTCCTACCACTGGCGCTGCGCGCCACAGTTTCAGCTCCGGTGCAAAATAGTACCGAAGCTCGCCTCGCATAAAACCGTAGCCGGTTTGGGAACGAAGCAACAACATAAAGCTATTGCTACGGTCACCTTAGCCCAAGAAACTACTAGTGGGAAAAGCTGTAGCTCCGGTACAGGCAGCAGGCGGGACGAGGAGTTGGCTCATAAATCTCTTAATTTAAAATCAATCAAACAATCCACCGTCTCTGCCACCAGATAGGTCCGTTAGATCGGATAGGCTACACAAGAGTGTACCCCTTACCCCGTCTAAACCGGACCTCGGATCGATCGAGCGATCCCACGATATCCGGTTTCGGGTGACCGGCGACAAACGCTAATCAGCGCCCTGCGCGATTGAAAAAAGGCACAACAAAATGGCCAATCAATCGAGGTTCGCACAGCTTGCCGAAGGTGCCACCCAGACGAAACCGTGAAACTGGCCGTGATGATGGTGGGCTGTTTTTTTTTTATGATGTCCCCTGCCCGATTGCGATGATTATCAAAAAGTGTACCGAAATCGCAACAACGCAAAATTAAAGTCCCATAAAAATAAGTATCCCTGGTAAAACGGTTGCCGGAGGCATTCGTGGTGGAGTGACATTGTGCAAAAACGGTTTGTGGGTGCTTTAAGTGTCGCTATTTTTGTTGCCCTGATTGATTAACTGGCTGTTCGAGGCATTGGTTATTCGGTCGGCTGTGTACTGTGCCACACTAATGGATGTTAAAGTGGTTTAGATATTGAAACATTGACCATTCTTTATGTTTTCTATGAAGTATTTAGGTTTGTAAATCTAGCTCAAAAACTACATTTTTGATCCTGAACTATGTACGTCAATTGATTTTGCTTTCGAGATTGCCTAATCCGAAAAGTATAAGCGTAGCGAATTATTGTCTGAATCAAGAACAGGATCTGAACACACAACAGGCTGACTACATCCGGTGATGGTCTTTACATGGAAGGAACGGGATTCAAATCCCTTTTGGATCGTTTCCCCGTAGTGACGACTGACTATTTAACTAATTGGCAAGTTTAGTCAGCGAATTGATGGTCAGCGAGACCTAAAATGTCGTTAAGCCGAGAGAGAAAATTACGAAAAAGAAGAAGTATAATACATTGTTTTCGCTCTATTGGTACAAGTTTTATCATTTGTTTTACGTTAATTATACATTTGTAGTGAAACAAATACGACAAATTCTGGAATATAGCATAATAACAACAAATCATAAAAAAATTAAAATGAACCAAGGAAATGGGTCTGTGAGAGGTGTTAGAAAGAGAGGACGTGCACGAAGACGAGCACGGAAGGAATCACTAAATCAACTTATTGCTTGCAAAAGCGGATCATTCGCTTTTGAAGCAGGAGATATCCTTGATGCAATCGCAAGTGGACGAGGACGAGAGCGAAGACGATGCGTGGGTATATATAGATTAATGGATGAGAGTGGAGAAGGAGCATCAATGGCATTAAGAAGAAGGGAAGCAATACAGAATACTTGACCATGAGTGCGGCGAGATTCTAAGGGCTCCAGACCCAACAAGTACTAGCGTGCAGGATACGACGACAACACTGAGCCAGAAGTACCAAATATATTGCGCATGATAAAGCGAATGAAAGTCCTCTGAGTCCGCTCCACCTTTGCTGTAGCTCCTACGCTAGAAGTGGATCCAATGATTGAGGGATATTCCAACGATGAGCTGACTAGGGAAACGAACAGAGGCTTCAATCACCTGATGCCCGCCGCTAAGTCCGCTTACAGGAAGATCCAGCCCTGAGATAGTTGAGCAAAAAACATTAGGACCAGGCGATAAAGAGAGCTTGAGAATGAATAGCGCCGTGTGAACATTCGATATGCTCAGAGGAATGCAGTGATAGTCAAAGTTATTGACAGTCAATGCTGGAGAAGGATCAGTTGCCTGTGTCCAGTAGTAATTGCAGGAGCCGCAAACAAAGTGGCTTAATGTTCAGCAAACAAGGCCACATATTTCGGAGCGAATCAAAAACCGCTCCAAGGGACATTTAGGAGGGAATGTCATGTGAATTACTGCGATTATTCTCAAAACGCCACTAAGAGGAGGGATTGGAGCGTAGAAGTGATTGCATCAAGAAGACATTCGGGATAATTTTGACAATTGCATTTTTGTTTATAACTCGTGATGGAGTCGGCATAGTAAAACAAGCAATACGTCATTCGACAGCTAAAAGTGTACGGAACAAGCAGTGAAAACATCCCGTGATAAAAAAATGCCAAAAAAGAGTACATTGTGGAAGCAGATCACATGCATCATGATGATCCGCGCCGGACGCGACAACCGCCGACACGGTTAACACCCAGAACAACCGGTGGCTGGCTTACTGCCCAGCGGACGTGCCACGGGTGCCGGAAACCAAGTTCCCCCAGACGGTGATGGTGTTTTCCTGCGTGTCATCGGAAGGGGACGTGATGCCGCCCCACTTTTTCGAACAGGGGCTGAGGCTGAACGCGGACGGGTACATTTCCATGCTGGACACCGTCGTAAAGCCTTGGTTCACGAGAGTGGCCAACGGCAGACCGTACGTGTTCCAGCAGGATTCCGCTCCGTACCATACAGCCTCCAAAACGATAAAGTGGTTGGCGACCAATTTCAACGACTTCACCGCGCCGAATGTGTGCCCTCCCAGCTCCCCGGATCTTAATCCAATGGATTATATCGTGTGGGGCGCGGTGGAACGGGATACCAACAGAACCTCCAGCAACACCAAGGCGGAGCACAGGTCCGTTTTCGCCCTACCCCGCGAAACTGTCGCCAGGGCTTGTTCCCGGTTCCGGAGACGGGTGGAGGCCGTAATAGAAGCCGAGGGTGGATATTTTGAATAAAATGAATAAAATACATGGTAAGCTACTAATTCTAAAACAAACAAACAATTCCTCGATGATTAATTTTGCCATAATTTTTTTTTTCTTTCTCCGTAGGTGACTTTCAAAATTATCCCAAATGCCCTGTAAATATTGAATTGGTGATACAAAAATAAAAAAAAGTTAATAAACAATAATAAACGATAAATAAACGGTAAACGATTTAAAACCCAAGACAGCCGACAAGAAATGTTGACAACTATTAAGGCCGGGCTACATTGATCGTACTCCTGAGTGTAATTTTTGTGAACGCATACGCCATCTAGCGGCGGCGGGTCGAAGCTAGAGGCTGGTATAATTTATCTGTCAAAAAGCGTTTTGGGTCGAGGAGCCTATAATTTTGATCACAAACCAGTAAACAAACAGCTCGGTGAGTATGTTCGATATTTTGTCGTGTATGTTTTTTTGAAAATATGTGGTAATTTAACATACATATTGTATTTCTAGCCATGGAACAAGCAGGAAGCAGTGGACGCAATGAAAAAATAGTAAGTACAACTGTTTTTAACGAAAATTGTGTGTGTGTGTGTGTGAACTGTTGTCTGTGAATCGCCGGCTCGGCTCGGGGCCGCAATTGAGCTGAACATTTTATTGAAAAATGTAGTGTTTGTAGGTTTCACAAGTGCTTAAATAATTTGTTGTAGGGTTTGTCCATCTATTTCATCATTTAAACTACATTGCAGAGTGTGTGAAACTGGTTGTTCGTTTTGGTATTGTAGCGGTTTTTAGTATAGAGCGAGTTTTTTTATTCATGAGGAACGGCTTTGTCATATTGCTTGGTAGAACTTTTTTTTTTATAAAATTGTAAGCAAAATTTACCGGCCTATTTGTATACATTTAATATAAAAATAGCACGTGTTACGGCATACAGACAGCCTGGTCGAAAATTGATGAGACACCAAGCATGAATAATTTTGGCACTTAAATTATACCCACATCTAGCTTGCGCTGGTCGCCGCCAGATGCGCTAGTGAATATAAAAATTACGCTTGCGAGTACGATCAATGTAGCCCGGCCTTTACACCTATACAAGCGGGAAAAAAAATTAATTTCACGACCACTTTGTAGAAGAAAATGTATCCCAACCATTGAGAATGTTAAACATTGCTATATTTAGTAAGAAGCAGTTCGAACAGGCTGAAAATGAAACATAAGCGTTTAAGGTTTAAGTGCATCTCAGAGTTTCCATGCATTTCGGAGTTTGCAAGTATCCCAAAATGTGTATGCATCCTGGAATTTACAGGCACACCGGAGTTTACGGGTACAAAGGAAGGTTCTAGCGGGCCTTGACTAGTTATTTTAAAACAAAACTTCAGCATCTCCAACAGAGCAATCAATCTAAAACAAAGTTCCTCACCGATAAGCTCAATTGTATGCGACTGCGCACCCTTTTGACCTGCGCGGTATGTTGCTCTCTTCTGCAGACACTCTGTGGACGAGAAAAAAACCCTTCCATCTTTTCCCTTTCATCTCTTTCCTACGTTTACAATCGTAAATAAAATAAAAACACAACAAACCGCATAACAACAGGGAGGCTTTCCGCCCTGCGTATCCACGTACGTCACACACGAACGGGGAGCATAAACTTGTGCGGGAACAAAAGCTCCAACGCGAACCGAAACCGGTTTCCCCGTGTATCGGCTTAAGTTCTCTCGGGTGTGCGTACTTTTCCGCCATTCCTTTTTTGCATGGTATTTCTCGGTTCTCACCACACCACCCCACTGCCTCCCCTTTCCTTACATTCATTTCTTAAGGTTTCATGCACCCCCATGAACCATCCCCACAGACACGCATTCGAACGCTCTTGAAAAGCTTCACCCATTGCATGCTTGCCCGGGATGGTTTCTTTTATTCGCACTGCTCAATTTCATTGCTCATATCGCGAATTTACCAGAACCAAGGCGAAATAATCGACCACCGCACGGTCACAGGGCGCGAGCGCGCGCGCGCGAGTTCCTCAACTCTCTTCCTTCATCTTACAGCAAACGCACACAAACGTGTCGGTCGCGCTCGTCGATATAGCTGCATGAATATGCGAAAAACGGCCACATTCCAATGTAGCGGTGCGGTGGAAAAGAACACATGAATGGTCACACCGGCAGACATGGAAAACGAACTGGCCAAAAAAAAAAAGAAGGCAACACGGCAAGGAAACTCGACTCCGAAAACTTTCGGTGTGTTAGACTGGAGCTCTGGCTTACACAGCGTGCAGCAGCTGGGATGTAGTGTGAGCCGGTTTTCGGGAGGCGGAACTCAAATTTTACCGAGCACTGCTCCCCCCCCTTGTGTGACCGGGTTAAGTGCAAATCGGCCAGGGAATGCGATAATTATACGTCCCATACAAAACGGATTGCACCCGAAGCGGTTAGGAACGCTATCCATCTGGTCGGACGTTTTTTTGCGGATGCGGAGCAAAACGTTATTTTATCTTACGTTACGTAGCTTACATCTGGTTCATTTCAAACGCATTGGCAGCGGTGAACTTTGCGGTATGGTTGAGTTGGGGCATCAAAAGGTGCTTTTAATTATTGGCTGAAAAATAGCAAAATAAAAAACATCTTCCACCTTAAACGTCACGTACAAGTCACCGAATGACGCAGAAAGTTCCTTGTAGGGTAACTTCCGCCATTGGAAGTTGCCGTCATTGGGTGTGCCTTAATTCGAACTGACGCACAGACCAGCACAACATCAACACAGATTAAAGTCTCGGTGCATTGGACATTTAGCGAGAGTAATTTTATTGATTAGCAAACATGAGTAATGGCACCGTAACTGTCAGTGCGTAATAATTCCATACTTTATATTAAATTCTTGACCTCAACTCTCCAACTATAGCTCTCCCCCTCCAAGTGGCAAGTTGCGCTACAGCTGCTACCACGTAAACCTTACACAATTAAAAGGTCACCCCAAAGGCAACACCAACTAACCTACTAATATCTCAGGTTTATGAATTAATGCTATCCAAGATGGTTCCCTTTTCGGACAGAATATTGGCCGTTTCGCCAAATTATAGTTTATCCATTACGTTCACCACAAGGAGAACAAAGGACTCGGTCCGTTCTCAATCGTCAGCTGCGTGCAGCTTGAAACAACAAGCGAAGAGCTCGCGAGAAGATATTAAGACACAAATAGCATAATTACAATAATTACCTTCATCGATGTTTAAATTGCCATCTGCTCCTTCCTTGTCGGTGTGACGATGGCGTTGACCTGAACGGTTTGTCCATCGCAAGGAGCATTAATTTAGCGCCGTTTTTTGTCATGCTTTAATTCATCAAGAAGTGTTTACTTCCTTGCACAATGTCACACGGAATGAGGGATATAAAACGTTCATTAAAATTGGATAGGTGTCGATAATTCTACACCTTTGAGTTGAGGTTAGAAAAAGGAATCTATTTTCAATCGTAAAACAATAAACGAAAGGAGTTTAATTATCATTTTCGATAGTAGAAATGCTACCTTTTCTACCATAGTGAATAAATACTACCTTCGAAGCATACACATATCAAAAACCATATTCATTATTGAACTACCGATATTCCTTGCCATAACACACACGCATGCACCTCATGCTGGCAAACCATTGATTGTCCGTCACTATGAATGAATGCTGTCCATCGTGGACGAACGGTCATGCCTTTTCGCCTCGCACAACCGCGCAGCAAGTCATTCCCTTACGACCTCCTTTCGTTTGGGCAAAGCTATCCTCCCTTGGCACGAGGGACTTCAAGACGCGTCCATACACGTCCCAGCATGCGTCGTAACGGCTTTTTTTGTGGCTTTTTGCTTCTCTTTGTTTTTGTTTCGGCTGTTTGCTTCTTTCTTGTCCAGCTCTCATGCCTTCTCCTGTGCCTTTTAGCTTTATTTGTATCATCATTATTATTATTAAGATGCTGTGCCCCTCTTTTCGATCTGATGAGCGAGGATCGCTCGCTGGCACGCAGAAATCGATGGCGGCCGTGCCAGCGCACCAGCCAGTTTGGATCCATCCCATCCAGACCGGCAGGCGCACTACCACACTGTGCCGAGGGGTTTGCAGGCCCAGTGTATTGGCAGGTTTGCTGGAACGCAGCCGGGAGATAGTTTTGCGACCACAACCTGTCCCTGACCAGTGCCGATTTATACATGTTCGATCGGTGTGCGTGTCGAGAACAGAACAGCGAAGAAAATGTAGCCATATAAAAGCATCGCACACAGTAAACAGCCATTTGCGCTTAAGAATGCACACACTAACACAGATGGAAGGGCAGCCAGAATCAGCTTGCCGGCAATTATGTGAAGAAAAACGGGTTTTTCCTCTGGTTGCTTGTTGCAGGAGACCACCAAGGCGGACACAAGCACCAAGTCGACAGTCATGTTATGCGGTAAAGCTAAAGCATAAAACATATGAAGAAAAGGGACCATGGTTTCGTTGCAAACGGTATGATGAATGTTACATCTGTCAAGCATTATTTTGTTGTTAATATGCAAGTGATTAATATTTTGAGCATAAAGGAAGTTTATAAAATAAAGTACTGTTCATTTAGAACTTGGTCGCTCTATCTTATGTATAGTAGAGCCCCCAGTGGTGCTATATGGAATTTTTTGACACCTATCAGTAGGTATTGGAACACTCTTCCCCCTTATGAAGTGGTTTTGGCATAATCGTGCTTGTTTCAGTTATTATTAACGATGGAGCTGCAACGTAGACAATTAATTGGGCACACCCACTTCGAAAATTCAACTTGGTCCGGGAGAAAAATAGGAAAATTCCTTAAAAACGCATCTTCTACTTTTGGTTGAAAGAAATCGTCATACAGGAACAGTGGATCGTCAGCTGAGCTGGAGCTGAAACCTTGGACTTTCGGATGGGGATATTGCAAAACAAAATACGGTACAGCATAAGTACCGTCAAAGGAATCGGATTGAGTACAGACTACCGCTCTTTTCATGCCTCAAAGCAATCAAACAGAACTCTGAAGGCTCCAAAAATTGTATGACCAGGTTCTGACGAGGTACACGGGTTGCATTCTTATGGATGACGAAACGTACATAAAAAAGATTTGAAGCAGGATTCTGTCCAAAACATTTAATGTTGCCACAGTACGGGGCGATGTTCTCTACACATATAAGTTCGTTTTTGCTGACAAATTTACCCGCAAGCTCATGCCATCAGCAAGCCATCTGGAGCTATGGGGGCACAAAACACGAGTTTTTTATAACAAATCATTCTATAAATTCGACAGTTTGTAAAGATTAGCGTCTGGAAAAGTGTTTTTTGCTTTATATTAAAGCTCATAAAGGCTCAATTAAGCTCTTGCCAGATTTACCAACCGCCCAACACGCATACTATCGGGAAAAAACAGCTACTGAAGTGGATAAACCAGTTGTGCGGCAGCTTATGAGAGATATCAAAAGAAAGTCGCTTAAGTTCATCCGTACATAAACAAATATATTTTTCTTGAACTTTGTGATAAAAGAACAATAAAAAAAAATTTTCGTTTGATGTCGAAACTAAATTTATACGTAAAAAATTTCCCTTTTACAGCCTGTGATGAGTGACCGCATTCTAAATGAATGTCACTTTAAGAATAAAATTTCTTTTAATAAAAATACAAAATAAATCAATAACTAAATATACCCTTCAAACATGATACACATGTCTGCAGATTTCGATGAATACGTTGTCCGTAACGGTCTCAATTGTCTCAGTCGTTTCATGTCCTGCGAGCCCCAAACAAGCTACACTTTAAAGTGTATAGAAACATCACAACTGCTTTTCTACTTGAGCGCAGAGTGACTCGTTCTAGGGGAGAAATCTAGACCGTAATCAATTCACTGTTTACAACCGTATCATTCATCACAAATAACCTTACTTAGGTTCAATGGTAAGTGCGACACTGGAATTATTGCAAGCAAACCCTCAAAACGATCCTTTCCGACTTCAGTTATTTCTTACATCAAATTGCACACCAGTGTCATATACTACACGCATGATGGAACGCACCGGATTCGGCCGCATTCGACCCAAACCTCTCGGTAAGGGTAGGAGGGTAGGGAATTGATTTGATTAGGAATTTAATAATTGATCACAACCCAAACCAACGGCACGATGCGGGACGACATGCGTGTATAGAGTACATTGAAGCATCAGGTTCAAACAAATCCTCTTCAACTCGACAAGCTCCTAAGGATCGTTGCAAAACCCAACATGGGGAACTCGAAGACGGTGCGGAATCGTTTACGCCTACCGTTAGAAGGAAAAACGGTACATAATTACGATGGAAAATTGATGAACATACGGCGAAAATGCTTTCCGATGGTAAGAGAGTTTCCTGGTAGTAGCTTCTGCCTCTCTCGAAGGTGTTGCGAACAATCGATTCGTTGCGCATGCATGGTAAGAGATTCGGTTGTGTATCACAAGACGAGGGCGAAAAGTGTTCCATTACCTGAAATGAGATAAATATTGGAAAGGCATCAGTAACAAGTTTGGGCATCGATGTGGCGATGTACTCTGAAAAGATCCTCTGAATGAACAATGAACCGAGTGTGTAAGTACATAAGTTCGATTCCTATTAAATTATGTGTCAAAACTGAGGTTAAAATATAAATTGAAAGCGTGAAAGTTCGTAGAGCAAGATTTGCTTTGTACTTCTTACAAACGCACAACAGCTATATCCTATAAGTCTAACACTAATCTTTCTTCTGCTCTAAAAGCTGCAGGTTCTCCCGATAGCACAAGAAAAAGGCAACATAAATACCAAACTCAGCTCAGAAGCGGTGAAGGGGGATCGTCCCAGAGAATAAAGTTACCACCACCGTCTAGACAATTTCACCGATAACAGCAAATGCAGGGGATTTGCCCAGGACTCTAGCCGGGCACGTACGTTTTCCTTTGCAGCACACGTTAGCCGAAGCGTCACCGGCAAAGACTTTATCCGCCTGCACCGGAAGGACGCATACTGTCGTTTTTCCAACCGGTTGAATATAATCGACTACTAGAGCTCGATCACTGTGACCCGGTGTAAGCATGCCCGTGTACCACATGGCCCGGGATAATAGAGCTAATGCAACCTCAATCATTTGGGATAAGGATTTCCTATATCCGACAGTTAACATACTGGAAAGGGAATGGGTTTTTTGGGAGGAAAGTTCTGAGAAAGTAAAGCTGACATGATCCAGATTAGAGGCTTTTTGATTTTATAAATTATTGTGTGCTTTGTTTCGAAGCATAGGATAGACGTTTGAAGCTCTTACTGTGCTAATACTGCGCTCGTTTATAGCAAGAAATAATTCTTAAACGTATTTTTGAGTTTGAACATTGAATTCTTTCAAAATCTATATAGAAAAAGGATTATTCATTCTGAAATCATACACTTCTAGTTGCATCTCTTTCAAAAAGAAAGCAATATATTGGAAACACCACATGTCAAAACACTCTTTCAATGTCGCGTTTCCAGCTGATAAAGCATAATCGCATTATTAATAAAACACTTTTTTTGCGGTGCCAAACGTTTGGTGGTCTACAATTTTGACCACAAAAAACGTACCTTACCTGTCAAATATTAAACTTTGACACATGATACTCCTTCGCAAGAGGCGTGATGTGTGTGTGTGTGTCCTGGTGTCGCTTATCACCACAGCCCAAGTAATTAATGATGCGTTACGAGCTTTATTTGTACCATTTTGCCTTGATAAGCGCCTTACAAATATTTGTAAAAAAAATCACGTAAGCGATTATCAAAAAAACAAATTCTTACAGGGTTTACCTAGTCGATTCGGCATCGTCAAGCTATTGTAGGTCAACGTAAATGCTTATTCTGGCGTCGTAAACTCTCAATTTGACATCATCCATTGTATTCGAGCGTCGTCAAGCTTAAATTCGTCGTTGTATAGATTGGATTTGGCCGCCTGCGGATTGTTTTGAATTTCAAGCTGTCAAATCGGTGGCTCCGTTGATTTTGCACCTTTTACATTTGTTATTTAACTTAAAAAAAGTAAATTTTCCTTAAGTAATTTATGGTAATTAGTTACACATTGCAACCAACGCGTTGAGCTTTATAAATCAAAAACAACGGAGCCACCGATTTGACAGCTTAAAAATGAAAAACAATCCAGAGGCGGCCCAATTCAATCTTTACAACGACGAATTCAAGCTTGACAACGCCCGAATAGAATGAACACTGCCCAATTGAGAGTTTACGACGCCAGAATAAGCATTTACGTTGCCCGATAGTAGCTTGACGATGCCAAATTGGCCAGGTAAACCCTGTAATGTAGAATAAAACCACAAAAAAAAATTAAACAATCAACTTAAAGTGGGATAAGTAAAACAAAAAAAAGGCAATGCTGTGATAACGGGAGAACCGTGCGCCGCCGTGGAAATGTGGTCAGTACAAACATTCCCAATCATTTCTACAAACGCTCGTTTAAAGGTCAATCGGCAGAGGGCAATGGACTGCCACCATCATGTGATCGTGGAACACATCAACAAACACACTCAGGCACGTGAAGGCAGATAGCGGTGCTAAATTCGTGTAATCACTTTCACCCTCGCAAATAACAACAGCAAAAATAAAGGGTCGCAATGGACGCCCCCCTCCCCAACTTCATGACAGCGATAGATCGCGCGAGATCGCAATTTTGTCTGCGCAGACAAAGAGAGAAATGAAATTCCATCGTGGTACAGTTTATTTTATTTCCCATTTTTTTTCCGCCCGCTTATATTCCCCCCTACTAGCTCGCCTATTCGCGCGTGCGACATCGAACTGTCGGACTGGTGGAGCATTCATAACCAACGTTCCACACCCTGACGCCGTCCAGTGGGCAACATAGCACACCCTCGTCTTTTTTTTTTTTTTTGCTATGCTTTTTCTCACCACTGCCAATGTGTCACGCTCATCCGAAGCGGTGTTGGTGTTGGCGCATTCACCGCGGGTTGGCCTGATTGATGACTGACGAGCCAATTCGCGACCAATCTGACGAGTCTGACATTTTTCGCTTAACTGTTGGTTTGCGCGTTCGACCAACTAAGGTTTGTTTTCACCGAACCGTGCCGAGCACCATCGTGGGGCGTGGAGTTGACCGGCGGGAACCAGACACACCAAAACAGCGAACCACAACACAACGGGGGTACACATAAAGCGAATCAGACCGACCTAAACCTTACAAGACACCGTAAATTATCGTTCGTCAAAGGCAACTGCCGTCCAGCGGGGAAAGGTGTTTTGTGCGGCGAGCATACCGCCTATCTAATTCCCCAATCGAGCCGAGGCAGCTGTTCGCATCGAATTCGTACACGATCGTGTTAGATTAATCGAAAAATTAGCTAAATTTAACATGACCGGGCAGGACAATCTGCTCTTCTAGTTTGTTCCAATAAAATTTCATTTTGTTGATGGAGTTGTAGTTTTTTTATCGTAGATGGGTGGATTTATTGTCCACTAGTCTGCTGGTAAAAGTAATCACTGTCAAATGCCAAACCGCAGTTAAAAACTTCTGTCATCTACAATAGTACAACCAGCGTAGTGGAAATGTTCCTAGACATTGTGGGCACCCCTGGATGACCTCTCACCTTTGGTGTCACTATTCTTACTCTAATTGGTGGCATTTGGCATCAAGTCTGTTTTTGACACCAAATTACATTCTTTTTTGCGTGCTTATGTTACATCAAATGAGCTGTGGGTGACATTGTGTCACGTGGGATAGAAGCATTCACCACGTGGTTCCATTTTGCTGTGGTTCTGATGATGCGAAGTCCAGAACCATTTTATCTGTTGGATATGCCGGTAAGTGATTGCGGTTCTGTAAACTTTTTTTCTTTTATTCATAAAGGACAGCCAGGCCGCATTGCTTACAGCTAACTAAAAAGTAAGTTAATCCTTTCATCTTTGCTGGGAGACATTTCCTTCTCCGAGCCGTGAAAGAGCACCACATATCTCGGGTGTGCTCGGTTGACAAGACGAGACCATAGAAGATGATCTATGTCGGGGTATCCGACGCTGCAGTCACATACTTTGGAGTCGACCTGTCCTGTAGGATGGAGATGCGCGTCCAAAGCGAAATGATTAGACCTAAGCCGAGCTCGGCTAAATATATCGAACATGGCTGGTGTAGTTGGAAATATGCTTCGGATACAATGTTATATACGCCAAAACCGATGCCCTGCTCTGATGAGGATCCGTCAGTATAAAAATGGTTGCTGTTACAATGGCCATACTTTTCCACAAAAATGCTGGGAATTGCTGTCCTGCGAAGTCTACCGGGGATAGACTTGGTTTGCTCTCTCAACGAGGTGTCTACTCTAAACCGGGAACTGCAGGACCCTGGCAAGCTGGCAAGATATAAATTTGCTTGAGTGCTGAGATGTACCTGTAAGGCGGCAAAATCATGAAAGGTTTTCATGATTTTCATGATGAGGTTTTCATGACCTGCTTCACGTGTTCGGTAGCTCAAACGGTATTACCGCTAAACACTCTAAATCCTTGGCTATTCAATACAGTTGCGGCAAGAATTTTAAAAGTACCGGTCGCAAGTCAAATCTAAGTATTGCGGATAATCCTTCAAATATGACTTTTTTTAAATAAACACCTGCCCATAGCCGTAAGACACGGAATAACTTATTTCCACCTGGCAGGCCGGTATTGAATATCCACCAAAGCAGAAGAACCTTTTCGTTGGTGGCGTTGGTAGAATGCGGCGCAGAGAAAATTATGTAACTTAATACTCCAAAGAAGACCCAATCGGCTGAAGTTCAAATGGTCTTATGACACCTTGCCCGGTTGCTCTTGCCGGCGGAAGAACTCTAACAGCATAGTAAGATTAAGCAGCAGCAATACCGACCCGTGAAGAGAAAGGTAAGAATTCATGCAAAGGAACCGGAACAAAGTAGCACACCGGAAGGAAATACGATTCCAATTTTGGGGGTTGTCAACAAAATGTACTGTACTGTTGCCAGTTGGCACAACAAAACGAAATCATAAAACACCCAAAAGCCGCTTCCCTCGCAACCCCTCGAGTGTGTTTGATGTGTTTTTTTTCTTTCCTCTACCACACATACGCACACGCCTAAGTGTCAGGTTTTTGTTTGGTCAGAACGTGCGCACCTTCGAAGCGATATATTAAATGTCCTTAAAATGCCGCATCCTCGTTGGGTCGTACTTTTTTATGATTTACGCGAACCGAACCGTAAACCGCAGCGTATTCGAAAAGTATACTGGCGGTGTATCGAAGGGGACGTTTTACCGATACGGACTTCGGGTATTCAGATACCTGAGAATTGTTTCCTTTTGGTGCCATCACCCTTGTAAGGGCAAAGCTAAAAAACTTTGGGACTACTGAATTCTGGCAAAATTAAAATGAATATCATTCATGGAAGGACTCCCAAAGATGGCCCAAGCTGTTCAATATATAAAGTTAATTCAATTCAGAATTCGGAGCATAATCCATACATAATAAGGATTTCATAAGGACCAACGATTACGTTCAACAGTATGAGGTAATTTTGCCTTATTGACGTTAATATGAGGTCGCATGTTGAGCATGGAATTTGATGATGCGTTACCAGCAGGTTTTTTTCCTTATTCTATACTACTTGTTAAAAAACGAGCGGCTTCTTTTGCCTCTTCAGTGTACTGAGCTTTCTTTATTGCCAAGCTCTTTGGATACAATAGAGAGAAAGAAAGAAAGAGCCAAAAAATTAGTCCACTGTTCGCGCGCGCTAATATTAATTTTCCTATCTTTATCCGCTCGTGGTACGTTTTCGAATGAATGATCGTTGCCTAACTGATCCCGGGGCAGGCTCGTCCTGCCCTTTTCTGATCCTTCTTATTTCTTCTATTCTTCTTCTTGCCTCCTAACTTGCCTCCTAACTGACAGGGCGTTGAGAACCTTATAAAGTTTCCAACACTACTACTAATGCTACTTACTAATTAGCTATACTAATCCTTTGAACTAGCCCTATTGTATACTATCTAAACTATCGTTATTGCGTCTATGGATAAGGCTATGGATGGAGTCTATGCATAAGCGCGAAAGGAGAATTCCTACAACGATCCCGAAATTTTGCTGATAGTGTTTCCAATATCTCGTTTATAGGTTTCACGCCGGTGATCGCGTATATTTCCGTGTTTCGAGTGAAGCGTTTTGTGTCAGTAATCGTGCCCAAAATTAAGTTAAACATGTCTTGGAGTCTGCAAAGGTGAGTCCTCGCACATGAGTCCCAAACTGGTCCCAAACCAAACGTTACTGCCGGCAAGATAATTACCTTGAAAATTGCCATTTTATTTGGCATTGATAGCTGGGACCTACGGCAGATCAGTGGGTAAAGACATTTCAAAAGGAAATGCCCTTTTTTCAGGATGGTTATGATATGCCCTCTGAACAGCATTTTGTAATCTATCGTAAGACCCAAATATCTAATGGACTTTGCCCACGGCACAGTTGTTCCATGTATTTTTACTCCCGAACTCAAAGGTAGTACGGAGTACAGCTTCTTTTTAAACGATGGGGAAAAATCATTGTTTGTGTTTTTGAAAGATTTATCCCAATTTTCCTACTTCGTGGCATACTTTAGAAAAAAAAAAACATCAAGACACCGCTGCAATCTGCTTCTCGCTTCACCATACAGCGGATCATCGCAAGATAGTGGCGGGATATCCACCGTGTACAGATTGTACAACAGCGGCGCCAGAAGACTTCCTTGGGGGACGCCCGCTGGGGCACTGGTTGAGTTGGAGAGAGCAGAAAGCAAAGCAACCCTGAAAGTTCTCTGTCTAAGGAAGCTCCTGACGAGTTTGCGAATATAAGTTGGGAAATTGAGTTCCACCATCTTATGTAAAAGTCTATTGTGCCAAACAGTGTCGAAAGCCTTTTAAACATCTAGCAAAACAATAGCAGTGGACTTTGATTCCATCTTGTTTTGCTCGAAACAACGTCTAAGTCTTAGACGTTGGTGAACGGAAGCCGAATTGTTCAGGTTGTAGGATATTGGGTTCTGTCAGTTTTGTAGACGAATTAGAATTATTTTCTCAAAGAGTTTGCCCACTGAGGGGAGCAAGCTATTAGGGTTTGAGCACAGGCACAACCCTGGCAGATTTCCATGAGCTGGGAAAGTAGCCTAATTCAAAACATTTTTTGAACAGATTTGTTAATAGACAGAGTGCCTTGACCTGTACATGCTTGATCAATATGTTGCAGATCCGCTCGAACCCGGGAGCCATCATAGTTTTTAGATGATTAATGGATATTCGGACCTCATTTATGGTGATTTTTTCCTTTATCGGAACTGAGAAATTACTTCCTTCTAATCACGCTAATCAAGTGAGCATTAGCGAATTGGCTAGCAAGAGCATTGATTTTGTCTGCAGGAGTAACACAGATTTGTTTAACAGAGGTCAGAGAGGGGACTGGCTTTGGCCTCTGTTTGAGAATCTTTGTCACTTTCCAGAACATCTTTGTCAGATCCAACATCCATGTTCTGAAGGGAACGACTGATATTTTCATTTCGAATCAATTAAGCTTTCCAATACAAAATCACAATCGGCTTGCAACGTACGCTCAACCGGCGGTAGGCTAAGCGAATGTTAATTTTCCCCTCAAGAAGTCAGTCCAGGGTTCATATAATTATGCTATTTACTTTTCATTATTTTTTCAGAGTCCACCAAACTGCCAAATTGGGAGGGTTCGTCGTAAAAGTGTAACCGGAACGCGTGGAACACTTCGCTCATACATGCATAAAAAGTATGCCAACCTTCCGAAATCTCAAACCCGAAGAAAACAAAATAGGAACGAGAGAAAATGTTGTTTAACTCCGCGGCAAAGCGATAATCATGGAAATTATGCTTACGATATCGTAAAGCTCGCCCATATCCATGGAAAAATGACCTCCCGCTTAATTCGCGAAACCATAGCATTTCGTACACTTCCGGAACTTCGTTCCCGCGCGAAGAAACAATCACGAACAAGAGCGGCTGGAAAACAGTTTCACTTGCAAATTATTCTTTCAGTAGTAACCGAGATTACTTTACTTTTCATTTTTCCGGCTAAACCCTCGTCGCTAGAGAAAACACACACTGCTACTGGCATACATGATTGGCCTCCGGTGGTTATAAGGGTGTGTGTGGTTGTGTGCAGCATAAATTTCTCGTTCGCACAAAAATTCGTCGTCACCAAGTCTCGGCCGAAGTTACCGCTTGGCTTGTGGCACACGCAACGCAGCAGGGAGCGTTGGGTGTCGTCGCTCCATTTATTCTGGCGTCCGTAACCTCACAACACCGTCACTGTATCGTTCTACTGCCGCCGAGAATGCTCAGACACTTGGCAGGCTTTTTTGTCGCCACTCTAGCGGGCCATATCGCTCCGCGCCGTAACGTAGTCATGCGTAGTATCGCCCATAAACCATACCCGAGCTGGACCCGGCGCTTTCTTGGTGTAAGTTCAATCTCTTACACCAGCATCAACCTTCATTGCGACAATCGATGAACGCGGAATGCTACTTTCATGCTGTGCACGTTCGCCATACACATGATGCCGGGCTTTAATATACACGCGACAGTTTTTTTGTGTGTGTTTCTCTACCACAAGCCAGCCATACGGGCGACAGTAGCAGCAGTGGACGCACCAAATAAGCAAAAAATAAAGCGTTCCAAGACGAGCTCATTCAGTAGGTGGGCTCTTTTTCACTAAGCTTGAGGTGTGATTTTCTCCAAAAAAAAAAAATAACATTACTCTTCTAAGGTTGTAACCTAAGGCGTAAGCAAAAAAAAAAAAACTAGTAGCAGCTGTTACATCCACCAGCACCAAGAAGACCACACTCCGCCCGACCATTCGAACCTCTCCGGTAATGTAAATAAAACGAGACCATACCCAGGGCTAAATAACAATCTACCCAGTTATTGAGAGTACACGGCACACCTTCCAGCGGAGACAGGTTTCGCTTACCTCGCTTTAGCCCGCGGACACGGCAAAGCTGGCAAGGAAAACTTCATGTCTCCATATCTCCGTGTGACAAGCAGTTTATACAGGCCATATCGATAAATGGCACCAGTTGGTCAGGTAAGTCTGTGGCCCTTCCCTTTCGGTACACGGTTTTTTTTTCTTCCCATGCCAGTGTATGAGTACGCTGTGTAGAACAAATAAAAGTAGTACAGCGTCCTGCTAACGGGTTCCACCCCGAACCCCACCATTCCAACAGCAAACCGTTGCGGTCTGAATCAGGTCGATGGAATCTCCTTAAATGGCACTTTCCGCAATCTTGCGAACAGGGGTTCACGTCCGGACTACGGGTATGCAAGTGGCTGAGTCTTTAGATTAGTTCTCTCTTTCTTACCGTCACTCACTTCTAGACTCGAACCGCTCATCCAGTGCATACCAAATGACATCTGGGATTCGCTATTCGCGCATCAACTGTCATCTCCCTTCACATAAGAGAGCGATGAGGATGACGTTCAACAAAAACTAAAATAATTCGAAACAGATTGTGTCACTATACATACAACTTCAAGCCTTATTTGTTCTATTCAGCAAATAATTGACATGCGTTTCCGATGCTCGATCATGTTAAAAAACAACCATCATTTTTTTTTTTTTTTTTGATAGAATAGCCAGAATCGCCAGTTATTTGTTCTGCTACATCCTGCACGAAACCCTTACGTGGTAGGGAAAATTACATTTTCAACATATTGTCTCTTGATTATTACTTCTCTTGCAAAAACACGAGGAAATGAAATCTATATCCAGTTGCCCCACCAACAGCTCAGTAACTCTTGGCATCCAAACGTGGATCACAGCTCGACAAAACTGGTTAGCCACTGTGGCTGTAGCTGTCTAGCGGCGACGCAGCTTTTTCGATTTGAAATGCAAATGTGAGAAAATTTCCCACCACCACCCAAATCCAAACAACCCTAGACAGTGCGGCTACGATAAGCAAGCACTGCCGGTTGAAGTCCCGCCTGTTGTCCATCGATCCGTTTGACGTGGTGCAAGAAATTTGAAAGACTTGCTCACCGAACACCCGAAAAACGACAACGGGACGGGGCTATTTTTTTTTTTTCGGGCACTAGTTTCCTTTTTCTTTTTGCTGTTTTAATGGACAAATTAAACAATTCCTGCAGTCACTGTAGCAAACACCGGGACTGGACTTGGGGAGTGACTTGGTTAAGCAACTGGCAACCCCGGCACTGACTGAAACAGCGCGCTAGCCAGTAAATTAGGTTAAAAGCAATGAAATTAGCATGCCTCGTACAGCTGAAGCTCGTCTTATCGCTGCACGCTGCCGCTGGTGAATGGGCCGAAATGGCAAAATACTATTATACATGCCGATACGAACAGTGTGTCCTCTCCACCTCTTAAGATAGTGATGTAGCGCTATGCCTTAGAGGATAGTTTCGTTTCAAAAATACGATCGTTTTATTTTAATGCGAATAAAAACTCATCAACGGCTAACCGGTGCTCCACTTAGTGCTCTTCGCCCAAAGCGATTTGTTAATGACTGTCACCATCTAAATTAGTTCGATAAACGCAACCGGCTCTAAGATCTATTTTTAAGGCGGCATGGCTTGAAACTTGTGATAATAAAGCTAAGCAATCGATGCGTTGAAGAAATGATCCGTTAAAACTAAAATATTAAAGCAAGTAAATTACACTATTGGACAAAACATGTGCAACTCATATAGAGCAATTATAAAAAAAAGATCAGCAAATTTCAATTTTTCGACATCGATAGCGAGACAGCTAACTGCAGTTAACGGCTCAGGAGTCTAGATGTTTGCCACAATGCTTATCAGCTGTCAAATTGACAAATCACAGCGAGTGTTATTTGGATAAGAACCATTTTGTGCCGGTCAAAACAACTGCAATTTCTCGCTGCTTTGAACTTTTATCTCTACCAGCATCGTTTAAGAACTTTGTTTTACGTTGGAGAAAGATTCGTTTGCTGAAAAAAGTGTTCTTTTTGCATTATTGCAACATTACAAGGTAAATACACGATGATCTAGATCTAGATCTAGATCACGTTGATCTGTATCTAGACTGTGCTCGAAATTTTGAGCAATCGGAAAGATTTATGTGCACAACAGAGGTGGAAGACCACGACCCACCACGCCAAGAGAGGACCTTATGTTCGTACGAAGCATGAAAAAGGATCCTTTCAAATCTTCGTCCAAGGTGCGAATGGATATATGAGCGGACAATCAAACGACGTGCCGTTAAAACCGGATTGTTCTCTCGACGTCCTGGCGAAGAAACCTCTGATTTCACTTAGGAACCGTAATAAAAGACTTCTGTTTGCTATATCTAATATTGACAGGGATGTGCAGAAATGGCGGACGGTTCCGTGTACGTCGATCAACTGGAAAACGCTTAGATTCACGTTACTGTCAGAAGACGATGACGTATTGCGTAGCCAATGTAATATCCTGGGGATGTTTTTCTGCGTACGGTCTTGGTCAAATTTATCAAATCGATTAAATAATGAACAGTTTCATGTAGAATGTCATCCTGAAAAATGTTATGTTGCCTAGTGCTGAATGGAATATGCCATTAAAATGGATATTTCAACAAGACAACGATTCCAAGCACACCACCAAAGTGATCAAATAGTGGTTTAAGGGTAATGAAATCATGGTGATGAACTGGCCGCCTCAATCACTAGATCTGAACCCTATAGAGGACCTGTGGGAGATCGAGAAACAGCAAATTGATCGTGAAGGTGTTCGACGCAAGGATCAGTTGTTTGCACAAATCAAAAAGGCGTGGGCAGGATTTCCAAAAATTTTCCTTGATCACCTGACCGAGTCTATTCCTCCATTTGCAACGAAATATTGAAAACCTATTTAAATTTGGCAAACAACACGCGAAGTTGCACTTGTTTTGTCCAAGAGGAAAACGTTGAATTTTTATATTTTTTTAATTTTTTTCTTGAATTGTTATGCAAATATAATACAGTTTTTGTTATAATAAACACGAAAAGTGCTGTTTTAATCTACTTAAAGACATCTTTCCCACAATCGACTTATTATGCATCTTCAATGTAGGGTTTCATGATTGCGAATGATTGGTTTGCACCTTTTTTGTCCAATACTGTAGGTTTTATAAGGAAATTTTTGTAACTGCGAAACATCATAACGAATCGTTTCAAATAATCGCAATCGGATCAAATTACGGACTGTAATCACGCGTCACGTGGCCACCAAAGTCACGCATCGACAGTTCGGGATTGCAAATTATTTGAGATGTAAAGAAATACGAAGGAACATCGCTGACCGATGTTAAATCCAACCACTGGCAAGTGCGCGACTGGCCGTGCTGGTCGTCTCTTTGATTATTTTTATCCCAAAAACATTCCCACGTTGGAAGCGGCGCGCTGTACGTGGGGCGTACGCAAATAAAAACAAAAAGCTTGCCCACGGTCACATATCTTCAGCATGTAGTTGCTGAATTTTTAAGAGTGGTTTATTCGTTCCTCCCATGACCATGGCAAAAAACACACACACAACACAGTTCGTTTATCTTTTCATTTCCGTTGCGTTAATTATTCACTCATTTGTAACGTTTTTGAAGCAAAAGGAAGTAGCAGTAACGCAAACAAGGGAATAAAAACATAACAAATCAAACGCAGAACGACATTTCTGGAACATGTTACGTGATGCGTAATACGAGGCATGGACAGCAAATAAGATTTAAAAAAAAAAAACAGTCATCCCAGAAGCAGTCAATGAACCTCGACTTGCTGACATTTGACAGCTGTTTTATTTGCGAAGATATTTTGCAAATTAGTGGTGAAGGTTTTCTAATGCTCACTCACACAACACTCAAATTCCTTCTAGTTTTTTTTGGCCGACAATTCACAATTGAAATAAAGCACAAGATGGCCTGAACATTCCCATTGGCAAATTGAAACTCTATTTTACATACCAAACACATCACGAGAGCGCCATAAATAAATTTCTACGTCTTCCAGCACCTTCGATCTTTGGTTGCGCTTGACGTTGATCGTGCGCACGCACGGTAGTAGACAGCTTCCCTTCGGCTTCCCCCTGGTCGGCGGCGAAACAACAACATGACGCTAGACCAAAGACTAGAGACAATTTTTCTACGCGCAAACACAAACGCGACCAGATTTCTTGCCGCCGCCCTTTGCTACCCTTTGCCATAAACAACACCGGGAAACATCATGATCTTGTGTATTTTTCACCCAACCGTGACCGGAGAGGACACAAATCATCGCACCACATACTTCGCTCTCAATTTACGCCCGACAGTTTCGGGTGTGCATACTTTTGGTGGAGTGGGTATAAGAACGGTGGCCGGAAAGCAAGATGAAGGAGAAACAAGGAAACACAGCTCGCAATACACCATACAAACATTGGTTGATGTTTCATGTTGACAGCGCGTATTGATGTTGATAGATATACTAATTGGGGACGAGAATGTGTGTGAGTTCGCAGGAGGTTTTTTTTTGTTGTTTTCTTTCGGAATTCTGTGTGTTTGCTTCCTCCAAAAACTCATCCATAACGTTAAATGAGCCTGAAGAAAAAAAAACATAATAAAACTATCAAAAACGATCATGAGCAGCGGTACGTGTTTAGGCGGCAGATTAAGTGCTCAGGGCATATTTAGTGTGACGTATGACGTGAGCGATTTTTTTATAGGTTTTTTTTTCTATGTCTTTCAAATGTATACAAATGATTGAAATGGTTCGCAGTAAGGTAATAGTTGAGATAATTTTAACAAAAATTGTATCGCGTGCGTGCTTCAAAAATTCTGGGAATATATCTCTTGCTCTTTCTTGGCTTGCCAGAATAATACCGTTAAAACTCTTCTTTTTCTTGGCTTCAGGGCCTTCCAAGGTTGCCGCTGACCATCGAATAAGCTTAGATTGCCGATACCAAGTAGTTGGATAGCCAAGTCCTCACTACGGGGGGACGGTCCGGATGGGATTTGAACCCAGATCCTGCCGTAAGAAGACCGGCGCCGTTGCCGCCTACACCACCGGGCTGTCCGTTGCTTTATATCACATTGAAAGAAATTAAAGGTATGTCCGGCGTCATAGTACAGGATGTAACTTCAGTTGCACCAGAAAATAGTGACAACATAATAAGAGCGTATTGTCTCCGCAGGATATTTCAACTCGTCAGCTCATTCTTTATAATTGGAAATATTGTACCGAACCGAATGGGCGTTCCGTCGTTTTGAGGCTCACTTTACGGGGTTTCAACCTTATCAGAGAGCCACAAATACGATTCAAACCATCATGATTCAGCGACAGCAATGACCCGTGTGCGTTGCAAGAAAAGAAACTGAGTCTTATTTACAAGGGTGACATCGTAGAAGTGATAAACTTATTCGAGCGGCTTTATTGTAGTTTCTGTCACTGTACTTCAAACAAATGAGTATATTTTGACTATTTACATATGTATATGCAAATCATACAGTGCAGTTTTTACAGGATCTACAACGGATTCATTGTCAAACATTCATTTTAGGCATAAACAGAACCGATTTTGCGTCTACCGGAAAATCAAGCGCTACGAGGAGACAGGCACGGTAGTTCCAAAAAAGGCACCGAGCAAAAAAAAGTTAGTGTCCGGACTCCAGCGGTGATAAAAGCGGTAAAGAAACGGTATCCGGCGGAATCCAGCTCGCTCGGGAAGAAAGATGGAGCGTGAACATGAGCCACTTTGCCATGCAAAGGAATCTGAAAGGAAGCAGAAAATTCACGGCTTAACAGGCAAAAATATTGCCGTCCGCGTGACCAGATCTCGCTTGCTGCTGAAGACGCACGCAGGTCACAACATCGGACGAAAAACTGTCCACTCTGGAGGTATCCTTGAATAAGCAGAATGATCGTGTTTATCAGGCGATAAATAAGAAGTCGAGCGGTATCAAATCGCGGCAGCGATGATGGTATGGGGAGCTATATCGACCAAAGGGAAGTTGTCGCTATAATTTATCGACAAAGGCGTGTAAATCAACAAGGACTATTGAGAACACTTTCTCCAAAGCCACCTGAAACCGTACGCTACAAAACTTTTTGGAAACGACAGCTTTTACTTCCAACAGGATTCAGATCCAGCTCATAATAAATGCGTTCGAAATGGTTTCGATTTAATAACATAAACAAAGTGTATGAATTCTACGATGCCACCCTGAAGGTTCTTAGCAGTAAGTTGACCAATTACAATCAAAAAGCTCATACCGCAGTGATTACTGTAACACTAATAAGCCACAAATCCTAACCCAATGATTTTATTCCGGCGCCGTTGTCGACTCAGTGACCGACTTATGAGCCTATCACTACAAAAGATATATCCTATTCTGTGAGTAGTTTGTGAAGTCGCTGGGTATTATAGTTAAGTATTCAATATCGAATCTTCTTTCTAATCCATTAGATCTAGCAGATTAATACCAATGTCAAAAACCATATCGTTGTAACGATTTTTTGTCGCAGTTTTATTAGCTCCACTTAATGCAAATTCGATAGATCTCCCACTGTACACTCATCAGACAAGCATATCAGATTGCGTGACTAAATCAAACACAACAGCTACTTAAACTAACCGTTTAATCTACACAGTATCACTATAAATGCAGCAACAACTTTGCCTTTCTATCTCACGAGCCTGTGACACACGCAAGCGCATATCATTCCCATCGGGAGGGACCATATTCCAGAGGTACCCTTATTATAGAGACCCCCCCATCGCTCATAAATGCCTTCCGAAAGCGATGAGCGCGCAAAGTTAACCAACCGTGAAACGTTAGACAAAATAGGGTGTCACGTTTGTACCGACACGCCATGGTAGGCTGGCGCTAAAGTGGTCGTGCAGTTAAAGGTGTTCGCATTAACGCGAACCGGTTAAACGGTTTGCTGGATGGTTTTGTTGTTAAGAGAAAATAAAACAAACGCACGCAAATTGGAGGGAAAGTACAAAAACCTGAAGATTGGAATTTTGTGATTTTGGAAGGAACCTGAAGAAAATAAAACTGCTGATGTATATACGCGCTAATGAACCTGTTGGAAGGAATGTTTTGGGCAGCATTTTCAGGACCAAAATGTCTTTGATGTTGTGATCTAATTTCAATGAAACCCGAACCGAGTCCTATTACGACTCTACACTCATCATTATCTCAGCCAAAAGCGGATGACTAGCGCACAGAATGTCACAGTGAACAATCGGATTCAAAAGTTTACCAAAAACTACAATGCTTTAGGTGCTTCGTATCATGAAGGCAAGACCCCAAGCATCACAACTCCTCGTTCCAATAAATAGCAACACAATGCAAAAGGCAGAACCCAATAACAGACAGCATATTCTAGACACCCTCTCTCAAAGGCCATTGATTAGATTCTCGTTCATGAACAATCATCCACCCGGGCCCAGGCTGAAGGAAAAACTTTAAACGAAATTCCATCCCTACACAGCGGCCCGCCCGGCATCATACCTCACCGAAGAGTACCGCTTTTGTTCTGAGAGTCCACATACCGATGGAATGTCATAGCATAAAGTGCCACTCTCTCCTTCACAGGGTACCGGTGTGCCGTTCGAGTGTCATCTTCAAACAAGAACACTGAAGCATTCGATCAATGCACACATCCGAGCACTCGTTGCCGGAAAATCAATCTCATCGCATCACTCAGTACACTCTCCCTGCGGCGTATTCAATGGCACAAAATTGCATTCATGCACCAGTGTGACAACCTTTCAATCTTCAATCCACCAAGCAGACGATGCTGAACCGATAAACCGACCTCAAACCAGTCTCTCCTATTCGGTTGCGCTGATGGCGTTTGACTTTGCCGATGAAGAAGGGAAATATCAAATTGCAGTCAAAGCTCTGGAACGAGATTCCCTTCAATTGGCGGCCAATTTCGAACACATTTCCTCCACCCTCCATGCATCATCTAAAATCGAAAGAGGACCTCACTGTTTCATTTTTTCGAATTTTAGGTCCCCAGTGTCCCCAATCACCCTAAACAACAAAAAAAGTTTGTCCAAAAGACGAATAGCAAAACTCGTAGTGTGTCGCAAAAATCGCGACACCATTAAAAACCGGATCGCTTGTACGTGCTTCTTTCGCTGTTGCTTTGTGTTTTGTGCAGCAAATATCATTAATGCAAATCTTAAGCATTCGCCTCAAAAAAATTATTCCAAAATCTCAAATTAGCCATCGATTGTGACCGATTATGTCGATTTTTCGGACGACTTTGCGTTCGTGCGTTTTTCTCGCTCGGCTATTTTTGTTCGTTTCGTTCTTTACAAGCTGCTGCTGCTCAGATTACTGTGACAATTTTATGGGATTCGCAAGCAGACATACAAAAAAAAATCAAGCCGAACCGATCAGTAACAATGTAGTGGGCCGCCTCTCAAAAAGCCGGTTTTGTTGATCCACATACATCCGTGAATAATATCGATCGCCTTTCGGGCTACAAAACTGCAGCCAACACTGAACGGATGGAGTCTGGAACGAGCCATGCTTCACCGCTAAGATTGGCCAGCAGAGTGTATTTTAGTGTGTCTCAGGGTTTTCGGGAGGAAGAAATTTGCATGCCACACGTCCACTTTGCCGTTGTAAAAAAAAAAACCGCAAATTGGAAGAACCGGGCAGCCACCAGGGCTCAATATTTTATGATCGTCATTTTAAAACACACACACACAGTCCGAAAATGCAAACAGCATGTCTCGGATGTATTGTTTTCGTGCTCTCATTTGCACCCCCTCTGGCCCGTTCCCTGCTGCGGAGGGATATCACATTTCAGAATTATAACAAAAACGGCGTACGAAATTTATTATTTGCCCGGGCCCGAGTTAATGTGTGCAAGCATGGCCAAAATGGACAATAAACAACAACAAAAAAAAGGGGTGAAAATCTAAATGAGAGTAAATAAACCACACATAAGAGCAAAAAAAAAAACTTATAACCACAGAGACGCATCATGGCTGAGTGAGCATGGTCGCTTCGGAGTCTGTGGGGCTCTCTGACCCTGGAGGCTCGGCTCATTCCCTTCACCACAATACAAATTAAACGAAAAATGGCTGCCTTAATTTGGAGTACAATGTTTTAATTTTGATCTAGTACGTGATTTTATTATGATCCATTGGTGTGAGCAGCGACGGGCGGATAATCGGGATAATAATATCACTCTGTTGGATAGTCAGTCCTCTCTACGGAGGAACGATCCGGATTGGATTTGAACCTCGGTCCTTCCGTTTGAAGATCGACGCCGCTGTCGCGCGACCATCGTACCGCCTGCTTTGGTACATCTTCCTCTTGGCTTAATGACACACTTGGACAAACCGGCCATTGATGTTACCACTTAGTTGGAAATTCAGTCCTCTCCAAGGGGCAATAGTCCAGATGGGATTTGAACTCCGAGCCTGCCTTAGATCTGCGCAACGTCGCCTGTACCACCGATTCTACTTTTTTTTGTCTTAACGACATCCAGCCGGCCATCTAATGGCTCTCTAGACTAGCCGATACCATTTAGTTGTATAGTCAGTCCTCTCTAAGGGTGTCCGGATGGGATAGTCCGGATGGGATTTGAACTCCGGTCCTACCTTACGAAGATCTGCGCAATGTCATCTCTAAACTGTTTATTTTACTTACTTTCCACTTAATTCATTCCACAACGTAGCCGCAACTGTTGCTAGTTACATTTCGAAACGTGCAACGACGGAAATGATATGATTTTCCCATGGGAAACAGGGTCAAAAGTCTTTCTTGGAGCGAATTTGTTATTTCCCCCCACAGAACTGGACCATCTGCAACCATCCAATTCCTGTGAAAGGGACCCTTCCCTGAACAAGCGGATGTACACACCAATGCAGCACAAATTAGAAACAAAAACCAGTAAAAATGTAAATACACTTTTGTAAACATCAACCCTTAACGAACAACCCACCTTTATTCACGGTGGCTGCTTTCCAAACACAGGCGGGGTTTCTCTTCGGAGAGCTACGGTCTGCAAATATCTATTCCTGGAAAGAAGTATCTCATCCGGCTTTGGTCAATTCGGCATGTGTTGGATGATGATGATGTGGCATCTAAAGTGCTGACACACTTGCACACAACTGTACCCCGCGTACCTGCGAATCGGAAATTTCCTTCACCACAATGAAATCCCCTTAGAATTGCTTCCAAAATCGTTCCACATTCAGCAGTGGGCAAACATCGATCAGCAAATCGATGGACCGGTTTTGGAGCGTTGGCAATCGGTGGTGCGGCCCATGTGTAAGTTCTATTTTTAAGCTACCCATTTACACTTGAAACAGAACACGGTAGTGGTTGAGATGGGGAAGTTTCCATTTTCCTCCAGCTGAAGCATCAACCCCCGAGACATTCGAATGTGGCGAAACATAGCGTCAATCACTAGACGTTACTTATCCGTTCGGATAGTCCGGTAATTAGAACAATTTTTTTGGTTGGAAACGGAACTGCGCTACGAAACGAAGGTGAGCAACATGCAGAAAAAGGGCGAAGGTGAATGTTTTCGATCACGCAGAGGTGTGAATGAATTTATGCTTTCAGCAACTGTGCGTTTGTGTGTGGCGCCAAACTTGTACCAGGATCCATGCTAATGCGCACCCACAAAACCCCTGTACGGTTCAATTGTTTTGGGATTTTCTCAGCTTCATCACAAATTCTCTTCCCCGCCAAAGCCCAATTTTAATTGTTCCGTGTGTATCGGTTTAATGAACGGACGGAGCATTAACCGTCCAATTTCCATTTGCAAAATCCTAACGCGAATTCTTCCACCCAAAAATGAAGGATGATGGGTATCATGGCTAATTTTGCGCCACACGCTGGCAAGTAAAGTGAACACAATTCCATTAGCACTATCGATCGAACAGCAAGCTACGGTGAGGAAAGGCTGTAGGAATTGTAGCACATCCGAGGGGTACGCACGTGACGTCGGTGGTAACGGTCAGTGGCCTCGGTCAGCTGAAGGCTAAACAATTTTGCCGTTTTACAGCCTCAGATTTCCCCCAAAAAAAAAAAAACACAATTGCACTACCAAGCCAAAACTCAAACCAGAGAAGAGATTTATGAATTGGTCAGGTATTAAAGTACTGTTCATTTAGTATTTAGTCACTCTATCTTATGTACAATGGAGCCCCCAGTGGTGCTATATGGAACTTTATGACACGTATGATTAGGTATAGGAGCACTCTTCGCTCTTATCGAGTGGTTTTGGCATGATCGTGTTTGTTTCAGTTATTATTAACGATGGAGCTACAACTCAGACAAATAATTCTGCACATCCACTTCGAAAATTCAACTTAATCCATGAGAAAAACAGGAATTCCTTAAAACGCATCTTGTACTTTTTAATATACTTTGAAACGGTTTCGGAAACGTCAAAGCGTGGCTAGAATGGTTGAACAAAATCGTTGACTTTCGGGTAGGGATATTGCAAAGCAAAAATACGATGCAGCATAAGTACCGTCAGAAAGATCGGATTGAGTGCAGACTACCGCTCTTTTCGTGTCTCAAAGCCACCAAACAGAACTCTGAAGCATAATTACATCACACAAACCACGGGTTCCAAAAATTGTATGCCCAGGTTCTCACGAGATACGCGGGTTGCGTTCTTTTGGATGACGAAACGTACATAAGGATAGATTTGAAGCAGGATTCTGACCAAAAAATTAATGTTCCCACAGCACGGGGCGATGTTTTCAACAAATATAAGTTCGTTTTTGCTGATAAATTTGCCCGCAAGCTCATGGCAAGCCATCTGGAGCTATGGGGGCACAAAACACGAGTTTTTATAACAAATCAATCCATCAACTCAACAGTTTATGAAGAGCTACTGAAGAGGATAAACCAGTTGTGCGGCAGCTTATGACAGGCATCAAAAGAAAGTTCCTTAAATTCATCCGTACATAAACAAATATATTTTTCTTGAATTTTGTGATAAAAGAACAATAAAAACAACAACCTTTCGTTTGATGTAGAAATTATATTTCTACGTAAAAAAATTCTCGTTTTACAGCCTGTGATGAGTGACCGAATTTTAAATGAATGATACTTTAAACGACTGCCTTCGGTTGCAATGGGAGTCGTCAGGAGGGGAAGCATAATCGACATCATAATTTCAAACGTGCAGCAGAGATTTTTGTGGAACATATTTTTGAGGGAAGATGTAAAGGGAGGCTTGGAAGGAGCGGAAATCTTGGTACACAACATAGTTTATGGGCTATTGCTCATAAACGATCCTCACATTCCTCTAGTTAATTGGGCAGATGTACAGGAATGCAACGACACATCTCACACATTCAAAACACATTCAATGACATGAGGTACGTGCTCTTTTTAATGAAAATTTCAAAAGAAGAAGTTAACCCTCAGCATAAGAAATTTTGAAAAGGAAGATGAAAATATTCATGCAAGACAGAACGAAATGACTCATAATTTACAACAAAATGGAGAAGACTCCGCTAGGTCCTTCTGTCGAACAGCTCAACCAGCTTTCCCAAACTAGCTTACATGTGTAGAAAGCTGTGGTATGTAATGCTATAAAATCGTGCTTTAAAAGCTAGCATTCTAGTGAGGAAGACCACAATCGCTGGACACAAACACACCAGCACTAGATGCTTAATTTCAATATTCTATCGGCCTCAAGCCTCAAGCATCCTGGGAACTCCTCGGACCGGTAGAAGCTTTCCGAATCGAAAACCTACCTCGGGAAGGTCATGGTGCTCTCGTACACATTCCTGTTTTACACCTTTACTTGTCGAAGTGCTCTCTCTCTCGCTGCTTCTTTCCTACAAGTAATCAAGGTTATGTTAGCGTCAGCGTAGAGCGCCATACCGGTAGACCTAAACTAGCATCACAACATGATACAGACAAACACACGTCAATGTCTAGTTCCCTGGCCAAGGTGGTGGATCGCCATAAAACAACGAGATCATAAATGTTTATACTCGCAACTCATAAATTGATATAAATACATTGCACCCCAGGACGGTGTGCTCTCGCCGTGTGACCGGTGCGGTGTTCTGCTGCTGATTTTATTTGAAAACAGTGTAATGCTGGCCCGCACTGTAGTTTTGAGGAGTAGTTTAGATACTGCTGCCAGCAGTAGTACACAAACCGAACGGGCAAACAATCCATCTGGGTGGTGTTTATTTCATTTCGCCCCATCGTGGTTGCGTTGTTGTTGATTCGGACGCAGGATGATTATTTGGGAAAGAGTTTGAGCGTGTAGTGAAGGGGTTTCATCATAATGCTTAAGCCGTTTGGAGCTGTTTACCGTGGTACGTAGGCTGCTATTTATATTTCTGGCCTTATAGTGAATTATTTATCATCAAAAATTCTTTAATTCTTAAAATTAAAACGTTTAATTCTTTTACAAAAGTGTTCTCCAGCATAATTCGTACACTTTTGCATGCGCTAAAACCAATTTTCGCGAATGAAAGAAGCGAATGAAAAGAAGGTTTTGGATGCCAAATCAGGTCCTTAGGGCGTAATTGACCCATCAATTCCACGTTTTGGCCAGCCTGTTTTTTGTGCAAAATAGTGTTTATTCTGGTAGAAGAAATGCCCAAAGATGCTTCTATCTCGCAGTATGTCATATGCCGATCTTGTACAATCAGATCTCGAACGGCATCAATGTTCTCAGGCACAACGGCCGTTTTTGGACGACCTTCTCGAAATTCATCATTGAACGAGCGTCGGCCAGTTCTTCAAAGAAGTCTTGTCTTGATAGTCCACATCGATGATCGTACATCAAAACGTTGTGAGTGTAATTATGCTCCAAAATGCTAAACTTTCGAACAAAAATATCAGATTGCATCTGGCACAACTTCTTGTAGCATAGGCCAGTAATATATGTAGCAGCCCACGTACGGACGCAAGCTTGTCGGTACGTAAAGGTCTCTATTTTGCTCAGATACTTCTAATACTCTACCTCACAAATCCTTCCAAAAAGGTAACACAAGGGTAGCGCTTTTTATTGCATCAGCCCTCCATATATCGTGCATGCCTCTTGAAGCTTCGCTTACATCCAACTATCAGAACGAAAAAGCCAAAAACCGTAACAGACAGTGTCCCTTCCGCTCGTCCGACGCAGGGAATTTATAGCACCAATAATAATCCTACCAGCATCCGATTGCTACGAAGCGCACGGTACGCAGTTTTATAACCATAAAACAAACGCTTTGTTTTCACCATAACGACCGTTGCCACTTGTTTTTCGGAACGTGGGCTCACCCTGTACCCTGCTAATCCGCAAGTAACGACGAATCGTTCGCCCACCCTTTTGTAACTAGCTCTCCGGACACACCGGACAACACCAAAAAAAACCGGCTGGCCTCGTACATTGCGCCAATAGCAAAGGGCACACACACACTGTGCGTCGGATGAATGGTAGAAACTATGCGTGACTCATCCGTAAACCCCCTTCTTTGAGAAGCGTTTTTCTGTTGTAAGTGGCGCAAGGCAACATAATCGGCTACAACGGTTTTGGTCATTGAAAATACACCTTCTTTTTTTCTATGTATATGCGCACATGCACACACGAAACTGATTTGACGACCTACGACAATGTTGTCGTCGCCATCGTACGTTGTTGTAGCGCCCTTATCAAACACAGCGAATTTCTGATGTGTGATCCCTTTTTGCCCATAAGTGTTTGCTGCTGTTCCTCTTCTCAGCCACAAGTGCATACGATGAGCAACAAGGGGAAGAAGCAGTTTAAGGCTGTTTTACACCACAGCTCAGTATGAAATGTAAACAAAACGTCTTGCTATTATCAGTAAGTATGTCGATAAGAGAGTGTTGGAAATGTGTGCTACGTGCATGCAAACACTCAGATCAACTGAGGGCAAACTGGAGGACTAAAAAGACCAGCTGATACTTTGAGCTTGGGGACTTTTTGTTTCATTTTGCTGTCTACATGGCTTAAGTATGTATTAAGCCTTAGAAGCTCTTGGAAACACCTAAGAACGTAATGGATTTTTTTTGCGGATTATTGAGTAATTCAAACTGGTTTAACATTAATTACATAATATGAAAAAAGACGTTCTTAACTCATACGAACCACTTCTCACAATACTTTGCTAGTAGACCAGCAAACCATCGCCTAACAACGGGACGCCAGTGACGCCACAAAAACTGATTGCAATCATAAGACCCTGGGCGCTTCAAAATCACAACGCATTCGGGACGCACTGTTTACAAACATTTCATGTGTCATGCTGCCAGTGGTGCTGTTAGTACGGCCCGAGACGACAAAGGGGTTTGGTGATACGATCAGCAGCATATTCCCCTTTTTGCTGTTACCGTGCCACACAGATGTGAGACATTTTTGGGGGTCAACCATTACACACTTGCCCGGTTTGGTCTTATCTCCGACGCGACGGGAAGACGTCGAGTGGGAAGGGGTGAAAATTAGAACACACTTTTGATATCAGTGCGAAACGAGCTGATGTCTATCAGTGCAGCAAAACGTTACCGCCGCCGCGGAGGACTGAGTCGTGTGTGTACTGGGGTGGAAATTCTGTACGTCCACGTGCACGTGTTCTTCACCACAAACCGAGACCAGACTGCTGCTCGGTTTTCTTTTCTTTGCCGTCAATCAACTGCTTTTAATGTAGCACCCCTGGGCGACACGTAATGCATTGAAGGGTGGGAATGGTTCGTTTCGTAATCTAGTGAGAAAAATAACATATTTTGCTAAAATAATTTTCTACCTTTTGTTTTTACAAGATGAAAACTGATGGATAATTACAGCTTCTAATGCATCCGACAACTTGTTTCTGGTGATGGGAAAAATCGCTCCCAAGTGAGATTCGATCCGGATCAACCCTGGGATCGATCCTCCGAATCCGATCCGAATCCCTACTAAAAACATGTTAAGAGCAAGGGAGGGAGTGAGGTGGGGGGACTTATGGTACAATACAAAACAGATACAAAACACTATCAAAATGCTTGAACAGCATGAACAGATGAGCAGCATCAGAAATGCTTTGAAAATTACAAGACATTGTAGTATAATGAGCCATTGCGGGAAGAAACAAAGCGCGACCGTCTCGTGTGAAAATAGCCGCCTGATTATACTGTGATGTTAACACTGCTTTAAATCCCAATCTCAGACTCCAATCTTGACGGATCCGAATCTGGGATCTGGATTTTTGTTGTGAATGAGGGATCCCAATCCTGAAGGATCCCAATCCTGAAGAATCCGAGTCCTGAAGGATTCTAATCCTAAAAGATCCCAACCCTGAAGGATTCGAATCCTGAAGAATCTCAATTCTGAAGGATACGTATCCTGAGATATCCGAATCCTAAAGATTCCGGATTCTGAATATTGTTTTGGATCCGGACTCGGAATCCAGGCGATCCAAGCGATTGCCCAACACTACTTGCTTCCTCCGTTTTGAGGAAAAACATTTAATCAACTGCACATGGTAACAGTTTTTCAGTATTCGCTTAGGTATGTTACTCGTTTCTGCAGCAACGATCATCCGAGCGACAGGATGATGCTGTGATGATTCACAACCGGAACTATTCTTGCTGCTTTTGCTGTTGCTACTGCTCACTTTCAATTGCGTATTTATTTTAGCTCCCATGTAAATAAACAACATTCGCCCTTGCTCTCCTACTCGGGTCAGCGACACCAATGTCTAGGGCAATATGGTGTCGTGCCCATAACCAAATGCCGGATGTGACCGGATGAAAAGGGTTTTGCGGCAATGGGGGTTTAAGTTTTGTTGTGCCGGTGAAGATTGACAACCCTTCGGCGACACGATTCCGTTTTTGATGAAGCGAAGAATGTTGCCCACAACAACTGTCATCACTAGTGTCTTAATTATTGACAGGAATGTACCAGCTGAGAGGCTTTCGGTGCTTCAAAGCTGCTCGAATGGTCCGCTTTTCGGTTGATTTAATAATACACATTCCTGTATCCCTCAAGAGAAGAAAATTGTATTTTCGGACAGTTGCTTTGAATATTTTCAGCACCGCAAAATGTTTGTTCTTTATTGTTGGCGAGAAGAAAGGATCATCAAAATGCACAGTACTGCAAGCGTTTCGTAGCACGGACGAGAGGATTCACGTACTTTGAGGAGAAAGAATTCTGTACCAAGAACATGGATCAGCATTGAATTCTATCGTAATGGCAACGGAATTATAATGCATATGTTTTATATAAGAACTGAATAGCTCAGCTTCCTGTATCATTTTTAATATTACTCTGTAAGCCATACAAACAACAAACAGTTTTAATATTTGTCATAAGCTAGAGCAATGTGTTGTGTGTTCTTTTATTTTCCGAAAATAAACGATCCAAAAATCATTAAGGCACGGATAGGCGGAGCATACTTGAGCATACTCGGGAACTTTTGACAACTATGCGGATCTATTGTTCTCTCGTCGCCAGTTCGTAGCCTGATCCGAAAAATAATTATAATTTTTTAAATAATTGAGCATGGTGATACGTCGAGGGCTCTTGCGATCGGTTTTAGCTGAATCCTGGTTTGAGCTGTGATAAAGAAAAGTTAAATTATTAGTGAGATGCAATATTTAATTTAAATAAAAATGCTACCTCACTGATAAAAGAATTAAATTAAAATGAAGAGAAGATGCTCGTTTTATGTACAAAAACCGTTCTTTTTTCGACAAGCCTCTCTCTACTTTAATAGCACATCCACCAAACACAATACACCTTTTTGAACACGTCGAAAACCCCGGCACCTTTATGTTATGCGCACTCCAGTAAAGCGACATCTCTGGAGAACAAAAAAAACAAAAGCACCCACCCGATGACCCGATGAGATTGTCCGGTCAATGGACAAGGCGCACCAGCATCACCATCATCATCGTCCACACACACACACACACACACAATCCACCAACGAGCACTGCAAAAAGTCGTAAAATCAATTTTTATTGCTCTATTTCTGCTTCGGCGGTGCTTCCCACGACGATGGATTGGATGGCAGCAGCAAAACCGGTAAGGGAAGATTGGGCCAGGTCCATCGTTTACACACAAAGCACAAGCATGGATAGCGCTCAACTTCAGGCTAATGCCGTGCTGGGAGCCCTTCGGGAAGAAAAAGGCTCAAGAGCATTTGCTCACCGGGAGGTCCTGTGCGCAAATGGCCCAGTGCACGGTGTCCTTACCGCTTGTGTGCTTTGAAGCTATTCTTGGTATGATCAGGGCGAAAAAGAACAACAGTTAAGTCATGGCCAAGATAAGGGGGAAAAACACGCACACACCAACTGCCATATCCTTAGACGAAATCAATTGACCTGTGCCGAAAAGCGGTCATTATAACGGTGCACTCAAGTGGCTCGGGAAAATTCGAGTGGCCAACTTGCTTTGCAGGAGAAATAAACTTAAAGGTGTGCAGAAAGATTGGCATTCTTTTTAGAAAGAGCTTTTAAAGGCAATGGTGGAAGTATTGTAAAAAATTTCTGATTGGGAAGACACATTGAACGAATAATCTAATAACCAACCTAATTAAACTAGACTCTCCTGTTTGTTGTTCAACAACTCTGGAGCGTGTCACGCGAAGCGTGTGCTTCGACATCCGGGGAACGATTTCCATCCGATCTCTCCAATTCCTTGAATTCGCGGATGACATCGACATCATCGGACGGACAACTGCGGCGGTGTGCGAGGCGCTGAGCTCTTTGGCGGTACTGCTATCCTGACGGTAGTCAAAGCCGGAAGGATACGTTGACTGGGGCACGTGATGAGGATGCCAGACTCATGCTCCACCAAGAAAGTGCTGGATCAAGTGGAGTCAAACCTGACGGAGATCGAATGCAGCCGTGGATGGAGGACTGCAACCGTAGGCCGAGTTTCCTGGAAACTGATTGCCCTGATGACCTGACCATGTCGACGCGACGCGCTCAATCCTGGGCAGTCCAAGAAGAAGGAGAAGAAGAATTAAACCGACCAAAACTAAAATTGAGCCAAAAAAAATTCAGACAACCAATGTCTTATCTTACGACATCGTAATACTCATTCATCTTCTTGGCTTAATGACCTCTAAAGGTCACACCGTCTGTCAAATGCTTTTTCTTGGCTTAAAACGAACTCTGAGTTCGCGTTAACCATAAAATGACTTACCAGGCTTGCTGACGTAGTTGAAAAATAGTCAGTCACCACTTCGGCGAAACGGTCTGGATGGGATTTGAACCCCCATCCTGCCATATGAAAACCGGCGTCATTACCACTGGGCTAGTTAGCCGCCCATAGCAAGAATGGTTTACTAGTCGTTTTGGTAACCCTCAGCGGATCGTTATACTCATACGCTGCTAAAAACTTCTTATATACTGTTGGAAATTGAATATATATCAAGGTGTCTCTTGATCTAAAACTAAAGTAGGATTAATTTTCAAGATCCAGCAGATTAGAACTGAAATAGCATGCTAGTTTTCTACTAAAAAAAACCTCCAATCCTGCCAACAACAGATTTCACAACAAAAAACAGGAGAAAAAACACACACACCAAACGCGTACCAAATTAACTGAATGAATATGGTCCTTATACGTACAAAGGCAAAGCATAAAGCATAAGTTGTAGTTTTCTAATCAACAAACAAAACAAAACCCACACCGGAAGGCAACAAACAACCAGGAAACAGCTAACACCGTCACGGTAAAAAGTGAGAAATGAGATCAAACAATCATAACAAAGAATGAAAGCAAAAAGGGCTCACACACACGAACACATTTGCCACGGAACAGTCAGCATAAGAGGGCACCTATTATATTGGAGTTTCAGAAAAGTAAAAAAAAAGGAAAAAGAAAGGTGAAACACACCAAATAACCGGCCACCAGGCAAGTGCCGTCGACGGTATAATGGAATCCTTTCTAGTCGGTTCACAGTTGCCCATGGGTACCCTATTATCTACCGAAAACAAGTGTATTTAAAGGTGGAAAATGCACCCGATTGGGAAAACACGATAAAGTGAAGGCAGAAGAAAAAAAAAAAAGGAACAAAGCATTCCACAGAGAAAAAGCGTGAGAGAAGGATAGAAGACACGCTCAGGATAATAGGGACACACTCAGGTAGATGCGTTCCTGGTTGAACTTCTGATCGTCCGGGCCCCTTTTGGGGTGTGTAAAGTCAGCAAAGATATACGGTCGGATGATTCTGAATGAGGCTTCAACGCACGTGAGTCAATGTGAGGTGTTCCAGGTGAGGGTTTCAAACGAAATAAAAATTTGCCACCGTACTGTGATAAATGTTGGATCAAACACCCTCGCAAGAAGGGTCCATCGGTCGGGATCTAGCAATTCAGGTGGAGTTGAATCGAAAAGGTCAACCAATCAGCTTAGGTGTACTAGTAACCCCCCCCCCCCCCCCCCCCCCTTTTTCCTCTGATTAATCTAGCAGCATCAAAAACGGCCGAAGATTCGTTGAATGGATGTGAAGTTGACATTTATCTTTAGGTTCTCCGCTTGTCCTCCAAATCTCCTTTTATTCAGTTCGCTAGGCTTACAGGTTCTACGTGAGGTCTTGAAGAATGGGATCAATACCAAAAAAAAAAAACGAAAACGCACGGAACAACTTCATCCATCTGGCTGCTGTCGGAAGCTTTCCGGGGATTTCTGCACGGATGAACCCCCCGGCAAGGATCAATGGTATCCATTGGACCCAAGCTTCGAATTGATCCTTAATGTTTGCACTAGGGGGGAGATGGGTTTTTTTGCTACTGATGTTGTCCCAATCCCGTTTTTTTTTTTCAATCAATTTCGGATTGATACGCGCTCATAGGCGCCTCCAGATTTTCGGTTAGAGCACATTTTGATTAAGCGACCAGACCAGCCAGCAGGCAACACTGAGAAGGGATTTGCTTGCCGATGCTGACCTTTTGGGAATTGCGCGTTGTGGTGCGAGATTAGCTAGGCATTGGGAGGGAAAAGAAAAGCGAACGCTTCCCGATTGCCTACTCACTTTAACGGGGAGGATTCTTTTTAAAAGCACTGTTTACGGTGAGGATTATGTTTCTCAGAGTTTATGTTACGTAAAGATTTTGAGCAAAACACAAACAAAAAAATATTTACTTTCAGATTGAATCCTTAATTAACCACTGCATTTAATATGTGAAGCTTTCGTACCATTTCGATTTTGTTTTGATTTTACAACACAATCAGGCAAACCATCGACCCACCGAACACACCTCTAAACGGGTGGCGATTTCGATCGGTCACCCTTAATCGTGACCGATATTATTCGCCACAGTGGTCGTGGTCGAGTGGTGGTTATGATAAAGCCGTAATCTGAAGCTGGGTGATTATGATTATGCCTCCCCCGGGCGGAAGGTGCAGACAGGACAAACATATCTTATCGCGCACACACACACACACACAAGCTGATGGCGTCCATACAAAGTGCAAGCGTAAACTGTGCTTCGTGCAGCGATTAGGAGATGATAAATTGAAGCACAAGTTTCAATCACCTGATTACACCTGATTCAAAACAATCGAGTTTTTGGGGTGTTTGTCAAACTAGAGCTTCTAGAACTGGAGTAAATTTTGTCGAAGAAGCCGGAAATGGTAGGTTAAGTCACACTGAACAGCCAGCAGAAGAATACTTTGAACATTATTCCGCTTCTAGTGAGCATTGGTGATTCGTTACTTCATCATCTTGGGTTAAGAATAATTGGATAAGGTCCTCGGAAAGAAGTTTGTTCAAAATATTCCACTTCTCGCTCCTGAGGTCAGCTGGGAGTTTCGTTGTGAGCCGCTCATTCTGAGGCTTCATCTTAGACATGGACGACGATTTTTATGTCATAATGATCAACGACATTCATCACCAACGTTATGGATACTTTGAAACTTTCATCGAAACGATAAATCATCCAGGCTCTAAAAGCTAGGATTTCTGCATTAGTTTTGGAATCTGTTGTCTGATATAAAAGGGTGTCCCTGGAATATTAAGCACGATTTCTAAACGACGTTTCTAGTAAACGGATTACGTAAAACAGCTGATTCTTGACATTCAAAGCTACTAGGCTAGTGTATCGAAACTATTTTTTTCGAGGCATTTCCGCCGCAAAGCGCAAAAGCATTGCGCACAAATGGTGCTCGACTCCTAACATTTTGCTAAGTCAATTAGGGAAAATTGGAAGTTGCGAGTATCGGAGCCTTACGAAGAGGCCGAAATCCTGGTCCTGTCAATCAGCAGCTGGACCGGGAAATAGCAACACCCTTCCGGGTAGTCAATAGTACACCGTGCACTGAAAGCCATGATGTCGAAGAAGTCGACAAATCAAGCCACGATCGCATAGTATGAAGGAAATGAGGTACGATACGTGTCGAAAGTAATGAATCCCCCGAACTGGCACACTTGAGAAACCATCAGACAAGTATGTGCTGAACCTGATGGGAGTCAGATCAAAAGCGCAATCATTAGCATACGATTGAACTTTTTGAAATTTTTGTTTTGGGAAATAGTCCAGAACTTACCACAAACACTGTTTATCAAATAAACATTCAGTTTCTGGAACAGGCTTTATTTTTTGTTTAATTTTTTAATCGTGCTTATACTTTCAGCGGCACCCTTTATGTTCTAGTCCTTATCTACGAGAGAAAAGCTGTTATAAAACACGTAATTTTCTACATCTTGCTGCAATATCCATACATCTGCTAGATCCTGCCATCCTTCTGCAGGATTATGAGTCAGTGATGGGATTTGAGTCCGCCTGTCACGTCTACAGGACTCTGGGACCCGTCAACAAGACAATCAATTTAAAAAGAAACAAAATCGTATCATTCAATGCATCATATAATACCAATTTGAAAAACTGAATCCAGAATTCAATAAAAAAAAACTGAAGCAAAACTTTGCGAATAATTTATTTGTCTTTTTTGCTTGATATAAAAGAAAAATTAGGGATCACTTGTCTCAACACAAAACTGATAGGTCATCCATCATATCCTCCCTTTCCGGGAGGGCCGGGAATGGAAGCAATAATTGGAGGACTATTCCCTTCTCACGGCTTTGACGGCTGATGTCACGCAACCGGTCAAAAAAGCGTGCATATTTAACACTTTGCTCCACAAATCGTTCTCAGAACTTCGAAGTTTGAACGTTAAAAATGGTGGAAATCTTGTACACACAATGATATGCAATTTATCAAAATAATATTTCCAAAATCAAAAATTTTTCGATTACTTCAAAATAAAAATAAAATTGTTTAATTTCCTGATGTTTCCCCGTTTTGCACTTGTGCTATTAAACCACCGGCTCCTGGGGGGTGATGATGGCAGTTTATCATGCTGTAAAAACATTAGCCAAACATCGGCGAAGCATTCTTAAGGGCTCCGAAATAGTGCACACACACACACACACGTGCCCTTTTTGCGTTGTGAACAGTAACGAAAAGCAAGAAGTATGACTCATATCCGCTTCCTTTTCCTCTCCCAGGCTCAGTGCATTACTTACGTTTCGTGCAACCCAAAAACTGCTGGGGAAGATTGGTGAACGGGGAGTGTTTCCGGAAATCACCCGGACTCGGGGATTTTTTTTTTTTGTATAACAGGGAGAAAGCAATTTTCCCAAAAATAAAAACACGAAGGAAATGCATTGCCGGCACGACAACATGGTGTTGCGAAAAAAGCGCCAGGAATAGAATTTCCGATCGATCGCTATGAAAAAGGGGTTGTAGGGATAAAAAGAAAAAAAAAACAACTCTCTTCAATGTAACGCCGGTTTGCTTGCGTACAGGCGGTTAGTTTCATATTTTCGTAAAAAGAAAACCATACCTTGTATTGCCACGCTGACGGTCACATTGATGGAGGAGAAAAAGTTGTTAACGCGCTCGCAGGACATCAGCGAGCTGGCATGGTGCGGCGGCGCGGGCTGTTCCCTTCCGCCGGCCGTTGTGTCCCGGGCCGTCCGGTGCACCCGGGACCAGCCAGACGGTACGGAAGATCCACCGGCAAGGGTGACCAGTGCCAGCGACACGACGATCAGGCGCAGTACCATCGCCGGGGACATTGTTGGTGTGGAGCAATTGTAGCAGCTTCGTAATCCACGCGATCGAGACATCTTTCACACAACCACCAACAGTAGAAGGATGTTTCACACTTTTATTTATTTATTTTTTCTTTCTTAACCTTTTTTTTTTTGCACAACACCCAACTACAACACAAACCCCTTCTTTATTCCACTGAGCACAACACTTGCATTTAGAACTTCATGTGGTTGAAAACAGTGGGAAGTGGGGTGGTGGGTGAAGGGTGGATAAACTTATTACACACACACACACACCTTGGCATACACGCACACATGCACACGGACACAGAGTGATACACACACAGCTTTTACACTTTTTTAATTTTTTTTTTTCGAGCAAAACAAATAAATTAACAACCACGTTTGAAGGACGCGTTCAAACACACACACGCACGCGAAACACACCGCGACCACCGGGACCTTTTTCTTCCCTTGCGAAGGGAAGCAGGTTTTTAGGACACTTTTTGTTTACACTTTTTTCACCGAAAAACACTACCATTGAAGCGAATGAGGTGAGAAGGTTTTTTTTACGTTCCGTTATTTTATGCTATTTTAGAAAATTAAGATAAATAAAATATAAATTTCAAGAATGTTTAGCACAATGATATGATGTGAGGAAAGTGAACTAATATATTCAGAACCATTCGCGACACGCGATGACTACTTTGGTTAACCTTTTGCTAAATAGCTACTTTATGAAGGAATTTCTAAGGTAATTTAGTTAAGAAAGCTTCACCATAGCAACACACTTGAATCAAAGTAAGCTAGACGCAGTGTGTGCACACACATGAAGCTGCATGATGTACGGAACGGCCGAAATCTTGAGGTCACAACAAATACCACGACGCAGCAGACAGTGAGTGCATTTCGTGCTGCGCACCTATACGTAAAACCACTTGTGCAGCATCAGCTGATGATGATGACGTTTTTGCTTTTTTTTTCATTTGTGCTCCCCCTTTTGCTATACTTGTCTCCCGCAACATACCACCAATCCACAAACACATGCACACACAGCATCCAACTCTTTGTGCGGAGATGCACCTCTATTCATAAATTCTTTTGACTTTTCGCCCAAAGCATCTCAATTCGCACGCTCCCCGGCCTGGTGAAGGTGAATTTCGCAAATTAACCGGCAAAGGATGTTCTTGCCCACATGTTCACCTACCCGTTCACTTTTGCACCATTTATATATGGTTTGCTGTGCGTTTTCTACACCACCGACAGAATGAACCCTTACACGAGATACGGTAACGGCAAACTCTTTTCCTGTGATTGCACTTGTTTTGTTTATTAGGGACACGTATCAATCAAACCCCGCAAACCAGTCAACAACGGGCACCGAGCTCCGGCGGAGTGTGTATGTGTCTCTATCCGTCTGCTACACGGTTCGGTTCGCTACACAACCTTCAAGTTACGCTGCCTTCCTTCCGGCGCACGAGCGAGAGGAGGGGAGAGTTTGGTTCCGAAGATGTTTTGCTGGTGGTGTGGTGCACACACCGTTAAAGCACACGCAGTAAAGTCGCCGGAGCGCGAGCGCGAAACACTGTACACCACCGACCCGGTTCACCTTTTTCGCTGAACTATGCCACCGATAGGCCTTTTTTCGCATTATGTGCAACGGTACGGTGGACAGGTTGCTGGTACCGTAGGCCCATAGTTTTGGGGAGATGAGAAACCGCTATACGAAGCGTGAGTTAAAGTGAGATGGAATGTAAACAGTTGGGATAATATTCTATGCAGTATTGGACATAAAAAGGTTCAACAGTTGAGGACGCGTTGTATCAATTTAAAATTTATTTCGTTTGCCAAATAAAATAAAAATAACCGTAGCTGCGTGCTGCTGTTAAATAATATTTGCTAGCGAATCTGATGTATATCTAAATTCTTAATTTGAAATTTGGGTGTTTGCTAAATTTATAACAACTTTGCTATTGTTCTCTCGTTCTGATGAGATGCTTGTTCTCTTTTCTTTTTGGCACTAAGGGTCAATAAAGTATCAATTAATGGGCAAAATTAAAAAAGCCTTTTCGGGTTATAAATTTGAATACGATGTTTTCTATCAAATGTTTGATGCATAAGATTAAATTATTTTTATTAATTTTTTACGCCGGGGTTGCCTGGTGGAGTAGGTGGCAAAGATGCCGGTCTTAAAATGGCAGGACATTAAATTCCATCCGGACCGTCCCCGCGTAGTGAGGACTAGTGATATCGTCAAGTCTTGTAAGTTGATGGTAAGCGCTTGTTCGTTGCGTTCTGCACACACTCCTGCACGCATAGTTGGTAATCGCTCAACGTATGCGTCCGTTTAGAAAAATCAATTTTTTTTATTTTTTCTGCTGCGTTCTGCCTAACGCAACGGAAGTGTTCATAATTTACAGAAAAATTGATAAATTCTTACAAATTTATATCCTTTTTTGTTGTTGTTTCATGTTCTTGTTTCTAAGAAACAAAAGGAGAATACTTGAAAAATCATTTAAAAACTTTTTGTAAATAAATTATTATGTCCAGAAACGCTACAACTGTGCAAATATTTTATAGCACTTCGTACCCACAGCTGTCAAAACGGAAAAGTCATTATTTCTCTTACCGAAATGAAAATAAACAACTTGCCGGTGAAAATTGTTACGAAAACGCCTTCTATGAAGCTGTAGCTTTTTAAGCAGTTAAATTTTTACTTAAACTAGTCTTCCTGCTATGAGATTCACGGACGCACTGAAATCTTGCTGGGTAACCACATTGTTTGGTGCGGTACTGTTGTTGGCCGGCTCCAGCGTCCTGATTTGGAACGAGGTAAAGAGTATAGTGGGCTTTGTATGCCCTTTTTACACCAAATGTTATTTTATTCTTCTCGTAGGGACGCACCATACGCATTCTTCTATCACTGGACGAAGCGCTAAACGATGCATTCACCGTAAGCGCCGACAGTCCGTATGAAAAACAGTACGAGGGACGGCTGGTTCACCTCAATGGAGCGCTGTCGACGGGTGAGCCACTAACTGAACCAGATTACAATATCCAGGTGCAGGCGGTGAAGCTGAAAAGACGCGTACAGATGTACCAGTGGGTCGAAGAATCGGTGTAAGAAGCATAGCGTGGAATGAGTAACATTTACCCTAAGTGCTACTGTCTAAATTGACTTCTTTTGTTTGCAGCGAGAACCGCTTCGGAGAATCTGTTGCAACGGTAGAAACGGAAGATCGATCCTACTTTTACAATAGAGAATGGCGTGACAATTTGATCGATTCACGCAGCTTCTATATACGCACCGGTCACCATAATCCTACCTCTTTCCCCATCGATTCTACCGTGCATCTTTCGGAACATGTGCATATTGGACCGTACGAGCTGGGCACCGCAGCGAAAGAACGTTTCAAAACTTTCCAAGAGGTTACGTCAGATACACGCCCGGAAGATCCATCGGTTAGGATGCATGCCGGACTTTACTATCACTGTAACGACATTTGGAATCCGGAAATCGGTGACATACGCATACAGTTCGCGTACGCAGGTCTCGAAGGTTCGTACGTAACCGTGGTGGGAAAACTAGAAAATGGCAAGATAGTACCGTACGAATCGACACACTATCGCAAAGTGCTGCTGGTCGAACCGGGTGAACATAATCTGCATGAAATCTTTCGCATGGAACACCAACAACAACGAACGACCACGTGGAGCATACGGTTCATTGGATGGGTGTTACTGTTCTTTGCAACTATTTGCTGTGCCACGATAATGCAACATCTCGCCAGGGAGCATCGTTTGTTGCGAATGTTTTTCCCGGACTGTAATTTTACACTTTCCACCAACATAATGCTGTCGTTTTCGGTCGCACTGGTGATTGTTTCGATTGCGTGGATTGTTCATCGGCCTTGGCTGGGTGGTGGGTTGCTGTTTGCAGCAATGTCTCCATTTTTGTACTGTGCCCGTGGGATAATGGGCAGCTATCAGCGGATGGACTGAAGCGAGCACGGGCGATATGTTCGAATTCATCTATAAGTTTTAACCAACTATAGTTTTTCAGTTGAGTTTTAACATGTGATACTAATAAGTTTCTTGCGTTTTTGTGTGTTTTTATAAATTGAATTAATACTCCTAAATAAACAATTTTAATCAATTTTATTCTCAATCGAGGTGTACGGTACAATACGTGAGAATACGGTAAGAACGTGAACAAAACGAAATTGGATTCTCATGTTTGACTGACTGGTATGTGAATCGGAATCATAAACCGATCATATATTTCTGATGTAATAAAGAGCATAATAAATTGTGCCTAACATTAAATTAAGCATAATGATGCTTAATATACAAAAAAGCAAATCAACCGTTAATTTAAATTTACATGACAAACTGGCAGCACTGCTACAATGACGTTGAAGATCCGTTACACAGTGGTTATCCCACAGAATGCGTTTTTCAGTATTTCAAAATGAAAACGAACTTTCATTAAATAATTCCTGAAATAAAACACTTGCAAACTTATTTTTGTGTGGTTTTTCAAATTAAAAGGGTCATTTCGGATAACATTGTTTAAATTGAGTTGCCTTTACTTTGAGTCAAAACGTTGAAATATGCAGTTTACCTGAATATTTCAGCCACAATCTGATGATTTGTTAGCTCAGATGACTTATCAAAGTCCAAAGTCCAGAGTAAATTTTTGCTTTGGCATAAAAATACTATGAAAAAAGTTTTTTCGTCGTTTTAGTGTAAAAAATATAATTTGAATATTTTCTTTCGTTGCCTGCTTCATCTCCCATTGTGCCACGCTTAGCTGTCACTTTTAAAACACAACTGTAAACTCGCAACTGACAACGACCGACGCACCGTAACACGCACAACACAATCGCCTTCGACGAGTGCGTCGCGCACGATCGCGGAAGATCGCTCCGGTACCCGGTGTGCAAAAAGCAAGAAAAGCGTTGTAGAAACCTCGTTCGGCTTAATACGATGCAGTTTTCCACGCGAAGACACCATGTGTAATTCGTTCGCGGTACTGTGATTGCTTCGGTATTGCTGGTGATGTGCGTTCCACCCAGGAGGTGCAGGTGCGAAGCGGTACCAGAGCGTCAGATCGTAGTAGGGCTTCAGTTGCGTTTTTTTAAATGCACGTTGCTTTATAAAGTTCCAGTGTTGTTATAGTAAGCAAGTGGTAAAGAAGTGTAGTTTGATTATGGTGTTCCGATTTTCATCGAATCCCGAATAAGTTTAAAGCTTTTCCGTGGTTGAAAAACCTGTTCTAGAAAGGCTCGTCCGTTGGTGCGTGTATGCGCGCGCGTGTGTGTGTGTGTGTGTTTGGGTGGTGTTGGTTTGCTCCCTAGGGTGGAAGAAGAAGGGAGAGTGCGCGCGCAGCATAAGCCTTACCGAGCCTCTCGGCATTACGTGCGCCGCGCTGTTGCAAGTGTGTGTTTTGTGGAAGTGTATGCGTGTGAGTGTCCCCATATTCATGTGCAAACAGCTTGTCCCTCAATCGGGGTACCAATGTAGCATAGCAAAGCATGATTATTTAAAAAATATTTTGTTGAGAATAAACAATGCTCTTTATTCAATTTGATAAAGTTTGCTTTACATATTCAAGTCTAAAAAATTACATTCCCTAAGGCATCAAACATCATATTTTCAAAATCAAAAAAAAAAAATCACATAAAAAAGAGAGGTCAAACAATTCAACTCCGGTTTGACTGCACTTTTTAGAAGAGATTGCAAGAAACAAGTGCACATCGACTCCCTGGTGGGCACTGTGTTCTCCCTACCAACATTCCAATACGCTTTTTACCGCACATCTTTTGCGAAAACGATGAAAGAATCGCTATCGCTGCACGAGAAGAAGGTCAGCATAATGTCGAGTGCTGTGGGTGGCGGCGGCGGTGGTGGTGACGGTGACAGTGCCGATGATGCCAGGCTAACCGATAAGAAATTGATCCCGATCACGCATTTGCCTGCGTGCCAGAAGAATCCATTACAACCGATCGAAAATACCGCCACCATGGAGTTACCGGTGGGCCACTTGGGTGGCGCCGGTGGGCCACTTCCAACAGCTGGAGGAAATGTGGAAGGTAAGTGTTAGGACATTAGGTTTTAAAAATATTCTTCCCCATAACCCGACTCAGTATGCCCTGGCTCGCACATCTAACAACCCTCGTGGGCATGTGTGTTTGTGTGCGTGTATGCTACCATAACAACACATTCCTATCATCGCATACTTTGATGCGGCTATGCTTCTTACTGTACTTGCTGTATGTTTGTTCCCAGTTTTTCCCTTTTTTGCCATGTTCCGTTTCGCGCAGCCCAATTTGCTCTCCATCCCTCCCGGTTTTGGTTTATGTTGCCTATCTTCCGCCTCTTCTCTTTGTGTCCCGTTTTGTGGCCATGTTTGTTCTCGGTCTTATGTTTTTTTTTCCTCTTTCCTTCTTTCCTCTTTTGCGAACGTTGAGTCATCGGATGCGAGCGGTTATGGCGAGGTACGCATCGATTTGGGTGAATTTTGAATCATGGAACGTTGTAACGATTTTAAACCCGACCGTATGGCGGTTGGCGTGAGCGAGCGACAGGGAAGCAAGCTGTGAACGAAAGAGACGCATCACAAGTATGATCAATCATGCGTACGCATGTTTAGCTGTTTGTGCTGTTTCGTAGCGGATTGAAAAGAGAAAGGAATAGAATATGTTTTGCATTTAATTTTTATCTTGCTGACGAATAATCCACCATTTTTGTTAATTTTCTTGATTTTTCTTGATCAATTTCTTTATTGGTTATGCTTGCCCAAAAGTTGTTTTTGTTTGCCGCGAAAAATCTTTATCCAATCCTGTCCAGAGTACAAAAGCAGGAACATCAAAAGTAGAACATCAACACGTAGAATTGACCAAGATCTCTAGAGGTTGATCGAAGGACCTGTCAGGATAGATTATTGATAGATAGATAGACACACCAAGGATCTTTGCTGTGATCAGTTCAGAGGTCTCGCTACTATAGTCTAAGATCGTAAAGGCTTGAGATGAAGTTTGGATAACGAGACATGAAGTTTCCCTCTCACTATCAAGTATCTTGGTAGATGAGGCTCTTTAGACTTCGAGTTGTCTTTGGTAATAGTTCTTGGGGTAGATGAGGTAAGTACAAAGAGGCATCTTTAAATGCGAGATCTCTTAACAGATGATATCACAGTATCTCTAGTTAAATGAAGTCCTTAAACGACGAGGCCTTTTGACAAGTTATGCCACCCTTCTTCTTCTTCTTTTTGGACTGCTCAGGGTTGAGTACGTCGCGTGGATAAGATCAGGTCGCCAATCCGTTTCCAGGAAACTGGGTCTGGACCGCTGCAGTCCTCCATCCACGGCTGCTTCCGATCTCCATCAGGTTTGACTCCACTTGATCAAGCCAACGAGCTCACTGCACTCCTCTACACCTCGTGCCGAACAAATAATCATTACAATTTTTTTTGTCTCTCGTAAACCAATGAGTCAATGTTCCATCTTATTGAGCCAACACTATTCTTAAGGTTTTGTGAGGCGCAATTGTTTATTCTAACCTTCATACTGAAAAATCTCATCAACCAAGAAACTGAATCTGATGGTTAGAATCCACAAGCTAACAGAAGACTTTAACTCGTAAGTTTACTGAAGAATGTCTCATATCACTTCTAGCTCATGCCTCACATGACGTAGGATTTTATTTAACTCAAAATGTAACAAATTTCCCTTTCCATCCATTATTATATCCCCCGTTGGGGTGTGTGTGATATTGTTTATTTGCCTTTGCCGTAGTTGCACCGAGACGCTCCACAGACGTCATATCAAGTCGAGCACAAAAAAAAATCAAAGCCGTGTATGGCGGTTTTTACGTCACGGTACGGCACAAACATGATAGTCTGCGTTTTTTCTTGCACAACGCAGACATTTATTCGCATTCCATTCGAAAAAAAACCCATTCTGGCTTCAATTGATATGTGTCTTGCAAATATCAATAGTAACGGAGGGAAGAAACGCTCCTAAGCTGTGGAGCCGAAACAGAAAAATTGACGTTGACGATTGGGTTTAAAACCCGTATGATGTCATGCTTGCAATATGGGATTTTAGTTTCGTTTTGGAAGATTTGGATACTAATTTCTCAGTGGATATTGAATAATTTAAAGCAGCTTTAAAGTGTACATAAAATGCTACTTTTGTTTCAAAATGAGATTTTATTAAACAAACAAAAAACTTGTTGCTGCAAAAAATTAATGCGTTGTGGTTTAGTCCTCAAAAACACTTACTCCCCCCAAAAAACCGTAATGTGACGCTTTTTATGTAATATTTTATGTCCCTATCCTTGGGAGGATCGCATCCATTTTATGCGCGCTGCTCACCCTGGTGTCGTCTATCTGTCAAGGGAAGCCAACAACCGACGCCACCTGTTGTGTGCATCATAACCCCAAGGCAAGGACAAGCGATCCTTTTCTTTTTCGGTCCCGTATCACCCTTTTTCTCGCTACTGGTGTAAAGGTGTAAGCTGCAGCAGCTTTTTTTTTGTTCCTTCTTTCGGTTGTATTAAAGTTCTCACGGTATCCATCCATATCCTTTGCGATGTTTCGTGTTGCGCGTTATTCTTTGCCATCTGAAGCATGACGAAGGGTGCTGATGAAGGAAAAAAAAAAAGGAAAATAAGTTCTGTCCATTCGTTGGTCAGTGTGTGTGTGTGTGTGTGTGTCTCTCTCTCTCTAAAAGGATCGCCGTCGAAGGGCAACAGGTTGATTACGTCCTTACTCTCTTTCTATGGGAGCGCGTGCCCCAACAACTCCACCACAATTCTTTGCTTGTTACTTGTCCACGTTAAGGATGTTATGGTTCTTTTAGTTTGGGAAAAAGAAAGAGAGTTGTTGGTTGATTTAGTCATGGGTCCTGCACTGATGACTCTGTCATACATCAAATGCTTTTTAGCCGTAGAGTTGGCAACCGGTATACCCGGGCATTCCATACGTTTTGACGTATGCAATTAACGGTTTTTGTAGGTAAACAATGCTTTCTATCTTGGGGCGGCTCGGTGGTGTAGGCGACATCGGCGCCGATCTTCAAACGGGCAGGACCGGGGTTCAAATCCCATCCGGATCGTCCTCCCGTAGTGAGGGACTGACTAACCTCATTCATTAATCAAGCAATACGGCCAGGCCGTTCTTAAGAAAAAATGCTTTCTATCTATTTATATTCTTGCAATTCTTGCAAATGTTAAATAAATATCAAACTATGATGCAAAATATTATCTTCTTCTTCTTATTGACCTTAGGCGGAGGCCTTGCAAGCCATCAAAAATACTACTGCAACGAAAAGAAAGGCAAAATGATATATAAAATTTATATCACACATATATAACATAAATATGCTAAACGTAATAAAAATGCATTGTTGTTACAATCTATTGCCTACATTTTCGCTGTATTCAGCATAATCATATTCATTTATATTTATTTAATTATTTATTCTAGACTTTTTGTTACTTTCGTGTGTTGAAAGTCTATGTCATGTCATGTCAACTCAATAGGTTTTTTTGTATGTTATGATAAAAGTAACGATCCATTTGAAATTTTAAATCGATTGAATTTGACTCGAAAATATGCACAATACGAAAAAAAGAAAAACCCCATACAAAATGCATGGAATGTTCGGGAATGCTGTTTGCCAACTTACGTGGTCAACTTTAAAATAAATCAATATAAAATACTTACTGCTTTTCGAAAATAACGATGCATACACGAAAAAATCGGAAATAAAAAGTTGGGACCCTTCCTGAAATTTCAGTTCAATACAAGCAATGAATCAAAAGCTACAGCAGTTTGAAGTTGAAAAAAAAAATACTCGGCTATCCGGTTGCCAACTGAAAGGTTAAGAGAGATTAAAGACAGAGCTTCTCATAATATAAAAAATGGAGTGACAGTTGCGCTTTTCACAGTGTAAGCTGAAATATTTTATTTCATCAGGTTGAAGTATTCTTTGTAATCGCTGAAATAAGAATTTCAGCGAGAAGGGGCGGCCCTGCCCGGTGGTATAGGCGAAAGCGGCGCCGGTCTTCAAAATCCCATCCGGACCGTCCCCCCGTAGTGAGGACTGACTAATCAACTACGTGGTATCGGCAGTCTAGAAAGCCATTTCGATGGCCGACATGACCTTAGAAGAGGTCGTTAAGCCAATAAGAAGAAGAAATAACAGAATTGCATCCAATCGTTGTTGAGATTCGAACATACAACTTCTTAGTCTCTTAGGATAGCGGTTCATGGCATACTGCTGCCATGCAGCTTACGATTGATGACGTTGCAAAAGGATCAAGTTGAAAAGTTTGCCACCTCAAGGAGAAACATGAGTCATATCGTGCGTGAATTGACTACTCCGCAAGTGAGTTTTGTGAATGAAAAGTACAATTCTTTAGCGCACCTGCGTCGACATTGTTAAGTTTCGTATGCCATCCACCTACTCTTTGCGTGTGACACTTGACGCGAGTTACGGCAATCCGTGTGACAAGGACATGGCCATAATGAATATCCACGGCAGCAATGGTGGCAGTGAAAGGTGCACCGAACCAAGGCACTTTTCTTACCTTTCTGGAGGTACCTGGTCGAAGCTATTTTCATCCCAAATTCTAATAGATGTTTTTGCAATTTTTCGATGAGAATTTTTGCGAAGATGAGTAATAACTGACCCGCCCCTTAAGTGTTGTTCACAAACTCTGCATCCCTTCGCTTCCACGTGGCTGTTGACTATTATTTTACTTCCTTTTTTTTCTCGTGTACTCTGAACTGTCACTCACTCTGATTGAACGATGAATATGTGGAAGGTAGCTGGTGATGGTGAAAAATCAAATAAAACACCGCCTGTTCGATACGATTGAACAGTTCATGTGAAGCAAATGGAAACGGCAAATGGCGCGTCATGTTTTTGAGTGGTGTCAAGCAGCAGTTGCAGCAGCAGGTAGCAAGTTCTCACACCTTTGCCTGTTAAAAAGATGCCTCAAACGCGTCTCAAAGTCACACAAAATGACTAATGTCACTTTGTATAATTTGTAACGAACAACGCCCTTTTCGGGTCGGGATACACCGATACCTTAAAGTTCGGTTTGGGAATACGGTTTCTGATGGGTGGGAAGGGGGATGGCAGAAGGGTTTCTTAGTTCCTTAAGACATCAGGTGCAGGAATGCTAAGCAGATGTTAATGAGCGTGAAAAGTGTATGTGTGTGAGAGAGTGGATGGGCAAATGTGTCTTTTCTTGTTTGTTTCGGTGTTATCCTTGTCCCCCTACAACACCGCATTCCCCACTTTTTCTTTTACGCCATTTTTTTGTTTTGTTTTTCCTGGAAGCAATTTTTTTGGTTTCTGCTTTCAAAGGTGGTTTAAATTCAGCTTTCAAGCGCCCCCGAAAAAAGCTAGAAGCGAGGGCGTGGGTCACGGCTCCAAAAGGGTTTCCCCTTTTTTTCCTTTGCGCTCCCCCGTGCGGAGCAATTCTTCACCTCGTTTGTCTTAATAGGCCGGTTAATCTTTCCACAGGGTTCTCGTTTTTTTAACCTTCAAGATAGCTTCTTCCAACTTCTTCTGTTTAGTACAAAATACAAAATGGGTTTGCATTTCTTAAGGCTGGCAAACTTTTTTTTGTATTAACCTTTCGCTTTTAAGAGGTAAATAAAATGGGGGAAAATAAAAATGTGTAAAACACCCGAACAACAACATTACGGTGTATGAAGTATGGCTCCAACGCCGCGATAACAAGGCACTAGGTTGGGGAGCGTCGAGCAACGAGGGGGCAAGATAAACGAAATATTGTGAAACCTTTTGCAAAAGAAGCAAGCAGTGGTAAGCTCACCAGTAAAGCCTGGTTTAAGCAGCATTTCAAATACTTTACGATTTAGAGCTTTGCAAGAAACTTGCATTCTCTTAAAGGCAAACTTTCGCTACGTTGTTTCGCAATGATTTTACCCGAAAAGAGGGAAGAAAATGGTTGAGGATGCTTCTTCGGTATTTCTCTGGGTTGTTTTATCTGTTGCGAAAAGCGTACGATTTCTTTTCTTACGCAATTGCATGTTTTGTTTCCTCTCAATGATGAGAAGAAATTCCAATTTTAAAGTCTGACATGCGTGAGCAGCTTTAAAAGAATTAAGAATGAGCTATGTCGCTGGAAGACTAAATTTCTAAGGTGTGAGAACATGATCACAATGTTTCAAGATGCACTGTCTTGGGCTATTTGTGTTGCAAGTGGAGTTACTTCCCATTTTCGCTCATCATCCGGACCATCTTCGGCATCATCTTGTCTTCGGTCCACCAACCAACAATTCTTAATCCTTTCAAGATGAACATAATTTCTCGCTCGTGACGTATCGGGCACTCACTGTCTTCCATGACATCTCATGGCCGACGTGCCGACAAACTGCTTCAAGGACAGCTAAATTTCAGTTTATTGAGGATGAAGTTTTTTTTGTTTGTTTTGGGAGAAATATATCATCAAAAACTGTGATATCCGAAACGCGAAGCAGTAGAGGCTCTATTGCTGGACGCAACAATAGTATTTAATCACAAATTAGCTGGCGGCTGAGTTTAGCGAGACTCTTGGTAAACTTTCGAAGAACATAAAACTAACTAAATAAATAGAGAAATAAACACATAAATATTCTGATACCATGGCTCAAGTATGAAGTTAATAAGGTAACACAGGATCGCTTCAGAAACTCTAATTTACTTCAAACTTATCCTAAGTAACACACGAATGAATCTGCAGTGTTTAGTAAGAGCTGTTCCAGAATCATTCTATATAACGAATCTCAATAGGCAAAATATGTAATAGTTTTCGATGAGAAATAATCGATTAGTGCATAAATCGCATCCCTTTTGAGAATGTTCGTGAAGAAGTAAACGAGAAGGCCTCACGCCATCTTGGTAAACTCTCTCTTAAGCTCTTTCATCAAATTTCTAGGGGGAAAATAAAAAAAACCCAAAACTGACTACACTCGATGAACTCATCTTCGTAAAAAACTAATAAAACATCAACCTGCGCTCTCACCGGAACCATATCTTTCCTTCAACCAACCGGCCAATAATGTTTTGCAAAGTAAAAATAGAAAAAAATTGGCAAGGATATGGTGCGATTAAATTACATGATTAATGGTTATCCCGGGGATTATAAATTCCCATAACTCTTTCTTGGCGTGGCCAAACAGGCGCCATCGGTTGTGTTGTACAGCGTTGCACCACAAAACCAAAGCACTTTTTCCCAATATATTATATCATTTTGCTTGTTGTTAGTTTACAACAGGATGGTGGTCGTACAAGAACAAAAAGTCACCCGCTAGAGTGTGTGTGGGCTGGCTGTAAAGCATCCCGATATACGGGGCTGGTTTAAAGTGAAAGTTAAAAAACCATTGATTGGTGTTTGAATGCGGTGTGGTCAAAACAAACATGCATAAAACTACAAAAAAGATGCGAAAAACTAAAAAAAAAAAACAAGTGGAAACGCTCTTCCACACACGGTACGAGCGTCGAACAAACCCGGGAAACTCAGACTCCATTTTCCTCAATAACAAAGCAAAGGATTCCTGAAACAGGATATACAGCTAGGCCCGTTTATAAACAAAACTAAAACGAGAACAAAAAGAATGAAGTTACAGCATTGTGCCTAGCGGACAAGGTAACTGAGACGCACCGTAGCATAGTAGTTTCATGAGCAGGCGGCTCTCTGCTGCTTGTTGCTTATCCTTTTTTATAGAGCAGAAAGGAATTTTTATATTAATAAAGTTTAAGCCCAAACGAATTGCCTCTGGAGTGAGTCTTCGCGAGAGAGAGAGAGAGAGAGAGGGTGTGTTGGATAAAATAGAGCTAGTTCATAAACACTTGTTTATGTAGCGAATTACCAAACATGACTAGCTACTAACAGAGCGATGTTACTTACTAAGGCGTAATCAGAGATCGAAAAAAGTTTAACGAAGTAGGGAAGGAAAAAAATCTAATCCAAGAAGCTCATAATACAAGAGGTAACATTCACGTACCAAAGCAGCAAGTAAAAAGCTACTCAATGCAATTTAATTTTACATAATTTATTGAGATTTCCTGCTGTTTTGGCCATTACTGTGGTTATCAATTAAGCATATTACACTCCAGCATTTTTGTATAGGGTGGTCCAGTGGTAGAGGCGCCTGTTTTCACATGGCAAGATTGGGTTTCAATTCCCATCTGGACCGTTTCTCGATAGTGTGTGGACTGGACTATCCAACTTTTTCTTTTTTTTTTTTGGTTTAATGACTTAACGTCGGTCATACAATGGCTATAACTAGACTTGCCGATACCACGTAATTGGATAGTAAAGTCCTCAATACGGTGAGACGTCCCCGGATAGGATATGAACCCTGGTCCTGGCGTTTGAAGCTGTCGACTATACCACCGGGACGCTTCCAACTACGTGATATCAATAAGTCTAGTAAGTGACTTCTGATGGCTGGTCTGACGTGACCTAGTAGGTCGTTAAGCCAAGGAGAAGAAGACAGCAAATAGTCAATGTACTGATAATGTGAAAATATTTATGCCAGTGAAGACAATTGACGAATGCAAGATGCTAGAGATGCTAGAAATACGACTGTGTCATCAACGGACAAGGTTTGACGTGAACTTTTCAAATGCGTGAATGGATAAAAAAACTGATATTTGTGTCTCACCTCCAAGAAATTATTGGTTGCGGGAGCAGAACCTTAGGGCTAATATTTAAGCTCACGAAAGACTTTGACGGTCCCGTATGCGTAAAAACACTGTTCTGCAGTTAAGTTAGGCCCATTTTAGAGTATGATTCGGGCGTTTCGTTCCATTATGCCGCAACATGGGTAAATATATTAAAGGCCTGATACGGCATTTCAAGATTAAACTAGAGAGATCGTACTAATTTGCCGCACTACAACAAACGCCTGTTACTGTCAGGTTTCTTCTTCTTCTTCTTCTTCTTCTTCTTCTTCTTGGCTTAACGAAGGTCATGCCGGTCATCGAAATGGCGCGTCAATTTAACGGGTATTCAAGTTACTTCGGCTATAACATGAACAATATTTAGGCGCTGCAGTACGAAATACTGTACATGGTACTCTCGTAAATCCTGTGTGGCGGACGGGAAATTAATTTTTAATAAACAACAATTATTAACAACACCGTATAGAGCAGTAGGTTTTGAAGTAATACAAAAACACTACAGTGCGCTGTTACTGGATATCGGGAGTATCATTATCGCTTCAGGATCAGTGGCTAGTAGTCAGAAACCTAAGTACAGGTTAACATTTTATTTGAAAGCATCCAAAAACATTATAAAAGTTTTTTTTTTTTACTATACAAGTCGGCTTCTTCTGGGCTTAGCGTCCTACGAAGTCACACAGGGCATATAATGACTTACTAGACTTATTGGTACCATGTTGACGGGTAGTCAGTCCTCACTACAGAGATACTATCCGGATGAGATTTGTACCCCAGTCCCGCCTTATAAAGACCGGTGCCGTTGTCACCTACACCACCTGGCCGCCCCGGCTTGTACATCTTGTAAATATAAGCATGACAAGAGTCTCGTGTGTGTGTGAAATTTTCTATTAAAGGATATCTGGAGCACCTTCAAGGATATTGTGGGCATCTTACTGGGCATCTAACTGGTGCCACGACTGACGGGTAGTCAGTCCTCACGCCTTGGAAACGATCCGGATGGAATTTGAACCTCCGTCCCGCCGTGTGAGGACCGGCGTCGCTGCCGCTTCTACCATCAGAGCGCCCAGCCAGGACACAATTTTTGTATAGAATTATTGTATAATTTTTCCTACTGAAAACACACAAAGACTGGAGCGAAAAGAAAACCTGCCCACCACTGACCTTAACATCATTAAGGCCAGAGCCACACACACACACACCACGCTGACCACAATCGATGTAACCAAATCCACCAGTATGCTCCACAGTGCACCATAATTTCCCAAACGTTATCCGGAAACCGGAAGCGCAACCGACCAACAACAGCAGCTCGGAGTTCAGTGGAAAATGTCGAGTTTTCCATTCCAAAACGAGAGGGAGAGAGAAAAAAACATCACACACAGAGAGGCCACCCATTTTCTGGACCCATAGCTGGCAGGTACCGCAGGGAAAGAACCAACCATGATTCTGCTCATCGTTACCATAACAGCGGCCTACGCCACGTGAAACACACACAATCGACGGGTTAAAATCTGAGCAAAATCAAATGAAGCAAACGGCGAATGAAATGTGCGAGAGTTAAAAAAAAACAACGATTTCAGAACTGCATCCACAGGACATGGATAACACTTTTCACAGTCAGTTGCAGTTCTACCGAACCAGCACACAACAGCAGCTCCACACCGCAGCGTTTGTCTAATAGTTGACAGAAAAGGCTTTCGAAAGCTCGTTCGCTCCAAAAATGCAGTTGCGCGGTAATTGGAGAAGCGAAGCAAACGGGAACCGGAACTCCGGAAGTGCCACCGTTGAACGGAAGTGCCCAGGCTCTCTACACGTTTTTTTTTCGTTCTTCAGTTCACTTTTTTGTTGTTACTGCTGGCGCTATTGTTGTCGCGAAGGAAACAGTGTTTTTCGCGTCTGTTGGAGTTTTTTTTTTTGTTTGGTTTTGTTCTACAACACAATCTCACCACCGGTAGAAAGTTGGCCAATTTTCACCAAATCCCAGCTGGGGATTTAAAATAGTTAGTCAACTGTAATGGGTCCTCGGAGCAAAACGGCTACATGTACACAACCGAAGCCTAAATCGCGCTTGCCAGTGGAAAAACAGATAGCGAGAGAAGGAGCGAGAGAGGGAAAGAAGGAAAACAGCGCAGATGGGTGCAGATGTCGCAGAACGCAATGGCGCGCATTCACTTATGCACCATGGGGCGCACAAACAAGTCAAGCTTCCCACGTTTTGTGAGTGTGTACAATTGGTTTTTCTCAGTGGAAACCTGGCGCAACTAGAATCCAGTCGGTTGGTACACTCGGGAATGATCGATTCCCGATGCAGTCGTAGGGATTTGCATTTTCAGTGAAATTCAATGATCCATACCACAGAGACGAGCGTTTTGGGTTGCATTTAAAGTTCAAAGCTAGGCTGAGGATGCCCTCTTACATGAGTGACTACCACCATTGTCGAGGACACATTACAGACAAGTGGAACATTTTCTTCCTAGTGAGGAAAATCTGTAATATGCTTCAAGGCGGTTAATTTGTGAAGATATGAGGACTTCAAATTGTGGCAAAATAATCCACTTTTGAAGGGAAGTATAAAACCAATAATCTTGTCTTAAATTATGGAGTTAAGTGTGTCCTAAATTATCGAGGAAACATCTGGCACCGATATTCTTGGAGAATTAAATACTATAACCGATCCAAACCACACCACAGGGAGGCCCGGCGGAGTAGGCGATAGCGGCGCCGGTCTTCAAACGGCCAGGACCGGGGTTCAAATCTGGACCGTCCAACCGTAGCGAGAGCTTGAACATTCAACTACGTTCTATGGGCAAGTCTAGTACGCCATCTGATGGCCGGCATGGTCTTAAAAGGTCGTTAAGCCAAAAAAGAAGAAGATACAATCGTAAACTTAATCGAATTTTAAAGCTAAAAACGATGGTAAACTGATGGAACCAAAGCTAAAACCGAGACAGGATCTCAAACAAAAAGAGCAAAAAATTTGAAAATTATAAAATTTGAAGTCTAGAACGAAAAGAAGACACAGAGATGCCAAAATCAAAAAACGTCAGAATAAGCATTGAAATGGCGGAAACAAACTAACAGTGGATCGTTTGAGCCAAATACTGTCCAGCGCGCAGGAATCGTTAAAGGTGGCGGAGGGATAGCGCGACGGAAACTCCAAAAATCAATTCAGCGATAAATATGGCTTGGGCTTGGGAACGTCTGGATTCCAAAGAGGGGAGCTCTAAAATATGGCACCGAATCGAGTAGGGTGGTAATTCAACGAGCGAGCGACCAAGAATGCGCCTAATCGCGATGCGAGTTTGCACCCTCTCAATTCGGGGGGTCTAGGCAGTGCATACAACACTCGCATGTAAAAGTATCGATCAGACAAGGCCACAATACAGCGTTCTAAAGCACTGAGGGTCCGAGAACTTCGAGGATAGTCCTCGGATAAGTCCAAGTGTCCGGTAAGCCGAATTGATCAAGTTCGCGATGTGGTCGTCGAAAAGAAGCTGAGTGTCAAGTGTCACTCCTAGGTCGCGACTCAGCGGGCACCCATTAATTGAATAGTTGAGCCTACAGGGCAGAGAGGAACAAGAAAAGAACATAACACTACCACCGAGACACCAGGTAGAGAAAAAAAATTGCAAAAGATTGGAGAGAAGAACTATCGGTGGCACTATGGAAAGGGATAGCTACGTGTAGCTACGAACTACATGGCATCGGAGGAGTAGCTAGCTTGTAAGCCATTAGATGGCCGGCGTGACATAGAAGGTCCGCTAAGCCAAGAAGAACCGATCCAAGCTAGAAATATACATATATTCAAGTTAGTAAACTATACACAGACTTTCCCAGAATTTAGAATTAAATATAACTTAACCTGAACCATCTGAGTATAAACACACATTATAAACACACACCAACGAAGAACGTCCCTGAAATCGTTCGTCTACCGGCAAGCATCAAACATCATCACAAGTCTACTCCCCGGGCAACAAATAAAAAAAAACCTCCCAAATCCCACCCCTTTTTCGTTTGATCTATCGGTTGGTTCTAGTGGTTTTATGTGAGGTGCCATGCCAAAGGATTGCTCAACAAGTGCGCCGTAATAAAGTTTTATTATTCCACAAAACATCTATCGAATAAACATCGAATTTCTGTCTGCTTGAACATTCGCCCTTCGCAAATGATCGTCCAAAGCCGCACAGAAAAAGTTCATAGAGTTGTTTTTATTCAAGCGCTACCATTTTCACCGCCCCACACAAAATCTTCCCCCCATCGCTGCACATATTTGATGCCATATTAGCAGCACCAAGCTGTCTGCTGCTGATGATCACCGTATCCACTACGATGGCCGTACACAATATGTTTGAATGGTATACCAATTCCCACCCACAAGTGACCGATAAAATTAACTGCTGCTCTTCTGCACTTCTCATCTCAGAGCAGCAGCTCATTTTACTACCAAATTGCTTGGAAAAGCCAACCACCACCAGCAGCAAAAGAGTTACGGAAAAGACACGGGGAATTAGATGGAAATTGGAATTTTCCTCTGCTTTTACAGCGGATCCGGGGTATGAAGATACCGGAGCTACGGATTTGAAACGATTCGAAGGGATTTAAACCGACGGAATCGGCCCATCATAGGAAAAAGGGACACGCGAACTCGGCCAAATGCAGAAGCTTTTGTGGTGGGGCACCAGCAAAGTACAAGGGTTCGGCCCGAATCGAATTTGGTTATTTGGTTCCTTTAAAGTCCTTCCTCAATCCTTCGACCCGTATGTACCAAACTCGATTCGATGGTTTGTGTTGGCCTATAAAAATCACAACAATCTCAACATTTTCTTCCCGTGTCCACGCTTCCCCCCTCCAAAAAAACAGGAACGTCCTTTGCCGACGACCTGACCTGACACACGGTTTCTGTCTCGTTTCCTTTGTATCTATCGTGTTTCGATAGGAAAGTTTATAGCCTCAGCGAAGAAGGGGGGGGTTTTTCATTGGTTAACCGCAAAATGGTACATGGAAAAAGGGGTATGGGATTACCCTTCCGATCTGAACCGTCCAGGATCAGAGAGTTTTCAGCTTTAAGCCTACAGCAGCAGCACCAACCAAGCAGCGTACCAGCCGCATCAGAGAGGAGGACAGCAAGAGGAGCTAATTCGTGAGGGCTTTGTCTGTTCGTACTGCTGTGGGAAATTGGTGACGATAAATAGTTGTAGCTTTCGTGGCAGCTAGATACAGTTGAATTTCGGATCTTAAGCCTTTGTAGGGTGTGTAGATATCAATTCTGGACCGACTAAAGTTTGTACGTGTAAAATGCTTTTAGGTTAGTGCGCAACTTGAAGCAAAGCTTTAAAACTGACTTCATTATCATCAGGGATTTTTATTTCGAATTCTGGCGAATATAGCTGAGAAATCAGGAATCAGAAATTTAGAAGAGAAACAAATCTCCACTTTTAATACAACCAGCACGCATTTCTTCCTGAAGTCATGAAATATTGCTGAAACTTAATCACCCATTTCTGTGCCTTTACTGTCATCATTTCGTTCTACATCATCTTTACAATGACGTGAAAATTTATAATAGCATTACGCACCCAGCGAACACCCCATAACGACAGTTCCCGGAAAGGTTCGAAACAGCATCGGAAATGCAGTAAACCTTCACAGCAAACCACCGAGGGTTTCTACCACTACTTCCAGTGGGCTAGCGCAACTAGAAACTTTGCCCTTTCGTACACCATGCCATGCGGCTTACTAACTTTCGGGTGATAACTAGAGGGCAGCTTCCGCCTACGTCTAAACCCGAACAACAAACAACCCACGGCTGGGTCTGGAAACAACGATTTCAATTGCAACTGCAACTATTTACCTTGCTCTCCTTCGCCGGAAATCCCCGGAACCTTGCTGTAACGATGTTAAAAGGCCTCTATTTCGCCAAACTTCCGGCAATGGCAAAGCACTGTCTGCAGTTTTCCGATTCCGCGTTTTGCGTTGTGATGCTGATGACCCCGTATGCTGGCGTGGCTATTGGCAGACGGCCATCACCTCTCCATCGGCAACGGGAGTAATAGTTCTGTGCGCGGTTTTCGGTATGATATGACCACACAAAAGCCGTTCCATGTTTACACAATATCCATAGGCCAAAAGGGACGCGCCGCTTGCGAATGATAAACCAGACCAGGACGAACACCTCAAAAAGCCTGGCAGTTCAGGCACTTGTGTGTCTGGACGGAATTGTCTCGCGAACCGGATGTTTTAGGGGGGGTTGAGACTACAGCAGCGAACCTCCCGGGGTTTTACAGGACGGACCGCCAAAGTTAGTCAAACCAAGTGTAAACTCTCGCCAGCTCGGCCACTGTGTGTGCGTTGCTGGTCGGCAAAGTCTAAAACGACGTTGACAGTGCGACCTTCCTTAAACCGGACCTAATACCAATCGGTGAGGAAGCAGCAAGGGAGAGGAAGCGACGCAGGACATCCCAGTGGGTACTCCCTAACCTGAGCAAAAGGTCATCCAGTGTGCAGTGTTGCCAGCCCGGAGAAAACGGTAAAGTTTTGTGTACAATTTAAACACTTGCGTCCCTCTTGCATGCTTCTCGCAAGCGGAAAGTTTTCACTACCGGCGAGGGTCAAAGGATGTTAAACGCCCACCACCACTGTCGTGCACAATACACCCAGAGCGAGAGAGAGACAGAGCGAGAAGTTGTAATGGGACGCTTTTCCTGTGTGAGTGTGCCGCCGTAAAGGAACAGTGTTAGGGTTAAACTATTCGAGTTGAATGGAGCAAACTTTTACCACGATTTGGTGGATCTGTCGTAGCCCAGGTCCAGCCTTCCGGGTTCTTCCGTTACCCGCTCGTTCGACGTTAATCCGTGGACCGACATCCGATTGTCCCGCAATATCCACAACTCGTTGGAAAAGTTGCATTATGGAATATAAATATTGCACCCAGAACTATCAAGCAAATAGCCTATCATCTGTGCTGTCATTCTGAGTTTCTCGGTTCGGGCGGTTGCAGCAGGGTGGGGGGATTCTTTCGTGTGACAATTCTATTATCATTTTAAGTTATTTATGAAGTGTTACAGCTGGCGTCAAAGAGTGTGGTACTATTTTTTGAATTAATGAATTAATGCAAAAAAATGAAATAAAATGAATTAATGCAATATAAAATTGTTGAAGAATTTGGGATAAACATTGTAGATTGTGGACCTCTAATGGCAATAGTTCGATGAGTTATTTGTTCGTATAATTTTTTTCTTTATTCAATTCATCAACCCGACAATCAACCTCTTCGCAATTTATGCTTGATTGAGGAATCACCAGTACTGTTGACGATTGAGTTATTAATGGCAGATGTAGGAATGCCGTCACCTCATCTCATGAATCTTGTGTCCACTTGGATTGCTCTGCAAGAACTTCATGGTTTATTCCCTGGGAAGCTTGTAAGGCTGTTAAGCGTCACCATGGACGGGGTGCAGTGCAAGATGAGAGTTTCGAGCATGCTGTCGGAATCGTTCGAATCTCACCGGGGTCTTAGGCAAGAGTACGGACTCTCCTGTTTGTTGTTCAACATCGCTCTGAAGGGTGTCGGGTGACTTCGACATGCGGGGCACGATTTTTATCCGTTCTCTCCAATTCCTTGGCTTCACGGAAGAGATCGAAATCATCGGACGGACAACTGCGGCGGTGTGCGGTGCGTACACCCGATTAAAACGAGAGGCCAATAGAATTGGATTGAGCATCAATGCGACGAAGACCAAATACCTGCTTTCCGGAGGCTCTGACCGTGATAGAGCCCGACTTGGAAGCAGAGTATCAGTTGACGACGACGATCTCGAGGTGGTAGAGTAGTTCTGCTACCTTGGTACGATCGTAACTTCGGACAACAACGTAAGCAGCGAAATCCGAAGGCGCATTGTTCAGGGGAATCGTGCCTACTACGGACTCCACAAACTTCTGCGATCCAGAAGACTCCAACAACACACGAGATGCACGATTTACCACACTTTGATACGTCCAGTAGTCCTCTACGGGTACGAGTCTTGGACTATGCTGACGGAGAACGCCAATGCAATCGCGTGGCGAAGGAGGATGAACCACGAGCTAGCTGAGCTGTTTGGCGGTGCTGATATCCTGACGGTATTCAAAGCTGGAAGGATACGTTGGCTGGGGCACGTGATGAGGATGTCGGACTCACGCCCCACCAAGAAGCTACCCGTCAGCGACCCGTTCGGCACGAGGCGTTGACGAGCACATCGAGCTCGTTGGTAGCAGAGCAACTTTCTCTCATCTGTTCAGCAAAAATTAAACCACACTCAATCAAATAAGCTCTACACTCCAAAAAAGTTACAGGCACACTTTAAGAATAGAAAAAATAGACAAAACATTACAACAAAAATTAATATAATGTGCGATCCCTCCAACTTGATTTTGTGTTATGCTGCGAACTAAAATTTTCTTTCATACGATACATCACGAGCGAGAAATTATGTACATCTTGAAAGGGTTAGGAATTGTTGGCTGATGGACCGAAGACAAGTTGTGGCCGAAGATGGTCCGGATGATGAGCGGAAATGGGGAAGTAACTCTATTTGCCTTAGAACCATACCTTAGAAAATAAGTCATCCAGCGACATAGCAAAACAATAACCAAAGTGCATCCTAGGAATGTCTGGACAGGTGTCACAATAGTATGTAACTTCCCGCCTTCCTCCAGGCATGCTACGGTCAGAACAATCTTTGAAGTCCCTTTTTACCCCTTTTAGTACTACGTGTAGCTTTCCATTCAGACCAATTTCGTCGGACTGCGACGTAATTGCTTGCTCCCGTTGCTGGCGATATGTGCCTCTCAATTGTTCGGCGAGTGTCTTTAGGAATCGCAGATGGTTTAGTTGCTTTTTCTCCTTTTTTGGTCTTTTCTTGTTTATATGAAAGGTATGGATTTACTAGGGAAATTTTCATGTCCCAAAAGAAAAGCTTACGCCACCATTTGAGGGAGTTCACACTTGAAATCGTTCGGGGCGGATCGGCGCCGCTTGAGATTGGACTTCAAATCGACCGGTCGCTGGACCGGCGCCGTTCGAGTACAAAAGGTTAAACAATTTTGTTGTACAACACAGTTATCAATATTTGATATTATGCAACTATGTTTGAAGCATATTCTCCAGTAATTAGAATGGTCGTCGGTATTTTAGCAGGATTTCAATAAATACCAAACAATAAAGTTGAAGGAAAAGAATATACTCACGTCAATCATTCATTATCTATGGTGCCTTTACCCTAAAACTCACCGTTCTTTTTAACTTGCAATGAGTTGCATAATTGATAGCTCATCTAACTTAATACCTCGACATGAAGAGAATAACAGGCACAGGTTCCTATCCTAGTTTACATCACCGAAAGAGGCTAAAAAATGGTTATATAAGCCTACACGATGGATGGCAGGGTTTCGATCTTTCGAAGTTTGTGTTCATTATGACCGTTCGAAATGAAGACTGTGTGTATTAATATCACAATGTAAAAACATTTTCGTGTGCATCCTTGCTGCATTTGGGGTCGTTCGTTGGAGCTCCAAATCTTTGGATCGTTGGGCAGTTGAAAGTACATGCAGAAGACACATCCATTAGAGGAGAGTGCAGCGCTGCTCCCGTATTCATTCTCAATGGAGTGTGAACCAGTCGGAAAGCATTGCCATTGATGTGATGCCGGTGATGTTGATGATGATGGGAAGTCTATATTGGGAAACGAAGATTTAGAGTCTTGCTGTGCAGGCGGAGGTGGCTTTTTTCGCCCGTGTTACTAGCCTTGACTTGGTGAATGATGGGCAGCTATCTTCCGGTTTGATTTACGCATGTTGGTCTGCTTCATACCGGAGCGAGCGACGGGTGGCATGAGTGTGTGTGCCTGGTGATGTTGTGCTCTTGAGGGGTTGTCCACGCTTGTATGGTGTGCCGACACCCAGGCAGCATCGAAGGGAAAAAGAAAGAGTACTCATGTGTGTTCCAAAGCATGGTTAGTGTCTGGCCAGCGAGCAACACTTTTCTTGGGTAAGAAATTTCACCAAACTTTGACCTCGACCGGCGTGTTGATGGTGTTATTAATTTGGAGTATGTGTGAAGCACTACACGAAAGGTAACACCATCTTTGAATGCAGCTCCAGCAAGCATCTCGGTTGGGAATGAAAAGCTAAATAAATAAAACACTTCTTCACTCGTTTTGTGAAGTAATTTTTACCATTAACACAGTCAATAGGGAGAGGGTGATTTAATCACACCTCCCTTTCATTCAGCCCTGATTCTGTTTACTACCGTTGGTGTGCGTGTTCATGGTTTGTTGAACGTTCGCACCTAGTCCGCAACGCAACCTTGCAGTGTAGGTGAAAAGTGGTGGCGCTAAGCTATTCCGCACACAAAGTCCACACATTAAATCATCCCAAATGTGGCAAATATTGGATGAAGCAGCAAGGGAATGGTGCTGCTAGAATGAGCAAATGATTGAATGGTATTAAATTCGCTGCACTCTTGCCAGGGCAGACAGGACGAATCATTGCAGTGAAACAGCGTGATTGCATTAATGCTGCCAGTGCAGCGCTGAACTTGCTCTCTCGTCTGTCGGTAGCGCTGCGTATTCGGCAATTCGCACAGTCGAACGGCATTCGAATGACTGATGACCCAAAAATCTGTACTTCGGAAGGTCGTTGTCGTTCTTGTTCGGGGGCGAACGTGCTAAAAGTATTCTACACACACGCCACAACAACGGCACCGCTAGTTGCTAGTCGGTGAAGATAGTGCTAGGTGGGAAGGGGTGTGTGTCAGAACAGATGTATTTTCTCTTTTAAGATGCCATCGTCCCTAAGTAGTCTGGCAAGAGAAGAAGCAGAGGATCGTTAGGATGTGTCGCTAACCTGATGAAGCGGCGGGAGCTTGATGTCGGGTTAGAAAATAATTGCTTTTTGAAGAGTCACACTAAAAACCAGCATTATTAGCTTTTGGCGAGACAGATGAAACGCGGGCAGCCGTAGGAGATCTGTCTTGCACCGAGAGATGAAGTGCGTGCATACCGGAGATATGGATTCCAGGCACGAGAGTGGTTTGTGATGCATTAGAAAACCCCTTTTTCCTGCGATGAACACACCTGGGTCAGGTTAGACACCAGGGATGATAGCTTGGTGTTGGTGTGGATCATGTGTTTGGGAGACCTGTGTGTGGTTTGTCTTGTGTCGCAAATGTCCGTATCTGCACCCACCCGATGACTGATGAGTGAATTTCATTCACGCGTTGTTGTACCTGACACAACTATGCTGTCATGCTGTCTTTGCCCTAGCACGGAGAAGTTAGTTAGGAAGAACTAACGCACCCGAGAGCTTGTGGATGCAATTCTAGAATGAGTGGTTTACAGTCAATATCGGTTAATTTATATCTAATGTAGCGAGAAGGTGTAGCGAAGGGAGTTCCATCGCTACATCTTCTCTGTCAGTCTTTATTTGTCCAAAAGATAGATACTCATTTGGAGGATTTGCCCTATTCATCGAGAGCAATTTATTTAATCCAACAGACACATTTGACGTTTCCAATGTGTCAGGTATTGGCGGATATTGTTCCCCAGCACTGCTATCGAATTATAATTATATCCCCCGAGCAAAAGCACTGTAGGACGTATCAATGCTTCAAATAATGGACGGTAAATGGGAGAGAAATCGGCGAGATGGGAAACCAGGAATTAAGTAGAATTTTATATGAATGCAGTTAATGATACACAACGCTGCTAAAATGGTTAATTAAATGTATTGCCAACATCACATACCGGTTACCTCCATCAGCCCGGTGAAAAAGGACCGCCTGTTGTGCGGTGTGTGGTCACACTAGCGGGTGTGTGTGTGTGTGTTTGCGTATGGAATTAATGAATTGTGATACGGTATTAAAGAGTGCCCGACGCTACCAGCGTCACCGTCAGCCTCAGCACCATCAAATATTATCCTGGCATGCCAATATGCTGATGATGGTGATGAATGGTGAGTGCATTAAGCGATATTTATTGTTTGCATTATCGACCATGTCACTGTGGTCAAGTGGCTTGTTTCACGATGCCGACTGTTTGAGTTTTGTTGTCTTTTTAAAATCGATTGTATGCATTTTTCTATTTATTCTGTTTTAATTTTGTACGAATTTATTAATCAAACTATAAACCTAACATTTTGTGGATGTCAATAGTTTTTCAATAATTTTTTTTTTGACCACTGATTCTTTGCATTGATAATAGATATTTAAGTTTCACTTAAGGGCGTTTTGGTGGTAGAGATGCGACCCAGTGGCGCTGGGCTTCACGCGACAGGACCGCTTTACGAATCCCATCTGGATTGTTCCCTCATAATGACTTTCCAACTACATGGTGAATCTGCAATAATTGGATTGATGATCAATAATGCTACGAAGACGAAATACCTGCTTGGTGAGGGCTCTGATATGATCTGTGATCTGGCGACTGTCGTAACTTCGGTTAACGATGTCAGCAGCGAAATCCGGAGACGCATTGTGCTAGGGAATCGTGCCTTCACCTTCTGCTGAGATCCAGAAAACTTCGAGACCGCACGAAATGTAAGACATATCGCACACTGATTCGCCCGGTGGTCCTTTATGGCCACTAGTCTTGGACCATCCGAGCGGAGGATGCAAACGCTTTTGGCATGTTTGAGCGTCGCATCCTCCGGACCATCTTTGGCAGTGTGTTCGAGCTAGGAGTGTGGAGAAGCCGGTGGCAAAAACCGGCAGGATACGATGGCTGAGGCATGTTATGAGGATGCCGGACTCATGCCCCGCGAAGAAGGTGTTCGTCAGTGACCCCCAGTTCGGCATGGGGCGTCGGGGAGCACAGCTAGTTCGTTGGCTGGATCAGGTGAAGGGAGACCTGTCGAAGATCGGGTGCCTACATGGATGGTAAGCTGCAGCCAGGGATCGAGTTTCCTGGAGATCTATTGCTGATCGGGTCATGTCACGACGACGTGTTCTTAAAAAGAGCAGGCTAACATGATGATGATGATGAACTAAATGGTATCAACAAGTCTACTAAGCCTGACGAGCCCTAATAGGTCGTTAAGCCAAGAAGCAGAAGTAGTAAAAGAAGGGGAAGAAGAAGTACCAATGTACCAGTGTAATGTAGAAGTATCAAAATTTATCCACACAAGAAACTACAATTGCTACAACAAATCTTCCCAAAAATCAGAACAAAAAATTTCAACCTTTTCTCATTGCCGTGTAGCACGCACCTACAATCCACCCCCCCTCCCCCTCTCTCCCTCCCTCTTCGCCATATATCGAACACAACGATGTAGTACACCCGACGTTTTTGTAGATTTTTTGCTGGCGAAATTGCGTCAATGCCGCCGTTGTGCAGTGCGCGGGTTTGACTCACCATCCTGTACCATCATCGTCGTCATTTTCGGCATCGGATGGCAGCTGCTCGTCATCTTATACTACCGCACATCGATCGATTGTGTGTGTGTGTGTGTGTCGTTTGTGTTGCATGCCACATGGCGCATACCGCGGCGTCAAGGTGATGCGAGATCCATCCCACTGTATGTGAATACGTCAGCATTTTTGGAGGATAGGATGGGTTGGGTATTCGTGTTTTTCTTCGGTACAATTTCGGTTGTAGCTAAAGAAAAATGTTTAAAGTAACAAAAAGCTAAACTAGTTGGACGATTTTAAAAACCTGTTTTTTAAGTCGAACCAAACAAATTGTATCTCAAATGAACAATTCTTTTTACCATACTTGGGATTTATCGTATGCAAAAACTGCTTCGCCCGTTCGCCAGCTGCAGACATGCCAAGTAGCGCTATTTGTCGCGCCAAACCGCACAGTAAACGATGCCACTCACGTACACACCATTTTGGCATCCATCGATCCACATTGTTGTGCTGTCGGACTCGATTTCCACAAATATGCATTAGATTGGCGTCGTCCCGTGTATGGGGCACATTTTCGCGTTACGAATTGTATACGCGCTTCAATACCCGACATTCCTCATCGACATTCGATTGTGCCAAATGCAAATGCAGAATGTGTGGCAGAGCGCGCTAGCGTACGATCGATGATCATGTGCAACTGAGGTTAGCTTTATTGGGGTTGCGAATGTGAAGTCCAAGGTTAAGGAGTGGGTTTTGTCAAAAAATCGACACGCGAATGCTGGTTAGCCTGGTGCCACATCCAATGCACAGTAACAGGGTCGTTGGGTTTGAGGATGGAAGAAAAAAAAAACGCCAGGGTTACTGAAGGATATCCACGGGACAGAGGAATTGCTAACTGAATTTCATCCGTCGATTCGTTCAACCTTTTCTCTGCTTCAAAATGGCGTGTCGCGTTGACTCTTTTTCGAGGCAAAAAGGACAAACAACGCCTCTATCGCTCCAAATTGCATAAGTCTTTTTCCTTCACGAGTCCTTCTGTGACAAAACGAAAGGAACGAGGTTTGCCTATTTGCCATCTATTACACTCAAAGCATTTCATCCTAGGCTAGGAAGGTTGTTCACTCTCTCGACATGTTGACCGAACCAGGGTTGGTTGGCAGTGATGCAGTTGACCTTTTTTTTAAGAAAAATAGCAGGAAATACGTAACTGGCGAACCTTGCTTTCTTTTTCTGCTGTGTGTCACGAGAATTGTCGCGGACGAACTAGCGAGAGAGTGAAAAAAAAGTACACGAAGGATGCGTTTTGCCCACAAATCGAATTTCTGGCGCGGTCATTCACGAAACTGGTGCAATTTATAGTAGAGATGATGTTTTGTTGGATCGAGCCGGATGCAATGGTGGCTTTTGATTCTCCCTTTTTTTACAGTACGCTGCAAACAGGGTGTAGAATATGATAGGTTTCGTGTCTTTTTTTTTCGTAATGACGGCCAGGCCGTATTCTGTAAAATCTAATCTTTTAGCTAGCTTTACAACTCATTCGACTTATATCCTATTTTCAGGGTAGACATTTCCTTCACCCTCAATTCAAGTGCACCTTATCCCGGGTGCGCTCGGATGGGGATGTTGTTACTGCCAGGTATGGTTGAGATGTTGTCCTCGCTGTTTCCGATAGCACCTCTTTGGAGCATCGTGCCTTGGAGCCTAACTACTGGCTCCCAAGAAAATCCCTTTTCTTGTGGATACTCCTTGGTGTTCATCACACCATATAGTTGCCAGGATTAGCATGTTATGGCTGGCGGCACCACCATCGGCAGAACGCACGAGTCCGAAAGCCACTACAGCTTTGTGAAGCTACAGTAGCATCCAACTCACGCATTCCGCTAACAGTAAAGCCGCCAGTCACAATTTCGCGTCGTCCAAACCTAACTCAATTGATTCAGAGATCCAATGTTGGCGCTGGCGATCCTGACGCCTGCAAAACGCATGGAGCCGATAGCCACAATAACCTTGTAAGGTTACTGCAGAATCGAACCCAGACATTCCACCGACAAGGTCGCCAGTTGCGACCTTACAACTCCTAAACCAATTTTTATCGATTCTGGGACCGAAATAGCGACTGGCGCATGACGACGCCGAACAAACAAAACAAACAAACAACAACAAAAAAACAAATAACCATAACCAACTACAATCCGCTAATAGGTCGATAGTGGATACAATCTACGGGAAGGGAGAGGGGAAGGGATCAAAGGACGATTCCCATCTCTTTGGCGAAGTCAAAAGGCACCGCCGGGGATCTTCCTGCTACCCGTACGGCTGTTAAGAGTATGGGTCCAGCCGCATCGAACTCCTCACATGACTAGACGATGTGGTCAATGTCGTGGTATCCGTTGCTACAGCTACAAACTTTGGATTCGGCGCTGCCTATACGCTGAAGATATGCATTCATCGCATAATGGTTCGACATAAGTCTCGACGTCATGCGAAAAAACGCGCACGATCTACCGGGAGCCCGTGAAACCTGGGACGTAGGTAAACCTGTGGTGAGATGGAGTGCAGGAACCTCCCGAGTTCGTCCTCATCCCACATACTCTGCTAGCGAGCCATGCACAGCTGTTGTGGGGTGCTAAGAAACTCGTGAGGGAGAACTCGAGCTCTCAAAAATGCTTCCATCGGAAGCACCTCGTTTGGCCAAGGAGTCAGCTTTTTCATTGTCGGGGATAAAGTAATTAGAGCTCTTTAATGCCTCGACGTATTTCAGTGCTTCTGCATCGATGAGGCTATCAGTAAATATAAAATACTGTTGCGGAGGATTCGCGCTTATAATACAGTGCAGTGCAGCAGTGCGTAAAAAAATAGCAGCCAGCTCAGCTACATGTATAGAGCATGGCTGGCTAAGCCTGTGGAAGGCTTCGGTTCTTGTGTTAAATGCACCGAAGCCAGTGCCCGCCTCCCAAGTGGTTCCGTCTGTGTAGTACTGTTGAGGATTTGGATGGCCATACTTATCCTCAAAAATTCTGAGAACTGGTCTTCAGGGAAGATCATTTGGAATGTGCTACGTGTTCTCTCGCATGGAGGTGTCGACTACTAAAAGGGAATTGTTGGACTCTGGTAAGGTTTATTGCTCTAGTTGGACTAGGATTTGGCTGTAGAGATACAAATATTACATACTCTTTAACCTTATAGAATTGACTGTTGTCTTTGCATCTGGAGCAAAAGTTAGGGTGTTTCGGAGATAATGAGAAGCAATATTATTCTGCTAACGACTGATAATGCGAAACAAATTCAACCGCTTTAAGGAAATTTATGTATGTTTTTACCAAACAAACCGAACTTATCGTTCAATCACTATCAGCGTGTTGTATCACATTTTCCAACCACACCCTGTAACGTTGGATGAAGCAATCGTGTCCGCCAAACGGTTACCGACCGATGACAACAAACCGGACGGCTTCATCCGCCATCCATCCGCGTCAACCGAACGATGAGTTCGACACACAAACGATGATGATGTGTGCCACATGGGGAAAACTTTTCACGAGTTTCGCGTTTTGAAGGATTTTTCGGTCGGTCACAGATTTTCCATCGGGAACTTTGCCCGTGCAATGTCGTTTTTTTTGTTCGTTTGTTGTTCTCTTATTGCTTGCTTGGTGGAGGAAGTTTTTGTATGTTTCAGGTCCATCTATTTTTGGTGTTTCGTGCATACAATGCAGTAGATACTTTTTTGTTCACATCCATGTGGGCATCAATAGGTTTGCCGTGAACGCGTGTGTTTGAAAATGGAAAATTAGTTAGCGTACGGGGAAGAAGTCTCTTATCTTTGTTCTTTGCGGGCGAAATTGAAGAAAAATTCTGTTCAAAAATTCGAATGTTAGTGGGCGTTCAAGAGAAAATTGAAGTTACAATTTAGATTAATTTGTTGAACAACTGGCACTCATATAATCTCCTTGTAAAATCCTCCTTCTTTGCTTCCATCCAGGTGAGTCTATGTCTATAGATGCAGTATATTTTTCTGTGACAGCTGTTGGAACACTGAGCATATCATGTTATAATTTGCAAACCAATGCACCAGCCGAGCCTGGAGCTGCAGTCCGTTGCCGCTCGTGTTTCATCGGCAATTTTGGTTTTGCTGACATTATAGCAAGCGCGCGGGACAAATACTGTTTGCATACTGGTAGAGTGAGTCTTGCAATCACCATAATTATGTGGGACAATCGGTGTCGCGAAAGCTGCCCAAACACGTGTGCTTGGGGACGCGGACTTTTGGTGGGTGCTTGCTGCAGCAGGAAGTTCCTGTGGAACTTCACATTCCTGCTCTGGGTAACGATGATGCGGGATGATCCTCTAACTGCAGCAAATAATGGCACTGAAAGCAGCTGAACGGCAAGGGGTAGGTTTTTTTTCTGTGAGTGATAGTATTTTTCGCACAACCACTAAAACGCTGTCGGATGCTGCTGCTAGATGCTTTCGTCCTTACAAATTCTATCCGCCAAGTAATCCTGCCCTGGCATGTCCTTGAATCATACGCTGTTAGCGTACAGTTGAGCGGACATGTTCAGTCCCTAACTCGTCGTTATGCTGTTTCCTGTGCACACAGAACACACACCGAATGGAAGGGCAAAAGAGCCCTCCGACTAGACAGACTATAGGATTGGTGTTGCTCTTTTTCAATGGGAGTGTGTATGGTGCATCCGTTGCATCAGGCCAACCGGATCTTTGAAGGTGTTTCACAGCAACTGAAGACAAGAAATTCCCGTCAACCACATAACCGGATGATGTTCGTGGTGATGATCTTGTTGTAGTCTTTAATTTATCACTGTTCCGGTAAGTACCGCGAACTGGGATCACAGAGAAAAGAGACCTTTCTTTTGTGCTAGACTATTCTAAAACGTTCGGATTTTTTTGCGGGAGTAGACGCAAATATTTGACTATGATTTGATTTCAAGATATTTGGAGGGTTTTTACTACATACTTCATTCTGGCGGTAATTTCTTGGACATCAAACGCGGGCATCAATTTGAAGAAGGATGATTTTTGAAAACCTTTCAAAGCCAGCCCAAACGAACAGTATGAGAGGTTTCAAAAATTTGATGAATCTGTCAACCGCTCTACACGATACGCGCGTGCTTGTTCATACTACATGCCACTTGACCGAGTTCTGCGCTTTATCAGTCATGTTTCGAACAAACCCGCCACTCGTACATCCTGGACATTCTAAGCGCGAGGACGTTTACGTGCAAATTTGTTTTTGTAAGTCCACTGTACAAAGCCTTCCATGTGTTTGTGTGTGTGTGTGTGTGGGAGGGGGGGGGGGGAGAAGTAGATTTGATGACCATAGAATTCAACCCATCACCAACCAATCTATGGCGCAGTGGTTCGGGTTTTTGTCGCATAAAATGTTCTCGCCAGGTTCATTAGCGCTTCGTACCGGGTGAAAACCTTTCGGGAAGGGGGTAGGCCGCAAGCCTACCCCCTTCCCCATTCCTAAGCTGACGGTTGGTGTTATGGTAATTCGGTGCCATGATTCGCTACCCAGGGCGCACCGATGGGTATGGTAGGTGACTGAAAAGACAAAAGCCTTTCCCGCTTCTCGCCTTGAGAAGGATAAAAAACGGATTTTCCGCGGTGATGCAGGAAATGCTTCTCACCCCGTCACAGCAAAGCGCGACAAGTGTTCGAAAAGTCCCAAGCACGTGCAGAGCAGAGCGAGACTGTATGCGTCTCGGTCTCGGCAGGTGGTCATCAGAGTGCCTCGTTAGTCAGTCGACAGGCATATCGGGCATTGTGTGTGTGGCGCACAATTGTTGGATGAATAGTTGTTTTTTCTCTACTCCAGTATGTGAGTTGTCATGTGTATGCATGGTTCCTTGGACTGTGGTACTACGTAAGGAGCCGCCATGTTGGAAGGTGATGAAAATGTGCGGACTGGTTTGGAATGTGTCCAGAGGTTGAATGCCTGACGCCTGTGTGATGATGGCTTTCGTGAAAAGATACTAGACTGCTGGAGGACAACTTCCTGGTGGCTTCTGTGTTCCCGGCGTAGGAAGGACGTCTATCGACGTCCAACCGTTTCCCGCAGCGCGTGGTTGATGATGCTGAGCGAGGTGTAGTTCCTGCTGAGAGACTATTCTGTATGGAACTTCCGCAACCGGACACTAGTTCGGGTGTAGCGGAAGTACCGTGCGACCAATGGACCAACAGTATTGTCATCAGGAAACGCACCGTTCTCTTCCCCTGCACCAGCACAGATGACACCGGGGTTGAAGGAGTGGTGTGGAAGGAGTAACATACATACTCCCTTGCCTGGTGTCGGTGTTAACCAACCGCCGAGATAATTCATCACCTCTGAGCCCCGGTACCTACTGCTTACTAGAGGATCTCTAGATCCTTGCAATATGGTGTCGGAAAATCGCTAGTTAAAATTCCTGCGTGTTATCCCTTGAAAACGTTCATTTAGTGGTAGCGGAACAGAAAGTCGTGCAAAAGCACACAAACACACTCATGCACTGCGACATCTAGTGCCTTTATCGCGTGTGACATGTCGCCTGAGGAAGCCTGGGGGAGAGTCTTCGCCAACCAGCAGGCGAAGCACATTTATTTCCGGCAAATTTCGTGCCTGGCATGACGGGCAAACCTCAAAATCATCGTTATCATGAGGTATCCAGTGAGTGAAGTGTGTAGTATTTTGTTGGAGATGCAGTTGTGGCAGTGTTTTCGGGGACTTTTTTCTCAGGATAAGAGTATGTTCGTATTTTGGATGCGTTCTGAGAACTGATGTGCTCTCCGTGGGAAACCAACAATATATTTTTTATGTAATTTTGTCTGTTAACTTGCTAAAGCGATGCTATATGTTAAGGAGCTTGATATTAAAGCGTTACAAACTATTTAGTGAAGCACATATCTTGAAGCGTTGAGAAAAAGCTCTGAAACAGAGGCATCAAATGAATGCAGTTTCTGTGAACGATTACTCTTTTCGCCTGAACTATCCTGCTATAATATCGTACCAGCTCATCTCGACGAGATTGTTCGCAACATTTCGCAACGTTTTTTAACAATGTGTGCCTCCCATCAGTCTCACGTTTCTCTAGAGATCACTTCACAAACGTCTTCACTTCAATGTTTTCAATTTCCAGAATTTCCTCACAGCAAATGTCACAGTTTGCCAGCACCAAACGAACGATAAAATTCTCTTCCATTTGCATTCGAACAGGTAATGAGGTATGGAGAGAGAGAGCTCCCAGGATCGGATCTCTGCGCTGAACCAGCTAGCTTGCACAGGCATATTTTACGAAACGAGATAAATTTCTCCCGGGATAATAGTGCAGCGCAGGGCAAAAAAAAAAAAAAATGGGAAAGATAGCGAAGTATCTGTATCAACATCTCATACCTGGTCCCACAATCATTGGACTATGGAATGTTGTATCCAGGCATCATCCTTTGCGAGCAGAAGAAAAAATAACCAAGAAATCTTACCCGTAAAGTTAAGTTCCCGTAATGCGGAGGAGTAGCGGGCAGAAAAATCAAGCAACTGTTCCCTGGTCGTAAAAGAAAAATACTCTCCTGCAGAAAGATACGGCACCCGAGACTTAAAACGAGGGAATGCGCTCGAGTTTTTGGACTTTTATGCCACCGAGGGATTCTTATCCCTGCCTGTCGGTTGTAAGTGGAAGCGGGCGTTGGGTTTGCTTGTCGCTCTCTAGACGAGCCGGAACTCGAATCCTGTCCTGCATATTTGCATATGCCGTGTCAGTGTGCTTTGGTGCCGGCTTTGGGTTTTCCCCCGTTCGGCAAAGTGTGGAATTTGATTCGTTACCCCTCGAGGAGACCATTCTTCAGGAGACTGTGGTCTCATTATTTAGGCGGAGGCGAATGTATCCTGCTCATCCCGTCCATCGTCGTCATCATCCTTATCATCCCGGGTCCCGGTTGAAAAAGTCCTTTTTTTCAGTTGCTTTTACTTGTCAGGTTTTTTGGGCTGCGGAATGTTGTTTCGGTGGTTTGGAGTCTTTTCTTCTATTTAAATGTATCAAAAATATTTTTCCCATGCCCCCTGTCTTGTGGCCTTCAATTTTCTACAAACTGTTGTAAATTTGAGATTTGTTTTATCTAATGCTTGTTTTTCTTTTTCTGTTCTTTTTTTGTCAGGTAAGATTCAAAATTCATCATCACTGGGATGCATAAAGGGACAAGATAGCGCTACCACTGGACTTGATGATGCTATAGCCTGAGCTTTCCGTCGTCTTCTCTTTCGATAAAAATAATCATCACCACCAACATTGTTACAACGATACGACCCTTACGGGGTTGCAGTCGCACTGAAAAAACTCGAGTATGCTACTACATCCTCTGTGTCCTCTTGGCCCAAGGTAGCGGCCATCCACTGCAAAGGTCATTTCGGGGCTTGAGTGTCTTCGCTTTTCAACGTTTCGGTGTGATGCAGTTGCTGTTAAATTTTCCTTCCCAAAAGAGAGAATACACTTTTTCTACACCTTTACTGGCGGAGCTTTTTTTTGGAGCGAACCGAACGTGACGATAAGTGGTGGAAAAGGTTTAGGAATAGGATAAAATATTGGAATAGAAAATAAAACACCACCAAAGCGTGTAGAGTGCAGGTAGTATCGCGTACAGGCGGAAAAGTCCATTGAATAAATTGCAGGTTTTCTCTTCTGCACGAGTCTGCACGGAAAGTATGCAACAAGGTGACGACGCTGAATCGATAGCTATGGGAGAAAACTTTAATAATGCATGAGACCGAAGTGGATGAAAAGTAGTAGAACGAAATATATAAGACCACTAGAAAAAGGTACATCTTTTTGACACACTTTCACCGCGAACGCTTGTCGTTCTCACAGAGAGACGAATAGAAGGGTAAAGTGAGAAGGGCGTGATGAAATGTGGGCACCAACACGTAATGCAAGGTCTCAAGACCACACCCTCCTCTCTACCTTTTTGCAAATCCTTCCCCGACCGTCTTGCGCATCCCCTGCTCGGTTCAAGCAGCGTACAGGATTTGTTGTAATCCTGTCGTCACCCGGTTTCATGTCGTTAAGCATTCTCTTTTGAAGTGTAAAGTACTTTACGGTCGTGGTTACCGGGAACTTTGGTCGTACAATCGACAACGGGTTCAATGGGTTGGTTGGTGGTTGACTATTTGTGCATCGGTGTGCGCTTGTGAGCGAGAGGGTTGGAAAGTTTTACGATGACTTTTCGCGCCCACGGTCCTCTCGCAGCTTACAACTGTCAAGTATTGGATGCCGTTCGGTTGGAATGCATTGCAAATGCAGCGCTTGAATTGCTTGAATGCAATCGTGCACTTTTGCCTGTATTATGCTATCGACAATAGGGAGGAATGAAATATTTATTCCCGAAGAAATATAATCGTTTGTAAATTTGTTGTACCTTTTTCTGGATGGTTTGAACTAGGGTGGTGGGCAACTGATTTGAGCTGTACATTTATTATACTGCAATGGTGAATGTGAATCTTGGTGAAGGTGAAAAGGTGAATCTTGAGGAATCTTGTGCATAGATGATATTGTACAATAGAATAGAATTGTATAAAGTATATTTATTCATACATGCCGATAGCATCGTACGTTTTGTTTCGCTATTCCGGTTCAAATATCTCATTTTAGACCAATAAATAAAACATTTTAACATCTACGTGAGTCCATCAGCTCCAGTTGGAATCATGTCTCTCTCCTTGACCATCGCAACTAACCTATTGATAGCTCAATTTGCCCAGCTGCACTAAATACACTAAAGTTTCCGTGCTACGCCAAGGGACCGTTCAATACGTACCCCACACTCGGTATCCACATTTCCACTTCATCCCGTGTCGTGTTCCCGATGATTTGGAACTAATTAAAGCAATAAATAATAAATAAAGATGCTAAAGCGGGTAAACCTTCCGGTTTTGTGCATACATGTGTTGCTTGCCGCCTTCGCTGAGCTATGCGAAGGGACCAATTCTCTTGACCACTGAATAGCGCTCGGTCTAGGGAAAGGAACGCGCTGCTAATAGAGCTTTTGGGGTATTTAGGTTTCTTGTGGGTATTTGCACAAAAAGAAGAGTTCACGTGCATACTATGCTATGGTTGGCTCACTGTATCGGTTTTGCTTTTCGTCTTCTTTAGGTCCAGGTGTTGTGAGGAGAAAGTGGTGCGGTTAAGGAGCCAGCAGGAATAGTTGTTAATTGGTGTTATGGTGCACGAATCTCTAGGCTATGGGGAGGGAAGAAGGCTGGTAAACTTTAACCTCACTCTAACCCTCCGGGAGCAGGATAGGGAGCTACTACTATTCGTATCGAGATAACTGGATCGAAATTAGTTCGCAGTTCATTCAGTGTTTAGTGCAGTGAAGGTGCTTATCACCATCTGTGGTGGATTGTGGGGGTGGACGGGGAGAAGCCGTTTAATAGGGATGTGTCTGTGTGTGACTTTAGAAGTACTTGCGGTTAGGATTTTGTTGTTGCATTAACTTTTATTCATATATCTTAGAGTAGATGGAGTCTATTAAAAATAGTGAGATATTTTGTTTTTCTTTCCTTCTGTACGTTTCAGCATGCTTTTCTTCTTCTCTTGAAGTGAAGTTGAGTTTGGAGTGTATTTTTATCGATTTAAATTACTTTATTTTATTTATTTGTAGGAAGTTTTTGATATCTTCAATCAGTTTTTCTTTTCCTTAATCATGAAATCTTTGTTCCGAATTTGTTCAAACGCTTACTGTTTTTTTTCCTTTTTACTTCACAAATAAAAGTCCTCAAATTGCCCTTTACTTCAACCAATATTTTTCGTAGCACTTTTTTACTGCTTAACCCGCTGTTACTCTGACCCGTTTCTTTGCGACGTTAGATAACCGGGAATCAGTAAAAAAAAAAAAAACCGGTTACCAGACGTAGAAAAACCAAACACCCTATCGAATGCTCCATATGCTCCTCGTGGACTGAAACGGAAGTAAGGAAAGAATCTGCTCGAATGTCCAGTTGGTGTCTTTTACTCCGCAGCCTGACAACGGTCATTTAGTGTGGTTATTGTAGATTTCCTGGCTCCCTTTACACACACGCTCGCAGCCTAGTCACTACAGAGTGGGTGTCATTCTTACCACCTCCCCTTGTCAAGGGTCACAAACATCTGGATAAGTACGCGAAGAAGCGGACAGTATGACGTAAAAGCAAAAAGGAAAGGATTACTCGGTGGAAATTTGCCCCAGCAGCAGCCAGTGGTTCGTTTCGCTATATATTGTGTTCTTGGTCAGCCCGTTATCGGGGTACCGGAACATTATTGCTGTCGTTCAAAGCATCTTGTGCACCGTTTTTGTGACCTCCTACTTCCGGCTCGGCAAGGGTCAAATTTCTTATCCGTTTCATGTTGCCTGAGTATGGTGTATTTGAAGTGAGGGAACCCTCCTCACACCAAGACGATCCGGCTCCATGCGTCTCGGGCGCATTTAGCTCACGGAACGAGGGGAAAGGTTCGCCAAATCTAAATTGCACATTTTCCCCGCAATGCCAACTGGAATTTGTTGCCCGAAAAAAAACTTCACCCCGTCACGAGCGGCAAGCAATATTTGGCTGGTAAAATTGTTTGCATGCCTGTTGGTGGCAAGCAAGCAGCAGCAGTTAATGTCATCGAGTTTGTAGAAAAGCCGACAACATCTATTGCTACCATATCATGGCCGTGTGAGGATGTGTCATTTGCACTGTATTTTCCTACCCTGCAGCATCTACGGCTGTTTGCATGTCTTCTGTCTATCTGTTTGGTTTTTAGTTGTAGTTCGGTCGATGCGCGTTGTTTCCCTTCGACGAGATTGCTTTTGCAAACTCTTGTGGCATGTGTGAGCTATAATCTCTCGCTGGTAGCGTTTACTTTTGTGCCAAAGGTTTTACAAAAGACGGTCGATAGCTTTAGCAGACAGATGTAAAGCGGTGCGCGCCCTTTTATTTGCTGTTGATCGATACGGATAAAAGCGTTATCCGTTTTGGGTTGGTGCTGGGTTTCAACCTTCCCGTCCGTACCCCATTAATGGCTCTCGATGAATGTTATGCACACACATATAAATTTAGCCATATTCGATTTGTAATAAAAGAAAAGTGCGCGTGTCGAGTCGTGAAAAAAAGGTCGCGTTCCTTTCTATCCAAAATGTCTTTCAATCTAGTCTTGGGTGAGGGTGTCTTCGGTGGACTTTTTTTCTCGTTTATCTCGCAACGGAGATGCCTATTGTTGGCGAGTTTGAGCCACAGCCTTTCAAATGTTTTTCAGCGTAAGAAGACCTTTCTGCACTTGTGCGCTATCGTGTGTCGAACTTTTTGGCGATTTACCTCGCGGCCGCTGGGTGGCGGCGCCGCAGCTAACGACACAAGAGGTGCCGGCTTACTGCATATACGGCTGTATCTTGAGCTATCGCGTGCGCACACACTGGCCGTAGTGAACACAGCGAAACGGATTTACTCCAGTGACACCGAAATGTGTGGTGCGATTGTTGTTACAACCTACCGGCTAATGTTGGCGAATGTTGTGGGTCTTTATGGGAAATCTCGTTAACATAGTAGTACCGTTGATAAGTATCGTGGCGCGAAGTACAGTCGCGCTAAATTTATCAGCACCAGCATCACCCCGGGCGCTGATAGTAGGGGTATGGCGAAATTGGCTGCCAGAAACCATTGTACGTGATTACGTTTTGTTTGCAAGGGCATGGTATTGTTGCGATATTTTTTATTTTTTTATTTTTTTGGAAATCAATTTGATGATGGTAGAAAGGGATTTTTTTTCCCGTAAAAACGGCCGTGCCGTATTGCTACAGTAGTACGGGATGTAAGGTTTTAAAGTTGTAAAATTATCGCAGTAAAAATATATACATATATATGTTTGAGGATGTGTCAATCAGCAATTTTTATAAGGTTTTGCTAGGTATAATAAATTACAGGCAAAAATTAAATGAGGCAGGCAACTCAGATAGGTATACTGATTTTAGTTTTCTCCCATGATAGACGCAACTTATGACATACAAAATGTCACAATCCTGGACTTGTCTTGTCGCTCTGATGTCTAGCAATACAGTACCGGTTATCAGGTGCAATTCGGGCTTTATTTCACTCCGCCTCAGCTACAGGTACAATTGAAAGAGCTTAAAATGGTAGGTCAAGGACATTTGAAGTTGTATTGTTATAATTCATCGGACGGGCAACTGCGGCGGTGTGCGATGCCTACACCTGACTGAATCGCGAGGCCAATAGAATTGGGTTGAGGATCAATGGGACGAAGACCAAATACCTGTTTGCCGGAGGACCGTGATAGAGCCAGACCCGGAAGCAGAATATCAGTTGACGGCGACGATCTCGATAAGATAGAGGAGTTCTGGTAACTTGGTGCGATTGTAATTTCGGACAACAATGTAAGCAGCGAAATCCGAAGGCGCATTGTTCAGGGGAATCGTGCCTACTACGGACTCCACAAACTCCTGCGATCCAGAAGACTCCAACAACACACGAAATGCACGATTTACCGCATACGTCCGGTAGTCCTCTACGGGTACGAGTCCTGGACTTTGCTGACGGCGGACGCCAATGCACTCGCCATTTTCGAGCGGCGGGTGCCACGTACTATGCCAGACTGATGCCCCACCAAGAAGGTGCTCGTCTGCAACCCGTTCGGCACGAGGCGTAGAGGGAGGATCACATCGAGCTCGTTGGCTAGATCAAGTGGAGTCAAACCTTTCGGAGATCGGATGCAGTCGTCGATGGAGGACTGATTGGTGATCTGGCCATGTCTCCGCGACGTGCTCAACCCAGAGCAGACCAAGGAAAAGAAGAAGTTCTGTAATATTTTGATGTGTAATCTCACCAAATTTAATACTACAGATTCACAAGGACTTCCAAGGGGGGCCAGGTTATGAGTTGAGATCGGCAAAAATCCTCACACCATAGGACCCGTGCTGCAATTCCACAAGGACAATTCCCTCGCAGTGAAGACTGATTATCCAACAAGTATCAGCACGTCTAGTAAGCCATTAGATGACCGGCGTGACCTCCTTAAGCCAAGAAGAAAATAATTGACATGGACTTCAATGTTACATGGTTGCGATAATCTCATAAACGACTAACGCAGGTTTCCGTGCATCCTGATTATCCAGCTAAATTTAATAAAACCTTATTCGCGTTGCAAAGTTCTTCTTCTTGGCTTAACGATCGCTCTAAGGTCATGCAGGCCATCGAAATAGACTACCGATACTACGTAGTTGGTAATCAGTCCTCACTACGGGGGGATGGTCCAGATGAGATTTTAACCGAAGCCGTATAAAGACCGGCGCTCACACTATCGTTCCGCCCTCGGTGGTTCATTGCATATAAAACTGTATATAACGCATTGATTATCCGCCAGCATCTGTGACAGAAGGCACTGTATTTATTGAAAGTGTTAATAATTTATTAAAGACATTAACAACAGTCAGATTTGACATATAAAATACTAGACTTAGCATAGTATATTTGTTCCTTGGTTTATAATGCATAATATTCCAGAAATAAGGCTTACAATGCCTTAAGTTATAACTTAAAAGCTAAATCCCTGACAGCAAATTTGATAGACAACAAATTCTTCCAATTTGATCCGACATCATGTAGTGTCGAAGATGGTTTGATTTTCAACGCGCTAGCTGCAGGAAGAAATATGAGGAAGTAATCTACCACTTGTGAGATTCGTTTTCAACACGTACAAACCGAGATCTCCATCATCGACAGCAATGTGGTTCATATTCTGACATCCTATTCTCCAATCGACACCCTCTCAACAGCCTCTGAGACGCTTGATCCATTTACAATGCACTTCTTTTCCATAATTTTTTTTTTTACACCCGCTTGGTTATTGCTCCGGTGAAACGTGAAGCACATAAACTTTCCCTGCTAAAGGGCCACACCAGCTTGTCGGCTTCAATATCGTACCGCCAGGGTTCGATGCACTTCCGCATTCGCACAATTGCATTTGCACTAGGCGAAGGAAAGGACGGCGAACGAGCGCACACACACACACGAGAGTATACTTCGCTGACCATATGTGCCTTGCGTCCACGTATCCTGTTCCTTTGGGGGGGAGGGATTCACGGGTGCATTAAAAAGAGTTGATGATTATGATGGTCCAAGCGTGTGTGTGTGTGTGTGTGTGCTCAGTCTCGTATGGCCATCACGCCGTATCGAATGAAGGTTATAACTACAACACCATCGTACACATCGTATTGGCCTCTTTAAGTTTTTTGCCGGCTACCAACAGTACCCACTTTAGCCCTTTCTCAGCACTTGTTCACTCATCGATCCTTTATCGGTTGACCACATTGTCAATGTTTACGGAGAGAAAAAGCATGCCTTGTAGAATGTGTGTTAATGGGAACTCGGTACACTTGTCGTAGAAAGGAAGCTACAGCTATAAGGGCAACACGGTCAAGCAGTAGTTGCCACTACACTAGCCCGCAAGTACCCGGTGTGTGCGTGTGTGTGCATTGTGAACACAACGAACGACAAGGAGCACCGGACCAAAGTGTGCACATCGTAATATTACGATGCATCGGAAATTGTAACCGGTCGACCGGGGTGGGTGTGTTCTTTTACTTCCTTTTTGGTTTGCCGTAACAATCGGTCGTTGTGTCGTGTTAAGTTGATATCATCTTATTTCGTATGGCCGATGTAGAATTGGGCCAGCATAGCTAAGGAGAGTTGCCGGACAGCGTTGGCTTGGCAAGTGTGTCATGTGTAGAAAGAGGTGTTCATGTAATGAAAATTAATATGCTTTCAAATGAAATTCACTTTGCCAAGGAAAATTTCAACGGAAGGATCGATTGGGAGTGGAAAGGAAAGTGGTGATAGCTCGCTGTATGAGGATGAGGTTCGGACGTATCTTGCTGGAAAAGGTTTTATAATTTCTCCGACCGGACAGGTTGCCTAGTGTCAGGTTTTAAAGCAAAGTTGTAAGTAGTAGAAGATAGGAAATTAAAACTATTTGATCCACATTTTGTTAGAAATTAAATCCACTAATAAGTTGGTTAGTTTTTTTTCCACGGAATACTTTAATTTTAAATTGTAAAAAAAGTGTTTACGTTTTGCTTTATGAAGCTCTATAAAAAGTGTTTGATAGAAGCACCACTAATGAGAAAAGTCATGTACCGAGACCGATCCCCATACCGCAGTCAACAGTGCAGAGAGATTTAAGCTAGGAGCGTTACCATAAACATGTTGATTTAGGTAACACTTCCTGGAACGTAAATCCATGCTTTCCCTTTCCTGGCGCTTTGGGAATTAGGTATGGCCATCGGCAGAACACACTCGTCTTCCCTGTAAAGTCAATCAGGATCGCCCCGTCCGCACTAGCATTTAGTTGTTGTGAGAATGTGGGCACCATGCCCTAAAATGCCGCATCTGTCCGCTATGCAGATGCTGCTCCGGTAAAGAAGAGTATCAGCGGGGAAGCGTCACTGCTGGCGCTTCCCCCCAATGCTGTCGCTTCCCCCCAATAATGCTGCTTGGTTCAACATCCTGTCCAGTGTGTGTTGCATTGGTGGAAATTAATTTATATTAGACTTTCGTAAGTAGAATTTGATACGCAGTGAGGTGAGTAGTATGCCGTTGCCGTGGATGATGCGGTACGTGGAATGTGGTCAGCTTTCGGACATTACGCACTCTGGGTGTGTGCCTGTGTGTGTGTTTGGGAAACTACGAACATCTGCATACCGAATGCAGAAGCCAGGGGCAGGCCTACGGACAAGCATGCGGACGTATTATGACAACACGTACATGCACTAAACAATCCATTATCGGGATTTTCCTTCATCATTCACTTTGTGTGTCGGTTATGCTGCAGGTCGGTTGTTCTCGGGTTTCGATTAACGCTCTCCCATACCCTCCCAAGTACTTTGTGCACTGAAATTACTGGGTTTCATCTCGGCCGACAGGGAGAGGGAGTGGTAGAGAGTAAATCAATATCTGGTAGGGCACCCAGACACAGTGCTAACATATCGCAATGTGTGCTAATAGCGGTTGCAATGCTTTAGCTTTATACTACAAGCCAACACCGCTACCCTACCTACCGGTCACTTGCGACGCGACGGGACCAACTGCGTCAATGAATAAGGGGGTAGCCATCGATTTAAATGTGCTCAAGGGAGAAGGTTCACGTCGGTTGTAGTCGGGGGATCGGGGGAAAAATAATACGAGACAACGAGATTGGCGTTGAATCGATTAAGAAGAAGCGATATGATGGGTTGGGCGGGGGGGGGGGGGGGGGTACGGTGGTGGTTGGTAAGATGATCTGAAGATATACGATGCAGATAAACATGTGAGCTCATATGTTTAATTAGGGCTTTACAAAGCGCTGAGAGCACTCTTAATCCGCTGCTCGAGCCTAAGCTCTTGCTCAACAAGCGTTGACTTTAGCGTGCTACTGCTCTGCCTGTTGACCCGTGGTGTCCCAACCCGTACTCACCTTTAACGTACGGGTCGGACTCTTCGGTTGGGAGTTCTGAGATTGTAAGCTTCGTGTTCTGGATTTCGGTAGAGATATACGGGTCATGGGTCTTGGAAATGGTCCTTCACGCGGTACCGTGAAGTACACGATGCGTCGTGCTGCTGTTTAGGGTAATAGAATAATGACACACAGGCACCATCTTCGGTCTTCCCGCGTTTAATGGAGGCCACATAGACGCACATTACCCGCCATAAGGGGATATCTATGTCCGATGTCCTCTTGTAAGCCCATTTAAACGAGATTGTTTCAAACCCATTGAAACGGTCACGCTCTCGCTATTGTCTCTCGTTGGAATTGATGATGGTTCCAAGAGTTTGTTCCTTGCCGAAATTATCAACCAATTTGGTTGGGTTGTGCGTAAGTCCCTAATCCCTGGTTGTGTGGATATACGGTCGCAGATAGAAATCTGACTTCCAGTGTGTGTGTGTGTGTGTGTGTTTCATGTCGGGATAGAAAATTAGCCCTTTCATTACCCTACTTAATCCGGGCAGCAAAGAGCACAGACTATCGTCCATGGAGGCTGGTTGGTGTGTAACACTGGGCAGGTAGCAGCGAGTTGTTTGCTAAATTATTGACAACCGTATTTCGAAGTCAGTAAGCCGGCTACGCTTTGACGATCCACACACAAACCGACAAGTGTCTCATTAGAAAAGAAGGGTGAAACACGGGATATGGCGGCAAGCTAATGGTTTTGCGGACTCTCGAACGTAACAACGCCCCGAGTTATACGGGGTTGTGTAGTACGCATCGGCGATGGCACACGATTCAACTAGGCCAACCCAACACAACCAGTTGGAACTAATTAACGTCAACCGGTGTGATAATTGAGCACAGGGAGAATAGATGGGACATACATGCGCGGGTGATGGACAACCGTGAGAAATGGGTGATTCGGCGAGTTTGGGGTTCTACAAACCTGGTGCCGGAAATCTACCGGCGATGTAGGAATGGTGTAAACACACCCCACTACAAGAGTACCTGGTCTTCTTCCCCGCTCACCCGGAAATGCTAGAAATGCTTCTCTCTTTACGAGATCTTCTAGTTGCTAGCGACTCTAGTCTACCGGTTGTGTTGATGATGATGAGCTTGTGGTTTTTGCGGCCTGCATCAGAACGCGTGCTACGCTACGTGGGTTCGTACTGTGCAATGAAGTGTCTTTTTTTGTTGATATTTTGTCTGTACATATACAAAGGCGAATGGTAGGGAGCAGTTTACATGGGCGGGGGGGGATCTAATTGTCTAAGTAATGTGATGCACCTTACTACGATACACTACCGTGGCGATCACGTGTATTGGAAGGTGATCATCATTTGCTTGTCGAACGTTCTTGCCCGGCACTTTTCGGGGTTTGCGCGCCACGAGCGAGTTCACCATCACGCCACCACCCTTGGGTAGGTTTGTTCATATCCAGTGCCTAAATAAATTCGCAAATATCGTCACCACGGTTTGTTATTTCTTCGCTTGTTTATCAGAGTCGTATGTCCAGCCGTAGCACACTGGGGGCAGCCGTCAAACCAATCGGCCACAAACTCAGATTTATGTGATTGGCCTCACGATGCGAGAAACAGCAACCGAACGGAAGCTGGGAGGTCATATTAATAAGTATAAATTGTTGTTCGTATGGCGCGTTCGTACGGGTTTCGTTTGTGCCGCTAGTAATGTGTGACGACGATACTGGCTGCCCGGCGTTTATTTAGATAGAAGCGCCCCCACCCAATCCACGTTTCGTTCGATTTTGGAGGGGCGCTCGATTGATGCTCGTGGTGGGTTTTGTTTTGCTTCTTACGATCAGATGTGTGTGGTCGCGAAACAACTGCATCATCGTGGCAACGCGAAATATCAATATTTTTGAATGGATACGAATTCGCTTAATGTTCAAGGAAGCCAGAGCAAAAGATTGTACAACCATGGGATGGAAAATTTGGATGGAATTTTGGTCGTTTCACCCAGCATTATCTTGTCTTGACATTACAATATTTTAGATTGAGTGAGATTACTGAGTATTCTGATAGAAAGACACTGTCTACAATTTTGAAGCGTTTATACATATTTAAAGCAGCTGTTGGAACATTGTTTTACTTTTTTTGTAAATCCTCCGACAGTCGACTTGTCGGAGGAGCGGATTGCGGCACACAAAAGATTGTTGTTGTGGTGATGGCAAGGGAACCAACTGTTCCTCAAAAGACAATAAATAGGGGGCGAAAAGGCTTTTTGCGCTCTCTCCATTTTCAAAAGCGAATCAACCGGTAACTATTAGCTGCGACAAACAAAACTTATCCGAAATTAAATCCGCGAAAGAACATTGGTGCCGTGACCAGGATATTTACAACCCGAATACTCGCGATTTTTTCGATAAGTTTAGCATAATCCACGCGCGCGCATTTCGGTAGTTTAGCTCGCATTTTAGTACACTACACTCGAGTACGCAACTTTCGCACCGTTTAACAAAATGCCTACTCAAACAATTTTGGCTTCACGAAGGACGATTTTGCTCACTACTTTGGTGCGACACGAACAGTTTTTACGGGAATTTGATCCCGAGCGAGACTCCAATGCCGTGGAAATACGACTTAATAAAGTCCAGCAATTGGCAAACGATCTGGAGAACATTCAACAACAGCTGGAAGATGCATCAACCACTGTTGAAGAATCCGAGCATAACGACGCGTTGAGGCAGGATTTCGAGCCACGCTTAATCTACGTGGAAGGCGAATTAAAAGCGAAAATGAAGGAAATTTCGCGTAATGAGGCCGCGCAGCAAAAGGCTGGCAACAGCTCCCTGAAGGGAATAAAATTGCCGACCATCACACTCCCGGAATTCAATGGTGACTACATGCAATGGTTGACCTTTAGGGACACTTTCGAGTGTCTTATACACGACAACGTAGATTTGCCCGCCATACAAAAATTTCACTACTTGCGTGCAGCGCTGAAGGGTGAAGCGGCGCAAGTTATCGAGGCGATTACAATCAGTGCGGCAAATTATGACCAAGCTTGGAAAATGGTCACTGCAAGATATTCCAATGAATATTTGCTAAAAAAGCGTCACCTGCAGGCCATGTTTAGCATGAAGCCGATCAGGCACGAAGGTGCGTTGACCCTTCATCAGCTGGTTGACGAATTTGAGCGCCACAAAAATACGCTTCACCACTTGGGTGAAGATACTGACGCTTGGAGCAGTATTTTGGAGCATTTATTGTGCACCAAGCTGCCAACAATCACGCTCCGTGATTGGGAAGAGCACGCTTCCAATGACGAAAATCCAAGCTACGAGAATCTTGTAATTTTCTTACAACGTCGAATGCGAGTACTCGAAACATTGTTAGTAAACAAACCAGATACGTCACTCGCGGAGCCTATCACACACACGCGACGTCCAAATTTACTGCGCGCTACGAGCTTTGCGACCGCCGATAAAGAACCTCACAGTTGCCCTGTATGCAATATGCCTCACGCCGTTACGCGATGCCAGCGATTCCTTGCTATGGATCCTGCACAACGATACCGAACAGCTTTAGACACACGAATTTGCCTAAATTGCTTGCGGGACAATCACCGAGTGCGTGATTGCTCCTCGCAATACAAGTGTCGACACTGCCATTTAGCGCACCACACACTACTACACGCACAAGTTTCACACGGCACATTTCCCACTGCACCCACCACGCCAGCTGCGCGAAATGCTCCCGTAAATGCACCACACAGCACTAACGATCACATGGCGAATACACAAGCACACTACGTAGCAGCACACGCGAGCAAGCAAACGTACGATCACGTTTTTCTCCAAACTGCCGTAGTTCGGATAGTTGACGCGCACGGTGTCGCTCATCCTGCGCGAGCACTTTTAGATAGTGCGTCTCAGCCTGATCTTATGAGCCGCCGGCTTGCTCATAGATTAGCGCTTAAATGCGATGCGATTAACATCGCACTTATCGGAGCGGGAAATTCGAACATCCCGGTGACAAAATCGGTGCGTGGCAACATTTCATCACGAACGAGCCCGTATGAGTTGAGCGCCGACTTTTTGATAGTAGACAACTTGATAGGGAATCTGCCAGCACATGACGTGAACGCGAATGATTGGCAAATACCCTCGAATTTTATGCTTGCTGACCCCCAATTCCATAAGTCGGCACCGTTAGATCTCATCCTCGGTGCCCGGCATTACCACGAATTCTTTCAAAGTGGGGCACAACATAAAATCTCGTCAGGGCTTCCCGTCCTCATCGAAAGTGTGTTCGGATGGGTCGTGAGCGGCTCAGCATCGTCTTTGAATCCTGCTGAGGAAAACTCGAATGCAACATCCATCGTTTGCATGAGCACTCTAGAGGAATCGCTCGAACGATTCTGGAATGTAGAAGAGTTGCAGGTTAGAGATTGCTACTCACCTGAAGAGCAACTATGCGAAACACTTTTTAAAGAAACCACCCAACGCGACGATTCGGGTCGGTATATCGTCCGTTTACCTCGACAGCCTGACTTTAACGTGAAGTTCGGCCAGTCCAAGGCAACAGCATTGAGACGCTTCGAATTGCTGGAAAGGAGGCTGGAACGCGATCCACAACTAAAAGCGGACTATCATCAATTCATGAAGGAGTATTTGGATCTCGGTCACATGTCGCCGATAAATGTTGGTAGAGAAGAGGAACAGGCCTACTATTTACCACATCATCCCGTTTTTAAATCATCCAGCTCAACAACGAAACTGAGAGTAGTGTTCGATGGATCTGCAAAAATGAATTCTGGTTATTCATTGAACGAGATATTATGCACCGGTCCTATCGTACAAGACGATCTGCTGGACATAATCTTACGATTCCGTACTTACAAGGTTGCGCTTGTGGGTGACATAGCGAAAATGTATCGACAAATCTTGTTGCATCCTGATGATCGTCGATTGGTTCGAATCTTTTTCCGTTTTTCACCACAAGCCCCGATGCAGATTTTCGAACTCAACACCGTTACGTATGGACTTTCGCCTTCATCGTTCCTAGCTACGCGCACCTTGCTTCAGCTCGCAGATGATGAAGGTGCTCACTATTCGCATGCACAAGCTGCCCTGAAACGGAACTTTTATGTAGATGATTTCATTGGTGGTGCCAATACAGTAGAAGATACTGTCCGTCTTCGCCAGGAGCTATCGGATCTGCTTGCGAAAGGTGGATTCGAATTGCGCAAGTGGACATCGAATCATCTAAGTGTTCTCAGCGGTTGAAGTGCTGATCAGGTCGGCACACAGTCATCGTTGCAGTTCATTCCCAATGAAACGGTGAAAACACTCGGTATCTCCTGGCAACCAGAATCTGATGAGCTGTGTTTTGATTCGAACGTTTGTGTTGAATCAACATCCTCAACGAAGCGATCCATACTATCAGGCATCGCGAAGATGTATGATCCGCTTGGGCTGATTGCACCTGTATTGGTCCGTGCAAAGTTGCTAATGCAGGAATTATGGCTGCTAAAATCCGGCTGGGATGATCCCGTTCCCGAACAGATCTACAACAAATGGACAACGATTAGTGATGAATGGCAATCTCTAGCTACGTATAAAACTAATCGTCATGTTCTTTTACCTAATTCACAAGTAGAGCTCCACACGTTCACCGATGCCTCCGAAGCAGCCTACGGAGCCTGTATCTACGCGCGTTGTGAAAACGAGGAAGGAGAAATACGGATCAGCTTACTAGCATCGAAGTCCCGAGTAGCACCTCTTAAACGCGTCACATTGCCGAGACTCGAACTGAACGCAGCTGTTTTGGGAGCCCATCTCCATCACCGGGTCCAGAAGGCGATGCAGATCGATAGCGTCGAGTCCTTCTTCTGGTCCGATTCAACTGTAACGCTGAAGTGGATAGCATCTCCACCCAATACGTGGAAAACATTCGTGGCGAACCGTGTTGCTGAAGTGCAGCGCTTTTCTCATCCGCGGCAATGGCGACACGTTCCTGGTTCCAGCAATCCGGCCGATTTGGTCTCTCGCGGCATGTCGGCAGCGAATTTCATCAAAAGTCGACAGTGGCACTCCGGTCCGGATTGGCTAGCTTTTCCTTCATCGTCATGGCCCAGCTCAAAGCCTGATTCCATCGACGGAGTGGATCTAGAAATCCGGCAGGTGAGTGCAAATATCGCTTCCACATCGACTCATCCATGGTTCGATATTTCATCGTCGTATTCTAGATTGGTGCGTATAATTGGGTACTGCGTACGTTTTACGCGTAATACTCAACTGAAGGCGCGCACACAACCATCATTACACCACAACGTAGCACCACTAAGCATCACGCCAGAACACTTGGAAGCAGCTAAAATTGTGCTTTGCAGATTAGCACAGCAGGATGCCTTCGCTTACGAAATCAAGCACTTGACAAAGGGAGAAGCCTTATGGAAGCAGTCATCGATACGCAAGTTAAGCCCCTTCATCGACGAGACGGGCGTAATACGAGTGGGAGGACGATTAAAGCTCTCGCAGTTGCCGTACCAATCGAAACATCCCGTGGTGCTTCCTAAACAGCATAAGTTTACTCGTCTCATGGCTGAACATTACCACGAACAACTTATGCATGCTGGCGGAAGACTTCTACTATCCCAGATGAGAGAGCAGTATTGGCCACTAGACGGACGTCGACTGGTGAAAAGCATCGTGCGGAATTGCTTTCGCTGTATTCGCCAAGATCCCGCATTGGCACAGCAACCCATTGGTCAACTCCCATCATCACGCATTACACCGAGCCGGCCTTTCTCCATCACTGGAGTGGATTACGCCGGACCGTTCTACTTAAAGCCTGCGCATCGAAGGGCCGCAGCTACTAAGAGCTACCTGTGCGTATTTGTTTGTTTCACCACGAAGGCTGTTCATCTTGAACTCGTGGGAGACCTCACAACCGCAGGATTCTTAGCCGCACTACGACGTTTTACTTCACGCCGCGGCCTACCGTCCCACATCCATTCCGACAACGGTAAAAATTTTGAAGGAGCCGAACGCGAGCTCAGGGAGCTTTTTCAGATGTTCGACGACGAGCAACAGCGGAACGTCATTGTTGCTGATTGTGCGAATAAGGGCATCACGTGGCACTTCACTCCCCCGAAAGCTCCAAACTTCGGTGGATTATGGGAAGCAGCAGTCAAAACCGCGAAAAGACATCTCTACCGGCACCTAGGCGGCACGAGGCTGTCTTACGAAGGCTACTGTACCGTGCTTCAACAAATAGAGGCAGCAATGAATTCCCGACCATTGTTACCACTATCCGATGATCCCGACGAACTAGCTGCACTAACACCGGCACACTTTCTAATCGGCACATCGATGCATGCTGTTCCCGAGCCGGACTACACTCAACTGAAATCGTGCACCCTGGATGATCTTCAGAAGTGGCAGCTGCTAGTGCAACGTTTTTGGAAACATTGGGCCACCGAATACCTACAAGAGATGCAGAAAAGTTACACACGGCCGGGCAGCAACAACAACAACATACTTACCGGCAGGTTGGTGATACTAATGGACGAATCTTTACCTACTACTCGTTGGCCTCTAGCTCGCATCATACACACTCACCCCGGAGAGGATCAGATCGTGCGCGTGGTAACGCTGAAAACCGCGAAGGGAATAATAAAGCGTCCGATCACGAAAATTTGCATCTTGCCGCTGCGCACCGACAACGAGGACAACACATGCTGATAGGATCACGGTTTTGACATCCGTCAAGGTGGGGGAGGATGTTGGAACATTGTTTTACTTTTTTTGTAAATCCTCCGACAGTCGACTTGTCGGAGGAGCGGATTGCGGCACACAAAAGATTGTTGTTGTGGTGATGGCAAGGGAACCAACTGTTCCTCAAAAGACAATAAATAGGGGGCGAAAAGGCTTTTTGCGCTCTCTCCATTTTCAAAAGCGAATCAACCGGTAACTATTAGCTGCGACAAACAAAACTTATCCGAAATTAAATCCGCGAAAGAACAGCAGCTTACTTAGGGAAAAATAAAAATTCCCGCTCTCGCCCAATGCTTCGTTAAGTGTCTTTATGGAAATAATTTATTATGACTTCTTCTTCAACTTCTTGACTTAACGATCCTGCTAGGTCACCTCATTGTAGTAGCATAGTCAGTCCTCACTAAGGGGGAACGGTCCGGAAGGGATTTAACCTTCGATCCTGCCATGCGAAGACCGGCACCGCTGTCACATTCGCCCAAATTGATTATGACTTATTTATATATTTTTGTAGTGAGCTCATCATTAAAAAAAAATCCAAGTGTTGGTTGGATGTATAGTGGGCTGTTTTTGTCTCTAATTATTCAAAGCTCTTGAGATTATCTCCGGTTGCTCTGTTTGAATTAATAATGGAAATGCTTGAATTACTAATAGCAGGTGACTAGCAGTTCGGAAATGATTATTTGCTGTATGCTTCTTGGCTTAACGAACTTCTAAGGTCGCGCCGGCCATCGAATGGCTTACTAGACTTGCCGATACCACTTAGTTGGATAGTTAGTCCTCACTACGGAGGGACGGTCCGGATGGGATTTGTATCCCGGTCTCACCGTGTCCAGCCAGTGCCGCTATCTCATGAACACCGGGCCATAGTGATGGGAAAAATCGCTCTCAAGACTGATTCGATCCGACCGATTCGGATCCACCTTGGAATCGATGGGATGGGATAGAAGGGGGGGGTGCATTGCGAACCAAATTGCGAATTCGCAATATTGCATTGCGAATAATCAAGCATTGCGAGGAAATACGAATCGCAACCGTCCCGTTTGACAGCGTTCGTGAAAAAACGTGCCTGATTTTACTGTAATGCAAACACCGCTTTAAATCCCAATCCCGGTCTCCAATCTTGACAGATCCGAATCTGGGATCTGGATTTTTGTTTTGCATCCCAATCCCTAAAGCATCCGAATCCTGAGGTATCCCAATCCGGATTACCGGATTCCAATCCGGAATTGGAATCCAGGCGATCCAAGATTTGGAGAAATAAATGAAATGTGCCGTTGACTTAACATAAACTTACAAAAATAAATACCATATTTTAAAACTGTTCTTCTCTCGGTGGAAAATGTTAAATATGCTCTGTAACTCCTTTCATTCGGGTAAAATATTTAACCACTGTTAATACAAATGTGCGGCAAACATGACTTAAAGCATGAAAAACGACACTCACTGGTTTGAAAATGAACCTCATGAAGTCATCAGGCCCTGACCTTGGATCCTAAATGTCCTTCTGGCAAGAGACGAGAAAGCCGAAATCATCCTCGAAGCTTCATATTGCAACTTGAACCTCTGTACGATGGAGTATACATGGGATAGAGGCAAAATAATGATGTTCCAGTTTTTTGGACCGTTCAAAGCTTCAAACTTGTTTGATGTTTGCCTTCTTTTCCCAGCAGCAGACAAGAATCTTTTCCAGACGAAGCATTTGAAATTCCCGAATTAGAAGACCGTAGCTCGACACTCCAGAAGGTATAATGCGAGGGCATTATAGAAAATATGTACCGAACTGTCGAATACAAATGGTGCCACCGACTCTCGGTGGACGATGAATTATTACGTCGGTGTTGCATTATGAACTACACACCCTGCACGGAGCGATCGGAATCTATTCGCTTTTTGTTTATTGTGGGGCTGCCAACAAGAACGAGCAGGACCTTCACTTGCTGTATCTTTGCGTCCTTTCTCCTATCGCCAGGACCGATGCAACATCTTTGCGAAAATACAGCAGCAAGACTTAAGCGCGCTCTACGCGCCGTACGGAGCAATCTTAAAGGGTTGTTTAGATTAAATTGTATCAGGTTGGTGGAAAATGGATCACTTTGTTTTTGGGAGGAGGAAGGTTGATATGTCGCTTGGTGTGTAGTTCATTCTTCATCGACCGGGCACCGGGCCACTGGTCAAACTCTTGCATTTTACGATGGCAACAGCTGACGGTGAAAGGTTGTTCATAAATTGTTGGTTAGTAGTGGGTTGAGCAGTCTTGCCCGTTTCTAAGTACGTTGAATTATTTTGGGTCACATTTAGCTGTGGTTAGCATTTGTGTGCTCGGGTCATTGCGTTAGGAGTTTTGTCTCACAAATGTCAGCTAATAATGTTGGTAATAAGGTTAAATAGTCATAGAATGAAGCGCATTTTTGACGGAGAATGCTGTACTAAAAAATATAAGAATGAAGTTGATATGAAAGAATATTATGAGAACTCTCCATCGCACCCAAGGATCGTAAGAATCGGTTAGGCCGACTACACAAAAGTCAATTAGGAGCATAAAAATCCCTGCATTAGACTAGTCGGAAAAATCAGTACGATCCAATAACGCATACCACGTCATAATTTACCCCATAAGCCGATCATATACATACATTGATATTGCAGTGTAAAGCTCTTCGAAAGCTTTATGACCGATCGTTCCAGGCAATGGTGGAGGATATTGGTTTGCTGCCCGGCAAATCATAGAGGTGTATGAAGGCGTATGCGTTACATTCGATACATCATGGATGCATCCAGCGAATGGCATCTAGGAATCGCATACGACAGGCTCTCTAAAGCCTGGTGCGGTGGTGACGTGCTCGTTAACGTTGATGCAACATGCCACAAAACTCAGCTGGGGGTGGTTAAGGATTTACTTCGCCACCGCGTGTGCCACCAACAAGTATTTTACGTTCGAGCGGTATGACCCAGGGCCCCCAACGCTCTGCACCTTGAACACTGCCCCGGGGCAGGAGAACGGTTCCGATAAATGCGCACACGGCCTCGCTCTTTTGAACATCCTTATTGATACAATACTCACATCAGTGTTGCATTGTGGTCGCAGGTGTTTTGGGGGTTTTGGTTCGAGTATCATATGTATATGCTAACATTGTATGCATCGTGCGTTTGCTGGTGATGCTTAATAAGGATTTACTGTTAGAGGGTCGGTTTTGTTGATGTCAGAATTGATAGGCTATCGTACCCGAGCAAACCTTCGCTGCATGTCGCTGTTTCAATGGTTGCATCCATTATGTACGTTCCCTGCTGTTTTGAAAGGGTAGGAACGATCGCTTAGGAGCTGCTGGTGCTGTCTGTGAGAGCACCAGCAGCTCCTATTGTAGGTTGAAATATGATACCAGTAACGATTTGGCATCGACGAATTTCTGTTACGAGTTGCTTCTGTCAACCACAACGGCAGGGTACGGGATGTTTTTGATGTGACTATTAGCGTATGATGAACTGGACAACATGTGTTTATTTGGAACATGACGGATATCTTATTTGTAATATGCCGAAGATTTAATGTTAGTCTATGTTGTTGGAAAATTAAATAGATTTGACATTTGACAGCTTTGTACGATACAATCTTGGGGCGGCTCGGTGGTGCAGGCAACAACGGCACCTCTCTTCATACGGCAAGACCGGGGTTAAAATCCCATCCGGATCGCGTACACCCAGTTGATGACTGACTATCCAATTACGTAGATATCGGCAAGTATAGTAAGCCATTTGATGACCGGGGTAACCTTAGTTAGAAAGGTCGTTAAGCCAAAGAGGAAGAAGAATAAACGATGTTCGCGAACATTCGCTTTTTAAAGTGAATGAAACACTTAAACCTTACGAGATGTACGGAAGATGTATGGACGTTCCCGGAAATCGAATGATTATTTGCAACATAGCGAGAAAACGCGTTTTTTTTTTAAATTGTCACACACTGGTTCTTTTCTTGTGCCATAAGTTCGCTTCTTAGAAAAGGTAGAACCATTTTGTAAAAAAAAAAAATAAAACACCGAAACGAGATGACGAACGAGTGGGAAAACACTTCATGACCTTCTAACATCGGCATCGCTTCTTCACCTCGAGGCAAAAGGCCACCTAGCTTTTCCGGCGACCAGCGGCGTACAGTGGGAAGCCTTTGGATACTTTGCTATTAGTTAGAAGGTTGGATGCTGCTGCTCTTTGAGAACGTTGAAAGGATGAGTCGGCAAAAGTAGACGCGCTTCAAGCAAAAGCTTTGTGCATTGCCAGTATTCCCTAGCACGTTTGCCGTAGGATGGGCTTTCTTCATTTGTGCAGCTTCATCCGTTTTCTTTTCGCGAGCTTTTTTCATTTCGTTGAGGTTTTTTGTTCCATTTGAACACGAACGCGGATGAGTGTGTTCGTGTTTCGCATATTTATTGCGTAGCTTCATGTTTATTATTTTTTTTATTACTGTATTTTGTTGCTGTTGTTGCAAAGTTTGCTGTCATATTATGTTACTTTGCTATGGGGAAAAAGGTCAATCGGAAGGGGGAGGATGTACCTTGTGGCAGTTACATTGATCGATCGAGCTTTTATTTTGTTTTTCACACCGCGTTTTTGGGCGGCAAGTATGGAGCATAATTTTCCATAACAATGAATATCAATGACTTTAGTGTGCTCTCGGTAGCAAGGAGACGAGCAAGAAAAAAACTTAATCAATTAATCATAATGAAAAGGGTAGAAAAGCACATCCCTCCTATGAGGAGGAAGATCTTAAGATTTAGCTTCTCTTTGTTGGATGATAATACATTCATTGCAAGCTGTGTACTGTTTCTGTTTAAGTGCTTAGAATTCTCGAGTTTGTAGAGTTTTTCTAACAAATAGCTCCTCCTCCTAGCTCCTTCAGTCTGTTTTCCGCTCAGCATAGCACCTGAGCTGGTCGAACACATAAGTGGCCAACATCTTAATCGAAGGATTGGTGTGAAATTTTCATGCCTATTTTGGGTTCGCAAAATCCATATTCAAACACCGGTCAGAAGAGGCTTTGCAATGCTGTTTTCTACACGGACGCTAGACAGCATTAGGCTTTAGTAGGGATGTTTCGGTTTTGTGGGTTTTCCGGTCAAATCTTTCTCGGATCGGCCAAATGTTGCCAAAATTGGTATTTTTGGTGTTTGTCGGTCGAAGTTCCGCATCGCCGGGGAGGACGACAACAACGGCGAAAAGCAGCAACTTAGATTAGATGTTTTTTTGTTTCGTCCAGCTGCTTTTATATCCCGGCCCGGGGTTTCTTAGCTCCTATTGACCGTGCTGAAATGGGAAGGAGATTGTTGTTTCGCCAGATATACCTCAAAGCAGTAGAAAGGAAGGACGCTTGTTTACCATAACATCCAACGGGCGCTACGTGAATTGCATCCGCACCATCCTTCCGGCCAAGCACCGGTGCGGAATGTTTCCACCTAATCCTACCGCACACTGTCCGGCCCTGGAGCTGGAGCATGTTGGTGTATATTGCCGCTGGCGAACGGGAGCAAATAATTGATGTTTGTTTATCCGACTGATAAGCAAAGTGGGAAGGAAAATCTTCCGCGGAGTAATTTCCTTCCCGTCGGACGGGCGTGGTTGTTGTGCAGCTTTCACCTTGCTCCCACTTGACCAGTGCGTTGTTACCATCTACCATGCCGTTCCTGGCATGGGACCTTGTTGTGGTGGTGCTGTGTGTGTGAGTTTATGGATGTTTTGCCCTGCTCTTCCGAAGACGAGGTATTCCACAGTCAGGACGTAAAGTTGACCACGCGCTTGTACCAGTGAAGCTGCATCTTTAATATTATATGGCTTTGTGATTAATCCATGACGGTTCTTCCTTCCTGCATCCTTGTCCGGTGTGCGGAAAAGGGTACTCCAACGGGGCGATCTATATTAGTGCTTCTGCTTTCTTACTGATTTTCTGGTTGGTGATCTAGAGTATCTAGATACTTATATTTCGTCTTGATTATTGAGCAACGATAAATTTGACAATTCCTGTGGAAACTGAAAATTTTGTTTGTTTGTTTTAATGAAGCAAATAAGAAAACAAATGTTTTTCTGCAATGTTTCGCTTATCATTTTGGCTGCACAAATTACTCAAAGTAAGCAACCTCGGCATCGATGACCGCCTGTATCCACTTCCCTGCAACCTGGAGCAAGCCCGGACTACCATAACCCTGGATAGGGCCGCAAAACGGGCTTAATTTTTTGCACTAATTCTTCTTTTGTATTGCAGGACGTTCGGCTGGTTTCCCTTTAAACCATGCTCCACACGAAATAGTCCATCGGCTTACAGAACTCGTTGTTCCGTAAGCAATCCAACCGCCTGGTATGATCCTTCAACAGTCTCAAAATCTTCGCTGCAGGTTTCAACCTGCTTGCGAATATCCTTCACCGTGTTTAATGCACACTGTGCCACCATCTTGATCTTCCGGTTTGTGTGTCCGACGTGGATCATCATGACTCAAGTAATTCGCTTCCATAGTTTCGGTGGATTCCACTTATTAAGTTCACTCGCCATTTTTTTCACTGTTTCCAAACACTTGTGACTTTCGAATGACGTATCGTTGGTTTTGATACGATAATTCAATCACGAACTACAAACGAAATGGCCAAGTGTCAAATTTATCTTGCACACGGTGTATAGTTGTTAGGAAAAAAGAAAAAAATGAACGACATCCTGTCCATTAGTTTCAGAAATATTTTACTCTGTCAGTGTTGGCTTACTTTTCTAGAATAGACCATCCAGATACGACGAGAAATCGAAGGACCTCGCCGAAACCGGAACGAAAATAAAGATGGTGGCCACAGCTGGGGAGATTGTGCACTTAAATTTTTAAAGCTGTCAGTATGTTCTTCTTCATGACTTAATGACTCTAAACTAAGGTCACGCTGGACATCGAATGGCTCACTAGACTCTTCCCGATACCATGAAGTTGGATAATCAAGTTCTCAATACAGGGGGACGGATCCAGATAGGATTTGAACCCCGGTTCTGTCGTATGTAGACCGGCGCCGTCGTCGCATGCAAAACCGGGCCGCCCCAATGTTAGTATGTTGAAGATGGGTAATAATGACGTTGTACTTTTATAACCATGGTAATTAAATGTCCGAGTGATTGATTTCTGAATGATTCCTTCACAATTTATTGGTTGTTTAAAAAAAGGCCACACACATGTTAAGGTTTTCTTTAATTTTTTTTTAAATCACTGAAGTTGACTTCCTATTTACTAATTTAGCATTTTTATATGAATACATCATCTCTCCAATCTATAGCACTAATTGATAGTGATCTTCTTCGACGCACCGGTCACCCACATAGTAGCTTTAAACAACTCATTATCTCCGCTACATTCACTGTTGACAAAAGCCCGAGCAAAGTTCGTTTTCTGGTCGATTTGGTTGCCTCGCTTGCGTAGGCTAATAATACTCATCATCAATCTCTTGCCGGGATAGACAAAATGGTGGTTTTCTTTCTCCCTTCGAGTCGGACCCCTCGCCCGGGCGAGTGTGTATTGAATGATTTCATGGAGCAACCAGAGCTTGCCGTTCCTTCCATAATAGATGAAGGTGTATGCGCGTGTTCCTGGTAGCGCTATAGCGGGTAGTGAGGTGATGAAGATCCTAGATCGGTGATAGAGGAGAATGGTCCTATCCCATACTTTGGCCAACGGTAAATAACACGCGTCCAAGGGTCAACAAATGAGAAAGAGAGCAAGAGTTGGTGGTGAATAGCGGCAGGGCTCTCCAACTTTAGCCTTAGATTCTGGTACCAGCATGCTCTGCCAAGCTGACAAAATTCCTGGAAGAATCGGAAGGAAGCTTGCAGATAAGAAAATGTCCCCCTCACCCTTCCTTTGGGGCCGCTGTATCGGTATCGGTAGTTCGTCTCTTGAGCGCATAATTTTCACCTAGCTTTTCTTCTTCACCCTTGCAAGATTGATGTGCGTTGTGTTCGATTCAGCAATCTCATCGATCCTTCCAGAGTGTATAGAATGCGAAAAGCTGAAGGAGATTTTGTTGCGGTGCGCTTAAATTGGTTGGGGTCGAAGTTGCAGGCATCGATGCCTGCCATCGTTCACCAAACGTCGCCGGTTAATGTGATGTCTCTTCGTTCAGGGGCGTGCTAATGGCGTCTCGCGAATTCGTTTGGTGGCGGAATGTATTGTGATAACTAGTTACCGGCTTAGAAGCCGGGGTTATCCTTCTTGCTTGGAGCGCACCATGGATTTAGTACAGCGAAATGCCCCTCACTCCACAAAATGTCACTACGCACTTTCACCATCCCATCCAGACACCCGGAACCGGATGATGATGATGATGCTGGTACACCATTGTCTTGAGGCGGATGGTGGCGGATTCTCGCCCATCACTGTATCGACTTAGGGCCGCGTCGCGTATTAATTATGCGGGTATTATTGTCCGCTTTATCACCGTGAATTATGACATAATCGGGGTTTCCTTGAAGGATGGATACGCCAGCGAATCAGATCCCAGAGTGTCGGTGAATGTGGCCCGTGCCGTGTTGGTGGATGCTAAGGTAACGCTAAGCCACGAGCTGAACAATAATAAAAACAATGTTCATCCTTCGAAGGTCTCATCCGTCAAACTGTGCTGGTGGGGATAGTCCCCAAGTAAGTTTGTGAAGAGTAAGATATCGTTTCGGCTATCTTGCAGCAGCAAGCAACCCACCGTGAATAGCTTTTTCTTCAAAAGGGGAATGGGAATCTCTCATCCTTTTTTGCACAAACACCACCCAGTGTGGGGTGGGGGCAGACTCTAGACATACCATGAGCCGATATAATATTGGTTTGGTGGTATCGGGGGTGTTGGGGCCTCCATAGATTCTATCATAAATCATAATGTAATAGCTCAATTAATTACGCATCGTGGAGTTGGAGCGCGCTAAGCCTGATTTTTTTCTCTCCTCAGGTTATCGCTCACTTTTTCTGCTGTTTGTGCTACTGACGATTAGCTGGTTTCTCCTTGTTTATGGCACCTTTAGCAGCAAGCCTTTGGAGAAATAAAATATGACCTTTCATCCACATGTGATGTGAACGATCAATATCGTTAGGGGATTTTTTGTTTCCGTAGGTGTATGAGCTTTCTATCTCGGAGTGGCTTTTATGTTTTTCCCATGTTTTCTCATCCAAATTAAAAAAAAAAACGGTTTTATTTATGATTATGAATTTACGTTTTAGGTGTGTTTGTACTACATATGTTTGTTGACTCAACAGAAAGAAAAAACTCGTGAGGGTATATTATTTTCTGTTCATCACAACCCCAAAGGCGAAACCTCGCGGGATTTACTTTCAGCCAACCTAGGGCGCGTGTTGTGTCTGCGTGTATGGTATTTACAACATTTAATTTACTCATCTTAAACACAGCGCTCTTGGGTTCTTCGTTGGATCCTTTATCATCTCAATGTAGAGCTTTTTCTGTCCGTCTGTCCAGAATGTTCACCTGCATTGGGTTTTGGTTTTTTATTCACTCCTTCGTTGGTGTCCTTCGGTGTACGTGTAGGTCCTTTGCTTTATTTTATTTTGCTTTGTATTTTTTATCGCTCTCCTTTTAGCTCTCTACCTCTCTACCTCTCTACTCTCTACCATGATCAAAAACTTTTTTGATTGTGCAAATTGACGTTGAATTTATGTATGCAATTTGTTTGGTTCACGTACCGTTCAGTTTTTGTTTTACCGCACGGCGAACTGAAAAGGATCGGAACCCTTCGCCTGGGGTCCTTTTTATTAAATATGGAATTCTTGGTTTTTTTATGCATATGTATGAGTTACATCCTTGTGGTGCCATGCATGCGCTATTATTTGATGTAATTTGTTTTTTCTACTATCTTCTACAGTTGCTAACGCTAATTAATAATTCAGAAGAATATGATTTTCGATTTAACGACCTCCAAGGTCACGCCGACCATCGAATGGCTTATTAAACTTGCCGATACCACGTAATTGGTCAATCAGTCGTCACTACGGGGGGACGGTCAGAATGGGATTTGAACGCCGGTTCTGTTTTGTGAAGACCAGCCCTGGTAATACCTCTAGCACCGGATCGCCCGAGATACGTTAATACGTCGGATGCTACATATATTTCTGGCCTAGGCCACAAGAAGTGTTGCTTGTTTGGCATTTTGGAGCATAATCACACTCACAACGTTTTGACGTACGACCATCATTTGTGATGTTGACTTGAAAAAACCCGTGAACATTTTCGTGTGATCATTTTTCACAACTTTCGACGTGGACTATCAAGACAAGACTGCTTTGAAAAACTGATCGACGCTCGCTTAATGACGAAGTTCAAGAAGATCGCCCAAAAACGGCCGTTGTGCCTGAAAACATTGATGCCGTTCGAGAGCTAATCGTGCAAGATTGTCATGTGACATACTGCGAGATAGAGGCATCTTTAGGCATTTCTTCCACCAGCATAAACACTATTCTGCACAAACACCTGACAGTAAAAAAGGTGAAGTTTTTGGAGAAATTTCAATAACGAACTAAAGATGACGAATCATTCTTCACCATGAGCGATGCGAGCTCTCACACATCGACTCAAACCGTCGCTAATTTGACCGGTCAAAACGTCGAATTGATGGGTCAATTCCGCCCTATAGTCATGACTCTGCACCCAATGACTTCTTTTCATTCGCGCACATCAATTTTTGTCCCGATAAAATGCTGTTGAAGCGTTCCAAAAACCACTTTTTGGAGGCATCTCAATCACAGTGGAAAAAAGTGCTTCGACAATTGGTTTGAGCGCATGCAAAAGAGTATGCTGGAGAACACTTTTGAAAACGAATAAAACAAATTTTTGATGATAAATAATAGGATTTCCGTTGCTAGGTCAGAAATGTAAATAGCTGCCTAAGTAATATAATTACGATTACTCACTTTGTATTTCCGTTACAGTTACACGTACTAATGGGTGTAAGAACAGATTAACCTACAAAGGATCGGCTGATTGTGTGATATTTAAATGTGTTGCGATTTTCATTCCCAACTTCCATTTAACGATAGTAACACTAGGAGGCACTTTAGAGAAGAAAAAAAATCTCCACAACATAAAGCTCTAAACCTGATGGATGATGCTGCATTTGTTACGTAGTAAAAGCTGCTCCACTCCGATACTGCTGCTGCTTTATCCTTACTGGCTTAGCGTGTTTCGAATAGGTTCGTGCTTCATGGTCACACGATGGTGTTGTTGATTGAACGCACAATTTGTGTAATCGGATTTAGATCAAAATCGAATTAATTGAATGCGGGCCCCTAATCATCATCCGCGCACACTCGTACACCACCTACTACAGATGATGGTCTCGGCACAGGATGACGTGTAGTGTCTGGCGAATGGTGAATAGCTTTCTGCCCTCTGCTGCTTTCGGGGTATTGAAATAAACGCCAGGAGAAAACCACCTCTGTAACGGATTCCCAGAGCATGGTGCGTCGTTTTCTACCCAAAAAAAAAAAAAAACCATGGTCGCTTAAACCTGAATTTTCCTACAATCAGGCTGCTGGTGTGTGAGCGATGGTATAAAATGTCTGTTCTGTCGAATCGTGAAATTTACCCGGTTTGCCCCGGTGGTTGGTTTGTTGTAACGTTGAAAGCGTGTAACAGCATTTTCTCGTCTAGGAAGATCTGCTATCGGTGGCCTTGCTATCGGTTTGACCCCTAGGGATGGTGGTAGGGTGTCGCTTCTGATTGGTTCGCGTTGGTCGGTTGGAAAATTGCTTCCGTAAAATGGCCGTTGTTAGCGAAATCAATTTATTAGGTGAGCAGAAGAAGATTAAAAGTGGGTTCATTTGACGCACGCACTAGCATTTGGTTTTGTGGGGCAGGAAAGCGCCGGCTATCCAAACTGATCGCACGAGCGAATCGGATGAGTGGATAAGATTGATTTTGATAGAATTGGTTTGTCGTTCGAGGGGTTTTTATGTTTGTTTTTGTGTTACCTGCTGCTAGAAATGTTTGTGATAAAGTTTGTTTGTTTTTGCTTTTGCAGGAATGATGAGAATCCGATCCAAAAATATGTTTTTTGCGTAAAAATATTGAAAAAAAATAACTCGAATGGTGCTCAAAGCATGGCTTAAGAAAAATGTTGACCAACAATCGGGATGGGAGAGTCAGTTTATTTGGCATTGTTAGGTTTAGGATTAAGTGTACGAACAAGCATCAATTTGACGAGTCCTGAAGGATTATGTTTTATACATTTGACGATGTGAAGTTGCAAAAGTTGATCTAATCAACCGAATAATAATTCTTTTTTTAAATAATTAACACTGTTTAAAGGTGCACGTATAAAAGCAGTTGTTTAAACTTTTATTTCATACAAGCAACGGTTGTAAAATAAAGTTGCGCCCCAAAGTATGCAATCTACTTTACTCAACACCTGAAGGTGTTTTTCTATTATTCTCTAATTATTTATTTACTCTACATTTACTTGTTTGAAACACACTTTACAATAAAAAAAAGATATCGCAAACGATTAACTGCACACAAGCTTATTATATGCGGCACGTTTACCCGTTAGCACGTGCCTGTTTTCAACAAGCTAATTAATTTATTGAATTACATTTGAGTCACGTAATATGTAACCTGTTTTCGTGCGAACACAACCAAAGCCTGCAATCATGTGCTCGTGTGTGTGGTATGTTGTGTCGGTATCAGCAATAAGTGGATGGCAATTCAAATGGCATTGTCGTCTATTGAACTGCAAATAAAATGAAGTGACATTGGTGTGCTGCTACATAATCGATATTCGGCCGGTTGGCAGATGCAAGCTGTTGCAGTTTCAGACACACACCCACCGTTAACTGAATCTAAATTATCCTGTTTGATGTTTATGCAGAGTCGAAGGGGCCGGCAAACGAACCAGTGGCACATTGTTGGATAATTAAGTGCTGCAAATTGTTCACAGGTGGGCCGAGTTGCATATGCAGCGTTTATTGCATGCATGTGGTGTTGAGATTGTGTCACATTATGCTTTTCGTTTGAAAGAGAACAGTTTTGGCAGGAAGGTAATGTTTCGTTTAGTGAAAGGAAAAGTATGTCTAGCGGTTTCTTAAAGAATTTTGTCCAGAAAATTAAAGATGCGCCAAGACGTAATTATAATTAATGAATACCAACACGACTACTATCAATCATCCATCCTTTTGTACTGCAACAAAAGGGGAAAGTTTATTCAGCAAAGAAAGGGAAAAACTCACTACGAATTTCCTGTACGTTAACAAGTTCTGCTTTGTAATAAAGTAATACGTTTCTTTACCACCGCCTTGCTCAGTTGCCTCTTTAGCGAATATGAAAGATGAGTATGACGGGAAGAGAAGGGGGCGGAGCGGTAGCTGTTAACAGAGTCAGGCTTCGCTAACCCATTCCAAACGGACACGACCATGTGCTAGATAAAAGGAAGCAGCGGAAATGAAAAGCTTTAAGCTTTCGGTTCGGCTCACCGAAACGATCGTAATTAATGAGGTCTTTGGCATTTTGGCTCGTTCGCACTTGCGTCATTTTTATGGTGTATTTCTTTGTCCGCTCGCTCCCTACCATACGGGCGTGTCGTTTCGATGAATGTCACACCACCACCAGCCGGCAGTGACATCGAAGAAAGAAGTAACGGCGCGCGAAACTGTCTCCACTCCCGCACGGGTGACACAAACGCCGTCTGACGGATGGGGTGAACTGTCTTTTCTTATCGCGGAAACAGTGCGCCCCCCGACAACACATTAACTGCCATTTTGCACAATCGTTAACCGAATTCCACTCACGCCCCCTTTCACTTGTTCCGCTCCGACACTTACGAAGGCTTTTCTTTTCTCCACAGCAGCAATGTCGGTATCAACGTCACCATCAACGCCGGAAATGACTCGGATCTGCCTGGTGGGTCCGGCCGCGCAGGATGCGGCAACGCTGGCGGCGGCCCAAAGCCTCAAACTACCGACTGTGACTTCCGACACCGGTGCCGAGTACATCGGGGATGATGACAGCATCAGTACGGTGTTCGTGCTGAACGACTTCGAAGGCCCAGTTTACGACGCGATCTATAAAGCCAAGCAAAGGTAAGGTGTGGGGTAGGGGGTCGCCCAGTATCGATATGCAATCGGTCGCATTAGTAAGGGTACGCGAGCGCACGCGTCCACACGCGCATCTTTAACGGGTTTATTAAAGCTAACAGAGTGACGGAGGCCATATTTCTTAACTGTTATGGGCGTCTCGAATGATGCGATTGGGATGTTGTGGGAAACCGGGTAAAGTGTACGCCACATTTAAAGATACTATCTCTGGAGGGTGGAAAAGCGATGTCTTGATGATTCGGTGGCAAATGTAGCAGGAATTGTTTGTGTGTAACGTTTTTAATTTATGCTGTCGTGAAAATACGATTCACGCTTTAATGGCTCGGCGTTTGCGTTTAGGATGAATGTGCTTTAATCAAACATAAAATTTCACCAGTTTTAGTAGCATAAAGTGGTTGAGTTAAGATCGGAAATATATAAAATTTGACTAGCGAGCACTTGAAGGTTGGTTTTTGTAATATATTTATTTTATATCGTAATAATCCTAGTGTTATTTTTCATCTTTAAGTAACAGATCTCTTCTAGATAACGTATATTACATACAATAAATCAATATGTGATGTAGATATTGCGAAGTAGCTTTTTAAGGCTAGTTGCATGACTTCAGGCGTATAAAATAAAAAAGCAACGCTGGTCTTGCAATTCAATTCAAATGCAATTTCTTTGCAAAATTAATTGAAAAGGGTTACCTTTGGTGAGAAAAGGGTGTAAAACGATGGTATTCTTGCTATAAAGAACACTTTTTGTTCATCAATTTCTAGGAACGATAAGTGTGCAAAGAAATACACCATCAAAACTGTACACTTTCATTTGTTTTGTATGGGCAAAGTGAACCCTACGCCAGTTGGTGGGCGTATCGCCACACCCGGATGCTGACAATTACGCAGCCGTCGGCACGGGGGAAGTGATTCGTAACAAACCGTTTTCCACTTAGCTTTTTCCACTTCATTGAGTGAAGATTCAATTTGTCGAAAACGATAAAATCGGATTTTGTAACGATCTATTTCTCGCCGAGCGCCACCTACAAGGGTCGATGATATCGAACGCTGGATATATGAAGAATGAGGTGCCATTTAATGTAGTCCAGCAATAAATATTTAGTGTGTGCATATCCGTGCGCTTCACCGAAGCGTTCCACGTTGGAGAGCTGAAGTTGTTGAGGCGTGTGAGAATGATACAACGTCATCCCCCCTCGTTGCTCGCCAGCTGTAAAAAGCTCTAAAGGATGTGTAGTTTATAGGGCAGGATACTGATCTGATCGACGCCGATTGTTTGCTAAAGCCATTGCATACATTGCCTGCTATTTCCATTTAAGTTAGGTTTGTTTTCCCATCCGCCGGATGTGGCGGAAAGGTATGAATATAAAGGGTTCTTTCGCTGCATAACAAATGTGACTCATGTCCATCTAAAACGATTGACATTGTGGAGAACGTGCCACGGGACAATGGATGGAAGTGATCGTTCTAAACTAAATTATCAACGGAAAAGCTTTACCCTTCTTTTTCGGCTTTTCCAGCACCGAAGCTCTCTTTTCCGAACATGCGATCATAATCGTATCAGCGAAAATATGTCATGGAAGTCGGGCATTAGATTTTATGTAGCATGAAATCGTTCATAAAATCACTAGCGGGAAGAACTCCTCCCTCCCCTCCCTTTTTAAGCTGCCACGCCAAACTGACGGAAAAGGATGTTGAGTGATCGGAGCAACAAGGTTCACAAAGAGAGGAAAAATGGGGCTTCAATTTATTGGACGCTATAAATGCTGATGGGGTGACCGCGCGAGCGCACACTCTCATCGCTGCCTTTCGCTGTAGTTTATGTTTTTGATGAATTTTGTGCTAAATTTTATGAGCAAATAATGCTAATTTTAGAGCGACTTGAGGAAGAACTGTCCGCTCGTGTTGGTTTATGTGTCGCTATTTAAGCAGGATCCGTTTGTGTCCACGAGGACACAGAAACGGACTGCTGTTTGGTTTCTTGTGCTAGTGATTTAACGAACTTTTACACACATTTTTTGAAGCACTTTGTGATCAACCATTTCGTTGAACCTTCGTAAAAACAGTATTTGAATTGAAAAAGCTACTTCGTTACACATATACTTAGCAATCATTTAGGCCACTTTAGGTGAAGGTAAACTTGAATGATTCATGTTTGTGTTTGCTGGGTGCGGTTATGTGAAAGCCCATTTAGCAAGACCACGTTCTAAGATTTATAGCTGTGTTGGTTGTTGGTGTTGGGTATTTTGAATAGGTTTGATTTACACGTGCGCATTGTTTTCGAGTGCTGCACTTGCTGTTAGTACCTTTAAAAAGGCAGGTAACGGCTAGCATAAAGTTGCCACTACTGACACGTGTACGATGGGAAAATTAATTATAAATGTTGGAGAACAAAGATACGTATATCCCCTGTGCAACGCTCGGCGTAAAAGCCTATTCAAACATTGTGTACGTGCCTACAAGTGGTGGTCAATTGACAAAAAAAAAACCTTTATACGCTTTATACTGTTCTCTTTTTATAAAGATACTCGTTTTCGAAATGGGAAAAGTAAACTTAATTGATGAAATATGAATGTCTTGGTCGCAAGAAAACGTATTGAAATGATCCTAAATTTTAATGTATATGAAACATTTAATATGAGCAAACGCCTGAATGTATGCAATGTATTTTTTATTTTGTAATTATCCTAACAAGATTGTATATTGCATATATTCAGGGGCTACAGGCTTTAGCCAAGAATTGAATTAAATTACCTTAAATGAAAATGCTGACAATTGATCCACGTAATAACAAATAAAGCTTTGCAGGGCGGTCCGGTGCTAGAGGTATTACCTGGGCTGGTCTTCACACAACAGGGCTGTGGTTTAAATCCCGTCCGGACCGTCTCCCCTTAGTGAGGACTGATTATCCAAGCCATTCGAGGCCTGGCCGGCGTGACCTAAAAGGTCGTTAAATCAAGAAGAAGAGAAGTTTTGCCTGGAGCTGCCCTTTATCGAATGCATGACTCTAGAAATTCTTTGACTGATCAAATAAAAGGTAATTTTTATTTTAGTGTTTATTGCTAGCTTTGTCTCTGCCCATTTTTCAAACATACCTGACAGTCAATTACAATTACATTAAAACTTCAAACCAGTTTGACTGCTCAGCCATTCAACAACGATAAATATAACCAAGGCTGTTGCAAACATACCGAAGCAAAATACATTGAACCCTTTTATGCGATACACCGTTCTGGTATGATCGTTTCAAATATAGCGTACGCATTCGCGGTGGAATGATAGTTAGTTTGCATCGTTTGAGAGGTTTTGTGGTTTTCGATGGTACTCCACAGTATCAAAAAATAATGGATGCCTCATCGAATATTTCGACTAACCGTTCGATAGCAATATAGAGACAGCTATCACTGTTGCGTGGGCACCAACACACGTTGTGGCATCATTATGATACTCACGTCACCAATAAAGGCTATAAAATAACAATATCAATTTCTGCTAACCCCATGCACTCGCGAACTTTGCGCGAGCTTTGCGAGAAACAGCGAGGTATTTGATGTAGGTAGATGCCGGTCGATAGAAAGGGCACTTATTGTGTCTTTCGAGAGCAGCCACGAACCCATAAACGTTAACCAAATCCTTACAAGTAGTAGTGCTGGGTGTCCTTTACCCGCAAAAACCGCTTTTTGCGTTCTGTCTGCGTTCGTTAAAGCTGAAGTTAGTGCCGGTGCCGTAGAGCTTATTTGAGCTTTTTCTGAGTGAAAAGGACCACCAATATCGAAACGCCGGCCACTGTTGTATATACCGTAGCACTTTTGTATGGTTTTGTTCTCCTTGCCGATGAGTATCATCCGATGTTGACGTCACAATTTTGTACAGATAAACAATTAACTTTATAGTGCCCCATAAATGACAGAGTTGTGAAGCGGGCTTCAGTTGAAGATGAACTTTTCCTACACTTGCGGGTACTGTTTCCAAACGCTTTATTTACTATTTAGCTTCCGCAAACTGTAGACGGAAAATTGGTTGTGAATCTCCCTGTGCACGTCATCTATTTGTTAGTGCGGAAAATAAAACGCTTCCCAGCTTCGCTCTGCGTACACCAGCCAGCCGACTTCTAATGGGATTTAGATGTTGCCATTTTCTTCATCGGAGGCTCAACTTGGTAGAAAATTGAGCTAATGGCCATCTTTAAAGCAATAAAGACAAAGCGAGTCCTTTAGAAAGAAATAATCGAAGCATACTATTGCGATTACCGTCTGCTGGGCCAATTATCCCCAGTTCCAACTTTGGTCAGTTCTGCTCGAGAGGTTTGCAAAGATATTGTTAAGTCCTTTCACCATTCAAGCTTCGGTCGGGCCAGATCTCTAACAAACCACCATACACAAGACATACTGTCGATGCCTTGTTTGCACCGATCTGCAAGATAGAGTATGAAGAACCTTAGGAGTGGTTTATTGTTTTCAAAATCCGTTACCGTTCTGATGGATGAAGGCAAGTGCCGGAGGCGGTTGGTGTTAAGAGTGAGACGTATCAAAGTCAAGTCACCGCTTCCCATCATTTGCCAACTACCTTTTATCTCGTTTTGCTGACGTTTTTAAATGAGCCGTCAGCACTTCATCACAAACCACAAGCTGTGGAGCCGTCGGTTTTAGGGCCGAGCAGAACGAAAAGATTTTTTTTTCGGTATTCCGTTTATTCTATAAATCACAAGCATTTCTAGCTAGTTGAAAATTGATAGAGACTTAAGTGAAGAAAAAAAAAACATTGAACGGAAACGAATCTCTACAACAAGGTTGCTTCTGTGTCTGGCAGGCTGCAAACCACAGACATTTCCTCCTCATCCACGGTGAGGCCGTTCCAGTTTGGGGATAGAAAATGGACGGTGGAGTTAGACGAAGGCTTAAAGATGCTTTGTTACCTTAGAACCGATGTATCGAGTTTTTACTCTTTGTGTGTTAAACTTTACCCCATGCAGGGACTGATATGTATTGCAATTTAAACTCTTTTAAGAGTGATCCATCAGCCCTGGTCAAGACCTCTGGCCCTAACATAGCGAAGAAAGTGTTGAGCTCCGTTTGATATCGTATGGAAGTTAAAGAGAGGAAAAGTGAACAAAAACTGCACTCTGCACTGGTCTGACCGCAAGCATCGAGCGGTCGAGATGTGTACCTATCGTGTACTTCACCTTCTGAGGTTCGATCGATAGTGAGGATCAAACGGGTATGGTCGTGTGAAGTCAGGGAAAAGTGTGCAAACATGAAAACCCTATGTTCTAGATCAGCCACCCTCAAAAGCTTCCTCTGTTCAACCCATCGCACCGTTCGTTTTTAAACAAAAGGCAACAAAATGGACCGTTTTTTCAATGAATCGATTTTCCCATAGGCTATTGAGTTTTTCCCTTCTTCGATCCATTGCTTCTTTCGTGTTCACGAAGGACAGATACAAAACAAACAATAAGAGAAGAAAAAACTATAAAAGAAAACAATTTTCCAACCCATTTTCTTGCTATTCTTGCTAGAGTTCCGCTCGATGGAGTTGTATTCTTTCCTGACCCGGATCTCGCTCCTTCTTGGGGGTTCTTTTGCTGCGATGAGATCAGGCTGAGCGTGCGTTTTCATCACCTCCGATGGGGTTTTTTTCCCCTCATTTTACTTCACCTCCTCCCTGGACTATGTTTGGTTAGAGCATTGATGCAAGAGTTGTGCAAAAGGTGCTGAGTGAAATAATGACAATGAAGCGATAGTTTCGAACCTCTGCCCCTCTGCAACTTCAACATCCCCGCCGTCTTCCAGTGTGCTAAAGAGACTGATGATGCTCCGGTGAATCATCATAGTTTTTTAATTATCCTGCTCGCCCTTCGCAGCAGGTTTTTGCTTTCGTTTGGCATTTTTTTTTCAATTTTCCGAGCCTGGTTTGCCTTGCTTTTCCAGCGTTTTACCGCAAGAAAGATGTCGGTTTTTACCGCAGCTCATTAGTGCTTTTGCACATCGTCTTGTCTGGTGCTGGGGTGGGTGGCTTGTGAGACAGCAGAGAACGTTGGTCGTGCTCCGGGCAACCCTGCTCCTTTCGTAACGAGAACTCTTCTTGCTTGGCTGTATGGCTTGCCCCGGAACGAAAGGATAGTATACCCCCTGGTGCTGGACATAGTCTTCGTCTTTCTGGGACTATGAAGAAGACAAACTAGTTTTAAGAAGGTTATAGCTACAAAGCATCACATACCGTGTTATCCACCCAGGAGGGAACCATTGTTGGAAAAGTGCCTTGTTATAGTTTTTTTTTGTAATTATTTTTGTATCAGATAGTAAAAGATGTAGCAAACTACATCTCTTTACGCCGTCTAGCACATTGCTCCCAGTTTTGTTTTTGCTGCGTTGATTAATTATCCCAACACCGGTGGTATTTTGACCGATTCTGGGAAGTGCTTTCCAATGGTGCGAATTGCAGAAAAACTTTAAAACATATTTTTGCTTACAAATGAATTTCCCTGTCTTTAGTGCTCTATTTTCCAAAAGGTAACAAGCTTGTCGTCTTTTTCCACTTTTCTTTAAGCACAATGATGGCTTGAAAAGGGTAGATCGAGTGCTTATTTTTTTTTTTAGTTTTTATTTCTCTGTGTGCGTTATTTTTGCAAGACAAGCGGCTCGCGTTGTCTCTGTCTCACTGTTCGTACTAATGGCCCGTATTGGTTTGGAAGGCTGGAAAGCTGGAAAGGAAGGTGGAAAGTCCTTCCTTGCCGAACGAAAATGGGGACCTTGTTTGTAGAGGGTGATGATGATGTCGACGATCGGTAGAAGACGTCGGGTTAGCAATCGGGTGAGGAGCCGGGTGAGGGTTAGGGGTAGTAAAAGAGAAAGAAAAATAGAGTGAAACAAAGACAAACCTCAAGGATCGAGAACGGAAAAAGTTGTACTAATATTTGATTTTAATGAAGATGCTTGTGCTGAAAAGTTTGCACCAATTTGGGGTTTTGCTTGTGGGTTTCGGGTAGCGTACGGCGTGCAGAGCAAGGATGGAATCGTTGACCGAATGATGCTCTGATTTCAAAGCAGCGCAGGTCACATGGCTGGGGGAAAAAGTTCGATCATAGTGTCCCCTTTTCGTGCCGAGCGAATAGTTGGAACATGTCCACACACAAAAAAATGGAAACTTTTTCTACCGATGAGCTTTTTTTGTGGTGTAGAAATTGTTTTATTTTGAGTGTTTTTGTTTGCTTGCTCTCTTTCATGTGTAATTTTAACAATGTGTGGTATACTAATTGCTTTTCTTTCTGTTCTCCTTTCTTTCTATTTGCAGAATACTTGGTCCACCGGCCTTACAGCAGGCTGTAAGATTTAGTGAAGGATTAGTGTGGAACAATCGGCCCATTTACAACTACTGCATGCGTGGCGTCATTACATGCTTCACCGGTATCCGTAAGAAAGATGAGCTGGTAAGCATTTTCTTTATTTTAGCGGTGTGTGCTTCACGGCGAGAAAGCTGTGCATTTTTGAATGTTGCAAATAGCTCCCACTTACCGGGAGTTTGCGGTTCGGTTTTGTGGAAAAAGAAGATCCCAAAACTACGAGGGTACATTTGGGAAAATCAATAATGGAAGGTTTCATTAGTTTGCCTAAAGCTTGATTAGGTCGTTTGTGTGTGTATGGGGGGAAAAATTGGCAGGGTTAAAGCAAATTGTGCCCTCTACTACTGCTAACCACGCGTGTGCCCGGACATAGGACGAGCATCCGAAAGAACCAGCAATTACCCTTTCATTATTGAATTTAGTTCAAGCCGTCGACGGGGTGGGATGTGAAGCTTTTGTTGGAAAAGCTCCCTTTCTGATGTCCAACTCAGTGCCTAAACCTTGACAGACGATGTAACGTCAGCGGGGCTGAAGGAAACGGGAGAACGTGTAAAGAAGGGATGCTTACAACCGATGATGGTCGTCGGTCCGGATTGCAGAAGTTGGCCACAATTTGTCCCTACCGAAATTGTACCATCCAGGTACGTGAGCTATCTCTTCTGCTCAAGGTGATGATGGCTGGTCTATGGTTTCCTTCAGCACGAAAAGGGAAACAATTTTGCATAATTTCCCTTTATTCATCGTTTGCGGGAAATCAGTTGGCATCGCAGTGCGTACCGCTTTCCGTTCCAAGGAGCTGACAGTGCTTCTTGAACCTCTAGAACGTCCATCGACCGTTCGTTGCTTGCAGGAAATGTGCAAACAGAGGGTTGAGGTTAAGTAAGGACGTCCAAGGCTTCGTAGGCTTTTCACGATGGCGAGGTGTGTCGAGGAAGCGTAGCAAATTGATTCCTGCTGCGATTATTAATCAGTTCATACCGTGTTTGACTTGGCAAAACGTGACATGTCCCTCTCTCTCCCTTCTTTCCCTGGGGATCTCGATGGGATTGTTTGTACGAAGCAGGGACACCGGACAATACCGGAAACGACAAATCGATTCCTCGGATTTGGCTGTGGTGTGTTCTCCGCTCCGCACACACGGTTCCCAAGCTTTACCACCCGAAGGTTACATCGATGTGGAAATGGTTGCTCGATGAAGACGTCATTAGTGAAATTGATTATGAAGCCGTCGTGTTTTTCCTGCGTGTCCGGTTGCCCTAAATGTGCACACCGTATCATCGGAGCCATTGTCCGCCGACGAAGTCGTTTGTACCAGTGCAGGCACCATCGATTGTCATTACATCCGGAAGCTGTTACTACCGGTGGTACTACCGGTTGGTGGTACTGGTCTTTGGCTCAGGAAAACTTTACGGAGGTGTTACGAGATTGTTGATTGTCAGAATGACTTCTTAAATAAAGCCGCCCATTGGTGGAGTTGTAGGGCGTGGAGGATGGTACGCAATAGAAGGATACTGTAGACAAAACGAGGACGACTACTGTACGGGCTTATCTCAGGCTGCGTTAGCTTGGTTTTGCTGCCTACGCAGACAGATGCCGTGGGTAAGAAAGGGCTGGACAGTTTGATTGCGTTCTCAGGTCACGTGTTACTGGCTATGACCTTATTATTATCCTTGCTTCGGGGGTTCCGAAATCGACGACTGGGTAGCTCAGGAGGGAGAAATCAAGAAATCCTGATAATAAGGTTGGCTGGCAGTGTGGAATAGTTGCGATAGGGTCGGAAGGTAGGTTGTTGATTGGATGTTTTTGAAATCTTGTCTAAACCATGTTTTCCTGCCAGTCAATTGATGAGCGTTTGACGCAAAGAAGATTTGTCGGGAACGGCGGTCCCCATGTTATATACCTTTCCCTTTCCCAGTTAGAACATCTGTACAACAGGTCTCAAGTAAATAGCGATGAGCAAGGATGAGGAAGTAGCGTTTTGTGATGGAGAGAATAATGTTTGTTTGAGTAATGGGGATCTTACGGCAACTGTGAAACATAAACAAATTCGTTAGAAGTACACTGGTTGGATTCGTACGCCATGTAGACATATTTAATATCTGTAAATCCCCACAGATTCTGTGTACCTTTAATTGAAACTAATTGTTGTTACTTTGCTCGTCTAAGCACCCGTAGCTTGTAACAGCTCGTCGGAAGTTAAATGGCATCGTCGATACAAGAAATCACTTGCAAGCTTACACCGCTACCTTATTCTCCATTGGTTGGTCTTTCGTTTGCCTTTTTGAGGGGTCGTTGTGCTTCCCTGTTACAATTCAGCCTTAGCGAGAAGGTGAGATGCTGGTTGGTGGTATATTAAATGAAGTAATATGTTCTTCTTTCCCGTATCGAGGCTTACTGTTCCCTATTCGAAGGGAAGAACGTACAAATGGCCCTGGGTGGTAATCGTGCCGTGTACCTGTGCTGAATACAGAGCACGAACTTCGAACTCTGAATAGCACTGGGAGTTGTTGTAATGAGAATATGTAAAAGAATCTAGCCACAAAACACGTACAATAAATGTGATTTGGCGAATCGTTGATAAGATTTCGACGATTCGTTGTGTGGGTGTCGTGCAAGACCAACTCTCTGGTTGGGTGTAAATAGTGTGGTTCAATTTTGTACACATTAGTTTATGCTTCAATCCGGCTGAGAATGTGTCACCGGTTTGAGCTTGGGGCAGAAATATACATGGACAAATTATGCTTATTTTAGCATCCAGTGCCAGTACCACATTGCTGCAAGACATAACACGTTTTCAGATTACTTGGAATATGCGGACCGATTCCTTTATCCCGCACTTCTACTGTTGGCACAGTTCTTTGTAGAAAGGTCTAATTTGGTAATATAATTTGTGTAACATATTTTCCCTTATTTTATATTTCTTACAGACCCATCTGGTACATTTGATCCATTCAATGGGAGGTTCCATAAGAAAGGGAATGGACACGAAAGTTACTCACCTGATCTGCAACTCAAGTGGTGGAGAAAAATATCGGTAAGTTCGATTCGTGTCGACCGTGCGACCAAACACAGTACAATAAACAAACCTACTAATTGCATCTTTTTCGCTTCTATTTCAGTTACGCAATGACGTTCCGGTTGGCAATCATACGCCCAAACTGGGTACTGGAAGCGTGGAAAAATCGTCACGATCCTAATTTTTCTGCAACGGTCGAAACCTTTACCAAGCTGCACCGTCTGAAAGCGTTCGAAGGACAGAAGGTGTGCTTTTTCGGTTTTCCGGAAGAGGAACAGCAACACATGATCGATGTGCTCAAGACAAATGGAGGCATTCCAACTGATCTGGAAGACCCTGAATGTTCGCATGTGGTGAGTCGTTTGTTGAACCTTGCTGGGCTTAAAACATACACGCAAACAAAAAACATTATGCACTCTCTCACTCTTAGCTTGACTTTGGGTAAATGGGTGAGGAAGCAAGAATAACATATGTATATGTTGGACTATGTCCTCTATGGTATCTACTTCATGTAGCGGAGTTTTTTTTGTAACTGCTCTCGTATCGATATTCTTTTGTACACGTTGTAGAGGTGTGTAACCAACATTTGTGCTACTGTGTGTACTGTGTGGGGTTTGCAATCGTTTCCTTTACTTGCACCAATTTGCTCTGTCTCTCTGTGGTATGTTGTGTGTCTACTGTAAGGTGTAAATAAAATTAACTAAAATAATATAGAGACTTGGAAAAAACGGACACGAGGCATAAAAGGAAACACATTCAACGTAAGGACACGCATGTTCGCAACATAAAAATGGATGTGAGTGAGCGTTGTTGAGAGGAGTGGGCAATAGAAATCGAATCCAGTGCGTTTCGAAATGATAAGTTGGAGAAAAAAAAGGAACAATCTACCCTATTCGGATCCTTTAGCGCACTTGTGATGAGTTTTTTGACGCATACTATTGCCAATGTCCACTCTTTAATTGGTATACTCATCATAGCTTTACATCACAAATCAATACGAGACGTGCTCCCGTTCGCGATGGTCAACAGTAGAAGGCATCGTAGTAAAACAACACACATAAATACACACACCCTTGGGAATGAAAGGAGAACTCTCACTGCTTCAGGAATACATTTGAATACATGAATAGTAATGTGCAGCATTCTCGTCCTCACACTAATCACCCACCTTTTCCTGGTGCCCCGTACACAACACATCATCAACATCTAACAACTAATTCCGCACGCTTTCTCACCCTGAAACCACGATAAAAAATCAATCCGGCTCGGTATGTGTGAGTGATGATGATGGGCGGGAGACTGTGGTTTTCCATTGTATCGCGCAAATCACCACCCAACAGCCATAGTAAGTGTACACATGAATCGCTCACCCTAGTATCCAACCAGTCCATTGCGGTCCAGTGTGTGCCGATGATCCGGCCAGAAATAGCCAGTCGGGCTATAAGTAGTGTGCTCCGAGTATCGCTAATGCCCTTTTAATCGAGTGTGTAATAGGAGCTTATGACATTATCGTTACTTCAGCTGAGTCTGTCTGTCCCTCCACCGTTCTTTTCCCAAAATGAAAGGGTTACCAATGCCGGCCCGGTACCACCTGTTCCATCGCCTTTACATGTTGATTAACCTCCGATCGATCGCGGGAATAATGGTGCTTCAAATGTGATTCTGTAGCTACACATACTGGCAATGTATGCGATTGGAGGATTTCAATTATATTGTTTCAATTATTCAGAGCTGCGACATTCAGGTCCTTCTTGCCCCTCTTGTCCATCGGTACCGTCGTTAATGCCGATTTAATTTATATGCTGTAACTTTTCAAATCGTCCCGATTGATTTTCATTCGTGTTTTCGCGCTCGCTAGTACTACAAGCACTAACTCACACAGACTCACACAATTACACTCATAGTAATGGGAAAATGGGAGAAATTTATGACCGGCCACCACCGCCACCACCTTCCTTCCCTCGAGGAACCGAGTATGGTGTACACTGCGCTTCGGGCGTTTTGATATATGATGCCGGAGTTTACAATTTATTCAAAGTGTAATTAATGGACGGTCTTGCTTTGGATCCGTTTTTCACATCCTACAACTTCATTCCCGTCCCGTGTGCGGTACAGTTCATTAAGCTTATCCTGCCCAAGCGTGGTGAAGCGTTTTGAAGCGAGGATCTCTTAAACCAAGCAACGTTCCGTGTACGTTCGCGGCATGATACGTTGCCCACACGGTGTCCATCGATCCATAGATTGGGTCTCGCTAAACGGACCCATGTGGGGGGAGGGGGGAATGTGTTCTGAAAAGCTTTAATTGATTAATTGCTATCATACTCGCCATGTAGAGGTAGGATGTAGAATGAGGGGGGACTGCTTCGCTTTCATCGAGTTTTCCTGGACCTGTGGTTCTCTGGGTGACGTAGTGTGGTTTATGCGTGGAAAATCCGCGGTCGCTTCCGAAGGTGGGACTCGCCGAACCCAGTGGATGCCACCTCGGCCGGCTCGGCAGTGATTTGTGGTGTGTCCATCAGCGGAAATGGTTAAATAATTGATCATAAATCAGATATCGCCAGGATATTTCGCTGGGATGTATATATAGCGGCGAAGGGTAGTGAGGAGCGGAAACGAATGCGTGCATCCGTTTGTAGATTGCATTTTGATGAGTGGAGCTCGTTTTGACATAGTATATGCAAGCAGTGATTTCAACTCAAAAAGGAGATCCCTCTAGTTGCAACCAGTTCCTAAAGCGTACCGTCCTCTCATGCGGGATCACTATTTTTTGTCCTTTTATTCCCCTTTTGTTTCTATGTTGCATGAACCCCACCGACAATCGACTCACTTTTTCAGGTTATGCCGAACACGGGCGCACATTTTACTGATGCCACCATGGTCGCGGAAAATGTTTCACCGAAGAAACTGACGCCCGCGGATCCACAAGAGAACGATGAAATGGAACAAGAATCAAACGATCAATGTGCTTTGGTCTCCAGTGAGCAACAACAGCTGCAAGAGTGCAACAGTGCCAAGGAAGCGGTGGTTACAGAACGAGAAGTTATGAATGTGGTTTTACCAGCATTGCCGGAAGAGAACGAATCATCGGAAGGGATGCCAATCGAGCTGGCTGGAAATAGAAGTCAAACGCGTAACGGAGGTGGTGATCACATGTTGAGCATTGCGGAAAATGACAACAATCAGAATCAGTGCACGGAACGTAGTACACGGCTGACGATGGTCTCTAGCCCACCGATTCCGTACATCGATGCAACCGCAGCCGACAGAGAAGATCCATCCGGTAATACGTGTGCAACTCCGAAGCAGGACGGTATCGTACTGACATCAGCCGAAGCAAATCAATTTCTTGATCCAAACAATCTATCGCCGATTCTGAAAACGGGTCCGGAACGTGGCGGAATGGTCGACGAATCGTTCGCTAGAATCGACGAGGGGAACGAGGATGAAGAAGATGACGATATGGATGACTACGTGATTGCCAGCCGGGAAGCATACAAGCGCAAACGGCAGGAAGATAGCTTTGACGATCCTTCGCTCCTGTCGGTCGATATCTCGATCGCATCGAACGCTGCGTACGGTGGAGCGATCGTTGGCGGGTCAGCCAAAAAACCGAAGCTAACCCGTACGGGCTCAATTACGCGCGGTATTCGGCGTAGCATGAGCTTTGCAGCGATTAAGACACCGATCAAAACGATGCTACGGTCGCGACGCAGCTCAGTTGATCCGAACGCATCCAACGCGTCGATCAACACAATCGAGTCGACATTTAACGAATCGATCAAGAAACCGGTCAAGGAGAAGCTGCGCAGCATAAGGGATAAGATTACTAAGAACAGCAAGAAGGATACGCCGAAAACGATCAAGAGCAAGGGTTTGATAATACCGGGCAATTTGGACAGCTTGAAGAAGGTGTGCAACTTCAAGTCGACGGACAAAGTGGTGTCGAATGGTGGAGGTATGCATACACCAGAACATGCGAAGCATTCGGATCGGAGTGAAGTAGACTTCAAGACACCGGTGGCGCCAGTTACAGGCATGGTTGGGTCAAACGGTTCTTCATCGAAAATTGTAACGCGTAGTCGGGGAAAGCTTGCTGGGTGCGGTAACGCTATGGGGAAGACCGCAACGCTACAGCAACGTCACTCTATCGCATCGATCGGAAGCGAATCGAACACAGATTCACGTCCTGATGATACCAACTTGAAACAGCTTAACGATGAGGAAGCTACCGCGACTACAACGAATGCAGTGTCTTCAATGACGATTGACGATGCAGAAGGAACTGTCGCCGCCCCGCGTTTGGAAGATGCAGAAATGATGCCGGTATTTATAGCAGCTCAACATTCCTTTATGCCCTTCTCCCCGATTTTGCCTTTTATGTCCTTAAAGTTTCACATTTTCCCTTTAATATTCTCTCTCACTGAAAGTCACGAAAGTGGTTGATGTAAACGTTTGTACTATTTCGTAGCAAGTATCTAGCCGGACGGGCATCGCTAAGATCGGTATCGGTGGTAATTTCAGATTAACTCTTTTTGCATAGATTAGCAACTGACCAAACTGACGTTCGATAGAATTTTGATTTTGTTGTGGATGTATGTTGTACGATGATGTGAACGCAATGTGGAATGGTTTTTTGTTTCTCAAGCTACATATTCTTGTTGGTGATTAGAAGGAATTCTCTCCCTGTGTTTTTTTTTTCTATTGTTACGGTAGTAATCGAATCGAATTAATTGAGAGCAGAACTAAAGTAAGCCCACTAATTGCTTTGTCGACGGCTGCAAGAACAGATCCAATTACAGAGTTGGAAGGTTTTAAGTGCAATTTCCAACAAGCGTAATGTAATGTACCGTTTGAGGAGGTTGAAATGGTTGAAATGTGGACGACCACCACCACCAACACCACCATCGCCCATACTCCTCACCGGTCCGGTTGCTGTGATGGTCGGTTGTATGTATGCAGCCCTTGTCAGACAATGGGCTGTCGATTGCTGGAACGCCCTGTTGGTAAAGTCGTCCCAAGATCTCGTCCCTTGTTCGGTCCGTGACCATAAATGAGTGGAGTATTGCCAGCGGCAATCACTTAATCTGGATTATCCGGATGTTTCTCGACCGGCTCGCAGTTCAAACCCGAAGCGTGCACGGCAAGTGGTGGAATGTTTCTCCGAGGATGTTCTCAAACATATTTCTACATACTTTTTTTTGTGTGGTTCTATTTGCCGGGGGGGTTGGTTTGTTTCCGTACAGTTAAAAGTCTATTAATTTGGTGGAAATTGTTCCGCAGTTGGTGGAAACAGCTACATTTGGTGTACTGTTCATTATACAAATGTTCGTAATGCGTTGTAATTCCATGCCGCGAACTTATCAGCTTAATATGCTTTGTATTGTTTTCGTGTATTAATCCAATGTTTTCACGACACACCATGGCTTTATGATGAATGTTGTGCATTAAAAACTGTAATAATATACCAGAATCCATTAAACATTTGCTTTCAATGGGCTTATTTCTTTATTTATGCTCTGTGCTTTCGTATCAAAGGATCTTGTAGCTTTTTGAATTCAATCCAATTGTGATTTAAAGAGAGACTATCATCTGTAGAAGTTACTCCGATTTGAATTCTGTTTGCGTTACTTCTTCTGATTTTTACTTGCAAGTTTGATGATCATATCTTGAATGATCTTGAATAATTCATTTTCAAGAGCTCACAGCAACTGTATTTTAGTTTTTCTTTTCGAAGTTTTCTTTAGTTATATTAGTTGTTTGTATGAGTAGGTTGATGCCTTAATATTATCATTATTATATTTTCCATTAAAATTTCCATTTCATTTCTGGACACATGGGTCTCCGTTAATGCATCGAACTGTGCACATTTAGTACCCATTTCGATCAAGTTTACGATATGAAATAAGACATAATCTGCATGCTAAATTACAAATGGAGTCTAAATATTTTAAACAAATGAATAATTAATTAAAAATTAGTAAGGAAATTGTTTTTATTTTTTATTTAATTTTAATATTTATTTCCTAATGAATGGTCCTATTGCTATTTTATTCCATTATTACAACTAACAAATAATGATGGAAAATGTTTAACAAATAAGTAACGTCACGTGCATGTCAATGGGAAGAGTAAAATAGAAAACTTTCTGGTTAACACATGAATAGAGTTTAAATTCAAACACACAAACCCTCTTTTCACCATCGATTGCTTTCAGCTTATTGAAACTTAAAATCAATACCAGATAAAACAGGACAAGATAATAAAGTAGAACAGGAAACAGGGAAATGGTTACGGGAGCGCATAAAGTAAAAGTAGTGCGATATTTTCCTTTCATTCCAATACTTTTGTGCATCTGTGGTGTTTTTAAAGGATTCCACTCTTCTCCAACCGACAATTGCTCACTCCTGTTGCGTACGTGCGTGCTTCCGTGGTGTGCCCTTTTGTTTTTCCTCCTGTGCCGTGCCACATCGATTCGTTATCCAGCGGAGCGTTTATGTTGTTCCATTATTTTGTTTTGTGTGCGAGTGTTTTTTTTTTTGCACTTTAACTCATTGCTAGTTGTATGCTGCCGATGCAGCTGGATGCGACTATTTGCATTAGCCGCTTTTTAATTTTGTTTTAAATGAATCAAAAACTATATAAACATTATTGTGTCTCTCCTATTGTTGTCGTGCTTCATCATCAATCTCGGCAGCTTTTTTTTTTCGTTTATTATTTTGAAAAAGGCACAAAAACCATGTGGCTGCTTCCCGTTTTGCACCATCGGAATAATAGGGTGTGAGGTTTTATTTGTGCAATTTTGCATCAAACGTTGCAAAACGGGCAAGGGTTGAGCCGTAGCGGGCAAGAAGCAGCTTTTATAAACACAATGCCAACAAAAACGGATACGATACAACAAAACAATGAACGGAAAGCGGGAAGCTTACACTACACGGGGGTGAAAACGAAGGACATAATCACGGGAACACGGGGTGGTATATGATTTGTGTGTTTCGGGAAAAGGACGCTTTTCACGCACCAGTAGACCAGTCGGATTGGTGCTGTCGGTTGGAAAAATTAAGAAAAAACAAACGCATCTTTCATTTAATTTCGTTCGCTCACTCACGCAGTTGCGGCAACTGGGAATCTTTAGTTGGTGGATTAAATAGTATATCCCAAAAAAGGTATTCATTACGCTCAAACTATTACGATGCAATTCGGCTTCTTTTGGATACAATGATGGGGAACACTTGTACAGCCACTACAAACAAATTCTATTGAAAAAGGTACATTATCGTAGGAATTTTTTACACCATGTTACAATATATTACACCGTTTTTTCTCGATACATTGGACGCTGATAAGTCGAATCGTTTACAATCAAATGTCCAAACCTGTTGCTAATGCAATGTGCCTACAAAATGTCCACCCGATGATGGTCCATCCTTCACACATACACACAGTTGAAATTAATTTTCTCCATCCACACACCTCACCGCGTTGGAAAATTATTTTTATTGCGACTGGAAACGTACGCGTGATAGAATTTATTAACGTGCGTTATTTAAAAAAAATGTATGGAGCAAATGGAAAGAAAAAATGCCATGATGCACGAATGGAATTATTATTTTTCCCCGCTTACAAATTGATTTTCATTTGCCCCAGCTAGGAGTGTGTGTGTGTGTTTGGAGTATTTTGTTTTTTGCTTCTATAAACTGGGAAAAATCCTGAGCGTGAATGATGAATCATTCTAACGAAATGCGGAAAACATTCTGGAGCGTCGTGTGGTGGTGGTCATTGATTGGATGATCGTTATCGGGTCGGTCCGTCAACCTGTTGAAGTGTGTATAGCTTTTTGATGTATAAAAGTGTATCCATTTTTTCGTTTTTAGTTTTTTTCTTCATTTGGAATTGATTGAAAAAAGAAAGAAAGAACTGATGCCCGAATATGTGGCTGGTTGTGCTACCATTTTCGACACCTTTTTGAATTAATTTTCACACCTCCCACAAAGACACACACACGCACAGAGAGTGCTCAAACAACAACCCCCCCTATCCACTAGCAACAGCCAGTTGGTTGTTAGCTGGAAGGGTTTTGATTTTTAATTTATGCTCATTGCATTTTTATGCACGCTTTAAACGCTTTCCCGATGGTCTGGTAGCTCTGTCATCGTTTTTATCTTTTTGCGCTGCTAGTGAATTAACGATCGCAAGTCAAGTATAATCAAATATCTCTTAACGACGGTTTTCGGTCAAAATCGCATTTTTCGCTTGCGGGAAATTTTTTGAACATATTTTTGTGATTAAAGCTGTATTTTTTCTCCAGCCCTTTTGCCCATCATATTCGGCACGGACACGAGAGCACATCCATCAATTATTCATCCATTTGGATAACGTTTAATTCTCATCGATGAATGACACTTAAAAGTGGGGTCAGTCGCGCTCCCGCTGTGTGCGCTGAAGGGAATTGGGTCGACATTGCTTCCGATTTTGGTGCTTTTTCCCGCCCTCTATTAGCGATGCAATTTGCAAACCGAAACAGACAGTACATGAGTAGGGAAAGTGTGCTTTAGTGTTTTTTTTTGTTTTTGGGAAATTTGTTCTTTTTCAATAGGCTGTTTTTTTTTTTTAATATCTCATTGCGTTCCACATCATCACCACCACACGCAACAAAACTTAATCCTATTACATGCTCATTTTAGAATACTGCTTTGGTTTGGTTTTGTGTTTGGAATTTTAAATGCTCGTGCTAATGTTGCTAACAACGAAATATGTTTGTTTTTAATGTAATGTACATATAATCATCCACTACAGTCAGTTTCCGAATTGCTGAAATGTTCCAATATGTTTAAGAACGTCCCACCGGTTCTACCGATATTCCAATAATGTATGGATTCGTCTCGAAGTTTATTGTATCTCGAAGCATTTTAAAGATAGTTTTACAGGGTTTCGGAGAAGAACTAGATATGTGCTTGGCATTTCTGGACGATGAACAAGATGAAGTAAACAATAGATAGGTTCCAGACGATGGTCAAGTAGAACTGGACAGTCATATTTGAAATGGTTGGTGAAACGGTTGCAAGCGTTTCGGGGTAACGCATGGCAAATATTTGAAAAATAACCGGAATACTACTGTGCTCGAAAAAAAAGTTATTGCGTTTCTTTCTTAAATGGTTTTTTTATTCGGCCAAATGAAGGGGATCGAAGTATTCCCCTTCGGATGCATTGAATCTCTTCCACCTCTTCCCACTCCTCGAAGCAGGTGGAAATGCTGGGATGCGCGCGGATGCTGGGATGTCCTTTAGATGCTGGGATGTGCCGCTGCTATCTTCTCGGTAGTGTCAAAACGGTGTCCCCAAAGCGACCGTTTTAGCTTGTTGAACATTGAACAACATTGCGATAAACTCTTCCTTCGAAAATTATTTCTTCGACATAGATTCATCCCCGAAATTTTTGTAACACCCGCAATGTTTCCACAGCGTTTATGTCATTGCGCAAACAAAATTTGATACATGTGCGCTGCTCTACAAACTTGGACATGGTCAATATGGAAAAAAACCCTCGGCGCAGCTCCGAAAGCAAATTGTCAAATTGGGTTGATGTCACTTGAATCGTGGCAGAACTGTCAAAAACATACATATTGATACACGAAAAATGAAAACAAGGGGCTTCTTTTAGCGCGCGAAATTTGACTTCCAATGTCACCTTGCTTTTCGGACACAGTAGTATGCTTTTTTGTTATTTTCAATTCCATATAATTTAGCAATACGGCCTAGCCGTTCTATATGAAAAATATTTAAATAATTTTCATCGTCCATTTTATTCTAATGTTTGTCCAGCTCAACTTGAGATTCGTCTAACGGTGACAGATGTCTAGTTCTATCTATCCATAGTCTACTTCATCTTGAGCATCGTCCAGAAATGCCTCGCACATGTCTAATTCTTCGCGGAAACCCTGTATATCCATTCCATAGTTATTCATTATCAACATTGTTTCAGAATTCTCTAACTCTACTTTACTGGTATTCCCCGATTTACACCATTCTAAGTATACACGAATTCGCTGTGCGCTAATGTTTCGCAAACTGACAGTCATACTTTTTTTTCGGAAAAAATCCTATGACACTTACGCAATTTATTTATAATGTTAATAAATAATAGTTCCAAATATTTTTGTTTTGATATTAAATTCATACTTACATGCATCTTACATTAATTCGAAAAGATTAAAGACACACATATAAATAATTTCGTAGACTGTTAAACGCAATTCGATGTCGAGGTATACCTGTAGTCCTGAATGAAACCTACATTTTTATTTAATAATGACTGAAACACCAATAGTTTAATAAATATCTGGCAAAACCACCAACATCATCGAGACGGAAGGAACCATATTTGGAAAAGCATGAATAAAATTGGTGGTGGACAATCTATTGGAAAAATTCTGAAGAATACGTTATCACTGGATATATGTAAATTTTACGAATTGCTCAAAAAAAATTACAAAAAAAATTGTTTTCAAACTTTACCACAAAGTAAGAAAATTCAAAAAATCGAACACTACCCGATCAATTCCCGTGACGCGTAAGTCGCAAACTGACTGTACTTCTTTTCGGTACTAACACCCTATGGTAACGTCCTTTTCTTGCTTGTTTTGCACTAACAAACTAATTACCACGCAACATTAGTATATTTTATTAAACTTCTTTTTCTCCATGGTACTTTAACTTGAACGTGTTTTCCGTTCGATATTATTTTTCACCACCGGTGCGTGTCCCTTTTCTCTCTCTCTTTCCCTGGATAATGTTGGCAGGTTGTGGACGAGCATGTCGTTCAAGCGAAACCGGAAACAAAGAACAAAAATACACACATCGTCAAGGCCGATTGGTTCTGGTACACGATCCAGGCAGGCTATGCGAACGAGATCGACTACCTGTTTGCCGATGTAAGTATCGTTACCGTGGAAACGATCCTTTATTACTGTGTTTCTATTTTTCTATTGCTTAATTTTTTTTTTTTTCGCGCTCCTCCTTTCGCTCGATTAGTATTTGGAAAGTATAGCGCACACACCGGCAGTGGATCGACGCGATTCATTGCCGGTTAGCTTTAACAAGCGCAAGCGGAAACGTCTGTCCCAGCGCACACCGGCGGACGGTAGCTCGACGCCGCTCGGTGTCGGTAAGCGTCGATCGTCCGTGTCCGATGCGGGGCTGCTGTCGGTGTCGGGCAGCTTCCTCGACTGTACCACCAGCCCGGACAAGCATGAGAGCAGCAGCAGCAAGAAGAACGTAATACCCGAAGCGACCAAACCATCGAACGACGCGCCGTCCAAAACGCAATCGATGAGGCACAACCACTTTATGGACTTCTTCCACACGGAATCAAACTATGTCGGCATACTGGATACGATAGTGAAGGTAAGCAAGCGGGGGGGGAGGGAAATGATTTCACAAAGCACTGGTGTAAAAAAATAATCGTTGCCGGTTTATCGTTGTAGCTTTTCAAGGAACCGCTAGAGGAGATGGTTGAGACTGAGAATCCGTTGCTAAACAAGTCGGAACTGCGGTCAATTTTTGGCAACTTTTTGCCGATACACGACGTGCACAAGCGGATGCTGGATCGGTTGAAGGCGATACACGGCTGCTGGACGGAGGATGTGCTGATTGGACAGATCGTGCTGGACCATCGGGACGATTTGCTGAAGGCTTACCCGCCGTACGTGAACTTTTTCGAGCAGATGAAGGAAACGCTCGTGCAGTGTGATGCGAGCAATCCGCGGTTTCATGCATTCCTTAAGATTAACCAGGCAAAGCCGGAGTGTGGCCGACAGTCGCTGCAGGATTTGATGATACGCCCGGTGCAGCGGTTGCCCAGCATTAGTTTGCTGCTAAATGGTGAGCTTTGTGTTTGCTTCTTTCTTTTTGTTGTTGGTTGCGAATAATGTGTGCGCCTTTTCTAGACATATTGAAGCACACCGGCAAAACAAATCCGGACCACAAAAAGCTGGACGATGCGCTGAAAGCGATCAAAGAGGTGATGACGTACATTAACGAGGATAAGCGCAAAACAGAGGGACAGATGGCTATGTTCGATATTTTCAATGACATCGACAACTGCCCGGTATGTACCCTTATAAAAAGGAGATTTCCCCCCCCCCCTGATCTGTACTAATTTGTGTATCCCTTTGCCGGTATCCGTTTTCCTTCTCTCCCCCTAGCCGCATCTCGTATCATCCCATCGAAGTTTCGTGTCGCGCTGCGAGGTAACGGAACTGTCCGACAATCTCAGTGGTCGCGGTGACCCACTGGTACTGTTTCTGTTCAGCGATACGCTCGAGGTGTGCAAAAAGCGTTCCCGGGTGTTTAACAACGTAAAGTCGCCCAACACCAACACGCTCAATCTGACCCGTTCGTCCTGCGCCACGACGAAACCGTACAAGCACGTGAAGCTGATGCCGCTCAGCACGGTCCAGCTGGTGGTGAACGTGGTCGATAGTCCGCGTGCATTTATGCTGAACTGTCGCGACCTGTCGCAGAACGCGAAGGATCGCCAGTACTCGTTCAACATGGCGGATGAGGAGCAGGATAAGTTAATCTACCTGAAGAGCCTTTCGAAACAGATGGCGGAAAACGCGTGCCGGACGGATGCGGGCCACTTTCTGATCAACAGCACCTCGGACGAGGTGGACATTGATGTGAGCGACATTAATGTGGGCACACTGTCGAAAGCGTTCAAAATTGCTTCCAAAACGCGCATGAAGGTACGGACTTTTTGCCCGGTTCGTTTGGCTGCGGCATGCAAGTTTAATGCGAGGTGCTTTCTTTTTGTTTTCTTTTATATAAAATTTATTTCCCTCTGTTTTTTTTTTTTCATTTACTTACAACAGGTCGGTCGGGTGTTTTCGTTCAACAAAACGCCATCGAAGTTAAAACGTACCGTTTCGACGCTGATGCCGTCACCGTTTGGTAGCACGCAGTCCCTAACGCCCGCCTCCCAGCTGGCACAAATGAAACTGGCAAGCTGTACGAATTTAAATGTAATGTTGCACCCACACGCACTATGATTTTACAGCTTTACAGCACCGATGATGGTAGCTGAGCACTATTGCATTCTTTCCGAGCGTACGAGCGTATTGTCGCTATGATGTACAGGCGGAACAATAATTGCCCTTTATTCAATATTTGAACGTTTGCTGGCCGTTGCACAAAATGAATGGATTTTTATTCATTTTTAATTATGTAAATACGCTTCGCGCGTCTCGAGTGAGATCTCGCTCGATTGTATAAAAATCCTTTTTTTTTTTTAATAAGTGCAAATGTGTAAAGCCTTCGTGCAGTAGAGAGTAATGCTTACGCGGTCGGCGTTATGTTTGTCGAGGAAAGAAAATAATCAATTTAATTTCATTTTCACTTATTTTCCATGCAGGAGGTTGGCGAAGAAGCGGCCGAATCGAATGGATCATCCCCATCGTCGTCCACCAAGCTGGTAGCACCGATGTCCGTGCAGCCGACGCGCAAGAACAAAAATCCACCCATATCAATTGGTACGCTGCGGCCGCTTTAACGAAGCAGTAAGGGCGTGCGTTACGTACGGCTTTAAGGTATAAAGAGGAAAGGTTGTGCCCAAGTTAAGCGCAAAATGATGTCGCTGCATGAAAGTGTTTTGTGTGCCACCATGGACGGTGTGTGTATGTGGGGGACTGAGCACGCATCGCAGCAATAATCGTCTGGGAATACGTAGTGCTTGTTCGAAATTTTTCTCTGTTTGTGTGTATATATTCAACAGATTCGTAAGTTATATCAAGTAGTAATTCGTCTTACACTAACATCGAAAAAGAGCTTTGGAACATTGGAGCAACAGTTTATTTTTTTGTGTGGATGTAATCGAACATCGTCGAAATTAAGGCGTAGAAAGAAGAAGTTGTCTATATTTTTCTTAATTTAGTTTGAGTACTACTTAAAAATCATGCTTTAAACATAAGCCTGTGTGCAGTTTTATTACATTACAACGTTGTGTCTCGGAACTCTCGGTCGATCCGAGTTGGGGATAGTAGACACCGTGGATAGAAGAAACGAATAAAACAATGTGCTTTAAAATTTAAAGTTTAGAAAAACGATCACATTGTAGGAGTAATAGTAGTGAGCCATTAGGCGCTAGAAAAGTTGTCATTCGAGTTTTTAAAGGTGGTCGTCGACCCTCTCGCTTTTTTATTCCTCTCGCTGGAAAGGAAGTGGTGCAGATGAGGGAAGTACAGCTGACATGTAGAAGTGTAAGGTACCGATGTACAAAAATCATTCTGAAAATACAAAAATCACAACATAAATTCATCCTTTTCCCCGTGGGGGTATTTCATTTTCAATGGTTGCATCTTTACAGATCTTTTTTTTGTAATTTTGTATTGTCTAAATGTAGTGGGTAAACGTAGCACAAATAATAACCACCAAACATCTTGCAGGAAAGAAAAAAGAGCATTTATGCTATCAATAAAAACAAAACCCGTTGTTTTTGTCAAAAGAAAACGGAAAATGGATGCACACATGAAAAGAAAAATGAAACGTTTCTCCTACATCTTGTCCTCTTGTGCGCTTACCATCTCCCATCCGAACAAGATCCAGCAAGTAAAAATATTGATTCTAAACTCGCTACAAAGCGGAAAACAATAAACCAAGCAAACATATCCACACAAAACCCAGTGGAGCGTGAAAGTGGCAAACAGAAAGAAATAAAACAAAACAAAAGGCAAGGAAAAATACGAAAACTCCGATCCACACCGTGCAAACAATCGGCAAAACACACACACACACACTCACACAAAACGATACATTGACTGCAACACTGGTGAAAAGAGTCGGATAATGAACGTAACAAATAGAAACGGAAACATTCGAAGAAAATAAAATAGCTAAAACCGAAAGTATGCTTTTTCCAGAACTGGTGCGAAAGAAACGAAGGGTGCAAGAAAACAAAACCAACCAACCAAAAGTATGTCCTGTAAAGTATGTTGAAGCTTACACGAGGGACGGAAAGAAAATGGATTCCTGGCAAATGACGTCGGATGCGTACGGTGGCGGAGGCATGAGATGAACAAACTATGAAAATCTAGAACTTTTGCGCTCGTTCAAGTAGGGGAACGGTTACTTTTCAAGGTTAGGGAAACAGGTGCACAACAATGGCAGAAGGCAAAGAGAGAGAAGAACGATGGTCGGTCTGCTTGTTCGAACCGTGGTGTGTGGCAGTGTTTTGTTTCTCCCTATCCAGGGTAAAGATTTCCGAGGTTTTGCTTCACTGTGCAAGTGCTACGACGACACGCAGTTACGCAGAGTAGTACGCCCTCTTAACGCCAACGAAGAGGCAGGCTCACTTTTTTTTCTCGCTCTCGCCATTTATCCACAGGTAACCTACCTGGTATTTGTTATTTCTTTACTTTTGTACGACCCACCCTATACTTCGCGCCACCAGTATCTCTTGGGCACGTTAAAAGGACGCCCAAGAGTCGGATATCCGGTGGATGTAGTTTAAATGGAATGGTGTTTTTTTGCCCCTCGCTTTTTTCTAAAGGTTAGCTAGGAGGGTGGTCCATGCGTAACGTTTGTTGTGTTCCACAACGAGCATGATTATGCGATAATCGTTGAGGTGAAGTTTAATTGAATTTACTAAGCCGAACAACGGGTGAACATAACCTCACTTTCCGCCGTGGGCCTTTGACGGAGTGGATCCTGGTTTTGTGCTGTCAAATTTTGAAGCGTCAAATTAAGTCATCAAGGCGGGTGCGGTTTAACATGAAAGTATCCTGGAAGATTGTACTAAAACGGTAGCTTTGTGACGTACGTATAAATCTTTTTACGTATTGCTTGTTACCACAATTTAATCTAAGGTTAAATGAACCGCTTTTTTTTAATTAACTGTAAATTTCACAAAACAAAATGGCTACCACAAACCGACAGGGGATAGGCGTTTTTTCACCACCAATTTCTTGCTCTGCATTAAGTGATGGATGCTCAATCACCGTAAGAGGGTTCCTTAACGTTTGGAAGAATGCGTGGGCACAGCTGTAATGCCTCGTGGCGATTTGCCAACCAAATCACCTTCCCAATTTCGCTCGTTCTCATCTCTCGACCGTATTCGTGATGAACCACCCGAAGGTCACCCCGCACGTTAACCATCACCCCGGTGGTGTCCACTTCAGCAGCATCCCGGTGCACTATCGCAGAACGCTTCCCGTCAGATGGTTGAAAACGCACCGGACTGTATGATTACCGATGATAAGGAACGGTAGCGTAGAGCAGTACGAAGCATAGGGAAAGGTTTCCGGAAACCCGATAATTGGATCACTCGAGGGAGAAACTTTTGTCCTACGGTGAAATCGTTTCAACTTGCGGCACCCGGTTCCCGGGACAATCGGCAAACATAATCATCCCTTCGTTCCGGGAGCGTAACGGTGTGATCCTGTGTAAACACTGCCAAGTCACATCTCCAATGGCCAAAGCTTCTGCGAAGAAAGAATAGCAAGAATTGTCTAGCACACGCACACCTCCACCACTGGGACAGGGAGTTCGGGAAGAACTCGGGGAGGTAGCAGGAGAGGACACTACCGAAAGGTAAGACGAATGGTTTGTCTTGGCTGCTGATGAAACAGAAAAAAATGAGGGGGACGATTTCGCATTGCGGCACTTCTACGAGGATTCGGGCTTCGATTCGTGACCGGGACTGGAACGTTTCCGCAACGGTGAGTAATTCGTAACTGCCCCAAGAGTTTTGGGAGGGGTGGGGAGGTAAAAGAAAAGCATTTGTGGGATACATAGAACTCCTGCTTACACCGTTAGACTTTGTTTGGATGACCGGGCCCTCGATACGTAAAAAAGGTACCTTTTTTCTGCCTTCTGACCGTCCGAAGGGTAATCAGCAAATGATTTGTATATTTTTGGATATACACAGTAGCGTAGCGGCATGCGAAGCTGGTAAGGGAAAAGGTTAACGGTTAACGGTCAGGCAGCACCCTGGGCCTGAGGGTGGACATTGGATAAAAGTTTAAATCTTTCTAGAATTGGAGAAAATAAGCTTTTTTATCCTTCATATTTTCAGTCACTCTTGTAAGTTCTTCAGATGCATCAGATGCTCATGGAGTATCCTTCCATATGGTGAAGATGATCCTGGAGCAGATCAGGACAGTTTTACGCGGAAATTTCCAGTCAAAGTCATCCCTGTGTTGAGCAGCCCTATTGCTCAACATTGGTCTAGATCTAAATATCCAACTCTTCATACAATTGTCTGTCTGTCCCCATTGTCCTAAGCTAGATCCACTGTGCTAGGTCCTGACCAACCGCACAACAAATTCTAAGGTGAAAACTCCCAACCAAGAGGCCGGCGTGTAGATGAAGTTAGATACAGGCACACCAAAAAAAGGTGTATCGTAAGTCAACATTAGCGCACAATAGCAACCCGGTCTCCTGATGAAAGGTCTAGGTCGGACTGAAAGCGAGTGACCCAGCATGCAAAGTCTTGCGTGTGTACACGGCATCGACCAGCATCCCACCAGCGTAGGATGATCGAAGGATCGTGAGATTTTCAATCCCTCGACATCAATCATTCGAATTCGACCACCGGTGGTGAAGGTCAACCGGTGTGGTTACAAACGGTTTATTGAACCGGTCCGGGGTTTCGTCCGTTTATGGTCGAAAGGTGTGTCAGGCGATTCGGATATCGGTGGGTCATGAATTCTAATTCCGTACCGGATCGAAATCCGACACCAGAGGCTCATAAGGCAAGAGAAGATGAAGAGAACTCTGGATGCTGATGTTTGAAATTTCAACTTTTGCGTTTCGAATCAATTCTTGCCTTTTTTTTTGTTGCTCTCATTTTAGTCTCACGTTCTAGTACAAACCGCTCCCGAAATAGCCACTCGAACGGATCACTCTTCGTTGCGTGATTACAACGCCAGAAAGGCATTTGAAATTAAGTTGCAAAACTCAAACCTATTCTACCTTATAGCGGGGAAAATTGTATGAACCAGAACGTTTGGATGTTTTTCGGAGGCTCACCTTAATGGCCACTAATTGTAGTGTGTGTAAGGGCACTAATTTGTGTTTGAAAGCAATCGAAAACAAGCTCTCTTCGACTCGCGTGTCTGGTGAAGGTACATCATTGCTCTTCAGTTCCGTCGATTCGCTGTTTTGCTTTAAATTCTCTAGCACAAGTGGCAATTAGGCTGGCAAAGCCATATGGATTCAATTATAGCGCATTACTTAGAGCAAAGCTGGTGCTACTTCTATCTAGCCATTCATAAACTTCCTGCTGTAGGATGCATGTCCCGATGCGCCGTTTTTTTTTTTGCGGCCTGAGTTTGTAGTCCAGCGAATTAAAATAATAGCGCTCATCGCGCTAGCAATACTGTTGCACTGATTGTATCTAATCGATCGATTCAAACACAAACAAAAGCTCTCCCGACCGCCCTGTGGTATGTAAGCACAAAAACCGAACCTGCCTGCCACCGTCTGTTTGATTTCGCGCGATGATCGCGCTGTTGTGTGTATGATTGTTTGGGTGTTTTTGCTTCAACCGCAGATTGGCTAATGATTTTCATATGCTCTACGAATGCGGTATGCGTTGCAAAAGCGCATGCAGCACTCTGTAGCCTAATGCGGCAATTTATCATAATTAGAAGTATAAATAAAACACTTGAACGCATACGGTGATGTGGTATCAACACCGGTAGCGGATGGAATGCTGCGCAGAAATGCTACCGATGGTGGCCGTGCACTATTTACCTACGGAAAGTTGTGTTCCAGCACACGGCCGGTGGTGGGACGTGTTGCACCGTTGTTCTCTGATGGTCTGATGTTTAATCGTACCGTTATGCAATCCGGTGCCATTGCAGTGAAAGTAGATGGTTAGATTTGGGTTTGATGCCGTCAGCCAACGAAACGTGGAAGTCAGTCAGGATGGTAATTGTATGTGTTTTGATAGATAATATTTCAAATCATCGAAGCTAAGAAGGGAAGTAATGCGAGCAGGTGGGCAGACAAACATGTGTGCATCCCTCGAGCGAATCAAGTTTGAATTGTCCTTAGTGCAAGCGAAATTAGAATCAGTAAACATGCATAATGTTTTTCAGAATAAAAGTGTAAACGATAGACATCCGTGCAGAAGCTTTTATAAAAGTGTCGATGGGAATATTAGAAGAAAGTAGAGAAAAAATATTATTGTTTCTACTTACAGCAGGATGAATTTTGATTTGTGATTTGTGAGCATAGGAAATTGGTTAAATGTTAAATATTTTGGAGCCTCTTAAACTTTGACAGGTCTTTACCGGCCATTTCTAGCTTTCTTTGAATTTATTTTACCGGTAGCAGGATTATAAGTCCGGCCTTAATGGAGACGGAGCAATTCAACTAGGTGCCGACGAAGGACTACAGACTGACCGACCGAACGTCATCTTCAGCGACAGTGCCAGTGTTCTGGCTGTCCTGGAACATGGCATCTCTAAGGACCCCCACATCCAGCTCCTAGACTCCATACCTGCATCCCCGACAATCGTTTTCTATTGGATTCCATGTCATTCCGGAATCAACGGATACGAGAAAGCCGACCAACTTGCCAACGACGGTCGGCTCCGTCCTGACGAACCATACAACACCCTTTCACGCCGTGATGCCGCTTCACCAACATCATCATCTCCCAACACTGGAAATCCACATGGCATAACGTAGACCTCAGCAACAAACTGCGTCCTATCAAGCACAACACCTCTTCATGGGAAGATATCGAATCTAGCCACATCCAACGAGTCCTTTCCCGCCTTCGTATAGGTCATACCCGCCTTACGCACTCCTAACTCCTAGAAAAATCCAGTCCTCCACTCAGCAGCTTCTGTGGTGTTGACATCACCGTCCGCCACATCCTCACCGATTGCCATGGATACACGGCACACCGAGCCACCTGCCAACTAGAAACTGATTTCACGACAATCCTATCACCCGACAAACTCCAGCAGAACCGCCTCATTAGGATTTTACATGATACGCACTATTACGATCAATGAGACTTTACGCAGGAGTCTTCCAAAGTTCTTGGCTATCAGCAAGAGTAAGCTTGTGAGGATCATCGGTTACCTCCTAGCAGAGTGGAAGTTAATTAAGAGCGTTTGTAATCTGATATCAATAACATTCATTTGAGGAGCTCTTGGAGATATATGCTTTTTAAGGTTTAAAATAGAAATACCCCCGAATAAAAATCGAGTAGAAAGTAAGAATCTCTCAAGTTTCTGGCTGATGAAATGTAGATAAAAAAAATCGGCAAGCCACTAGTTTGTTAGAGCCAATCTTAAGCTTGTTTCGTTAATATACCTAACCTTCTCTCACCACGTCGATTCCATAGTCAGCAAGTCTAGATCAACGTATTGTGTACTGAAACGTGTGTTCCGTGACTTCTAAGATGCTTGTTGTGTCAAGAATTTGTCCTGTTCAACGATCCCCGTCGGTAAGAATCCACGAAAGTTCGTATGGTGTTTTCAATAGTTAAAATGTTAGATTTGACACTGAGATGAAGCATCCGGATGCATTTGACGCAGATCTGACTGTGTACGATCACATGAGGATCGCTATAAGACGGTTTAATATTGTTACTTTGTTTCCTGTTACCAACAATTTTAAAGCGGATGTGATGATGAACCGAAAACGCCGTTGGATATTTTTAAAACGAGGCACATTAGACGTGTCAGAGTATCCTGAATATTCTGGAAGTTTTGGCAGATTCTGCTGAAGAGCTGCTAGATAGCAGTCTAGTATATTAGAAGTCATGAGGTGTTCATTGTAGAGATGTTCAAGACCATCGTAAAGCTCTCTTCTGTACAAGTAAGAGCTGCTCGAAAATTGCTCTCAAAGTGTATGAAATCGAGTAGAGCGGTACAGAAGAGATCCTTCACTAGGATTGCCCTCCGGAAAACCCTTGGTGATCGATCCTTCGATCTGTCCTATTATGAGTTCATATGCCGATTGCTTGGTCTTCCGTCCCTTGAAGATCGTGGTTCCATTTCCCAATCTTCAATCTTCATTTGTTGCCACAATTCTCCTACATTACATCGAAATCTATTACATCTAGCTTTACTTAAGATTTACATTCCTCTATATGTTTCCTTCCGTGCCCTTCATAACCGTCCCACAATTAAAATAGCCAAACATTGAAATTCACTTCCTCATCTTTTCTTCACTCTCCTATTTTCTCTGTTATTTCCATTTGTTTCTTCTGTTACTTCTAGTTTAGGATAGTTTTTTCGTTAATTTAAATTATATAAAGATTATTATTTTTATTATTAAAATAAATGCGACGGACTGATTAGTCCTCTTCACACAAGCGGCCACATTAATTTTACAATACTTTACATAAATTTAACATACAATTTAACGCATAACAGAATGATTTTCTCTCGAGGCTCGCATAATCACTTCTGACACTAACATTCCCGGATCAAACGCCTCGCCAATCGAGTTGAGGAGACGACAAATCCACCTACAAAAGAAGTGCTGAACAATCGACAGCAGACAGCTGGACGTATACACCTCGACTCCTGGACATATACACCGAGCAGCAGACACTTGGACGTAGGCAGGCCACCATACTGTGCTCGCATACTCCATCAGCGATCGAACCAGGGAGCTTTGTAGCGACTTGGTGCATGGAACTCCCGCGTCATGTTTATGACCAAGCCTAACAATTGGTTCCACCTAGCCAGCATCGTAACAATAAGCACACCTAGATCTTTGACAGATCTTTTATTAAATATTAGGCACCTATTAAACCCACGAGCAAACTTAACTATTAAATTAAATGAAATGAGATCATGCAACAGTTTGCGAAGATGATCAGTGATGCTTAGAACAATTTCTTTGATATGAAGAAGAAATATGAAGATGCTACTATAAATAAGGCATGGGTTTGGTCACCCAATAAAAGTCGCTAAAGAAACATGTATGACGCAGAAACATTCGCTAGAAATTGTCCGGTGGAAGCGAATCTACTGCTTGAGGTAGAATTAATTCTATTGAGATGTATTCGAACCCATTCATAAATATTGCAACCCAGCAACATCTGCTAGATATTCTGTTTTATTAGTAAATTCCGACAGTTTGACTTCCAATTATCCCACAATGATTTCTTTCATGTATTTTATGTACTATAAAGCACACAGCACAATCATTCTCGATCGCACGCTAATTTGATCGTCAAACAAAACTTCAAATATGCAGCTCCGCACATAAGAAAGAAATACGACGCCGTCCAATCTGTTCATCTGTTGACATTTTTATTTCCACCAAACAGAGACGTTCCCAGATGTGAGCGCAAAACGTGACACAACTAACCACGGTTCCTACTTTACTTATTTCGCTTGGTGCCAGATTAATGCAGCGGTTGATAAAGACTGACCGTTTTGCTCAGGATACGTCCTTGACCGTGCATCACACCGAAGAAACCGGAAACCGGTGAAGGGTAGCATAGCCGGTTGAAATGCACCGGCTACCGCATGAATCAGGTTCGTAGCGGTTTGCGTTGCGTTTGCACCAAACGTACCATTATAGCAAGAGAACCAAAAATGGGTTATTGAGCGCTTGGAGCACGCGGTCGTTACGTTCATTAACCTCTCCCGCTTAACCGGTACTGCTTAAACATGTGGTCACCGTTCGACGAGGACGGCTATCGCGTGCCATATCCGCAAAAGATCTAAATCGTTCATCGTTAATCAATTCGCAAAAAATAAAACGGAGATCACTAACATCCCGAATTCCTCGTTGACACGCGTACGCGTTTTTCGATAATTTCCTACTAGGTGTCAAATGGCAATTTAATTAGCGCCGACGAACGGTGACGGCCCGTCGGCACCGTATTTTGGTGGAGCAAAATACGATTCGCCATCAAATCAATTACCCCCCCTCCCCCTCTACCCCCTCACATACACTAAAAATGGTCTTAAAAAGCATCCAAAAAGCGTTCCAGTGAAGGAATATGGCGCACACGCGTGAATGTGGATTGTGTTTTGGTTTGGTCACATACTACTTGTGGACACTATTGGATCGGACACTCTTTCTCCCAGTCACGCTTTCGTCGTCGGCTGTGTTAAGCTTACTAATTTGTGTCACTCCTCCTGGTAGTCTCGGTAGAGAGGTTTGAGGACCTTGTCCGATCTGATACGGTTGCTGGTTGGACGGGCAAGAATTCTGTCCGTGTCGAACCCGTGTGCGGCAATTAGATATCGTTTTGTGTGAATGCTGGACGCTTACGGGGGAGCTCATCCTCGGTGTCGTTTCGAATGTCACGCTAATCAGAGGGAACTGTTAACTATTTTCGACAAATTTCATTCCGATGGGTGGTGAGTGGAAGAATTTCGCGCGGAACTGTTTACCGATTGGCAGGATTGGCACGATGTACGCTTTGTGACGCTCCATTTGACGAAGCCTCGGATTGGTAATTATGTGTGTGTGTGTTTTTATGCGTGCAAAGTTTGAGAGGACGAGGACGGGTTGGTGGCCGTATTGCATTAGCGTAAATTTGTGAATGCAATGTATTTGCTTGCGTTGGAATTTTGTACACCCGAAGTTTTCCGGTCTCGTGATGATAATGATGATGATGCTACACGGGAGGATAGCTTTATTTAGAGTCAATTCTGATAGTGAACATTGAGGTTTGTTATAAATATTTGACAATGTAATGCATTCGAGAAAATCGCTATGGAACGTTTTTAAGGTGGAAAGCCATAATGCTAGATTTGATCCTGAGATTTAACACTTGAGTGCATTCTTGGATTGGTCAGACTGTGCGATCCTGATATACCAAAAGTATGAATCCAGAAGTGATAATGGGACGACAAGGCCGTTAGGCCCTTCAGACATGAGTGTCCTGAATGGCTGAGAAATTCCGGAAGATCGATATTCCAATTCAGGTTCCTTATCTGAAACTGCAGATCGAGATGTGATAATCATTAGAAAAGGCAGTTGGTTCTGCAATACAGGAAACATCAAATATCCTGAGTCGCCGTCGAAACATTCTGAGTGAAATTCCCGTTCCAGTAATAGCCTGTGTTATAGTAGAGGGAGCGGTAGCTTTAGCCCAGAATGCTCTATGCAGAATAGTAGTTGGAGTCCTATCACGGTGTTTGTGCTGATCGGGGGGAAGTTTCTTTGTGAGATCTTCATATGGCAGTACCGGGTTCAAATCTCATCCGGACCGTCTTAATATAATGTGGCAGTGGTGAATTTATCCCCTCGAAGGCCCCAAACGGAATGAAAGTTACTTTTTTGTGGATTTCGCTCACCTTGCCAGTTCCAGGCCCTCAATTGCCGATCTCTCCGCGTAGAGCAGAGATGATCAAGGCCATCATAAAGTCCTTCCTTCTACATCAGTTGCTCGAAGATCGCTGCAGTAATGTATGAGTTTGTTTAGCTCTAAATTAATAACATCTTATTAGCAATCAATGACGACCTAACTGAGCTGGCTGAGGCAACAGCAGTGCCGGTCTTCAGGTCCGGCCATTCGATGACCGCTGTGATTTAGTAGGGCGTTAAGTAAGAACGTAGTAGTATTCTTCTGAAGACTATAACTGAGTTTAATCTTTTATAATAATGCACTCTAGCTAGACTTTTGGTATTACTTCCACAAGAAACTTTCAAGCTGTCACAAGCGCGTGTTGCATGCGTATCGTGCGACAAGCGTACCCGAAATTAATGATACTCACCCGTGACTCACTGTCACGATCGCGATCGCCTCGCATATTCAGCGCGCTCAGATCGAGCCGTACATATCTTATGCTCAGTTTGAACTGGTTCCATCCTTACCAAACCGCCTGTACCAATGCGTTGCATACCGAAGATCTCGTGCAACCGAAATGCCCGTGGTGACACTACGTGGTGGTTGTTTGCGTACACTGCACTCCGCCGACGACACCTGGTGGTTCGAGTCGGTTTGATGCGGTTCCAGGTTGTTGTGTACGGTCGCAGCTATGGTTAACGTTAATCGAAACATCGAATATGCGATGAGTTTGTGCTTAATGTGGGAGAGGGCTGGAGAGAGCAAGAGAGAAAGAGTTTGCGACCTTATCTCACCTAACTACCACTCCAGTTCCGGTGGAGTGTTGCAAAGTGTGCTGCGAGTTGACGAGGTTCATGTTGTGTCGTTCCGTTGACCGGTTGCAAGTATAGTTTTTCGTCAGGTGCAATTCTCCCGGTGGAGAGATAAGCGTTATATCCACCGTAGCGACAGTTCTAGGTTCGTTTCTACTTATGAAAAATTGTGTAAAAGTGCATTAAAAAGGTGATTTGCGGGTCATAAATCAGCAGAACTTCAGTGCGCTTGTGGCAAACCGGTCGGGGGAATGTTGCCTCCATGCGGGAAGGTCTTATTAATTTGAGGAGGAGAAAAAAAAACCCCAAAAACACTGTGAACAACATGATAGATTGTTGTTGTTACGAGTGATGTTTACATCCATTAGAAAATTTATGTTTCCCAAAACTCACTTCCGGTGTGATTTGATGAAGTGCTAAACAAAAATCTCACAAAAGGCCACCCATTCGGCCGGTTTATCGGTCAAGGTGCGACCATACATTGTAGCGTGGGCAGAAGAACGTACGCTTGGTGGCACGCAAAATATGTCCCATTTATATCCATTATGGCCATTGTTGTTGGGGACAAAGGTGTTGCTTTGTTTCGTTGATGTTGTTGTCTTGGAAAGGGCCCTCCTCCGTGTAAAAGTGCACGCGCCAAAGGTGGAATGAAAATTTACGACCAAAGTTTTCAGATATTTCCGAACGTCCATTATTTGTCGGGCAAGGACAGGAGAAAATGTTTGACTGTCATTTCCATTTGTTTTTGTTTTTTTACTTTTGCGTCCCCTCAGCCGGGGAATTGCAGTACTTCCGCCCTTACTCACGCTGAACGCTGGGCTCTTTGAAGTGAGGTTAAGATGAAACAGCAGTAAAATATGAGCTGCAAATAAACTTGACACGATAGATTTTAATTAGTGCAATAAAAGCTCGTTAGCTATTTAGCGGATAGGCTCTCAGGATAGGCTCTACTGACTACATGCCGCCCCATTCACACAGCTGGACCGGGATAGGGGGGCTGTTGCATGGTATTTGTATTGCAAATAAAGCTACCACTAGCCGTCCAAATGGCACTTGAGTAACGAATAAAAACGTCTAGGAACTTCGGCAAAGACACTTGAGAATTAGATTGGCAATGTGTCTCAGCACGCTCGCCAGACAAGACGCTGCTAACCAATCCCGCCGTTGGTCATAAAAATTGATGCCTCAATCTGTGCACATCTAATCATGTCCACGCTTCCGAGCAGCAGCCGGGACAGGAAATTAAAATTTTGCACCCTCACCATTCTCCCCCCCACACACAAAAGATAACAAGCTCCTCTGCTTCTCGATCTAGCTGCGATCGAAGATGAGTGCAAACAGACTGATTTGAAGGGGTTCAAATTTTGACCACGCGACTGTCAGTTAAATAATTTACCAAATTTAGATCAAAGCAAACCAGTAGCAGCTTGTTTGTGTGGTGCAGCTTTTGCAAGTAAGCAAAAAAGTGACAACGGTTGTACGGTTGCGATGTAAGCTGGCAGTAAAATTGTTTCGGACCCGGTAAAAGAAAAAAAAAATCTCAAGTGCTTACGAGTTCCTTCCTTCCTGGCCGTGTGCTAAACAGTGGAAATCCGATACACACGACCTTCCTGGCATGAAGGGACAAACTTTCGCCAACTGTCAGTGTTTGTGTGTTTTTGTGTGTCTATCTAGTGGTTCTACTCCCCATCGGTGGTAAGTGATGTATCTGTGCAACCCTGCCCACCCCAGGGTGTAATCCTATTACGGATGGTAGATTCTAGCCAGATTAATAAAAACGCGTTAATAAACTCCTTCGCCCATTCTCGGGTGAGGATGTCCCCCTGTTTGTGTGTGTGTGTCTGTGTGCGATACACATCGGATTACGACAATTAATTAATGTCAACCCCATTAACTTCGTGTGTCCCGCTTTTCCCGTGGATCTTTTGATGTTTTGTTGCTGAATGTTGGAGTGTTACTACTGTGCTTCTTTAGTGCTTTGTTGTTGTGCACCATCACATCTGGCGGGGGTTGCGCTAAGGGCGCTTTGGCGTCTTCTTCTCAAAAGGTTAATTAGTCCGTGACACAAAACCTTCCCCCCGTACATAGACACACGCGCAGGCAGGATGAGGATGATTTTCCTTTTCTGGTGGTGACAGAGTTTCAGCGGATTCGCGAACTCCCAAGACGTCTTTCTTCTAATCAAGTAAGAAGAAAATGCATTTATTGCAATATTTACAACAATCACGCTTTTCTTTGTAGTTGACGCTACTAAAAGCGGCAAAAAGGCTTCTTGCGCCGTACTTTCCGTACTGAAATATCTTGCTGAGTCAGTCGGAGGCCACGTGAGGAATTTGTGGCTACTCTGGCTCATTGCAAATGCTTTTGTCTTTCTTCGATTGCGCATACCGCGGTGTAGTGCAGCAGCAGCAGCAGCACCAGCTGGTTATGTCCGCCGGTTTGAAGTTTGAACTAGTTCCATCCTCTTCTAGCTTAGCTGATCCGCACCGTACCGGGCACGGGAAGCCCTTAAGGGTGTGCAAGCATTATTGCAAAAGAGAAGCTCTTGCGCGCCCCCTGCCGCTCCGGACCGGTGTGGTGAGTGTGATGGCACGTGTCAGTTTTTGGCGTAGAAAGATGCTCCACTGACCGGTTGCGATTTGACTGATCATTCACCTCAAGATCAGCAAATAAGTTGTGCTATTTTTTGAAAAACCTCCAACAGTTGTGTGTCTCGCTCGTAAAGATCATTAAGATATCTCGCTGGTATGCGTGTGTGGGTGCGTTTAGGTGGTGGTGGGAGACCGTCATGTCACCGATACCGATCGGAAGTTTCCGTTTCCCCCTCTCTCGGTACCGCGCGATCCTCACGGCAAAATCGATTTTTTCTCATAAATGGCGCTCGTTTCGGTTGCGTTTGATTGAGTTTTCAATTTACTCTCGTGCGGTGTAGACACAGAACAAGACGCGGTCTCGGTTAGCAATCTTCTCCAGTTTGCTTTTTTGCTGTGGACACAGTGCTTTCTAAATGGCGAAGTGTGTTTGTAAAAGTGTACGATTTATGGCTGAAAAGTGTTTTTAGGGTGAAAATTATAAGTTGGGCAGGAAAATAAAAAAAAAGCAGAAGAAAACGTCCTCTTTGTGGTGGTGGAGATAAGCATAGTGATACCGCGAATGCAACACAGAACGGGACGCTTCGGATTGATTGTACTGTTGCAGTTTAGAACGTTTCTCAAGTATCGTGAAGTGCCGCACCGGAAGCGCCAATTTCGCTGAGGTAACTATAAATATAAAATGTTTTGATTAGTAGTAGATGGTTCCTTTTTTTCTTTGTGTGTGGAAAATCTGTCCAGTCATTGTAGCTATCAAAAGGTGGTGAGAGCGAGAGACAGATGCGTGAAAGTCATATCTGCCCCTATCAATCTAATCAAGTCCCAGTGTCCATCAATTATGTTTCCGGTGTACTTTATCTGCCTCTCTTTCTTACACACGCAAACACCCTCAGACGCACGCAGATGATAACATCTTGATTAATTTGTGTCGATGTTGTTGAGCCTCCTTTTGTGCGGGTCGGACAAGAAGTGTTATCAGCCTTTTTTTTTGCAAAGAAATTCCATTTGAAGATGATTCAAGCAGAAGAACTAAAATGGGAAAAAGCACCACTTCGCTTATGAATCATAGGAAGATCGGGTTTGCTTGTTGTTTTGATGTAGTCGTCAAAGGCAGGGCGCACTCTCACCGCTGCTGGATGGTACCTGAAATATCTAGACGCAGAATTAACTCACGCAATCGTTTGGACAAACATTGTGAATTCGGTATACGAGATAGTCACGTTTGGTGCAACAATCTTGCTCAATGCTATTTGTGCTACCCATTACACACCTCTATCAGCAGCAGTGCGTGCGGCTTTATGCTCTCTGATATGCTTTTTTCTTCGATCGCGAATGGTTCGCTTGTTCGGTGAAATACTAATCGTCAATGTTGTGATTGTTTGACACAGTTTGTGTGTTATGATTTTTGAAAGCGAAAAGCGTCCAAAGGTTTTTACTAATATTTTCTAATATTCTTCTTCTGTTATGATTATAGGCTCTAGGTGTAGAATTTATTTCCAAAATTTTGTCTTTTAAAGCGTTTAAAAGGACCAGCATTTGTTATTAAAAGACTGTTTAGATATTTCTAAATTTTAGACTGCAATTTTCCTACCCAAAAGTCTATTTTAAAGCATAAAAATGAAGATATCTGTTGCTCTTCCTACGAAGACTAAACTCACACAGTAAAAATGTGCTGATGTGATGCTTTTTCAATGTTATTTTCATCGATTTTGCGACTTATTATTTGAGATGAAAAATATTTTTAATTGAAATTTGTGCTAATTGAAATTTCGCCACCCAAAAAAAAATCATTACATTTACTAGAAAAAATACCACAAAATTAATGTCCATAGAACACCAATAATGTCTAAGTTCATTAAAAAACAAATAACGAAAAGCAAATAACAAGAATTACAAAAATCTCATAAATAAAAGATCTACTTTCGTGGTAAAAAATTATGTGTGCGATAGAAGCAGCTCATGGAGAATTTTATTTAAATAATTTGATCTTTTCATTAGTACCTTGTTAGGCTAAAACGCACCTTCAGTTGTCACAGTGTTAAAAGCAATGATATGGCCCTGAAATCCATTTGTGTTTAGTTTTGGACTGTTTGGTGTTAAATACTCTTTGCATAATATGAGAAGGAAAATTTGAGACGAAAAAGGAATAATATTAAAATATCCATGAAGTTACAAATGAAAGAGGAATAAATTTCGCCCCTCTTAGTGTAAATCGTGTAGATTTTTTCTTCTTCTCATTGACGTGCAGTGTACGATAAGCCAATTTGCCAATCAGCATACCGCTGTAGCGTATCTTTATCGGTCCAATACGAATCCGCCCTGTATGCTGGGGCCCGGAATCGTTTTGTCGCCCGTACACCGATGAGGGAACGGAATGAGAGCACACTGCATTTCTGAAGATTGAACTGGATGGATCTTCTTCTAACTCAATCGATCTGCACTACTACCGGTATTACATTGCGGGGTGGGACCCTGGTGGGAATAGGGTAGCGGGGTAGGGGAAGATAAAAATTAAATGCACGTCACACATATAGTGCCCGGCCTCGGGTACGTTTGTTTGCTTGGAGCGGTGTGTCTTTTGGGCATTGAGTGTCACAGATGATAGATGAAGCCTGTGCAGTGCAGTTACAGGAATAGGAATAGCCGTGTGGCCCACTTGTGTGGGGGAAATCTTGATACTGCCACACCGTATAAACGTTGCTGTGCACGATCGGTATCGGTTAGTAGACATTTTCCACTCCAACAAGACCCATTTGAGAGTCGTGAGGGCTGCTGTAAGAGGGAAGCGAGTGTAACGAAGTTAGGCAGAGCAAAGCTTCTTTTGGGTTAGATTTCGTAGTGATTCTGTGCATTAGAATTCTTCCTTTTTTTTGGGAGGGGGGATAGTTCCCTGAGTGTTTTGAGTCTTTCGAAAGCGAATGCTCTACCAAAGAGATAGCCAGGGTCGCATCGTGCTAGCGCAGTTCCGCACTGTTCTGACGTTGCGAGAATCTGCTCACCGGAAGCGTGCCTTTCTTTAAGGTACCAGCCACACCGAAAGTGCTTAATCAAGTACAGCCGAGGGTGTCTAATATTAACACCAAACCTTTTCTCTCTCTTTCTTTTGCTCCCCTTTTAAAACAGGAGAAAAAATCCTTTCATCTGCAGACGGTGTATTTCTCGGTGGAGATGTAAATCACTCGCCCACACTAAAACATCCCGAAGCTACAGACCATCGCTATAACGGGTACGAACAGCAAAATTAAGTTCTTCACCACAACCGCCAATTCTCCGGACCGGACAGCAGCTTCCAGCCAAGTACTGAGTGTGTTTGTGTGTGCGAGGATAATACTTACTGCGTGTGAATAAGATTTGCCGTGCTTGCAGTAAGCCTGCTGCTGACTGGAAATCCTTAGCGACAAATACCCGCCCAGAAACACAAAAGACCATCTTCGCTGAGGGAAATGGCGCACCAAATGTCCACTGCAACAGCTTCGTGGTGGTGTCTTGTGGTGGTGGTGGTGTGGTGCTTTCTCGCACTCGGTACCGTCGAACCGGCCACAACAGTGTCCAGCTCAGTTCGGCAGGAAGGCGCGAATGTAGTCCGGGATGGTGAGGAAAGCGCACCGCCGCCCACTGGCTCGAGAGCATCGTTCACCGTGTACGACTACTTGGCTGTCGCATTCATGCTGATCATCTCGATTGGCATCGGTAAGGAGTTGGGGCGAGCAGGGAACAAAGCATTTGTTCGAATTGGATGTAGTGCCAAGTTTTCCATAATTCCTCATTGCTGGTTTGTGTTCAATCTCTTCTTCACGCATAAGGCGTCTTCTATGGGTGGTTCGAGAAGAAGGGCGCCGCGAATGGCGATGCGAGCGATGCAGATTCCAGCGATGACTTCCTGCTTGGGTCGGGCATGAGCCTGTTTCCGGTGACGCTTAGCCTTACCACGAGCTTTATTACGGCTATCGAGCTGCTCGGCAACCCGTCGGAGATGTTTTTCAATGGCACGCAGTTCTCGCTAATCGGTATGATATTTATATGCGTTTCTGTGTGTGGCTTAAATCGTTTGAAGCTTAAATTCTAACTAATCCAACTGGTGTGTTGTGTTGCTTTCGCTCTTTCCTTCATCAGTCATCTCGATGGTACTGGTTGTGCCGGTTGCGGTGAAAGTGTTCTACCCGATCTACTACAAATTGGAGGTCACCAGCTGTTACGAGTATCTCGGGATGCGGTTCGATAAGCGGATCAGAGTTTTTGGCGGTGTACTTTACATCCTTCAGGTAAGTACGCAGTACACCAAGCTATTCGTCATTTCGGTGGTAAAAACAGGGTTTTGCCATAATGGCAACCGCTTTCCACTGAATCCATTTTGGGTGGATGGAGTTTTCTGGAACGCTGGTCGGCAATCATTGTCAACGCTAGACAAGCTTACGAGGCTCTTGTGTTAAGCCTTAGCTGCTCACCTTACCACGAATAAAACGAACAAAACCCCGGGAAGATGGGAAAAAGTACGTTTCACTAGTATGTGTTTGTATTTTCCGGTACGATGCACACATAAACAGTTACGTTTTATGGACCCCGGGACCAGTGCCCCCGGAGTTTGTACGGCATCATTGGATCGGGATGGTCGTAAACTTTGGTCACGGTATTCGCACGTCGATAAAACTGTGTTGTGAGTTACTTGCGATGTACTACTTTCAATTCATTCCAAACCTGTGCACCACAGTCACACACACATACGAGCAGAAATGCGTTTTCCGACCACATTTCCCGCATTCGGAGAACAGATCTCAGAAGCACCATTACTTACCACATTGCCACAGGGTTGTGTTTATTGCTCAGTTCACGCACTTGCACCCGGCCGCACGAGGTGCGGTGGGAAGCTCGAGCTTACTGGCGGTGGTACCGTGGAAAGCAAAAGAAGGCCCGGGAATTTGGCTGGCTGAATCTATTCTTGTTCCTTTGTATTTTTTTGTGGCTGTAGTGTTGTTCTCGTATTTTCCTCCCCTGAAGACATGGATGGATTTGTACGTTCGAAAAAAAACCAAGTCGGCTTGATGATGCTTTTGCGTTGATTATATTTGATCTTGTCTTTCATTTTCGGCCGTTAAATCGAATCATGCTCTGCAGGAAGGGGCCACGCCTTCTCCACCACCACCACCACCAAGTTCAGAGGTTTCTGAACTTTCAATCTTTTTTTTTCCCTCCTTTCCGTAGCGATGTGTGGTCGTTGTTATAGCCACTGTGTTTGATGAACCAACCGCCAAGGATCGAGACCGCGTCCGCGAAGAGGCAAGGGGTTTGGGCTAGGGTTTTCGTAAATTTATGTTTACCAACTCCCATCCCGCCCATCTTATTTGCATATTCTTGATGCCGATTCGGGCGCTGTTGCAGCACCGGATCGCGGTAAAGGTGTGTGTGTGTGAAGCCGGCTAGAGGATTCCCACCAAGCGAGCGCTCTAGTTGTACCGTACCCATAGTCATAGATAGCTAGCGAGGAGATAAAGGGCTCGCTACCCAAAAGGATGACTTCTGTATTCGGTTTCCAAGATGCTTTTTGGTTGGTGGCTTTGCTCTTCTTTTCCTCGGAACAATGTAAAGGAACGCGGCACAGTGGAATGGTGGTGAAATCTTTTCCCATTCGAAATGTATGCCGTTTGTTTGGGATGGGAAAATTAAATCGTATGCTTTGCCTACGGACGATATGTTTCTTTCGCACCGGAAAAGTGTCCGATTCGAACACCCTCGCCCACTCTCAGGAGGTTTATATTTTAGGCCAGGTGTGTATGTATCGGTGTGTGCAATCATTTAAGAGGTTTCTTCCGGAGTGAGTAAAATGGTTAAATTGTGATGTCGCTCGCTTCGTTTACTCTCAGCTCCAGGTATATAGATCCATCAACTTTTAAGCGTTCGTAGATTTTATCGAATTTCATTGGAATTCTTGGAATGTGGATGCATTAGAAAATTACAAAAACGTTTCACAAATAATGTTGGTGTGGTGTGTGTTTTAGATTTGATTTTGTTTTCCATCCATGAAAAGTTTGATCCACATATACTGAAAATTGAATAAAAGCTAAGGGTGCTTACGTTGACGGTAGAGCAAAACATTGTAATGCTGTATATTAAATTACAGCTTGGTATTTGAAAACATATCTGAAATTGTTTGAAACCTTCCTAAAGCGATAAATGTAAATGGTAAAATATTTTACAAGTATTATTGTCCGTAATTCCTACCGGATCGTTCCTTAATCCTTTTTTTCTCTGTCGTACAGATGAGATTATTCTTTTGTGGTGTAGTTTTTGTTTATCTACATATATATGACGTAAATAAATCCTTGCTTACAGACAGGTTTTCTTGTAGTGTGGTGCGTTTTTAGTAACCAAAATCCAGAGCAAGCCTCATCCAACAGCTTAAGGGATCAAGTGCAAATGGGTGTCGGTACAGATAGAAAATGCGTGTGAAACGGCTAAATGTTTGCATACATTCAGGCGTTAGGCTTAGTACGATTTTTCCCCCATTCAAAGTTACCCATTCACTCAGGATGTTTTTTTTCTTCTCTCTGATGAGGAGAGAGTAAATCCAACGTGTTATCTTTCTGTCTGGTTTGGTAATATGGCCACACCTATTGCGGTACATTGGGATAAGTTTAATCCACAAGTATTGCCGGAAGGGTGTCATAGGTTCGCATTGGTTTCGGTGTTACGTTACGGTGTGTACTAGAGCGTGTGCCCCGGGGTTGGCTAGCACACATCCGGGGATCACTACCCGACGGTTAGCTCCGGCAGTCCCCGAAACTGATGCTATCGGATGATATTTGCTGTTGCGATTATTAATCAAACAATTTGTGCGTCGCTTTTGGGCAAAAGTACCTTCGTCAAACGGGCCGACAGTGGTAAATGATGTATTGGGGATATGGTAAGGATGAAAGTCCTACCCCCCTTCCCCCCCTGGAGAAAGCTTACTTTTGACTGGTGGCAGTGTTTTTACTTCTGGGAAAAGGTTTTTTTTTTGCTTTGTTTTGTTCTGAAAAATTCCTCCTCTAACATAGGGCTGTTGGATGTATGTACAGTTGTTGTGTGTTTAATAATAACACAGACAAAAGACACATTTCGCAATGTCGCCACCCAGCAGCAATGTACACAACTCCGCTTCGCTCTACGCCCGAATTCCATCCCCTAGGCTGAGGTGGTGGATAAGGTGGAAAGGTAAACTTTATCAAAGGTGGATTAAATGGTGTGATGGAATTAAGTTTGATTGAATTTTATTCCACCGTCGTTCGAGCGTCTGATGTTACGCGTGGCCATCAAAACAAACTTCCCGAAACCGGCATTTATCCAGTAGTCTTCCCAAGGGAGATAAAAGTAGCTCCGGACTTGATTGTTTCTGGGCTTTGCTAGAGTGCGGAGGGAAAATGTGAAGTATTTTCAGTGAACTCATCCTCTAGCAGCTGCTGCCTGTCTTCAAACGGGTAGCATTGGGTACTGCTCCGTTTCCTAGTTGCTCTGTTCCAGCGCCACTTAGCAACATGGACCATCGAACAGTTTGCTAGAATTACAATTCCTATCTACGGAGGAGGTTGGATTAAGGATTAATTTGAAGCCAAACAGTGAAGTTTGAGAACCGATGAAGAGCACACTTCTTGATCTGCCAACGCCCTTAATCCTAGCCCGTTATGCTAGTCGTCATAGCGCCCGTAGCGTAGTTGTGGTAGTTGTCGTCATTGGACGTAGACGACGACGACACACACACTTTACATTCATTTAACGTCCTGAGGGCTCCGGGGAGAGACTTCCATCCATGAGCTTTCCTATTACTAGGAAGTGGACAGGTAATGTGAGCCAGCATGTTTGAAGCACATCAGCTCTAGAGGGACGAAAGTAGCCGGTGACCACGCGAGTGCACTTGTGTGTTTCAGTTTTATTGCTCCCCATCCCGCACAAGTCGACTCACAGGGCCGGTTACCGTGTCGTTGGCTGCTGTAAACATCATAATTCTCCTTCAATCTCTTACTCTTAATCCAGTGTCATCTTACCGGTCCCGAAACGATGGCAAGTAATCCTATCGTGTCCCATTCTTCCTGGCCGAGATGATTTTCTATACGTTTGGATCCATTCCACTTACGGGAAACAAGTAGTTAAGCGAGACGTGTACCTACCCGCGCTGTACCGCTGTGTACTGCTATGAATCCATCACAATCAGCTCTTCCTGTCTCTCTCTCTCTCTGTGTGTGTGTGATTGTGTGCGAAATTGTTGAGATGAATCTGAGCGACCTGACCGTAAGGAAGCTCGGTATGACGGTTTCCCATTATGGCTGGATACCGGATGTTTTCTGTACGTACATGCTGTGGGGTACTTGTGTGCGACATTCAATTCTCCTGACGCCCCGTGTGGTGTTGTGGGTCTGTGAGGCAGTTTTCCCTTCCTTGCACGTTTCATACCTTTTTTTTTTCTTCTCATCTTTCTTCTACTTCGCAGATGCTGTTCTACACGTCGGTAGCCGTCTTGGCACCTGCCATCGCCCTCTCGGAAGCAACAGGTCTGAACAAGTACATTGCCGTCGTCTTGATCTACTTTGTGTGCATCTTCTACTCGTCGCAGGGCGGCATGAAGGCGGTCGTTATCGCTGATACGTTCCAGGTGAGTTGCTTGCGCTCGGTTCCCTTTTTTTACTTGGCTGTGTCTGTGTGGATGTTTGTATTTTCATTTTCTTGCTGCTTAATGGACTATCGGTGTAAAGGATCACCGGTGTATGGCCGGATGTATGTACGTGTGTGTGTGTGTGTGTGTAGGAGCACGTGTAATGGGTGTAGTTGGTTGGAACTGGGATGTTTTCTTTAAAGGCGCATAATGCCCATTTGCGGCCTGACTGTTCACGAGCAAGAACATCCGGGGAGCCCATGTTTCGTTTTTTTGCTGTTCATTTCTTCCCATTGTCTGCAACACAATCTAAATGCAAGTCGTCGGGAAAATTTACTCATGAATGCATGCAAACAAATAACGAACAAAAAAAAAAAGAGGAAAAAGAGAATTCACTAGCTCAAATAAAAATTGTTTGCTATAGTCGTATTATTTTCGACAAAACAATCTCACTTTTTTCTCGCCACTTTTCCCGCCAAACAAATAACGAACAAAAAAAAAAAGAGGAAAAAGAGAATTCACTAGCTCAAATAAAAATTGTTTGCTATAGTCGTATTATTTTCGACAAAACAATCTCACTTTTTTCTCGCCACTTTTCGGGTCTTACTTGAGAGGGAAGGAACAACGGCATGACTTCGTTGCAGTTTATTACATTGGCGGCCCTTTGCTTACTCGCGGCAGCTTTGCACCATCCTTCGGATCGGTCGGAACGATTTGCTCAAGTGATTCATGCGTACTTCTCCGGTGTGCTCCCGTCGCAAGAAACAATGTCAACGAGGCGAATGATCAAGTGATTGTTGTTTGGATTTTCGTTGTTGTTGTATTCTTTCGTTTCGTTGGAACTGTTCTGATGGTGCGTCGCTGTGTATGCTGCTGACGCCACTCGACAGTATTTATATCCTCAATCCGACAACAACCATTGAAATGATGGGGCTGGTGTGATTCTTATCCCTGCCCGATGGGTAAGAAGGTAGATTGTCAGAGCGCGTGCCGTGTCCCGGTGGTTGGCATTCAGGAAGCTCTAAGACAAACAGATCAGCCAAGGCACAATTCCGTACAGTGCGACTGCTTTCTTGCGCTTTAGCACTGAGGAAAATGTGATAGAATAGCTTTGCAAAAAATGTGAAACGTCGCAGATAGGGAAGGAGTGGAGTGCCGATAAGAGGGAAGGCTAAGCTGCCGTCCAATGATAGGATTACATTGTAATGAAGAGCTCCTACAGTGTCCTGTTGCATGATAGGGGGGGGGGGGGGGGGGGGGAGGCAACACACCACTGCTCACTTATGGAGTGAGATCGAGCGAAAGTCGGGTGTAAGCGTGTTGTCTTTGCAGACGCTTGACGCGAGTGCTTAAGAGCTTTTATGTTTATATGTACGGGAGCTTGTTTTTCCTTTCTTGTTTGCTTGCTTTACCTTATTTTATATCTTTGTTGCTTGCTGGCATTACCTTCCCAGCCTGTTGTAATCGTCAAGCACTGATGATTCCCGTGAATTTTGAATAGAGGATAAAGCATCCCGATCCGGATCCTCGGAATGCTTATGTGCTTTCTGCAGTGAAGCACAAAATCTCAATCTTACGAAGAGAAACACACACACACACACACACACACACACACAGAAAAAAGCATACGTCATTCTGTAAGTTCTCTGTGCGACTTAAGAAGAAAAGTTAGGCAAAAAAAAAAGAGATAAGCAAAATGATACACCGGTAAAAGCATTTAACGTACGAAAAGCGCGTACCATGTACGCCGGGGTGTTGCACCAGGCGGCACCAGTACAGCGCCGGAGTGAAGGATTTTCCATCGCAACAATAAAGCAAACTTTGCTTTGATTGCTTGTGTAGCGCGATGTTTAACAATTTCAAATTAAACAACAAGTTACACACGGTGTACTGTGAATGAGACGAACCGCTTGGCTGCGAACGCACTGGAAGTGGAAAGCAATTTGCATATTGCTTGCCTTTCGTTTGGTGCTTTTGTTTTGCTTCTGTTTTGCTTTGTTTTATGAATGGAAGATTTGTTTTTCATTCACTGACAATCTTGACTGTTAGTGTTTGTGACATCTGACAGCAGGAACAAATTATTTGCGGCACTAAGTAAGAGCGGTGGGAACGCTTGGTGAAACGTTGTAGGTTTTGCACTTTGTATTTCGTTCTGTCGTATTTACCAGCCCGGATTGAAAAGCTTTCAATGTTTGTTGAAAAAGCTTTGAACAAATGATTAACTGTTTTTGAATTTGAACTAGCTTTTAGCTGTCTTTTGTTTAGCCCTGCTGACTCTTGTTTTTAAAAAATAGTTTTATGATGATTTTTACAACAAACTTCGGACAAAGTTTATGAAAATCTCAAATTCAAAACATTAAATATGTTATCAAATATTATATATAAATCACATTTTAGTTAGTCATGTTATACTTACAATTTTTTAAAGCATATTTATACTAAAAATCACTTTGTCCTATTTCAACGCGGCAAATCAAAGCTTTCAACCAATGTCCCACTGATAAAAGCCGTCAACGCCACAAAACTTTGTCCTGTTACAGCTTCATAGACATGATTGTTGTGTAAGTGCGTGTCTGTAGCTCATCTAAAACAATAAACATCTTCATTTCTGCCACTCATTGCGCGACTTATGTCACCCCAGTGTTCCTTCTTTGGTTAAAATCCTACTACTACTACCTACTCATACTACCGATGGGTATTTTTGGCGTCTCAGGTCAGACCTTGAAGTGGAGGTCATATTTGCAACGACGAAAGATCTTTTCCTCGAATTGTACCAAAAAGGCAAAAGAGCTCTAAGTATCTATCGGTAACAATTGAGACACCCTTAGCCTCCCCCCCGCAATATTCCATAATTTGGAAATTATACTGTGCTGTACGCCACTGCTGTGTCCAATTATCTAGCGTTGCTGGTTTGGTGGTTGTAATTAGACAAATTATGCATTCATTAGCACCCGTCCCGGCAAATTCGGCATGCTGATAAAATCGTGCCTCCCATGATCCGGATTGCTGCGCTCTCAAATGTCTCTTCGCTGTGAGCACGATATTGTGGAATCGGCTGAAAGTGGTGCTGCTGGTACGTGTGAAGAAGTCAGCGTGAGAGTAAAGCTAATCTGTGGTCGGGGCGGTAGTACGGGAGGAGAATAAATATTTCCACAACACAGCACACCAAAAGCACCAGGCGTCTCCATCTGATTCCCCGGTTCGCATTCACCGCGCAGCCGAGCCAGAGCATGACGTGAAGGGAAGCGAAGTAAACGTTACCATTTGCGTAAGACGACGCCCAGTTGAAAACCTAATGGAAATTTATTGTTTCTTTCGCGGACATTTCTCCAAGGGGGATGGTTTGTGCCACAGGAAGGTTGGAAAATTCAACAAAACCACCCATCGGCATGCTTGGTACTCTCCTTCCGCACGTCACTTGGCAGGACTTTCGTCTGTCAGAATAATGTAGGCTGGGAACAAAAATTTGCAATTGAAACCACGTGCTCCAGCGAATGTCTTCATCGTCTTCACTGCACGCTTCTCTTGTGGGCTGCGTTGTTGGAGTTGTAGAATTTAGGATGGGACATTGTTTGTCCCAGCAATGAAACGCGATGCGGGTAAAAGTGGTGTGGCAGCAACCGGAGCAACAAATGGGAATGGGTGGAAAAAAGTAGACAAAGTTAGATTGCAAAGTGAACAGATGAGTGTAATCTCACCTGTATAGAATATGAAGATAAATAGCGTGACATTAATGTTATTGGTTCTAGGAGATGAGGAATGGGCAGGTGTAGATCGTGAGGGTGAGAAGAAGTGCCGAGTCGGGTGCACAACGGTAAACAGACATGTGTGTGTATGAAGATTGTTTTGCGTACATGAAATGTTTCCTTCACCAACAGGCAACAAGTGGTGTCGGTGCGAAACGGTTGGAGCACTCTCAAAGGAATTAGCCAACCTATGTGTGGCAAATGCTCACGACTGGTTATAGGAGTCGCATCCGACCGGGGTATATATTTGAAGCAATGGGAATGAAGTTAGCTTTTTGCGCTTAAAAACACGATCCTATAACTCAACCGTCAGGATGGTAATGCGTGTATGCGTAACAGAAGAAAAACATGATTCCCTGCTGTTTGACTATCTAAATATGTGTACACAGTAGGAGCTTTTTTCAACTTTCTTGTTGGAACGCTACAAAATCAGACAATTTAACTTGAGCATGAGAATATGCTTTGAATCGCAATGTATCAAGGGATGGGAGTATAAATAAATTTACTCGTAGAGACAGTTATCGATACGAGTGCAAAATTGGTGAAGAAAGTTTGTGGTGATGTTTTGTGTGCATGAAGTTGAAGTAATTGTGTGTGAGTGAGGAGTGCATGACTGAAGGAATGAAATGATTGTGCTTAAAATTTGTTATCTTATTTTAATGGCCATATTGAACATTGAAAACATAGAACATGAAACAATTTTCTAAGTTTGGATGGTTTTGTGTGTTATAATTATAGTGGCGAAAAGAAAAATTATTTCAATAACTCTATTGCAATGCGAAATTTGAGTTAAAAAAACGATTGAAATCCTCGAATTAATAATACCTCTATTTTATTTCCAATTGCGTACTGTTTACGCCTGAATTTATGCAATCCCAAACTACGGGAGTTTACTTTACAAATAAGAAATGGATTTTCTACAAGTTTGCAACATTGCCATAAATCTTTTTGCTGCAGCATTAGACTAACTCTTGGGTAACATCAATGTGTCCACGACTAATGTAATGATTATTTTCCCTTTTCAATGTTCATAGCAAATTGAGTTAAATCCAATTGCAGGCTCATTGCTTCATAGTAATCAGCTCCCCATACACTCACTCACCGTTGATCGTTCGCGTTAAACTAAAATCTCACGCCAATGTGCAAATTGACAAAGTATGATATGCATTGTCTCCATCATACATTTGTGTGTGTGTGTGTGTGAATGTATGATGATTTTCAACAATGATATGGTGGGCTACAACGAAACGCCAAAAAAAGAAAGACACTCGCTTCGCGGTTGGTCGTAGTTTGTTCACCAGTGTTGCCGTCGGCTGGTCTGACAAACGGTATCCGATTATCGCAATCAGTCATATGGAAATGGGGCGAACCAGGCGAACGATGGTTGATTTTGTCGCCCGATTCCGCGCAAAACCACGGGTGTCCAATATGACGAATTTGAATAAATTTCCTTTGCGCGCAGACGGGGAACGGTTCGGTTCCGTCTAGCGGATATTTCCCTTGAGGCGTGAGGTTGTAAATTTGCAAGCCTTCCTGTCAAAGTCTTTCTTGCGATTTCCTCTCTCCTTCCTTCCCCTCTCTCTCTCATTGTTGCATCCATTCGAGAGACTTTAAAAAAAGCGGAACAGAAAAGTGTAGTGGAAAATTTATTTCCTTCCGTCAACTTATGGAATCGTTTTTGCTTGCCTTCGGCGCGAAAAAGAAGGAAAGCGTTCAGTCACTCTTGCACGAGTCAATCATTCCTAAGCAGCTCGTTTCGATGTTCACCGTGCAATCAAAGCCCTGATTTTCTGGGGCCATTTATTTTTTTCTCTCTGTTGGTCTCACTCCAAAGCAAATGTAACCGCGAGTATCGCGATGCCTTGGGAATGCAAAAAGCTAAAAGAAAAAGACACTACGTTCGCTTTGCTTCTGGCGTGTCGTTACGATTACGGCAGTGTGTGTTCCCGGCGAATGGCTGCCAACGGCTGGAAAGCCGATGAAAAATATGAACTGTTTATAAAATCATAACGTGTGCGTCCGCTCACACTGCCTGTGATGTAGTTGTTTGGCCGCATTGTTGCAGGGATTGTCGGTTCGCCAAACGCTGCTGTCTCCTGTTTTGGTGTATTGCTCGTTGGGTATGAAAATTAAGCCACTTTACTGCGCAATTTGGTCAGACGTGCCTGCTGGTGGCGAGTTGAGGCCTTTCTCGCGCTCCTGTTTTACCTTATTTGTTACACTGTTTATCTTTCACGTCAGTCATGATATATTTTCATTTGAAATGAACTGCGTTTTTGTTGCTCGAGCTGCTCCCCAGATGTGTGAAAAAGGCTGTCGGGGGTACATTATGAGTTTGCTGCTAGTACAGAGGCAGTTGGAAAGCTTCAGTTAAAGATGAAGCCGTTTACAGCATCAAGAATCGGTGCAGTTATGATAAGAGTCTGCTTCATCTGGTTTGGCCAGTTTTTTTTTCCACTGTGAAAGCATCAACCAGGAGGGGAGTTGGTCGTTTTCGCAACCATCGTGACGAGGAATGATTGCTCGTTTCAGCAAAAATGTTGTAACCGACGTAGCCGAACAGGGCGGTTCGGGTTTCTTACGCTTCCGCTGGAGCTCTTTGAGGTGAGATTTATGCAGAATTCTCGATAAGCCTCGTTCGTTCGTTCGTTTTTCATCCTGATGTCGTCCTCTCGTCATCGTTTCCATTCTCGTTCAGCAGCGAAAGCTACAGTCTTTGCGAAGGTTGAAGGGTTTGTTGACTGTGTTGCCGTGGTGGTGTTGGTGATGAGTTTACTTGTGAAGATGATTACATTTCGCATGGTGCTGGTGTTGATTGGCGAGCGGTAAGAGGTAAAGCGAATTATGCAAATCGTAGGTTTTGATTTGTGTGAAATGTGATTTTTTTTATAATACTAAATTCATCGAAACTGTAACTTGTTCGTTGTGAATAAAATACATGGAATTGGATATAATTCGAGCGTTAACTTGAAGCTCGCAGAAGGTTGAAGTCAAAATTGTGTACAAGCTTTATCAAGTGTAATTAAAATAATTATGTTAAGAGGAATTATAATTTTCTTAAAATGTTTTTGATCAAGTTGCGGGAATGCAAGGAAATGTAATGTAATCTGCTTTGCCGCGAAAATGCTTATAATTTTGTAGCAATGTTATCCTTGAATTCCATGAAAAAAAATTCATTTGAGAATTGCATAGTTTTAGGCTCAAAATCATGAAGCGAATTTACAATGCAAGCAAATTGATAAAACATTATCTCAGGGTTTTTGAATTGATTTTTACAACTTTTATTTTATAGTCCTACAGTATCATTACTGCAGTATGTATTACGCATTATCCAGTAGATTAAAAATGCTTTTTGAATTGATCAATATTTTGAACGCACATTTAAGAAGCTTTTTATGCCTTTTTCAAGAGTAAGTAATTTAATGAAAAATATTCCTTAAACAAAATACATGCTTCAAATGGTATTATCAAATCAACATTGTCAGTTAAAAAACTTAGTATGATGCAAAATTGAGATAAAGCGTATAGGTGAAATATATTAAGTATTGCAACTTGATTTCGTTAGACACGAATATATCTTAATCAATGTCTAACTGCTTCATAGGTTTGTATACCGAGATGCCATGTTTGTAACACCTATTGTAAGGCATGGCCCTTCTCTGCACTGTTGGTACGGTTATTGCCCAGCACCTTGCACAAAGATGCAAATGAATAGAGATATATTTGGCATACGAATTACCATCAACGTGGAAAAGCGCTCTTTCTCCAGGTTGAATAAAAATCCATGAATGTTCTAAAAACTAAATCAATCTATCTTTATCAATCCAGTCGGATCCAGCGTTTCCAGCGCTGTTCATGTTAGTTGGCAAGAAATTGTAACATATTCCAGTGCAAAAGGCTTCTACTTTACGTTGGTAATCGATTTCTTTACGATAATTCCTATGCTGCTATGTACATCGGTACGCGCTTGCATTGGGTCTGACGTTGGTGAAAGATTTCCCCAGCCAAGAAATCCTACCAACTCCCCCCGCCAGTTCGATACCTTCCGATGCCGACTGGTCCTAAAGCACTCACGTTAAATTACATTCAATTCGAGGATTTCACCCGGCACACACACACACACACGCGGGAATTGTTGTCAACTTCAAAGCTACTTCGCCGTACCAGCGTACCTTCCTGTACGTGTGTGCCTTGGAGTAATCGATTCCGGAAGTGAGTATTACGCCCACGTTGTCTCACGAACTGTTGAGCGGAAATCTGAATTTCTGAACCTCTGTCCCTATCGAAGCATCGACAGTTTCGTAGCTGTTATTGGAACGATGGTGTGGGTGTGTATGTGTGTGTGTGTGTGTCTGTTAACTCATTGCCAGATTGGTGTATCAATTCCCTCGCACGGAAGAAAAAGGAACGCGAGCGAAAGCAGTTTCTCTTCATTTCGCGGAGCATTTTCATCCCATCCAGATGACAATCGAACGATTGAATGTATGGGCGATGGGCGTGAGCGCGAGATCGAGCTTTAGTGTAGACAGACTCCCGGCTGCCATCCTGGTTCCCGGGAGCATATCGTTTTGGCTTTCCTTAATAGAAAATATTCTGTCTACGAAGCGCGGAAGTCTGATTAGTCGCAACCCCAACCCCCAGATCGCGTGCTGCATGTAATGTGTGAATGTGCAGGCACGTATTTGTGTGTCATTCTTAATTCCTGAATCGATCTACTCTACCGTAGACGACGAGTGCCTTGGCAGTCTCGTGGGATGTTGTGCGGTGCCCATCCTTGTCATTTTACTTTGGCAAGAGTTTTATAGAAACAGATTTGATGTTTCGTCGCGATTTGTGTGCGTGTGTCGTCTCGAGAATGTTCGAGGCATTGGCATCGAGAGAAATTAGATCGCGTTGATTGAAGTTTAGCAGCATATTTGCTCTATGCCGGCGCGAGTGGCGTGTGCACGTCAATCGGAATCATTGTGCGAAAATAGCGAAGTTTTTTGTATCCTTTTTTCTTGCTACTGATCTCTTTGTTTGATACTCGCTGGAAAATGCCTTGTCAATGAGGACAAGCGTCACATTTACATTGGCAAAGGCTTAAATAACGCCAAATAAATTAAGCCACTTATTAGTTTGATTCAAATGAATGCAATTATGATAGATAATTTTGGAACAATTTTTAGTGCTCAATTCCTGAATTTGCTTCGCAAGCAATCAGTTACGAGTCATAATCAGTTTATAAAAGTGTTGCCAATGTGCTAAAAATAATAAAGTTAGGAAAAGGATTATTATCCTACCCTAAGCACAACATTTAATGGCATAATCTGGACTGTATGATTCTAACATAACAAAAAATGAAGATAATAAATATCCTGTGCTATTACATTTCTGTTTACGGTTTTGTTTTTCTGCCAATAGCAGAGAAACAAGAGAAAAAATAAGATAGCTAATGCCACGCGCCTTTGACTCTTGTGCCGCGTTTTTTTTTGTGTTAGCTTTGACAGGAAGTGACGATGAATATTTACCCACCAACAAAGAAGATGATAATGTGATAATAAATAAGAAAGTGCTGTGTATGCTGTAAAAAGCCGAAAAAATTTGGGTGCGAGTTAGTGCTGTTTTTGTTGCTTCTTTTTGATTTGGTTTTGTTTACCAGCCGTGTGCCGACGGTGCCGACTGATGTCATCACACAATGTGCGAAGGATGTTTTTTTGTTGTTGTTGTTAATGTTGCTGTTGGCTGTTGTTGTTGTAAGTTTTTGGCGCCTGTTTTATTGTCAGTTGTGCCTCTCTCACCCTTTGGTGTTATTTGGCGTCCATTAGCTTTTCATTTGGAGTGTAGTGTGTGTGTGTGTGGGTGGGTGGGAAAAATAAGCAAAAAAAAAAAACCGAGACGCTACAACAAAGCTGATTGTTGGCTGGTACCAAAAACAAAAGAATGTCGGAAGGAAAGTTGGGGGCGTTTTGATGGTGTGAAAATTGCTGTTAAGTTTTTTTGTTTTTCCGTTCGGTTTCATCCCTTAATACACCCTTCTGTGTAGTGAGTTGATTTTGGGAGTTAAATTGTGTGCGCTTTTATGAGAAATGGGTAATGTGGTAGGCAAATGTTTATTCTTTTCTGGATGGAAAAGGAATCATATTTTAAAGAGGATGTGTTTGTGTTTCTTTTGCTGTTGTTTTTCACTTCTGTGGCAGCTAGGGCACTTACTTTTTATGTGCTCTCTATGTTATGGGATGCGAATTATTTATTTTATTAGTTGTGTCTGTGATAAAAAGAGTATTTTTTCGTGTTTGAGTTGAGAGAATTCCATATATTTTCACTCATCTTTTTGATCTGTTTTTATTCGCAAGGTCTTGCTTGTTACGCACAGTTAAACGCCGTAAGTTATGCAATCGTTCGCCAATCATGATAGTTGTGAGCGTGATTGGAAACTTTTAAAGCAACAGAGAGAAGAATTTAAACAAATTGTATATAAGCTTATTTGTATATAAGTCAAGCCTTCATTAAAACTGGTTTTCTACTGGTGCTTCAACTAAAAATATAGGGGACAAACTTATAAAACAAAGCAAAAAAAAAAACCAAATCATTCATTACACCAGCTGTCGTGAATGAAATTTGCGTCGATCCATCTCAAGCCGCCGGGAGGGTTCTCTCTTCTAGTTGATCATCCCGAAAGTCCTAACTTTTGTCTGGGTGTCTCGTGCACTGGGTGAATGCTATGAAAAATGGAAATCATCATCCAACCAAGCCGAGTCAACATTCCATCCATCTCGCCTACCAACACACACACACACACACACGCACATCCCCGGGTTAGATTAACGGAAGCAACGCTTAAAAAGGATTCGTGAAAATCAAACCACTCGCCGTGGTACCATTATATACGGGAGTGTGGAAGTAAAAGGGAAAATGAAATTGAAACGTGATTTAGAAAGTTTTATTGTATTGCCACCGTCGCCCTGCGCGTGTACTTTGCGCCCGAAACGACGATGATGACGGATAGCGTCTATGATGGTAGGGAAAAGGGATGGGACAGAGAGAGAGAGAGAGAGAGAGAGAGAGAGAGAGCGACGGATTGGAGCATTTCCCGGTTGACCACGCGCCGGTCAAAAAGTGGATAGGCTTCGCGCGTCAGACAGGGTATGGCTACCAGCCGGGGAAAAAATGTCATATTTTTCTATTTTTTCATTCCGTGTTGTGAGAGAAATAGCTGACACCAGTGTGAACGTTTCAGTCTTCCTGTTTTTTTTTTGCTACAACATTATTATTATTTTGAATGAAGTCTGGCACACCAGTTGTGGAGCGGAACAGGTCGGTACGAAGGCGTGGGAAACCCTCTGGATGGTTACGTTCCTAATTGAATGATTTCAATTCCGGTTCTAAAGGGGGCAAACATTTTAGACAAAGCGAACTTACGACTTTACTGACGGGGCGCCAAGATTCGTATGCAGGAAGAGGTGGCAGATGTTACTGACTAGGAAAAGGGAGGAAGTAGGGGAAAGAGGTGGAGGTGAAAAAAAAAGTTAGAGATATCATTTATCATTTTCGGTGGATGGGTTTGCACGGTGTTTATCATCACAGTGTTGACAAAACTTCAGGCTCAGATTGTTCGGAACAGCTTATTTGAACATTGTTAAAAAGCGAATGGCGTAAACGTGGCGGCGAAGAAAACGCTCCCCGAGTCAGATAGTAAATGAAAGACGTGACGGAAAGGTGTATTGGAGGTGGAAGTCGCAGATCGCTTATCGCCACGGGATGAAGTTTTGTCCGCTGCCGGAAAAGGATTCGCGCACAGCAAGCGCAGAGGGGTGGGAAAAAAAGGATTGTCTAGTTAATCTATGCTCGCCCGATTTCGTGCTCAGCGAATCAAAAACTGTCAGCAGCAATTTCGTGTATAAATGTTTTTGTTTTTCGGGAATCGTTTTTCATCTATTGAGTTGTCCTTTGTCGGGTGCGTGCGGAACCATGCACGCGTGGAACGGGAAGGAAAATAAATGCGAAACGATAAAAGCTTTTCTCAGCAAAATATTAGAAACAGTGAGCGGGCGCATGTTTTTAACCATTTCATTAAAGCTTTAGAGCGAAAAATTTATTGTGCTTTCGTTTACGTTCGTTATGATTTTTAATTTATCTTTTATTTTATTTTTTTTGTATTTGCTTTGACAGGCTTTGGTGTTGCTGCTTTCGCTGATACTTATACTCGTGCTCGGTACGCACTACTCGGCCGGACTGTCCGATGTGTTTAGTCGGGCTGCGGAACACGAAAGGATTGAATTTTTCAAGTAAGTTTCTCTTTTAATTAAAAACTAAATTTTTTTTTCTCTGTGCTTCTAGCTCGGTCAACCGAATGGCCGCAGTAAAGTGCTTTAACAGAAAACGGGAGAGAAAATGTGTGTGTTTTTAACTAGGCTTTTTTGTTATTTGGTATCTCTTGTAGCCATGGGGCATGTATTCATTTTATAAAGTGCAAGTGAAAGCTTACGAGCTACTCACTTGCACCGGAATTACATCAAGCTCTTGGGTGTTTAAAGTTGATTTTTGTTTCGTTTTTTATTATTAATTTAGATTGGTTTTTTATTCAGCGAATTTAAGTAATCAAACTGAAACAAAATTAGTGTTGCAGCAAATGGTGTTTTTGTAAGGAACTCTATTAGCTATAAGAAGAATTATTTAACGTTCCCTCGTGTCCTTTTGTGAATAAAAATGAGGAAACTCTTTTGTTAACCTCACGTAAGCTGTTTGCTACAACAAACACCAGTTAAGCTATCTAGCCTTAGCGTTTCGTTTACTACATTTTTCTCATCCTTATTCGTTCCTTTTGAGGAAAGCGTTTTTGCCTCTTTTTGGGACCAGTGGGACTTCATCGCTTCCCAGTGTGACGGGCGCGTTTGTACTAAAATATCGGTTGGTAAAACGAATACTACCACTCTTGAAGGGGTTTTTTTATATACAGTGGATGAAAATTTTATCATCACCTAGCTACTTCCACACTCCTCCCCCCCATATTACCACCTCCCTTACCATAACCCGACCGATTTCGCTCTTCCGGATGGGCCGTCATGTTTTATTCAAGCAATTGTTGTTTCTTGTGTTTTGGTTGGAGGCACTCACGTACACCGCGTCTCAGCAGTTTTGGCTGCCGTCTATACCGTGCAGTGTTTTTATTTAATATTTTCCCTCGTGAATTTGGAATTTCCGGATGGTGGTGTGACCATGGTTGTGGCAGTCGATCGTGTCACACAAATTGTGCGCACACATTTTCAACCGCGTCATAGTCGTCTATCGTCACCGTCGTGCTCGTCAACAGCATTCGATAGTGGCCATAACAAAGAACGTGCACTTGCACAAGAGCGAGCGGGAGAAAACGCGTGTATGCGGGATACACAGGAAAAGCCACTCGAAGCCTGTGTGCGGAAGTTCATAAATATTAATTATGCACATAATTTGCTTTTTTTTGCGCTGTGTGTGTGTTTGTTCGTTTCTTTGAACGACCATGCGTCTCCATCGGGTTTGAGGACCCGATGGGCTCGCTAGTGTTGTACTTTTGCAAGAGGTGGCTTCGGGCAGCTAGAAGCACCGCGACTGGTGCCAAATTGTATGATGCTTTGTACAAGGTTTCGGGATCGTTGTTGATAATGATAACATTAAAACCACCGCACTTGATGGAGGAACATGCATTGAGGAAATCGTCCTTGTAGCTATCAAATGTGTCGTAGTGAGCGACGTTGGGAGTTTTATGTTGGTAACATGTATTGATGTGAACATAGTCAATACTTTCATTTATATTTGATGATTTTATTGATGATACTTGATGTTAGAATTGTTTTTTTGTCGGTTTGTTACGTAATTTCTTGTTATGTTAGTTTCATTATTTGTTTTTCATTTTTACTTTGAGTTAATTAATTTTATGAGTGACATTTGAACAACTTACTGTTAATTACTGTTCTATATTCATTTAAGCTCTTACAGAAATTCTAACTATTTTCCACTACTATTTGTTGTTGTCCCGTTTCGAGAGGTTCTCAAGGGGTCCGATGAATTAAATAGAACAGAAAAAATAACGGATTTCGATAAGCATTTAAATGTGATTTAAATATTAATGTTTGATTTCATTTTTATTCCTTTTCTTTTCCATGATTTTTTTTTTCCATACTCAACCCTTCCAACACCAACAACAATCGCTGTCTTAATGGATCATTTGGGAACGATTTTCGGATGTTTATCGAATTTCGCACACCATTCTTTCCCGAAACGCATCCCAATGCGACAATGTTGTTTTTGACTGAACAATTGAAAACAACTCACAACGATGACGCCGATGACGGCGGTGGTGATGGCAACTTGATGGCGAAACAAAACAACAACAAAACCTGGCTGGTCGTGCACCAAAATTTGACGAACTGTCATCGACTGCGAAACTGACGGACCCAACGCGAACGAACATTTTCTCTTTCGCTTCCCGATGCACCGATGAATTGTGACTGTGGGACGAACATTTCGGCATGCGGTGTGCGATTTTCGATTTTTGTTTGCGCTCATGGTCAATCCTGCACACTCAACCACACGTCAACGCCTCCGCGACGACATACGCACCATTCCGTATCGACAGCTTCGATCCCAATCCGACGACCCGCCATTCGGTGTTTTCCGTCATCATCGGTGGCTTTTTCTACTGGACCTCGATGTTCTGCACCAATCAGGCGTCCGTTCAAAAATGCATGTCATTAAAATCGTTGAAAACGGCCAAGCATGCACTCTATTTTTCTCTGCTCGGTAAGTGCTGGTGGAGGTGATGCTGGAGATAGGTTTTTTGTCAACTTGTTCTGGGTTTTTTTCTTCCGATTCTTCTCTTTTTTTCGCCAACATCCGGGAGTTGGTGGTCATCATCGAAACGCATCCTTTTTTTTTTTTATTTTGGGTCTTTCCCGAATGGTTCGTTGAAAAACTCTTGTTTTTGATTTGCGACTACGCTGCGTGTAAGTTGTTAAGTTGACGGTTTAACTGTTTTTTTTTCTCAATCAATCTCTGTTTCGATGTTGGCGTACGTATGGGGACATTGAATTGGATGGATATGTCATTATCACAAAGAGTAGGGAGGATCTCTAGTTGGGACCGTTTTACATTTGCTCATCGATGGTTGATGAAAGATGCTTGAGCCGAACGAGCAATGTTTTCGCAAAGTACTCGTAAATTGTATCGTCCTAGAATTTCTCCAGCAAAACAAAAATTAGAACAGAAAAGAAAACAAACATATTGACCAAACACACCGACGAAGTAAAGTTTCGAAACATTCTCCAATCCAAACCCCGTGGCTGGGGCAAAACGGAGCATGCTGTAGCGTAGAACTAAACCACTGCCGGGATCGTTCGACGGTGACCCAAACCGTATTTGGTCAAAGTTAATTAAATGTCCGAAGGAGCAAAACACAACATAAAATTTGTTTGTTTAGTTTGCAGATGTTTACCGTAAAACCAAAAACTAAACTAATCGTGTCCGTTCGTCCACTGTTTTTTTCCGTTTCTCCTTGCTCTAGCTCACCCTTGAAGGGTCTAATTCCGGTGTGGACGAACGAATAAGTCAATCTAATTGATATGTTTTCGAAAGTTGAAACCGTTCGATTATTTTGCTGTTGTTGTTTGTATATTGGTGTTCACATTTCGTACTTTCCTGCTCACATTTCCTGTCCGGGTTACGTTTTGCAACTTTTCAGTTAACTTTAATTTCATTTCCACTTCCGGACAGCAGTGCAGGGCTTGTTGTTTACCGGACCTGGGTTTTATTCATTGCAAAAATTTTTCTTTCCAATTTCGCTTTGCACTTTTGCAGGATTGATTGCGGTGTTTTTGATGAACTTCTACACGGGATTGATGACTTTCGCACACTATTCCGACTGTGACCCGCTGGCGGTCAGCCAGATCACGGCCATGGATCAATTGCTGCCGTACTACGTGATGGATGTGTTCGGACATATCAAATTCATGGCGGGAATTTTTGTGGCCGGCATCTTTGCAGCTAGCTTGGGGTAAGTAGTGTTTTTTTTTTGTTTTTATTAAGGGAATGTAGTGTGAGTGTGCGTGATACACACAATCCAAGTGGAATTGTAGTGTGTTTTTCTATTGGAGGTTTTTTCTTTGTTTGTTTGAATGAAGTACATATCTGCAGTAAAGGATAATTCTGCAGCATAGATTATTAATTACTAGCTCGCTTGGTTTTGTTTTATCCACGTAACGCCCAAAGGTATGCAATTCACGTTTCATTGTTTTTCCACAATAACGTTCCTTTTTGGCTAGTTTCTTTTAGTAAACGTATTGCACAGTGGAAGAAATGTGATGTATTGCATAATATCAGGCGCTATTCATAATGGAACAGTTGTAAATTTCGTGGAAAACATACTTATGCTCTTCATAATACCGTATGGTGCGTTCTGCAACATGAGCTATGTGCTGCTATCTACCTTTGACGACCTAATAACTAAAGGTTTTGTTTATAACGAGACTGATTTATTTAAAATGTAGCGATAATCGTATCGTATGTTTCTCGTAGCTTGCACAATCGTGACCTTCACCCTTTCCGTATTAGAACTCTGAAACGTAGCACCTACGCCGATCATTATGATCGAGCGCTGTATCAAAACTCTCAACTGAAAATGGAAATAAACTGCCAGCACACTCTTTCGTGGAACTACGCGTATGGCGGCTAGCGATCGCTGTATTGTGCCCTTGCTACCAACGCCGTAAATACCGATATGAAATATCTGTTGTAATAATACCTTATTGTGCCAACAAACGCAGCTCATTTGAATTGGTCGAAACGCCATTGATATTATTAATCGAGAAATGTACAAATCTGAACAGGGGAGCCGATAACCGCAGCTAAAATTGTTGTTCCACAAGTGGAAAGGAATTTATTGGCCAGTGAAAACATGCGGGCATGCTGCGAGCAGCCAAACCATAAAGGGCCGGTGAACGGATACGGTTAATTATCTACGAGGAGAATAGCGAAAATTCCTTGTAATTATTTGATTTAGCGAAATGCTAGCCGGTTTGAACTTTCAGGTGTGTCGCTGTTGCACCGAATTGCAACCAACGGTTAGCGTAGTTTCATTACGTCGCTTGCCTGCTGTTGGGATAGGAGACGGAACCGCTTGAACAGGTGAAATTTATAGGAAACCACGATCACGATTGGTGCCAGTGGTTTCTTTGGTAGAACACCGAGGTTAGGAATTTCGAATTCGTAACCAGGACGGTAGAACCATCAGCATACGATGGTTCTACATTCCATTCACTGCTAGCTTTTGGGCAATAAGTGTAAGCCCGATAGCTAATGGAAATGCATTGATGGTTGCTGATGGACGTAATCGGAATAATTAAATCAAGGCATCAATTTTCGGGACCATTGGATTAACACGCCAATTAATGTGGACCGGGGTAACGAAGGTTCGTTGGATGCTTGCCTCCACGTTAAACCATATTCATTTTGTACTTTCGATGGAACGCATCACGTCATCGAGTGTTTCTAGAAGCAAATAACTAGCTTGGTTTGCGTAGTAAATTAATCGCATGTTATGCGGTGTAATTTGATGTGATCATTTGGAAAACAACACTTATTGTTCGATTTTCCGTTTTATAATTATGGTAATTTTACTAGTTTTTCTTTCTTGAAATAAAAAAAAAACACTTTTGCAGATCAAATTTTTCCCAACTGTGACAAATTCAATCGCTCGAACAGTTCTGTAGCTAAAGTCTACAATTAATTGGCCCACAATTCTTATCGTGAAAGTGAAAAGCAGTTGACTCAGCTTTGCTTCATGTTGGCTTTTCCGTTTGGAAATTACGATTGATATTGACGAATGTCGATAATGAGCCACACTAAATCAGCAAGAGAAACCACAGCCGAGGGACGATGTTTGTATGGTGGGCAATTCGCAGACTGCCCAATCAACGTCTAAACGTCTGGTGTTGAGTGCTAAAGCATTTGCCACAGTGCAGACACAGCAACAAAAAACAAAAAGCTTTACATTAGGCCACTGATGGACGAACACTAATCATCGCTTCTTAGCCATTCCCCATGACGTGCACTACCGCGGTAGGCATCCTTCCACTACCCGGACATCCGGGAAAGTTCGCTATCATACCATAACGAAAGCGGAAGCAGCATGACTATTCCCGACAACCTTCGCCCCGGAATTTGCCTTTTTTTCTTCTTCCCGGAACCAGCCGCGTGGATTGAGACACTAATCTTAGGCGAACGGTCGTTTGATGAACGCCTCTCGAGAGTGGCCACCTTTTGCTCAAGTCATATAGCGGAAAAAAAGGTAGAACCAGCAGAAGGTTTGATAAGTTTTTAATAGACCCGATTAATCAACTTTACGATCATCCATAAAAGTATGGCATCCGGTTTGGCTTAGTCTGGCCTCGACCGCCATCATTGGTGATTTCGGTGTTGCAGCCTCGCCGTATGATGGGACTCTTTATTTTACTCGGTTGCCTTTTGTGTTGCTCCTTCGCCATCGACCAGCATCACGGCGGTCCATCATAATGTAAGCGAATTAATATGTATGTGTTTGTGCGTGCGTGTGTTTGTTTTGGCTTTCGGGTCGCGTGGCTTTCGTTTACGGTTGTTAAATTGGATTGATTTTGGTTCGTTGGTTGGTTGGTGGAAAATAGAATTTCCGAAGAAATTAAACTTTCCACGGTTCGTTGTTTGACGGCACATCAAAAGGCATGGGATTTGGGAAGATTACGAAGTGGACACGTGCACTGACCTTCCCTTTGCTATAACTGGCCCGCGTGCTTTGAATTGGGCATCAGATTTTTTAAGCATCGTCCCCAGGAACAGAAAAGCGGAAAAGCCATAAATCCTGGGTTCGTTTGTTTGTCATCGACGAAACAGTTCTTGTTAATGATTGTTGGCTTACTTTCCCAATATTTTCGCATAATGGAAGATGTAAAATAAGCCTAGCTTTATTTCAGCTTCTGCTTCATTCAGACACGCCTCTCTTAAGTAGCGGAAGCTTTGTGACTTTTTAAGCAATATTTTTTAATTTGAGTTGAAAAAGCATAATTCTTTTACAATTAAAAGCATATCCGAACAACAGATTGCTTGTTCCTTTCGAAATTCTAGAATAATTTCCCCATAAGACGTTTATAGCATCCGGCATGGCTCGCATAAAATCGTTTGACACTTTTGAATGCATTTTATGACAGCTTAAGATCTTCCACTGTTTAACACTAGTACGAGTCCACGAGTCGTTTTTTAAATGTTGTACATTTCCCAACAATGCACCAGAGAAGAGGATGCCTGCCGTGCCGAAACTTTGCTGCATAAAGACTTCAAATTTGATTGTCAAAACACAAGCGTCAGCCTCATTCGATGGCTACGAGTTCCTTCCGGTGACTAAACGCTTGTCGCTTGGCGTTGCTCGCCGTTGGTACCGTTGCCAGCCAAAGCTTCCTTTTGGGACTTTCCCGAGTGAAGTGTCTTATGTTTCTGGCCCTTACCTACCACGCTCCCTGCCTTGACAGAGTCCTTCCCCGTGCTTCTTCGTGTGGTGGAATAAAATTAACATTCTAATAAAATTCGTCTGTCTTCCGTGTGCGGCTGACGCCTCCTCCCAACTCTCCATCGATAGCTTTTGCCTAAAGAGCGAATGCTGTGCGGTGTTGCAAAACGCACGCTCGGAACTGCTTTTCTTTCCAGTGCATCATCGTTCGACTGTGTGTGGGTGTGTTTGAGCCGGTGAAAACTGAAATTGAAACAGTTGCCACAGGAGTCACTTGAGGGCTCTTGCGCTTTTTTTTTTTGTTGTTTGGAGTTTTTTTTTTGGTTTGCCCAAACAGCTTCACAGGCGGAAGTCGACTGGTCGTGAAACTTCCTTTTCGCATTATCACTTGCCGCAATGCTGTACGGTGTGTGGTTTGGGGCACTCGGAATGAAGTCGACGCTTCGACGACCGCCTAGCGCCTTGTCTTTTATGTTGTTATAATAATTACATTCGTATTTTGCGCCTCCTTGGAACCACCTTCGAGGAACAGTGCTCAGGGCACGGGTCGTGGTCTGTTTTCGTGCTCGTGGCTCGTTCCGCCGTTAAGAACAGGCAGTGAGCATCAGCTCATCAGTTTTACCTTCACCCGCGAACCGTGACCGAATGCCTTTGTGCCGCAGGGTGTTTGTGGAACGTAAACCCACCCTGAAGAATTCGGTTCCAATTAAGTGCCTCACATTGAAGCAATTTCGAGTACAATTAAGACTGCGGGCCCTCCCGGTGGCAACATACTATACACTGTTCATGGAATGCAGAACATTGGCCGGAGGTCGCTTAAGTTGTAAGGGTTTTAATGAGTAAGATGTTGGTGGAAAAAGCGCTTGCAGTTCGTGTCTTACCGGCTTTTGCTGCTTCTCATCGTTCGTTTCACTTTTACAGCACCGTTGCAGCGGCACTAAACTCGTTGGCGGCTGTCGCATCCGAGGACCTGCTGGAAGCCGGCATGCAGATCAAGATTCCGGACGGGAAGGGTGCCCTGTACGCAAAATGGATGTCCCTGGGGTGAGTAGCAGTAATGGTAGTAATAGATGTCGTAATTTCGTTGTATGATTATGACCATTTCACATGTTGATTCGTTCGACCGTAAACTCGGTGCGCCGGCGGTTGATGTGTGTTATGTTGGAAGCGTCTAATGAGTTTGAGTTTGGTTGATCCACTGGGTGAGTAGGATTTGTTTATCTTGTTGTGATGTTGGATGAAAATTTCACCACAAAAAAGTAGTTAATCAAATGATGTTCCGGTTGTAAAATTATGTGTTCGCTTGCAATTAATCGCGCCATACTTAGGAATTGAGAATAAAAGTTTAATTTGGGTTTGAGAGCAGTTCTACGGGCTACTAAGGACTAGCCAAACGTTAAACTGAATTTTGTTTATCATTAATTAAACTTTATTCTACATTCTGCTTGGAAGCTAAATAAATGTAATCACTGTTGAAAGTTTGCTTTTTAATTTGCATACTTTTAGGCGTTTTGAAACTTTTTTTAACTGCAAAGCAAGTTAAAAGTTTAAAAAGCAGTTTTAAAATATTTGTAATACAATTGTGAATCGTGTGGACTATATTAGGGATGCCAGCGATCAAACTAAGCCTAGCAAATCTGCCTTCAAATAGTCATGACCCAGAACGCCGTAAAATAAAACATTTCCATGACATGTATACTTGTTGTCCGTCTCAAAAGCAACTAAAACTAGGCTCATGCTTTATGAGGTTCTTTACCATATTGTGGCATGCTGTTATGAACCGGCAAACATTCAAAACCGTGCATATGGCCTTCAAGGAAGGCAAATCCCATACAACAATTTTTCAAACCCCACGACAAAACGTGACAAAACGACAAAACTATTTCAACAGGCATCCGGGATGTAGCGGAAGTCAATGAATTGATTGAAGTCAAGTAGCCTTTTCACCGAATCCTGATCCATTGGTCAGGCCTCTATCTCTCTCTTTCTCTCTCCCCCTCCCCTTTCGTTCCCTTTTTTCCCACGAACTCGATCCCTTAGTAAAAGGAAAATAGATGGCCGTCGTAAAAATCGTATGTGGCAAAATTTGGGTCACCTACCGGTGCACATAACCACCATTTGCCTCGCGTCTTTTGCGACCCATTCGCTTGCCCAGCGGTGGGGTGACACTTTTTGACAGTTTTTCTCACCCTGCGTGTTTATCGATTCTTTCCGCATGTCGAATTACATCGTTTTGCCACCACATGAACATGGGCGGCCTAACGTAGATTAAGCATCGCCGCACACGCAACACGAGCGAGGGGTCAGGGTTTCGATTTTTCGGCCTGAATAGCTAGGAAAAATAAACTGTATGACAGTGAGAAAGAAATGAAGAAGCGGGATAAATTTGGACGCTTCCGTCGCAGGTCGCACAGTGCAAGAGGAGGAGGAGGGGGTGGCAGGCAACTGATGTCAAATGGTTATGACCTGCCTCTAATACAACCCCAATCGCAAAGGTTTCCGTTTGCGTGTGTATCAAACACTGGTTCCAGTCGACCATTTTGTCGGGTTTGCCCTTTTTTCCGTCGAAGGGTAATTTATGACCTGGGTAAACTGGTAGCAGTAGTAGACCCGGGTGGACAAAAACATGAAAGATCCCATCCCCCCCTCGGTTTACATGAGACGCATCTTGAGTTGATGGCATGGTTGGTTGTTTTTTTTTCTGTTGTGTCGCCTTCTGTTGTTGTTATTGTGTTACGTTTGTTTCTACTTTTTCCCCACCGTTTATCTCATTCATCTTATCACCGTTGAGTCATTCGGTGTGCGAGCGACCGGACAACAACCAGTTCATTACAAGCAACCTTGGTTTTTCCGGTTTGAAAAGTGTACGTTTTGTGCTTGTGCATGTGTGAATGCGTTTGTGTGTGTGTGCTTTTTTTTTGTTTGTTTTACGATCGATTTTGACAGGCGAAAAATAATGGCTTACAATCCGACAATCGCTTGTCCGGTTCGAGTTTTGTTGGCACAAATGTTTGCTAGCAAGCGATAGACAATCTTGTTGTTTTCGTGGTCGTTCCACATCCTAGCTTGTCTTGTTTGTTTTAGTGATGTTACTATTTTAATCCTCTTTGCTACTGTTCATTTGTGGGTCTTGTTTTGTGTTGCAGCAGAACATCCATTTATTTTCAAAACTATGGACAAGATTACCTCATAAGGGTGTTATTTTGTATTTTTTTTGGAGCACGTTTGAAGTTTCCACGAAACCAAAAGTAGTTAGAATTAATGTTTTGTACTAAAAATTAATTCTCCACTGGTGGGTTCCGAGGCTCAGAGTACTCCCAACCGAAGAACCGTATCGTGATTTTGAAGCTTGTGTGTGCCATCCTGTGCCGAGGAGACGGTAGTTTGAGTGAAAAACTATATCGGATATTGGATTTTTCACGCTTCTCAGCAAAACAAAGCGGACAGCAGGGGAGGGGAAAAACAGCTAGCAACCACCAAATCGCTCGCAGTTTATGTGCAAGGAAGAAAAGTGTCGAGTGGTGAAGCAAAACAGTGGCAAAAAAACTGTAAGAACCAGATTTGCCAGAAATGAAATGCATCGGAAAATATCGAAATCTATAAACGAGATAACCGGTGCCGCTGCACAACAGCGTTGGTACAGTTGGTGTGCCGAAGCAATGGTGCTGAAGATTTGAAACTGTTGGCTGAGAGTTGAAGAGAAAAAAAAAATTGGTGTCCTTCGATACACGATACGCCGCACCAAAGGTCCATAATGCTTCTCCTCCGCGTGGTGCATTTGGTGGTAGGTTGCTGCAGTTCTGGCGGTACGTTATGTGACGTTGTTGATCGAAACAGATTTTCACTCGATTTCTCGATGGATGGACAGCAAAAACCGGAAGGATTGGGAAGGAACGGGAGAAATGTACGCTCTCTATCGCATTCCTTATCTGTTTGCTAGCGCGTCCGCCGAGAATTTCGGAGGACGGGAGACAATTTCACTTCAATTGTAGCAGTTGGTGTTTGCCGGATCTTTGCACCGGAGCGAGATATAGAAATGGGGTGAGAGGTGGAGCGGTTTTTTTTGGGGGGGGGGGGGGGGGTGAGGTACTGCTAGCAATACACCAGCACCACCGGCACAGATTCGATTGGGGAGAGTTAGTCGATTTTTTATTTGGTTTTTGGTTTAGATATTTTTTTTGTTCGTTTCCCAGTTGAAACCGCGATCGGCACCCGTTTTGGTTCGCGTTCTAATGGAAAGCTATAAAATCTCGAATTTTTCTCGCTCCATTTGACGTAAGAGCCCATACGCCCCGACGAAAACGACCGTATTTGGCGATAGGGATTGTTTTTGGAGGGAGGTTTTGCCCGATTCAGCGAACTAGAAGAGGAAACATGTCCCGCGCTGTACTTAAACAAAGAGATCGGTAATATAGAAACACTTCAACTGATAGCTCCTGAATGTCCATATGACTCTCGGTCCTCCGTGTGTCAGTGTGTGGCGCGTGTGTGTTTGTGTGCAAAAGCGAAAGATTAATCCTGTTGTTTTTAAAATTTGGATTTTTTTGTTGCTGGCTGACGTCCTATAGCCTAGCTAAAGCTTTGCCTATTCCACATCCCATCCACCCAGTTATCGGCAATCGGCCAAGTTTGATTCCGGTCAACCGAGCACGTTTTTCGGTATGGGTTTAGGGACACTTGGCTGTTGCCCGCGCTGTTACGCTTTGCACTGCAATCTGGTGTGAGGTTTCTCCCTCAGCTGAGCCTGCTGTCCACCACGGCAGTCATAACAGAAGCACAATAACGCGAGAACAGTTAAAGCTTTTGAAACGACCAATGAAGCATATTTTAGCACGCCAACAAGGTGTGGTACGTACGAACCAGGAATGAGGACTTTACCATGGGGTAAAAAAAAAAGCTCTCGATCTAGTTTCGCGAAGAAATGTCCGCTGTACAGCGCACTGAAACGGATGTAATTGGATTTTCGGTCGATTTCACCTTTAACCTGTTTCAAATTTCATCTCACGGTCGGTTGGGAGACCATCTTCCGGTAGCTGTCCTGCCCTCACCATCCTGCTGACGTAAGCAATGCGGAAACACTGTTGACGGTTTTCTGGCGGTTCCGATTTGTCTCAGATTTGTCATTTCGATTCCCCCAACGCGTTTTCCTGGGCCGTTGGAGGAGCTGTTTGCCTTTCCGATACACAATTGCGTTACGAATTATTTGCCTCAAAGCTGATGCTGGAAACTCATAACAAGTTCTGGCACTCTGTTTAACTCTAGTAGATCGTGCGGACATTGTACGCTATTCAGCTATCTCTCTCTCTTTCTCTCTCGCTCCGTGGAGGATTGGTTTGTGGGATGGGATGTCCGCTTAAGTAGTTTACCTTCAGCCAGGGTTCCCGGGTTTGAAATGTTTGAAATTCATGACAGCAACACAACGCGCGCCAGCAGGAAAATGCTATTTAATTTGTGTGCTCGCTTTCGGCACATCTCAAATGGGCGCCTTTTCTTTTTGCAGGCCCGCTTGCCTTCCCGGAAATGGAAGGTGTTTGTGTGTATGTTTGGTTGGTGGAATTTGTGATTCATAAGGTCGTTAGTGGAAAAATTTGGTGAATTGTTTACAATTTCCCATAAAACGATTGAGAAATAAATGAAGGACGGTGCACAATCGAACCGTAATTCTTTGTCGTAACGATTGTTTTCTTTGCGGATTTGAGTTGGTGATAGATCATTTTTTATTGGTTTTATAGTCAAAGTTTGCTTTAAAATAAGTTAGAGACTGAGGTTCAACTTTGGTGTGGAGGATGATATTTTTTATTTATCCGTTAGAGATCGTTCAGCAAGCGAAATACAGCTTAGAAACTGTTTCTTTTATTGCAAATGATTTTTTTTGTAGATTAAACTATAAAACCCCCCTATAAAACTATAAGCCTAAATGTATGCAATTCATACCGAATTTTATCACATTACGAAACTCTGTCAAATTTGCAAACAAAAAGGTTTAAAAATCCTTCTCCTAAATGAATTAAAATCGAATCAAAATATCTGTAAATTATAAATTATATTTGTATAGACCTAGAGTACTTTAATTGCACTGAAAATTCAATTCAAAACGATTAGAGCATCTACGAAATAGACTCTAGTACGTTGCTATAAACTCTATTGACTTCATCTTAATTGGCTTTGGTTGTGGTTAGAACGTTGTTTGGCCATTTCTCCTACAAAGCACAATGTTTCATAGTCTAGCAATGGTGAGTTAACGTTTTACTTTCAAACTGTCTCCGATACACCGCTCGTTTAGCCTTATACTACGGGGTGCGTCATAATGTGAGGCAAAACGATTTCCGATTCCGTGTACCGTATGTTTGTACAAACGAACGTCCTTCTTCTGCAGCCCTGCCGCCCCACATTAGACACCTGTGCCCTAAGGGAAAAGAGGTTGCAAGATGTAGCGTAATGTTTATCCTAGTACGTGTTCAAACGTTCTGGTGACGATGTGGTTTGCTTCCCATGCTATCAATACTCTTTGCTGGAATATTTACACACAGACATACAGACACAAGAGCAATGACAGAAGAGCTAAATACATTCGGTATGTTTTACCACGGTTATTGGTAGGAATAAGATTTCCTACCAACCCAGTTTCACTCCCCCAGTCTGCCACATATTCCATGGATTTACGCATCTGCTTCCTCAGTTCAGGCTTCAAATTGTGTGACAGCACTTCTAACGTGCTTCAAACCAGGCTGTAGAGTACGATGTGTGCGTGCTATGATAAGAAATATATATACAAAAAACGCTAAGAGAAAACAAAGTCAATGAGACGAAACTAAAGACGAAGTTCTCTGTGAATGAACCGAAAGAGAAACATCGACCACCAGCAGCTTTCGGGGTGCGGGAGAGGGAAGGCTGGATTATGATCCTAATATTCCATTTCCCGGAAGCCGGAATCGTTCCCCAGGTGTGGTCGCTTTCCGCGTATCATCCGCACTTGTTTGCACGTACCATCGGCACCAACTTTCACTCAATCAACCATTTCGAATTGATTCGTTTCGTCTTTGCGCACGGTAAAAGGCAAATAATAAGTCTGTAATACCTGCATGGTATGCTCGCACTAGTTTCGCACTGGATCAATATCAGCACAGTAGGAAGCATGATTCGCCTAGACTACGCATGGCGTCTCCCGCGTCGGTGAAGTTTCATTTTTTTCTACCTTTTTCCTACACACGCCACCGCTCAAGATGTAGAAGATTCTGCCGGTTTATTATTTGCCAGCATAACAGCTACTTTATCACGTTCACCAACTGACATTTAGGTACGATTTTCGTCCGTTGAATTGTTGTTTGAATCGAGTTGAAGAAGAAGTTGAGGCTTTCTTTCCCGGAATCAAGCGTGCGTCGTCTGCTAATGCTTTGCTGCTGCTTATCAGAGGATTTGCTCTTGGCACAGGTGCATTGGGTTCTGTTTTTTTTGTTCCCTTACCGGAATGGAAATAAAGTATGGGAAAACCTTTTGTTGATCTATTGGCGGCGGTTTGTTTTCGTTGCGTTGAGACGTCAGTGCTTACCGAGTGCCAGGCGTCTAGCACGGTGGCGGCTCACCAAGATGATGGGAAATCGAACTTCCGAGCTCCGAGATTTATGGCGCGTGCAATGGAAGCGCGTTTTTTTTTTGTTTCTCGTCTTCGTCGCTCCTGACATCCCGGTGCGTACATTTCTTTGGTGGAAAGTTGGGAGTAAAAAAACGGATATCTTTCTTCGCCGTTCAACCCGTGTATCGTGGTGGCACGGGTGGATTAAATAGTTCCTCCAAGTGGGTGCTATTGCTTCTGCTTCTAGCAACCGATGTGCGGCACCACTTGAAGCATTCCGTGGCGCTGACTGTGAATCGATAGCAGAAATCCTGATCCCGAATTTTTCTGTCTGATTTCTTTTTTTTTTGCAGCAAAGAAAAGCTAGCTTTGTGGCACCATTTTGTGGCTCCGTTTTACGTTATCGGCGGATGGAGTTAGAAAAAGGAATTTTTTTTTCTTCTGCCGGACAAATGGATACTTTCGGGAAGCGTTTTCGTTATTTATCAACGCAAAACCGTTTTGCATCGTTTGCCAGCAAGCAAACGAAGAGTAATAGAGCAAATTTTCGGCAAACAAGAGCTTTAGAGCTTGAGATGAAATTGATGCGGTGGGAAAAGGTTTAAAAAAAAAAATGGATCACCTGGTTGAATTGTTTCGGTGATGGGTATTTTCGGGGCTTTTTGGTGATAAGGTACGGTACGGTGATTTGGGGAAGGTATAAGCGTTGCTGCAGGGTTGAAATTTCGATTTGACAGATTTAAAGGAGCAAGGGTTAAGAGTTTCATTGGGTTGATCGGGGTTTGAGTATGAATGGATGACGAAAATCATGAAGTTGTGGCTAGAGAGATCTACTGGACTGTTGGTAGATTGTTTGCTGAAGGAAATATCTTTTAAAAATATCAGTGTGCAGGATAAAACTGCCTGAAAAGCATTGAAAACCTAACAAAATTTGGAAATGAAACAAAACGGTTTTCAAAAATACATTCCTGAATAACGATTTACGGCAGAATGTAGCTTTATGTACTAGAACCATTCAAACGCTGTTTCCTGTCATATCAACACACCTGGAAATGATCAACATAATTCCCTTTGAAATATTCACGATGTTTTCCCGCGCATAAAATGATGAACAATTTTGCACGCTCTGTTCTTTCATATGCATCGGAACATCTGCATTCTCCCCACAATTGCATTGAACCCGTTCCCTTCAATATGGTGAATCTGGTTTCTATCATCCGTTACACTTACACTACATTACTAATGTCTACCACTGCTGGTATTATATTTTCACATTGAAGTTTTACGATTTCGTTTCCTTCCGTACACTCCACAGCTTTGGATTGGTATCGTTCGGTCTGGTGTTTGTGGTGGAACGACTCGGCGGCATTCTGCAGGCTACCCTTACACTGAACGGGCTGATCGGTGGCGTTACGCTCGGATTGTTCAGTCTTGGAATATTTTTCCGTCGAGCCAACAGTAAGGTACGTACAAAGATGGCTGTTTTTCTTTTGGTAAAGTGAATTAAAAAAGTGATTATAATTGCAGAATTATGTTTGGAAATGGTTCAAAAGTTTGGGATCCGTACTGATTATTTCTAGTACTTAGTGAATTTTTGTGTAGAAAAGTGAGTGCGAAAAAAAAATGGTAAAAAAAACAATTACAATAACATAATGAGCCTGTTTGTGTGGAATTAGATGTACGAAAAACGGGAAGGAACAGTCGTGACACGGTTGAGTTAGAAAATTGTTTTACGTTATCTTACCGGGCCGGGTAGGAAAAAGCTTTCTCTCATTTGGTAGGCGTTGGTAGGCGTTAGGCTTTAGAGACACCATTTACAAATGCTTTTCACGCTCGAAAGGCGACAAAATTGAATTGAAACTCAATTTAAGTTGTTTAACAGCGTACGACACCCGACACGGTGTGACGATCTTTAGCGTATCTCCCCAACCCAGCACAACTTTGCCGCCACCCACCTCCCCGCAAGTTCCGGGGAAAGTGTCCACAATGGGCATGTGGCACTCAATCCGCCCAGCTGAAGTGTGCGAGCATGAACGAGCATGTCCTAATTCGTGCAATATGATTATGGGTGGTTATGTGTTCCCGTGTACCCCGTCCCAACGTTTGCTCGCGTGCGCTATGAGGTGGATAAGAGTGTGTGTGTACGCTAGTGATTACGTAACGTGGGATTAGATGGCAAACAGTGGCAGTTGTCGGGACCCAAAAAGCTGAACGAAAAACACTCCACTTTATCCGATTAATCTCATTGAAGTGAAGTTAAATGAGCTTTTTATTGTGTCCCCGGTTCCGGTTGACTGCATGCACACGCACACACACACGCTTGTTTGAGGTTTTGTTGTTGACACACATACACACCAGCACGAGCGAATCGGAAGGAAGACACTCATATCCGTCTTGGGTTTGGCAGTGTCACAAGGAACGCTTTTTTCCCGAAGGACATAAAACAGTGTTGGGCCGTCAACATGAGCGATGAGGTGTGCATGTGTGTGCATATGTTGAGGAGGGTGAGCGAGGAAAAGCAGCATAAAATCCCATCGTCAACATACAACCAGATTCGCTCAAACGCACACACACACACACACACACATGACCCCTCAAGATGTGACAATGAGTGTGCGTTGGTGCTGTTGTTGATTCCAAGCTAAACCGCCGTCGATGAAGGCGAGGATGATGATGATGATGATGCTGATGAGGATCATCGGCTGTTTACATACACTGATGATGCCGTTGATCAAGACGTTCTCGTCTTTTGCCATCAGTTTATCGAGTGAGGTGTAAATGGGAAAGAAATGACATTCCTCCTTGAGGCACACTCTCGACCAAAACGCAGCGCCGTGGAGCATGAGTGTGATGAAAGAAGCTTTCGCTTTTGGTAAGATGAATGAAAGATTTTTTTCTTTTTTTTTTACTCTTTTCTTTCGCTTACTCCTTCGCTTTAAGCTGGGGAGCACAATTTTTCTGCATGAACCAATTTGTACGTTGCTTTGGCTTACATTTGCCTCATTCCCGGTGCTCCATACACTCGAGCGGGACCGAAGTGGAAATTGAAAATATGAAAATTTGATTACCTGTTAATATACCAGTTTTGTGGCGCAATCGCCACAAGATGAGCTTATTATGGGCATCAGTTCTATAGCATGTTCCACTGGGAGTTTGATGCGAGATTTTACCGCCAAGCTCTCAACTTAGCGTGTTTCTGTCCAGCATCCTTCTGAGATGCTAAGCGATAGTAGCTTGCTTAGTAGTTGCCCAACAGGATTCCATTCTATGTAAGAGCGATGCCGAAGTGGATGGCCTGGCAGCAAACATTTTGCGGTTAACAGTTTTCATCAAGGGCTTTCAAACGCTGTACGTTGAACGGTGAGGCTTGAACTGTAATTGTTACGATCAAGCATCTATTCTTCCTTGGTGAGGTTAACGCCAAACGTTTGTTAGATTAGTTTTACACAATCGTGTCTTTTTACGTCTTGAAGATATCGAAAAAAAAATATTTTGAGTAGAAGTTCTTGTAGACAATACGGCATAGGACCGTCATAATCAATTGTAAATAAGAAGTTCTTGTATTTTACTCTTATTATCTGATATTTCTTTTCTTCATTTTTCACCAGGGTGCTTTGCTGGGCGGAATCCTGTCACTGATCCTGGTCATAGTGGTAGGAGTGTTGGCACTGCTGTACAACGAAGATACACCGCCACTACCTTCATCGGTGGATGGTTGTAACGCGACCGTTATCTCTCAACTAAACCCTAAAGCATTTGCGTACGAAATAGAACCCTCGGATGTTTCGGTTGTTTTAGCACTAAAGCATGAAACGAACGAACCATTCCGACAGCTATTAACGATCGTCAAAAAAGATGGCTCGTCTGATGGAACTGAGATGGAAAATAATTTCTATGGGTAAGTTACTGTTTATCGGATAAGCCATACAATTAAAAATTGATCGATACGCACAAAAAAAAAAAGAGGCTCGCATCAAGCAAGAGTAACATGAGTAGATATTTGAAATGGATTTTTCAAAGTAATATTGTGAAATGCTGATAGTATTGTTTGCTGTAAGTTTTACCGGTAGAGCTATCGTATGCCTCTTGTTTCCCATGGTTGCAATCGAATGCACAATTTAATTTGTACTTGACAGGTTTTCCGGCAGCGTGCAGTCTGCATTACATGTGTCGGTGTAGTTTTGTTACTGAAACATTTCAACACACAATTAGTTGTTCTATTGTGTTTTCTCTGGTTTCTTTTTTCAAAACTATATTTTATTGATTCGATGTGATTTAATTAAATAGAGCTTCGTGCTCGAAATGCTATTTAAAAACGGATTTCGTTTGGAATTCTAACACGTGGTGTTTTTCATTGAAATGTTTGGGGAAAAGAAGTACTTACATACATGGATTAAAATATGCACTAGTATGTAGTAAAAAATTAAAATCGAATTGAATGCAGAATGGAGGTTTTTGTTCTATTTATGATTTTAAATTTTCATGCACCATGCACCCTGAAAGTATGCAATCATAGATACACCAACAAATGGATTTATTTATGATGATGTTTTGAAGCATTTCCTTTTGAAACGGGCTTAAAACTCGAGTTAGAAGGACATGCAGTTGTGCATTGTATACAATAAATATTTCATGTAATATTAAATGAAGTGGTTGGCTAAAAAAAAAAACTTTCTTTTCTAAATTTTGATTGACATACTAACAAAAACTATTCAACCACTAAACAGTATCACGATCAAGTTGTAACAATCAAGCATCCGCTTAAGAAAAGCAAACAAAATGCAAAATCATCTCACACCTCTTCCGTGTAACTACTAACAACAACCTCCAGCACCGCCAAAAAAAAAAAAAATGCTCTCGGGACGTACCCGTTTCCGGGCTAGCTATTTACTATCTCCTCTTGTGCCGTGTCGATAGTAACGAGTAGTGTACGTTTGTAAAAATGAAGTGCAGCAGTAGCGAGCACAATTCGATCGAAACGAGGTTCGCCCGGTGCCGCGTTGAGGGAACGAAAGTTAATTGAGAGTAAACACGAAACCCACAGCCATGTGCTACGGTGTCTGCTGTTTTGAGGTTGGCGTGTCGCGGTTAGTTGCTAAACCTCTTCAACCCGGTGCAAGTAGATCGAGAGAAAAGTGTTTGCACGGTGTACGATTCCGTTGCTTGCAGGAAGCCAGCATGCAGGTGTATTAGCCGAAGTGATGTTCCAATCGGTATTGAAGAAAAGGGATTTTTTTGTGGTTTATTTGGTAAACAGATGCACGAACGATAGTAAAATGAAATCATTTGCTTTTGAAAAGCGATATTGAGAGAATCAGCTATCAGCAGCACAGCGTTGATCTGCAGCATTTAAACTGTTCCAATCGAAATATACTTCTTAGCGTTAGTGCATCTAGAGTAGAGCACCTTTAATAGTGAAACTTGATAGCTAATATGCTCTTTTGAGCTTTTATACACTAACTTTACCATGTCTTTTTTCTATTTCCTTTTTTTTAACAGATTATCCGCTGAACATGGTTCAGCCAGCATGCACAACGAAGCTTTGAAAGCATTTCCGAAACAGGAAAACGCATCCAACAGTTCGTCCTCATGGTTTGCGGCGGTGTACCAAATCAGCTACATGTGGTACAGTTGCCTCGGGACTTTGCTGACGGTGATCTTCGGCTTACTCATTTCACTGTTCACGTCGGACGATGGTTGCAGCTGCTGGAACCGGTCGCGCATCACATCAGAACTACCCACCACCACCACCACCAGCACAGTCACTAACAGCACACTCAACTCCAAGGAATCAATCCAATCCAAAACGGTCGTAAACGGTGAGCCGGCAAAACGTAGCAAACTCAGCGTTGGCTCGATGGCACCGCTAGCACTGATGATGGGCACCTCGGTAAAGCGGTGCCCTTCCGGTGGTGGTTCGAGTTACGCCAAGTCAAAGGAAGTTCTTGCGAACGAGGCAAGCATCGGTTCCAGCACGGCAAGCATATACTCCATCGGCCAGCAGACGATTACTTCCGAGCTGGAGGGATCCTACACGGAAGAAGGTGGCGACGGGAAAGAGTTTGGATCACCGGCAGCGTGGCCAAAGATTCGGTGTGGTGATACCAGCGAGAAAGCTACCTGTCCTACATCACAGCCGTCATCGATGAAAGTGGAAAGTGAACGATTTTAATTATGAATTTCTAAAGCTTCCATTTCCTTGGATAAGAATTCCCAATCGGTTCGGATGCTAGGATAGTGATAGATATATTCGTACAATAATTTTTCATCTATCGAAAGGAAATGAGACCATCGCTGTCGGTGTATGAATGAAGGTTGGCACCAGTATTGCCACCGGGAGTCCTCTATTATGTAAGCTAGGGATTTCCAATCGGTACTCGAAATAATGGGACATACAGATAGAACTGTGCACTTACTTATGGAGCGAGTTTGCAACGAGTAATTTTACCTTCCTCTACTAATGTTATGTTTTTTTTTTAACCTTAGTGTAGAGTATGATATTGTTCGTTAAAAGTCAGACAACCTGCATTTTAACTCGGTGTACATCAATCTTGATTTGAGGAACTAGTTCTCGCAGGAGAAGAGTGAAACTTCGGTAAGGGAACATGTTTTCGTGTCGGTACGGCGAATGGAGATGTTGATGAATCTGATCTGTTGCAGCTATTTAACTTATATACATAGATAGTAACCGTACTACCGAAGAAGCAGCAGCATTGCATACTTTCGGGCGGAAATAAAACACCGGCCAATGCCGGATATTTGTTTTTCTAGAGAGAACCGACGAACCTGATGAAGAATGATTGAGCGTTTAATTAAGCTTTTCGTTCGGAACTACTAGCTACTCACACAGCTACATACAGACACACACACACACACACATAGCTCTAGATACACCCCAATCTCTTGCACATGCAGAATTGGGCGTGAGCAATCGAAAGAAATGCACCCGTTTTGCTGGAAGTGCTAGCTAATATCCGGTACCGAGTTACCAGCATGAAGTTTTACTACGGCGGTATGGGAATGAAAATTAAAATTTCTTCATTTGCATGTAACGAAAGCTCGTGCCACCATCAACGGTAGGAATCTCTTAGCGGACACATTTATCATCCCGACCTATCAGCGACGGATTTCACACAGCTTAATCAGCGTTCGGGTTGTAATTGATTCATGATTGGTTTCATTTTATTCAGCTGAATTGACCCAACCATCTCATGATGCAGAAGAAAAACAGGCTAAATCGTTTGCCGATAAAAATAAGTACAAGCCTTGTTCATTGACAGGCAGCATGTAATTCATCTTGCTTTAAATCCATCATCTGAATTTATGCTAAGCTTCTCAACTGCCAATAGTTACAATTTATTATGTACCCACGTCAACAAACGCTCTTCGGATGGAAGCGAAACTCAATCAAATTAGTTCCTAGTTTTCCTTGCTAACAACTGTTGGCAGGACGTTCAGTTAGTGTACAACGATTGATTGCTCTATCATGAAAGCAATGGTTAGCAATCAATCAGAAAACAATGCAAAGTAAAATGTTAAGCCTTCTGTTCGTTTGGCAGCCAGTAGTAGTAGTAGTAGTAGTAGTAGTAGTAGTAGTAGTACTTCTTGCTTGCAATCAATTGGCAATCATTTCATTTCAGCAATTATTTATTCAATATAGAGAAAGAAATCGAAGGGAAGGCACGATGCAAGGCTTACGGTGACAGTATCGCAAAAGCTTACTGACTGTTTAGATGGAAATAATGGGCGGTTTTTGTTGTTGCTCGTCTTGAGCTTTTTCCTGCCACTGTATTGTTTCCGGATATTAGTTTTTATGATTGGTTTTGTTGATATTGACGTCCACAAATGTTGCTTGTTAAGGACTATGGGAATCGCAAAGTGGCTGTATGCACATGTTGGCAATTGGAGCGTGTTTCATAGCATCAAAGCTTGTCTTTGTTCCCTGCGAGAGAGATATCTTTTGTTCCGTTGAACGATAATTGATTATAGAAAACAATTTTCATATCAAATTGAAATCTTTCGTCTTAAAGTGTGGTGAAGGTCTTTGGTGTTTAGAGATCAGTGCTTTTTTCACGCAGTTCTATCGTTTGTGGATTGAAAATGATTTGAAACTACAGCGTTGCTGATTAAGGTGTCTAAGGGTATAAAATGAAAAATTGCATAATTTAGCTAGAAAATTTGACTTTTTTCCTGAAAGTATGCAATTAAGGTAAGCAAAGATATGATCACGTTTCCCCCTTTAAACGCTAGTATACTTTGCCGGATAGAGGAGAGATCAAATCTACAACTATCGGGCTTGTGCGGACCAGTGAAATGAGACATGACACGGGTTTAGTTTGAGTCATAAGCGACGACCATTTACGTCGTTCTTGTATCAGTCTGATGACCGATCCTAATGAACTCCGCGAGCTCAATCCTCTCGGCTTGGGTCCTTATTATTTATTTATACACATTTTTGTGGCAGGTGTTACATAGATTGTGGTTGCTTTCAGATTAGTGATTTATATTCTCCTGCTAGCGTATGTTTAGGGTTCTTGGATTTCAAATAAATAAACTGGTTGTGTTAATGTTCTTGGTATGGCTTGGATTTCCTGTTGACCTATGCACATTATGTCAAATGCAATTGCGCTGTTTGTTTACTGTTACAATTGTTTATGGGTTTCATATGTGCGAGTCAACATATGGATTTTTAGTTTATCGTTTGTACTTGACCTCAGCTTGGATTGTTTTGCTGATCTAGCTTTCTTCTATGTGTTCCGTGTACGGTACCGTTTAGCGGATGCTATACAGTTTAAGAAGCCAAAAACTATATTCTATTTTGTAGTTTTATGTTTCTTGTCCTTTTTAGACGCTTTTTAGTTATTTAATCGTTTTTAAATTCGTGTTCATGAATTTTTTTTAATTTGTTTTAAGTACGATGGCATGTGCGCCAGCGACAACATTAAATCACTGAACCAATTGAATTAGGTTTATACGACGTGTAGTTGTGACTAGCGGCTTTACTGTAAGCGGAATGCGTGATTTAGATGCTACTGTAGCTTCACAAAGGTGTAGTGGCTTTCGGACCCGTGCGTTCTGCCGATGGTGGGCCCGCCAGGCACAACATCTAAATGCTATTAAGAACAACAAGGAGTATTAAGAGCAACAAAGGTGGTTTTCTTGGGAGCCAGTTTTTAGTCTCCATGGCGCTCCAAAGAGGCGTTAACCCCTTAGAAAAAATAGACAGAACAACATCTGAACCATACCTGGCAGCAACAACATCCACAACCGAGCTCACCCGGGATAAGGTGCACTTGAATTGAGGGAGAAGGGAAAGTCTACCCTCAAAATAGCATATAAGTTTAATGAGTTGCAATGCTAGATATAAGATTAGATTAAAAAAAATATAGATTATAAGTTTAGATAAAATGTTTGTTAAATCAATTTTTCATAATTACATATTTTTTAAAAACTTTTTTAATTTTCACGTAAAATCCTTTTTTGCAAGCTTGCAGAAGTTCAAGATCACCTTTATGCTCCACTGAACTATGCAACCTTGGAAAAAAGCAAGAAACAAAACCACAACCCAACCGTTCGCTAAGAAATGTCATTTATTGGTCTAGCTAGGTACAGCTTTGCCGGTTTATGCCTTGTACCGGAAAATCACCGCGTTGCACACCGTGGCCGGTGCACATTTGGTGTACGCAAAACTAACCACACTTCCTCACACTATGTTTATCTCCTAAATACATGTTTCGGCGAGGCAAAAGTTGTGTAAAGCGACAGGCTCGCTGTCAACGTACCGAACGAGGGTGAAAAGTTTTAAAACGCTACCATGAAAGAAACATGAGCATGCTTAAACACACCGCGTCTTGTACGCGTCTCCTGTTTCCGGGGAGCGCATTGTGTTGTGTATGTGTGTTTCCCGGTCAAAAAAAAAGTGTGTTTGTGTGTGTGTGTTTTTTTGTGTGCATCGTTTGGTAGGTTGGTGCTGGGTGGCAAATTTCCGCTCTACAGTTTGGGGAAAGTTCTGAAACAATGTCCAAAGTCTGAAGAAATGCAAAGAAAACTGTGTCTGTTCACCAGCTTTTCGCATGCTTTCGCAGGATTGAATAAAACGATTGTTAGTTGAAGAGCATTTGGGGAAGAATTGTGATAAAATAGGTACTTCTTTTCTTTTTGCGTTTGCTTATTCACCCTTTCCGCACGGAAACACGGTATCGAACCAAAGCAAATGTTACCAAGGCCATGCTTTTTTATTTGCATCGCTCTCTTTGCTCCTTCCGCTCCTCAAACGGCCGTTTCGTCGACTGTTGAACATTGAGCTTTGCGAGTTTTGCCAAAGCCAAAAAAGAGAGCGGAAAAGTTTCGGCCAGACTTCTTGACGGACCTTGTCGTGAAATTGCAAATTGCACACACAATAAAAAAGAAAATGTCCCCTCTCGGTACAAGCCAAAACTAAAACACTAAGCGCTACAAAGTCGTAAAAAGTGAGTTGTCAAATGTTGCCTTCTGCATTTTGAGTGAAAACTAGCGTCCGAAGAAATGTTGCTGCTGAACCTTGTCTTGTGCAATGTGTGGACTGGTGCCAGGTTCCGGGCCGAAACTTGCAACGAACAGTACGGACACTGTTTAATGTAGGTCATATTTTTATCACTGGTCCAAAGTATGTTGGATAAGAGGCCAGAGAGGAAGCTATGAGAATGTGTTTATTAATTTTATTTTTCACAACATTCCTATCGTATCTGATTTAGATGCAAAAGTTCTCTCTCTCTCTTTCTCTCGCGTTCTCTTGTTCTCTTTCCTTAAGTGATAACATTTTCATCATTCATTTGTGGCGGCTTTATGAGGTGGAAATGGATTGAAATTTAATCATCCGGCAAATGGAAAGCATAATTTCCCAATATGTTACACAAAGTGAATGGCGAAAGCACAACGGTGCGAGTGAAAGGTTGCCAAATTTATTAACCAACCGAAACAACAGGCCGACTCGCAAACAAATCATGTTGCTGAGTGAGGTGCTGATTGAAATGCAAACACATGCACGTACCTAGTCGGGCACACAATCACGATTTAATCAATAGCGCGACGCTGCTACGTGTTAGGTGTCGTGCAGGTTGTTTCTTTTTTCACTGCAATCCGTTCAATCAATTAAATTCCCATCGACTGATGAGATGAACGATAACGGAACAAGCACGTGTGGGCGTGGACGGTGTAAATCGTGATTGTTATAATAAATCAATCAAACTTTATTTGATTTAACATGATGACGCTTTACGCTAAAAAAAAAGTGTTCTAGTTCTAGGGAGAAACGGGATTGCCGTATCATTTTGAGTTGTTCGATCAGTTTTCTAAATTTGTTTCCATTGTTTGAGTTACGTTTTCAGCATAGGTGAAGTTTCTATTAATTTATTTTTCATATAGTTTGGGTAATTATTTTATTGTTTCATGTCAATTGATTTTCCACGTATCAAAAAAATGAATGAAACAATTTTTTGAAAGCTAATCCCATTAATGACTGAATACGGAATTTGTAAAACACGAGTACAAACCTCAAACTAGTTTTGCAAAATCTGATTCTATTCGTTGAAAAAAACCGAGCCATTTATTGTTTTGTGTGTAGTGAAAATTTTATTTTTATAATACACAGAAACGGGTTCGTTCGTACTTAAGCTCAAAATTCCAAAAAACTAGTACAAAAAACACAAGCCTCATATAATTATCCATTGAATTTGGTGGTCAAATGTTTTAGTATTTACTCTTGGTGGTTTCGGTGGTTTTCTATTTCTATGCTGTTTGCTGTAGGCGGCGATAGATGACCGCCTCACTCGGCCTGATTGATTGTGCTTTAGCACCACAATTGGTACAATATTTTTCGTTGTGGTTTCGGTTTCGACTGTACCATTATTGTACGGTTCGTAACACAAGAAAGGGTTGGTGGGATGGTAAAAGGGCAACAGTTTGAGTAGAAATTCAAAGAAAAAAATAGCAAAGGTTTCACTTAATGTTGAACGTGAAACCAAACAAATTAATTGCTATTTTTGCTAACATAATGATACACTTGAATCAGTTGAAATCTGTAGATCATTCGAGTATTGATTGAATATTAGACCATTCTGTTTTTGTTAGTACTTGCATTTTGGATGGGATGGGATGATTAATTTTGAGGATCATATGTACAAGGTATGAATGTGGAGTTACGAGAATGAAAAGGAATATCTACGTGAGGGTGTTGTTGACGCAAATAACTCTTAATTTGTTTTATGCAGTTGCAACTATTCGCTCAAAACCCAAATTTAAACTAATAGAGGTTACCTAGCAAATGGGCCACAGGATAGCGACACACTAACTGTTCTCGTTTCATCGGTAATCTGCTTTTGCTTCTACCTTTTCCGCATTGCTTTCCAGCTTGGTACGATGTGTCAACTTCAACAAGATTTTTTCCCTGACTTTACCAGCTTGCCGAAATCTCTTTACATTGCTCATCGAACACTCCTTTCCTTTTCGGCACTAATTCAGCTCAAATAGGAACATGCAGAGAAAAGATGCTTTTCCGAGGGTTGATGTTCAATTTTGCTGAAATAATTTTCATGATTTATGACACGGCTGTAAATCAGCCTTTCCTCAGTGCATCGTCGACACTCGTCAACGCTTCGACAGTTCGGATGATCCAGCCGTTGGTCTAGCTGGACGATGTAGTGGTGGTCCTGGTGGGCTGGTGCGTTGTTTGCCAGGGAAATCGTTAGCCAAACATAAATCTTCATCGCCGTACTCGCCGTTCTTGGGAAAGTCGCCGTCATCGTTCGTCTTTTCGGAATGGAAGCAAACGCAAAACCACACCACCAACACTCACCGAGCGAGTTTTACGAACCGCTCATCCGTTTCATGTTCGTGTGCATGCGGTGTTGGTGTGCACTCAAGGGAACCCTTTTTGTGGCTGGTCGGTAAAATCCGGTAACAGTAGCTCAAGTTTTTAGCACCCTTCAAAAGGGTCAACGTGGAACGGTGAATCCTAGCAGCTACGGGTAGAGCTGTTTATGACGGCTAGTTTCATATGTGGACAAAGGCAGTTTGATGGAATGGCGCATGGGCCGCACAGTGCAACCATGTGCTTCTTACACTTAAAAACTTTTACGTCGCAAGGGAGTTTTGAAAATGATAGATTTGGATTTAATCTCACTTGACTGAGCAAATAAGGTAAGGCAAATAAGGTTTCCAAAAAGGTTTCAGGGGTGAAGCAGATAGGTGGGCGGTTTGAGGAAGTTTGTAAAATTATACCCTTAACATAGTTCATGTAAATATCGTGATGATACTGTGCTGTCTGTAACGAACTTCCTACTCATATTTCATAATAAATTTGTTCTGAACAATTATTCTTGATAAAATCAATGAATGAACGAATTTGCCAGAAGCTTAATTCCAAAATAAGAACGCATTTGTTTTGATAAGAAAGAAAAAGATTCTAATTGATAAAGATTTTAAGATGTTTTCTTTCTTTTTGACTTTCTAAAGGAGCTGCTTTAGTTCAACACCATGCTGTATTAGATATGTGGTGATGGTAATGATAGTTTTTGTAACCCTTTTCTAAAGAAATAATACGTAAAAAAGTTTCACCTTGTTGATGGAGGCGCCTGGTGGATTACACACATTTTTTTAAAAATACTCGCGAAGCAGAAACCCCGGATTATTAAGTTTCAACTGAATTTTCTCTTAACCATTGAATTGTGAGCTGATATTCTATTGCTGAATGTGCTTGCGAGATCAAATAACGTTCGATAAATAATATATCCATTATTTGGCCTTGTTGTTTTTGCCTCTTTCTTCTTTCCAGATTTTATCCTTCCTCCTGCCTCTTTCATTAAAAAGCGTTGCTTTTTAATCACTTAAGCCATTCTTTATTTAACCTCATCGATTGCTTTATAAATAAAAGGGAAAAAATGCCTTTCCAATGGAGACGCCTGGTAGCTCATCCAGTTGGTGAGCTTGTTCCCATTGATAAGGCAAGGCAAGATAAAGAAGAAGAAAACTTAGAATAATAAAAGAAAAGTTGTAAGATAGAAGAGACAATAATCATAATCATTTGCATTATTTTTTGTCATCAACGTCGCAACATCTACTTACGCTATAAGCCTCGTTACTCGAACGTGCATAGGGCTAGATGCAGTGCAGAATAATGTGCAACAAATTGACACTCTAGCCAGTGCAGCTAACGGCAAGGTGTGCAGGTTGATGTGTGCAGATTTCCCTGCAATCGTCTTACCGACACCTGCTGTAACGTTCCAATTATGATTGAGCATCGTCACCATCTTGGCCTGGATGGCAACACGGGAAGTGTATTTTGCTCACTACCGGCTGAACTGTGCATAGTTTCCAGGAGCGCAACACGGAGTACGCGAGCGAAAGGGTAAGGGCTTGGGGGAGGGACCGGGAGTATAACAAGTTCATGAATTTTCCAATTCACGTGCTAACGCCATCGTGCCATGGTCGGTGCGAGTGTGTTGCGTCGTTTCGGATTTTGTGACGATGATGTCCAAGCGTACTTAACTTTGCTTCATCAACTTCCCGGCTTCGTTTCCCCGGCGTTCCGTTGGCGTACTGACACGCCGTGTCAAGTATTGTTATGAATTTGATAACGATGTCATTAGGAAAAGGATCACGTTTATTACTTGCATAGCTAATGAGAATTGTTCCGCGGGCCCAGTTGCAGGCAGGCAGACAGGTTTGCGCCCCGAACCGATGCCAATTGGGTGGAGTGTCGGTGAACAAGAATGACCCCATTATGCCTGACACTGGTTTAGAATTAGAACTCGTCTAATGGGTGTGTGCTTTACGCGAAAACTTGCTGTACTAGTCGTACATGTACTTTGTTGCAAAGTAGCGATTCCAGCAGGCTAACTTAGTACGAAGCGATTGCTGTTGGTTGAGAAGTAGCTTTTCCTTTAGCTTTTTATCTAATGTTCGTTCTTTGAATATGTTTGTAATTAAAGCACTGTAATAAGAGCCTTCATGGTTTTAACATATTATTTCTTTTTACAGGATATCAATTCATCTTTGCAGCACATTTTCTTATATTGAACGAATGAGATGAGTGAAGTAAAAATTATCAGCTTTAATATGTCGTAAGTCTTGTGACAAATGTGATGCATACCTTTAGGCGTTTAATGTAGCATGCTCAAGCCAAAGTTATTCTTTACGAATCTTTGGCATTTCATTCTACTTTTAAGCCTATTACAAATGAAACAACACTTTCTTCCATCTCGCAAACACATCATTAGTTGTGAAATTAAATTACACCCTAAAAGGAAACGTAAATTACTCACCAATGTAACGCATTTTGTGGTGTGGACCAAGATCACGAAAGTTCTGTACGATCATCTTAGCAGTAAAGCGTATTCAAACACAAGCCGCACAGGAAAAGCGTTCCTATGTTTTCCATTTCCCGCTAGCATCTCATGTTAATGCATGTTTCAAGTTTCAGATTTCATCTGGTGGAGTGGTTGAGATTCCATTGAAGTCAGTTTAAAGGCGTCGAGAATCAACTTACCGGATCGTGTTGTACCGCTGCGCTTTCTTGCTTTACCAGTTTTGAGTTGAGCTTTTGTGTTTTTTTTCTTCCTCGTAATGGATCACGAGAAAGAAAGCCGTTCGCAGTGTTAAAGACACTTTTAACCCACTAGCAGGACACCAAGCACACGCTTACAATCGTGTTTTGCAAGAAAATAGTGCTCACATTGCTAAAGCTTTCTGCCACTACTACCGTTTGACTCGGGCAGTGCGTAAAAGAAATGGTTTGATGGCTTCTGGTCGGCCCAAGTAGTGATGGTGGATTGTATTAAAGGATTGAAATGGGTTGAAATCGGATCAGGCCTTCTTCGGGTTTCTTTCCGTTTGTTCGTTCGGTGGCATACACACGGAAGGGACACCCTTAAAGCTCTTCAAGTTTGATGATTTTGGGTACGGTGAAGTGGTTGAAAGCATGCAAACACACCAGATGGTTGTTTATGAGCGTGTTTGCGTTTGTGTTGGTGTCAGTTGGTGAAGGATTATAAATGCAATGTGTATTTGTGTGTTGAACAACTTTTAAGCGAATTGGTAGCCTTTACTGTGGTTGTGAGTTTTTCCCCATTTCCCGTAAAGCTTTCCCGTAAAGTCAAACCATCTCAGAAACATCCTCGCAAATTCGCTGGCAAGCAACGGTAAGCAATGGATTGAATCCATTCCTTTATAATCGGTTGACAGTGATTTAAAAACAAACAAAAAACCCCCATTAAAACCATCTCGTGTGAGTAGATTAGAGTTGTGTGCGTGCCTAATTGCGTGACACTAATGCAAAATAATCGTTCTCGTCCAGATTTGTTCACATCACACCACACGTTTGGGATATTTATTGCGTTTGTTTAGTGTAATTTATTCGCCACATTAATGTGTCTACAAAATTTACTACAGCAGAAGCGCACACAAAAAAAAAAATGGAGAGTAAAAAAAAAAGAAATTTTAAATTACTTTCCCGCAATGTTGTGCTTCAAAGCTAAGTGATTGGGCTTTTGCTCTCCACTCCACAGGGGGACAACCATTTTATGCGTCGATTAATCATACGCTTGACCTTGCTGGTACCATTATCGACACTTCTAAGGTTTTATTGGATTGATAATTAACTTTTGGATTTTTGTTGTGTTTCGGTTTTTTTTGTTTTGTTTTGTTTTGCGAACCCAGTAGCTTCATTAACGGACGGATGATACCGATAAAGGCAATTTTTTACATCATTTGCAGCGGCTCGTTACGGAAAGAAGATTGGATAATATTTCATGCTGTGTTGTATACTCCATTAATAGGATTTTTTATTCTCGTTGTTGTTGTTGTGCTTTTCTTTTTATGGGCAGATTTTCACATTTCCCAGAAGGTGGATTGAGAGCTTTTTAATTAATTACTTTGCCTATGTTTATTTTGCTTCACTGAAGTGCTCGTGGTTTTGTGACAATTTTGATGCTTTTTTGAAGTAAACAAAAAAAAAACATGTTTTTTTGTCTTTCGTTCGTAATAAATTTTATTGTGCGAAAAAAAGCGTGTAATTGCAGGATTTTAAAAAATATTATTCTGTCGTCGTGATTGCATTAACTACACCATTAACGTCTGATCTGCTACTGCTGCGCTCTAATCGGAAAAGGAAAATTAATTTTCCTCCTGTTCCCATACCTTGTTCTGTTTGGTTTTTTGTAGCAGTTTTTATTTGCTTTCGGAAAATGTCTAGCTGACTTGTACGAGAGTTTAAAATAGCTTATAGATGGGAAAAAACGGAAAAAAGAAATAAAAAAAGAATCCTTGCAGATGATGTGGTGGCACGTATTCAATTAGCTGTTGAGTTATTGCAAAATTAAATTTGATTGAAGTTAATTACCGGGTGCTTTCATTTTGATTAATGGCATTACGATGAACAAACTGCCCAAGAGGAGGAAGGAAAACTGGTTGAAAATGTTTATTTGAACATTGGAAAATATAATTGTGTAAGAAAAGTTTTCGTGAAGGTTTTAATAAATCAAAATATTTTTCAAGAACAAATTTTAAACAAAACCATCTTCTCCAACACGATTGTCGTATTAAAAATGTCAATTTATTCAGATACTAAATTTTGTAATTAAATTCAATATATGCTGCTTCATTTTAAGCTCACTGCTGCTACTAAATGGTGCAGTCTTCGCGCGTGGCATGAAAATGTTCCTCCCTTGCTATGCGCTTCGCATGTGCAAATTCTTCTTCGTTGAGGAGCAAGGTACCAAATGTCCGCAATTCTGTTCCAGAACGTGTGCAGCTGCCTTGTGGAAGTGAATCTATCCGATGGGTGGTGGGAACATGTGTAATCTATCTTTTCTCTCCTTCCCTCCACTTATCCACTTACTCCCCCTATTAGAAGCGATGACACCCGAAACCCTTAAGACCAGCCGCAAAATTCTAGTGCGTGGCGTATCGCTACCATCGTCACACCATCGCCTATCATCTGCGCGAGTCATCAGCAGCGTTTCGTGGTGTGGTGTGTCGCTTGGGAAATTTTCTTTCCACGTGCTAGTAAAGCGGGAGGCTTACACTGATCTAGCCTCGGGGAAAATTAGCACCATCCCTTACCGGTGGTGTTTTCCCGTCGGGATGCTACGAATCCTTTCAGCGTACAGCGCCATCGAGCGAAAGAACGAGGGACAACACCACCAGGGTGATATCCCTAAGCAGCGCCAAATACTCATCGAAGCATGTAAAGCTTGGTGTTTTGAAAATTACAAATTTTCACCAAGCGGCTCAGCGTGCGATTCGCTTCCATGCCTTTTGCTCGATGGGATCGGAACGGGTGTTAATTTGTGCTTGAATTTGAAGGAACGCTCTTCCACCAGAGCTACAAATCATTCTTGGCCGCAACGCGTAAGAAGCGAAGCAAGAGGTGAGTTACGGTGGATGAGGACATTCGGCAGGATACCGAAGACACTGTGCATCTAATTTAGGCTGAGATTTCCAAATGACTAAAGCTGTGTGGAGCATGTCTTCAATCATCCATTCTGTTTCCTTGCGTGTGGTGTTCTAATTCGGGAAGCAGGCGATTTTCCATTCGTTGGAGATGATCTTTGGAAAAGCAATTGAAAAAAGAAAAATGTTAAGGAAAAAAAAAATCCCTCGCTGTTGGAGTTGATGGATCTTGTGAAGCATAAAGAGTGTGTGGCGTGATGTGAGTAATTAAAAGAAAGAGCTAGCAATCTTGCAGCATACATCACTGGAATTTTCTTATTGCCTTTACTTTCTTGTATTTCGATAGAAAGAGAAATAAAAAAGGGGAGTGTGTGTGTGTGTGTGTGTGTGTGTGTGTGTGTGTGTGTGTGTGTGTGTGTTCATTCAATCTAACTAAGCCTTCGCTTTTCATCAGGTCGGCTTCCATACTTACTCGTCTGAACCATTTTCTACCACTAAGCTACGCATACAAAGTTTGTTCCCAAGAAACTCCCGTATTTAACTCTGCGAAGAATATAAAATGCAGCAGTGTGAGTACAGGAAAGAAAAAAAAGGAAAACATCACAAATTGTCCAGAAGCGGGATGCTTTGAAAAGTGAACGAATGAAAGCAATTGTGCGATAAGAAGCTCCTGCATGTGAGTGTGTTGGTCTATATGCAGCGGTCGTTAGGTAGCGATTGGTGCAAAACCGCGCCAGAATGAAAACCTTGTGGTCCGTAGCCGAAGCTTAATTAAGTGTCAGTTGGTTGCTTTTGTTGAAAAGTTGCTAGTAGTGCAGTGAGAAAGAAGCAGTATGAAACCACTCCACAGTGCACATGAACTTCACAGTGACAACACACACACACACAAGAACACATGAAAAACTCTTCCTCACAAAGCAAAAGGCACTACTCACGGACATACTTCGCACAGCACAACCAATTTCCAGCACTCGGACCCCGATCGAAGACCGAGCCAGGGAGCTGAGGGATGCAGCTGCCTGGATGGACGGTACAACACATCTTTGCCAAGTTTATGATCGGATAAAATGTAGTTGAAGTTTATTTACGAGGTGTGATAAAATTCAAAATTAGTTGAAAGGCATGATTTACGACCAAATGCCACTCGGCGCTCTCGAGTGTAAGAAAGTAGAAGCAGCCAGTGGCCAGGACTTTTCTGGCGGTAACGGAACACGGTTCGGAGCAGCGTTGGGTGACCGGTTAGGACGTTGGCTCCCATTCTATACCGGTCCCGGTAATGGGTCTTAAGATTAAAGAGCAACGCCTGTTTGAAGTGGTCGTTATTTGCGCCGTCATCGTTGTAGTAGCTGGCTGGGTTAGATATGGCTTTATAGATTTGGCTTGTAAAACTCAGTGCCGGTAATGGTTGTCAGTTTGGGCGGGCAAGTGGTCGGATGGATATGGCTCAAACAGAGAGTCACCGTCACAGTGGCCTCAAACACGTCACGCTTTGTGAGTTATTCATCATCAACTGAAACTTTATGCTGGGTGATGATTTCAAACTGTATGAAAATTAAGCTACGATCATTAAAAGCAAGTTGTGTCTTGATTGCTAGAAAATGTTTTGAATAACAATTGTATGATAAAGTCCTATAGCTGCTGCCTTTACAACAATTTTATAACTGCAGGATACCCCAGATGAATTCTCAAAAACAATGACAAATTTGGAAATAGCAGCGGGTGATACGGCAGGACTATCAGTTCTTCATTCTTCCTTTTGGTTGAATGACTTTCTAGGCCACGTTGATACGATGTAGTTGGATAATCATTCCTCATTACGGGGGAATGATCTGGATGGTTCTATAACGATCTATAACCGATGGGTTCAATAACCCCTGTCCTGCTGTATGAGGACCGGTGACGATATTGCCCCATCCTTTGGATCTCCTTTTTCTACAATACTGTTACACCTAAAACTTCTCCTTCTGGGGTTCGACGATTGCATCTCAGATATCGGGTTAGGTTTACTTAATCCCGGATACTTGCTCTTAGCTCAATTAACAAATTAGAGATCGCAAATGCAAGACATTTATTACTTTTAGTTTTCCTTGTGATCGTTGTCAAAATATTTCAATGTTAAGGTAATGTTTAAGAGATGCTTGTTTTTGAACCATGCGTCTTGTCTCGAATGTAAATCGTTTAACAACATGAACGTATGTCATTTCCTTGAAATGATAATCCCCACTCACATCATTGGTCTTTCACTCTTTCGTAGCTCAACGAACTGCTAGGTCATGCCGGGCCATCTACTGGCTTGTAATACTTATTGAAACCACGTATTTGCATAGTTAGTGCTCGCCACTAGAAAACGGTCAGGATAAGATTTGATTCCCGGTTCTGTAGGCGATCAATGAGATCGGGACTGCTTTCGCCTGGGCCACTCGATCGCTCCTGCTATATACCATTATGGATTAGTTGGAGATTTCCGCTAGATTGTGCTTTGTGCTGCTTTTATTAGATTGTGCTTGAAAGTGATTTACTGCGGTTTTGCGTCTGTTGCATGAGATTTGTTAGAGTTTAATTCTATTAAAAATTTCTATCAAAAAAATTTGTAAGCGCAAGTGGTATAAACGGTACAATTGTTCTTATAGCATACATAAATTTAGGAGCTTCATAAATATTAAACCGTCGAAAATGCCTTCCATATCTGTTTACGATGTAGCTTAATTATTTAAATTGATTCCTAGAATAGTGCGATGTTCGTTGCCCAAAGGCCTGATTTATATCAATTTCCACAAATAAACGAATTTCATTTCGAACAGCATCCCCGAACAGATCCATTCAACGGCATTACCGTGTGTATTCGATTTATATTTTCAATCCACCAAACCTCATCGCCAACGTTCGATGCTACATGTTTCATTACAAATTTCAATACCCATTTTATGATAGCATCATCATTTCGGGTTACGCCGAATGTCCTATAAATTATGTTTTCGACAAGCATAAACAATTGCCCGATCGTTCAGCGACCGGCAAACTTCAGCGGGGTGAAACACTATCCCCTGACACTAACGCCTTCAACGGGCTTCAAACATTACACACCGAGTCGAGTAAGCTAGTGTAACGGGCTCGCACGGCCTGTTACATCATGCCCAGGTTCGAAGCACGGGTCACAGCAATGGTGACCGTAAAGCAAACCTTAAACCTCTGCCGTTGTTTTGGTGGATGTGTTGCCTAGTTGCCCCCGGTTAGCCTCGTTTCTCATCCTCGCCGATGCCTTCCAACCGGATAGTCCTGATTCTATACTGCGCCGTTCCTTTGCTACGACTCCTTTTACCACGGTTTTTGTGAATGTGGGTGTGTGTGTGTGCGTGTGCCTGGGTGTAACCCTGACGGGTGGTGATGGTTTGCCCTTTGCTGCGACATTTCCGGTGGCCGTTAACTGAGGCAACTCGAGCATACCTAAACCCGTCCGAACCAGCTCGTCGTCGATGGCTCCGGCCAGTCTTGTTTGGTGGGCAAATTTATTTATGTAGCACAATAAAATATTTATTTAATTATTATTGCCCCTACCGAAAGGGACCAAACCTGCGGTGGGGTTCTTGTATCGGATCGGGTTTGACGTGTATTTGTGTGTGTGTGTGTGTGTGTTTGTCTGTGTGCATTGTTTTGCTGGCAGGACAGGAAAATCAGCACAACCGGTCACCTGCGTTGCTTGCGTTTGTTTGTGTAATTTCTCCGGGAATCGCGGCACATTCCCACGTCGACATTGCAGATCACCTTGCACCTTTGCCAGTGGTTTTCACGATGTGGGTCCTGCGTTTTCCCACTCATCCACGTCTCGGAAATGGTGTCGGGTATGCAGGTACCTGCGTGTCGTAACATTAAAATGTCACATTAGCGCTGATTTATACAGGTCTTACAGGTTTGTGTGCCTCGAGTGGTGTGTGGGTTGTTGCTGTTGTTTTTTTTTTTTGCAATTCTCGAAACGAGTGCGCCGTGAGCGGTATCTATAGCCGTATGATAATTGGTTTGCGTGGTTTTTTGCAATCCTGGGAAATTGCTTGATGATGGTTGCGAAGCGAATGAATGGACAGGAAGTGAGATGAGCAAGTTGCAGTAAATATTTCTGGAACCCCGAAAGCACTGTTCGGTGGCAATTGTAGCTGGACAAGATTTTGAAAAGGATTACAATGATTTAAGCTTCTCATTTGTCGGCGAAGAGGATTGCGCCCAATTGGGTGTGTATGTTGCTCTTTTAATTAAATTATCATTAATTTGATTGTGATCAGATCCGATAACGTGAAGCAGATGTATAAGCAGAGAGGACATATGTGGAACATTATAGAGAGGGTGATGGATAGCTATAGGTGTTAAAGCCTCTTTACAATTAAAGAGGACCGTTTGAGCTTGTCTTGAAAATAACGAAGCCAACACAGGATGGAAAAATAAATTAAGCGTGTTAATTGAATAGTCTACCAATATCAAATGAATCCAATGTTAAAGAAAACGTTAGTCTAAAGGCTATTTTCATATTAAAGCTAATCATCTTCATCAAATTGATTGTTTGATTGAATTGATTGAACGTAAGATTTACAATTGCATACTATGAGGGATTCAAAGTCATTCATTTGCAAATAAGATTATTTATTTGTTATTCGCTTAGGGAAAGCTTATTCTTTTTTAATTCATAATTTCTTCTTTCGTTAAGATGTTTTTTTCCAACAAATAACCGCCTCTTTGTGACTAGCTGCCGATAAAAGGCAGATAATTTTTGCAAAACCTTTACTGGAGCGTTCAAATGCAGAAGCGATTAGAATAATTCTCCATCCATTAGGTTTCTTCCTTGAGTGATGATTTAAAACAGAAAAAGAAAAAAAAAGAAAAATAAACAAACCTCAAGGACATTAGATTTTGTTACCAGTTTACGACTAAATACCTTTCAACATGAAAAATTGCGTGTTAGCTGGCAACTCAGTCTAAACACAAAAAAAAAACCGTCTCACATGGTGCAAAGGACACTCGTTCCGTTCGGTTTAAACTCCTGTTCGTTCGATGTTCCGTGACGGTTAAGTGACGTAGCTCGCTCCTTCCCTTCTTCTCTAGCAAATCGTCTGCGTTGATTTTAATAAATACCGTTTGGTGCGGAAAAGCACTGCTCAATTTCACACGTACGAAATAATTGAACTTGACGCTAGGCTGGGTAGGCACCGGTGGAGCGAGAGCAAGCATTTTCGATGAAAATCACGAACATGATGTTTAACCGGAAAGCGAACGGAAATGGTAGGTTTTTCCGGTACGAATCCAAAATCAGACAGGGAAAGGTGGTATGAAACCTAAAAAAGGGGGAAAAAAGGCCAGTTAGAGATTGAGTGCAATAAAGCATGATTCGGCTTATTTTTTATGGGTGAAGTTAGAATTTTAAATACTACAAGTGTGCATGTGGCGGTAAATGGTCATAAAAGAGTTTCAGTTTTCGTGTTCCTCTTCGTTTTTTTTGAGGGCTGTTAGGTCAATCTTGATATTGTTCATTAGTAAGATGTTATTAATTGCTGTCGAAGGGGTTTTGTTTTAACGTCTCTATTTAGCTTACTGCAGGTCACCTATTTTAAAGGGTAAGAACGGCTATTACTTTAAGCTGCATGTATTGTGCGGACTTGTTTTAAGCGTATGGTTTCTGAATATGTTCCAAGACACTGCATGCGTTCTATAAAGAAAACAATTTTATTTGAGCATGCGGCAAAGTTGTTTCAAATTCCTTGAAACAGCTTCACGACTTTTATGCGATGAATACTAAGGAAAATGGAGGTTAACCCAAGAAAAGCTAGACGTTTGATCCATTTAGAAGATTGTATAAATAAAACACGCTAACACGAGGACAGCACGTCTTACGCCAAAATATAAGCAATCCCTTTACATTTTTTATTATAGAATGTTTTTTTTTAAATACCTCAGTTTTTTAGTTCCTCAGGAACGGCTCAACTACTGCCCAGAGATGTTGGACGTGAATTATAAAGCAGTACAAAAATAAATGAATCTTATGTTACAGTGCTCTTACTACCTTTGTTAGCAGTTATTATGCTCAAAATGTTGTTTGCCCTCGTAAAGGAATAGAAAATTGGATCAGTTGAACATTTATAAACGAATATTACTTCCTTCACCAGCTGTACCTCGAATACTGAAACTCTGAGTCCAACTAAACCAATAAAACTACACACTCACATACATCCGAACACACACGCGAATAGTGTGACCCGACCTATTGTTCGACACTTTTCAAAACTAATCAAAATCCACTCGATAACCATTACAATCCCGTACGGAACAATTGCCTTCGAAAACTCGAACGAAAAAACACACATCTGACCAAATTGGTCGACCATTCGCCTCGCCTGTCACGATGCGTTTTATCGCTTGCTTGTGGGGGAGAACAAAAAAGAACTATCGTCGTCAGCGTCACTCTAGCTATAGTGAACGGGCTGTTGTATAGAGTGGGGTGTATCCTAGTCGAGCTGTTGCCTTTTATTAGGATCAGGTTAATAAAACAGGAAGTGCGACGAAGCTAAGGATTGTGTCTTGTCCATCGAAACAAGTTTCCATTTGATTGTTTATTTAGGTAAGCTAATTGTGCGTGTTTAGATTATCGTTAGAAATGACTTTAAAATTTGAAGAAAATGTTCCACTTTCTTTAGTAAAATCTCATCTGCTACTTAGATACTGCTTCTTGATGACCTATTGAACAATTGAGCAGATAGTATGGAATGTTTAAAAGCATTAAATTACAATTCCATAACTATCTTTTAAGTAAAACGGTTTAACATTACATTCTACATCACCCGTTGTGGGTACTAATCTCGATAGCTCTATCATTATAATACCCACAAGCTTGTTAGCCCTTTCAGAACCAGTATCAGATTCCTTGAATTTCTACTTATGAAATACAAATATGTGGCGTCAAGCATTCGCATGGCCCCAATCGAAGACACTTAATAATAAACCAACGTCCTTAATAACAGCCTGGTTGCCTTGCTGGTATCGGATGCATCAAGGCAAATCCCCATAAATACAACACTCCTTTAATGATTATGGAGAACCATCACGGTACCGGATGCACTTCCTAGCAACATTGTGTGCGTTGGAGTTACTTCCCGAGGACAACTCTATTGTGTTCCAGTTTTTCCTCTTCCAAGAATGTTCTAAACTTAGATACCTTCTGCCTCCGCATCGATAAAGGATTGTTTATCTTATCCAATGATTCGTAATAGATTGTAATTATTTCCACCTGGCGATTGAACCTATCAATTGCATCCACCTCCATCCATCAAAGCATTGCACCGGTTTTTTTCCAACCATACCCATGTAGGTCGTTGACGGATGGATTCTTTTTCCGTGTGCTTATCTTCAAGAAAAAGTTACGCTCCGTTAAAAAAAAAAGCGACTGGAGCATTGGAAAGCAACACAAAAAAGAAGTAAACCCACGGAAAAAAACCCAACCCGTCCTTAAGCGTGCATCTCACGTACGGCAAACCACCCTATCGCACCGAACGCTGGTCGATGTTTGTGTGCTTTCTTGCTGGGATCGATTGAGCGCCGGGATGGTTTTTGGCACGCGGCCAGTAGTGTAGCTCATTAACTAAGCTACACACCGTCCGCAGTACACATCGACCGGGTTCAACGCGCATGCGCCACACCATTCGTTGTCCTTCGACGGGTGCGAAATCGAGCAGTGCACGGAAGCATCGATTCGAGCAGTGTGCGAAACCGTAAACAGCGAGCCACGATCCGACCGAACCGAACTCGGCAGCTATGGAGCTTTCGGGACTCGGCACGGGCACGGCGAGGCTGGCGGTGGCGATGGAACGTGTTCGATTTTCCGTTCGCAAAATCGCCGCACCGAGATGCCGAGCTAACACGGCCGCAGTTCAGGGAGATCAGGTCCAGGCTCCCTTTTCAGTTAACTGCGATACCTCGTGGCAATCGGTCGACGAAAACGCGCCACACTGTTGGATGTCGCGCGCGCGTGTGTTTGTGTGCGTGTGTGTCGTTTTCCCGAGTGTGTGACAAAACCCGTCGGTTGATAGGCGTGTGTCGGTGTCGAGTTTTGTTGTTGTTGGTGCTTCTGTTGGTGGAAAGCGGGCGCGAAGGCGCGTGTGAGTGTGTATGAAGGTATGAAAGGATGACACCATGTGTGATTACAACCAGGAGCCTTTACCGTTGAAGTTTAGGCTTGAAAGTTAGCAAAGCTTGGATGGCAGTGTAATATATTAGCCACGATGCTCCACATGATGCTGATGATGATCTAATAACACCTTCGCGGGAGGTGTCTCCACCTCCGTTCGGTGGGATTGTTGTAGCATTTGAAAGGTGTGCACCCAAAACAGAAAAACAAAACAACAGCACCACAGCCCCATCGGATACGACCGAGTGACAGAGGGAGGAAAAAGGGGTAGTGCAGCTCCACATAAATTATGATAAATTAAGGTGAAAACGAAGATAAATCGATGCCGCAGCAGCCATCGAGTGTGTTTGGCATTGGCGTTCGCAAGGTCTGAGTGAGTGAGTGTGCAAGAGGCTAACGAGGTCAGTGGCTCGTTATTGCCTGCCGCTGACAGTGATGTGCCCTCGGAAAGTCATTTGAAATGAAGCACAGCGGGACAGACACACATACACACAAACACAACCCGAGAGGTCGATATGAATGGGTGCCATCATTCAATCCGGTTCTGTTTGGTGTTGTTCCAGAGCCAATTGTGGGAGACACGGGATCAAAACAGAATAGACCGCATATTTAAATATTTACGTAAGACACCGCCCATGGGTAGGGCCGCGGCAAGTGTGAGAATATTCGGCAGCACACTCCGGGCGAAAGAAGAATCAAACAAGACCAGCTGTTTCAATCTCCAGTTTGTGACGCATGGATACATATCGCTGGCTCCGGACAGGGTTCGTGAAGTTCGTTTTCAATCTCTACCGGCGGATACATTTCGTCGAGATCTCTCGGGACAAAATCCGATTAAAATCTATTTTGGTGATGCTTCACGAGAGGTCTTAGCTAAGCAATCGGTTGTTTGTGGTTCGGCGTTTGGAGTCTCCGGTAGGAGTTTGTTTCCGAGACGGACCGTGCAGTCTGACAGCATGGTGGAGTTTTTGACAGCTTGCGAGAAACGGTGGCCAAAGGATTAAAACTTCCACCTACCACAATATGGCCCGGTTTTGCCTTGAATGGTCAGTGCGTCCGTTGTGTTTCATCTCTGCTCGCGAGACACATTATCCGGGAGGACCTCACGTGACGTGCTGTAGTTCCAGAGAATGTGCTCCTTACGCGTTTGTCCGTGTTCTCGTGAAGTTCTTAGGCCAACATGAGGTCACGAAGCAATGTCCTCTACGCTTGCACACATACACATCGGAAATGTTGGTGGCAAATGGCAAAGTTTGTAATCCGGCTTAAGTGTATTCTTCCCAATGAAAAGGCTGATTTCGGGAAGGCGGGTTCTGAGCCTATAGTTGTGGGTGTGTGTGCGTGTGCTTTCTTTGGAACTGAAAACAAATCAACGCAGCCAGGAAACTTCGCTCCCAAATGGGACGAGTGAATGTGAAATAATCATAAATTAGTCGTCGCATTTATATGCTAAATACTTTTGTCCACATCCGTAGTGGGACAAACTCACTCACCGTCGTTTCGTAACCGACACGAAATGGCGTGCGGTCCTAAGAATGTGAGGTTGTCTTGCGTGAGTTTTCGTATGTATCTTTGTGCGTGTGTGTGTGTAGGTGCCTGTTTATAAAATGTGGCAAGGTGAAGTGTGCGCACGTGAAGCAAACCTTCATTTGAAAGATGGTTCTTCTTCTTCTCCGTTGTGGATCGAACCAAAGCGGAATGCTTTTCAGCTTAATGTCATCGTTTCGAGCGCTCCGAAATCAGCTTTTCGCTTCACAATCACCATCAGAGCGGCATCATCATCATCATGATCATCGCCGTTGCCTTCCTTCGCGTACCTCACATTGGAAACAGGATTATCGTTAGTGAGGAGTAGAAAGGTTGTTACCCAAAAGACGGGACGCGCCGGAAGAGGGTGACGAGGAGCCCACCTTTTTTCAGCACTTCAGGTCCGATGTTGTTTACCTACGTCGTCGGTCGATCTCATCGATGGGGGCAACACGTTTAATCTCGGATTTTGCACCGACACTGGCAACCGGGATCTTCCGCTTGATGGGAATAATAATAATTCCCTTCCGGTTTCTACACGTGCCGGACGGTGGAACGGTGGGCAACGAACGAGCACCGGAACAGTGGGCAACGAATGAAAGGAATTCAGCGCTGTGCTTCGGTAGGAAAACCTTCGGCTGCAGGAAAACCTACGCAGAAGCTGTTCCCGCTTTGGCTTCAGTTACAATAATCGTAAAACCGGGCAGAATTGTTCGCAGCTCGAGCGTTCGGATTTTAAAGGGCACGTGCTTCTTCCCAACAACCTCAAAAGACTACCTTTTTTTCAATGAGGGAGGGTTTGAACGAGGAGTTTCGATTTCTATTTCACTTTTTTGCGCTACAGACGAAAACCATTAGCGCGAATGGTTGGGAAACTTCGCCCTTCTGCTTGAGCTCCGGGTTTGGCCGATTGTTTGGAAAGAAATTGAATTCCAACGTTCGGAAGTCAATTTTTGGTGGGAGTGAAAGAGTGGCGAAGAAGGTTTGAGTTATCGGTAAAGTCTACCGAAAGACGTACAGATCGTCAAAATTTTGGCTCTGTGTGGGTTGTTTAAATGTGGGAGCAATTTAATTCACCCGGCTCCTGTCAGCGCCATGGTGTTCAAAAACGGCTCTTGAAAGCTGTTTCTGCTGTGTGGAAATTGATTGTTGAATACATTTTCATTATCACACGTGTGAAGTAATTATGTGTTAATTTGTTATTAGAAACCAGTTTCACTGGTGCATAATGACGTATCTAAAATGTGTGTTGAAACCTTCGAAAACATCAAACAAATAGCGCTTGGTTTTGCATGAGGCTTTGGTTCTGTTGACCTGAAGGTATGCAATATTTATGTTTACCTCCTCTTTTATCGAACGATATTTCGCAGTCCGTAACTACGAGAGGTCTAAAAGTCACTCAACGGGTGGTTGTTTTTTTTTTGTATAAAATTTACTACATATTTTCAGGCTTCTAATGGAAAGTCGAAAAAGAAAAGAGACGCTAATACGATTGAATTATGAAAAATCAATTTGACAGTTACCAACATTTTAGTAAACGGATATAAAAGACGTCTTTGTGGTAAAATCTAGCTAACAGCTTTATAGCCGTGAAAGTTTTCGATAGCAGTATTTCAATCTGGTTTAGCAAAATTTAGCTTAATCGTACAAAATCTGGCCGCACGAGCATTCAAAGATTTTGAATACAAAAGATTTTGGATACAAAGATTGCTATGGGATTTGCTGGGTGAAGTCGAATGACAGTATTGATACGACGAAATCGAACTTAAAATATACATACTTCACATATTTCCAGGACTTTAAAATTAAATACAGTAGTGCCACGGTTCATTGCTGTTGCAAATTGCCTACATCAAACGTGATGAGTAATCGATTCCCTTCTTAAATGTTCTTAAATGAATCTGATGTTCGCTAAATATTTTTATTTAAATTTTTTTTTAATTCCAAAATATTCAATAAAACTCCTTTTAGCACTGAATAACAAATTATCGATTGTGAAGAAATCCATTAAACTTCAGAGTTAAATATGAGGCACTTCGTGCGAAAATCACAAAATGACAGGTGATTCAGTGAAAATGTGTTTAATTTTTGGTTACTTCTGCTTGGAAGCCGTTTTCCCCTGAGGAAGCCATACCCGGTACACTAGTGTTTTATTAAGTGGAAAAAAATAACGGAAACGCACAGCAAAAAGTTGAAAAAAAAAGTGTAAAATCGCGTTCCAAAGCGCTAACCGACCCAATTAAAGTAAAACCGGATGTTAACGTGCGTTCCAAAGTGTTGATCAGTGGTGAATTTGTTTCGATTTGATTCCAACAACTCGGGTTTACTGTGCCGAAAGCGGCCTAGTGCTGTCTGGTTGTTGCCAGCGTAACGATCTGCGCCACCATCACCGCACCATCGCCCGGTGCTGTGGTGTTGAATGTGGTGGGAAAATGTGGCTCGAAAAGCTGGTGCTGGTGTACTTGCTCACACTGTTTAACTCGCTGGATGGATACTTTCTGGATAATCATCACCTACAGAGCAATGGGCGCCATCGAAGGAAAGGTAAGTAGATCGACACGTCAGCCGGGCTTGTCAGCAACAGATTTGTTGTTCGTGAAGACGCTATTAAGCGGTTGTCAATTAGGTCGGTTATCGGCCAGCAATATTCCTGGAAAATTATCATCCCAAAATTTCCCTCCTCCATCCAATCCTCCAAAGTTCAATTGATCTTGTTCAAACTAATTTCCTCCGCTTTTGAACGCTTGGCGGGAAGCAAAGTTCAGTCTCCGTCTCACGGTTCCGGTTGTGGTAGTTAATTGTTGGTGCGCAATCGCTTAAGAACTATCTCAAGCTAGCGATGTTTTATCGATTTTCCTCGATTTTCGTATCCTAGGCTGCCTGAAACTTCGTTTGTCCTTATCCAGCATCGAACCGATCAAAATCGAATCGCAAAATCTTTAAGGTACGATCCTCCAGGACGAGCCCACGGACGATTTTCGGTCCCGAGTCCGAGCTTAATTAGTTTAGGATAAACAATTTAAACGTCACCAGGGTTCATTATTTTCCAGTTTTCCGTTTTGCATGAAGGTTTGCTGGCAATCGGGCCCCCCCCCCCGTAAGTGACAAGTTGTGTTCCGTTCACCGGTAAAAGTGACAAGAGGCACCGTTCTCCTCCAGCCTCTCACCAAACACTCACCGCTTCGCACCGTTGGCATGATTAGGGTGGACGCTGCTACCACGGTTGGACGGAGAAGCAGTTCCAGCTCATTAAAATTTTCCCTCCAGCACCTGCTCATTGCCTTCCTCGATTTTCTTTCGTACCGGGCATTACGGTTTCGGTGCTACCTCGCTCGCGCTAGGTTGACTTTCATTGAGCTGCGGAAGACTTATTGGATAAATTAATTACATTTCGGTTTTCTGTTCCGGGGCGTACTTCGGGAAAAGCGCGTTCGAAGTTCAGAAAGGGACAAAGTGATTTTTTTGTGTGTGCTGTTGGTCGTCTTTTTCCTCCTTTCACGAACGCCCGCCCGCCTGCCTGGTTGTCTTCGGGCTATTTTCTAACATTTCTGTGAAGCTTTGCTGCGTGAATGCGTGTGCTGGTGTGGCTGCTTGTTTTTTTTTTTGTTGTTGTTATTCTCGCTCATTCCTATGAAGCACAACTTGTTACCTCTCGGGTTCGCGATTTCCATTGCCAAATTGGTGGCAACTTTTCGAAAGCCACCTCAGTTCCAGGAAACCGCTTGAGCAGTTCGGTGTAAAGGGCAAGAAGCATGGATGGTGGCGGTGGGCAGGAGGAAAAAGTGTTTAATAAATTCACGGACTGGGAGGTGCCCGTGAGGCAGGGTTGATTGAAAAGTAAAAGTTTCCGTTTAATAAAGCCGGTCAGATTTTCGAATCTTTTTATTGTTTTTTCCCCGTTTTGTTGGTTCATTTGTTTTTCTTGCTACCTTTGCTGAAAATCCCCCATCGTCGATGAGATGGTCACGTTGCGTTAAGCTCGGTTCGTTTTGCAGTTGAAATTGATTAGTGGGAAGCTGAAAGTCTCCTGAAGTGGATGGACGAATTGTGATGATTGAGAGCGCCATTATCGGATTGGTTCATTAAACTGTGTGTTTTTGGGTTGATTTTCATTTTGTGGCTGTTTAAGTTCTTTCATACAAAAAAAGAAAATAGAGCGTATTATTGCATTCGATGGATTACTGATGGGGTTTTGTAATTGAGAGTGGATATTGAAGTGTTAGTCAAGTGCAGTATGCGATGGATATTTTTTAATCCGAGATTATCGTTCGGGAGAGATAATACGATCATCATATTGCGCACACTTTAGGCGCTGAATTGAACGCTAGAAAATAATATGATAAAATAAACTGACCCTCTTCACAACGTTTAGTTGCAAAAGAGATAGTTTTAATTAGATTTAGTTTATATAAGTAATGCCGGATTTTGGTAAATGTTACAAAAATATAACAATTCCTAAATCGAATCCTTTACGATGACGATATGCTCACTTTTTCGATTTTTAAAGTAGTTTCTGTCGTTGATTATTACTTTATCCCATCTTTTTGGCAAATTTAGGATTCCTTTCGTGAAAGAAGAGTCTCCTTTGGACGCTATGAAGTAATCGATCCATTTTTTCACTCCATCAAAATTGGAAAAGTCCTGCTCTGCTAGGCCATGTTGTAATGATCGGAAAAGATAATTATCAGAAGGCACCTTTTCTGGGATGTACGACAGATAGGTTGGGACATTTCAGCGTTTTTAAATACTTTTTAATCGGTGCTGCCACATAAGGTCCAGTTTTTCTTGAATATTCGGCCTGGGTGTCGATGGTCGCTTGGCTACAGTTCGTACGGCACCCAATGAGCTATCTTACTGATCATTTTCATAGTTTTTAAACGCTGACAAATGGCTGACTGAGTTACGTCAATGTGGAGCACTTTTGACAAGATCTTTCTGATAGAGCGTGTTTATCATAAACTTCCACTAATATACGATGACTTTTGATAGCCGATTCGTCCATACAGCAGTACCGAAGTAGATCTCCCAGCAAAACACCTTATTCTGTTCAAATGTTGCCATTTTAGATGTTCATGGAAACTACTTCTTTACACTTCAGGCAATTGACAGCTGGAGGAAAAGAAAGCCTGTAAATTACATTTCAAAATGGCAGTGCAAAATTGCACAAAATTTATTTATAGATCTCATTCCAACTTAAGTTAAGTTTGCACTGAGGTTCGTTTTACAGATGAGCTTTAGCAGCATTAGCAGCTAAACATGAATAAAGTACACATTATGAAATTATATCTTACAAATTTTTGCCCTGCTTGTGTGGGGATTTGTCTTTCATAGATTTTTACAGAAAATCGTTAAGCTGCTAGTAAGAAATTAACGGAGTTTTCCCCTGAAAACTTGTTTTATTCTTATCAAAAGGCAATTTTACACAGACCTTAAAGGTGCAAGATTCCCCGTAACTTTGCAATTTACTTACCAACTGACTGAGAACTGTCTTACCATCTATGTGATAGCGCCAAGTCTAGTAACCCATTCGACGGCTGTCGTGGCCTAGAAGGACATTAAGCCAAGCAGAAGAAGAGAAATTTTTTGAGTGTATTGTCGTTTTAGTTATGTAGCAATACAGCTGGGTCGTCCCTAAAGAAATAAATAATAAATAAAATAGCTGGGAATCAAAGCGTTAATTCATTAGAATGATGAGTCATTTTTGGTTGTTTTGTGCACATTTTATTATTTTATTAAATATTTACGAATGAAACCTGTGTTTCCCATACTGCCTTTATTCATAACAAATCTTTCCTTTCTTTAACAATGACACCCATCAAAACAAGATTGGCTTTACAAATACAGTAAACCACAATTTAAGATTACTTTGCCCTTCGCCGCATGTCTGGGCATCTGTCTAACGAGACAAGGACCACCACCCTACTCGGTAATGGTATTGTTACGTAGCTCCACAATCCAAAAACATGACTCGGAAGAATGTCTCCCCTTGGACTGTTTGTTGCTTTCTCTTCCTCTCCCTTCATTGCACATGTGCACCAGCTGTAAAAGATAAAGTTTGTGTTCTGTCGTCCTCCGCTCCAGACCACAGACGGGCTTTTGTGGGCAATCAGGCCCGAATGCTTGGCTAACAACTGACAACAAAACTCAAACACCTCCCGCAACAACACGCACATACGACAGAACGAGTGGGCTTTCCTCCGTTCCCATGAACGGAAAAATACAAACAGAAACAAACCCGTTGCCCAACACACCCAACGCGCCCTGTACGATTCCATTCTTGCTCTGGGCGCTTTGTCTGTGCTCGTGTCACACTTGACTCCGAATGTACGGGCTCATCCTCTACGCACGATGGGAAATGAAGGGGCAACACACAAACCGAGAGCACAGGTGGTAAAGAAAATGTGGAAAAACTTCAAACCAAACTAGCTTTTGTTGGGCTTACGAGTTTCACCTATACACATTCGGTACTCGAAAAAGATCGGATGGAAAAATTAACATCAAACCGTGTCGATCGAACAAGTCCTACAAAAGGAAGCGCAGAATAAGGCACCAACCCACACCCCGATGAAGAACTCTATTACACATCGTACAGCCATCATTCCGGTAGGTTTAAAGGGAATGGGCACTGTGTTTTCTTTACCATTTACTCGTGCGATCTGGAAAGGAACCGGGCCAAGTTGCAGCGTGAAAAGTGTGCACACAAACAGTAGGGAAAAGTTGACGCTCAAACCTTGGCCTGTTATTGTTCCGTGCCTTCCTTCCCGCCCATCCCACCGGAGAGCACATGGCACTTGGCCATTGCAAACATTTCCGATTCCGGATTACGTGCGCGACGAGGCATCATAATGTAGTGAGGTTCTGCTCTCGGTAGAAAAAAGCAGTAAACCTACCGTATCGGGCTGCCGTTGCACCGGAAGAGGTAGTAGTTGTAACAGGGCGTATCGCCGGAAAGAGGCATGGAGGTTGGAAAAACTTTCCCAATTCTGTACCTCGTGCTGGAAAAATACCGCACAGACGAGCCCGTACGATGAAGGCTGTCCGATGGAAGATGCAGATTGTGGAATTTTGATAGTATGTAATGAACATGTGTAAAATGGGTCAGGACTGTCGTTTGCGCGTTGCCTAACTTTAGGCGCGTTAGGCATCGGGAATGGTTAGGCAGACAGTTACTTCGGTTTTTCCTTACTTTTTTTTTTTTTGGAAAACTGTCCCACCCAGAAAGTCGGTCGGGTCAACTTGAAAGAGTGAGCAGGAACGAGAAAGAAATAGCTTATGTGTGATGGTGTGCCATCGGTGAGATGGAATCAACTGTATCCAGTGGTGGGGTGGTGGCGTAGCTTTGATGGCGAAATATGGCGAAAGCGCTTTATGGAGGAATGATTTTAAAATTGTGCTGAGAAAGTTTTTCCCTTTAACACAAATTACACACATACACACTTGCCTACATGTAAATGGTGGCAAGCTAAAAATCTCTTCCGTCAGCCTTTTCCGGTCAGCTTGACAATTTTCTCTGCTATTTTTTTTTAGATGAACTCTCGAATGTGTGCGACAAATCCCATTAAGAGGACACTTTCCATGCAGCGGGATGGTAGGGAAACTGTTCCCGAAAATGGTCTCCATTTCCACCGGTCTTCACCTGCACACCTTCAACTTTACGTGTCATTTGAAGAGGGTTATGGAGCGGTCCGCACATTATCTTATGCAGATGACATTCCGCAAAAGGTTTTGCTGTTACTGCTTCTCGTCCAGGGCACGGATGGGGGGTCATGAATTTTGAAGCAAGGTGTAAGAAAGAAAAAAGAGGATGAAAATATCCCTTACGGAATGTAAAACTTGTCCTATCCTTCCGTGTGAGATGTTGGAGCGGTAGAAAGAATGAAGAAAAAAAAATCCATTTCCCGGTACACGAAAACCGCTCATTCTACCAACGAACGACAGTAATTGACACGATAACCTCACCAGTGTGCTTAAGGGATGGGATGGAATTGCAATATTTTGCCAAACCCCTTGTTTGGGTGGTAAGGGGAAAACAAGGGCACGAGCGAGGCAAGGTGTGAGAATGTGTGGCTGCAAATTGTTTCTAAAAATTCTGCGCCAGAACTCCATTAGCGTAATGGCTATGGGAGCATAACGCTGGTGTACGTTTGCATGTGCCCCATTCCCGAACTTTGCCTACATCGCTCAATTTCGTGCACATTCGTCAAGGTTTAGAAAATTCTTTGCCAACATACTTTGGGCATCATTCCGTTCGGTGTGATTTCTTGAGCAGAAAATGTAATTTGGAACAGAAATTCTAATCAATTTCTGACGCCACATTTTCTTGCACTGTTTTGAATGATGATTTCATGCAAATACACACCGTGCATGGGTGTTTGAGTATTTTTTTTTCGTCGTTCGCTGAACATGTTATATTCACTCGTGCAAATACTATCCATCCTTCACAAGCTAATCGCAATGCTATTTCGAACAATTCACCGCCTCCAGTGAGCAGCTAATGGATGGTGGTGGTGCGCTTTCACACGTAACTGAATCGATTTGCTCCGGCATTCATTTCATGCTTGAACGCTTGCATTACCGATTTGTACTCGTAATACAGCGCCATTCATCGCCATCACGTTTGGAAGGAGCACGGCAATGAAAATGCAGAACAGCGAATGATTGCTCGATCAGCGGTTCCGTTCCGTACGCTAGCCCGGCCCAGCTACAAAGCACAGCCGATGTAACGAAACGGGCAGCCTCGAATGCGTTATTCGAGGAGCACAGGGACACTATGTTGGCAAGTAAAAGAGACACGCAGGATGAAGCAACAGAATCGATGTACGGTAAAATTGATTGCACATCACGGTAGACAACAGATTGAGACGTATGTTTCGTGCTTTCGTGCCATGAAAATGAAGCGCGTCTGACCGTCTTCAAACATATTTTGTCCTTTTGGGTGTCTAAATCTTTTTAATGGAAATTACTACTCATTTTAAAAAGCGTATACTAGTTTTCTAAGAATTCTTAAACATTTCAAGCATGCTGGAACATGTGATATGTTACGGAAAAATTTGGTTACGAAAGTAATACGCAGAAATGCAACAATGCTTTTCTTGGATCTTTTACCTACCGATTTCGATGCGGGATGGATTGTTAGATGAAATTGTGAGAAAAATATTATATTCGTTTGCATTCGAATCTCAATACCTGGAAGCAAGCGGATGCTATGTAATATGTACAGAGTAGAACAGAACTTGGTTCATAACCATAGCTGGTCTTACCTTTAGCAGTAAAAATGAAACAAAAGGGTTCAATCACGATTCCTGGTTTGAAATTACAATGGCAAATGTTTCATTTCTAGGAAGCGTTGTTTCTTGACATCTGAACATAATTATTCGATTTTTGTGTTATTCCTGGAATAGCTATATGATGATTATTTTCCTTTTTTTGTATATTTGATGTTATTTAAATATTATATAGCATTCAAATTTAACTTAAATAATTTGTCAAATGCTTCTTGTTTGAAGAAAGCAACTACAAATCACAGTTAATAATGACTTTAAACAAAACACACACACACACTTAAACATAACATGGAATCTTTCAGAGCCCCAAGAAATGGCTGTGAAAATTTAATTATTTTCTGGTGAAATAGGTATTCAAATAGACGGAAAAATTTCAGTAATTTATTAGTTTTTGTTTGGACACCTGGGTAAAGGCAAAAACCAGGGAGGAAATACCCTGTTAATTAGTTATCACATGCATTGTTGACAATATGGCACTGACATTATTAGTCTTCGAAGATAATTTTTACTGTATTTATTGTAAGTATAATTGCTTGCGCCGCATTGTCGACAGCATTGGCATGTGTTGACTGTTTTAAATTTGAAGAGAATGTTTTGTCACATGTCATTATACTAATAATAGAATAATCGGACTAAAAGAACTACTTCATTGAACTGCATAGTGTAACGTAGCTCTATTGTACACAATCACTTATAATTTGTGCTAAAGAAACAAGCGCACAATAAGCTAGGCCCAATTCCATTTAAATCATCGCAATTTTATAACCTCGTTACGATCTTTTGGATTTTTATTTCGTCGGAAAGCTTTCCTAATGACAGATCAATGTAAAACGAAACATTATTTTTCATTTGCGAATGGCTTAAACTTTTCCTTTCAAAATTTCTTCTAAAACTCAAGAGGAATTGGCCTGTTATCGCTAGCTTTAGTGAGTTGATATTAATCGTAGCAAGAACAGGCAATCCCACCTTGTTGTTAGACGTCCCGGATGGGATTAAATATCCAGTAATGTCAGGTAAAGATGGTCAAAGGGACTACTTCTCATGACTGAAATTTTTGACGAGTATATAGCTTTTTAAATATTGTTTCCGATCAATAAATATATGTTTTATGTTTCCCATTAAAAATTGTTTGATCTAAATGCTATTGAAATGTTTCTGCTAATAATTACAATGTTCGCAAGAACATTAAGTATACTCTTTTCTTCACCAATTCGAAATTTGATCAATATTCCACGTCTCCACTTCCAGTCATGTGAATGTATGGCCGCAAAGCATTGGGTAACAGAATTTAAGCGGGGAAAAAGTTACCCTACGCTACACGATGCGAACCGGAAACACCTATTAGCATCTTTGCCGGCGGTGTCATTTTCGATCATGCGTAAACGAATTGCGTTTGGTTGTCAAAAGCACCCAGAAACCCTATTCATCGTTTTCCACCCGAAAGCATTCGGCAGTTCCGGCAGCGAAGGAAAAAAGCTACCGGGCGAAAGAACTTTTACGTTCACCAATCGAAAAGCCGCCCAACCGTCTCTAAGCGGCACGGGCAGCCGAAAATTTTCTTCCTGCCGAGTGTTGGCTTCACGCTTCGCCACATCCGACAGTGACGTGAACGTGATGAACTGACGGATGGTAGTGTAATGATTTCCCAACCATCCTGCACGACAGCGCTTGATGGTGCTAGTCGGTAAATGATGGGCTCGAGTTACATCTGCCTTGGTGCTTTCTTGCTCCAAATCGTCAAAGACAGTGCGTTCTATTTTCGAGCTACCGACTGACAACAGCGCCGGCTGGAAATAAGCGTTGATGGGGTAATGTAATAGCAAAGCGTTTAGATTACAGTCTAACAGCTGATTAATTAATAACATTTCTCCGTCATATGGCGCAACGCTTGGTGCAAATCAGCTAAGCGAGTGAGAGAAGGAGAGTGTGTGTGTGTGTGTGTGTGTGTTTCGCTTTCGTCTGCAGGTTAGCGATATTGCAAGACGTTTAGATTAGATGTTAATTGGATCAAATGTAATTGTGCTGCTGGTAGCTAGAGACGCTTGCCCGAGTGTTAAGGTGTGCTCGATTGAAACCCCCGTACACGTTATGAACCTCCGCTGCAACACTCATCTTCGTCCTAGCTCATCAAAAGCAACCCGTTTTTCTGAGTAGAAAAGAAAAAAAAACGACATAACCCATCTTTTACGCTCGAAAAGATCTCGATCCTTCTCGGAAAGTGGTTCTGCTGCTTCCTTCAGCCAGAAAGGGGTCGTTCCGGTCGATTCGTCGTTTTGTTTTCAGTCTCGGCTCCTGCAAAAGTTGCTCTCTTTTGCTTCACCATAAAGCAACACCCCAAAACCCCAAAGGCACGTTTGCACCAGAGTTGGCGGTGTGCTTGCGAGCGAAAGGTAGCAGCAGCGTAGCGAGTTTTCATAATTGGAATAATTAAATGGTTTTCGGATAGTTGTGAGTGCTCGTATCGCCCTCCGGGTGCTTTCGGGTGCTGAGTGGGGGTTGCGCAAATGAAAATGTGTGCGAGAACATGTGTCCTTTCTCGTGGTGAAATGGTGAAGGCTTACGGCTAAGACCACCCGGTACTGTGCCTCTCAGAGTGGATGTGTGTTTTGCTCGTTCAACATGTGTGATAGATAAATCATGTATTAGCTGTACCCTATTACGGGTGTGATGTTTCCTACCTGCCCAAGGCGCTTCACGAGTGTATGGTATGAAATAAGTTTTAATGAGCTGTTCTGATCGTCTTGGTGGAGGTTTGTCTGGCAGCTGCTACCTGTTTGGCGTATTGCGTACAGTGGGTGATTTTTAAGCGCCTAGCTTTTGCTTGTATTATTATCACACAAATGTTATATGGATCACAGTGGAAGGAGTATTGTAATAAGTATATAAAATGATTTTTTAGTGCTTTAATATGAATGCATGCAAATAGAACAATAGCTTCGATGGTTGAAGGGTCTTAAGGAAGAAAAACATTTTGAAGCCAAGTGAATAATTAACTTTACACAGTGTAAAATAGAGAATTTTCGTAGAATAATTCGTCTTGAGTCCTAATCTAGTCGCATAAGGGACCGATGCAAATTGCATACATCTCGGCGATAAGAATAATGAAAAATCGAACTGGTAAACGAAATGGAATTAGTTATTTCATGGTTATGGTTTGCAATTTGGTTTGGTTAGGGGCATAGCTTAAACTAAGGTATTTTTTTAAAGTTTAAAAGACAAGTACAACCTTGATTGCATACTTTCAGGGGTTTTAGTCTGGCGACATACCCAGCGTATACTGAACAAATCAATGTTCTACACTTATTTATAATTTTACTCTTACTAAAATCTTCGTAATCTTTAAACTACTACAAAACTCTACAAAACGGTCTGTAATAGCATGACGGATCGTGCCTGGTAAACGGAAAAATTAGCCCAACAGTTATTAATTGCAAAGCCCCATAAACAGAAACGCTTGTCTAAGCATGAATCTTCTTTTTCGCCAAAGAAATTACATTTATCTCCCGAATGGTCGAGCTTAAGCGTGAATCTTTGTGACACACCCGCACAATAAATCTTCCCTAAGCGAAAGTCAACCAGCCTGCCATGTATCCAATGTCCGGGCATATTTTGTTCCACTTTGTCACACCGTCTCATATAGTGTATCCTTATCAGATACTTACGAATGGTCATACGCATCCATCTGACCTCCCTTTATTGACACATACAAACACACACACACACGGGTAAACAAGTGGACACACAAGTCGTCTCCCTAGGGAGAAGAATGAGATTCATCGGTATTAATTGCACACGACATCTAATCACTTCGCCCCTTATGACGTCCTGTGACTGGTCAGTCGTTTCATTGGGAGAGCGAAAAGACAATCAAGTCTTAAGAATTGGTGTCAACGCAAAAACGGAAAGACGCACAAAGTGTTGGTGTGTGTGTGTGTGTGTGTGGCTCTGTGTACACAAAACACTTCACCAATGAGATGTCGCAACGCGACACCGCTGTAGGACGGGTGAGCGGACTAGTTTATTGGCCTTTGTGTCGCTGGTGCTGGTGCTGCTGCTGCGTTCCCAATTTATCTTTTCCAGCCGACTGGATCAACAATGTTGATTTTGAGGTCAACGCACACTTCCCGTCGAGTGTACTGAAGTCATCAAAGGCATGGCGGGTTTTGGTTTTCGGGAATGGATTGCTGCCCATCAGTTACGCCCGCCCCCAGTATCGATGGGAAAATTGAGATAGTAGTGAAGAGTGACCGAAGACGTCGCTCGAGACACTAAAGGTTGAGGTATTGAAGGCCGCCTAGTGCTGGTCCGTGGCAAAGACGCTTCTATCTCGATCGATTTGTTGACTGTGCACAGGGCAGTTAAAGAGACGCTCATCAGCATCTTGCTTTTTTTAAGGGTGAAACTTCTTACCGTAAGCTGTTCCGTCTCAATATTGTTGCAGCTGGAAAAACAAATCCTCTCCCTTGGACTCTTTCTCTCCCTCGCCTGTTCCTTCCGAGAAGGCGTCACTTGTCCTTCTTTGTTGATGTGTATGCGTGTGCTGTGGGCAAAGGATGTTTATCTTGGGTGGGTATGGCGCAAGCAGTGGGCACATTTATCAGGAAGTAGGTTTTTGCTCCGAGAGCTTTGGGCTTCAACGTCCCGCCCAGCGTTAAATGCGGTGAGTTTATGTACTAGCATACAAATTATATTTTCTCAACCCGATCGGAAGAAGATTGATTATCCATTAAATTAAGCAAACAGAGGATGAATAAAGCTCACCAGTACACGGTAAACAACTGGCTAAAAACATAGAGCCTAAGGCATATTACTGCAGGTGCTGTAAATCGGAAGCGCTGTCAAGTAATTTTAACAGCAGCAAAAGAAGATTTCTAGCACAGTTGAAGAATTCAAGGAAATCACTGACCGCTGACCTCCCTGCTCATATTTTTATCGCAGTCATAGATGCGCCTCATCGTTTTCCTATGCTTACTTAAGGCAAATCATCCAGGTGGTAGGATAAAGGTTCCTAAAATAGGTTTTTTCGAATGCCGAATAATTCATTCGGAAAGCTCTTTTTGGGCAGTTTCTCTTTACGCATTGCAAAAGCTTCACTTGAGGAATCTTCTCACGAACTTTTGTCAAAAAATCCCGATTGGAAGATATATTTTCTTTACAACCATTTCTAAACCCGAACCCTTAGCGTCGAAGAAAGTGAAGTTTAAAATCCATCAATTATAACCATCCCTAATGCCTTACTTCGTTCACTGACACGAACGCCTGACCAATCGATGGAAGAACTTTGGAATCCTGGATGATCAAAAGTCTTACCACTCGGTTCGGCTGCTTGCGGCCGCCGGTGCCAATGAAAACGATCGAGCCGTTCTGCGAAAATTTTAAAACGGAACGAATCGAACTCAACCGATTTACCTGCTATCTTCTGGTAAAAGTTTCCCATTGCCCACAGTTTCCACCAGCTTCCGGTTTTGGTCGGATAGCTAATCTTCCACTTTCGATCTGGGATTTTCATCCGATTCAGAATTTCGAAAGCTTGGGACACGGGCTGCGGTAGCTCGCCGGTAAGTGATAAGCTGTCCCACACCAGTTCAGTGGCCGTCTTTGGTCAGCCCGAACGAAGGGATTTTTCGAATCCTGTACAAGGTGCGTAAAAAACTTTACCAAAATTTACATCCCTTGCCTACGCGTGTTCTAGAGTTGAGGATGAGCAAGGGTGAACTTTTCAAACCAATCCTAATTTTTTTTTATCCTTTCACATTTCGTTTCGCGTTTCTTGAGGAAGCCTTTTAGCTTTGTCAATTTTTTTCGTGATCCAGAATCAAGGATATTTCATTGGTTTCGTAGAAAGTTGGGTTATTTATAGCATTAAAAAGGTATGCCCGTAAACTGGCTTCCTGTGTGTTCCTTTACTGGAAGCAAGATGGGTCGATAGTGGTGATATCATTGCTTTTATGTTATTATTCTGCTGGGAGGGGAAAGCGGAAATAGCCCACTGACCTTCGGCTTCCAGCAACGGAACAAGTAACATTATCAACGACATTTGTATGCTAATGAATTGAAAGATTTGCCTATCAAAGGTTACCCCCTTTCTGGGCGGCAGGATTCTGGATAGCTAAACGAGGTGACAAATTTTTCGGGATTTTCCTTTTTTTGGGATAAAATTTTATGATTTCCGTTGGTTGTGGAATTGCCTTTCAAAGATCGCTTTCCGAACAGGAAAAAAGTAGGTCGTATTTTAAGCTTGTTTCGTAAAGGTTGCAGCATTGGTTCTTTAAATTTTCTGAATGACAACTGTACTAAAGTTTGTGAAATGAGAGGAGAGCTTTAAATCAGATTCTGGTTGTCCTATTCCGGAAGAATGCACCCTAACCTAATGACCCAACGTTCTACAGCAAGAAGCAAAACACTCCCCAGCTATTCAATATGAGGATGAGTTTGTAGTTTGAAGTTAAATGAGTTTGAAATAAAACATTCCCTTGTTGAAATTCATATCCACCAGTTTAGCATACACATACCGCTGAGTCACTCAGTGTTTTGGCAGATCCAATTTATGAGATCAGCATACATTTCGAGAAGGCCAAAGCACGGAAGGCCAAAAGCCGTAAGAAAACAGTACGAAAAGGACAAAAAACCACAACAAACAACAAACCCAGAAATACACCATCCCGAAACGCCCCCAAAACGGGTTGCCATTTTTGCAAAGGAACGCTGGTGCAAGATTAGAATTCATTACACTGGCTCGTCGGGTTGCGCTTTTGCACCGAGCGATGAGCAGACGATGATGATGATGATGATAATATTGTAGCAGTAGCCTCAGCTGCTAAGATCAGAATATTTTTGGTAGCCAGGGGTGGCCGTATATGGAATAAATAAATGCAATCCCATTCACAACTTTTATGACCATCGTTTGCATGGTCGTACACGGCAGCTGTATGGAGCTGCGAATGCTTGGTTGGTAATGTAAAGGAATGAGGAAAGAAGAGGAACCGCACACATACGGATACGAACGACTCCATGTACTTATTCTTAATGGATGAGAAGGGCTGAGAAATGGGGCTGGGGCTAGCAAGATGGTGACTTATTCTTGTGAATGAAGCGGAATACAGTATTAAATGCAAATCAACTGGACGCCAAAGAAGATATGGAAATTCTTTCAGCATTGGGTCGAGAGAATCGGGTTTTGAGCGAATTGTTGTGAGATTTTCGAAAACAAATGTCTGCAAACAAAGTTCCCGTTGGATATCTCGTTGAATTAACTTCAGAACTTCTGAACTGCATTGTTAAATTTAAGTTTTGGAAAAAAAAGCTTTGTGGTGTACTGAATTTAATTAAATAATACGGTCCTTTCTCAGTGGGCCATGTTATTAGCTACCTCGAAACAAGCCAGTAACTCTACAACTGCAACCACTGCAGGGCACTGCACTGTCGTCTTGAAAAAGAGCATCTGTGCATCAACAATCGACCAACGACGCTTATTGAGCACATTGACCGGTATTTTCCGGTCATACTACTCTCCATTGCCTACCCAAACAAAACCGCCTAAACGACAACAAAATGAACGTTCGTGGCCAGTTACAAACCGTACCGAAACGACTTCACACCATCTTGTGCCGTGGTTCACGAGGATTCTCCTTCGACACAGCGAATGGTAGCAAGGATAATGTAGTTTACTATTTATTGCCCACCAGTTCGTCCACTGTTGGTCGCTGTGTTGCGAATGGGGTTTGTTTGCCGCACACAAAACGTTCGGCCATAAAGTTTCTTTTCATGGCTTTCTTCTTGCGTTGGATAAAATCGGGTACAGTTGCTCGTCGATGATTCCTTCTTTCGAGGAAAGAATCAGGCAGCGAGGGAAAAACAAAGCAAATGTGTGGCTCATGAAACATTCACCGTTTATTTTCTTGCAACGCGGTGGCTATTTTTTTCCGCACAAACGCGTCACTCTGAGCACGGGAAAATCGCAATCGATATCGTATGAGTCTCGTCCACCGCATGCACTGTAGTGTGGTGGTGAAGGTGGTGTCTCTGTGAGGCGTTAATAATTAAGTAACATTTGTATGAAAATTTATTCCAATCACATCAACCGGTCCGGGCATTATTTTCTGTGTCATGGTGCGGTGTGACGATGACGACGACGGCTCTGTTGTGGTGTGTATTTGTAAGAAAATCTGACGATGCGCAAACCGAGTCTATGTGGTTTGTGGTTATATTTTGCGATCAGAATGAATGAAGGGAATCCCTGTTCGGGTTGGTAGAGGTGGAACATAATATTCTTTTTCACCCAAAAAAAAAAAAAAGAAAATCAGCCCGATGGATTGAGCTGGGATGCAAAGACGCTGAGATGGCCTCATAAAATGGCCATGCTACATAAAACCACAAATTCAATTTTAGCTTCTCTATAAGTACACATACAAACATTCGTAGGGTAAAAAAAGGGACAAGGATATGATAAGAATAAGAAATCGGTAAAAGTCATATCCTAGGGCAGAAATATGGCACAAAACGACCAAAAAACCAACAACAATTCCTTTTCCATTGTCAACAATGAACTGCTTCCGGAACATATTTTTCACCAGCTCAATATCCCTGCCTTCGGTACACCGGCCGGGGTAGCTTTCAGTAGGGAAATTGATCACCAACCAGCCTTTGCTGTTTTCCTCCACCCATGCTTTCGCTTTCTGGTTCGATTACAATTATGACGAACGATGATGAGGTTACCACCCTGTGAGATCGCTTGCCTTGCTGCAAGATATCAGCAACAAAAAAAAAAATGTGATGGAGGCGCCCAGTCAGCCACATTATGAAAAATATGATGGAGGCGCCCAGTACACCACGGTGCGATGAATGAATGCGAGATCAATTTTCCTGCTCGTTTGACCCAATCATCATTCGAGATGATTAACTTTCGCTCACTCATCAGACTAGATCACCGGATTTCTTCCTTCCTTTTTTATGGAGGACAGGAAACCAACAAAAAAAAATGTCATTGTGTTCACTTTCACTTGCTTTCATCCCTTTGGCTTTCTCGTGCCCGTGGTAAGATTTATTAGACCATCCCTTTCTTTTCCTAGTGTCTGTGAGTGCGTGTATGCATTTAGGACAAGTGAAAGTGACTTTCACGTTTGAGAAGCATGATAAATCTTCACTCAACCACTCTCGCGTCCCAGCATTGTTGGTCACGATGGTTGGAAGGATTATCCTTTACAACGTGGGCCAGAGCCTGAAACCTTTCTGTGAAATGGTTTTTTTAACCCACCTCCACCCACCCCCGAGAACCATCACTAAAGAACATACATTCTCTGTTATTAAAGGAGGTCACCAGGTTTTGCTTTTCCCCTTAGCGCAGAAGAAAAGATGAGAAAGTGCAAAGCGGCGAGATGGCAATAAAAAAGCAAGAAGAAAGTTGTAGGCAAAGTTATTCTTGTAGATTTAAAGGAAGAATAAAACATGGGATCTACCGTTCCCCGATTTCAACGATGTCCATCTTATGTATTCTTTTTTTTTCTTCTTAGAAGGAACCAGAGATAAGAGGAGGACATAAAATGATGAATAGCGAGCAACCTCCCGGGCACAGAGAGCCGAGAAAAACGAATGAGTTTTAAAGCTTTTGGCAGGATCAGTATCATTTTTCCGTCTTGTTAGGGAAACTGTAAAACTGTCACGCAGACGAAGAGCGTATGTTTGCCGAAGAGAAGATGTTTAAAAATTTATCTACTAGAAATTCTCAGTTTAACATGAGATGAAAATATGGTCATGAAAGCAAATAATAATGAAAAAGAAACCCCTATCCACGAAACCCACACTTGACCAATGCGTCGATATTTAGTCATTTAGTGTGTGTGTCCAGGACTTAATATTGTCATTAGGTCAGTTTGTTGTACAAATCGTTGTTTTACACCTTGTCACTGACAAGGTTTATTGATTCCCAATAATGAAAGGTTAGTTCTAATGAAGCTAACTCTTGAGTTGAATTTATTTAAATTACTTAAGTAAATTTAAGTGGAAAAGAAAAGAGACAGGATTTCATAGAGTTTTAGAAAAAAAACCCAGTTCGAGTAAAAATTTAATTGTCACGTAAATTTATTTAAAAACTTTCTGTTCATTTCATCTCACAGAAAAGTGTCACTGCTTTCCAATCTACCGACACCCGCTAGCTTTCCAATGAACCAGTCCTGATAGCAGGTGTCAACTGTTGAAAGAGTGTTTTCAAAATTTCCCTTCGCTGAAAATAGAATTGTCCGAATGCGAAACGAGTGAAACGCACTTACAACCACTCCGCATTCGTTTCGGAACGGAGCAACCTTATCATCTAATTAAAATTTGTGATTTTTCTTACAACTCGTACCATTAATTAAAAACTTTTACACCGCTCGCTTGATACGGCTCTTTATGGGGTACTGCATTATGCAGAAACAAAATGTCGCACTTTCGGTAGCACTTGGAAGGACAACCCGAACAGCCGGTGGAAACGGTTCTTTGAGAATGAAAAAAACAACCTTACCGTTAGTATCGTTTTTTTTTTTTTGTCGTAAGGTTCGGTTCCTGGCTTCATTGCTATCTTGCTGTTTGTGATGTTATTCTAAAATGCAAGGAGTGTTGGAAGAAGTGTGCAAAGAAGTGTGGTGCAATCCAACGGTCAAGACGTCAACCCACTTGTCCGTGCTTGTAAACCGGGACCACCATCATCCTCTGGAGAGTGCTTCATTAAAAGCGAATTTCTTAATTTCACTCCAGAATGGCTCCCAAATCAACAATTTAGAGTAACCGTGTAGCCTCCGGTATTTTTTTTTTGCCAAGGCCACGCAGGTGTGTATGTGTGAGTGCGGTCACTGCTGTTTCGTTTGCGTGGCGTGAGAGATAGAGAGACACAGACAAAAAAAAAATGGTTCCAACATCAGGGTAACCTTCCAGGAGTCGGTGAGCAAAATGATAACGTACCAGTGGGGATGATAAGACACAGTTGAGAATGGAGGTGTTTGCTGCTCACTTAAGTGTAGCTTGGAGGGTTTCAGGGCAAATGTTAAACTTAAGCCATTCCTCCATGCTGAGAACATGAATTTTCATTCTCCAGGTTCACTCAGATTCACTTTGAGGTGAAAAGCAACGCTCTGAACGACCCGGATGACATCAAGCTCTGCATAATTTATTACACTCACTCTCAAAGGTAGTCGGCGGCGAGAAGTTGGCCTGCAAAAAGAGCAAGCAGTTTCTTCCAGACAAGTCCTACTGCTAGAGCAGGTGTTCCGAACGGACACCTTCACCTGGCGTCCGTGTGAGAGTGTGTACGTGTTTGAATGAGTAATAAAATGGAACCATGTTTCGTATCAATCATACACTGGTGGAGAAACAATCGTCTCGTGTGTAACTGGCAAATTTATATGTGCCTTACCTTCAAGCCTTTCTGACGTACGATTTTCACATTCTTCACCAGGCAGCCAGGTAATGAGGTAGCCAAGAAGAAGTTCCTTCAGCAGCCAACGCACAATGGGGGAATAAATTCTAGCAGCAGACTTTGGAGAAATGCACCCAGCGGCCCTTGCCACCGACTTTGGAACACAAAGCCACCAGCCAGTGTCGGGTTGACAGCGTGTGGTATAATTTATGGTGACAGGAAAACAATGAATCAATTACCATTGTTGCATACATTACACGAACGTGTGAGCCCGAAGAACATGACAAATAGGTTCTGAGTAAGGGTGAAAATGTGCTTTCGCTCCTTTTGATCGTTATGATGTGACTGCCGTGGGGCAGTGTGCGATGGGAAGAGGGAGAAGCGAGCGGGATTGCTGGAAAAAGTTAATGGTGTTCCGAAAAGAGGGATGACAAATAGATTGACGTGACAGTTAGAAAGGTAGGAAGTAATAAGTGTATCCGGTCGCAGTTGTTGCGAAACAGATGGGTACAGTCGGCAGCAGTATGATCGATGCGATGTATGGATGGGCTGGTAAGGTATGCTTCCGATTCGTCAGTTCAGTTTGCTGATTTACGTTTGATTGACCGAATAATTAGACGATCGATTAAGGTCTGGCCTTAGATAAATGTTAGTATTACAGAGTAAACCACACCGCTGACTAGTGTGTGTATCGGATTCTCGCAAATTGATTTTAGTTTCATAATCTTTAGGAAGTGTTTGGGGTTAGATTAGACCACAAAGTGTTACAGTAATATCGAACTCAAACTTACTTATAGTGCATTCTAGATATCAATTATCACGCCTAAATTTAGACAATCTTCGAATCTGCTAAGCAATAAAATAACTAATTTCTTCTTCAACTTGTGCTCTAATCTAAGCTTAAATCTCAATGAAAATTACTAGTTTATTCTGCTTTTTGGCTTAATGAATTTCTTGGTTACGACGACCGTCAAATGACGTACTAGACTTGCTGCCGATACCACTTAGTTGTACAGTCAATCCTTATTCTTCTTCTTGGCTTAACGACCTCTAAGGTCATGCCGGCCATCAAAATGGCTTACTAGACTGCCACTAGATACCACGTAGTTGGACGCACGGGGAGACGGTCCGGATGGGATTTGAACACCGGTCCCGCCTTTTGAAGACCGGCGACGCTGTCGCATACACCATCGGGCCGCCCCGGTGGGGAATAATTGAGTCAGTCCTCATTACGGGGGAATAATTCGGATGATACTTGAATTCCGGTCCTGCCGTGTGATTGTTGGCCTATAATATTAATAATTACAGATGGTTAAAATTGTTGAGATAGATAATTGAGTGAGAGGCGCATACTAAACGTAAGCATACTTGCTTTTTTAATAAGATATTTTCAGATATTGATATGCCAAGAGGAATTAGAATCTTGGAAAAAGCGTTGCATTCTTTTAGGCGCAATCACTTCTCATCATAAGTGTATTAAATCAAGAGCTAAGTTATTTGGACTGTGATTCATTGAGTGCATAGTAATCTGTTCTTCGCGGTCGAAGTGGCAATGGGTTTTAATTAAATACTACCCCAACCAAAACATCCGTACACCATCTATTGAAGCGGTAAATTCATCATAACAGTTGTGTTTGACTAACATATTCATTAAGTTTCAATCAGTGTGCAGCAGTCAAGGTAGAAAGCACACTTAAATCTCAAGGAAGCGTACATTGCATAAGACCTTCGCCAGAAGAAGAGCCAGTCCGCAACGTCCTTATAACGTCCACAATGAGCTCTTCCCTCGCTTGCATTAATATTTGCCACCGTGCATTTGCTCATTTTCCACTAGAACCACCAGTCGGTGCTGGATCTTTTGTTGAAACAAGTGATTGCTCAGCTCGTCCCGAAAGCTGCTACTCCGCTTAAAGAAGCATGTCTTCCCCCACAAACGGCGATGGGTTTGATGTGCTTTTGCATTCGCTTTCACTGATGCATGTAACGATGCATTCCATGCTTCCGTCGCTCAACCTGTCCGGTCGCGCTGTGGAAGATTGTGCAATTAAGCTGCCGTTTTCAAGCATTCCATCATCGACATCCTTGACTGGGCGTGCTGGCTGGATGAATCTAGAAGAGATTTGATTGGCTTACTCTAGCCACTACACTGGTTCTGCATTCGTTCTACGCCAATTCACAAATCCTTCATAGTGTTCGGAAATTGAAATCAATTCATTGGAATCCGCTCCTGGTTTGAGCCTGCCAGCACTCAATCAACGCACATCAATGGCACACTCGTAGGAAGATAAGCGTATGGCAGCTACATTCACATTGTGCTATCATCCAGCGAAAAGCACTTCCTTGTCTTTTCACTTAGGCACACATCTTTGCACCGTACTTCTTTGTGCTGTTCATCAAAAAGGGAATTGAATTAAATAAACACAAAATACGAAATTACCACAACCACTCCAACCGGACCCCCCACTAATTATGGCAATCGCACTCCAAGTATGACGAGCACCGACCCTAACCGAGCGGAAGCTTCGTGGTGATGTACAGTGTGAAAGCTTCAAGAAACTGTCTTCCTGTTATCACACCCTCGGCAGCAACAGCATAGTGTGGCAGTAGCAGCGACCGGTGGTAGAAAGCAAGCAATAATAAGCTATGTAATTAGCTGTGTCTTGTGAGGTTTGATTACCGACCGGCCCGACCCGAAGCAGTCTCGATGGTACACAGTAACAACATTACCATTCGGTGGTCTGTCATTAGTCAGTTTACTTCCGGCCACCGTCGTGCGGAGGCTGTTGGCATTGATGCGTTCCTAATGGGACGGAAATTTTGCTGGCGATGCTACCGGAAAGCTGTAATAAATGTTAATGCAATCACACGCCAGCAAGGACGAGTTGGGGCGAACGATGATTCTGGCTGATGCTGATGATGGCATGATCGTTGCGGTGATGAGGACCTGCTACTGATTGCATGAACATTTGCGATTGTTTTTCACTCACTGCCGGCGTGTACGTAATGTTTGTCCGGTACAGTTGTATTGGTTTTTGGGCGGGGAGGGTAGGACAAAATGCTTACACTGCTTATCAGCGATGCGTGCTAAATTTGTAGTTTCGATTGAAGAGAGAAATTAGCTTAAACTGTGGTTGCTTGACAATGTGATTTTAAGTAGAGTGAAGTTGATTATTATATGTTTTTATACACTTTGGTGTAATAATTTTTTCTAATTCATGGAGAACGGCCAGGTCCTATTACTGGCATAACGATATAGGTAAATAGAAAATTATATTTATTTTGCACGACCCGCACGGGTATTAAATTTTATACAGACCGCTTCTTCGTAAGGAAGAAGGAACTTCCAGCTACGGGTAACAAGAAGTCCAGGAGATCTTAAGAAAAAGTTGAAGATTGAATTGAAAATTATGTAGCATAAAAAGGAAAAAAATATATAAAACCCTATTAAAGTGAATTTATTACGTTAATTACGAAAATCTTTTATTTTTTAATTTTATGTGTTGTTTTTGATGTTCGTACTTTAAATAATTTTAAAAATAGTAATTGAATAATCATGTTATAGGAAATGTATTCAATATCAAACATCATTCCTTCGATTATCATGCTCTTACGAGCATGTTATCAAAACACAAAATTTCCCCTCTTACTTTCACCATGCAGCACATTTCTTAAGAAAACAAGACTTATTTATACGCACAATCCATCCTGCACACTAATTAGAAAAGTAACTCTTGCTGGAAATTGTGAAAACTTGTCTTGTCCTCTTTTTCTCTCTCGCTCACACCTTCCACAGCCGAACGAAAAACGAAAAGTCGTGTTGGTGCACTCTAATTATACTTATGCAGTACAACAGAACCCGACAAGCGTGACGAGCACCACCATCAGAAATGTGCCAATTCAGAAGCCATTTTAATGAAGAAAAAAAAACATACTTGGCGGACTGTGTGTTTGTCCGACATCATAATGCGCGAACGAAAACAAGCTTGTTGTGCTGTGAGGTTGGAAACGGTGTAGGAAAGTTATTTACCCACCTTCACATGCGACTTTCTACAGCCTCTCGATTTTCCCACGCGGTATGTCAAACAACCAAAGCCAGAATACTGGGCGGAGGAGATTAGGCAAAGAGGCAAATTTAAACTTCATTACGACATGATATTTGCATTTTCTTTCCCTCGCCCACACCGGCTTGACTTGGTGAGGCTAGAAGGGAGGGCCAAAGGCGGGAGCTTGCGGTTAAGGAAGTGTTTTATTGCCCTGGATGATAATAATCAGCCCGGGCTTTAATCCAATTCAGAAAGCGATCTGTCGCCAAGACTCATTAATCTTCGCGTGGAGGACGGTTCTAACCGATGATGCTAATGTCACCTCATATCGCTCAGAGGAGGATGCGGTTCTTACGTACCTTTCTTCATTATTGTGGGGCGTTGTTTTTTGTTAGCCATCTCTTCTCCCCATCCTGACAGCTTTTCCTGCTTCCTTTCCTCGCTCTACGCGTGTCACATTGTGTGTGGTTAAGCAGCATGTGGTTTTTTTCTTATCTTATCATTTCCCCCCCTTTCTCTTTGCAGACTCCAACGAGGCGAAGGCAGTGCACAGAAACTCATTAGGTCCTTTACAAAGTCAATTTATAACTAAGAATAATACTAGAGTAATTAGTCAACGAGGAGGCCTAGCGGTGCTGCCCTGCAGCGTCACCATGACAACACCAGCCACTGTAAGTAAGTATTTTGTTAGTCGGACGCTTTGGTTTGCTTCTGTTGGTTTTTTGTTCATTTGTAATTAACTCTTCAGTTTTTGTTTCTTGACTTAATTTTTGGTTTTTCTTCACTTTTTGAGCTTTTTCTTAATTTTTATTGTGCTTTAATTAAGAACAATTGATTGTGTTGTGTAAAGACTAATATTGATACGAAGCGAGCAAAATACATCTGCTTGCTTAACAATTCTCAGAAAAAGACAACACCCTTTTTCCTTTAGCTAGCTATCGAATAATCAAAATATTCTTTCAAAAGAAACCATGAGTGCAATTTCAACTAAATTCCAATTGAAAGTAAACAAAACAAGACATAACAGGCATTACCTTACAAAGCGATTTATTCTGTACCATCTCCACTTGGCAGAAAAGTAATTGTGCACAAAGAAATTTAAAAAAAAAATGAATGACTGGCACATGTCAACGATTGCAATCGCTCCCCACTTCACATTCAACTCTTCCATCTGCAGTGAAGCATCTATTTTTGAAGCCCTCGCCAAAGAAGCTATAATCGCTTCAAGAGTCGAATAAAACGGCGACCAGAATGTCCAGGTATTGTGCTGCACAGCGCCCAGAAATGACGATGCTATTTGTGACTCGTTCCTTGTTGCGAAACGGGAGCAGGTCTCGGCAAAATTCTCCCAATACTGTTTTGTATCAGTTAGCAGTCCCGTGCCAGTAAAATCGAAGGAAAGAGACACTGGCACAACATAAAGTTCCTGGACATTATTGCCCGCACGTTTACGTTTGTGCAGCTGCTTGTGCACGTTGTTTGCAATGATAGCCATCGAACAGATTGATTTTGCCCATTCAATACAGCCCCACCGAATGGGCACAACAGCGACAGCACAGAAAAAAAAAAGTTCGCAAAAAAGTATCGAAAAGCAAAAGAAATCTTACTGCCCGGTTCGATCGAGGAAGTCGAAAACAACCTGCTTCCGATACAGGCAGCTAAATAGCTTTTACCCATTGAATGTGGACGAGCATCCGACTTTTACGACATGTCGAAGACAACCGGTGTAGTGATAGTGATAGCTTTTTAGGTCAACGACGATTTTTACGCTGTGCTGCATTTCAATCATGGCCATTTTTCATTGGTTGTAGTTGACAGATTTTCGGTGCAAAAATAGCATGAGTTGGAAATTCAATGGAAAATTAATTTTAACTCCTGAGCTTCGTTTTTCAGACAAATAAACGATACAAAAAAATCCTTCCTTAATGTGGTAGCAACGCCTAAAATAGTAATGTTCTTTGGCATAGGAATGGCTTGTTGTTTAATGAGGATACTTAAGGGTTAGCTTCTCGAATTTCAAAACCTAATAGCATAAGCACCTTTAAAGAAGTTTATTAAAAGAATTGAAATTTTAAATTCATTATTTTGTGAGATCTAATCTAAATTACTCTCAGTAGTTTTTATCAACTAATTGTTTAAAAAGCTACCGTCAACTTTTTTAACAATTAAAAGCCATACAACAAAATTACTTTACAAAAACCTCTACATTGAACCTGTCGAAAGAAAAGTCACAAAAGAACGAGCACAATATTGCTGCTATCAGTAGCAAAAGAAAAGTAAAAAATCTGTACAGGAAAACTTGACTTTAGGCCCAATTTTTTCCAAGCTTTCATCAATCAACAACGAGCAAAAGAAAGAATGAACCAACATCAGGGGGGGGGGGGGGGGGGAGAAAAAAGGCCCAACGTAAAAAAAAATGCTTACTCAGAATGAAACTTTTTCCCCGTACAAAGAAGCTCGTTGTAAATTGAAATTGCTACAGCATGTCTGCCTACGTTCTGCTTCTGTGCTCCCTGCGCCGTGCACAACTTTCCAATGCTCCTGTAATGCGGCAAGGTTAAATCGATAGCAGATGAATTTTACCGTTACCAAAGTTTTCCACCCTGCCAGCGCTCTGTGTACGAGCCTGTCACTAAACAGGTGAGCCAGGCACTAGCTTATCCATTGCAGTGCTTCACGCTGGTGGCGGCGTAGCACCGAAAACCATCTGCCGAGCAATTACAACAAGTGAAAATTTAGGAATTTATTGCTAATTGAAATTTTATCCGACACCGTACTGGGTGCCGTACTGTGCCTGGTTGGTGAATATTCTCCGCAGCGTACTCGTCGACTGTTCCTCGAGCCTGTGCCAAACAAAAAGGGGGAGAAAATACTTCGCACAGTCTTATTGCGCACAGCCCTTCGACAAACCGTGCCGAAGGTTTGCGGGTTAAAGTACATCGAGGCCGGGTTATGAGCCGGGTTGAGGTGGTCGACAAGGCTTGTAAAATTCGACAAGTACGGTCAAGAGCCATCGGTTTCAACGACAACAACAGACAGGCACCCCTTTTGGTGTCTGTTTAGTCGGACCGGTAAGGCTGTCGCCTCGCAATTGGCCCATGGAGTTGTACGGGAATATTGTTTCAAATTAAATTGCACACTCACTTCGTTGTCGGGCCACTTCGTGCCAAATGGTCAAGAGTACTTTCATTAGTCTTCTTTTTTTTTGTATATGTGTGTGTTTGTACTGGTTTTTAGTTGCTTCTCTGCATGCGGACATTATGGTAGAGCACCGTTTCGAAACGCCCAAACCACCCTGTACTTGATCTTCGTTCCATCCATGTGGCATTTTTCCCTTTCTTTCTCTCCCCACTCACTTCCCTTCGCAGGTGTCCTGGTTCCGGCGGAAAGACTACCAGCTGCTGACGGTCGGCCTTTCGACGTACAGCAGCGACGATCGGTTCCTGGTCGAGCATACGCGCCACCTCGGCAACTGGGCGCTGCGGATAAAGAACGCCCGCAAGGAGGACGAAGGACTGTACGAGTGCCAAATATCCACCCATCCACCCCAGTCGATATTCATCGAGCTTAGGATCGTCGGTAAGTTCGTAGTGTTCGAAGCTCGTTTTTTTTTCTTCTCCAATGTCCGCATTATTTTCCATCTACCTTTTCGGTGGGGTGAACAATCGACGGGGGATGGTTTTTTCTTTCGTTTTTGGCGTAGGAGATGTGCTTGAAATTTCTTAATCGATTTGGTTTGCGTACCTGACGGTGCAAAGAAAATGTAATTTATATGGAAATTTGTGATGAATTATTAGTCACCTGGGAAACGTGGATACGGGTATTCAGGACGGGTCGTAAAGCAAATAGGAGAATTATTTTTTTTCTTGGGTTTTCTGTTTTGGTCAGTTCAATTTGAAAGACAGAAGAACCAGTGCTGATTTCTGACTTAAATTTCGTTTTTGTTTTTTTCCCCTTTTCAAAATGACGTTCAGTAATTTTTATCAAGCGTTTACACATAGCTCCACACATCAATGAGGCTCGATTTGTATCTGTCATTCTGTGTGCTTTTCGATACAAACGAGACTCCAAACTATGAAAAACAACCCAAAATCCCATGCACAGCACCGTTAACTGCATATTTGCTTCTACTTCTCCATTCCCTCTTTCCCTCCCTCTATTTTCCATGCAGAGGCGGTCGCAGAAATTCTCGAAGCGCCCGATTTGCATATAGACGAAGGATCGACGCTGCGACTGGAATGCAAACTGAAACGTGCCACCGAAAGTCCGCTTTACGTCTTTTGGTAAGTATTTGGCGGGGCGCATAGTTTCGGTTGATCGGTTATGAAAGATTTATGACGGCAAAGAAAAATATCGGTGCACATCGCGGTGCAGAAATGAATACAACAGCTTCTTCCAGCCCGGGGATCGTTCGTTCCGAGGGCGATGAAACGAAATAAATAAATATCCGTCAAGTGGCAGCAAACCCACCGCCACCGTCGTCGTCGTCATCATCGTCATCGGTAGCGTGATTCTCAGTGCCGGAAGTACCTCTCGGCGCAAATTTCGATCCACACAAAGGGAAGAAAATGTAGGTACGATTTATGGTGAAATCGAGTCCCCAATGGTTGTGTGTCCTCCTTTTTTTTTTTTACTGACGCGGGTAGAAAAGATGAAACGGTTCCAATTTTGTGCTGGTCTATGATTCCCGCGAGATCAGAAACACCGGTGGCCAAGGTGTGTGACGCGAGGGTGTGTGGCGAGATGTTTTCTTTCTATTGAGCATCGAGGCAGAAGCACCTTTCACTCCGGGACACATTGGCGTGATGGAATGCGTCGTAATCGTAAAATTGAGAACCTTCTTCTCCGGCGGAGAAGCGGTCCGTGCTTTGTTGTGGTCGCCTCGCTCGCTGCTATTCCGCTCCAGAGCAGATTCTTTTGCAATGTTTGCTACTTTTTATTGGGAACGGGAGGGCACGTTGGTCAGAGTTATTGTAAGCGACATGGAATGCAAACAGCAATCGTACGATCACATGCCAGCTCATGATTTGATTCAAGCGGGGACGGGTAAAGAATTTGAATCTGATTAAGTGGTGGAAGTTGTGGTGTGGTAGGGGAAGGGAGAGTCAGAGGAAGGACGATTTCATTGGGCACATTCCTGGTGGATCAATAGATTCGTGTTGAGAAGATATTTGTAGTATTGGAAACATATCCGCTGTGGTATAATAGAACGATTTAAACCAAGAGACGCTATTCGAAGCAGCGCAGTTAAAGTTTTTATAGGAATTGGGTCAAAATCATGATGCTGTTATTGTTTAAATTGGTTTAAAGTTGAAGTTGGAGGGGATTTTTGCATACTGTTAGTGGCATGAAAGCTGGTATATGATTTCTGTAAATATATTACTTATAAAAATGCCTTCAAAACCGCTTGTGGCGATTCCCACAGTAGAACCGGCTATCGAATCCCGTTTTTAAAGCTTCCCAAAATGCAGGACTGACTTTCTAGCTAAGGGTAACACAACATCAAAGAGGGGCAAAAATGGCAGACGAAGATCTTTAGAGGATTTAGAGCAAAAAAAGAAGAAGCATCAGTAATGCGGCCATTTCGTAATTTTACGATCACGTTCTGGGATATATCTTTAAAACTTGTGGAATTGACGCCAAAGATGAAAATGCTTTTCGTGTTACTGCGCTGTCTAAGACATCTGTTGGATTACTATTACCTTTAATTGTTGTCTATGTTAATAGGGTTTGAGAAACAGTTGAAACTTAAAACTTGTTTTAAAGCTCCTTCACTGGTACAAGTGATCGATGAGATTGGAAATATCTAAGAAGTTTCTTAACTGCGAAGCTATAGCATATAGAACTTTGGCAACAGTAGCGAATATTATACATAAACATCCAATAACCAATCATCCGTCTAATAAAATCTGACGTATCGTATCTTTCATGGTAGCAATGATGTGCTTATCCGAGTCTAGAACTGTTAAACAGAAAACCCCTTTCAACTACATGTAGAAACACAAAGTCTTCCTTACCCTTGTTCAGTCGCGGAAGTTTCGGATAATTACCGATTTGTACTAGGAAGAGGTTTATTACAACTAATGCACACATCTTTATGATATTTGCACTAGAAATGAGAGCCCCTACTCTCATCTCGAATGTTACTTCGAAAGAGTCTCAGCAAAACGAACACATGGTCGTGTTTCGTCAAGTTTGTCGCTCGTCAGGGTTGTGCTCTAATTGCCCTTTATGATAATGCTGCCCAAAATACGCCAGCTTGCGTCAAGATCTACACAGCATTGCAGATAACCTGATAATGTGAAATCAGGTGGCTTCTTGCCTTCTGCATAACATTGGCAGGTTTAACTATATCATCCGATCTCTCCGATTCCTTGGCTATGCGGATGACATCGACATCATCGGATGGACAACTGCGGCGGAGGACAATAGAATTGGATAGAGCATCAATGCGACGGAGACAAAATACCTGCTTGTCGGAGGCTCTGACCGTGATAGAGTCCGATTCGGAAGCAGAGTATCAGTTGAAGGCAACGATCTCGAGGTGGTAGAGGTGCTCTGCTACCTTGGTACGATAGTAACTTCGGACAACAACGTAAGCAGTGAAATCCGAAGGCGCATTGTTCAGGGGAATCTTGCCTACTACGGACTCCACAAACTCCTGTGATCCAGAAGACTCGAAAGACACATGAAATGTACTTCCGGTAGCCCTCTACGGGTACGAGACTATGCTGACGGAGGAAGCAGGAAGCCGGAGGAACGGCGGGTGCTAAGGACTATCCTTGGTAACGTGTGCGAGCAGAACATGTGACGAAGGAGAATGAACCACGAGCTAGCTGAGACCCGTCCGGACTCATGCCACACCAAGAAGGTGCTCGTCAGCGACCCGTTCGGCACAGCGAGCCCGTTGGCTGGATCAATTGGAGTCTGACATGTCGGAGATCGCATGCAGAATAGAGGTCTGCAGCCCTAGACCAAGTTTCCTTTCCGAGACCGAGATTGGCGAACTAGCCATGTCTACGCCTTGCCAAATTAACCATGCTAAATTAATGATTAAAATAATTCAAGGAAGCATTATTCTCTCTGACAAATTTCCTTTAAGGAAGCATTTTTGCCACTAAATAATTGAAATATTTTTTCCATATAAAATGTGGTTTGAGTGTGGTTGTAAAAACATCAGGTAACAAAAAAAAAATTTTCATTTGTTTATTTTTTCCTTTTTGACAAGGTTATCAAAGGAGTCATCAGAAACATGAACTATGCCTAGGAACGTCATGCGAATGATATCAGCCAACTCATTCTGTGACATATTGTCTAAGTCTAAATCTTTGCAGCCGAAGTGTAAAATGGTCCAGTCTAAGGTTTGGTTTTAAAAATATAAACGATCAGATGTTAAATACGTTTTTAAAAAATGCCTTTCCTCTTCTCATACTATAATTTATTATTTATTGAACCAATATTATGCTATAAAAATCTCAAAAGGATCAAATAGTTAACAAACTGTTTCGAATTATGAATAAAACAAGTGGAAAGTTTCTGTCATGATCCCCATAAAAATCTCAAATTGGTAAAATTTATATCAACAACAACTGTTTCTTAAGAAAACTGCCACCAAAACCTTATTGAGAAGAAAATATTAATAGGAAAAAATATCTTTATAACACTCACCTGCTGCACGTAAGCACCGGTTTTATGAACCGGAATTTAACACATTTTATCGCTCGCTTTTTTTTCGTTCATTGGGATTAAAGGGATCCCTACTCCTGATGGAGCAATTTTCGCCATTTAAACGTTCGCCTCTTTAAACCTCAAAAAACAAAAAAAAGAGTAACTCACCGGTAAATAAGAGCAAAAAATCACAGGGCAGGAAACGCGTTGGTTTACTTTCTTCACAATCGGCTTGACTCCGGACGACCTAAATCGACCGTCTCGTTCTCATTCCGGTTTCACCTTGGTTGGCAAGACGGTCCCCATACCTGGTTTGCGATATGTGTTTGTGTGTGCCGGTGTTTTGTCAGCACCAGCATGTGCTGGCGGGACGATTTATGAGCGCGTATCAAATTTCAATCTCTTCCACTTCATTTATTATGCTGAGCGAAGCTGAACGAGGGATAACGCCAAAAATGAAAAAAAATAACGTCTCAAACAGGTGTAAGAACAAAAAAAAAAGAAGAAAGTTGGATATAAACAAATAGCTCGAGCGCTGACAACGTCGACAAGTCCCGCTAGCTCGATGACGATGACGGCGATGACGGTGGTTACTAAGAGAGGACACGACTGGCATACCGTGACATTTTGCCTGTTTGCTGTTGTTTTTTTCACCCCTGCTATTTCACCCTCTGATGGAGCCATTCTTCATTCCCTTACAGGTATCACGAGGATCGGATGGTGAACTACGATCAGGAGGATGGTGTGTCTGTGTCGAACAATAAGCTCACCTCCAGCATTCTCACGGTGCGGAATGCGACGGCTCGGCACGGTGGCAACTACACCTGCGCTCCGGCCAACGCGCGCCAATCGAGTGTTTACGTGCACGTGCTGAAAGGTAAGTTGGAATATTCGCCTTTTTTTGCCGGGTGGGCGAAAGCTAGCAGTCTGTCGGGGCAATGGTTTTTGGGTGTAGCATAAGAAAATAGTGTTTGCTTGTGGCATCGATCTTCCTGCGGGACGTCAGTGCAAGGATCGCGCTTCGGTCAACCACGGAATGCAACTGCGAGTAGCGAAGCACGGTGAAAAAACGGGGCAAAAGCTTTGCCACATTTCCATAACGGTTGACACGCTTGGTGGCAGTTCGGGAGGTAAATGGGTGTGGACGTGAGTGCGAAAATAGCTGCTCCAATGCTTTGGTCGATTAGGAAAATAGGAATCGTACTGAGTGCTTTCCACCTGCCTTCGTTTTCTGATGGGTATGGGAAGGAGAAAGAATTGGAAAAAAGCACATTCATAAATTCCACTTTCATGCTAACTACAAGCACCGTACGGATAAAGCTTACGCACTGTGGGAGATTAAAGGGAACAAGATGTGAAAAATTTGTATATCTGCTTCAAAATCATACAAGTACAATAATTCATTATTTTGAGTAAAAACTGTGTTTAAAGTTATAAAGCACAAAACTGTATCCTATGAAAAATACATACAAGTTACGCCTAAAATTATGCAATTGCGTGTTTGTTTTTCCACCCGTAAAAGCTTTCTCTTTTCAACCCTTTCTGTGCAAGAAACATACCCGTATCTCATCAATAAATTCGAATTAGCATTATTGAAAAATTGATCTTACCAAATTCTTGGTCTGTGCCAAATATCACCACTGTGCAAAACAGCCCGGAGTCTTGGACCGGTGGCATCGGAACCAGTGCCGGGTTTTGTGTTTGAAGCAAACCTTCACATTCCCTAGAACACTAAGCACTTGCCTTGGTGTATCGTGCAAAGAGTGCTACCACCGTGTTGCCGTGTGCATGCGCTCCACAAAACCTAGCCCGCGCCCGCCCGAACGCTTTCGAAGAAATTGCCTTGGGACTACTGCAATGCATCATTATCGGACACTTTGTGAAATATGAGCAGTGCAATAACATATGTTCGTTTTGCCCGTGTCCGGGAGCCGGGGCAAAAGATTGATGACGTAAAAGGGGGGGGGGGGGGGGGGGAAGGAAGTCCAGTGGAGACTCAAAGAAGGTAGTAGATGCAAGGACCAAGGATCTTTTGGTATGCCGTGTGCCGAGCGCTTGCATGGTGAAAGTCGGCACACACAGAATAAAAAACACGGCCTCCGCCGAAAAACCTGGCACGTTGTGCTCACTTAAGTGTGTTTGTAACCGTGTGTGTGTGAATGTTAGAAAAGGAGTTTGCTTGAGGTTGTTTTATATCGTGAAGCAATGTTTTCCACAGCTTGGAAAGCTTACCGTAAAGCATCGGAGAGAAAAAAAAACCAAACGGCTCGAAGAAAAATTCACAACGAGAACGAGTGGAAGGGTGAGGTGGAAATAAATATACAATTTTCCCGTTCACATGTGCTCAGCAGAGTCGTGTGTGTGTGTGTGTGTGTTTTCTCCCTTGCAATGACACCGGAGTGTATAATGGATTGCATTAAATTGGGTAAGGGTGGAAGGTGGTAACATACAGTCGCATGTCATAGGGCGGCTCGGTAAGAATGGCGAGAAAAGTCGGTCATGCGGAAGAAATTTAATTTCCTTCCACTTCCGTCACCTAAAAGCACACACAAAGTAGAAGAAGAAGGGGGGAAAACCAGTCCTTCGAAAAGAGAAGGAGAAAAAAAAAGGGAGACGGGATAGGCATTGGGTAAGAATAAACATATAACAGCAACAAAACAGGAAAAACCTACATACACGGAACCTGGGACCGGTATGTTTGGTTTCGCAGCGTTGGGAGTATTTGTATTAGACTGCTTATGGACCGGTGTGCGAAACTTGGCAACCGAACATTGTTTCTTGCTTGTTTGTGAACGGATGATTTTATATTTCATCGTGATTTGGTGCGAATTTTTGCAATATTTTTGGATGCCATAAGATTAAACTGGCACGATGCGATAGTAGACATAATTCCGGGTTGACATGTGTCTAATAAATATTTAGCAAAAAAAGCGACTTATTTGTTGCTTGTCCTTATCTTTACAGTTGATGTTAGAAAACGAGAGGCTTCTTTTGTCTTTTCAGTATAGCTGAGCTTTTCCTTTATTACTAGGCTCTTAGAGATACAAAAAAAAAGCCAAAAAATTAGTCCGCTGATCGCGCGCGCTTATTAATATAAGCGCGCGCGATCATATATCCGATCCGATCTTTATTCCGATTCCGGTTTTTCCGATCTTTATCCGCTCGTGATTAGTTTTCGACTGACTCGATCGTTCCCTAACTGATCCCGGGTCCTGCCCTTTTCTGGTCCTTCTTATCTCTCCTTTTCTTTTTCGCGCCTCCTAACTGACAAGGCGTTGGGAAGCTTATAAAGTTTCCAACAGATGGCATCAACGTTATTTATAGAAGTATTTTGTTTTAAGGAAGGAAATTGAATTTGTTTTTAAGCGACATTACAATCAGTGTTTTTTAAAGTAGCTCTTTTTAAAGAGAAGATAGCAGCTGTTCATTAACATGTGAGAGGGGTGAGGCCTCCCGTTAGATCAGCGCTCACCGAAGATAAAGACTTTGAAGAGTTTGAAGAGCTAGAGATCGAAGCTTCCTGGTGAAGACAAAGAGCTACCCTTTGAAGGCGAATTGCCACCCTAGAAAGAGCTCGAAAACTACGAAGAGCTATCTTGTGAATGCGAAGAGCTCCAAGATGGCGAAGAGCTACCTCGTGCAGACAAAGAGCTGGAAGAGTGTAAAGAGCTACTTCGTCAGGACGAAGAGCTACCCTGTGCGAGCTCTAAGATTGCGAAATGGTACCACGTGAGCGTTAGAAGCTAGATCGTAAAGGCGAAAAGCTACCTCGTGAAGACGAGGAGTTACCTTTTTTTAACGTGGAGGGAACCTTCAAAAGGTCTCCAGCTCGGAAAGGTAGTCTGGGGTATGGGGGTATGTGGGATTCACCGTAAAGGGGGTAAAGGGGGTATGTGAGATTCATCGTGACACTGGACCCGTTAAGCAGACCCGGCAGCCGACAAAAATGAATCGCGATATTGCACTCCTCCGTTTTCCTTCTACTTCTATTCTTGTTTTTTATGATAGATTTAGCAAGTAGCTTCCAGCTAATGTAGTCGATAAATAAATTAAATGATGATCTAAATTGGTTGTTAAATTACAAATGTTTAAATAGTACAACAAAATATATTGACCACCAAGCTTACCACAATTCAAGCGATATTTACGGGATCATTGCATTAGATCATGATCGAAGCAGATTAATGCTGTAAGAGCAAATCGTTTTTTTCCCATTACTTTTCTTCCAATTTGCACATCCACTCGTACACACCGCACGCTTGCCTGTCCATTGAATTGGATCCGCTCTGTTTCGCTTTTGATTTCCGGCGCCTGGAAAAAGTGGAAAACGGAGCAGGAAAAAGAACTTTTATTTATGAACTGTCTGTTTCGACACCGGCCGAGCATTCGGCTCGAATCCAACACGCCTTAGTAGGAAACTTGACATTTGCTACAAATAAGTGCGTTTGGTTTAACTTTGCTTCTCATCCAAATTTGTATTCACTTGAAATGTGCACAAATTTGAGATGGGGAAAAAAAACTTTTTCCACCATTCAGTAATGGGAGTTTTTGCTCCCGTTTTGGGTGGTGAGGGAAATGGAAAAGCTCCCGGTTTTACTTCGCAATTTTTGGACAACGCATGTGATAAACACATTCACCCTTGGCTGTTGCTGGATCGGCCGATACCGATCAAAATGCTTCACCAACTACGCCACAAACTTAATTCGGTTCCCTAATGGGTGCCGTCCGTGCATTAAACTTTGTTTCGGGACACTTCAGCTCCAGCACGGGTTGGCTTTCGAATCGTGAAAAAGATACGATTCGAAACAGAAAATGACATCGCACCACCAGCCACCAAACTCGTTGCTTCGGTGCGCGTGAAGCGAAAGCGATAACTTTAATATTCACTTCCGCTGTAAATTGGGCACCAAAAAAGCGGACAGAGCAAAACGCAAAACTCCCCCGGATCGGTTGCCGTTTTCGGGCGCGGGCAAAACTTTTTAATACAACGCCTGAGCTGTCGGGCCATTGCGATAGCTTTTGCTGTATTCCTTCGTTCGTTCTCCACCTATGTGTTTAGCGAGGACGGTGTGTGTGAGTGTTTTTGGTGAAACTGACTACGCAAGGCCACTAGCGAGAATGAAATTGTTGCCAAAGTTATTTTACACCATCCATCCCGCTTCGGCAGCACTGGATGTGGGCCCACCCGCTTTTCCGGCACATTACTTCCTGGTTTGTTTGGTTCGGTCTTATTTTATGATTCGTTTGTTATTTCCTCCCCGACCAATACCGGGATAGTCCTTCGGGGTCTTCCTACATCGGTGGGACGTGTTTGGTTGAATCATGGCAAACGGATGGGCTCTATTTTCAGTAACAAACCCACACACACACACATACAGTCGCACCCGTGCAGCTTCCAGGCGGGAATGATTGGAAACTTTGCAAAAAAGGGGTGGAATGCTCTGGTGAAAAGTTCACCATCGACCGAACCGAGTACCCGAGCCAAGGGAGTTTTCTTTTATTTTGCTAACAGGCTCAGGAAATTGTTACACACCATCAGCCGACGCTGCAAAACTCTTTCGCGTGGTATGTGTGTGTGTGCAGGATGTGAGAAAATGAATTTCATTAATGCATTTATGGCGGTGCAATGATGCAGTGCACCGACGATGCAGAGGGTGAAAGAGATCGATGGTCGATTTCCCTTTTCCGCTGGTTTGGTTTTCCTGATTGAAAGTAAACTGCACCGGCACTGGAATGGTGAGAAAATGGTGCAAAGAGTGCACTAGAAATTGGTATAAATGTTTGATCGTTTTTGCTCCGTTAGCGTATGGTGCATAGAATGTTTTTTTGTTTTTTCCACACAATAGACACACAAAAACTGGCATACGAATCTGATTTTTTGTATCATGTTTGATGCATCTCAAATGGCCCTCAACGTAGGTAGAGAGTTACGTTGATGGTATGAAATAAAATATATTTTTCGGTTTTGTGTTACATTCACTATTACGTTTTATGACGCCATTTTTAACTGTTAAATGTATCATTTCCAAAATGAATCAAACCTTTTGCAAGTGTATTGACTAATTTTGCGCAACTAGCAAAGTTACTGCTAGCAAAACTGAAGCCAATTTGAAATCGAATCAAAATACTCAAAATGATTTCAAAAACTCAGCAATACTCTTGTAGATAGTCACTTTGTACTCTCAACCATCAGGCTTGTAGCAATATATTTTGAATATTTTCGACATTTTTAACGCTTCTTCTACTACGAAAACATTTTATCAATAATTTTCGTACGTTTGATTCAGGCGTAATAGGTGCCAACATTTCTTGTTGGCTGCAATGGGATTTTAAATAATTTCTTCGTCCTGGCCTGATAAATGGTCTGAAACGTGCTAATACGTAGTGAAGCCTCGGTAGTTTCTGCCCAGGAGGTTTTCTCAAAAAAGGGTCCCGATTCGTGGTAATAAATTGTTGCGGTATTTCTTCTTCATTTGCTTGTGCAAAAAAATTCAATCTGTTATCGCTTACTCAATACTTATGTCACCTTGATACAATCGCGTCTACCCTCCAATCCCTCCGCTTTCTGGCGTTTTGAGAATAATCGCAGAAATTCATATCACATACCCTCCTACATGTCCCTTGGAGCAATTATTGGTTCGCACTTCCTCATCGCCTGGTATGCTCTGCTGTCCTGATGAAGGAGGAATTGAGTAAAGTTGTTGTAGAAAGAGGGGTACCGCTCCAAGACGCATCCAACAGTATACCACACGTCCTGATCGGGTTGAAGATGAGCGCGTTATCGTTGATTTACGACGAGCTTAGTGGAAAGCCTCTTTTCGTGGAATAACTGAGCTAGGGGTGGTGGGAGCAAAATTAAGTGACGAGCAAAAAGATGCGTGACCATCGGCATGTCAGACGCCAGCATGGTATGCCGGACGCCAAGATCGGACCAAAACTGAGCGAGTTATCGCCGATTTTCGCCGATTTTCCGCAATAACTAGGCCGGGGATGGATGGATCGGGTTGGGTTGTTCAGCAAAAAGATGCGCCGCTCCAATACGCATCGAATCGTATGCCGGACGCCAAGATCGGACCAAAACCGAGCGAGTTATTGCCGATTTTCCACGGGAATGCTGTTGTTTTCCGCAATAACTGGGCGGAGGGTGGAGGGATCGGGTTGGGGTGTTAAACAAAAAGATGCGCCGCTTCAAGACGCATCCACTGGTATGCCGGACGCCAGGATCGGACTAAAACTGAGAGAGGAATCGACGATTTTCCTCGGGAATGCTGCTGGCGGAATTTTCCGGCAGTTTTTAGAAAATCCTTATTAGTTCCCTTAAATATTGGAAAACACGTTGTAGGAGACTGTTAAAACGATATATAAAGAAAGAAACAAAATTGAGGATGATTATCATAAAATTTGGGAGACAGTCTTAAATTGAGCGCAAAAATATTTGCCATGACGGAAAGAAAATAATTTTCTGACCACTTTTTTAAATTTCCATTTGCTAACTCTTCGCCTGGTATGCTCTCCTGTTACTCCTGGTCGAATTTTGCCGCATGAAAATCCGACCTTTTTAGGCACAAAAATCCGACCAGAAGCGGCTGGTAGTAACAGGAGAGCATGATTTCGAGGAGGTAGCTCGGGTCGACCAAAAAATTCCTAAATCAGTTTTAAAATGCAAAGTCAGTTTTAAAATCCCGATGCAAAATTTAAAGATGAATTCCAAACTTAAAATTGCCAACCCAACTTTTGGTTGGATTTCAAAAATTAAAACTGATTTTGGAATTTTTTGGCCAGCCCGAGCTACCTTCACGAATTCATGCTCTCCTGTTACTACCAGTCGATTCTGGTCGGATTTTTGTGTCAAAAAAGGTCGGATTTTCATGCGGCAAAATTCGACCAGGAGTAACAGGAGAGCATACCAGGCGAAGAGTTAGCAAATGGAAATTTAAAAAAGTGGTCAGAAAATTATTTTCTTTCCGTCATGGCAAATATTTTTGCGCTCAATTTAAGACTGTCTCCCAAATTTTATGATAATCATCCTCAATTTTGTTTCTTTCTTTATATATCGTTTTAACAGTCTCCTACAACGTGTTTTCCAATATTTAAGGGAACTAATAAGGATTTTCTAAAAACTGCCGGAAAATTCCGCCAGCAGCATTCCCGAGGAAAATCGTCGATTCCTCGCTCAGTTTTAGTCCGATCCTGGCGTCCGGCATACCAGTGGATGCGTCTTGGAGCGGCGCATCTTTTCGTGGAACACCTCAACCCAAACTCTCCACACCTCGCCCAGTTATTGCGGAAAATCGGCGAAAATCGGCGATAACTCGCTCAGTTTTGGTCCGATCCTGGCGTCCGGTGTACCATTGGATGCGTCTTATAGCGGCGCATCTTTTCGTGGAACACGCCAACCCGATCCCTTCACTTTCGCCATTGCGATTGCATGAAGAATATCTTCTGTTGGGGAGAATGATTATTGTTTTAATTATTTTTCTAATCTGTTTGGCTTCTCCATTTCCTTATCTTCTTTCCGCGCTCGTCTTCGTGCATCCTCTCTATATAGCTTCCTCCCTGATCTATTCCTTTGGTTGAATTAAAAAAAATAGTGATTTGTTATAATAATGCTATAGTGGAGAAATTTTCGAATTTGTTGCATTCTAAATTCATAATTCACCTAAAACCAATCGTAAAACTTGCAGCAATAGAGCAGCACATCCTTCCCGTATGAGCATTAAAGATATAATTTTGAAAATCTTCTAATTTTCGAGTAATCTAGTGCTCCAACGCCCCTTTTTTCTTCTTTCTTTTTACTTTCTTCGCTTTCTGCGCTCGTTTGCTCGCTGTTGCTAAGTTACGAAAAAAACGAAGTTCGGTTCGGGGTTGGCTCGGGTGCGTCACGCGCACGGGTGTTACCCTTACGTTCTTTAATATAAAGAATATTTAACGATTGATGTAAAATACGTTCGGGATAATATGTTTTGTGATATTTTTCGTTGTTGAAACACATTTCCGAATAAGCTGTCATTGTACCATTTTAATAACTATTTTATGTATAAAACTTCTATGTCATTAACTCACCTCTTTCCCTCAACATCATCACTACGCTCTTCAAACGCCCTTTAACATTTCAAAGGTTTAAAGGCATAAGCATTTTCCGATCTTGACATGTTTCATTGACATTTTGCATCACTCGAGATGCACGTGTTTGTGAGTGTCATTGTCACATGACCATGAACTATAAGGAGATAAGATAGGACGGAGGAAAAAGCAAATAAAAAACACATCAAAGTAAAAACTATTTTCACACCACACCGTCGCATAAATTAAGCTCAAGGACCTTTCCAATTGCCAATCATCTCACCTCCCATTTCTCGTTCCCCAGTGTCGAGGAATAAACCACAACCTCCGTCCAAAACCACGCCACCGAGTATACGAGACCCGTGAGTGATTTAACCTCATTTGAAGAGTTGTACGGAAAAACTGTCCCAACCCGTCCTGGAATGGCGAATGGAAGGATGGTTTTAAGCAAAGGAAAACTATGAACAACCTGTGAAACGAGTTTCCAACATTCATCGCTACCAGTCGAATGATGAGTGTGTTTGTGTGTGTGTGTCATGTGTATCAATTCTGTTCCACCAGCATGCTGCGCTGCGCGGGTGTCATCTTCAGAGTGTGCACTTTATTTCCAAACCCATCAACGGCCAGTGCCATCCCACCGTACGGCCACGGTTTGCAGTGGAATTGCATTAAGCATTCATTTGCCATTCGCATATTTTTATGCAGCGAAGGAAAATTAATCTCTTCCAGCTGAATGCGGTGCAGCAGACTGTTTTTTGTGTGGTTTTATTCCTTCCATCAATAATTCTCGGGTTTTTTTCATCGCAGGTTCGCGTGAACCCGTGCGAAAATATACGAACCGTTAAACGGACATTGACTGGGCGTTACATAGTCGGTTTTTTTCTTATGCCTGCTGAAAACAGGTATTTAAAAGGTACTCTTTGATTTGTTTTATTTAATTTTATTTGTAATCAAATGATTTTTTGTGGTCCTCTAGAACTTTAAAATGTTGTTTATTTTCTTTACCTGATTGCTTGCTTTATGATGTCTGCTACGGCCAGTATTGAAAAACAAGCATTTAGTACCTCTGAGGAATTAGTTAATTTATAGATAACCCATAATTACAGCGTCTGGAACACTTAGTCTTTTTTTATTACAAAGTGACTTTGGGTAAGGTTATTTATTTGGTTTTCTTTTTTTATTACCAACGGATGTTGAATTCAGGGACATTTATTTCTGTAACGATTGCTAGGACGAATAAATCTGTTGCTGAATCTTTTACGCCTAAAAGTATGCAATATAGTGCTTTTCTAGTGTCGTGTTCGTAATCTAGTGTCCTGTCGGCGACTTAAAAAGCGCTAGTTGCAGATTGTTGAGCAACCTTGGGGATAAAATAAAAGCAAAAAGTCGTACAATAAATCCCTTCTATCCATAAAATCGGTTTGAGTCTCAAAAACATCTGCTTTTTAACGTAATTCGTCAATCTGCACTGCGGCGACGTCCATATCGACAAATCCATTCGAGTTCCCAATCGCAAAAGCATAAGTTCGATGAACGTAATCATATTACACGACCTATCAAAACCTTCGCTTAAAAAGACGAATCAAAAGAACGTTAAAGCACAACATCTGCTGTGGAAGCAGTTTAAGCATGCGCTTTTTACAACACAACTTCTCAGATTGAATAGATGGTTTTCCGAAATAGAACAAAGAAAAAGAAAATGGTTGGGAATAAAACGGATCCCTTCTTCTACTTCTTCTTGCTCCTCCATCCCTACCGCATTGCTTCAAGTTTCCGATTCCCATTCACTTTGCATTATCTTTTGCACTTTTCTATCTTTCCCGTTTGTTGAGGCCAGCAGTTTGTTGCTTCCGAATGCTTCATGTACAGCTTTTATACGGAATGTGACGAACAAACGCGGCAACGTGGTGGTTTTTCGAGGCCGCAGTCACACCACAGCAGCGAACAAACACGACCAATAGGCCACACCACAACTGAGGCCAAACCTCGGGATGGGAAATGTGGTGGGAGCGTATGCAATAAATTTTCATTTGTTGAATTATGTAAAATTAAGACCGTACGATACATACAACCGGAGCACTGTCGAATGGCCTTGGCGGTGTGATTGGTTGCAAGGGAAAAAGGGGGTGGAACGGCTGTTGGGTGTGTTTTCCTGCCTAGCTTCACGTTGATGTTTATGATATTTTAGTAAAGTTAAAGCAATTTTCCAATGCTGTGCAAGGGCACTTTCGTCTAAACGGAGCGCGAATGGCGGTTGCCTTTTACGCCCCTTCACTTGGTTTGTCGTCCATTGACAAAAGGATAGTTTTCTTTGGTGGAAGGGTTTTCTTTTCGATAGCTTAGAAAAAGCTTTTCTACCGTTTTTACAGCGTTTTAAATTGAGGTCGTTGGTTTGCCTTTTTTGTCATAAAAAAATATGATGCTGACTTTTAGCTATGGTTCCAACCGACCGTATTTAAAGTGTGTTTATGGTACGGGATAATATTGCTTACGAATTCGCGCGTCTTTGCTTGTTACTGTCAACTTGTCGTTGCTCGCAAAAACGCATTTACAAATGTTTACGACGAATATTATACCACCATATTTTAGGAAGTTGGTTTCAGCGTGTTGTTCAGTGATAAAACAAAGCTTCAGATTTGTAATAATTAACAAAGGAAGAAATTTGTTCAAGAAGTTCTTGTTTTATTGTAAGGAAAACATATTTTGATCGAAAGTATTCCATTTTTGTTAAAAGTTACAAAATTACTAGGAAGACATCGTAAATAAAGTAAAATAAAAACCAAACCGTTTCATAACTGCATACATTTAGGCGTTAGCGTTTCACATAATAATAATTGATATGTTAGGGACTCAGAAGGGTTACATTGGGTTCGGATTCCATTGAGATTCAATAAAATTCGGATTCGGATAACTGAACCGTTGGAATTATTATTATTTTCTTGTACATCGTTGACCGGGAATGACGTCTTATCAAAGTGTCAAAATGGTGTTTTGCAAAATAGATTCGATGTTTCATTAAATCTAATTAATTTCGATTGTTGATTTTGACTATTTTGGGATCACGATTGCAAAATGAATGACTAAATTGATGGAAAATGTAGTGAAAAAATTGTTCGTGATAAAAAAAAACATGGTCTGCCGTAAGAAGACTGGCGCCGTTGTTAAATCACTGCACAAGGAAAAGTATAGAAACATTAAATAGAAAACCATTTTGCAAATTATGTATGGTTTGAGTTTTTTTTTTTCCTTTTTTGCAAGCTGTATTAGTGCTTTTCTGTTGCTTTTTTAATGTCATTTCTAGACCAGATTCAAAAAAATAAAATCCTTTTTGTCTAGTCTTATGAATTATTCGTGAAAACCTCTCACCAAATATTTCGTTTTATTCAAAATACCAATTAGTTGCTAGATTTATTAGCACCCAGCGTTTATGCAACACGCCGTGGGGAGAAGTTTTATCAACGGAAACAAAACATCACAACACTCTAGCTGTCATAAATTGTACGCTCGTGAAGAAAATCGTGTCCAGCTCGTGTGCTTGCTGTACAACGGGACCCGCAAAACGTTACTACGTTTGCTAACCTTTGACCATGTAATGCAGTCTAACCTATTCTGTAACGGAGAGTAAAAAGTCACGTCGATGAAACGTGAACGAATCACTAGCGGTCACTGGCTAGGTTTTCCGGGAGGGTGAGCAAAGTCTCCTCTATTGGGACTGTCGTAATGCAATGAGTGTGACCACGTACACGTCTTTCAACCGCGGAAGGGATGCTTGGAATTATCTCCCGTAGTGTCGTGTCTTGTGTCCAAAAATTTTACCAAACGTGCTCCGACAAACTATTGTGTAACATTCCACTGACAGACACTGCCAGTGGGCTTTGGAGGTGGAATAAAACGGGGAAACGTTTCCGCTACCGGGATCTCATAATTTACCAAAAGTTTAACGTCTTCGAGTTTGCTTTTTTTTCTAGCTGTCTTCTTCTGCTCTGAGCTCTTCAAACTGAGCTGGAGAGAAAAAGTTTCCGCTTTACGATTTAATTTGTGCTGGCGCCAGGGTCCCGTTTGCCGTGTGACTATGGCGTACGATCCGTTTGTAAAGTAGATTACCCAGTTCATTCCATGGCTGCTTCTGTGTGACTGGGCCAATATGTGTGCATGTGTGTGTGTGTGTATGTGGAAACAAACATGACTCTCTTTCTCTCTCTCACACACACACACTTTGTGCATAGTTTGCTGTAATTGATTTACTTTCCCTTCCGGAGGATTCCGATGCTGGTAAAAGTTTATTTAATTACTTTTAAAACCATATCCACGCGAATAGATGCGCACATTTGGCGTGTTACGAGGCACGATAGTGTGTACGTGTGCATGAATGTGTGAGGGAGAAAAACAGATATTTTACAGATAGATTATTTTAACAGATAGATACTATGAGAATGAAATATTCACAAAAGCGTGTCAGATTTTTTTCCTTTTCCATGCCACTATCATTCTTTTCCTTTTTGCTTTGTTTAGCCCATTGCACTTGATGCTAGTAGATTGAGCTGCATGCAAATAAACCTCAGACTGCAGCAACGGCCAGGACTTCTCAAAGAGAGGTTCAAAACTGCCTCATCCCGTGTACTTTTAATACATTTACATACATTTGCTGACTTGCGTGAATAATGCAAAACATAAGAGTAATGGTTGATTTCAAAGAGCCATAGATTTTATTCATGTGTCACAAATCTATTCTATGTTTCCTGTTAAAATCACACTTATTTGTAATAGCGGATTTTGTTATACAGGTCACCTAAAACACATTGGTTTCAAACACGGGTTTTTTCAAACTGAAGAGTTAATTTCACGTTGAAAATTGTGAGCATGTGCTGTGAAATTTTCATTTTCACATAACTCGTGCAGCGCGTAACTCGAATACTAAATGTACAAACTGCATGGGAATTGAGGAAAAAGATCAGCTAGGGTTAAAAGCAAAACTTGAATGTGTGTATGTGTGTTACATGCACGATGAAAATTTGAGCAAATGCAAAAGTGTTGGTATCAGTTTTATTTTTACGGGAGAAAAGTTTTACCACTCCATTACGTATCGTTTTGGGGATAGTAAAAGAGCAAACCGAGGAAAAAAAACACATCTGATGAGCTGTAAATTTTGTATGCTGGAAAAGTTTACGCTTTAAACTGCATCATGCAGTAGAAGAGAAATAATTGAAAAATTGCTTACAATTCTTCTTCGTTTAGGAAGATTTTTTTTTGTCTGTAATGTAACAGATCGTTAGTTAGGAGTTAAACATTTCCTTGAGATAGGTTGTCTGTCATCTTTTGAGCGTTTGTTTTGTAGAATATTTATTCTACATGTTTATGTGAAAGTTAAATGCTAATTTCAGTGCTATTATTCACAATAATCATCTCGAACTTTGTAACTATTAATTGATTAGTAACTAGTAGTTCTCGTTCACCGATCGATTCGCGACTGATCGCTTGCTCCCTTATTGATCGCAGGGCAGACTCGTCCTACCCTTTTCCGATCCTTCTTCTATTTCTTTTCTTCTCCTGTTTTTCTATTCGAATTTCTAGTAAAGACAGGACGTTGGGAAGCTTATAGAAAATTTAATAAATTTGTGTGCTAAAATCTGTTTATTTGAATGAGTTGAATTTTTTTGATGAACTATCAAGCAAATAGCATACTTTCAGGCTTGTATTCAAAAAAGCCATTAAAGCCTTCTTTTTCATTTTATGAATAAAAGTGCTACAGCAACTTTAAATGTTGAAAAATGTTGCTGGCAAAACTAAAAATTGAATTAAACTTGCACAACAACTTTTCAATCTTTAAAAATCCATACTTTATGCCAGCAACATAATTAATCAAAGGGATTAGCGTTTTTATAAGCCAAGAGGTTAATGTCCCTTTGATAATAGTAACAATTTTATGCCACAAAAACGTTCGGCCTCCATTGAAACGTCGTTGCATTCCCTAACTTTTTCAAACGTTTGTTCCGATGCATTCTCAAGCTCATTCATTATCAGTTTTTTTTTACACTCGATTCTTCACTTCACTGATAAATAGGATCGTTGTGGATGGGAAGATTTTTTTTTCTCATTTGTACACCTTTTTGTCTCACCTTGATGAAAGTAAAAAAGAAAACCCCATCTTTCTGGTCTCGAAAAGTTACACCATCATGCACCGGGAAAGCAGAACGAACGTGTAAACGTGCTAAAGTGAAAGGTTTAAATCTCCCACTTTCCACCTGCGCGTGTGTGGGTGGGTTTTGCCCCCCCCCCCCCCCCCCCCGGAAAAGTTAACCTTTTATGCAAATTTTTCTTACCTTTTGGATACAGCTGGTATATACCGAGAAAGTGAGCCATTTTTTTTGCGTTTTCCCTAGGTGTAGGGAGGGACTGTACATACCCTTTTTTAAATGCTTGCATGCATATCATGCTGGTCAAGTTCTGCTCATGCTGCGTGGAGTGTTGAATGCCCTCCGGAAACCTACATCAAAGCGAATTTTCTTGGTCTGTTTGTGGGAGAATTTTTTCTTAAAATTTGTGTGAAAAAAAAGCCAACCACGGATGGAAAATCAAATGCGCTCAAAAGAAAGGATTTTCCTACATCCGAGTTCCCTTCGTGTACTTTATATAAACATTACTTGTTACCTCTATTTTTGTGTTGAAAACATAGGTAGGAAAAAGGTCATACCCTTAGCGCACATGAGTCACCTGTGAGCAACAAAACAAGTCGAAAAGTTTGTCCCCAATATCACCGGGAGGCCACCGGGCGTTGACATGTTTACTACACGCACCTTCAAGGAACTTACACCTTAAAATTCAATCAATTTTCTTGGCACCGGCATTCGCACCCCACCTTCACCGATGTCCGCCATCACCGGAGATACCGTTGACACTTTATCCGACACGAGGGAGAGCCGTTGATTGCTTGAATCATATCTTTACACACGATTGACTTGTGCTTTGTGCGGAAAGGAAAGAAAGCAACAAAAAAGGATCAGCAAGGTGTTACACGTTATGGTCAAGCGTGTCGCCTGGTTGTGGTCGAAGCCAAAAATAGGTGGGAAAAAAGTACGAAAGAAAGTAAAGAATGAATGGAAGTAAAACTACAACACACAAAACAAAGGCAATGAAATCAATCTTCATCAAAGTCGTTTAGCAATCGGATACATTTTCACGCGTTTTTTTTTTACCAGCGTGGGGGTTTGACCAGACATATTGTGGTTTGTTGTTGTTGTTCATGGTGATGGTCGTCTTTTGTTTGAGCAAATGTCGCCTTTTTTCTTTCGGTGGGGGGTATTGACAACAAGATTCCAGCGACAGGAATAACTAACGCGTTGATTTAAAATTGATGAATGTTTCGAACTTTGCACACATCCTTCCAACAATATCTTACGGTGCGGGTTGTTATTGACAGGTGAACAAAATGTGCCGTGACCTGAACGATTTCGCACGTCCCTGTGGCGATGCCGGTGCCTTTTGGCTTCGGTTGCCTTTTTCGAGATGATGATGAATGATGGAAAAGGGTTCACGGTTTGCTGAACTTATCCAACTAGCAACAAAACACTGTCATGGACTTTGTGCGCCTGCTGCTTGGTGCGGTCGGGATAAAGCGCATTCAATAAATTTTACTTTTAGAGATTTATCGAGACTTAGCGAGTGTGGGAAATATTTTTATTTGAGAGTGAAAAATTGTGAGAATTTTTGTGACAGATTGAAACTAGGTAAGGTAAACATGCTGGAGAGTGGTTCCGGGACTTGAAACTCTCATAACCGAATATTAACGTACACTTTGGGAGAAACAAGCTTTAATTGTACCTCGGCAGGATCTGATATTTGGGATTCGAAAACTCAATAATGCGATTCATAATCAAAAGTTCATTTGACCGAAGAAAATCTAATTTAAATCTCACTATTTACTCTCATGCGCCCAAATGTATGCTTTTTATAAATTAGGTGGCAGCAATTATTGGTACATGTGTTAGCGAGATCCAAAACCTTGAAGAGACCTATATTTATGTTTTTGATGAAACGTACTTCCCTGTTTTTCTAATTTAATTTTGAAATAGTTTGAACAATGCTCCATTTACTGATGCTGTACGCCTAAATGTATGCTCTTCGTTAAAACCAGATATCTAAATTAACACTCTTTTTTTGTACGAGTCACAACAAATTTTTTGATGGATTTTATGTCCTCCTAGTTAATTAAGAAAGGTTCATCGATTTGAAAAATATTTCAGAATTTCTAAAGCGATTGTAAAATTATTAAAATCATATGCAAAAAAAAACATATTTGGTGAATTGATTGGCCATTAGAAGCACCAGATGCCACAAAACTACATTTAAGATCAAACATCCAATTCTTGTTTGCTGCAATCGAATATGTCATCGTCCGTTCTGATGAGAGTCCACCCTTCCAGCAAGACGCATCACTTCACCAAAGCACTAGATTTGATGCATTCTGTGTACTTAAATGAAACGGCACGGAATAAGCCCTACCTGTCAGCGGTTCATCACAAATCCCAAAACTCGTTTTAGCACACACTCCGGTGGTTGGATGTGGCCAAAGCTTTCCCAGCCTCCAGTTTGCGGTTTTCATCAGAAACCAACCATTTTCACTGCTGCATTCTACTTTCTCCGCATCCTGTATGAGCATGAGCTGTACGGTGCATGAACGCCATTTGCCATGACAATAAATCACACCGGAAATGACCGTCTGTCACTGTGTGGCGGGTAACTGTATTGTTAAATTTTTTTGACATTTTTTTCCAAACTCATCATCATCGGTCGGTATGACTTTGTGTCCAAGTTGAGCACGCTCCATCAAATGTCAACCGGTTTGGTTACTTTTGTTGGTGGTACGAAACAAAACTATTTCAAGTGACCACGAATAACTGCTCAACATGCTACTGCTACACCCTTTCACCCATAATCCATCTGCATTGATACCAAGCGTCGTCCCTTTTGACGTTCCTTTTATTTTTCCTCCATTTCTTGCTAATCGGTTCTCGCTTTTTGCATTTGTTTTGTGTATTGCAGGTGAAAAGTTGGGCGCAATGCAACAAACAAACAAAAACCCAACGGCAACGTCCGGTGCCAGTGCGACCCTGTCACTAACCGCATATCGGTGCGGTTCGTTACGGCCAACGGTGGACCGGAGCAGCACGTACTGTCTGGTGCTGGTTAGTTTGCTTCCTGCCACGATCAGTCTCATCACGATGCTGACATGTTGGTCGGTGGCGCCGAGCGTCAACAGCACGATGCCAGCCCGACCGACGACGGAACACAAGCGACGACGGCACGTTACGGCTTGCCACGCCGCCCAGCGCCCCGGGCGTACCGCACTGCACTGTATACTAACCGTTCTTCTACACTTCGTAAAGACTATCTTCAGCAAAAGTATTAAATTGTTCGATGTTGATTAAAAAGGGTCGGCCCGGGCGGGGGGCATCAGCTCGGGTGGAAGACCGTTTCACCTTTCGGCATCGGTCAGCAGACATACGTATAAATATTTTGTACAGGTTTTCTAGCATTAAAATGTTTAGGGTTAATCTTTACGGGCAATTAGGAGAAGTTTGTGCGGTTTTTTTGGTTTTGTTTGGCCAAACTGCAAAACAACAGAAAGTACAACCCCATAGTGGGAAGGCACAGTGATGCTGGAAGCTTCAGCCGGAGAAATAACGTGAGCAAACGGGAGAAGGGTCACTGAGAAAGTGTGTCGTACACGTAGGGTCAATGCGTTTGAAGCTATGTTTGCAAGGTAAATAAGACACGTACCAATCCGTACTCGAGCACACCTTAATTCCTATCATCCTTTGGTGAGCATGTTGTAGTTGCAGTTGCAGTCAGGTTAACACAGTTGCAGTTCAAGCTTAGGTTGTAATCTCCTGGAGCTGTTTTGGTAGATCTAACCGAATTTGGTCAGACATGCAGGAGCTTTTGTGACCTGCAAGGGGAGGCACCTACATATAGTTTCACTGAACTACGCAGTGTCTTAATTGTAATAGCTGCATCATAACCCTAGTGTGGCTAGATTGTTCCAGCTACTGCTTCTGTTTATGCTACGCCCGGTCGAATATCTTCATAAAATCAATCATTTCAAATCGTTCGATTAGTAAGACAAACACAATCTTCCTGCTATCGGTCCCCCGCGGGGGAAATCAATCATTGCGATGAGATTGTTTCACTCTAATCTATCTGCAATAGTTGTCGAACTTTTGGCCACAAATTTGCTGGCCCGAGTAAACCTCTCCGAACGAGCACGGTGACCACGGTGCTTCGTTCTTCATCCCGCAGCTAACTATGCCCTCTCGAGAATGGCTCTCGAAAGTGGTAGAACTTCATCATCGGCATCAGCATCGGCATTGATCATCGGTACAACCCGCCGCAACCCGCAATGGCAAACAGGATAAAAGTATTTACGATGAAATATTGATTAAACAAACGAAATTCGTTCAACGCGATGTCTGGTCGTGGTGAAGCCCAACCGCTCGCCCTCCGTTCCGAAACCAATCCGTGTTACAAGGCAGATGGAAAAGATTTTCGTTTTACATTTCGTTTGGTTCACCGCAGCACTTGTGCTGTTAAAAGCGTTTGGATTAGTGAGATGGAGAACCGAGGGGTAACCCTCCAGTTCCACACACACACACACAATAGAAACTGTTGGGAAGGAAAAGTTGTAGATTTTCCATTTTCCTTTTCAGTGCTGTCGATTTTTGCTGCTACAGTTACGAAGGCTCAAGGAGTTGTTGCTCGTTGTGGTTTAATGGTATCATTATCGGAACGGTGGCTGGACTGGAAAAGTATGCGAAACGAAGTTTTTTTCTTCTTTTCTTTGGTTGAGTTCTCTTGCACAAGATAAAGCGATTACAGTGATTGTCGATCGAGCTTTAGGATAGATATTTTCCATTATCAAAGATAGCATTTAAAAAAAAATTGTGTTCAAAGATTACATTTGAGAGATGTACTAGAAGAAAACGTGGTACGTTACGTTGGTACGTTTTTCTTTAAAATTTTTATTGCCAAAATATTGTCTTGGAATAAAAGGACATTAAATTACATACTTTTAGGCGCACTCAGGATCAATTCAGCTATAGCGACATAAATAATTTACTGGATTTCCTTTCCAGGTTTTACTTAATATTGTTTGTTTAATCGAATAATTAGTTTTTCAACAAGTAATTAACAAATTTCTTCAGTTCCTATATGTTAGCAAAAAAAAACACTTTTCTTTTATGATGCTTTCATAGAGCATTTCTAAGGACTTAATGAATTAATTTATCATGGTGTTATTATTTTTTAAATTCAAATCAATTAAAAATAGTACAGAATAAGAAGCAAAATAGGTTAATTTTTTTTTCTTAACGCATGTTATTGTTCCCACAAATCGATCAATGAAACAAAGTCATATGACGCACACTGTGAACAAATCAAGAGCAAAATGGAATTGAAAAATCTCCACTTTACCAAAAGAAAGTAATATAAAAGTTTGGCGTACTCAGGAAAACTTCCTTATCCTTCTGCTTCACAAATTCTCCACCCGCCCTTCTCGTTCGCACTGCTTGCCCAGGAATAATTTCCTAAGGATTAGCACGCTCTCCAACTTCTCGAATGATAGACGATAAATCGAGCTGCGGTTCGTGGAATGATACCACCCATACCCTCACCCTAGACACGTTCCAGCAGGTCGGTCGGTAAAATAATGAGCCAAAGCGGTGCTTGGCATGGCGTTCGCAACTAATCATGAATAAAATACATTTATCTGTACCATTGAAAGGTACGGTTCGGCAGAATGGATGAAGTACCACGGAGTGGGAAAGTTTCCCTTGCTGCTCCATGCTCCGTGAAGTTGATACAGCTCGTTTCCTGCCCGGTATGCCACCCACCGTACAATGTTTTCTTACCAATGCAGCCAAGCAAGTGCAGCACACGCTGCAACCATTGCTGAATCATTGATGGTATTTGCATAAACGATTAAAAATGCAAATTATAGTTATTTTATCTCGTGCCATCGTTGCGATTCGCGAATGAGAAGGGTACAGTGAAAACGGAAGCCACGCGTATCATCATCGTCAGCCATCGGGAATCAGCACGGTTCGGTGCATTCAAATTGCAAACCATAGTCGGTCTTCACATTTTATCTTTTGCATCGTGCACTTCACCTGTACCTTTGGCTGTACCTACCAGGATAATGCAGTGTGGATCGTATTAATGCGTTGAACTTTCTGCGAGCGAAAACTTTCTAATCCTGCTCGTTGATAGCGCATTGAGTGGGCAATGTAGCTTATAGCAGGACGGTGCGTTTGGTTTCTCTTTAGCCTAGTTTTACTGATGCTGATTATAAACACTGGATTGTTAAGATATGTTTTCACAAACTAAGTAAGTAGAAGAATTGTATATTTTACATCAGTTTGCGAAAAAACGTTTTATTTCATAGCGTGTAAAGCTTGTTGCCTATATTTAGGCGTCATGAAAAATCTTCGCGCTGCTGCCTCGTTTAAGCTTGATGGCTTTTGTATATTATTTTGTTTCCATAACGTTATGAATAGACTTCGTAGTTCTTTGTTCCAGTTTAGTGTGGAACTGTTGAAGTGGCTTAAAACCCTTGTACCGGAGTAAAGGACGCAGAAGCACTTGATTGCTATGTCCTCAAAAACTATTGAAGTGGCATTATTTTTTCCCCTGAAATCGAAACAATTCCTCAAATAATTGTTCAACATTTTGCGCATTATATGCAGCATAATTGATTAGCAATATGTGAAACGCTAATTCACATCTTGACAAGGGAACTAACCATTTCCTCGAACTTCTTGGTAAAGAAAATGAAACCGAAACAATCTACTAGGTTGTGAACGAAATGTGAAAAAAAAACATAAACAATGGTTTTTGCAAGATTGGATATCGATCTCAAGTATCGAGGAATATGCATAGAGAACAGCTCTATGTTTGCTGCCTGATATCACGGGCAGCAGGATTACACGATGAACGAAACATTTTCCAACCGATCGGATCGAATATCCATTCCCGGTGATCGATTCACCATTCATTTTTTCCAGTTTTGCAGCTTGCTTGTAGTGCTCTTAGTTGCACTACACGGTGGTAAGGCAATTCTCCGAAGAAGAATGAAAAATGCAGCTGCAAGTGTAAAACAACACGCTATACTCGAAACGTGTCGATGCGGTTCAGTACGGTGCTGAATGTTGACGATGCTATGCTAGGGAAACAAATCGAATGACAATCCTATTTTCTTTGCAGCATTTGAAAAAAATATTATCGTTACCTTAGACCAGGTGCACGATAAGAACAACAGCGCTCCAAACACATAGAACGCAAAACAAACCAAAAAATGTGACAATGGGAAAACTTTTTCTTTGCTCATCCTTGTTTAGATGGCTTTTGTTCGTCAAACGTTGGCAAAGGTGCTAGAGTGAGCAATTGAAGCGTCAATAGGTGCCTGAAGATAAAAGAAGCAAAACCGAAACAAAACTATTTCAATCAACAACAATCATTGGCAGCTGCACCGATGATACCCATGCGGTTTTTTCTACGGTCATCATCCCCAATCCTCGTGTGACATCAAACTCCGATCCGTTCGTTTTTATGGAATGCAAAAATTGAAACTATTTGTGTGGTGTAGTGTTTGGTTTTCCGGGGCTGTGATAGACAAACAGACCGATCTGTGGGATGGTTTTTGATTTCGGTCGGTGGTTACCGAGCCAAAGTTCAGCTGCACAGCTAAGACCCGTATGCTGCAACAGAGCAACTATCAACAGCCGTAGATGAATGGACACCCGTGTACGAAAAGTTTGGGTGAAAGTGTTTAACCTGCAAAAGTAGTCAAACATGCTGAATAAAAAAAGCAACCATGCAGAACGTCCATTTGCACAGTAATTGAACGATGCCCTACAGTTAAATAGAACAGAAGAGAGAAAGAGAGAGTGAGAGAGAGAGAGAGAGAGAGAGATAAATACTGGAAACTTGTTTGGGTTAGTTTTTATCAAACCCTGACAGTGGAAAATCTAGCTGGAAGCAAAGAACAGAGAACATAATAAAACTTAACTAGGCAAGCGCTCGCACGTATGTTGTGTGTCAGTGAATACACGAGGTGCTGAAATAAAATAGCGCCACACTATAAAAAGCATCCGGCAGCTGTCTAAAAAGGCCCCAAAACACGAAAATCCAACCCAAAACGAAAGGAAAAACCTGACTGAAAAGCGTGATACACGGCCCATGTTCCGCAACTGGACATTTGGCATCGGCAATGGTGTTGGTCGTTAGTTTTAATTGTGGAACACCCGGTGTAATGAATCGCCAACCGGGTAGAATGAGCTGGAAGGCTGATTAACGGGTCCCGATTGGGTCCCATAGTCGATGTCAGCAAACACAACAAAACACACACACACACACACTAGAACAATAATAACACAAACCATGTACACGATAGAATAATACTTAATGGGGTGGGGAAAAGAAAGTAACAAAAAGCCCCAATCTAACAGACGTTGAAATAGAGAAGAGTGGAAAACTAATTTTAAATTACCGAAACATAGAAGCAAAACACAATAAAACACACCCAGAAAGCATAAAACAAAACAAAAATACAGCATAAAACCATTCTCCATACGTTTTGGCACTTAAACCAAAAAAAGAAGGAAAAATAAGAACAGGAAAAAAACAAAGAAAATTACAACATAAAAATGAAATGCTCGACATAGGAAAAACAAAACACACACAGGCACACAAGCACACAAAAACTCCTTAAAAAAAAACACGAACAAGGAATCAACGGTGAGTGAAAATTGTAAAGTAAAACATAAAGGAATAATTAAAGTGCTAACCGACTTTACCCCTTGGGGGGCAGCGAGCGCCGATTACGAGCGTGCCGAATGGAGCTGAAGTGAATCAAAATAAGTAGGTTAAAAACGAGGGAAATATATAAAGCGGTACCATGCACTAGGGCGATAATCCAATTGCCGTACGAGTGAACAAATAATAATGAAAACCACAACGGTCTACAGCAAACCAAGGCTGCTGCTGGTAGAAAAGAAAACAAAAACAAAAGCACAGAAAAGCAAGCACAAAGCACAAAAAAAAAACATGAACAAAAAGACGCATCCCCGGAAACAATTATGGAAACGATTAAAAATAACTGTTAAAAAGGCTAATTATTTCCATCGAATTACACCTGCTTCCGGGGTGACCGCAGGAAGGTTGGCAAATCTCCTTTCCGCCCATTTTTATGTGCCACGTGTGCGTGTGTGTGTGTGTGTGGAAGGCAAAAGGAAAGAAAATGGAGAAGAAAAACCACACGAGCTCCCCGTAATTCGTATCAAATCACGACCCGGTTTGAAGGATGTACCGGTGGCAGTAAAGGTTTACAGCGTGTGTGTTTGTGAGCCGTTAAGTGAGGCACGCAAAGTGTAATAAAAATGTTTAATTTGTAAGAAAACATACAACAACAAAAATACACTCACACACACACAGGACAGAGATACCAGACACACCTGTAGGTAGATTTTAGCGTATCAGATTCGGAGGATAATGTTCGTTTCGTGGGTTGCGATCGAGTGTAAAACACAAAGGAGATAGAAGAATGTACTAAAAATAAGCAAACAACCAAAACAAAACACAACAGGCAACAGGGCAACAACACTTCGGAAGGAGGAATCGTTTTCGGGCGAAAAACCGCAAGCGCTCGGCGTTGGGGATGCGAGCAGAGGTGAGAAAACCAACCAAAGTCTGCTGCCATAAGCTTGCGTTATACGGGTGAGTGGAGAAATAATTTCTAATGTTTAGAATGAACTGTTTTACCTTCGGTTTTTGTTTCGGCTGAAAAACCGACGTGTTAATGAAACCGCCGGAAGGAAGAAGCTTTTCCAAAGTACCCTAGGTTCATGTTTGGTTCCCCTTCGGCCCCGGCTGCTAGGTGGTGCGGTGGTGGCAGACACAGGTGTGAATGTAATTTTGATTACGGTGATGATGGTTTTGTTTTTGAAATAGAGTTTGGTTTTGGATTGTTTGGGGGAATGGCGTTCGAACATTGAGATGAATTCAGAGGATTCACTCTCAGACTTAATCATGTGCGCGTGTGTATATTTATATGACTGGAACATGGGGATGAAGCTGGTCCTTAGGATTAACAATCTTAAATTTGTTTTTAACGCTCATGCCCGCGGGAAAACAAAACTGGAACGCTTCTTCTGTCGTTCAATTAAAAGCGAATTGAACCTGCAAAACAAAGCAGCTACATGTACATTTTTAAGCCAATATAAAACTTCATCACCACTTCCAACATAGCTAGGCAAGACGAGAGGGTATCTTTATCGTTTGAAGGGTAAGGAGTCGTCGACTTCTGTGAAAATGTGTTTGTAAAACAGTGCTACCACGGTTGTACAACATCGGCCAGGGATACTCACATCAGCCACCCGTTTTGGTTTTGATGGCTGGTTGGGCGTTGTAAGATAGGTTACTACTTTAATACGGTGAACTTCTGAACATAGAGATCGCAGAAATGCGGCAAATGAAAAAAAAAAAACAGATGTGTGCTGATTGAGCGGAAGGGAAAGCCTAACGATGTCACCCTTACGAATAGGAGTGTAGGAAAAGCAAACTGGTTATAATTAAAGTGATGAAAGTATCTGAAATAATAAATATTATTGATAAAAAATTACAAAATTGAAGCGTGGAGGAGTTATAAGTTTGTTAAATTTATCTTTCTTATCAACAATGGACAAATTATGAAAGAAATAAAAATTAGGATTAACATTCTTATGACGAGTTCAAGAAAAATGTTTTAAAAGAAATTTAACGCCTAAAGGTATGCAATTTCTGCAAGAATTCATTTTTTTTCTTTTAGACATTGCATACTTTTAGGCGGCAAAAACACATTTTCTCTTAGCAGTGCAATTTATTTTCCAAAATCTGTATTTTCATCATTTCAATAAGTGTATTAAGGCCAAATTAATTTTCCCGCTCGAAACAAGCAATATTTCGTTACATTTTTTTAAAGTTGAATTGAAACACACTGTAACTCTTCTCGAGCTGCTTAATTATAAGCGTGATCCAGATTCAGCACGTACTCCAAGCACAAAACAACCACGAAAAGTAAAAAAGTTCCCTTTTTTGTGTTAAAGCAAACAAACAAAACTTCGATCATAAACAAAAATGTTTCTGCCATGTCGTGTTATCCCATTTCTCAACAACGTACCTCAACGGGAAAGGACGGCACAGTCACGAAGCGGGATCGTTTCCACCTTCTAATTGAGCTACTCATTGCACGTAGCTTTTACCGCCGTAGGGTGAGTTTAAACCGTTCCACATAACAGCAAAAAAAAAAAAAATACACTCACACCCAGGATGAAAAGATTGGGTCCTTTCCAATTTTTGTACCTTCCTCCCAAAAAACACGTACCAAGTGGCGTTAGTCAGTTAGCTAGCATGGAAAGAAGGTGGATAAATTCAACCTTTAACGCTTCAATCGCTTAATTCTGCCGAGTTCTACCGAAACGTGACAGGATTATTTGTGCTTGGGCACGAGCGTTAGCCAAACTTTCAGGCCTCACAAAGCTAAGCAAACAAAACACACAGCCAAACATAATAAACAAACGAAGACATGACAATAAAAACAACCAAAAAACCTTAAAACGGAAAGGTAAGCCAGCGTGCTGCGGAAGCATCATAAAAATGGAATGAAATAATCTCAATACACTCGTTGGGCTCGGGTATTGCCCTGGCCAACTGCTTAAGGCAGGTGGAAGAATAAAAGATGAAAACACGGCCCAACAGTATGAACACGAGTGCGCAAAGAAAGAGCAAAGTTTTTCTTTTTTTTTTTGCAATAATCTTCGTTCTTGTGCCAATGGAAAAGTTTACTCATATTTTTAATTTATTTGAGCAAAGTTGTTATTCGTTTGCCTCGCGGTCGTTTTGCTTTGGCTGTTTGAAGCTGCTACCATGAGTATGATGCGTACTTTTACTGCCTTAGCCGGTTTAAAGCTTTTGCGGCTAAAGTGTCAAAAGGAAATGTTTCACCTCGATGCTTACAGAAAAAGACAGGGACTGTTGTGCATTTTTTGTTGATTTTAAGATAAAGTGTGGTACTGATGCTGTGCCAAAGGAAAAAAAGTTAAATTATAAGTTAAATGAAAAAGATGATTTCTTGATAAATTGAATTAAAGGATTATTTTTCTAAAATGTTCAACTTAGCTTCCCTAAAAGCAAAAACGAAGGTGATTGACATGATCAGGTTGCCAGCAAACACGGTCTAGAACATTTGGCCTCCTGATCTCCGACAGATTTGACTCCACTTGATCCAGCCAACGGTCTAGCTGTGCTTCTTTACGCCTCGTGCCGAACGTGTCGCTGATAAACACCTTCCTGGTGGAGAATTAATTTGAAATCCTCATCACGTGCCCCAACCATCGTTTTCTGTTGGCTTTGATAACCGTCAGGATATCTTTATTGCCAAACACCTCAGCTTCTGTCAACATAGGCCAGGATTCGTACCCGTTGAGAGCTTCCAATCAAATCAAAATACGATATATCGGACATTTTGTATGTTGTTCTAGTCTTCTGTATTTTAGGAGTTTGAGGAGACTGTACTGGTAAGCAAGTATTTTTGTCTTCAACGCATTGGTCATCAATCCAATTCTACTACAACGCGTAACCTTCGACACTCGTCTTTCCTTCAATCCTCACTCTAACAGAGTTAAGAAGGAAGCAAACAACCAGCTGAACTTGTTCCGGATGCTCGGAACCGGCAAAACTCGGGCTTCCCGTATAACACAAAACCCAAACTACTCTACGGCATCGAGATTGTTTCACGCGAACGAGCAACCTTCGAGAAGAGAGTAGCACCTATTTACCACCAGTCCGATCAACTCCCTCCTCTGCGAAAGCGGCCTCCTCCCTATGGAACACATCATCACCAACCGACTATTGGAAGCTGCAGCTCGGATCCTTGAAAAAGGACTCGACGCACCTGCAATCATCACCAGAGCAAAAGTAGAACTACAGACACTCACCAACCAACAACTACCACCGATCATCCAATCCACTCGCCGGGGAATTCGTCCCTGGTAGTTCCGTACACCTGCCATAGACTGGGAACTTAAAAGCTCTCTCCGGGGAACCGGAAAAAACAGCCACATCGCCAATAGTATGTTTACTCACTTAATTCAGACTAAATACAACAATTTTCATCATATCTTTACAGACGGCTCCGTTTATCTGGACTCAGCCGGCTGTAGGATCCACTTCACCACAGACAACTGTGATATCAAACTTCCTAATCACACCTCCATCTTTTCCGCCGAAGCAATAGCAATTCAACTAGCCGCTGACGAAGGACTACAGACTGACCGACCGAACGTCATCTTCAGCGACAGTGCCAGTGTTCTGGCTGCCCTGGAACACGGCACCTCCAAAGACCCACACATCCAGCTCCTAGACTCGATACCTGAATCCCCGACAATCGTTTTCTGTTGGATTCTGGGTCATTCCGAAATCAACGGAAACGAGAAAGCCGATCAACTTGCCAACAATGGTCGGCTCCGTCCTGACGAACCATACAACACCCTTTCACGCCGTGATGACATCCGCTTCACCTACATCACCATCTCCCAACACTGGAACTCCACATGGCACAACGTAGACCTCAGCAACAAACTCCATCCTATCAAGAACAACACCTCTTCATGGGAAGATACCGAGTCCAGCCACATCCTACGAATCCTTTCCCGCCTTCTATAGGTCATACTCGCCTTACGCACTCCTACCTCCTAGAAAATTCTAGTCCTCCACTCTACAGCTTCTGTGGTGTTGACATCACCGTCCGCCATATCCTCACCGATTGCCATGGATACACGGCACACCGAGCCACTTGTCAACTAGAAACTGAATTAACGACAATCCTATCACCCAACAAACTCCAGCCGAACCGCCTCATTAGATTTTTACGCATCGGTCATTTATACAAAGAAATTTCAGGTGGGTGTCGCACACCGCTAGAGATATCTTTCTCGAAGCCAAGGAATCGTGCCCCTGACATCGAAGCCCGCTTATTATGTTTCGAAGTTATCTCATTCTTATGTTTTCACAGTAGCTGATGGTGTCATTATCTGATTTGAGAATTTATGCGGATAGGAAAGCTTCCACGCAGTTGTCCTAAAATGGTGAGAAATTTTTAAAATAAATAATTTGTTATCGTTTTCATACATAAACTTAATTTATTGTAGCCGAAGAAACGAATGAAAAATAATCAGTTAATCAGGCTCAGTCTATTTTGTTTGCAGTATTGGCTGTGGGTATGTAAGTCTTTGTAGAATTGTGGTTTTATAATAAATTATCCAATTCAAGAAAAAAATCAACGAACAATTCAAGAAAAACTGGGATCGTTGTTGTTTTACCTGTCGTTGTTGTGGATAGTGAGCTAAGGCTTCGTTGGGCTGTTCTTTACTGATTATCAACGTGTACTGTAACATAGAAAACAAACTGTGGTCATGCCGGCGCGTAGATGTTGCTTTATGGACGTATTGTAACGTATTGTGTCCTGGCTGCCTCTCATTGTACAGTGTATCGATCGATGGCCTTGTCGCCGAAGGCGACTGTTTCATCATCCTCAGAAACAGACCTCATATAAGCGAAATATTTTATTAATGCTGCAGAATTTTGTATCTCTCTATTGAAATAATTAGAAAGCACAGTATATTTTCTGTGTAACAAAGATGTATAAATACCAAGATAAAGAAATTAAAATAAATCGCTTCGGCTCTTTATTCATAACTATCTTCGCTTTTTTCGCTTCGACATTGTTGCATTTTACTGCACAACCTTCTTACACCAGGGCACAAAGCTGAAGAAAACAATCGATCCAGCAAATCAATCAGCAAAGAATCGGGTGCTATGCTTGTCGATTGGGGGCGAATTGACTGTCGGAAGTAAATGATTACCGTCACGAAAGTTTCCCGTCAATCTGTGAACGCCAGATTTGCGCCAAACTGCAAATCCGGCGAGTAGTTCCACCACCATCATTATCGAAATGAACGTACCAGGCGGAGAGTATCAATTTGTTGCTTGACGTTGACGTGCTGCTTTACGGCATCGAGCGGTGAAGTACGGGCTAAAGTTGCATCATAAAATCTGTTCACCGCGTTGCTCTTGACCTCAAGACTTTTTGCAGAAATCAATAGTGTGGATTGATTTTGCTAGAAGACGGAAAGCATTTGAGCAGCAGGAAGTACCTTTTATGGAAGGATGAAAGAAAATTCCGGCAGTTCGAGGTACACCATTATCCTTCGCAGGAAATAAAATGCACAGCAATGCTGATGTGTACTTTATACTTATTGTTACAGGATTAAGCAATGGATTTTTTAGTTATGTAAAGTTTTCCTTCAAGTACTGCTTGAACTTGTGGATGAAAGCTAAAGCCAAACGCTGTGCTTTGGCTTAATGAAGCTATGAAGTGAAAAATGTCTAAGGAATAAAGCTCAGCAAAAACGTTCTAGATAAATTATGAAACAGATAACAAATTGTACTATAGACTACACATTTCATCCCTTCTGCCACGCACACGAAACACTTCAAAAGTAAAAGAAAACACTAATTGAACTTGGCATGCCGGTGCGCCCCCGAACAACTGATGATTAAATAATTCCTCAAGAAAATGGGAAAGAAATAGAGCAAAAGAAAAGCGTGTCTAAAACGACGAAAAACAAACCCTTAATCCGTAACATCACCACCACCACCATCAAGCTGCTTATCCCTTTTTCAACTGAGAGCTTTTAGCACCTTTTCGTTTTAGGCGGTGAACAAGGTGAAAAAAGTGGTTTTCGGCACCAAGAAACAAAACAAAAACATACACAGTACAAATAACAACCGCGCATTGGCGCTTCCATTCCCCACGAAGCACACGGTCGGGGTTAAAATTGTGTGCGAGAAAGTTTTGCTGAATTAGTCAACGCCCCGGAGGTTGATTTATTCATTATCTGCATAATAAATTTTCTAAAAGTTTCCAAATTAAAATCACCAACTCTTGATTTTTGCGATGGTTTGCTCGCGTTGTTTGTTACGCTATTGTTTTATGATTCTGGGACAGGAACATGTTTTATAGAAAACATAATAAAAAATCATTACAATAGCTAGCTTATCAATGATGAATGAGGATCGGTTTAAAGCTGTTAAAAACGCACGTAGCAAATGTTATAAAATTAGTAATGATTTTTATTAGGATGGTAAAATAAAGCATCCAAACGCGCACCACACAAAACCATTCTAACAAACATTAAACTAATGTTTCCCGCCTTAAGCGAACAAAAACTAATGGCATAAACTGAACCAAACGGGTGCAAACGAAGCAAAGAAGAAAAAAGTGCCCAGCCGAAGAATAAAAAAAAAACCCCAAATGGTACACAAAACTCAAAGAAAAGCTTCCACCATCCTGAAAACGTGCTTCAAAAGTTGATTCTTTAGGCAAACAGTGGGCGGTACACACCACGGGTCACAGTTTGTCAAATAGAAAATACGAAGGAAGGAAATGCAATGGCGCTGTGCAGGAAAGGGAATTTGTCCTTCCGCTTGCGTTCGTATGCTTTTCACGTTTGAATGAAAAGGAAATAAAAAAAAAACTAAAGGAAAACATATAGTGAAAGAGTAGAAGAAGAAAAAACACAAACGTTTCCAGCAAACTGTTCCGTTGCATTTTATTCCGAAGTCTTAACGGTACGGCTAGATTGACATTTTGAATCTATTTTAAACTTTCCTTCTGCTGCCAGTGTGTTTGCCTGTGTGTGTGTACTTTCTGTCTACGATATGCACCGCGGTCCCTGGCCAGCATGCCTGTTTCACCATGTTTTATAAGAATGTACGCGCGAGGCTTTTCTCTCTGCACGATGAATTGTCCAAGAAGTAAAAGTTATCGTCCGGTTCGCTGAAATGATTTGAACGATTCGAGGCACACACTCACACACAAAGAACTGAACTCTTCAAGCAGAAAGAGCACAGATGAGTGTGGAAAAACTTTGCAATGGGGGGAAAAAAATGGGCGAAAAGAAAAAGCTCCGGAACAAGAAATGAGGATCGTTAGTGGGTAAAGTTTTGATATCGAACTGATAACGAGAAAAGTGAAAATTGTCGAGTGGTTTCAGTGCTAGAAGGTGTGAAAATGCTGAAGGAAAGTGCATCGATGCTGGTGAATGATGTAAGCTGAAGACTGTTACAGTTGCTGCTAGGTACGTAAAGACACACGAAGAAGTGTTTGAAACGAGTTGTTCCACATTCTTTTTTGTTTCAACATGCAACATGGGCAAACGGTTGTGACCGGGAATGCTTTATACGATTGTCGTCCTAAAATTTAAGTTTGCATTACAGCAAACATGGCAATAATTTTTGTATAATGTTTTTCATTTTAAATACCCTTCTATTTGGTGGATTTTATGGCATGTTGTTTAAACACAATTGCTTTCAATAGCTTAATACCACCAAGATCTGTGCCGGTTGAGGTTGCTGGTTTGCTCTGAATACTTCTTACCGCCGCACCAAATCCTCCTACTCGCTCTTATCGAGGAGCTAAATTACTCAATTACTACTCATCCTGTTTAATACTTCATATGTATATTTTGCTGATAATTAACTTAAAACACAAGCTTTTCTAGATTTTTTGTCAAATACAGCATGTTAAATTATTAATTATGTTGCATGCATGTTTTTACTAGGAATTTGTTACGTAAAATTTATTTGTTTTCTAACATCTATGTGGTATCGACCAGTTTTTGTATTCCAAATTGGAAATCGTCTTCGAAGGAAAACAACACAAAAAATAGAAGTCATCTTTAAGATGGTAAGCTACACACACCATCACGTCAGATATATTAGATCTGCATTTATTCATAACAGCAAAAATTTACTTAAAAATCAAACATAATCATAGGAAAACTTTTAAAGGATTTTATAGCATTTAAACATAAATTAAAGCTTAATGCAACCATTTCTCAATATAAGGCGTCAAAAATAGTTCAAGAAACGAACAGACCTCGCTTTAAACAAACCTATGCCTTTAAGGATTCAATTGACGTCATTGTGCTTGGAAAATTTAATCTTACTTCAATTAAAAATCAACATGTGTTTAGCTTCGTTTAATTAATCTTGAATTTACACTCAACAGGGTTACGTCTCGGTGCACTTGAGAAAAAGATCCTCTTAACGAGAAGATGTCCTTCTGCGAAAAATAGCAAAAGCACAGCTGATTCAACAATGAGGTATTTTTAACTGTATAATAATATTCCTATTGTGAATAATTTGCATTTATTGTACCCTGAATGCTGACAATGGCTTACTGATGAATAAATCTTACTACGGTGATTCAAACCGTCTGAATAAATCTCATTTTGAAGGGAGGAATATAAATAATCAGAACGTGGCCTTTCATTCAATTTAAAAAATACATCTGCTATAAGTTTTTTATCATCAGTGTAACACTAAGTGAAGGCTTGTTAAAATGACCATGACCAACGTCACATGCCAGGTGAAGGTGGGTGAAAATCACTCAGGGTCCTTTGCTACCACCAAAGGCCTGCGTCAGGGCGATGAGCTCGCCTGTCTCGGCTTCGGGAACCATATTTTATAAGTCAACCCAAATCCTGGCTTACGCTGATGATATAGACATCATTGGTCTGCGGCTCTCCCGGTTAGAAGAGGCCTACCAAAGGATCGAACAGGCGGCAGAAAACCTCGGGTTGCAGATTAACGAGACAAAGACCAAATTGATAGTGGCACCATCAGCGGCCTTAATAAAATATCCGAAACTACGTGGGGGTGATGTGCGGGTAGGTGACCGCAAAGGGTCAAAAGTCAGTACCGAAAACAGCATAGAGACGGAGGTGCCCACTAGGATACTGGTGGCCAGCCGGTCATTCTACGGCCTGAGGAAACATCTGACCTCAAAAAACCCGTCGTAACGGTCGAAGCTGGGACTTTATCGTACCTTTATAGTCCCAATACTCACATACCCCTCTGAGACATGGATACTGTCCAAAACAGACGAAGTTCTCTTAGTCGCATTCGAGAGGAAGATGCTCAGAAGGATCATTGGCCCCGTTTGTATGGAACGACATTGGAGGAGCCGTTATACGCATGGCACCGGACGACCCAGCTCAGAAAGTCCTTTTAGGCCGTCCACACGGAGAGAGGAGGCGTGGTAGGCCCAGATTGAGATGGAAGGATGACGTGGAATCATCCGCCATCAAGGCCGGGATAACGGATTGGCGGACGACGGCGCGGGACCGTGAGCGGTTCTGGATTCTACTGCGGCAGGCCAAGATCGCGAAGCGGTTATAGCGCCTGATAAGTAAAGTAAGTAAGTAATAATAAGTAGTTATACGGTCTGGGTGTTCTGTATGAATAAAAACAGTTACTTTGAACAATGTATTCAAGCTATTTCTTGCAGCTCATGTTTTGTAACAAAACACCTGAAAATGTCCATTTATTATAGATAAAACTCTGCACGTGATGTAAAGAGTAAGGCCATTTTTTCCCGCAAGCTCAGCTTCTAAAAACCTCAACCCGAGGTGTAATTGAAATAATTTTTTGAAAAATTATGTATCATTCCTTTAGGCTTTAACGATCCTCATCAGCATACGCCTCACGTTGTCATCACGTGCAAGAAACGTTATCTTTCACTAACTGCATTATCTTCATAAAAAATGGCATTCCAATCTCCATATAATCGCTCAATTCATCTACCCGAACTATAAATTGCTATAAAAATTCATTTCAACACGGTACTGGCACTATGTACCGATCAACAGCCACAGTGCAACAGCATGCATTACAGAAGCATCAAGCTATTTACTTGTAATGCGAAAATAGCTCCCCACGCTCCGTACAGCTGCAGAAAAAGCTGCATTAAACGAAACAACTATAAAAACAAGAATAACAAAAAAAAATCCCCTTCACTCTACAGGAATTCCGTTTCATCCTACCTTCTCCCAAAGAAAATCCAGTCTGACACTGATTCCAGTGAATGTGTTGCATCTGCTGCTCCTGATGCTGCTGCTCCTGCAGCTGCAATCTGCCAAGTAATATGATCACACATATACCGACACACCAACACCTCCAAGCAGCGTTACCATAAGGACACTCGACTCGGTCATCTTTTCGCCCCGTATTCACACAAGCACAAGCACCGGCGAAAGATGGCGGACGGTGGCACAAACGACGCAGCAGAAATTTGCATTATCGTATCGGGAATGAGAAATTAGTTTAATGATTCATGGAAAAAGTTTAATTTATATGATAAATTGCAGTACAAATTCGCTTTCGGGGTGTGCTTTTTTTCCTTTTTTTTTCGTCCTGTCCCTTCCATCCCTGATTTCCTTTTTATCCCTCGGCAACGATTTCTTTCGCTTGAACGAAACGGCGAAAGCAAACCCTGGCAAATGGCCAACGTGAAAATGTATGACTGTGTCTGTATGCTGGTGTGCGTGTTATTGCAACGCGGAAGCGACTTCCGGTCCAATCGGGCGGCACTTCCCGTCTGTCGACCGGGAAGCCCTTAACGAACTTATCGGCGGGCAAATTTATCCTCATTAATATTCCTGCCCTTTTTTTTGTGAGAAAATTTGCTGCCAGTAAATTTTTGGCCAATGGGGCAAAAAGGGCGTCAATATGATAAGTTTTGCGTTCGATGCTCTCTCAACGCAACGCGTCTCCCCAAAGGCAGAAGGCGCAAACCGGAAACCATCGCACCAAAGTGTGGTAGTTTATTACTCTCGATCGATCGTGCGACAAAAGGGAAAAGGATGAGCAAGATTTGTCCCAAAAATTGGACCGAGTTGAGTAGATACTAGCACCCGTTCTCAGAAAACCTTCATTAAACACGTGCCAGCCGTGTTTTGCAATACTCATCCTCGGTGTCAGTCATATCCAAAATGGTTGTTCGATTCGATTGATTCCGGTTGGTTTATGGATGAACTGCCTTCTGCTTGATGTCGGTCTGTGTTCTTCCACTGATAGGATCATAAATCGAAACATATTGCAAGAGAAGCAACTGTTCTTCCACTGCTACCTAGTGTTCAAAGTGTTTTGTTGAATATTTGCATCCCGCCTAACCGTCTGACAAGAACAAAAAAGGGTCAGATTGGTAACACACAACAAGCAAAAGAATAAAGAAAACCCTTCACAAAACCGTACTAAAGCAATGAATTAGAGGGTCTTCTTCCGCAGCAAAAAAAAAAGAATACGAACAGGATACGACTCTCAATTCTGGTGACATTGCAATCGGAATTGTGCACTTATTCGTTCGATCTTTTTCCTTGGAAACAGACTGTACAATCGGCATTTCCTTCCAAAGAATGGGACACAGAAAACTGCCGGATAAGGATAGGAAGCAATCGGACGAGCAATATGTGCGTTAGTCGGAAACGAGCACCCGGATAAGCTTTCCAAACTTGGCTAACTATTTCCGGTACTTTCATTCCGACGAAATGGCACATGGCTGAGATTAGGGCGATAATGGTTAAAGAGGTTGGTAAAGTTTTATGTAAAAATATGATTCACTAGGGACCGTCCAAGATCTCATCTCCTAGTGGCGAAACACGGCTTGCCCTTTGAATGCCGTCTTCGAGCTTTGGAAAAGCCTTACAGCGTTAGACAGTGATTGTAACAATCAGTTGTTGCTTGCTTTAACAAGGCGAAGCAAGGAAAGAAAGGACAAAAATAGCTGACAGTGAACACATTTTACTTCTGGCGGCCACTGCAAGAAACCGTTGAAATGTAGCCCACAACCAACAGCAACAGACGGACGTACGGACGGACGATTGATATTTAATGTGCCATAAAGGAGGGAAGGACGATTTGGGAGTTAGAGCTGGAGGAACTCGTATCACTAGGATATGATAACCGGTCAACTGTTGATTGGTTTCGATAGAGTAAACGTTGTATGAGATACTAAAAGCGCTTGTTGCTATGAGTCTGGACGACAAAGTGTTGTGAATGCTGCTAAGAAAAACAGCACCTAGAAAGAGGAGGATTAAATGTAGAGTTGCTTCAATTTCTTTTAGCTGGTGGAGGACTTGTGATCTCCACCTTTGGAATGGATGCGCCTAAATGTATGTAATTTTATATTTTACTGTTTTTATCCAGAGGTGGATTCGAAAAGACATATATTAACATTAAGGCGGCCAAGACATCTAGGCCTCAAAATGTTATAAATTGTAGCTTTAAAAACAACATTCTATGACATAATTTACTCGTAAATTAATTAATTCTAATTTCTAATTTAAATTTAAAGTAATTAATTCTTTACATATTTCATCCTTTCTTTTTAACAATACCAAAGTTTGATTGGGCAAGCTCCTATTTTTTGTCAACTTGACATTAAAAAATATTCGTAAATCCTCAAAGCTATCTATTCTAACAAGCATTAGCTTTCGCACATTTTCTCAACGGAAAGCTATCTCAGGTAAGCAGAAACTACGTTTTTAAATAAACCCTTTATCCTTACAAACACTCGAAACCCCATTTTGCTGACAACCAAGCTACAAACGAGAAGGAATGTTTAATCACAAATTATGACAAGAATCAAAGGGCTCAAACCAAAACCCCACAAAAGAGTCAATATTGAGCAAAAGACACCTTCTTTCTTGTCCCCGCACCGATGACCAGATACGGTTGAATATTTAACACCCACCCAATCAGTTCAAACATTTATCCTTTCTCTCTGGCCCATCCGGCAAGTGAACTAATCCCGCCGCAACAACAAAACTTAGAAATTCAATATTTAACCTCACGAAATTACATGCAAAGATCAAAACCCCGCAAGGCAAAGTGACCGGTGTTGGTGGCAACGCACGTGGCATAAACATGAAACGCGTTAAGCTGGAAGCGTTCGGAACCAACGAGCCTATTAAATATGCAGATCTATACTAAACAGAAACGCAAGAGAGAGAGCGCGCCGGACGATCCTCCGGCAGGCAGGCTGAAACAACTTGTATGTACCTCGAGTTTTGATCATGCACGATTGCTTTTGCGTAAGCAGTCGAGCATCTTTGTCTGAGGCGCTGCTTGAGGATAGTGAAGTTGTTGGAGGTTCCGAGAGTCGAAGCACTGAAGCCGAGGAAGCCAACATGTTGCTTGGAAGCCGGTTATGGTTAAAGGGAGTGATTGTGTTAGCAGGAACGAGGTGACGCACTGGTGTAACACTCTCGGCGATATTAAGGTACTCTTGTGTTGTTTGCCTTACAGTTTGTTTCCCAATGCACACCAGAAACTTACACACTACCAGGCGAAGCAACTCGGCAACGGTAACGCCTCGCAGCTACCTTACTTACGGTGTAATGGTGGTCAGATTGTTGGTTGCACTTTCTGCTATCTTGCCGATGGGTTTTTGCCTTTTGGCACGACACACATACAGCAGTTGTGATGCTATTGTGTATTGTTTGCTTTACGCTTCCTTGCCGAATCTTGCGACGCGATTCTACGACGTTTTATCCAAAGGTTTCACCGTGCAGCAGCAAAGTTGTGGCAGTGAAGTCGTGGCGGTAGAAAAAGTTTTCCTATTTCTTCACTCGCTGCCCTCGCAAGACACCCAAGGCTAACAAGCACCAGTCTGTAGGATTTCTTCAACCACTTCTAGATGACACAGTTAGTGTGCTGTTCTTGAATTCGTACCTCGCTTGGTAGGGCATGTCAAATGGTACGGTGAAGTGCATACAAAAATTAGCACAAGAATCGAGCAGCGTGGAAAAGTGGTGTCTCTCCCTAACGCTATCAAGGGAGTTAACCACTTTCATCCAGGATTGGGGCAGAGTAGATTGAAACGTGTTGCCGTTTCATATCCGCACACGTACAAAAGGGTGCTGTGCAACGGCACGGGGGGCGAAAGTTGGCAGAAAGTGGAAGCAAATGGAGTAGTCCACGAGCGCATGCACAATCGCAATGAAGACAAATGGTTTTCTACTCCTAGCAATTGTGTGATTGTTGTGCGAATTGTGTGCTTCCTCCTACCTTAAATTCCCTTTCGCTGTACGTGTGAAAGCACACGTATGCTGCTTATTTATTCACCTTTTATGCAAACGGAGAGGAAGTATCAAAAACCCCTGGCAATATATTAGCTCTGGCCCCGGCTCGGCGCTCTGCTGCTTGCCAGGCACCAGGGAAGTAGTTTGTTTCCCGGGGAGTTTGGGTCCCGAAAATCCGGCATCAACCATCAACATCCGGCCCACCCGTCCCGGCTCTGTAGGGCTTTATCCTTTCCACCAACCAACGAGTGCCGGTCGAGTTCAGACCTCGACTGCTACTACCGGCGGTATCAGGCACCGGAAATGAAGAAATATTTAGCATAAATGATTCTATTACGACGGGCAGATAATTTGAATTTACAAGTTGGCTGCCATGTGCCACCCGGCATTTCTAGAAGAATCAGGCCAAACTTTCTCAACAAGCAAGACGTTCGTCAGAAGCTCGTTACGGTTGAGCGAAACATACATATATAACTTCTGTTAATGGTAAGAAATCGTGATGGAAAGAACGTCAGTTTTTGGCAGCAACGCCCGGGATCAGGGAACGAAAGTTGAATCACTTCTGGGCATATGAAATGTGAGACGATAAGGTGGACAAATTTGTGGGTGAGTGTCTGGGTGGAAGAAACTATTGGGATGAAGCGCGTCACGTTTTTGGGCTTAAGCTTTCATCTTAAAGGGAAAGTCTCTTTCCACACGAGCTGATAAGTTCAACATTCCCACCAACCTCCCAAACCATCTTAACTGACCACAAACTGCTTTGCGGTAAGTGTGCTTCTAGAACCCCTTCAATTTAATTTATGTTACCCATTTACTTGGCGGCACATTCCGAGCGTTAGAAGAAAAGTAAAGACAAATTTACATCTGCCTTGCTGGTTCGAGAGGGTGGAGTTTTTGTATCTTCATGTACCTCACACACGCACACACGGTTTTACAGATTTTACGACCTGGAAACATACCTTTGCGATGAAATTTCAATTAATCCTCTTTTACGGTCTGTGACATTCCTGCTGCTTTTCCTTCTCCCAGTACGTCATATGTGTGTTGGCGAAAGCTGTTCCCGATTGTTGTCTCCGTTGGGCTTAATTTTAGCAAAATGGGATAGTTTTCCAACACCCGAAGATGTATCATCCAATCACACCGCTTGGCTTTCTCCCTTTCGAAGGTAGTTTAGCACGTGCAAAGTAGTCACGATACATCGAGCCATAAATTTAATGAAGTGATGAATCTTTGCTAACCTACCAGCCGTATGATACGAGCGAGAAATATGTTATGGTTTTACATGGAGAAAATTAATAGCATAGAAGAGAAAAAGTTTGCTTTAGAATATAAGACTTTTTTTAACTGCTATTCATATATATGGATGGAGAAAGTATTTCCACTTTCCAATTGAGTGAACGAAGAAAGAAGAGAACACTTATAAACAATCTCCAAACAGACGAAGGGATAAACCTTGTATCTGAAGAGGACATCACTAACTATTTAGACACAAAGTACGCTGAACTTTATTCTGACGATACATCAAGGACTGATAATAATTCAAATAGCACAACAGATAACACATTCTCATGCAATAGAGAATGTGTATGAAAATTGCAATATCAACAAAGATTGTATGGACAATTTTACTTCACGTGAAATGTTGAATTCAATCAAACACTCCGCCTCTCGTAAGTCTCCTGGTCTTGATGGGATTCCCAAGGAGTTCTACGTTAGGACGTTTGACTTAATCAACCGCGAACTCACATACGTAAGATAAAGGTCTGGCTCAGTTTCGCCCCATTTCTCTTCTTAATATGGACTATAAAATACTTTCTAGAATACTGCTAGAGTAAAGCTTCGCATGCAAGGGATTATTGAAACATGGGAAATTATTTCTCCTGCCCAAAAATGTAGCAACAAACTTAGAAATATTTTTGAAGCTGTTCTTTCAGTTAAGGAACGAATAGTAAACTTGAAGAGAAAGAGACTTGGTGGCAAACTTGTCTCATTTGATCTCGCTCAGGCTTTCGATCGAGTTGACAGGACAACAATGAGTTCTACATCTCGTCTACTAGTGAACGGACTACTATCCAATTCCTGTCCCATCCAACGTTCGGTAAGACAAGGACGATAAGACGATCCCTTGTCAATGCATCTTTTTATCCTTTACCTACAGCCACTCATCACTGAGCTCCAAGGAATTTGCAACGTTCGGAATGACCTGATCAATGCATATGCCGACGATATCTCAGTAGTGACCACTTCCCAATCCAAGGTAGAGCGCGTAAGAGAAGCGATCGAATCATTCGGTATCTGCTCGGGGGCTCTGCTCAACCACGACAAAACAATAGCACTGGACGTAGGACAGACAATGGCAGCCAACCTGATGCAAATTCTTTGCCTTCGCTCCGAAAAACTTCTTCGACTGCTGGGAATTTGGTTTTCGAACGATGTACACAAAGCTATGAACAGCAACTGGGATATAGTTATCCAAATGTTTCGGCAGCTGATACGCTACCACTGGGTTAGAAACCTAAACCTATGCCAAAAAATAACCCTTCTAAACACTTTTCTGTCACCCAAAGTATGGTACATTGCGTCAATCTGTGATGCTCGATCGATGGATATCGCTACGATCACCTCACTCATCGGCAGCTTCCTTTGGGATGGAAGTGGAGGAATAAGAGTACCCTTACAACAGCTGGCTCTTCCGCGAGACCGTGGTGGGTTGAATCTTCAAATTCCGTCTCTTAAAGCACCAGCCCTTCTATGCAATCGCTACGTGACACATAGGGAAAGCTTGTGTTTTGGAGCAAAATTCATCATGGACCCAAGTCAATCTCCTTTACCATCAAACTACCCATGTTCAAAAATTGTGGTCCAACACCTGGAAACTCTTTCAACTAAATATCGAACAGCAACATCATCCAAAGCTCTGATAGCTGAAGCAACGAAAGGTTTACCCGATTCTAAGGTTGCGTTGGAAACTCCTTCCATACCGTGGAAAGAGGTTTGGAAAAACATCAGTTGCAGGAGGCTTTCTTCCGAGCAAAGATCATGCCTGTTCCTGCTCATAAACAAAAAAATAACACATGCAGTTCACTTATACACCACACAAAGAATACCGGCTCCGTAGAGTACCGTAAATAAATTTGGTTGAACAAATAAGACAGATTGTTCTGATCTTTTGTTTGCATTGAACCTAATCCAAAATAAGAAATAAAACTCTAAGGCTCACTTTCCAAAGATTTTGTTATGGTATTTCAAACTAAATACGCAATATTTACATATTGTGCAAACACACAAATAATTGATTTTCAGCCTAATATTTTTAGTTTCAACTCTGAGAAATATATCTAATAGCAAAGAATTGCAGCTTAAATGTTCCAAGAAATCAATGTTTTCTAATTCGCTAGACGTATATTGTTTTGAGCTTATAGGGTTAGGATGCCAATTCCATGACAGTTTTAAATGTTCCTTTCCTAGAACTTAGTCAATAGTAGCCAATAGAATGCTCCTGATGAATATACTCCACTCATGTTCTCACGACTAAACTATTCCTTTGTTCATCCATTCTCTTCAAATATCATGTTCGAACACATGAGGATAGACAGGTAAGTCCACAAGAGTACTACTTATTGCAGTAGGATTTCTTTTTCTTACATGTGAATCAGAAACTCCTTCTTTTTCTACTAATTTCCTGGCTTCACATCCTGCTAGGTCATGCCGGTTCATCTAATGGCTTCCGAGAATAATTGATATCACGTAGATCGATAGTCAGTCCTCACTACGGGAGAACAGTCCGGATGGGATTAGAACTACGGTCCTGTTGTGTGTGAATTACCGAGAAGGCTTTCGATGGGGCTACCAGGAAAATTCCTTACCAGCTATCAGAGAACTCTTGTAATCTTCTTATAATCATCGTTTCTCTACAATATAATATCACTATCATTAACGAGAAAATTCTTCCATCGCTGCAATAGCTCCACCAATAGTAAAGGTGTAAATCAGTAAATCAACTACATCTACATGAGGAATACAACACGAAACAACCAATAGACCTGCACAACAACCACACATCCGCAACGGAGTATGCCAAAGATAAGGCAAATATTAAGGAGAAAATGCCTTATTAATAATGTTCATTGTTTCAGTCACACAAAAAATGGTGTTCAACCACGTCAATGAGTTTATTCCATGAGCTGTCAAGCTTTTTTTTTTATTCATAAGGGACGGCCAGGCCGTATTGCTTATTGTCAAGCTTGATGAAGATAAAAATTTCGATCAACGTGCATCGCCAGAAGATATTGCAATAACTCCAAGAAATATAGATAAAACGTCTGTCCGCAGTATTGCTAGTTCCTCAGAAATTCAATACTCACCATCAGCTTAACCAGTACATTTTTGTGACCTGTTTCCCTTACTCTCTCACAGCGCGATTCTCACAGCAACGAGAACGAAGCAAATGAAAGCTCAAAAAACAAGATCCACCCCGGCAATCAATGCCGATCATAATTTACATTCACCAAACAGATTGCCTGCGGGTAATCGTTTCAATCTGTTCACCAATCATCTGCAAAACGATGTTGCGAAAAAAAAAGGAAATGTCCAGAGCAGGGAAAAGCCTCCCATCCTCCCCTTCCCCCTTTCAAACAACGTTCAAATCTTGTGCGCTTCTTGTGCTTTCATGTTTAACGGCTTTCAAAGCGTTCGCCGCGAATTACACAAGCTTTCGTGTCAAGGCGCCGTCAGTAAAGCACGTGCAAACGCAAAGGGAGAGAGATAGCGACCATTTCCTTCCTCATCCTTTTGTGTGTGTGTGTGTCTGTGTATGGAGGTATGTGTCAGGTTTTTTGCTCTGTGTGTGTGTGTGCCAAGATTGTGGTACGGTTATGGCGGTATTCACATTTCGCGCAGACCCACCCATTAGCGCTAATCAATTTACATTCCCAACACCGCTGGCCCGCTGGTGTAGTTCAGCATAGCAACATTTCAACGCTTTTTTGTGTGGTTGTTTTCCTCCTCTAGATAAAGATGGTGCTGAAGGGTGAGCAGGGCGAAGAAATGGATGCTTTCAAATGTAACCCCAACAGGGAAGCAGCAGTTACCCTTTTGCGAGTTGACCCAAAGTGGCAGCCAATTAGCTAACGGCAACGGGGACGGGGGCTGCTGTTTTGCTTTGTGTGTTTGGTGTTTGGTTGAATTTTTGTAGTTGGCTAATGTTTGTTTTATTCGTGCGTCCTTGGCTGTGTTGCGGTCGCTGCGGGGCGATTGTTTTCCTTTCGGACATTAAAACGAATGTGGTATGGATGAGGAAAGATTTGTAGCAGCGAACACAGAGGAAAGCTGTTTGTTATTTAGGTGCAGTAGCTGTTAATAATGTTAAGTGAGTTTTTGTTCATTTTGCTAGGTGAACATTTTTGTGTTTTCATAATAGAAACAGCTAGAAAAAATTTTCAATGTAATTTACTTTAGTTCCGAGCATATTTTTAGTTTCTTCATTTAACAAAACAGTACATTTCGGAAATAAAAATGTCTACTTTCAGTAAGACAACAAAGATGGTATCTGCTCAGCCCTCAATAAGGACCTCAATAGTCCGGCGACGGAACCATTTGCTTAAATTTGCCCACAAATTCGACACGTTTCAATATGGACCGTACGCCTAGAATGCTAATAATGTAATTGAAAGCAGTTTTACGCCTGCTTTTTTGCTTCGCCCTTCTCCTGCCCATCCATTCCAAATGACCAACATTGCCGTCTTCTTTCTAGCGTCTAACCGATTGGCAGTATAGGAAAGCAACAAAAAAAAACCCCCCAACAGAATCATCATAACAGGACGGTGGGTGTACAGCTCGCATTTGCCCTTGTTAGGCTAATTTATTCATTAGCTTCTATTGTGTTAAAGGCTTTTTTTTCGCTTTCACTTTTTATTCCACCGCAAAAAAAAACCGGTGAAGGTGTAGCGAGCGTTGTGAAGTGTTCCTTCTTATCCTCAGCCCCTGGTAACACACGTACACATTTTCACCAATGGTCAGTTAACCATTCTGCTCTTGTGTAAATAAAATAGAGAAACAGCTCCCAAACAAGGGAGTGAAAACGTTGCAGCAAAGGGTTTGGTGAGGTAGCAGAGTGTACTCGGGGATAAAAGAGGACCACCTCTTGATGCAATGCTCTACTCGAAAGCGTCCCACAGCAAAATGGCTCAAGTGACTGTTCGGCTTTGAAAAGCAGGCCAAAACGAGAGATTCGTTATTTTTATTAGATTAAGTGCCTCAATTATTTGGTACACTTACTTTTTGGGAGCTTTTTCGTTTAAGTATCTGTACAATAGACATCCAGAAGAGATGAACAACTTCATGGCAAATAAAAAAGAATGTTGATGATGAGATGTGGTTCATCATGTTGGAATTGTTTTATTTCGTTTTGCTAAAAAATTGAAAATTCCTAGAAAACAAATTTATTCAAAGTAATTGCTCAAACTGTTTTCGATGAATTTCAGTGCGATAGCCTTTGTAACATTTTGGATGCCTGGATGCCTATAAAGGGATGATTCGTCCTTTTCGTCATAGAATCTTTTCTACAGGGAGAACAGTGTTTAACACCAAACGCTTGTCAAATTCCAACAAAACGAAAATTTTGTAGAAAACACCATTACATTGTCTGCGGATATGGAACAAATCTGACATCCATGAGAGGTGATTCAACCAATATACGAGGGCTGACAAAAAAGTAAGGTCTCCAACGCTGCAACTTCGCCGGATCACGCGCTAGGCGAAATCTGGCAACACCGCCGTGTTCCTTGGTTCCCCCACTACCACTTTGCTGCTGGGTGAGGCTTCCCCGACCGCTCAGTCTTGGCTGAGCAGCCGTCAACGATGGAAGTACCCCTCTCGTCAGCGTCCAAGTGCGAATTGCGTTCTGTAATACGTTTTTTGAGTGCAAAAAAGGTGACACCTATTGAAATCCATCGTCAACTAGTTGAAGTTTACGGGGAAAAGTGTATGGACATAAAAAACGTGCGTAAGTGGAGCCGCGAGTCCAATTCCGGGCGCACTAATGTTCACGACGAGGAGAGAAGTGGCCGACCGTCGGTCTCGGATGCGATTGTTCAAGCAGTGGAGGCAGAAATGCTCAAAAACCGCCGTGCGACAATTAGCGACTTGGAAGAGAAGCTTGGAGGAGTGTGTAGCAGCGAAACAATCCGTCATATCCTTGTAAACAACTTGCAGTATCACAAAGTTTCTGCCCGATGGGTGCCGAAACAGCTGACGCGGAGGTTCAGAAAGAGGTCAACACCTGGCTGCGTGAGGCGGACGGAGAGTGGTATTCTGCCGGCATAGACAAGTTCATCGTGTGGATGCGCAAAGTGTTGGAAAAAATGGCGATTATGTAGAAAAGTAGCCAAGACCTTGGCCTTTCCAACGGTGTATCGCTTTTTGTAAATAAATATCATTTTCTATGAAAAAAAAATTTGGAGACCTTACTTTATTGTCAGCCTTCGTATTCTTCAAATCTTCGCCCTTAATACATGTACAGGACCGAATCTTACTGGAGTATTCTGCATCATAGGAGTTTATGGTCAACGAAGTATGCACAAAACTCGAAAGGTGGCTCAGAGGGTAACTGTAAAAAGATTAATGTTTTCTGGTTTAACATAGTAAAATGAAAAGGCTTAATAATTCTAAATTATTAATTATTATTCTTAAGACTTAATATAAAAATAAATTGCTATTAACCCAATACCTCTTTACTCCGATCACTACGATCTACGAAGGCTTCGATCAAGGCCTAGTCTGGGTTAGAAAATTGGCACAGACATGATCTCTTAAGCGTACGAATTAGTTCCTATTTGAAACTATTTCGAACAAAGTGAAGTAGTTTAATGGTTTCCAAAATATTCTCTCACCTTCGTTACCAATCAGCTCATAAATGTTATACGTTGAATTATGATTGCAGCCATGTTACTTCAAGAAAGGAACAAAACATATGCCTCTAGGCATCATATTTGACTTCATCAACAATATAACCGGTACACATCGGCCAGAAATTATCGCTTAACCTTCTTTTAATGAAGAATATTGCCCAGGAAATAAAATTATTTGCTCTCCCAGTAAAAAATCCATTTATAATTTGGTAAATGTGCCTTCATCGATAGCAGGGAATTATGTGCCACGGAAAAGGAAATAAACACACCGAAGCCTGAAGCTGAAAGCTTTCAAACTTTTAAATCTTTTCCATTAACTTGGGTGTACTGCAAGCATCTCGACCCACAAGCGAGTGGACAGTGCGCGTGGACCCGTTCGAAACGCTCCGTGTAGCTACTGCAAAGTGAATATTTTATTTTTCGGAAATTGGAAACTTGCAAAAACCATAAATTTTGTGTACGGCTTTCGATGGCACGTGCGGTGGACCTCAATTGCATCCCTGCTCCGGTCCGATCCCGAAAGCCCACGCTACGGTTTGATACATCTTGTGCCGCCTTAGCGAGGGAAGGGAGGGCCATGAGGGGGTTTCACTCAAGGTCCTTTGGATTCCGGTTAGATGCAATTTCCGAAATAGATTTTGAAGGGATTTAGCGGTGATGAATGGGTACAAATTTCAATTAAACTAAAATCGATGCCCTTGCAGAGCTTGAAGGGCTTGTCGTTTTCCGGTGTGTTCAATCTTGGGAAGTGTATGCTCTTATCCTAGGGTAGCCGAAAAAAGCCGTTCGGCAAGCGGCAAACATTGGATGGGTAAAGTTTTAGAAGCGAGCGTCTTTAATTTTGCATCCAGGAAGAAACTTTTTCTGTTGTATCTGGTGTATCTAAGCATAATCGCACGGCTTAGGGCCGATCCGATATCGGTAGGTTTTAATTTGATTACCGTTGTGTCTGCGTCGTAAACGAAATGTGTTGTTTAAAAACAAAAACAGGTTAGCCCAACTCGTAAACCGCAGCTAATGTCCATAATTCGTGATGATGGCTGTAAACGAATGCTAATCGTCGGCACCGTAAATCTTTGCTCTTTAGCGTAACTTATATTGCATTATGAAAATGTTTTAATGGTGCGCAATCAAAATGTTGCAGCAGCAATAATAAAAACCTAGAATAGAGAAGCCAAAAAAAAGAAACATCGAACCGGTCCCACACATTCCTCCGCATGATTGCTGATTGTGGAAAGGAAAGCGATACCAGCAGCAACAGCAGTATTTGCTGTCGTTATCTCATCTTAAGCATTTCAACAAAACGCTCCGATTACGATAATGACCGTAATGAGGTAGTTTCGAAGTGTATTTTACCCCAACAAAATAAAAGAAGACACACCATAGCGTAGCAAAGAAGGAACCTGGGCAGAGATGTGAAAGCGGGCTGTGATAGGCTGTACTCACGTACACACACAAAAAACCAAAACGTATGAAATGGGAAATGGTCAAATGTGCGGGTTTTATGGGCAAAGCAGTGAAATAAAATATGTGCTGGTGGCACGTATTGTCAGTCGTAGGGCGTAGGCTTAAATAGGGTTGTGCAAAAAGTAGAAAGTTGTGATCGTAGGCTGTGAGGATAATTTGGTTTTGATGAAACTTTTTCATTTGCCTTGGTTTTTGCTCGGTTATTGAACGTATTGAGATACTTTGTTTTCATTTGTATTCATTGTATATTATTTGAAATAAATTAATTGTTATTCAAAGATATCATTATAGAAAACATTCAGAAAGGATGGTTACCTCTAGTACAAAGTAAAGTTAAGTAAAGTGCTCGTTAAGCTTACTTTCCTAATAAGTAAAATGAGATATGTTCCATTCATTTAACTGGATTATCCTTCTTGCTCTGTTAGAATGTTTTGTTTTGGGTTTGTTTTTAAATCTCGAATGTGTATACTTTTAGGCGTATAATTTCACCTCATGGATTCTACACATTACGTAAGTAAAATGAAGTCTATCGCTGTAGTGTATTGCATATCAATCAATTGTATTCCTAGGGGCTTTCCGGTGTCTATCAACAAGGTGGACTATAAATCGAGGAACAGACCTGATTATGCTGCTATGGCAAAAGCTATTTCATAGAAGCCAGATATAGCATCCGAAAAAAGGTTATAATTCGTCATAAAAATATCGTTTTACATGTTTTACACTGTTTCTATCCATGAGCCATCCATACATCTAAATATCCAGCTCTTAATTTCTCCGGTTCTCACAAGGCGGGTCCGGGATTCAAATCCCATCCGAACCGTTCTTCGGTGGTGATGACAGACTATTCAGCTACGTGATATCTGTGAGCCTAGTAAGCCATTTGATGGCCGACGTAACCTATAAAAGCTCATTATGCCAAGAAGAAGAAGATGTATGTTTCGACAAACACTGTGACTTCAATATTACGAAATTTGAGTGTTAATTTTTATTTGTATTTGTCAACGTCACTATTTAATATACTTTTATACTTATCAGTGAGTAATTGCATAAGTGTAAATAATATTAAAATCATGTGATACGGCCTTTAAGCTCGGATAACCTATTAAGATGTGTAATGAACAATCAACAATAAAACCTCTGCAGGTTTTAGAGAAAAAGGAAAGGAGAATAGGAATATTAAGTCAAGAAAAGAAGAAATATCAGACCAATAACTCTTGAGAATGAATTATTAAAGTAAACGTACAAAATCACGACACGGAGGCTGCGATTTTGACGAATTTATGTTTTTTAAGTATATTATTAAACTAAACCTTTCGTGGCGGCTTCCAAATTAGAAGTGTCCCATTCCGCGCTGGAGCTGGCGCTGAAGCTGGGGATGCCGGAGACGCTGGAGCTTGACACGAGGCATCTAGGAAGCTGCCACTGGTGTTTTTGGTGCTTTGGCAACCGGTAACACTGGAGACTGGCACATGGAAGCGGCTCAGGTTGCGTGGGAACATCGATGGAGCGTTCGGTATGTCTAGTGGTCGGTATGTTGACGCTACATGTCAGTAGATAACTAATTCTCGATACTTAAATTACTAAAAATAAATCTGAATCTCGAAATAAGCATTTATAATCCCCCGCTTTGGGCTGTGATTCAAACAAGATAATATCAACTTTGTGATGAGATAAAAAATCATTTTAGTTTCCGTAATATAACGAGATTAATGAATTCGTAAAACTACATTAAAGTGTGTGTGTGTGTGTATATCAAATACAAATTAGCATATCAAATTTTCTATCAAGCTCTCACCAATAAAAGATCCTAATTACTCAACATTCAACGAAAACTCACAAATTAGTTTGACGAACACCCAGAGCAATTCCTTCACTTTACTCGCTTAGCCACCGAAAACCGTAAGACCACCGTACACTAAACGGATGTCACCCGAACGTCACACGAAATGACAATGGCGGCTACAATCTGCTGCTTCTGGCGTGGTAAATATGGAGTGATTCAGGGTAGCAGTTTGGGTAACTTCCCCTCGTTGCTCGTTGAACCCGTCAAGCACCGGTACCGTTAATCGGTGGTCAGAGAAGTGTGATGACTCCTACAAAATGGACACACGCACACAGACAAAGTCTTGCCTGTACGTGTTGGGAGGATTTTGGAGAGACATTTAGTGGTACGTTGTTCGCTGTTTTATTTTTTATCACGCTACCCGTGCTGATGTAGCTGCGTCTACTGGTTTTGCCAATGGGGTAAGCACAAAACTTGAAAACCTCTGCCATATTCCGGAAGCATATTCTGAATGGGGTGTTTTTTTTTTAAACGATGAACGAGCTGTACGATGAAATGGTTAAAATAACGATAACTGGCGGGAAACTGGTTAACGTTGGCACTGGAACAAAGAGCATCTGACCGAAGTCACTGCGCACTTGTTATGGCCCTCACTTTTGGTTCCAGGCTTTTGTAAAGCACAGAAAGGACACACACACACATACAAGCACAAACCGTCGCAGACAGTGCAGCAACAAATAGAAAGAATAAAAAGGTGCGATAAACAGTAATGTCTTTTTAATGACCGCTTTCGTGTGGTGTGCTTGATGCGAGATTATCAACGTGTCGTCCGCAAGCGACATGCGACCGCCACAATCACAAGGTGAAAATCCACCCGCTGTCGGTGTTCTGCAAACCTTCGCGAGAGGTGCTGAAGACAATTTAAAGAATTAGTAACAGTTACGGAGCGTTCTAGGAGTTTTTCTAGGTTATTCTTCACAACATCAACGGTTGTTTCGCATACATTTTTAAGCAGCGCGAACATTAAATGCCGAAAGAGTGATGGTGAGTGTCAGTGTACGCCTTGTGATTGGTCTTACTATTTTGCAAACTGCCGCACCACAGTGTGAAAAAGATAGGGCGAAAATCAATGTACGGGAATGTGGAGTGCGCAATACATCCACTGGCTGGCCATTTCACGTGGGCCTCTATCGGAGGGAAAACAATGAAAGTTTTTACTTCTGTGGAGGTACGATCGTAACTACCCGACACGTGATCGGTTCCGCGCACTGTGTGAAACCGTATGGCAGTGAGGTGATTTCGGTGCGTTACGGTGTTACCGATTTAACGCACCAGGACGCGGCCAACTACTGTCGCGTCGACTCCCTTATCATTCATCCCAATTATCGAGCACCGGATTTTAATGACGATATAGCATTACTGAAGCTGCAGGATGCAATTCCGTTTGGGACGCTAGCGCGTCCAATCTGTCTCTGGCCGGAAGAAACGGCACAGGACGGCGAAGAGGATCTAGAGGGCACACCAGGGACCAGTGTTGGGTGGGGCATTGGAGTGCACAACGTTTACACCAGTGTGCTTCAAAGTGCCATAACTGTGGTACAGCGACGAAGTCGCTGCATGGAAATTTTCGCCAGCAAGCTATTCGAGCACAACGAGTTCTTTTGTGCTGGTAAGCGTCACCGAAACAGGGAAACTTGGAAGCTTAATTCTAACCTCAACTCCTATCATCATTACAGTAACGCCAGTGTGCAGTGGTAGTGGTGGTAGCGGGTTCTACGTTGAGCGGGAGAATCGATTCTATCTGCGAGGAATGACCACGTTCGGTATCGCACCGAAAGGCTACTATCAGTGTGGAGTCAACACGATGACAGGGTTGCTTAATGTTGCAAAGTATACCGGCTGGATAAGGCAAGTTACGGACAAGTTTGAGTTGCGTCATTCATCGCCGAAAACGAGCGAGATTTCAGACGGAGAATCGGAAAATCGGAACCAAAACCCCGATCCTACCACCACTTGATGCGCAGCACGTACTGTGATCATAAGATAGCAAAGTAATAAAAATTGAGAGAAATAAAGTTCATACCTAGGATTATCTTACACGGGCCAGGTATTTGTGCTTTGGTCGCTGATGATGATGGTACACGGAAAGGCACATTAGTCCGGAGCTTTTGTAACTGTAATGATCGTGTCCCATTTGAGCAAGCATCGAGCACGGTGGAAGCACGAGGTGTGGAGTGATTTATTAGCATAAAATACTGTGCCTAAGCACGCCCTATTGTTACCAGACTGAATAATAACACGTGTATCGCTTGCGGAACTCATCGTTCATTTGCAGACCGTTTGAAGCAACATCAAAGCAGTTCGGTGTAGAACGGGAGGAAATAAACGGCGGAGATTAGACGGCACCGGGGTTGTTTTTTGAAGTTCTATGATTATGACGTTACAGTCAATTTAGTAACATACGTTTGATGGTCTAATTGCGTTACTGTGCAAGTGTGAACGTATGGAATGGTATTGTGTTCAAATTTTAAACAATCGCCAGTAAACATCGTGTGCAGAAGTTTGCTCATGTAATTTCCGTAAATTACGCTTAGAAGTTAATGTTATCAAAGGAATGGTAGGGTATTAATGAATTTTATTCACTGGAAAATTAGCCCATTAAATCTTCCATTGACTATTGATAAAGCAACTAACTCTGATCTCTCTTCAATTGTCGAATATCGATAAAGCATTCCTGATGCCTGCAGGTATGCAATCTAATGTTGAAATCGATTCAATCATAACGCTTCAAAGTATGCAATTAGATTAATTCCGAGGATTTCTTTTTTTTTTTAAATCAGCAAAACTCTTTCACTCAAAGTACATTTTGTGAATATAACCATTTCAAGAGTCAAATCAAAGGATATCTGAAGCACCATCACGGACATTGTGGCCATCTAATGGTGTACGAAGGCCATAGGGAAGTGGAAGGCCAGTCATGCCAACGGAAGAATGATCCCCGGTCTTGCCATCGGTAGCAAAGTTCCTCAATTCAATTCAGCTTTTACTCAGCGAATTTAGCTCCGTGATCGTTTTTGAGTTCGATTCTGACCTATCCGAGCTGGAACAGTCACTAATTGCAGAGTTTTTTACACAATCAAACTTATGTTTGTCCAGTCCAAACCTTCTTTATTGTTTTACTTCAGTTCCGATCAGTAAGTAGATCCTACGCTATTAGTTTCATCGGGGTAAGACAAATGGCAAGGAGAAAAAGGTTTGTTAAATTTTGTGAATATTGTGTCTGTCATTATACGCGTTGCTGATTGTCAGGCGTCGAGCCGTCATATTACTGAATGAATAAATAAATAAAAATCCTGCACACAAGAACTGCCCAACGGTTAGTGTCAGAATAATATTATTCCAATTATGAAAAAAGCTCACACTTAAGGTATCAACCGCAACAATTTGCAGTTCCTAAACAGGATCCACTAAACCGAGAAAGATGGTGAAATAAACATCCTACATCACATACGACACCGCAGCCGCATTCACACTAATAATCATCGTCCCAGTACGAAACCAACCTGAACGTCTCCCGCCAGTGTACAGCCAACCGAACCCTGCCCGTGTACGAAACCCGTCCGTTTTAGACTGCAGATTATTTGCGGTTTAATTTTATGATAATATTTATGTTTCATTAAAAATCAAATTAAAGTGTGAGCACTGTGCTGCAGAACCTGCAGCGAAGGAAACTATCGTTGCTGTTCTTTCCGTTTTCATCCTTCGTGTGAGTACGTGGACACAAGGAAAGAATCGGTATTGGATGGTAGCCGAGGAAGGAAACGGAAGCAGCACGCTGTACACTACTCGTGTGTCACTGGGAAATCCCTTGCGGGAATTTGTCGAGCTAACTCTCAGATGATAGTGTGGAGACGAAACACGGCTGATTATCGAGAGCCACCCAACGAAAGGCTTTATGTGTGTGTTCACGTTTTTTTTCCAATGCATGGAGCGTTCGTACGTTTTGCTGAGATTTTTGCCAACCCGGCAGGCAACATGCAAAACCAAACCCCACGCTGATTTGACAACAACGGCAGGCAGCGTACGGTTAAAGTGTCCGCACGACACTGCTGACGACTACCAGTGCCGGTGGAAAATCGTGGTTTTGTTAAGCGAATTTTCAACCACACGCAAAAGCAAAACCACAAAAAAAAACCCAAAGCTTACCAGCATGATAAAATCAGCTTCTTTTAGCAATGAATCTCACCCTACCTATTAGGCGAAAGGTTCCATACTTTTGGAGCAAACGATAGTACTGTGCAGCGTGTGTGTATGAACTGTTTCAAGAGTATTACGCTAGACAGCTTAATATTTTTACCGCTGCACATCACAACAGTCTTTCCCGTGCGAACGAATCCGTCGGGTAAAAATCCTTTCATTGCACCCACGTTGCTCGTACGATCAAATGAATGGTTCACCGTTCGGATCGAACATTGCGTTGCACAATGAAGCAGCAGCAGCAGAACGCACGCTTTGCACGCTCTCCCTCGCTAACGGGAGCCCCGAAGTGGTTATGAAGTAAATGTTTTACAATGTCGCCGGAAAACATGGCATCATAGCCAGCAAATGAGTTGCCGCGTTTTACTTTCGCTACGTTGGCAAGTAGCTCCGTCGCTCTTGCTCTCCAACACAGGGGATTTCTGATGTTTCTTTTTGAGCAGTAGAATGATCGTAAAGAATATGAAATTTAATTTCAAGCTTGGTTAAACATCGACGAACCGCGCACCGCCACCGGCGAAACAGCAACAGCATGGGTATAGCGTATGTCACTCAGTTAACCATCGGAATCAAATTTGTCCTTTGTACTGACAAAATTTAAATTTAATACCCATTGTCAGATACTACACATACGGTGTAATGGTCGTGGTGGATGAAACAATCGATGCGAATTGAGTAGCAATTTGAAGCCATATCGGGTTTCGAACTGAAGTTTGATAATTTACATAAAAATGCGTAAATTTTTGAATGCAATGTTATACAAATTGTACGGTAACGTATTGCTCAACTTTTATTTATATTATATAAATATAATTATGATTTAAACGGTGCGTAGGTGCTGCTGATGACGGTGTAGAGGAGATTGTTTTTGGTCCGGTGCTTTTGCAGTAACTATTGCTTCTATGGGGGTTGGTGGCACCCGATTTCCGGCTATTGTGGTGTTGTGGCCGTTCTATAGTTTACCATTATGCTACGGTCTGCACTGCAACAAAACAAAAATATTCTTCAAATAGCACAAACATTTATTTGTCTTTGTACAGTGTTCTCCAGTGCAGTCCAGCAGTCATTCCAAGCTCGCACTGGTCAGCGTCCAATCTAAGAATGATTGGCAAGCTCTATTCCGCAGCAGCAAGAGCGACTTCGCTACTCTCAAGACTGAACCCGCCAAATACTTCCGAGCCCAACGCCAAAGTAGTCAAACTAGCCGCGTCAAAGATGAACTGATTTGAAGAATACTGTAACAGCCTGCCTCCTTTTTATGGCAGTATAAGAACTGCCCCCGAGTACTGTTGCCGCGTCATTGAATCACTAAAAATGGCACGAGACAACACAACAAGTAACAGGGGTATTGGTTAATGCTGAAATGAATTTGAGTTGAGTTTATTTAAGAAATGAGCTTTGACATTGCTCTGATAAAAACAATTATTATTTCAGTGGGTTTGTGGGAGTGTAGAAATTAGAGTGTAGAAATTAGAGTGAAAATGAGATTATTTCTAAATCAGTATGAAATGTATTATTTCAACTTAAAATGAGGATTTTATCTCCAGAAATTCCATAAGATTTCTTTGTCGATAATTATTTAATTTAATTTAATAAAACATTTATACTACATTTCTTAACCCTAAGTACTTAGTATGAACTAAGTACTAAAGTTTGCCTAGTTTTAGCTTCGAAACACAAATGGAGGCGCATGGTGCTCCATCGTCGGGATTTAGAGCAATATGTTCAAAGGTTTTTTTTTGCCATAGGCATTGGCTAGTTTAATGAAATATTTGTTTTTAATAATCATCGTCAATATCATCGTTGAAGGTAGAAAAAAACAGAAGCATAGACAATAATGTCATATTTATTATATGTTTTCTTCTGCTAGCCAAAACTCATGGAGGCGCCTGGTGGCCCATTCTTGATAAAATACGCAATTAAAACAAAAATTTTATTCTATCCAACATTTGTAAATGACAAACTATCCAAAGAAAATTTAAATTTTAAGGTTAAAAGAATGAAGAACATTCTCAAAAAAAAAAAAAACACCATGTATCAAGTACGAAATGACGTCATCCCACTTGCACCAAAGGCTTGCTCGATCGTGTGGTCATAGAGAGCAAAACAAAATGACAAAACCATGCTTATCAACTGGCTTCATCAAGCATAGCAACAGCATACCGCAGCGTTCTAGCAAGCAAGCATAGACGTCATAAACCCCTGGTGAACAACGATAAACAACGGTGTATCATCTGGAAGCAAGCGAAATGGTACCTTTTCTACCCAGCGCATCCTTGGCGTTTCTCTCTTGAGATCGTTTATCGTGCGGCCACAATCGGTCACAACTGTGCAGACAGCAGTAAGGGTTGAAAGAGACTCTCGGGCAGCAAAAAATCAAACTTCTCCTCTCTGCCAGATCAAACGAGGGTCGAGAACTTGGGCAACGAGCAACGATAATTGTTTCGAGCAGTGCAGAACACTTGCAGCACGCGTTTGCAGTGCAGGCGCATTGGTCAACTATACGAGCACGGTAAGTTGAAGCACTTCTTTTCTCCTCCACTGAACTTCATTATGTACGATAAATATTATGACGGTTTGGCGGCGGGTATCGCGGGTGAAAAGGCAAACAAATGTTGAGGTCACCGGAGGGTTAGTGTCAATAAGTGGAATCGGTTAGCGATGATCATCACCCCAGCAACGGAACGTAACCGGATCTGCTGGATGGGAACAACAATCTCCCCGCTTCCCCTGCAGTAGTCAGTTGTCGATCAGACGATTGTCGAATTTTCATCACACGGTACCAGTTCGAGTTGTCGCTTAACTCAGCACGAGAGCGCATCCGGTACCTAGGAAACTCGGAATTTTCCGGTATGCATGCGCTCTGGTACGTGGATCAAATATAATTAAAATTCGTGCATAAATAATCATGCACACGGAGCAACACCCCGAAGCCGGACAAGTGTCGTCCGGTGTGCATCGCCACCGCTTACGTCGATTCCGACCACTCTCCACCCCGATGGCCCGAGTACCCCACCCCACTCCCCCGTTTTTGGACTTTTTGCAGTGACAGTAACGCACCTCGGTCGAGTGGGCCAGCCAGCGCACCCTGCTCCAGTTCAAAACTTATCCACTTTTGCGTGCACCCATTCGCACAGGATGATGGTGATGAAATTGCAGCTCCAACACTGGCACTGTACGATTGTGATATGCATCGAAGATGAGCCAGAAATCGGTCCCATTCCAGTGAAGTCCCTTTTCGGTTACAGTATACGGGGAAGGCGATGCAGCTGGCGTTCGGTTTCGGTTCAGTGTCCGAGTCATTTATTCATGACGATAGCTTGCAAGGTATGATCCGGTGCAACTTTGGACAGCCGCAAAACTCCGAACCGTACCTCGCCGTAGCTCGCCCACTACCTGCTACGAAAAATCCCATTAAGCACGTTTCTCCGCTTCGATCTAGTGCTGGGACGGAATTGAATTTGAACGCACTTGCACACAAACAAACGGCACACAGATCCAACACAGAACGATGTCAGTGAGTAATTTATTTTTGGGACCAATAATTTTCTGCCCAAAAACCAGTTCATCACGGATAAGAGATCCAACCTTATCCAAATTGAATGCATAATTTATCGTCCGGAGCTCGGGGGCGGTGTTAGAACTGGATGAGCGTCACATAATCTACTTCTTAGTAGTATGCAGCACATCAAGAAACAGGTCTCTCACTCGTTCATGGCAACCGTACATCCAATTACTTGACCAAGTGGCATTTCATTTGTCTTTTCAAATTGAATTGCACATGCAGCATAAACGATGGTGTTGCATTCTCGGGATAACAATACAAGACAAATATTATTAAAAAAATAATAGTGAGCAGTATTGGGGTAAATATGTTGACCTCTGCAAGCTTTTTGTCGCACACAATGTCGCTAGCTAAACCGAAAAACGGACTAAAAGAACTATAAACCGTGCAGTCCAATGGATCAAAGCAATTATCCATAACTGTCTTTACTAACTATCTTATCTCATGAATTTTGCCAATATTATCAGCTCATATCTAACAGATTGGGATAATTTCATTAAATGATGAACAAATATAGGCTGAACCGTTTAGTTTGTAGACTAGACAAACCGAGTAGACTTAACTTAGCAGACGAATTAAACATAGTATAATTAACTTGAATGATAAGTATTTTTTTATGAAGTGATATTATTTTAAAAGAAAACACGCAGATTGTAAAAGATTTTATGAAAGCATATAAAAAATATTTTCAAGCATACCTGGCAATCCTTCAAGTATTCAAGCGTAATTCCTTACATTGCCTTCATTTAGGCGTTCCCGCATCTCCTATGTTCTATTATCATAGATTTACCGCTTGCAGAACTATCCTTTACATTCGCCATAAATTAAGTTGAAGTTGGTGCCAACTACCAGCAGTCACTTTGTCGGAGGGCAATCTAGTTCTTCCTTAAAACTTTACCCACGAAACGACGAAATAATATGTAATGAAATACGGAAAGATTATTTCGCATCACAAATTCAAAGACATATTCACTGCATTCGTTACTACATTTGTTCACTTCATTTCTAACCTGCTCGAAAAGAGTGGTCAAAAAGAAGCAAAGAACACATGGCACAATCCAAAACAAAACCTTGCGGAATTATGATTCTCCAGCAGGTGCAAAACGCAGTACTGATAGTACCATTTCCGTGCTTCCCGTTCGTTGTTTATCGTTCATTTTCATGCTTCATGTTCGTTTTCGCTTTTTTTGTTTTGCACTGTCATATTTTGTCCATACCTTTTAGCAACTGGTCATTCATTTCCTGGACAGTTTCACTCCACCGGTCGGTTGGTGTTTCCCGACCGTTTTGTATCCCACGACGATCATTGTATTTCTCTCCTGTCACCGTTTAGTGGAGACTCGGCTTGATTAAGTTGCAGCTGCAACAAGCCACCCTGCCGGCATGCCCATTGACTCGGATGGGCGGATTTCCTTTTCGTGCTTTTTATCTCGTATTTTTTCTTTGTTTTTTTTTTTTGCTGTTGGCGTGCTTTGTTTTTCACCCGTTGCAAACATGACCACACGCGCGACCCATGCATGGCACATGGTTGGCGAACATTTCAGGTTCACCGCACACCTGGGGTCGGGGGTTGGAGGATGCTACACAGACCACATTGTAAAATACCCACGGACCACTCCATGTCCCATACATCATATAACTCAATTTTCGCTCTAGCTACACAACCTAGCATCAAATGCACATATACAAACATGCCGTGGTCACCGAGGTATAGCGGTATGTTGTGGGAGGATGGATGCGAAAAAAAAAACGCCACCAACAACAACAACCGTCCGGACAAGGTGTACATTCTCCGCACACACACACACGAACACACACCTCATGCAACAAAATCCTCCCGAGAGGGTTAAAGGTAGGCACTATCCAACATGGGCGGTTGCATTGGTCAGGCAAGCATTTCGCTTGCGTTTGCAAATAAATTTATGTCTGTGTTTATTTACGCTTACCCTTTTTTCATAAACCCCGCACTTTATGAGTATAAGTGTAGGCTTTGCTTATAGCTTTTTTTTGTTGAATTTTTCAGATACCAAACTCAGCGAAACCTGTCGGATTTAAACGGTTTTGATGAGGTTCCGGGCGCGTCAGAAAATGACTTCATTTTGCTTATGCAAAAGAAGTTGAAATTCGCCTAGTTTTTGTTCGTCGTTTTTTTACTCGCTTCAATTCGTTACATTTCTTATGAAAAAATTAGAATAGTTTGTATTAAACCTTTCCAAGGTAATCATTACACACCTGGAATAAACGTTAATGTTGAGCAATTTAACTAAAGTTACGTTTGTAACCAAAAGCGAGTTGCCAAAAATCAGTAATAGTTCCAGTAATGTTGTGAACAATGCTATTTAATTCGACAATATCTTCTAACAACAACTGCACATCTCAAAATAATCAACGTCAAACGGGTAACCAACCATCTCGAAAGCGAACCAAATCCCACAATTATCCCACCGTAACGAAGACTGACCAGTCATTAAAAACAATCCAGAAACAGAAACCACGATGGTCCGGGATCATGAAAGCTTCCATGCTAGCCGACTAATCTCCCTCCGCCTAGATTGAACCACATCGCACATCCCATTCTGCCGCAGATGGGTGAGGATTTTATTGTGCTACTTTCAAGCGAGCGCTCTTAATCCACCGGTCTTAAATTGTATTAATTCGCTAGGACGCACCTCATAACGCGATTCGCACGAGCAGTCGCAAATAAAGCTTCCCGGTGCAATCAGAAGCACAACACCATAGTCACACAGTTCCACAAAAAAAAGGCAAATGAAACAAATAACAAAAAACGGCAGACACTCACACACAGTTAAATCCATCGCCAGCAAGCGTATGACAGCTACGGTCAAAACAAAAGCACTCGGTTTCGGAGTTGGAAAAATATTCAGTCCTCGGCCAGCAACAAAAAATTTAAAAAAAAAACCTCCGACAAGTAATCGGTGATGGACGACAGGATCAAAATTTGAAGCCGAAGGATTTGAGTGAGACGGTACCAGCAACGGTACGGAGCGTTCGAAAAACTACGCTACTTCCGTCACGGTAAGGAAAAACGAAGCTACAGTACAATAGCAACAACAAAAAAAAAGCAAAACCGGCTCATGATACTGGAAGACGATCTAAATTTCGTTCCCCAACAAGAGTCGCCCATAAATTAAACGAAGCTTGCCAAACAACGGTCCGCGCCCGTTTGGACAGGAGCCGAGCGATAGAGCGGTTGAAGCACAGCACAAGCTCTTTGGAAGACGAACTCACAACACCGACACCGGACGGGCTTTCTGTATCATGTTCTCTGGTGCAGATCATGATGTACCACCAAATACTGAGACGACATGCGTCGGACAAGCCAAATTAACGAACCACTTCGCCGCTCTTCATTTAACGATTGTTTTTCTTTTCACTTTTGATGATTTCGTTGAACGCAAAAACCGAAACTCAAACGACACTATAAAAGCGGATTCCTGTGCCATCCGGCCACTGCTATTCAGCTCGAACCGGTTCGCTAAACCACCACCGGGTACCGGGAAAAACAATACACCGGACCAGCCCGGAATGGTTCAAGAATCATCACCGGCCGGTTGAAAAATAACCATTTCAACCGAAGTTCTGACAAAACCCCGAAAAGTCGGACAGGCAGAAAATTATTTAACACCGCACCAGATCCTCACGCTTCCTGAGCATCACCATCACGTCTCCCCTTCCCCATTTCGCTGGCATTTGCTTGCTTCTTTGGCGGATGGAAAATTTATTGCTACGCTACGTCTGGATGGGTTTTATTTCTCAATTAAAAATTTTAATGCTCCCAATGCAAGCAAACGCTCCGCTAGCTCGTGCTGCCCACCAGGCACCCGGACGTACGGTGTGAAATTGCTCGAGTGCACTTTTACATCACAGACGGTGGACATTTTAATCCAGCAACATTGGTAATTGGGCGCAACAACACACACACAACACGGCAACCGTGTTCTCACGGCATACGGGATTCACCAACATGCCAACTGGTGAACAATCAATGGTGATGAATCGTTTGCTGCCTTCTGGTAGTGTTTAATTGGTACCGTAGCAAGCTGTCTCACAAATGGGGATAAGAATGTTGTGTTTGCGTGATTGGAGTTGAATGGAAAGATCTGTCTTTTTAATGTAATAATATAATTTTTAAAAGAATAATAAATCATCATGAATCAATGAGAAGAACATCAGAAACCCTTGTTTTTCAGCTCATTGTGTTAAGGCAGAATATCAGGTGAAGGCAATGGTTTAGCCCTGCTAAGAACGATCCTGTGGAAACTATTACAAACGGCTCAAGTTTACAAATTGCCGTCGCAGAGATCCGGTGGACGCAAAAAAAGTGCGTAAAAGCATCAGAAAAGAAGAATATCGCGCGGATTCGATCACAAGATAGGAGAGAGAATATAAGTTTAACACGCGTAAGACAATGAGATTGAACACAGAAACAAACATAAAAAAGATTATTAATTAAAGTGTATACATGTGATACAATTTATGTGTCTCGTTCACAGAAGCTGCAGGGTGCAGCCCTTGTTGCAGGACATAACGAACGGTTCGCTGACGAGCACCTTCTTGGTGGGACATGAGTCCGGTATCTTCAACACATGCTCAGTCAACTTATTCTTCCGGCTTTGACTACCGTCAGGATATCCGCCAAAGATAGTCCTTAGCATCCACCGTTCGAAAATGGCGAGTGCATTGGCGTCCTCCGTCAGCATAGTCAAGACTCGTACCCGTCTCGACCCGACTCGACTCGTACTCGTAGAGGACTGCCGAACGTATCAAGGTGCTATAAATCGTTCATTTCGTGTGTTGCTGGAGTCTTCTGGATCGCAGGAGTTTGTGGAGTCCGTAGTAGGCACGATTCCCCTGATCAATGCGCCTTCGGATGTCGCTGCTTACGTTGTTGTCCGAAGTTACGATCGTACCAAGGTAGCAGAACGCCTCTACCACCTCGAGATCGTCGCCGTTAACAGATACTCTGCTTCCGAATCGGGCTCTATCACGGTCAGAGCCTCCGGCAATCAGGTATTTTGTCTTCGTCGCATTGATGCTCAATCCAATTCTATTGGCCTCTCGTTTAAATCGGGTGTATGCCTCGCACACCTTTCAAAATAAAAATGAAGAATAGTACTATTTTGAAATTCAAATAGCTTATACCGCTTCAATTTAGCCATTCTTTGCTACAACAGGTATTTAATTGACGTCTCTACTTGTCTCCGAAAGCTGATTCAACAGCCATATTAAAAATAAATTATCGAATGTAGGTTACTCAAAAGAGGATAATTTAAATATGTATATATTATTCGCAAGTAATATTTCATGCGCAATCCTTCCCGATGGCATACAAGACAACAGGGTCAATTGCTCGATTTACTAACCACAGTGGGATTTCACTCAATTTTTCACCATTCCCGAAGCTCTAGTACAATTTATTCATAACCCATAGGTGGTAATGATGGTAGTAAAATGGTTGACTTTGTGTAGCTTCTCGAATGGTGTAGTGCACACACACTATTTGTTATTCGTGAACCTCTTTCTGCAAGCACGCGGCACTAGGGCTGATGGAGGGTGGGTAAAGATGGAGGCAAGAATTAGCATCGCTTGTTCAACTAACCCATACTAACCATCCCTGCTAACAAGAAGAAGAGCAATAGAGGGAGCAAACAAGAGAACCTAGCAGCTAGCTGGTACTAGCCCTGCTGTACGGTTTCTCAGAACGAGACGATATATTACTACGAAATCACTTGTAAAGCATTGTGAGAGCGGTTCTTTCGGGTACTGCTGGTGGTTGCAAATGCATGCTCGGTCGTCACTAGCATATTACTATGGGAGCGTCATGCGAAACCAATGGGAAACACCCAAAATGACCCCAAACAGACCCTTCAAGCAGGAACCAGCGGGATTTCACATTGATCATCCTAGGGATAGCTGTAACGATGTAATAGAATTAAAATACGAAAATTTATGTTTATTCTTGTGGCACACTGGGCACATAATATTTATCTCGATATGGGGCCGTTGCAGCGCGGACCTAACGTGGCTACGGGTTTGAAACCTGCTTGTTGCTGGTTCTTTCCTCACCAGTTACCCCAATATAGGTTGCGTGCATTATGGGTAGGTTTTAGAGTTTGAATTTGAGCTTCTACTTTTTTTTATTTGTAAATCGCTGATTTCAAATAATACCCTAAAGCACCATCCAACATCAAAAACATAAGGAAAAAAATTGAATTCTTTTTCCTATGCAAGTCTAAATGATTTAAACATAAATTCAATAAAGATTTCTCTACCACACTTCATAACGGGTCCATTCTCATCCATCACGAAAGAGTTGATTATTCATCACCATATAAATCAGTTTGCCGAGATTTTGAATAAAGAGCTCAAACGTGCCCAGCAATACCACCGACAAGCTCACACCTATCTACAGTCAAACATTCACATGGCAAGAGGAAAAAACCACCACACACAACCACACGCTCCATCTAACGGAAAGAAGATAGCCCTCAGGATTAAATCGACATGAGTTGGCTAGCATCAGCTCCAACACCAGCACGACCAACATAAAGTGATATACTTATCCCGATAGGGATGCTTTCGAACAGTACACTCTCACTGCTTTCTCCCCTCTTTAAAGAGCGACCATATTCTCCAAACTCCGAAAAGCTGCCACAGATTGAATATCGTCCTTTGGTGTTTCCTCGGACTAGCTGGCCCCTACCCCGACTTCGGAATGTTCTCAAAACGTTTCTAAAGGGTACGATTTATGTCCAGTACGACCAGTTATCGACTGAGGTAAGCTAGTTTGCCCTGCCAATGGTTTACCCGATGCCGTTCAAGCTTCTTAACTAAAGCAAGAATAGTCAAACAAACCACACGTGTTCCTTTGGCAGCATCAAACGAAAGATTCCAACAATTGATTTAATGCTTTACATTGGTAGAAATGAATGAAAAGTTCGTATAAATTAAAGTTGCAGGAATGAGGAATGCAAGAACTGATTCACAACATAAATCTGTGTTTGAAGAAATTCATCCGAAAAATCACATTCATGTGAATACATCCACATGGGCAGAGGAAGTTTTTTTTAAGTTTAGCAACGGCAAACCTTGCACAAAAATCGCCATCATCCTTATGGAAGCTGAGCGGCTGGAACTCAAAATCGAAAAGACTCGAAGCTCTTAGCAGCAGGAGGCCATTATTGCCACCTGTGGCTATAAATATCAATAACTACCGTATGCCAAGTGAGCCATTTGTTCACCTGGATTTGTAACTTTTTCTCAAAGATACAACAAGTTAATAAAGTTCTTTCCAATAACCGTTTCAGGGTTAAATTTGTTTAAACAATATATTTTATCGAGGTTTTCGATATGCTTTTGTTTAATAAAATCGTGTAGTAAAAGAAAATAAAATATATTGGAATTATATCACTGTGATACGTTAGCTAGTCTTCAAAAAAAGAAATACAAAAATGTGATTAATCACGAAACAGAAGACAAATTCTTCCTGTCTATAGCATCTCCAGTTAAGTTTGTTTGTAAGTAAAACAATTTTCTAAGAAGCAACATATAGCAAATAGCTGTTGCTTCTTGCTGCTAAACCATGAAAATGCTTCTCTAAACAGAACTTTTCGTCATTTTTTACCTGTACCAAATATTAGGACCAGGATCTTCAAAATACGAGGAATGTTTTGAAGCTGAAATTAATCTGGTGAATGTGTTTCGTCTTGCCAAAATGTGACTCTTTTGTGGTGATGGATTCCATGAAGATGCTTGGGATTAAAGCCTAGCAAAGTTGGTTACGTCAGAACAAACAGAGGAGAAACTTACAGTTTTTATAGAGAAATTTACTATTGGTCAGCATTGAATTCCTGCTCGACACGCATAATGCATGTGATGGTTTATACACACAAACACAGAAACCCCATTACTCCAAAATAGATGTAAGCCATATGCTGGCTCTGTTATTCCTGGAGCACAGTAATGCTTTGGTCCTACCGAAAATGGAACCGGTGGAACACTCCCATGAACTAATATCCGTTTACTGATTAACTGTGAAATATAGTGCTATGGTACTGTATATGGGAAGAACTAATTGATGTGTTCTTGCACTACAGATACAATCCTAAAACACTCCCTTTACTAATCGTCAATTTATACTAAAAAGATGACAATAAAGTTTGCGTCTTAAATGTTTAAATTGAGAAATTCACCTCAAGAAACATCTTCAAGCTGTGTAACGTCTCGATTTCCTTAATGCACTAGTAAGACTAAAGAATTTCCCTTTTTACCCTTAATTCATTTTCCATATCCCTGGACTAGTAACATTCTCAAGAACAGGGGAAAAACAACATATTTGTTTGCTTTCTCCCATCGGTTGGTTTGTGGTCGGCAACGTCTTCTGCGGCCGTGCACTGTTGCTCATCGGTTCTGTAAATTTATAGCCTCGGTTAGCGCCTCCGTACGTTGCGCATCGGACCCGTTCACCGAAACAGATATCGCATTTCATGAGGTTTTATTTGGTCCCGTTGTGGAGATAAAATTACATTTTCGTTTCGCTACCAACCAACCAAGCCCACGGTTCTGGGGTCTGAAAAATCGACAGCCTTTTGTTGAGCTTCAGCACAACCGATACACACGGCGCACCGGAGCGAAAGGATTGAATTGGTTGAGGTTTTGGCAGGCGGAGGAGAATTTGCGATTTTATTATCCACCCCCTTTTCCATGAGCCTTGGACCACGCAAACCCGGCAGCCATAAAATTGTCAAATGTGTATTGACGAGCCTCGGTCAATAATGGTGGTTTGGGCAACTGGCTACCAACAGTGTGCGAAGGTTGGGAAAGAAGAGCCCTGACGCTTTATGCTGGCAGAAGGAATAAAGCAGGAGGCAGAAAGAGTGAGAGAGAAGAAAAAACGAAAGCAACATTATATATGACAAGTGAAATGACAGATTTTACGCTGCCATATGATCGATCCATTGCACGCTATAAGCTTTTATCAGCTCACAACCATTCTACACAACTGTCACGCTGTGTGTCATCACTGCGTTCCTTTTCACGGATAGCACCTGCTAAAGGGGTTAACTTTGTGACGGGACATATAAAAAAATCCGTCCACTTTTTCCCTTTCAGACAACCCTTACCAATGGGAATGTCATTTGTATAAAATAATTAATTTCTTTTGTTTGGCTGAATTTAATACGATTTCGCAGAAATCCACGCCCCGGTAGTAACAAAAGGCGTTTATTTTTTTTATTTTTTGGGAATAAATTAATTTAAAAAAAACGAACAGGAGCGATTCGGACACCCACAACGGACAACCACGACAGCAGCCCATTAGTATTGAGTTTATCGAACAACAGTAGGAGGGGGGGGGGGGGGGAAGCTACGAGGATAGCGTTGGAGAAGGGTGAAAGTCAAAATGCTAAAACTGTTGGGCCGTTACCGACTGTCGGTAGGCTATATTACACTGATTTATGATTATGTTTTCCATCATTTGGGCTTAGCCCAAAATGTGCGTGTGTTCTTGCGAAATTGGCAAGCATTGGGGGGAAAAAGCTAAACGGCCCAAGACTTATGATCATCCCAAGCAGCGAGTGAGAGGTGGGCGCTCTGGTGGGATCGATATTTAGTCGAACTACTATATCCGCTGTTAAATGAAATGCAAATGATACATCGCTCTAACATCGGATGTTTTTCGGGGTGCTTTTTCGGACACCGATCCATCGAATACTGTCGAAATGGGACATGTCGTTAGCAGAAAACGTACAATCCAACCAGGGCCGCTTTTGTTTTATTTCCTGCTTTGCCTTTCCTCCTGGTCGAAAATATGTGCTTGATAATATAAATGCCAAACCCATTTACTGTGGTTCACATTTAATGTTGCAAAGACCATTAAAGGACATTAATTCCACAAACTCACAACAGAAGCAGGCTGTATAACGATCCAGTTAAATGTGCGTGCCTGGTCGGATGCTTTTTTTTTCTTGGTGAAGAGGTAAGGTACTATAAACATTGGATAATTCATCTGCTGCATAACTATCAAGTGGTGATTATGTAAGTGGAAGGTTTATAAATGTTTATGTCACACTTTCAATAAAATATAGTTAATATATTCATGGACGGGTGGTAAAATATCGACACGCATAGATAATAATCTTTTACAGGCAAACAGTCATTAAAATGCTTGTGTCATTCACAGTGCAATCGTTGAATCAGTGGGAAAGCTGTTTTTAAGAAGTGTAATTAAATTAACTTGTTGATTTTTTGAAGCTTTTTTGTACGAGCTTTAGACATCCAGCCCTATACCAGTCTTCTCGCCAGTCTTCTCTTCAATATAGCATTTTGTTCAAAACTGACGAATAGCTCTTGCCCAGATGAAGAAACTTTGGAAGATTTTTGGCTCCATGAAAACACCAGGATGATCTCACTATTATGCAGCGAATTCAACTTGCGAATGTGGGCTGGAAGTGTCAAGAGATTGGCACCGGACGACTCATTCCGAGGAGTCTTTTTGGGGCGTCCACAAAGACTGCGGAGGAGTGGTATGCCCAAATTGAGGAATGATAGCGTTAATACGTCCGGCTTAAAAGCCTGAGACATTTAATTGACAGACGACTACGCTACTCCCTAAATAGTATAGAGGATTGTTGCTGCAGGCCAAGACCACCAAGAGGTTGGCGCCTGACGCCTTCAAGTTCATAGACGGAGCGCCGACTAGCTCTAAATATGTTCAAAATCTAACGTTCAACTAGTATTACAGTTAAATTTTTTAGGCATTTGAAGAAAACTATTGCACTGCTGTTTCACGAATAAGTGTGTGGCACAATGTATTCTTCGCCAGTTATCGTCTGGATATCTCTCCCTATCCTGTCCGCTGTCGCCTTCATGGGCTTGAGCCCATGGAAGAAAGACATTTCCTAACCCGTGCTAGCTTCATTGCAGTGCTCCTGTTAAATGGACTTGATGTCCCGTCTCTCCTGTCCGCTATCGCCCTTTACGCCCCTTCTCGTCGTCTTCGCCATAGACTTCCTCTCAGATCTCATCCCGCCACACTCTCTAAGGCTCGAACGACCCCTTTAGGCCGATAGAGCCCTGGGCCTTCGACAATACGTACCACCTGTTCGATTACAATGTATATCGTCTCGTTTTCGTGTTCGTCTTCGTAGAATCTTTCTTCCTTTCTTCATAATCCTTCCTAGCACCTTCTGCCTCCTCTTCGCATTAGATACTTAAGAATTTTTTTTGGAAAAGTCATTGTTGGTAGACAATTCAACACAGTAAAAAAAGTAAGTAAATAAATAAAAAATTCTTATTATTTTCATTCTGACACTAACATCAACTCCACCGTTCAGTGTCAAGAAAATATATTCCATTACGGGATAAAAATTGTCTACACAAAAGCACTTCATTATTTTGTAAGCAAAATTTCAAAATCAAGAAATCTCAACGCAAATGCGCAGTTAACCCGGGCACAATTTTCCAATCCTTTGACGCTCTCCCGCTTCCCAGTGCTGCTTCAATCACCGCCCACAAAAGCCACCTCAGTTAATCAGCTTAAATCAGCACGTCTGAAGTTGTGTAATTAATTTTTGTTTCTTGCGCCCTTTTACCTTCACGATCTTGTGCAGATCAGCTTCAAGCGGTGGACTTCAACCACTACCGAGCGCACGGCTGCATTTTTCACCGTTTCCTCTAACCGAGCTTGAAGGGTGGTTTTAGCCACTCCGAATAGAAGTTCAAAGAAGAAGGCTCACGTTCAGGCGCTAACGCTACGGCGCGCGTTATAGTCCGCACAATTAAGTCACAGAATGTGCAGGACGAATCCTCCGCAATCTAATTAAGTAATTACACACATTAAATTTTATACACTGAGAAAATGCCTTTCTACTATTTGTTTTATTATTTTGTTCGTTTCGTTCCGGGGTGCCCTTTTGCTGCCGATGGAATGAAGCAAACGTTAAGATTGTACCAAAAAACAGGACACGATCAGTTCACTCCAACTAATCGCCGGTATCTTCAAGGGTTAGTTTAATATACAATCTCACTCCTCGCTTTGGACGCCCTTTGGTAAGGCTGTTTCTTGAAGAAGTGGAGAGCATCTTTTTTCTGACTGTTTTCTCGCTGCAAAACGGCACTGGCGCGACTAGCAGTCGTTTTTCATGATGCTGTTGCGTGTAGAGTAGGAACCTAATGGTGCTCCAGCACTGTGGCATGGTCACTGGGTGACATTGTGCTATATTTTCTTGTTGCTTCCCGCAAACTATTGCCCTTTCTGGTGCAGTTTTTGTGTGTAGGGATTAATTTTCATATCCTTCCCGTGCAGCTTACAGCAGGGTCACCAACGCAGCGTTGGTCAGAAGTCCTATGAACGGGCGAACGGCCGGAGTGGGAAAATTGTGTCGAGTGCTTTTGGTTAAGTGCAACGTGATTGAATAAATGGCTTATTTAGCGCATTTAGTTACTTTTGAAAGCTTCATGGCTAGTGGACATTATTACCGTACTAATGAATATACTTTTTTGCTCTTTTATGGTCGTTTACTGGAAAAGCAAATTAATCTGTACTGTTTCACTTGCTCATTGGAGGAATTTTTTTAAAGTATGATACCAAAATGTTTACTGAATGACTAAATAAACTTTGTGTCATTTAACTTTTCTTTTATCAGAATTGTTCAGGAGACAGTGAAGACTGCAATATCGAAAAAAAATTCGATGAAATGTGCAACTTTCTGACTCTCTACTGCACAAACGCGCAAAACCTCCAACCACTACAATTGCGTGTGCCCCTTCACTGATGCAAATGCGCACCTATTGAGCATTTAAATAAATCATGCAACACTCAAGCGGACATAATTGAATAAATATTTTTCGTTTTATAATGAGATTAATAATAAATTTAAATGTCGACGGCACTGGTGTGTTGTTCAGTTTGGGGAAAGCTGGAAAATGCAGCAAACACAAAACGAATACGACAAAAAAAAAACCTTGCAAAAATTGTTTTAATGGGCAAATTATTATTCACCTGGCCCCGGAGGAGGATACGTTTCCGCGATGCGAACGAGTTAACCGGATAGGAATATTAGTTGGAAAAATGACAAAATTTTAAAACGACGCTTACGAGGAAAAAAAGAACATAAGCGGGCAACAATGTTCTGTCAAATAATTTTTAATGCTTTCGTATGCGTTCTTGGCTTTTTTATTTTTATTTGCGATTCACTATCGCACGGGCGTGCCATATATTGATGACGCGCGGGCTGATGAGCAGCCGGTTGGCAGCCAAAAATAACTGACCACAATCTTTGAAGCTGATGCAGCACTTTCGCTCCATGTTTCATGTATGCGGTGAGAATGAACCTTCCTGCCCAGTTTCCCATACCGGGCTAGGGCACCTTTGCATGGCTACCATTCGAACATCTTGCGGTCGCTTATGCTCATTTCGAAAGCGAATTTTGAATCAGCATTATGTTCATCCATATTTATAGGTAAAAGGATTTTTTTCATTCGATTTCCACGTACCGCACGGTGTGTCTCTCGATAGAGGCAAGCGATGATATATTTTATTTTGTCTTTCTCCGGCCCCTTTAGTAACCACCTCCAAGCTGCTGCTGTGCAAGGTTCGACTCCAGTTCATGGTTGAGAAAAACAGACACAAATAGAGCTGCACCGATGATAATGATGATTTTTAAAAACGCACACGGATGGATTCATTTTGCGTGAAAAAGACGACTTGTTAATAAATTTGCTGCAAAAGAGAGCGAAATTAATGAAATTGCAACCACAATGCATCGTTTATGTTGAGTGCTTGTAGCCATCTTGCGCAATTTATTAATCAATTAATTCGTACATGTTGAGCAATATGCATATTGCGTGTCGTGTGTCATAGCATGGAGGAAAAAGCTCGTAGCAACATTGATCGCGCCTCCCGAAACACACAGATACATGTATCTTCAGTAGTTTGACACAAACGATAAATAAAATGTATAACCGTGATCGACATTGTATGAGTATGACGGCTCTTCGCTGTATTGTCAATAAAGCTCGAATTCCAACTGTTATTTTACATTCCGATGGAAATCATTTACTAAAATACACAGATAATTAATTCCTTTTTGAAACGATCACCATATCAAATTGAGTGCATCTATTCAGAGGAAAAATAGCAAAATGTGCCACGCCAATTGCATAACTTTAGGCGTACATGACACGACACTACATATCACGTAATCCATTTAAATGCATTAACCGATCAGGAAAATGTGGATTCGATTCGATGTGGAAATCTACAATTTCCACATCGAATCGCGTTTAAAATGTACATCGATGTTTGTCGTGAGTTACAAACATTTTTTTTTTCTGTACGGTTTCCATTTCCCTGTCAGCTGTCAATCAGACAATGTTCGATAGCGTAAAACAAAACTCCTCCATAGCTACATTCCTACGTAATCAATTATGCTTTGGGTGTAGATTTCTAGCGTGTAAGGAATTCATTAAAATTACCGACACACAAAAAACGTCATCCGCTTACCCGAAACCCCATTCGGTAAAACATTGCCCAATGTATCGGTGTCCAAAAAAAAACAAAAAACAAAAACGCTAACCAAAACCAAACCGTAGCACGTACGCATGTTTTCTGCTGTCAAATTAATCCCACCACTCGTTTTACACCCATTTGGGAGGTTGTGCGGGTTTTGCCATCAACCACAACCGTCCCATTTATTGTGTAAAAAAAGGATTAAAACAGGATCGTTTTATCGTTATCCATGCTTATTTTTTGAACTGCCACAAACCAACTCATAGACTACCGTCGTTCATGCTCTGAAGTCGTTTATTTGTCCCTTAAACAATTTTTACACCTGCGTTCGATTGAGAAGCTTTAGTGATTGTGATTGTCTGTGTAAGGTTTGCTATTGCAGTCTCATCGATCGGTATGTAACTTGACAAAAAAGTTTGCAAATACTGGTGGCTGAGAAATAGTTCCTCCCTCGGGATATTCACAATCTCTCCGGGTTCATTGTTAAAGGCTTTCAGGTCTATGTGAGATAAAAATTTAATTGAAATAACGTACATGTAAAGAAACAAGTAGAATGAGCAGCAGATGCAACGGCTATCTCAGGTCAGGTGAAACTCACAAGTTCTACAGGTTGTTGAATATGATGCTAAGCGATTTTACTCCCATGATTAATATGTGCCGCAACCTACATGTCCTATGGACAGTTTTTAAGAGATATTTCGTTAGACACACTTGCAGGATATACCGAATCAGGAAAAGGAACCCTGGACGAAGCCGTCATCAGAGCTGAAATGTTACAAATCAGCATCCACCGATGGGCCGAGCTGTTCAAGATGAGTCTAGTGAGGCTTCCAGCTATCCAGGAAGAACCACAAGACGAGTGGAAACTGGGTATGGGAGGATCAATGCGACGAAAACATTGTAGCGGTTTGCCAGAAGGTTCTGACCGTGATAGATCTCGACTTGGAAGCAGAGTATCAGTTGAAGACTTCGATCTTGAAGTCGAAGAAGAACTCCTCTACCGAAGAAGAACCTCCTAACACCGGACAACAACGTCAGCAGCGAAATCCGAAGGTGCATTGTTCAGGGAAATCGTACAGACTAGGGGCCTCACAAACTTTTGTGATCCAGAAAACTCCAGCATCACACGAAATGCACGATAAACCTCACACTGATTGTCTGGTAATCCTCTACGAGTACAAATTCTATACTAAAGTTTACTTACTCAAAAGTGGAGTAGCAGTGACATTAAGTGGCTTCTGTGGGAGTTGCATAAGTGGCTTCAGTGGGAGTTGTTGCGGAGTTCGGCTGCTCCGAAATGGAGTTGTTGTGGTAGTGAACATGTTGCCTAGCAAATCTGTGCCGCTTTGAAACTGCTCTGAAATTGCAATAGAACTACTCCGGTGTAAGTTGCAATAGAGTTACTCCGGAGGCTAAGTTTCTCCGGTGTATATTTGCTTCAAGGTCCCAAACTGAAAGCTCCCTGAAATGAAGCTTCTTCACCGTGGTGTCTTCTGATTGTTGATTTGACAGTTTTACATCGAAACGGCACATTCCATAAACCACTCATGGAAAACCAAAAAAGAGAAAACTTGAGGCCCTGGACCGACCGTCTCCACAAGGGGGAAAACCCCGACGATATCATGCTGTGTGGTCGTTTGTGTCATCAGCATGACACATGAACACTTGTTGTTAAGTTTTTTTTACGAACGGAACGGTTCCATTTTTAATTTTATTCTCATTACGTGCTCGGCATGCACAAAATACACCATCCACTCATCACTTCCACAAAGTGTCTGGCGAGTGAATTACGACGAATTTATGATGATGTTGATAACGATGATAACGATAATGATGATCACGGCGTCACGGCTAATAGGACGGTGGCACGATGGCTCGATTAAACGTGGTAAAGGATATTGGGTGAATTTTAACTGCTTCTTCCGCGTGTTGCTCTTTCCCTGTTGCCCTTGCTCCACCGTTGCTTTGAGTCACAGTTCCTTGCTGGCGTGCAAATTATATCTTCTTCCTTTTTGATTTTCACTTTTTATCACTCAGTCAGCCTTTGTTTATTTTCACTTTTCCTTTATTGCACTCTTGGCTCATGTACAGCTTCAACCGCTCTACACAGCTGTGTATTAAGTTTAAGCTGCGGCACAATTTAAATTTTTACAAAACGCTTGCCCACCAAAGGCACGAGACACACACACACACACACATTTTATAGCACCATACGTTTCCCGAATTACCCTATTGTGCCATGTGCCATGTGGCTGCCGCTGCTGGTGCTGCTGGCGACGCATATAGCGTCTAAACTTTATGCCACGCTATCCCGTAATGCTCATTGTAAAGGCGCATTGCTCCCTTAAACTGCATCAATTAGCATTCCGAGGAAGGAAACATTTTTCCTTTTGAACAAAACTTCCCCACAGTAAAACGCTCGGAGGCCCAGAGTGAGCGGAAGGGTGTGCCTGCAAATGCCATCTTTATGCACTCAAACTGGGCAAACTGTGTTGCTGCCAGGATGGGTTGGACCTTGGTTTATTTTGTCATGGCACTTTCACAAAGTAAAAGACGTTGTCTGCATTTGTTCCGGGATGCTGATGGTCAGTTTTTGGTGCATTATTTAAATTTTGCTAACCGATGAGATTCTTCCCGGGGTAATAAAATTTGTGTAAAATAGAATAATGGGGTACTGCAGCAATGCAATTTTCTACGGAGGGTCGAATTTTTTCAGCATTGTTGCATTCTGTACAATGAAAACTACAGAGAAAAAGAGAGATAAATAGGAGGTATTTAATTCTAAATGTTCAATGATGCTACAAACAAACAATATTTCAAAAGTATGCAATTTGCACTGCATGTTAATTTTCATCTATTTCAGCTAACATATTTGGGAAATTTGTATGCACAATATAGGTAAAATAAAATTTTATGTTATATGTTATGTATATGTATTTGTTTAAATTTAAAATAGCTACAAATCTTTTGAATTAACCGTCAAATAATCCAAACTTTAAATCAATAAACATCTTGCTGACCCATTTCTCTTGCTCAGCCCTTTCGCAACACATTTTTTTGCGAACGTTTTGTTTGTAGTTGCGGCTTCGATCTATGCCCCGCACAGCATCCCAACCATCGCAGCTGTGACCACAAAACCATACACAGAAAACATCGCGAAGGCACACATAAGTAGCGCGAAATCGGGACACAAACACCGAAGCTAACCAACCGGACCGGCGGCAGTAGCAACAGGCGGAAGAAAATAATAAATAAATTTAAAAAAGGAAACTTCCCTTCCCTTTCCTTTCCTTTTCTTCCCATCCTCTTACACAACGTTCTGCTTTTCAGCTCAACCATGCCATTAATTAGTTTACCGTAATTAAATTAGTTTTCATGGCATTCAATCACGTTTCATCCGTTAAATTGCGACGAATTGAATTTCGCCCGAGCGAGCGGCCGGTGCGCGGTGCAGCTTTGAGGCTTTTGTGTGCTTTTTTTTTTTTTGCTGCGGGAGTGTGGGCAAGTTTGAAAGCTTGAAGCCAGCCACCAAGAAGGGACCATCCGATCGGGTGCGTACAAAATTCCGGAAGCGTTCTTGCCTGTGCTTACAAATAATACACGCTACGAAGGGCGCATTTTAAACTGTTTGATGGTTTTTTGCGTTGGTGCGTACCAAATTTCTATTGCTGTGAGTTGAGCAACGCAACTGGTGGCTCGTTTTCGGTAAAATCTTACAGTCTGCTGCGTACGAAAGTCGATGTATTTTTAATTCAGTTTGTAAATTTGAAAAATGGATTCGACGAAACATCAGATGAGCGTTTGAATCATTTCTTCTCGTCTAGATGTATGCATTTTACAAAAAAAGAATACCTTTCTCAAGACGCCTTTTACGGTGGATAAAGAAATTTTCTACACCACATCATCAGATCAGTTAGCCAAATTCTTAACTCTGTTCGGAAAAGTTCTGTGCAGCATCTATTTCACAACGCATAGTTTTCTACCTTAAAACTGGTCCGCCAAAATCTCGCCTACGGAAATAGCTCACTCCACCCACCGGCACATATTTACCATTAATCTCATTAAAACCAAGCTTGATGTTTGATTACCCTCCGCCACGCTGGCCGTATTACACAGTTCAGTAAAGCTTACACGTTTAATTGGTTTTGTGACACACGATGGTTTCGCGCGCCGAAATGTATGCAATCCCGCAACACATCTTTGCGTTTGAATAATTGCTTCCAAGTAGCGGCCTACTTGGGTGACTTTAATTTCGAACCAAAGAGTCAATGCGTGTGTTTGAAATGTTTGAAGTCAGATTTTATGGCTCGTGCATGATAAGGACGTCTGTATGCTGGCTCATATTTGCCCACGAACCCGCCAGCCGATGATGGACGATGACGATGCTCTGATTTATGTACGCTTGTTTCGTCGTCCCCGTAGATTCTAGCCGCCAGAACCACACCACACCATGCGACAATGCCAGTTGAGGTCTCGTGGCACGGTGCTCTTTCATGCGCGTTTGTGGGTGCGTAGATGTGTGCTTAAGCGCTTCCTAAGAGAGTCGAGAGAAAGCGAGCACCATAACCGCTTACCTGTTTGCCTACGATAGCTTATCGTGATTGCTGTCGGAGCAATAAATTTCTTCACACAGCACGACTGCAGTAATCGGCTCCATGCTGTTATCTTTGAGAGTTCATGTGTGTGTGCGTGCGATACAGTAGAAAAGAATTACATGTCAACCGGATGCTGGCTGACTACAGATGAAACCCAAAAGTCTCTGGATCCCAGAGTTCAGTAGGTTAAAGATCAACAACTTGTACTCTGGATCGTCGGTTCGAGTATGTGATTGCTGTTTCGTTCGCGAATGATTATTTGCTGGTATGTGCATTCGTGAACAAAAAACAACACTACTGCCTCTTGTTTTAATGAAAATTTAAGGCCAGAAAGTATGCAATCATAGTTTTTGGTAACTAAGTTAGGCGTTTTACCTTACTGTTTTACCGTTTATTTTTGATTTCACGATTGTTTCCTTCACAAAAAATATGCCATTTCAATCACAAAACAAACCGTTACATTAACATTAGTACAGTAAATAGTAAAGTAAACTGTGACATTTGTTGCCACAAAACTCATGCAACAAAATATATTACCTAGCAAAAAACCTGTATTTCTTTTCAAAAAGATCATTCACTCCACTGCTCAACTGATGCCGTAATAGAAATCAATATTTCCGTGCTTTCTTACCGTATAGGTGGTGATATTTTCGGAATTTCTTCAGCTTGGCACTATTTCCAGAACCTTTCTGCATCGATTGGTAAGTGTTCAATAAAATGATTAGACCATTCCGTGTCAGTCATTCCTGGCAGGTGCTTCAGAGAGTCAAACAGCTAGTATGCGAGTGTGTGCGTGTGTATGAATGCTTGTTTATATGTGGGTACTACCGGTAATGTGACTCCGATTGCAACCAGGACAAGTATCACGCCGGGAACGACACCAACGATGGCCACTTAGAGTGCTGACACTCACGGTCACAGAACAGCTGCAGCAACCTGGCTGGGAGACCAGCAAGAGACGAGTAAACATAAGCCCCGAGAGTCCTCGAAAAGCTGAGGACTGTAGCATTGCAGCTGTACACAGGTCTTAGATGTAACAGAAATAGTCCCTCTTCCAACGCAAAGCTAATCGGACCGAACGCACCGGGTGAAGCGACTCGTGCACCGCTAGCAGCATGTCTCGGGTACGTGAAGCGTACAGACAAGTGTTATACGGTGTGGAAAGAGCTAAATGGTGGGCCTAAAAGGGAGTAGGAACGCTGCAGCTAGTTAGTTGTGGGGAAGGTGCATAATACCATGCCTCGATGGACACTGGATGACTATCGTGCCAATGGTACAACGAACGTACTTGACGATTGCATCGAAGAATGGCTTTAAGTGATCGATGAAAAGTGTGCAAAAAGGTTACATTTTCTTTCTCATTCAGGTGGTAAATGTGAAACCCTTTCTGCACCGTCCCGGGGATGGCGCGCCGCTAGAAAGCTCCTGAAGTGTACGCATGTAGTGGCATTTTGCACACAGTTGAGATTGTTCTAAAAAAGTGTGACAAAACTATCATGCCTTCATTAAAAACAAAACTAATCCTTCAAACATGTAAGCATTTTTCAATTGTTTCAAGTAATTTTCAAAAGCCCAGTTGATTATTTCCTAAAGTGTCTGATCCGAAAAATAAGACAGCGAAATCAACATAAAACTTACAAAAAAAAATCAATTTTCTCCAACCGAACACATGCTTTAAACATTGTTGTGTGTTGTGATCTGGCCATTTTTCCGCTCGTCCAATCGACAGCCTTCCCATATGCCAACGAAACTAAAAAACAAAGCAATAGCGGAAAATTTATGTTGTGGTTTGTGTGGTTTGATGGCTTGAAATGATGTCTCGGTGGAATTTGAAACATGAATGAAGCGTCCAACCTTTATCCTACCATCTTCACGCCATTTACCGTAAATTTACTGAACAGTAAACCATGGTAGTTTTGTTGGCAAATTGTTTCTAGGATCTGGAACCGGGCCAATCGATGTGCATGCAAGATATTCATAGTTGGTAGGGTATGGTTGGATGGTTTATTTATTTAAAACTGATTTCACGTCCAAACTTTTCCATGCGGTACGATGCGTGTAGTGAAGTTTTTCTGATTTTCTGAGCATACGTGTATTGAAGCAAACTGACGTAGAGTAAGAATTCAATTAGACTTTGAAAAATTGATCTTATATTTTACTGTCCGAGCATGCCAATAAGGCAAAGAATAAAGAGGAAACGCTTTACCATTATATTTGTACAATTTAGTCATCATAAGCTTTGTTGACAATACGGCATTGTACCTTGACCTGCCGCAGCAGAGTCCTGAATCGCTCACGGTTCCGCGCCGTCGTCCACCAATCCGTCATCCTTCCATCTCAATCTGGGCCTACCACGCCTCCTCTGTCCGTGTGGACGGCCTAAAAGAACTTTCTGAGCTGAGTCGTCTGGTACCATGCGTATAACATGGCCGGTCCATCGGAGCCTGGCGAGCCTAATTCGCTGCACGAAGGTGAGGTCATCATACAGTCCGCACAGCTCGTCCTTCGTACAGCTTCCACACATACGGGGCCAACGATCCTACTGAGCATCTTCCTCTCGAATGCAGCTAAGAGGACTTCGTCTGTTTTCGACAGGGTCCAAGTCTCAGAGGCATATGTGAGTACTGGGACTATAAAGGTAATGATAAAGTCCCAGCTTCGACTGTCGCGACGGGTTTTTTTGAGGTAAGATGTTTCCTCAGGCTGTAGAATGACCGGCTGGCCGCCAGGATCAGGACGCGAAAGGACCCTGAGAGTTTTCCATTCACCTTCACCTGGCATGTGACGTTGGTTATGGTGATTCTAACAAGCCTGATCAGTTTGGCCGGAATCTTGGTTTGGGTTTGATCCTGGGTATTCTATCATATTCTTCTCCAAGATTTGCCGCATGGAGAAGATCTGGTCATTGAGAAATAAAAATGGAGAAGATGATCCTGCAGAAAAATAATTTCTGCAGGTGAAAAAAATTAAAGAGTAAAAAATATGAAAAAAGTTATTGAAGTGAGTAAAAGAAAAGAAATTAAATAAAATTTAAGAAACCAAATAAAGTACTTTAGAGCTTAAATCAATAAGCTCTAAAGCTTAAAGTTTTCTTCATTTAAAAGTATTATTAATGATATTATTATTCACAGAATGGTTATTCATCTACATAAAAAACTTTAATGAGTAAAAGAAGCAAGAAACAAAAACCAACCTATTATCTCTGTCATTTTTTTACTTTATTTTTCTGTTTTGTTTTTCTTTCCATTTGCTCTAGTCTTATGATAAACAAATAATTTGTTTTTGTAACTGTCTTTGAGCATGGTTTTTAACTTTGATTTAGATTTTTAATGTTGTTTAAATAGTTTTTGAGCATCAAATATTTGCTCTTACTCCTCAAATACGACCTATTAAAGCAACAAATATAGCAAAACAAAACTCTTTATGATTCATGTTGTTGTACAGATACGATCTAGCTGGTTTCCCAGAATGCTTGTGTTATTTTATTGTGGTAGAATGGCCAGCATTGCTTCAGGCCGTATTGCTTCAAAGAAAATATCTACAATCTATGATAAATTTCTCATAAAAACCTCTTATGATAAAAATCAGAAAGGTATACGAGGGATAAAATAATAATTTTAATAACGCTCTAACATCTATTCGAAATAAGCATTAACGCATCGCTGCTTTTATCAATAGCTAATGAGTTGTCTCTCTCGTGCAAGCATTAACGGGCGTATTTAAATTTTCGCTTACCATAGACGCTGTACGCTACATTTCAAAACATTGACTTTATGCAAACATTATGAGTTCTATTTACCGATCACGGACTGATTCCGGAAATTTTCGAACGATAAGTTCCACTATAATTCATATTCGATTTTAATGAAAACCGTGCCACCGCTAAGTGTTTGATGTGTGTTCAAAAGTTTGACATAAAACATGTGTCCAGCTGCCGGATACAAAATGCGTTGCATTAACGGCTTCAACGGCATCCTCACTGCGACAAGCGCAACTTATCGTTGTGTCCGTGTTGCAGCGTGTTTTAGTTTAATTATGTCATCCCGAGCTACAGTGTGCAGGAAGCTGTGAATACAAACATAACCGAAACCGTTCGTTTGAATTTTTGGGAAAAATTTGTCCACTGAAAAGTGCGTTCCATTTCCTCGGAGCTTTCTGCAGCGCAAAACGATAAAAAGGAAGGTACGCAAAACCAAAAACCAAAAACACACACACACAACATCACACAAAGCTCAGAACCAAGCTGTTTCCCGAAATCAGTCACCATAGCGAATGTCATTCCTCGGTGGACGAAATTAAACCGTCAAACCGAGAAAAGAGATTCATCCCATCCGGATTGTCGGCTTGCTCGCCCTGCCATGCGCTTGTTTGCCGACTCAATAATGAAACACATTTCGCTGCTTCATCAATATTTGAAAGAATGTCAAAATTAAATTGGATTTCCGTTTCCGAGCCAGAGGCCGAGGGAAGTGTACGCGCACTTTTCGCGTTCCGGTTCTCCGGGCGAAAGTATCGCATTTTCTCAATTTCTGTTTGCGAGTAAGCGGTGCACAACGGGTAGGGCTGGTAGCAGGAAACGGTGGCAGGGGCGAAGATAATTCGCCGACACTCCGGAGCTATCTGTTTCACTTTTCCCGGGTGCTCCGGGTTTGCCGCTTCCGAAGGGCTGATGAACAAACGCACTGACTGGCTGGTTGTGATGGGAAGAGCGGTGGTGGTGGCAGGATGTGCCGAATTACGGCACAACCGGCAGGACACGTTGTTGATCTGTCGCCAAACAGTCCCGAAGGCACTGTCACTGACAGGAAGCTACCACCGTTTCGCAAAGTACCGCACCGCCATCCATAGGCACCGAGGGGCACCCCGGACATATCGTTTTCCACCGATGAGTGTGTAGCGCTCGAATGCCCTTTTGTCAAACGGAAAACCGAAGGGATGACCTTCGCGTTGGAATTGACTGAAGCGAGCACGATAATAGTGGCTCAAGCGAGTTGCGAACGCTGGGGTTCGATTGCTGGGGTCCGGTTGGGCTAAATCGGGTAGAGCAAATCGTCGGTGTGGGGCAATGCTGACGAATTGGTTTTGTTCGATGATATTTCGATTATCTCCACCCTGCGTAGTACCATCGCCCGTCTCAGGATCAAGTGTTTCGGCAGATAACGACAAATTAATCCGTGTTTTCAAGCGACCCTGCCCGGCGGCAATGTTCTGGTCAGTTGCTATTGATTGTGGCAGAGAAAACTGTATTCTTCTGTGGTTGTCTGCGAGAGCTAATGTTGATTGGTACGGTTTTGGTGTAGTATGCGTTGAACAATTAGCACTTTGCGGAAAAATACTACGCTTTCTTATACATTTGGGTTGTTCTAATGTTGTCCACATTAGAAAACCAAAGAAAGCAGTTAGAAAATCTGAAGAAACGATAAATAATTAACTTCGAAACCATAATTGCATATATTCAGGTGTTGTTAGAACTGGTGAACAAACTTGCTCTAACACAAATTTGAGAAGTTAATGGCTGTTAAAGTTTACGTTTCTGTTGACTCTTATGCACTCACCTGCTATCAATACAAAAAAAGTAATAAAAGAAATCGTTTCATCAACCTAAAATCAACCGTTTCAACTTGCCTTAAGTAGGACATGACAGCTACCCTCATAAACATCAAAATCAATTACTGGTCCAGACCTGATAGGTAATTCAATTTTCTCCACTTTGTTCAACACACGAATCACACGTGACTTTGTTTTCATAATAATTTAATTGAGAAATTTTAATTTGCTGTTCTTACTCCTATCAACGCTAGCCAATCATACGCTGAGCGTTCTCCGTAATATAAAACCCCGCAAACAACGCTCTTTCGCTAAGCCCAGTGCACGATGAAGTTACTTTCGGTGCTGTTTGCACTAATCTGCATCTGCAGCTCCGTGTCTGCACAAGTTCGTCAACTCGGTGGAGCAGATGCGTCGGTCCGTCAGTACCCGTTTATGGCAGGTGTAGCATTCGCCCGTAAGCTCGTCGGAAATGGTGCAATCATTGCACCGAGATGGGTTCTAACCTCCGCCAGTGCCGTATATGCACCGCAAGACATCCTGTTCGATGTGCAGGTAGGTGCGGACAGCTTCCTCGGTACCGGGAGCTGGTACGAGGTGTTACAGATCTACCGACATCCCGAGTTTGTCGGTTGGGACTACAATATCGCGCTGATACACTTGAAAGGCCCAATCACGTACACCGATACGGTGCAACCGATCGCGCTGGCCACCACGGATAGGGACTATCTCGAGGTCATAATGGTTTCTTACGGGACCAATGAGGAAGATACGCAGCATCTACGGGAGGCTGCGTACACCATATCCGCAGACGACGAGTGTGTAGCGTTCCTGACGGACGGTTTGGCAAAAGAAATGGTTATACAGCACCGTGGTTACTGTTTACTGCCGTACCGTGGCGCACAGCAGGGACAGTGGTTTAATGATGCGGGTGCACCGGTCGTTGCCAACAATCAACTGTACGGAGTGTTTGCGTTTTCCGAGGACGAGGGAGGCATTAACGAAGGGTCGGTTGTAACACGCGTTATCAGCTTTGCGGATTGGATTCAGAGTACAATGGTGGCTCATAGTTGATCTGGTGGAAAGTTCGGTCGGAGCTTAGGAACGATACGATATTAGGAAAACAAAAAAATTGTTGTAAGGTTGGGATATTAAGACATAAAAGTGCTTTGAAACGATGCGTGTGGTGCTGCTTTTTACTTCTGAAAGCTAATGCAATCTTGTGAAGTAATTGAATTATTTGCATCCAATCAGCTAACATAGAACTAATGAGTCTACTTACTAAACAGTCGATTTTCTTCGATCATGTAACGAAAACAATATTAAACAAAACAAAACAGCAACAGGAAGGTAATGGTTTATTTCTTGTTCATTGCTTTTAAAATGCTATTGTTCCTGGCAGTAAGTTTTGCTAGTTTCCTTACACTCGACACCCAAGCCCAAATACGCCATGTCGGTGGTAAAGACGTATCTGCCCGCCAATACCCGTTCGTTGCAGCCATTGCTTACATGCGCCAACTCGTAGGAAATGGTGCTATAATTACACCAAAATGGATTTTAACCGCCGCCAGTGCCGTCTACCATTATCCGGACAGTGAGCACAACAGTGGGCTAGGTGCGGACGATTTCCACGGCAGAGCCGATTGGCACGAGGTAGGAAAAATCGTACGACATCCCGAGTTCATCGGATGGGACAATAACATCGCAATGGTGCAAGTACGCGGTACCATACAGTACAGTGACACCATACAACCAATCAACATTGCTACCAAACTTCCGGAAACCGTTGAAGTGGTGATGGTATCTTACGGGAAGAATGAGCACGATACGACGCATCTACGTGCGGCTGCTTACAGCCTGATCTCGGACAATGTCGATTGTATTAGTCTGCTGAAGGAGTATTCGGCAAAGGAAGTTATTTGGCAACAGCATGGTTTCTGTCTGCTGCCTCCACCCGGTACGGAACAGAGCCAGTGGTACAACGATGCAGGTGCATCGATGGTGGCAAACGGTGAGCTGTACGCAGTGTTTGCGTTTGCTGAGCATGAAGGAGGATTGAACGAGGGATCAGTTGCGACCAGAGTAGCTAGCTTTCTGGGCTGGATACAGAATGTCATGTTTAACCTTAGTTAAATTCAATTTTCCTTCGGTTTTTTTCGAGTCCGAAGTTCTACTAGGTCATGCTTTTCGTAGGAAGGATATCTCGATTTATTTTTAGCATGCATTTTTATTTAATTTTTCCTGTTGTGTTAGATTGAACTACAGTACACCAGATTATCCAATGTGCTCAGTATTCAATAATAAACAATCATTGTTTCGGTGACAATCTACGTATTTAGGTTGACATAGATAGATAGCAGATACTAAGACGCTAAGAAAAAACGCCATCTGTTATATAAATATGATTATCAAAAGCGAAATAAAGATTGATTGAGGAGCCCTCGGCTTCTATTACGGCCTCCACCCGTCTCCAGAACCGGGAACAAGGCCTGGCAACAGTTTCGCGGGGTAGGGCCGCGAAAACGGACCTGAGCTCCTCCTTGGTGTTGCTGGAGGTTCTGTTGGTGACCCGTTCCACCGCGCCCCACACGAAATAATCCATTGGATTAAGATCCGGGGAGCTGGGAGGCCACACATTCGGCGCGGTGAAGTCGTTGAAATCGGTCGCCAACCACTTTATCGTTTTGGAGGCTGTATGGCACGGAGCGGTATCCTGCTGGAACACGTACGGTCTGCCGTTGGCCACTCTCGTAATCCAAGGCTTTACGACGGTGTCCAGCATGGTAATGTACCCGTCTGCGTTCAGCCTCAGCCCCTGCTCGAAAAAGTGGGGCGGCATCACGTCCCCTTCCGATGACACGCAGGAAAACACCATCACCGTCTGGGGGAACTTGGTTTCCGGCACCCATGGCACGTCCGCTGGGCAGTTAGCCAGCCACCGGTTGTTCTGGGTGTTAACCGTGTCGGCGTTTGTCGCGTCCAGCGCGGATCATCATGATGCATGTGATCCGCTTCCACAATGTACTCTTTTTTTGCATTTTTTTTCATCACGGGATGTTTTCGCTGCTTGTTCCGTACACTTTTAGCTGTCGAATGACGTATTGCTTGTTTTCCTATGCCGATCACGAGTTATAAACAATAATTTAACTGTCAAAATTATCCAGAACTACATGCACACATCAGCAACGTTAAAACTCCATTTTCATATTAATGTCAGAGTCGTGGAGAGGAAGATAACGGATGGGTCTCGATACGACATGTGGTGGAAAAGAAGAGATTCTTTGACTGACTAGGTAGTCTAAAGATTCTGGATGAGAATCTCCCTTAATGGAACGTTGGAGACATCGAGACCTTAACTTTGGTAGGGGGACTCTCGATGCTGATCGGCGGCCAGGCGGCTTTGGATATTCAGAAGTAATATCCCTTTCAGGCATGTTGGAAGTTTAAGGCCTTACCTTGTGTAGGGGTACACTCAAACCTCTAGAAAGAATTGATCGCAAATTTTGGTTTGTTGCACCTTCTCTCTAGACAGCTCATCAGAGACCGAGAAGATAATTTTATTTATAACCAATTCTTATAATAGTTGTTGCTTTTTGTAGCCGAAAAATGTTCCCTTGTTGGGTTTCTTCTTATGATTGCATTTTGTACAGAAATGTTTACGTACGCACAAAATATGTCGCGGTGCAATCGCTTGTTGCTCTTGCAAAAAACGTGTCGCTATTATTATACTGATCGTTTGCGGCGCGATCGATTGCTGGGTCTGCTTAAAATGTACCAGTCATTATTCGTCATTTGTTCTATCTGATTGCTATGGTTCGATGTGCATGAAGTTATGTTTGGAGCACTGGTTGTTTTGGATTGATATTATGTTGTATTGCGCCACTCACTGGCCTCATGCGCTGGTAGTCTCTTTTATCTTCCTGTTTTACCGGGCGCTTGGTCAAAATCGCTACACATTCATTTCTAGCATTCCTGATGTAGGTTGCTTGAGTTTAAAAAATTGTCGCTCAGAAAATTATGGTATGGAGAATTGTTTGTTTCTATGAGGTTAAGCAAGCTCTATGTTAATAAAATATTGTAAAGATGTATAGCAGGTATGCTAAATCAGGAATCGTTTCAGATTATTATTTTTCATTCCTGAAACCTTAGTCGTGTTGTGTATGAATTCACAATATAATTAAATCCTACTAGCTGAAACTCCCGCTTGTGTCTGATTTGCATCATTGTACAGCTTGTCTCAAGTGTCAAGCCTCTACCAGCCATTATGGTTTGTTACATTTTTGCTACATCACATACATCCTACATCCTGGCCCTGGTGCTACATCTCAACATCAGAAAGCTTTACGAAGGAATTAAAATGCATGACTTGTATTAATGATCCTATTATTAATGAGCCACTGTAGAACAATCCGTAGCATGCGCTTATCAAAGCGACCAGGATTCTTGCTCTCAATGTCAACTGAGCATGAGTGAGCTTTAATAATTACATCAAAGGGTTTATGTGCCTACCGTACTACCGACTAAAACACTCACACTTCTCTATTCAATGCCATAGTAGCAGCAACGACAGTGGCTCTCGATGTTTTGTACAATACGTCAGTGAGCCCGGTGCACGGCGAAATCAATTTACGTTTCAAAACACTTCCGGTGTACTGGTGTTGAGTGTGGTTGCTCCAATTTTTCTACCTCATTTCTGATCCGGATGTGAGGAAATTAGAGCACTTACCCGTAGGGTAGGAACCCGGTTTTTGTCGTTTTTTTTTTTTTTCGTTACGTTTGTTGAGGATACCCGCATGTGAAGGTTGTAAAGGTGGCCCAGTAACCTTTGCATGGGCCAGCCCGTGAAGCTATTTAGCGCCAGATGAAAAGATAACACGATGGAGAATATTTATTGCTTATTAAATGTCAACAAATTGTTCAGAATAGCCCTTTAGTAGGGTTGGTGTACTTTCTGTAAATGCATGTATTTCTTCCTCAGTTTTTATATTCATTGAAAGTCGTGCCTTTACTGTATGCTTGGGAAAATCGATCATAAGCTATAGTTAATTGGATGCTTCGCTGTAAGCGGTTGGGTAAAATATTCCACACGAAACCATAGGATTTTTCTGTTACAATCAGAAAACACATTACACGCATTGTTGTTAGGTTTTCAATCAAGCCATAAATTACCGTGCAACGTCAATTCTGACAATTACTAAACATGTGCTATAGGTTTGTTAAACGATTGCAATGATGCATCTATTATCATCCCTCTCGAACGCAATATACATTCTCCGATAAGCTCATAAATTACAAATGAATAAAAATCTGTTCGAATATGGTGACTGTCGGCGAACGAGAGCGTACACATCAAAAGAAGCACCATTTTAATTGTGCACGCGATAATGCTACGATCAAAACAAAAAAAGACACAGCTTCACATTTGCGAAGCGAATATGTAAAAAATGAACCAGTTTTATCCCTTCTCGATCATTCATCTGAACAGTACCAAGTCCATAGATATGCAGTTGATGAATAGAGACACATTCGTTTCCTACTCTGGCAGCAGCAATTTTGCATTTGTTACTGCATCGAAATCGACATATACCGAACTGCGCTTGCCTTTGTACATCTGTCCATTAATAAAGCTGACAAATTGTGAGTGAGATGACGTATGCTACCGCAAGCCATTTGTTGTTCTGGGTTGTGCTTTTTTTTTGTTTTTTGCGCCACAAAACACCATTCAGCCACGATTTATTAGTAGCTCTTTGTTTACAAGACCATTTATTAGAAAATATAGATTACAAACGGCGGATTGTTTGATCGCGTTTCGCTTACTATCGAATCCAATTTCGTTCTACATGAAAACTTGATAGCTATTTTTCTACAAAGGTAATCATTGGCTGTAGCGAAGTGTGGGAGTTGTTTTTGTAAAACAAAACCAATTAAATAAACAATGCTCTAATAACTGTGAGTAATTTAGTGCGAATGTGAGTCAACCGCAGCATTGTGTTGCCTGATTCGTGTTTATCTATTCAAGCTAATACAAATCCAAGGTAGAAAAAATATTGGTACAGATATAGAAATTGCACCAAAACCAGCTTCTCATAAGTATAATTTTCGTTTCGTTACAGTAGCAGTAGTAGAAGAATCACTTTATTTAAACTTCCTGATCTACAAATATCTATTTTAAATTGGCTTGAGCAGTTGCTGACGGGAACAAATCGGATGCGAAGCATCCGCCGTTCGGTGGACCGATGACGCGATGGACTGATAGACGGATAGGCTTATTTCCTAGATCGACCAGGACCGGTTCCTAACGGTGGATCCGCGTATCGACTGACAACGCGTTGGGATTACGGGCGTCACTGGCTTTCCAAGGGCGAAGCGGGTTAGCCTTTTTTCCTAGACTTGCAAGGAGAAGTTTTTAACCGAGGACGAAAGGACAGCACTCATTCTAGGGTAGGCACTGCTGTAGTACGGGATCAAAATCCGTAGGATAAAAATATGCTTATAAAGTTTACGTCAGACTTATCCGAATACCGGTTTCATTCGACAAGGCATCGTGACGATGAATTTTGATTTCACCTGCAATAATTTAGAAATGCATATTTTACTTTTGCATGCGTTTTTTTTTTTTCTTTAAGGATTGATATTTATTGTCACGTTCAAAGGCAGAGTCGCTATGGTTCGGTTTAGGATAAAACCATCTGCGCAAAATAACAAATTTATCTCGACATACGACGGGGCTATTGCGTCGACCAGGTAGCCAAATATACTAACAACAATCATGAGGGTTTCGAGCATGCTGTCGGAATCGTTCAAATCTCACCAGGCAAGGAGACGGACTCTCCTGTTTATATTTCAACATCGCTTTGGAGGGTGTCATGCGAAGCGACATCCGGGGCACGATTTTACCCGATCTCTCCAATTCCTTGGCTTCGGCATCATCGTGCGGACAACGGCGGCAGTGTGCGAGGCGTACACCCAACGGAAACGCGAGGCCAATAGAATTGGCTAGAGCATCAATGCGACGAAGACGAAATACCTGCTTACCGGAGGCTCTGACCGTGATAGAGCTCGACTCGGAAGCAGAGTATCAGTTGACGGCGACGATCTCGAGGTAGTAGAGGAGTTCTGCTACCTTGGTACGATCGTAACTTCGGACAGCAACGTAAGCAGTGAAATCCGAAGGCGTATTTTACAGGGTTATCATGGTGCACTATTTACCGCACCATGATACATCCGGTAGTCCACTTCGGATACGAGTCTTGGACTATGCTGACGGAGGACGCCAATGCACTCGCCATTTTCGAACGACGGGTGTTAAGGACTATCTTTGGCGATGTGTGCGAGCAGGGCGCGTTGGCGAAGGAGAATGAACCACGAGCTAGCTGAGCTGTTTGGCGGTGCTGATATCCTGACGGTAGTCAAATCCGGAAGGATACGTTGGTTGGGGTACGTGATGAGGATGCCGGACTTATGCCCCACCAAAAAGGTGCTCGTTAGCGACCCGTTCGGCACGAGGCTTAGAGGCGCACAGCGACCTCGTTGGCTGGATCAAGTGTAGTCTAACCTGTCGGAGATCGGATGCAGCCGTGGATGGAGGACTGCAGCCCTAGATCGAGTTTCCTGGAAACTGATTGGTGAATTGGCCATGTAGACGCGACGTGCTCAATCCTAAGCAGGCCACGAGGAAGAAGAAGAAGAATCATGATTATTCTTCTTATTCTTCCCACCATGTACAAAATTGGTGTTCAAAGTGTGGTGAATCGTAGGATAACAAAGCCTATTTACTGTGACGGATTTAACGGTGGACAGAGTAGGTGACTGCCTAGATGACTGCCTTGCATAAGAAGTTTCGCATTTAGGGTTTTGTAGTTGGGGAACCCCGTGCTCGTTTTTAAGGTTTAAGGTTGCTTTATTGTTTGCTACACAACTTATTGTTATGATCGAGCTTAACACTTTCGCTATGCACACATCCCACTGTGGGAATCATGCTATTTTCACAGGCAGTTTAGTTGTGAGTCATAGACTGTGAAAATAGGATATTGAATTTAAATTTATCATCAAACCACACTAAAATCGTATATAAAATTAATAAACAATCATCAAGAACTTCAACAGCAATAAAAAGCGTTACGTCATCAACTTGAACTAATGTTTTACAAACAACCCGTTATCGCATTATGAAATTATTCAATATCCGGAACTATCAAACACAAACAATGCTCCGAACAGCTATTAAAGGTTTTAAAAGGTATTAAAGGAAGTAATGAAAAGTACCATTTTGTGCAGTTCCGTTTACACGCGGCTAGTACCAACAATGAAATTACTCGCTGGGTTAGCAATTTGTGCCATTTTCGTGGGACTAGTAACAACCGAACGGTTCAAACGACAACAAGACGATAATGCACTGATCGAACAGTATCCCTTCATCGTGGCGATCACCTTCAACGGGAACTTTGCCGGAAATGGTGTGATTGTGTCCGGCTGGTGGATCCTCTCAACGGCAACCGTGTTTGTAAATCCGGAACCCGCCAACGCTTACCGTGTGTATGCTGGATCGGCCAATTACCGGTCAGGTTCTACGGAGAACATTGTGCAGCTTATCATTAAACATCCAGAGTACATGCCTGGGCAAGGCCCAGGCAACAACATAGCAATGGCACGATTGGTAAACATTTTACAACAGTCAAAGCTGCTGCAGTCGGTCAACCTTGGTATGAATGATGTGCCTTGGGCATCGACGACAATGGCAACATTCGGAGGGCGAGATAATATGCTGGAAGTGCCGAGCAAACTCGATACCGACGAGACTTGCATCAACCAGCTGACGGATGAGGCGAACAAGCAGATCGTTCGAGCGGGTTTGGCCTATTGCGTAACGATCGAAGCTTCCTATTCGGTCGGACCGGGTGATTTGGGTGCACCGTGCATGTCGATGAATTTCCTGTACGGATTGTACGCGGATGGGCTCGTAGCGATGCGCATTGCTATCCACAGAAAATGGATCCAAAGTACTATAACTGACAATAAGTAATCTTTGTATGCAATACTGTTTCGCTCTAGTTCATGACTATTATATGCACTTTGTGTAGAGTATGATCTGAGGACAAACTTTCGAATAAAATAAAACAAGGAGTACAATCTGACGATTACACTCCAGATCGCGATCTTTGCCAGTAGCATTCTGACCTATTTAATCAGTCCAATAAATCACACAACACCACGCCCATCTTTAATAAAACATCCCCAGTCAATCAATTTAGAAGCTCGTTAAAACGCCCTTCATGTTAACGCATTTCTGATGTTTTTCACAAATAAACAGAACAAGACATGCCTTGCCTGCTAGTTTAGGTAGGTTTGCGGTATGCTTGATGAAATACAAACACCTTTCAGAAAGCGCCGTCTTTACTCAATCTTTAATTAGCCTACAAATGTCCTCTGCACATGAAACATTCTTAAATTGTGTTCCAGTTTGGATACTAAATATTTCGTGTCATGGTAATGTAGTACCAGCTACCTTCTTCTGTTACATTTGTTCGAAGTTAGAAGAGTTTCTCAATCCTCTAAATGTAGACGTGTAGAAGGTATCGCATGAAAAGCAAGCTTGTTACTTTGTAGTGCAAAAATCTACTTCAGCCAAACTTCCGACACGGTGCCTCATTTCCAGTGGTCAGTCATAATCAACGAAAAGTTTTCGCCTGCTTATCATTGGCTGCTTCTTCCATCAACGAGCTCGAGTAGATTTCAACAGACGTTTGAGCAATTCTAAACTTACTACCAGTGTCGCAATAGCCAGTAGTGAAACTTCCCACTACTAGTGACATAACATAAGCTTTCATCTCCTATTACTTATAGCTAAGAGCACTGTCTAAACTTTGCCGACGAAACGGGTCAAAGGTCCACAAGAAATCTCTCCTCGTAGTCATCACTGTTTCAATATACTATGGAATGAAAACTGTTAAGCTGATGTCCGGCCAGCTTATCCTGTTCATTGGTAGCATTAACCTGTCGAACGTTCTATCGTCATCAACTTCCGGCGCAACTAAGGAAAAGGGTTGAGGAAACAGGAAACACACGAATGGCATGAGGCGCACACTCACAAACCTCGCATTGATCCTCTTGACTGGCTCGTATCTAGGACGCTGTCAATCTTGTCCACCTGAAAGTTGAAAACTTCTCCATCAAACTAGCCAGTGATAACAACTTTACGTGACCGTATTCAATAGATGTCACTGGCAATGGTGGTTCGAAACCGCTTCATCCATAGTACAAAAATGGATCAACCGAGCAAACGAGGCAGCAAGTGTGTGTCTATGTGGCGTTTTTATTAACTATAACATTTTCGTACTGTCAACAAGGTACTGTCCAGTACCAGCTTCACAAAGGCGTAATGAGCCGTAAGTGGGAAGTACTGAATTTTTAATACCACCACACCAATTTTCCCATTGCCAACATGTTTGTGTTTAAACTGCGCGTGAACTACATAAAACAACCCCCACAAGGGAAGGAAAAAACCTACATTTCTGTGCAGGGTACGGCGTGGAATAATAATCCCCAACAGTAAATCCACACCACACGTACACACAACACGGCCAAATAATTTGACACCAGCTTTCGTATTGTTCCGTTCGGAGTCCGAGTCTTTTATTGCCGCTGTATTTTATCCCAACCTGAATGGAGATAATGGAGGCATAAAATTGATAACAAAACGATAACATTAATAACCCTCAACGGTTTTTCGTTTTGTGGGCTTCTACAGGGGGCGATTTTGGCGGGGATTCGAAAATAAAGAACCTACAACGCTACATTAGCCGCAACAGGACACTGTTGACATCAAGCATGAATAGGAAACGTCCAAGCCCGGGAGACTAACCGCAGCAACAGTACAAAAAGCTCCAAAAAATAATAAAAAAAAACCTCCCAGCTCCACATCATAAGAACACGAATCATGGACCTCTCACGAATGGTCATGAAAGCTGGTGAATCAGCTATTAAAATCTTGTTAACATGGTTATTTATTAGTCCACCAGTCGTAAAACACCCGTACCGCACCCGAGTACCGGTTACGATTTGTTGTCTTAAATCTTTCAGCTAAGCGACCACACGACCACGACCACGGGTGTTGTTGGTCGTATGCTTCAGAGACGACTAAGGATTGTCGTGCGGCTACTCTGTAGCCTGGATAATGACATACGCTTTGGAGATGTTTCTTCACCGCTTGGATGAATGGACATATTTTTGTGTGTCCTTCTTCCCTAGCTAACTCGCCCAGCTTCTCCCCTGAAAATACATATGTGTAAGTACAACAACACATCCCTCTAAAAACGCACCTAAACTCCCCTTCCTGAAACGTATCGATCAAAAACATAAACAGCATTATGAGTCCTTCGCTTCACCATGTTCCGTGCGCCTAAATGTAGATACTAAATAAATGACAATAAAACTGATGTCAGCCACCGACGTGAAGTTTCGCCTGCTGTTGTTGTACAACATATGCCGCCGACCCAACGCCTCCCACCTCGCACGGTTGATCTCTCCCGTAGCGCAATTGGAAATGGTCAATCGGTGATCGAAGGTCGGACAGGATTAACGTTCATTGCAAGACGACCGTAATAGCTGTATTGTGTTTTTCGACTAGCTCAACCAACATCTCGGAGAGTGCCGATGGAATCCTGCTTCGTTTTCGATTTTGCTTTATTGTGTCGCATTGCTCACCGTTGCTGGTCGGTCGGATGGGGGATGAAAACTTTATCTTTCCGACTAGGTACCGTCGTCGGAGTACCGGTAGAGATGGGCTATAGTCTCGTAGGGAGGTTGTTATAAGATGTGTTTTCGTACCAAAAGCATATGATCCATTTAATATGCAATATTTGGTACTTCTTCTTCGAGTTCAATCTGAGCGCTGCTTGTAGATTGATTTGAGCTTTATGAGCGGGGAAAACTTTATTCTAATATTGTTAGCTTTTCTTTTAATGTATTGGTTTAAAAAATGTTTATAGTGTGTTTTTAATTAGTCCGATTGGAGACGGAAATTTTTTGTACGTACTGCATATACATGTACTTAACGTAGGGTAGGAATGGGGGTGGAATTATTATGAGGAGTCATTAGAGGTGAAGGATTTTCATGGAGTAAAGGTAGTGAACTCTAGAACGCGGGTTCGGAAGTCGTAAATAGGAAAGTTGAAGTCGAACAGCTCGTGATCTCTGTTGAAAGAGACGCAACATCTTAACCAAGGATCATTCTGGCCAAAAACCGAACGGCGCGAAGGGATAAATGTGGGTGGTCTATCACGAAGTCGACGAGAAGGGAAATACAGGAGTACAGAAGCTAGAAGTGAAGGAACGTCGAGTTCAGAGGAAAGGATACAGGCGATGAAGTAGGACTGCGCGTGCGAATGGCGGGATCTAATATCTATTAGACACAACATACTGCAGCACAGAAATGAGAGAATATGAGGGCACAGGAACGGTGTAACCGTGTAGCATTCTGCGGACAGCGAGGCCCGTAAACTTCCTCTGAACCCACTCTTTTCTCTGCTTAGCGGTTTCTCCGGCTGGGGTCCACACTACGCTTGCATAAACCAGAACGGAGCGAACCCAGCAGCAGTACAGTGCCTTTAAACATAAAGAATATCTGATCTCAGAAGCCATGCAGAAAATTAGGCCTAGGCTTTATTAACTACATGGTTAATGTGTTCATCGAATGAGAGTCCCTCATTCAACCAGACCCCAAGATCTTTCATGGTGGTTATTCTACTTATTTAGGTGCCGCAAACGGAGTAGTTCCATAACAGCCGGTCAGCAAAAGGCCTTCCGAAAGAGACGACACAACATTTAGGGGGGCAGAGCACCAACCCATTTTTCAAACACCAAACAGAAAAGTCACTAAGAGTGCGTTGGAGAGATCGTCAGTCGGAAGACAAAGACACGGGGAGAAAATTTTTTATATCATCAGCAAAAAGAAGGTGTTCATCAGTTGGAAGAACGATGATGCAGTCATTGATGAATTGGGTAAAAAGGATAGGACTATAGTAGCATCAGGCAATTCAACCGTTCATAAGAAGCAGATGTGACTTAAGCTGTCTTTTAATCCTAACTATTTTATAAAATAAATTTCTAGAAGTACTTCAATTTGTAATGCTGGTACGTTGTGTGGGAGTGCAGAAAAATAACAATTCGCTCCAGAATTCATGCTATTCTTTCACATCAGTTCAAGAAAACTTAATATTCGAAACTCAATGCTGCATTTGTACTGCAAACCACACAGTATTTTTTCATCTGAACTGTTCAATCTATTTTTTTTTTAGCCAACACTTCCTCCTCAACGGGGCTGTCCATCACAAATGCAAGAACCGGACCACAGTCACACTGCTACTGCTTATTGCCGAATGCTCACCGAAAATGGTGACAGACGTTCCCTTGTTTTGCCATTGGCTCCCGGCAATAAACTCCATTATCTTTACCGGAACCGAGGCGTAAGCGAATACCCTACCGTGTGGCTTAGATGGCGCCTGGGATGTGTTGGCCGAACCTACGAGACAACCATTCGTATATGAGACAAATCTCTGCTCTCTGTTCGTTGCCATCAGCTCTAGCACCATTTTTCGGTGTTTTTCGGACGAAAGGACGGCAAAAAAAACCTTACAATCAAAAACCAGCAGCAAAACCATTCATGCCATTCGTTTTCGGTATGAATAGCAGCGGCTTTCCCAATCCACTGCCATGCACTTCATTTGCATTGTTCCAAGTAGTTTTTCCTTTTTTTTTTCGAGACGAAAAACCGACGACAATATCGTCACCTTACGGCATGCAACTGTGGCCCCCGAGAAAGGCAAAAACTGGTTTTAAAGCTTCTTCATCCGTCCAAACCTGGACGAACTTTGGACCAAATCTTCAAAACGAGCCGGAAAATCGTGGCAACATCATCGCCGTCCATGTTCTGATTTTGGTTAGCCGGAGACGCACAACTTTCCAAGAATGTGTTTTAAACGCTTTGAAAAGGAAAGGTTTTTTTTTCTTTTTTTTGCTGCTTCGTCCACATCAATGAAAACACCGACGACTACGGTTCCGGAGAATGAACCGCGTTTCAGGAGAGGCAACAACAAAAAAAATCCTTGTACGTGACACGTCAAATGTCAGACGCTTTTGGAGTAGTTTTTGTTTTCTTGTTCTTTCATAAGCGTTCGAGTCCATTCCATTCGGAGCAAAATCAAAAGCATGTCAGCCGGAAGGCAAATTCAATAGTTATGTTTTTCGAAAACATCCCAATGCTTGCTGTCGATGCACGGTCGGTCAGTACCATTGGACCTCAAACCAGGTTACCAGGGAAAACATGCGGCAGTTAGATCAGAGCTGGACTGCACTTTAAAGTGAGGGAATCCTTTGAATGGGATTTTTAAAGTCCATAAATAAAATAACAAATTTTAAAGTTTTATGTGCATTTTATGTGCATGAACTAACTAACTATAACTAAGTAATTATAAACAATTATTTTTATTTATTTTTTATTCATAAAGGACGGACAGGCCGTATTTCTATAAATAATTATTATAAACAATCAAAAATTACGTCTGTTTAAAGTAAAATAGAAGTTCCAATTGTAACACATAGTAAACATAAACAACTTGATCTAGTACAATATTCTTCACAGAACACAAGTAACGATCAACTCTAAATTCTACCCCTTTCTCAAACCCACTCAAAACATCACACCAGCATAATCAAACAAATAAACTGGTGAAAATTCTAATACCCAACCAAAAGTCATTAAAGTCACGAAACGATGAGTCCCATTCCTGGAAAACGGAAACAATTCTCTAGACGAACGTTTGGCCCGGTCTACGGGCAGCGTGTGAAAAGCTGTTGCATAGTGGCGCAAAACCATTAAATGTACCAGTCAATCGTGGCGGGTAGCACAGGAAGGAGATGGACCATTCCCTGAATAGATTTTCGTACGGCGAACACGGAGTACCGCAATCGATTGCCGACAGTTTACGGCAAGTGTACACCGGGGAGCTGTATTGGGAAAATAAATAATGCATTACTTAATTATTTTGCTGCCCAAAATACGGACACTGCGGCTACTACTGCTGCTGCTGCTGCTGCTGCTGTTGGAGAGATGTTGCTAAACTTCAACCCTCAAAGCGTTCGACGGGCAGCCAATGGGCAATCTGTGCCCTATCCCTATCCTGACCCTGCCCATCGTGCTTATCATTGTGGTGGAAAATGGAGGGAAACCCCAAAAACCCTACGGCCAACTGTTTACAGCCCTTTCCATTCAACCGTCATGCCTATCCGTGTTCGAATTCCGAATCAATGGTTTTGTGTGTTTTGGCACGAGTTTGGTTATGTTATGTATCGGAACGGTAAACGTTACGGTACCCGTCCAATCTCTTCTTCTCGTTTTTTTGCAGCAGATAAACCTGCGATAGAGAAGTCTCGATGGGACGTGTTTATTTTCGGAGAATTTTCCCATTTAAAAAGCTTTACTTTGTGCATAGATTGCAGCCGTACTGAAGGGTCATCGTTGAGTAATGTTCAGTTTGCTATCGATGTTTGTTTTTGAGTTTTCAACAGATTTATTGTTTGAAATAAGGACTGTAATGATGGCAGATGGCAGATAATTTCGACATATTCTTTGATCGTACGCATCGTTGCACTGCTGCACTGAAAAATCATTACTTGTAGCAAATAAAACATGAAAATCATTGATATTTGTATTATTATTACCTAACAAACATTTTTCAGACCTTCATGATCCAACCATTGGTTTAATTTTTATTGGTTTTATAGTTAAAACCAACGATACCATAACAAAATCACTTGTTACAAACGAGAATACCATAGACACACCTATGTCTATTAAAATCAAATGCAAACAATTTTAAAATCACAATCATTGAGGACCACCTTAAGCCACCCCATGGATTGAGTTGTCCGTCATTATTGAGTTGCTCTCTACTCGGAAATGAAAAAGAAATACCTTGGACCTATTTGCGGCAAACGCATTGGCAGCTGCAGTCAATTTCACAATGTGATTTGGTGGAAAAAGGGCAACAAATTATACAACTGCATTCTAAAACGGAACGTACGATGGGCAGAGTAGACTGTTTTTAGGCACACTGGTTCCTTGAACACTTTGAATGCTTTCATCATTAACCCCCAAACAGCGAGCCGCTTAATTTTAGCCTATCATCCAGCAGCATCACTAGACCTGAAGCATAGTTCGTATTGTTACCAAAACGTATTCATCTAGCATTTGTCAAGGTTCAACTGCAGGAAATAGGGGCAGCAACATTCACCGAGTAGAGTGAGCATAGTTTGCAGCCGCTAACGGTTCCACCGTGATGAAAATTTCAACATCATCCATTGAGATATGTGGGCCAGAAATAGCAGAAATTACTGGCAAAAGTGTACAATAGATAAGACAGGCCAAATGCTGAATAAATATGACCAATGTAACAGAAACGATTGCATCCACGAGACAAACTTTTCAGGAACCCAAAGCTTTCTTATTTTCCTCAGTACTATCTCATGTGCAATGCAAACGAAAGCGACCTGAAAGACATTTCAGAAATGAATTTAAATATAAAATATTTTAGCAAGGTAAGTTGCAATGACGAAACTGCAGTATTTTAATATCAAGACCAGAAGAAGTCAATGGCTGAATTTTTTTAAAAGAACTGTTAAAACGAGTGTGTTGCCGATTGTCTCTTTATTACAGTAAATCACAGCCAGCGGAATGGAATTAGCTCAGTAGCAATTCAGGTAAGCATTAACTCGTATACAGGCAAACCGGAAATGAGTAAAGTATGCGTCACTAACTGTACAGCTGGATGATATCTATTGTCTTTGAAAAAATGACCAAGAACAACGCGTAACCGCTGGGTTATCCATGTAGCCAATGTAACCATGTTGTTGCATACTTTTCGGCGTTCGCTATTTTGATCCCCAATTCCCTGTATCAATATCATTTAACATCTTTAATTCAATTTTGCGATTTTTCCCTTTTCATAAAGTAACTGCTTTAAATTACCCCTTAATTACGCAATTTGCATAACAAAACAATATGTACTCAAGCTACGATTACTGCTTTCTTGACCGTTTAAATGCCGTTTTAAGTGTAAGCGAACCTGTAAACAAGCATCCAATTCTTTTCCCCCCATCAATACTCGAGTATTTGAAATGGACAAAGAAGAAGAAATATACACAATGCAAAGCCCTGAAAGCACACACACACAAAAAAACACACATACCCACCAGCAGTGAAACATCACACCATTAATGTCATTCCCACGCACACATCATTTGCTCAGCAGTGCTCCATTTGTCGGCAAAATCTGCTTCTGCTCATTTTCGGAAAATAATTATTAAAATACAACACATTCAAATCACGCTCGACAGGCGAGGAATTTTCCGAGATTCGAATCGAATCGCCGTACACACCGGTACGCACAACCCCATCGCGCTCCGCCTCGAATTTGACTCGGCTCAACTCGCCCGGTTTCAAGAGATTTTTGTGATGGCGGGCGAGTTTTACGGCCATTTCCGCCCGGTTTGTTGGGTTTTGAGCATTTCAGCAAATGATGCTGCTGATTCCCGGTGCCCGGGTTCACTCAACCGTTTGCCGAGCATATTCACCACGAAACGTAGCCCGATCGCGAAACGAACGTAAATAGACCCCGCGGATTGTCGTACCTAACCGCTTGCCCTCCGTGCTTCCCGCATGCACGTTTCCCACTACCCTCGCCCCAGTACAGAAATGTTTGATTGCATTCGAAACCATTATCGTGGTGCAAATAATTGAAATAGTAACTCAGCGGGACACCGATGCAAACAGGGAATCAGCAAGCGTCAAGGGCAGGGCAGGGCTTGTTCCAGGCAGGGAGCAGGGAGCGAATAATTTTCCCAAACGGGTAGAAAAATGACCAGAACCCCGCAGAAGACACACACTAACGAGCACGCAGCACTAAAACGCAATGAGTGGGCTGCCTGTTACTGCTCCTTACTTCAGCGTGCTTTTCATCTGTTCTGGTGCAGAATGTTGTTCGCAATTGTGATGAAAGCGAGTGTCCGATTTGTTGTTTTCCTGTTCGGGAATGAATGGATATTGCAATTTCTTCCAAAATCTCTATTTTAATTACCACGAACCTCGGATGGATGGGTCCATGTTTGATGTTTCCAGCGCGTGAGATAAAGTTATCTAAATTTGACAGTTTTCTCTGACAATTGAATTTTTCGAGCGATGAATCCATGGAGCATTAAATTGAATGCTTGGAAATTGTGTTAAAATGGCCTAATTTTCTTTTAAAAAAAATATTGGACATTTGACTCGTGAATCTGATCTTCATAGACCATCCATAGTGCATTAGCGAGAAAAATTTCCGACGAAAAGATACATTCATAAAAAAGATTCGAATTTTGCCGACCACAAAGGCAAATCTTCCTATGAGTGAACTGAGCGATCGCGTGGAGATCCTACCTCGAAAGGAGCCCTGAGCTAAAGCTGAAACAACCGTTGTTGTAAATGCTGGCGGATCTCATGTCCTTGCCATCAAACAGCTTGATTCGCGATTTCCCTCGGTCACAGGATGTAGAATTCAAGAGTCCTCCATGAAAGCGCTCTAACGCAATTTTCACTTAGGCCTCAGAAACCTCAAAAGCCTCAGAAGTCATTGATTTAAATCAGACCATTAATTTAAATCCTTCAAAACTGTACAGAAGATTAAAGTAGCTTTTGGTAGTAAAAACAAAACATTTCATCAAGCGCTGTTTAGCTCAAGACGTTTACTCTGGTAATGGCGTTATTATTGTAGGACCAGAGCTGCAACACCTATTGCCTACATTTACACAAACCACCAATCATATGCTTTGTGGAATAGTTGCACTGTTATATTATTGATAAGGAAATCCTTCAACTATATTCATTTTTAATCATCTAGACACTTATGTCTCACTAAAGCTGCCAGTCGAAATTGTTCCCGCTTTCGCCTGGTTCAACCAATCTTCCTCATCCCATGACCGGGGACACACAACTCTGACGAACAAGAACAAAAAAGTAGGCAATTTTCCCATCATCACTCAGCCTGCATTATCGTCCATTTTGTTAACGTATCTCATTATGATGCGCCTCACGTGCTCTCATGACCATCGTGCCCGGAAGTTGTCGATGGAAAATTAGATTAGTACTAATAATTTGCGCTACATACACACACACACACATACTGCGCGACAGCATGTGACAATACATCCGCTTTTACCGTAACGTAATGGACGATATGCGAATGCATATCCTATTGTTTCCATCAATTGTCGTTTGATCGACGATAGCGAAACACACTAATTGCTCCCGAACCAATGATTAGAGCGTCTGTGGATCAACGTCAAAGCCCCTCACCCCCCATTCCTCTCCTTCCCCTTGGGGATTTTCGGGGAAGGATTGAACCGATCGTTAGACACAATGAAGCGCCCATTTCCAGCTCACGGTTCCCACCGACCAACCATGGGTGGATAGCGATAATGTGTCATTGCTTTGATTTGATTAACAACTAGCTTCCCGCTGGGCAAAAGCCTCAAGATAGGACGTATTGGTTTTGGGTTGACTGTAAATTTATCACAGCCACGGATTAGCTCAAGCGCACGTACTTTACAGTCAATTGTGTGCACGGTGTTCATCAAGCATGAATTTGATCTGATACTAATAATAGTTTATAGCGCAAGTACTTAACTGTGGCAGAACATTCAATAGGATCTTGCTCAATATCGCTCACGGGAGGGTACTAAACTATCCTTTCAAATGTCTCTGTTAAAGGTGTTTTCAACAGGCTTAAGATTACGATATGTTCAACAAGGTTTTGACGTGTGTGATTAGCTTCATCCATCGTGGTGTTTATCTAGCCGTGCAGGATGTAATTCAACTCGCATCATTACTGATTCATCTGGCTACGTGCTGGATGATTTAGGAGGAGTATTATTTAGCAAAACAATGCTTAATGGTTGATGTTGAAAATGTCAATGCAGCCAATTTATAGACAAAGGTGTGAAATAAACGGAGCATCTTCTGTGAAAGGTAGGACCGTCTCACGAAAATGAAAAACAATGATGCTTGCTTTTTAATATTAACTAATTTATTAAAGATCATGATAAAACCAAAGTATGTATTGTTGATTCATAACGAAGCTGAACACATAATAACGCAAGGAAAATACGATTCCCATTCTTTGGGTGGAATGTGTGTGTGTGTTAGGCTAAAAGCATAGCTTTAGGCGTTCATCACTTCATTTCTGAATTTAGTAATTTTTAATTTTATAAGATTTATCAATTTTATTTAGTCAAGGCCCGGTAGAACCTACCTTAAACTTAAAACCTTAAACCTTTTATTTTATGGCCGTGAAATGGCTGCATGTAGTAACTACTGCTTCCCTCCGAACTATGTGGCCTTTTTGTCTGAACATTAAGCCAGCATGTTTGCAGCTCCTACAACAAATATTTCTCGGTCTCAAGCTTCTGGTTCTTTTCTCGCGTAGTTGAATACATTTGACTGTCATTGCACCCCTCAGAGAATACCGATTTTTAACACGGCACTACTTAATCTTAAGCTCTTTTTTTCGTTTATTTATAGAGGCTTTGCGTCTTAGAGACTACATCCGCCTCTCTACTGTATAAAAAAAAAGATGGTTTAGTCTAATACAAAACTATAGCATATGTGGCTTAAATATTATGGAAAACTATTGCCTATAAAACTATGGAAACTATTATGGATAAGTTTGAACTATTGCTTAAATTTCTTTGTTTTAATGACTGATGCGTAAAAATCTAATGAGGTGGTTCTGCTGGAGTTTGTCGGGTGATAGGATTGTCGTTAAATCAGTTTCTAGTTGACAGCAATCGGTCCATGGCAATCGGTGTGGATGTGGCGGACGGTGATGTCAACACCACAGAAGCTGCAAAGTGGAGGACTGGATTTTTCTAGGAGGTAGGAGTGCGTAAGGCGAGTATGACCTATACGAAGGCGGGAAAGGACTCGTTGGATGTGGCTGGACTCGGTATCTTCCCAGGAAGAGGTGTTGTTCTTGATAGGACGGAGTTTGTTGTTGAGGTCTACGTTGTGCCATGTGGAGTTCCAGTGTTGGGAGATTATGATGTTGGTGAAGCGGATGGCATCACGGCGTGAAAGGGTGTTGTATGGTTCGTCAGGACGGAGCCGACCATTGTTGGCAAGTTGATCGGCTTTCTCGTTTCCGTTGATTCCGGAATGATCTGGAATCCAACAGAAAACGATTGTCAAAGATGCAGGTATGGAGTCTAGGGACTGGATGTGGGGGTCTTTGGAGGTACCGTGTTCCAGGGCAGTCAGAACACTGGCACTGTCGCTGAAGATGACGTTCGGTCGGTCAGTCTGTAGTCCTGTAGTGATTAGGAAGTTTGATGGCGCAGTTGTCTGTGGTGAAGTGGATCCCACAGCTGGCTGAGTCCAGATGAACGGTCCCGTCTGTTAAAATCTTATGGATATGACGGTATTTAGTCTGTATTAAGTGAGTAAATGTACTATTGGTGGTGATATGGCTGCTTTTTGGTTCCCCGGAGAGAGCTTTTAAGTTCCCAGTCTATGACAGGTGTACGAAAATACCAGGGACGAATTCCCCGGCGGGTGGATTGGATGATCGGTGGTAGTTGTTGGTTGGTGAGTGTCTGTAGTTCTACGTTTGCTCTGGTGATGATTGCAGGTGCGTCGAGTCCTTTTTCTAGGATCCGAGCTGCAGCTTCCACAAGTCGGTTGGTGATGACATGTTCCATAGGAAGAAGGCCGCTTTCGCAGAGGAGGGAGTTGATTGGACTGGTGCCAAATGCACCAGTGGCATAGCGGATGGCTGTGTGGTAAATAGGTAATCAATTGCTTGAAGTCTCTGTTCGTTTCCCTAGTCAGCTCATTGTTGAAATATGCCTCAAAGCAATGGAGAAGCGGATTCAGACGTTAATTCGCTTTGTCATGCGCAATGTATTTGGCTCTTCTGGCTCAGTGTTACCGTCGTATCCTGTACGCTGTCGCTTGCTGGGTCTGGAGCCCTTAAAATCTCGCCGCACACATGGATTCAAGCATTCCGTATTGCCTCCCTTCTCCTTAATGCCATTGATGCTCCCTCCTCACTCTCATCCATTAATCTATACGTGCCCACGCATCGTCTTCGTTATTGTCCTTCCCTTGAGATAGCGTCAAGAACATCTTCTGTTGATGCGAATGTTGCGCTTTTACGAGCAATAAGTTTTATTAACTTCTGATTCCAATCTGTTTGACTTCTCAATTTCCCTATCTTCCTTCCGTGCTAGTAATCATTCAAATTTCAAACTTTAATGCCTTTAATGCACTACCAGAATAGTAACACCATTTAAATTTCAATAAACACACTCTACTGACACTAAATGCACATGAATTAGATAAGTAACCTACTAAAATCTTAGCACATTATCTCTTCTTCATGCAATCGTAATATAATCCTTCTACCACCCACGTTCCCCAGGCGAAAGAAAGTACCAACTACTGTTACCAAACCTCAAGCTGTAACTAAAGCTACATTCTCATCTTTTGCACCACGATTTAGCACACCGGTCACCGGGTTCCCATTCGGTACATTGCAACGCACCAAACGGGTGCCCATTAAATTAATGAGAAATCATAGCACTGCGTACATCGTTCGCTCGCATGCAAAGAACTGTTTCCCTAATAACAATCCACCCACCAAAACACTGCTGCGATGGTGGTGTTGGTGGTTTGTTTTATGGAATTTCCCACGCACCAACGCAAATCACACTCCATGAACCACGCGCACAATGGCCAGTTTCCGTAGGGAAAAAAAAAGTGCGTTAACCGGCACGGTGCTGTGGTGTGTGTTGCGTTCACCAAACTGGCACTCGAAAAGCTTGCCTTCCCTACGACAAGAATGGCTCATTTATTCCGAGCGAATGAATTAAAAAAGTTAACTTAATTATCGCCTCCTTCCTGGATGGGGTGGCTTGTAGGATCGGCACAAACCCCCCACACCCTTGATAGGCCCACTTACACCGGAAAACCCAAATAAGGCTGGAGCAGTTAGTTTCGGATAAGTTCCAGCGCGCGCCTATTGCCACGTCCCCGGGGATGGTTTATTTTCCGTGGAACTAGCCCATCTTCTCCTGCTCTACCATTCGCTTCCCATAATTCACTTACGCACAACCTCGTACATCCACTGGCACGAACGATGCAGGAAGTGTGCCCGGTCAGCTCAAACGGGCAAACAAAATATTTTATGAGCACATCTTCGGGTTAAATAATATCATAATTAAAGTTAAATAATATTCACATATTTCACTTGCCGCACTAGTAGTCCAGTGCGTTAGTTTGGGAATGTTTCGGATCTGGAAAAGGGGCAAACAGGGGAGTTTTTTTTTTGTAGAAGAATTCTCCTATCTTTCCAGCTTTCTGTTTTGACCTTCGTGGAAAATGGCACTTACGTTAGATTTACGCACTGGTGAGGAGCACCAGTAGAACACGCCAGCTGCCTTTGGTTGGAATTCGCGAAATGTTTGACCGATTCTTCCGCATCACTTATTGAGTGAGTGGAAAAGTGTTTGCAGAAAGATTGAAGCTCCTATTACATATATCTATGGTTACTTTACCTTCATTAAATCACTATATTGCTAATTTTAACCAAAATACACAATTAAAAATATAACAAAAAAATATTTTTTTATAACCGAGTCTGCCCGGAATAAGACAAAGAATTCGAAGGAAATGCCTTATAATCATATTTATATAATTAAATCATCCCAAGTGTTGACAGCAAGAGATTGTCCAGTCATAATAAGTTCAGAAGGAATAAAATATTTATTTATTTATATTTATTACTAAGTATTTTCAACACACACACAACATAATTTAAAATATATAATTATCCATATGTGTATTAAAAACGTAAATAAATATGACAACACGGCGACGTGCCGTCATACTTAATAACAAATAAAACATAAATTTATATGTTTATGGGGCAGCCCGGCGGTAGGGCGACTTCGGCGCTGGTCTTGACACGACATGGGTTCAAATTCAATCCGGACCTTTCCCCCACAGTGAGGGCTGAATAACCCACTCTGTGGGATAAAATAAATAAATAAAATTTAATAATATGAATTAAATAGGAATTTAAAACAGTGAACAAAATTATTTAATTCCCAAGCAACAAAATCCCGTGAATAATTTAAACAATTCGGCAGAAAATTCGGCAACACTTTCAGTAATACTCAACGTTACTCGTACCCCGGAAGAACATCCTTGTCCGTCCCGAACACAATTGCACTCGCGAGAACTCATACCACCGGCATTATTGCGCTTCTTCCCAGAACGTATCCGCACGTATATGGAGGCGAACCGCTGGAACAAACAATTTCTCTTCAGATGTTGATCCGGTGTACCATCGGTGTACCCCCATCGTAAGGTCGCCAATGCACTTGGCGCACTGTGACGCGATGAAAAGCATTTCACTTAATTGCATTTTCTATTATTTCCCGACAAACTTTTGTAACTTCCACACGCCACCGGGCCAGTACCGGGAATGGGTGGGAGGGCGTTACTAGCCCATTCAACCCTTCCAGGCTTCCTGGCCGGGCGGAAGGGATGGGGATGGACTGGGCTTGGGCCAGAATTTATGTTGCCTATTAAGATATGCAAATGTACGCGACAACGACTATCGCCCTAGAACTTTGTTCGCGCTCCCAATTGTGCTGCGAGGGCCAGACTGCTGCTATCCGTGGTTCAGTCGCACCATGCCCTGGAAGTACTGGAGTAAGGAGCGTGTGAAAGACACGCATACACACACAAACACACGCCCAATGAAAGCGTGCTAAATGTCGAACGACGGCAAAGAAGGAACCGCGCGAACAGCACCGAAAAAGTTTGTGAGTTGTGACAGCGCAAGAAAAAAAAAAACACGAGAAGGACTGGCTTTCGCTTTTCTTTTCCTTTCCCGTTTGGCTTTTCGTGCTTCCGAAGCATAAATGACAGTATCAGCGAAATCACAACCAAAGTGGAAAATTTGTTGAGAATTTCTTCCCTATTCTTTGTGTGTGTTTGTGGATGTGAGCGGTGTGAGCGATTGCACACAGTGATGCCCTTTAGGTTGAGTGATTATGAACTTGCGGTTAACGTGAAGTGCACGGAAACGTTTTGTTTGGGAGTCCACAAAAGGATGTAACTTTGGGGACAAATCGGGGCTTCGTTTCGCGAAACAATTAAAAAGAATGTTTCTTTAAGAGCTTAACGCTACTGTCTTTGCGAGGGTATTTGTAAATGTTTTCACATTATTATTCACTGTTTGAGGTACGGATTTGGAACTTTTCAGCAGCAATGAGTACTCACTTTAAGCACTGAGTACTCACAGGCAGCAATGAGCACTTTTTAAATTGCAATTTTGATTAATGTAGTTGATAACACTAACACTGTATTCGATATCATTAGCTGGAATCTATAAAAAAATAATAAAAAAATGAATACCATTCCAAGTGCCTAACTGTTCAATATGCTAAACTTTTGATTACAAAAATCTTAAACTTACCTTAAAAAATCATCAGTATTTGAACATTTTATAAAACATAAATTAAACTTTGGCATTATTGTGTCCCAGACCGCACATCTACAATTAAATTGACGGTGTAAACAAGCATCGGCTGATCGAAACTTTTTAGGACCAGGTTGAGCTACCGGACAAGTGGAAATCGGTGTCATACACCCGGTGTACAAAAAGAGTAACCCCTCTGGACTGTGCTAACTTCTGAGCCGTCATATTACAGAATACTGCCTATAAGATCCTTCCCGAATAATCTTCTGCAAACATGCTCCGCTTGCTGAATACTACGTGGAAAGCTACTAAACTGCATCTGTTGAAGGTAAATTGACATCTTGCCGAAGCTTTACTGCACCAGATCTCTGCCCAACATCTGTTCATGGATTTCGAGGCAATATACTTGATCGAACTATCAACCACCATGCAGCAGTACGGATTCCCCGGTGTAGCTGCTACGCCTGTTGAGGCCCACTACGGACGGGGTGCAGTGCAAGGTAAGAGTGTTCAACATGCTGGACATGAGGTCTGAAGCAACGAAACATCGCACTAGAGAGTATTATACGAAACGTGGGCTTTGACATCCGGACCACATTTTTAACTCGATTTTAACATCTGCCGTGGTGCGCAAGCCGTAAACCTGACTAAAACACGAAGTCAAGAGGAATGGATTGTGGATCAATGCGACGAAGACAAAATACCCTTGAGCCTGATTCTAAAGCCGAGCATCAATTGACGGCGACGATCTTGAGGAAGTAGAGGAGTTCTGCTACTTTTGTACGGTCGTAACTTCGGCCAACATCTTCAATTTTAAGCAAACCGAAAATCCGGACAGAATGCCTGAAATGGCAGTCCAAGAGTGCTCGATATTGCAGTATATTTCAAGAAGAAAAATATCCTGAAAAGGAATTTCATCATTAGAACGCCCCTCACAGATTTAAGTGCGAATTAGTCTAATGATTGCAACATATTGCTGCCAAGAATTTTTTTTAAGTTCGTAAAAATGTCCTATCCTTATTGGCAACCATTGAATTTAAAACAAACAGTCAGTCAATCAATTTTCTTAGAAAACTTTTCAAATAATTCTTTCCTCGAACTAACGCTAAAGTTAATAATGAACTGAGAATGGTTCGAATGAGCCATTCTCAGTATAATTTGTGTCCAAGTTATATACACCCATATGATGCGGCTGTTGGAAAATTAACATTCAAAAACACAACCACAGCTGCATAGCTTCTAACTCCCTCGCCAGTTTGCCACTAATCGTGAAAAGTCCAATCCATAAAAAAACCAATGTTGTGCATCTAATCGGTAGTACCGTAATTGAATTGAAATTTACACATGCTTCATATGACCGTGGGTCGGTTAGGTCACACGCCGATGACGATTACTGCATGCCGCGCAATCATTGGAAAATCTAATAATCCATCGTTCGATACGTTCCCTAGCTACGTTGCTGAAACTCAATATCTACTCCGGATTTAAGCGCCGGAGTGCCATCCCCGGGATAAACATTGTGAGAGGCTGTAACTCTACCCGTTCCAAAACCGAAAGCACTCGACCACCACTTGATTTTATTCGCGGCAGTGTGTGTGTGCGTGTGTAATTGGTGCCACTGTTTGAGCTAATATCCGTTTCCAATATGCGGACGCTGTGGTTAATTTTATCATTCTTCGTATGGCTTTTCCCGGGTGGAAAAGTTTGCCTCACAAAACGGTGACGTCGCTCCGGCCATTATCCTGTGTGACGATAACGAAAGCGGAACCATCGCCTGTGGTCTTATCGAACGTAGATCTATCGTTGGAATCATGGTCGGCGAAGCAAGTCTACCTCACCACAAGCAGAGCCGTAGCCAACCATCTTCTACTCATGGTTAACTAAACATTTCCTTTTAACCAACGGGTAAACGTTGTGACCGCTCACTCCATAGTAGCTTGCGCCGAAAGCACATCTCCGCTGTGATGCAGTTTCCAGTTGTATCCGACGTAACGAAGGAATGCACACGGGTGCTAGACGCTAAAGGACTATAGGAACATTTGCCGTCCAAAGCACCGCCCGCCCAGTTGCAGCAGGCAGTGTTGTTGTGGTGGATTACGTTTATCTAACCAACCGATGTTTACGGCACCCGTAACGTATCCTCATCCGAACCGCACAGACCAGCACAGGCCGAATGGACGCACACACAATAGTTTTGCACCGAGCTTTCCTGCCAGCATTACGCAAGTTTCAAACTTCCATCCCAAAACCCAATCCCAAGAACATACTGAACTCAACCGTCCCATAAACCAATGTGCCATCGACAGGTCGCGCGCTCTGCTCTCTTTCCGGTCCCTTTCAGCCTCACAATAGGCTCGAACCGTTCGTACCGTTTGCCGGTTGGTTGTATGCTCGTGCATCTTCAGCCGATGGCAATCCTTTGGGTGTGCATTGCCGGGGATCAGCCTCCGGGACGGGGGAAACCGGTTGCACTTTTGCCAACCGGGGCTGGGTACAGCAGCCGCGTCCGTAAGCTAGCAATGTAGTGGTGGTTGGCTTCCTAATGTGCTTCAGCACAAAACAGACGCTCAGTCCATGCTGCTGTCTCGGATCAGACGCACGGTTAGGCTAATGGAAAAAGCATTAGTTCATTATAAATAATTCCATTTTCCAATTTATAGTTTAATTAATTCTCGTAGTTAACGGAGCGGAATATCCGATTCTAATTCCGCTCGCGATATGGTAATGCTAGTGTTGAACTTTCGCATCCCGGGTGCGTTAGGTTGTGTCTATACGCAGAGCATGCCGCGCTCGTGGTAGTTTGTTTGGCTTTGATGTTGTAGATTATTTTAGAATCAATTTTTACGCATCAGGCAATTCAATGATAATCATATTCTAATTGGCAATGCAATTCTAGTGTTTTAAATTTTGTTGTTTAAAAAATTGCTTATTGAGAGTTGGTGCTAGGATTTTATTTGTAACCCGTGCACTCTAATACAAATGAAATTTTTCACAAAATTACTTTCTTTTATCTTTTGTACGTTTTAAACTTGCATCCAGGACAAAAAACTGCATACTTTCAGGTGTAATTTGTTATTTATTATATTTATAGAGGGGCACATAAGCCCTCTAGATAGCTTTTAAGTTTTGTACAAGTTTTACACAAAAGAAAAAGACAACGATAGACGCTACATGTATGTATGTTACAGTAAAGGATTAGACGCATGAACGGAAACACGGTCGGAGAAATCTTCCACCCAAATCTACGGCTCGAACGCACCGCTGACAGCCATAACAGCAGGATAAATACGCAAAAACGTTTTGCGACAGCTAGCATCGCTCGGGTACGAAGTGACCGGACTGGGTTGATTGCAGAAAGGAGCGTCGGGGAGTCTATTCGGACGTCAAGCGGTCCCACGATGAAGGACAGTCTCGCCTAAGAAAGGCATACCAAGCAGCATACATCTGGTCCGATACTCTAGCCTCCGATTCCAGCAATGAAGCGCAAAACACATGAGTTTGCGCTGGATGGTTTCTAGACGCGCCTGAGACCGTGCAGCGCTAAACCACCACACTATGTTGGCATACTCCAGCAATGAACGAACCAGAGAGCAATAGATAGCCTTGATAGTTATATGGAAGACCTCGGCGACAACGTGATCGAGCAGATCCTTAAAGGAAAGCCTCATGTCAAGCAAAGACGCCTAGGTCCTTGACACACTGTTTCCTCTGTATGGTTATCCTGTCTAGCACATTGTCGTAAGTCGACTGACGTTGTGAGCGGCCAAAAGTGATCAGCACACATTTCTCAGGGCAGAGTAATAAGGCATTGCGATGGCACCAGGACTGGAAGATTCGTAATGTCGCCTGCAGTTGGGCGTGGTCGTCAGGTCCGCGATTTGTGCGAAAAAGAGATGATTATCCTCCAGGATAACCATGGATGCGCGAATGTAATGAAGCGAATTTCGGTTAATATTACCAAAAAAGTAATCTACTGTAAAAAGAAATTTGCAAATGACATTTTTCCGGAGCACTTTTAGAGCTTAGTGAATAAATAAGTAAAATATAATGGATAATGCAAATATGTAACAAATGGTGGTGGTTCAGTGACCAAATGATCCTAGCGCCGGTTTTCATACAAAAATTCACCCTAGTGAGGATTGACTATCCAACTACTTCGTATTTGTTGTGTCCAGCAACAAGGGCTGTTAAATGTTGTTAAATGTTGTGTTGTGTATGTTTTAAATGTATTTTTTGTAGTGCCACGGGTGATCCGATGACTGGGCAACAGCACGCAAGGGCGATTCCAACACTGCCGTAAAAGGGAGGCAAGCGTTGTTGAAAGTACAGTGTTCTCCACTCCAGTCCAGTTTTGACACATTGAGACGTTCAGTCTCGAGAGTAGTAAAGTTCCCTTCGCTGCTGCGGGATAGAGCTCACCGATCATCCTTTGATTGGACGTTGACTAAATTGAGCTTGGAGTGTCATTACTGGACTGCACTGGAGAACACTGTACGCGGACAAATAAATGTGCTGTCTTAACAATATTTGTTTGTTTGTTGCAGACCAAACACCACACCACAATAGCCGGAATACGGATGCAACCAACAACCATCGATACAATAGAGACAACAATAGTACCAGACCATGATCTACCAATATCATCATCATCATCAGCACCACCACTCTTTCACAACCGAGTATTCCCGGGATAAGGCAAACGACAGGGAGGAAATGCCTTATGATATTTTTGTAAAAGAGCCGTCATGAATAATTACATAAATAAATCAATAGTCTTTTTTGTATTTGTTTTCTGTGTTCAACCTCATGGACCTACGCGTGTTAAAAAATACTTCTATTCTCTGTCCTATTTTGTGATCAAATACGTTCTACGTCCTTCTCTCTTGACGCTTTTACGCATTTTGCTCGATCACCGACTTCAGCTTCGGGCTATGAGCCGTACAGAGTTGTCCTTATGGTATCCCGCCACTTGAACCGCTCTTAACAGTTACCATAAGTCTCGTGATTTCATTCGATGAGTCGATTCGATACAACAAGGAAAGAAAATGCAACAAAATACAATTAGCCATCTAATGCATTTTACTTCGCTTTGCATTTCTTAGAAGATCATTCCTTGAGTATTTTCAGCCAGCGTACAGGATTGCGACTCAGTAAATAAATCAAATCGTTCGATTGCATACTTTTAGGAGTACAAGCTGGCTTTAAAATAGTACTCTGGATACAAAACATAAACATAATGATTGGAAGAATCCTAATAAACTCTACGAAAATGAAAAAATTATAAAATCATCACTAGAAGCGCTGAGCATACGGCCCCGATCCGTACTACTTACACTAAATAAATACAAAAATGGAAAAAAAATCGAGTTTTTTCTGGTGCTTTTAGAAACTAAGTTGAGCACGTAAAATTATGAAATATTAAGCTAAGTTTGCTGCATCGGGCAGATTAAATTTTTACGCGAAAACTCTTTTCTTTTCCTACCTTACCTATTAAATTTTCGATTAATTTTAATTTACAATGTATCTCTCTTTACCTCAACCTCACCTCAGGCTCCTTGCTCCCCGCCCTATTGTTTCATCACAACGTCGCCGCGTAGATAAGACAATATCCATCATCAACTAATTTCCCTGGGCAGACGGTTAAGCACCCGCGAACACAATTGCACGCTAGTAATCCAACCAATTCGCGTCCCAAATCTGAAACGGCGAAAAAAAACCCCCCCGCCTTTCTACAGTGCTGGACGAATGCTGTTAAACGACGGCGCAAGACCATGGTATTGCCGCTGGCGAGAAAAACCTTTCGCCACACGGTCATTTATTTAACGAACCAGCAGCATGTACTGAAACCATTCTCCACCATCCTTACATACACTCGCATCACAAAGCACTGCAACGTGCTTTGGCCGACTTATTTCTTGTCTTTTGATGGTAGGAAGCAGCGAAGCAAAAAACAAAAAGGATAAAAGCACAATTCGATGCGTTTCGTTCGGGTGGCACACGGTGGAACATTAAAATTATTCATTCGCTTATCCACCCCTTGAAAATCCTGTTTCCTGCCAGCATGTTTCCCATTGGCCCAAACCGCGGGTGTACCGGATTTCTGCTTCGCCCGCCTGCCACCTTTTCGCTTCGGGAAGAGTTTTTTGGCCGTCTTTCGATCACGCGATAGCGGTTAAAAGGAATTTTTATCCATTTTAGGTTTTTTCTCGATTTTTTTTTTTCATTTGTTTCTACCGGTTATACCGAGCTGAAAGGATTTTCATCCAATACTTTACCTAACCTTTATGATGTTCTTTTCATTATAAATCTTTGCGTTTGGTTTTATCCCGGTATTAAGCTGGCCGCTATTCCTCCAAATCTGGCCGTTTAAAACGAAATGGCACACTATCCGGCTTTCCAACTACCAGATTGCAGATCGGCACAGTAGTAGTTTTGAATTTGTTTCCCTTCCCGACCAGAGCTTGCTGCACCTCAAGAGCCGGGTTGGGAGAAAGACGAAAAGCACCCGGCCAGCAGTGGCGAGGTGCAAACGTTTATGCTCGTTGAAAATTATGACATTTCTACAATTATTTCCGTTTTTGTGTGCCAGCGGAACGAGTCCCGTTCCCGTTCGACGTACTTTTCCGTCGGTCAAAATCCACCGGCTAGAACGTGAATACGGCCAGAAAAAGGCTTTGCAAAAGAGCTGACAAACTACGGCGACTACCTGAAGAAGAACCAAAATAAAAAAAAAGACGCAACGGGAAAGAAATCGTTGGCGGCACACCGGATATGCTTTCCCGTCTTCATCCGTTTTGCTGCCATGGGCGCACCATTTGAAAATGGAGAGAAAAAGAAACGTTAATTTTAATGAAACATTTTCCGTCCGGAATGAAAGGCGCCAGAGCGGATGAATCCACGGCGAACGAATGAACAGGGCAAGGATGAGAGCCGACATCTGCTTTACGAACCCGCGGGTCCCAGTATTGCGCTGAACCGCGGCAAGCACTCGAATGCAGCAACCTAAATAAAAAAAAACGGCGTTGCATCTGCAGGGGAAGTTTTGTGTCGTTTTCTTTACATTTTTTTGTTATTGTTTTGCTAGCTGCTATCCTTTTTGTAGAATTTTAAGAGTTAAAAATGCAAACAAAAAAGTAGAATGGCCTCCTACTTCATCCCTGTCCTGCCCCATCGCTTCTACAGCGCTTTGTAAGTGTCTATGAGTGGGTGTGTTTAGGGCACCGTGCCAAACCTGTCCCACTGATAATCCCCCAAACTAGGAGCGCACTTCGAAAAGCAAACCTGTCCCGGTGGGTGTGTAAAAGTAGCAAAAGAAATTAAAACGTTATGAATGGGCAAAATGTGTTTTGCCAGTTTCGTCGACCGTCAGCTTTGGTTGAGCGGGCCCGTACAAGGAAACGCAAAACTAAACGACGAAAAAGCTGGTCATACTGGGATGGTCACCAGCTTTCGGGAACACACCCCAAGCAAATGCATTTACCCTTCGGGAGCCAATCTTCCGACGGTGGCGAAGACCGCTGAAAAGCCATTAGACTGCAGTCAAAAGCAGTTATGAACGTAATTTTCTGATGGATATTCCATTCCGTCAAATAGCGAGTGAGGGCAGCCAGTGTTCGCATTCGATCAACTGGCATGGCCGCACACCCGAACGGACAGTTAAGCGAGTGTCGCCGTCTGAAATTAGCTCGTTTGCGTCAAAAGTTACATTACGAATAGCTTGTTCGGTTGTTGAGTGCCATTGGGGATTTTTGAATTATGAGTGCAACCAATTCTGCACGATAGTTAAATGAGAATTGAAAGTCATTTGAATGGCTCGGAGAACGAAAAACTGATTTCATCAGTCCGTAACGAGCTAGTTGGGTATGAAAACCGTGAATCCGTATCGCAAAATGCAAAATGTTTGAGGCACCCATTCTATCAGAATACGACAAATAGATGAACGATACACACTGACTGGTCTGTACGGCGTATGGAGTAGAGCGCTCAAACTCTTAGTATTCTTTCTATGAAGTCGTATGCTAGCTATGCTGTTAATTGCTTGCGTTTTGTTTCGACCAACAAATGGAGCTTTCAGATGTTATAACAACACAATGAACACATATTTGATAATAGTAACTGCTAATTGGTGCCATTGGTTTTATTCGTAATTCTAAAACATAGAGCAGTACCTCTCCTTCATGCTTCCCGAGTATGAAAATACAGAGATTAACATGTTTCCAGCTAACGTGGCATCTCTATGCTATGTGCAATTAATATAATACTTGCAATCCTTGCGTCACGTCATCTTATTTTATCATATGGGCAATACGGTTTTCAAGTCAATCGCTCTATTTGATTCCAGCCTACCCTCGATGCTAAGTTCCTGTTACCTTCTGCTAGACAACGGGAAGCAGGTTGATGTAATCCATAGGGATTTCTGTGGTGCATTTGACTCTATGAATCACTCGCTGCTATCAGCAAAGCTGACCAAATATGGTGTAAATTGATATCAAGTTATTTAGGACATCGACAGAATGCTTTATCTGTGCCGTTCATGGTCTTAGGTCCTTTAGCAAGCAGGCAATATTTATTAACGACATACTTTATGTCATCTCACACTGCGAGAAGCGGACGATTTAAAGATTTTCTTGCCATTTTCAAACATTAAGCATTGTTAATGACTCCAAAACTTTTTACCTCAATTCGTTTTGGGATGTTTTGAGAATTCAAGATCTACATGTAGAAAATCTGGTCCGATATGGTGGAATTCGGGATCTGAAGTTAGATCTGGGATCCGTTTGTATAAGGAATCTGAAAGCCAAGACAGAGATGAGGGATCCGAGCAAAAAGTCACCTCAACATTTGTAACAGAAATTAAAGTAGAATAAAAGCATGAATACTTAACTGAATGACCCAAGCGTTGCGTGGTAAAATTTTAAATATACAATATAAAACGGATTGTTAAGTCGTGGAACTATCGGATTGCATAATTCGTTGTTGGGGTGTCCCGGTGGTGTAGGCGACATCGACGCCGGTCTTCAACCGGCAGGACCGCAGGCAGGTCGTTAAGCCAAGAAGAAGAAGAAGATAAATCGTGGGTTTCAATATTTACTGATGGTGGTTGTTCGCTTTCTGAGTTTTATAATACAAGAGAGTTTATTTTCCAAATTGTACTTATAAATTTTCACTTGGGATGACGTGCCCGTGCCTCTGCTCTTGTCTCGATTGTTTCCTTGCAAGAGCCCGTGCTTCAAAAAATTTAATTCGATATCCCGTATGGGTAATGCTTGAACACGGATCTTCTTTTATTCATAGCCTTGAAATTTAGAATTACATAAATAATCATTCATCCAATGGAGACGCCCAGTTGCTGTTCGTTGTTTAATGGAGGCGCCTAGTCTTTTTACGCTTTTCGTTTCCATTAAATTGGTTGAGCTTCGAAACCCATTCAATTGAAGTCTAATTACTTTCGTTAGTATTTCTCTTCCATTCTGGACTTCAAACCACAAACCACACACTACGTAAAACCCTATTCTTACAACTAGCACGGTGCTAAATCGTCAAACCATGCCGCGCATCGCCAAAATTAGCCAATAAACTTGCGCAGCAAAAACTTTACCCATTTCTTCTATCCCCGTGGCAAATCCACCAACAATCGGAATGTGTCGTGTGCGGTGTGCCTGAAGAACGATGCAACGCAGAACGATGAACGAAAAATGATATGCATGAGCGTGAGCAACAACGACCCCAATCCGACACACTGCAAACCCTCTACCATCCGCCATGTGCACCAACCTATCCCTCACGCTGGGCAATGTGCATACAAATATTGAAAAACTTGTGCACAGCTCAGAGCTAATATCCTGTCACTGCTGGTGCTAGATTGCAGCTGTTCACACTGCATCGCACTGAAACAAAAATGCATTCAGAAAGTTCCCATACACCCAGTTCCACTTGCCAACGTTTCGAGCGTGTATTTTCGTTCTCTCAAAGCTACTGTTTTACGGGGAAAGATAGTGAACGTCTTGGAAAATGTTGACGATACATACCAACTCCACACACACGGTAAGGAAATCGAAATTGTATGTGAACATCGGTAAACTTGTGCGCGGTAGCTATAATTCTATACTGGGACTTGTGCGAATAATGTACACGTGAATTAGGTTGGCAGGACAATAATTTTGAACAAAAGAGGAAAAAAAAATAGGTGAAAAACTACTCTTAACTTTAAATTGTTCTAACTGTTTCGGAAATGTTAAATCCTTAGAAATTAAATTAATATTTACCTCTAAAAACAACCATTTAAAAAAAAACTTATTCTCCCTTCAAACATATTTTTCCACTCTACCTACGGCTTATCGTTACACGGCTAATCAATTAGAAATGGCTGCAAACTTTTCTGCCGACCTGTCCGACTAGACTATTTGGCGATAAAATTCAGCTCGGTTCACTGATCGGTGTACCACGATGATCGATACGATATTTTCCTCTTAGCTGAACAGACAGAAACAATTCATGCATCAAACGCGTGCTCCCTTGCCCTTTTTCACACCCGAACCTGCCCACCGTCCCACCATGTGTTCCACCGTGTCCTTAGGGCAATAAAAGTCAACGATACGAAGCGGCACGGAACGGTAACACGCCATGCCAAATAAGAAGGATCAGTGGACTGTACAGAATGTGTCCCTACCAGTGCTGGATCCGGCTGAAAGTGATTTGCCTTCTTTTTGCCATTTTCTATTTCATTTTTTCCCTCGTGCTTCTTCTTCTTCTTTATGTCTAGTTTGACTGGCAAACTGTTCCTAGTGAGCAGGCAACAAGCTTTCCATTTTCGGTGCCCAATGTCTTGAAAGCAACTAGGCAGTGTTTTTGTGCGACCAGCGCCAGCGCGTTTCAGCGTGTGAGGTGCTGTTGCTCCAAGCCGCCGAGTGCCGAGCGAATTCCATTTGCTTGCCTTTCTTCGCCGAATCCATCACGGTCTTGATGTAATATGCAAATAAGCACTATCACTGTCTATTCGAGTTTGTTTTCCATCTGTGAATGCTTTGCCCTCGATTTGCCCTTCCCACTGTCGCCCCTGTAGTTGCGGAAACTTTGATTTGGAAAATGGGCTAACACAAAACACATTATGTCTGAAGGTTCTGAACGTTATGTGCCTCTTTTGCCTCAGTTCCAAGACGATGCAAGCGATAGGCTCGCCAGTTCGTGTCGAAACCGTTTCGGGATGGATGCTGTTTCAGGGAAAGGAGGAAAAACATTATTATCACAACTCGAGCTGCTGCTGCTACACAAGAATCGTAAGAAACGCGCTTGCCAGCTAGTAAATGGATTGTGGTGCGTAAGCCTCTCGCTTGTTTAGTTTGCTACTTGCGGCTCGGGGACTCTGCCATGCAACTAGTTACTCTTTGGCAACTGTTTCATCGACAGTAGTTTGCTGTAGAATCATTGTGGTAGGTAAGCTAATGCGATTTAGCACTAATTTGCTTGCGTACTTTCCAAATCCGATTATAACGAAGTTGTGAATTATGTATCGAAGCTTGTTTTGAGCAAATGGATTTATGGCGGAATGCTTGCTAAAGTGATCTACCCTGGTTGCTTTTAATGTTGGGAACATTTTTTATTATCGTTTGGCATCGTCCTAGTTCATTGAAGATGGAACAGATAATTGTCAGTTAAATTATTGAAACAATAGTCTTTTAAACCACAAATTAGCACTAGGAATTATGGGTTCCGGGACGAAGGTTTGTTCCGTTACTCAAAAGGAACAATCGGAACTGGGTTCGAAATTTTGAACCTGGGATTTGTACTGCAAAACGAACGAAGTAGGCAAGAGGAACGCACCTGACAAAGGGAAAAGAATAGGAGAAATAGACGATCTTCTCAAATTGAAAGATTCTGGCGAAAGAATCGATTCTGCAAAAGTAATAATCTTGATGAAAGGAACGAACCTGGCGTAAGGAAAAAACCAGGCAAAAATAACGATCATGGCTAAAGGAAGGAAACTGGCAAATTGAACAACACTTGCAAAGGTTTAGAAAATTTTAGTTTGCTCATCGCAGATCTCCTGACAAGGAAATTTCTAAATTTTTAAAAATTTCAGCAGCATAAAATTGAGTTAATTATACTTGTTAATCCAACCAAGCATGCCCGGGATAAGGCAAAAAACAGGAAGAAAATGCCCCGTTAGTATAGTTTATAAAAACAATCAACACATGCGGTGTTGACAATAAGGGGGAAAGCCGTCATAGTTTAAATAATTAAAAACAAAACAAAAAATTAATAATTATGCGTTTTTCAAAGACGCATTCAACAGTATCAGTATAACCGTAAAAATTAGCGAGTTATTTCCGGTTTTCCACGGGAATGCTGCTGGCAGAATTTTCCGGGAGTTTCTGGGACCACATTAGTCCGAGGGAAATCGGCGAAAACTTGCTCAGTTTTGGTCCGTTTGGAGCGTCTTTTGTGGAATCTTATCATGGAACAACTTAAACAGATCCCTTCGCCTCAATTCCTCGACAGCTTTTGTCTTATTTAGATTAATGTTCAACAATCATTTAACCAGTAAGTGTAGGGAAAGTAAGTTATAAATCCATGGCTTCACATGGGTAGCAAACATCGGACACATACCTAGCTTTGATTCAATGTGATAGAGGGCTCCAATTTCCATTCCGCTTAAGATCCCAGAAAGGCTAAATCCACCACTGCCCAGACGTCCAGACACCAGACATCAACAAACAGAGGCTAACGAACCCGTTCCCACGCTCGAGCGGTCCCATCGAGTCCCTAAAGAATAGGTAGAACAGAAAGCAGTCGGTTATAATTCAAGAATTCAGAACCTTTCAATGAGAAATATACATATTGGGAGCTTTGCGATGCAAGATCATTGGATGAATTCTGGATGAATTAAAGTATTGTTCGTTCGATTTCCTAGTAAATGTCTTCAGGGGAATAAAGGGGAATACAACACAATCTTGAGTTTCAGTTCGTTGTACAGTACCTGTTGAACTTGCACAAAGTAATACACGGATAATCTGTTCCTGTGATACAAACTCATCCTCAGAGTGCCTGAAGTAATTTAAGCCATTCAAACCGATTTGGAAATGTTGTGCTGTAAACCAGATGCTATAAAACTGCTCAACAAAAAAATCTTTCTCAATTCCTTACAGCTCTTTTACACTAAAGTTCACTACTCAGACATACAAAGGAACCATTCTTTCCATCTAGCCACTCCTCATCGATCGCAGTGCGAAGCGACGAAGCCGATTCTTACCAGAATTACCAAAACATTCAAAGCACTGTGACATTCTTCACGGCGGATGCATCTTCCGTGTACGTTCTTTTTAGTGAGCCGCACCCATTAGCCTAAGCTATGTTCGGCTGCGATTTGCGACATCGTGACGACAGTCAAGCCACCAAAACGCCGCATCAGCAGCGAGGAGCTACCCGAGCTGACGCGTGACTGGCAGGCAGCACAACATGACACCTAACAAGCAACAGGAATTTAATGAAAATTCCAACCCCGAACCTACCAACACTGTACACGTCACACGCTGTGCTGTTTAGTTATGCTGGTTCAGCGCAAAAGAAACGGCTTGCCTTTCTTATCCCAAGCACCAAAGAAGCCGCACGACCACACCAGAATCCAGAAAACAAGGTTAATGCGTTCACCTGCCAAACGGGTGACAAATACGTTCGGACCATACTGCCGTACTGGTTCGCATTCGTCAAACTACCGGTGCGAGCGCCTGATTGTAGGCAAACTTCTTAGCAATCGGGTTACCCTTAATTAGGAGCAACATTTGCTGATCAAACAAGTAACGGTAATCTGCAGCTTGAAGGATGGTGCGTTAATGTGCATTTGCGCAAAGAGCATTCGCGTTCGCGCAAACATCAAGCTGCCTTCATGTGGATGCCTTACGTTTCCTAGCGCTGATTCGTCAAACACAACGAACGAACGGCCATGCCGTGTTGCAGGGTAGCCCTTTATCTAATGATATCATCATCAAACATCAGGGCACACCGCAAATGAATCCCCTGGAAGCGTCGGGCTTGCTGCCCTGAGTGTCCCCGGCTGTCTGGCCGGGGGTTTTGTGGGGGATTCTCTGAAAGGATTCGCCTAAGAAACGCAACGCTCGCCACACGTGGCCACACTCGTTACGTATGTTTGAGGTGCCCGGGCTTGAGTGCTCTTTAGACGCTAATTTTGCTGGCAAATGGCTCTGCCAAACATCTCCGGTAATGAATGTCTCCGGAAGTAAGTGTTTGTGTGTGTGTACGTACGGATGCAAACTCGTCATTGCCATGCCAAGGGTTTTCTTTCAGTCGGATACGAGCGACTGTGCTCCACCATATTAAGGCTATAAAGGCGTATTATGGCGTAGCGGATGCGTTATGTTATTGAATTTCTCTACCTTTTTTTCTCTTCCATTCGCTTCCTGTGGCGTGGGAAGGCAAATCTTTGTCCCGCGTCCAGGGCTATCATTTTACCTGCACACGGGACGAATTTCTCATGAAAATGGCGCAGTAATGGGCAAAGGATGAATGTATCTTTTGTACATTGATGAACGTTTTTTTTTGTTATTTACTTTCATTACTTTTATTCCATATGCTGTCTCGGCATGCAGGAACGGTATGAATGTAACTACATTGTCTGTTAACATTCGTTCCATATGTATTCTTCGAAATGGGGAAGCGAAAATGTCCAAACAATAGCATGCAGCATAGAAAACAATACATTTTTCTCTACGAAGCTTAGATAAGCTTTTCCTCCTGTACCAGGGCTATTCGCTATCCCTTTGGCTCGGGGACGACCAATGCCATACTTTTAATTCAACAATGCACACCACACCGTAAGTATGACCTGGTAAGTGATGATGCTTGTTGGCTTCTTGCGTTTGTCTAGCAGTAGTTTAGATTAAAATAGGTTGCAGCAACATCCGGGTAATGCCATCACGTTCCCAGCACACGCCAGTTGACAGGATTAGCAGACGGATAAAGATGCCGATGGGAATTGCAGGCTCACTTGGTGGTAACACTCGGACCAACCAAGCCAAACAACCGCATACTTTCGTACATTTCCAGGGAAGCCTGGGGACAGCCTTAGGTTATGCTGCCACGGTGAGAGTTTCCAGGAAAAACGTCCACTCACTTCGGTCTGAACTATCTGCTGTCTGCTCTCGACGTCGCACACAACAAAAAAAAAGTCAACTTTTGTCCCACGTCCAGGAGACACGATTATGATGAATGGCTCTTGTTGAATATTCCTTTTTTTTCCGGTTGATGGTGTGGCTTTTTCGGTTCAAATAAAACAGTAGACAAAATATTGTCCGATCGGATTCCGGGAAACAAGGAAACTTGCAAAAATGCTCGTCGATCTTCGGATTTAAGTATTCTCCAAGGGGTATGCCATTTTCTGCTGGAACTACCAAGTTGATACGGCTCATTTTGAGTCGTTTTTTTTTTTAACAGCCACTTATCTTTTCTTACTTTTGTGTCAATAATAACAATCTTGCATAGCTAGGCATGGAGCTGGGCGTTAAAAGTTAGATGAGGTGTTTTGTATTGCATATCTTTAGGCGTTGTCAACCAATAATGCTACTGTGGAAATGTATTATTATCTCATGGAGATTTTGTGAAGGAGAATACAATTAGAAACACTTTCTTTCATCCCACTCAAGGTCATTGCTCCTGTTTTGCAGGCATAGCTCTAATAAAACAGCAAAAATTACTTTGAGAGAACCGAACAGTCCTCCCCAAAGGATACGAGATACTCCCAACAGGATCCGCCCTAATGCTTCCGTTCAAATCCATTTTCATCCCGTCAATTGTGTCGCGTTGAGGTCAACAACTACGGGGACAAATAATTCTTTAGCATCCTTTTGCCTGCCATGCTGTAGCTGAACTGCGACAAAATCTAACTAATGCATATGAAATCCCTTTAAATGGATCGTATTTTGTGCTTTTGCTTTATTGTTTTTGAATAACCATTCTTCTAAAAAGATCAGAACGCCCGTACGAATGAATGGGTAAGATGGAAGCTGTGCGGAAGTCTTAGAAGAAAATGGTGCCTAAAGAAAAGAAAATTATGTGTATTTGTCCTAAACAACGAGGCAGCAAAGAAGTCGGAAAGAATGGGAACATACATACACACACACACATGCACCTGAAGAAATGAATTGATGGTAAGGAAAAGTCAAGTGGCTTCCTGACACACCGGCCAAGCTAACGCGGCCAGCGTCGGAAAAAAAAAACACCCGCATATCGGAAAAAATAAAGCATAAGTCTGAAAGGGCGTCGTGTTTGGGTAGAGGTAGTAGTGCTTGAGTCTGCTGCTAACAACGTCACTCGAGCGAGAAAAGGTGCAACGAAGATGAATAAAAGATAAGCTGTACCGAGACGCACGCTTTGGCTAGAAGAAAAGGATATTGCTAGGAAGGTGAGAGCGAGGTTGGAACCAGAAGCAGAACTAGCGGGTGGTGAAAAGCTCACAAAATGAACGAGCAACGAAGATGAATTAACTCCTGATCGAGGTGTAGGGAAAAACGCTACGCAAAAGGAAGTCTGGCAGAACCGTGGCCGAATGAACGGAGTCATGGCGTGCGGCTGATCTTGTTTCGTTGTTTATCTTTGTCCCGAGCATTTTCACTTCCCATTCCCTGTTCCCTTGGGAGGTGTGTGTTTGTGGAGTTGGGCTCTTTTCTCGTCTCGCTCTTGATTACCGTAGGTATCGACCCACGGTTTTTCTTCCCCCTCTAACCGTACATCCGCCATGTTGGGCGTAGGAAAAGCATAAAAATCCGGGGATTCTGCAATCCTTTTTCCGGAGACAATTTGTGTACGGTCCTAGGGATCTGGGTCTACCCATTCAGACGGTGGTGGGTTGACTCGCTCTCCTACAGCTAGAATGATCTCATTGCCCAACCAACAACGATTCTGCCGGGGCGCATATTTTAATTATGAATTGCATTTTGAATTTCAATTACGACACATTGTCGACGTCGCCGTCGCCTCAGCATCAGTTGTCGACCAGAGGGTTTTTAACGCACGCAGGCGAAGAACTTTAGCAGTGTAGGCGATGAATGTTTGGTTTCAACCGCAAACAGCTTCAATGAGGCTCTGGCCCTAACGGGTCAACATAAAGGGTGGATGGATGGAAGTCCGAACGAACCGAGAAGCGAGATGGTAACGTGGTTTTTTTGCTTTTTTCTCCAAACCTCCGACACCGGTCTTGCAAAACATTACATAGGATCCGATGCTGGCACCATCGGGCTGAATGGACCATTCACCGTTTGTGTAGGGAAGTGAATGCGTTTGCCACGCAGTGCGTCCTCACAGTTGGTAAAGACGTGCCTCGTTAGTGCTGCTGCCGGATTGATGATAATTTTTGCGGCGGACAATTACTGCTAAATTTTCTTTTGCCGTCGTCTTTGCTTCTTTTCTTTACATTCGTTATCCGTTTTGTCGGGCGCAAAGGTCGGGTTGAATTGGTATAAGTGCGGTATGAATGGGCGGTCGTTACAAAAATTGACATGAATGGGGACCAGAACCGTCGAAGAATTGTATAATTTTTTTTAAAACAATTACGTATTCCGAGGTTCAAAAGAAGAAAGTTTCAAAATGGTTAAATTTAATAATACGACGCAGATCTACACAAGAAATCCCTGAAGCTGTTCGATAAAAAAAATGCTTGGCTACATACAACACAGAATAAAGTTGAGTTGTTAGATCATAAACAAATCGCCACAATCCTAAAAGATCAATGCAGCTGGATCGGGCACCAAAATCCCCTTCAAAGGTTTGAAAACTTTTTCAAATCATAGAATTTGTTCATTTCGAATTGCAATCAACATAGAAGCATAGATTGCATTCAACATGGCACAACCACTGTTGCTTGCGTGCAAGATATGCTCCGATCGACAAATGCACGGTTTTATTTACAAACACGAATAATTTAATTCGCGCATACAATATCAATTTTTTTTTTTTTTTTTATTCATACGGGACGGCCAGGCCGTATTGCTATACAATATCAATTTACCTGATAAAAAAATAAGCTTCAAAATATAAAAAAGTCATATAATGCTTCAAAAAACACGTAAAATGAAATATGTAAACAAACACTCGAGACACATCACTCAACATGGCTTGAACATTTCAACCAAGTGTTGAAAACGCACGAAACCACCTGTCAACACGTTAGTCTCAGAAAATGTAAACAAGTGTGCTCGTCGGTGCGTAATCTAGCCAAAACTTATCAATTTTAACGTGCTTTTACTCTTTAATGTGGTTTATACTGTTTCGAAAGTGTTTCCAGGCGGTTCAACAACGAGAACATAATCGTGCACGGCTATTCTAATCAGCCTAATTCCAAAATTCCGATAGGAAAGAGGATGCAAATAAACAATGCTCGATCATATGTTTGCTGTCAACTCGTGACACACGCACGGAACTATTGTTTGGTACTTTTAGAGCTACTTTTCGGATCTTGCTCTTATCGCATTATAAAAAGTGTGTAGCATTAAATGTTTACCATCGGGTTGTGATTGTGGTGCTTGAAAGCGCAAACGTTACCCAGCGTTTATGGTGCATATGCGGTGGTAGCGGTAGGAATGAGTAGGGTAGAACAATCCTGGTTCTGGTGTCCCGAAAAGTAAGTCGCAAGCTTATCAAAAATCTCTTTCGTTCGACTTTATTTTCCGTGCTCGCAGTGGTAGTGCAATGAATGTTTCAAGAAAGAAGCAGCCATCAGTGAAGTGTAGGAATTGCGATTCACTATAAAGGTTGAACTATTGTTTTACAAGTTGACAGTAAACTTAAACAGCCAGAATTGTGATATGGTTCGTGGCAAAAACCACGAGCTTGTGACGAAAGAAAATGATGCAAAAACTGTTCAAACTGGTCACACACCAGAAAACCTTTAGCAGTAAGTATCGCTGAAGCAGCTTTCCGTTGTGAACGACTTAGCTAAAAAAAATTCTCCTTGCGATTTCTTCCTTCTAGCGGAAGATCTAGTGCTAAACCCGAAAGAACATCCGGATCTGAAGCTTAATGACATCGTCGAAATATACCTACCGGAAGACGATGGATGCCGGCTGCTCCTACAAGTGACCTGCCTTAACAAAGACTTCAACTCGCGCGAAACGATCAGCGTAGAGGTAAACGTGGCCACCACGTTCAATCTGAAGGCTTACAACGATGTCTACATGCGCGTGGTCGATCCGGCCGATGTGGCGCTCGATTCGGTCGAGATTACGTTCAAGGACCAGTACATCGGACGGTCCGAGATGTGGCGGCTAAAGACACGGCTCACCAATACTTGCGTGTATCTGAACAAGAAGATCGAATCGTGCGAAGGCTGTATCCGGTGCCAGGTGTACGAAATGTGGTCCCAGGGCGAACGGGTCGCTTGCGGTGTTATCAACGAAGATACCAAGGTGGTGTTCCGTAGCAACACCTCGATGGTGTATCTATTTCTGCAGATGTCATCAGAAATGTGGGACTTTGACATATACGGCGATCTTTACTTTGAGAAGGCGGTAAACGGTTTCCTGGCCGATCTGTACAAAAAGTGGCAAAAGCTTGGCAGCAACCATGAAGTCACGATCGTGCTGTTTTCGCGCACTTTCTACACAGCGAAAAGTTTGGACGAATTCCCGCCCCATATGCGCGAATGTTTGCAGATCGATTATAGAGGACGATTTTATGAAGACTTCTACCGGGTGGCCATTCAAAATGAACGGTGCGATGATTGGAGTACAACGCTTGTACAGTTGCGCCGACTTTTCACCGGCTATCGGGACGTGGTGTTGAAGTATCATCATCGAGGAGACCTTCCACCCGGGACACAAATCCCACCGGCTACGAATTCTACCGCCGCGCAGGGGAATTTCTTGGAGGTGTTGAACATCTCGCTGAACGTGTTTGAGAAGCACTACCTTGATCGTAGCTTCGATCGTACCGGCCAGCTGTCGGTGGTAATTACACCGGGCGTTGGAGTGTTTGAGGTTGACCGGGAGCTAACCAACATCACCAAACAACGCATAATCGATAATGGGGTCGGCAGTGATCTGGTGTGCGTCGGTGAGCAACCGTTGCATGCGGTTCCTCTCCTTAAGTTCCACAACAAGGACACACTCACCTCGATCGACGATTATTCGATGCCACACTGGATTAATCTTAGTTTCTACTCGACCAACAAAAAACTTCCCTATTCCACATTTATTCCACGTATCAAACCGCCCCCAGCGATTGGCGGCAGTACGGAACCGCAACAGCCGCGTCCAGCCGGAGCAGGTCGGTTAAGATTAACGAAGCAAACGGCCGATAAAAAGAACGAATACATACACAACTGTCTGTTCGATTACGACGCATATGATGATCAGATATTTCAGCTACCGGCCGTCCACGGGACAAGTTCGCTGCAGCGTATGGCACGCACAAAGAAAACGTCCGTCCCCAGTCTGGATGGGTTTGGGACGTACGCGCGCGCTTGCGAATGGGAACAGGATACGCTGAGTCCTTCCCATTTGCGACGCAAAATGTCTGATCCGGATATTCACCACGCGTCGAACAGTCTGTTGAACGTGAGCATTGCATCGCGTAGCAGCTCACCTAACACGAGCGATATATTGGGCATGCCAAAGCCGACCGTTATCACATCACCAATAATGGAGGGTCGTACCGGTGCGTTTGGATCTTCCAGTGGACCCGTCGTACGTACTGGAAGGGCTTTGATCAATCCGTTTGATCCGTCACATGTCACCATTAAGCTGACATCGAATCGACGTCGATGGACACACATTTTTCCGAAGGTAAGCTGCGTTACGTTAACAATTGATGTAGCTGTAGCTTTTCACTATAAATTTCCTATTCTACCAATTTCCAGGGACCACAAGGTGTGTTAATTCAGCAGCATCACTACCAGGCCGTTCCTGCCGCAACCCAAACGCCTAGCTATTTTGTGGATCTTGACTCGAGCAGTGAATATGCGCACACTTCCACCTGCACCTGGGGACGGGCAAGGCAAGGAAGCACCGCCTCGTTCGATAGCCGCCTCAACGAGGACGACTTAAAGTGGATAACAGAAAATGGATGTAAGCTTGTTTGGTTTAGTAATGAAAGAGGAGGACATTCTATCCAATCGCGCTCTGTATGATTCTTTTTAGGCAATAGGAAAAAGTCCGTCCTACACTCACCGGCCGGTCCACACGTACCGGTAACACCGTCAAAAAGTCTTACCCTTCTGTGGGGTGCCACCGGCGAACAGGAATGGACACCGGCCCTTACTACAGGTAGAACCGACATGGCACGGCGCCTTTGATGGCGTTCATCATACTAATACGATCCGTGTAACGCGTTGTTTTCTTCCTCAAAGTCCTTCATTTTTTCCCCAATTTTTACGATTTATCATACGAGTATTCATTCGCGAAACAACTTTGACAATACTTTGCAGCGTTTTACAGGTCACAATGACGTGCGTGCAGATGTTAAAAACAATTTGTTGTTCTTGAGCATCAGGACGATTTATTTTATGATCTGAAAAACTGTCTGTAAATGTCACCAATCTTCATCTTACATTTTTCCCTACACACATTTCCCAGCGATAACAAACACATGTTTGGTTGCTAATCACAACAGTTCGTGTAGTGTTGTTTTATTTATTTATTAACTGTTGTTTGAAGATCATTCTCATCTTTCTCTTTACACGGCCACAATACCAATTGCCGTCCACTGCAAACATTCCAACATCAAACATTTAACAAACGAAACCAATTCAATAACCGAATGTTTTCTTATCCTCATGTACGCTTTTTTCCCCTTCATAAGATCCATTAAAGTGACCGTTCATGCCAAAGAAAAAAAAAACACCACAAACACAAAGCAAACCAAAAGTACGATCGATGGAAAAGATTCGCTTCGCTTTACGCCGCGATCGGTGTATTTGGTTGGTTTTGCTCTCGCCGTTTGTTACAAATTGCCGATCGATGTTGCTGTGTTGACACACTCCTTCCGTCATACGTGCACTTGGCACTTTTCAAACCATCTTCCCTATATCAAATTCCTTTTTCTCTCTCATGATTGTGTACGCCATTCTTCGAGCAACAGTTTATAATACGTTTTTCCCTTTCTTTTGTGACGCTTTCTTTTTTTCTTCTCCCTGTACACATCATACAAACTCCGCTGCTGTTCGGGATACCCGGTGGATACTTGGAAAACCATTTCCTGCTTCCCTCTTTTTTGCGAAACAACCCACCCTATCTTGCATACCCTCCCCGCTCTCATCCTTACCCGGATGCACAAACCCGTGTTTCGATTGCGGGAAAATGCCCGCGGAAAATGAACGTCGCAACCCTGTATATCCGTCGAATCGAGTGGTTTTGTTGTTCTTCTTTCTAATTCAACAACATTTTTTCTTCGTTTTTTTCTCTCTATATTTCATCTAAATGTTTGTGTGTGTGTGCGTGTATGTACGCGTGTATGTATTGTATGTGCGTTTATATGTGCTCACCACAAACGAAAAAAAAAAAATACACGCACAAATACTCCACCATCCATGCGTCCGTCCTTCTGTGCGTGCGTGCGTGCGTTTTCCCATATGTTGCGACGAAACGGGTACCATCGGGACTGTGGGCGAATCAGCAGTTGGCAGAGTGATAATAGGTTGGGCCACAAGCAACACACCACAAGCTTTGTTACTGTGCAATCACTTTCTTTCGGAATAATTTTCGTTTGCTATAGTTTATATTATTTTACTCTAAGTACTTTTAGTATTATGTGTATTTATACCTTCGTAGCACCACTGTTTTTATATGCGCAATTTTGCCCTTTTTTTTAAAAACCCCCACTCTTTTGATTCCCTCTTACAAGCTCCTGGTTTCACCTTTGTTACAAATGCACCTTTGCTACTTCCTTCCTTCTGCACAGCTGTCGATCGATAACGATCGTTTCAAATTTCCACACTGCTGTCTCTATATTGGCTACGTTCTCTCCTCTGTTAGTTGATGTCAGTAGTAGTATGTTTGTGTATGTGTGTATGTGTACTTTGTGTTTACTTTTATAGATAAAATATTTTTCTCGTTGAAGACGACTGATCTGTGCGGATGGAAAGGAGGAATGCTTCTTTCTACACTGTGAACGATCAATCCGTCCTTGTATTGTGTGTCACTAAACGTATCGCTGTCAATAGTGCTTGTGTGAACACAGTGAAGCCTATGTGAATAGCTACTTCGCTGTCCCTGTGTTAAGTGCGTGTGTGTGTGCGTGTAGTAGTCGCACAAGAAATTTCGCCTAATTTCACCTCCGTGAATCCACCACACCCGGCTGTGAGGAGTAATGTAAATCATGCGTCGTCGTCGTCGTCGTTCCGAATTGGCCTGTTGTTGGTACTTATCTTGTTTGGAAATGTTTAAAAAGAAGCAAAAATTGTATTATCATTCAAATTTCTTGGCACACGATCGTATATATTTGTACTGTTGCGATACTGGAGCATGCTTCAAACCCAAAGGCATGATCACTGCATGATTGCATGATTTACACGACCCTTTAGAATCACTGAGTGCACGGTGTGTGTGAGCAGCACGAAGAGTAGTAGGATACGTTGTAATCTGTACCTTTAATATCGCTTTCTGTCACTAACAATTCCCCAATTAGAGACTGTTTGTGCATGCTTGTAGTTCACTAACATCGTATCCTGTTTATCTGTTCAAGAAATCAAGCAAGGTGCTGTAACGTTGTATTACTCAGTGCTTGATTGTGCTTTTTGTAGTTATAATGGTGTAGTATAGTGGGTGAATATTTTGTACTAAATTGCATTCTCTAATAAATCCCGTTTTTACCATCTTCCTCCTATCGAACGATAAACGGTTAATGATCGTTGCCAAAAGGTGTGGACTGGAAATCGCTCACGATGCCCGCCTGTCTGCCGATCACTACCGATTACTTCCCGGACAAGCGTTCGCTGCACAACGATTACGTCGTGTCGGACTACACGCTACTGCCGGAAGACTTCAATGCGGACTATGCGCAGAATCGTGCGGTTTACAAGAAACCACTGTCCACGGATGAGGTGTTCAAAGAACTGGTATCACAACGATTGGCACAGGTGCGTTACCTCATTATAGATCGTTTTCCTTAAACAGGAGAGATCACATCATTTGTTTGATTTTTCGTTGGATATTCCTTTTCTCAACCTTCTATTCTTTTGGTCGAAGTTTCGAACATAATAGTCTATGTGAGCTCTTCTGGAGGATAAATTATGATTTCATAAAAAAAGGACCGAACTAATTGATTCACCGCAACCACTCTGGCCAATTAATGACAAATTTACTGCACAAATCTTTCTTGTGAAGCTTTGGCGCAATCAGTCAAGAGACTACGGATGAAGATCTATTCGTATGCTACGCTCTTACCTTGTATGAAGAAAAGGCTTCAGAACAGGATCTGAGTTCAGCTCATAGGCCTTAGAGTCTAAGAGGTCTTTGGAAAAATTGGCCTGAATTGAACTTTCTATCACAAGCTGTCTATCCTCCTAATCACTATCCTTTTCTAATTCCTGCAGGGCTTTCAACTCATCGTGCTTCCCGACAAGAGTGCAACGAATCCACCTCACGCACCATGCTGCGGTGGCCATCTACAACCAGTATCGTATTTTGCAACCGCGAGCAGCGTACTACGTCGTCAACCACCACAAGAACCGACCAAAGAGTATCTACTATCAATTGGACGTATCTTCCATCGCATCTCCCTGAGTGGTTCGGCGATTACCGTGACACGATATCGGCCACGGTAATAGAATAACAGACGAAGAGCACTCTACTAAAAGCAGATGTTATTTTGACAAATCTGTCTTTTCTTTCTTCCATTTGTAGCCATCCATATCCACCAATCAACGTTGACTATCGGTACCGGTTCCATGCACCCCAGCACGACACGTACGAAGTGAGCGGCGTACACTTTACCACCGAAAAGCTGGAAAACTTTAACTGGAACTATATGGACCAGTACATATGTACCCGAGGCGACACGGATTATCCACTGCATGAGGTTTTCTTTAAATTCATTCCAACAATCCAAACAGTACATCACTCTTTCATGGCTTTTTTTTCCTCATTTTGCTTACTTCAGAACATGAAATACTGGCGCTACCGGATGTATCTTCTACCGAAGGATGATCCAGCGATGAAGAAAATTCTCGACGGAACGGTACGGCGCTGTGACATCTACCACGAGGACACGCCGTTCCCACCGGACCGGCAGATCTGCAACGATTTCGTACGCTTCGTCGAGGCACATCTAAACAAAATAAAAAAGCTACAACCGGTCAAGAAGACGAGGGTAAGTTCGTCACTGCGTCGATACCGAAGGTGACGATGATGGTACCGGGCCAGTCTGTCCAAAACTGCTACAAACCAAACCGATGCTGGTCATCGAAAGACACACACCCAGTCACGATTGTGTGTGTGTGTTTGTGTTGTATGTGTTATCAACCGTTTTCAGCCCAATATTCGTGTGATCGTGTGTTTTATCTTCCATTTTTGTTTTTCTTTTGCTAACGATTGTGCCCAGTTTAGTATACCGCCCGATAGATGGCGTTAGTCAACGGCATCGGTTTTTCTTCGTGTGTAATTGTTTTCTTAATCCTTTTTTTTTCGGACTGTGTACGTGACTAACGATGTGTTGATGTTAATCACGGTGCTACTGCTTACGTTACACACTGCTCTCATCCTATGCAACAGAAATTACAAGTGATCTGCTTTTACGTACTTTCACTGAGAGCCATCGATCATCGATGTGTTGTGTTTCAATTTGTTTCTAAATAAGCAAAAGAATAGTCATTAATGTTATGTAACTTAAAATATTGCTCACTATTGTGTTACGAACTTAAGCTTCGATCCATCAATCGTGTCTATCGTCCCCGTTCAGTTGAGTTCAAGCACACAACTATCTGCATGATCGTGATTCGTATGATCAGATTTTCTTTGTCAAACGTGTCCTTCGAAAGTGAAATTGTTAATTGTTCTTCCTACTCCAGCTATTCTGAACTGCACATACACACCTAACTTATCCTTTGCAGGGATATCCACATCAAACGCACCTTACCAGACGACGCCACAGTACCAGCATCCTGTCGAGACCACCACCGAATCAGGTGTGCGAAAAACCAAAAAAAGAAAAAAAAGAAAAATCCTTCACTCCTGTTTATTTTCACTGTCCCTTGTCTTTTTGTTTGTAGCCAGTCGTATCATGGTTTGTTGTTAGTTCAGTTATTCAATTTTCAGTCGAATTTACTGCTGCAGGCAAAGGCATTATCCTACGAGGACCTTTTCTTTTCTTTTTTATGAAACTTTGAGTTTCTTCTTTCTCTTTTTATATTTGTTCCCAAATTGTTCACTGCTTTCATATAATGTTTTACGTTATTGTTCTGTTTACTTCATCCGCATTGTTGCGTTTATTAAGCTTTTGTTTTTCATACAACCTTTGCTTAGCGTTTATTGATTTTGCGCAAGTTTTTCTTAACTTGTTGGTGGTTTGGTTTGATTCACCTGTTTGCTTACTCTGTCTTACCTTTTTTTTTTTCATTTTTCAGTTTGTTAGAAAGCTTTCAAAAATTTTAAATATTACTCGTATGTTGGCTTTATTCGCTTTCGAATCATAGATTTATCGTTCTTTCAATTGATTTGTTCATGTTTACTGATACTTCATTGCTTCTTTCCTCTAGTGCGCTGGTGGAAGTTTTACCAATATGCGCTTCTGGTTTAAAATATCTTCTTGGTTCTTTGCTTTTTAAAACTTTAATTATTTCTGTTTTGTCATTTACTTCATTGTTAATTTCTTTTAAATTAATTCAAAACAGTAAATCGTTTTTCAACATAATCTTATCCAACCCCATTCACTACCCTCTGCAGTAAGCAAAATATCGTATCAATTGCTATATAACGATTGCTAATTGAATTTTTTCTTATTTTTTCAATTCCCCCCATTTCCTACACCCTCGTTCAATCTTGCAAAACCGGTGCGGCGTATTATCCTCGACAAATAACACACAAACAAGGTAACGGCACCCCCAAAGTTCCGTGACCGAGTGTTCAGCAACCATCTGCCGGAGAAGTCAAGGTTCAGGTTAATGTTTACTCTTCTTCCTTTCCTTTATCATTGCCAAATGTACCAACACACACATATTGGTGTGCGCGGGAAGTGGTATTGCCCCGGTCCTTAGCGGTGGTGTCGGTTTAGGTGTTGTGTGTGCGTTGCTGCTATTGTTGCTGCTTCTGTTGCCGCTTATATTGCACCTTAAAGTCGCTCGATATCTGTTTTTGTGTGTGTATTTGTTTGTTTTAACAGCAGTTTTTTTTTCCATTGTGCTAATAGTGTATTGTCGCTAAGAAATTTCCCTTTTAGGCTTAAAATTACCAGTACCAGGATTGATCTCTGCTTCGTACGGTGGTATTGTGGTGTTATGAGAAATTTCGAAGTTTTTTGGTACTATTTCATGATCTTTCTCACATATTTTGTACTTTCCTGAATTATTTTTGATTCGTATAATTTTTTTCGGACGACTTCCCAGATATTTTAGAATTTTTTTCATGTCTTATGACAATTTCTCAAATATTTTTGGATTTATGTCAACGTTTTTTAAACTATCTGTAAAATCGTTAAAGCACTATCAAAAAGCTTCGAAATACGCATTATTCTTGCATTTAAATAGTTTCGTTTGTAATTCAATTTTTGCCTATTTCTCTGCCGACGCAACTACTATTATGTGTTTGTGCGTGTGTGTTTCTGTGCTTTTTACTTTTACTATTTTGTTATTTTTTTCTCTCAAAAATTATCTTGATTTTAATATTTCTTTTATTCCAGCAGCATGGTGGATGGGTAAAACTGTATTATAACAGCACAAGTAATGGCCATTCTCATCATCTTCTTCACCACCATCATCACCATACTCCTGATCGCTTTACTTTCCCTAGCACTCTTGCCGGTAACAGGTTAGTTTTGTGTATGTGTGTGTGTGTGTTTGTATTTAATGCTCCATTTGTTCACATCCTCATTGTTCATTCATAAGATAAAGTTTGCAGTCAGAAGTGTATTTATTTGTAGAATTTTGTAGAACGGTAAGGCTTTTTTAAAATTGTTAAATCTTCCCTTAAATCATCAGCATGGCAGGTAAGCCGTAGACTACTCCCTCTTCTGCTTACTTTTGTTCTTTTGTCGTGCCACTTAGTTTGCAAAACACGCTTGCGGCCTCGCTTTAGCTTGCTGCTCTCATACCTGACCACACCAACCCCCCCTAAAACGAACCGGACCCCTACAAACGGGACGGAATAAAATTAATGCGTCACATCTTCTCCACCGTGCAGTATCCTCACACGAACCGGATCGAAGGTGCTGGACAAAAGTGGAAGTGCCGTACAATCGCCAACTCCGATCGGTACCGGTCCGATCGGCTCGACGGGGACAGCAACCGGCAACAGCAGCAACGGTCCATCAACACCGGTAACGCCCGGCATTGGATCGCCTTTGATGATGGTTAGCTCGGTTGGTGGTAGAACGACGGTTGATGGGATACCACTGTCCACGCTAAACACGGCCACCGAGCAAGGCCTGCCGGAGGATGGTGATGATTTCGGTGGTGAAGGTGGCAAGCTAAAGCCAACCGCTACGCTGCAGGAAATCTTCGATGCAATGCGCCATCCGGTGCATGGTGTGGGTTTTCTAGCCCCAGCCCAAAGTATGCCTTCGTGCACTTTTGTGTCGTACGATGCGATCAACTGGCTGCAGAATCGCATCGAGGGTCCCTGCCAACCGGTGGACATACTGGAAGAAATGAGACGGTAAGAACTTATGGCTAAGATCACTTGAGAGGATCAGGAAAAGTCACCTTTTCGTTTTTTTAGCAATCGTCTCATCTGTCACGCTTCTGGCGATTTCAACAAACCGATCGTCGCCGGCTTCTGTCTGTATTACATCGTACGGCAGGAGAAAGAATCGTCCGAGTACGTGCCACCGCTCGGTGATTTGGCCGCGTTCGAGAACGAATGGATGGAGGTGGAAATACGGCATCCGGATCTTACCCGGCCAGTCGATCCGCACGATCGGGGTGTGCCGACGTTTTTGCGCGAATCCATCGACCGGCAGGAGGAGGAAGATGATGGAATGATGTACAAGCAGACACACCTGGAGATTGACGTTGGTTCGAAATCGGATCGAACGGAGTGGGGACACGCACGGTACCACAAGCGTATGATACCGGGGCAAGCGTACGAGATCGTTGTCCAGTGGATCACGGCGTCCGGTCCGATTGTGTACGATCTTATTTATGGCTGGTGTCGAAAAGCGCAGCCCTGCGGCTTTCAGCTCGTTACCATCCCGGCGGATCCGCTGGCGGAACCGTTTACGGAGAAATCGGACCCGTTGCGTGGACCTATCTTCGTTCCACTCGACATCGAGTGTTTGAAGCAACATCGAAGCTTTCTGTTCCAGGAGTTCCCAAAAGAAACGTGGCCAGCGCGGTTGTTACTGTTTCAGGAAGCGATCGTACGAAGGTTCGGTTTTATGCGCTGTCCGGTTGAGACGAAAACGGGTTCCAATCAAGTCTCGCTAGATTATCAGTACGTTCACTGCAGTGGCAATATGTTTCTGCTAGTACCGAACCCAAACGTTGGGTTGCGTTCCCGCCAACGGCTCGCATCCGGTGGCAGTAACTTCAAGAAACCGATCGCCTTCATCAACCGTTACTCGGCTTCGTACGAATCGCAGATGGTCGCACCTAGTAGTCACGAACCGTCCTACATCACGCGCCACGTCACCGGAGCTAAAGGTACTGCCAAGGACGAAACGGAAGTGATCCGACGGACCGGTTTCCTTTGGTCCTGGAATCACATGATACCGAACAAGAAGTGGAAATCGCTAGTCATCGCACAAACGGACGATCTGTTTCAGCTGAAGATGTTGCGCGACTTTAAGGAGTTTTGTGCTAACACCGATCAACGGTTGGTAACCTTCTGGGAATCTTGCTGGGAGCTAAAGGAGAAAGCTTCACTCGAACGTACCTGAGAGAGAGAGAGAAAAAAAAGAGAAAGAGAGGCGAGCAGAAAAAAAGAACATTGACACGCTCACCATTTTTCCGTTGTTATTATTGCTTGTTTAAGCGTTCTTTTATTGACACAAAAATCGAAATAAAACCAAAATCACTCGCAAAAACTAAAGGCATACCAGCGGTTGGCAATACTTTTTTTTCTAGCCAACGAATACAGCGCCTGCCTCCCCTGAATACACACACGAACGAGGGGTTCTATCTAGCACAAACGATCATACCAATCCACTAACTTCTATATTGCTCTATTCATCTCGGGGATCGTACGAACGCTAAAGTTCCTTAACATCTGTAAGCCTGATTTCGCTCTGTTACCTTCCAATTTCACTATTCTGCTAATGCGTATACTAACCAGTTAGTGTTTCGAAGGAAAGATTGGTCTAATTGCAGGGTTTCCGTGCATTCCGATGTCCCCAATCTTTCTCTTCTTTCTCTACTACTACAAGTTTTATAAACTTTGGCATTTATATAAAGATCCGGTTTCTTTTTAGCTCCTAAACAGTACTGTTAGTGCCACCCAGTGCGGCGCATTGTTGTGTTTTTCGCCCTATCTAAATAATCACAACTGACGAACGACTTCGCAACGATTGTTGCGTTCGTTCGATTATGATTTCCGTTTGACTCCTTACAAAGTAGTGTATCACTCAGTATGTTCCCGTGTGTCTGATAAAAAATTCTTCAAAAATATAAAGATGTGGGAGTTGCACCGCTGTTTACTAGAATTTCAAAACGATGATTCAAGTAGCACCAATAATGCTGCTTCTGTGGTTCCAAATTTAATTATCACTGTTTAAATATATATTATCGAATGATCATTGAGTACGTAGAGTTCTACCATGCCTGGATTCTATCTAGGATGAATTCAAACTGATTTCATAAAGAACTGGAATATTTGAAAATTTTCCAAAAAATAATTTGACAGCGCCGTATTCATGTAGGATAACTAATTCGATGTTGAACAGAGAAATGAACTTTAATTTAAAATTGATCTTTGAGTTCTCAAAATTAAGAATTTCGTATTTTATACATTGCAAAAAAAAAATGATTCTAACTTTCTTACTTCATGTCGGAACGAACGAATGAAAAACTGGGAAAAACTGGGAACACACATCTTGAGAGACCTGATAAAATCTTACACTCTTTAAAAGCTTTCTAAAAACACTTCTAAAGACACACACATGCGCGCTTTGCTGTATAGGGAGTACACTTAATCTAACTTTCTTGCAGTTCAGACCCTCAGTCACACTCTACTTCTTCAATTACTTTCCTAACCCTCTAAAGTTCTTATCAAAACGGTCCGCCTCATCGTATATCTTCACTTTGTACATTTGTTTGGTCCCCACCACTGTTACCAGTTCCAGCAGAATACGATGAGTGCGTGTGTTGTGATAGGATTGTTTAGTGTACGGTTTCGTTAGCGACCGAAATTTTACATTCTGCACCATACTTATCAGTAAAGTCAAGGTTAATCTAGTTCTTTTTACATTCTCCACCAGCTCGCGGAGTGTCCCTAGTGCGTCCCCTTCTCCTTAGTGTCCCATGTTTGTAAATGTGTGTCTGTGTGTGTGTGTGTGTTTGTTTTATGTACAAAATTCGCCTCACATGGTCGTCTCAGAGTCCGGTGGTGTGTGATAGTTCAGATTGTAAGCCGGTGGACCACTGTTGAGGAACTGCATCGCCCGAAGACTTTCACGCGAAACCGAACGCCGGTGGGGTAGCTGAGGTATAGCGATCGGATCAGTACTGCCACCCAGCTGTCCCTGATTCGGGTTGTGTCCGCTCGCTAAGTTTGCAAACACGTTCTCCATCTGTCCACCAGCAGGACCTCCCGGCTGCCCTGGAGGAGATACATTGTAGCCCCGGTTTGTGACGCCACCTCCGCCCTGCTGCGGTGCTCCAGCACCACCGAGATACGAACTCAGTGGACGTGTCCCGTGAAAGTTGGAGTAGCTCGAGCGTACCGATGGTGGACGGTTCTGTCCATTCGTACCGTAGTACTCTTCGTTCAGCTCCGGACTGTGGTTAAGGTTGGTCGTGGAGTGTTGGTACACCGGGTTCGACAGTCCTGCATGAGTACCGCCAAGGACACCGCCGCCACCAACACCTCCCGGGACGCTAAGTGTCTGCGGAGAGGAAGAAGCACCCCAGGATGTCTGCTGTTGGAGCAGTGGCGAAGATGAGTTCATGTTGTAGTAGATCGGATCGATCGGACTGCTTGTGTCACCGTCCAGGAAGGTTGGCGTGTGTACCAGCGCTTGTCGCCGATGCGGAGGTAATGGAGGCTGCACCGCATGATGATGATGATGATGGGCGCCGAAAGTGTTCAGATTGTTGGCGGACACTTCCCCAACCGGTTGGCCGAAATTGTTCAGCTGCCCCAGAATGTAGTCATTGTTTAGGGACTTTAGGTTCGATTCGGTCAAATCCGGATTCTTGTTGTGGACGAACGGAGGGAAGGTTTTGGTGAGGGTCATCGTCCCAGCCGCATCTTCCAACCCTGCCAACGCATCCGCGTGATGGTGCCGATGCTGTGCCTGTAGATGCTGTTGTTGCTGGTTCAGCAGCTTCGTCACCGGGTTCTGATGCGTTGTCTTCCTTCGCGAATTCCTCACACTGCTCCGATGGTGGTGGTGATGGTGCCCGGCACTTCCCGACGCGATCGCACCCGAACCACCGGACGAGGACGAATGTACCCGGCGGCTGGTGGTACTCTGCCGTCCCGTACCACCGGACGTACCCCGCTGCATTACCGATCGACGCTTGACGCGGCGCGGCGTCATCGGTTTCGGACTGAGGGAGGACGGTGCACCGGCGCCCCCGATCAAATCATCATCATCGTACGCATCGTTCGGATGGGCCCCGCGGATCGTGTCCACCGGTCGGCTGAACTCGACCGAGTACAGCGATTGGCGGTGTTTGGACTTTTTGCTAGTTCTGCTCACTAGAACCACCGGATCGTTGTTGACCATCATGAGGAACAGGCCACAACGGAGAGGAGGAAGGGGGTAAGAAGTTTAAATGAACATGATAGAGCAAGGGTGATAGAACAAGTGTGCAACGTGAACAGAAGAAAGAGAGAGAGAAAGAGGGATAAAGAAAAAGAAACAAGGAGAGAGAGAGAGAGAGAACAGGAAACAAAACATTAACAAAAAATTAGTTTATAAAAAAACATATTTGCAAAAAGAGGAGAAAACAGGAGCAAAAAAGGAAGGAACAATAAAAAGAAGCTTCTGATAACGTTTTGAGAAGGAGAAGGCGCTCATAAGCAAAATCATCGAGTAGAAGTCGTGGTTGTGTGCTAGTCTCATCACTTAGTTACTTAGTAGGTCAGGGGTTTTCAATCGTTTGACGTTTGCGTCAAAATGACAGCTACTAGTAAAAACACCTACTTGATTGTGTGACAACGTGAAGCTTTTTAATTGCAATAAACGTGCCAAAGTTTGTCCGTAAACGTGATAGTGATCTGTTTTAAATGAATTGATGCTCTACAGCCTTTAAAACAGTTTCATGTGTGTGAAAATTTCCGTATTTGTGACAAATCGATGTGCAATTGATGAATGTTGATCAACGTTTGCTATTGAAACTCACGCGACGCCAGCTAGAGACTAGCACTTACCTTAATGTTTACTGTTAGAGCATCAGTTTAGTTTGAGATTTTGAAGCTTTGGGTAAAAGGGATGGTGGAAGACGGTCCCAACTTAGCGCAGAAGTTAGAAAGCACTACTAAAGCTAACTATCTACACGAATTCAGGGGGGAAGGATGCTTATGTTAGGAAATTTTACTAAAAAAGAAGAAAATAAAGGAATTATTTATCAAAACTATGTACAGTTTACTATTTCTTGATGGATCTTTGTTTTGTTTTGTAATAAAAGCCATTCACCAAAACACGAAAACTTGACTTGTTTGCGGTGCTGCTGTGTTAAGTTATCTGTTGTTACGTGCGTGATTAAATTAATATTCGATGATTGATGATTAACTGTGTACTATGAAGTGTTTGAATACTAGGAACTGAGTGAATTGTGTCATTGAAAAGAAAAAGGAAAAAAATTATATTTACATTTATATTGATTTTCAACATTAACCCTGCCAAAACCTTCTACCGAACAAAATTCAAATCAATTTTCAAAATAAATACTATAATCAACTAACTTTTTTCTTCTACAAACGTAAAGTAAATACAACTAGCAATACGGTCAGGCCGTTCTAATGGAATAAAAAAGTAAATAAAACTGTACAAAACAAATCTAAAGTGAAGGATAAAATTCACGTACAAAAAAAACCTTATCAAAAAATGGAAAAATTGTATTTTTATCAACGTTTTTTGTATCAGTTTTTTATTGTGTTTTTTTTTCATTGCTTTCTTTTCGTTGAACGCCACTGAGTTTTTCAAATAAACCGAACGCACTTCAAAAACATAACTTTAAAACAAATAGTAAGAGAATCCGTCTCGTTTATCAACACAGTGTTTTGATTTAGCTCATACCTTCACACACTTGCTGGTCTCGTAAGAAGTGGTATAGTATTTTTTAGGAATAAATTCTCGCACTTATCTCACTAGTTTGGGTCGTTTCTGCTGCGATCTGTTTTGTTTTGTACACGTGACACACGCTGCCGAACGACTTATGAAGAATTCACTTAACTGATACACAACAATACGCTATATGCTTGTAGGAGGAGTGGTAGGCAAGAAAAAAAAGATCGCTAATAAATCGAATAATAATGCTCAATAACGTTTGGCTACTTGTCCTACACTAACATAAAAAATCATTCCTTTCTCGTTCGTTTGTCTATTAATTATCTGTCTACTTCTACACCTTCTTTACGTCCCTACAATGGTTCCTTCTAACTCTCTAGCGCACTCAACTGGCTGCTGCTGCTGCTGCTGCTGCTAGAGTCTGTTGCACGAGGGCAAACGTGAGCTTTGGTTTGCGACATTTTTCGGTGCTGTCGCCCGTGGCAAGATGTTATGAATACACTTCTTCTTTTTTTTCTGTCACGCACTAATTTGGCTACGAAACGGCTGATGTTGCGCTTTTGGCTACTGATATTCTGATAACGTGGTTTCCATTTTTCTTTGTTTTACTAGTACTTCCTCCACTAAACAGACGACGTAACAATATACGAATATCGAATAGCATACGATCACTACGAACAGAGATATTCGTTTAATTTCGGCGCTGGATTCGGTCAAAGAAATTTCGTTGGATGAGACTACTCGCAACACATGTACACATGCTTCCTAATTACAACCTACTAAAACAGGATCTATGTAACACAGTCATATATAACGTTAGGTCAATGGGGAGAGGGGGAGGGGGTCCAAGGTTCGTTCATCGATTGGTAGGAAAAATTCAAACGGTTTCCATAATATATCGGCTACTGCTACGTGCGATGCATATCATAACACTAACTAGTTCACAAACGAAGTCACGACACGGTAATGGAGCAAACGTGTCCTTTTTAAGTAATCCCTGTACTAAATAAGACAAACAACTTTCTACACCTAAGTTGACTTCTTCTCTTCGATGAGTCTACTACCGATCTCTGCCGAATGTAACAAAAAACCTAAGAACATCGATGTACACGATTTTTTTAAGGAACATTATCTAACTCCGAGATATCTCCCGGATAAAGAGCTCAAGTAGGGCATGGTTGGGGATACGAATTGGGCAAGAATTGTGTTATCTATGAATTTATTATTTAAAACAAACTCAAACGCTATACACTCTACAGTAAAGAAACAATGCTTTCATTTAATGAGGCCTTCTCTTAGACTCAATAACGCACACGCCATGTTGTCATTGATTCAAACATTCAATACCCCTCTCATCAGTTAATCTCAAAAACGAAGGTTTTGATTGTAAAATCTGCTCACTCGTATGCTAATTAAACCCCTTTCTTCTATCTCATTAACCTTTTCTCCAACATGCACGAGAGAAAAGGCAGAAATAAGTGCGCTCGAGTTCGATGAATTATTATAGCAAAACGGGTGCTATAATTTTGATTTTAAGTAACGTCTTACTACATCACTTGCTGCTGGTAAAGAAGCGTGTGTTGTGTTCGACGGGGGGTTTACTTTTCTTTTCTACTGTCATTAATTTCACTCACCACAAAGTTGTCCATTTGCCGAAAGCAAATCCTTGGTTTGAAATTAATACCATAAATCGTGGATGCGACACAAATGCCGCACCGACCTGCTCCGACCCCGGCAAAGTGCCATATCACGCAAAACACTTCTTCATGGAAGAAATAATCGCCGTCCTTGCCACAGCAATGACAACCACCACCAGGCGCACAAAAAATAGCTTCGTTGGTGGAGGGACGCGTGATGGCACGCGGCAAGGCACGATGCTCGGGGGAGGAGTTCGTAACAGATGGATAAAATTCACGAACTACAAGAATCTACCACAGCACATTCCGAGAAACAGGGAAATACAGAACTCATCCAGTTCTAAACCATCATTAGCCGTCGATTCAAACGCAAGAAATGCGGTGGCATTAGGCAGTGACACAATAATTTCTTTTACAACCCACTGGCACATCCATCCATCCACAACACTCTTTTCGCTTGTACAAAAGCGTATCGACTTTCCCACGGACCACGGTCCGATTGGTGGCGACACGCTGCTTCCTGTGAGAACGAACCCCACATCCAGGAGCGTTCGAGCGAGCGAGTGAGAGTGCGTGAGAAACAGGAAATTTCATTCATACGCCAGTGCGGCGACTCGTTTCCGCCATCAATAATTCACTGTCCCGAAGGACACTTCGATTCCGCCCCTGCCACTACTCGGCGAGGGTCGGGCCGGATGAAGAAATCCTGCTCGACAACAAGACATGTTGGCGCCTTCTTATCGTCGGAATATCGTGCTGTTTTTTGATGACGCGCTTAGATCTAGTTTTATAGCCGTATGTGGAACGCCGCCTCACACCTTAGTTCCCTGGATGCTCCAATATCACGTAATCCGGATAGGCACCGTTGTTGCTACAGAACGATCGGGGTCGCTGTTGCTGCTGGTGGTGATGATGATGGTGACCCGAGCCACCACCATTCGCCCCGAACGTTCGTCCCGGACGGCGACTTCGATACGCTAAACGATCCTGCGATTTGGCCCGATGCATCACCATCACCGGAATGCCCGAGGGTGCATTGTTGTTGCGCTGAAATCCTCCCGGTATCGCCGGATAGTTGTTATTCTCCGGTGGAGACGATGGTACTGCGGCCGCACAGTACCCAAGAGATTTTCCCACCACAGGTCCTCCATACTCGCGAATTTGATCACACTGATTGGCGGTGCTTGGCAGACGTCCACTGCTTCCGCTACGACTACCAGGGCCACGGTCAGGAAAAGCCGCACCCCCATGCCCGTTATTGTTCAATGCATTGCTCCCTCCTGGGCCGCTGCCATTGTGACGGCGGGCGATACGGTTCAGGTTGGGAGATCGCGTTAGGTAAGCATTGCCGGTCGATGATCCCGCATCGGAACCCTTGCGCTGGTAATGCTGAGGTAGTGGAGGTACTTGCGGCACTGGAGATCCTCGCCCATTCCACGAACCGGGTGTGGCGGGTCCACTACCACCACTCGGGACCACCACCCCGACCAGTGAGTTACGCTTTTGGGGCGTTGAGCTACCCAACTGTTGTGCGGATCCGCTCAGAAGCAGTAAGCGACGGCCATCATCTTCACCAGGCGTACCACCATCAGTGGTGCCGGCCGTTGCTCCACGATAACCTGGCCGTCCTAGTACAACATTATTGAAGGGATTGCTGATACCGAAGTTCCCTGCACGTGCCTGATAGGAAGAGGCACTTCTCGGAATGAAGAACGTGTCATCCTCGGGATCCGGTGTTCGACGACCCTGCACGCCACCGTCTCCATACCTTAGTATGCTCACACTGCTACTATTCTTCCTTAGTGGATTATTATTCAGGATCGCGGCATGATCCCTTCCACCGGAGGAAGTTGCCTTGCTGAAGCTGGAGTTTCTGCTCAAACCACGGGCCGGTACTGTCGGTGGTGGTGACGATTCGGAACTATCTTGATGCTGCAGCAGGATCACACGCGATCCTCCACTGTTGATGCTATTATTGCTGCTCAGCTTGGTCAACAGGTTTGTGGCATTCGCTCCCATACCCTGCTGACTAGCCGTGCTGTTCTGATGATGGTGAACATTGTGGTGATTGTGGTGTTGGTTGTGGTAGTTGTTGTTGCTGCTGCTGCTGTTGTGAGCATTGTGCAGACTCTGTGGACTGCTGTGGATGTTCGTGAACGTGGATGACGGTGAGGATGAGGATGACAGGAGTGTGTTAGTATTCGAGGGTGAGTGATTGCTGTTACTGGGCGGACCACCGTGCTGCTGCCCACTGAGCTTTGCCTTCAGCACATCACCAAAGCTGCCACTATTGCCGGTGTTACTGCGCATTAGTGCCCCGGTAGATGGAGGATTATTATTATTCGCCATCGGGTGGTGATTCGGCAGTGATGATGATGGATGTTTGCTCTGATCTTTGGTGTGATTCGCACGTGAATCAAACCCAACACCACCGCCAGCAGTACCATCTCCTTCCTCGCCTCCTTCACCACTGCCTTCTATGCCACTACCACCATTGCTAGTAGCGGTTAGCAGCAGCAGCTTTGCACTGCTGGCCGCCTGCTTTAGCTGGGTCGAGTTGGCACTGTTGGTGGTTGGTAAACTACTGTAGCTTACGTACATTGGATGCACGGCCGTGTGCTGCGGACTCTTCGCATCGCCACCCATAAAATCGACTGCAAAATAGATTCAACCGTGCGGGACGGCACCAGACAGGTTGACAGTGGGTAGACAGGTAGTAGTAGTAGTAGTAGGTAGTAGAAGAAGTGTAGAAGTAGTAGTAGTGGTAGTAGTAGTGTAGTAGCAGAAGTTGTATCATAGCGAAACCGGTACCGGTTTAGAAGAGAACGAAAGAGAAAAGAAATTCAATTAAGAAATGCAAAAAAGATGCACACAAAGATATATTTTAATTTGGATTTGGAACATGAACAGGAACAGCGGACAAGAGAAGAAGAAACGAAAGAAAAACAATGCGCAAAATGAATCGCCCAGTTACAAACACGCAAACAGTAGGTGGGAAATCGAGATAAAATAGTGAACAAAACAAAAGAATGCCACTTTAGGTGTGAAAATCATTACGAGCCATCATATATTAACATAAATAAAAAAAACAGGAAATGTTGTCTTTAACACCAAAATATTGCATCAACCAACAAACAGACAAAGAAGTAGTTTATGGCATTTAAAATGTGAAAAACAAAATGACAACTCCTCTTTGCCTATTTATCACATTGGAGTAAAGAAAACGGAAATGATGACATGGATCGTGCACGTGCTGATGATGAAAATGGACGATGCAATGTGTCGTTTGGAAATGGTGGTGACGGGATGGATTTATGACACAAGTTACGTACAGGAAAAACAAACGCCAGAGCTATAATTACACTTCGTTAAGCATAGCAACTATGTTAAATGTCTTTTTTCCTGTTTCTTTAGTGGTAAAAACGATATTTAACATTATTTACAAAAAGGTTGGAGCTTGAAAGCTCAAACAGCTTTGAGAATTTTGTTTAAAGAACTTCACTTAAACTCAGCCTTACTTAAACCGAAATTTAAAGATATTAAAGGAATGGAAATTAATGGTTTTAAAAAATACCTTACCGTTTATTTTTATCTTGCTAGTAGCCTTTTTATTAATTTATCAGTTGAGAATTATCTGTCAAATAATTTAATTCCCTCGGACTTCACTTAAAACCCAACCAAGCACAATATTTATCTTCAATGCTTCATCCTTAATGATATTCACGTCACAACCATGCTGCATATTGCATTAGTACTCCGATCTATTCGAGTTCTCCGACCGGGACTTGTGACTGGACATGATATGTAGGCTATATATTATGCATACAAAAGCACATTAACAACACTCTATTAGTCCTCGCTTAAAGAGAACACCTAATATTGCTTGGTAAACATACAATATGTTTTTTTTTATTCTTCCGCCTTCATCCCGTGTTTCATCGAAGGTGCCAGAGGGCTCACACAAACGGGTCAAGTACGACAATCATCTGCACACACACACACACAAACACACACGTGTGTCACCGTACCTGAGATGCAACAATAGAATGATTATAAATTGTTCCGTCTCATATGTATGAAAATTTAAACAGCTTTCCATCTTGCCTCCCCATTTGCATTTCCACTCTCCGGCATCGTCCGACATTGGGTTATGCTTTCCACACTGCTGCATTATGCTGGTTCGCTCGCACGTGGCAGCGTGTATTATGCGGCCTTCAATTATTAATCGCTATTGGCAGCGACTGCTTTTTGCTCGATTACGGTACGGTGGGTGTGCTTCCGGTGAAGCTTTTGTGTGTGTGTCGAACGGTTGAACGACGGGATGTGATCAATATTTTGGCTCGAAGAAAATTGATTTTCAACCGTCAAAACAAATCGAGTGTGGATGTTGTAGTAAAAATCTGGACAAGGACGCGTAGAAGAAATCCACCGAACGTGGTAAAGACGATTGTGAAGGGCAATCCCACAATATCTCGGCAGCAGCAACAGCCGGAAGATGAGCGAAAGCGTTGGGAAGAATGCAAATCATTCACTTTAATCCTTCCAGGCTCTTCCGGGAAGGAGCCACTCACGGCTAAGGTCGGGAGGATTTTCGTAAGATAAGCTGGCAAAGCCACAGAGCGCACACGGTTGCCTTTTCCGGTTGCTTAAGTGGGTTCGGGTTTGTGCTCGAGATGAGGCAGAGTGTGAGAGAGCTCGAGGGATGTACAGATTTGGGGCTTTTGTTTGTTCCCGTTTACAGCAAAAGCCAATAAAAATGTAAAGAACATCCCTCCCGAAAAGGAAGGCCTAATTCTATTCAAGATGCGATAATTTAACCGATAGGCATAGATCAGCTCTGGGTTAAGCGAAACGAGGATGTAAAGAGGTAGATTTGGATAAATTTATCATAGAATAACATGAAAATCTAGAACAATAGATAAACGCGTTGAGAACAATCAATCAATATTCAAGTACGTTTTATCTAGAATTATTCTTGATGCTGTTTTCTTAAGTAAAAATATAAAAATACAAAAAAGGCATACGAGCACTCAACCACCTCAAGGCTTAACTTTTTCAATTTAACACAAATTGCATGTCTCCATGTCTTGCAAATTTCTCACAAAACAATGAGCCATGAAATGCGAAAGAAAGCAAAACTAAAAGTCATCCGGATAAAGCCTACGAAACTTCCATACCCAAACTTATACTTTTGTTGAGACGTCAGCCTCAGGGCACTTTTGGCAAAAGTCAATCACACACAACTGGCACAATTCCAGCGAGCTAGTAGACAATTTCCGTAACGCTCTGATGAAGGTGACTGCCTGCGAACGAGCCCAAGCCAACCCCGGTCAACGGGGTTCACCATTTTTAAGGGCAGGATTACGTGCGCATTTTTTCGCAGCAATGTCACGTTTTCGTACGGGGTTAGACGGTGTGAAAACTGCAACCACCTTGTCACTTGGCCGTTCTTTGACCCGTACAGGGCAAGGAACTGGTTGGATTAAAAAAAAAAAGCGGGGAAGTTCGGGCAAAGCAGGTCAACTTTATGTCATAAACGTGCGAGAAGGAAATCATTTTTTGGTGGCGTCGAAATGGGTAGCAAGAAATTACTAAAAGGCTTTACTTTAACTGTGATGAATAATCAATACAGAATGCAAACTGCGCTGCTGCACGTCGCAAAAGCTTTTCATCAGAAATTCCGAACCGGAAACAGGAATAAGCGAAAGACCCTCAAAACAATCTTCTGGCACTAAGTAGTGGCACACCGGAGATACGAATGAAGTCACGCAGAAAGGATAAAAATAGGGTCTCCAACGAGCTGCTTGTCTTCCCCATTTTCTGGCATTCATCTCGATCTCGAGACAGCCAAAACAGCTTCCCATTGCAGCAGAAGCAGCAGCCAGGCTGTTCTCTGTAAGGGCATGCAAGACATTCATTCCCACCCCAGCCAAGGATGCACCATACTTGGGCACTACAATTGCTGACCTCACCGGTCCAGCAACCGGCTTCATCTCCTAAGAATCCAAGCTATTTTCCTACCAGGTTGAATGCACACTACTACAGAGAGGAGTGTAATATCGAAAAATTTAATCTACATTTATGATGTCGTATCGTTGTTGCGTACGGCGAATGTGCGTACCACGATGAAGGGCTTTTTTGCCCATATTGAGGTAACAACGATGGCACGAAGCAGTACGTTGTGGGGCATTTTTTGCTTTATAAACATTTTTGATTTATGCTTTCTTTTTATTTTTTAAGTTGGAAGTAGTGAACATAATTGCAACAAAAAAGGGCAAATATTTCACAGTCGATTTGTGGTTTACCGTCTGATGCTAGGTCAACATGGCACCAGTCCTCACAATGATTTGGGACTTGCTCGAAATATTTTAATCATGCAGCCTGACACTGTGTCTTTTGCTTTCAAAAATAGGTTTAGATGAGGTTCGAAATGAAAACCTTTGGTGTATAATTTAAGTTTCGGAATTTCTACATTTTTGACAATAGTTTCTGAACAATGGAATCTTTTTCTTGATCCAAAAATTGGTTACTTCAGCCAGAGCAGCAAAAATGCCTACCATCTTTGCTAAACGAAAGCTTCCTATCTTCCCAAAGTGTAACACAACACAACAACCCACTTTAACACCTATCTGCCATCGTTCCCAAAACAGAACAGAAACCAATTTCGCAGCTTTTCACTCGTTATCTAAAACAGTCGCGAGTGAGACAAAAAAGAACCAGTTATTCCAATCACTACATGTTTCACAACGCATCAACTCTTGGTGCTGCAGTTTGCCATGCCCAAACGATGAATCTTCCATTCGCATCGTTCCACAACAACAATAGCCTTCCCCTCCCGGGTGGATGGCGAACGTCCGTAGGAGACCCCTTTACGAGGTTAACACGCGCATCGTAACTAGAATAATTTTCGTCCAACTTCCGCAACTGCAACTCTGGTAGCACTGCTGCTGCTCTGACTCATGGGCGTATAATTTCAAGCCCGTAGTATGAAATTTGTTTCGCACTTCCCGATGTAACGGCGCGAGCAAACTATTGTTCTCCCCGTCACTCAGTACGAATCGCTTGTACCGGACGGTGTAAATGGCATCGCCAACGGTTGTAGACCTACAGCTAGTTACACCGGAGAACAAAGACCGTTCAATCAGCCTCTTGCGGATGATGTGTTTTAACGACCCAGCGCTGCCACAACACTTATCAAGCTTTCCAGCGAACGATCCACTTGAGATACGACCTACAGCAAGACAGTGATGATGCTTACTTCCCGCATCGTAAAGACTGTCTTGACGCCATCAGTAGAGGCCGTGTTGATGGGGTGGACTTTTGCCTCGCTAGAGCTGTAATGGGATTAGGTTGTTTCAAACCGATCCTAGACATATTTTTTTCAAATAGGACTGTTTGCATATAAACCTACTTACACATTGCTATCGATAAGTTCTATTCATAAATGATTATCAGATACATTCTAATACCAATCTAAATACGTTCTACTGTCCCGAATTCTTCCTAAGCTGCGATAACCTTCACTCTATCGCCCACAAACTTGCTTCTGCTACTGACTACTACTACTTGAGACCTAATTTCATGATAATTTTATTAACCAAACCGATATGACGAAAGCTCTTGAAAGAAGACACATTTAGAAGCCTTTACCTTGGCACACAAGAGTAACAATTACTATGTTTCTGCTCCTAATTGGATAGGTTACCCCTCGCTCTTACCAATGAGTAATTACTTTCCCAAACGCATTAGATACGATTAGAACACAAACGTCAAGCCAAATGGAGCATAGTTGGTTGGTAGGCAACGGGGACAAGATGATACAGAGACGATGTTAGTGATATGAGTGATTATGAGCCTAACAGAGGTGCCGATTAGTATGTGGGAGAAAGCATGCAAGAGCTTTCCACCGCTTCCGAGCTCGGAAGCTTAAAGGGGGTTTTGATAGATGGAAGGTAAATTGTTAGATGTCATCGATTCAACAACGCAACGGAGTCCAATTAAAGTTGGACGGTTGTCCACAAGAAAGAGCGATAGAGAAACAGTTTCTTTGGCTACGTTGGACGGAAAACAAGGACGGTTGGGCAAGGGAGGATTCAAGGAATACAGACGATAAATGATTACTTACAGCTGTCATCCTCGTCGAGAAACGTTTGACCCAGGCAGATTGCTCCAAATATTCCGAAAACCTAAACCAATGAGTTGCAAAAACGTATTTGTATCAGTTACTTCTGGAAAATTGCGCTTTCGGACGATTTTGATACATACCGCTAGTGCGCAATGGATGCCCGCATGTACCACCTCGACGATGTGGTACTCGAGCAGACAACCGTCGACCTTTTCTGGCCGGACGGGCCGATATGGATCCTCCGATGTGACGTTGGTGGGGTAGGTTGGTCGGCAACCGTAGCCATTCTCCTCGAACCAGGACACGCTGCCCGTTCCCAAATTCAATAAATCACTATCCTGTTTATTTTTGGCGAGAAAAATAGACAAAAAGTGGTCAGTAGAATAGAGTGATACAAAAGAAAAAGTGTCTTAAATATACGTCAATAAATCATGATATGGGTATAAATACATAAATATATTTTTTTTAAATACGATACCACATTTATTTATGGTTAACAAGGTTAGAACAAGCCGTTTTGATGCTTATATAAAAATGTAATTAAATTATAAAAATACCGTGAATTAAATTAATATTAAATCCTCGTATCCTTTTCGTTAGAGAATAGAATTTTCTGGATTATAGCGATACCAAAAAATAATCCTAAAAATCATGTGCTAATGCATCCATAAATCTGGCCTTAGAAAGAATCCCTCCTTGGACAGCTCCAGATAACCTCCCACCATTGGAACACCAAGCAACAATCCAACAAAACCATCCCATATTTTGACCTCTCGCCATCGAATGCGAAGGTCAACCTTCTGCTGCCGGTTCTTTAGCACCCCAAAAGAATCATCCACTGATCGCGCACTACCTCAATGGGGAACTTCTGCCGACGTGAAATCTTTTGATTGACGATGGCGGTGGGTGTCGTAAAGATTTCCTAAACGTCACATAAAACCGAACGGAAGTATGGCAATCAAAGCAAAAACCCGTACCAGCAGTGCCACACACGCACCCGCAGGGCATCCGAGAAGTCTCCGGATCAATGTTTGCAGTAAAGTGTTCGCCAAGTTGCTTTTTGAGAGCATAACTTTGAACCTATTTCTGGACGGAAATAAAAATACGCTTAGTGTCTTTTGGACGTGAGGGCTTAGTTGAGGATAATTTAAGTTTAAATGGACGATTAAACGCTGGGCAGAACATTTCGCTTCACGTTTGCTCGCACGACACACAAAATTAATTTCAATGAACAAGTTCATTTCACAGAAAAATAATCTTAAAGCGCATTTATAGTCAATCAACTCGATTGACAGTGTTGCGTGTGTAACCTATTTCCATTCCCTATATTCATCGCGAAACGCGAATGCAATCAGCAAATGAAATCAGCTTCAAAATGGTGATGACATGGTTCCCTACCACGCTAATGCGTTTCTATTTTCCACAAAATTCAATTTATATTACGATTTACATGCACCCAAACAAAAAAACCCGTTGAGTCGAAAATGGCACACAGCTGGGACGAGTGGAACTGTGCTGCAAACGGACAACCCGTTTATCATCAATCTCTACTGGCAAACGCTGTCGCGTAACATCGTTGAAAGACGAAACAAGGACCCAACACACCTCAGACGGAGTGGCGTCTGCAGTGTAGGCACTATGCTGTGTTCCCCGGCAGCAAATGTCCAATAAAGGCTCACTCTAACCAACGACGAAGCACGAGACGAGGAGTCTTGAGCCCGTGAAACACATCCCAACCGTCTGTGACGTAACATTTTACGACCATCTGAGTGCTAGTGCCGGTCTCGCATTACCAAAAAGGACATTCCAAACACAAGGACATGGTGCACGAACCGCCGTCTTGCCATCAGCCATTCTCAGTGGTCCCATTGGGAGTCGACAGCTTTGCAGCTCACTGCTGACTTTGCTTTTGCTCTCACTCTCTCTCTATGTCTTCTCCAACCCGAGCATATACTGTCTGGTGGCTGGCTGACTGGATGGCACGTGAAGGACCTGAGCAACTGACTACATAGTCCGGGTCAAGGTCATTGGAATTCCGCAATGCCATCGAAAACACTTTCTCTGTCTCACTCCGCTGATGGGCTGGATGCTTACTCGCTCACACCTTCAGCAACATTCGGCATTCGGTACGTTCTGACGTCATGCCGACATGCAATCAACCCCCGTTGAAGTTCGGAGAGCTGCTGCTTACTGCGCTAATGGGATACGGTCCCGAAATGGTTGGGATCGTTCGGTTTTGCCGGTGGTTTTGAGGTTATACATATGTATATGTCTTGCTGCTTTCGCCACAAACCAAAAACTCCCCACCGAAAGCGATGAAGAGCGATGAATTCCAATTATGGAAAGTTGCATCGAAATGGTTCGCTTTGCAAGGTTGTTCCAGGACTGCTGCAGCCTTTGTTCGCTTGATTGAACCTGGTCATGCGAGAACCTCGAAGTCGAAGACCATTTTTAGCCGATCGATCCCAAAAATAACCTCCCGAAATGGGAGAGATTTTGCAGGTAAAAGCGATAGAAAGTACCTTTCATAAACATTCCGCCGGCCGTAATGAAGCCTAATGGACAGCTTTTAATGGTGAAAGCATCAACCAAGAACCGAGCGCCCTTCAAGGCCTAAAGCTCAACTGCAGTTCGGGGAACCGTTTGCTGGATAATGTGGACAAGATTTCCGCATCTTGGCAAGATTCCAAATAAATAGCGTCGAACTTTAGGCCGACCTCAACTCGGTACCAGCCACAAAGAGGCTCATTCGAATCCACAACAATGCATACATTTCGCTTATGTTGGCCACAAATAGTGTGTACAGTGGTAGACAGTAATGCTAGATGCACCACCATCGAATCTAGGCGGCCGTACACACACACACACAAACAAAAAATCGGAAGATTGTCTAGACAAGATTTTAGTGCCGTGTGATGCCTGCTGTTGGGCGAAGCGTGATGATAACATTTATCGGCTAATGAGATTACTGCTTGCCATTAGCATTTTCCCTGCTCAAAGCTCAGCCGCGGGACAAAGAGTTATCGGAAAATACGACAGAAAACCATGGACAACAAGCAAAGGACACTTTACGCCGGCAAAAAAGTTTACTTATTGGAAAAGTCCACCACTTGATGCTGAGTATTTTCTCCTTTCCGATCGTGGGCAATCGATGCTGCTGAGGAAGATGTGGCGCAACAAGGAGACAAACTTTTCCGAGCAAATGGGTAAGTTGGAGAAAAATAAGAGACCTCCGCGTTTCCTGCTGCCGTTAATGAAGAATTCTAATTACGGCATACGGTGTCGGTATGGGAAAACTTTGATTAAATCCACTACTGTAAGTAGTTAAGGCACAAAAATTATATGTGTTGGAAGCTCAGTGGTACATCTGCACATGTGAAACTTTTAACAAAAATTTCTTTCAAAACAGATTTAACTTTATCAACACTTATTAAGCGATCGATAGTGTTAACATTTTAATAATAAAAAAATATTACGTTGTGAATTTCATAATCTATATATAAAAGAACGTAGGGGTAACATCCGAGCGCGTGACGCACCCAACAGCGAGCAGGCGAGCTCAACGAGTGCTAGATTGAAGATTTTCAAAATTACATCCAAAAGCACATACAGGCAGGATGCGCTATTCTATCGCTACAAATTGTATGATTTGTTTTACGTTAATTATGAATTTGTTACGCAACAAATTCGAGCAATTCTGGACTGTTCATATTGGGAAAGCGTCAGGGATTTATAAGGAAAAGGACCAGGAAGAGGAGCTAGATAGAGAGGACGTGCACGAAGACGAGCTCGGAAGGAGGATATGGAAATGGAGAAGGCAAACGGAACGGAATAAGAACTAAATCAACTTATTGCTTGCAAGAGCAGATTATTGCGAATGATCCGAAGATGATCCAACAGAAGATATCCTTCATGCGATCGCAGGGAGAAAACGAAGCGAAGACGGTGCGTGGGCACATATAGATTAATGGATCAGAGTGATGAAGGAGCATCAATGGCATTAAGGAGGAGGGAGGTAATACGGTATGCTTGACCATGTGTGCGACAAGATTCTAAGGGCTCCAGACCCAGCAAGTGACAGCGTACAGGATGCGACGGCAACACTGATCCAGTAGTGGCAAATACATTGCGCATGACAAAGCGAATTAACGTCTGAATACGCTTCTCCATTGCTTTGAGGCATATTTCAACGATGACCTGACTAGGGAAACGAACAGAGACTTCAAGCAATTGATGTCCGCCGATCAGTCCGCTTATAGGAAGATCCAGCTCTTGGATGATAAGGGGTTTAAGATTCAGTAGCGCCGAGTGAAGAATCAGTATGCTCTGAGGGGTGCAATGACAGTCAAAAGTATTGATAGCCAAAGCCGGAGAAGGACCAGTTGCTTGAGACCCAGAAGTAGTTTTAGGAGCTGCAAACATGCTGGCTTAATGTTCAACAAAGAAGGTCACATATTTCAGAGCGAAGCAATAATCCCTCCAAAGGGACATGTAGGGGGGGGGGGGGAATGTGATGTGAATTTCTGCGATTATTCTCAAAACGCCAGAAAGCGGAGGGATTGGAGCGTAGACGTGATTGCATCAAGGAGACATAAATATAAAATTGGCGATGTAAAAATAACAGATTCTACACTTTTAGCACACGCACATGAAGAATAAATACCACAGCGATTTATTACCACGAATCGGGACCCTTTTTTGAGAGAAACCTTTTTTGAGAAAATTAATGGCTATGTTAATAAGAATAGTCAATAGTCAAAATTGCTCCTCGGGACGCTTTACATATTTTTGCAACGAAAACGATTTGAAGACCCATGGCTGCCGACAAGAAATGTTAGTACCTATAACACATATATGTACAACCGAGCAAAGGTGCCATACTTCACGGCCATTTCGTAGAAGAAAATGTATTATAATCAAGGAGAATGTTGAACATTACTATCTTAAGTTATTAGCAATACGAACAGTGTTGTGAACGGAATAAAATGGTTTAAGGTTTTCGGATTACGGAGTTTGCATGCATCTCGGAGTTTGCGGGCACAAAGAAAGGTTCTACCGGGCTTTGACTAGTATTATGAAATACAACATAACATTTCTCAAACTTACCCTATCTAAAATTCCTATGTTCAGGTAAAAGCATATTAGGAAGATGTTCCATCCTAACCACAGCAGACTCCACACTGTATACTGAAATGGGAAAAGTGGTAGAAATAAATTAGAAAGCTTCAATTAACAACGTGGAAAATCTGTTTACACAAGCAAAAATATATCAAAACTCATCAGTAACCTTGCAATTAAAAATTAAAAAACCAAAACCCTCGTAAAATATGACAATATTAATCTCGTAACCTTAAAAAAATAGGGCCACCGTGTCAAAAAGTCAAAGGGATGAAAGTCCAGAATAAAAACCAACATGCAACGAAACATCACATCCATTGTCCGTAGGGCGACGGTACAGTAGATCTTCGTCATTCTTTGCAAAAACTTGCTGTCGACAGTCTTGTCATACTGCTATTAAGTGCTTGTTTTGGGGTTTGTTATAAAAAGAGGTGTGTGTTTGTGTGTGAGCTCACTCGAAACGTGAGTAGGGGGGGGGGGGGGGGTGGTATTTAATCCCACAAGCTGGTGACACATTTCTACCAGTGGCTTTCAGAATTACACCGGTTGCGGTGGTGTCTGTTACGGTGTGGCGGCAACAACCCGAACGATGACACCGACTGACGGATGAGGGAAAACATGGCACAGTGGGGTTCGAGTGGGAAAACAGTCCCGGAGTGCCAGGGGGGTCTGCTGACTTTCTGGTTGGGGGGAGGGAGAGGTCTTTTGCTGCAGTCGTCGTCGTAGTCGTTGTACCGTCATTAGCACGAAGTAGCTACCCTTTTTTTAGTTTTCTAACAAGATTCCTACAAAGTGGCAAGGAAATTTGAGAAATACTAAAAAGAAACCGCTTGCAACGATCTTAACCCTGCACAGTTATTTATTCCTTCAAGGTCAAAAATATGTTTCAAGTGAATTTAACTTTTGTATTGTAATTTGATTGTTATAAAATGGAACATTTTTTTCATTTGTCAGCATCTTTTCTGTATTTCAACCTACCCTGAGCTGCTCCTAAAAAAAATCCACTTGATTTCCTCACCTTTTACTTCGAAGGGTTAAAAATTCTAAAATTGCTGCAAAAGGTCTAAATGGGTGCAGCGTAGCGTAACCGAAACGGCAGCGGATTAGAACGTCTTCACTGACACAGCCCAGTTTCTTTACGACCCTTTGGCATCCAACCAACCAACCCGACCGTTTCAGAGAATGGTTTACGATGGGAAGTGAAATTCCCACACAACATCCCATCCTTGTCAGCTGAGGGGGAACGGCGCAATCGTAACCAAATTACGGCCTATGACAGGTGCTACAGGGAAGCTCGCTCCCACACCACAATAACAACAACAAAAAATCGAGCTCATCAACAGACCCGCGCACACCACAAAACCCGCTATCAGTGTGGGGTTGTTGAGTTGCTATAATTCATCGGGGGGGGGGAAAATTTATGTTACCCTTGCGGCTTGCTCGATGTACATTCCTCGCGGCAGTTATTGATAACCTGAACGGGAAGATGGAGATCAACCCTTCCACCGGCCACGTTCGCGAGGAAAAGGGAGAAAGCAACAACAAACATCGACCCGAATTAATCATACGCTAGTCGTGCAACAATTCGAGCGGTTTGAGGGCTATCTATTATTTTTTATCGATCGCTTTAGGTTTTTTTCCTCGGGGAAGAGGAGGAGATGGCGAGGGAATCGGTATGGTTGTGTGTGCCCTAACACTTTCACACTTTCACTGCTATTTGTATGCTTAAGTACACAAACTACAGAAGCCTCTTTCTCTCACTATCCGTCGAAAGACAACTGCCAATTTTACGCCCCATCTACTCTCGTAAAATCGTACCCTAAAATCTCAAAAAACCCCACCCCCTTTTTGGCGTGATGTTATTAAAATGCACAATAAATTAAATTTCCCAACACTTACCGCTACGAGGTACCGGGGCCGATACTGATAGGCACCGAAGAAACCGAATATCACAAACAGGATCTGGAAGAAGTTCACCAGGATCGGTGCCCACATGTAGCCGAGAAAGTCGAACACCTGACGCTCGATGATGAATAGCTGTGCGGGAGGGAAGAAACAGAACGGTGTAAAGGTTAGAATATTTTGGTCCCAAAAAAAAAATTAAGCAAGTGAGCTAATGACTCGGAGGTCGTCTGATAATGAGGATCTCTGGAAATGTGTGGAAAGCAGTGAATTGCTCCGAACGAGGAAAATGGTTTCCACCCTACGACACAACTAGTGTGAAAGTGTGTGTGCCTTGGTTTTTACAGGATAATGAGTTGCGAAAGCTTTTCCATCAAAGCCAACCAATTTGCTCAGAATCTTCCCTCTCGGGAAGCTAATATACGATGGAAAGGTGTAAAGGAACCAATAATTGAATTTTATCATTAGCATGACCATTAGCGCTACACGCTTTTGCAGATACAGTTCGCCTTTTCGTGCCTGGGACGATTTCAAGTAAAACGGGAAGTATGACTTGTTGGTTTGGTGGCTGACAATACATATTTTATCGTATGCAAATTGGCATCCTTCTTAAGTTAAGAAGAAAAGCAATAGGCTATTCGAAGGGAATGTACAGAGATGACAATTTTTTGAATTATTTTTGTAAACGTAAGCTCAATAAAAAGTTTGATAAATTCATTCACTAATGTTATAGTGAAAAGTGACATTCATTTAGAATTCGGCCACTCATCACAGGCTGTAAAACGAGAATTTTTTTACGTAAAAATATAATTTCTACATCTACAAAATTTTTCTAGGTTTTTTATTGTTCTTTTATCACAAAATTAAAGAAAAATGTATTTGTTCATGTACGGATGAGTTTAAGGAACTTTCTTTTGATACATCTTACAGGCCACTTCAGTAGCTGTTTTTTTTTTTTTCATTTGTATGCGTGTTGGGCAGTAAGCAAATCTGGCCAGAGCTTAATTAGGCCTTTATGAGCTTTCGTAAAAAGCAAAACACACTTTTACAGGCACTGATCTTCATTAACTTGTTAGAAGGCTCAATTAAGGTTTGTTAGAATGACCATGACCAACGACACATTGCCAAGTGAAGGTGAATGGAATACTCTCAGGGTCCTTTGCTACGACCAAAGGCCTGCGTCAGGGCGATGGGCTCGCCTGTCTCCTATTCAACTTGACGCTAGAGACAGCCATCTACCCGAGGGCATACGCTGATGATATAGACATCATTGGTCTGCGGCTCTCCCAGGTAGCAGAGGCCTACCAAAGGATCGAGCAGGCGGCAGAAAACCTCGAGTTGCCGATTAACGAGGCAAAAACCAAATTGATGATGGCACCATCAACGGCCCTACTACGAAATCCGGAACTACGTGGGGATGGTGTACGGATAGGTGACCGCAAATTTGAAGTCGTCCAAAACTTCACCTATCTCGGGTCAAAAGTCAGCACCGAAAATAGCATAGAGACTAGGGTGCTGGCGGCCAGCCGGTCTTTCTACAGCCAGAGGAAACATCTCACGTGGACCCTGTCCAAAACAGACGAAGCCCTCTTAGCCGCGTTCGAGAGGAAGATGCTCAGAACTAATATCTGTTGGGGACATCACCTCGTGCAGTGGCAACATGATTTTTTTTTGTCAGAATCTTGTCTCAAATATTTTTTTTACATACGTTTCGTCATCCATTAGAACGCAACCCGCGTTCCTCGTTAGAATCTGGTCAAACAATTTTCAGGTGCTTGTTTTGACAATAAAACGCTTCTTCAGAGTTATGTTTGGTTGTTTTCAGGCACAAAAAGAGCGGTAGTCTGCACTCAATCCGATTCTTCTGACGTTATTATGCTGTACCGTATTTTGTTTTGCAATATTCCCATCCAAAAGTCCAAGGTTGGCCTGATGGTTGACCTTCCTGTATGAAGATTTTGTTCAACCATTATTGCCACGCTTTGACGTTTCAGAAACCGTATCAAAACAAATTCAAAAGCAGAAGACGCGTTTTTAAGGAATTATCCTATTTTTCATGTCAAAAGCACAACATAACAGGGAAAAGTGCTCCAATACCTCCAATACCTGATAGGTGTCAAAAATTCCAGATAGCACCACTGAGGGCTCTCCTAAACACAAGATAGGGTGACCAAATTCTAAATGAACAGTACTTTATAAACCTTAATTTCCCTTTATAAGTTGCATATGTAAACAGAACACGAGAGCAATAACCTCCACACTAACTAGCAAGCTTATTATGCATACGGTACAGATAAGACCTACAACAAGAAGCAATTCTACTCACGATGGAGATTGATAAGAGTGACATGTGGAAGCAAAAACGTGTTAATTTGTAACCTTATCCTCGTTAAGATGTTGCACGACAAGTATGTGAACTGCATCAAGTACATTTGACGATAATAATCCTCTTGAGAAACAAGTTTAATTTATACAAAATATTATTATGCATATGTCTCTTTCTTTGGATTCTTCTCTCTATGTTGAATTTACAATGCTTAGCATTCATATCAGCAGAACCTCAACCAATCAGTTGCCCGTTGCGGTGCAACCTTATCAGCAAACGATGCTCTGGACGCGAGACTCTTTTGCTCTGCTTTACAGTAATTGCTTTCATCCGTTCTATGTTTTGATATTACGCACTTCACAAACAAACAACGACAGAATTAAATTCTCAGAATTAAATTTCAAGCTATTTTATTTCCTGGTTGCATTAGCTTCCTGACGTCGAGATTTCAAGGAATTAAATTTCTCTACGAAATTTCACAACTAAATTATAACAAATTTACCATCTGGAACGAGCCCAACCAAAATTGCTCACTAAATTTTGATTGCGCAATAAATCGGAACAATCATTCAGTTCCAAGTGGCGAACATCTTTAGTGTGGACATAATGTTTAATGAAACAAATGCCTGAAGAAAACCTTTCGCCCACAAATTCCAGCAAATCAATCGAATTTTTGGTAGTAAACCGAAATGCAAATAAAAACCCTAAAAACGCGCTTTATACGCTTCTTGGCGCGTGATCCGTTTCAACTCAACTGTCCAAAGTAACACCTTGACGCACCCATTCATCAATCCCCACTGGTTTGGGGGTTGCGACGAATGAGCCGACAGATATAGTTAAACACACACACACACACACAACCCGAGGAATTTACTAAAGTGTCGATTGCGTGTGCTAGGAATTTCTTTATTCCCACCAAAAGCATGTGCGTGAAGGAGGTATGGGATCGAAATAGTTCCTACGCAAAGCAAACGTTCAAAGCACCACAATGTCATCATAATTTGGAGAGTAAATAAATGAATCTATGACTTGTGAGGTGATGAGGAGGAAAGGCTCCTCCAAACATGTTCCAGCTTCACACTGGCGAAGCAAACGACTCTAAAGCAAACTTAAATATTTAACGCTACAAGGAATGGAAAACAATTATCGAACCAATTTTACCGAAAATATCTCACACAGATGTGACGATCGGTTCTTTTGTGTTTTCAACCCGGTTCGTCATGCAGAAGATGTTTTAAATTACCGTTAGTGACCACAGAAAACATCGAGTCGTTTTCACATACAAAAAGCTCACTGTTGAACATTCCACCCTCCCACAAAACACGGTGGAGGAGGATTCGTGTTAATCATGTTAACTCAAGTCAAATTACTTCAAACCTAAATCAACAACAAATCAGACCACAACCTTCCAGCCACTTGTGGGCTGTATTTCTCAGCAAGAGTTGAGGTACAAAAGATTAGCAAATTAAATGGCACGCAATAATTAAGTTTCATCTAACCCCCGAAACAGCACACACCACTCACGCTGTTGTGCAGCCGAGCAGCTGCATAAATTATTCGTCCACCCAACCACCAATGTCCAATCAGCGTGAAATGGCACGTACCTCGTGTTTTTGAATTATGGATAAGAGAACGAAAAAGTATTTCTGACGCGGCGTGGCACGAACACACGGAAATGAATGTCAAGTTTATTTTAGTTGAGTAAATAAAGCTAGAATGGCTTTTGTTTTTTTATGATAAAGCAACACAACAACCAGGTTTTTAGACCAACGAAACAGATGATAACACTTTTGAAGTATATTTTATGGCAAGTGTCAAATCGTTCTTTGATAAATGACAGTGACAATTGCTTAAAATTAAATGCCTTGAGTGATATGGAATGATACTGATTTGATTTACGGGAAGACGTCTGGAGATTTTAATATCTCATGATCAGATCGACAAAGTAGAACTCAAAGGGTACATGAAATGTACCACGAAAGTAGACTCAATTTTAACTTAAATTAGAAGTTTTTGCATCAAATTGTACTACAGTTCTTATATAAGCTATTTAAATACAAAACCATATCCAGTGTCGGTTTTGTAATAAATATTGATTTGTCTGGACAACTGGATGAAAGTAGCCCTCCACATCCACCTGACACTAGTCATTCAAACACTCTTTCCCGTACGGGAAGGAAATAGTTCGCCTTCGGCTCGTGTAATTGGCCAATAATTAAACATAGGTGCACAGCAACACTAGAAACTGCGCACCATACGGATGGACTTTACTTTGCGGAAAAGCGAAGATCATCAACTAAGTAATGGGAGCGAAAATGGGCACACAGAGGAGATGCACGATGCGGCAGCATAGGTCGAATCCGTCGACCATTCCAATCGCATACGGCCGCGTTCCAGTTCGATCTGTGTTTGTAGGTCACGTTCGATCTGGTGCAATGGGTTAGACGGGGAGGGCAAAAAAAGGGGTAGCCGAGCTAGACCAAACCCAGCATTACAAGACAAAGCGCGTGAGCCGTGGTGAGTCGTCTAGTCGACTGAACTGACAGTACCAGAACACCCATCAATCGATGAAGGAAATTGGATAGCTTCCTTCCATTTTGGGAAACAAATAATAATACCAACTCATTTCCACCATCAAAAGCAAAGACTCTGCACAAAATGTTTCTACTAAGGACTTCCTCCACCAAAAAACAACAACTGGTCTGCTGCTTTTTTGTCTGTCTTTTCATGGGCTTATGCACACACACAATAAAGACCCCGAAAGGAAGTAGATCAACACTAACAGTCGACCTTTTCCCACCCACCGGCACCACGTTCACATCACAATAATCCTCCACCCCAACGGAGGACCGAGGCCACTCAATTATTGATGTTTCACTTCAAAAACAAAAGCATTCGGCAAAAAGGCGAAGCGTAATATATATATCACTTTGCAGCCATTCGCCCCCGGTAAGCTCATCAAACTGGCAGAAAGGCGGCGATTTTCCATCAGTGTCACATAAATTACGCACAAGGAATGGTCTATCTTGGGAGCGTTTGAAGGTTGAAGATGATTTACGAACGCCAAGATCTGACAGTCCGATATTCACCAACATTTTCGGGGATTCTTTTTTCTGTTTTGTCACAACGTTTCACTTTTCAGAGAAGAAATGAATAATATTAATGAATTGTGAGACATTATTGTGCAAAGAAAAAACAGTGAAAGTGACAGCAAGGAATTGAAACATGAGCTGAGAATCTGATAAGTGCACCGGAAAGGCGTGTGCGCCTAATCGTGACATGGTTTCGGAATGCTTATTACTCCCTGCACACTCTGGGGCGGTGTATTGCAATATTCAATCGTGTATGCATTTTTCTCCTCCCCAAAGACCATGTTCTACTTTCACCATTTTCCAGCTTCTCATTACGATACACTTGCTTCGAGAAGGAGAAATTCGTGCGGACCGAGTCTTTGCCGAGGTGGAGCACCCACAGCAAGTAGCATACACACATCTCATGCAGGTATCAGCGGTTCACTATCAGGTTGCTTGAGCTCGAAACAAGCTCATAAAACATGCAAGATGTTTACTCTCTACAGCCGAGACCTGAGAGTGCTCGATGACAGTCAAGCATCTAAACAGGACACGAGCAAAAAGGGACAACACCACCGTACCCACGAGGCACGACAACAACAAACGGCCCGGTACGAGATTCGATAAGATCTGTGTGGAACGTAATGTTGGAGAAACACACGGACGGGAGGCCGATCTGTTAAGATTCTTTGCCCACCATTCGCAGATCTGAATCCCCGGCTGCCTTCTTCCGGACAATCTTCCAGGAATACAGAAAATGAATCACGAAAATTATATATAAATACGCCAACCCTAAAGGGCAAGAAGGAACTCCACAAAGGGAGAAAAGATACACACACGCGCTGAAGAAAATGATTGCCTTTCAATATCTATGTGAACAGTTCTAGGCATTTCGACTGCTGTGTCTTGCATTTCTTCTCGTCCTCGTTCTGGTACGACAAAAAAGGTGAAGCACACATATTAATCTCACTCTATCGATACCGGGTCCCCCCGTTACGGAAGGCAGACGATTACAACGCTGAGAGCTATGTATCGTCCACAGCAAATGACCGCTTTAATCTGCTCTCACCATCATGGATTATGCAGTAACGAGATATAAAATCTTCTAATGCCCATAAAATTAGCTTTTTTCCCCATTAGAACGTAGAAGGAAACATGCTCATAAAATGTCATGAGGAAAGTGGCTTTTATTCAAGACGAAATTGAGAAGGAAAGATAGATAATGTTCTTTTTCAATTGAGAGAAGGTAGCTGGTTATGCTTTTGGTAGGATTAATTACGCATATGGCAATGCATTTTACCTCAAATAATTAAGAATACTGAAATCTGTACTTAAAAAGAAGCCAAAAATCTAGCACTTCAAATCCTCGCATCATAGACATGCTCCAGTTTTCTGGTAGATGGCTCTACCATAAAAGATGGCTATATAATAAGCATTTTACTAATGTGTGTGATTAAAGTAATACTAAAACGTTCTTTGGTACATACGCGTAAACACACTAGCAATACAATTAATATACTTTATTTAACGCCAAGTATTCTCCAGAGATATCTTACGATTTCCATCGAGGAGAGACAGGCAAATAACTCAAATAGTCAGTTCAGAACGAACAAATTATTTATTAATATTTATTATTCCATCTGAAATACCACGATAAACCGTCGTACTAAAATATAAATAAATCCTTTATGCCATAAAAACTATGTTAAGTGTGGAGCATTAATCTTAGTAGGCCAAAAAAGTCAAGTTCTTCAATTTTCCGTCAGATGGCTCTTTTATAAGAGATTGCCACAAAATACTACAAAATGTACCAAGGAATAAGCATCCTTGTTGCTCCGTCAAGCATTGAAGATAGCAAAATAAATTAAAAGTAAATAAATAAAACAGGTACATAAACAAGTCATGTTTACAATATAAATAATAGGAAGGAAGGCTAAGTCTCTCCATGAACGAGACAATTATTCCAAAATATTGATAGAATTAGCCGCAACTATCACCGAGATTTCAGATCGACAAAATCAAATTAAATTGCAAACCTGTACCATTAACGTTTTAATTTCATTTTCCAGCTTTTTGCATTTCAAGTCTCACGACGAAATCTCTGCAGTACAGGCAAAGGTACAACTTTTTAAATAGATCCCCCAGCTTCGTATTTGTTTACCCCTCTGCTTCAACACTCATCAAATCCACTGCCAAATATTTCCCGCTCCCGGTTGAAGCCAGCCAAAACGTTTCCTGGTGGGACTGGAACCCGCTAGACGAAAAAGTTGATGTTTTCTTAATGAACATTAGATTTCAATTACCAAGAGCGGCAACGAGTGCGCGAGTAGTCTCGCTCGGAAGCTGTCGAAACTGAAAGTGACCACCTGTTGGTGGTCGGAGAATATGGTGGGCAAGCAGTAGCCAAGTCCTGTCGACGGTTTGCTTTTGCTCCTCCTACCCGCAAACACGACGACCAGAAACTTATCCACGGAAGTTTAAAAATAGATGACACACTAAAGAAAGAACACAGACGGGGAAACGGCGCACACGTTTATGGGTTACGGTTGAGCTCCATCAAAAATTGGACGCCACTCGGCCGGTCGTCGCCCCCGCTAATGATCGTTTCTTGGTGGTCGACAAGATGAAGTTGCTTGACTTGGAGGTTCCATTTTATGGTCCCTCTATAAACAGCACACAAACGTGACGAGATAGATCTTCTACCGGGAAGGTAGGGTACCTTAAGTATAATTGCTAGCATAAATGACAACATGCCGCTGTTTTGCTTTAAATGGTACCTATAATTTGTGGATATAAACATCAAAACTGCACACCAAAAACGGAACACGCCCCATCGGTAACATTACACGTTTAACGTTCTATTTATGTTGCAACTCTTACACAACGACTGTTAAGAATTCCACGAACAAACAAAAAAAAAAGATATTCGGAAGAAAAACTTAAGAAAAACCGCTCGAAGGGAATTTATTAGAAAGGAAAACCTTTCCCGGAAAAAGCATAACAAAGCGCGTACCCATACAAAAATAAACAAATCTCAATGCCGCACAATCGTGTGGGCTACGTGGAGTAGTCTTCTGGCTTGATGTTGCCAGTGTTGCCAGACAGAACGAGCGACGAAACTGTCTTACCACCATCAGGCCCGCCGCCACGCTCACCTTTCTCCTACTGCAGGGCATATCAAAGTCAATCGGGCTTCGCGATTCTGACAGCAACAGCAGCAGCACAGTTCATTTTTACCCCCTGTGTTCTGGTGTTGCATTTTCACGGCCCGCTTTTTCCTATCACAATGGACAGCGGGAACAAAACGGGAAGCCAACATTTTCAAAGCCCCAAACACACGAGCATTGCATTGTTGGAAGGGAGGGTTCGGGCGGGAGGAAACAATTTCATTTTGCTAAGGTTTATTTTATTCTTTTTGCAGGCGAAAGGTAGTCGTCGCATCATGAGTTAGCGGTTAGCCTATATTAAATTGGGTCGAAACCCAAAGCACTTTTCTCCCTCCGGGGGAAGGCATATAAACGATTTTTGAAAGCTTTAAAATCGCGAACTGTTAGCTGTTCTTGTGTTTAGGTTGTTTTACCTGATCAGAAAAGTGTATCAACTATCTTTGGAGGGCAAAAATATTGCGCGAATTCTTCGGTTTCCACCAATTTTTATTCGACCAATTTCGAGAAGCTCCAGAAGAATTGTTGCAAAGTAAAATTATTTTCAATTTAAAAACATTATTTATCATTCGAAGCAACCCTTGCATTACGCATTTTTCTTTTTTATCTCTTTTCAATCGCTAGGAGAAAGTGTAAATTAAAATTGCTTTTAAGGTATCAAATAATTACAAACTAACAATCCAGTTTTTACTTCCCAAAACAATACCTGTTTACAATTTAAATCCTATCAACTATAATTTAAAGGAGGGTTTTTTTGGCTCAATCTGGGAATGAAATAAATTTTCATTGTTTGGCTCAATTTATTTTCCTTCCCATCTTTTACGATCTCAATCATCTTGCCTGCAGATAGATGACGATAATGATGAGCAGATGATTTTATATTTCACCAACTAAATTACCTTCACTCGGTAACACGAAAACGAGCCAATTTCTAACGCTCCCAACGTAAAACAAGCCTGCCAATACGAAAACCAAACCCTGCCTTCGAACGTTCGTTCATTGCTTTCGGAGGTTGGATTTTACTTTCACTTTGAATTGGCCGTTGCTTTCTTTCCCTTATTTTTTGCGCATGCAAACATAGTTGTATCAAAATTCAGGCCAACCAACGGAGGCGGCTTGGCTTGGCGGCAGCAAAGCAGCAAACAGCTTGACCTTTACTGCATCTGCCTTCGCGCAGGGCACAACATTAAAGCATAAAATCGGTGGGGTGAAAGTGGAAAAATAAACAACATCACGCACAGACGAAATAGTTTGTGCTCAACAGTGTCCCATCGTCTCAGGTTTAACTATCCTTCTTGAGTTTCAGCTTACAGGAAGTGAAATAAAATAAAAATAATGCAAAAAAGTTCTCTCGAAAGACTCACTTCATCTCATGTTGGTTTTATGAGCTGAGAAATTTAAAACCCACTACAATGTGTTTAAAAATATCTCTTCCACTGGAATATACGTGGAAGCTTAGCGGAGCTAAATGAAAACAAGTGCCGCTTCGTGTTACAAAAATACTTCACATAAATATCTCTTCTCAGGCACCCAAACACACACGCTCAGCTCTTAACATAAAGTGTCACTATCAATCAACAGCAGCCGTACTGTTGTCAGCAGCATTCTTTGCAAGCAGGGAAACTTTAAAACATTTTCTATTAATCATCCAACCCGAAAATGAGCCGTTTTAGAACATTTACTACACATCTTTACGATGGAAGCGTGCGCGGATGGAACATTCCTTGTGTCACTTTCGTATGGCACCATTTCGTCACTCGTTGTTAGTGGACCCAACCAGCGACATTTTGCCGCGCATTCATCAAACATTTAAGAAACAACAACATTCCTCCCTCTCGGCTAAAAGCAAGGGAAACCCATCGCATGCTGATCCGGCGACCGTTTGATAAGGCATTTGTTCCCTTTCGAAACAAAGTGGTGTTGTACGTTGTGCTCGTTGCACACACACACACAGCTTTGACTGAACGAGTGATGTGTGCTCCTGTACAAATAATTACACTAGGCTCCGAGCGTACGCAACATGGGCCCCAACATAATATGGCCGTGCAGTTTCTCCTTATGGTTCGCAATTACCTCGTTTTGTGTATGCAGAGTTTGCCAGCAAAGGGAGTTATTAAAAATTTGGATACGAACCTGTTTCACCCTCCCCCGAGAAGCCACCGGACCGGTGTCGAGTGGATGTGTTTTGATTAGTGAAAAAGAGGGGCAAAGAAGCGAAATTAAAAACTTTCCCTTTCGCTTTACGCGTTGGTTAGTTTCGAGTGGAAGAGTACTCTGCTTTCGTGAGGATCATCCGGATTTTAAAAATTGTTTTTGATTTTTTTTTGTGATTTGAGGTTCTTTTTTTTCTACTCACAACTTTTTTGGAAAAGTAAAAAAAACTTTTTACGTTAGGTTTAACGAAAGTCTGTCAAAGCCCACATGAAGCCCAATCATTTCTGAAAGCAGCTTCCGGATAAAAAGAAACCCTAAAATCCCACTTTTTTGCTCCCCTAAAGTTTCCATTCTTTGATTAAGATGTTTTTAAATTACTTTCCTCACTTCCGACACGGGTGAGACAATCGGTGAACGAACAAAAAAAAAAAGAAAATCTTCTAATACAAAATCATGCCTGCTGCCCATTGAAGCTCTTCGAACCGATGCACGATAAAAGCTGTCACTCAAGCGCGAAGGCTCAAAAGGATTGACTTGGAGCTCCCGTTGATCCATCAGATCAACTTCATCCGTTTGCTCCATATAATCAGTCCTGTAGATTGTCGGCCTGTTTTGCCGGGAACTCTCCTCGTGTCCTTCGTGTCTGAATTCTAGCACGGTGGACCATCCAACAAGGATGGATTTTGTTCAATTTTCTTTCTGCCAAAATAATAACAAACAATCGCAAGTAAAGGGAAAAGGGGCGATGTGTATCTGAGCCACAAAGAACCAGCGCACACAAAACACAAAGCACAAAACAGGAAAGGAAAAGCACAACTCGTACAACTCACTCACACAGAGAAGGGAATCAAACATAAGGGAAGCAGGGAAACTCGCTAAGAAAGCGCAACACCGACAGGTGTTTTGCTTATATTGGCGTTGCCACTTCGACCGAACAGCTCACGTACGGATGGTAGAACGCACAGAAGGACGCCAAACCCTATACGAAGTCAAAAACAGGTTTTTGGGTCTTCATTCACGGGGATGCACTACCAGGTCGCGTGGGGTACTGTTTACCTTTTTGAAGGATCTATCTATCGTTCTGCCTGTCTATTATGCACACGCAACTCACACACACACACGCATCATACAGCGCCTCTGTTATTGCTGTGTCTTCACTTTAACCCCATTTTACCCAACAAGAACCTGTGCACCGGTTTCTCCGCCGCATGTCCCACCGCAAATCACTTTCAGGAAAAGAGGATGAACGCTTAAAGGACGGGTTGCCGCTTCAAACCAACAACAGTCAGGGCAAAAGTTGAAACAGGCACCAAATGATGCCCTTTTCATCTCAAAAGGGGTCAAAAAGCTACAGTGATGGAAATAGTTGTAAATAGGAAATAGGCGAGAGAGAGAGAACGAAAAATATGAACGCGTTTAGTTATTGTACGCGTTTTAAAACAGCAAACAGTTCAAAATATTTAAAATATTCTCATTCAAATTTAATTTTACAATTGTTTGTTGAACATAGCATTGAGCAAAAATTTACATAATACCCCGAATTTACGACGATTTTTCTGTAATTATTGCAGCACATTTTGTTAGACAAAATTATGATTCAACAAAATAAGTAAAAAAGCCAAAGCAAAATAGGAAAATTCAATTAACCATACTCACAAAAAAATAAATAAATAAATCAACAAAAATAGGATTTTTAATGCATTTAGTGAAACTCATGAATCACTCGGTGGAATGCTTCAAACGAGTAGTAGAATATTGAAAGTTTTTTGTTACTTTTTTGTTAAAAAAAAGTAATTCTGGCTTCGGTAATGGAAAATTTGCACCTTTACTGTGAAACATTGCAATTAGCTGTGGATTTTTTGCCGAGTGTTTGGTCCTCCTTCCCAATATATTATTCCTCAAACCTCTCTAACCAGCAAAATAAAAAATAGTTTGTGTTGGAAACTTTTATAAGCTTCCCCAACGCCCTGTTAGTTAAAAGGCGATAAGAAGAAAGGAAAATTAGTTAATTAGTTGTTCCAAAGTCGTCTAAAAATCTTTTTCTTTAAACCAAGGTAAAAGCATGTAAAATTCCACAACTTAATTGGCGAATTTCTCCCCAGGTAATGCAAAATTCTGTTACAGAAAATTTCTTTACTCAAATAAACCCAAACTAGCAAGGTATATTTCCTCCTAGGAATTTGCCTCATTGCTGGCAAGATAATCATTACAATGAGTTGAGGTTTTAAATCCATAGCACGACACTCACTCTTACATTCTTTCTCAGAATGCACTTACTCTTTCGACACGCACTGTACGCAACATCATCTGCAGAAGAACCCGTCACATGCAGAAGCAAATGAGAGCAGCAAACGCGTGTTGTACAATGAAAAATACACACATACACACAGGTCGTCATCTTCTTCACTTCAAACCTTTCCCGTGAAACCAATTTTACTCTCGTGCTTTGAAGTTCTCGGCATGCGGTATTACATCGGTCTTCAAAATGGACAACAGTTGCAAATTCATAAACCAACAACTGTTGCGAACACGACTTATTTGCGGTTTGTTGAATGTATTCCATTCCGTGCTGATAGTGGAACCGTGACGCTTCTTTAATCGTTTCCCTACGATTCGTAACACTTCTTTTAATGAAAGGTTACAATTTCTTTTAAAGTTCTCTCGCTACACTTAAAGATTTTAACGCCCGTTTTACTGTATCGAAAGGCGCAGCAAAAGATCAAAGAAAATCGAGGTGCAATGAAAAAAAGCATTGCTCAAAACGTTCACACGCACCTCTCCCTATTCCACAGGGTAATTCGATACGCTATGAACCGCGAAAGGAACATAAGCAGAACGTTGTGCTTAGGAAAGGTATGGATAGGAATCCGATAAAAACAAAAAACACACAACGAACGCAATTGGTAATTGAATTAGAGAAAAGAAATTAAAACACACAGAGGTCACACAAAAGGATCAAGGACAATTTTTTGGAAGTAACTAGAGCCAACAGGTGGGAGCATTCCTGCGTGTTCCATGTCCCGAAATGTATGTTCAATTTAAGAAAATAAAACGCACACTTGAAGGGAAAAGGAAACAACATCAAAAGCTCAGAAGAAATATTCGACAGAAAAAAAGGGAAGCCTTACAACAGTACTTTAAAATTCGTGTCTTTCTTTTGGTGTTTGAAGCTCAAATCACGGCTGTTGAAATCGATCAAGGTGTATGTAACTTTAAACAGATTTTAAAAATATTTCCCCAGAAAAATATTCTCTCTTTTCCTGATCCTTTTTTGTGTGTCCCATTTATACACAAAATGGTGCTCTGCTCAAACTTGAGCTACGGTACCACATAATTGATAAAGTTTCCACCGCTCAAAACCGTGGCGTCGGTGTACAAAACGAATCAGCCAGCATAAAACACAAACATACGCACAAAGAACAATTTGCCCAGTTTTTGCACAGCCTGGTCTGGCCCTGCCCATTGTGCCCCTATATCCGCTTCCCGGGGAGCAAATCATCAATTAAAGCGAGCTTATTTAAATTCCTAAATAACGCTCAATTAGCGTGATGACTTCAGCTGCCGGAGCCACTTTACTTTCCCTTGCAGTCTCCCACCGCTGATGCTGTTTGGCGAAACAGCAAAAAGTGACACAGTTTAAGTTAAATAAATAAATAAAACAGTGAATAAATAAATAAGGCTTCGTGCCGAGCTGCTCTCCCCGGTACGGTGGAACAAAAAAGTCTGAACAGTGGTTACTGATTTAACGTTACACGGATCCCTTCGGGTATTCCCTTTCTACCCTACACTCTGGGTGGAAAAAAACCCCAAATCCATGGATTCGTATATTTTCGTTTGAATTATACCACACGTGTATTGTCACAAGAACTCCGAAGAGGAGAAAAATATGGCACGAGAGTTTACAAAATAATGGTAATCATAAAAAAGAGCCCCGGAACAGAAGTGCGTTAAATTGAATGAACTGTTTTCATTCGGTTCATCAGACGCACACATCAGTCGGCCGCTGAAGCGAGCATTAATAAATAAAAAAGTGACACTATTTTGAGCACGAAAAAATGACGCCACTTTCGTGCTTGGCGGCGCTGCTTTTCTTCGCCACATTCTCCCTTCGCCCCCAAAAACTGGCGCCTAACCGCACACGCACGCGAGCAAATAAATCTTTCAATCCCCATTCCATTTCACTGTTCCATTTGTGGGATAACGAATGCACGACATTAAATGAAACGCATCGCATACCGCCGATCACCAAACCGACAGCACGAGATTCCTTGCGCTGGATGCGGGTTGACTATTATGCTAAGAGCATCGGGGAGCTTGGGCGGCGAATTAATGCTTCGTAGATCAAGGGAAAAAATGAAGAATGCACCCATCGTCGTCATCATCATCAGCCCTTATTGTATCTAAATGCATCGATGTTTCAATTAATAAGCTGTGAGCTCCATCCCTTTGCATTGTGAGTGCTCCTTTAAAACGAGCTCAATATTAATTTCATAACGATGATTAATTGACTTTTTTATTGACCTACACACACTGTTTCAGTACTATGGCTAGACATAGCAATGCATCGAAAAAGGGGTGAAAATTAAGATATTAGGAACACTTAAAGCGCATTTGATTAGCATCAGTGATATTGTGTGGTGTGGATATGTGTGTCAAATTATGCTCGTTTATGCAGTAAAAGGGTATAGCGAGATTAGACGCAACTTGCAACGATAGGGAGAGCTAACACATCAAGTACCAACATCAGGAGATACCATTTAAAAAAAGGTATAACAAGTTAAATTTTGGTTGCTAGACAATATCTGCTTCTTCGCTTAATAATTACGATTAAATTGAACCGAACGAGTTTTGTCTAATGAAGGAGATTGATCGTTATCATACGATCTACTCAAGAAGAGGTAGAGAAATAATTGAAGCGACCTCGGCGCCGATCTTCAGACGACAGGAGCGAGGATCAAATCCCAGTTGGACCGTTCGCCCCGTAGTGAGGACTGGTTATCCAACTTCGTGATAATCAACAAGACCAATAAATCCTTAAACAATTCTAATAAGTTAATAGGCCGGCCCGGTGGTATGAACCGGATATCCTGACGGTGGCAAAAACCGGCAAGATACGATGGCTGGGGCAACGGGGAGCACAGCGAGTTCGTTGGCTGGATCAGGTGAAGGGTGACCTGTCGGAGATCGGGTGCCAACATGGATGGGAAGCTGCAGCCAGGGATCGAGTTTCCTGGAGATCTATTGTTGACCGGGCCATATCACGACGACATGCTTTTTAAAAGAGCAGGCCAACATGATTGAATGTGAGTGAGTGGTAGTATAGGCGACAAAGACGCCTTTCTTCAAATGGCAGAACCGGGGTTCATATCCCGTTCGGACCGTTCGCCCCGTAGTGAAGACTGACCATCCAACTATGTGATAATCAACAAGTCTAATAAGGCATTCGATGGCCGGCGTGGACCCTAGTACTTCTTTAAGCCAAGAAAAACACTATTAAATACAATGTTTCCTTGGTTTATCCACCATCGCCAAAGCAAGAAAAACATTCTCACAGACACGCCACAATATTTGCAAAACAAATTAAACAACACATCGAGACCGAACCGATCGTGGTTGCGAAAGCAAAAAAAGGAGAACAAGTTTTTGCAAGATTTAATCGTCCATTGTCCGCACTCGACCAGAGCTAAGATGAATGACGCGAAAAGTCCTTATGTCGGTATGTCAACCAGACCGTTCCGTGGTATTGTCGTCGTCGTCTTGCGTTTCCAGTCGCTGCAGTTGCCACCTCAGGTCACTGATCGGGATGATCATTAGCTATTAAAAGCAACGGGATGTACCTCTGATCGGTGTACCGCATAGGTCTCCTTCGCTGACGCAAACCAGAACTCGATAATAAATCGATTAAAACATCAATCAACGGCAAAACGGGCGAAGAGGAACGAGTCGGCGAGTGCGTCGTCCTCGAATCGACGAGCCCGCTCTGAGACCACGACCGGAGACGACATTCTTGGGACATGTTTGCAGCAACGGTTCGCTGCTGCTGCTGCTGAACCCTGCCTTGATTATCGAGCCGAGAAACGGAAAGTCGTGCTTTATCGTTGGCTCGGTGTAGCTCCCAGAGCTCCGTATCATTAGCAAATTTTTTATGATTCCGCACGCATAATGGTAAACCCCTTTTCGTTTGTCATCACTTGCCGAGTGTCCCAAAAAAAAGGGTATGCATTCGCAGAGCATCACACGCAAGTTCACCATGTTTTCGCATAAAGCAGACAGTAAAATAATAATCTTACCAAATCCTTTAAAGCGCTTTCGAACTATTCCCGAAGGAGGAGAAATCGAAGTAAAAAGCCTCATTGGACTAAAATAGGATAAATTTTGAAAAATCACGTTCTCCTCGACATGATGTGCTTATTATTGGGGCATCACCATTGCCTTCTACGAATAAGCCGCCACCCCCTCAAAATCCATCCTTTATCCTCACAACAAGCCCTAAACGACTCCAGTGCGAGCAATAAAGATCATCGACCCAACTCTGGACGTACCGAGCAAGGATTCTAAGACTGAGACTAACCGCTCTATGCTGCAGGTTAAGTACCGGGTAGACAGGGACTTGAGAGACAAAACGAGACACTCGACATCGAATTTCTGCACCCAGGACTCTGCGCACCTTCAACACGGCCTGGCTGGACATTGGGGGGTTTTCTTACGCATTTCCTTTCTCGAGTGCTGCTTACTATTGTTTACGTTACGTTCTAATCCTACTAGAAAAGATTGGAAAGCCCACAACATACGACAGTACGGAAAACCTCCCATACACGGTACAGACTAATTCCACGTTCGGGTGCGCTCGATGAACATGTCCCACTGAACAGACAACCGTTTTTCTGTGTGTGTGTGTCTATTTTTGTTTCGGGGCAAAACGATGCCGCATGTGGGAAATGTGTGTGACAGCACACGGAAAAGCCTTCCAGGTTTCTGGGGTGAAAGTGGACGCACAAAGCGTCGTTCGTTTCCTCGTGTGGGAGCGCACATTTGACGGACGGTGCGATACAATCCTACAGGAAAGCTCCCACAAACAGGAGAACGATTAAGGGAAGGATCATGTGTCCCGATGAATGCTTTTTTGTGCTATTTGTTGTTCTACTCGACACGATGTTATCGCGATTTATCATGCGAACAAGTTGAGCTCACCCGAGGGACGATGGGAAATCACAGCACGATATCCAGCAATGAAGGATTTAATGTTTTTTAGTACTTTTTCTGTATCCATCATTGGGGCGAATGAAGTTGATTGAATGAACCATCATAAGAGAGACAATGTTTGGAATAATATTGTATATTAAATTGTTGATGATTTATACTTATACTGAGTTAAAATAAAAGAGTCTCAATAATATTTTGCAACTTGATTGCACAATTCTATAGAGAATTTATTTTTTAATCCCATTATTATGCCTTTTCCGCGTCAACAGCAGTACTCGGTGCTCGTACCTCATCAACCTTTCATGCATTGCTCATTGTCCTACAATTGTTGGTAACTAATTTCGTGTAATTTACATTTTAATGGGCAATGTGCGAGAGTGGCCTGCTTACCACTGCTGTTTACACTCCAACATGGCAAGTAGGTAGGGCTCCCCATGTTCGTCATGGCAATCGATGCTTCCCCGTTGCAGACATTTTAACATGCCTTGAGTACACTCAGCTCTCTGCTGGACCCTAACAATAAATTAACCATTTTCATTACATCGACAAAAAAACCAGAGAATTTAAACAAAATAGTTGTTGAGTTCTTTGCCAATATCGACATTGCATTGACCCTTTGGCAGAGCGATAGTAGCGATGCTTTTTTAGGACCGTTTATGTTAACCAAAGTACCCGGCGATTACGCAACCTCGCTCCCCAGCTTCGGATTTTAACCGCATTTCCGAAAAGACTCAAATATTTTCCACCACAATGTTTTTGGGTCCACATCAACCGTAACGACCGTGGATCTTTTGTGCAGACACACACAATAGCAGATATTTGCTCGAGCACGGTTGCGTCGACCGAGTTGCGTCTTGTTCATTGGGTGTGAAAATTCTTTTGCATTCGTTTCTCGCCCGCCAACACTGCTCCATTTCATGGTGTGATCGCGATAAGATGAGAGCTTTGGCGGAGAGTTGTGGTTTAGCTTTTTCCCCCTGGAGATTGGCACGCGTGCAGACACCATCATCAGCAAGCGAAGTGGTGAAGACAGAGAAATAGTTTGCGCTAAACAGGACCGGGCGCGCAAAAGTGGTCCATTGGGTAGGAAAAATGGACAAAGTGTGTGATGGTGGTTTGAGCAGCAGTGCGGTGGGTAGGGGTACGGTTAGCATTTCCGGTCCGATCGGGTGATGCTGTACAAAAACCGGTTCTCGGGAAGGTACGATCTTGGTGGAATAGGAACGGAGACTATTCCTATTCAGAGGGGGTATCGGATGAAGGCTATGCCGGTGCAGAATGGTATGTTGCCCCTCCCCGATCAATAGCTATTGGTCAAATGGGAATACTGTATTGTACATCGTGCCCAGTAAACGAGTCTGCAATACTAGCGGCTTTGTTGGCGCTGAGTACAGATAAATGTAAGCATTGCAGCATTTTACAGCAAAGTGCCAGACATTTAGTTGGAGTTTTGCCAATTGAGTTACAAACAAACCTGGTTGTCACAAATGTAGTCGAAAACTTATTCTCGGTGGGAGATCTATTCTTCTTTTTTGTTTAACGATCGGATAGATATATGACTTGGCCATGTTCTATATGAATTTTAAAAAAACGATCTCCACGTAAGTAAATAGTTGGACCTCAGTACGAGGAAACGAAGTGGCGAAAGAAGTCTCAGAGACTTAAAGCCTCTATAAGCGAAAATAAAACTACAGAGAAACGGTACGGGATTCGAAACGCGGTCCTTCACCGTGAAGAAAGGGGCCAAATTCTGTTTTTTAATTAATCTTTAGTATCCCGTAAGCTGATTGATTATGAAAGCTTGAGGCTCATGACTTTTTCGTTAAAATCTTTTTCTGGTTCTTCTTGACCTAACGGCATTCAGCTTGGCCACCGAATGGCTTACTACACTTACAGGGTTTCTGAATAGAGCTAGACAAGTGCGTAGCGTTTCTAGACAACGCTCAAGATGAACTGGACAGCGGGTAGGTTGAACTGGACAACCGTCGCCGTTTCTCGAAAGTCGTCAAGTAGAACTGGACGCTAAAGTGCTGTAAAGTGTGTGTAAACGCTTAACAAAGTGTAAAATAATAAAAAATAGCTGAAATACCCTTTTTTTCTAATTCCCAATTCTAAATAATTCCCAAACGTACGTATACTTTTACACCGAATATAATAACGATCAGAATGCATGGTTTTCTCGAAAAAAGTGAGGTAGAAATAAAATATTAGCAATACCTGTTCAAAACTTTATCTTTTGACAGAAGATGACAGAAGACGTTTATACTTTTATGTTTATAAGCACTGAATCGAGTTCTTGTAGCTGTTGTCATGAAATCAAATCTGTTTACAGGATCAAAAATATTAAATCAAACGGACGAAAATGCATACACATTCAAAGTACAAACTATATTAATGTTATTATTGATTGCATGTTATTCATGTAAATTACAAAACATGGTGATCAACGGTTACTTTTCTAATATTTTCAAAGCGTTTCTAAAACGCTTTCAACTGTTTCACCAACCATTTCAAATGTGACAGTCCAGTCCACTTCAACCTAGCGTTTGTCCAGTTCAATTTGACCACTGTCGAGAAAGGGTTGTCCAGTTCAACCTACCGGTGTCAACTTCATCTTGAGCGTTGTCTAGAAACGCCACGCACTTGTCTAATTCTACTCAGAAACCCTGTATTGATATCCCGTAGTTGGACAGCTAGTCCTCACTACGAGGGAACGGTCCGGATAGGATTTGAAGACCCGCGCCACTGACGCCTCTACCACCGAGCTGTCTGTCAGAACTTAAGCTACGAATCAACAAACTATAACTAATATTTACACACAAAAATGGTTTAGAAAGCTTTATTTTCCGTTTTCAATTGACGCTCCAAAGCTGTGATATTTTCCATAAGCCAGCAAACAGAGTCCGGAACAAAGAACAACACCTGAATCATACACAGCCGTTAGGCAGATTAACAAACCTCGCCAATTACCATTCGTTCGAACGATCGACCACCACGCAACATCAACCGATTTCCTGCTGAATCAAATGATTAACGACAATTGGGAAAATTGCTCATCACTTTCAGTTAGTTTAACCCGTTGAAAGTCAAGCCCGAGGCCCTAAAAATCAGGACTCAAAAACTCGCTCCTATGCAGACGTGTAAATTGTTGTACATTTTTTTACAAGAAATGGAAGACAAGCCACAAATACACCCGGCGAGGCGAATCATTTGACCACGGACCAAATGCACGAGTGGGGTCAAATTCATCACCTTCGTACGCAGCCACACGATACAAAGCGGGGGGAAGCAGGCTTCCCGAAGGGTTTTATTTTGCCTGACCAAAGCGCTACGCTACGAATGTGAGACAGATGTGCGCATGCAATCCCTTCAGTACGTGAAGACGTGAGGTCGAAATGCGATCGTACTGCTGCTGCTTCTTGGTGCTTTTGACTCATGACTTTTCACATAGCTGGCCAGTTTTTGCCGCTATTTCATGCTTCTCTCTATCTTTTTCCCTCTCCGTAAGCCCATCCAGTATCTTTAAGGTTCACCAAGTGGTGTTAGTGGAGCCATTTACTTCTTTTCATTTTATTACTTCACTGTTGCTCTGCATGGTCGTCCGCTGCTCATGATCTTCATGATCGGACGTGGAAAGGAGCAAAACAGTTAGTGGTTTCTTCTCTCCTCTTTTTATTATCCACCGAGCATAGTTCTACTTTGGCCACTTTTCTGGTAAGCTTTTGGAGGAGGGCTAAGTAATGCTCAACGGCACATATTATCCGTGACCGGACGGAGAAGTCGTGAGCATAGGTTCATACGTAGATGAAGCCTGTTGTTGAGGGGGGTGTTTGGGCACCTCTTTTCCCCGATTCAACGGATCATAATTTGTGTTCCTAAACCTCAAAAAGTCTAAAACTACGTTTTTGATTAAACTGTAACCGAATACAGCAACTTCTTCATTTTGGAGGCTAAACTATTTCATCAAAATTAATTACCAACACTCTTTTCTCAAACTTGGCTTCCTACCACTTTTTTTACGGTCTCTCGGACGTAGTAATAAGGTCTCTCGAGCCACTTAATTAGCTCACCAACCGTTCAGGTACGGCACCATTCGCAAGCAGTTTGCAACACCGGATTAATGATATTTTAGAAGTGAACTAGCACATCTCCAGCCGTTTTCCTGCGCTTTAAGAACAGCTCATAGGTTCCAACCTTCAAGAAACCATAAAGATGTGTTCGACGCCCTTCCCCCCCCCCCCCTCTCTCCCCCTTCAGAAGCTTTTGTTCATCGACATAAAACACATCATCTTACACCTTCAGCGAAAATAACTCAACGATGAGTCGGCCCAAACTTTATTGCCCGGTGGAATTCTTTCCACCGGAAACAGTCGGCCCTGAGCCGGTGGGTACGCTTTACCACGATGACTAATGATCGGTCATTCTGTCCAACCGGAAGCTGGCGAAGCAGCAAAGGTGAGCGCGGGCGAAATACACCATTTTATCCGAAATTCGAAATCGGTTTGGAATGGCCCTTTTTTCCCCCGCGGGTGGGCGGGAAAATGAGGGTTGCGAAAGAAATATGATGCCCGATGGGGCGCCGTACCGTTGCGTTAATGTGACAATTAATTTCATTAGACACGTTTCGTTAATTGGATCGAGGATTGTGTTCGATTATGTTTCATTAGTCACCTGGGTCTGCTGGCTGCTGGACGAGGTATTGCTTTGTATTTTTGTTGGGAAAAACTTTAATTCGTCGATGCATACTAATTGCTGTATACGGGTCACATAAACATGAGAAAGAAAATCGAACGCTTTAAACTGTACTCAAGAAAAGAGGGAGAATGAGAATTCTCTCAAGGAACGTTCAATTTCAAATCTATTTTATAGCAGTTTTATGGCACTTAAAGTAATCGCACAAAACCACGCGATGTAATCCACCGCAACCGTCAACACGGAGCAGCAGAAAAAGAGCAAAAACTCATTAATTATTTCACGCAAATCGGTCTCTGATTGAGATCATGCCCAGTTGCCATATGACGTACGAGTGCGAAATTCCATACTCGTCATTGGAGCTTGCTATAAAAGTGCCGCCAACCAAAGCACTTGTCCTTGTGCGTACCTACCGCACGATGTCTATCAAATGCGCATCAAATGAAGCACATGATCCAGAACCACAAACGCAAACCTCCCATCCAGCACCACCGTTGATCGATTGGTAGGCTGTTTGGATGGAGATGGAACAACTCACACCGACGTAAGTCATTAAAAAATTGAACAACCATCCATTTTAGCGCTGCTGTTCCGTGGATCGGGAAATGCGCCAAAGGGATCAAATTCCAACGGGCGTTTGCAAAGGCGCACACGCTGTATTGCTGCCTTGCAAGCACCATTATGACGGCTGTCAAAGGTTCTTGTACGATGGTGCAACAAAAAAAAAAGCCTAACGACAAATCAAATATTGGAAACCGAAAGCCGGAAAGCAGCTGTATCAGCACTGGGTGGTTAAAGCCGGATAAAATGGCTTCGTCTGCGTGCTGGTTCAGCACAAAGTTTGCAGGGCGTTCATTCATTAGCGAACAGAGTAGGAAGACCAGAGGAAAAAAAAAAAACAATGGCCAGGATAAAGACTTGGTGAGGGAAAAAAGGTGCATCGTTGGTACTATTGTTAGGCACTTCTTGCCGTTGATCGAACGCTAGCTAATGGCTCAAATAGCGAGCGAAGAAAATATGGTTAAGAGACTTTTGTAAATTTCAGGAATTGTTTTCGGAAAATTTTCTTCCTCAAAAGCTTTTCCCCAAACCAAAACCAAAGCCAAACAAAACAGGCACACAATTATTAATAAACCGTCAGCACCGTTTGTACAAATGAATCTAATCAGCTGAGAAAGCAAAAAGAAAACGCCCCTCTCTGTGGCCTGTCTGTCAGAACGCAAACACACATATTAGTCGACAATGTAGTCTGGGGCAATTACGTAGAAACCTGGATATACACCTTTTGCTGTCAGCAAAGATTAGCCGTTGTGGGGCAGAAAAAACGTCATGCTTTCGCTTCAACGACTCAGAAGAGCCGCAGATAGGAAGGGCGACATGAGTGTATTACATCTTACAATGCACCGTCACAGCCAGTCAAGGTGATTTGCTATGGTGTGCTTCGTCATTGCAAGTTCTCGGTACATGATATCATCGCAAATTGTTTGTCTTTTCGATCGCGTACAGCGGACTGCAATGGGCGATTTATTTATCTAAAGCTTTATAGGCAGGGAAGCAGTTCGGGATGTAACGTTAATAAATGAATCTTTTGAAGGTTAATTATTTAACGAAAAATTCTAAATTAAATGCAGTTTAAAACACTTGTAAATGACGCATGAAACATCAATCAAATTATCCACTATTAAATTCGAAATAACTCTCATCGGCATGCTATCATCTACTGGCAACAGCTGTAACGAGTCACTCTACTTCTTGCACCCGACACTGACCGAACCGAAATCGATTTACGAAAGACAATTTACACACTCGATTACCACCTCCTCTCCAAGGGGCGAGTGACAGGCGGTAACAAATTTTGTGACACATCGATTATCGTTACTCTCTAAATGCTTATGCTTGGTATTTAAACGCTATTTTCTACCAGCAATGCACCAGGTTAGGAAAAAAAGGGCACCAAAATCGATCGTTCCAATTTCTTCAAGAGCATCCACGCTGAGGAACCACCGTGTGGGGGTGACTTCACGTTTAACAATGCAACCCAGTATCACTAACTTATCTTATCTTATCGCTGGTTTGTGTGTGAGCGAGTTTGTTGATGTTTCGGGCGACTGGAGTCGCTCGATTTTAAGCGAGTATCGATTTATTATGATCTATTTTTATACAGCTACGAAACAGCGATTAAGATTGTTTGAGATATTGCTACACATGGCAGGAAATAAAGATGTTCTGTTAATTTATTGCCTATGTTTGAAAAATAATTCGTCCAAGAAAAATTAAAAACAGATAAAAAATATTGCACAAAGTTATTTTATGGTGTCCTTTTAACGTCTAAATAGGGAAGGTCGCTATGTTCCAAATTCAATAATATCAACAAGCACTCAACCAAGACAAGAACTAAATTGAAAAAAAAACGTCCCCCTTATTGCAGAACCCAACACAAACACCTGGCCGGAAGAAGCGTCAACCGAAAAACCTACTTCCACCGAGCGATGCGACTAAAATATGCGAAATTTGTTGATGTACTTTCTTAAAAATACAACATAAGCAGATTTTTCCTGCGCGCACCTTTCGTTTGAAAACATTTCACCCACAAAGGTATGAACAACACTCGATGGAGCATTACAGAATTGAGCCTAACGCTTGCCGAAAATAAAGCAACCCCTATCACAAACCCTCGAAACCCCTCACACCTCTGTACCGCCCACAGAGGGCGGGTTGTTAGTTGCTGATGATGATGGCTGTCGAAGACAGATGTCATTGAAATCGTTCCCACTTTATGTCACCCAGAGCTAGGGGATCAAAATTGTGAAGTGAAAGCAGTGCACGGAGGTCTATTGTTTCTTCCCGGCACACCAACGGGACAACTCGTTAACAGCAGCACCAGCCGGGCAGGATAACGAAGCTTGCGCGCCACGTGATGGGCAGGTGGTGTTTTGTTTTGCCTCATACTCACGATCGATTCACCACCTTCTCGGCTCTGTATTTTCCACCCTTTACCATCGCAGTCACGGTTCGATTGCAACCACTTGAAAATCCGGTGAGAAAATAGACAGACAGTAAGGGGGAAGTTGTTGTGGGCATAATTTAACCTTTGATTGGTTGAACATTTTTACCACCAATTTATCAAAAAGGTGCTTTAACCAGTAAAGAGCTGTCAGGTGGAAAACTGTGTAAGGTTAATTTATTCTATTCTTATTTTGTAAATCAATTACGAAATGTTTGAAAAACTTGTTCATTTTTATTGAACGGCATGACGACTGGACATCCTTTTTTCCTGCAATATTTCAAAAATTACAAGTATGAAAACGCTTAAGTTTTCATTGAAAATCAAAATCAAAAAAGGAAATTGACTGCTACAAACAATAAAAGCTCCCTTTTTTTAAAGATTAAAATAAAAACTTATGCATTACTTGAAGCTGCCAAACACTAAAACTACCGCAATTATGGCGCGTGCAACTTTACCGCGACCATTTTTTTTACCGAATCATTTGATTGGTAATTTCTTACACCAGAATTTAAAAAACCATCAAATCAAACAAATCAATGTTGTGTTGCAGTCTTGAAGATTCAAATTGTACACGACAAAATGATCAAAGCATCAGCCTTGTTACCAAAAAATTTTTTCTAAGGATGCCGGACTCTTGCCCCTCCAAAAAGGTATTCATCAGCGACCCTCAGTTCGTCACGAGGCGTCTGGGAGCACAGCGAGTTCGTTGGGCTGGATCAGATGAAGACAAAACTTGCCAGAGATCGGGTGCCTACATGGATAGAGTCCTGAAGATCTATTGTTGATCGGGCCATGTCACGACGACGTCGTCTTTAAAAGAGCAGGCCAACATGAGTGAATGTGAGTGACTAACAAATAAATAATCAACTTGTAATTATATACTATTTCATAGTTATATTCCAACGACTACTTCTGTCGGATATACTATACTACTGTGTCCGAAAAGTAGAGTGACATTGGATGTCAAATTTCGCGCGCCAAAAGAAGCCCATTGTTTTCATTTTTCGTTTATCAATATGTATGCGGTTGACAGTTCTGTCACGTTTCCAGTCACAACATCAACTCGGCTAGGAGTGACAATTTGTTTTCGGAGCTGCACCAAGTGTTTTTATCTACATTGACCATGTCCAAGTTTGTGGAGCATGAAATAAATGCTGCGGAAACAATGCGGATGTTACAAAAAGCCTTCGGGGAAGAACCTTTGTCGAAGAAAAATGTGTACAAATGGTACAGTGATTTCAAGAATGGCCGTGAGAAGGTCGAAGACGAGGACTGTCCAAATTAAGGATTTGGAGGTCGACAATCTTCGGCTGACGATACATTGGAGACCTTTCGGAAAGTGTTGGGATTTCGAAAGCCTCGGTCAACACGATCCTGCAAGAAGTTATGCGGTTGAAGCGGGTGAAGTCTCATCTGGTGTCATCATTTTGGGGGAGTTTTTCGCAACAACGGTTCAACAAGCTAAAACGGCCGCCTCTGGGACACCGTTTTGACACCATCGAGGAGATAGATACCGCAGCGAAGACGAAACGAAAGGACATCCCAGCATCCGCGTTTTCCACCTGTTTCGAGGAGTGGGAGAAAAGGTGCATTGCATCGGCAGGGGATTACTTCGAAGGTACCTTCATTACCTTCATTTGGTATAATAAAAAATCATTTCAGAAAAAAAAACGCAAAATCACTTTTTTTCGGGTACAGTAGTTTATAATCACCATTTTGTGAGTATTTTGTTCATCACCAGTCAAAATGACAGCATAAGGCTGGTGTCATTGGTGGCATGCCAGTAGTTGCAAGGAAAATGTATGGGATTTTGACGATTGACGTTCAACCTTATCTGTCAAATCCCATACATTTCCCTTGCACCTAGTAGCATGCAACCGAGCAATGACACCAGCCTATGGTAGAGTGGATCGTGACCTAACCTAACAGCAATATTAGATTAGATTTTATTTTTTTGTATTTAAAGAAATGAAAATCCTATTCAATGTGTAAAAGTCACGCATCAACTTCGGCAGAATTGTTTAACTAAAAAAAATAAATCCACTTGAAAGGTATGAAACCAATCAAAATGACTGGGTCCGGTAGTTCTAGTGTTAAAGTCATAATAAGCTTAAAAGAATAAGAAACGAATATTAAATTAACCAAAGATAAATAAAAACGAAAACAAGTAAAAAGAACATAAAAAGTACAAACAAACATAACTCTAATGATGAAGGACAAAACTCTCCGACAAAATGAATGCCTAATGACATTATTAAGGTGTGCTAAGATTTAAAACACCTTTTTATTTTAAGTAAAACACTTAACACGCAATAAAAGATCAATAATAAAGATTACACTTTATCCTTCTTATGTACAGGCGCTTTCTGGCATGCATAGGAATGTTACATAAACCAAAAAACAAACCTGAATTTCCCAGCGCCACCAGCACACCACCGATGGCACAATATGGTGTTACAAATATGTGCCCACTGGCTGTTTTGTTGTACCGGTTCCAATCGTCTAGTTCCAACAATTAAGACGCACACGCACGATGCCGCCGTGCGTTGGTCGTATCGCGTGGGATGAACGATCTCACCGTGCCCGGTTGTCGGTTGATTTACATTTACATATCGACCGATTGCACACACCACCGATGCACGCCTACACGCCTCTATCGCACCGAAACAATGCTTTGATTTATGCTGAACCGGCAGCACCCGAACGGGTGTGCGCAACCTTGAGCAGCAAAGTGCGCGATTAGAGAACCCTTTGCCGATCGATCAACAGCAGGGCAAACAAAACCCCGATGTACAAACTCCAATTGTAGGTCGTAACGCTGCTCTTACAGCGTTACAGCGACACAACACATCTTTTTTTTTTTTGTGGAAGAAAATAAGGTTAAAAATTAGTTCCACCTCACACAGACCACTCTCCACGATCAAAGCGATCGTTTGTTTTGATGAGCGATGTTCCACAAGCAATCTAAAAAGCAGCAAAAAATCCCCACACGCACACAAAAAATAAATAAAAGGAACCAGGTCAGTAAGATAACACATTTGGAAAGTTGGGGCCGGAATAGAACCGAACCTAGGAATGGGGAAGCAATACTTTGCCAATGTTGTTTGGCATGCTGGTGCTTCAGTAAATTGCTAAGATGATTAAGGGTGATTTGGGGGTGCGTTTGGCGCTAGATTGCTTATCGGAATCGAAACCCCGGTGTTTCGCTTGGGCGATGGTAATTGTAACTATGTTAGCGGTACGCAGGCAACACAGTTCCTCAGGGTTGTGTTGGGATATTTGGATAATTTTGCTAGCGAGATTTCGTTAATTTTATTCGTGCTTTCTAACCCACAAGTAGGTGGTTGTTATTGGGTAATTGAATTTGTAAGGTTATGGAGCTCGAAAACACTGCGAAAAAAGGAAGTCCACGACGTACATTAAATTTTAGACTTTATCAGTCTTAAATGAAGTCAAAAAGCATACAGCCAACATACAACGACCTCAACTACATCTACCCAGCCAGAACGGCACTGCACATTCACTCTAAATCTCAGGATCGATGAAAAGTTCGTCCTCCTATCGCGTAGACAACCGGCGCCTTTTGACTGCCGGATAATGTCGCTCGCGCTAGACGGAAGCGGAAACGCGACTAACCACTGTACTGCACCATTGTGCAATACAGGGTGCCGGTAATGCACATTTACTCGGATTCCAAAATTCTCCAGACAGTGTGCAGACACAACAATCCGGTGCAATAACCGGGAGTGTTGGAAGCTTTCAATCGATGATGTGCGCTTCGGGAAGGCAAAAAAAAGATACGTTTTTTAGATTTAGGTTAGGTTAGGGAGGTTGTTTATCATTGGTTAGTAAGATACAGTAATAAAACAAACATACTGAAGCAGCCTTCGTTGTACGTGGTCAAATCAAATCAGTTCAGTTCTGACAAGTCAGTTCTGACAAATCAGCCAAAAAAATATGGAATTGATCATTTTTCACAACTTTCAAGGTGGACTACCAAGGCAAGACTGCTTTAATGAACTCAATTTTTTCTATGGCATTGAAGCACCAACCTATAACACTGTTATAAACCAGCGCCACCAGGTGACATACAGCGAGATAGAGGCATCTTTGGGCATTTCTTCCTCCAGCATAAACACTATTTTGCACGAACACCTCACCTTAAAAAAGGTGAAGTCTTCGGAGAAATTCCAATAACGAACAACAGAAGCCGGATCATTCTTGACCATGAGCGATGCGAGCTCTCACACATCGATTCAAACCATCGCTTATTACCGGCTAAAACTTCGAATTGATGGGTCAATTCCGTCCTACAGCACTAACTTGTCACCGAATGACTTCTTTTCATTCGCGCACATAAATTTTTGTCCCGAGAAAATGCTGTTGAAGCGTTCCAAAAACCACGTTTTAAAGGTATCTCAAGCAGGGTGGAAAAATGTGCTTCGACAAAGGGTTTGAGCGCATGCAAAAGTGTATGAATCATGCTGGAGAACACTTTTGAAAAAGAATAAAACGAATGTTTGATGACAAATTGTTTGCATTTTTTTTTATTAGATCAGAAATATAAATAGCAGCCTACGTAATAAGTGCTTGACAGAATTTAGAAATTAAAAATCTACATCGAGACACGTTTATTTTCCAAATGAGGTGCATATTGCGCAACATGAAGTTTAATCCTAAATAAGAAGGAGAAAACCCATCTTGGGAGCCATCTTCTATAAGTCAATCCAGATCCTGCTCGTCGCATAGCCGTCTTTGATTTCGGGCTCTTCTGTGTAATAGAATGCCTCAAAATACTTCTCATTTTGTAATTTACACCGCGTGCATGATAAATTTGACACTTGTTCACAAAGATACGCCAATTGAAAGCCACAAGTGTATGGAAACAGTGAAAAAAATGTCGACAGCACTTAATTACTGGAACCCGTCGGAACTCTATGGAAGCGAATTACGTGTATTATGATGAGACTGAATAAGGACGGCCATGTCAAGCTGCTGACAACGGTCATCAAGCCTTGGATAAAAAGAGACCGTATGTGTGGCAACAAGATTCGGCTAGGTGCAGACGACTACCAAATCGCAAAAATGGCTTAAAGACAATTTTTACGACTTAACCACCCCCAATGTTTGGCCTCCCAGCTCCCCGGACCTCAACCCGATGGACTATTTCGTGTGGGACACATTAGTGCAAAAAATGAAGACCGTTTTTGCGGCCCAACCCCGGGGCTATGCTAGTCCGGGCTTGCTCCAGGTTTCGGAAGCGGATACAGGCGGTCATGGATCCCGAGGGTGGTTCTTCTTTTTGGCTTAACGACCTCTAAGGTCAGTGCCAGCCATCGAAAAGGTTTACTCGACTTGCCGAGACTACGTATTTGGTTAGTCAGTCCTCCCTAAGAAAATCCAGGCAACTCGCGAAAGGCCCACACATTAAGATTCGTTTGATTCATTTGACAGAAATCCCAGGACACTAGATTGCTAAAAGATGTTGCTTATCCGTGAACGGTATCGAGGATTTCTTCAGCAGGCAAGAGAACAAGGTTTTTGAAGCTGATAAGAAACAGAAATATCTCAAGTAATCCCACTGGAGGTCCCGGATAGACTTACATCTGATTAAAGCTGTTGAAGAACTTTATTTCCATGTCTGAAGAAGTTTTAAGGAGCTTCGACCAATTCCGTATTTTCGTATTATTGTTGTCCTTTTTTCCCATGCTTTTCTATCAAAGTTCGTCAACGGTAACTTTAAAGTGGATGTTATCTAAATTCAAATCATCCTACCCTTACGCGATCGCTTGTCACGCCAGGAAAAAGAACAAAGTCTACGCCACCCCACGCTCATAAACATTCCAATGTGTTTCAGTTTATTTATTCCCTAGCTTGCGTCCAAACAAACGTGAAGCCGAATTTTATTTCATTTTTCCTGCCCGCTTGTGTGTGTTTTCCCTTCTTATGGAGATCGACCCAGGGCGACCTAAACCCCTTCGCAAACAAATAAGGCTGCAAAGTTTAAAAAAAAAGCAACAAGAACACACTCACATGCCGCCACCGTTACGCTTGCTTGCGTGTGTGTGTGTGTGTGTGTGGGTCTTCTTCCATTACAGCACTAGCCGGGGCACAGGAAGCAACATAAACACCGTGCCGCAGCAGCATGTTCAGCATGGAAGAACAGCAAAAGCAAAGCGCACGGCTACTGAGAGAGTGAGCCTTGAAAGATCGGCGGCTTAAACTGGGCAACGACCAACGGTTTTAAAACAAGAGATAAAATGTAAAAGCAAAACCACGCGCGAGACGGGGGAACAACAAACTCCCGATAGTCGGAGGCCACACGAGCCACACACTAAAAGGCAAATGAATGAATTTTAATGAAACGACCATAAAGCAGTAAGGAGCACTAAGCGGGAATGGGAAAAAAATGCGTCGAGACAGGAGCGTTTTCGCGAACGAGTCGAAAGAAGGAAAAGAATGGGAAGGAATGCGTCGGTTGCCCACAAAATGGTCCAAACGTTTGTGGCACGGCCTAAGAAATATCTTTGTTCGTCTTTACCAGCGCCACACAGGAACGGTATTGGATTGGTATTGAACCAACCGAGTTCGTGTGCTCTGCTGCTGTGCTGTTGGCCACCACCGACAGGATGTAAATAAATATCTTTTGCTCAGTTTCCTACCTCCTTCCCCTTCCCTCCTCTTGCCTGGTCTTCTCTTGCTAGTCCCAAGAGGACTCAAAGAAACCTCTCAAGCAAGCGGCCCTACAAATCCTCGAGGCGGAATGGAGACCATTTGTCGTCTTTTTCCAGTTAGGTCCCAGTGCTCGGCTTAAGCTTGGTTGCATTTCTCCTCCGCCTCCCTCCCCCCCCCCCCCTCCTCCCAGTCCTAAGACTACCAACACGTCAGTTTGGTTCATCCTGACGTCCGCGTTGCAAAAAAAAATCGTCGTAAAGCGTCGCGACAGTCAAGAAAAACTCAATGCAGTTCAAAAATTTCCGCTTATTAGTATCGCCCATCTTGGTGGAGGGAAGCGCGCGCTTGTCTGTTTACATTCGTGTGGCCACCACATCGCAAAAGGGAAGACATTTTCCCATGGCGAGGAGAACATCAAGAATCGCGACAGGAAATGAGTGTTTTAACCTCGTCAAGTGTCGCATCGTTGTGGGGGAAAATGTGAAGTTGTGAGAGCTTGGTTGCACACGAAACCCCGCCATTGGTGGCTTCCGGCCCTGTGTGGAATGGTGGTGCACGGAAGCGTTAAAAATATCGTTTCAACGATAAAATTGGATTACGTTCGGCTGGGAGTCGCGTCGGTCGTACGAGGTGTGGGGCAAAGATACGCTACTTTAGCGCAATTGGTAGGCGCTAAAGTTGAAGAATTTTGATAGTTTTTTTTTTACCAACAACATCAATGCTTGGAAAGCTGTGGCTTTAGAGTATGGTAAGAAGGTGGAAAAGTCCGTCGGTAGCAAGAGCCGTTCTTGAACGAAAACTATTAAAAACTCATCTAGATGAAAGATGATCTTTAACGCTGCTCACGCGCCGTAATGCGATTCAGTGAAACAGATTTACATTTAATAGCAAACATACGGAAGAAGCCATCCTGATGAGAGAATCAGCACGAAGTTTAAGTTGGATTTGGAAATTGGAATGAAAATTAATAATAAAAAGTACTACACACAAAAAATGAATCTAGCAAAAGGGAACAAACGATCAGTCAACCAAATAAGAAAATTTGCTAATAGTATTGAGTAAATAAACTAAATTCAACCATTTATCATAAGTAAATCAAACCACAGCATATTAAAGATCCAAAGAAACATAAAGATCCATAAAAAGCCTCTTAATACATGGAACATTGAAGAAACAAAGGATTTTATCGTAAACAAATGATAGAAGTGAACAAACGTATGCAAAAGAATATAAAATTTAAAAAAATAGAAATAAAAAACAAGTTTGTAAAGTAGTAAAATTTAAATACAGAAAAATAGACAACAAAGATCAATCACATGAAATACGTGTTTCAAGAAATTAAAATTTGAAGTAGATGAAGGCAAGATAAAAACAAATTGGACTTCAGTTATTAATTTGGTAATAGAATAGAAAACAGAAATTAATAGAAAATGAATAGAAAATGCATCAATGTAATTTAGTTTGCCTAAAATTTTAAAATATAGAAAATCCTTTAAACTAAAAAATAAAGCAAAATTTTTAAACTCTTATTCTAATGAGTGAATTTTGATCATGAATGACTAGTTTAAAAAATCTTAATTATAAATAATCATAATTCAGTCATAATTAATTATAAATAAAATAAGCTTCGCATTTAAAAGCTAAGCTAAAATATTCAATTCAATTCAATCCAATTATCTAAAATTTTCAATTCAATTTCATTAATTCAATTAAATAAATAAATAAAATAGTTAATGGTTATGCAATTGATTTCTTTGTCTTCTTAGTTTTTACAACGTTCAAAAAAATAAAAAATTCAATTCACAATCCTCAAAGCAATTGAATTCTTTGTCTTCTTTGCTTTTACAACATTAAAAGGGATTTGTTCTGCCATTTCTTGACTTTCCTTGAACTTGAATCTTGAATCGTAGCTGGATAATGAGTCCTGCGTGCGGGGAGACGGTTCGGACGAGATTCTATAGCGGATCCTGCTGTGTAAAAATCGGCCCCGCTATCATCATCAAATTGCAAAAAGATGAGTATATATGAATGTTTAAAATCCCAACTCCCCATAAACTTACCAATTGCAGGATGCATATTGACAACAGGAAGTGTCGTCTCGTGCACGATCCCATGTCATAGTATGTGTTCCGCCACTAATCCTTATACTCAAACAAACTTCCTCCCAGCTTCCTGGGTTGTGATCTTATGTACGCTACCGCCACGATCCTCCGGAAGCACGGTTTCTTTCCCAACACTCTCGACTTTGGGGTGGAATGATTCACCACACCGTACGATCTTCACAGTTGTGGTGGTGGCGAATGAATCACTCCCAGCTTCACCGGCCGGTACCGTTGCACCGTTGCACTAATCGTATCGATCATTTACCAGCAACAACAAAAAAAAATGCCAAAAACATGCCAAAAGCACATAAACACTCACACGAGAGGATTTTTTTTTACAACGGATGGCGCCAATCGTGCCAACTTTACGCCACGGCAATCGATCGGGCTGTTTGGTTGGTGCATTCGTTTGCTAAAATTACCATCACTTTTACTTTAGAGGCACATTTCTGCGACGAGTGCAACACACACACACACAAGCACGCACTCGTTCACTTATGCACTAATGCGGACCCAATTTTTTTTTATTTCTTTCACTGCATTACACACTGCGCTGCATTCTACGGGTTGGAAAGGTTGCATTTGCAACAACAACAACAACAAAACACACACCAGACACAAAGAAATGAGAAGAAAATAGTAGAGAAAAGAATACAACAAATAAACTTGCTACTTTACGCACTTTACACGCACACACACACCCTTCTTACTTCTTCTAAGAATCACCTGCTGCAGCACACCGCACGCACTTCTCAAGCGCACAGGCTGACGAGAGGATAGCACAGAAAACCCAAGGAAAACACACTGGAATGTTTCGATCAATTAAAACCAGCAAAAGGATCCTTTTTCTTCCACGATTCTTTCCCGTAACACATGCAGAAAAAAAAAACTCTCAAAACATCACCCACACAACCGTACGCAAACGATCTTGGTTTAAAGAGAGATCGACTGAAAGACACGAACCAGGGAACCGCAGCACCAAAACACTGCCCAGAAAGAGATGGGTCGTCGACGAGTGACACGTTTAACCACGGAAAGAGGTAAATCCCGATGGCTCAGCTTTTTCTGCGGTTGGGCGAGCGAGATAAAACACACGCGCTTGGAGCCTTCTCGCGGAGCCGTCCGGCTTAAGCGCTGCTCAGGTGTGCGTGCAGGTATGTCGCTTCGCTCGCGTAATGCGTTTTTGTAAATGTACGTTAAACGCGCACGGCCGTTTTGCGGTGAATGGAAAAAAACACACTTCCAAAAGAACACAATTTTACTACTCTTTGGACGGTTGATATGGTTGGGATTTTGAATCTTCTTACACCGTCACGCTTGTACGATCGCTTTTTAAAGTGTGATCGTTTCCTTTACTATTTCACTTGAGAGCACTAATGTAGGTGCGATTTCTTTTTCAAAATCATTTAAAAACACATCACAAAAATAAAAGCACAATTGAAAATGCCGCAAAACTACCGTAATCGTTCGCAAAACCGGTCAAGCAAGCACGCACATGCGGTACGTCCGTCCGCATCGGCTGTTGGTGATGGACTTGCCGTTTTTTGTCATGCTTCCGCGTATCCAAGCATCGTACGGAGAAAAATAGGTACTTTTTGAGAGAACAAAATCATCAACCTGCTCTCACACCACGTTTGAACGTGAGCAAAATCTCGTGTTTGTGTGCGTGCCACTGTGTGTCGTGCTGTGGAGAAAAATCTCTCATTTTAAACAATTCTCTCCCACACACGCCGCGGCACACGAAACGCCGCGTTTGACCACTTGTTGATGGCAGTCCGTATACGAGCGGTAAGCAAAAGGCTGGAGATTATTTTGGAACAGCACTGTGTGCTGTCAATGTGCTCTTGCACAGTGGAATTCCTTGTGGGCAAATAATTGTACCAAAGATAGAGATCGCATGCAACGGTTGAGCTTGCGTTCAAGTGACAGCGGTCCACAGTGGGATATTGGAGCATTAACGATTGGGAGAAATCCGTTGAATTTGAATAAACCGTTGGTGTTTATAGGTTTGAACGCTACGCAGTGTTGAGGAGAAATAGGGATTTGGTTGTTCCAGCATTTAATTTACCTTAATCTATTTTAATAAACGAAACCATTTCGGTGACCTAATTTTCTCATTCTATTCTAATAAACTTGATGTAAATATCACTCTTTGGAGCTAAAAAACGACCTTCTAAAGCTCACGTCAGCCATCTAATTCGCTAAACACTAGATTCACTGATATTACATAGTTTTATGGATAGTTCCCACAACGGGGGAACGATCCAGATGTTATTTGAACTCATCTCGATTTGAACACGGCAAGATCGCCGTGTGAAACCTCTGTCGTCTCTACCACAAGACCGCCACCCAATGTTTGTTTGTATTAACTATTTTAAATTATTTTTTCAGGATTCGAAAATTCTTCAAGTATATTAATTTAAAACTGTAGTAGCTACTACACTGACATTCTGTACTTTAACATCTGGAGCATCTCACCGTGCAGGAAAACCCACAGCCAACATCCATATCGTAAAATAAGCATACGTCAACGGTGCAGTACTTCTCATGACATTCAGACATTCACAAACTAGACAGGTAGAACAAATTTAAAAGTTGAAATTGTCTATATTACTTTCATTGTTTATTTCAGCTTTGCATGTCTTAATGTTCCAATGATCCATGATTGCCCGTGCCCAGTTATTTAGAAACTTTTTCAGAATACCCGACCACGCCAATACGCGGGAAATCCGTAACGATATGGGTAATGCGAGTTTCTGCAGGAGTGACAACTGCCACAGTTGCAGCTTCGCCGAGGATAGTCCAAAACTTCCGTCGGGTGGAAGTACTTCGACAAACAATTTGAGCCCAGCTCGTAGTTAAGCCCATCACAATCGTACAGCCGAACGGTATGACGATCCACGTTGGAGCTATGCTTGACACAATCTGTTTAGAGGAAAAGAAATAATCAAAATACATTTTATGTAGTGAGTTAAATGAACATTACCAGTGGGCAGTGCCAAGGATTGAGTGGCAATAGCTGCGAACAGGACAAGTGCGACGATGGTGGACTTCATGGTGGATAGGAAGTATATCTGGACTTATGTCTCGGAGTCTAGAAGAGGTGTGGCAATTGTTTAATGTGCTTGCTTGTCATCTTTTTCTGTTTATATAGTAGTTCACTGCATGAAGTATGATGCGTACGCTGTTTTGATTTTTTGCTGTATCACAAAAAACTCCCCTCTATGTTATGCACGTTCCATTCCGAACAGGTGATAAGTATTGGCCATCGTCACAATGGATTGCAAGAAAATGCCACGCTTGGTTCGTGGTGCTATTGTTTTATTAATGTTAGTTTGTGTTTACATGTTTAAAATCCACTTCTGTTTTGTGTTATTGTATTGTCCACTTAATTGCCTGGCATAAAATTCCCTTGTTCGGCAAGGAAACAAATATCAGTCGAAGAAAAATGACACAACCCTTTAATACTTTCAATGTCATTTCTTTATTATTTTCTCAAAGTTATCCATCAAGAGAAGCTTCAGTAGTGAGTGGCCATTGCTTTAAGACAGACACTCTTCTTGACGCATCGGCATCCGTCGTAGTTGTAGCCCATCGGACAACACTTTTCACACGAGCACCGTTCAATCGGAGCAGCGTAATGCTCCCGATATTCTAGCACTGGCTTCAGACAAGTCCTGCAGATTGTGGTCGACGGGCAACAGGCTCCTTTGAACGGAAAATGCAAAAATATACCTTAAAACCTGCGTCAACTTCCGTCGCCTCTTTCCATCTACTTACCCGACGAAAGCTGAGCAACGGCCACTACCAATAAAAGTGATGCAAGGAAATGCTTCATGTTGAATGACGAAGTGGCGAAGTTGAGATACTTAGAAGGAATCCGAAGCAAGTTGACTGAATGACTGGAGATGGAAAAGATCCATCCTTTTATATGGCTTAGTTCTTTGTTCGATCATAAGTGAAAGATGTTTAGACATCAGATATGGATCAAACAAGAATGTTTTCATTTTACATTTTGACGTCAGAGGATTGTAGCTCAATAATGCATCCACGCTTTGTTTAAAATCGCACGACTGTGGCAGTTTTGTACACTAGCACCAGCTTTGGCGGCGTTATCGAAGCTGGCACGTGTGAACGATAGTTTTTCAACAATTTCGTGGACATTGTTGATTCATGTGGCGTGTTGAGCTGTTATTACCCTGACAAATCTAGCTTTAAAACTCAGCTATCAGATGCTAGCTATAACTTAAGGAAAAGCCGCAAAACGATGAACAAATTCCTGAAGATGAAGTGTTGCCTAACCTCAACTGTGGTGTTGTCTTATCCAGAGATTGTCATCGAGAATTAGAAATCAATCTTGTATTTAAAAACCTTGACGTCTATGCATAAAGAACACAATACTGGACGTGAAATTCAGTTATTCAGGCATGTTTCAATAATCGGTCTATTTATTCATTTCCATCGGTTGGTCGGTGCGGGTTTACAGAACATACGGATAGTACGGATGGAAGTTACCGGTGCAAGTATCGCAACTACCGCAGCTACAACTTCGGACAGGGTAGTGCTCTTGGGTGTAAACTCCATGCGGATAAAAATCAAGGTTCGAATGATAGTTGTACAAGCCGTAGGTCGGAAAATGTCCAAAGCTCTTGTAAAGTTGGTTCGTGTTGACACAAGCTGCGAAAGAAATCATCCATTAGGTGAATAGCTACATCACTGCAGGTTAGTGTGAGCTAACTCTCTAAACTTACCCGAGTGAACCTGTGCGGCACAGGCGATGAACAGGACCAGAGCAATGATCGACTTCATGATGGGTATGAAGATGTTTCTCTCCTCGTTTGGATTATAAGAATTGAAGCTGCTGTATGATGCCTGGAACAAACTCAAGTCGGTGTTTATATAGGGCTCGTTGCAGTAAAGAAAATCATGGTTCGTTGGATAAAAAAGGAGGCGCATCGTTATAGAATAATAGCACGTGCAATAAGATATTGTCTTATTCTTTATACATAGTTTAAACTAAACAAAATAACATTCACATTGTGTGATCAACTCTGTGTAAGAGATGGGTTAGTGTTATGTTCAGATATCTCGCAATTAAATAGATTGTTCATTGTGTTTCATTGTGCTCTGTCAGGCCGAGGCTTTTTAATTTATTTTTTTATTTAACTCCAAGAAGACTGACCGAGGCCATATCGAACTACAAAACGAGCATAATTTAAGACGTTCAGCCCAACAATGAAGTTTCTATAATTGGAAGATCAATTCTTGGTCTGAATTGGCTTTGTCAGTTGAGACTTGAGTTGAGTTGATAAATTCAAAACCACCGTGTAAAAAAGACAAATAAGCTCATGTACCTTCGTTAATTTTTAAACAACAGATTTTCTCATTAAGGCAGATTAATTATTATACAATACGGTGGTAAGCCGTAACCATTTTATATAAATAAAAATAAATTGAGTAATTTTTACAGTACATAGTACAGATATCGTTCTAGTCAGTGCGATATTTTAAGGACCTTATCGAAGCACGTGTTTTTTGCATTTACACCGACCATAAGCCACTCGTGACAGCTTTCCTCCAACGACCCGAACGTGCTAACCCTACACAACAGCGTCGATTATGTTTCATAAGCGTAGTTTAGATGTGTATGTGTGTCTCGGTCTGAGAAAGAGCAGCATCGATCAGCTGATAAAACTTCATCTAAGCGTCGGGAGAGAGCTTCGATGCGATCCTCTAATGTGCTTATGGTTGCACATGCACTTGCACTCGTATCGCTTGTACTGGATGTTGCACTGCTCGGAGCTTCAAGGATTTTGTTTGCTACCTTTGCTTGATCGTCTTATGAAACAGACGGCATGGCGGCGATGATTGAACGTGCGGTGGTTGGCAAAGCCCGAAGCCAAATATTAGAAAGGACATTATCGGAACATCCTTCTCCGCCAAGACGGCGCATCTCAGAAAGAAGCATACTTGGTTTCCGATCGCCTAATGAGACGCCGGAAAGTAGACTAGTTAAGCGTTGGTTTTCTGTGGGCCGAAAATAATCCAAGACGGCATTTTTCATGGTGTCGTACCTATTGGACGTTTCCGATTTATTGCATTTCGCGATGGCGGAATGAAAAAACTTAGCGCGGGTGCCAAGTGCAACGATTACTGCGTTGAATTTGTGTCGATCTAGCTTGACGCCATTTACGTAAAAAGCTGCTTCCAAACAGACGAACCACGTCTCGACGTCTTCGGAATCGAAATCCGGAAAGTTGATTTTTGAATGCGTTACAGCGATCTGACTTTCCTCCTCTTTCGGCTTCGTTACCGTTGGTTCAATCATTGTAGAAAAAAATAGGCCGTGAAAGTTGAGAATACGTTATATTACGCGTAAACGGAGTTATTATTCTCGTGGGTCACTTAAAAAACGCGACGGTTCTGTGAAACGTAAAAAAGTGTCCTTTGCGATCGCGGTCGATCACTACGCGGTTTTTTTGGTTTTCTCGCACGAAATTCACTTGTTCGGATAAAATGCTCGTTCAATCGGACGATCGGGGTCACCAGTTTGTGGAGGTTAGTGTAACGTTTAGATTTCGGATTCGGAAGTAATACGTACGTCTTGTTGGTTCGATGGTCAAGAAGCAAGAGACTGTTTTTATTCCTAATATTATAATTGCACAAATTGGCTAATTACGAAGAGCCGACGATGTGTCTGGTTTATGCTTGCGGGTCGAGTGCAATCTTCTGTTTCTTGCATGCAATATGCATGAGCATGAACCGCTACAATTCTTTGTTAATATTTTGACTCACCCTATGCTTTAGATAATGTGAATTTCAATATCGGTTTTCAGATGTTTCGGTTATGTTTTATGGTTACTACTTCCGTTGTTTAAGTTGTGCGAGTTTTTATTAAATTTTATATACTAATATTTATAACATTTCGGGCGGACATATGATGCCCATCCTTGAACTCCAAATGCTGGACTGCTTCCATTGTACTGAGGATCGATCAACGCTCGATTTGATTTTTAATTGATAATTTCTACTTTTCTTACTCGATCTGTTGAAAGACATGAGTAGTTGAAAAAATTATTGATTAAATTAAACCACTACATGTAGCCTCGAAACTTTGAAATTGACCTCTTTAAGTTTTCGGCCAGTTTCAGTCAATCATAAAATCATCATTGCATTTTTAAGCACCCTTTTTATATAGAAAGGAAAAAATAGGATTTCCTGATGAAAATAATTCTAGTAAACCATGATATACCCGGTAAGATTATTAAAAGACAGCAAAAACAAAGAAGAATTAGAGGCATTATTTTTTATCGTTTTTTTCTTTTCGTTTATTGGTAGAGGGCTTTGAGTCTCTAAGACTACGTTCGCCTCTCTTTTGATCGAATGATTTACAAAAGTATAAATTGAACGTTGCATTTTGAAAAGTCGAAAAGTGATTAATCATTTACAAATTACAACCAGAGGAGTTATTCAATGATTATGCATACTCTGTCCCTCACAAAACAAGGAAAACCACTTTAACACTTTGATACAAAAGATGAACTCTTTTTTTTTGCGATTCATTAAAATTTATTCAGAAATTCGGTTGTTAGAAAATTAAAGCCCTGTCCCGTTGGTTGTCATACGATCGTCGACTTTCTTACAGCAGGTGTGTCGCTGGATCAGCGAACGGCAGAACAGGCGCAGAGTAATATGAATTATACGGACGGTTTTTGCACGAATGACAACTTCCACAGCTGCACGATCCGGGCCGATAGTACGACGAAACGCTCGGATGGTTAACGTTAGGAATGCCGCGATGGTAACCGGTCGAATGATGTCCGTACGAATGCAGCTCATTCAGAGTATAAACACGATGATCATAGCATGGATACTTTTTGAGACACCCTGCGAGAAAAGGGACCATCGATACGATTAGTGTTACTGCTGCTGCTGCTGCTGAGAACGCTAAGCAAACCTACCTGAGTAGACCTGGGTGGCACAGGCGACGAACAGGACGAGAGCGATGAACGATTTCATGGTTCCAAACGGTTGATTGCGGATGGTTTGAGAGTTGCGTGTGATGTTGAGGATAGCAGTTGAGCTGTTTGGATGATGCTTCCAATCCGTTGTGGCTGCTTTTTAAAGGAAAATCGTCACACCGAACACTGATGGCACCGAGGCACGTTTCGTATAGACTTTTAAAAAAAAGTTATTTGTTGGTTGCTTGCAATTGTTATAATAATAGCACAAAGTTGTTTACTATATGATGAGAAAAAAATATAAAAAATTACGAAACAAAGACGAAAAGATAAATAAATCGTCGTTTTTGAACGTGTTATGGCACGCGTTTATTTAAACCGCTTGTTTGTTATGGCTTTTATTGAGTACACAATGTATATCCCCCAGAAGGGCTTAGTGTACATGCATTAGGCGAGACCATACTCAAGAAAATTTGTGGTTCACGTCAGAGGAATTTAAGCAATGTATTCTGTTGGGATTGTGTGAATTGGAACTCATTCTAACCGTTGCATCTACCACTTTATAATTAATTACTTATTTTGTTTTTTTAAATAAGTTTTCAATATTGTCAAGCAATCAAATTCGTCGTTTTGGTGATGTTTTTGCGCAATCTTTTGCTGAATGCACACGTTTCATCCGAATAAATTGGTTCTTTATGACACAAGTCTGCTAATCTTCAAGTATTCAAAGCATTCGATCCGCATTTAGACACTAGAGACTACATAGATCTCCTGATGTTCTTCGATGTGGTCTCATTGGTTCATGATTTGCATTTTTACAGGAGGTTATTTATTTATAATTAATTATGACGGAGGTTAACGGATTACAGGAGGAGGATACAGGAGGTTAAAGAATAAATAATCACTTGAACTAGAAAAACATATAAATTTTCTTGGTAACACGATTTATTTACCAAAGATTTTGCCACGGTGACACAATACAAAAACGAACGATTCAGGTTTTAGCTATAAATAACTTTTTTTTATTCATGAAGGACGCCAGGCCGTATTGCTTACAATAAACTTAAAAATAGTATACTCCTTTCATCTTTGCTGGGAGACACTTCCTTCTAACGGCCGTGAAAGGGCACCATATCCCGGGTGTGCTCGATTGTTCCGTTGCGTATATTCCGTCATCCAATGTCAAAGTTGTGTTCATAGCGAGGGTCTAATCGTGTTAGGGCACCTTATCCCGGGGTATGTCGAGCGTTTCCATGCTCGGGGATGGTAGCGGGGGTCTTGATCGTTTTCCATTTCGAAGGTTCCTTGATTGCCGATCATGAAGTTTCGTTCGTGTCCTTCTTCTTCCCGTCACTTATTTGTCCATCCATAGCATAGGCCGATGCAACTTTCCCATATGGTACCCAACCCTTCACGCATCGTACTCATTTATACATTGATTCTTTCATACATCCATTCATCTATCATCATTCATACAAGCGAGGTACAACATATATATAAGACAGCCAAAAAGTGGGATTAGAGGGGGGAAGGGGATCTTACTAATAATCCGTTAGCACGGCAGAAGAGAAGCTATAAATAATTAAAAGTAATGAATTCATGAAAGCCTTTTGCATTTCTATTTCTAAGGTAAGCAATGATTAAAGCAATGATTAAAGAATTCAATTATGTGCACAATTCGTGTTCGACTCTCATGAACCACCCTCGACTTTTAGCAAACGGTTATGTTAACGTTGATATTCTTGCCGAATTTAAACCTTAGTTTTAAAGCTACTTGTTAAGAAAATGTATAGTGGACAAATTTACTCATCCTAAATAAGTAAATACAACCGAGCACACCCGGGACATGGTGCCCTTTCACAGCTCGTAGAAGGAAATGTCTCCCAGCAAAGAGGAAAGGAGTATACTAATTTTAAGTTTATTGTAAGCAATACGGCCTGGCCGTCCCTTATGAATAAAAAAAAAATAAATAAATAAATAAATAAAAAACCTAAAACCTTTCATAGAACAGTTAATATATATACGCTATTCAAATTTTGTTTTGCTTCTAGCGATGGATAATTTTTCTCAAATGTATTCACTATCCAGATTGCATACATTCAGGCGTCTTAACTTCAGAACATGCTATCCACAGAACACAAGGCTTATGTTGAGACAAGCGAGTGGTCTAATGGAATAGACGATAGTGGGACTGATATTCACACGATAGGACTGAAGTTCAAATTCCTTACGTGGCATCAATTAGTCTAATAATCAGTTGAATGACCTTCTTTACCTTTTACGGGGTCGCTAAATAAGGAAGAAGAGAAAGGAAACCCAAAAATTATGTTACACATCTAGTAAGACAGTGTGTAGACAATACTAGTTCATGTGTTCAATTGCAAATCTTTCTGCGAGATAACAAAAGCTCCAAACCTCAATAAAAAAAAAATACAAAATTCCTACCTTCCTACATAAAACATGTTGATCTCAAGGTGGTATACTAAATGAAAAACAGTGAGAACATTTCTTCGAGTTGTTGAAATTTCTATTGCCAAATGTGTTTTATTTCACATTTCTGATCGTTCTTTTCATTGTCAGTGACCTCCTTCAATGATTGCATTCGCACGGTCCATGCTGTCTGTACGGGCACGGGTAAAGCTCGCTGCTCTTCTTGTTCTTGCAGCTCTGGCAACCATGGCAAGTCTTGCACGGAACATGAGGCACAACGTACTGTCGGGTGTGGCACGTTGAGACGCTTGGCAAGTCATAGTAAGGGCGCAGATGGTTGTCCGCGTATCCCAATAAATGGTGGACGGGACATGGATGAGGAAGGTTGACTGTAACGGCAAAAGAAGGGATCAATCATCATTTGCTTGGTCTAACACACTGCTTAACGATCAACTTACATGAGTATGCCTGGGTGGCACAGACAACGAGGAAAACCAGTGTGGCCATCGACTTCATGATTGTTGTGTATTGGTAAGTGTCCTGGAAGTGCTATCCACTACGCTTGTAGAGCTGAAGATGTTGAATGATGTCTGATGGTGTTTGGTATACGCTTTTATACAAGGACAGTACTGCCGACAGCATCACTGTAACGACGTGGCACGTTCCTGCGATAAAGGTTGAGAGGAAACATAATACTTTGTTCTGGACACGTGAAGTCAACAGCGAAGGGAGTACAATTGAATAAGCATTAGAAAAGTATAATCGAGCTACATACAATAAAAAAACATTTTTGTCTTATAGATTCGCTGTTCGTAAGATAGAAGTAGCAATTTTAGATCATGGGACGTACAATTAATATCTTAAAATAACAGATCTTTAAATGTTTACAAGAGCAGCATATAATTTGTTTTATTAGACCTCTATATGTTAAGTTGTTGTACAAACATTGTTACAATTAATAACACAAGGGCTTATGAGTGGTGGTACACTTGCACTCAGGAGCACAGAAATATCCATTCCAGAAATATCCATGTGGACAGTACTCTTCCTCATACGTATGTTCACAGTTTGGTTTGGTCGTAGTGGTCACTTCACAATCGTCATCATCGACCTCCTCTTCCACACAATCCGGCTTACAGGTTGTCGTTGTGGTGCACTTGTTGCACGTGGGAACACCACAATACTCATGATGGACCTCCTCTTCGACATAATGTTCCACGCACGGTTTGGGAGTGGTTGTCACGCACTTCTTGCACGAAGGAACACCACATTTTGCAGAATATGACCCCAGACAAGCTGAAAAACAACATTCACAACACTTGGTTAATCTACAATTGTCTTATGTGATCTGTTGATCTATACCTGTGGCAAACGCGACGACGAACAGCACACTCAGGATGTACTTCATCTTCATAGGTCTTAAGATGAGTTGTGTTTCTGCAATACGAACTGCAATCGTTGATTGAATCGGTTTTCTTTGCTTCCGCTTTATATACGAGCTTTCCTTCCTGAGTTCCATCATCTGGACAAGAGATTCTTACGAATGACATTCCACAGAGTCAGAACCTAAGGGAAACAATGTGATTGCTATGTCTGGACATGCTACCGACGCATACACGTGTTGATCTAGAGGGACAACAGAGCATCATTATGCAATGGTTGTTGACTTCAATCGGAAGCCACGGAAGGTTCTTTGGATAACACACACCACCTATGGGAACGTGTCTCCAAATTCGTGCACAGGAGACTTACGGTCGAACAAAGAACTCGCCGTATAAAAGCATGGATCAGCCTTCATTCGTAATACAATCAGACACACCTTCAGCTCTATTCTCACAGGAGACAGACGATCGCAAGCAATAGCATCCATCATGAAATACTTCGTTGCCGCATGTCTGCTGGTTGTGGCCGTAGCTCAACTTGCCGAGGGTAAGTGTATCAAAGGATGGAAGGAGAGACTAAGGGACTAACGATCAGTTTTCCTCCCTTCGTTTACAGGAAGCTGCTATCCGCTGACCACATCCTGTTCGAGCTGCATGAGTCCACTGCCAGTGCGTTACAGCGTTAACTACTTTGAGCCAGTAAAATGTCATACCTGCGAGAAGAAGTGTTGTCCGATGGGCTACAAGGAGGAAGGAGGACGTTGTGTTCCAGATTGTGCCTGTATTCGACAGTTGTACACTCGCTATTGATTGTAAGATGTCAATCGATCTGAAGAATCACTTTGATACAGGATATTAAAACGAAAGCTTGTTATACAAACTCAAACCTTGAAATGTCTTTAATTTAAGTGTTCTGGGACTGTTTTCAATTGTAGTCTTTGGTATGGGGAAAGAAATCTTTGGCTCTGTAGCAAAATACAGAGTCTCTTTTGGAAAGATTTCTTATAGCAGGATAAATCAAATCAGGAATTTTCAAGCGCCATGTTGCTTTGAAGCACAGCTTGCGTTTCTGTGTTTTCTCATTTATCTGATGTATTGCGTTTCATCCTTCATCCTTAAAATAAATTCTAAATTCTAAAGATGCCAGAAATAGAATTCCGTTTATTAGCATTATGAAAAAAGGAACGATGTTATGAATATTTAAAATTTTCGTTTCAGTATTTGCTGAGTTAGTAAATAAAAATAAGTAAGTCAATAAAAAAAATCCTTGGTTATTTGGCTTGCTCATATAAAATAACAAATTCCTTTTTTGAAGTAAAATCTGGATGATCTTCTCCACCCTTCGCTATGGAATCTCAGGAAACAAATTGAGTGTGATAATTTCAAGTGTGACATTTTTTTTTGCTCTTCTTTACTTTTCTCTATGGTTCTGAATCTAACGATGGATTGAATTTTCGCACACATGCGCTTTAGCTACGAGCAGATTACTTAGTGAAAATCTATTGAGTGAAAGTTTACTTAACAACTCTGTCATACGGATTGAATAAACTATTGTCACGTCTATTGAACTGCACTGATGATCATGTTTAATCATGCTCTTTGTGACAAATGATGCAATATTTTTTTAAATTTTTATATTGGCACGGAAAGGGAAAAAAAGGTCTTGAATAAATCCCAATAAAACAAATTGAACTCACCAGCATTGGATTTCTAAATGGTTTAAGGAAACAAAATAAGGACAATTAGATAATATTGTTTACATATTCAGTGAGCTTGCTTTATTGTTTTCGTAAATAATTTAACGAATTGCGCGTGCATCGGATTATCGTCTTCATTACTCTGTACCATTAGTAGTGAGTGGCCATTGCTTTAAGACAGACACTCTTCTTGACGCATCGGCATCCGTCGTAGTTGTAGCCCATCGGACAACACTTTTCACACGAGCACCGTTCAATCGGAGCAGCGTAATGCTCCCGATATTCTAGAACCGGCTTCAGACAAGTCCTGCAGATTGTGGTCGACGGGCAACAGGCTCCTGTGAACGGAAAATGCAAAAATATACCTTAAAACCTGCGTCAACTTCCGTCGCCTCTTTCCATCTACTTACCCGACGAAAGCTGAGCAACGGCCACTACCAATAAAAGTGATGCAAGGAAATGCTTCATGTTGAATGACGAAGTGGCGAAGTTGAGATACTTAGAAGGAATTCGAAGCAAGTTGACTGAATGATTGTAGATGGAAAAGATCCATCCTTTTATATGGCTTAGTTCTTTGTTCGATCATAAGTGAAATATGTTTAGACATCAGATATGGATCAAACAAGAATGTTTTCATTTTACATTTTGACGTCAGAGGATTGTAGCTCAATAATGCATCCACGCTTTGTTTAAAATCGCACGACTGTGGCAGTTTTGTACACTAGCACCAGCTTTGGCGGCGTTGTCGGAGCTGGCACGTGTGAACGATAGTTTTTCAACAATTTCGTGGACATTGTTGATTCATGTGGCGTGTTGAGCTGTTATTACCCTGACAAATCTAACTTTTGAACTGAGCTATCAGATGCTAGCTATAACTTAAGGAAAAGCCGCAAAACGATGAACAAATTCCTGAAGATGAAGTGTTGCCTAACCTCAACTGTGGTGTTGTCTTATCCAAAGATTGTCATCGAGAATTAGAACTCAATCTTGTATTTAAAAACCTTGACGTCAATGCAAAAAGAATATAAAACAACACGTAAAATTCGATTATTCAGGCATGTGTCAATAATCGGTCTATTTATTCATTTCCATCGGTTGGTCGGTGCGGGTTTACAGAACATACGGATAGTACGGATGGAAGTTGTCGGTGCAAGTATCGCAACTACCGCAGCTACAACTTCGGACAGGGTAGTGCTCTTGGGTGTACACTCCATGCGGATAAAAATCAAGGTTCGAATGATAGTTGTACAGGCCGTAGGTCGGAAAATGTCCAAAGCTCTTGTAAAGTTGGTTCGTGTTGACACAAGCTGTGAAAGAAATCATCCATTAGGTGAATAGCTACATCACCGCAGATTAGTGTGAGCCAACTCTCTAAACTTACCCGAGTGAACCTGTGCGGCACAAGCGATGAACAGGACCAGAGCAATGATAGACTTCATGATGGGTATGAAGATGTTTTTCCTCTCGTTTGGATTACAAGATTTGAAGCTGTTGTATGATGCCTGGAACAAACTCAAGTCGGCGTTTATATAGGGCTCGTTGCAGTAAAGAAAATCATGGTTCGTTGGATAAAAAAGGAGGCGCATCGTTATAGAATAATAGCACGTGCAATAAGATATTGTCTTATTCTTTATACATAGTTCAAACTAAAGAAAATAACATTCACATTGTGTGATCAACTCTGTGTAATAGATGGGTTAGTGTTATGTTCAGATATCTCGCAATTAAATAGATTTTTCATTGTGTTTGATTGTGTTGTGTCTGGTCGAGGCCTCAATATATTAGAAGAATAAGTATCGCATAAGGTTAGACGTTTAACCTCATAATGAAAGATTAATAATTCGAAAATCAATTCTTGATTTGAATTGCCTGTTCCAGTTGAGACTTTAAAATCTGACTCACGTTGTTTGCACACAAAATGCCCAAAAGCTATATCATGGTAAATCAAATTTGAATTTCTAATTTTTCCGTTCAAATAAATATAAATGTAGATTTAATACATTGGATTAATATCTTTATTAATATTAAGTTTTGGTTCTAACACAATGATCATTGTCTGCTCAAACAAGACTCTCAGAATTTTATGCTGTAAATGAAACAAATATCAACAAATCAGTAATGACACAATCATTTCATGTTTTCGATGTCATTCCTTTATTATTTTCTCAAAGTTATCTATCAAGAGAAGCTTCAGTAGTGAGTGGCCATTGCTTTAAGACAGACACTCTTCTTGACGCATCGGCATCCGTCGTAGTTGTAGCCCATCGGACAACACTTTTCACACGAGCACCGTTCAATCGGAGCAGCGTAATGCTCTCGATATTCTAGCACTGGCTTCAGACAAGTCCTGCAGATTGTGGTCGACGGGCAACAGGCTCCTGTGAACGGAAAATGCAAAAATATACCTTAAAACCTGCGTCAACTTCCCTCCAATCTTTCCATATACTTACCCGATGAAAGCTGAGCAACGGCCACTACCAGTAAAAGTGATGCAATGAAATGCTTCATGTTGAATGACGAAGTGGCGAAGTTGAGATACTTAGAAGGAATTCGAAGCAAGTTGACTGAATGATTGGAGATGGAAAAGATCCATCTTTTTATATGGCTTAGTTCTTTGTTCGATCATAAGTGAAATATGTTTCGACATCAGATATGGAACAGACAGTAATGTTTTCATTTCACACGATGAATGATGCGTCTACAAACTCGGCATTGCTTCTAGTGCCAAAGCATTTTTTTGTAAACAGTCCCACTACTAGTGATTTTTCTAAAGCTATACACGGTGCTCCTTAGTACACGGTATGCTTTTTATATTGTCTACAGTTAATTTAATGGGCCAGTTTTGTTCATTCATTTGACCAGATTGTTTATATCTTAATATCTTTATCAAAAGCGAATGAACCCACCAAAAAGACCTTCGCTTTAAACAGGACCATACCTTCAAAATTAATGAAGGTGTTTTTGTTTGAAATGGGTGTACTGAGCACGATCCTTATAATTAAAATATTAGAAATTATTTTATGCTAAATTAATCATCACTACAAAATCAAAATCCAAAAGTTCGGAGCAATTTCAAAGTGCAGAGATGGATTATTTAATCAATTCAATAACACATTATGTTCTTTTAATGATGCGTATTTCTGTTTATTGATCTATATCACTTTATGGTAGGCAATGAAAGTCTTTCAGTGGTAGGCATAACGTGGTCTGTACAACTGTGTATAGACAGCTGGACGACATTTCGAGCATCCGCAACTGTTGAGTCCATGATGTACTGCCGCGTACGGATATGGGTACGAATTGTGGTAGACCTCTTCCAAGTAACCCGATGGATGTTCCTCAGTCAGGTAGAAGTTCTTTCCACACGAATTGTAGGATACTAAAAGATATAAGAGCAAGTTATCAGTAATGCAAGGTCAGAGCATAAATATCAAGGAACTTACCACCGCTGCAATGGATCTGTGCGACACAGACAAGCAATAAAGCGAATGCAATAATTGTCTTCATGTTGAAATAGGGGTTTTGGACAGTTAAACGCTGGTTGATTGTATAGCAAACGATGGAAGCTGTGAACTGATCCTTACAACGCGAGTTGGGTGTATTTATATGACATACATTGCTAGCAATCCATTGTCGGAATCACCCCCAAAGGTCAATGAAAGAATGGTCACGTTCATGCGATAGAAGATGGATTTGTTTGCCATGAGAATAATACAATTGTACGATGTTCTTTTTATGGTGCCTTCTGTTTAAACAAAAGTAAAGTAAAAATATGTAAAAAGCAGTACAAATGCCTTGCGTAACGGCATTGTCATTGATGCCGTGCTAAAACCTCTGCTGGGTTCAGTACTGCCTTTACTGTTCATCTACTCGTGTTTTTTGCTTCTTTGGGGAGTTTGGATTCTTATCTTAGAGGTCGCCTTATTATTAGCCTCTGTGAATTATGCATGTATCTGTTTAATCATGCCCATCAAAAGTCATATGAGATCATATTTTTCTTACACCAACCGCAATAATTGGACGCTGCTACCCGAATATCATAAGCTTTGCAAAAAATTGTCTGGATTTTCAAAGTAAAAAAATCTTTAACAAATATTCAACGTATGTATCAGAGTACTACAGATAGTCCTTCAAGAACTGGTATTTTATTTTGAAGCTTATCAAAAAGGATACGCCATTTGACAAAGTCCGTCTACAACTGATGTGAATAATATGTTACTTAGCTGAGTACTCGCCTTAATGCGTGGTATATTGCATGAGAAATCACCATTTATTTTATTTTTTATTTACAATTAATTATGACGGTCCAGTGCCGATAAGTAATCACCATGATGTATTTAAAATACTTGTTTTACAATATAAAATTAAACCTATTGTTACTGGGATCTACTCTATTTTATCTCAGGCTTTTGCATACTGATAACGTCATGCGAATCACATATGTCGACCTATCCCATTTATTGGCTGTAAAGCTTATAATATGTAGATGACGTGGTTACGTCCATTCAAAGTCTTGGTACTTCAAAAAAATGAAGCCACAAACTAAATGCATCATAGTAATTACAAGCTCCATAAAACACCACTTTTGGGGCGACCACTACATCGGTTCAAACATGCGCACACACGTGCTAGCTCGGATAAACGTGAACAAACTGACTGGAAATGGACTGTATACAAAAAAATGCTTTGGCATTAGAAGCAATGCCGGGTTTGTAGACGCATCATTCATCGTGTGAAATGAAAACATTTCTGTCTGTTCCATATCTGATGTCTAAACATATTTCACTTATGATCGAACAAAGAACTAAGCCATATAAAAGGATGGATCTTTTCCATCTACAATCATTCAGTCAACTTGCTTCGAATTCCTTCTAAGTATCTCAACTTCGCCACTTCGTCATTCAACATGAAGCATTTCCTTGCAGCACTTTTATTGGTAGTGGCCGTTGCTCAGCTTTCGTCGGGTAAGTAGAAGGAAAGATTGAACGGAAGTTGACGCAGGTTTTAAGGCATATTTTTGCATTTTCCGTTCACAGGAGCATGTTGCCCGTCGACCACAATCTGCAGGACTTGTCTGAAGCCGGTTCTAGAATATCGGGAGCATTACGCTGCTCCGATTGAACGGTGCTCGTGTGAAAAGTGTTGTCCGATGGGTTACAACTACGACGGATGCCGATGCGTCAAGAAGAGTGTCTGTCTTAAAGCAATGGCCACTCACTACTGAAGCTTCTCTTGATGGATAACTTTGAGAAAATAATAAAGGAATGACATCGAAAATATGCAATGATTGTGTCATTACTGATTTGTTGATATTTGTTTCATTTACAGCATAAAATTCTGAGAGTCTTGTTTGAGCAGATGATCATTGTGTTAGAACCAAACCTTAATATTAATAAAGATATTAATCAAATGTATTAAATCTACATTTATATCTATTCTAACGGAAAAATGAGAACTTTTAAATATGATTTACCATGATATCACATTGGGCATTTTGTCTATGGACACCGTGAGTCGGTTTTAAAGTCTCAACTGGAAGAAGCAACTCAAATCAAGAATTGATTTTCGAATTATTAATCTTTCATTATGAGGTTAAACGTCTAACCTTGTGCGATACTTATTCTTCTAATATATTGAGGCCTCGACCAGACACAACACAATCAAACACAATGAAAAATCTATTTAATTGCGAGATATCTGAACATAACACTAACCCATCTATTACACAGAGTTGATCACACAATGTGAATGTTATTTTCTTTAGTTTGAACTATGTATAAAGAATAAGACAATATCTTATTGCACGTGCTATTATTCTATAACGATGCGCCTCCTTTTTTATCCAACGAACCATGATTTTCTTTACTGCAACGAGCCCTATATAAACACCGACTTGAGTTTGTTCCAGGCATCATACAACAGCTTCAAATCTTGTAATCCAAACGAGAGGAAAAACATCTTCATACCCATCATGAAGTCTATCATTGCTCTGGTCCTGTTCATCGCTTGTGCCGCACAGGTTCACTCGGGTAAGTTTAGAGAGTTAGCTCACACTAATCTACGGTGATGTAGCTATTCACCTAATGGATGATTTCTTTCGCAGCTTGTGTCAACACGAACCAACTTTACAAGAGCTTTGGACATTTTCCGACCTACGGCTTGTACAACTATCATTCGAACCTTGATTTTTATCCGCATGGAGTGTACACCCAAGAGCACTACCCTGTCCGAAGCTGTAGCTGCGGTAGTTGCGATACTTGCACCGGCAACTTCCATCCGTACTATCCGTATGTTCTGTAAACCCGCACCGACCAACCAATGGAAATGAATAAATGGACCGATTATTGACACATGCCTGAATAACTGAATTTCACGTCTAGTTTTATGTTCTTTATGCATAGACGTCAAGGTTTTTAAATACAAGATTGATTTCTAATTCTCGATGACAATCTCTGGATAAGACAACACCACAGTTGAGGTTAGGCAACACTTCATCTTCAGGAATTTGTTCATCGTTTTACGGCTGGGTTTCTTAAGTTAAAGCTAGCATCTGATAGCTCAGTTTTAAAGCTAGATTTGTCAGGGTAATAACAGCTCAACACGCCACATGAATCAACAATGTCCACGAAATTGTTGAAAAGCTATCGTTCACACGTGCCAGCTTCGATAACGCCGCCAAAGCTGGTGCTAGTGTACAAAACTGCCACAGTCGTGCGATTTTAAACAAAGTGTGGATGCATTATTGAGCTACAATCCTCTGACGTCAAAATGTAAAATGAAAACATTCTAGTTTGATCCATATCTGATGTCTAAACATATTTCACTTATGATCGAACAAAGAACTAAGCCATATAAAAGGATGGATCTTTTCCATCTACAATCATTCAGTCAACTTGCTTCGAATTCCTTCTAAGTATCTGAACTTCGCCAACATTCAACATGAAGCATTTCCTTGCAGCACTTCTACTGGTAGTGGCCGTTGTTCAGCTTTCGTCGGGTAAGTAGAAGGAAAGTTTGGAGGAAAGTTGACGCAGGTTTTAAGGTATATTTTTGCATTTTCCGTTCACAGGAGCCTGTTGCCCGTCGACCACAATCTGCAGGACTTGTCTGAAGCCGGTTCTAGAATATCGGGAGCATTACGCTGCTCCGATTGAACGGTGCTCGTGTGAAAAGTGTTGTCCGATGGGCTACAACTACGACGGATGCCGATGCGTCAAGAAGAGTGTCGGTCTTAAAGCAATGGCCACTCACTACTAATGGTACAGAGTAATGAAGACGATACGCCGATGCACGCGCGATTCGTTAAATTATTTACGAAAACAATAAAGCAAGCTCACTGAATATGTAAACAATATTATCTAATTGTCCTTGTTTTGTTTCCTTAAACCATTTAGAAATCCAATGCTGGTGAGTTCAATTTGTTTTATTGGGATTTATTCAAGACCTTTTTTCCCTTTCCGTGCCAATATAAAAATTTAAAAAAATATTGCATCATTTGTCACAAAGAGCATGATTAAACATGATCATCTGTGCAGTTCAATAGACGTGACAATAGTTTATTCAATCCGTATGACAGAGTTGTTAAGTACTTGCATTCAATAGATTTTCACTAATGAATCTGCTCGTAGCTTAAGCGCATGTGTGCGAAAATTCAATCCATTGTTAGATTCAGAACCATAGAGAAAAGTAAACAGCAGCAAAAAAAAACTAACTCACCCACCTACGCTAGTATTTTTCTGCTACGAGAAAAAGAACTTGAAATTATCACACTCAATTTGGTTCCTGAGATTCCATAGCGAAGGGTTGAGAAGATCATCCAGATTTTACTTCAAAAAAGGAATTTGTTATTTTATATGAGCAAGCCAAATAACCAAGGATTTTTTTATTGACACACTTACTCAGCAAATACTGAAACGAAAATTAAAAATATTCATAACACCGTTCCTTTTACAAAATGCTAATACAACGGAATTCTACTTCTGGCATCTTTAGAATTTAGAATTTATTTTAAGGATGAAGGATGAAACGCAATACATCAGATAGATGAGAAAACACAGAAACGCAAGCTGCGCTTCAAAGCAACATAGCGCTTGAAAATTCCTGATTTGATTTATCCTGCTATAAGAAATCTTTCCAAAAGAGACTCTGTATTTTGCTACAGAGCCAAAGATTTCTTTCCCCATACCAAAGACTACAATTGAAAACAGTCTCCAAAAAACACTTAAATTAAAGACATTTCAAGGTTTGAGTTTGTATAACAAGCTTTCGTTTTAATATCCTGTATCAAAGTGATTCTTCAGATCGATTTACATCTTACAATCAATAGCGAGTGTACAACTGTCGAATACAAGCACAATCTGGAACACAACGTCCTCCTTCCTCCTTGTAGCCCATCGGACAACACTTCTTCTCGCAGGTATGACATTTTACTGGCTCAAAGTAGTTAACGCTGTAACGCACTGGCAGTGGACTCATGCAGCTCGAACAGGATGTGGTCAGCGGATAACAGCTTCCTGTAAACGAAGGGAGGAAAACTGATCGTTAGTCCCATGATCTCTCCTTCCATCCTTTGGTACACTTACCCTCGGCAAGTTGAGCTACGGCCACTACCAGCAGACAAGCGGCAACGATGTATTTCATGATGGATGCTATTGCTTGCGATCGTCTGTCTCCTGTGAGAATAGAGCTGAAGGTGTGTCTGATTGTATTACGAATGAAGGCTGATCCATGCTTTTATACGGCGAGTTCTTTGTTCGATCGTCAGTCTCATGTGCACGAATTTCGAGACACGTTCCCATAGGTGGTGTGTGTTATCCAAAGAACCTTCCGTGGCTTCCGATTGAAGTCAACAACCATTGCATAATGATGCTCTGTTGTCCCGCTAGATCAACACGTGTATGCGTCGGTAGCATGTCCAGGAATAGCAGTCACATTGTTTCCCTTGGGTTCTGACTCTGTGGAATGTCATTCGTAAGAATCTCTTGTCCAGATGATAGAACGCAGGAAGGAAAGCTCGTATATAAAGCGGAAGCGAAGAAAACCGATTCAATCAACGATTGTAGTTCGTATTGCAGAAACACAACTCATCTTAAGACCTATGAAGATGAAGTACATCCTGAGTGTGCTGTTTGTCGTCGTGTTTGCCACAGGTATAGCTCAACAGATCACATAAGACAATTGTAGATTAACCAAGTGTTGTGAATGTTGTTTTTCAGCTTGTCTGGGGTCATATTCTGCAAAATGTGGAGTTCCTTCGTGCAAGAAGTGCGTGACAACCACTCCCAAACCGTGCGTGGAACATTACGTCGAAGAGGAGGTCCATCATGAGTATTGTGGCGTTCCCACGTGCAACAAGTGCACCACAACGACAACCTCTAAGCCGGATTGTGTGGAAGAGGAGGACGATGATGACGATTGTGAAGTGACCACTACGACCAAACCAAACTGTGAACATACGTATGAGGAAGAGTACTGTCCACATGGATATTTCTGGAATGGATATTTCTGTGCTCCTGAGTGCAAGTGTACCACCACTTATAAGCCCTTGTGCTATTAATTGTAACAATGTTTGCACAACAACTTAGCATATAGAGGTCTAAGAAAACAAAATATATGCTGCTCTTGTAAACATTTAAAGATCTGTTATTTTAAGATATTAATTGTACGTCCCATGATCTAAAATTGCTACTTCAATCTTACGAACAGCGAATCTAAAAGACAAAAAATGTTTTTTATTGTATGTAACTCGATTATGCTCTTCTAATGCTTATTCTATTGTACTCCCTTCGCTATTGACTTCACGTGTCCAGAACAAAGTATTTTGTTTCCTCTCAACCTTTATCGCAGGAACGTGCCACGTCGTTACAGTGATGCTGTCGGCAGTACTGTCCTTGTATAAAAGCGTATACCAAACACCATCAGACATCATTCAACATCTTCAGCTCTACAAGCGTAGTGGATAGCACTTCCAGGACACTTACCAATACACAACAATCATGAAGTCGATGGCCACACTGGTTTTCCTCGTTGTCTGTGCCACCCAGGCATACTCATGTAAGTTGATCGTTAAGCAGTGTGTTAGACCAAGCAAATGATGATTGATCCCTTCTTTTGCCGTTACAGTCAACCTTCCTCACCCATGTCCCGTCCACCATTTGTTGGGATACGCGGACAACCATCTGCGCCCTTACTATGACTTGCCAAGCGTCTCAACTTGTCACAGCCGACAGTACGTTGTGCCTCATGTTCCGTGCAAGACTTGCCATGGTTGCCAGAGCTGCAAGAACAAGAAGAGCAGCGAGCTTTACCCGTGCCCGTACAGACAGCATGGACCGTGCGAATGCAATCATTGAATCATTGATCACTGACAATTAAATGAAATGATCGATCAGAAATAATCAATAAAAAATGTGATCCAACTATCCTAAACGATGTTGTTCTTTAAATGCGCTTTTGGTGATGGAGTTCAATTTCCTATCCAAAATTTTGTTATAGATCATCTAATACCTTATTCAAGTAAGATGCAATATGAAGAATTACTAGCTTAGAATTACTCTGCAAAACAATTAAGAATAGGTCGATGGCTATCTCGAGAGAAGCAACCCCCGGTTACACTACGAAGATGTTCAGAGGCCTGGGTGCAACTTGTAAGGACCTCAACACCATTTCCACTTAGGGCCTCAGAAGGCCTAAATCCTCCTCAGACTTAATCTAAAACCTATATCTTGCCAATGCATTGTTAGCTAATTTCAAGCATCTTGAGCCTCATCTCGGGCGTTTGTTACTCACGATGTAATGGTGTTTTCTTGACTCATTTTACTCGTAGCATAATAGTCAGCCCTGTGCTTGATTGGGAGGGGATTTACAAACACTGTGGTCTTTGAGCTGTCTTAAGCCTACTTTTTATCAATAATTTTGAACTTTTTTTTTTCGTAAGAACGGCCTGGCCGTAAGTTTAAATTAATTATAATTTTAATTTTAATAGTTAGGAAGACAAGCCTTGGTCCCAGCTACGATAAAATAATTTTTTGGCCAAATTCAACTTAGTTACCTTCGAGAGCGAAGCAGTGCTTATTGCCCTATACTATGTTTTCGAAGCAATTTTTAAATATGTCATTAGCTTCAAAATAGGCTTCTGTTTCAGCAATTACTTCATCATAGGACCTCAACTTCTTTCCACCAAGCATTCTTTTCTAGTCGGCACATACGAAATTGTTGTTTTTCTGTTGTTTCGTCTATAGTCACATTTCAACACAATAATTTATTGCTTTATTTTAGTTTAAAAGCTTCAAACCACTGGTTGTTATTTCTGATTGATTTTCGGCTCTCGCGGCACTCATTTGGTGCAAAGCTTTTAGCTGTCCAAATGTTCGCGAAATATATGTTACACGTGATTAAGTGCTACTGATACCTACCGAGTTTTTGCTATCTCGATCAATGTTATTTCGCCACGGCCATTTTTAAACTCACAAAACATGTACCTAACGTTTGTTGGTGATTTTGCAGAGTCCGGGAAAGACTTATCAAAATATTTGGAGTAATAAATGTAGAAAAATATTATATTTTGAGTAAAAATAATCTCACGCAGAATTGTTGCCGTAGTAGGTGTTTTGCTTAATTGTTAGGGAATTCTTGTAACTTGTTTAATTTTGATAATGAATGTGACCGTGAACAATTGACACGTGAATCATTTTTACAGCTTATAAAACTCAAGAACAGTATTGCGGCCGTCTCTTATGAATTAAAAAAAAAACACTAGAATGCCACAATTCCTCGTTTTTATTTCATAAGGGAGGGCCTTTCCTTATTGTAAACGTATATCTTCTAGTCATTGCAAAAAAGTTTCTCGGGTATAGGAATTGTTTTAAATCGGTATGACAAAGGAACTTCACAAAGCATCCGTTAGTTATAATTTTTTACTTGTAAATTTGGTTCCGTTTTGTATCACAAAGACAAACTCCTACTCTTCTATCATATCTTACCACTGGTTTAGTGCTTATCGTTCAAACGTGACCCTGTACGTTCAACGCGTGTCTTAGGTTCTCGCACAAGGATGCTTAGATTTCTTGTACATGCTTCGTATAAATACACCCAACTCGCGTTGTAAGGATCAGTTCACAGCTTCCATCGTTTGCTACACAATCAACCAGCGTTTAACTGTCCAAAACCCCTATTTCAACATGAAGACAATTATTGCATTCGCTTTATTGCTTGTCTGTGTCGCACAGATCGATTGCAGCGGTGGTAAGTTCCTTGATATTTATGCTCTGACCTTGCATTACTGATAACTTGCTCTTGTATCTCTTAGTATCCTACAATTCGTGTGGAAAGAACTTCTACCTGACTGAGGAACATCCATCGGGTTACTTGGAAGAGGTCTACCACAATTCGTACCCATATCCGTACGCGGCAGTACATCATGGACTCAACGGTTGCGGATGCTCTAAATGTCGTCCAGCTGTCTATACACAGTTGTACAGACCACGTTATGCCTACCACTGAAAGACTTTCATTGCCTACCATAAAGTGATATAGATCAATAAACAGAAATACGCATCATTAAAAGAACATAATGTGTTATTGAATTGATCAAATAACCCATCTCTTGGTACTTTGCGATTTAACCTTTGTTATTTGTAATTTTATTTGATAGAATTGAACAAACCATATGTGGCCCCCTTGAAGCGATTTTCTTATTTTTTTACGTTAAACAATTACAGTTAACATTTACATTTTTACATACAACAAACAATGGGCCGCACTGTACGTATACAATTAAGGAACGCAGAGCGCGACGGGTTTGGTTCAAAACGATCACACACGGCGTTGAATTCGCGGCACATGACGAGGAACGGATCAGAGGCGCCAATACGAGTACGACGTTCCCCTACGTCAAGAAGTGATCCGGCACTGAGCAATTTAGGCGGGGCGTAAATGTTGATTGCGGAGAGTAGCGCCGGCGAGGTGATACGATTGTCAAGTAAACCTGCCTACTTGACAACCGACAGACCACAACCACAGACCGAACTACGAAGCAGTAACAGGTTGGCTGATAAGTCCCCGGTCTAACAAAGAAAAACACTTTTTTTTTGTCAAAATTCGTTTTTATTATTCAACGTAGTTCCCTTCAAGAGCGATACAACGATTATAACGACCTTCCAATTTTTTGATACCATTTTGCTAGTACTCCTTCGGTTTTGCCTCAAAATAGGCCTCAGTTTCGGCGACCACCTCTTCATTGCAGCCAATTTTTTTCCCTGCGAGCATCCTTTTGAGGTCTGAGAACAAGAAAAAGTCGCTGAGGGGCAGATCTGGAGAATACGGTGGGTGGGGAAGCAATTCGAAGCCCAATTCATGAATTTTTGCCATCGTTCTCAATGACTTGTGGCACGGTGCGTTGTCTTGGTGGAACAACACTTTTTTCTTCTTCGTTCTTTTTTCGTTCGTCAAGCAACCAAAAGTTGCTTGACAAAAGACGCTCTGTCTCACAAACTAATTGACATACAGACGTCAAATTTTGACACGAATCATTTGAAGGTTGGTGCTATATAAAAATAATATGCATTTAATACTAGCGGCGCATTCTATGTGTCAGACCGGAGACTTATCAGCCAACCTGTTTGCTGATTGCCCTTAGCGACGATGTGCTCCAGCTGGTCATGGAAGCTCAACTTATCGTCAAGGAGCACTCCTAGATCTCTGACGCAGCTTTTACGGACAGGGGCAGTGTTGTTAATGGTATATGTGCAGATTAAAGGAATACGCTTTCTGGCAAACGCACTTATCGACGCATATCTCCAAGCCATTCGTACAGCACCAGAACTGGAACGCGCTGAGAATATTCTGGGGATGCAGCTGAACTTCCTGGTTGCGTATCGCAAGGTACAATTTAACGTCATCCGCGTAAAGCAGGTCAGGAGGAGGCACACGGGTAACGTCGTTCAAGAATGTCATGAAGAGAAGCGGACCAAGGTTGCTCCCTTGTGGCTTTCCTGAAGACTCGTTGATACGTCGAGAGGACCGCATCCAGTTCAGCATTCGTCCCGGAAGATCAAAAACCTGAAACATGGCAAGCAGCAACGAATGCGAAACACTGTCAAAAGCTGCCTTGATGTCCGTATAAATCGCATCGATTTGAGGGCCTGCATCGATGGTCCTGTGACAGGTATTGATAAACACAACCAGATTGGTGGAATTCGAACGCTTGGGGACAAACCCGTGCTGAGCGGTACTGAGGTAGTTCGAGGCAGCAGCAAACTATATAATTTATAAACTATATATTTTGTTTGTATTTTTCATCGAGGATTGAGAAACATTTCTGTCCTGCGTACAGGCAAATGTTACATCTACCTAGTAGCACAAGGGCTTATGGGTGGTGGTACACTTGCACTCAGGAGCACAGAAATATCCATTCCAGAAATATCCATGCGGACAGTACTCTTCCTCATACGTATGTTCACAGTTTGGTTTGGTCGTAGTGGTCACTTCACAATCGTCATCATCGTCCTCCTCTTCCACACAATCCGGCTTACAGGTTGTCGTTGTGGTGCACTTGTTGCACGTGGGAACGGCACAATACTCATGATGGACCTCCTCTTCGACATAATGTTCCACGCACGGTTTGGGAGTGGTTGTCACGCACTTCTTGCACGAAGGAACACCACATTTTGCAGAATATGACCCCAGACAAGCTGAAAAACAACATTCACAACATTTGGTTAATCTACATTTGTCCAATGTGATCTGTTGAGCTATACCTGTGGCAAACGCGACGACAAACAGCACACTCACGATGTACTTCATCTTCATAGGTCTTAAGATGAGTTGTGTTTCTGTAATGCGAAATGCAATCGTTGATTGAATCGGTTTTCTTCGCTTCCGCTTTATATACGAGCTTTCCTTCCTGTGTTCCATCATCTGGACAAGAGATTCTTACGAATGACATTCCACAGAGTCAGAACCTAAGGAAAACAATATGACTGCTATGCCTGGACATGCTACCGACGCATACACGTGTCGATCTAGCGGGACAACAGAGCATCATTATGCAATGGTTGTTGACTTCAATCGGAAGCCACGGAAGGTTCTTTGGATAACACACACCACCGATGGGAACGTGTCTCGAAATTCGTGCACATGAGACTGACGATCGAACAAAGAACTCGCCGTATAAAAGCATGGATCAGCCTTCATTCGTAATACAATCAGACACACCTTCAGCTCTATTCTCACAGGAGACAGACGATCGCAAGCAATAGCATCCATCATGAAATACTTCGTTGCCGCTTGTCTGCTGGTTGTGGCCGTAGCTCAACTTGCCGAGGGTAAGTGTAGCAAAGGATGGAAGGAGAGATCAAGGGACTAACGATCAGTTTTGCTTCCTTCGTTTACAGGAAGCTGTTATCCGCTGACCACATCCTGTTCGAGCTGCATGAGTCCACTGCCAGTGCGTTATAGCGTTAACTACTTTGAGCCAGTAAAATGTCATACCTGCGAGAAGAAGTGTTGTCCGATGGGCTACAAGGAGGAAGAAGGACGTTGTGTTCCAGATTGTGCCTGTATTCGACAGTTGTACACTCGCTATTGATTCTAAGATGTCAATCGATCTGAAGAATCACTTTGATACAGGATATTAAAACGAAAGCTTGTTATGCGAATTCAAACCTTGTAATGTTTTTAATTTTTGTGTTCTGGGACTATTTTCAATTGTGGTCTTGTGTATGGGGAAAGCTCTAAAGGGTGTCATACGAAGCGCAGACTTCGACATCCGGGGCACGATTTTCACCCGATCTCTCCAATTCATTGGCTTCGCGGATGACATCGACATCATCGGATGGACAACTGCGACGGTGTGCGAGGCGTACACCCGACTGAAACGCGAGGTCAATAGAATTGGGTTAAGCATCAATGCGACGAAGACAAAATACCTGCTTACCGGAGGCTCTGACCGTGATAGAGCCCGACTCGAAAGTATCACTTGACGGCGACGAACTCGAGGTGGTAGAGGAGTTCTGCTAACTTCGGACAACAACGTAAGCAGCGAAATCCGAAGGCGCATTGTTCAGGGGTATCGTCCCTACTACGGACTCCACAAACTCCTGCGATCCAGAAGACTCCAACAACACACGAAATGTACGATTTACCGCAACTTGATACGTCCGGTAGTCCTCTATGGGTACGAGTCCTTGGATCATGCCGACGGAGGACGCCAATGCACTCGCCATTTTCGAACGGCGGGTACTAAGGACTATCTTTGGCGGAGTGTGCGAGCCGGGCGTGTGGCGAAGGAGAATGAACCACGAGCTAGCTGAGCTGTTTGGCGGTGCTGATATCTTGACGATATTCAAAGCCAGAAGGATACGTTGTTGACGATGCCGGACTCATGTCCCACCAAAAAAGGTGCTCGCCAACGACCCGTTCGGCACGAGGCGTAGAGGAGCACAGCGAGCTTGTTGGCTGGATCAGGTAGAGTTTAACCTGTCGGAGATCGGATGCAGCCGCGGATGGAGGACTGCAGCCCTAGATCGAGTTTCCTGGAAACTGATTGGAGACCTGGCCATGTCGACGAGACGTGCTTAATCTTGAGCAGGACAAGAAGAAGAAGAAGAAGATGGGGAAAGAAATCTTTGGCTCTGTAGCAAAAACAGCGTCTCTTTTTGAAAAAAATCTAGCAGCAGGATATTTCAAATCAGGACTCAAATGGTTAAGAAATGTTGCTGTGAAGTATTGTTTCGGTGTTTTATATCATTTTGTTGTATTGTATTTTATCCAGCGATTATGTTCTTAAAAATTAAACTATTCAAAAGAAAGTAGATGTTATGAAATATGTTTCATAGTTTCATATTAATATTTGCTCTAAAAGTGAGTGAATAGAAATGAAATAAAATGTCATAGAATAACGCGAAAAGGTACTCAACATTATTGTGGGTTATTGACTTGACTTGTTTCAGTATTTTTTCAAATATTTCCTACTTTACCACTCAAACGTTCTAATTGTACGCTTGGTGAAATTGTGTATGCAATTTCAAGATCATACACAGAATTACGAAGAACAGAGATTAAGAAACAAATCCCCGTAGCTGTTCGATATTTCTGCTGTCGTAATGCGTAATTCTGCAAATAAACTGACGCGGATGACTTTCTAAATAAAAGTTATTATATACCAACAAACATTTGAAACTAAATGGTAGAAGGGAACGAAGCAATGACAGTTAGACATTCTTGTTACATTTACATTGAGCTTGCTTTATTGTTTTCGCAAACCATTCAGGGTATCCAGGGTACATCGGAGCTTACACCATTACTCTGTATCATCAGTAGTGAGTGGCCATTGCATTTAGACAAACACTCTTCTTGACGCATCGGCATCCGTCGTAGCTGTAGCCCATCGGACAACACTTTTCACACGAGCACCGTTCAATCGGAGCAGCGTAATGCTCCTCATATTCGAGTATTGGTTCCAGACAGGTCCTGCAGATTGGTGTCGACGGGCAACATGCTCCTGTGAACGAAAAATGCAAAAATATACCTTAAAACCTGCGTCAACTTCCCTCCAATCTTTCCATCTACTTACCCGACGAAAGCTGAGCAACGGCCACTACCAATAAAAGTGCTGCAAGGAAGTGCTTCATGTTGAAGGTCTAAGTGGCGAAGTTGAGATACTTAGAAGGAATTCGAAGCAGGCTGACTGAATGACTGGAGATGGAACAGATCCATCCTTTTATATGGCTTAGTTCTTTGTTCGATCATATTGTAAGTGCAATATGTTTAGACATCAGATATGGATTCCACTCGATGAATGATACGTCTACAAATCTGGAAGTCTTATGCTTTTGTGTTTTTTGTAAACAGTCCATTTCCAACATCAGCGTTAGTTCGTGCACGCTTATCCGAGCTAGCACGTGTGTACGCATGTTTGTGAACCGAAGTAGTGACCATTGTGGTTCCAGAGGGTGTATTGTATCAAGCTTGTATTTACAATGAATAATGTGTGTTAACAGGAATGTTACCTCCGTAGCTAGGTTTTTGTACGTATTACACATGTATTACAAAATGAATTTTTCCATATCTTTTTCTATTACAATGTACAGAGTACAGTTTTGTCCTGAGCTGGTTGCACACTCAGCTGTAGCTGGCTTGTTGCCAATTTATCACATTTTTTTTTCGCCTATGGGATACAGGCACAACAGTAGTGCATTCCTGTCTTTGCAAAACTCAAACTATCTAAGCTTTTTTTGTACATCGTCAGGTCTAAATGCAGCCCCTGTGTTGTTGTGGTTATCCACCCTGGCACGTGTATGGTGCTGCACATGTTTTTCAACAAGTTTTTAGACATCGTTGGCTCAGAGGTGCATGTGCACGAGAAGCATCATTTATTTTGAAAATAAAAATCAAATCATAACAGACAGACCATTGAGCTGTGAGGTATGTGATTTAGGTTGTTTTATTTTGTTGCAATTAAACCATCTTCATATCACACACGATTTTCATATGGCAAGGTAGGGAATTGAGTCTCACCCGTACCTTTCCCGCGTTTATCTATACATTTGGGAAGCCATCAGATGGCCGGCTATTCCTACTGCTGATCAAGGTGTTTGGAGGTCCATGGCGGAATGATCGGTGTCGATGAGGCTCGCCCTGCTCGGCGAGGCTCGTCCGGGTCCACAATGCAATCCCGCTCGGCGAGGCCCCTGGCCGCTCCGCTCATAGGTTAATCCGCCAATGTTATCTACATATAGAGCTTTGTAAAGTTTAACGAAATTTAAAACAACTTAAAATACTGTCACCTGAAACAACATCATGCTCAGTTGATATCGGTATTTATTTTTATTTATTTACAATCAATTATGACGGTACAATGCCGTATTGTCATCACCGCTTGTGAGGACCAAATTATGTAAACATAATGATAAGGCATTTCCTGCTTATTCTTTGCCTTATCGACTTACTTAATATTATTATTCTTCTTCTTGCCTAAACAACCTAAATACCAGATCGCGCCGGCCATTAAACGGCTTACTAAACTTGCTGAAACCACGTAGTAGGATAGTAAGTCCTCGTAAAATCCGTTTCTGCCATTTTAAGACCGGCGCCGCCGCTCGCCTCCACCACCAGGCGAAAGAAGACACTTGTGTTTTTCGGTTTTTTAGTTTAGTGTCCTCCACATGCGCAACAGCAAACTGGCGTCACCCCAATCCGGCTCGAATAATCTTGCATACACATTGCGCCGTTCCAGGTGAACCCTGCCGGGCAATGGTGTTCACAGTGAGATTTCTGCTGGCAGGAACATTCGAACGCTTCACTACAATCGACAGTTTTACAGCGTGTTTCACACACGACACACGTGCTGCAGCTGCACGTTGCTTCGTGACCGGTGGGAAATCCTGCATTTTGGACAGAAAAGGCAGAGTTTGCACATTGGGGACGTATTCTCTTTCTCGTTTAAACAGATTTACCTGACACATCAAGTGCAGCTAGTGCCAATACTACCATCAATGCAAGTAAGAATTTCATCGTGCTGGAACTGTTTTCTTCAATGCGAACCACAGCATGAAGCGAGCTTCTAATGCCAAAATGGTGCCTAAACGTTCATTTATATAGTGCGTAGATTTAACCTAAAAGAGTACTCTCGTCGCTACACAAACTGTAAATAGGACAATCGTGATAAAACGTGCACTATGCACAAACAAAAAAAAACAATAATATTTACACTAAGCAACAACTATTACAGCACAAAAGTATTTTTAAACCGGTTCTTTGTAGTTCTTTATTAGTTTGTACAATGCTGTTTACGAATGAGTCGCTTCACAGGGACATCTAGCGATGCACGACTCGCCGTTCCAGCTTGTACCTTCCGGACACACCGTTTCACATGGTTCCGATAGACAGAACGCTTCCGGCGAAGCATCACCTCCCTGTCCATAATTCTGATAGCCTGAAAATATGAAAAAACAAAACGGTTTTTTTTTTTTGGTGAAAAACTGTACTTTGTGCAAACACACAGCCGTTAACAGTTTGCCGCGCACCCAATATCATTTGTGCAAACACCACCACAAGGATCGCGATGTACGGGAACAGTTTCATCTTTCTGCTTTAGTTTAAGCGAATTATTTTACCAACTACTTCTGGTACTTCCTGCAAATGGCCTGTCGATGTAGATTTGATGCTCACTTTTATACAGTGGGTCGCATGCGCACATGCACACATGGTCAGACACTAATCGGCACGTACCTTGCAGCAAAACATTCGCTTGCTATAATTGTTTCATACACAATTAAGAACACACATAACAAATGTACATTGTAGCATAAATGTTAAATAGCATTTCTGAAAACGGAGAAACAATTTTAAATCGAAAGAAAAGTTCACATACTAACCCGTATTTTCCGTGTGGTTAAGAAAGAAAAAGGTAGTTTTAAATTCAAACTTCTCGGTAATTTTTTTTTCGTGTTTTGTTGGCCATATGATAATTTCAACTCTTTTTTCCAATGACGAGTGCAGCGGCTAACAAATTATGATGCTTCAAAGCAAATTATATTTATATTAAGCTCTTTATAACATCGGTTATTTACTGTGTTATTAAGAATTATAATGGATATATGATATCAATTTAACATCCTTCTTATTAAAAGCTGGTTCAATGCTCAAATTAATTTACGAAGTATATTACAGGAGAGTTGTGTAAGGTAACTCTTGCGACCTTCGCCCCGTAGAAGTTGATAGACTACCTCGGAAAGAATTAAAATTCTTTCTCATAAATATATCGTCGGCGTATTGTTTTCGTTCTAGCGATGCATAACTTGAATGTGCATGAATGTGCTCTCGACTCATTGTCATAAAATAGAAAAAAAAACACACACATCAAAATCATCGTAGGATGTTGTGCGCATTGCAGCATAGTTTTTGTTAATTTGTATTGCATACTTTCGGGCGTTTGCCATTAATGGGTAGGTTTACGCAACGAAACAAATTTCTGATTTCCCTCGTCTCTTTATTTATCGTCCGTAGCAAGATGATCGTTAGCCCTGCTGAACACGGCGAGATCATAGTTGCAGCTGGAATTTGATAACGGTCCCTTCCCTGCTTTTTTTTTTGCTGTAAATGTGCTGCAAGGTATGCAATCCGCAGGACATCCCGAACGCTCTATGCCTTGCGATCGATGCGTTTCTTGTCGATGACTTTCCCTTCCACACTAGCAATTTTTTCGTTTAGGTCATGCTGACGCACACACAACCGGACGTTCCAATGTGCAGCATGTAGCACATTGTTTTGGCTGTTTATTTTTTCCTTCTTTGCGGGCTTTTGAAACTTGTCCAAATAGACGTGAAATATGCACGATACCTCCTAAGCCCAGTGTTGTCACACTCATTATTGCTTGCTGGGACAATTTGCAAATTTATTTTGGATTCCTACACAGGACACAATGTACAGACGAGCTTCGCGTTTCATATGCTAATGCTTTCAGCTTACTTTCATTAATTTTTTGCTTTTTCAACTGTCTTTAATATAGATACGATATAAAATTCCATTCGGAGGGGTCATTAAACCAAGAAGAAGCCAACATCAAATAGGTTGGTTGACTTAGAGGAGTGAATTAATAGTAAGAGCTCGGCTACAGGGGAACGTCTGAAATGGGATTCGATCCTCGGTCCTGCCGTGTGAAGATCGGCGACCGGCTAATTACCTCTACAACCGGACAATCCAAAAATGCTTAATGTTGTATTGGCTATTGATTATAAAACTTATGTCATTGGTTTCGAATAAACAAATAAACAACTTCCTTACACTAAAACATGTGATTGAACATAGCAACAATACATGATAATGCAATCAAACTCCACTCTAGACGAAAACCTGAGGTCAGCGGTAGAATGGAAGGCAAAGAAGAAGAAAAAACCCATTCCAATTCATCGTGCCGTTTTGTGTTTGTAGTTTTTTTTTTATTCTTCCCATACTGTCAATGACACTACGCCGTTCACCTGTTTGCTCCCGTGTATGTGTGTAGGTGATTGTGGTTGCACCACAAGTCAGTCAGCAACATAACACCCTGACACACAGTCCAAGACAGCATCGCTTTGCATTGCGAATCAGCAATCCACTGCATGCCAAAGGACACACCTCTCTCACACACATCACAGATCAGCCGACGCCGGCCTGCGCTACTGCAGCACTGTACTGCACAGCATGCTTCTGCCCCGGCCCCTGTCGACGCGTTGACCTCCAAAAGATTAGCTGCTGCTTAGGTTGGCCTACACATCACCGGCGATCACCGTCGTCGGTCGTGCGTTTCGAACGGGCCGAACCAGACGGATAAGACTGTCTGTTTGCCCGTGACGTCACCGCTACGTCACCTTCGGAGCAGATTGCGAACCAAGCCCAGACGCGCGTGCACGCCCTACACTCCCATTGGTTGGGAACGCAATCGAACGATGCTGTCACGCCGCGCACACTCGCCGGTCAGCAAACGAAGCGCGCGCGCCTACGGGGGAAAGCCGGCAAATGCACATCGAACCAGACGGTCGAGAAGGGATCATTTAGGAGCATTTTTATTCTGTTAAAATCACTTTGTGTGTGGGACTGGCACACTCAGGGTTCTATTATGCTTCGAGCATGATCGCATGATCGGATGTTGTGGATTTGTTCGCTGATGATGATGTTCGCTGGATGCCACCATTAGAACAGACTTCCTTTAGAACAGAAGGTTGGGCTGTTGTGTTTTCAAGGTTGCAACGACAGTTCCTAAAGGTAAAGGATAAGGGTGAGGACTTAAACGAGTACATGGGATAGGTCAAGTCCATCCTGCTTATCTGTAACAAATTTACCTGTACAGATCTTTATCGTCTATATTTTATTTCCGTATTGACATTAGTCACAACGCACACAGCTCGAAGGTGCATTACGTACTGATCTTTGAACCCCTGAGACTTAGTCAACCGTCGTTAAAGGGTCACTGAAAACTTTCCAGCTAAAAATGACGAAATAATGCATCATCGCTAAATATACGGTGCTTATCAGTGAGGACAGCCGCATCGGTCCACTTTTCTCGTCAGAAACCTCCCCAAAACAGCACAATGAACTGTTCGACATGGAGATATGTGCAACTAGACGACTCACGGACTTCTGCTATGTTCCCCAACCTTCTTTTCGTGATTAATTCTACGTCCCAGTGTTGGAAGACTTCACAAACGCGGCGTTGGTGAAACTACAATTTGCTTTCAGGAAACAACACCTTCCGCTAGCTTAAGCTGGTGACGCTCATGCCACTGTATGCAACTTGACCGAATTTTGACGAAATCTAGCACGCGCTGACGAGGTACCTATGAGCTTGCGCATATGTTGGTCGTTGCCCTCGGGGGTCGCCTCACCTGCGCAACATACAAACGCGCGCACTCGCACACATCAACCAGCGGTGAGTAATGGGAGCGAAGGGAAAGCCAACAAAAAGCAGCGCGCGGATTCATTACGCGGAGAAACAATGACAACGAGGTACAAAAGATAAAGCGTCCAAGTGTGTTATCACCCGATATTGCCGAACGCAATCGGCGGATGAGGCAAACAATCGGACCACCGCGATTGCGATGTTTGTGCACCGGAAAACTGAATCAGGAAGCTTCTATCGGAGTCGCAATAGGGCAGCGTTTAATTACGCGCTACATGTTGCACTTTTTTTAATTATTGGAACAAAGCAGAACCTGTTGCATCTCATCTCATCTTCAGATGTAGTAGACAGGTTCCTTCTGCTAAAGAAGAAAAAAAAAGTAGCTCCGAAGCAGCGAAGTACTAAAGGATAAACAAACCACCCTCCTGTCGGGGGATGGGAGCGAAAGAGATAGCGAACACATTTCGGCGTGAGCGTTTAGATAAAGCGCATGCGAAAGAGAGCGACAATGCTGTTACGCGGTTACATCTGTGCATGCTCGCGACAAAACGCACGCAATCGAGCATCGCATACACGCGCCGTACGGGGTATGGTGCGCCTGCAAGTGTATGCGTTACGTCGCGCTGTATGCGATTCCGCGTATAACGCTGTCAGTGCGCCGCATGGTAACGCTCATTCATGGTAAGCAGCTCAAACTGTTCGCTTCGTCGGGAGCCGCCGGTACGGAAAAATCGCGTATTGCGTGTGTTTTATTGCTCGATTAACCCTACAAAGTAAACGGAAGTGGAAAATAAAAAAGGGAAAAAGTGTTCCGTTGTTGGTTTGCACGGTTTAGTTATATCAATCTCTCTCCCTCTCCCACTCTCTCTCTGGCTGTGTTTTTATACGATTTTGGTGAAAATTACGCACCATTTTCGCGAGAGCGAGAGTAAGGAACAAAACAAAAACAGCAGCAGAGCAGCAGAACGGCAAGTCCCTCACGTTCTGTGTACAGAACGACAACAACAGAAAGCAACGTACCGTGTGTGTTTACACCCCTGTAGCTGTGTGTGGCAACAGAGACAAGGGGGCTACTTCGATGAGTGTGTGTGGAAAAGTGGAAAATTCTCTCTGCGTACGGTACGAATTTTTGCAACAACGCGGTCAGTCGTCTGTGTGAAACGAAACCCGAAACTAGCAAAGGTGTCAGTGCTCCCCGGACACCTCCCAACTATAAGCTGTATCGCCGTACAGTCCAGTGTTTTAGCCATCAAGCGCAACCTAGAATAAAGTGCGTGGTGCACCACACAATCGGTTGTGTGTTCCAAGTTGAAGAAAATCCAGTGTAAACCCTGCCCGTAACGACCAGCCAGCTTCCATCATGCCATCGGAACCGGAAAAGATTTTCAACCCCCATGCGGATGTCGCCAGCAAGGCGTACATCAACAGCATGCAGCAGTACAGGGAGTTCTACCAGCAGTCGTTGGAAAATCCGGCCCAGTTTTGGGCGAACGTCGCCAAGCAGTTCCACTGGGAAACGCCGTACGATCCGAAGAATTTCTTCTCCTACAACTTTGACATCTCCAAGGGGCCCATCTTCGTCAAGTGGATGGAAGGTGCCTCAACGAACATTTGCTACAATTTGCTGGATAGGAATGTAAAGAACGGGCTCGGTGATACGGTTGCATACTACTGGTAAGCATAACTGGTTCCGCGTGAGCCACACTCAAGGATAAAGGTCCTCCGTCTCGCGTAGAGTTATCGTTTCATCCTTGCAGATTATGTAACTCGTAGCCTACTTGCGCTGTACTCCTTGCATAGCGAAGTTTACATGCAGTTTTTTTTTTGTATTAAGCAAGCGAGATGGACTGTGCATTTTTTGGTCCAAAGAGAGAGAGAGAGAGAGAGAGAGTGAAACCCGTCCACAAAAGAAGGCGAGAGATACGAGAGGCAAAGCGATGGCTTTGTTGCGAGTCCTTCCAAAGAGTATGTGAAGGATGCGCGGACATGGTGTGTCTGTGTGGTGGAGTGGTTTCACCCCCTTCCCCATCTGGAGCAAACACAAGCATGTTCGGAAGTGGAAAATGAATACGAAGGTCGAACCAACCTGCCTGTTGGTAGGCGCCGGGGGGAAGATCAACCACAAGAAAAACCCAACGGCAAGCGGCCAGAGAACACCTGCAGGCTTACGTCAATTTGATTCATCGATTTTTTTTTAGCCATCCCTCTTTTTGCTGCGTTTCCTCGCTTCCACGTATTTCGTTCTGTGTGAATTTTCGGGGAAAAATGAATGGCGCACCACGGATTACGTGGTTGGTACATGGCTCGTTCGATAATTCGACCATCACCTCGTGTGTGCCGTAGGTTGCGTAGATTTCCGCACCCCCGACACTTGGTGCGGGGACCTGGTAGTGGACACGGTGAAGTTATCGTACCGAATGGTACGACCACACCCGGGACATTGGGGACCGAATTGACCGCCCGTTCGGCGTCAAGAGGCGTCGTATGAATAATGGAAGGTGCGCGGTGTTAATTCAGGTCGATTTAATTCGCTCTCCTCCGCACGTTGAGGTTAAGCGTGATTCCGTTGCTCCGTACGCCATCCCTGGTACAGGCAGCCCCTTACTCTAACTTCGGCAGGGTAAGGTGCTGCCAGTGAAGCCAGCGGTGGACGCAAAAGTTCAAGCCATAGACATACACCAACCTGGCCCGATTCTTTGGTATCTATCTGCATAGAGGGGGCCACCATTACGCGCGGGAAGAGAAAGGTATCAGCACCATCACCTCCACCACATAAAGTCCACATTGGGTTGGCATGTGAACCTGTGCTGTGTCTGCGCTCTACATATTTCCTCGTATTGTATACCTTCCGGACATTCTAGAAACAATTCTTGCTCCGAAATGTGTATCCAGATGTGAAAAGTACGTTTCCAGCCGACCGAGGGGAACTCTGAAGGCTAGCTAGATTAACTTTAACTTCTTTTGCTGGTTGCTGTTGCTGTAGTTCATTGAGCTACGGCTTGCAACGTGTATCCTTCAACCAATTAAATCCAAGAGATCAGAACAGCAAGCAAGGTGTATCTTGTTAGCTGCATGTAGAATGCAACTTCTACATTCTAGACTGAGGGGCCGTGACCATCAAAACGGACACGATTATCCGCACGCGACAGGTGAATGGCAATGCAAGCAGTGCTTGAAATAGCACAACTTTGCTTCATTTAGCTGCCCTGTTTAAATCTGGAATCTGATCCCTCATTCCTTATCAAGGGATTCCGTGAGCGTACTCACTTGTGGTACAATATACGTTTGCTCGCACAACAAAAAGAATCCATCCAGACTGAGCGACGTTTATGTTAAAGTGTAAATACCGATCGATCGATAGAATCCAATCCATTTGGCGCGTGAGGCATTCTATGGACGGAAACTGACAAGCGGTTCAATTTATTAACAACCCTCCAACGATTACGAGCGTCTGCCGTGGACGTTTGGAGTGGAGCACTTGAGTGGCAGATTTTATGAGACATTAACGCTCGTTCCGTTTTTTTTTTTGTTGGAGCCATGATCACACTGCTTGTTCACTGTCAATGTTTGTTCGCAGTTACGTAGAAGGGTTAAAAATTCGCGTTTTTGTCACTCACTTCTTCGCTACTATTTGCGTCACCTGGCCGGCGTGTGTTTATTTGTTGATCGTGTAAAGTTAATTTGCTTCAAGTCTCTCAATGCCCTGTTGGATGTTAGCTTCATCACAACAAACCATCTAACGTTCAGCTCACGTATAGACACTTTATAGCTGTAAAAGGGGAGGAAAAAGCCCCCAACTACAGGAAGGCATACAGGACGAAAAAGAGAGCAAAACCCCTTCACAACCAGGCAAGGTCATACGTATGATAGTGCGCCACAAAAAAAACGCTTGAACGCCATCGGCAAAACATCAAGCAGAGCTCAACTCTGTTTCCCAGCGCTTCCTCAACGCGGTTCGGCGAGAGCATGCGAAAACCGAATCAAGCACGTGACCGCAAATGTTAGAAGAATGATAATACGGTAGAAGTACACACTCAGCATTTCAAACCAAGCGCTCCAGCCCAACTTCAGCTACATCCTACCGACACTTCACGTAGTGCTCCGTGCTGTCTTCTCCGTTGTAGTGTCACCTTACTTTAAGCATTCTTTTTTTATATGTGCTTTTTGTTAATTAATAGGAAGCATGTGCTTTATTTTTATGGCAGCTTAAAACAGCCACCATCATCATCAACATCACCCACAGCCCTTATCCACCAGGCACGAACGAGGTTGATGGTTCGAAAGAGTAGTGATTTATTTTAATAATGCCCTGTATGGCTGCAATCGAGCCAATGTCACCATTCCCTATTTGCACCCTCCGCTGTCGTTTTGGGGGCCTATTTGGCTTCGCATGTCTACACCACCCCCCCGTACCGTGATTACGTGATTATGGTCAATTTGTGCAATGTTTTGTCATCTTCTTTTTGGCATGTTTCGGTTCCCCACCGATCCGTGTCCCATCCAAGCACGCGTTATACGTTATCTGTCCATTATCTATTAATTGTTAAATCATACGACATGGCATCTGGAATCGGTGAGTGGGATTTTTGTTGTTGCTGTTGTGTCTATAAACGGTGGCCGTTGTTACCAATTGCTTTTCTCAACCTTGCCTGACCGCCAGCTTTTGACCCGCCGCGTAGATTACGGGCCGCAATTCGTAACAGTTGTAGGTAGCGAGGTAGCCACAATACCAGATGGTTGCGATTGAGCAGAGGGAGCTTTCTTTTATGGCTGGCAATAAACGCACCGCTTCAGTAAGTTGAAGAAGTGTTGTGGATGGAAATAGATCAGCTTTGGCGGTTTATTGGATGGAGATTTGAAGAAAGTAGCACTAGTATATTGGGGCGAAATATGATCTCCAGTTCTAGGTACCTATAGCCTAATAACAGCTTTAAAAGTTCTCCGGGACCGGGACATCGGATCGTGTGTGGGACATTGAAAACTTGGACTTCTTTCTTTATGTAAGAGCCAAGGCTAAACGAGCGTTAGTCAAGACCGAACAAACCATTTCCTTTTTGTTTAAAAATTGAAGTAGTTCTGCAGAAATTCAACAAGACTGTTTTGAATAAAAAATTGGCAAACTCCGATCGGAATAATTTGTTATACAAGAACGCTCAAATTTAAAGAATATACTTTGAATAGTTGTACTCCAAACCGTCTGTCCTCCAAACACAGGATAGATCAAATTCGAAATTCAATGTACACAGAGTCGCAAAAGTAACTTACTGCCTAGTACACAAACCAGGTCAAACTGGACTGTCGATGGTACGCCCGAACCTGAAGAACGTACAAACGTACTTCTGGATAATAGTGTGCTGTTGACGTCAAACACCTCTCGTGCCCGATCGTTTCGATTTTGCATAAATGAAGAGCCAACACAAATCGCTTTGCGTAGCGAAACAAACAAAACTCCTGCTGGTAGGGTTACAAAAAAAAAAAAAAACTCCCGAACATCCGCTCGTTTGACGTTGGTCTGTGCTGTGTCAAACAATGCACAACTCGCATCACGTTGTTAGCCGATCGAGATTTGCCGAGCAAGGTTAGCGGGACATAAAATCTCCTACTTTTTCTATCGCCAAGTACACACTGAAGTGTGCAAATTATCAAACGTTCGCCCATGTGACCTCCTCCGGGCAAGTCTTCCATAACATAGCTAGTTTAAACTGGTGTTCTTGTCATATCAAACGTATCAAGACCGATTGAATTTTGATGTACTTTTTGCTCCCCCCCCCACCCCCGTTGCAACCCCATGTTCCTCTAGGGAAGGAAATCATCCGGATGACTACAGTCGGCTAACGTACAGGAAGCTGCTGGAGGAGGTGTGCCGATTCGCGAACGTGCTCAAGAGCCATGGCGTACAGAAGGGTGACCGGGTATCGATCTACATGCCCATGACCATGGAGCTCCCGGTTGCAATGCTGGCGTGTGCGAGAATCGGTGCCGTTCACTCGATTGTGGTAAGAAGCTGGAAAACACAACAAAAAAACTGTCATGCAAACTCGAACTGATTCCTTTCTATTTCTCGTGTGCACTTCCAGTTTGCCGGGTTCTCGTCTGATTCGCTGGCAGAGCGTATGCACGATTGTCAGGCAAAGATATTGATCACCGCCGACGGTGCCTGGCGTGGTGAGAAAATCCTTCACCTGAAGGATATCTGTGATACTGCGATGGACAAGGCGGAAGAGCTCGGCCATCACGTGCAGACCTGTATCGTCGTGTCGCACATTAACCGTGTTACGCCGGGCAAGGAGGATTGGGATGGTTCCTTTGATGTAGGTTTGCCAAACCGTGCCAATCCCACTGCATCATTCATTCATGCCTCAACTTACTTGCCTTGCAGACTCCTTGGAGAGATGGACGTGACTTTTGGTGGCATCAGGAGATGGAAGATGCCGAACCGGCCTGCTATCCCGAATGGATGTCGGCGGAAGATCCTCTGTTTATGCTGTACACTAGCGGTTCCACTGGCAAACCAAAGGGTGTACTGCATACTACGGCCGGTTATCTGCTCTACGCTGCGACAACGTTCAAAATCGTGTTCGACTACAAACCGCTGGATATTTACTGGTGCACGGCTGACATTGGCTGGATCACTGGACATACGTACGTTTTGTACGGCCCGTTGGCAAACGGTGCCACGTCGGTCATGTTCGAAGGTACACCCTTCTTCCCGGACACTGACCGGTACTGGGAAATCATCGACAAGTATAAGGTGACCCAGTTCTACACCGCACCGACCGCCATTCGTTCGCTGATGAAGTTCGGTGACGAGCCGGTATTGAAACATGATCTTTCCACTTTGAGGTAAGCAGGATATTAGAGTTGGGGATCAAATTTCGCACAAATGCACGATATTTGATGGTTTGTTTTGCTTTCAGAGTACTTGGAAGTGTCGGCGAACCAATCAATCCGGAAGCGTGGCTTTGGTACTATCGCGTGATCGGCAAGGAGCGTTGCTCGATCGTGGATACCTTCTGGCAGACGGAAACCGGTGGACATGTCATCACACCGCTGCCGGGTGCCACTCCGATGAAGCCCGGTTCTGCCGTACGTATTTCATCCCTACCTTTCCCTGATTGTGATCTGCTAATCTGATATCATTGTTTTGATCCGTTTCGTAGTCGTTCCCGTTCTTTGGTGTAAAACCAACGTTGCTGGACGAAAGTGGTACGGAAATTAAGGGTGAAGGTGAGGGTTACCTAGTGTTCTCGCAACCATGGCCAGGCATGATGCGCACCCTGTTCAACAACCATCCACGTTACGAATCGACTTACTTTTCCAAATTTAATGGATACTACTGCACAGGAGATGGTAAGAAATGTAAATATTTTAAGAAGCAAACGCCTCATGTCTAATTACTTGTCTTCTCCGCCCCGAAAAAAGGTGCCCGGCGTGACGCAGATGGCTATTACTGGGTAACCGGTCGCGTAGATGACATGCTGAATGTGTCGGGCCATCTAATGTCCACCTCGGAAGTAGAATCCGTACTAACCGAGCATCCGCGCGTATCGGAAGCAGCCGTCGTATCGCGCCCTCACCCGGTCAAGGGTGAATGTTTGTACTGCTTCATCACACCGAACCAGAACGAATCGTTCGACAAAACGCTCATCAGCGAGCTGAAGGTGCTGGTACGGGAACGTATCGGCCCGTTCGCCCAGCCGGATGTGATTCAACATGCGCCCGGTTTGCCGAAAACACGCTCGGGCAAGATTATGCGACGAGTACTGCGTAAGGTGGCAATCAACGATCGGGATGTAGGCGATACGTCCACCCTAGCGGACGAGGCAATCATTGAACAGTTGTTTGCAAATCGGCCAACCAACTAAAGGGCCGTGGTACCGTGGAATAATGCCATACTTTCGTGGAACGAAAATTGTGCGCCGATTGTTTGTTTAGGTATCTAATTGGGAATGGATACGTTTCTGTTGGCTTTTTCTGTACCATTACCCATTAACCTGCATGCACAGATACACATACACACACACACGCATGCACCGAGAGGGACAAATACGCATACTCTACAAAACTTACGCATATACCGTATATCGAAAACTAATGCTGGACATCGGGGAACAAAACGCAATGGGCGATGAGAGCAGATATGATGCAGGACTGCCGAGGCGGGGAACCACAAACACAAACCCCTACTACTAGCTCGAATTGTGGCGATCCAGAAAGGGAAGGTATCGGTTTTAAAACGATGGAACCGAAAACTGCGATAATGATACAAGATTTCAGTGCAGTTGTAGCTTTTAAGATGCCCACGCTGCTAGAATGGACACGAAGGTTAGAATTTGGCCTACTGCCGTTGTTAAGCTGAACGGTGCGCGAACCATACACGTTAAGTAGCTGTTATTGCATTCTAACAAATTTAAGGCTATTTTGAGTTTTTAGTATTAAATGTAAGCCTCTAGGCTAGAAGCGAGCCACGCAAAGGGTGCTCTCATATGATGTGGCTGGGAATGGACGGTAGCTCGCGCTTTTCTCGTTTGTTAGCAATCTCAAAAAATGGAAAAGCGGAAGCTTAAAATTTAACTAAATAATTTTACAATTCCGGCAAAGTCAGGTCGGGTGTGCAAAGAAGAATGCACAAAAAACAAGCTGGTGTAATCAGAAATGTAACCTGTTGCCTAGGTAGGGTTAGGGATATCGCAGAGCGATGATCGATTGTTTTTAGGCAGAGACGAAGTAGGCCAGTGTGAGTAGGTGCATCCGAATGCAAAGCATACTACGATTTAATAGTGAGCAAGTGAAGGAAGGAAACATATACACCGCCGTCACACAAACATCTCCCTTTTCCTCCCAATAACTCCTGTTCCCTTCACCTGAACCACCCATACACGTGTGTAAATTTCAAACCGTACACTTTAGCACATGCGGAATGCGGGAAACCGATAGATCGTCCGCGTGTTAATCATTTTTATTATTTCCATTGCTTCTCTATACTTTTTTTTTATTGCTTATAAGTTTTACCACAAATAAACATTCACAACGCTTGACAAAGGTCACGTATCACTATACACTTAGAACAAAAAAGAAACAACCGAAACCCATTCACCACCAAACATTGTAGTTCCTCACATCGTTCCTTCTGTTCTGTATTCTACCCTGTTTTGGCCACAGATTCGAACTGACGATTCCATTGAGCTCTACCTTTCGCGAGCGGGGGAAAAAAACAAACCACAAAAAGAAAACTAAATCAACACATATCATTTTCCTCTTCTTGGGTGTTTTCTTCACCTACAGGGGATGAGAAACTTAATAAAAAAAAAACCATTTGTAGCATTAAGGAAAGGATCTATGCCACCATGGCATTGTATTAGAAGTTTATCAACTGTTAAACCGTATAGCGGCTATATCTTTGTTCTCGCATTATAGGGCAAAATAGTGGATGCCCTCCGCGAGCTGTTATCTGGACTGGACCGGATTGTGTTTCTTTCGACGGAGTGAAACACTGAAAAGCAAGGTTTCGTTGTGGACTGTCCTCACTGCCCCCAAAAGGGGCTAAAAAGCGTCGGTCCGTAACCTAATTCTTATTATCGCCTGATACAACGATACATATCATGTGTGCGTGCCTACACACCAACATACACACACTGCAGGAGGAGACTGCACGAGACGGGGTGGCCACTATCATTTAGTCCACTTCTAGCTGATGGCGATGACTATTTTTTATTAATTGGGATGTATACTTTTGAGTGATATATAATCGTCGCACCGTGGCCACCAAGTGCAATGTGCGCTGTAATTGCATCACTTATTGATTTTACTGTAGAGTTGCGCCCTTTTCCTTGGGCGCTACATCCCGATCATAATTTGCATGCTGTTGTTCGTTCTCGTGAGTCTATACAAACTTTGAAGGATGTAGTGCTCATTCCAGATGTTTTGAAAAACATAATTAACGACAAAGAAAAACGAAAAGAAAATTAAACTCAAATAACTGTACTGATGGAAACACGATACTGGAATAAATATACTCTACCGGAACATATCAATGTTATATGCAAAAAACGAATGATTTGCCGCTGCTTTTTCAATATCTTTCTCCGCCATATTCTTTCTAGTGATAGAGCAAGTTATGTGCTTTGCTATGGTGATACCTCGCACATGCTTTCCTCTTGTGGCGGCATGTAAAGTGCCTTAGGAGACTTCAATTTTACCACAATGGGGACGAGCATTCCTTATCGAAACCACAACGATAAAGTATCTTCATGCCACGCTGGTGCCCTTTCAACCACAAATTTCTGTCTGATTTCGGATTGATTACTGATAAGTCTATTTGGAATTTAATATATTACTTAGTTTTTGGTATAAGTATTCCAACGATAACTATAAAAGGGCTCCAATTTTGTGTTGGAAAACGTGACTTCTGTTTAAGAATTACAATCAACAATTTTGAATCCAAGCAACGGTCGATTTGTATGACAGTTGATGTTTCGCGCAATGTTGTGTTTGAAATGTTCATTCGGGTGCAGGCGTGGCAAACGCTTCAATCTTCATTATTCATTTTGTTTGGAAAATTTTGAATTTGAAGGGAAATGCTGCACAGAAGCTCGTTTGCCAACAAAAACTGGGCCTTTGTGTATCAGCTTTACCATTTTTTAATGTTTTTCCTTTGGTGTATAAAGCTCTGTCGATTGTAGTACAGCTTGAGCTTTGTCCACCACTGGCTTTCATTGGAGCTGTCATTTTGACGTGCCCTTTTTGTTTACAAATAAAACCATTCCCTTTTCGTGATTACATTACAAAGATTAGAAGCAGCGATTGTGCAGCAGCATAGGAAAAGACGAAGTGGACGCAACGGCACACGAACTATTCCCGAAGAATTCCGAAAAGTGTGCAGCAGTCTGTCCTGTTGGGGTTTTGTTTTCCTATTTCGGTACGGTACGCAAATTGGTCAGTCTGTTTGAAGCACGCATAGAGTAAACAATAACAACGGGTACGGGTGATAACGTTGGGAGGAATTACTGTCCTGTTAATTAATAGTGCTTCTGTGTGTGGAAAATTACAAAACCCCGATGGCGCTCAATTTGGATGAATGTTACGAGCACGTGCTCGGATTGGTGGAAACTGCTGGAAGTGTAAGTCCTCTGCATTACGCAAGCAAACCCTCCAGGGGGTGGACATCGTTCGATCGATGATTGATTTTTTTTCCATTTCCCCGGTTTTTTGTTCTTTTAGTTAATCGCCACCAGAAATTCGCAGCGGAAGCGCGTGGTAGAAAAGTCCAGCAATATCGATCTGTTGACCGAAACAGACCAACAGGTGGAGCGTATGTTGATGGAAGGAATCACGGCCAAATATCCTGACCATAAGTAAATAGTTTAATGAAAATGGTCATTATTGTTTCTTTATAAAACGCATTAAATATTTGTTTTTTTTTTTTTAGATTTATCGGCGAGGAAGAAACGAGCGAAGGAAAGAAGGCCGAACTGACCGACGCACCGACCTGGATTATCGACCCGGTGGACGGTACGATGAACTTTGTGCACAGCTTTCCTCATTCGTGCATTTCCATCGCGCTGCTGGTGGACAAGGTGGCAAAAATTGCCATCATCTACAATCCGATCATTGGCCAAAAGTTTACCGCCCGTCGTGGGCTGGGTGCGTTCCTGAACGGTAACCCGATACGGGTGTCCGGCGAAACGGTTTTCGAACGTGCACTGGCCACGACGGAATTCGGAACGTCGCGGGAAGAGGAAAAAACTCGCGTGGTACTGGAGAACATTGGGAAGCTTGTCCGGCAAATTCATGGGTAAAAAGGGCGATGAGAGAAAATTTGATCTGGAGCTTAATTTGCAGTACATTTCTTTCCCACAGTTTGCGTAGCCTCGGATCGGCGGCACTGAACATGGCAATGGTAGCCCTCGGTGGGGCTGATTTTAACTACGAGTTTGGAATTCATGCCTGGGACATTGCGGCAGGAGATTTGCTGGTCAGAGAGGCGGGCGGCGTATGTCTGGATCCGGCCGGTGGTCCACTGGATCTGATGTCACGACGAGTGCTATGCGCCAGCTCGCAAGAACTTGCTGATAAGGTGGTTCTGGCCCTTACGCAATTCTATCCCGAACCAAGAGATTAAAGTGTAATAACTTAACGTTATGTTATTCTTTCCGTATGTACTTTTAAAGCCCACAAAACAAAAATAGTTACCTCTTTGCTGTACTTACTGTCCATAAATAATGTGCAATATTGAATAATAAATAAGAGTTGAATAAATGTTACTCCATAACCTCCACAATCTAACTGTTGTATCGAGCGTAGTAGTGAAACTGCTTAACACTAAAACATTTCCATTTTATTTCCGCACGTTCTTCAATATAACCTCCTGCATCGTACACTTTCACTACTCAACACTTACTCAACGAATGGCCATTCTTTTTATGCACTTTTGCTTTTGCTTTTACTGTATTCCAGTCAGTGCCGAAAAGGTGCACGACGCTAGAAAAAAAAACTCGAAACAAGAGTTGGCAAACAGGAACGAAAAAATAAGAAAAACGCAAAACTCATCCATGCCCCAAAATACAACACAATTTCCTAATCATTTCCATAGCGGCGCGTAGAAGGAAGGGGCGTTCCTAAATTGGCTAAAAAACGGCGAGACACGCACACCACTAATCTCACTAATCAAAAGGCAACAATATGCGTAACAAAAATATGTATACGTGTATAGATGTATACGGGTTCTTTATAATATATTTATATAGCTAAATCGTAGTCTCACTTTCTGTCCCACAGGGAGTCTTGTTTTGTTTGTTCCTCCTAACTCCAGAGCTCGCTTCCGCAATAAACGTGTAAAAGTGTGCGCGACCTTATTCAAACTACGAACATGCGAACCAGTTAACAATATAGATAAATAGAATGTGTTCTGGCGAATGTTAAAATGATTCTCACATTCACAACAGCAAAATTGTAGGTAGTAGATAGTACTAACATATGCATTAAAAAAAGACAAATTAACTTCACAAATCCTGTGCAAATAACTAGTAACTTCTCTGTCGGGATGCCTTAGGACAGTTAGATGGGGCCTTTCGAATCTTAAGCGTTCTCCTTACGTCCTAAGGAGCTTTGGATACGAAAGCCCCGGATGAAGAGTCTCGAGTAAGGAACCTAACGGGATGAGTTGTGGCTGATCAACGTCCGAAAAGGTTTGAAATTAATTTCGAAAGTAGGAAACCTCAGAACACCTTAAACGTTCATCCACCATTGTGAGCTTGTATCGCTCAGAAAAGCCGAGACTTATTGGAGATCTTTTACAACTATGCCAGTCTTGCCCAGGATCTCCAAGGGATCTCCAAGGCATTTAAGGAGCGAAATGCTTCTAGGCACCAGGAACTAGACTCTTATTGGGTGTAGAAATTATAGAAATTGTAGAAATCCAGTCGAGCCTAATATCGATAGTCTGGAGAAGCATCATGTTCTCCCAGCTCTTTGATCAGAATTGGAGTTGATGTTACTAACAAAGCCTCATACTCGATCGATAAAAAAATCGATAAAATTAGAGTTTCCTTTTTTAGTGCATACCTTAGTACATCTCCTCGCTCATCTTCCGCCATTTCATCAAACATCGGACGACAGTCAGTGGTAAAATTCGAATCGATTCGAGTGGACGAGCAACGATGATGACTGAACGACGTTACCAAGCGCAATGGAAAAGAAATTTCTTCTCATGTTTCATCAACACAACGGCGAAAAAGGATACAATTCAATTAGCTACCATCGACGACGGTCTTGTCATACTTGCTTAAAAATTAGTATCGTCTAGTTTTAAAAATTACAGCACCAGTTTGTTCACTTAAGTTAAAAAAGTCTCAATTTGCCTATTTGCGCCAGCCTTGCGAGAGTTCGTTTTCATGCTGAAGGTATATCATTCATGATTGTTTAAGCTGCTCTCTGCCTCTCTCTCTTTCATACGCGCAGAAGAAGGTTGTAAAAAGGGATTTACGCTAATGCTAAGAATTGTCTAATTGCTTTAGAGGCAGCTGGCTAACAACGTCTAGTTCCAGTAACACAGGGCGGGAAATATTGTGTCTACACGTGTTTTGCTACTACGATGTACGATAGTACTATTGCTATCTGTTACTACTCCTGCTACTATTATTACCATTGCTTCGAGAACCTGCCCCTGCATTGTCACAACACTGGAGAAGGAAGGAATGGAAACATACACACATCGAGAGATTCGAGAGCACGAACGAACGAGCTATTTTGATGGCCACTACTTGCTTACTTACTTACTTACTTCCTTATCTGCCTGGTAAGATGTAACACACGCTCTGTTTAGTCTTTATCTTAAATTCCGTATCATCAAATACACCGAAAGAAGGGGGGGGGGGGGGGGGAGGGGGGAAAAACTTAAAGGCTGTCCTGGTGTGGTTTGTGGTTAACCGTCGGTTAGCAGCCGCCACTTATTGCTATTGTCGTGTGTGTACAACAGCACCAACTGGTCGTTATCAGACACAGACATCCTCCCGCAGGTCCGGGATTATGCGGGATGCACACGATCGTATCTCTATTGCTTGTGAATAATTGGATCTTATCTAACCGTTTTTGGGGACTGGGCAATGAGGAGGGATGAAAAATTTCACATCGATATTCACAGTGTGATATGTGTCAATATATGTGTATGTACGGGTATGATACTTCCTCTAATCTGATGTGTACGTGCATGTCACTGATAATGGTTTTTTACGTCCTAATGGGAATGTCACACTAAAACCTTCCCAGCTTCTTTTGCCTCTTGGTGGCCTCGACAGAGAGAGAGAAAAAAACGGTATCTTGTCTAAGTCGCTCGCTCACTCACTGCAGATCTTCCTCACATTTGGGCACATCGAAGATTTCCGCAAACAGCGGTGGCAACCGGATCGTGCTCCAGTTCGTACGGAACCACTCCAGATGGGCGGAATGTTTCTCGCCCAGCATGCGCAACTCGTGCACCCGTGCTTCCAGGGCGGGCATAATCTGGAGCGCACTCATACCGTTGTTTGCCCGCGAACGGGTAATTTGTACTCGCAGTGCTTCCGCAATACATTCGCGCGTTTTCAGGATCAGCTTCGTTTCGACCAGCCCGGGCCGGTCGGATAGTAGGATGAGGGCCGAATACAGTCCAATCTCGGTATCGCTCAGACAGCAACTGTTTAGGCCGGTGGTAAAGTTAAACAGTGCATTGGCGTACTCCGACTGCAAAAGAAAACGATCGATAAGGTTGCTTTCATGCAGTGGCATAAAGTTTTGACAAGAGGTTCAGAATCAGGATCACTTACATCGTAGATCATCTCCAGCTGCTGTCGCGTGATGTACACACCGTCGTCAAACGTCAGCATCGTATCGTTCGTCGAGCGGGCCACGTGCGTTAACCAAACTTCGAAAAATCCGAGCTTGATAAGGATCAGCTGATCGTCCTGGAGAAACTCACCAAAGCCTGGGACCCGTTTCGCGAACTCGACAATCCTCTGTACGGCCGGTGTCATGCGCATCGCGTACTGCTGCCACAGCCAGATTCGTTGATCCTCGAGCGATTCGAGTGGCTGTGGAGAGGAGAGTCTTTGAGTACTCGTGCAATCTGCAACCTCACAAAACCCTCTTACGTTATGTTTCTCGCTGCAGCTGAGCAACGATATTCGGTTCTGGTCTTTAACCAGCTCGCTCGTATAGGTACAGTGGCCACGGTGCGCCTGTGCGATACACTGTATGATGTCGTACACGGACAGTTCCGGTGGTGTGAATGTCATCGAGTCGCAGGGCAGGATCGTCGTCGTTGACGTGCTGATCTCGGTGCAGCTGCTGGTGGACATGGCGTTCGATGTGCTGTTGTTGATGGCGGTGTTGCTGCTACCGTTACTGTTGTTGTTGATTGTAGTGGTGGTGGTGGTGGTATTGGTGTTGGTGGGCATCCCGTTGGCGTTATTAGTGTGACCGCTTCCAAGCGATCCGTTCAGCTGCGCTACCGAAGGTGTTGTCGAGTTTACGCAGATACTCATGTTCTCCTCGCTGCAGCTTCCCGCTTCTCGGGACTTTTTCGGCACACGTCCATACCGTACCGCTGGAAAAGGGAAAGAGAGAATTTTGAAGTTAGAATTAGAAGTTCACAAGCCTCTTCAGTAGAGTCTTTAAATGTTAAAAGGCAACTCGTGCCATCTCAAAGTCGTCCCTTGCAACTATTTTCTCCCTCACCTCACACGCACTAACAGCAATATTGTACCGTTCGCAAACAGAAAGCGCAACCATAAATTGCATAGCGCCCACACGACGAATCGATTATGCACCCTACTCAGCTGGTTGCATACTGTGTATGTGTGTGTGTGTGTGTGCGAGTCAGCGAAGAAAAGCGAACCTAGCTTGAGCGGGAATACAGGCAAAGGTTCGGGAGAGTCTGCAAACATGAATTTCCCCCCAAAGGGTTCACCCTTTCGGTGGAGCAAAATGGGTCTGTTATTGCTGTGTGCCACGCTCCCTCTCTGTCTCTCTAACTCTCTGGTTGGCCCCGGGGAAACCCACTTCAAACACAAGGTAAAGTTCGCGAAGCGAAAGAGGAAGAAAATTGTAAATAAATCGAAACAAAATGCCAAGAGAAAAGTGCAAACTATTACATGGAAGCGAGAAAGAGAGAGAGAGAGAGAGAGCCCTGTGGCCTCAGTGTACTAACTCTAGTACATGATGCAAATTTTTACTTCCGCCTCTCGATGCACCCGGTGCAGGATTTGGTTTCGTTATTTGAACTTTTCCTTTTATGGAACCAATGGAGGGAGGAAAAACTAAAAGGGCCCAATAAAAACCGAACGGTTGAACCGTACAGGAAGCAATGTGGCTGCACTTTCGGAACACGAAATGCTGACAAAAAAGGGCAATGTAACTTCGCGGCACTGAGCCACACACACACACACACACACACATGGCCACTTTTTACAGATGTTTTTTTGCGAAATCTGGCAAGTGTGGTATGGCGAAAAAATGGTGTGCTGAAACTAATGTGTCTCGTTTTTTGTTTTCTTGTGCGGTGGCCCGAGCCCGGGAAGGTGTGTCATAAATTTTATATTGAAACATTGTAGTGAAATGTAGCTGTTGTTGGCGTTGAGAAAGAAGATTTTTTTTTTTTTTTTTTTTTTTTTTTTTATTCATGAGGGACGGCCTGGCCGTATTGCTGTTGAGAAAGAAGATGAAAGGTTTGAAATGTAACTATCATCAGGCAAATGAATGCTAAATTTATGGAAAAATGAGGAAAAACGATTTAAAACTGGATGAAAATACTAAAAATACATTTCAAAGAAACAAAATGACAGTCCTTTCTTTAAAAAATTAAAAAATGCTACGAATTGCGGGTCATGGTTGGTGTTTTGTATAAATTTATAACAAAAATGAGCTTATAGTTTGTTATTCAATCAACAAAATTAGCGTTATTTTGAATACGCAATTAAAACAAGATATTTAATGTAAGTTACCTATCAAGCATATATAGCCACACAAAAATATTTTTAATTTATAGAATACAAGTTCAACATGCAGTAGAAGATATAAAATTACACAAAAACTTTGGATACTTTTGTTAAATTAAAGAAATTTCCCATCATATTCTTCTTTTAACCAGTAACACGTTCTTCATAATTGGTGTGTTATATAAAATTATTTCAACACTTTAACCGATAATAGAAGCGGATGTAGTCTCAAAACCTCAAACACTTGTTAAATAAATATATACAAAAAATTATTTAAAAAATCAACTAAATCTAAAAAATTTACTAATGTTTAAATATGCTTTGTTTCGGGATTTACAAAAAAAAAAATTCTAAAGAAAAGAGAACATCGATGAATTTAATGAAAAAGATGTTTAAATGAACATAACTTAACTGTAGGTCAAGTAGAAGCATTTGAATCATTTACAAATATTTTCAATTTGTGTTTAATATCATATAGAAAACGTCATAAAAATGATAAATTATGAAAAAAAAATGCAGTGGCAGTCCAAAGCAGTGACACATCCAAAGCAGATATTTACTAAAACAAAGTAAGTTAACTATTCTTCAATAAGAATTGTTTTAACCATCAAAGTAATTCTTCCGGAGTTGCCATTCCTCTAAAGAACCGGGCAAATTCTCATCAATTACAGCAAAACATTCATTTTACAACTCGTTACCTCACTCTTTCCTAACAAAACCTAATGATGAGGCACGCGAATTGATAAATGTTCGTAAATTGTTACCCACGTCTCTGAAGCTCAAAGAAGAAAAAACAAAAAACCATTTCACCCTTCACACGCATTGTTTGCATCATGAACAAGACCTCACCCAGGCACGTCTAAAGTCTTGGGTCTGTTCGAGTTCCTGTTCCTGGGTGAAATGTGTGCAACTGCATAGACGAAGCGACGAAAGAAATGTGTCACGACGATATCAAAACACCGAGGAAACGGGCGAGTGAAAGAGAGTTCAAAGAACCCGAGCGCCACATTTTCCTACAACCTGGGAATGGCCGCCGGGTGTATCATAAATTGCGGAAAGAAATTGCACAAGGCACCACCAGAAGTAGTTGTTGTTGTGAGGGAAAACCACTCACTACTAAACTGAGCTGAAACCCGGAGAAGCACATTTGTTGCTGTGGTGCATTACTTCACGCCGGTACGGGGTCCACACACCCGCACACGAAGCTAAGCATAACCAGGCGCTCAGGTGAAGGCATAATATGAAAATTATGCTACGATAAGCGTACCGTACCGGGTCCGTTGGGGGGATGGCATTTTCGCCTTCATTTCACACACACACACACACGACACGAGGTAACGACATGGGACGCAACAAAACTATGCAAACACACGTTCACAGTTCCTGGTTGCACTTTGGGAGTCCATTCCGTTTTTGCCATTTTAATCGGGTGACACGCAAGGCAGTTATCAACGGTCACACGGAACAGTCGGTAGGGAATGAGAAAGGTTATTTGTTGCATTACATTTCCCGGAGATGTTTGAGTTTTTTTTTGCGACCAAGTAAAAACTGGGACTTTGAGTTCCTGCCTCAACACGCCAATGTTTCCGTATCAATTTGCACCAAACAAGAGGAGACAGAGGAGGGTAAAGCGTTTAGGAGTGATTTTATCGTTACTTTCGGCTTCTAACTGGTAAGCTAATTGTCGTTACGGTTGCTGCCTCTAGTAAGTGTGTGAAATATTTAACCAATCTGTTACGCTAAGCGTCTGCCGGTGATCACGAAATGGTCAGCAAAGTGTTATTAAGAACGAGTTAGATTCGAGTTCGAGCTAATTAGTAATGGACTTTTGTGATTAGAGCAAGAACATAGGACAAAGAAACGTTCAAAATGGGTTCGAACATGCCTTTTTTCGCTTTTTAATTGCATAATAAATGAAATGTAGATCCATTTGCTTTAAAGACTGAAACACTTTTTAATATTTTTGAATATTTAAAGCCCAGTTAGTGGCATAACACAATTATTTATAAGCAAAATGAACATTTAGAACCAATATACATTTTTTCTTAATTTTTTTGGGGCGGCCCGGTGGTGTAGGCGACAGCGGTGACGGTCTTCAAACGGCAGAACCGGGATTCAAATCCTATCCGGACCGTCCCCCCGTAGTGGTGAGGATTGACTAACCAACTACGTGATATCGGTATGCTTAGAAAGCCATTTCGATGGCCGGCATGACCTTAGAGGTCGTTAAGCCAAGAAGAAGAAGAAAATTTTTCGTACGTTTTTGCCTAATAAAAGTGTCAAAAGCTTTAGGTCACTGAAACTAAATTTGCCTCTAGAGTATCGAGACTCATTAGTTTATGTCGGTCTTTTTAATTGGTCCCTCAGCCCAAATTATGGTCGCTTTTGTACATTAATTGAACCCTTTTTATTAAAGAATTATTTCATCGATATAGTGGATTGGAATTCCTTAAGCTCACTCTATTTGGCTTAACAATCTACTAGATCACACCCCTGGCCATCGATTAGCTTACGAAAAACATTAATATTTAAATAGAATAGAATATCAATGTTGCAATCATTAATTCTGTATCTAGAGGCAAAGAATTGCAGAAATCATCCATAAATAACTCCATAACTCATTTATTGCTGTCGAATTATCAACGCCCTAATGTATTTAGTTTTGACGATCGGATGGCCGAGATAACAGCCGGGCGCCAGTCTTCAAACGACAGGATCGGAAATCAAGTCTTACTATCTAGCTACGGGTAAAACAAAGTCACAGAAAGCTATTAATGACAGACGAAGAACCTCTCTAGGTTTTATTGATGATGAAGGTGATGATAGGTCCCACCTCTTACCCCAACAAAGGATTGAGAAGGACGAAATTATCGCGTGGATATTTAATTTATCAAAAGCTGCATAAAGTGTTGCCAACGAACAATAGTCGAGCAGGTGGTGAGCTGCAAAATAAGTTCAAAACAACAACTAAACAACTTGGGGCGGCCCGGTGGTATAGGGAACAGCGGCGCCGGGCTTCAAACGGCAGGACCGGGGTTCAAATCCCATCCAGACCGTCGTCCCCCCGTAGTGAGGACTGACTAACCAACAACGTGGTATCGGAAGTCTAGAAAGTCATTTCGATGGCCGGCATGACTTTGGAGGTCGTTAAGCCAAGAAGAAGAAAAAGAAGAAAACAACTCTAGCTTTACTGGGTCGAAAAGCCATCATGTTTTATCAAAATCTATTGTCACATTTTTTCGGCATTACGGTTTCCTTTGCGTATAACCAGCAGTCCCAAAACTATTTTCTAGGTCCACTACTTTCCAGTATTACCCAAGTGCTGCGTTGCTGGTGCATAAGTTAATAATATTTGCAACTTTTCCAGTTTCCAGAGCATAGTTTAGTCCAAAACTGTTAATAAGCGACAGTATGGCGCTACTATTTTGGTAAAGTCTGCAACTTATGTATCAACTAAAGGTCTCCACTAGTTCTAATGAGTAAAACAGTAGTGAACTTTGTCAGATCGCTAGACAAAGATGTACAGTTAAAGTCCATGAAAAGTATTTCTTATCGCCTCCAGAGCACGAGCGTGCCTCAAACATTACCAAAAAACAAGAGAAAGATCGGTCATAATCGGTAACAAACATATTTCCAATAAAATGTCGAACGTATTTTTAGCAGTGCTCAGTGAGGCCTGGTTTATTAATAAACTATAAATATTAGGTAATTAATTGCTCAAACGGAAAATACAAATGTAAAAACAAAAACATCTCATCTCTCTTCAGATCTCTTCTGGGCACAATATTCGAAACATGCTAGTACATGACGAGGATGTTGTTCTTTTGTCACAGTATAACGTGCGAAACAAAACTAATTTAAATACACTATTTAATAACACCTTTAATTACATGTAAAACAACATAATTACTCGTCAAACTTTGTTGCACATCGCACTGCATCTTGTTTGCATAATAAAGCTGCTTGCTTGATAATAATCTGACTCCGATTTCGATTCGCACTTTTGGTGTAATCCGAAGAGGTATCGACACCTTCACTACGTCACAAAAAATTCACCGAAAATTTTTGTTATCACAAACTATTCACAAAAAAACTGCATCCAAACACTGATTTTTGCAGCAAAACAACGATCAACGATATCCTCAGTTGGCGTACACTTTTCCACCAGTTTTCCCAACACAATCGTACCGACCGGTCGCGCGCCACGCGTTGCACTAAAAACTGCACCACCGCCACGCCACGCGGTTTGCAGCTGCAGCTCGAAAACTCCCGAAACGCAGGCCCCGTACCGGCCGTGTAACGAACCGATAAGAGAAAACTCTATCACGTGCCAGGGTGCGGGAAAATAAAAGCGAAAGGTAAGCGCAAATGCAATCCGGAAAAGCCGTCACCGCCGTCGTGCTGCAACCGACCGTTTTCTTCTTCGCTTCTTCGCCTTCCGAATCGAACTACGAACCACCGGCAGTTGCACATGCACTATCACTTTCCTTCCGCCTTTTTGCGGGTTGTTTAAAACGTCGGGTTGTTGGGGGGGGGGGGGGGGGGCTGGAACGAGTATGGTGGAGAACGAAGGGTGTGTATGCAGTTTTATGCTACAGTCCGGTGGCACCGTGCAAACCGATTGCAGCTAACCGAAGCGAAATGAAGGGGAATCCATGGAAGGGGATTCGCTTCCGGCAAGCGGGTTTAGTTTTTTTTTTCTTCTGTCAAAGGAGAGGAGGGGGGGGGGAACTGGCTCGCCCTTTTAAGCACTGTATGCCTATTTTTCAAATGCAACTGGTTAGGTGTATTCGGAAACAGCTTCCGAGCGGGCAAGTGCCAAATTAAACAGCAAATTTCGCAGGCAGCAAAAAAGGGTAACTGTTGTAAGAGGAATAATCAAAATCGAACGACAATTATGCACCATGTTGCACATGAACATTGCACTTCTCTCGAGGGATGAAAGAATACAGGAAGGGGTAAGAGAAAACTTTCTCTGTCCCTTCGATTGCACGGAAACACACGAGCTCCAAAATCATTCACTCAACAACTCGCGCTCACACATTTGTAAAAACCGCACAAAACACACAATAAAGAAAAGTAAACAGACAGAAAATGCACTTCACTCGAGTGCCGTTGAAGCCGGCGGGCAGAAGAAAATCCCAACTGATGCGAAATCCACCGTGCCCGAACCGATGCTAAACGGCAAACACGAAGGAAAAGTGCATCCAAAGCGAAATGCCGCTCGGTGTTGCAGTTTCGGGACAGCCGGCTAAATGTTAAATCTCTTTTAGCGCACCTTACTACTTTCTGGACCGTTTATGTGTGTGTGTGTGTGTGTGTATGTATGAATCTCTCCCCCCACTGCTTTACGAAAAACCCGTTAAACAAAAGTGCGAGAAGAATAAAAGCGATAAAGCAAACGCGAAAGCGAAAAGGGTGTGAAAGAAAAGTCACAATCTCTGGTTGAGAAACCCTTTTGTGTAATGAGGAAATGCATCTTTGCAGCGCCCCAGTGCATTGTGTTGTTTCCTGTTTCTGTCTCACCCTTCTGCTCTGGTCGTGTATCTTTCACCAATCTTTGCGAAGTAGAAAACAAAACGCTCGCACACACACACACACACGCTCGTGAAGTGAAATGGAACTACCGACTGCACAACGCGGAAAACAGCCCACCAGATACAACCGCCCAAAAAGTGCATTGTGCAGTGCCTGCACACAGTTCGTCGTGACGATCGTGCGGCGATGGGCGGAAGTGTAAACTACGGTTTAGAGGTTGTAATGAGTTGTTTGATGTTTGTTTTGGTTGTTGATTTGTTTGTGTTCCTGTAGCTGGCTTCTTGCGTCCACCTTCATTTCCCTTGACCTTTGTGGCCGTTTGAGGCGTTTCCGATGTGAACCCACGGTGAAGGGATGAGTGAATGTGAGGACTTGGTAAGGGTTGATTAAAAGAAAAAGGTGCAAAAAACGGATTTCTGCTATTTTTTAGGATGTTCGATTTAATAAGATATTCAAATTTTAAGCTTGAATTCGCAACGTGTCCTGTAGCTTGGAGACGTAAAAAAATATCAAAATAAAAGCAAATATTTAAGAGAAAGAACCTTAACCGAATGTTTATAAAATACATCGATACTTTAGTAATAGAAAATAAATGAAAAAACAGTTCAAATTTAACAAAAAAAGGGAAATTTAACATTCAACAATATTTTCGCATAAATTTTTACATATTTTTAACAAAAAATATTTGAATAAAACGTAGAAAAAGACATTGGGTTACAGTTAAGGAAATAAAATAAAATATTTCAAATTATGTTTTACACATAAGTTAAATTCAAGTTTCTTCAACGTTTTCTTAAACAGGTTTAAATGCAGTGTGTGACATAAGGGAACACACATTGGGAATAAAAAAAATATTTTAAAATGTTTTTCTTACTTGAATTTTGTTTAGGGCCGATCAAATTTTGCTTATCCTGCTATTGCTATAACTGGCCGAGAAAACTTCGTTTTATTTGTTTATTTATTTTTTATTTTTTTCATGAAGGACGGCCTTGCCGTGTAGCTTTATAGGATTTAAAAATGTACGCTTTTTTATTAAAATGCATAAGAAAACAATAGTTTTATTATTACCATCTATAAACATTGTTCTTTGTGCAACATAACTAAAGGAACATTTTAACAGAAATATGTTTGGCATGACATTTACATAGTAGGGTGACAATTTTTTTTTCAAAAAATTAAAATCATTTGAATCGGCCACTAATCGAAACCCAACATTAAACAGTTCCAAAAGATCTGATAATAAAAAATTCAGCTAAGCGACAATTTGTATCATTTTTTTAAAGCTACTTTAATATTCAAAAGTTTAATAAAGTCCATAGCAAATATTTTCTTTAGCTTAGCTAAAATATTAACGATTAGTTTCGATGCTTTATTCTGTTGTTGAACGTTTTTATTGTTATGTGACACACTGTACGATGTGTTCATAATGGTCGCTATTTGAGATCAATATCAAAGAAAAAATCGAAGAATAAGTTTTTTGAATTTCTTCCTTAAAGAGACTTGGATCACTTGAAGAACTGGGAACTTGCAATAACCACAGAAAATTGGTTCGACCGTTCGAAAAAACAACAAATCTTCCAACTGCAACAAACCCAATAATGGATTCTCATGCTCCAAACATCCCCAAAAGCTTCTGGCTGTGGTTAAACCCTGGACTTCCTCCTGAGCTCTATTTTAATCCTTCCATAACGGTACAGAGCATGCATTAATACCGTTAGTAGGAAATGGCCAGCAGCCTGGCCCAATCCTTGTACCTCCAATTACCATGTTTCAAATTAAACCCACCGTTGTCATCTCACCACCGTCTCCTTCTTGTCGGGCAGAAGCTTCCAACGTCGAGGCACAACAACGAAACAACAAAACGGTTGGCCAATAATCATGCCCCATGCAAACTGGTTCACATCGTGCCTGCGTGCAAATCAATAATAGCTACGTTTTGTATTCGGAGCCCGGGAAGAAAGATTGCGGTGGACAGGATCTCTTCGTCGACGGTTTTTCGAAAGAAAGGCACAAAAACTCAGGAAGCACTCTTTGCCCGCTTCTCTCCACACTAAATGACTTGCCCTTGCCCACTGCGGGGCAAGCGGCACTAGCTGACGGGGTTCCGAAAAGCTGGTGAAAATTATGCTCGAGAAAAAGCAGCCACGAGAACGGGGAAGCAGCCCAACACAGACAACGAACAACAAAACCGGTGTGCAATTGCAGTCCTAACCTTTTGCTGCAACGCGCTTGCATCAGCAGTCCAGCGGCATGGGATTATCTCCGACGGATCATCGGGCAAGAGTGCATTCGCCTCGTACCCGTGTCGGTAGCAGAGCCGTAGCACAGGCACTACTCCGAGGCTCGGGTTTGGCGACTCCGTTCAACCACCTTCGACATTCGGTAGCCTGCAACTACTACCACTAGCTAGCCCGGTCCAGCCCGATATTGAGAGACAGAAAAACTTTCCCAACCTTCCATTACCTAAAAGCGACAGGAGAAATTAACCGCTCAAAAGCGACCAAATATATGTAGTTCGGGTTCCGACATTACAAGCGGTTTTTGTTGAGATGAATGTAGGAAAAGCTCCATACACAAATGTCCATGTACATTGCGGGTGCGGATTTAAGGATGGTGGGTTGGGAAAAATTGAAAGTTCGACCAGAGACAACGGACATAGGGAAGCAACTACGCTACACACAAACGGGCCTTATAGATAGCTTGCAGACGAGGAAAAAAAGGTGGAATTTCTAGTTTTTCGGGTTTTAGCTTTCCCAGTTTTCCTCCCACTCATGGGGATGAGAAGTTTGCGGATGTTGCATCATATGCTGGTAACTCTCACTCTCGTGATAAACGCTGCGATGTGGTTGGTGTGGGATGTTAAAAAGATGAACCAAATTTAGTTGATTTTGTTAGATCTTAGATCTGATTACTGATCAAAGCAGAAAGACGTCTTATTTTCTAGATTTTCAAGAGACAGGGACTCCGATACATGAAACATTGTATTTCAGACACTAAAACTGATTGACAATGAAACGTTTGAGGTTTTCCAATTCTCAAAATATCCTTAGACAATTTATTTATTTATATTTGATTATGACAGCTCTCCACCGTATTGTAAAATCCTAAAAAAGTACTCCACACCGATTCTATAATGCGGATAATGTTCTTGGATTGTGTTGGAGTAGTATACACTTGAAATTATAGAAAAACAAACCGTAACTTTGATACGTAATATGTTGTAGCCTTTGGAAGCCTATTTCCTAAAGTCCAAACTGTCTACTACTATTTTCCTACTGTCCACTTATTTTCGAGCTTCCCACTAATTACCCGACATGGCCGGCCCGGTAGTGAGGAGTTACGCGTTTAATTTAGCGTGACCTAGTAGGTTGTTAAGTCGAGAAGAATATCCTGATTCATCATCACAAAGACCGCCTAATGTAATTTAGCTCATGAAATAAGCATTAAGAAATTGCTCAAGTTTTGTTTAATGTTTGGAATTCCATATTAAACACCACTATATAATAAAGAAGTTAAATCCTATTTAATAATACGCTAAAATACCCCTATTAAGATCCACAAGAACATGTACTCACAATCACGGCTCATGCCCACCGAGAGACATTTCTTGAAGCGACAGTACTGACACCGGTTGCGGTTAAGCCGTATCACTAGACACTTGCCATCCCGCAGACATCGATACTCGATCTGCTTCTGTATGCTGCGCCGGAAGAAACCCTTACAGCCCTCGCACGAGGTAACGCCATAATGGTATCCGGACGCTTTGTCACCACAAACCTTACAGGCGACGAACGTTTTGGCGGTCGTCGTTGAGCTGGCGTCCGAACCGGCACACGGTGGGTCTGCAATGAGTGTAAGAAAAAAATGTGAAGCACCATTAGAGAAATGGAGAAAATTTTTAAGGGAAATAAAATGGATGGCACCAAGTGTAAATGACCCGCAAACCAATAGACCAATAGACAAGAGCGTCATTTAATGCTTGTTCCCTTTCGGTGACTGTCTACCTACTTAGAACGCGTTTTTGATTAGAATGCATCGCCGGAAATAAATATTCATCCACCCCGTCAGCACCAGAACCGTATTGAAACTTTCATGCGCATCGCATCGCTGATGCTGGCAAGGATTGTTTTGCCCCTTGACCGAGGAAGAAACAGAACTTTGAATATTGTTTTCCAATCCTCTAATGTGCTGCTACCAGCCGCACGGCGCATCGCGGTGTGGCCCGCACTGGCGAAAAGGGGCCGTCGTCCGCCACAGAGGGATAGGTTAGGGATAGTGCTGCATACATTTGCAACATGCACCAACTGCTACGATCGCTTCAACTACCATAGGTCAATGTTACGCGAACGTAATTAGCATAGAAGAGATTGCGGGCTGCTCGGTGCTGTGCTTTGCTCACGCTGATCACGATACCTCATCATTGTCGGCGTCGCTTCCAAATGCTGCGTTCCAGCAGATGTAGATGTAGAAAGCTTTGCCTCATCCTCACAACGGTGGTCAGATTTATTCACCCATCGGTTGGCATGTATAATCGTGGCCGTATGTTTACTTGATTGTATTTTAAAGATGTTGTCTTGCTGGGTGTCTGCAGAACTTCTGTTCCTAGATGGAAAAGGTGATGTATTTGTTCTATGCTTGGTTTGAACTTGGAGATTGCATACCTTCAGGCGTTGAGGACATGCTTTTAAGCAATACTTTTAATTGACATTTATATAACCGATTTTTTCAAACAAAATCTCATTTTCCAGTAAAGTAATCGTATCTGAACAATCAAAATTACAAAATTCCTTTCCATTCTTTAGTTATTTCCCATAAATTGCAACAGCATTTCCAATCACCCATTAGATTTATTTTATCTTCTCTATTCTCTAAGCAAAAGCAATTCGTTGCTTTCATTACGATACACACAAATACCTACACAAGTGTGACGAAGAACATTTTTCCGCCATTCTAGGCACCTTTTCTAATGATTATCCTTCACGCCTCTCCCAGATATTTCACCTCTTGCGAGCATAAACCTAACCCCTCCGGGGCTAGTGTGGCCATTCCTAACGCATGTGCTATTTATGTGACCGTATACCGCACTCTTCTCCAACTCTCCGCCTTCGTTCCACACCCATCCACCATCGCATTGCATTACAATTGCAAATATTTCAATTTAAAATCCATTGATCAACACACGATACCGGTACATACGGTGCGATGGGGCGGTGGCCACGGTATGCTGTCGGGCGCTTGCATATACACGCTGCCCCGTCCGACCGGTCGGACGCTACTTCCTTGACGTTTGGCGTTTGGTGAATTCGAGCACCATAAACGGCCCCAAAACGGTGTACGATAACCGGCTGCCCGGATCACAACGGACAAGCGGGACCGTAGCGCGAGCGGTACCAGAACAGTTCGTTGAACTTGGATGTGCCGTTTTTGTTTTGTTCCTCGTTCGCTTTGGCATTTTATGTAGAGCGAAATGAAATGTGCGCACCGTGGATGAAGCTTTTTCGCGGTAGAAAAATACGACGACAAAAAATAACACGCGCACACACACACACGTACTCGCTATAGTTCTGAAGATGGTTGGGCTGTGTGTGTTTTGGAGCATACCGCTTGAACCGTGCGAGAAACGCGTGATCTCGCGTTCGTGGACAACGCTTGTGCAGCATAGGTTTCACCGATCCTCCAGTCACCTCGCAGACGATTGCCGTTCAGCAACAAGCGCTCGTGTAACTGTAACGGCCGAAACTGCAGACTTTGGAAGCAACATAACATCGCTGCGATCGGTTGGAACGGGCTGTTTCTGATGATCTTTTCGTTTCTTCTGCATTGATTTTCCGGCGAGAATACGCAACGCGCGCTGGTGGTGCTGTCGTTCGTCTTGGTCGGGAAGGATTGTGGTGGGGGCGGACGGAGCATGGTCGTTGTGTAATAAATGTACTGCACTTGGCCAAAGGAAAGATGCAGCGGTGCAGCACGATTTTTAGTATGTTGTGCCGAGTTGAGAAGCGAGATGGTTGACCGATTATGGCAGGGAAAATTATAAAAATAAGGCTTCAACTTAAAGACGCGTAACGCAACACGCTACTGAAGTATTTCAAGCTTTTTGCAACCTATTTACGATCTTTATATTGATTACAAAGGACAAATATTAATCCAATATGGTAGAGAAATTCATATCAGCAAACTTTGTGTAGAGGAACCTCTTAGATTGCAAGTCCCATGTGGGCGAAAGCGACTCCTCAGAAGCATTCAAATGTATTATCGAAAGAAGATTAGATTAAAATTTGCATAGCCCTGATGCTTTCAAAAACTCATAATTGATGTAGGGATATGCGAACTTTAGACAGGCGCAATGAACTACAAAGTATTTTGATGGAGCTAATCCCCCTCAACCTCAGGACACTGTAAACTGTTATATAGTTTGATGGATTGGTGCTGTATTTATTGCAGTGTTTTCAAGAAGAAAAATCAATTATTAGATTCTGCTTAAGATAAATTGAATCACGATCGAGTGGAACTTGATGCTGTTAATTATTTTACTTGGCTTAATGACCTGCTTATAGGTTATGTTGGCTATGTAATGGGGCTTATAAGATTGGATAGCAAATCCTCACTACGGGTGGATGGATTTTTATTACCGGACCTCTCTTCTGTCTGCATATCTTAAAAAACGCTCTCAAAAGGATTTCTCTTTTGTTTCTAGCACACAAGAATCACGAGCTGATTATCAAATCACTAGAAGAGTTCGCTGTTCGTGTGTAGATAATCCAGACACATATAAACAAGCATGTGTAAAACAAACATAACACTAGTTTTAAATACATTCATATCGAAGTGACGCAGCACTACAATCGTTCAAACTTTGACCAAACAGAAAAGGATGCCAATGAAAAACTTGCTGGACCTCTCTGCCCAGTTTGAACCCGTTGCTTTACATTCCCGTTCAAACATTTCCATCCGTCCATCACATGCAGTAAACGCTTCGTTACCGCTGGTGACCTACGGCAACACAAGCACCGTGTCAGGCTCGCGATCTCGATCACGAGAACGAAGGGAATTATACTTATTAATAAACTCATAAATGTATAACGGTACACGCTACTGCTGCTCTCCTAAATGTAACAATGCATGGCTCGGAAACTGGCCCACTCCAAAAGGAAGGGTGAAAGAAATTTGCGAACGACGTGCCAACGAAACAGTGCGGAAACATGGCTAGGGCTAGAAGCAGGAGATATTCATCAACCTCATCAGCGTCGTCTTTCGGCGTGTGTGTGTGTGCGTGTGTCTGTACACACCACGCTCGAACGAGTCACACAATCCTCCTCCACAATCGTCACTGGAAGAAAGCACGTCCTCTACGTGGTCAGAGCAAAAGTAATTGCCGAATGAGGTTAGGATGTAGGACAGGCAGAAAGCATACATGGTACACTCCATCATCACAAAGCGCGTCTTCGGTTTAGCTTCCAGGCATCGCTTAATCTCGCTGTTAAGCTGCGCTAAGCTAAACCCGTCCTTACGACACGCGCCCATCCCCAACCTCACGAGTGATATTGGGTGGGTTCGGTTTTAAACTTCCCCGAGGCACTGCAAATCCCTGCCGACTGATAGACGCAGAATCATCAGCAAACAGTACAGCATAAAGCTTTCAGCCTTTTTTATATGTCTTTTTTTTTTAAAGCTGTTCTTCATTTTAGAACTAACTGTTCTGTCGAGCCTTTTGCTCAGCGCTTGGTGTGTTCAGTATCTGCGTCAAACATTAAAACTAATGACAAGTGAGACGGGGCAGAAGGCAAATAAACTTTAGATCCGATTTTATTTTTATTATTTCTAACACTTGTACACACAAACCTCACACCAAGCCTCTCTGGCATGTCCGAGCTCCTTGTTTACGGGATGTGTTTTGGTTGTGCGACGTACATACGCACCATCGTAACATAGTTCGCGAAAACCGACCCAAAGAGACACAAAGGAAAGCCTTCTTTCCCCCTTGTGGCAATCAGTAAATAGCACGACACGCACTCGGACAAAATTCCAAACCCACCTTCACGTGTCTTTTTTTTTTCCTCATTCGCATCTGCTCGACAAAACATTAGCTTTTGGGGCATTGTACCGATTGGCACGATCAACCCCGGGAACTCGTTCCGTTGGAATGATGGGGGATTTTTTTCTCTTCTTCACAGAGAAGAAGTACCATCTTGGCCATCACTTGCTGCTGCCCGCTGCTATCCCGTTAAGCATTTCGATCTAACAACCACGAATCGATCAGTGTTGGGGCTTGCCTATGTGTGCGCTGTTGTAGAGTTCCCATTCGCGCGATATCATCGTGATCCAATCAGCACAAGTCATAATTAATGAGCTATGCTCATGTACGAATTCTGACAGCAGCGGCAGCAGCAGCAGCAGCCATTTCCTCCTTTCGACCATCACACCAAACACACGAACAGCGTGTGTTTTGGGTTCGTCGTCTGCGTACGCTTTTTTGTTCTGTCCCTAGTTCGCTGATGAATGTGCGCTTCTTTCCTGTCACTTGTTAATGCTCCACAATAAAAAAGAGAACACGAACAAACACACAACGCTCCCTTCACTGACGTAAAGCTTTCTCGCGCATGCCACATTAGGCTGAGGGTGCCTCAACAGCAACCCAGATTACCTAATGGGGCTTACGAATGCCGTGCGTTTCATTAGGCAGCAATCTTGAATCGCGGCTTTACGATGGGTTTAAATCGTATCAGCAAGTAGAGGCCCAAAAACAATCAAACAACTTACGCAGCTCCAAAACCGAACGTCAACCGACGGGAGGAAGCATAAACGAGCGACAAACCTGCCAGCGACAGCAAGAAGTAGAGGGTTTTTCGGAAAGAAATGGTTTTTCGCGACTGCTGACCGCTAAATTTCGTATGCAACACCGATGCTGCACGTGAATTAGCATCACTCCATTCAGGTCTGACATTGGACGGTAGTTCGCACAAAGGTACAAGTTCCTTCCAGTGTCCGAGCGCTCCGCCAGTCCGTGAAATAACGGATGTTAAACCTCATTCGTATTTTCGCTAGAAGGATGCCCACCTCAGTGGAATTTGGTCCAACCAAAATCTGTGTGCAAATTTTGGGTACGTATTTTTGAAAGTCATTTTATGCAGCTGTGTCTTCGCACAAGGAATGCTACCCGTTCGTTACTGCGATGGCGTAAGAAGGTGTCCTATCTGTTTGTGTCCTCCGGTGTACCTTCCGTGAATTAGCCATGTACATAAATTGGCACGATCCGTGCGCGAAACGTGAATATTAAGTACGCGTACGATTGACGTCCCGCCTGCTGTAGAGGTGGCCAAAAATTTGTCATCTCCGTCGGCCGAATTTTGTAATTCTTTGAATAGTGGCCGCAGAATTTATGCATGCATCAAGACGGGTTGCAAGGGAGCGGAAAAGCGGGGAATGGAAACGGAAAGACAGCAAAGTTCAAGAGTTCCTCTCTTTGTGGCTTGTGTCCTTTTGTGCGTTGTCCAACTATAATCCGGATCATCTTGGTTCGATTTAAAGTTCAAGACATTGATCATCGGATTTGTCAAAACAACAGGAAACAAAGTGCTCAAATTTATTGTTTTTCGCTACCTTGATAAGTCTGAGGATCCAAGACCTCAGCGCCAATGTTCTCTCCATCAAGTGTAACGAGTTGTTTGATTGCAGCCACAATCAACGAGTCCTTGCCCGCCTTCGCATTGGTCATACCCGCCCGACACACTACTACTTCCTAGACGAATCCAGTTCACTACTCTGCAGCTTCCTGTTGTGTTGACATCAAGGTCCGAAAGATCTTTACTGATTGCCTTGGATATACTACACATCGAACCACATACCAACTAGGCACAGACTTCGCAACCATTTTATCTCCTGTCCCAGCTACTCAGTTCCTGTTACCACCAAGAAGAATACAGATTCGATCATAATACTAAGGATTGGCGAATCGCATAGCCACATGTACATAAACATTTAAGTAGACGCTTGAAAGATTTCACAAAATGTCGACAATGTCGAGATGTCATCAAAATCGGCCTGACTAATTATTATGTCAAACATTACTTAGACCAGATCAAACTTAGTGTAAATTCTCTTCTCTGTTCTCTTACCTGGTCGTACCCCAGCACAGGATCTTTGAACACCACCATCATAACTCGACGAGGATACTTTCGTCCTTTCCGCGGCGGTGTGGCCTGTCGATGAAATCAACACACAATTCCCAGACCCACCGATCGCCGACACAAGGGCACCCCCGTTCGCCGCGTTACTCCCGTTCGTGTGCTGTCGCGATAACATCCCCAGCGCGGCACGCGTCGTATTGCACGCCGGGCTGGGTGGCGTGTCCCGGGCTGCCGACTCGCTCGACTCATGATCACTGAAGCCGCTCTGCGTGTTCGAGTCTTCGGGTGTGTCGAAAAAGTGTAAATTAAACTCCGACCCGGTATCGAAGTTGACCTCCGCCAGGTCCTCGTCGATCTTGGCCAAGCTCGGACTAAGCCCGGTACCGGACGTATCGAGCGAGTAGATATCCATGCTTTCGCGCGCCACTCAAACAAAACACAAAACAAACGGCACAAGAGACAGAGTGAGAGATCACTTACAACCGCACTGACAATATCACTGGCATACCATCCGACCCGCCGGCAGGTGGCACACAATTAACTAACCTTGTAACTAGTAAACTTGGGGCACTGGGTAACATGGCACTTGGGTTTCGCAAGGAAAGGCTTACTGGGTTGATTCGTACAACAACGGGGCGAGCCTGAACTGCTCACATACCGAAGCTACGCTAAAACCGTCATATCCGATCCACACTGAAATACGTGACGCTAGATTCACCACGCACGCACAGCACAAAGCACATGACGTCCCTTTGCTCGGGAGCGAAAAAAGCTCGCACCAGAACTCGTTACGCTTCGGTACGATCGTCCGCGCTGCGCGTATCCATTCTGGTGAGAATCTTAACGCATACTGGCCGCGTTGCTGGCAAAGGTAAACACCGTTGCCGTGGTGGCGGCCCGGTTGGATGAACCCCCTTCGTTTTGCAGACCAAGAACCGTGCTCCACGACACCACCGCGAGAGATTGTTTGGCGCGCCGCTCACGGACCGGTGATACGTAGTAAGGCGATGCGGACCCTAGGGAACTCTTTCAGAACGTTGAAGAGATGCGCCTTGGAAGACGGGTTGCGTGCACCGAAGGTGTACGATCGGACGGGAGAGCAAACCAGCAGCATTCAGAAAGAAAGCATACGAATACTGGGATGGATGGGAGATATGCTGTTCTTCTCTCGGTGAGTGCGTTGTCCCATGATAGGGTTCAGCGATGGTCCGGTACTGCAACGTGCATATGCTAAACTGCTACTATTGTTTGCACAAACCGGAGTAAAATGGAAGAGCTTTTAATCGAATCGTTGGAATAAGTTTCTGCTTAGATAATGCCCTGGATGATACAACTTAGAGATGGAATCGGAGAAAATTGAACTAATGGACATAATAAACGATTTGAATCAATCTGATTAATATTTAGTCACTTGGAACATATTTAAAATTGCCCGGGGTAGAGCAAAAAATACGGAGGAAATGCTTTGTGATATTTTTGTAATTATTTTTTCAATTTTTTCATAATTTAAAAAAAATTCATCAAAAGCGGTGTTGACAATACAGCGTAGAACCGCTATTCAAAAAAAATTATAAAAACATTTATTTATTTATTTTTTATTTTCTATTGATTATGACGGTCCAGTGCCAAAAGTGTCAAAAAATAAAACATATTTCAAATTTAAAGAAAAACTAGGATTATGGAATGATTGACTTAAAACAAGCGTGTTATTCTATCTGCAAAAGAATGTACATTTTTAGTAGCATTTTTCACTTAAATGATACATAAAACAGCTTCTGAAATTATGAGTGTAGAATTATGAAGTGAAGTGTAGTGCATAAATTTAAAAAAATAAAAACGAAAAAAAAAATATTTTAACACTAGAACTACCGCGATTCACTGAACACTAGAACACTACACTAGAACTACCGCAATTCTACTGCGATCAGTAAAAATGACTGATGGTTAGCAAATATTTTTTTTATAATCTGACTGCAATTTTGAATACTTGGCCTAATACAGATTTGATTGGTCGTTTCTTCTATCAGCGCTTGAGCACCATCAATCCTGTTGTGTTGCTACCTCAATGATTCAATCGTTTACACCAAAATAATCAAGCCTTGTTACGCATAAAATTTTCAAGAGATATTTTATTTCTTACATTTTTTATATTATTTTATAATTATAATGCGAGGAATATGTCTGTTGTTTACGTATAATAGCCTTTTTGTGAGTATTTTGCATTGAAATACGCTGTTCATCGTTCCACAAACCACCAATCAAAGTGACAGCTTACGGAAGAATTGCCCATGACGTAACTTAGTATAAATATTAGATTAGATTTATAATTTTTTAATTCAAGGAAATGAACATCCCATTCAATGTGCAAAAGTTATGCATTAACATCGGCAGAATTGTTTGACTATAAACAGCAAATCCACTTGATAGGTATGGGAACAGTCAAAATGACTGGTCAGGTAGTTCTAGTGTAATAAAATTATAATTATAAAAAATTAATAAATAAAATTTTAAATCTAGAAAATGTAAATGTCTTATTACAGTCTCGCAAACCCTTCAAAGCCGAATCGACACCGAAGTAAATCAGTTATGCCACTGTCGATCACCTGCCCAACCTACTGACGATCCTCCAGTTTGAATTACGATCAGCAACTCCATTTGACCTCTCCCGCTCCCGGAAGGTTGAAGCTTCTTCAACGTTTCAAGTTCAATGTTGCAAAGCCAGCAGCCTAAAGCTAACAGCAACCCAAGACCGAAGCCCCCAACGAATGGGCGTGCACACATAAATCGCCAAAGAAGCGAACGATTCCGACCGATCGAGTGAAGCGAGCAGTACGAAAAAGTGCACTCACGTTCAGTGCATGCGAATGACCGTGCCCGTAATGCATCCGGAGGTAGTTTGTGGCCCAAGCCAAACAACCGGGACTTGGCTTGGGTGTCATCGAACGCAGCACGAACAGTTCCTGGAGTTCGGGATAAGGCGGAAGGAATCGCTTCCTAGAATTGTGTGGCAGAGAACACCAAACCGTTTCTGCTTTATTGGCGCGAGATGCACACACAACGTGAAACGGATTCGAATGTGTATCGGCTTCAGGTGGTGGCGAAACGTTTTCGCGAGCTTCGTACCCCAACGCAAACCGATTTTCCGATCCGTTTCTGCGTGAACATACGCAGCGATCGAATCTTTGCACATTGACTCCCTATTTTTTTGCGGCCTAAAGCAGATAAAGCTCGGATGCGCGCGTGCTGGAAGCTGCGCTAGATAGCTGGTTCGTGTAAGCATTAGCAGCAGCAGCAGCAGCATTGGCAACCAGAACCACAGTAAAATTGTTAAAAGCTGGATGGAAAAGGCGACGGAAGCGGGAGATGATGACAAAACCCGACAAACGCGCACGCGGTTACAGCGTTCGGGCCCGATGACAGTGGAGACGACACGGGGCGCGGGACAAACAGCATAAACGATGGCGATGCTTATAAATGGGTACACAAACAAACGTAGAAAAGAAAAACATAACGTATTCCATGGTCTGTGGTGCTGTGCTTTGCAAGAACGCACTGAGCTGAATGTTTGAGCGTGCGCGGAAGGAGCGAAAGAGTCAACAGTGGAAGGGAAAGAGATAAAATAGAAGGGGGAAGATCGGTCACTGACCTTCCCACCCAAGGGGGGATCTGTTGGTGGGATACGATTAACATTTTCTTTATCTGTGTCCTAGAAAGCTGTAAATGATATCGAGACTTACTACGGTTATCGGAAAATTGAGATTGGATAACTTATGACACTCTTGTTAGTCTACAACACATGACACTCTTGTCCTACGAGAATTCTGCTAAAAGTGCAGCAGCACCATTTAAAAACAAAGCAAACATTTGATAGGCGTTTTGACTGCATTGTTGTGAAAATTGAGGAACCATCAAGCAACCCTGGATGATTTGGAGAAGAATTTGTGCAACAAGCTTTTCAAATCAAAGCGAATCCACAACCTCAACAAAATGCAACAACTCCGAAGAGGACTCCGCACAGGTCGTGTAAGCTTTGCTCGACGCAGCTCGAAGCTGATCGATCGTGTTATCCGAGTAGACCATGCCGGTGAGCTGGGAGCAAATCAAATCTACCACGGACAGATGACAATTCTCGGTAAGGAAACTTAAAGGTGATCTGCATAGCTGATTTTGTCACTCCAACACCTCCAGAAGGTGTTGGTCTACTATTTCTAGATTCCGTGACCTAATTTACTCGTAGCTGGAGCTGGATTCCTTGCTATCGGAGGGATAGTCCGGAAGGCATTTGGTATTTTAGTCTCTGCGTATTTTCACAGTTGTGCCGATAAGCTTTCGGGTCGCGTATTAAAACTCAAATTATGGAAACCTTAATAAGCCATCTATAATCTTCAACTATCTATTCCCTAAATGTTCTCACTTTCAATTTGTTCACCGTCAGGTCACACCAGGGCGGGTAAAACAATCGAACACATGTGGGAGCAGGAAAAGGTCCACAAGCAAGAGTTCGATCGTCTAATCAACAAGTACCGTGTGCGACCAACAGCACTGCTACCCTTTTGGAATGTGGCCGGATTTGTACTTGGCGCTGGTACGGCGCTACTGGGCGAAAAAGCTGCCATGGCCTGTACGGTAGCGGTCGAATCGGTAATTGTTCAACACTACAACGACCAGCTTTGCAAGCTGATGAACGATCCGTACTTCAACGACAAGGAACTGCTCGAAATTATACGGCGCTTCCGGGATGAGGAGCAGCAGCATCACGATACCGGGCTAGAGCACGGTGCAAAACAGGCCCCGTTCTATCGTGCCCTTACGGGCATCATAAAGTGTGGTTGTCGTACGGCAATCAAGATTGCGGAGAAGGTGTAGCTGTTCGTAAAAGAAATTGATGTCGTATTTAAGGGATTTGATGCAGCACTTCACCAAGAAAATTCGCATGATGAATTGGTGAATCCATGTTACATTCTAACAAAAACAAGCTGAACTTATATCCAAAAGTTCAACCATGCATTAGTCATATCGTTGGAATCGATTTTCCCCCGTGTAATAAATGCAGTACTTAAAAAAGGAGAGCTTAAGAAATTATGTACAAGCAAACTGGAGAGGCTGCTAATAGTAATTCCTAGTTGAATTAAATGATCGTAAAGGTAATAAATGTAAATCTCTGTGTCATAAATAGTGCATGTTCCACAGCTCAAGGAACTGCAAAACGAAGGCACCGCATCCCAGTATCCTATTTTATTGCACGAGATAATCCACCCTCAAGCTGATAGCGTCTCTAACGGCTAACCCTTTTATACGGATGATTGCTTAGGATAGATCTTCACCCCTGCTTTTGCATATCACCTTCATTTCACATTCGGAGACTGGAAGCCTCTCGGTCTCTCTCTCTCTCTCAACCCCAAAAAAGACGTCATAATCCACCCCCAGCAACGACAGTTTCGCTTGTCATGATCGTTCGTAGAGGACTGAAGATCAAGATCTACGGGACTGAAGAATAGAATGCATCAAGAAGCAGAAGGCGTCCATTACATTATTAGATAACTCATGCTTCATTTGCCAAGGTTCGGTAACGGATGAAGTTTTAAGCCTCGTTTCGTTGGGACTCGTGCGCCCGGCCGGTCCTCGCCTCGTCCGGGTAAATGTGAACGCCGATGTAATCCATTTAATGCGCTCTTTTAACCTCCTTTCTCTTCTCGATACCCTTCCCCACGTGATACACACGTACGAAGATGAGAATAGAACCAAGACGTCTAAGATGACTGATGTCTGCCAGCACAATGTGATGGTTTTGGTACCAATAAATCACAAAACCCATCGAGGGCCTCTCATACGGTTGGTGAGTCAACTACGTACAGCTCGTTTCGCGTAAAATGATAAGAATGCGCATATCAAATTCGTGCAAAACTCGTGGGAAAATCGACCAATCGGCCATTGAACCCCCGCGGACAGAACGCGAACACCCAGGCCAGCCAGTAACCCCATCCACCCCATCCACCAGGAGTAACGCGTTCATGCGTAAGTACATGCGAACGCGTAAGGTTAGCGGGCAAGGGTTAGAAACAAGGAAGGTAGAATCGATTGGGCCACCCATCCCTCCCTTCCGCCTCGACCTCCGCGAGGCGGAGGGTGGTAGTAACGATCACCGTGTGCCATCGTGCCGTTTGCGATCGTGTGCCCGTGCGTAATGAGGCTTAACGTGCGCGCGCGCGCAAAGAAAGGTGAACGAACCTTGCGGGCCCATCGTTGACGGCATCGTCGTCTTCGCCGTCGCCCATCATCGCCCTTTCTGCCTTTGGATGCTTTCTTTCTGCTTCTCTCTGTTCTCTCTTCCGTATTTTACTCTTTTTTACTGTTGTTGTTGATGTTTGGACCGATTCTTTTGGGCTGCTGGGTCTTTCGCATTTTGGAGTCATCGCTTAAATTTTTTGTTGTTGTTGTTGTTGCTGTTGTATCTCCTTTTATTGGCCTCTTCACCGTTTAATCGTTTCTTTGCACCTTTCTCCACACTGGCGTGAGCAAAGATTTTAGGCTTTTGTTTTGTCTTTTTGATGCTGTGTTGTGTATTGTCGCGTTGTATCTCGCTTTGGCGTTTTTTTTTTACTACTCCAGCGCGTTCGCATAACATCTACCCTCAGGGCGATGGAGATGGACAATTAAAATTTAAAGAACGAAAAGACCGCACCGCAACGCTGTTTGACATCTTGATAAGGGAAGAATCGAGCCGTTACGAATCGATCTTCGAGTTACGAGATCCAGAACGCGTTAACGCGGAGGATGCGAAGTAACAAGAATAGGCCGAAATTTGGAAGAAAGTAAGCGAAGGAAAGATTCGAGATGGTAAATACGCACTGGGTGAAATATTTACAAAATGATGCTTTTGATGCACATTTTTGGATCGCGACGAGAGAGAAAAGCGAGGTGCCAGTGGCAACGGCAGAGTGTATCTTCAAAGTACCAAAGGTGAACCGCGCAAAAGAGAACGGCTAAGAATCAGTGCGATGGCACAAACGGTTGGGATAGCGGTGTCGCAATTATACCATAACTTGTCCGTATTCGTTTGGTACACTTAGCTAATTGACTGCTAGGTAATGCGAGGTATTTTGCGATTACTTGCAGAAGGTAGTTGACGATTTTCGTCCCAAAAAACAATTTACGAAACATAAAACAACAAGGTAATGTTTAGTGCGTTGACAACTTATGAATTAATTATAAATTTGAACAGGCGTAAAACTAATTGAACCTCAGATTACATCATAGTCAAAGACAATTCACGGATGAGAAATATGCCAGAGTTGTGTTCAAATGTCGACAGTATCATGTCTAGCAATTTTGTAAATCGAAAGACTGCAATTACGCAATTACTGCGAGGAAAATTCAAGTTATAGATGCACAACAAACCAAGTCAATAGTTTTTGAAGATTATTATACCGTTATGCTTATTCTGCAATAATTCTACTTTAGGAAGCCTAAAACTTTTGACTGAAAATGTTGACCTGCTGAGCATTTTTATTCTTTGATCCCTTATTTCTTCGTAGATCGTAGATCCTGCATTTGGAAGAGGATTTATGATAAAAATTGCATCCTAGATAGGAAGGACTGGGGATATGAATTATACAAAAGCATAGAACATCAAGGATTTGAAGAGTTCAGCCGGCAGTTGATGGGGTCGGGATAATTAGTAACGCCTTTTGGCACCTATCTCATTAAAATAGTGTTCCTTCTTCTTGGCTTTACGACCTACTAAGGACAATCCAGCCATCAAAAGCCTTACTAGACTTACTGATACCACGTAGTTGGATAGTCAGTCCTAACTACGGGGGAATGCTCCGAATGAAATTTGAACCCCCGTTATGCCATGTGAAGACCGGCGCCTTTGACGCCTCCACCACCGGGCCACCACTTCAATGGTGGTATTAGCTTCAATAGTGTTATTTACTCTTATGCTAAAATAATGCTCCCAAGCAGTTTTTATAGCAATCCATCTTCCTTTAAACATGCAGAAAATGCTACAGGAAATTACAGGAGCTTTAAGGGTGTAATATGATACAACACAGCGCAGTTCCAATTGATGTTTCTCTCACTCCAATACCACATCAAACCAAAAACAGACGAGTCCAAATACTTGACGGTAACTTTACGTGTGGCTTCAAAATCCTTGCCGAAAGAGGCCTTCGAGGAAAAGCCAGAATTAGAATTCTCAAAAGGAATCTCTTCCATCCGTGGATGTCGTTAAAGATAGGCAAGTTATTCCTTGGATTGAACATTTAGTTACCAGCGTAAGATGAAACATGAATCCCTTGTAAACTCTTTAGAATATTCAACTAGTAAATCATTTCTTCATATAAATGGGCTACAGTTGGCTAAATGTTTAACAAATACCACGCACTTACCTTCATTTTTAAAATCATCCAAACTGGAAATCGACGATTCGGTAGCCGTGTTGATGTATCCGGGTGACGAAACCGTCTCATCTGCCGACCCAACACTGCACGTTGAGGACACTTCGCCAACATTGATGGTACTGCAGCGACCATTACTACTACTACTACTACTACAACTACCGACCGGCACCCCGTGTCCTACCGGGCTAGCCGTGTTGTACCGTTGCACCGTAGCCGTCGTCGAGGAAGCAATTGCCGAGCTACTGCTGCGAACGAGAGGTAGAATCCACCAAGCAGAACAGGAGATTGAAATTAGCGACCGTCAAGCGAAAGGTGGACGGTAAGAAGCGACAGAAATAAAATAAAACCCCTCCCGGTGAAAAATGACGATCGGTCAAACCTCCGGGAAGTGCGAGAGAAAAGCATAACACATGTCACCATGCCCATCATGCTATCGTCTTGTGTGTCGCTTGATCCCTGCTCCATCGAATCCGCACCCACCGGGGAGGGAGGTTTTCTCTCTTGTGTCTTGTACTCCTCGTACAAGAGGAGCCAAACTCGCCCAAACAGAAACAAAGAAATCGTTGACCTATTTTCCGGCTGATCAAACCCCCGTGCAAAAGAAGGGGTGGGAAATGACTTTTAGCACACACACTCTTCGGGAAAATGGGGTCAGAAGTCCGGCGCGAATGTCTGCCCATGCTACTGTGCTCGGGTTCGCAAATATGTTCCCTTCGAAAGGCAGAAAAGGGCTCTAATACCTTTCCGAGCTGTTGGAGTTGCTGCTGTTGGAGAACAGTGATTGTTCCATCTGTGCCCGCTTGTATGTGTGTGTGTGTGTTCCCCGGTTCTTCGAGGGAGTAGTCGAGTGATCGTTGCCCAAAAACACAGATTTACATCTCGCTAACTTCCGGAGCACTTTTTACAGTCACTTTTTAAATGGTTTCGTCGTTTAGTGACCAGTATTATCTAATCACATGCTGATGCACTTCTTCACTGTCTTCTAGCACTGCACACGCACCGAGCCCGTAGGAAGTTCAGTGCAAACCACAACAACGCACCACCGACATGTCACAGAGCAAGTGAACAAGCGAACGAGCACCGTACTCGCTAACGAGCGAACCAGGACGACCGTTTTGCCATCGCAGCCACAACACTTGACATCCTTTTCCGCGTTCTTTCGCGTGTGGTGGTTATCCTTATATCCGCCTCCACTGCTGAATCTCCAATCCGGCATATCCGGGAGAGCGTGCCCGTTATGCTGGCCGCTTAATAGCCTGTGTACTTGGCAACTGAGCATAGGCACCACACAGGCAGGCTCACGCTCAGGTCTCTGGGGGGCATTTTTTTTTTGTTTGCCAGCCGGTGCAAAGTGCACTTTCGGAAAAGCAGGTGTACACGACTCGCACTCTAGAGCTGCTGATAAAACTATCCTACGTTCACATTTTTCACATCTGTGTGTGAGTCCTGCTTCTTGATGGATACATCATGCAGTACAGCCTACTTGTACTGCATTACAGCCCGGTTTACTGGTAACTTCTGTTGTGTACACGCTTAATTTTATGTGCTCTCCCGGTTCAGCCGGGTTCGTCCTTTGCGGTACTTCCTCCCTTCCCCCAACGCATGGCAACATTCGCTAGACATCCTCTCGAAAAAAGGGATATCGCTCTCTGTCTCTCGCTTGCTCTCTGAAACGCGTCAACACAGGAAGGATTTTTGCCACCCCGGGGCAAGAGAGAGCATCAAGTGCCTGCGTAAACTTTGTTCAATTTTTAGGAGCCACCGAAGCCAGGAAGTGCACCCCGAAATGTTACTGCAGGTCATGGACACACTGCCTTACATTTTTTGTTGTGTGCTTGCGCTGCTTGCGAAGAGCGCGAGAGAATGTGCCACCAAACAAACTTTGAGCAGAGGAGAAGCACTACCACGAAGATGCAATTCACGAGAGCATGCATTTTCAGTTCGAAAGCTAAAGCTTTTCAAATTAAAATCCTTAACATAAAAAAGACAAGAAACAGATAAAAGTGTGGCGATTTTGGTTAAGTATTTTTTTGTTTTATTACTTGTCAAGTATATAAAAATACATCGATTAATTCTAAATAACTACAAACGCACAGACGTTAAGAGTGTTTTTAGTTGTGAGAGTTATTTCGCGTCGACAAACGGTTAAACGAGGATACAATGTAAACCATTAAAAAAAAAACTAGAACACCATCATAACTTTTAAATTTCCGGTTGTTTAAACCCGCTTTGTGCTACCGGTTTTTGTCAGGGAGAACGTTAAGAATGATCAAACACGATCGGTGAGGGCTTTTTAATACTTTTACACTACTACGTCACGTTGTTACATCGTTAAGGCACCACATGTTTGGAAAGTAGCAACATATAGAAAATGGGACAATAACTCCGGTGGAAGAGTTACAGTTCGGTACTGAACACGAACGTGCAACTCTTCAGATCAGTATTGGCAGAAAATAAATAAACTTTCAGGTTCTTCGCTTCGTTGCACGCCACTACCACCACTCTGAAGAAAGGCACTCTGCGGTGAAACAGAGAACAACGCCCAAAACGCCCTGATTAACGCTTCATTTTGTCGAGAATCGGTATGATCATATCGAACGTAGGACGCTTGCCCGGATCTTCGTTCATACAGATTTTGATCAGCTTCGCCAGATGGGGCGACGTTCCCGGTGGGATCGTTACCCGCAAACCTTCGGTAGCGATCCGCATACCCGCCTCCATCGGTGTTAGATCGGCGAACGGAATTTCTCTCGTTGCCAGCTCCCAAATGCAAATCGCAAAGCTCCACATATCGCACGCCTCCCAGTTACGTTCGGTGCGCTTTTTCTGCAACATTTCCGGACTCATCCAGGCGGGCTGATACACGCGGCCACGCTCCTGGAAGGAAAACTTTGCATCGGCCATATTGATACGGGCGGTCAGATCATCGTCGATCTGGAAAAATGGGAAAGGAAGAAAAAGGAAAGATACAAATTTATATCACATCATACACGATTCCTAACCGAGTGTGTCCGGGGTAAGCCAAAGAAGGAAGAAAATGCCTCATCTTTATAGGGATTCGATCAATATAATGCAACTTTTACCTCATTCAATGGATTTTTTCAAATGATTAGTGTAATATTGCAAGTTTCTTTGGTAAAACTATTGTATAATATTTTCCAATTTCTATTCCACTATTTTCCACTTTTGAAAATTTGCATTGAAATATTCATATGTTTCATTATATGGTCCGAAACCCTGTAAGGTGTTGTACAGTACGTTAATATACACTGACCATCACGTGGAAGCTGTTCAGATGATACTCCGGGATAATACGCTCGAGCGAGTGCAGGTACGCCATACCACGCGCAATGTCCAGCGCAAACCGTACCGCTTGTGCCGTATCGACCACAATACCCGCCGTACCGTGCAGCAAATCATACAGCGAACCGCGTGGCATGTATTGGCTGATAACGATCAAATTCGACGGTGCATTACACGCACCCAGCACGGGCAAAATGTTCGGATGCGAGAAAATTCGTAGCTTCGGGAACTCTTCGTTAAAATCGCGTGCCACCCGTGCAGTACATTCGCGTATGGCCAATATCTTGGCAATGATTTCGTTGTTCTGCCAGCGGCCACGCCACGTCTCACCGCCGGGCGTGATCGCTACCTTGTTGTGCAGCGTCAGCTCCTGAATGTTGATACCCTTGAAGCGGGACAGTGTAGCATCGCGGGAGCGCGTCTTCATGCCCGACCAGCCCTGATCCTTGAAGCTAATCTTTTTCAACTCTTGGCCACTTTCGATTGCCAGATTGTTTAAGCTGTATACGGCGGAGAAATCAAACAAAATTAGTATTCTAGATAGAGAAGGTGTGGAATTAGGACCGTTCCTACTGACCGTGTTGCTAGTAACGCTTTCGCTTTATCCACCGGCGTGTCGCCGTCTTTGTTCGCTAACGAAATTAAGGCACCATTGTTAACGAGCTCCTCCGCGATAGCCTGATACCCCCAGAAGCAAGCATAATGGAGTGGCGTATTGCCATGCTCATTCGCCGCATTCACATCCGACCGATGGCGTATAAGCTGTAACAAACACCGATTAATCAGTAGACGGTACTCCCTTTACTGCGATTACCTCTTACCATTTGCACAATATCGTAGTGTCCGTGGGCAGCTGCTAGGTGCAAAGGTATATCATCACCCATATTTGTTGCATTAACACGTGCACCTCGGTGCAGTAACATCTCCACTAGCTTGGAATGTCCTTCCTTGGCACACCAGTGCAATGGACTGAAACCATGATCATCACTGAAAATAAAACAAGAAACGCACCAAGTGCATTAGTCACGGTAGGCCAAAAATATTCCAATCCTTTTCAAACACCGCACAAAACACGCCCTGCACCGCTTCCGGAATGAACATAAACAAACGGATTCATTTTTGGCAGACGCGTAGGTTCATTTCATTCATACCCGTCTCTCACACTCACTGTTCCGCAATGAACATTTCCCTTTTTGCTTTTCATATATAAAACCCTCTTCTACGTAAACACGGCATGACGTCATGATTCTCATCACAAGAATCAAAGTGTCGTTTAGAGCTACATTTTCATCCCAATGTTTTCCTGATTTCTTTCTCAATAATTATGCTTCTTTCTTCAGCATCTTTTCAGCCAAAAAGACACCTTCACTCTTCAATATTTCACCTGTTGCAATTTTCTTCCGTTTATGGATGTCGCACGCAACAACCCCCAGAGCATTTATGACAGCTGGCTGGTTGTCCTTCACGGTGCAAAGCAATCTTACCCCAAATTCATATCATGCTCCGTATCGTCCAGCCACAGGCGAACCTGGATCGAGTTTCCTTCACGACACCAATGGAAAATGTCTTCCATCTTCACGATTGTACTTGAGCTTTCCGCAACAGATGTATTCGTTTTTCACGGGTGTGGATTCCGGAACACCCACACGGCGGATGTACTCTTTCGATGGTGGTTTATTGAAATGGCTTTTCACACACTTTGCAGCTAAGGACACTTTGGGAAAACTATCAACAGCACAACTTTACACGCTAAAGCAACATTTGACGATGATTTTGGGCAGTTTTACGGGTTTTAATGGCACATTTTTAATGCTTTTCGTCTCACTTGCTTGAAAGTTCGTGAGATGTTTTTCCTTTGGATATGCACACTGTGTGCGGCGCTTGCGGACATTTGAAAATGATGTTTCGTTAAAATAATATTGATTGTTTTGAAAATATGACAAGAAACTTATGGAAAATTATAATTTTTCAAGTGATAGTTTTGTAAAACACGTGAAAACAATGATTTTTTGTAATAAAAAAAACTTTTTCAATACAAGAATTTAAATTCCGGCGTGCAACAGAACTGAACGAAACTGATTTGACGTTTGAAGACGACCGGTCATGACGTCATCGTTATTTATAAACAAAGTCGTGTTTGGATTTTCCCTCGGTTTTTTGGGGGTAGTTTCTCTTACCGGTGCAGGACAAATTTGAAACAAAACCCCGCTGTAACAGGAACTTTGCTAAACACACAGGCTTTTGCATAGTTCGTGAATAGTTAAGCTTTTTTGTAAATATACAAAATAGCAGCAAAAAAATCCCTTCCCAGTTCGCTTCTCTCGAATGCATTGCGCTCGTACGAAAGTCTGCGCAGTCGCACTACAGGCACCAACCCAGGTCGTGCCGCCGTCGTCGTTTGCGCTCGCAGCACAACAATTTCATTAATCTGAGTAGAAGCGTGCAGTGAAAAGCATGTCCGAGCAAATGGAGCAAGTAGGATTACCACCCGGTTGGGATTGTAAATACGATTCCAGAACAGGTCGATAGTAAGTACGCTTGTACTACCCGTTTCTTCCAGTATAATTAAACCTATCGCGCGCAAATACTGTTGCGAAAACAGTTGGAAAATGATCGGACTGGAAAATCCAACATGGCGATAAGGATGTTCCCCTGGAGCGTGTTATCTATAGATGTGTTTGTTTGTGTGTGTGCTTATGCGAACGTTGTTGCATAACTTCTCATGTGTCTGTTATCTGTGTCATTTCTCCCATGCAGCTACTACGTGAACCTGTTCACCAAAACAACGCAATGGGAGGATCCACGGGCCAGGATTCGTCAGCTGCAAACTGGAGCACCACTTCACATCTCTAACGACAGCATTTCCATGCAGGTAGGTGCGAATGTGTGTCACCATGCTCCCGTGCGTGTATAACCGTTTCATTGCGCCGTGCCCGTGGAAGCCCAACGAATGATACGCTTGAGGCGTGCTCGCCAAGGACCCTTCTGTGCCGACTCTTTCCGAGTGCGTCAAGTGGAGTTGGCGCTTGGGAAAGAGGGCACAAGGACCAGGGCTTAGTTAATGAGTTTGGGTGGTGTCAAAGGTGCCACGGACACAAACATGTTTGTAGATGTGTATCATGTTGCTACTTGGGATTCTATCATCATCCTCTTTCTAGCTAGTGTTTCATTATTATGATAGTTTATGTAGTGTACTGTGTAACAAAACAAGCTCCTCTTCAGCTCAACTGTACACCTTTTCTTTCCATTTCTTTCTATGCGCTATGCATCCGTTTTGCCCGTATATTTGACCGTGATTCCTGTATCATCCGTGTACATTGTACTCTATATATGTATGTGTGTGTGTATGTACCGAAACCCCGAAACTGTACATGCCGCTATCTAACGCCTATTTCCCGCGTACCGAACTGGACCATCTTGAACATCGTGCCTCCGTAGCCAGTGCATGGTTCTCCCTATCATGTGTACCCTTCAAGTAACTCGTTCTATCCAGCCCAGGCCGCCTTCCAGAATCCACCCTCCGGGGTACCTAGCCTTAATGCTAGTCCCAACTTTGCACAAAGAATGCAACAACATCAGCAGCAACAGCAACAACAACAAAACATCGTAAGTACTACAACGCACCATGCGTCTCCATCACATACATTCGGGTCGTTGGTTGTTGGCTTTCATTTTTCCCTCCTTATTTCACCAAGATACCGTTGACAAATGCTTGGTTGCTAACAAGCAACCGTGCCAAAATCCACCCAACAACACCAAAAACGGGGTAATTCAATTATCTTCCTTCCCTGGTCACACAGGAAATGTCACCGATGGTACGTTCCAGCCCACGGATGGGACTCGGCCGTCAGGGCATGGTGGAGACAACGTTCACCACGAACGTGACGGCAGCAGAAACCGATCTAACGGTGGCTAAAATTAACTCCATGTTCCCAACCGTACCGGAAACCCACATCCGGATGCTGCTGAAGAAGTGAGTATGAGCGTGCTAAGTGAATGGCGTACTACAATTTCCATCATATCGATACACACACATACCTACACAATCACATACAAATGCAAATACTAGTTGAGTGTAGATAATGAAGTTAGAAACTGGTTTTGCAAAAGAAGTTTTAAAAAATCCCCACCTCTTCGACACAGGCATTGCGCTAAAACCTGTTCGAATGGATTGTACGGTGAGGGATTGAATTACGGTCGGCTTTGTGCTGTTAATTAAATTGTGTATTTAATTTTGCACTTTGTGCATCTGACTTACATTCACCATAATCCTATTTATGACGCCTGATAGAAGGGCCCTTTTAACACGTTTTCAATGGAGTACTGGGAAATGCAAATGATAGAGAATGTATCATCTATCAACTTTAGAGAATAGCGCAAGCGAATAAGAAATCTTCGACCATATAGAAACACCCATTACAGTAGCGAATCAGCAAAAACAGATACTGAATCATCAAAAATAGTTATGGAAGCACGGGCAATTGATATGGAAAATTTGTATGAAGATGGCTGATTTATGTGATGACTTATATAATTATATAAACATAATGATAAAGTCATTTCCTCTTTATGTTTTGCCATATATTGCCTTTATTTTTGGTTATATTGTGTCTGGTATCTATTTTTGGTCTGATATTCCTCTTCAGATATTTATTTAACATTGCCGGAACTTGGCTCCTATTTGCTAGTTTTGTTTTGCTCCAAAACTAAGAATTGTTGAATGATTATGATCGACGGTCATATGATATACCACGGTATATCATAACGACGGTTATGATGTAGCGGTCAGGATTTACAGCCTTTATAAAATCGTTAGGACCTTACACCAGACAGTACACATAATTGATAATGAGGTCTTTTGATACAAAATATATGATACGCTCAGAAAATAACACAACCAAAAACCGTGACTCTTATGGGCTTTGCAGTTTGTTCGTTGTTCAGTAATGCTGTGTGTGTGTGTGATGCTTTATGCCACTTTCGCCACATCAAAGCACATCCTTTTCCAGCCTTTTTGTTATCTCTCTATCTGTCTCTCTCGCTTTTGTGTGCGGTGCAATGTTGCTTTCGGTCGGTACACACAAGCTTTGCTTTCCTGTCCTTGATAACTAAGCTTCTGCTTTTCTTGTTTGTCTTGCAGCAGCAGCAACAGCCACAGTTCTGTTTGCTTCTAATACCTTTGATCTTTGTTTCTGCCCTCCAGCTGGAAAGAGGGGAGGTGGTTTTTCCTATTTTTAAAATCTCTTTAATGGATGTTGCCTGGAAAGTGCTTGTGTGTTATGGACAGTGTTGTCGGATCCACCATTGATGCAACTATCCAAACGCTTCGTTTAACCTATCTAAAGCAGCAGTAAAAACCACTCGCAGCACCACGCTTCTTTTTAAGATCAATCGTTTTATTAACACTTAACACAACTCCCGATTTCCTAACCTCCCCAAACTCTAATTCGCACGCTAACACTTCCGTATCGAATCATTCTCTATCCTTTCTCTAACCGCCTCTATCTCTCTAACTGCCGGTATTATAAACAACACACCCCAAATAAAAAAAAAAACAAAACTCAATCCCGCTTTCTGCGCACGTGTCGTGTGGCCAAATTGCGCTTTCACTTGTCCCGGGAACCAAAAAAAAACACACCCTAACACTCCTGCCAGGTACTACAACCGTGAAGCGGTCGTAATAAGCGCACTACAGGTGGAGAAACATCCGCTCACGACACCGGGCCCCTACTCCACGCCACCGCTCGGCCACCGTCCGTTCCACAACACGGCGATGGGTGTGGTGTCTGCGTTCCAGATGACACCGGTGCTGGGTGGCGGACGCAGTGAAATATCAAGCTCCCGGACCGGGAGTCCAGTACCACGGCCGGCTAGCGGTGCTAGCGGTAGCTATGCCGGTGGATACGGATCACCACGAAATGGACCGGCGGACGGTTATCGCAGCTCACCGAAACCGCACTCGTCGCCGAAGATGAAGTTGAGGTTGCTAACTACTACTACCAACTGCCGTTCTCCTTTTTTTACTGTCTGCTTGTGGCTGTTTTAGTCCATTTTTTTTTTTTTTTGTTCTAAATGCTTTTTCGTACACTGTTGCTAGTGCTCGCTTGGCGGTGTTTTTTGTTTGATTTTAAACCACACATTTAAATCTATTATTTTCAGTTTGCTTTAACGTTTCAGTGTCATTTTCTTTCGAATTTCTGAAGACGATTTATATATATGTTTTTTTATTTCAAATACAAGTTGCATGTTCTTATAAAGTCTTATACTTATTACTTTTATTCCGTTGATTAGTTTTTTGCTAGCTGTTCCCTTTTATCTTTTAAAATACACCTTTGTTTCTTTAGAAATTATCTTGCCCACAATTTGTTTATCAATTTCATTTTTCCACCCCTTTTTCTCCTCCCAAATCCAGATACATGAAGAGCATCTTTCCGAAGGCGGAAGAAACACTCATTCTCGACGTGCTGGCCAATGCGGACAATAATGTGCAAACAGCTTCCCAGCAGCTGCTAAAGATGGGCTACGATAAGCGCGAGCAACCGATTCCGCAGCGCAATTCCGCTTCCCGCAAAGGCACGGGAACGTCGCAGGCTACGGAGGATGACAAAAAGGAGGAACTGAAAACACCGACACCGAAGCTAAAGTCACCGGAGGAAAAGAAGAAAAGTATGTGAAAAAAGGGAGAGAGGGGAATGTAGAGTAAGGAAACCCGCACGTTCCACTACGTAGTCGGATTCTGAGATTCGAATCCTTGTAAGGATTGGAATACGAAGACTCAACTCTCCATTGGAATTTGCTTTTCCCAACACTAAAAGGAACGACAATGGGAAGGCAGGAAGCCAGTATATTCACATTTCGTTTCATTTTCAGTTAAATCACGCCTGCAAACAAAGTACAAGGATACGCCGGAGAAAATCATTCTGATGGCACTGGAAAGCGTCGACTATTCGGAGGAGCGCGCCAAAAAGATACTTAACATCGTGATCCAGGAGGACAAGGATAAGAAAAAGAGCGTCAAAATTGAGGCACCGCACAAATCCGAAGAGGATAAGGAAAATGCCCGCGGTGCTGGTGGTAGTGGTGGTGCAAGCGCTGGACCAAGGTAGGTCGGGATTCGAAAAGAAAGATTTAAAGTGAGTTGGGGTAAAAGGTGAAAAATTAGAAAATGGCGTCAAAATTTAGGGGCGCGAATCAATGACAGCACCGAAATCACTAGCGTGCGTGTGTTGTTTTTACGCGTATGTGTGCATTAGTGTGTACAGTAGAGTATTTGCAAAATGTACTGCCTTTCGAAGCACCAGTGTGCTGCTGTGTGTTTCGGTGTATTTCGTATCATTTCCTTTATTTGCTGTTGCGGCTGCCATTCGTCCAGATGGAGGGTTTCTACATAACTGCATGCTTTTCATGCGCTTATCTTTAGTGACATCTGCCATCTCCTGCTATCCCATAGCCCGCCGCAGAGGCAAAATCAACTTCATGATGTATGATTAGAAAGTTATAATATGAGGAATGCGATATTCTGAGCAGAAGATCAGATCTCACCTACCTGATAATGCTTTTATATTTCGCGCCTAGTTACTATATGCATTTGGAAAAAAACTCCCCATAAGTAGTCAACATTACAAGCCGCGCATTATGTACTGTTTCGCTCTAGCTCTGTCGCTGTTTGTCTGATCTTCTGTCTATCTCTTCATTCTCGTTCTCGTGTGTGTTCTTTTTTTTTTTGTTTCTTTCTTCTCATCCAACATTCAACTCATAATCCGGCCATTAACGCGTAATTGATCGGCAAATTTGCACAACAAAATTAATAATCCAAACTGCAAAACCATCAACAACAATCTTGGCGCGGTTGATAAAAATGTTCGGATGTCCTATACTTGGGTCCTTCTGATGCGACAAATCCACGATGCCACTACCCACGTTGGCAATAATCTTTCGATGCATCCTTTATGTGTGGCTGTGTGTGTGTGTTTCTTTCTTGGTGGCACGCAACACCGTTTCTTATCACCGTTTACAATGTTTGTTACGCCCGGCCGTGTATGTGTCTCTTGTTTTCCATCTCTCTGTGTGGCTTTCGTGTGCACCAACACAACGTCTGTGTGTGTGTGTGTGTGTGTGCGATAGTCGAAGCAACAGCACCGCTTCGTCACAACCCCGCACACCGCTGGCTAAACGTGCCCACGATGGAGGTGTCCTTGTTGGTGCCTCACCGGGATCAACAGCAGGACCATCTTCCCAGGATGGATCGATCACAGTGGATGGTGCTACTAAAGCAATGAACGAGCAGCAACAGGAAGCAACACCGGCTGTGGCACCGAAAAGCTCCGATCCGGAAACGAGCTCACCCGACGGAACGACGGAACCATCCAGCAGCGATACTACGCCCGGCGATGACTACACACCATCACCCGACTACCCGAAGCTGCGGAATGATGGCGCGGCACGGAACGGTGTTGGCGCGGGCAAACAGAGCCGCCCGAAAGCCAAAACCGATCACGCAAAGTATGATCTTTCCTTCCGATAGTGTGGTTGTGTGTGTGTTTGTGGGATTTCATATATTTTCCTATCTTCCGTGTGTGTATTTTTTTTCTATGTACCTGTTCTATGTGTGTGTTTTTTTATATATTTCTGGTTTGGTTTTATACAACTATTCTCTATGGGTTTTTATAATACATATTAGTTTGTTGTTGATTGTTTGTGGTTGAGCTGCCAGTTATAAGTGGAAAAAGATTATTATTCAATGTACTAAAACGTTTTCCACCCATCACATCTCATTCATTGTTTTAATTGGTTGCAGTTTTAACACATCTAAAAGTGCACGGGTCTGTCCATTGGGGTATAATTTACCTTACATTCAGGAGGATTAGTGAAAGGAAAAGGTTGACCTAATCGATATTTCATTTGATGATCCTGTCTCCTAGCAATTCTTCTAACATCTTGTCTTTCATGTACATACTTTAATTTAGTTGATTTTAGGAGAACCTATTGCCATATCAATTGAGGAAATTGGTACATAGTTTCAGTAATATTCTAAAGTGTAGAAGTGAGCTTCGTGAGCTTCTGCCTGATCACCGGCAATGCCCGATTCGAGGGTTTTCAAAATTCTATTCCATTTTAGAAACAAACGAAAACATCGGCTGACGTGATCAAAAACCGTTTAAAGCAGTAGAAATAGCTTCACAAAGCTCGCTTAGTAATTTTTTCAGCCCAAAATCCTAAATCCTAGGAGCTAAGATCCTAGCTGAAGGTACTAGCCCGCGAAAGAATGTCTTACTCTAGAGCAAATAAGTATTAAACTTCTTACATTAGTCTTATGAGACGTTGTGATAACCAAAGCTGTACTTTAGGACACTTAAATCTATCCTCAAAATTGTAAAAATAGTGTGAGGCTTTTCTAATTATAAATATTATAATTATTGATAATAATTTTTAGCAATGTCATAATAGCTCGCCCCAGCGCTTCGCTCCCTGATATGACATCACTTCTAGTCTAATCATTCAATCATCATGTCCAAACTTTCCTTATCATACTGCTCGTTATCTTCAGCTTCGCGTGATTCAAACGTTGGTATGTGAACATATATAGTCTACCGCATCGATAATCTCCCCCAGTTTTTTTTTCCATCATGTACAAATCATTCAACATTTTCACTTACTCTAGAGAAGTTGTTGCTTGTGTTGCACAGTTGCACCTGGGTTAAGGTTGAGGGGTTTGATACATCCCAGGACATGTATTGAAGTTTTAACGAATAAGTAGCACCTTCCGTGTACATACCAGTAGCTCGCTAGACGCATGCAGAAGCAAGCAAAAGGATTGTAGGAATTTTTTCGTCTCATTATATCAATCCTCTCTGTACGGGAAGGATCAATTGTTCCATTAGTCTAATAGTATCGTTTCGTTCTTTATCACACACACACATCCTGTTCTGTTTTTTTTTCTCTATCTTTTTTGCTCGATCTGTCTCTCTACTTCGCTCTATTTCTCTTTCTCTCTCTCTCGCTATCACTATCACGTTCTCTGTTTCTTTTTTTTACCTCATTATCCTTGGCATTACATTTTACTGGTGTTCGTGCCATGCGGTGTAATGTTTAGGTATTCTATTTTTAGGACATCCTCGTCGGAAGACGAATCCAGCGACCAGACACCAGTCCAGATGGATGGCAAATCACCGCAGCTAGCGTCATCCCGCATACCGACCAAGGGACCGAACATGAAGCTGTTCAAAGGACCGAACGATGATTTGCTGCTGTAAGTTGACGCCACCACACACGGGCCTTCGCTTCCCGATGTTAAACCTTTTGCTAAATCTTTCTTTCTGCTGCCTAATTTCAGCACTGACTACGTCACATGGAATGGCGCCAATCCGGATCTTGCCAAGGGCAGCCAGAAGAAAGCGACTGGGCCCGATCGAACGATTCGCACCGAGCGCGCGTACAAAGCGCACGGCCCCAATGGGGAACTTTGCAAGGGTCCGGTCGGTTCGCTGGCCAAGGGAAGCATGTACACGCAGCTGCTGAAAGCGGATGTGAAGTGCAACTAGTTGTGGAAGGCTTAAGATAAGAGGCGAGCTTTATATTTTTTCTTTCTCCATTTATCCAAAATCCATCCAAAATGAACGTGATGTTTCGATAGATGTTGTAAACCGCATTAGAGTTTGGGACAATTCGTAGTTGTGAAAATACTGTTTAAAAAAGCAAAATTGACTGTACGAAAAAAACAAAAATGTTTGGGAAGAACAGAAAGAGAGACGGAATATGGTGCGTGTAGGTTTAATCATGAAAGATCGTTTTTTATTGTTTTATCTAGCCATATAGATTCTTGTCATTCTGCGTTGAAACTTATATTCCATTACACTTAAAACGGGTGCCAATTTTTAGAAGATAACAATGGCTTAACGATGGCCTACCTTTTATGAGTGACTTAGAATATCTCTAGACCCCGTGTACTCATGATTTCGTTACTTCGTGTACTAAAACATTCGTTCAAATGTTCTCGTGTGTGTTGTGTGGGTGGATGTGTATAACAGACAACTGTCATGTGTTAGTTTTGTGATGGGTAAATGCGGAATTATTACGGAATCGGCAGCGATTTCGGTTTTAAATCCGAAGTAAAATCAGCAGCGTTGTCTCCGGAGAAATCCGGAGTAATCTGTGACTGATTCCGCAGTGCACTCCGGAGTTGATTACTCCGAATTAATCCGGATTTTACTCCGGATTACTCTATAGTGTATACTTCGGTTATTATACGTCGGATTCGGAGTAAATTCATTACACCTCTTCGGAGTTCCCACCACTTGTTGCCATACAAACAACATCCAGGGCGGATGTTTGATTTTTGCGTTTCTCATAGCCATAGCCTAAATCATTCCAAAGGTGAAAGATAGAAATATTTATAAGGACACATTTCAATTAGAAAGTGGGACAAAAACCCGTTAAATCAAATCTATTACTACCGAACACTAATGTAGTACGCACCTTAGTGGAAAGCACACGTCATACCACACATTTACGGGGAAGAACATAGAAGCTCGCACACTTGTTATTGCAAAACTTATGATAATCGATAGAGGCGCGCGATACTAAAGTGAGGTGCAATATTTTTCTAGCGAACGGTTGAAAACACATACACACACACATACTCTACAGAAACACAAAGAATATATGAATGAAGGGAAGAGATCAATTCCATTTAGCATAGTATTAATGCGAATAACGTTTACCGTATATTACCGAGCATCATAGTAATATTCCGATGGATCGATGACGAGTGTTTGTTAAATAAGCTAGCTGTTTGTTCGCACCGTACCGTACCGTATAGGCCCAGGTGCCCAGGTCCCAAGATCCCATGACGAACCCTAGTAAAAGAACCATACAATCAACGCGCGCGTTATGCTCTACCCAGGCGAGGCGGGTACCTGTCCGCTTGTCTTTTGATAGTACGTTACATTGTGCCTACATTTGTGCGTTGTACCGCGCTAGGGAAAATGGAAAAAAATTATCTACCAATTCATCAAACACTATCCCCTGGATAGAGGAAAACAATTATTGTACAATTAATCATTTATGCGGTTTATTAGCGTTTTTTATCCATACGAAGGGAAGAAAAATTAGCCTCGTTCCGGGAGATTTTCATACCTTCCCTCCAAAAGCCACCAAAGATCGATATCAAGAATCTATTTTGTAAACGTAAATGTTTTTTTTTTTGCTTGTGTAATTTGTAACAGATTTCTTTGTGTTTATTGAAAATTTCGCGTTTGCCCATTTATTGTATGATACGGATACCGATAGTGTGACAAAAGATATGTACCTTGTACTTGCGATGAAGTAACTGCAAATCATTCGTCCTTTTTCCACGCATCCAATTGCATGAGCGCGTGTTTACTTAAGAATGCATACAATACACACCACTACATAACGATTTCTTCGACAAAAACAAAATGTTTGATGTTCCGTTACGGTTCACATCATACTCTTCATGATAAAGAACAATAAAGCAACACAACAATTTACGGCAATTTTCGGGGAAAAAGTTCATTATTTCGCCTTTTGTTTGTTACATATTTCACCTTGCTTGTGCTCTTTCACCGTTGTCAGCTTCTGGGTTATCTTCTGTGAGATTTGAAATACCCATACCATAGCTCTCTAACTGATGTTTCCGGTTAAATGTTATTCTTACATTAAACTAACTTATAAAATAACCTCATAACGAAGAATGGGAAGGATTTCAAAATGCTAACACGCGCACACAAACCCACTAAACCTCATCCTCGTTTAGTAGCATGTTCGGCACACCCTTGTTGATGGGGAAAATGCGTCCCGTTTCCGGACATTCGAGCGTACCCTCCACTACGTCCACCTCCAGCAGTATGTGGTGCAGTTTCTGTAGCGTTTCCACATCGTTTTGGATATCGGTGGGCATCGTGCTTGGTATGTCGGAACCAATCTGCCAAGAGGGAAGTAACAACGAATAGAATTTTTATGAAAACAAGCATAACAGGGGGGCAAAAACCGCTTACATTAGCTGCCGCGGCGCAGATCGCACTCCATTCCAGCCTTGGCAGCATCCGGGTGATGAATTCCGAGTTGAAATCAGCATTTACTTCTTTCTTCTCCACGATCTGCGGAACGGGAAGAGCGCGTTAGATAAATAACACCAGCATTGCGTTCTACGGTTACTTACATTCAGCTTCAGTGGATATCCAACTTTAACACCGCGGATACACTTCGAGGTGAGAAAATTGTACGTTAAAAGTTTCATTTTATGCACCTTTTTGCAGTTTGTACGGTGTATAGCGTACAGCACGAGGTCGCTGGCGGTTTGTTTTGATATCGATCGAAGCACACGAGAACTGTCATCTTTTGTTGTTGTTTTTTGCTGCCGAGGGGTAGGAATGTCATGCTTTCGGTGTAAACGTGCAGTAATTTGAAATCAAACAACGCACAATCGTTCAAAATCCAACAATTTCGAACAGTTTTGTAGTTTTACGTGTGCGTGTGCGTTGTAATACTTTTATTTGGTGTAAATTATTTCTCCCACAATATATGATATGCTTTAGACTAGTGCATGAACGGTTCAAAAATGCAAGACAAAATGCCGTACGACAAAATACGCAAATATGGCAATCTTTTTGGTAAAGTATCTGCTCAATTCTGTACCCGAGAAACCTTCACATTTATCAAATAATTGTTCTGCTTTCTTCTAGCTTATATCACTTCAATCGGTTTCACACCCAACCGTTCCGACAGCTCCGTGCAGGTTTTAATCTGGTTAACATGATACGGAAGTCCACCGTCCTGATCCACCTTTGCCATGTGAATTCGCTCCGGATCACCCGCCACCAGTACGGGATGGTTCGGATCGGTCTAGAAAACGAAAAACCAAACATTATTGTGTACGAAACATCCACAACACCTCCCTTACCATTGGCATATTGCGTAGGATGCTATTCAGATCGGACAACCGTCCCTCGAATCCCGGTGCAAAGCAGGCCGGATTGATCGCAACAAAGCACTGACCCAGATCGGCTTCAGAATCGGCACCGGCGTGCGTCCACTTGCGTATCTTGGTAGCATAGTTTGCACCGGACAAAATGCCACAAAACACTTCCACCATCGCACCGAGCCCGTAGCCCTTGTAACCGGACGTTAGTTCGGTACCACCGAGCGGCATCAGGCAAGCCGTATCAAACGCAACGCAAGCGTCCGTTGTCGGATGTCCATCCGGACCTTGGGCCCAGCCAACCGGAATCGGTTCATTCTTGCGCCGTTGCATTTCGATCTGTTGACGGAAAAGGAGGATTAATGTAACTAAATTGCCTTTCCGCTTGTCCAAGCACCCATTGCTTACCTTTCCAACGGCAACCGCCGTCGTAGCCATGTCGAGCACAAACCCATCCCCATCCTTACCCGGTGCACCGACCGAAATTGGGTTCGTACCAAGGGCGGCCTCCTTGCTACGGGTCGGACTAGCCAGCGGTGACGTGTTTGTCATCGACATTCCGATACATCCTGCGTTCATGGCACGCAGCGTATACCAACCGGCAATACCGTAATGGTTCGAACCTAATGAAATGGCGAGCAAAAATGAAAATTTAAATCATCCAATCAAACACGTGGAACGTGTAACACACTTACGCTTCGCACAAACCCATCCCACACCAACCTCCTTCGCCTTCCGGATGGCCAAATCCATGCAGAAGTTACCGACCACCGCACCGAGCCCGTTGTTCCCGTCCACCCAAGCGGTGGCAGGCGTTTCGTTCAGCACGGTCGGTACCGCCTCACCGCTGCAAGCGTTCTTGTGCAGATCATTAATGTACATCTCGAGCCGGTTCATACCGTGGCTAAAGTGTCCTCGGTAGTCCGCCTCCACCAGCAGATCGGCTTGCTGTTTGGCGTGGGCCAGCGGTGTTTTTGCCCGCACCAAACAGTCCACCATGAAGCGGCGCGCTTCGTCGACGGCCACCAACCCTTGCTTTGCGGCGGCGCTGGAACTCATCGTGCGGCGTTGCGATTGATCTGAGGGCAGATGGGACAAAGTTTGATCACCGTTTAATGCAGGCAGCTATACCAGTGTTACAATTAGGTCGCCGAGCGTTGCCAAACCAAATACCTTGTTTGCTGATAAGAATATCTATCAGCGTGGTTATCTTGCAAGCGGCAAGTGACACTAATGCCACCCTGCGCTGATATGCGGACTTCAAGATTTAGGACAGATACACCAATTACAAGCTTGTGATAGGACGATTGGTTGATTTGTTTTTCGTTTTTAAGTGCTTTATCTGTCTCTGTTCGGGTGCTGTTTGCAACATCTGAGCCTTTTGTGTACCGGGTATCCCGAGATACTTTAACGCGTTCCCATATAATTTTGTTCTTGTTCTGAGGCGTACACACGCTAGCGCAGGGTTACTGCTGCCAAACTGCGTACTACGTTTTCGTATGGCTAGGGCAGGACGGGATTGAAGTATACGGGATGGAACGTACAGGAATAGAGAGGAAAGGAGGTTGGGGACTTCGAAACCATAGAGAATGATTGAGAAGATGAATAAGCCCTGGATCAGGATGGAAGAGAATGGTGATCACACATGTCTGACAAGACTTCTATATAGAACCCCTTAAATACACGGGATCGGAAATCTTGTTCTAGTCCCGAAGTTTTTTGTGCTTGCTCCACATCTTTGTTGACACGTTCCCATATATTTATTGTTTCTTCTACAGATGTTTGATTTCGTTTTGGTATGTTAGAACTTAGAGTGAATCAATAGTAACCTTACCCACCTAATACAGACTAAATATAAACATTTCCATCATATCTTTACAGACGGCTCCATTCACCAGGACTTAGCCGGGTGTGGGATCCATTCAAGTCTCGAAAACTGTGCCATCGAATTTCCTAATCACACTTCCATCTTCTCTGCTGAAGCAATAGCTATCCAACAAGCCGTTGATGGACTACAGGCCGACCGACTGAACGTCATCTTCATCGACAGTGCCAGTGTTCTGGCCGCCCTGGAATACGCTATCTCTAGAGACACCTACATTCAGCTCCAAGACTCCATACCTGCGTCCCCAACAATCTTTTCCTGCTGGATTCTGGGTCACTCCCAAATTAACGGTAATGAGAAGGTTGGTCGTCTGGTCAACAGATCATCGGCTTGGTCCAACAGAAGCACACAACACCCTTTCCCGCCGAGATGCCATCCGTATTATCAACACCATAGTCTCCTAACACTGGAACACCTCTTGGCACAACGTAGACCTCAGCGACAAACTCCGTCTCATCAAGCACAACACTGTTTCATGGGACGGAATCGAATCCAGCCAACACGAACGAGGCCTATCCCGCCTTCGTATCGGTCATAACCGCCTTACACATTCCTCTCTCCTAGACGGATCAAGTCCTTCACTCTGCGGATCTGACGTAGGTATCACTGTCCACCACATCCTCACCGATTGCCATGGATACACTACACAACGAGACGCCTGCCTACTAGGCACCGATTACGCGACAATCGTATCATCCCTGACAAACTGCATCAGAACCGTCTTATTAGATTTTGACCGCCTTATTAGATTTTTAGTTTTGCATTAGCATTAGAATAGAAAACGATATAAAAAATCAGTAGTGGATACCAAAAACGGTGTCAAAAAAATTACCCCCAGGCAACGAGATCTAACAGATATGGGTACGCGGCAAAAAACCATAGAAAAGTGAACAAAAATTGCTGCTTGCAGCTTCAATTAGCACCTCGTGCTCGTTCGATCTTCCCCTGTATTCCGCACCTTCCATGCTTTACTTACCAAAATAATGCTGTCCGGAGCCGCCACAATGCTTCCAGTGTTTCGGTCTGTTCGTCTCCGGTAGCAGACCAGCAGTGGACGATGTTGATGATAAACTGCTTGTGCTCAGCTGACGAGCAGCGACAGCCCCGGATCGTACATTTGCCCTGAACAAACGTGCGGTCGATGTGATCATCGTCGTCGTTGTGTTACGATAAGGGAAGGCACATGTTTGCACAATAATACTGGAAGAGGTCGCATAGCCGTGCGATGTTCGTGGTGGTAGTGGTGTTGTTATTGCTACCACCGCGCCACGTGAAATCCGGTTCTGGAAGCAGATGCGTACGAAACGATGGACGGGTGGCGCTTGCATCGTTCTGTGCGTAGTAATGAAGGGGAAGGAGGGAGGAAGTAAATGTTATTCATTGTCAAGAACAGGTGCAAGCAGGACAGCAAGCAAACGGGTTTATGATCAATGGATGCAACGAAAAACTAAAAAAGCGATATTTATTGATGCGTGCGTTGTGCGTTTACATCTGTGTTTACATCTCACCCGATATATATTAAGTACACTTTTTCGACACACCGAATATGTATAAAGTTTACGAAACACCTACACCTGATGTATGTTAGGCTGAAAACTGTTTGATAGCACACAGGCACACACTTTCTTCTTGTAATTCACTGGTAACTGGTTCGTAGTAGTGATCGGAACGCTGCTAAATTGATAAGAACGTCAAGCTGATAAAACACGCTGGCCCCTGATATAACTTGACACGAAAACTCGGTACGCCCTTTTCAGTGTTGTTGGCACACCCCATACGCACAGGGCCGTCGTTCGGTAGCTACTGAGTGCCGTTACCGTGCAGAGTTTCGCGCTCGCACCCTCGTGAGGTAGGCGACCTCTACCAGGGTTGAACTTGTGTACCGTTTTTCGCAGAAGGTTAACAAATCCCCGTCGACGACGAAGACGACCGTGTGGAACTAAAAATACACGCGGATTAATCCGATCCTGCCGATTGCCTTCTACTGCCCCTATCCGTACCTTTTATTGCCTTTTCCTTTTGTTTTCGATTTTTTTGCGCATATTTCGTGTAATTTTTAACGGTGTGTGTGCGTGCGTTCTACAACTACGTGCTGTTTTTTTTGTTTATAAAATTACTTTTTAAAGTGCCTGTGCGGTTAAGTGTTGTGCATGTTGACGTTTACACACGTTTGAAAGGTGCAATTAAATTATTCTCCTCGTGTCAGCGCTCTAATTGGACACCACCAGTGCGCCGGCGCTTAAAGTCGGGTAATGTTTTGTTTACGGAAATTTAGCTCCAACACCCCCAACTAAAACACACACACACACACACACACACACACACACACACACACACACACACACACACACACACACACACATACACACACACACACACATCCACATCCACAGTGGCCCCTGTTGCGGTGAGTCTCGAATGGATGTTAGTGATAGGGTGTCGGCCCAACACAGGAATGTGTAGCGACGGGTGTCGCGAACGATGAATGAATTTTTTTTTTACTACGCATACGTGCACCCCCCCCCAAATGCGACCCAATCTTTCGTACAGTGTGTGACCAATGTTGAGCGTACGACACTGTTTTTTTTTTCTCCACGAACCGATGATATTATTGCTTGTCCAATGGTGCCACATTGTTGTACGCTTCTATCTCGCGTATAATACGCCAAGCATCTTGGTACAAGTGGGCCGCCACCGTTGGGATCGTTGCTAAGGAAAACCGAAGAAAAAGCATAAGTTACTTGTTTACACTACGTAGTTTATGGTTCGGTAAACAGTAAGGCGTACCTGTAAAGAACACGAACATATCGCCACGCCCGGTCGGTGTGTGCAAACCTTCGCCTTTAAAAAAGATCCTCGGCGGATGTGCCAACAGTACGGTCGGATTGATATAGATCGTAAGCGTCTTCGAATCGATCGTCTGCACCTGCACGATACCACCGAACATGGCGGTAGACAGTGGTACCGGCATGTCGCAGACCAGATCGTTACCGACCACGGTAAAGACTTTGTGCGGGGCAAGGTGAAGCTTGACCATCACATCACCCTGCCCCAGTTCCGTCTCGTGCCCGTACCCCTTGAGCATGATGCACGTGCCGTGGCGCGTGTACTGCTGTATCGGCACCACCAATGAGGCCTGCTGGGTTATGGACCGCCCGTCGATGTAACGCATCCGTTGGTAGTTTATGGTTTTCTGCATGCCGAAAAAAATCTCTTCCAGCGTTACGGACGCTTCCAAGTGTTGCACCGGTATCGATTGTGTGGTCCAAAGTTTGCCGTTCAAAACGATCATAAAGTGATGGTTGTGTTTATTTGTGTGTGCCCTTTAGTGTTGGGATTAGTAAAATAAAGAATAAGATATTTATACCATTTGTGTTTGTGTGTGTTTGTGTGTGTGTGTGTGTGTGTGTGTGTGTGTGTGTGTGTGTGTGTGTGTGTGTGTGAGCCATGGTAGAGGTGAATCACAGTACCTCTATTCTCAACCAAACCCTCCCCCCTCCTCCTTCCTACTCCTTCCCCTCCCTCCCAACCAACTACACATTGCATACTTACTGGAAGAGCTCCACGCATTTTCCACTAAACACATAGTTTGGGTAACCATCTTTGTGTATGCCCAAGTTATAGAGACAGCGTAGCTCCGGGTTGTCTAATCAAGATTATCGTTGGCAATAAAAAAAAAACACAAGAACAAATCAAGATGCAAAGGTTAAAGTGTGAATGGGGGTAAAGAGGCACTCTTTGCTTGCATGCGGTTTGACCTACATAGGACCTCGATCGCTTCATTTACGGCCAGCCAGTACTGCGACTGTGTGAGACGCTTGACGGGGAACGTATCCGGATCGTATTCGGTGAAATTTGGATGACACATTGGAGCTAATCGTCGATAGCTGCGCGATAGGGAACAAGAGAGAAAAGAGAAACGAACGTTTTACACTCCTTTCGTCCACTCTTAGACCACTCTTCCAACTTACGCTGCAAGTATCACTGAAATCGGTGCATCTTCCGGTACACCGAGAATTTCGTAGTGGTTATTTGGAAGCATAGTGATTGAAATTATAGATATAGAGTGGTCAAATTTCGTGAACGGATGAAGAAAAAAAAACGCACAGAGGCACATACGCACCGCACCGCAGCCTGCTTAGAACCGGAAAGACTCGGTGAAAATTCTAAACTCTTTATAGGCAAATCAGTCAAGTCATCTTGCTGTTTGTCAATGTTGTCAGATGCTTTCCATGATGCGCCGCCCTACACAGCTATGCGCATTAAGATAAAAAATGCGTAGGGATGCATCAAATGGGTGAGTGATGTGGAAGAAAAATACAAGCTGAAAGAGAAATTAATTTACAAAAACGAAGAACGACGCGAGATATGTTTTAGAATATTTGGTTTGCCGGTTTGATTTTAATTAAATATTCAAATTAGCCGGTAAAAAAAGGTAAACAATACGCAATTGTCGCTGAGGATGACATTTGACACCTCTAATTAGCTGGACATGTAAATGTTTACTTCGAGGGGGTGGCAAAAGCATGAGCGGAAATGTTTTTTTTCCGCTAGCAATAGCAAAAGTGCACACACACAAAAAAAACACCATTTTTTATAGCTTTTTTCACAACAAAATATTATTTTTATTGAACGCGTCAATTAACTAGATTTTGATTGAATTGTTTAATTGTTTTGTCCCGCCAACCTTTTGACACCTTTCCTTGTGTGTGTGTGTGTGTGACTGGTTATTTTTCTTTCGACCCATTTTCTGAATGTGTATTATTTGAACTTGTTGTTACATGGTTTATGTTGTTTTGCTTCGCAATTGCAGCATTACATTTTGCAAAACGGATTCATTTAAAATAGTCCCTCTCCCGCTTGTTCTGTCCGATCGGTTCGTTTTGCTAATAATTATACACTTATCCTAGGACACCGGCGTATCCTGTCAGTAATGGACTACCTAGCCTGGGGAAGTAATTAGACGAGAGTTGCCCAATATAAAAAGAAGATAAAAAATTGTATGCCTCTTTCACACATCGTAACAGCAGACCGATCCTCCCTTCTTCTCGCCCCTTGTTGAAAAGGGGTTTGGTTTTTTTTCTTGGTTTTCTGTTCTCTTTTTTTGTCAATTTCGTTTATCTTAATTGTTCACTTTTTTTTTGTTCGTTTTATACAAAGATGTCTTAAAATTTGGATTATTAAATGTATAATTTTATATTAGTTTTGTTGTTGTTTTAAATTTGTCTTACGTTTCCAGTAGTTACTGGCCTTGGCCATCGTGGGTTTTCGATTTTTTGTTAGTTTCGCGTTTCGATATTAAATATCCAGGGGGGGGGGGGGGGGGGTTTAGAGTAGTGTTCAAAAATTGGATTACCGTTGACTTCACATACACGTACAATAATCTCGCGCACAGCCACACGCGAGTATGAACGGTTCGTGTGGGATTATGAGATTACGACCTTTGATTATACTCAGCCACCATGTCCGGCTGATGATGAGATGTTTAAAAGAAAAATGGAAACAGGGGGAGGAAAAAAACACAAAACCAAAACAAATTAAATTTTATTCAATGTAACAATTTTTGTTTGTTTGTTTTGTTTGCTGCTCCATTTGGTATACCCTTCAATTATCTTCCAATTCTACACCTGTATCACCAGTAGTTGTTTTTTCTTTAGAGATCATGCGAAACCGTAACAAGACTGACCTGCACACTTAACATTAAATTTAATCTAATACTTTCTAAAATGAGATTTGGTTTGTTTCGCCCGTTTCATCTGTTCGTAACTCTTTGCCTTTGACCTCATTCCACCGCGTATGCCGGGAAATTGGGGGAGGCACCGTATATGATTAAAACGTTCAAAAAATCTGCTAATGTATACAAATCGCCTTTGGTATATATGTGAGTGTGTGTGTGTGTGTGGTGTCGTTTAAAATCCCTACTACTGACATTACGCGTAGTCAACTGATATCGGAAGAAGTTCCACGGAACGGAAGAGTGGTTTGAACGTTGCGTTTTGTGTCCTCGAAACGGGTGACTAGCAAATATTCAATGGACAAACACTACAGACCGGCATTTGCATCCGAGATTGTTTTTCCGGGAGCAGTGTAACTGGAGTTTGTCTTTTCGAGCGCTCTCTCTCTCTCTCTCTCTCTCTCTCTCTCTCTCTCTTATCCCTTGAGAGATTCTAACAGAAGCACTAAAACATAACTAAAACAATGCCGCATTTCGCTTGCTATCCTGGTTTTGTGTAGACGTAAGTTGACTTGTTGAGTAAGGCACCGTTAGATTCTTTGTTTGTCTTTAATTTTGGTTTTTGAAAACAAAAATTCATACGCTAGAAGCTGCCTGACGCCTGACTGAGCACGTAAAAGGAAGAGGGACGTTGACATCGTGCAATAATGTGTTGCAATCTTTCGAATGGCAGCGTAGAGAGAAAAATCAAATATCTAATCTGCTAACATATCGCTCATTGGGCCCTACACACCTGTATTAAACGATCTTGTGGACTTAAGTTGGTGCAACGTGGTGCATTTACGTAAAGAGTACACGAGGAAGGTGCAGTTTTTCCTGAAGTTAAGCCAGCAGCAGTGTTTGTAATGGTTGGACGAGTATGCGGTCTATTCTTTCTTGTACCTCCTCCTTTTCAAGCCTCCAGAAGCCGTGTAATTTGCTCTCCCGTCTGCATTCCTATTGGTTAATTTATGTGATCGTTGTGTGATGCGTTGAAAGATGGAAAATGAGAACTAGCGAGAGTGAGTGAGCTCTCTTCTTTAAGTTTCCTTTTTTTCCCATTTTCCTTTCACATCTGTACGCTTTGGTGGTGGCAAGCTCTTGAGCTATCTGGACAAAACAACTCAAACCCCTTCAGCTTGACGCGGTAGTGCGTGTAAACATAGCTACGGCATGTTTGTCACGTGTCCTGAATATGTACAAACTCAGCTACGGTCACATCGGCCTATACCAGTATATCAACTTACGGATGAATTTTTATCTAACTTTGGCTTGCAACATTTCACTCTGCTGTTGTTTGGTTTTAGTTCAGTTTTTCTTTTCAAATATAAATAAATTTTATAACATTCGAGTCTGCTGCAACTCTCTACAGCGCCTATCCAAAGCAGACAGAACCCTTACGGTATACTCAATCAATCAAAACCTCCAGAATGAAGATATCCTTAAAACCTACATCCTTTTCGTGTCACACTCTGCTCAGCTCAATTGGGTTGCCTTTGGCATAAAACCGTTTTTGATTGATTTTTTTTTTTTTTTGGGGGGTTTATTGAGAGTATCGAGTCCTTGCTCTGGCTTGCTAACAATCTTTCGATACTCCCATGCGAATTTCTCCAAACTAGACTAGACTAGATCTACCTTGTAGCCCGCCCCAAACCCTAATCGATTCGCTACCCCTTAGTTTACAAACTCGTTGCATGTCATTTCGCTGAAGTAGTTACCCAGCGGTGAGTCGACGGCATGGTCAGAGTAGGATGACGATTCGTAGTACGACGGATGGAAGGTGGTACCGATCGGCAGGCTGTATCCGGGATCTCCTCCACCGTCACCAGGGCCAGGCCCACTGGTATCCCATGCCTGGGAAGGACTAAGCGTGTCCACGTCGGATTCGTACGCATTGAGCGATTCCATCACGAGCTGCTGCACCGTACCATTCGACTGGGCAGGTACTTGCTGGGACTGGTGGGTTTGTTGTTGCTGCCGCTGCTGCTGATGCTCCTGGAGCTGCAGCGAATGATGGTGATGGAGGTGGTGTTGGTTGTGGTGGTCTGGCGGACTATGGCTAGCTGACGTAGGACTACTGTTGAAAAACACCTCCGAAAACTTGCCAATTTCCGTCGAGCCAAATGCCTGTTGGAAACCGGGCAGTGGTGTGATGTGCTGCAACGGAAAAAGAAATAGCATTAATGGTGTGCTCTGCTTTGCAACTTGTGCCACCGTCGCGTGTCTTTGGGAGTGAAAGAGTGTGTTAGATGGGATGGAGTGAGTGTTTTGGGCATTAAAATCAATATCTATTTTTAAACGGCCGATCATGCCACTGGTGGTGAAGGTAGCATACTTTGTTTTCTGCCGCTGGTGCTGTCGTCGGTGGTGAAGCTCCGTTTGTTTGTTTCTCTCTACTTTCGGCGGATGATTTCGTTTCCTTCGATTGCCTGCCGCCGGAGGGTGTCTGCTTTTTCGTGCGTCGGGCAGGGCCCGCGGTACGGCTCGGGGACGCTGTGTTGGCGTTTTCCAATTCGTTGCTTTCCTGGAAGCACAGGAAGTGAACAATTTGTGAGTAATTTCGTACGTTTGAGGAGTGTTGGGTGATTGCGTAGGTTGTATAGAAAAAAAGTCGGACATTCAGCCCAAACAAAATATTGGAGGATGTTTTTAAATATTGCTTACAATTGGTTGGGGTCCTTGTGATTTGTTGTAGATTTAGTTTTGTTTAGTAGTTGTTAGTTTTAGAGGATGACAATAAGAGTGGCAATGTTTTTATAGTGTTTTAAAATATTTTTTGACCCGGGGCGGCCCGGTGATGCAGGCGACCGCGGCACCGGTCTTCAAACGACAGGACATGGGTGCAAATCCCATCCGGACCGTCCGTCTCCACGTAGGGAGGACTGACTATCCAACTAGGTGTTTTTGGCAAGTCTAGTAAACCATTCGATGGCTGGCATGAGCTTAGAGGTCATTAAGCCAAGAAGAATATATTTTTAAAATTTTTGGAATAATAATTTTAATTTTTTTAGGATGAATGTTCATAAATAAATAGTTTTTGATAATCTGTTAGTTTTTTGTCCTAAATCCGTAAAGCAAATTAACAATTCAAACAACAAAAACAAAGTAAATAAATAACTGTTATAAATTAGCAACATTAGCAGGAATTAGCAAGCACGTGCAAGGCATAACGCACCAAAAGAAATAGCATGTTCAATAGCTTGCATGAGCGTTCGCTAGCGCCCAATAGATGGCGCTACTATATTCAACGTAAAGTGTTTGGATGGATGAGCGGGATAAATGTGAAATGATATTTTGCGTACGAAATGAAAACCGTAAGGACGAGTAGTAAATGCAAAGTAGACAAACAAATATTTACGAAATTTTTGTTGCAAATGATAAGTGTTTGACCCTTAAACAGTCGCTTAAAAATATAACACTCACCTTTCTACCATTACTTCCATCCTTAGCTTTCAATCCGTTGGCAGTTGAGTATTTTCTCATTCGTCCCGGAAACTGATCTTCTTCAGGCCAGCACAAATTCTGAAACAAAAACACAATATTACTTCAAACAAACTCAAACGTCTTGTTTCAATTTTGGTTAAATAAAAAAGAAATCGGTTAAAAAACGCAATTTATTCTACAAATGAACAAATTTTTAAACCCGTTTTTCGTGTTAAAACTTTTACAATTTGCATCCCACTTCGTATATTTGTTTTCCTTGCCCATCGCAAATCTCTTTCTCTCTCTCTCTCTCTCTCTCTCTCTCTCTTTCTCGGGGGCCTAAAAGCTCCCCGGCACGCAGCCAGAAGCAACAAGTGCTCTATGCATGTCCCACATAAGTTTATCACTATTTTTGTTTACAAACAGGAGATGAATGGTATGGTAGCAGTGAGTAGAGCATATAATTTTGAGTAGCGCAAGAGAAAGAGCGAGAATACAACGACAACAACAATGAGAGTGGAGCATGGTTGGAAAATAATTTGCGCGAGTTCCGCGGCTGAGCAGTGCTCTCTCGCGGGCGCTCTCGTTTGCCCTTAACATAGTTTTCTGTGTAATGGATATTGTTTTTTTGTTTTATAGTACGCAGGATGGACGGCTCGCAACGCACTCTTTCGGCAGGCAGGGCTTCTCGGTTTCCTTAAATGTCTTTGAGTGTAGAGAGTTTGTTTAAATCAATTTTAAAACTATTTTGTACCATCATGATGAGAAACAGTGTCATACAAAAGACCTTAACTTCCAGAAGAGATCTTTCCCCGATGATATTCAGCGCTATCTTATCGTTGGAGTTGTTTTACAAGAGATTTCGTAGTTCAAAGACTACGTCTTTGAAAAGTCCTCCCATTTGAATGGGTCTAGTAGTCCAGGCTTCATCTACCAAGTGATGTTATAGCCGTCAGGTAAGAGATTTTTTGATTGTTTATATTATAGAGACTTTGGGACTTGAAGACCTCATTCGCCTCTTGCCATCTAAGACAAGAGGTCCACCAAGAAACCTGCTCGCCCGAAGGGTCTCTTCTACCAAATTCCGCGCAGTTAAAGATTATCTCTAATCAAGCTAGGACCCTACCACGGAAGGTGTTTTATCGTTGAAAACACCTTGTAGTGTCCTCCCATGGGTTTCGGTAAGAGTCATGCCCAAAGTAACTTCTGCATAGTCCTCTTCGGGGTCTAGATCCACCACTGCCACTCATACGTAGTGACATTGTGCCAGTGTCGCTTCATTTGCAATACATTCAGAGTCTCTCTCGTTTATGTAGGAATGCGTCTGTTTTTTCCACACCTATGTCCTGTTAAAAAGCATTCTGAGCACTTTTGTCTCGATTTTAACTTCTGATGCTATAAATGTTCCACCTTTGTCTGTCGCCACATGTGTTTCAAAGCATGGATATCGTTTCGAAAGAAAATTTGCCAATTCTAATCACCGCGAGGCGCTTTTATATTGAGAAATACTTTCAAACGTTACTCCATGTGCATATTTGGATTCAATCGATCGCAGACGGACCAACGAACAGAACTCCCGGGATGACGAACGTCAAGGATAAAAAAAGCCCTCCGCCTCGGATGACGAAAGTTGCATGACGAAGGACATTGCGGAATTACGCGATATCGGGGAAATGGCTGAAACATAGAGGTCGTAAGCAAGCAGGCAGGCTGGCGTGACTGCGTCCCCATACGTGGGCAGTGACGAAATAACGCCGAAAAACCTACGCACCTCCTAGGCACGGCCCAGTTGCCCAGTGCTCGATCGATCGCAGAAATGCGATAAAAAAAAAGCTTCAGACAGAAGACGCGAAACGTTGCTTGCAGCCTGAATCGATCCGGCACGATGGTACGCTGTTGGATTGGAAGGCGATTACTGGTTAGCTGGGCTAGAACCGTACACCCCACAGGAACACATGCCCCAACACCACATAGAAGCATGCTTTTCAGCGGGACATTTGCGTTCTTGCCACACCAACACTACCGCAATCGTGCAAACAAACAAACTAGAGAGAGAAAGGATGAGAAAAGCAGAGAGAAAAACAAACAAAAAGGACAACATTTCGCGACTCCTCGAGTAAGGGATACTCTCCGCGTGTGTGTGCTGCCGTCTGTGTGCCGGTAGCGTCGAGCATCCTTGGTGCCCCGCGGAAGGAAGCGAGCTGGTTTGGCCCATTTTTACTGCGCAGGATCGATAATGGTTCGCCGATCCGATCCGAAATTCACCAGGCAGTAGCAGCAGCCGTCGTGTGATGTGCCTTCGACGACACAGCTACGGACACATGTCAAAAAGGGGAAAAAACGGACACCGGATCGATCGTTGCGGATGGAAATGGGAGATAAAAGGAACACAGTCGCGAGACGTACGAGTGTGTGTGTGTGTGGAAAAGTAGGAGGAAATGGTGCTGGTAAAAGGATTTTCCCGCTTTCTTCACGATCCATCGTTAATACGGAAGACTGTATGTGTACTACGTGTTGGTGTGGTGGTAGTGTAGTTCCTCGTTGCCATGGAAGCTTTGAACCGGCTTGAAAATTGCTCTCTGCATTCGCCAATCATTCTCTCTCACTCACGCTCTCTGATTCTTTTCAAAAAAAGGGAATAAGCGCGCGTGGAGTTTGGTTTAAGTACATAGGAAATGCATTTCCGGTTTATGGCGTTTCGTACACGGGTAGCACATATCTGCACATTGGTCAACACAGGTTCCCCTGTATCCATTATTCAACCCCACTCTGTCCTCCCTTCCTTTACAAACAACAGTCGCATACAATTGATGTTTCGAATTGATGGAAGTAAAACTTTTACCGCTGCTTCAGCACAGCCTCCTCAATCGGCCTGTCATCAGGCAACTGGGTGTAATACGTCAGGTAAGTTGTAGCCCTGTGAAGGGTAGGACTTTTCCTCACTTTCGAAGCGCACCATTCACACCATTCGGTGGCGCAGGGGAGTTGGCGTTTAATCGATCATGTTGCCGCTGGTTCCGAATATCGATCAACGGGGAACCGAACGGGGAATGTCGTGGCTGTTTATGAGTGTGACGAACTTGCTAGCAATTATTATCCATAATATTCCAATCGACATGTTTCGGTAGGACCGTTGCAGGGTTTTACAGGATCAACAACAAAATTTGTCCACATGTGTTAAACAGTTCAGTTTATTAGATGTACAACATTCTACGAGATGTCAATCAATCACAAATTGTCCATAAAAATACAAAAAAAAAAAAAAAATTGCTTTTTGCTGACGACTGCTAGCCTGATCGGATACTTCAACAACTTGCATAAAGAACTACTTATTTTATTTGGAAATTTGGTTCATTTTTATGCCTTTTAAGTACTACTTCCAAACAGTAGATTTGTGTTACTGTAAGGTTGCGAAACCGTGTGCCAAAAAGGTTGTTATAAGTGAGCTGTAAGATCAGAGACCAAACCTCACCTAAAGAAATTGAAAAGCGCTTAGAATATCATTCTGTCATCCTTATCAAACTTTTTTGAAGCATTTTTAATCTTTGTTGATAAAGATACAGTTTTAATTCCAATAAAAAAAACAGCCAGGTGCCATAATTTACGACTCAGTTGCATTCAAAAAGGTACCCCACAAGATGTAAAATAAATCTAAAATTATACATCTGGACCACATACTTCCCAGGAGAACTTTTCTGAAGGATTGTTGCTCTTCATCATGATGAATCTCAATTTTACACACCAAACCAGGCTAACCAATGTATGATGCCAAGCATGGACATTTGGTACAATGGTCTTGTTCCTCCTAGCTTCCCTTACTTTAGTCCGTTAGATTATTTAACTTAGTCCTATGATGAAGCGTTCATCACACCTGCATGTGGGAGATCTTGAAGACCAGCCCAAGGACTCTCTATTAGCATGATGTGTCCTAAAATCTGTATGTGAGGAATGTTTCAAACATTCCGGACGCTGGTTTCATCATTTGGTAAACCCTGTTAAAGATCCTTAGACATGAAAGACTAAGGGAGTCGTATTAAATGTTACTAGTATAAACTTATTTTTGATTCTTGTAAAGCTAAAATTTTGTATGAGCAATAAGCCTTTATGGTTGTTGAAGATGTGTTATGCTCATAAAAATATTTTTTGTAAGAAATTTTAATTTGTAAATGTTTAAATGAAATTCCAATATGAGAGCTCTTTGCCGTGTGGTCAACGCCGCATGTGTTGAATAATAACAAATTTCACAAGGCATTTCCTCCTTGAAATTTTCCTTATCTCAGCCATACTGCTCCATAAACTGCATCAAACTAATGTTCGTTTTAGCAAAAAAAAAAAAAAAAACTACGTTTTTCACCGCACGAAGCAATGCGAAAAGCGCCGAATGAACGGCACGAAATGGCGCGCGCTGTGCAGACTTGTTGAAAATAAATCAATATTTGACAACGTTCTCTTTCACCGCTGGGAAAAGAGATCCAGTGTTCGCCAAACACGCCAACCCATCGCTTCCACCCCCGGATGGGCGAAGCGAAAAGTGGGAAAAATGCAACACAAAGCACCACATCGCTTCGAACCGAAAAAAAGGGAGGAAAAAAAAACACAGAGCCAACGCACACAAAACCCACCCAGGCCAACTTATCTGCATCTCACGGCATTTGCCGTACGCCGTGTATATACTTACTGTAAGTGCATCCAGTGATTTCATCCTTGTTGCTGCAGCTGCACCATTGCTCCCGCTTAACCCATTCACTGCAGCCGGGCTACTGGCACGGCTACTACGGCCACTGTCACCGCCTACCCCGGTGCCGTACCCTCGATGCAGCTTGCGCTCCTTCGGCTTTCGCATACGGTTGTCCTTTGTGCCGTGCGGGAACTCTGCTGCTGCTGCTGGACGTTCACGTTCCGTATGATTTTGATGATGCCAAGAAGAGAGTAGCAAATGAAAGATAGAAAGGAAAAAAAGTACACGAAACTCTATTAATGAAGGAGAGCGCAAAAGAAAAAGGCATTTTGATGGCGTTTCCGTTTTTGGGACGGTGGTGAGGCGGACTTGGCGAAAATTTGCCCATCCGTGCCCGCCGTGTGCAAAAGGGTTTTTTTTTTAGCGTGGGTGCGTGGGCTGTACATAGGGCAACCTTCACCCGTGCCTTTTTGGACTCGGGCATATCGGCAGGTTTTACGTCCCTGGTGGACGATTTTCCGTGTGGGATATGGGGTGGATCCGATGTACCAGTGGCAAGTCGTATAAGATGAACACACGAGAACGAGCCTTGTACATAGCAAACGAGCACACACACACACACACGCGCGCGCGTTCGAAGAGATGTCACCCCGTGAAGTAAGAAAGCATCTACAAAGAAGCTGGATGTTGCCCGGCTACAGTGTGTATCGATTCGAAAGACGTGGAGCTTTGGTGGATCAAAAAAGAGAAAGGAAGTACAGTAGGACTGTAAACCTATCGGGCAAATAAATCTTCTTGGTCAAGACACAAACGATTACAATCTACTGAGGATCGTTCAACGAACAGCGTTTATAGATTTACATCTCATGGCATAGAGATTGTAAGTCTATGGGAGGATCTCTTTTAGATTTGGCAATCTTTCACCTTTGCCTTCCCTAAGGATATTGGTCCCAAATTCCAGAAGTGCTTTCCCAATCTGTCGGAAGAATAAGGGGAAATAGTCGTTAGTTAACTAGGTACACAGTTAAATACTTTTCCTGGTTTGCCCAGGAAAATTGGTTAACCCGTCCGATCGGAGCGCAGTTGGGGTCTGCCGGAAAGCCCTATTTCTCTTTTGGCTTCCGTAAAGATGTTGGTCCAGCACTCCAGTAGTGCTTCCCCACTTTGTCGAAATAATTAGAGGAATTCGTAGCTGGCTTTGGTTCGAGGAAAAACATCTCTCCTGATCAGTCTAGGCAAAGGCTTAACTCGTCCGATCTGAGCGCAGCTGGAGACTCCCGACAAGCCCTGTTTTTCTTTAGCCTTCCCTAAGGATGTTGGTTCCGCTGTTCAGTAGTGCTTCCCCAGTCCGTCGATAGAGTTAGAGGAAATAGTCGCTGGCTGACTTTTGTTCCGTAGTTAAATACTTCTCCTGATCAGTCCAGGTAAAAGGTACACTCGTCTGGCCTTATCTAAAGAGGTGAATTTTGCCGATAAAATGCGTTGTCAGCATATACGACTGATTCAAGTATATCTAACGACGTAACAAGGTGCCAATGTAAGGTCCTACCAACGGCGGATGCTTGCGTCCGCTTTGTTCCTGTCAGTAACAGAGATCAAACATGATCTTGGATAAGAAAATCCTGAAACTGAAAGTAACCTTTTTAGCAGACATCGATCATCAAGAAAAAATAGTTTTAGTGTACATTTCACAACATTTTTTTACTATAAGGCTCTTTTTTTAGGTTATGATATAAAGACTTTGTTAACGTAAAGCCTTTCAGTGTTGACGAGCCGATCTGCAAGTTCCAGAGTTTACTGGAATAAATATCCTTAAGCCTTAAAAATCCTCAACGAAGAATGATCACTAAATTCTTCATCTTCTTGATTTAACGTCCTGTTAGGTCACACCGGCTATCTAATGGGTCTAGAATTCTAGACTTGCTGATACCACGTAGTTGGATGATCAGTCCTCACTACAGGGAACGGATCGCGCGGGGTTGAAGACAGGCTTCCTGAGCTTTGACGATCAGTTATTTCCCCTGCTTTGCCACAATATGATTGGATAAGGTCGATAAGCAGAGAGAATTATTGTTGTAAACAAGCGGTGTTTACACCGACCGCTGCTGTCATTGTCGGAAGTTAATTCGTATTTACGAAGTTGTCGGAAGAAAGCTTCGCGGTCGGGATAACTGAGTTCCGCGGTGAGTGAAGGGCCAGGACGAGAAATAGGTTTATAAAAGGGCGGAACAACGCGTGAGCGGCATTAGTACCGCTAGAAAACCAGAAAATAAATCAAACTAATTTTTTGGTTCGCTCCACTAAAATAGCGTTCCTAACTAATTATAAACTTTTTTTATCTGTGTTTTCTACAATTATTGTTCATCAAATCTGAGTAAATCTGAGTAATCTGCCACGTGGAGGATATTGTGAACGCCCCCATACTCAGATATACGTTGGCTGCTATTTATGTTTCTGGCTTAATAATAAAAATGCAAATACTTATCATCAAAAAGTGTTTTATTCTTCTTCAAAGTATTTTCCAGCACGATTAATACACTTTTGCATGCGCTCAACCCAATTGTCGAAGCACATTTTTCCACTCTGATTGAGATACCTCCAAAAAGGTGGTTTTTGGAACGCTTCAGCAGCATCTTCTGGGGACAAAAATTGATGTGCGCGAATGAAAAGAAGTCATTCGGTGCCAAGTCATGACTATAGGGCGGAATTGACCCATCAATTCGACGTTTTGGCCGGTCAAATAAGCGATGGTTTGAGCCGATGTGTGAGGGCTCGCATCGCTCATGGTGAAGTTCGTTTTTCGAATTTCACCGAAGAGTTCTGCAAACGAATTAAGGTGTACCATTCAGAATTGATCATCTTACGTTCTTCAAGCGGAACAGTCGCAACATGACCAGTTTTGCCGAAGAAACAGGCGACCATTTGCTTCGAAGTGCTTCTTCCATTGGTAACTTTCGTTGGATTTGGCTCAAGGTTGAAGACTCACCACCTGTGACGATCCTATAAACATTTTTTGAAGTACCATGATTGTATTTTTTCAACATTTCCTTGCACCAATCGACACGAGTATTTTTTTTTTTTGAGCTATTGTCAACATGTGCGGGATCCAAATCATTTTTTTTTATGATCAGGGGTTTGTGCAATATTGTGTTTATGCTGGTGGAATAAATGCCCAAAGATGCCTCTATCTCACGGTGTGTTACATGACGATCTTGTACAATTAGAATTCGAACGGCATCAATGTTCTCAAGCACAACGGCCGTTTCTGGACGACCTTCTCGAAATTCGTCATTGAGCGAGCGTCGGCCAGTTCTTCAAAGCAGTCTTGCCTTGATAGTCCACCTCGAAAGTTGTGAAAAATGATCGCACGAAAATGTTCACGAGTCAATTCCATTTTTTTTGGAGAACTGATTTGTTCATGTCAATGTAAACATCACAAATCATGATCGTACGTCAAAACGTTGTGAGTGTGGTTATGCTCCAAAATGTTAAACTTTGGAATAAAAATATCAGATTGCATCTGGTGCAACACATCTTCTTGCCTAGGCCAGAAATATATGAAGCAGCCCACGTATCCCCATGCTCAGGACAAGTGCAGAAACCTAGAAATGGCTGTCCAAAAGACTTCTCGAGATCAGGAAAACAGAAACAGACATAGATAAAGTCAAGTGTCGAGACAACATTCGTCTAAGGAAATGGAAAAAGCGATCGATTTGTGATCGATGACTGCTGTTAGCTCATACAAACAGTCCCCCCTTCCAATGCAGCAGATGAATGAACCTCACTACGTCATACGCGACATACCAGCGAGTGGGTCGTCTGCCGTAGGATTCTAACCGCGCATCATAATCTAATTGTAGGCAACATTGTCCCGTTAGTGGGGGGCTGGAAATTGGGCGAGGTGTACACAAGGAGATTCTTAGGGCTTCTTTTCCGACCAGCACTACTGTGTGCAATTTTCACCAGCCACCAGCGGAAAACCTCAGCAGCAGGTACAAAGTAAAAGAAAAACGCACATCACCTAAACACCATCAAATTCTCGCCACCGTTTCCAGTCCATGTGTGTGTGGGAGGCGGGGGGGGGGGGGTTCTATTGATTTTTTTCTTGTAGTTGTTGCTTTGGTTTGCATGCTTCCGAAAGTCCCAGGGTTGCGGTCGTTCGATTCACCGTCCAGCAGCAGCAGTTTCTTGTACCGTGCGCTGTTATGTGCTGGTTGGCGTGTTGGAGCAGTGTAGCATCGAATGTGCAAAACAAAAACAGGACCCCCTTCCACCATTTCGAATGTCGGTGCGAAGGCTCCAAGATGCCTCCACTGCCTGGCGGCACGCAAACTCACACGCATACAAGCGTACAAGCTTGTTGGATACCAACACATCACCATACCAAGCCAAGCCTCTGATTAACTTAGAATTGTTGGTGGTGTTGGTTGAAGCAGTGTATGCACACACCAAGGATCATTTATTCACACCGTGTACACTGGGTGGCTCTTATTTACTAGCGCGCTGCTCGTATGGGGGTGAGCTGATGTGCGAAATCGGTACCGAAAGAGCGCTGGGTTAATGCTATCGATTTTGTGATAGGATCCACCAACAGAAACCCAGGTCGCACCAACACACGGCGCGAATAGAGCTGTCAACCTGGCCGAGTAAGGTTTGGCCGATGGAGACGCATTGTTTGCTTTTTTTTTTCTTCGTTGCTGTTGTGTTTAATGCCTCGTGTTGAACCGATCTCGACTCTGCTCTGTGAGAACCTTCTCTCACGACCACTCACGCAGTAGTACCGGTTGTCAACGGTTACCATGCGAACGCTTGCTATCCCTGCTATGCTTGGTGGTGGTGTTCGTGTTATATAAAGACTGCTTCTTATTTCAACCCCAGAGAACGGAAGCACAAAACGGAAACGTGAATCGGGGGTTGATTCTTGGAAGCGGAAAAGAGGGCAACAAAACAACAAAACAAAAAAAAACACGAAAGAAAATACATAAAACCCATACTTGGGCGATACACTCGTACAGCGTACATACCTGTTGCACTGAGCAAAGCCGCCGATGGTGTGGGTGTGGTTGGAGCATCTCGTTCGTCCGCATCGTGCTGGCCGCCAGCCGCTAGTGGATGCTGCGGGCTATCACCCGAACCGTAGGATGAAGTTGGCAGCGGCGTGTAATCGGAACTCGGCGACGAGTAGCCATTCTGCGCACCGAACAAGGTCGAGCTGGAGGGAGATGGTTGGCTGGCCGGTGTAGTTTGGCTCTCGCCCACACCACCCCCCGCTATTCCCCGCTCGCTGTGACTTCCTGCAAAGGTTTGCTGTGGCGCATACGGTTGCTGCTGTGCTGGCTGGTTGTGATGCGATTTTCCGCCAGGATGCTCATGTGTACCGGGGCCTACCCCGTTACGGTACGGAGGCGGCAGGTGGCCATAGTTAGCGAAGCTCGAATACTGCTGCTGCTGCTGCTGCTGGTGATGGTGTTCACGCTGGGCGTGATAGTAGGCTGATTCGCGGGACGAACCGAACGCGGGATGTGCTAGTGAGGATGCTGGGTAATGGCGCCCCGGATAGAGGTAGCTGCCAGCGGACGCTCCCCCGTACCCGTGCGACGCGCCACCACTCGTACCTCCGCCACGTGCGTACGGCGACTGGGACTGGTGGTAGTAGTGTCCGTAGCTGCCGAAATCACGATAGGACGACGGGTAGTTACCATAGTAACCGGCCTGATAGCTCGACGATGGTGGTGCATGATGGTAGCTGCCGTAGTATTTATCATACCCGACACTGCCATCGTATCCACCATGGTGATGATGGTAGCCGCCGAGCGGTGAAGATCGATAGTCCGAACCACCGTATCGGCCGCCGGTGGCCAACGGGTACGGCGATGCACTGCGCAGCATGTTGGGCGAGTACGGATAGCAGAAGGAGTTGCCGTTCATCGAGTGATGCCTGTAGTCTAAGTAGTTGCTACTGCTGCAACAATCCATGCCGCGCGCGTGTGTGAATGTTTGTTGTCTACTGTGCTGTCGTTGGCTGCTTCGATGACGTACCGATCAACGTAACGTCAGTACGGCCGCTTTCCAGCAGCCGGCAGGAAGTGGGACCTTCTATTTTTGGGCCCGGTTTATCTTCTTCTTCTTTTGCTTCGGAAGCTCTAAACCAATTATGCACTATTTATAACACTGGAGCTTTACACGAGCATGAAGGGATATGCGGCACGTACGGATGGAATGACGAGTTGGCGCGCCTTGGCGGCGCATCCGGCCAACATCAACGCGTATGTGCGTAGGAAGCGAAAGGAGTGCGTTAAGGAAGTTAATGCATGCTTTACGGGTATTCGGGAACAACTGTCTCACTGACCACGGGAACACGGCTGAACAACACTGAATAAGCCATCACATTCTAGAACAGTTAACCGATCGTGGGTTTTCGAAATATCGCAAGCATCTTGTCTAAAGGGCGATCGTAACACACATCGGCGCAACATTGGGAAGAATTCAGTGCGCGATTGAGCTTCTTCTTTGAGGACGTTGTGGAATCTATATTCCGATGATTCTAGAGCTCACTTGTGAGGAAGATGCGCATGGATGGATTAATTCTAGAGGAAAGAAAGAGAGGGACAATCCGGTTTAAAGGGACAATCTGCCGAGGCCCTCGCCCACTCCTATGCATGAAATTTGGCAGAAGTATCTACAACTTCGTGATGCACAGATTGACATACTCTCTTCACCTCAGCTTACATATCTTCTCCTGTAATGTGTCAAATTAGGCACCACAAACACCAACGAGCGGATGACGCTAAATCAACGATTTTTTTCCATAGATTCACTTATCAAAATGAAGGACACTGTTCCGGAGCAATGTTCACACTACAACACGTCACATTCACCAAACATCCACCCACTGTGATTCATGTAATGGTGAACCCAAAAGAAAAAAAAGGACTAACCAACTTAATAGAAAATCCTAAGAACACATTTACCACATATGAACATATGTTAGTAGAAGTAATCACACACACACACGTATACACATGGGCATAGCACCCACAGTGAAGACCGCGTCCAACGTTCGACTATTCCACTCGGTTTCCGTTGCAGCACTGGTTTTTCCTGCACAACCGACGCAACTTTCCCAGCCAGCTTTGGTACGAACTGACCTTCCTGATCTCGATGGCGACGCCTAGTTCGCCGAAACTTTTCCATACTCACCCGATGACATTCTCGCGCGCGTGCTCTCTCTCTCTCTCTGTTCCTTTCTCTGCCTGCTATGCTACACACCACAGCAACCACAGAAAGCCACGTTGTTTTAACCTCAACATACCCGACAGTATAGGAACGTCTGTGAACCGCCTAAACTTTATTGATTACACGGGAAAGTGTATTGCGTATGTGCAATGGGAACGCAGCGATCAACCCTGTCAAAAAAAAAGGAAGGCCTCCTTTTTTTCATTCATTGCGCGTGTTTCCCTGTGTGAGGAGTGTGTGTGATGAAGTAATTGGACTTAAAAAAAAAGTATCAAAACACAACATATCGCACACATAAAAAAGATGGAATGCTAAACCGCGTTTATGTGCGAGAGTGCGCTTTTTCGTGCAGAAGACGTGAAGCAAGTGTGCGAAGGGCATGCCAGAATTACGCTTTTGGTCTGACGCGCGCGTGCATTGATAAGGAAGGAAAATCAATTTTCACACTCCGTTCTCGCGGTTGGGAAGTTTGCTGCGAATGGGAGTTACGATTTTGTTGCGGATTCACGCGCGGACTGCCTCGTTGGGTTGACCATTTCACTGTTGTTTGGTTCACATTTTCGACCACACGCGGTAGATTTAATACACCAAAACTTGTTCCCTTGCACATGGACGTTTGCATAAAAAAGACACAACTTACTGCTCGGTCGATGTTTCGGTTAGAGCATCTAAAACGGCATGCTAAAACACACGTTTACGTCGCGGAAGGTTGTACGCCATCATCCACGCGGGGTGCTACCGAAAGACTGAACGACGTTGGGTAGTTACTATTTTGTCTTCAAGAGAACAGAGAGCGAAAGTGAGAGAGAGAGAGAGAGGATAGGAACACTTTGCAGAAAGAGCACGTACAGTGCGGTGCGCGAATAATCCGCAACGTGGACGTTGAATTTGGGTTTTCGCTACATGTTAACTTTTTAATTTATTTCTTGGTACATGCGACCTGCTTTTTGTTTATTCTCTATTTGCAGGTTATAAATACGATTGCATAAAAGAACTTATTTTTTTCGTATGTTGATAAAAATAGTTATTTATTTATTTTCATGTGACGGCTCTATTGATCGCAATTTTTTTTTCGCGGTATTGACACAAAAAGTTAACATTTACAGTACATAAAAACTATGAAAATAATTTAGACATTTTTTTTCTCGTATATTGATAATAAAAAAGTTAAGACAAATGAAAATTATGATAATACGGCGCAAGCCATCTTATTAAAAATTAAAAAATCACAAAAAATAAAAAAAAATAAACGCCTTAGCGGTTTTGAAATATTAAATATTTATTTATTGATTCCTCCTCATTTTTCTGCCCAGCAGAACATGCGAGTAGAAAGCGCATGGTGCGAGGTGTAGATAAATTATCATTCAAATTGGCTTATTTGCATTTGCACTACAAAGGCGAAATATTTTTTTTTTGCACCCGGTAACATTCTGAAAACCTCTTGCTTCTAGAAACGCTGTAAATTCATGCATCATTGACGTTTTAATGTACAACTAAGCTTTAACGAAAGGCAACGTTTGCGTTTGATTCATTTCATGCTGCGCGCCTTTTTGTTTTTGGAACGGTAAAGCGTGCGCAATCCAGCGGGGTGTGTGTTGTGTGTGGCGTGTCAATTATGAGTTCATTGAGTGTAAGCTAGAATCAACTGTTATGGGATCTGCATGTTTAGGTTAGTGTAGTGTAACGCATGCTTTATTTTATAGCAAATCCGATGCTAGGGAGTGCCTGCGCGAGGCACTCAGTTAGGCAGTTAGATGTTCGATATGGCAATGGATGTTTTCCTCCAGCAGTAGCGCTAGCGGGCAGACGATCAGACGATTTGTGGTGTCTTACGATCCGTCTGGGTTGTGCTTGGCACCCAAATCTTTCGATGTCTTTTTGTGTTACTTGCTAAGCGATATTGTACGATCTAACAGGTTGGCTGATAAATCCCCGGTCTGACACATAGATGGCGCCACTAGTATTAAATGCATATTATTTTTATATAGCACCAACCTTCAAATGATTCGTGTCAAAGTTTGACGTCTGTATGTCAATTAGTTTGTGAGACAGAGCGTCTTTTGTCAAGCAACTTTTGGTTGCTTGACGAACGAAAAAAGAACGAAGAAGAAAAAAATTTTGTTCCACCAAGACAACGCACCGTGCCACAAGTCATTGAGAACGATGGCAAAAATTCCTGAATTGGGCTTCGAATTGCTTCCCCACCCACCGTATTCTCCAGATTTGGCCCCCAGCGACTTTTTCTTGTTCTCAGACCTCAAAAGGATGCTCGCAGGGAAAAAAATTGGCTGCAATGAAGAGGTGGTCGCCGAAACTGAGCCCTATTTTGAGGCAAAATCGAAGGAGTACTACCAAAATGATATAAAAAAATTGGAAGGTCGTTATAATCGTTGTATCGCTCTTGAAGGGAACTATGTTGAATAATAAAAACGAATTTTGACAAGTCCCCGGTGACTTTGTTCGACCGGGGACTTATCAGCCAACCTGTTGGTTGTCAAGGATTACATAACTTTCATCGTTGAACAACGTAGAGTTTCGTTTCAAAATGGAAAAAAAGTCAGAACCAAATTTTTTATTGAGAAGTTATGACTATGTCAATTTTCAGCTCCCATCCTTCTAACTCTCAGTATTTGGAATGATCTAAACAGCTCTCATGGCATCACAAATTCTTTTCCAAAAAATCATTGGACATCCCGGCGTCCTTTTTGGCGCAATTTCAATTTGTTTCCACTAATTTCACTCGCTGTTGAAAGGATGTTTCGATGCTAAACCGCTTCATAAACCAGCCTCATCAAATCGCCAGCTTATTGCACGACAATTAACATTCAGATTCATCGATTCCAATAGTTCAATCCACTAATTTAATTGGCAAAAAATTAATTCAAGAAAATTATTCAAAAATGTCTTTATGAGCTATGGTGGGTATACGTATTAAGCAGTGGAAAGTCGTTTTGTGATTCTTTTTAGAAAAAAATGCAGAAAATTACAATCAGTCACCATCCAATTCTCACAGTATGCGTAAGGTTTCTTTTTATTGTAAAAGGGAAAAAAAACAAAAATCCAACAAAGTGCCAACCAGAACCACAAAACGCAAGGACCACAAGGCCATTGTGGTCAAATCACTACCAAACGATTCAAACCGTGCGTGTATATATATGTGTGTGTGTCTGTATGTGCGTATCTCATATATTGATACCACCACCAGGATAAGAGAGGAGTAAAACGGAAATCAGTTTCCAATCAACTCATCCCTTCGAGCGATGGTAGTAAATTAATCAATGTCCCTACCACCATGGGGACACATGGCCCCAAAATAATGTCGACCAGCGTTACCCGATAGCTCGACGTCGTTGTGCTTTCGGTGGACTGGTTCAAATTTCTGGCCCCATATGTTTCCCCCTTTCTACCGGCGATTCAATCGAGAGCGATTCACCAGCCGGAAGCCGGACAGGATCGTTCGAAATGGCGTTCGATAGAGATTGCTTTATGTGGAACAATTTTTCGATCAGAACATAGACGCACACAAACGCTTGTCAGCGTGTTTTAAGGATTAAACGCACACCAGTACATGAACAGGCAGGAGGAAATTCCTCAGGAGAAGTGTGAGGAAAAAAGTGATACACGAGCTGGGCACTTTCCTCGCTGACAATGGCGCGGAGGGTATCATATGTCACACGAACCGGGACAATCCCTGGCATGCCAAAGCTCGATTCACTGGTTGGGTGGAAGTTGGACGTCAGGATCTCGGGTTTCGTACCGTGTCGTGGGGTGGTGTATACTCCAATTTTCGTTTGGCGCCTTTTGAACGAGCTCGTCGCGAAATTGGACGACACCGGATGTCGCTGCGCTCTACAAATGATCGTGACGATTGTTGCCGGGGAAGTGTGGGAATGTGGGGGAGCATGGGAGCAGTCAACTCACTCCAGGATAGATTGATTGGCGCCGGGGTGAAATTTCCAAAATACTCTCAAGGTTCCTGTTCCTTGATTGGTTTTACTTTTGGGTGTGAAAAAGTTTGTGAATTTAAAAGAACAAACCGAGCTACATTTCCACATCCATTTACATGCTTGCGTATGATTGTTTTTCGATTTTCCCGAATTCTAATTGGTAGCAAGATCTTCATTCGCAAACAAATTGCCGTGATTTTGATCGATGCGAATCGACATTCTATGCCTGTTTGGAGACTTCCTGTCTTTCGCCATATCATCGATCGTTCTAGGCTGGTCACAACCATTCAGTAGCGGCGTTGTGGGCGCCCGCAATCACGACAAAAAGACTGTTCCCGCTTCCAACATTCTGTTTGTTGAATGTTGCATACAGGTGCCGTTTGGGAGTAGACGAAATTTCCCCCAGGATCCGACAACCGTTTGACGGAGGCGTAAATGTAGAAGCGTTGAAAGAATGTGGCAAAGGCGCGCGTAAAGTGTTGATGTTTCACACCACCCCAGTCTCGCTAATGGTGTTTCGAGAGAGAGAGCAGCAAAAGAGAGGTGAGAGAAAGTAGAGGTAGAGCGAAAACCGGGCATAGTCGGGCGTCGGAAGTTTGTGGCACACTATGTGGCGGTATGCGCTATGCGAAACGAAGGTGTATCGATTTATGTGCGCTGCTACAACTACTGCCGGCATTCACATTCTTGGCGTCGGCGGGAAAATAATCATGCACATATACTGACCCAAAGCAAACCACGCGCTCTCGTACTGGCCAGTAGATAAGTGAAATTTGAAACGTTTGAATTGGGTGATATGTTTGTGAATGGAATTTAAAAATAAATCAACTTGAAATAAGAGCTAAAGAATAAGTAGAGTTTGATTTAACAGGCAAATCTGCTACACGGAATCCCAATCATAGATAACTGCGCCATCACACTTCCGTCTTCTCTGTCGAACCAGTAGCTATCCAACTAGTCACCGACGAAGGGCTACTGACCTACAGAACGTCAGTATTATGGCCGTCAATATTATGGAACACTCAAGCTCCAAAGACCTCCAGTCATCTGAAACTATTTACCGTACATTTAATCATATACCGAAAAGAGGCAAATGAGGCCTCAAAGACTCTTTACTCAGCGCACGCTCAATTCGTTCTCGATCAGTCGGCTCTGCGCTGAGCTACGTGATTTTTTTTATAGAGCGCAGTGCGCGCTCTCTTTCACTCGTTCACGAACACTGACTATCCTGACTAGCCTTCACTACAAGGGAATGGTCCACATTGGATTTGAACCTGTATTCTGCCGTATGATGACCGGTGCCACTGTCGCCTGTATCACTGGCCTACCAGCTTAAAATATTCTTTTTAATTCTGATAAGGTCGTTCTAGACCGTAAAATTAAAAAAATAAAATAATTATGCAATAAAATGTTTTTTTTTTTTTATTCATAATGTACGGCCAGTCATTAATAAAATATTGTTAATATTGTTTACAATTTTGTTGATTGAAAATTTGTCCACATCTTCACCATTATGCACTATACAAAAGCCAAAGGGCTTTTTTACAGGGAGAGGCCTTTTGCCCACAGCTGATTTTGACAACCGCGATACTGCCCGATGCACAACAATAACAAAAACAAAGTTTGTTGCGTACTCGAAGATAGCAAAACAACTTGAAAAATTCTATTCTAAGACAATGGAAATTTAAAGTGTTTTGGCATAAATCGCTCGCCCAACCCGTGATGTTCGATCTGTTCGGTTTTCTAAGAGAACTAATAGGCAGGATGTTGGCGATATTTTCCTTCGGCAAAAAGAAGCTCTCCAACTCGCTGAGCGTGTACGTGAAGACGAACACCGGCAGCACGCTGTCCGTCGATCTGCAACCGCACATGGACATTAAGGACGTGAAGGAAATGGTAGCACCACGGCTAGGACTGGAACCGCAGGAGCTAAAGATCATTTTTGCCGGCCGTGAACTATCCGATACGACAACGATCAGTGTAAGTGTGTGGGATTGATTGGCAGATTGGTGGCCCCACTTTATATTACGTCACACGTATTTATTTTCTCATTTTGTTTTCCGCAGGAATGTGACCTAGGACAGCAGTCAATAATACATGTGGTAAAAAGTAGACCCATCCCATCGGTGGGACAGAAAAAACAATTGAAATCAACGCTAAATGGAACCATTTCGGAGGAACCTTCACCCGAGGAGCAGCCGACTAAGCCACTGTCGGAGACGATGTCCGAGCTGACTGTGCTGGACGAACGGAACGGTCCGACCGCCACCACAGTACGGAGTAAGGCACACTTTTTCGTGTACTGTTCCCAGTGTGAGAAGGTCTGCAGTGGAAAGTTGCGGGTGCGGTGCGGTATTTGTGGTAGCGGTGCATTCACCGTTCACCGGGACCCTACCTGTTGGGACGATGTGCTGAAAAGAAAGCGCATTACGGGACATTGCGAAAATTTTGAGATTCCTTGTGTGGTGAGTGGATGATTGGTTAGAGGATTGCGTTCGATTTCCGATTCAATAATGTACCCCCGTTAACGATTTGTTTGTAGGAAAACGATGAAGGTGAGCCACCGTATACGGAGTTTTACTTCAAATGTGCCGAACATTCGTCGGGCGGGGAGAAGGATTTCGCAGCCCCACTAAGCCTCATCAAAACGAACCACAAAAGCATCCCTTGCATCGCGTGCACTGATGTGAGGTAAATGGCGTTGAAAATATTCGTTTATTTGAATGGGAAATTGATTTATCCCCACACTCTTTCCATTCCGGCAGTGAAACAATTCTGGTCTTCCCATGCTTGGCTGGACACGTGTCCTGTCTGGATTGCTTTCGTCAGTACTGTGTAACACGCTTGCTTGAACGACAGTTCGTGGAGCATCCAGCCGGCGGCTACACGTTGCGATGTCCGGCTGGATGCGAAAATTCCTTCATCGAGGACGTCCACCACTTTAAGCTGCTAAACAAAGAGCAGTACGAGCGATATCAACGGTTCGCTACAGAAGAATTTGTGTTGAAGAATGGTGGCGTGCTCTGTCCACAACCGGGCTGTGGGATGGGGCTGCTGATAGATGAAGAATGTCGTCGCATTCAGTGCCAGAATGGTTGTGGTGTACGTACTAATCATGTCCAATGTGCCAAGCGATCACGGTTACATTAATGGGTGTCCTTCTGTTGCTCACTCCACAGTACGTTTTCTGTCGCAGCTGTCTGCAAGGCTACCACATTGGCGAGTGTTTCGAAACGCCAACACCTTCAACGCCCGGTAATGAGCAAGGATACGCGATTGATCCACAGCGCGCCTCGGAAGCACGGTGGGACGAGGCAACGAAGATTGCGATCAAGGTAACCACGAAACCTTGCCCTCAGTGTCGCACCGCAACAGAGCGCGATGGTGGTTGTATGCACATGGTTTGCACACGATCGGGCTGCGGGTTTGAATGGTGTTGGGTTTGCCAAACACCATGGACGCGCGATTGTATGGCCGCGCATTGGTTTGGATAGGGGGCGCCGTGTTGGTGTTGTAAGAACGAAATAAACGTACCGGGTACAACTCCGGGTGACTGATAATTATCGAAAGTCGAACTCAATTTATTAAGCTAAGGAAGTGCTGCAGGACAGACGCTGCTGGGTATACATTCTCCTCCCTCGAATTGTCTGATGTATCCGGGTGAGCAGAAACATCCTGCAAAGCATCCGGCGATTTGCTTTTTAGACGGGAAACAGTACTTTTCTTTCATAGGTCCACACTCGTCGAATGTTTCGTTTGGGGCACACTTTTCTGGGGGAAGTAAATTGAAAGTGAGAAAAAGAGTTTATCGCTCGGCTAAAACAATTAACCATGTTAGTAGAACAAAAGCAAACTTACCAGCGTAAACGATCGTGAGAGTAATCATTGCGAGGGCCAAACACCAAAACACCTGTGTGGACTTCATCGTCAGAATAAACGCTAAGGTGCTGAAGGGGAGTGTTTCATTTTATATTATTTTCATCGGTGCAGTTGTTACGTTGACGTTAGGTATATTTAATACGTTGTATTTCGCTACATCGATAAGAGAATTCGGTGTAGTGCGTAAGGGAAAAACTTCTAACGGCATAGCACGTGGTAGACACAAGACATCGATCGTGACCAAAAAGCGGTCAACAACTCACTCAGTTTTGATCCGATCGGGGCGTTCTACACATCGTTGGATGTATCTTTGAGTCAAGCATCTTTTTGTCGCACATTCCACTCCAATCCCTCCACCCTCCGTTCAGTTATTCCACGTAAAAGGTTTTTTTTTGCGGAAAATCGGCGATAACTCGGTCATTTTTAGTCCGATCAAGGAGTGCAGCAATCCGTTTTATAATTCTTTGGACCGTGTATCTTTTCATGGAACACGTGAATCCTTTCGCCTCAATTTCTTTGCAATTTTTGTCATATTTAGATAAATGTTCAACGATCATTAAATTAGTAAGTGTAGGGAAAGTTAATCATAAATCCGGTTACATGACTTCACATGAGTACCAAAAATTATGGACACTTACCGAACTACAATTCAATGTTATTTCCACTCCGCTCAGGGCCCGCAGAATGGCTAAATACGTCACTGCTCATAACTTAAAGTTTCCCTCTGGAATTCTAATCCATTTTGCAATTTCTCTTTATTTTGGTCCACCTTGCTTTGTTTGCAGTTGGGGTATTCCTGAGGATCGGAAATTAAAAGGAATATTATCTCGAGGTTAACCGGTGGTAAGGCGACAACGACAACGGTCTCCACACGGCTGTCCTCTCGTAGTGCGGTGTAGTGTGTGGCTTGACCTTAAAATGTTATGGCAAGAAGCAAGAGAGAGAGAGAGATAAAGATAAATATCATATTACCCTATTGGTTTGGACAATCCAGTCTAGGGATGCATTGACCGCCATCGTATTGTCGTATACAGCTAGAAACACAAAAGCATCCTTCTACGCATCCAGGAATAGCCCTTGGTTCCGATGAGAAACAGACTCTTTCTTTGGCTGGTCCACATTTGGTGTAACTCTCGTACTCACCACACTGTGGATCTTTGGGGGGAAAAACAGAAAAAATGAAGGATAATTAGTAATTCGTTCGAAAAAAATGGCCAACATATCATGAGGGCCTTAATAAGGGCATCCATACAGGCGAGAATGGTCGCGAGGTAAACTATAATAAGTACAAAACTTATGAGAGCACTTGAAAGCTTCATCGCTAAATTTATTATACATTGAACAACATGAAATGGCTTAAAAAAGGCGCCACTGCGGGGGGAGCCATTGCAATCTGTTTAGAATTGTTCCATTCGCTTAGGTTAGTTACATTTTACGCTTTTCAAATCGGCGATAAGCTTCTTCTCTTTCTTCTGGGGTTAACGACCTTCTGAGGTCACGCTGCCGGTCATTTAATGGCTTGTTGATACTACGCATAGTAAAATAGTCAGTTCTCGCTACGGGATAACGCCGACGCCCTTATCATCATCTTTACCACCGATCGAAGATTAGCTGAAGTGTTATTCAAAATTGTACGTATCATAGAATTTTTTATTCTTTGATTGGTACAATTTTATTCAACTTTGAATTATCTTACAATGGATTGTACCGACAATCTAATGAAGCATATATTTTGACTGTGTTTTAAAGTACATTACAAACGGAGAAACTATTTCATTTCACGCTATTGGTTCGGACAATCTAGCCTAGAGATGCATTTGCCGCCATCGTATTCTCGTATAGTGCTCGGTACACAGAAGCATCCTTCTACGCATCCAGGAATTGAGCTTGCGTCCGACGAACAAACTTTTTCTTTGGCTGGTCCACATTTGGTGTAACTCTCGTGCTCACCACACTGTGGGTCTGTGGGAAACAAATTGAAGAAAGAAGAGCAATATAATTAAATCATTCGTCTAGAATGGCCAACATATCGTGAGGGCTGAAATAAGGGGATTCTTACAGGCGAGAATGGTCGCGAGGTTAAGCATTATAAGGACAAAACCTATAATAGCTCTAGAAGACTTCATCGTATAATTTACTTCACGTTAAACAACACGAACCGGCTTAAAAAGGCACCACTGGGGGTGAAACCATTGCAGTATGTTTAGAACTGTCCCATTCGCTAGGTTAGTTAGGTACACATCGTTACATTTTACGCTTTTTAAATCAGCGATAAGCTCCTTCTCCTTCTTCTTTTTCTTGGCTTAACGACCTTTTATATGCCAGTAAGGTTCGCCATCTTTAATGACTTATTTACTAGACTTGCTAATACCACGTAGAGAACCACACAACGACGAGAGAACGTTATGGATGAGATTTGAGCCCTTCGTCTTTCGTGTGAAGATCGGCATCGTTATCTCCTTTACCGACCGACGATTAGGTGACGTGTTATTCAAAATTGTAGAATTTAAATTGAGTTTTAAAGTATGACATTACACTCGAAGAAAATGATAAAAAGAAACTAATAAAGTAGGGCACCCAGGGAAAAGATTTTGAAGGACTTTATTTTGAGAAATCCATTGTAGTGCCTAGCAGGAAGTTGTCTTATCAAATCAAAACACGGAACAGTGTTGTACGGTTATCCGATTCAGGCATTTCGGAGGATCAGAAAGTTACAGTAATGCTATCGTGTAAAATTCGGAATATTCAAATTCAGCCTTCCGGCGCGTTTGGGCATTCTTCTGGAAGGATGCATTCGCCGCTTCCGTATTTGCGTATCAACCTACGAGAACAGAAACATCCTTCTACGCATCCAGGAATTGCATTTGGTTCCGGCGAGAAACATTCTCTTTCTTTAGCTGGTCCACAGTAGCTGAAAACTTCGTTATCAGCACATTTTCTGGTCTGGTCTGTGGGAGACAAATGGAAGAAAAGAAGGAATATAAGTAAATCGTTCGAAAATATTTGTGCCGTTTCATCGGTCCAACGAAAGTATCTCTAGGCGCCTTAGGCGCATTGCCGTAAGAGAGCGCCAAAATCGTTTATGTTTACTCTCGGCGTGGGGCACGAAGATAGGAATGGGTGTGAGTGCCTAGAATAAAAAGCATATTCTATTCTTGAGGGGATAGGGCAAAGGTCTTCTTAGCGAACGACTGTGTGTGAGCAATAAATGTTAGTGAACAATTGTTTAAAGACCATTTTTGTGTTCGCCCTACTGCAAAAGCAGAGAAAAGAGCAAGCTGCAGTACGTAACAGGCATACTTACCGGCGAAAACGGTCGCGAGGTTAAGCATAATAAGGACAAAGCCTATGAAAGCTATTGAAGACTTCATCGTTAAATTTACTACAAGTCGAACAACGCGAACCGGCTTAAAAAGGCCCCACCACGGTGGGCCCCCATTGCACTCTGTTTAGAAGATTTACATTCGCTAGGTTAGTTAGGTATGTTTGGTTACATTTTACGCGTTTTAAAAATCGACGATAAGCTTCTTATTCTACTTCTTCTTTTTTTCGCTTAACGAACTTCTGTGCCAGCCAGGCCACCATCTCTAATGGCCTTATTAACCAGACTTGCTGCTGCTGAGAGTAGAGTATCACCACGTAGAGTACCACACAACACCAGGACGGGGGAACGGTCCTGATGGTATTTGAAACCCGATCCTGTCGTGTAAAGATCGGCACCGTTATCTCCTTTACCACCGGGTTCGCCTCAACGATTGACGGTAAGGTGAGGTGTTATTCAAAATTGTAGAAATCATAGTATCAACTTTGAATTATCTTGCAATGGATTAAACCTTCAATATAAATGAAGTAGAAATTTTATTTGTCTTTTAAAGTATGACATTACAAATGAAATTTATTAAATACTTTACTCATTAAACTTGGCGAGTAAGCTCGTTCAGTAAGCCCCAGACTTTAGTCAACGTTTGTAGCTGCGAATTTATGTTTAATGATCAAATCCCAGGAAAACTTTGTGCATTCAGCCGATTCAGACATTTCAGAGGATCAGATAATTAAGCGAATCGCTAGCGATTTCAGTTTTCCACAGGGAATGGACAATCTTCTAGAGGGATGCATTGGCCGCCTTTGTTTAAGCGTATGAAGTTATGAGCACAGACACATCCTTCTACGCAACCGAGAACAGTTGATTCTCGCCAGAAGCATGTTTTTTGTATTTGACTGGTCCACAGTTGCTGAAAATCTCAGTATCATCACACTGTATGTGATCTGTAGGTGAAAAAAAATAAAAAAGGAGGAATGTCAATAAATTATTCGAGGCTTAAATAAGGGCATACTTACCGGCGAAAATGTTCGCGAGGTTAAGCATTATAAGGGACAAAACCTACGAGACTTGCTCTTGAAGACTTCATCGTTAAATTTACTACAAGTCGAATAATACGAAGCGGCTAAAAAATGCACTAGGGCAGGTGGAACCGTTGCGTTCTGTTTATATTGTTGCATTTGCTAGGTTAGTTTGATACATTTGGTTACGATTTACGCTTTTTCAATCGATGATGAGCAGAACTGTATGAATCATAGAATAAACACAACTTTGAATTATTTTAAAACGGATTGACCCAAACTGACGGATGCCATTGCAAATGAAGATAAAGAAAATCCTGTTACGTAGGTCATCCAGGGAACAGAGATTGAAGAAGTTCTAAACGAACCACTTTTTTTTAATTAAAAAATTGTTTATTTAAAACAACTTAAAAACTGATTTACAAAAGAATAAACAGAGCAAGCTAAAGGAGCCCGATTCATCCTGTCGAACAGCAGTCCGTGTGGCACCTTGTTGTGCACCAGCAAATGCAGCATCGAATGTTGGTCTGATGAAAGTCTGTAGCTGGTGGCGTTTTTTTCCAGATCCATCGCTAATCCGTGGAAGATGAGTGACTCCATTACCACTTTGGCGTCTGGAAGTCTGTCCACCATCATCTCGCATTCCGGATGGTATGCGAGCTGCAGAATTACCGCCCGAAGGCACGGATACGTTGTGGCATTGGAGCCTATATTCGGGGGACTCCCAGCACAATCTATGTGCTGAGCCCCAATTTCTAGGCAACTCTGCTCAGCAACGTACCTATTCACCAGCATCGCTGTTGTGGTAATGGCGAGAATGTGAAGGTTGAGTCCTCCTCGATTACGTGGAAGGGTCAATTGGGTAATAGGGATTCAAAAATCCCCACATCCGTCCCATAGGTAAGATCGCATCGTCTTGGAGACCAAATCGATGTCCATCGATCTTGCGCCAAACACCGATGCAATAAACCAAAGTTTTACAGTTTGTTGTGATATCGGTGGCCGGATCTATTGACGATCACAACACAACGTAAACTACATACAATAAAACACTTATTTTATTCTATAACGTAAAAAATGTGCAGTGCCACCACACCACCCGAGTGCGCGCTTCGCTGGCTGATCTTCGACTCTCCTTCACGCATCCCGATCCCTTATCGAGATACTCATATCCCAGGACACTCGTGCCCATCAATTCGCGAGAGGCTTCTCACAGAGAGAGCGCGTGAGTGTTCGGTTACGTACGCACCCAACACAAAGCTTGGGCAGAAGGAACGTCTTTAAAAGCACCACCTTTTGCGCCAAATTGAAGCCAAATTGCGTCAATGTTGTTTTCACCTCCTCGAGTTTGGGAAGGGAGGTTGTCACCACCGAGATGTCGTCAGCATATGCGTTGATTAGGTCATCCTGATCGCAAAAAAAAACTTTCTAATCTGGTGATGAGCGTATTAAGATAAAGGACAAACTGGTGGATCAAGGATCGCCCTGTCTGACAGCACATCGAATGGGAAAGGACAGGGAGAGGTTTCCATTCACAAGGATACGAGAGGAGGATCGTTCAACACGTGTTCGCAGCAGTTGCACAAGTCCTGGATTGAAGCTCAGAGAAGACATTACCAGTGCCTGGTGGGAAGTAGTCTACCCATGAACGCGTTTGAACTTTGGGTTCATTTAGTGAGCCGCAGGTTTTGGTGTTATTAAATCAGGATACAATGATCAAAACCAAAGTAAACGCGCTTCAAAGTAATAGTAACCAAGAAATAGAGATGGCTTTATTTTTATATCTTACAGAATTTCGCAAGACAAAAGTTTCGCAATATCTTATCCTTTCTGACAAAATCTTGCTAACATAATATTATTAAGAGAACTTTTGTTCTCTAACTACCAGTCTCCGCTAACAATATTATGAAGGGAGATTTTGTCAATAGGGGCCCATCATGTGCGGTTTATTGCAGTGGCAGACAATCTTCTTTAGCGATGCACGGTCCATCTGGAAACTGTCTTATGTACTGGTTTACACAGACGCATCCCGCCACACAATCTACAGTATCTACTTCCCATTTACTTGCACAGTGAAGCTGATACGTCGGTATACAGTCACTGTAATACTCATTTGGACCACACTCGTCTGGGACTAGTAGAACGGAAAACAGAGCCAATTAGCAGCTGTGACGCTTTACGAATTAGGGCGTGTAATCATAGTTTAAGGATCTTACCTAAGTAAGCCGTACCCAGGGTAAGGGCTATGACGGCCAAAAATAAATGTGCTTGGGTAGACCTCATGGTACTAGTTTCGTTTTTGAACAGCATCAAAATGACTGCAAAATGGAGCGCACGAGAAAGTCATTTATTAGCATGGACGTATGGGTGGGTATTTGCTTCACTGCATGTTTTTCTTTGGTAAAACAAGCTAAGTATGCAGTTGTTTGCACCATATCAAATGCATTTGGTAAATGTGTTTACCTTATTCCGTTGTCGGCGTTGTAAGCCAACAATACCGAGGCGAATGGTGAAACGTACACGTCTCATATCCAGCGCAATAAACAGCGGTTTCAATCCGCAGTCGCTGCAATACTCGTCGGGAGCACATTTTACTTATTCTGGAAAGGCAACGAATGTGTGTTTCAGTTGCAGTTATAGAAGTTGAGAAGTGATTGAAAAAGTCATGCAAAAGAACCAACAAAGGTTTCATCGCGAGTGCGTTGTGTACTGGAACAGGAATCGTTTTATATACGAAACATGAAGAAAGACGAATGACGCCCAATGACTCAAATCCTCAATACAAAAAACTAACTAATCAACCATATTAAAGACATTTGGTACACCGTTTTGATTCGCATGAAGTGAACGAATGGTTTAGCTTGGGGTTTAGGGCAGTAAAGTTGACGTATTAGTAGCAGCGGAACCAATGCCTATCGAACGGGCGGATGGCGTCTTATATAAAGGTGAAAATAATATGTTTTTATAGGGAAGCACGAGAAAAATTCTACGTATGAAATGTATATTTAAATTGAGACGAAACATAGTTAGGTGTAACTGAACACAGGTATCAGAGATCCAAGATTACTCTTCGAAATAAGCTATGTGATATGAAAGCAACCAGATTAGGATTAAGTTTTGAAGCTCGAGAGGCTTTATTTGCCTTCCTGGCCATAGGATAGCCGAAGGATAAATACATTCCAAAGGACAAAATGGACGATCGTGGTCCAATAGCTCTGACACTAAATTCCACGCTGTTACGATCGTCTCTGGACAAGCATTACGCATTATTATAATAAAATTTAGCGATCAATAGCGTAAGGCAGAAAAAGTCTGTAGATGGAAAATTCATCTATTGAATTCCATGATCTGGAATGATCAAATCTGGAAATCTAGCCATTTTGCGCCATATGCAGATGTTAGAGCTAGTAGCAGGGACACTCACACTCCGGAATGCATTTGCCTTCCTTAGTTTCCCGTATGAAACCGGGCTTACAGAAGCACCCTGGCACACACTGCAACGTACAAGCTCTATCTTCGCGTTCCAAACAGTTTTTAGGGCAGGCTGTACCACACTCTTGATATTCCTCGTTCAGGCCACATTCATGCGATGGGAAAGGGTACGGGTACGGATGTGCATAAGGGCAAGCTGAGATAAGGGATGAAAGGAGTTGTAAGTGTACGTTGCAATCGTTGCGAAATATTTACAACTGTTCTTACCACACAGTACGCTCTGTAACGTAAAGATCAACACGATCAGACAAGCGAACGCTGTTACTGGTTTCATCTTGGTCGAGAGTTAAGGAAGGTGTTTAGTACTTGGTTTTGCAATTATGGTAGATAGATGTAGAATGATTTCCCATCCTTCGAAGTAGGTTCGTTTTATACTATCTCAAACAATGGATTGGTTTTAGTTGAGAGATAATCTGTATTGCGTATATTACTACGCAAGGTACGTGATAATATTGTAGAGTTTTTAAAGATGAATCTGCAGAAATGTCTTTGTGTATGGTTTGTTTCAGAGCATAGCTGTATCGTGAACGGGCGAGAGAAGATGATCACGTGTGTCGTAGCTATACGCACCAGTAGAAACCTATGGTGGCGAACAACGACATTTTTAGATCTTTGTCTAGAAGTGCAGAGAAGTCGACGTAGGTCCATATTGACATGGAATGAAGACATTCAGAACATCCCTTAGACAATGGAGCATAAATAATTATTCGAAGACTAAACATTGTGTGTACTTTTACTGCACATGTAAGGTGTCAAGTATTTTTGAACTGTTTAACATGATACGAATAATAACTCCCGAGTTAAAAATGACAATCAATGTCGATAAATATATGATGGAGCTACCTTGTAAGCCTCGATCCTTGTAGTGGAACATTTGAATCATTCAGAGCAGTTTTTCAAATGGATTGTGGTCTATTACGTGGAACTTTGCAATCAAATAGTGGAATTACTGCCGAGCATTTAGAACTTTCTCTGCTCAAATAGAAAAATCGAATTGAATTCATCCAATAGTTTTTATACTTCAACAAACCGTGACGTTGAGATTTAAGTAGGTTTTACGCAAAAATGGTTGTAAACATGGTTCTGATTACTTCTTTAAATCAGCAACATTCAACAGCCGCGATGTAAATTCCCTCTCAAACACGTTGCAATGCACATTTGTACTCAAAAATTTCGTGATGCCTCCATTACAAGGATTTTCCACAACGTTGCGATGCAACTCCACAACGGATTTTCCGCATTTCTTTATCAGTTTGGAACAGTGCCATGAGTGATTTTACTATTCCATTATACGAATCAAAATCCTGTATAAGCTACAGAACATGCTACGGCACCTTAAACGCAAACTATTTTACGACAAATGATTCTTGTAGGAATCATCTATATGGGCTTTTTACTAGCTAATAAAAATACTGAAGAAATGCTCCAAGGAACACAGTTTAGACTAAACGAAGGACTAATTCAAAAACTGTAGCTCGCATAAATTGAACAGCCTTTCAGCAGGAGCAAACTGTAACGCAATACTGTCTACTAGGCCACTTATTATAAGTGCATCTAGTAAAGCACTATATGATTGATTTGTGTTTTAATCTGTCACTTAGTTGGTAGGAAGATATGAAGAGAGTTACCCACAAGGTTTCAGGCGATAAAAACAGCTCCGAAAAAGCCACTGATGACGATTGTATGTGCAATAAATTAATTGATTAATAATTTGAATACGAGGGCTGACAATAAAGTAAGGTCTCAAATTTTTTTTTTCATAGAAAATGACATTTATTTACAAAAAGCGATACACCGTTGGAAAGGCCAAGGTCTCGGCTACTTTTCTACATAATCGCCATTTTTTTTCAGCACCTTGCGCATCCGCACGATGAACTTGTCTTTGCCGGCAGAATACCACTCTCCGTCCGCCTCGCGCAGCCAGGTGTTGACCTCCTTCTGAACCTCCGCGTCACTTTCAAACTTCTTCCCTCCGAGATGTTTTTTTCAGGGCGGGGAACATGTGGTAGTCACAAGGATATGACGGATTGTTTCGCTGCTACACACTCCTCCAAGCTTCTCTTCCAAGTCCCTAATTGTCGCACGGCGGTTTTTGAGCATTTCTGCCTCCACTGCTTGAACAATCGCATCCGAGACCGACAGTCGGCCACTTCTCTCCTCGTCGTGAACATTAGTGCGCCCGGAATTGGACTCGCGGCTCCACTTACGCGCGTTTTTTATGTCCATACACTTTTCCCCGTAAACTTCAACTAGTTGACGATGGATTTCAATAGGCGTCACCTTTTTCGCACTCAAAAAACGTATTACAGAACGCAATTCGCACTTGGACGCTGACGCGAGGGGTACCTCCATCGTTGACGGCTGCTCAGCCAAGACTGAGCGGTCGGGGAAGCCTCACCCAGCAGCAAAGTGGTAGTGGGGGAACCAAGGAACACGGCGGTGTTGCCAGATTTCGCCTAGCGCGTGATCCGGCGAAGTTGCAGCGTTGGAGACCTTACTTTATTGTCAGCTCTCGTATTATCTGACTTTTTTCATGAGGGATGGCCTGGACGTTTTGCTTATAGCAAATTTACAATTAAAGTTTTTCTCACCTTAGTTGGCAGGCATTTCCTTCTCTTATTATCTGGTATTCTCTGGGACTTGGCTTAACGGCTTCCGGGGTCACGCCGGCTATCGAATGGCTTATTAGACTTGCCGATACCTTGTAGTTGGATAGTCAGTCCTCGCTACGGGGGGACGGTCCAGATGGGATTTGAATCCCGGTCCTGTCATATGAAGACCAGCGCGGATGTCGCCTTACCACCGATCCGTCTGCATAGATCTAGAGAGTCTAGTAAGCCCTTCGACAGCCGAAGGAGGAGAATATACAGATTATGGGCTTATGCTGCAGCATAAGACAGAGTTGAGTCACCGTAACCGTTTTGCCACAGTAAACAGCACAAAATTGTATAGCAAGTCTCAGTGCATCAACATCCTATAACAAATGGTTATTTTTGCAATCAAAGAAACATTTTATTCACATAAACTGCACGACCGTTCATAGCTTATATTTTTCTAGTACGTATTATATTGCTTCGGACACAAACATTTCGGAACGCACTGTCCCTTATCGTTCAGTACGTATCCGTCCACGCAGAAGCAACCGGCCACACACTGTTTGGTGCAAGCTTGAACCGTATCCATATTGTCGCACGTTGCCGGACATGCCGTACCGCACTGCTTGTACACTTCGTTCTCACCACACACCGGTGGATGTACGGCACAGGCAGCTGCAAACGACAAATGTAACGAATTTTAAAGGGAAAATTTTGATGTGTTGGAACTTAAGCTTTAAACCTTACCTTCACCATTCGATGGCATTGAGACGGTAAGCAATAACGCTACCATTGCAACAGTTGCAACATATTTGATGTACATGTTTTGCTTTTGTTCTACCGCTCGATACAAACAATCACGGTCGTAAAGTGCTGATGTGCGTACGATACTGCTGTAGAAGCGTTGCGTCCAGTCTTATAAATATGACAAGTTTACGCCATATTAACGCTTGCTGCCTTCTTTGTGAGGTGCGTTTCAGTGGGAAAGAAATTGTTTCACACCACACAGAACGCAAGATTGTGCGTTCTTTCACGATTTGGTGACGCATCGTACGACATACTTTGTAGTGCACGTACGTCATGTGAGTGATCGGTGGATATAATTTTTAGCTTTAGTAAAAACAAAAGACTCCTCCTTTCTTACTCTGCATAAATTATCCAACTTACCTGCTTTACAAAATTCCCCTAACTGTATGCAATATTTCATAATATGGTTGCAAAGCTCTACGAAAAAACTGGTGATCAGGGACGGCATATGCAAACTAGGAAGATGCTTCTTAAATAGTAGAACCTAAAGAGGTCTTGAGCTGCCATTTCTGGCTGACTAGACTGAATATTAAATATCTGAATACTGAATATTAAAATCTGAGACTGAATATATCGGCAAGGATGGATCTGCGGGACAATGATTGCATTTTCCCTTGGTCGATCTGAGTGATGGGGGTTGATAATAAGCATTTCCCCACCTACCTACTCCCCTTAATCTCTGCTCCCAAATTATCTAACGATGTCTTCGGCGGGCTCCAGACTCTGGCTCACTTTTCCGAGCTCAAAGTTACTTGGTCCGCCACTCCGAAATGTTTCAACAGTTCCATCGTACGGAACGAACACTTTTAAAATCGCGTTACTTACCTTCGACGCTAACCAATTCGAAAAACAGCCCTTTTCATTCATACTTTTCTTTCAAATGCTCAAAGAAAACACTTTTACACGACAAATATTCTTAACGACTTCAGAACATTGTTTTTTGTTGTTGTTGTTGTTGGTTTTGTTTGAGTGTGTGTTTCATAATGCTGCATGTTTGGGTTTGCACCGACATTTGTTGGTTTGTTTATTTTGTTTGTTTGTTTACTCTTTTTGCGTTCGTTTTCCTTCCAACCCATCGCTATCTTTTTTGTTTCCTATTGCAGCATTTTTCTTCTGTTGTTGCTACTTTCATTAATGGGTTGTGCATAAGTGTGTGTTTGTGTGTTTGTGTGTGTGTGTGTCTATTAAATGTATATGTAAGTGTGCATGTCTGTACGTGTGTTTACATTATCTTTATTGAATACTTAGACATTTCCAAAGGAGTACAAAATCCAACTCAAAAAACTGTCTCGGAAACGGTTTTGGCTGTGTGGCGCACGTTCCTTCCACGGTATGTTTTTTTTTCTTTTTTCCCGCTGCTTCCTGCTGTTCTGTTTGCTGCTTATGTCAGCACATTAACGCTTTTTAGTTTTGCTTCACCATTCGTTTTTTTTTTGAATTCCCCATTTCTAGATTTTTCTTCTCTCTATTTTCTCCACATTCGTCTTCTGCTTTTATGTGTTTCACATTTTCGTTTGCGCTTTCTTTCGTTTCTTGGTTTTCTTTTCCTTCTTTCCACTTACTTTTCTTCGAGGATTGTTTGCTAGGGTTTTGCCTGGTAAGTTCCGGCGCTTAAAGTTAGTTTTGCGGGTAAAATGAGTATTTTTTATTTTTTTTCTAGTGTTTTTAGTTGTTTGTTTGTTTGCTTGTTTTAGTATATCAACGCTTATGTCGTCAACAAAAGTACGGACAGAAAAATTGGGAAGTATACAAAGAACGTGTTTATTTTTTGTTTGCTTTGTTGCGGGTTTCACTCACTTTTTGCTAGGTGTTATTAGTTATAATTTTTGCCTTTTCTCTGTTGCCCTTTAATTTTCGTAACGAGTTGTTGTCTGCATTTTCTAGGAAAATCGTCTTGCATGTGCTTTTTGGGTGTGTTAGGTGTACGTGTTTTTGTATTATGAATGTGTAACATTTGTTTCGTGTACATGTGTTTAGTTGCATGCTTTAAGCATGCACTTGCACGCGGCCCTTTTGCGCCCACCTTTGCCTTCGTACAATCAGTGTATCAATCGCTAGTAATCTTATCAATAATTGGCACAGGGTTTTTTTTTTTGTTGTTGTTTGTTAATGTAAGATTCGTGGTTTACTTGCTTTTGAGTGCTTGCATTCGTTAGACCAGCATGACTGTGGGAGGGACTGAAGAGGAGTCTGAGCATGGGTAAGTACGTGATCGTGTTCGTAGAGGACAACTAATACAGTGTGAAGTACACGTGGAAAAGCGTATCCCTATCGGTTTCCCGTTTGCTTCCACTGTGCAACGAACCCTGACTGGACGCTCCTGGTGCACCCTGGGATGTAACGATCGTTGCGTGTGCGATCGCACACTCGGCAAAACACGTGTAAGGCTCCCTCACAACACAATACAAACACTAATCGCAAATGAACACACACTGAACAACAAACCAAATCGATTGCCGATGTGCATTAACCGATGGTTTTGTTATGTTATGCTTCCTAGCGATGCTCACTCATCGATATGAAACTGACGTATTAAAATTCTAAATGCCACCAATTTTTAGTGCGAAACGTGCGGCATACTGGTTGGATTTTGCCCCCACCCCCCTCCCTCCCAAAACAAACAGCTGCCTGTTTGATTTGACCTGTTTATTTAACTAATATATTTCTATCAACTGTCAACGTTTCTGTGTTGTTGCATTGTTCTAAGTATGTGTAGGTTTTTTTGTTGCTGTTGTTGTTGTTGCAAATATCTTAATTGTTAGTGTGTGTGTGTGTGTGTGAGAGTGTATGTATGATTTTTTTTCTACGATTACTTAAGGTGCGATACCATTGTAGTAGAAAAAAGGATTTAATTATTTGATGTAAAACGGAAAGAGAAAAGATACATGGAAAACGACAACAGAAGAAAGCAAAACATAAACCTTTAACACTAAAGAAGTATGAAAATATAACAAGAAAAAAGAAGAAGAAATGTAAAAACATAAAAAAAACCGAAATATACTAACATACTGTATTCAAAAGATTGTTTAAAAAACGTGCCAGACCGTATTGTAAATTTTGTAATCGATCTACACTTTGCATTACGCGTGTGTGTGTGTTGTGTGGGTTGTTTTGTGTTTTTGCTTCTTTTTATTGTGTGTGTGTGTTCATGATCTTGGGATTTTGTGGTGTAATCATAATAATCTTTAGTATTTAGTAGTTTTAGTAGTGTTTTAGTAATTTTGTATAGATTCGCTTTATATTGTTGTTTGTAGGACATTTTGTCTTTGTTTTCCCACTTTTTTTTTGTTCTGCTGCTTGTCTGTTGATTTTGTTGTTTTCTTTTCTTACTCACAGTACTCAAGTAGTTTTATCTTCTCTTGTTTCTACTTCGGTTCGATTTTCTTTGCAGTTCTGGGTTCGGTTTGAGATGTAATGCGTTTGCTCTCCCTTTCATTCTATTGTTGTTTTTTTTTTTTACTTCTTTTTGTAACTATGAGTTTGTGTAAGTCTGTGCGTGTTTCAGTGTATGTTTTATTTTGTTGTTCGTTTCTATCTGTTAGTTTGGCTTAATTTTTTAAATTTATTTTTGTTTGTTATAAAATTCAATTCCCTTTTCCATCGTACATGTACGCATTGTTGCTGTTTTGTGTAGGTGAGTGTACTAGATTTATGGGCTACACCATTTGCAATTTTACTTTTGTATGAGTACTTTTGTGTGTGTGTGTGTGTTTTGGTTTCGTTCCTTTCCAATTTTGTGGTATAGACACAAATACCCACTGGCTTCCTTACACTCGCACTACCATTTTCTTCATTCCATCCGTACAGATAGTATAGTTTGCTATCGTTCTTTTGCGCTGCTTTTAGGTTCAGTACGAATCGGTTCGCCATTTCGTGTTTGCCCGTTACGGTGTGATCGATTTTGCAGTCAATCGACAGATAAAACAGCCGCCAGACGTGTACGAAATGGGCTGAGAATGTGAATGTGGGTGCTGACACGGTGAGGCTTACCTGTTTGTGGCAGACAGAAACAGGAGACTGCCACCAAGTAAAACGGTACGCAAATTCGCTTCACACACACTGGCGCTTAGTACTGGTTTCGATAGAGAATGAGTTGTTTCATGTACTACGGGGTTGTATCGTGTTGTGTGCGTGTGTTTTTGTTTTTTTCTTTAGTTTTGCTTTGCCACTTTTCTTTTTACTAGGGAAGGGAGTTGTGTTTTGTGTTCTTATCATTTTTTAAATTACTATTCTGCCTGTTTGCTTGCAGTGACAATTCACTGTAAACCGCTTCATATACTTTCGCGCTCACACGCGCTCGCTCGAGCTGCTCGAAGCTTCGAAAGGCCAGCTCATTCCCTCACTCGATTATACAGGTTTATATTTTAAATTCTATTGTTTTAGGGTTAAAAATGATCAAAAACGGTACAAACAAAGTTCTAAACAATTTGCTCATTGTCTCTCCACCTTTCGTTTCCTCTCGTAACCTAACAGACACACACTATCAAACGTGTGTGTGTGTGTGAGCGTTCACCATTTTCCCACACAAAAGTATCCTGCTTATGACGTTTTTTCTCCATTTTATTTTCTTGTTCTCTCCTTAGCACGTGTCTGTTGTCATGTCTGTTTTTCTCCTGTTTTGGTTCATGTCATGTTTGCATGGAACGTGTACTTGCTTTAGTGTTTTAATAGTGTTTGTTTGAGTAATTGTTTTTGTTCGTCTTGTTGTTGTCCGTGTAAAAAGTTTCGCGTGTCGGTGAGTGTGAAACAATAATAGTTTTTCTATCGCAATTTGCAAGATAATTCATTCACTATGTTTCTAGTTCAACGCTGCTCGTTATCGTTTTCCATTTATCGCTAATACAAACACGAATTTTGTTTCGTTTTCTTTTTTTTTTTGTTTTGTTCCATCTCGTCCTCCTTTTGCCCATTTTTTCAACGTCGATTACGCTTGCCGGGTTTGAACCAACAACAATGGTTGCCATCGTATGCAATCGTGTCACATTTACCTTAAGTATCGGGTTCGCTGTTTGAGGTTGGTGAAAAACGGTTCAAATGCCTAGATCAACGCACTAGTGATCTGATTGCAGTATTATTTGCGCTGTTCAGTTGATATCTCTCGTTTGCTTGCACTTTGACGCGTGTGTCCTTAGTGTCAGACGTGTGTGTGTGCGTGTTGCACTCGTGTGTCGTAGAAAGGAATGAATGATTAGGTTCATCAGGTTGGTAAACGAACATGTCTGCCAAGAGACACACCCTTTTACACGTAGGATCCGGGATCTGGATTGCCAGATCCTGTGGGTTTCACGGGTGCTACGGGGACACTGTGGGACCATCACGTCTACAACCCGCTCGCTAGATATCTATTATCGTTAAGAAATCACACCTTTCTGCTGTTGTTTTATGGTATGATCAACAAAACAACCGTAACCATCGTACCTTAATAAGCCCGCAAAGATCCTTGGAGCTTCATCTATCTTGTCCTCCGAAACATTCCGCCCTGCTGCTCGCTTCTTACTTAAAAATGCCCTCGCATTTCGCATCCCCATTTTGCGACCACTGGACACTAAGTCCAGCACCATCCTACCCTAAAGCCTTTCACCTACAGCCCTTGTTAGGGGCTCGTTGCGTTACAAGTTGCATCCTCACGCGTGACAGCAGCATTCGCCGCCATTCCTATTGCTCACTAGCATCCCCACCCGTTTTGAGCTGCATCCTTTTACGACTTTGGTTTGCGTGTGTGCGTGTGCGGGGGTGGCTCAGCATGGGGAACGCGCAGTAAGAGTCGTGTCGAGTCGTCAAGCCCTAGGACCTTAACCGGGCACTCCGGGTTGCATTGACAGGATGGTGTGATTATATGGATAGGGGGGGGGGGGGGGGGGGGGAGCGGGAGGACAAGGGTGTTTTACTTTGTTTCATGAGGGTTGGGGGTTGTTTCGTTTTTGTTTTGCTTTTGGTTTGGCATTTTTCTTCTTTTTTTGTTTTGTTTTGCTTTGTTTCGTCTCATTCTCGCTTCGAAAGATGAGGGATGAGTAATCGAGAGAAAAGTTTATTTACTTTCATCTTTACGTGATGTCGACGGGGCGTCACTTAAACTAATCATGTCTCTAGGCTTCCACACCGGGGATCCTACAATTAAAAAAGAAAAACAAATGGCCAGATTTAATGACATTGTTCGAATGGTTGTGTTTTTTTGTTTGTTTGTTTGTTTGAAAGGTTTGTTATAAAAAGGTTTGGTTTGATTTTGTTGTCTTGTGGAGTTGTTTTGTATTGGGATGGATTTTTTTTCATTCTTTTTTTTTGTTGTTGTAACCAAATCAGTGTAGCTTTCGCTGCTTGTTTTGGTGTTTTATTTATTTTGGGGTTTTGTGTTGTAAAATTTGGTAGTTTTTTTTTGTTGTTGCAATTTGAATACATCCAATTTCAGCTAGCTTAACTTAAAACCTACAGAAGATTGAGGATATATTTAGGAAAGTGGGGGTTGTTTCTAGGTTAAAAAAGTGAAAGTGAAATGTAAAACGAAACGATTAAATCGGAAGAAAGATAGAAGTGTAAATTAAAAGATAAAAACAAAGAACTAGAGGTAAATAAAACCGAAATGAATCGAAAAAGAGTATAACAATGAAAAAATAATGCAATGCAAATGTAACATAGTAAAAACAACACAACACAAACAACTTCCGCTCGCTCATCAAGTGGACGCAACAGATTAGGGAAGAGTACAAGTGGCAACAGTACAGAACACTACAAGGTTCAGGAAGGTTAAAACGCTAAGTTTAGCAAAGACTGTGTTTAACCATTGCTCACCTTCAGCTCGTATGCTTGTTTGCTTGGTGGGTTTTTTTTGCTAAGCGGCGAGGTGTTGCACACCCGCACACCTGCATACATACACACGCACACTTTGCTGATTTGGGGGGAAGTATTGTATTGGTGATATCTATATTGCTAAGTTCGATGTGAAATGTCAAAAATGAATACTTTTACTGGCAACTCCAAAAAATTCAAAAGTCCTATGCCTACGCTACGCTACGAGATCTAGTTCGGGACTGGCACGGTGGTTTAGCTAATTAGGCGTTGGCTAATATTAAGCTACTATGCCGTGTTGGCTCACTTATTAAGGCAAGGACAGTCATGAGTGTTACCAGTGTATTTACTTAGATTTGTACTAAATGTTTCCACTTATACACCACTATTGTTCTAGAAGCTAGAGACTAATAATTACACTGTACACAAAACAAGCGGCAAGGAAAAGAAAATAAAAGTAAATTGAATCAAACCAAACAGTAGACAAATATATAAGAGAACATGGAATTAGCTTACATAATTTCATGAGCATTGAAAAATAAAAATCATCAAACAGTGCGAGGGTTTGAAGTCTTCAAACAAGAAAACAAGGAACTAGGGATATTAGTGGATAGTAAAAGGACAGCCGATTCGGGACTGGAACAAGCGGAACGGTAGGTATGCAAATAGGTGTGTTAACCATCGGACACTTTCGTGCAAGTACCCTCGTGCGTCAGTTTAACGGTGTACTAAAATGGTGGCTAAGTTCTCTCGTTCGCGAATCTCCAGCGACGAAATCACACTCATTACACTACATATCTCAGGGTTTTACGGGTAAACTAGTGGTTCAGCGTATCGTGCAGTGCCCCTGGATTGGTTTGGGTCGATGGTTCGATGGGCTCTAGGTGAGGATTAGGGGGACATAGACATTTGGACACTTGGTTGAACGACTACTGCTGCAAGCTGTCAGTCAAGGGGAACACATTCGCCACGCATACACTACTACACTTCTAAACCTAAGTAGACGGGGAGGCGCGGGAGATGGTTTTATGGTTTCTAGTTCGGCCACTAACAGTCGTTCGGTTCCAAACAGCATGGCGCTGTACGTAAGGCTGTGGGTATCTGTACTTGTATCTCTTATTTTTTCGCTTTTGCTCTCGCTCTATCTCACTTTTTTTTCCTAGTGTTCTAGTGTTTAGTACGTTAAGTCCTGGTAAGCGTCTCTATCATCCGTACATGTGGTATCGTCCGTGTGTATGTTCTTCATGTCTGGATGTCTTGGAACATTGTAGTACGCATGCACTTACGGCAGCATGCAGCATGCACTTATTAGCACCTATGAACGAGCACACACGGCTCACTGCTGTAAAATACGTTTTCTGTTTAGTTAATTTTCGTTTTAAATCGCATCACTGCTTCAACTGCTTTGCGGTGCTACGTTAAAAGATGCGTACCGTACCATCGGCGGATAGGTTTGTGGCGCAGAGATGGAAAAGACAAATGTTAACAACGCATGGCGTGCCCGATTGCGACAGTGCTCGTACTTAGTAGACTAAAAGCGAAAACAGTCTAACAGGCAATATGAAAAACTCTCGTGCCTAACTAAAGCATCGTTTAACCTAGTTCGATCGGGAAACACGACGGTCAACGCGATCGCATCAATTCGTCGCGGCGGTCAGCGAAAGGTGTAACAAATGTGTTTGATTTTTGGTTTTAAATTTAATTCCATACTTTCGTTAAAATTCTAGCTAGCATTTCATCACCATCACCTACCAATCACCAACACCACCACCACCACCACCACCACCTGCCGCTATCTAACCGTCCAAGCGATAAAAGATTGCATCGTAGAAAAATAGAATTCTCGTGTAAGATATACTAATGTTGTAAGGTTTTTGGCTTTCTCTCTTTTTGTTTTTTTTCCCCCCGTTTCCTTGTAGTGCAATGTACATGTTATGAGTTAGAGCTAAAGACATTCAGTGCAATAGTTTGTTTTTTGTTGTTGTTGTTGTTTCTCTTTTTGATTTGGCTTAAAAATTCCGGTGCAAGAGCGTGTAGGAAGCTGATCGGAGCAATAATAATCGTTTGTTTTGTTTTTTTGAAAAAAGTTTCAAATGTGAAACGTAGCACAATCCGTGAACGTACCGTCTACAAGTCCTTCTAACTTTGTGATGCGATGTCTTACTGTTGTAAACGGGGGAGGGAGCTAGTTTTATAAAACGTTGTTTCGCTGCTCTTAATTCGTATCTATTATCTAACGGCTTCATTACTGTGCCTAGTTTAGGTGCCATTTTAAATTTCACTAGAGTAAACCAAACAACTCGAATAGAAAAGGTGAAACAGACAATATAATTTATGCTAGCTCTGTGCGTTACCAACCACAACTAGCAGTCGTAACGCATAACCGTAACGCTTGTGCTAACGAATGTGGGTGACGCGCGCTTTCCTTCCCTATGGCATACTTGAAACAGCATGGCAACTTACCGATTGTCGTACGTTTACTGCTTGTTAGATTTCTTTGACGTCTTGCAACAACCATTTTTTTCCCGTTATTAAGTTATTAATCAATTATTTACTAACGAACAAACTTAGGTACAGAGCATAACAGACCAGGCGTGCATCGGCATTCACACCCGGATAGCAAAAAGAGTTAGAAAGAATGTATTCCCTAAAACTAAGGTATCGGTTTACGGGTGCAATCGTAATGCATCGACGATCGAGCCGTTGTTGTGCGCCATTTTCCGCTAGTATTAAAATCGTTTTTTATCATATCAAATACCGGTAATCAATATGTCCTTTATGTATGTATGTATATCGGAATGTATCGCCCTGGCTTATAAGATAATTGGCACAAAATCACAACTTTTTTCATATAACAATCTTATGACGTTCAGGAGAGAGTAAGAAAAATTGAGAAAGAGTGAAGACCTTTCGAAACTGGTCCTCTACTCCACGTGCCGAGTTTCTGTAATGTTTTTTATTGGGTATTGCTCGCCCCTTCTTACTTTGCTACATGTAATATGACCCAAAAAAGGCATCGAAGGATCATTTATGGTGAAATTGAAACGTAATAGTAGTAGGTGTAGTAGCAGTATAAGTAGTAATAGGAGTACCTAACAGCCTCACATAAGTGTTCAGACGGGGTTAAGGTATCGACGGCTCCCTGCTTCATCAATTCCACCGCTTATCGATCATTTTGCGAGAGGGAGTTTTCTGTTCTTGTTTTTCGTTTGTCGAAGTTACGGTCGAAGCTTCACTAATATCGTTTCGAATAAGTTTTGCAGTAATACTGGTTCAGTTATGATAATGATGCTAATTTTTTGTCGCACTACGTTCCTACGTTAACACGGTATTGGCTATTAAGAGCGTTACTGTCTCTTGCTTTTTTTTTCCTATATCTTGTATAAACTCACCTGTATTTCAATTGTTACTTTGGTATATGTATATGTATATATTGGTATGAATATTGTTTTTGACTAACACATTCCCTAGTTATATGTATGGTGTATGTCTTGTTTGCGTTTGTTTTGAGATTCTTTGTTTATTACTCGTATATTGCTCTATTGGAGGACACATCTCAGGATTGGGGAGCTTTTATCACACAACGATACGGCTGCGTATGTGTGTGTCTGTCTGTTTATATGCTGTATAGCAATGGTACTTGATTAGAACATACTTTGGTTAAGACGGGGCTGCACTTGTATGCGATTATATATTGTTTGTGTATGGGCTGTGTATATAAGTATATGGTATACGTATACGAGTTGTTTAATTTTTCTATCCTGCAGCACACTACCTTCAACTATTTCGTTATTGTTTTTGTGAACGTGTACGAGTTACTGTAGTTGGAACGTAGGAAAAACAAAGCCAAATTTCAGGACCCTTTATGCGTCAGAAGGACACGACGAGTCAGGGAAGTCAGGAGAGGAAAAACTAACGTGCCAAATGTGTGTGAGATTGTGGGGTGTGGAGTGTACGGACCTCACCAGCTACAAGGCGTCAATCGAGAAGGGGGCCGTGCGGTTTCGTTGCAGCCCTGTAATTGAATTCCTGGGGAGGCCTTTCCCCAGTTACGGGCAAAAGTTTCGTTTCCGTGGTCGATTCGATTTTCTCACGCCACGCTCGTCAACGGGACCGGTGCCGGTACAAGCCACTTCCCTTCGATTGCGAACGGTTGCGGTTTGGCCGGTAATTTAATTTTGGCGAACCGTGCTACCGTAACCGGTGAGGCGTCAAGAGCAGAGGCTTTCGAGCAGGCTTAACCCATCTGCTACCGTTGTTTGACGTGAAGAATCGCGCCCAATAGTGGCTCGGTCCGGGTGTTTGCGAAAGGAAGGGCAAAACAGATTGTCCACCGACATGCAAGAGGCGCAATATGGCGTGTGGTTTACTTGTTGCCTGCTTGAATGTTTCACCCCGATCCGTTTCGTCTTTTGTCGTACACTATCTGTCGTGTGGAACTGTGTGAAAACTTTTGAAACAAACTTGAATGACTCGCTTGAGTTGCAGAGGGTCCATGTAATGTAACGCAAGAACTGAATTGCTTTGAATGATCTGGCTCTAGAGATATCTTCAGACGACATACCGTTGAAGTGAAATCAAATCCAGCGTGGGTTGTATGCAAGGCTAGTTGGTTTGATTTGGTGATAGTGTTTTGATTAAAGTTCCTTCGCTCGTCTCGTCTGTATTGAGGCTGCGTGCTGAGGTTAATGTTTCGCTCAGATTGATTCCGATCATACTTGGGTAGAGTATTACATTTATGTGTAGTATTTGGTATATTAACTATTTCTCTTCTGTGGTTGTTTGATCTGTGCATGTGCCAGGAGCAGTTCTCCGGCAGTCACTCACTCTCGCGGTTACTATTTTGATTATTTTTAGTTTTTGATTGTATTGCTACAAAGCCATAATAGGGTACATGTGTGTAAGAATGGCAATAATGGTTGCAGGTTTTAGAACAGAGAGGGTTTTGATTTAGCCATTTTGTATCGATTAAGTAGCAGTGTGCAGTATATCATGCTCTAGGTGTAATAGTCAGTTTTTTTTTTGCCGGGTTTCTTTAGATATTTCTTTCCATTGCCTTGAGTTCCATTGAGCGAGTAAAGTACCGTCGATGTAACACAGGTTAAACAAGAAGAAAACTTAAACGTGAATCTCATCGTGATCGAACGATGGCGACTTGTCGAAGCTGGCCTGATGGTACAGCCTGGCCCGGGACGATTTCTTCCGCGCACGACTTTGCCGTGCGCGGGCTTTTTGCTATGGAGGCTTCATGTCCTGCATGATACACTCCATACAAGAAGCGTGCGGCTGGGAAGCGTACTGCTGCTGTTGCAGGTGATGCTGATGTTGCTGTTGCAGTTGCTGCTGGTGCTGCTGCTGGTAGGCGCGCCGATCGTGCTCGATGCGAGCATAATGAAGGTTTGGATTTTCATCGTAATCTAGGAACGAGGAGCTATCGATCGACCTCGAAGGCGTCAACCGGTACGTGCGCTGTGGTGAGGCACCGCGACTGTGACTTTTCGGGATGGGCATCGGACCACGGGGTCGTTCGTAGTGCCGTTCGGGGGAAGGCACGCGGCTGTAGAACCGCTGAGGGGATACTCCACCCCGGTGGTGATCTTTCGGCGGTGAGTAATGGCGGCTTCCTCGACGCTGGGGGGACAGTCCGCGAGGATATCCAGCACGGGTCGGTGAAGGACCACGGCTACTGTAGCTTTGCTGTGGTGATAAGCCACGCCCGTAGCTGTGCGGTGAGGTACTACCGCGATAGTAGCCACCACGCATTGGAGAAGCGCCACGGCTCGTGTGACCAGAGCGCTGTGGTGATGGTCCACGACTGTTATATCCACGCTGCGGTGAAGGCCCTCGGCTGAATGAGCTCTGGGGGGAGATTCCTTTGAAGGAGGATTGCGGAGATAGGGAAAGCCCACGGGTCAGGGAAGTTTGTGGCGAGAGACCGCGCGCATAGCAACGGCTCGGGGACACATCGCGGCTGTACACGTTCAGCGGTGAGCTGGAGCGGCTGTACGATTTTCTGTAGTCATTGTTAGACCGTTCGGAGGAGATGCTGTATCGCTTCTTGCTACCCTCAACCGAGGAAGCGTCGAAGCTAGTATTTGGCGAATACCCGCAGGAAGATTCATAGCCCTCCATCGAGCGCATACGTTCCGCGCTGCCAACGGACGCACTGCGCTTCGCACGGCGCACCTTCTCTTCGCGTGTATTCTGATAGATATGTGGATAGTCCTTCTCGACGCCGAGATATTCGCTGGACAGCGACAGATAGCACCGATTGCCCGTAGCCGTTTGATATTGCTTATAGTCGGAGGATAGGTTGGCGTCCGTTTTGGACGCGGTACTATCCGAACTTTCCGACGGTTTGCTGCCAACCGAGGGGCTGGAGGAACGCTTCAAAATTCCACCAACGATACCGCCTCCGTTCGGTTGCTTCTTCTTCAGTATACCACCCTCGGATGCTTTCTTACCCGTAGCGCCCCCAGCACCAGCAGCACTTGGGCTGGAGGCACGCCTCGCCCTATCCGGGCTCTTCTCGATGCGTACGTGCCGCTCGATGTCGATGCTATTTCTCGGCGACTTGATCTTGATGATACGTATTGGGCTCTTTTCACGTTCCACCGATTTCATGCGCTTGGGCGATTTGGTTTTCTCCAGCTTCGGGCTCAGCGTACCATCGGGCGAAGAGTTTGCTGACGATGCACTCAGCGTGTAACGCTGCTCGGGCTGCGAACCACCGTCACCCTCGGACGAGCTAAGCCGTTCCTTCGTAACGCCCGTAGGTGACGGTTTCTCGCCCGTCTGCTCCGAGCAGCTGTCATCGCTTTTGCCCGACCCGGAGCTGGACGATTGCATCTCCTGCTGGCTGGTGGATGCGGTGGGCGCATCGGATTGGGATTTCTTCGGGGAAGAGGAGAAGGAAATCTGGGGAGGAGACGTAACGGTCGTATGGTGCTGTGTGGCTGTGGTCTGTAATGTCTGTGTAACGGTACCGGTGGTGGTGTCAGTGGTCGGAAGTGAGCGTGCTATCGGTGGCGGTGAGGCAACTACTGCCGGTGTAACACTACCCGGTTGTGAGGGAACTGTGCTGTCACTACTACCCTGCACGGTCTGTACACTTTCCAGATGCTTCTCCTTAAGATTCTCCATGTACTCTACTATGTCCGTCTCTATCAGACTGTCAAGATTGAGGTTCTTGAGATGCTTATCCATCGCATTGTCCGCTTGGTCGGTTTGGTTCGGTCGCTTTTCGGTGGCGCTTGGGCCGGCCGTCGGTTCAAACATCTCTACAACACTCTTATCGCTACTGGGAGAAAGTCGCTTACCTAGATCCTTCATCAGTACCGGATGGTAGGTGGCCGGCGGATGGGACGACTGTATCAGACGCGCCTGGCTGCCAGTGCTGCCCACAGATAGCGTGCTGGTGGTGCTGTTGCCAGAAAAAAAATGTGGAAAAAGGCGGGCACATGCGTTTTACAGCATTAGATCAAACGTAAAGTTTGGAAATTGTTTGCGTGAAGCCTGCGAAAAACACTTACCTCAGCGTTAGGTGATTCGGTGTTTTGCCAAGGGACGATTTCGGTTTCACCGTGCCCTGCTGGGAATCATCCTCCCCTTCCGATTTAGTGCCGGGGTCCGGTTTTTCTTGCTCGCGCTCGCTCATGTTTCGTCTGCAGGCTGCTACTTGTTCTAGAAAAAAAAGAGGAATACCAGGACGATACCATCCAGCGAATACATATTAACACACGGTCCGGCTCGGATGGATTTCGTACCGTAGGTTGCAGACAGCTTACCTCCAACATCGCCCACCGTCTTGCTACGCATACGGAACTGACCGCTGTACTGTGGGACCGGTGGATCGTCCGCTTCCTGGCTGCCCGAGGTCGTGTTATCGTAGTCGATGTTTCCAGACGAGTGACGTTGATTGATCTTGGATTTCTTCGGCTTGCCAAGCGTCTGCGAGCCCTGCATAATCTGTGGCTGCACAGGGACACAGGGAGGGAAAGGAAGAAAGGCGTTACGATAAAAAGAAACTTTGTCAACCCGGGGCATAGTGGTGAAGTTTACGGGCACAAACCTGCTGCTTCGGTCGCTCGAGAGTTTGCGAATTTCCGGAGGAATTTCCGACACCCGTCATCGAGTTCGTGCTGCCGCCCATGCTCTTAAGCGATGGTATCGACATATTGCGAACGCTCTCCCGTATGATCTGCCGGATTGTCTTGAGGAACGCGTTACGGAACTCGGCAGTGCTGTGGATGTTGATGGGATGTGAGTGAGTAAGAAGCTTGGGTAGATAAATTCCGGATAGAGCAAACGAAAAACACGCTGGAATGTTGAACGTTCATACGATGGAAGGAAGTTTGGTTCGAGTTCGTAGAGTGGGGTTTTTCGTTTGTGGTACGCTCGTGTAAAATATTTCCGCTTTCCTTTAAAAACCACTCGCAACATCTTGGTTTTGCACAAGGAACAACAAGGACTGGCCAAAACAACAATCACTCATCCCTCATGAAAGCATGTATTTGTGTTCGAGAACAGGATAAAGGATGTTTGTGTCTGTACGGGTTGAATCGAGCAACCTGGAATGTCAATTACTGAGACGGTGGCTTGAAACCCAGCCAGCAGAGTGGGAAGTTGTTTTCTTCAATCATCGTTCCGCTCGAGAACGCTATTACGTTAACTTTAAAAGCTTCTCTGTGCTAATCCGCAAAAATTGCGAGCTGCGATAGTGAAACCCTAGTTTCGAAGAAGGAACAACGGAAAAGAAAATCGTTCGCTGGAGTGCATCGATCTTGGCAAACAGTGTATTGGATCACATTGCCTCATTCCTTTCTTCAGGTCGAGTTTTACAGCGGAGAAAAACATCGTACGACTGGATCGGAAACTTTCCTTGCGCTGATTGTGTGTCCTTTGGGCGGGAAGCCCGGAAAGGGATCCGGTGTCGAAGGAAACTCTACCTTTACGGTTGCAGGACCAGTTGCATCGTAATCCGATTTAAATTAATAGATTTCTGTTATTCCGTGCAGTTGAATCGGCCCCGGGAAGGTGTACCAGCAGCAGCTTAAGTGCATATGTGTACGTGTTTGTCTTCGGATGGGGCGAAATCCATGCTTTTATCCAAAATGAGATGTGGAAATTGTTTTTCCTTTACTGTTACCAGAATGAGTGTATGTGTGTGTGTGTGTTTGATTGAAACTTTCCATCCATCGAATGAGCAACTTTTTGTACGAATTTTGGTGGTCTAGTCGAGGATTAAGAAGTGGGCGCTTACCTGTTCGATAGTACGTAGACCTTCTCCGACCGACGTTGAAGTTGCGACCGGAGGTGTATCAGCTCCCAGAGGAAGTGTGAGTCCATGTCTTTGGCGGAGGAAGCCCTTACCTGTACCTCGGTGACCGGTATCAGCACCTGATAGCGAATGATTTCCACCTCGTTCGTAGCATTCTTGCTCGAAACACCCTGCACCGAAGATAACAACCAGAACGAAATACGATTGTTGTAAGAGTTCACCACGGCATGGCAAAACGAACTTACCATCAGCTTTTTCTTCTGGCGCAAACGCTCCTTGCACAGGAACACGACAGCCGACTTGAAGACGAAGCACATCGCGTGCAGCTCGAGTCCCTTTTTGATCTTGCCAAGGAAATCGCTTATATTGAGCCACTCGACGCCACCATAGTAGAGCAGATCACCTAGGTCGTTTGGGGGGTAAGAGAGGGCAAAATTGTAGATCTGTTATAGTGCCAACGTGGTATCGAATGGAACTTCACGAAACGAAGCCACGTAAACGAATAGAAAGCGAACAAAACATAACAAAATTGGGGAAATGTTGAATGAGGGGACAGTTCGTGTCCATACTACCAGGGCTGAGATCGATCGGTTGCTTGCAGGATTTCTGGTGCTGGCGGAACAGATGATCAAATATTGCACCGTACTCCTCGTGGATGCGCTGCATTTCGTTGATGTGTTCCGCGACCTTCTCCATGCCCTTGAGTGCCTCGACCAGATGCAGATGTTCGGCCGCGTTCGGATCGGTCAGGTTGCGAAGCTGTTGCAGTAGCAGCGGGTACTTTAGGATGCGCTGAATCGGTTTGATGAGGAATGACTCGAGGGTGCTGCTGTGCTGTTGCTTCGGGTTTCTAGCGGCCAGGAACTCCTGCAGTGCTTGGTTGCCTTCATCTGTGTTGAGACGGTAGTATACCGAAGACACAATAATGAAAACATTGGATGATATGAAAACTAAAGGCGGACCACTTACTTGGATGTAGCACCTTCTGTGCCTTGCTGTGACTAGCGCAGAAGGACGAGTACAGCTTGAAGTGGTTGACGTAGTACAAAAATGCAGATCCAATGGCAAACAGTACATTCTATGGGATAGCGGGACAAACATGTACGATGACATTAAAGTAAGACAGTTTTGTGTACATACGACTTTTTTTTCTATACCTTAAACTGACTAGGATGCTCCAACTGGTGAAAGTCGGGCTCGAGATCAAGCGCTTCCTCGAGGTTGTTCAAGAACTGACGCTGGAATGTAACAATCTCTTGGATATTACCGAACAGTGCGGTAATTTCGGCATTCGATAGGAATGTTTCACGCTTCAGCGGCTCCAGATAGTACTCCAGCAGATTGTTCAGATGCTAAACGATTTGATAAATTGTAGGTTAAAAAAAGATAAGGACGGCTTAAATAGCTTTACTGCAAGGACCCACTCACCTTGACGTAAGATTTCTCGGTATCAACCAGCTCGAGTATAACCTTGCGCAGCTTCTCGGCATCGGTTAGCTGACGCGATGGCGTCAACATAACGTTCGACACGGACGAAGCGACCGAACCGGTCGGGCTAGACTTACGCGTCTCCTGTGGCGATCGGCAGAATCCGGTTACCTGTTCTGCTGACTTGAGCAGATTCTCAATCTCGAAGCTGCTGGTGCGTGACGATGGCTTTGAGCGGTCCATTGCTGACAGGTGCGGATCGTTAGAGGAAGGTGCGGGAGAACTTTCAACCTCGGGCGAGTAAACCTCCTTGCCTGCAATACACGAACGTCCTTTGAACGTCATTTGACAGAAGAAGACCAGGTAGGAAATGTGATTTGGCGTAAAATAATGGCAACGCATCGGTTATTGTGTCAAAGCGAGCGGATAGTGAATATAGAGTGGATAGGTTGCGTAAATGGATACTTACGCCAGCCCGGTGCGGGAACGATTAGGCCCGATATCATCTCCTCGCTGATAACTGGCGGGTCTGATGGTGGTGGTGGACACACTAGCGATTCAATAATATCGTCGGTAGAGCGCATGATGCCGACGAGATCTGGTGGTTCCGTGCGGGAAGATCTGATGGAGATTAAATAGAAGATTGATCCGATTAGCAAGAGGGAGAATGAATAGACTAGGAGCAAGCTGAAAACACTTACCTCATCATCATGCATAAGGCTTGTTCTTCCTGAAGCACACTTTCCAAGTACATCATGTCCAGGTCGGAAACGATTGCACCGTTTATCACAATTATTTCATCACCTTTAATGACACCTAAGACGAATCGATGGGAATGATAAGACACGGCGTTAGTGTTGTACAGTAACAGGTATCGGTAGAACGTAGAAGACATACCGTTCTGCATGGCAACACTCTTATCCTCGACGCGGCTCACGTAGCAGCATAGTTCGTCCTGCCGGTCAGCATTCTCGATCAGCTCCGCCTCCACCGAGAAACCCCACATCTGCTCGAGCGTTGTTCGTTGTAGTTCTACTTGATATAAAATTTTGGCGCACACTTCCACTACCTCATGGGTGTGTAGCTGAAACGGAAAGGACACAAAAACACCATTAAATATCCACTCCCCACCTTCCTCACCCTGCTATGCTTACATATGTTTCAATCAAATCGTTTCTGTGAGGAACAAAGTAGTTGTGATCTTCCATATCTCGGCGCTTCTTCACGCGCACGAAATGTTCCATCGGGTTCAGATTCTTCCGACTGCACGCACTAGCGAGAAACTCTTCCACGGACATGCCCTCGCGCAGATACACCGTAGCGAACGTGTTCTCGGGCAGCGCAACCTTGTAGCTCTTCTCCGGCTCGTCGCGTGAGTTGATCTGCATCGAGCGTCGGCTAGAGCCGCTGTTCGACCGTGACAGGATCGGTGGCCGCCGTTTCGTTGCACCACGGCCCGCCAGCAGATTGTTTAGCAGGGAAGGCGATCGGGCACAGATGAACGCGTGGAACGACGAAACCGTAAAGACGCCGAGCTTGTTGAGCGTGTTCTTCGTGGGGCGTGAAACGTGCGTTAGCAGCGACTTCGGATTTGGCAGCTCGCCGTTCTGCAGCGACGCCATGTAGCAGCGCAGGCGGAACTGTTCGCAGTGCAGACGTTCGAGGTTTTCCTCCCACTGGAGGATCTGCTGCTGGATCTGGTGGCGTGTGTCGGCATCGGTGACAACACTCTGCTGCAGGTCAGCCATATGCTTGAGCTTGTGATCCTGCGTTGAAGGGTAGAGAGTGATCGAGCAACAGATTCAAGAGTTGAGTGGTTTTATATTTTCGATATTTTTTCTTTTTTTTTTCTTTTTGAGTGACGGCCTGGCCGTATTGCCATATTTTCGATATGTTGGGTTGCAATTTATGCATCGAAAAAGACAGCTTTTTGATAAGTGTAGAACAAAAAACTAACTCTCAAATCACTCTACAGAAAATGTCGTCCAGGAAAAAGGATTGCAAATCCCAGCGAATATTGTCTCGGGGATTATAGGTTTGGCAACAACAGTTGAAGTTCGTGGTGAGGAGACATAAGCTAGTCTTTATCATTTAAAGAAAATTTTAAAGAAGGCACACCGAAACATTACTCACCGATTCTATTGCTTTCTCGAGGCGGAAGATTTCCTCCTGCAGCAGATGCAGCGTACCCGTCTTGCCGCGATGTCGAGCGAACGCAGCCGCACAGGCACTGTGTATGCTGTTGACCCAGTTCTCCAGCTCCACCTGGCAGGGTGCCTGGAACAGGTACGCATCACCGAACGCCGTGCTGAGGCAGAAGATGTAGTCCCGCTTCGGATGTTCCGGTATCGGCTGCATGATCGCACCGTCCACAATTATCAGATGCTTGGGGGCAGCCTCCACCGAACGACCGTCACGCGAATCACACGGATAGAACAGCAAGGTGGTACCTTTGAGGCACACCCAGTACCCCTTCCAGCCACGCTTGCGTGCCAGCTCGATCTGATGTTTCTTGCGCAGCAGCCACTTCTTCACCGACAGGAAGCTGACGAATGATCAAGGTGGTAAATGGGTTCGGTGTTAGGAAGGGAACTTCTGCGCCAGCTGTTACAGCACACAACACACTTACCCAGCCTTTCGCACCGCACCGGTACAGTTGAAGGATGCGGCCGCCGTACCGGTCGCTTTCGCTTTGTACGGTGAGGCCATCACACTTTCACCGTCGTCCTCATCCGAAACGGCCGTAGTAAGGCTCATGCGATCGTCATCGGATATCTGTACCCGGGAGAGGAGGATAAACAAGCAAACAAGAAAACCATGTATTATGGATAAGCTGAGCAAAAGAAAATAAATCAATCTTGCAACGAGGAAAAGTCCGAAGTAATCCTATCGCAGGCAAAGGAAACAGTAACCGATCACGAATATGGTAATACTTGGGTAACGAATTATGCACAACCCGTGCTGGAAAGAACGCCCTTCCGCCTTAGAGAAGTTGAGCTCGATTTATTGTAATTTGTCACCATCACTGTCCTACTTGTGTTGGGGCCCCCGGGATTAGCGTAGGGATAAGCGTTAGGGTCGACCCTATTGGGTGATTTGAAGCGTGAGCATACATTTGCATTAGCGCTGTATGCCTATTGGCGATGGAATGATTGATTACGCATCCGCCGGTAGGATGGTTGATGGTACAACAAAGTGTAAAGTGCATTGAGGGTGATGCACACCCACACGATGCGATGGTTGTGTGGAGTAGTGGCGGCACACTACTACTACAACTACGCTGTAAAGTGACCGACGTGACTCTGTGATCCGTGCACAGTAATGATGATCCCCGCAAGACTGTTAACGAGGTGGTAAAGTTCGGTGTTCGGCAAGCAAATTTATCCAACCGGTTGCATTTCCGGGGTGCAGTCGAGTATTGACGCTTGTAAATGGGGGTGTTGTAAAGCGAGCGATAGTTGGGCCAGTTTTGCTGGTTGATTAAGCACGTAGCATGCGCTAACATCGGGCATTGGGTGGAAGCGAAGCGAAGATATTCAGTTTAATTCTGTGCACAAAATTGGTGGCAGGTATGTTTGCGTATTTAATTAAATGCAACTGTGTGTGATGTTTTAATTTGATATGAAATTTAATTTTCAATGTTGAGCGGTTTTACAATTCAATGAGCGTGCCAACACGTGTAGCATTTGAATGTTTGAAGTACATGATGCCGTGGCACAATTTGCTCAAATGCTGGCCACTACTGAGTGGCAAAAATGTGCAGTTTTTTGTGACTTAAATAAGAGAGCAAAGAAAACTGGAGCTAGTTTTATGGAGCAATTTTGTTAAAATTGACAAAAAGGATAATTACAACCAAATATCCAATCAAATACTTATGTTTACAGGAAAATGCAATCATGGAAACTCGATTCGTTACAGGAAGCCTTTGAACAAATGAGGTAAAATTTTTGGAATTTTATGTAACGTCCTAGCGAAAACTCTAGTTCATTAAACACTTAAATTTTACCATTTCAAATGAAAAGTAGAATCTAATCAAATTTAATCAATACAAGATTTAAAAAACGCGACAGTCTAATACGATTCCGTAGAAAAGCGCATCACTCGCTCACCATTATTCCAACCCGATTCTATGCAACAACGAAAATGTGGCAAAATGTTAAAATCCAGGAGGAAAAGCGGCAAATAATAAATACTACCACTTGAAATGTCAACAGTGTTTCCAATAAAGCACAAAAGGTCAAGCGTCTACCCCTGGCATAATGCTGCTGAGCTTCGAGCCCGTTCGAAAACCTGGAAACGAATCCCATCATCTGGTGGCCTGGTGTGACCTATGCGTTTAGGCAAATGGTGACATCGAGTTCTCGGAATCGCAAGTAAGCATATTTGAAAAATCTAATAAAACGCTATCACATTTCTACATCTGACAGTCCGCATCTTCGAGCGATGGGTACGCCAAGCGGTCTACAAGGTGCGCAATATTGTGCGATTATGACGGAATCACACACACACACGCACATATGGTGTTGTGTTGCAGTCGGGACGTTCCCAGGATGAAGGATTTATTTGTTTCTTGCTTCGCCTGGGAACCGCGAACGGGTTCGCTGTCGTTGGCGGGCCTGGTATAGTATAGTTTCCAACCAACCCGACCGCCACAAACGTGTGCATCTGTGCTCACGTATGATTTACGGCAGGGCGACTCGGGACGGGAAGGATTGTAGCAAGCATAATGTGCGACCGTTGCACATCCATCCCACATACCGGGCCAAACGAACCCGACAACTGCTGTCGTACGATGCCAGCACTTGTCTGCGGTAAGCGGTACGGTGGCGAAGGTGTAGCACGCTGGGTGCAGGCGAAGCTGTGTAAACAAGATAATAGTCCACTATCTTTTTGCATGGCCGTTGTCATCGTTGGCTGTTGACTCGTCTCGTGACGACGTTGACAACAATCTTTCCTCATTGCCGGTGTACATAGCGCCCGTCATTGCGCTATGATTTGCTGGGATTTTTGCGTTTGCTTTGTTGCTTGCCGCTTTTCCTGGCCGCCGGTACAGGAACGGTACGCGATGAAACGATGTGATGCCGTGGCACAAAGTTCCTTGTTGACAAACTCATCGGCTGGGATGGGTATGGGTGGTGCGTTGCGAAAGAAAAACAATATCCAGCCCACTCAACCCCAGAGGCACAAATCTTGCTAATGTTTCATGGTTAAACGGAACGGAGCTGTATGCTTTCGTGTTCTTTTTTTGCATAGTTGTCCAGGATGAACACTTTTTTATGCTGCTTTGGAGATGTGAAACGTAAGCGAAATTAGTAATTGTTAGTTTCACATATTTGAGTGGCAAATTGTATCATTTCAAGCTAGCTGAACCTATCTACTGTATGACTCTGGTTTTTTAACCCAATAATTTTAATGAGGTATTGTTGAAATAAAGTAATTAATTTTGCCGACTTATTACTGAGAATACGAGAAAGCCAATGAACAAAATCGTAAATAAACATAAGCAGAAAATGTTATTTATTTTATTTATATTGGACTACTATAAATATTAAAGTATAGCTCCGCCATTTTCATCGTGAGTGTGGTTTAAAAAGAAACATGCATTTTTGAAATAAGAGGCAGCCTGGTGGCAAAGATGACAGGGGAGCCAGCCTGCACATGGCAGGCTCGGAGCTCAAATCCCATTCGGATTATTCAACTACGTGCTATCAGTAAGTCTCGTAAGTCATTAGATGGTTAACGTGACTTTAAGATGGCCGTTAACCTAAGAAGAAGACAACATTCTTGAAAATAATAAATTATTTGAGCAAGTTTATGTGTGCTAAAGAGCCTCACTTATCTTATCTTATCAATCCATGTATGTATAATGTCTAAAATTCTCTCAAAGACCAGCAAAACTTTGAACTAATTTCCATAAGAATTATTTTTCATCGCTTAAAGTGTGATTCTCCTGGTTTCCCCTCCCAATAAATGCAAGTTGCTCTCAGAAATCTTGTACGCACACAAAAAAATCCATCTACTCATTCACGCACACACGCACTAGAAAAAGCACGCGAAGGTTTTACCGGTCGCGGTTATGCAAGCGGTAGAAAATTTTCCACCATTAATTTTCACCTGCCGAGTGAGGCTCCACGATACAAAAGCAAGGCAAGGGCACACACACACACACACACTGATGTACTCTACACCCTACGCGTGTTTCCGTGTCCCGAACATTCGGTCCGGAAGGTGCAAAGTTGCGCTGCGAACGTCATCACTTGTACGGTACGATGCAACCACCAAGGAAACCACCAGCCAGCAGAAAACGCTGGTGCAGATGAGGCTGTGTTATTCTTAGCCGTATATACCACAGTGCCGGAAACGCTTTGGTACATGGTCCTGCCCAAAATCGGGCTGTTGATGGGTGGTTTTTTGTTTGTCCATGTTAGCAACAGTGTGGATGTGGAAGCATATATTTGTATGATGCACCTGCTGTAGCTGTTGCTGTGGGGTACAAGTAGCTCACCAGGGTGCCCATCCGTTGCAGCCGTCTTGTGGGAGTGTTTTGTCAAAACTTCATCCTCATCAGAACCGGCGAAACGAGATTGCTATTGAATCTGTGCGCCGGAGGAATGAAGAAATTCTTTCCCAGCTCGGGAGGGTTTGGCCATGCTCAGTGCAGCCCGCCAGGGCACGGAACCAGATGGAAGAATAGGGAAACGACTCCTCTTCCGCTTCGGCTGCGGCCTGCTGCTCGATGCGAACGAGCAAAAGAACACTCTCCGGTTAGAAAAGCACTCTACATCCGCTTCTCGGTATTTTCACCACCATTTCGTCATTCATCTCTCCCTTGCCGACGCAATTCTTCAAGATGCTACTTTAATTAGCATTGTGGTACTGCAATGTTTTCCTACCGATCTTTCCGAGCATCAACTCTCACCCTCGCTTCTTCTCCCGATATCCCTTGCCTCTCCTGGTAGTTGCATCATGCTAGGTGCATCGTGTCACTTTCCAACGGAGCGAAGCACCAAATGCATACGTATTTACAGAACGGAGGCGCAGCTTGGTAGGCTGGCAGGCTTTTGTACAGTCGTAGTACAACAAATACTACTACCACCACATCAACGATAACCGCCTGAGTCGGAAAGAGTCGGCCTGATCTGTTCCAATTTTGCTCCGGATTCCTGGCACCCTTTCCTGCTTTTCCGCTAGCAGCAAAAAAAAAAAAAAACGGGTCACTTCCGATAAGCATTAGCATATCTGGTGCAAAGAGGCAGAGAGAACCCGAACCCGTACCTGAAACCGTGCTGATGAAACACAATGATAGATAATATTTGCAGTATGCAGATTCACTCAGGCCACCGATGCTGCTGCCGATGCAGCGGGTGTTGCTTGCAGTTCCCACCACCCTTGACTGGGATGAGAGACTGGAATAGACGTCATCTTTTATTTATGTTATGCAACAAATCTTGTGCCTAGTGCTCTCTTTCGTCTGCCCGTACCGTGCAGATAAGCTTCCGAAATCTTTCACCTTATCGGAAAATGAATCTCGTACGGTGGGTGTTGGGAGTTGAATGAACGAACTACGGAGACAGGTGTTTGTGGAAGATGTTTTACAGGGTGAAAACAATAACAATCGGTTATGATCGGTGCTATGCTGGTGAGGTGTACCGTAAAGTTTGCTTAAAATGTTCGTGAAAATCTCGAATGGACGCGTTTTGTGTGATGAATGTTACACTTTTTTCTATATCAACGGCTTGCAATCAAACGATTTGGGAGCTTAGCTTCTTGTCGAATGATTAGATAATTTATGAAAGTTACAAATACTAAAAAAAAAAAAATCAATCTGTAAACACTACTCACTCAAACACCTATCCTTATCGAGCAAAAGCTCATGTACGTCTCAATTGTTATTTTTTCCTACTTTCCATTCTATTTCGATAAAAGCATCCTAACGACACCGGGGTGATGCAAACGATGATGATGGTAAAACCAACGTTTCAATCTCCCCTTTGGGGGTTGGATCCATCCCAGCTCGAGTGCGTGAATTGAGCCCATTTCCATTTTTCGTCCCGGTTAGCTAAAGTCTGCCAAATCCTGCTTGTCCTCAACGCTTTGCAAACAGTGCAGCAGGTGGCAGCCAGGTGTGGGATGCAGGTTCGAGGGTCACAAACCCCCTGCATGTGTTGCCGTGGGAGCGCCAGGAGCCAAGAGAATTGATTCGGCTGATGGAATCTTGGAATCGCACACTACAGGAATTGACAGAAATTCCCAATCAAGGAAAAGCTTTCGGGCTGATGCACGATGCATTTCGTCGGTTTTGCATTGTGCCGTTGTGCCTACATTTAGGCGTTGTTCTCGCACAAGCTAATCAAAAACTGGTGCACGATCTGATGCGTAAAGTACACTTTGGGGTTGGGATTTATCAACGTTCTGTGTGCGCGCGAAACGTGCCCGTATGGAGTGGGTTGGATGTTAGTCGTTGGTCGGGCATTTTTCCGGAACAAGAGATCAAAATATGCTACTCGAATTTGTGTCTTATATGCGCACTTTTAATTGTGTATGGTAAAATGTTTTCGTGCCTCATTTATAGCTCATTATTGTGACCAAAAAATTCACCTCTTCCAGGGTACGGTAAAAATCTACTACCAAGACGTTGATTGACATTCGTTAAAGAAAGCGAAAACCTTAAAAAAAAAAAAACCCAATCCACGTAAACGACACCTGCTAGAAAGGTGATCATTACGAAGGGCAAATAGAAGACTTGTTCCCAAATTTCTAGCATCCGGCCATGTAGAACAGGTGTAACCATCAATCTATATTTTATGTGTGTTTTCTCAGCGAGGTGCGAGTCTGTAGCACCGAGCACCAACCATGCCGATCGATTTTTATCATTATAAAATCCCATTTCTTGTACGCTTTTCCTTCGTTTTCTCGAACTCGGCTCGGGGAGCATTTTTTTCCCCCTTCGCACTCGCACTCGTACGGTGCCATTCTGTCTGTTGAGTTTAATGTGGATAAGGCATGATTTATTTCTGATTTGAGTTTGATTGAACGTTACCGCCTCGTGGTTCGTGTTCGTGTGTGAGTGTATTTTTCCAACTGCTGCACATCAGGTGCTCTGGGTGCTAGGTCAAATATTGTACCCGTTCCATCATGGCTGCACACACTGCAATCGTGTACGATTCCGTTGTTTGAAATCATGCATTCTAGAGCTCTGGGTTAGGAATATTTCGATAATTTCTTTCGAACGCTCTTTTTTCCCGTCTCCGATGGTACATTGGAGGGAGGGGTAAAACAAGGGAACTGGAATCGGAACAGGAACCGATGCATTTCCGGTTCAATCTTCAACTGCTACCCGGAGACTTACAAATCGTTACAGCGTCGAAGATGATGTCATACGGTGTTCGGATTTTTATTATACTTTGGCACCATTATTCTTCGCAAACGTATGGTGAATGGCGGTGCAAGGGGCAGCGCGGGAAGAGGAAGGGCCGCTTTCCGGGTTTGCGAAAAGTGAACATCGTTACTCATCCCTTGACGTATTTTCTCGCCGTACGATGGGTACTCTTACGAAAAAAGGCAAAACCTTTCCATCGGTGAAGGAGGTAGGCGCCTTATCGTGCCACGCTTAGTGCCATTCTTCTGCTCTTCTTCGGTGTTTTATAAAGTTCTTTGACGTTGTATAAGGGCAATAGTAACCAATTCTAGGTGTTAGAAGCGCAAAAGTATGTACAAAAGTTTTGAAGTCAAAGAATGATTTGAATTAATTGTTAACAACAAGTTTAACTTAAATAATGTTCAGGATTGAACTCGGAAAAGCGGTATTTGTGAACATATTTTGTGGCAGTCACTGAATAGATACGCTTTCTTAATGTGCAAGACTGTACCGATGCACCGTACGACACTCTACCATTTGCAATAGAGGTTTTCTTTTTCATTTTTGTTGATGTTGCCCTCGTCGGTGCATCTTTTTTCGCATCCCTGAACACCTCGCTTAGCCATTTCGTTTGGCACGCTGTTGCTACGAGTTGTTTTTCATTTTTTAGCTTTCTCTATGTGTGTGTGTGAGAGTCAAGCTCCAACAACCTTAGGTAGAAAGTTGTCACCTATCTGATTTTTCCCTTTTGCGGGTTTGATTTAGTGCCACCCGTGCGGATGAATAATGGGAGCGCAAGAAAGAAGAGTGTGAATGGTGAAGGGATGGTGAAGATAGGGGGGAGGGAGGGGAGGGTTTGTGAAACACAGAAATATCCCTTTTGTGCCATGTTTTCTGTGCTCCGTTGCACCTAGTGTTCCGGTTTGTTGTCCGTTCATCTATTTCCGCTTTAGCCGGGCGCCCATTTCCCGGCTGGTGCAGGTGATATTCTTTACTGGCGTGCGATGAATCGAACCGATGAAGACAGGCAAGAAGGAAACGCACGCCAGGCACACGGGCATCTCACATCCTTCGGCGAGCGTGCTTGTGTGAATGGGGTTGGAAAATTCATTCGACAAAATTGCAACCAATGGCAACGGGTTATGGGTGCTGGATGCCGGCCCTATATGTGTACAGTGCCATGAAGGAAATGTGAAAGATGACGGGACCGGTGTCCTTTTTTTTTCGAGTGGTAAGGGTTTCCACTCCACCTGACAATCGATGGCTACTGTACGGCCGCTGGGGAGGAATTAATTCCACATGTTTGAGTATTCTTTTTCCAATTCACCTGTCCCGATGACTGTAAAGGTGTATTATGGATCTGGCGTGGCCAGGTTGACTTGACAGCGGTAAGGACTTGTACGGTTGGGAATCATACTGCTAGTTGGACATATTGATAACTTGAATTGGACGCTAGTTTGAAGTATGAATGTTGACTGTTAAGGAATGATTTGCTTGACGTACGGTATGGTATGGAGTTTTATGATTAGAACGTAATAAATTGAAGGATTGCATTTTTGGCATATCTGGTATTGATTTTACCTGTTTGTTTTCTCTTTGCCAACAATTGTATAAAACTGTTCCATCATTCGTAGAGGACTGTCTGAATTCAAGAGAATTCATTTGAAGACCAACTGGAGCCACTGATAGTATTCGAGATGCTAACCGAACTCAACCCAGTTGTTAACAGACCATAAGTGTTACTGGGATGCCAGGAAAATATTTTTTATTTATTTTTAAATCAACGGGCCGATTGAGGTCCTTGAAGCGTGACATAAAAATTAGTCCATGGATTTAAACGCGGATGAAATATGTTAACAAAGAATAGATCGCGCACCCCGAATATAGTTTTAAGATGCGGCGTGTGATTTGTCCGGTTGGTGATAGTCACAAAAAAAGTGACACATACATAAAATGGATCAGATGTGGCAAAACTGCGCCATCAAACTTCCTAATCACACCTCCATCTTTTCTGCCGAAGCAATAGCAATTCATCTAGCCGCCGACGAGGGACCACAGACTGACCGACCGAACGTCATCTTCGGCGACAGTGTCAGTGTTCTGGCTGCCCTGGAATACGCTATCGCCAGAGACACCTACATTCAGCTCCAAGACTCCATACCTGCAACCCCGACAATCGTTTTCTGTTGGATTCCGGGTCATTCCGGAATCAACGGAAACGAGAAAGCCGACCAACTTGCCAACAATGGTCGGCTCTGTCCTGACGAACCATACAACACCCTTTCACGCCGTGATGCCATCCGCTTCACCAACACCATCATCTCCCACCACTGGAACTCCACATGGCACAACGTAGACTTCAGCAACAAACTGCGTCCTATAAAGCACAACACCTCTTCATGGGAAGATACCGAATCCAGCCACATCCAACGAGTCCTTTCCCGCCTTCTTATAGGTCTCTGCAGTTTCTGTGGTGTTGACATCACCGTCCGCCTTATCATCACCGATTGCCATGGATACACGACACACCGAGCCACCTGCCAACTAGAAACTGATTTAACGACAATCCTATCACCCGACAAACTTCAGCAGAACCGTCTCATTAGATTTTTATGCATCAGTAATTTATACAAAAAAAAAAAATTAAGCAAAAGTTTAAACTTATCCGATACCATATGCCATAATCGCAATAGTTTTTCATAATATTCAAGCCACATATACGATAGTTTTGTATAAGATTAAACCATTGTTTTATAAAGTAGAGAGACGAATGTAGTCTCTAAGACTCAAAGCCTCTATAAATAAACGAAAAAAAAATCAGAGGTGGCAGAGTGATCTTCTACGTAAAGCATCGATCTTGCTAGGAGTGATTTCGATGCAACGTATAGACAAAAGTCTTTAGAGAGTAGTCCAGGTTGCGCAGGAGTCCCACAACAAAAATCCTCTGGACATAGCAAGGCTCCAAATCGGGTGCCATAAACCGACTGTGAGGCTGTTAGGTAGGTGAAAAAGGCTAACCTAAAATGTTGTGTCCGCCGTGGTTCCCAAGCGTCACACACATGGGTTCTTAGTGCTGGGTGCGTGCGTGTGTACGAGCGCGCCAACTGTTCATTATTAAAACATCAAAGGTACAGGTATAGGGCACGTCACCTTTTTTTTTTTGTTGCTGTTAGAATTCAAATGAGACAAATCCGTGGCACATGCGACGAGCGAGAACAGCACTGGGGGCCGCGGGACAGGAAACAAGTGTAGCAAGTGTAGCGAAAGCGAGAGTACTAGACTCTGTTCCGTTTCAGGCACCGGAAACGTAAAATTGCCGACTCGTAAAATGAGCGAGATTCATCGGGCTTGCCACAGCAACGGGTTTTTGCACCCTTTGCAGGAACGTTGGTGGGCAGACTTCCGGGCAAGCAATGCGGTGTCCCTCACACGGAGGGTTTTTTTTCTCTCCTTCTCCTCTCGTTTTCGGTAGGACGGCGACCCCAAACGCTCGGATCAAAATGCACAAACGCTAGCAACGGCTTAACGGTTGCATGAAACACCAGGGATATGTGTTTCGGAAAATGGGTACGTAAGTGATGATGGTGCAATGTATGTCAAGTAAGACAAATATTTATAGCCCGAGAGTATACGGTTTGGCTGACGAAAGGATCACTTGAGCAGGAATTGAATATAATATGATGTTTGTACCGTGCGGTATGCTCTTCCGCTTTCGCCTCGCAACGGCTGTATAGGCACGATTGAGGCTTCCACGGGTGGGGCACTCTCAGGGTAACCTTTCGCAACCATGTATGCAAATATATACGGAACGGAAATTTCATGCGCTTCCCTCCCAACCATCAACACACACCAACTGTCCGCCGTGCCGTCGAGATAAGATATTCATAGAACGGAGCGCAGCAGCACCGGGTCAGTTGGAAGACTTTTCGTGGTACACAAGTACACAAGTCTACCGTTCCATTACACCCCACCCCTTGGTTTCGCTCGGGATGCAGTGAAACGGTGTGGAAAGCACTGCGAAAAATTACCGACAGACAGAGCACCGGTTTGAAATAAAACCAAAAAGGTAAGACTAAAAGAACACACATCACTCTACGCTGCTTCTAAGGAAACATCGGTCCGGTGCATTTATTTCTCGTACATTGTTAAGAAGGGTTGGGGAGCACGGTTGTGCTTTCTCCCCAAACGAAGACGAAACATCCGGCCAGCTGTCATCTTTCAAGCGACTCGCAACCCATTTCTGCTTACATCAAGTCTGCTGCCTGACGTGATAGGGACAAGGATGGGTACAAGGTGTCACATTACTAGCTTCGGACTGGTTGACTGACACTGGCTGACATGGTCCTGTCATGTCCAACCGGGTATGCAAACAGGTCTTTTAACAGGATTTTTCATAAATGTCGGCTAGCCGGGCGACTGTGCCGAGCGCGTTCATCCTGCACAATAATAAACAACAGCACCCTACGGAGGAGCAGCTTGGGTGAGTGAGAAAAAGGCTTCGGTCTGCCTTTGAAGGTTCTCCGGTTTAGGCTTGCCTTAGCTGCCGACAGTTTTCGGTATACTTGTCCCCTATGGATAAAGGCTGAAAGTAACCGGAAAACAGTTAAACACTGCAGACGTAAACGTAAACGTGCAGAAGCAGTAACTTTTTCTCGGATGTAAAAATAAGTACAGAATTTAATTCGTACCCGGACGACATGACTTTTTTTGCCAGCCGTGCGTTGTATTGATGTTTTGATTAGGGGTTACTACATGGCTGAATGTTACAGCAGTTCCATCCAGTTAAAGAATACACAGAATACTGCAGGAGAGCTTTTAATTTTCCTGCTGCATTGGTGAGGTTTTGTAACGCTAAAACTCTGGCAGGATGAAACTTTGAACGCTTTCCCGTTGCGATGGCGATGATATCAGGAAGGATTCAGTGCACCATACAAATACAGGAATTTTGATTACATTACAACGAACTGGTTGGGGAGGTGGATGGTGTTGTGAGTTTGGTGTTGTTTTCAAATGACTTGTTTTGTATTGAATTTAATTTTCATCTCGTAAAGTTGGAATAATGTAATGCTTCATTATGGTCATTTATGGGGAGGGCAGTTGGTAGTTATTTAGAACTGGTCACCTTGTACGGCAGGTAATGTAGGATGAGAAAATTCCATGTAACCCATGTGGAAACTATATGTTATAAAAATAAACATTCCAATTAAAAAGAACACAATTTTACTTGCTAAAGTTTTGATTTTCTTTTTGTTTCGTTTGTTTTGTTGACTTTGATTTTCTTACTAGAATGTAGAGATAGTGCCATGCTCTGGTTTCTAATAAGTTTTCTGGTAGCATCTGGAATGCCTAAGTAGAAATTCCTATTCGGAATGCTTTTATTTTAAGCAAAAGCTTCTGGTGTCATACTTGTCATTAAGGTAAGTATTTTATCTACTAAATATAAGATATCTTGACTGTGGGTTTAAAGCAAGTAAATTAGGTTTACAGAACGTCGTTGTGTAGCTGTGGCTATCAATTTTTATCTGCAGTTTTGAAAGAAAAAGAAAAAAAATGCAAACACATTCAGCCAAGAATTTTCAGCATTTTTCAAGCAAAGAATTTAAAATTAGTTTGAAATTCCCACTTTTAAACGATTTCCTTGCGTGGTATAGAAATAAAATAAAATTGTAAATTATAAGCCAAACTAACAACCTTTTAATATGAGACAAATTACAGATTTTTTTAAAAATATATTTAAACAGGGAAAGCAATTAAAAGAAGCTCCCTTTCGTTTGGTTTTATCTACAAAAATTCAATACAACGGCCTATTGGAACAGAAACTAGATTAATTATTCACAGTTTATGTGTATGCCCCATTATACTTGCTTGCATGTTATCATTCCAGCTAATCATACCTATCAATTTGAGCTTCTTCCGGAGCATTAAATAAAATGTGTGGCAGCAAAAAAGAACATTCATTTTAATGATGCTACAATTAACTTAATGACTCCGCAAGAGCAAGTAACTAATTAACCGTACTGCAGATACAAAACAATCGAATTAAAATCCAATTGCTGCTGTAGCATTCAGAAAGTGGGTTTAAATGTTCGACTGAAATAATATTCCTCCCGTGTAAAAAAATGAAGCGTAGCAAGATTTTTCGATGGATACACCAATGTGTTATATTAGAAATCCGTTCATTACAAGCGATTAGTTTGCACCTTTCAGCAAAGGCAAAAAGATGGCGAAAATCGTACACTCTCATCCCTGTAAAAATGGGTCCATTTTACGATCTGCTCTCGACCTGGGTAAGCTTTATAAGAGCAAGTTTTACAATCGCTACAAATCTAATCTGCTCGTAATCCACTTGTTAGAACACACACATACACCCCTAAATAGTGGACGACCAAGTGAGGTGGTAAAATGATTGAATGTGTTTGAACTTTGGGTCTAACTTTAGCACCGTACCATATTTGACACAGTGTGTTTTTACATTACGCGCAAGCTTATCACGAGTGTAATCGTGCTTGAATCGGCACGATGGTAGAAAAGATGATTTAGTCCCACCCCGTTCGAATCGAATATGTATGCATCGGAGCGGAATGATGATTCGAATCCTGCAGCAGTTCGATCATCCATCGAAAAAACAGGCGGTAAGTCCGGTGCAAAGTTTTTCGGCACCATGCAAACTGGGGTAAGTTTATTACGCTGCCTGTAAACTATCGTGCAGCGAGCCGAACTTTCATTAGTGCCAACAGTTCGACAGCAAAACTTTGCTGCCGTAAATCTAGTCTCGTTTGTGGAAGCGTGAATGAGCTGCAGTTTGGGTGGCTTTTTGGCCGATAGCAACGGGTTCAGGGATCGATCAGCCGTTTTCAGGCTGTTGATGATGATGATGATGTGCGGGTTAGCCGATCGAACAGGCTCAGGTGGCATGTGTGAATCGCATTAGATATAAAGTCGTAGTTTTTCACTGCTAAAGTTAGCTGACGTATGGCGGAAACTTAGTGGGTTACGAAATGTGTGAGAAAATAAAATTAAACTAAACGCAAACCACACTTTCATGCTCTTTAGCGACATTGAAAACACAACTATGTGTCGGACGAAAACAGTCTTCAAAAACGAATGTTACTGTAGACTTTTGAGGAAGTTAACGATAGAGTTAAAGTACGGCCGTACGAGATTACGGCTTGAGCGAATGGGCGAGTTAGATAATTATCATTAAATATCTATTATGAAGCAAAATGGTGATTTAATACCGGTTGACATTTGACCCTTGTGTGCCGTTACCAATTCCAGTGTGCACAAGGTTAAAACCATTTCCTACCGCAAAACCCGTGTCGTTTTTAAGGACGACCAAATGATGACAACGAGGCGTGAAATGGCCGCTGGGTGAAAGTAAACACTATCCTTCGGTGGCTTTTTGGAGGGGGGATTCAGCCCCAAAAGGAAGGATGCAAACGGGATGGGATGTGGATCCGGATTTTCTTCACCTTACTTCATCACTTGGGTGAGGTTGACGCAGCGCACTATGGGTAGGCAGCTTGCGGGCATGTGGGTTTCGTTTAAATAATTTGTTTTATAAATGTTTATCTCTGTTGCTTTGCTCTTGGGCTTTGTTGCAAAAGTATCTAAAAGTCCTGGTTAGTTATAAAAAACTTAAGAAATAATTAAATACTTTTCAATTGCAAATTTTGGTAAAATAACTAAAAATTTTCAAAGCCTTAGTATTTTACCTAGGCTGCTCCATGATCATGAGCAGAAAAATTCCTTTTAATTTTGAATCATTATATTTTATCAACAAATCATAAAATTTCAAAACAACCGATGATTAGGCATGAATAAAAGACCATCAAGTAATGTTAAAAAAATAAAGTTTTTTTTATACAATTCTTGGGCTGAATAGTATTTGGTCTATAGCTACCAAGTGTGCGATTATTCTAACAATAATATTTAAGTAGAGATAACTGAGCATGCCCGGAATAAGGCACAATCCAAAGAGGAAATGCCTTACAAATTTGTAATTATGAAACTCATGTGGTTTTGACCAAACGGAAGAGAGCCGTCACATTGGCCGTCATCATTCAAATAAAATGTGAGTAGAGATGAGTTTAGTACAAAGTACATATGATTCTTTTGTGGTAAAGTTTGCAAAGTATTTAAACCATTTTTTCTCATAAATAGATGTATGATGTTTGCAAAAAATTGTGAAATGTTAGAGCGGGTTTAACAGCACAAACAATCCACACTTAAAAATTTGAGCCTATGACCCCGTATTCCCCCACCGTGAGCTAGTTTATCATCCGGATTAAGACAGCACACTTGATGTTGTGTGTGTGTGTGTGAAGAGCCAACCCAACGACGGTTGCATTAAAAAAGTAAATCACCAAAAACTAAAGAAAACCTTCCATTTCCCGCAAGGTCTTTGTAACTTTCCACCCGACAAACCACACCAGTAACAACAAGAAGCCAACGCCAGGTGTAACATGGTTCGTTCATTTCATCTTACCAAAACCGCCCGTTCTCGTTTCTGTTCCGATCCTTCCGAGCCTGCCGTGTTGTTTTGCTCTCTGTTCTAATTACTTAGTCAGAAGGTGGCACCCGGACAGGGTGGTTGGGGTGGTACCATGATTTAATTACACCCGGAAAAGGAAGCATTTGCCCCGTGACGGCCAGTGAAGCCAGTCTTCGGGTGTTCAACCGTATAGTGTTACAATTTTCCGTGGTACGGCACGGTTTAACGCTCGCACGAACGGATTCTGCGTGCTCATGTTTGGTGCTCCCTCAGTCTTACGCATCGGCTTCCGAGAACGGGGTAGTGGTTGCTTCAATTGAGGCGGGAAGGCGGGAACGGTGGATGGGCCCTACCGAGAAGTTGGGGAGAAAAATCCTTGTTTGCTGACTCGTTTTTCCTTCCAGCAACATCCCCAACAACAACACGTCCGACAATCGTTAGCTTTAGGATAAATCGTCCTTTTTTTTGGGGGGTGTTCTACTCCTATAGGACGACCCGATGTTTAGGTATTTCGTACAACTTTTCCATTCCATCGAGAAATCTTCAGAACCAGCTGCGTTTGCACTTTTTTTTCACGCCCTTTCCAAAATACCGGCAAGCGAAAAGACACAGGGACGCGGTGAGCACGATGTGCAACATTTGCCGAAAGGATATTTGTGGCCCCCCCAATAGCTGTGCGGGGTGTCGTACTGGCAGTGCCGGGGAATCGGTTCTCGTTGCCTTTTCGGATAATAGAAAGGGATGATAATTTATCTCGTGCCGAGGGATGAGCAAAATAACTCAAACGAGCTGATTTTCACGCTAATATAATATTTCATGAATATTTATCCGCTTAAGGTAGGATTGCTTTCGCCGCCCGGTTAGGGTCCGATGCGGGTGTGCGAAGTGGGTCGAATTTCTTCTTCTCGTTCCGAAAATGTCTAGCACTTCTAGGATTCCGAAACTCCGCACTGTGTGTGTGTGCCGAGGGAAGGGCAGGCTACAGAGTGGCGGAGTGTCAAAGCAAACCGAAATGAAGAGGAATTTATTTGCGCTTCTTGTTAGGAAAATGGTGAAGAAAGATACAGAAAACGCTTCCACTGGGGTATAAAAATCATCATCCAACATCGGTGTGACATGTTTGCAGTACACTGCTGGGAGTAAGTATATCGCATGTCATGTGTTAGACATGCTACCAAAAAAATATAATTTTATCTTTTATCCTCTAGAGTCTAGAGCAAGGCCCAACTTTGGGGTTGGGTTCTCCTTTTTACTTCTTCTTATTCTTGGATCAACGACCTATTAGGTCATGGCGGCCATCCAATGCCTCACTGGACTTATTTATACCCTCGTATTTGGATAGTCAGTTTTCTGATTTGAACCACTGTCCATTTGACGATCGGTGATGTTATCACCTCTTCCATCGTATTTTGTTGCGTTTCAACATAGAAACACGTTTTTACCGGTTGGTTTTTAGGTTGGTACTTGATTGTCTTCCAGACTCGAAAATTAGGGTTTTTAAAAAAGATGTACATAAATTTTTAATCTAAATAGGATTTACAAGTATTAGAAGCTGCCAAATATATAAAACGGTAGTTCTGAAGAAAAAACCTGTCAATAATAAAGTCTACCACGAACATGAAAATGTCGAATAATTTGAAACTTTCAATTTCAGTTTAAAAAGCTCACCCTCAATGCTCTACAGCAAGCGCAAACATAGTGCCAGCACTGTGTATTCTGCCTACTCTCCAATAGAAGACTGTCCCGCAGCAATTGGAGTTAGAGACTAGGAAGGTAGTGTGAACCGAACGAGATGAGGATTGAAATCCGAACTGGTCCGCCATCTTGGGTCACACAACATGCCGAGTTTTTGTGAAGTTTGTGGTTTAAGAAGCGTGCTAAAGAAAAATATTTTCCATGCCATTTTTGCTGCTGTTGTTGTTGTTGCTACCACCGCAGCATCCCCGACTCTGAAGCATCGGTAGGTGCCTTATTATGGTCTCCGCTTTGTGGACACCTTCACCGAATCGGGTTTACGATCCCAAGGTAAAACCTGCGCCCTGTGCTTCCTTCCCCATGCAGCCAACTCTTTCCCATTGGTTCCCGGCGGACAGTGGGTTGGCAAATTGTATTATTTCTTATTCCCCAAGAGGCACATACACACACTACTTTCATGCCGGGGTTTGTATATGCACGAGACATTCACACGAAATGAGCTAGGCAAATGACATTCGGCCAAAGCTAGCGTTCCGGTTCACCCGGCTTCTACGGCATTGGGGACCGTGGGAATCTCGTGACAAACTTTGTGCCCCGCAGTGGTACTCACCGTGGCAAAGAGGTGAAAAATAAATAATAAAAAAACCGAAATGAAGCGATCACGGCGCTGTGGAGGTCGTGGATGTGGAGAGCAAGCAAGAAAAGGGGAAAAGAAAAAAAAAAGGTAAGGTCCACGACAAAAGTGAACAACTTCAAACTGTAGAGGACATTCCTTTGGAGAACGACAATGCTAGCAAGCAGCAGCATTTAGAAGACCGGGAGAGAGAGCAAAAAAGTCATCCACCGTGCCACGAGGGAAAGAAAATCCCCAAGAAAAGCCAGCAAAAGCCAGCTGTTGGGAAGGTATTTTTTGTTGTTGGTAGTGAGGGGTGGAACAGCATATGCGTGGGGATGAGAGGGTGAAAGAGGAATGTTTGAGGATGGTAATTTCGTTCCGCCCTGTCTCCTGCACCGTCCGGCGTACTCGCAGCGTCGTGCAGGCACACGTATCCTTCATACCGCTGATAAGTGTACTTTAAAGGAGTACTTGCTCTTGTTTCTCGATTATTTTCATGCTTTTTTGCCACTCTTTTTCTCTCTCTCTCTCTCCTTCTCTCTGTATTTCTCGACAAGATTTTCGGTCCGTTTCGGTATGGGATTTGTTGTTGGGTGTTTGCTTTGTTGCGAATGTTCACACCGCGAGCCGTACGAACAGCCGAGCAGCAACATCTACCAGCCTCGGAAAGGGTGCCCCGTTTCCGGCGTATAATGATATTGTTTGCTTCCTGTGGCGGAAGACCCCGAGTGAAGCGGCCAGGGGAACCGTAGGTCGTTCTTCGTTCGGGTGAAGAGCAATGCTTACGGGTATTGCTTCTTGGAAGGAACGGGCAAACCGGCAGCGTCCCATAATCATCATTACCGTGAGCGGAATTTTAATTTTTTGTGCTCCTGGGTTTTTGTTGTCCCCTCCTCCCCCTACAAGAGCAAAGAAGGTTGACCCGGTCGGCCAGGGCAACAAAAGACATTCGGTGTGACCTTTCTCGTTTGTGTTCACGGGGAGGGCGAACGTGGAGCACACGGTACTATTTCGCTCGGAAAAACTGGTGGTGGACATTGATGGAGTTGTCGTAAGTGTTACACAATTATACTGATTATGGCAGGGGCCAGAACGATGCATTCTGTTCTGGAAGGCCTGTGAGGTACGGTTTTCGCGTAGAGGACGAACAATAAAAAAGAAATGGAGGGAGTTCGCAGTACAGGAAGGAAAAGAACGGAGTGATTGTGAACCCTTTATCCTACTCGTCCAAGATGGAGGCATTATTGTTTGGTCGTGGACGAGGGAGGATCTAGGCCGAGGAGAAGTTTCGGGTTGCTCATAATTTGCAATCATAACGATACACCGAAACGTTTTTGGGAATCTGTTATCTGCAGCTACAATCGTTATTCATATAGGAATAACCTTGGTACGTGGCACTGAGAAACAAAGCGGGAAGCGGATACAGCGTGGCACGTATTTGAAAGATTATTATGCCTGATTAGAAAGCGAAAAATCGTGTGTACCGTAAAGCTCGCCAAAACAAAAAAAGAACGCAAACAATCCATCTTTATTTATAACGTTCAGGCTCTTTGTCCCCAATGGGAAAGGTTAAAACCGAAACCTCCCTTTCTCGGGTGGCTATAAATCAAACGAAATCCAGATAAGAACTCCTCCCAACACCGCGAGCTGATTATGAGAAAGAGATTGGCTTGACAGGATCGGGGAATCGAATTACAGTTTCATCATGCGAAAGAAACTCATCTCCTTGGTGGGACGGATTATTTTTGTTCTAAATTGTTTGTTTCCATGCCGTCGCACACCTACACATGGCGCACATTTTCCAAACAATACCCTTATTTGCATATTGCAAGATGCGTGTCTTTTGTCCGCTTGCCCCCCCTTGAAGGGGCTGTGAAAGTGTGAATGGAAACTCCATTTTTAATGCCACCATCGGAAAATGGTTTTGCCACCGTGTATCAATATTTGATTTAACCATTAAACGCGATGGCTGCGGTCACTCAAACTCCCTAGAGGATGGAGAAGGAGCAATGGGGGGGGGGGGGGAGGGGGGGGGGCGGGGGTGGGAGATCGGGGCAGTTGGTGAAAGATGTCCAGTAAGTGATAAAATATTCAACACCAAACGCATACTGTTCGGCTCCAGGTGGCACACTACTCTTAAAGCGCTCTTTAAAAGCTCATCTTAAAGCCATCAACATTTGCTTTCTTCTAGAACGGACAACATAATTGTTCTTACGCGTTTAGCGAAGAGGGAGCAAAGGTTGAGGGGATGGAATGGGCTGCGGGAGCAAGAGAGAGCGAATAATTATAACTCAATTAATGTCGGTTGATTGCTCAAAGGGACTCAAAAAGAATGAAGCTTGAAAGCTTGGTAAATAGCCGGGAACAGTGTAGGAGTGTGAGGCTATCGAAAATAGTTGCGTAAAATGTTGCCAGACTGGATGAATTTGTGGTATACTTGTGCTTTACAACAGCGATGGTTAAGTAACATAAAATGAAAAACTAGCGAGTGATGTTCACTTAGTTGTGATATAACAGCTTAACTAATTTCGCGTGACGAATTTTTAGTTAGCAATAATGGATATTTGTTATACAAATGTCTGTTCCATTCGCTTTTACTTTTATGGGTAAAATTTTTCTTCTTGGTTAAACAATCTGTCATCCCAGCCATCTAATGGCTTACGATAAATTTTGATACCTCGTAGTTGAACAGTCATTTCTCTCTACGAGGAAGCGCTGTTTACTCCAACTAACACCCTTTGCTGTTATAATTATCTGTTGTAAATTGCAACCATCCCTACGCTCGGTAGCTTTTCGATCACCCAAGTCATTACTCCAGACTTTGAAATGGTGGGAAATGTCAAATGAGTTTATTCAAACAAATCCCACGGTCATATTTTATCGCTTCATTAGTTGATGCTCCACCTAAAACCAACAAAAGCTTCCCACTATTCCACACAGCTTCATCGCACGAGCACCAGTGGAACGAAAGAGCGAAACCAGGAAGCAAATAATTAAATGCCCTGTTCAAAAATCACTCATCAACCAGAGGGCCTACAGAACAATGTATCATTCGTCCTGTATCGCTCCCTTGTCGGACAGTGTGCCAGGTAGTTGTTGTTGGTGGCTTCGAACTCAATTAGGGCGGATCTCGAGCTCAGTATGTGTGTGCCCAGGGTGGAACAAATAACGCAAACGGTGTCGTCGCTAGAAAACTGATGGCAAATGTCAAAGGTATCATTACGGAATCAAATTGCAGTTGCTTTGCGATTCTTCACGCTAAAATCTGCCCTTTGGCAGTAGGGAACCGGAGAAAATCTAGCAATAGGAAGAATAGGAAGAACTTAAAAGGTAAAAGGAGGTGGAAAACGTTTCCGAGAGGCGAGGGGTGGGGGGTCCGCTTGATGGTTGTAAGGGTTTGAAGTGGGTTCGTTTCCCGGTTGGTCGTACCGGTTGGTCGAAGGAAATTCTACTGAAGTACATCGCAACGGTTCACTTGCAGCAGAGCACACTGACTCAGCGCCATGGCCAGAACACCGGTCGGCTTTGATGTTTTGCGTTCTAGCAGAGGCTCATCATCATCATCGTCGTTGAGGTGGGGGAATACTGTCGCTCTTTACCAAAGGCAACGATGATTGGCCGTTGATTAGAATGGAAATCATCGATTGATCACAAGCCTGTGCGCACACATACACACACGCACACACATTGGCACACGGGGAAATTTCCTTTCCCACTTGGCACATGCACTATCGGTTGGTGACGAATCGAACGACGTAGCTATTTTCGCCGTGTCTCGGGTAATTAATCTCACCATCTGTACCGTCATCGGCCTAGCAACCGGGCTTGTTGGGGTTGCTGTCGATAATTCCGACAGCAATAATCACGCGCGATAAGGATATGGATTGGTCCCAAGAACACTTCTGTCCAATGGCAACGACATCAAGGGTCCGGTCGGTACAGCCAATGTTCCGACAATACAGGAAAGCATCCGGAGATTTGCAGACATGAAACAAATAATCAATCCATTAAACACCACCAGGAAATCCAGTTGTTGCTTAACCGGAATGGAACGAACATTGATCGTACTACAGAAGGCGGGAAACAGTATGGGAAACGAATGATGTTGCGGATGTTGTTTTCTGATTTACTTTTGTACAAAGCACAACCTAAACCTTCCTTTGAACTGTAGTAGCTTTTATGAATGCTGTGGCGTTTCTCATGAAATAATCAGCAACACAATAAATGGTACCATCGAAAGCAGGCATTTCCGCTCTCAAAATGGTCAATAAAAAGGTACACCGATTAGGCTTATCTCAACCTTTTGGGATGGGTGAAGTTTTTGCTCCAGGCTTGTGTGTCTGTGTGCGCTTTACCACCCGAAGGAAGGAAGATTCAGTCCAGGAAAGAACGTTCCAAGTGGTCTTTGGTTTAGCAAGAGTGGCACTTTTAAGGGGCTTGCAGGTGCTGCCAGCCATCGTCCGCTGTAAGCCGATTCCATAAATAATTTCGATTCATCGTTCTTACTGGCGCGAGGCGCCTTCCGACCCCCGGTAAATCCGCCCATCCATCCAACACCTAGAGGGTGAGCAAATTGCGAAAAGTCCACCTCTAAGCACATTTTGCGGTCGAAAGCTCACAATCGCTCGGCTTTGCGTACGGTGCACAAGTGGAACGTGAGATGAGACTTTTCGTCGCAGGAAAATTCGGTGGAAAAGGATAAACGCGCGTCTCACGCGCGTTCACGATTTTTATGCATGGTGGAAAGTGTAATGCAGTATGGAAGCGGGGCATAACAATCCATTCAGATGGAATAAATGTTGGTTGGTGCTTGCTACTACTTCTACTACTGCTGCTGAACGCTGTACTCCATGGAATGGACAAAATTTAGAAAAAAATATTTTTAAAGTAAATCTTTTTTCTGTATATTTTTAAAATAAAATTATAAATTTTTTTTTAAATTAAATTCAGCTTAAAAGTTAATGAATGTTCTATGAGATGATTGTGTACTTGTTAACTGAAGTTACATAGTCATTCCTGCAAATGAGAAAACTGAAGTGGTCACTTCATCGAAATTATTATTTCAATGGAGACGCCCAGTACTTCTTGTCATGTTCATTTAATACAAATTGCTTGCAATGGAGACGCCTAGTACTTCTTGTTGAGCAGGTTTCAATTCACATTTAGTAAAAGACAAAGCAAAAGTTTTAAGATTATAGTAGAAGGTTTAAATATAAAAGGAGCAATAATACGCTTTTGAAGAAACCCCTATTTTAAGGTTTTTAAAAAGTTGTAATCGATTAATCTGGATTCTTTGAAAAAGGTTATTTTATTTTTTCAAGTAAGACGGTTTGCAGCGTATTGTCAGGTAGCTTTGAAATTGTTCAAGTAATTTTGTTCGCTCAATTTCCATTAAAAATTATATGATTTTTTATTTACGGCAATATAAGCGACCTCCTCACCTAGTAGTCACCTAGTATTTTGAATGTCCTTTCTGGAGCGCGCCCACTGTGCACACTCTAAAGCACAAACGCAAGGTACCCTTTCTGGCTCCCTTTGATACCACCAGAAAGGTTAGCAGCGAAGCTTTTGTTCTTCTTGTGGTTTTTTGTTCTGGCGATGAAAATTGTGTTTTACGCCGAAGCATCGTGCATGCTCCTCTGTACTTGCCTTTGTCTATTTGACCTTTAATCGCACTTTGTGCTGCGCGTCAAATTGGTAGACACCTTTATACGCGCTCGTTTTTTTTCATTTCAAGCTACCAGAACTTGAAAGGTAAATTGTGTGAATGGGCAAAAATGAAGCGGAAGTTATAAATTAATGTCAGCGATGTCGTCATCACTGATAGGAAAATATTTTATTGTGTTGGTTCTTGGTTCTTGCGGACTTTAATATTCACGTCGCCTAAAAAAACTTTATTTGTACGACTGGGAGCATCAATCAGACCAAATACGTCACCAGACAGCTACCCGACTCCAGTTTTCATTTTTCAAAATATTTTTTTCACCTTCATGCAGTCAGTTGGCAAAAAATTTCAATTTGCATCCAACAATACGAAAAAAGACCTCCAAACAACATACGAGAAACGGATGTTGAACAAGAATGAAGAGAAAAAGATTCCTCTGTCCATAGCAAAGTAAAAATGAAAAGTACGCCTCCTTTTCCCGGAACGCAGTCACCAAACACTTACAAGAAAAAAAAACCCAAAACCAGCAAAAAATCCCTAATGCCTTCTAACTTTGGCGATACATAAAAGAGATCAAGTGGCTGCTGCTATTGCTGCACTGCCCGATAAGCAAATGAGAAGCTAAGCGAGCACGGGGAAAGCTCCAAACGGGGGGGAAAGCAAAAGTAAAACGGTAGAGGAAATACTCACACACACGCGCGCGCCGAATGCCCACAAAAACCTAGATTCGCCTTAAGGGCTTCCGAAAAAAAGCTGTGCGCAAAAGTGTGCGACACCGGCAAGTGCTTCGTGCAAATCGAAATAAATTGATATTTGAAAGCGGAACGATGCACGAAATAGAGTTAGCCGTCGTCTTTTTCGAGTGCGTTTTCGCTCTTTTGCTTTCTTCTTCTGCGGAGTTAGCGCCCGCACACACACACACACACACACGCATACATACTATCACAGTGTGCAAAAGGACGAGCTTTCCCCGACTGTTCCACGGTGGCTGAAGGTATCCGGAGAACAACGCGCGTTAACCTCGCTTTAACCCCTGAAGGTAGGCAATATATAAGAAATTCAGGCGTTGCTTGTGAACAGCAGCAGCAACACCAACAACAAGGACAACAAAAAAGTTCATCTCCACCGAAGCAGCACTTGAGGCATTCATTCCCACAGCACGCGATCTATCCGGGGTTTGGGAACCACTGTCAAGTAGGGCCCTTTCCGTACGTCGAGATGTGCCGCGTGTATTGCTCGAGCACGAGCGAATGGTGACGATATGGAAAATCATTGCCACGTACACCGGATTCCTGCTTTTCTTCATTTTAATGTTGATGCCGGCACCCGGTAAACGAATGTGTTAGGAATTTTAGCAACAATCAGCAACTTTTACGCGCGCTAACGTTTCCTAACCGTGGTACACTTCTTGCTTCGTGCCATAAATCGCAAATTTAGCTTCAAAAATCAAACCCACACCCAAACGCAAGCATTTCCCATATGTTCTCATCAAGTCGGGAGGCCTAACTCGTTCCGATTCTAAGGCATCGCACCAGGAATCTTAGCTTCCCGCTGCTACTGCTGCGCGAAAATGAGTGGGGTGGATTTTAAGGGTGCTTTTGAGAAATGATTTCGGCAAAAGTTTTAACGATGCGTAAAATCAAAAATAGCACTCAAAGACGCGCACACACACACACACACACATACACTATCCGCAGGGAAAGAAACTGGAGTACGCGTGTGAGAAAACCAATTTTGCTTTCGCTCCAACCATCCCCGAGACTCCACGCTGCTGCTGTTTCTTCCCTTTTCCGGGGGAGGAGGCGGCTTTGGAGCTTGTGGCCGCCATTATTGGATTTAATGTGTGAAGCATCATAAAGCTTTATAACAACCCCCGGTCTCGGAATGGGTGAGCTGTGTGTCGGGTTAAGCTTTCCGCCCAAGCAATAATGCTAAAATGAGTATTTAACTGACTTGAAGCGGGAGGTTATCTATTGCAGGCTAATATTGTACGGTGTGGGTTTCGCACACGCCCGGGATAATGTATATAAAACAATAAAATGATTTTTTCCCCAACATAAAAGCATTCAGCGTAGGGTAACAATTTAATTTGGGACACACATACATGGTACTTGTGGAATGGAAGCTTCAATATGCGTCAATTAGAAAAGGAACTCCTCGTAAGCAGGACTGGCAGTTCAGCTTATGGTAAAATTGAGGCAAGGAAAGCCAGGCAAGGAAGGCCAAGACCTTTTAAAGTTGTAGTGGCAAAGAAGACGATCAAGCGATGAGGGTGGACAGATAGAAGAGAGTACCAATTGGGGATTGAAGATCTTCTTAAAGAAAATTTTCACTCACATTCGAAGAAATTGTTTTCTTTTTTTTTCGTTGTTTTGTTTTGTGTTGTAGTGAGCTTTGCAATTGAAATTTCTAACAGTTGTTCTCTGGGATTGTTGCCCAGAGAGAGAAAGAGAAAAAAAAGCTGAACGCTGAAGTAAAGAAAGTACCACAAATAAACGCAAACATGAAACAACGTCTGTAACGAATTGATAAGCATTCGACATGAGGCTTTGCGGAAAAGCTGGCAGGAAAATGAAAAACAAAGCAAAAAATGAAACGAACGCCAAATTAAAACTTTTCTTGCCTTCTTCCACTGCCACTTGAACTTTTGCCTCCGCCGGAGAGCAAAGGTCGCTTTATCTAGCAAATGGCGATGCTTTTTCTGGGGTAGGCTTTTTTGTTGGGGAGTTTTTCTTTTGCGTTTCTATTTCATTTCTTTTTTGCTCTCCTATCGCTTACCTTATCTGGGTGAGAAAGTCTGCAACGTGCGTTCAAAGGCAAATGTTCGCATTCGTTTTCTGTTCTTTTTGGCATTATTTGTTACAGCTCCGCTTCAGGGAGATTGTTTGGTGGAGAGAAGCGTTACACTCGCTAGTGGGTAGGAAACTCTAAATTTCCCAAATCACCGCAAGTGTTCAAAATAGAACACATCCTACGCAGGAGGTATCTATTTTCCGGTTGCGCAGAACCAATGTCTTCATTTTGGCATGATTGTGTGTTGGTCTATGTGAAGCGTTCTGGGAGGTTTTGCTCAGTGTGGCCCCGAGGCAGAAAACGGAACAGTTCCGCTGTTCTCAAATTTCTTCCACTCAATTTCTGACCCTTCTCGACAGCGACACAGCAGCGAGCGCCCACAGTGTACCATGGAGACAGGAAACCACCAACGCCGCAGGCCCTGTGGTCGTTGTTGTTATTGTGGCTTACCGGATTCAGTTACATTCGAGTGTTTTCCGTAGTGCTTAATTATAGTGAAACCCGGCATCCCCGGTTAGGTCCAATGTCCTCTTCCCAAAACCCAACGGACGGTGTTGGGATAGGGTGATAGAAAAATAGCCCCGGCTCCAGTAGCGCGCTAGTCTCCGACCCAGAAAACTCTTCTTTTTTTCTGCTGACTAAAATAGTATTGCAGTGTAACGGACGCTTCTGGTGGATGTTGTTCGGCGAGGCTTTTCGGTAGCAATACGATATCAATGTCCGGAAAATGATAACAATCTCGTGTAGTTAAGTTCGGGTGGTCAAAGATGCTGTATGCCTTTTGCTGGAAACCCTTCTAGAGCACCCTTCGAGAATATAATGGGCGTTGGTTTAGAAGCGAAAGCTTTTAAGGCTAACTGCAGACGGGTTTTCCATTGATGTGTGCTTTAATGTACTGGTTGGAAGAGAAAGCTATCCAGTCTTTGTGCATGAACCGTAAGGCATTCAATACCCAAAGTAAGATGTATGCGATCTTGTAAAAAAAAAAACTTGATGGAATGGAACAAGGTGATTCACCTAAAGTCTTGGTTTTTTAGGAATATTCTTCGTCTTGGCGTAACGACAGTAAGGTTACGTCGGCCATCGAATGGCTTACTAGACTTGTAGTTACCCCGTAGTTAAATTTTCAGTCCTCACTAAAGGGGGACGGTCCGGACGGGATTAGAACCTTGGTCATGCCGTGTTAAGACCGGCGCCACTGTCGCCTACCACCTGACCACTGCGGGCTGTATTAAAAATATTAACAGTAGTAAATAGAATGTAGTTGATTAATGGTGCGCCTATTTTGCTATTATTTCTCTGCTAGTCACAGACCTTGCCCTAATCGTTCCAATTCTTAAAAGTTTATGCCAGTCGTTGTTTATCCTTAAGACTGAAGCTCAGATAAAACTACCAAATGTAGTCGGATTGCATTCATTACCCATCTGTTACGGAATAATATGGAAATGAACGAAATAGTTTCGGCCAAAGTCTGCTTATGTTAAATATTTGTTTGATGGCGCGATTTGAAGTTTCAAAATTACATGAATACTGGACCAGGTTCTTCTTACTGTCTGACTTATTTCTCGTTAGTCAATAGCTTATGGACGTCCAAGGTGATGGCTTAAATCTTATGCATGTTATTATTTTTTTCTTTGCTAAATTTTTCCAAAGACATTAACAAAACTGGCAACACTTCAGAGACTTGCAAACACCTGACGTATCATCACGTCAGGTTTGTAGCTTCCTTTGCCGGCAGGATGTCAATTTTGTTGTTATTATTTTGAGATCTCGTACTTAATATCAAACAGACTGAAGAAGTCTTATTTCATTTTAATTTGACCAAAAGTATTACGGCTCCATCCCTCATTCTCAGTTCTTCTTGAGCTGATTTTATACAAATTTCTCGAGGCATTACTTACTTGTGTTTTTTGCCTTATTGTCGGAGGAATGCTCCGTTTGAAGAAGTCTTTAAGATGTACAGAAAATGTGTGCGATACGCACTTTATTACAATTTATGGAAAACTTCCTGTCAATGATAACTTTCCAAATCCTACATCAAGTTTCGCATAACAGTAAGCACCGATTCGATTAATGTATACAACTCTGTAAAGGTGATGCATAAAATGTCAAAGCACATACGGCATTCGGGCCTTTGAATTGAAAATCAAATCAAACAAGATAACCATCCGCAATTCAACTGGATGTTGCTCCTCCCAAGTGGATCTCAAATGTAAATCGAAATCTGTTGCAAACGTCGTCACTTCCCATTGATGATCCATTGTGGGCAGCTATTTACTTCAATATTTACCACCGCACAGCAATGTGTTTTGAGGTCTCAAAAAAACGGAAAGAAACCAGAAAGACTCTCACCTCCAAACCATCGCATCGTTTGGGTGCAAAAGGGACAAAGTTTCAAAGTTGAACAAGGGGGGTTTTTTGATGAAGGATGGTAAAACGTGCTGGTGACATCCTTCCATCCATCCATCCAGAGCGTGTTTTTTTGCCCATCCCCGAGAATCGATAGGCCAATTTTATTTTAAAACCATAGCTGAAAGGAAAGAGTTTAGCTATGTGCGTCTGTGCGTGATGTATCACTTAGCACCGTGATGGAAGAAACGTCTGAGGCCGACGGGAAAGAAATGCGATTAAGAAGCTTTAATACGATACAGTCGCAAAACCTCTAGCGAGCCCTCCACCTTGCTGCCTTCCGGGAACGTGCATCCTTCCAGTACATCGTACACCAATGTTACCGAGGTTTTCGGATCGACCCCTGTCACTCAAAGAAGCCGGGAAAATGGAAACGATTTGTGCACTGCCGGTTAGCTTCGTAGCCGAACGCTTTGAAGCTGATGAAGTTTCTTCGTTCCACAAATAGTGGAAATGGTACCCATAAATATCACCGCAAATACCCGTCACTGGGGAAGGAAAAAGATCGATTGGATGTTTCCCACCGGTAGGACTTGTTGAGGAAACATGGGTTCCTGACGTTCCCGCTTTTTTTGTGATGGGTGAACTTGTAGGTCCCAACGGAAACACGGACCACAACAAAATGGAATCACCGAAACTAGGGTAAAAAAAACCGACCTGATAAGGTATGCTCAACCTCGGGGGCCGATTATTACGACGTGGGAATCAAATTTCGTCGATCGTCAATATGATTCAATTCACCATTTCGCCACTTGGCAGTTAGCTTGGAGTTATCTCACACACACACACACACACACACACACACACGTTCGTTCGAATCGAATCCAAGCGCTTCGGATTTATCATCATCACTTCCGACGGGGTCAGTGGTCGATGGCTGTGGGCGATGATGGGTTTTTGCCAGTGCCCAATTTTCGATCGTAATTGCATTACGCGCTTAGGACCAAAAAACGAGCAGGCTACGGGAATAGGGGGGCTACGTTACCTTATCGAATCTTTAAATCTAATTAACAAGTGCGGAGTCCGACCTCGGACGTCGAATATCGAGTGCCATCACCTACCTAGAGAAAGCGGGAGAAAGAAATGCGGGAAGAAAAGGAGAGATAGAAAATGTATAATTAGTGGAATGGCTCTACGGTCATGTTACGCTACTAGTGGAGTGATAATTTGGATGTCTCAAAGATCTGCGCTAGAAGTTTATGCGAAAAATCCTAATTGCAACGGGTCACCGATTCTGGCCCCGAGACATAACTGGAGCTAATCAAATTGAACATAAGCAGCACAGAACAGCATAGAATGGGTAAGGAATCGGTTCGATTACGATGTTATAATATCGATGGAAGCGAAAGGGAAAACACAACAAAGTCTGTGGATGAATTAATTCATAGCAGGAAACATTTTCCATCATGCTCAGTCATGATCGCCATCCCAGCGCCACGAGCTCCGCCGGCACCAGGCTAAGTGATTACCAATGGATGGAAATAACTAAGCACAAACGAACGCTTTCAAGGCATCACGTACCAATATTACGCTTTGCCCGACGATGCTCGATGCGCACACTCATTAGAAATTATTCCAACACGCTCGACAGCTGTTTGATCTGGAGAGCGTAAAATTCCAATCGGAAATGTAATCAGCAGCCGTTTTCGGAACGACTTCTAATTTCCATTCCACTTTTCCTGGCGCTCTTTCCAGGTTCGTGCCACAAAGTTTCACAAAACATCGGATATTCATCGTAGCTTCCCAAAACCCTCCAAGTTTCGACAGCTGGAAGCACCGGGAAACGGGACAGCAGTCAGCATCTCGTTGAAACGCTGAAGCTCTGCCCAGCTGCCGTGCCCGAAACTCATTTGAATTCCGAATTACAATTAGACACGCCGAGGCACGCTTACGCGCACGTTCCGTGCAGCAAACCACCAAACAAAAAGAACCTTACCGATCCAAACAAACGGTATCGCAATCCCTGAGCTATTTGTCCGAAGGAGGGAACTGGTGCCCTCTACACTGCCGGTGGTGTCAGCAAACCCATTTGTGGGCAAATCGTTGTAAAATCACTCCACCGACAAAAAGCCAGTGAAGTATGCGGGGAGGACGGCCCCTGGATGCCTTGACTGGTCAAACTATTACACATGGAATGAATCTTCATGCAAATGATGCAACTGCAACAACTGAACGTGAATCGCAGTGGTACAGAAATTAGGAAAACAGCAACGGACATGAAAAATCTCACCGAAGCACAGCAGGAATCCACAGTGGACGTTGGTTGAAAATGCAGACTTGGTATATCTTTCGCAAATGGTTATTGGATTATTTCGAATTTTATGTAAAGAAATGTTTAAGACATTACTAGGACAGATTTTTTAAGACATAAATTTGAATGTTCTTTTCCCAAATCTATAATCCCAGCAAGATGGGAGGAGAAAAATCTGGAGAAAATGAATTTTACGTACAAATCAAACAGGGAAGACTTTAGCAGAAGCTTCAAAAGATCCAATTCAGTAGTTGAATCTGTGACCAATATAATTAACTCCAGCTTCATTTAATTTAATCATAATGAAACATTTACTTTGATGTATCCTTTCGTGAAGTAAATCATTCTTCCAATAGAACTCCTTCATTCATTTGATGTAAAAGTAGTTTGATATTTCCTGGAAAATGTTTTACATTTTTAGCAGGGAAGCTTTCATCCTATCCGAAACATTTATAACGAGCCGTTGTGAATCAAACTCCCACTGTGCAGTTGCACCAGGCCTGGCCGGAGTGACCAACGTGAAGCGAATGCACATTATCAGCCTGAAGGTAGTTTTGCTCGTTTCCTGATTCACTTCGGCCACCGACGAGATGGGAAACAGGAAAAGTCAGCAAAACGCACCGTAGCAGACGCGCCTGTTGTCCGTATTTCCGTTTGCACAAAGGATCGACCAGCCAAGGTGAGAAGGCTAGTTTTGCAGAGGCAGGAGACGGTCACGGTTGTGGTGTCGAGATAAATGTGTACATTATGCGAACACGCCTCGGTGCTACTGGGTTGGGTTGTTCCCGTAGCGATTGTACATTGTACAACCCAAGTTCACTAGCCGTGTGATGCAACACTTTAGTTTGGAGGGAGGACTACATCCTACCCATTCGCCCAGACTTGGCCCGAGCAACCGAAACCGAGATATAGCCAAACGTCGTCTCGGTGTGCGATAGGGCAGTGTCAGCTTGCTGCAGCGTGGCCGATTTCTGTTTTCCGTTTTCCCCGTATCCAACAGCAAACGGCAGTCGATCTACGTCATCGCTACCAAAACCGGAGACTGCCGGGTGCATGCGCCGTACCACAACGAAGCGTATGACGTAGCTTGGCGTGGTTTGGGAGTTTGATAGTTCCACTTGCCAACGCCACGCCGCGACTGCCACGGGCTATTGGGAGAGGGAGTGCAAATCGGGAAAACGCACTCGACCTGCCAGCGCCCGTTTTGGGGCACGATTTAACGTGGCGTGGTGTTCCATCTCTTCTCAAATTATTGGCCGATCCGGGATAGGCGATGGGAATGAATCAACGATTTCCTGATGCGCGTAGGGGCAAAATGATTTCGCGATGGTGGTTTTTGCACCAGCACACACAGCCCACAGCCGACTTGAACATGATGACAAAACAAAACAAAAAACACCTTAAACACACAGATGAAAACACACGCGCGATAACGAGCCTTCGAAAGTTCGATCCGCACGAGTTTTGCAAGTGCCGCAAGGGATCTCCCTTGAATGTATGCAAAAAATATGAAAACTACCACTGCGTATCATGATTAGAAAACAGGAAACGAAGATGTTTCGCAACAAAAATCTGTCTCCCATTACATCCCAAAGGCAGACGAGGGCAAGTTCACGGGGGCTTTTTTTTTTCTTTCCAAGACCGAGAGCCTTGCACAAACAACCGACCCATGATAGGAGTGCCCGCAGGGTACGGATGGGTTTTTCTTCGCTTGCCCGTTACCGTTCAAACCTCATGCGGTGCAGCTGGCCCAGCCAAACGTACTGCTGTGGCCCGGCCACGAGACACATACACACAGCCAGTCAAGGTTTTTCCAGGTCGTCGAAGCTTAATTAGCTTCCGGCAAAGTTAATGAAAGGCGAGCTCCGTCTGATGGATACCGTCGGCCAGGGCGCGGAGGAAGCAGAGCGACAAACGACACAAGCCCTCCGACCGACCGTACCAAGGTCACGCTCATAGGGAGATAAGCTGGGATCGAGTTGTGGTACAATTTTTGTACGATTAGGGTGAATTAAACTATTTTTAAACCTTATGTCTTCGAAGGGGTTTCCTGATAGAAACCCAAGGAATTCTATTAAAGAAAGGAGGCAGTATTATGTGTATGTGTTTTTTGTTTTTTGCTATTGTTGGTTTTACATCCAACAACCGGAAGCTGCGCCGGATGGATCCAGCAGGAGTGTGGGGAGCAAAATATTTGCAAAGCTCTTCAGGAATCAACCTATCGCAATGCGACTAATGCGACAACAAAATAGCTTGGCATTGAGCCCGAACTATGGACAGTACGGTGACAGAATCGAAGGGAAAACAGAGAACATTTCCCATCGTTCGATCTGGCCTGTGGATTCGCTTTTTGGGCGGCTTGTGAGGGGTCGCGTATAGCAGCCGGAATACGCCGCGGTTGTAAAGAAAATGGCACAAGAAATTGGAATAAAAATATAACATATCTTTCCGTACGATTGCATCTATGGTGTGTTTGCTTTGTGTCCTTCGTGGAATAGAATCGCAATTGAATTCTCCAACACGTAAACACACACACACACACACAAACACAAACACAAACACACATGCAATGCACTGAATATTGAGCGATGTTCCATTTACATAAGGATGGGCGTTCCTGGAAGGGCGTTCTGGCCATTGCGAACTAACGAAATTCGAGATAGCGTACAGATAGCACAACTTGAATTCACAAAACATTGGAGCATGAAAAAAAAACTAGATAATGTAGATACCTAATCTCAGACAATTTGGATACCGTTTTTTGCTGTTGTTTGTCCCGCTTGTTGGAAAAGCGTTGTTTGGCAAGCTCTATCGTCTGGGTGAATGATGAAGCGTAAAATAAAAAAAAATATAACAAACTACCTTGCGAAGAAACCGCTCGTTGCAATCCTTGGCCGTACCGCGCCAATGCCGATGGCGGTACCGCGAGTTGCCGAGCTTGGACGAACCCTTCAGCTCAGCCGCCTCGTTCACGACGCGCCGTATCGTTTGGAACCGTGCCCGATTGCACCGGTGCATCGGTTTTAGAACGGCACCGCGTTCCGGTTCCGATTCGGGCCCGGACTTGTTCGGATCGTCCTCATCGTCCACCCACGCACTCAGCACACCCTCGACAAAGTTGTACAGCATCTGAATGTTGGGCTGCAGCGGGGCGGAACCGGACGGTGTTTCCTGCAGCGGTTGGATGAGCTTCCGGTTTTGGCACACCTCGCGCAGCAAATTTTCCCCAAAGTGTACCGTTTTGTGGCGCCGGCGCCGCGAATTCAGCGACGCCGCCGACAGCGACTTTGTCAGCTTGGACCCGTTCGAGCCGGACCCGGACGCGGACGCGGACCGCTTTTTCGACGACTTGAAGGACGAGCGGGGCAGTGAGCAGCGGCTTTCTTCACGCGACAACCGGCCAGCACCGCGCAGTGCCGGTTGCGGTAGCGTTTGGTGTTGTGTTGGTGGTTGCGGCGGGTACATGTAGTTCTCGGCATTTCTTGGCAGTGAGTTGCTCTTCGCCTTGGCGTACGGGGCACCAATGGGGGCACCGATCTGACAGCGCGCATCAGTACAGCGAGGCAGCGAGTTGCACTTGTTGTTACACTCGTAGCACATTGGGCCACACTTGGGCGTGCTCTTCGGGAGCACACGGGGCAACGAGGCACACCGGGGCGTATCGTAGTAGCTGGTGGTGGTGGTGGTGGTGGTGATGGGCGCGGTTGGAGGTATGACACCCTCGCCACCAAACATATAACAGTTCGGATCGTCACACAGTGACATCACCGAACAGCTGGGATCCGCACAGCGCGTCAACGAGGCACTTCGTTCGGCGGCACGGGCATGGGAAGTGCCGTGCGGTATGGAACTCCCTCCACCCTTATGGTATGTTGTCCCCACCGCCATGGAGGACTTGTTGAACTGGTTAATATCGCCGACGGTAGCAGAACGCTGCGTCCGGTGCCGTCGGGAGCGCTCCTTCTTGGCGGACTTGATGGGCGCCTGAGGCACGAATGTCGATGTCGACGGTTGTGGTTGGTGCAGTTGCGAAGCAGGATACTGGAAGTGTTGCTGTTGCTGATGGAGTGGAATCTGTGGCATCGAGTGTTGCCGGACCGTGCTGGCGCTACCAACGTGCTGGGTAGTGGCACGATCGCGCGAATGATAGCGGAAGGTTCGTTCGGGTTTTTGGGGTGCTACGCGTGCTTGCGATTGCGAGTGGATCGGTAGGTCGGACTGTGAGGAGGTCACCACTTCACTAGCCGAGTGGCGTAGTTTGCGCTCCCGGTGCCCATGTTCCGTGCGGACCTCCTTGCGCCGAACGTCCGTGCAGCTGGATTGCGTTGGATCGAAGGTGTGCTTCTTCAGCTGACGCAGCGGGTACTGGATCCAGTCGGTAGCTGTTTGCTTGTGGAAGAACTCCTCGTTTGGACCGAGCGAATGACGCTTTAGCAGTTTGGCTGTCGACGAGCTCGTGCTTGGAATGGGAGCACCAGACGCTGCACCACGTGACGATCGCGATGGATCATAGTGGTGTAGGGTGAGTTCCTCCTTATCCTTGCATTTCTTCGTGGCACTCGTTTCTTCGTTCACCTTGCTGAAGATTTGCTGCTTCTTGAGCCATTCGAGTATATCGTCGCGCGTCAGAGCGATCTCAGCCGGTTGTTGCTGCTGTTGCTGCTGCTGAGGTACACCCCGGTCGGAGGCTCCACCAGACATCTGACGCTGCAGCGGTTTCTTCGTCAACTGCTGCAGCTGCAGCTGAAGCTCTTGCTCTTTCTCATACTTGAGCTGTGCGTTTTTAGCCTTTTGCAGAAATTCGACACTCTTTTTAAGCGGCAAATTTAGCAACCACTCGGAGATGTCAGACTTTAGCAGCTGAAGATCGCTCGGCCCCGACGAGTGCCGCTGATGGCCATTACCAGTCCCACTTTCCTTCCCGTACTCTTCCTCATCCCGCCGAGCAGTGCTAGCATCGACCGAGCGCGAAGAATGTCTCTGCTTGAGGTTGCGATCGAAGAACTCCGTTTTGGAGATGGCTCCGGTAGAGGGTCCGGTGGATGCCGCCGACGGTAGCATCGGTTCGGACTTAGGCTTCCCAAGGTGCCCATTGGCGAGAGGTAGCTGGGCCGGGGCAGCCGCCGGTTTGTTAATGTTCCGTGCGTTCGTCTTGTCGGTGGAGGTGGACTTTTCGATCTCGTACTTGTACTGCTGCAGCTGCTCAATCCACTTGATGTCCGCATTGATCTGCTGCAGGAACTTGATCAGTTCCTCGTTCGTAAGCTCCTGACTTTGGCGCGGCGGCGGCGGTGGTGGGTGCTGTTGTCCAGTCGAGCTCGAGTAGGCGAGCGATTGGGAAGAGTGCTGTTGCTGCAGCGGCTGATGCTGCCTATGGCCGGTGGTGGATGATTTCGACAAGATCCCCTGTAGTGGAGCAGTTCCGATGGCGTTGATGGCGCTGGTGGAGGACGACTGAACGTTGGAGGATGCTAAACTTTGCTGCTTCTGTGGCTTTTGGGCGGCGAGTGCTTTCAGGTCCTGCAGCTTATACTGCGTGTTACAGCGACACACCGGTGTCCGCCCGCTCCCTCCTCCTCCGCTTCCTCCTCCTCCACCACCACCACCATCGTCACCTATGGTGGACTTTTTGGCCGACGCCGTCGTTGTCACGTGGCTGCGGCCGGGCGCTACGGGAGTAATTTGTACGATCACGCAGCAACAGTGTAGCAGTAGGGTGTTGGGTGACTTGCCCGGTGGGTGTTGCTGGTGGTGCTGTTCGCTGTAAACTGCCCGCCCGTTATCAACTGCCGACCCGTTACAGACGGTTGCCGTATCCTGTGGCTGCTGTTGCTGCTGCTGCTGCTGCTGCTGCTGCTGCTGCTGCTGCTGATCCGTGGAGGTGTATTGCTGTAACGCTGCCAGAATGAGCAACGGTTCGGTGCGTAAGGCGGTGTAGTAGCTTTAAACAACGTGCCGCGGTGTAACGTCCCGCGCAAAAGGCCTTCTCGTGCGTGTACTGCGGCTGCCTGCTTACCGTACCGAACGGGAGGGATGGCCGTGTCTGTCCGTACCGTGGCAAAAGGTTCTGCGGGATGATGCAACGGATGCGCGTACGGATGCGGTGTGCGGTTGGGTACGAGAATCTCTTGACTGCCACTGCTGCTCATGTCATAGCACACTTTTGTTAACTGGTTGAACAATCGCACTACACTCGGTTGGGTTCGCCTTCGAAATTTGAGCCACTCACTCCTTAACAAAAACTCCAACAACAACAACCCCAACAGAACACTCACACACATACACACACTCGAGCGCGCGCGCACACACACACACACAAACACACTACAACCTTTTACCAAGCCCGTTTAAAAAAGGCTTTGCATCCTTTTGCAAGGCGCGAAGGTGTGTCGTTGTTATGGGGACACCCTCTTTTTCTTTTTTTTGAGGATAAAGGTGAAGATAGCAGACAATGCAGACACTCACACCACCGGTACGACAACACTTGAGCGTTTGATCCAAAAGGGCATCTTTTTTCATCTAGCACTCACGACGGACAATGGCAACGTCTCGATGGCAAGCGCATTGCAACCGTGACACGTACGAAAATTGAACACTGTCATTAACACCAGCTTTTATCTGTAGCATGCTTCCCACCACCAACGCTAGCGGGTTGATCAGGGTGACCTATGATTACTAGTATTCTACACTTAAAAAAAAAGAAGCCTATATTAATATAACTGCAATCATCACTACATTTGTGGTTCCGAATCACGTTTACTACACACGGCTTGTTGCCTGCCTGCCTTTCGATATTACATTCCCTGGCGTTGTTTGCTGGCTTGACACCCTCTACGTAGACACTTGGTGTGGTGTGGTTTCTATTGTACGCTGCACTCGGAACAGGGTTTGCAGTGCCGTCGTCAGTCACATAATTATCCTTCGTTATCATTCGCCTCGCGGCGAAGCTCTTGGGTTGTCTACAATCGTCAAGGCTACCAACAGACCGCACACCAACAGGCGCGCACTAACCGCAATGCAACGGATTGCACTGGTGGGCTGTCATCGCCGTTAACATCGCCAGCATTCCAAGCACCCTTTTCGGACGCGAAGTGGACAAGGTGACGTTAGCAAAATTGGTGTTTCATTCGGGACGAGCACAATTATGTAAACTGATTATCGCACACAGACACACACTCACAGTGTGAAGGTGCGAACAACAGTGCGTGTACGCCAGTGTGCAGCTGCGTGCGTCTCGCTGTGCGTGTTTGTTGTTTTGTGTTGCAAAACTACACCAAAAGACCCGGGGGTCATCATTATCACGGATGTGAACACTTTGCACGCACTTGTCGCGCAGCAATGTCAACAGCACTGGGGAGCACCTTTTAACATGGTTTTAGTTTTTTAAAAGGGTTTGCCAACTTTACCCAAATAGCGGAGCATTGTGACGATAGCTCTTCATTATATTTTCACACTCACACCCAAAGGGCACACAAGCATTACTGCTTTTTGCACAAGGTATCGCACCAGCTGGAAAAATCCATTCCAGTTCGATTGAAAACCCTTGCCGTTTCGCAAGTGCAATGCAACAAACACAGCACCAGAAAGGCGGACCCCTGGAGGTTTCGTGGTTTTCTCTCTTCGGTGCTGGTTTGTTGATAGCACTAACCGCGGACGCAAACTGTATCGTTGTGAACGTGTGTGAGTGTGTGTTTCTGTGTGTTGTTTGTCGTGCACGCTGTGGCTTTTTTTTTGTGCGCTCTCCTGTGTGTGTCACAATTTTCCGTGGCCTTCACAGGAAGTTTTCAGCATCCGTTGCGCTTCGTCTCGCGAAGATTGGGCGCCCCCGTAGTTGGGTAGCTGCTGTTGCCGTAACACGGCACACTACGTCACTGACTAGCTTTTGCCTAGCACGTCTAAAGCACGGGACGTATTGTGCTGGATTTCTTTCCTACTTGGCACAAAACGATCGAAACACGCATGTAGCAAACGCTTGTTACGGGAGGGCGTGCAAAGAAGAAACACAGACAACACGGCACGGCACTGTACGAACCGATAGCGGAGCTAGAGGGCGATCAAGTTCTTTTTTTTCCTTTCCACTTTCTGTTTGTTGCAGATTTCGTGGAGGGAATCACACCGCGAGGAGTCACAACAGGGCCTGGCTGTCAGCCACACAGTCACAGTTGTGTCTGTGTGTATGTTTTTGTCTGTAGCCTGGCCAGAGAACCGAAAACCGGACAGCGAACCGTGCGTACGGGCTCGTATAGGCTACTGCAGGAGGGCCGCTAGAAAACTAAACGTTTGAAAAAGGTGGTTTTTGGAGAAGTTGATTCACGGTTATGATGACATGACGCCCTTATTCGCTGGAAAAACAAGCTCCCGCTCTTTCTCTCGGCTCTCCTGGAAGGAATCTCTCATCTCACGTTGAGTATCGGCTTTTCTCTCCTTGTTCGATCGCTCACATTTCGCCCCCAGTAACACAGCGGAAAGAGTGCGAGAGCAATAGTAATATCTCTCTGTAAGCTCGCACTCACTAAGCTCTCGGGGACTAAGCGTTGGGCAGCTAGACAGCATCAGCACGACAGCATCTGCTCGTTCTTGAGCTTTTTCGTGCCTTTGTTACGCTCCACTCATCGTTTCGCGACCGATGTGCAACTCACGGGCGCGTATCTTTCGACGAATGTCCTTGCACTCAGATTGTTGGTGACGCTCTCAGTACCGCTCTTGCATTCGTACCGTCTCTCACAGCATTCGACCAAGGTTACTTCGGGACGATATACCTTCGCCGCGGGCTCGTGACGTTTTGTGTCCGGCCTCGTAGGAACGTTCCTTTGCTGTGAGTTTGCAATTTTTATCCCAGAAATTTTATCTCAAACTTGTAACGCATGAAGGTTGCGTGAGTGAGAGCCCGGGCAGCGTGTGAGATTATTGACAGGTTGGTGCTCGCGCGCAAACCGAAAAAAAGAGTTGCAGGGAGAGTGAACGGTGAACGGGCTGAAGCTTTCGAGAGCACGATAGAGATGAAGCTATATTAGGCAATGAGCGGATAACTTTTGATAGAAACATATTGCAAATGTTCGATCTTATCTCGGGTCGTACATACACAAACACATCGACACGCACACAAGAGTTCGAGAGATCAATGACAGGATAGTGGGGTCAGCCGTTTGTTGAGAAGCGAGGTGATTTGATTCGTTTTCTTTCGCTTTTTTTCTGTTGGTGTCCAACATTGCCTGACGGAACGTACCCATCACGTTTTGTAACATGATATTTATTGTCATTTCAGTTCAATCGTTGCAAGCTTTTCTGGTACTCGAATTGCTCGCGTGAAGGAATGGTTTCTTTTCGCAGAATCCCGCTTGAAAATTCAATCTGCAACCTTCTTGCGCGACTTGGTAGAAATAAATTTCCAACGGGGGAAAACATATCCATGCAAGACTGGCATCTCTCTACTGCGCAAAAGCTTGCCTAGTTGTTCGCAAAATAGCACAGACCAGCTTCGGCGCTGGTCTAGGCACTAGCGTCCGTGTGTTGGTGCACACCCGATGGCGCTTACATGGAGTGTTTCGCAAATGCAGCAAATCCAATCCGATGGGAGAAGTTGCATCCATCGAGCTGACAGTTAAGCAGCTTCCAGCCAACAGGCAAATGGACGAAATGGATGGTGTTTGTTCGCGCTTTCAGAAAAGTTAGATGCGATTATGGAACCGTGCAAAGTAGCAGACAGGGAGAGAGATTGATGGAATGTTGCCGTGAAAGGTTTGCATATTGTGACATTTTGTTCATCGTAGCTGTCATCGTTACGAAATAGGTGTGATATTTATCAGTGAGTGATTTATACAGATTCGTAAGGGCGAAACTTTAAAAGTAATCTTAGTTGATAAAAATAGTTAATCACATTCAAAATCACATTTGACAGTTAACACATTATGTGCCTTCATTAAAATTTTGTTTTAATTTTAATAGAACTGCGAGACCTGTGAATACGATATGGAGCTGTAGTACTTGAAGCAAAAAAAAAAAAAAACTGAAAGACCAATGTTATAAATCAAATAAGAAATATTAATCTCTTTCGGGTCATTTATCCTTTTTTGTTCGATTGCTCATGACTGCTCGAAAAATTAACGGAAACTCGGTATTTGATTTCCGATGCTGAGACCTGATTTGTAGTTGGCAGTTAAATTTTCGATTGAACTTTTCTATAGATGTAATAAATGATTGTCTGTAATTTTCGTGATTTATATTTGTCTCATAAGCTCAACGTTTTCCACTTTGTTGATAAGATTATAAAGGCTTCATTTTTTCTTTGTTGTTAAAATTAAATCATTTCATTTGTAGACGGATTTGTAGGAGATTTTAAAAATTCTTAATTTCTTACTTTAACAGCCAAATTGGACGTTTTTATTATACCACCCTGTACCTAATTATACCACGTTTTGGTATAGCTAGTCCTTGTTACATATGATAATTCATGATATGATACAAAACACATCTCGTTTCCACATATCCGAAAGACTTTTACCATCATCAATTATTTAAAGCATTTCAATATTTCATTAAATTGATTCAAAAAGTAAATGACTAATTAATTGTGCAGTGAAAGACCATGCGCCTCCTTCATAGATTGTAGCACAAAATATCAAATTATTATTGCATTCACTAAAATTCATAAAGTCTCTTTTTCGAATGATGTTTATTAAAAGAACAATCAAAAAGCTTTCTATTATATGAAAACATCTCGTTTGTATTGATTTGAAAAAAATAATACTTTACTATCAGACGTGAGCTACCAGGCGTCTCCACCACAAAGAGCTTTTAACGGTACATTGCGTACGCCATTTATAAAAATGATAATGGTTTCTCACTGAGTACCCCAAAAAGGTTATCCCAGCTGCTACATATAGACACAGTTGTGAAATTATTTTTCACAAAACTAAGGACCCATTCAACATTTGTTAGGCCGAATATTGGCACCGTAGTAACCAATTTTTATAGACAGAATCCATCAAAGTTCGCCAGTGATTCACTCTGTTTTGATAGAGCATGTGGTAGTCAGGTCAAACGAGAGCACGACCGGGCGCACCCGACTGTGTCTCGTAAAGTGGCCGAGATTCATCTCGAATCCGCTCACGTGCTTTTGCAGGTGTGTGTTACGATGGTCGCATTATGGTTCGCTGCTGGTGCAGTGCTAGGTAGCAATCACCACCACCAACACCATCAGCACTAAAGCACATGAAGTGAATTTTGGCCACAAACAAAGCGCTCCGAGTAGAGCATCACCCCCAGCACGAACACCAACACAATGACAGATGCAACATGCTCCCCGGTGGTAGATGTTAGTGTCGGAAAAATCACGTGGTTGATATGGTGGTGTACGAAAGCGAAGCACAGCACATTGTATCTGCAAAAGAGCATTGTGTTGTGATGATATAGGGAATTCTGCACACTCTGTTGGTGTTTGTGTGTGTGTGAGTGTGTCTGTGAGACACCCGTGTCAAAGTATCTGTGTACGTACGGAAACCGGAGTAAAAGTACCCTGTGTTTGCGCGTACAATATTTGAGTAATGAGCCTAGTAAGCCTCGGAAAACGTGTGTGAAGAGTTTAAGGACCTGATTTGGCCGACGGTACGGTAACGAAATGATGTCACGACTCCAGCATGACACAGTGCGCATTTTTATCAACTGATTAATTCTTGTGGCTTACGAGAGCATAAAGCAGAAAAACGAACTGCTGTCGTTCCACTGAACCAAGCAATGTGGGTCATAATGGGGGCAGATAAAATTGATTTACTTTTTTGCGGCTTCCTGCTGGCAGTGAACGGCTACGCTGACGGTCGCTCCGGGGATCGTTGACGGTTGCTGAACTGTGCTGCGTTCCCTCAACGCTACGACCGTTGCCTCGAGCGGGAAAAGCTGGCGAACTTTCCGAAGCACTTTTTCATTGTCCTTTCCAATCACCGGAACTCGTGCACGCAAACCAATCACACACACACACACACACTCGCTGCCCGAATACGAGCACTTTTTAACTTCTAGGTCACACACGCACAACACACACTTGGTGGAAAACAATAAATTGACAAAAATGGCAACGCACTGGCAGCAAAACGCTGCGTAGCCTGACGTTTGTGCACAGTTAGTTTTTTTTTTGCAAGGTGATCTTTACACCAGCGACGACGTTTACACGCTTCCGCAAAGCTTCTTGTTCGGTCAAGGAAGCAAAAAAAAAGCACCCACGGAACTAACGCTTACGAATCCGGTTTGCCTGTTGGAAAAGTTGCAAATAACACACCGTGGCGTGTGTTACTACCACGACACTATCGCACGCACATTCACGCACCAATCGCGCGACGCGAAACGGAAGCGGCTCGAGAGGAAATGCGTTTTCGTTTCGTGTCACTGGTATGGCCTCTTGACGGTTCTAAAACACACACTCCAAACAGGAAGGAAGAGAAAAAAATGCATGGGAAACACGGCAAAGAAACAACGACCCACACCAACACCGAACAGAATACGGGTACGAGCGTTCGAATGCCTGTGCGAGGTTTCTCTCGCTCGCCGTCTCTCAACACATTCACACCACCCACACAGAGAGATGAGTTCGCTCGTGTAGCTTCGTTCGATGGCCTCTACTGTTGCTCGCACACAAATTTGCCTGTCCTGTCCGAAAGTGAAACGATCCGTCACGCACACAAAGCCATCCTAAAAGAAGCGCCTACCGTATGCAAAGGCGGGAAAAGAGTGGTGTGGCTCTTATAAGGATGAACGCAACAAAAAAAAATCGTTCTGTTGTGGAAATCATACGAAGAGTTGCTTTTTGTACTTCATTTCATTCCACTGTCACTTCGAAAGCACAATTTCAATCGCATACAAATGATCGCTTTTCTATCGTTTATCTCACGCAAACACACACACACTCTATTGTAATGAGTTTGCTTTGCCGTTTGCAATGCCATCACTTTCACGACCTACATATAAACCGCACGCTCAAAATTGTTCCACGGCCAAGGTAATAATCGGCTGCTTAACTGGGGTACACTAATTGAATTGTTTCCTCTGCGAGCGATGATTTATGATTGGGCTGAGCTAGAACCCACCAGAAAGTGCACCAGCAGCGCCGCGCTTTATCGTAGGCCGTGACCATGCGGACGTTCACCGTTCGGTTTGCACTGGCACGGTCAGCAAACCGTTTCCCGTAGGCTTCCGATCGATCCTGGTCGATGGGTTTTCAGAACGCTTGGAAAGCTTGGATTTGTTAGTGTGTGTATGTTTGCTATATTTATAGGTCTACTATTGCCGTCTCCCAACTCCCTTCATGCCAACGAAAGGCTGACCAACATCATTGGTTCGGCCTGATGGCTAGCGACAATGAGAAAGGACATGTCATCGGCGTTCTATATTTAAACATCTTCGCTTCAAGTGACATCTCCTGTTTGGAGGATGTAGCTTTCTGTGTTTTATAGCACGTGGTTGTGTGTGCGCGTGTTTGTGCTATTGGCTTATGTGCTAAATCAATGCGAGAATCGTAACGTAGACGTGGTGAAGCGTAAAAGTACATGGAGAAGTGATTTTTTTTAACATGATCGTAATAAGGCGAGATAATTAGTAAAGATATAAATCTTTCTAGTGAACGATTTTTAAGCAATTACAGATGGTATTTTGTCATTTTATCTTCTTGCAATGGTTTTCAACCTTTTCATGAGAATAAAACCCTCCAGTATTATGAAAAAGCCTTAAAATGAGGTTAGGTGGCTGATATTCAGCGATTCGTTTTGCTGTAGTTTTTTCAGTAAATAAAATTTAGTTAAAGGTTCTGAAAAAATATTTTGATTAAAACAACGAATCACTTCTATGTTTCTTTTAACCAATCTGTCTAGGCTATAAAAAGGCTATAAAATAAGAAGTTCCATCAATTTTTAGTATAAAATAAAACTTTTAACTAGTAACAATGAGGCGACGTGCCATCATACTTCATACTAAATAAATAATATTTTCACCAGTTTTTGCATCTCATCTTAATTCGTTTCAGCTTAATAATGGATCAATTTTGTGAATCTGTTTTAAAATTATAAATTTTTAATCATTGGTGTCACATAGACACTTTAATTTTTGAATATCACTGTTAAGGTTTCCTTTTAGGATTATTTGCGCTTCATTAAAGAAACTTCTTCCTAAGATGCCATATTCACAAATGGTAGGATTTTTTAGAGCTGTTGATTGCTTCATTTTCAAGCGATGAATTATTAGGTTCGAATTCAATATGGTTTTCATTCTTACTTTTTCATATTCATAAAGAAATGTAGAAGCTTTTTGTTTTGCTTTTTTATGCTCTAATTCCCAACAAACTGTTGGTTTTATAGATTCATACAGTATTGAAATTCACTAATCTGGAAAATTTTAAAAAGTCCTGGTGTGACAAAATACTCTGCATGTATATAGCGTTCCCAAGTTTATAAATTATGATGAAATTTGATTTTCAATAATTTATTTCAATACGCCTCAAAACCGATGCTTCGCTCACTAGCTGTTAAGCAGCACATTTTCTGCATCTCATGCATCAAAGCTTATTGTTGCACCGATTGGGCAAAACAGTCAGTCAACAAATGTCAAATAGCATTCCAAATTTCTACCCAATGTTCCACATTTTCCCTACACAATTAGCTCAACACAAAGAGCTGTCAGTTTTGCTTGGGCGAGTTTTTTTTTCCCGCCCGTAAAAAGAGAGGGAAAAAAGAAAAACTTTGCACAGCTTGCATATCAACCAATACTATCTTGGGCGCATTGTGACGGGTGTCCTACTTTTCGGTTCTACTGCTATGTTGGATCACCGCTATGCTTCTTCGTCTGCTACTCCTTCCTTCCGCGTGTTACTTTGCATCCACCGAATGCAGCGAGCTAAAAGCGTTGCAACTATTGTGTGCATGCAACAATGCAACCGAGAGCCAATTCGCTCATAAACACCAGGCAGGCACTGTAGCTGCTATGTTGCCGTACGTACGGCTGCTGGAGAGTTGTTTGCCCGTATTATCCTATTCTCGAACCATTTCGCTCACTTTCTCTCTTGCTGGAGCGCCACGCACCGATGCAAACCACAACAAACTAGCCCGGTGAACTCGTTCGAGTCTCGCGATCTCTGCATCGTTGCTAGGATACACTCGCAGGACTGTTACGAGTGCTGCGCGAACCGTAACGAGCTGTCATTTCAGTTATTTTAAAACGATCACCGTACCATGGAACGAGGAAGGGTAAGGTACTGCACAATCTGGACAAAGGACAAAAGATATGGACAGGGAAGACGGAACTGCCAGGGTCCATGCGTCAACTCCATGCGAGAGATGATTTCTCTCGTGCACTTGCAACAGAAACCCGATGAAACGCCATAGGGAGGCCCCGACCAGCGGAAGGGGCTCGGCTGTTGCATCATCATTGCTAACACAATGCAACTGCACTATATTTAGCTCTCGTTTCACAAATTGACACCGATCATCGGGCCTTCGGGTGGCACGAGGCACGTCGAGATGGCGGGCAAGGAAAACGATGATGCACATTTTTCTCTCATTACTTCGAGATCGGTTACGAAACGGCTGATGGAATCGAGAAACGATTTGCACGTCGGGGGTTTGGATGGAACCGGAAGGGGTTTAAGAGGGTGCAAATGATGGATCGAGTCGAACTATCGTTCACGTGTTTCACGGATTTTCCAGGAACCACCAAGCAAGCATCAATCAGATGATTGATTGCTTTCGAATGGCTTCGGTGTGCAGCAAAAGTAATAATCAGCGCTCCTTGCTGCTTACGGAGCGTTAGGTGAGGAGTCACGAGGTTGTGCTTTGAGGAAAATTATTAACTGTGAATGATTTGTTTACTAAGCAAAAGCATTGAGTTTTGAATGATGTTTAAAGAGCAGTGTAAACGATAGAAGAATTGGGTTTTTGAGTATTTCCTTATCCGCCATCAGATTTGGTATTGTAAAATGTATTATGAATTTCATATATTTTGTTCATTTATATTAAATAACGTTGAATTTTACCAGTGAAGGTTTCTACAATATGTTATCAAGTTTTCAATATAAACTTAAAATTGAACATAGAAGCTTCAAGCAGACGGTTTTAAGAAAATGAGAATAATAGGGTAAATAATCAGTGCCAAAAGCCTAGAAAGAACTAAAGATGAGAAAAATAAAAAAAAACCTATAAATTTTAAAACGTTGATTGATTCAAAAATAATATCACATAATAGTTAGAATTTGATACATAGTTGGAAAGTTTGTTTTTAGCGTGCATTTGAAGCATTCTGTCGAACATAAAAATTCAAACGGAATGTCCCAAATTGCACCGATAAAACTAGCACAAAGATCCTATTTAATATAAGAAAAAGGGCTAATTTGGGGGGTTGGCCGGCTTTGACCAACAAGGGTCGTTAAGCTAAGAAGAAGAATAAGGGGTAAATATTCCATATGCTTTTGGTTTGTACTATATATTGTCCTTGTGCGACAATCCTTCAGATTTTAAACAGCAAAATTATAAAAACGGGAAGTAAATTTTGTCAGTCTTATTCCTTACGAAGTAAAACTCGAGCCCCAAGGCGCGCAAGTCATACTTAATTTGAGCTGAAACCTTCCGAATCATGGATATGTTGCTCGTAAAATAGTATCATCCAATTTCTCAGCATATAATCACAATCATAGACAACCGAGAGCCACTCGATATCGTTCGCAAGCTCTCGTAGCACAGTAAAACCAATGATTGATTATAAACATTTCACAACTTGCCAAATCTAAAAACCCCGGTTAGCGCATCGGATTACCCTGCGGCAAAGGATTCCATTTTCATCATACTCGACGAAGTCAAGTGCAAATAGCAATAGAGGGAAACAGTAGGAGGAGTTACGCCAGGATATTCAAAAAACAATTGCCCAAAGCACAGCTGTCACAATTTAACCTGCACCAGTTCATCAAAGTCAGATTTTGGTTCGCTCGGGTTGGGATGTTTTTACCACAGAGAGGAAAAAAAACACACAAACATACACACACACAAAAAACAAAAGTGTCATCAGTGCAATTCATTCTGTAACGCGATGAAGCGTAACCACATCCGGTTCTATTGGACGCTAAAGCCCGTAGCCCGGTTGGTATTGATGCTTTTAAATCCACTGTTAACTTCGAGAGGGTGGTGGAATCCAATCCAGCAAGGACAAAGGTTGTCATCCGCTTTTGGGGTTGAACCACTACACAAACTGCGCTCCCATCCGTCCGACGGGAAACCAATTTAAAAACAAACACGGTTGTGCAATAACAATGGAACAATATTGCGACGCATTCGGAGAAAAAGCTCGTGCTTTTTTTTTTTTTTTGTTGGATATTTTCGATGAAAAGTTCCACCAAAAACAAAGCAAAAACTAACGACTCCACCCATTTCAACTACTACAATAGTGGATAAGAGCAAAAGTTACCGTGGGTTTCACAATGAAATATTGCCATCAATAAAAGTGCACTGATGGTGAATGCAGCTGCAGTCTGTTATGGCGTATGTGTGTGTGTGTGTGTGTGTGTTTGTTCCCACCTCCCTTTACATAGATATTATTCATTGTTGCGGTGGCACCTCAATCGGTTGAGTGCAATTGTTTCTGCGTTTCTAATTTCCCACTGCACAATTTGGGCGGGTCGGATTGGGGCCCCAACGCAGATCCAACAGTTTATGCGAGCTTTTCGCACCACTTTAGGGTTTGTGAAGCGGTTAGAAAAAAAAAAACTGTCCAAAATGGTAAACAAAACAACACACGACAACATTGCCAAAGCTTAATCTCGCACACGCGTTTGGTCAAAATGAAAATGCTGCTACCCTTCATGATAAGTGGTGCAGGATGCGTATGGCGAATGCCGTACCAATCCGAATGGATTTGTTAGGACCGTGTTTGTATTTGTGCAAATATTGAAGATAGCAATTCAGAGAGCAAATATGATTCGAAAAGCTACCGAACGAGCGCACAGGCGGGTGTTCCGTGTGCCGAGGTGGTTATAAAATACATTTGAACAGATATATTGTTCCATTCGGCTTGGTTTGGTTTGCCTCTCGAGCACATTTCAAGCAGCAAGTGCTTTTTAAGGGTGAAACGCTTTTCCCACGTACGTGTTTCAGCCTACCGACGAGATCCACTTCATTATCTTTGTTTTTTTTTTGTTAAATTTTGCGATAGAAATGCGAGCGCAATTGTTGGACCACAACCCGACTAATGGTTTCACGAAAGCAATTTGAATCTGCGGTCAATTATGTGTTGTTATTTGGCTGGCCTCGATTTCCACAGCTTCCGTTTTGGGGGGGGTTTTGATGTGTGGCCAAAAACTTAACTGCCAAACCGTGGAGACACACACACACATACACACATACACGCGCACTCAACGCGCGAGCAGGATGGGAGTAGGCCCGGAAAGGATTATAAATTAATTATCTTAAAATCAACATCCAACGAGCCGCGTATCCTCGACAACACACGCCGAGCCTTCCATCATCTCCACATCATCAAACGGTGCGTGCTTCCGTCATCGGGGCCAATCGATGAAACTGTTTCCCCCCGGCTCCAATTGCTCCCTTGCCAACAGTAACCGCACTTCCGAAAGCAATAGCTGGTGTGGAATAATTTTAGAACTCCTCCCAGCTCCGGCTCAAACAATCAACGGCTTTTTTAAGCTGCGATTACGCAACCAACTGAGCCTTGGTCGAATCGATAAACGCTATCTATAGCCACTGCTTCTCTGGGCTAAAAGTGGTTCTTTGCACGCTACCTTTATAGCGCTGTCATCTGTCTTCGGAAGGGATATTGCTTCCAGGAAGGACACGCACCGTGTTTTTGTTTTACGTGTATGGTTCGGTAAATAATGATGCATTGAGATAGAATTTTTAGTAAGAAAGATGGTTAAGACTATCTAGTATGAACAAAATCATAGCAAACAACCTTTTACTTTAATAGGACCATTGCATATCGAGTTTTAACCAAACACTTGAGGAATGATTTTTTTTGTTTCTGATAACCTTTTACTTGGGGATTTTAACTTGTATTTTTCATTAGTAACTATATCTTTCTCTATGCATTCGTTGTGAGCATGAAGTTCATTATCCCTATGGATCAGATCAATCAGGGAGTTCGTACAATGAGTCCTTCATGCCATCCAAATATGATCTCATGACTGCGGCAATGCATAGGATGCTGGAACGCATCATGGATATTCGGCATAATTTTCGGGATAATTTTGACAGTTACATTTTTGTTTATAATTCGTGATGGAGTTGGCATAGGAAAACAAGCAATACGTCATTCGACAGCTAAAAGTGTACGGAACAAGCAGCGAAAACATCTCGTGATAAAAAAATGCCAAAAAAGAGTACATTGTGGAAGCGGATCACATGCATCATGATGATCCGCGCTGGACGCGACAACCGCCGACACGGTTAACACCCAGAACAATCGGTGGATGGCTTACCGCTGGCTGGCCCAGACGGTGATGGTGTTTTCCTGCGCGTCATCGGAAGGGGACGTGATGCCGCCCCATTTTTTCGAGCAGGGACTGAGGCTGAACGCAGACGGGTACATTTCCATGCTGGACACACAGTCGTAAAGCCTTGGATCACGAGAGTGGCCAACGGCAGACCGTACGTGTTCCAGCAGGATTCCGCTCCGTACCATACAGCCTCCAAAACGATAAAGTGGTTGGCGACCAATTTCAACGACTTCACCGCGCCGAATGTGTGGCCTCCCAGCTTCCCGGATCTTAATCCAATGGATTATCTCGTGTGGGGCGCGGTGGAACGGGACACCAACAGAACCTCCAGCAACACCAAGGCGGAGCTCAGGTCCGTTTTCGCGGCCCTATCCCGCGAAACTGTCGCCAGGGCTTGTTCCCGGTTCCGGAGACGGGTGGAGGTCGTAATAGAAGCCGAGGGCGAATATTTTGAATAAAATGAATAAAATACATGGTAAGCTACTATTTCTTTCTTTTTCTCTTTCTCCGTAATTTTTTTTCTTTCTCCGTAGGTGACTGTCAAAATTATCCCGAACGACATTCTAGAAGTGGTAACCTTAACACTCCTTCGAGGCGGAGAAATCGAATTCTTCATGACGCAGTTGATGACATGACCATGATCTAGAAGACTGCTCTCCTCGAGAGTCAGCTCTGAGTGACACTTACTCATGGCAAGCTTAAGTCCTCTCGCATCTTCGCCGCAACAGTCGCATGAATATCCGTAGAAGAGGTGACAGGAATAGTCTCCCTGATGTGTACCACAAGAACCAGCTGGCCCACATCAAGAGACGATCAATATAATCCTAACGGTTGACAAAAAACACTTTTGAAATCGATGATCTTATTACATCGAATAACTCTTTGGAACCTGTTAGAACAGTTGCTTCCCAGGGTAACATCTTTGAAGAAGTTTATTTAGGAAGCATTCGACAATAACCTCAAAACGTAAGTGTCGTATACCACCGCAATGCGTCCGCGTTTGTAGTGAGCAGTTTTGTTCTGCCAAACATTTATTCAGCTTTTATAAATAATCCAATAACATGATATTTATGATCATGCTTTGTTTGAAAGTTGCTCATTATATCCCCGAGCGAAGCCCGTGGAGTGCACGAGGACACAAAAAAGGGGTGTATTACAAAAAGAAGTATCGTCATCAATAGCATGTCGTTTGCAGCATCAAGACCATCACAACAACCACCTTGCTCGTACCGGACTGTTGTCGAAGGCTGATTTATGTACATATTTATTTTGCGCTCGAGAAAGTCGCAGCAGCCGCGCCGCGATCGCGCCTACAACAAGCGCGAACTATTCTCCGTCCGTTACGAATTTTCCATCCATCAGCACCGCAGAATGCTTCCGCCCAAAAAAGGGCTTCCGACATCGGGGCCAAACCCGGAACAATAAATAGATGTAGATTTATATAGAACGAGACTGGGAAGCGACGGGTGAGTTAGTGAACGTAGTAGAGCACCTCTCTATTTCTATCCTTCTCGGATCTGCACTGTAGCTCGCGGATAAACAGATCGAATGCGCAAAAATGGTAGATTGATGGGGGGGGGGGGGGGGGCGCTGGTTCGGTTGCTGGAGTGTTGACATTTGTCAAAGTGGATTTCATCTCCGCGCGCGGTCGGAAGTTCAGTGTGTTCGATGATACGCTCGGTTTGGCGTGTTGAACTGAGCCGCCTTTGTGTTGGAGAGTTCGATTCGAGGATGTTCGGCGTTACTTTGGTTCGCTTTTGGCAACAGGACGACTAAGCGCAGCAGTTGACGGAAGGAAGCAGGAAAAATATTAATGTACTTGGGAATTCGAATGCAGACTACCGGCGCAACGAATCGTCGTAGTATCCGAGGGATAGGCAGGCCGGATAAATAAACATTACTACGCCCCGAATCCGATGTTCGACATGCAGATTGATGGTTTCGGAATTATCCAACCATTTCCCGGGAGGGAACGGATGCAGAGTCGTTACGGAACGGGTGTTCCTTTGTTAAGGGAACGTTCTATTGTGAACAGCCGGAGAGTGAAAGCACACCCGCAACGCCACAAAGCCGATGCTTATTTTGGTGGTCGTCACTTGTGGGCTGCAGTGAAGCTGCATTCTTCAAAGTCAATATTTTCGTTGATGAAAGTGTGTTTTATAGTTTCACACATGAGTCGAAACCTCTCTTTTCGTTTACTGTGCACGCACGTGTATGTGGGAAGCTTGTGTAAGAAGGCCTGTATCAACTGCCAAGCACAACAATTTGATCGAAATCTTCATCTTGCTAAGCTCGTTGAAAAGTTACGTCAGTAATTGGCCTCGCCCGAAATTGTTGAGCTACCCGACACATCTTCCCAAAGCCCCACATACTGCCACCTCATGATATCGTTACTTTCGCTTTACTAGGCTTCCAAGTATTACTCCCGACCAATTCATAAGTTAAGTTCGTACACAAGCGGATGTACACATTCCCGGTACTTAGTCAAGTTGGCTTGGGAAGCTTAGACTGCCGGAAAACACCCTCGGTCGTCAAGATTCGTTTCGCATCAATCTTTCCCGTTCCACAGATCTGGAACCAGAACCAGAGGCAGAACCACTGCACGACGTACTCAAACAAAAACGGTACCTACTTGCCACTAACTTCGCACAGCATTCTTTTGACATTTGTCTATGCTATGTAAGGCTCCATTAGTCCAGGACCGTGTAATGTTGGGAGAATTTGGTTCTTTTTTTTTCTTTATCTCGGAAGTGAGTCTCGCGACGGTAGTCAAACTGTTGGGTTGTTCGAGAAGTTATGCGTTGAAATTTTAAAATAATTTGACAATTATAGTTGCTCTAGAGAATCTTTTTCATGGCTTAAGGACCTGACGGCTATTGAATGGTTTACAGATTGAACGAAGTTGAGAAGTTAGTTCTCACCACGGAGAATTGATCTGATTTTTGACGAATAGCGCCGGCTAGACTAAGTAATATTTTGAAGACATTCAAGTCAAGAACTTCATTGCAAGAGAAAAACAAGTTTTAAAACGAAGGATTGAGCTTATAATAAACGGAATATCTTGGAGTCTTAAACTGAAATTTCGTATAATAAACAGGCTATTAGGCTGACACTCATTGAACATAGTTTTTTTAAAAATAAATTATGATGATCTTCAGCAAAATACCAACCACACTCAATAGTGAACCTAATATTACTAATGTTACGAGAAGGCAATGTAAAAATAAGCGTTAAGACACACTAGCACAAACACACACACAAAAAGAAGAAAAATGAAAATCCACGTCAGAAAAAGACCAAGCTCACAGGCCGGGCACGTGACTTGCCATCGGTATCCAGCAATCAGAGAAAAACTGCAAACACCCCGCACACAGCAAACATACGCTACCATCACATAAAAATAGCCAAAAACAAAAACAAAAAACACGCAAATCATCCAATGAAACACGCGCCCTCGGAGGAAAAAAGAATTCTCCCCCTCACCGCATGTCCCCATTTCCATATTTTGCTTGATGGCGCATAAATGGTTGAAGAAAATTTTGACACAAAAGGAAATGATTGTTTTCTGCTTTCCAGTTCGTTAGTTGCACCATTTTTGCGTTTCCTTCGCAGGGTCTGGCACCGGAATGGGCCCGACCGCGACGGTGTCAGGGGGTAAGGAGTGGGGAGGGGGGTAGGAGGGTTTTTTTTGCTGTTGTTCCTTCCTGTTTACTTCTTTCTTTCGCGCCCCTTCCCCATTTTGCCCTGCCGTAACCATACGTTTCAAGGTGGTAGGTGAAAGTTGGCCTGATTTCCCAGTTCGCTAACTGTTTCCTCCTCACGCCGCACGGTGAGTTTGCTGTGGCACGGTGAAGGAACCACCCGTGAGCCGTTTTGTAGATACACCAACGCCCGATTATGCGTACCATTAAATACCATTACGCGAGTGGATGTTAATAAACGATGAAGAAGCATGTAAGCGAATGGCGGATATCTGGACAGGCGCTAAGTTTGAATCGATCCAGCGGGGCTAGTGTGGTCGAACGCAAAGGGACGTGCTTTCGCGTCGTTTTCTCATCCCTATCATATGCTTGGTCGACAAAAGTTTGCCCAAGAGTCGTCAGAAAACTAGTGTTTGATGCAAACGACATGATGCTCGGTTAGGTGGTCATGGGGAGCTTTAATATTTGTGATAAATGTTGGTAGATTTCACTCATGCAGTTTGGGAATTTATTGTGGCTCAATTTAGGAAAGAATTGCCAGGGCCAAAATCAAACCAAAATCAACAATTGAAAGCTTCATTTGTGCTTTAATATTTCCAAGAATAGTATCATCGAACTGATGAAGAATATTTCAGCAAGCTCGTTCAATAATCAGCAAATTATTATTCAATTGAAAGTCTATTTGAGTGCCACAAAAGTCATTAGACGAATCCTCATAATTCTGAGCTCAATGTCTCAAATTTTTATGCGGTCAGATAGCCAGATAGATGAGATAGTATTAAAAAAAAAGTTTTTATCGAAGTATTAGATAATTCCATCATTACTTTATTGTTGTAAGTCCTTTTCCGATTCGTGAACAAACCTTCACACCCAATCCTTTCTCTTTTGTCGAAATATAGGAAGCAAAGCGATGGAAGATATTAACACAACTTCACCAATAAATCGTTCTTCCAAATGCCATCCATTGGTCGGAATGGGTGCACATCCGCACTACTAGTGTGTCCAATTGGTGATCTTTAGCATTGGACCGTTGTATTAAGGGATGTTCCCGATATGGGGTGAAAATGATGGGGACCTGCTCAGCTCAGAAACGGTTGCAGGGTACCGTGGTAGTTCATTAAATCAATTAGGATTCAACTCCGGTCGGGAAGATCGAACTCACACTCACTCAACCCAAAAAAGAGCGATAAAATAGGGCAAACTTTCTCCCTTGGACCACACTTTCACTTCACCAGGCCCGAACACGAAACGGGCCAAAATAGAAAACGAGTTTCGGTAGAAAGAGTGATGTTGGGGGAAAAATAAAAGCGTAGGATAGAAACAAATAAAAAGGATAAATATTTCGTCTCACTGCTTTCGCCTTTTCTTCCCACGATGCTTCTGTCGAAAAACGAAACGAGAAATAAAGGGAGGTGGGAAAAACACACACACACACAAACACCATTTGCAATCCGATGGGAAACGATCGGAATGGGTATCCCCGGTTGTACGGGACCAAAGCTCATCCGGTTGGAAAAATAAGGTTTTTTGGAACAAAACACGCTTAAGCAAATAGAAGCACGCACGCCTTTGCCATTTGATCCCCAGTCCTCGCAGCAAGGGCTGAAGAAAGTTTAGTTATAAAACTTAATTTGATCCTCAGTCGCTTGCTCAGCCCCGGTGGTACTGCCATAAAGCAACCGGCATCAGGACACACCGGACGGACGTAGGCGGACCCAGGACATCTCCGCAGGTCAGGTGGCAAAGTAAATATTTTCACTCGATAACCCCGAACATGGGCTCGGTCGGTCGTGAAAGGATGTGCTATGTTTTCCTTCCATCACTCGCTCCTTTGCCCATGTACCAACGATTCCAGGCCTGAACCCGTAAGACCAATTGAAATCGTAAATGGTGCTCCTTTCTCCGTGGTACCTTCGTTTCAGGCAAATCCTTTCCTAGGGCTGGAGTTTTTTGGGCTGGGTGTGTGTCATTTCTTTTTTTGTTTTGCTTCGACGCAACCCAACACAGAAGCAAGATGATTTCATTTTTTATTGTACTAACACACACACACACACAAACACACACCAACCACCCAGCGAACGCTCCACAAGAAAGACAATCCCAGTTTAACGAATTGAAACGGACGGATGTCCTCGTTACTTGGCGATGCGTTCGTTATTTTGGCGTGGATCGATTCGTGCAGCTTTACGCGAGAGTTGAGTTTGTGTTGCCGAACGTAAATAGCGCCCCCCGTCTCGTTTTTCACACCTGGCACCCGGCTAACCTCCATGCCGCCCTCATTACCAGCTCCATTACCGTGCAGCACACGGGAGAGGCAAACAATTGGTGGCCCGGTGGTGCGATTTCAATCCATTTCCATCTCCTGCACGGTTGCTCATCCTGCCAATGTCAATGGGGATGGCGCGTGCGGTTGTGGTTAGTAAGCATCGACGTGGCATCATCGGTAAAATGGCTGGCAGCTCTGTGTTTACCGAGCACGGGTGATGCGAGAGGTACTGTAAAGGGGACGCAGGTGGCAAACAAAAAAAAAAAGAAGGAGAATAAACATTCACTACGAGCAGCAGCAGCAGTACGAGTGAAAGATGGCTCAAGCTCAATTCGGCATTTAGTACGCCCACTGCGGCCAACGCGCTCATCAGCGATTCAATTTATCTTTGCGTGAGCCATTTGTTATCATTACGTGGGTCTTCAGAATGTGTATGATTTGATGTGCATTGTTTTGGGGAGTGAAGATAAATGTATGAGTTGTGTGGTTTTTTTGAAGAACAATTACAATTGTGAGTGGATCTCACAAGAAGCGTGCAAATGTTAAAAACGAGACGCTGGATCGAAGGGTCGTTTTGAAGATTTTTATGTAATGTTGTACTGGACATTTTTTTAAACATTCTTTAGAACTTAGGCTAGTAATTATTAATAAATGGATAATATTGCTATAAGATATATAATCTGCCGAAGGTGAGATAACCACAAAATCCTGTACAATGAGCTACAACTCTGAGTCGGCTAATCGAGAGTCAGGGAAAATAGGGACATCGGGACCATCAGAGAAGAATTTGAAAAGAAAAAATAATGAATTGGTTGGAAATTGGATTGTTCACTGAACGTTGCCACTTCTGCAGCATAAAGTTTTGTGACTTTTATCAAAAAGACGGAGCAAAGTGAACGAAAGATTATTAATTTCTAGAATTTAAATCCTGGCACTTCAAGACATATTGAGCATTTAAAATTCTAGAGCATTTTTCTTGAGCTAATAGTTGCAAAATGTAGTTCCTATTTTTATATTGTTGTTCGAATGTCCTATTTAAACAAAATTACCATGAAACTAATGACTATCTCTAAACATCTCGTTCACTTATTTATCGCGAAAAATAAAGAAAAGTATAATATACTAGCAAAATTTACTAAATACTTTTTAAACAATTGACAAGTTTAAAGTTCTTGCATATGTGCTCCACATTATTCTCTTAAGCATCGTTTACATTACACTTATGCACTTGATTGTGCAGTAATTTCAACAATCATCCCAGGATTAAGCACAAACACTGGGCTCGTAAAAAAAAACTAGAGAAACCCATTAAAATTCCACTCTTTTCAGTCCATTGTTCGGTCGCACCCGGCCAAACTCAGCAAACACACACAGAGGTTCTTTTATTTGCCAACAATGGTACCACCCCTTCCCAGGAAGGAAGAGGGAAGAATGGAGCAATAAAGAAATCTTCATTAGTGACGAAAATGTCACTAACTTTAATCTTCTCGCCTAGCGTTCCTTGTTTTTAAGCTGTGCCCGTACAAAAATTGGTATATCCCATATCAGTTGGAACTTAGGGGTGGCTAAGCTTCTCGTCCAATTTCGTAATTGGGGTGTCAGCAGTGACCAAACTGCAAAACAGAACAGAAAAAATACTAAGAAGTGAGTTTGGGGAAAATCCGCTTTTCAGTCTGTCGGCTGTTGCACGAGCACGGGTGTGAGTGTTTTATAAATCGCAATCCAAGCTCTCTCACACACCAACGTGCCGGTGTTGTTATCCGTAATAGATATTTACCTCCCGCGCCCAATCCGTGCCGGGTGCCAGCAGACAAGCAACAGGAGTGCCTCGTTGGTTCCACGCTCGACGCGCTAACACAACAAGTCAATTTTAATTATCCAGCGCAAAAAGTCACTTACACGGTGGCCGGACCGGAGAGCCGGGAAAGCACTTCAACGCTCGGCGACTGCCGACAGGCGGGTGGTACGGTTTGAGTTGCCTTTTCAACAGTCGTGTCCGTTCGCGTACTCGCGCGCCTCATCTGGCTCGCGTGGGGTACGTCATGGAGACAGGAGATGGCTGCTCACGCCCGTCAACAATGGGCGGGCATTGAAGCATAAAAGGTTCGCGGTTCGCACCAACCTTTACATCCGCTACCATCACTCACCAAGAGAGTGCGAGGGGTTGAAGAGGGGAGAGCGAAAGGACTGTTGGATAAGCATTACGTCATATTTTTATTAAACTCAAGCTCGATGTAATTATCTACCGTACGGGTGGGGAAGCCCCGGGAAGCGTTACAAGCGTGCCACCGGATGGCTACATAAATGCCGTTTCGGTGTCTGGCACAGAAATAGCGAACGTCAAGTGAACGTAGTGAGACTGGTGAAATTATTTTAAATTTCAACTTCATTTTGCTGCTGCTACTTTTTGTCTGATCCACGATGATGATTAAGTTACAGAGCCTGTTGTGCAGTGAGGATGTGCGCCCATCCACACGGTGTAGCTTATTGGTACTGTTACAGGATTTCGACACATTGTTAAACATTTCAGCATGAAGGCATGCACACAAGAAACCAAAACATGAAAAGGAAAATGATTTGTATTTCCGCTTGTTAATTTTCCATCTTCCCAGCAATACGGCCTGGCCGTCCCTTATGAATAAAAAAAAAAATAAAATTTTCCATCTTCCCCACTAAGCAAGAAGGCAAACTAGATTGAAAATCAGCCCTCCTCCTTCCCACGATCACGTTTCGCATCGATTGATTTTCGACCAGCAAAACCTATTGATTGCCTTTTGGGTAAAATTAAATTTCAAAATTAGCAATAAATTAAAACCAATGTCCGTAAAAATTCCGTTTTCCCTATACTTCTGGACATTGAAGCACATTGGTTGTTCGCTGGTTTTGTTGGCATGGTGAGGGCAAAGAAGCAACAGAAAAGAACGCAGGAAACGACCCCGGAATAAGAGAGAAACTCATGGTTTACAACGTACACGCAAACACAGTGAATGGCTCATTTTCATTGATATTCAATCAACAGTCTTTCCATCTTCATTTGCGTTCAGGTTTGGATATCACGTTGATTAATATTATACCAATTTAAATTGGGCCGTCTTGCCATTCATGCGGGAAGCATATTTGAATGCTTTAGCAGGGGAATGTATGTTTCGGAATGTGCTTTTTTTTCTTCCGATGTTGCTGGACTTTAATATCTGTTTGAATGTTCATGTAAATGAATATCTTGTCGGATATTGAAACACCGAAAGTAAAACCTTTTTGGCTATTAGATTTTAATTAAATTATTCTTATTTTATCTTTCACATTGTAATTTATCTTCTGAAATTTTTAAAATTAATATATTATTGTTTTGCAGTTGCAGAATTGCTCAGAACTTTCCATTCCCCGAAAATGTTTTCAAAAATTTTAAATTATTCTTTTCATGAATTGAAATTATCTTTATGTTATTATCTTGTTCCGATAAAAACGGGTTGTCTCTATGGAACATTGAGCAGGATTGCAGCAATTCAGTTCAGTAGGAGCAGTCAGATAGTAGAGGCTACATTGGCGCCATTCTACACACGGTAGGACAGGGGTTCAAAACAAGCCCGGACCGTTCCATCCTGACTGAGAGAATTGAGAACTATAGTATCAAAAAGACGAATAAATCCCTTTTACATCCTTTTAATTATTTTGAGTTTTTGGAGTCAAATACATTGCGCTTTCATTCCACAAGGCTTTCATTCCCTTCTGATCGCTTCCAAATTTTGGGGAAATTTTTTATCAAACTTTCTACAAAATTATTCAGATTATTCAGAACTGTTTCCCAGCTACTTCTGGGAACTGTAGTGTTGATGAACAGAAATCAGGTGTGAGTCAGTATATTGTAATTCGTCCTTGGGAATAATTGAAGTTTTTGAACATATAATAAAGCATTAAAGGACACAGAGCCAAGAAGAGATACAGAGGGATTGAGCACCAATTCCGAGCATGTATTACATTACTAAAATAGACAACAAATATTTGAGCAGCATTAACAAGATTCTCATTTTTTCATTATTTTATCCTTTGTGACCCCTTTTTAATGGTACCTCACCACACCTTATGAAAGACCCATTATTTTACGCACAATAGCATCAATTATGTTTTATCTGGTCAATTTTATTTATTGCAAAACAGTTTACCGTGCATATCCCTGCCCACGAGCTGTCCACTGACCATTATGCAATTTACGATACATGTTATTTTAATGCAATATTTTCTCAACATTTCCGTAGCACCGCAACGGGACCGTTGGTGGTTCCGTTCCGTGCTATAATCATAAATTATTTTAACACAATTTCCGCATCCGCGATTGGACACCGTTCCTCTCCGGTTCCGGAGCAGAAACGGTAACCATCGGCGTATCCCACCGTACACGCCCCCATACACAACCCAGGCCGGCTCATTAATCAAGCAGACTTTCGGGGCTATAAAATCATTAAAACAGCCACAAACTTTCGCCACACTAATTTGCATCGAAGTGTTTGGGGCGGTTGCCCGTTATTTCTCTCTTTTTCGCTCTCTATTTCTCTCCTGCTCCTTTTACTCCTCATTATTTACTACTTCAATTCCACCCGGTCACATTTGTCGTGCGTGAATTGAATCGAAGCGTTCCGTTGTTTTGCTTTAATTTGTTTGACTTATTTATTTTTGCATATTTTATTTTATGCTTTCGTTTTCTCTTCAAAACCACCCAACAAGCACCCAAGCATGCAGCATAGCACACGTGTCACAGTTAAGAACAAACGACCAGTGGAAGCTGGCCATTGCTTGACAAATGTTACGCAACTTATACCAAGGTCTTTCGTCGCGTTCTGTTCATTTTGCGTTTCCGTTCCAACGAGTCGCAGCATCAGAAACTCGACAAGAAAACAGCCAACACAGAAACCACTACTAAAAATATAGACACATACCAACACGAAACGAATAAGCGATTCTATTGAAGGTTCCACGCTTCTTCCATTTCCGCCCATTTTAAGTCTGCCCATCTGCGCGGCCATTTTTCAAGCTTTACTCAGCCTCCGGAATCGTGTTGTTTTATTGCACGGCTGTATTGCAAACCGTAAGGCGTCCTTTCGAAACATTCATTTTATCGTTGGCTCTTATTGCTTCTTCGCTGTGATTAGAGACAGCATCACACACACAGCGAAAAAACCGCCCAAGAAAATAAGATCCTATCTTCATCGACTGTCTACAGTGCTTGCCCTGCTCTTTCTTTTTATCAACCGTTCAATGTAGCTTTCGTTATCATCGAAAAGTCCAAAGCAAAACAAAAACAACATCTTCATCGCTCGTTAGCCTGACGTAACTGTGAAGGGGAGTAAAATCGAACCGAAGCTAATTTTTGCCATCCGCATTAGTGAAGGACAATCGGATACGCTTGCCGTTGGTTTTGTTGCTGCTTCGATGAACAAAAGCGATAGCTCGCTCACCAAACTAAAGACTCCATTCACTGGTTCGCATCCCGTTTCGGGAGGTGGGCGAAAAAAAAAACATCGATGATGGATTGGATGGGAAGCAATTATAACTTTAACACGGCAGTTGTAAACACATCAAAAAGTTCAAACTCAATTACCGGACTGCACTTTGGACTTTGGCGTATCGTTGTGTTTGTGCCCTTTTTTTTTGTTGTTGTATGTTTCTTTGTTCACTTTGTGAAATGCTTTTCTTCGTTCAGATACGTTTATCCGGATCGTTGATGCTGCTATTGCTATGACCTACTAGCAATCCAAGGCATCCAGCTCAGGAACACGCACTCTGGACACATTGAAACACACACACATACAACACCCATTCCCCATAGTCACAGTGAGCATCCGGGATGGAACGATTGTGGTTTGAGCACCCTCGGAAGTGTGCTTCGTACTCACTAACTGGGGACCATCAATCAGCGAGGAGAAATTAGAAATGATTCTTTCGCCCACACTTCGCAACAGGAACACGTTGCGGGTTCCATTCAGCTGCTTAGTGGCACCAAACTTCAAACTCTACCCATCGACTCCCAATCTGAGCACTGGCGAAGAAGGATGAGCGATGAACAATACGTGGAAGAGCCGCGACCGAAACGGTAAATACAAGAATGGGGAAAAAGTTTTCCTCGAACGATTGGTATCCGGTGCGGGTGCCGGTAGCAAATTTGTCGTCCATCCAATCCACCAGCAAAATTCCCGGATGGGTTTGACATGTTCAAGAAGCTGTACATTCGCAAACGGGAAACGTGGTGCGAGAGTTGTCGAATTTTTCCCGAAGTACCCAGTCAAGTAAACGCGTGTTGCAAGATCGATCGTGTTTTCGTTTGGGTGGGATTCGAAAGTTGTACCAATGGTGAAAAGGGTTTGGCAATTGATCGAATGAAGCTGTGCAGCTTGTTCGACTCTTCACTAGTGAATAACATTCCGAGAAGGTTCTGGAAGATACTACCTTAAATGTTGTTCTGAGCACTTCAACTCGAGTGTAGAGGACAAATAGTTGAGTTTATAATTATCAGCTCCAATTGCTGGAAATTGTTTATGAACTATGAAGCTAACATGCCGTCTGATCAAGTCTCAAAACCTGGCGTCCCATATCCCTCTATATCTTAACGCACTTAGTCCACGTTATTATAAATGATTAGCCCAAAGCTCTTAAAGAGAGAAAAATAAAGACAATTTTATAGATAGAAACAAATGACCGAACTCTTAAATGTTGTAATTAGATAAGTAATCGAACACTTATCCGAGGCTGAAAACATTTTGTAAGGTGCGCCTTACGATGACATCTCCGGAACTCATCAATCGCGCATCTTAAGAGCTGACTATACCTCAAACGAAAAGATCCCCCGAAAGGTTTCTTTCGTTCCGCTACTATTCGCACTGCTAACGTCCCACAACAGCGATATTTTTAGAATTTCAGGAAGGAAATGATTTTCCCACCGTTTACCCGCGTCTGATCCAACTCAAACAAGCTCAAATTGGGAAAGGGTTACGCCATATTTGTTCATCATCCCTTCCCCACACACCTTCCCCAAAACTTACGCTTTATCTCCTGCACTTATCTCGCCTATCATTGAGTGTCTCCGGATCGACGCCCTAGTCGATTCTTCCTGTGCTGAAGTGTTCTGGGTTTGCTTTTTCAAGCCGTCGCATGACAAATTTGTTGAAGCGCCCTCACTGGACGGCAATCCTATCGACGGGTTGTCAGTTAAATTTTGAAATACATACACACACACACACACACACGCTAACATGTACACAAACAGGCATCTTTTCATTGCGCTTACTGTACCGTACCAACAAAGGGACAACCTAAGAGCGAAATCACTTCACAGAAGTCAAGCTACTATTATACTGTTTTAGTGGCGAGACGATTTGCCAAGAGACGGGTAAATTCCAACAAGCTAAGGAAACCCTTTACACACCTTCACACACGCACAGCAGAGCGGTGGTTCTCGTTTGGTTCCGCCATAGAGCTGAAGTTACATCCGCCTACCGGAAGCGTATCAGTCAAGTGTGCGGGAGATCCCGAAGTATAAAGTCAGCTTTACAAGGTAGCTGCTTCCTATGCTTCTTGTGTCTGTCATTCTGTTTTTCGATGTGGTTATGGCTGTGGTTCCCTGGCCGGGTGATACACACAGCCGCATGACCATCTGCAACGGTAGGTACACTCAAACAAAGCGTCCCGTACGCCAGTTGCGGTACACCCTGGGCAAGGAATGACGGTACAGGGCTATTTCTTGATCCAATTCAAATCAGTAAGCCGAAGAAGAAGAAAAAACTTTGCACCGTTCAACCGCAAGGACGTCACGTGTACCACAACACACATGAAACAAGCTTCTTTAAGAGGGAGGGAAAAAGAGAAAAACCTCAAACATAATAGCACAGGAAGCGAACAGAAAACGGTGAAGAGCTAAATGAAAAGAAAATCCAAAAGTCTCAAAGTTGTCATAGATTTGGAGATTCACTTTTGTGGCTTTGTGCCATTGTACATATCGTAAGCTGTTACTGTTTTGTCAGCTGTAGTCCCACTGATTCGGTACTCCATTGACTGACGGCAGGATTGATAGCTAAGGCATTGATGTGACAGGATTTCACTCAAACTGGTACTCTTGCGGTACTGTATGTAACACATGTATGATCGTCAGACGGTTTTTATGCATCGAGCAGTGTTTGGAACATTGTCTTCAAGTTAGCAATCGATTGGCCTTAGAAAGTATTCAGCTGACCAGCTTTTTGGAACAATGTTGCCGTAGTGTAAGTCTCGACTTGACAAACTTGCAGCCTGATATGATTCCCTTTTTGTTCTACAACTCTTGGAAGCTGCTCGCCATTATTGGCTTCCTTGACGATCCTTAAAAGAGAGACGATTTTTTAAGGATTCGGGATTTTCGATAGATATATTCACGAAATTAGTTGGATATTTTATCCGCTTTTCTTTAATTCTAAAAAAAATCATGATTTGAGTTTCGGAAGTTAAAATAAAAAAATATTGCAATAAATTTGACGAGTTATCCGATGCAATAATTTTTCCTAAATGTCATCGTTTCTGTGCAAAACTGCTCCCCTTGTTAATTACGCCAGCCCGGCATAAAACCAGTTAGTGCCTCTTTATCATACAACGATGTCGCTTCGACATACGAAAATTAGTACTCATCTTTAATTTACCCATCCAATCATGGTGCAGAACTTTTGCCCCCTTTCACACAACTCACCTCCATTTATTCGCATAAAAGTTCTGATGTATTCCCAACCTTTTTTTTTTCTTTGCTAATAAAATCCTTTATGCGACCCCGCAATAGTAGGAAACGTTCGACACATTGCCGCAGTAACTTTTCTGCAGAAATACCTCCCAAATTCCCTGTTGCACCGCCAGTCCATCTGCTCATCCCACTCGTATCCCACCTCCAAAGGACTGGCTTGGCATATACGATGGCAGGTAGGTAGGTGAAAGTTTTTTTGCGCTCATTAATTATGTTACATTTCATGGAAATTATTGTAATTAGATTACTCTTTACCGAACTCGGTACCTTGGTGTACGAGTCCCGGGCCGCCGCAGCAGAACATCCCAACTGCTAGCGGGCAAACGAAGAAGAAAAAATACCGAACCGTGAAACGAACGAACACTTCTGGGACAAAGTTTTGCTGCAAACTAGTTTTTTGGCCGCCGCACACTCGGCTGGTGTGCAGATGTTGTGTTGTCTTCCGTGGCTTTCGGTGAGGAGGGTAAGTTTTTCATGCGAAACTATTTTCGGCAGCCAGCTAACATTCCGAAACATAATCACTCAATCGTGTACCGTTGTGCTAAATTACATCAATATGCGTCACGTAATGAACCTTTTTTTTTAATAGTTTTAATAAAAACAGTGTCAGTGGCAGGTTTTGGTGGTTTTAGAACAATCTGAAGGCTACGCATCACCGGCGAGATTATGCCGGAGAAATTTGATTAACGCGCAAGTGTCTGGATAAATGTATTCATCAAACGATTCTCCCCCACACTTACAAACTGATTGATGTGGTGGAAGTTTGTACAGAAACAGGGTGGTCGAGGTTGTGGTAAATTCTCTACCGTTTTATTACAAACTAGTTCCAGGAATGATCGATTTTATCCATGTGCCCTTTTGGTTTCACATACCCACAAACAAGCAGCGGAAGAAGAAGAGCACCCGATTGAATGTTTCCCTAATCTCCTGATAGGATTATTAATCGCAAATCCTCTGATCAATAGCGCACACCCGATACACGGCCCCGCAATAGGAAACGGGGCGTATCCCAGGGGAGGCGGGCATTGGGAAGCTCCTTACATCACCTCGCAGCACCGTAACACCGTAAGTCTCAAGTTGTGTATTGAGTTGTTGGGAAAATTCCAGAAAATCCTACTCCACACCCTTACCCGATCTCAACCCAGTCCGAGGGGAAGAACCAGTCGATAAATCACCGGAGCAATCAGCATCGGAGCCGATTCGCCGATCGGTCCCACCCCCGCTAGACCAATGGGCCCGGTGACATGGTTGTTGCAAAATAGTTTAACGAACAGCTATTCAAGCCCGACCAAAGCCTGAGCGTTGTTGCGCCATCCCATGGGACCGCATCGCAGCTCAAAGGCTAGCGTTTTACCGGCGTATCGGTATTTGGGAATGTGTACGGATTCCTGTTTGCCGTATGGTGCCTCGCTGTAGGTGCTCCAAGTTAATCATACAATGTAACTGTATGTGTGTTTGTGGGTGTGTGGGTGTGTTTGTGGGTGCAAAAAGTTGCAACAAATTCCTTATCCGATACTGACGCTGAGTGTAAGTTTCTGACTGCAAAAGCCAGCTTCACCCTTGTGCTTTGGGTTTTGTGAAAGGTGCAATCGAGGCATTGAATTTTTCGTTGCAGTTGGAGGGCAAAAGGCGTATCGATGCTGAGGGCGAGATTATCGGATGGTTGCGGGTAAGTGCGATCGAGAATGAATGCAAAGTTGATTCCGTGCATAAAATGACTTTGAATAGAACACAAAATTGCGTTGCTCTGTTCCAGTTGGCCTAGCACGGACGTTCAATGGATGGGTTTTGCTGCTGTATTGGTTAATTAACGTTTGGCTTGAAATTCTGGCGATCATTTGTTTCGACAGAATGAGTTTCAAATTTGCATTGGCATCAATACAAGTATGTTATAAAATTATTAATAAGTAATATTCATAATAACTCCATGTTTTCAAATTGAAGTATAAATTCATAAGAAGGTAGAATTTCGGATAATTTTAAGACATCCATTATAGGGTGGCAAATAGCAAATTGGTTTGTACTTACCTCTGAAGACGTCAAGTAGCACAAACGGGAATCGGTGCTGTCGATCGAAGCTTGCTGTACAATTCCGTAGCGAGGCTCTCGATCGCTCATGTAGTCCGAGCGGAGACTGTCCTGTCTATCAAAGACTCCTCTGTCAAGGGAAAAATAATAATGAATAGATGTTGAGCAAACAAATCCTATTCAAAGTTTCCTGAACGCGTTTCAAATTTAATGTTATGCTCTCCCATTACTGATGGGATTTGCTTAAACATGCTTCAAACATGCGTTTGGCTATCAAAATTCACTAGACCGCAAGTCACACACAACATCGCTTACCTCTGTTCGAATGAGTCCGCACGATTGCTTTTGTAGCCCGAATCGTTCAGGCTCGAGTCCTGCCGAAGCGAGGGCAGTGAGTCCCACGGGGACCGCTTGTGACCACCGCCGGCGTTGCTCTGTGACGAAACCAAACCGGGCCCGGAACCAGACCCGAACGTGCTGCTGCCCGAGCGCCATCCGTCCGAGTGCCGGAACCATTGGGCACGGGCCGATTCACCGATGCAGGATGCGCAACGGGTCGTCGTCGAGTAGCTGCTACAGTAAGTGGGACAAAATAGTCATATGAGCCACAGCAATGCGCGCGACATTCCACAGGTACACTTACTTCGAGTTATGGTCACTAAGATAGCCACGGTCGCGGTCCCGATCACGTTCCCGCTCGCGTATCAGCTCATTCCGATCGCTGTAGTAACCGTCCCGGTCCCGATCACGTTCCCGCACCGTCACCGGCCGTTCGTTTCCGCCCAATCGGTGGGGCAGCGGAAGCGTCGATGATTTGGCACTGCCTGGAGTGTGAGAAAGGGTGAGAAAGTTGAAACATAAAACAAAGGAACGAAACTGCTATGAATCTACGACCCAAACCGCCGGTGCCTACGCATTAGGAAAATTAATTTCCTCGGCAGGAAAGCCTACCGAAAACCTTTCACCTTTAAAAATGGAAAGATTTCCAGGAACTAATCCGACCTCTTTTGCTGTGTGGGAATGAAGGATGTGGGAATAGACGCAGAGCAAATTGCCTTTCGTCATCAAACTTGCTCCCCCATAAAATCTCCTTTAGCAAAATGTCAACCCAAACGAGCTCGTGTGTTCTTGCCTGCCTGCTCTGCACACCGTTCAAATCAAATTTAATCAATTATTCAAAATTTTCAACTCCATTTGGTTTACATCGGGTGGTTAGTGATGGGGCTAGGACAGGTAGAACATTGTTACGGAAGATAAGGGAATGGCTTTTTTTCTTTTCGCTAGGCAATAAACGAATGAATGTGGATGTGTGGAAAGGGTCGCCGTTGGAGAGGTTATTAAATTGTGTCGTTCTAGTCAATGCTGTCACTAGAGGATGCTTAATCCTTTTGATGGTCCGTAATTAAACGCTCGTGCCTTACAGCGCGTTCTATTTTCAGTGTAAACAAACCAGTCCAAGCAAACGAGATGGGATTGGGTTCTTGCTGTCTATTTTTATCCCATGGGTAGACCGTAAAGGTGATTGTATGCTTAAATTTTAATCAGTTTATAGATAATGTGTTCTTTATGAATGTCAAACGGGACGAAGTTATTTGATTACAGCACAGGGTTTCAGCAATCTTGGCATAAATTCGTGCGTTAGTAAAGTGAAAAGTGGGTTTGTTAAGTTTTTAAATCGACCTTTACTGATTTTGGAGGATCTTCGATGAAGATGTGGAAACGATTCCATTTCTTCTATAAAGCTTATTAGTATAATAGCACTTAAGATATATTATATTATCCATCGAATCTTCACACGGCAGGATCGGTAATCAAACTTCATCCAGATCGCACTCTCAGAGTGAGGACTGACTATTCAAATGGCTGCTTTGGCCAAGTAGGGAGATCTTCAAATCTAGAAGGAGCTATTTAAGTAATAAGAATTGGAATTCCAAATAAAAAGCAGCTTCTTGAAGGACAATTTCGAAAGGACGTCAGTTAAAAAAATATCTGTAGTTGGAGTGTTAGGGACAGCTTGTTGGATCAGCATTTGTGGTGTAATTTTTTCACATTGAATGACCAGTATCAACTCTCTTGAAATAAAGTTAGCTAAACTAAGGAATCGGCTAGAAGGTAGATGTGACAGGGGCGCCGGTCTTCAATCTTCATATGACAGGATCGGGGTTCAAATCCCATTCGGATCGTTCTCTCACATTGAGGGCTGACTATTCAACTACGTGGTAACAGAAAGTCTTAGTAATCTAGAAGGTCGTTGCGTTAAGAAGAAAAAGCTACGGCTTTAAAAAAAGGATGCCAGAAATGACAGGTTCAAGTTCGAAAAACTCGTTGAGCTGTAAAGCAACTTAAGAAGGAGAGGCACAACAAAAGTTATTGTTTTGGCGGTTAAACAATATATTTTTACATAACGAAATCATCTGTTAAGCGTTGTCTTACCGTAAAGTTTAGTTCAATCTTATCGAGCATTTTAGTTAGGCCATTGCTCATGACTAATAACAGATCAAAATTGAATTCCTCCAGTTTTGCAGGATCATTTTGACGTTTTTGCTGTGCCTTGTTTAACATAAAATTATATTTTGAAGATAAATTTGTACAGCTTCAAATGCATTACATAGCAGGGTTTTTAGTTTGAATCTTCTGTGAAACTTATCAGGCTACGAAATTCTCTTAAAAAGCTCTTTCACAAATGGAGCCTTGCGGTCCAGACGTGAAGTGAACGTCTCAGCACGAAACCATGAAGATGTTCAGCCACACTTGTGATCGGTTAATGTTCTAATATGATGCTAATAGTATCATATGTGTTATACCAACCGTGATCGCTGTTAACATGCATCGTTAGAAATAATTATAAAACTGTATCTTTGTACAGCGTCCTTATCCTGTAAATGAAAAGGACCCAACGTTTCCAAGACGACTGTTTGACTTCTTCATAATTCTAATTACAATTTCGTCATGCCTTCGTCGCGTTTGTTGAATGGTTACACTTATCCCATCAGAAATCAGACGTTAGACGTAACCGTCTAAAAGAATCCAAAGATATGCGTTGATGGCCAGTAAAAGTCTCAAAAATACTTTATCTAACTAACGCAGGTTTTTCGATAAAAATTATGTCCAATTGTTTTCTGAAGCAATGTCGTTTTTGATAGGCTGCGTTTGTCTACGACTACTTACTTCTTCGTATCGGGTACGGACTACGCTGGTTGGAACCCGGCAAGCTTTCCGCTAGCTCTAAATTCTCCATACTCTGTGACAATAGTGCCTCGAACGTATGCAAGCTGTACGACTCCGCATCCATACCCTTTGCGAGCGTATTTCTCAGATGCATCTCGTACTCCAGCAGCAATCGTGACGTCGGTGAACCCGGTGTAGGAGTCACGTTTGGAGGGTTCTAAAAGAGAGCATTTAAGTAGAGTTTTGCATTTTAGTACGTTTCGGTTAGCAGTTCCGCAACGCTCGCGCCCTACCTGATGGTGGTGTGAGTGTCGTCCACTCTGCCGTCCGTACGGTGGTTGATCCTGATCCGAGTTGCCATTGCTCGAGCTGGGCGTAGTGGCGTAGCACTGATTGTCGAACATCACATTATCCGATGGGGGCGAACCCTCCACACAGCTTCGTTCACGCTCCAGCTCTAGATAAAGCCCGCGCCCGCCGTGCTGATGGCCTCTGCCAATTTCGTGCGACGATCTGCAACAGAATAGGAAGCATTAGTAACGATTGGTTCGAACACTAGTCTGAGGATGCGGGGCTTGGACAGCGTAACTCACCTTGAGCCAGAGAAGCGGGAGTTCTGACTAGCGTTACGTGAAATGGTGCCGTTATTGTTTAACATATGTGCATTATGAATAGTGTGCTGATGCGTATGAGGAGTGTTGGTTGCGGAGTTATAGTAATTGTAACGGCGTCTGCCCATCTCCGGCGAAGTCACTGGACTTTCGGCACTTGGCATCGGTTTCAGCATGCGCTTCATGGTAGATGTGTCTGTTGGTGAAAAGCAAGGGAGAAGTTTAGAGAACGATTAGCAAATCCAGAAAACGGCTAGAATAGCATTTAGAACAGTTCCTAAGAACCTTCACACTCACCAACATTCATGTCCTCCGTGCTCTTCGATTTGTTTCGTCTGGCCGTGTTGTTGTTGATGATGTTGTGATGCATGTCGTGCTGATCACGAGGCTATGGAAGCAAACAGTAGAAAGCGTATTAGAATAGCGAATGGACAGGTGGACATTAAGGCGCTTACCATCTCTTCATTGAAGTCCTTCGTTCTAGTGCCAGTACCGGTGGAGGTGGTTTTGGTTGAGCGTTCCGGCTGCTGCAGTGTCCCGCCGGCCTGTGTTCCCTCCGATTTGGATGTCTCTTCAGGACGCTGGTTGCCCATGGTCTGGCCCGATTCGTCCTGCCCAATCTGTGATCCGACATGATTCTGCGTAACGGCTGTTCCAGTGACTGTACCAACGTTGGTCATTGTACTTGTTTCTTGGGACTTTGTCTGTCTGTGACCAGTTTCTAGAGTAAAAAATCAATGCAAAACGGTATACTCAGTGTCAAGCTGTGTGATTCTTAAGTAACCTGTGTCCTTTAAATAAAAAAAAACCTCAAAATGTTATTTCATAGCTTCATTCTATGCCTAAATACCTTATTATACATATCTATACCTTCACAAATCTGGTCTATATCCATTTACATTCCCCAATAACCTATAAACTTTCCCAAAAAAGTTAAGAAAATCTCATTTTCATCATACCTTGACTATTGATGGTATTTCCCTGAGTATTGTTAGCTCCGACATTGTCGTACAGTGAGGTGCTGGAGGTGGCCGTCGCAATCTTTTCACTACGAAGTGTCTCCGTCTCGGTAGCCCTGTTCGTAGCCCTCGGCAGGGTAGACGATCCTACAATGAAAGTATCACAAACACGTTACTGATTCGTTCATTTCGTCCCATCCTCATCAATCGCTTACCCCGGTACCGTGGATCCTGGGCCCGAATTCTGGCGTACTGTTCGGCGGTCATGCAGGTGCATTGCGGTTCCCGGGCGCGCGACGGACTCGCCGGTGTGCTGAGCGGTTTCCTCTTCGTCTTAACCTTGCCCTTCCCAGGTGGATCAAGTTTTAGTGAATAGCTTGAGGAGGCCTTTCGTGAAAATTTGAAAGAAGGCGACTGTAAAACGTCGCACTATTATTAGGGTGATGAATGGCTATGGCGGGAAAACGGCGCAACGGACTTGGACACTTGGGTGTTTGAGCTGGTGAAAGGGTGTTCATTTCGGTGCGGAGGAAAACGTGAGTGGCAGGAGGATTTGTGGGATTCAGTGAATGATTGAGTTAGTGAGTGAACCGTAGCGTGCCCGTTTGTTGGCTGCGAACGCACCCCAGCGCAACGCAGATCCACTTGTGAACCATCGCCTTCCTACGCTAGGGCCATCGGTCTTGGATTGGATTCGAACGTGTGACACGTATGGTTTTAAGATGGTGTTTAGCTTGGACGTGTGTTTCGGCTAGCGTACTCAGGGGGAGGGGGGGGGGGGGGGGGATGCTCATTAACTCACAAATAATAGTGCAACATTTTATTAGCAGCATAGTTTAGAGATAGGACAGTTGTAGTTGGTAGAAATAGAGTAGGCGGAAAAACACGTGTAAAGATAGATACAGCCAGTAGTAAAAGTAGTAGCAGGTGACGACTTTCGTCCTGTGAAGGAGCGAGTTTACACGACAGCCAGTGTATGTGTGGGTGCAGAGCCTTATCGATCGAACGATCGTGACTTTCACAGTGTAAACATTTAGGATATATACGCACACGCACACACATAGTGACACAGCTACACGATCAAGCAGGGCAGAGAGTGTAGTGAGGCTAACATTCACTTTCGCACACCCTAATTTTACACATAGACCGGTTTGTATGCGGTAGAAGAGAGTAGCAATAGTAGCAGTAGTAACAGAAGTAGTAGTAGTAGTGGTAGAAGTAGTAGCAGCAGAAGAAGTAGTAGTAGCACACTAGATGGAAGATCGTTAGCTATACTTACACAACATTCACGGAACTGTTTGGCATCGATCGGGGATGTAAAGTTCAGGCCCCAGGTATCGTTCGTCATCGGGTCCTTCCAGTAGATGAAACATTCTGAGGCCTGTCCGATGCGAGTCCCTAAAAGCCAGAATTGGGAGGGTTTACATCAGTCGATTCTCGGCGCATTAGAGGTGCATTGCACAATGATTCGTTCACGTACCTGGTTGCACTAGTCGTACGTCAAGGATCTTATCCACCTGGCTGTTGTATGCGGTGATGTGGAATACGCATTCGGGCGAGTCCTGAATGCAGGTGATGTTTACCGGTACCAAATCCTCCGACACCTGCTGCCATTTGACTGTGCCGGCACCGCTGGCCGAAACGTGGAACACTTCCGCCCACAACCTGTAACGAATGAGATTAACGGAAACGTCGCATCTTTAGCACTATCCACTGGTCACAGTCTGGGCCGGTTCGGTGCGAGCAAGCTAGTGAGGGTGGTAAGAATTGATCCATTATTTTTGTCCTCCCCACAGTTACTAATCTTGCCAACAACGAACCGGAACCAACGAACTGCGGCAGTCCTGGTCGAGCATCGTACCTCAGGAGATGGCCGTCCCGCCTACGGGATGCTTGCCAAGGAGAATCTTCATAACGATATGCTTTCCGCATAAGCGGAGCACACGAGCAGCTTAGTTTATTACCCATAGCGCAACTTGGGCACCCAGCCTGTCCTCCTGCACGAGATGAGAGAACGAGTGGATGGAGGAAAGAAAAAAAAAACACACAATGAATACAGATGCGAATGCGGGTTCACCAGCGAAGGGTTTTGCCTCCCCATGTCCGCCGGTAAGCTGGGAGCGCTAGGCTTTGGAATTAGTAGCTGTGCCGGATTACGAAGACACAGTGGCCCGATGGGAATACGGAACGGAACGCCTTTTCGCCTACGCATCCGCAGCGATGGGTTTTTATTTGTTTTGTACGTTTTTTTTTGTTTTGCTTGGACGGAGGGTCGTTACCTGAGGTTCCTTGCTGTCACCACATCCCACTGACATCGGCTCGCGAAAGAGCTTGGCCTCGGTTCAACGACTGGGACCGCTGATTATGTCTGTGGCTGTAGTGACGGCTGCCACGCTATAATGGAAGAGAAACGCAACGCGTGCGAGGTGTTATTAGTATGAATCGTGGCACTTCGGGGAGGGGAGGGCTTACAAGTGCCACAGTGGGTGAAAAATGTGCACACAATTTCGGGAGCAGGTGGAGTGTGGTTGGTGCATTATTGAGTCGGTTCGAGAACACCTTAAGGGCGTGACAGATTCCGGAGCGAGATGTGGAATTGTGTTGTTCAATTCATACCTCAGTTGTACATACACCCTGCAATTTGGGGAGCCTTGTGTGTGTATGTGTGCCTGAGTTTATAATTTTATAAAATTCCAACACTGCACAACACACAAACATTGCTTACAATAGGGAAGGCTTTTGGAGGTTTTAAGCGTAGCAAAAGTGCAACTATCGCTTTCTTGTGAGATGGACAAACTCACTGACTGACTCGTCTCACCATCGGAGCGATACCGTCGTTGACCTAAATTTATATTTAATACAGCTTCCTTCACAGTGGCATTGAGCAGTCATCGGCAGGAAGTACTGAGCCGCGCGTGAGATTAGGCTGTGAGCGTTTGTTACGCTGAAGGATTCTCACTATTAAGTCTGGATGTTTCGTTACTCAACCGCATGGGTATGTGCACTTTTTGGTATGAATTGAACGTCACGGGCAATATGCGGTAATGGAAATTTAAGGTTGATAAGATTGTAGACTAATAGAAGGTCATGCGGGAATATTTTTTTCTTGTTTTACAGGTTTTCTAAAGTTGAAGTTCATGCAGGGAATAAAAGGAAAGGAAAAGGAATAGCTTTCTTTATAAAGGGATATGGAAAGAATGATTATCCAATCGTTTTTAAAAAATGAGCTTTTAAACACGAGTATCGTTTACGATGAGCTTTGGAATGAGATTAACAGTTCGGGCTACGTAAACTACGATGAGCACTGTACAAGCGGCTGTACACAATCGATATGAGAATGATGGTTTGATTGAGCAATAATTTCTCGTCCATGAACACACTTCCAAACCTGGGCTGATCTGATATTTACACGAGTTATAATGTATGAAAGCGCTACCAAAACTACGCAAAATTGGCTCGAAAGCTGGCAAAGAAACGGTTTCGATTAAAAATGAATGCAAAACTTGCAATCTCACACAATGCTACCACCTGGAGGAAACAAACACACACATATTACACAATATCTTTCAAAATGTTTTCGAGTTTACGGGCAAGAATGATTACTGTTCACGCGAAATGAAGCAAAATGGATGCAATGGTTTCCGCAAATAAGGGGAGAACAAAAAAGAGTAGTGTAAGAGAAGGAGACGCACTAGCTAGTGGCAAATCCAATAAAACATACTGGAACTGTTGATGAAGTTTTAGAACGAAAATCAAAACTAATTAGGCTACAGAGATACAGCACAGGCTCGGCTCCTACGCTAGTACAAGATTTATAAACTAAAGTAAAAACAAAACCAGATAAAACACACAAACCATTGTGAGCTGTCAAACTTTGTACACTATTTCATATAGTTTAAAAGAAACAAAAAAAAAACTTAACGAAAATCAACAAACAAAAACAAACGAAAGAAAGAAAACCACATTCAAAAATAGCCGTAAAAACCTGTCGCGATGGTAGCGCTGCGTTTCCGTTTCTTTTGTTTACTCAAAGCTCATTCGCCAACACCGATTGTTTTACCATCATCATTCTCATAGTGTTAGGTTTTGTTTACTTATTCACCCTTTTTTTTTTTTGCAACTGCTGTCGAACGTTTTTAGTGGCAATCACTTGCGTGTTGCAACGAAAGTGTGTAAGTGATGCTGTTTGCTTTAAGGGTACAGGGTTAGGCACACTTTTTTTACGCTTCCTTTTCAAGCTTATTATGAGTTCAGTTTGTTAATTTGCGTTTTGTTAGCCCCAAAGACGGGAAGCTTTTTTTGCACTGTACGCGCGCACACACACACACACACGCGAAACATCAAATTTATCTGTTCTGTTTATAAATTTTGTTTTATTTTTATTGAAACCATAAAGCAAAACCAGGGAATACGGGCGTACAACTTGTGGGGCAGTGTCGTGTGTTAGGTAGAGATAGAGTCAGAACGGAACATAAAAACCAGAAAACCGCGAAGGATGGCTACGTGTGCGTGTTCTGGATCAAAATATTAAAAGAAGGAAGAAATTGTATCGTAAAAAACCGAAATAATGCAAAAGAACAGAAATAAAAACATACCTCGAAGTGGCCCCAGCCATCGGCGTTCATCTTGGCAGCCTCTACGCTACCCTTCGCTCCCATTTTGTCTTACACGCGCGCGTGTGTGTCTTTTTGCACCGTGGCCGACAACGCTCGGAAACCGGAGTTTGTTTCTTGAGCACCCGTTTTGGCCACCCGTTTCGCGTTTTCTTTTGTTCGTCCGGGAGCTTTTCTGTTTGCTTTTGCTTTGTGTATCTGTTTTGTATTTGTTTTGTTGTAGTTTTCACTGATCTACTGCGTTTGTTGCATACTTTAGGGCTGTTTCGTTTCGATCAACTGACACCGAAATGATGGGTAATATAGAAAAATAAACAAATTCACTAATTTCCGTGTTTTATATACAGCAAGTGGGTTGTATGAAATAACGAAGCTTTTCCCTTACAGTTATGAGCAAAATTTTAACACTTTTCAATCACACACACACACACACACATACATACTCCCCCATTCTCCTCCTTCTCTCTCTCTCTCTCTCTCACACACACACTCTCTTTCACTTTTTCTCTCCTCTCTGTGGCTGATTTTGTCTCGTTCTCGACCTACTCAGACTTCTTGTTTTTCACACACTTTACTCTCCTCGCTCTCTCCCTCTCTCTTTCTATCGCAAAGTGTCAGGGAACTCTGTTGTCATTTAGGAAAAGGAAAACAAACGAAAATTAAGAGGAAGAAAGCGATGCGTCAAACACACCCATCTTAAAAGGAAGAAGCATCCGATCGCACCAAGAAAAGTTGCACGATTCGTAAGGAGCAATGGCTGAGCCGTTGGAAAAGAGCTTTTTTCCTTCATACCATTTAAAAAGAATTTTTTTTAAATTTTGTCCCTGAGTAACGCTACCCATGTTTGTTCCACACCGTGTTTCACCGAACGTCTTTAGTGACAGTTCCTTCTGCTTCCTCACTTCTGTTCCTCACTGGTCATGGAGTAGCTTCACTAGGGCGAGAACCACAACCAACCAACACCCCGAATACGTCACTGCAAGCACGAATCACTGCAATTACACACGAACACACACACAAACACACCCAAAATAAAATCCTCCCAATCGTGCTCACGCACGGGTTGCCATTTTGTACACCGTTCGGAACATAGCGTAGCATCGACAAACCGCGTGCAAAAATGTCACCGAAATACGCTTTTCACACCTATTTACGGCTGCTGCTAAACCCGCACACAAAAAACTAACACACGCTACTCTTGCTGAAACACAATCACACACCAACAGCTCTCGCGCAACCACTTTCAATCGATCGATGAGTGCGTGAGACGAGTACACAGCCTCCGTTCTCACAGCTCGGCGATGAGATGTCACATCTGAGACGTGCATACACCGTCACAACCCACTCGTACAGTCGGCTCGTCTCACGCGTGAGGATGGCAGGGAATCGTCCCACCGTGAAAGGAGTCGATGCCTCTGTGTGTATGGATAAACTGTTGTGCTTTCGATAGACACGAAGTCCACCAGGAGCAACCGTTCAGCCTTCTAAACTATCGATTTAAAGCGGAAACCCATCACACTTTGTACCAAACACAGCTTCAATCGCTTGACGTACGGCAGTAGTAGTGGGTACCGCTACACAGCCACTAGGATGAGTTCAGTGCGTGTCCTAATAAACGACTCACGAGCGACTGAGACTTGATTCCTCACTGGTGCCTACGGGGGAGCAACGCAAACTGTCATAACCTAATTTCCGTCCAGCAAACAAAAACCGATCTCCCCACGCAATCTCTACTTCACGCCAAACGCCGAGGAAAACACACACGGGAACTAGAACATGGCAGGTTTTTCAATTTTTTTTTGTATAGTACCAATTTAACACTCTTCGATATCTCTCCAACGAGCTTGACTAGTATTCACTTAGATTCACATAAAGTAGTACAACTTCTATCCCAAAAAACTTCACACCGTTTTCAGCGAGCTGCTGTCTTTGGAAAAGCCCTACTTTTTTTGTCATTCCTCACTGATGCTCACTACACAGTGATGCTCTCACACACGCACACACACTATCAGCACACAGTATGGCTGCTCCGGGAGCGAATCGAAATTTGCTCTAAAAATGGTTTTCCACGCACGAACACGGATCCAGAGCGCACGGGTGGAAAATCCCGTCCGGATGCTGCGCTAGGTGAACGTACGAACGCACGCACACTTACGCACGCAAAGCAATGGTACTCTTAATTCAAGAGAGCGAGAGAGAGAGAGAGAGAGAGAGTCTCAATGGGAAATTTGAAGGAATATCCTGATGAGAGAACATTGTTCACCCCCTCCTACCAAACCCTCCCGTTTTCCGACCCGATTTTCACGCCAGTCGAGGGTTGCTATGGTGCCATACGTGTACTGTGTGGCAGAGAGAACCTGGATGCTGTGCGTCCTTTGCAAGGAGCAAGAGCAAACCCAGCATTTTTCTCATGCTCGTACACACAAATACAGAGACATCATATCGTCCTTTTTGGCTTCATGGTAGGGTTTCCCAGAGCTTTCGAGAAGTGGGCCGCTGGTGTAGTATTTCTCTTTTGAAGCGAGCTCTCTCACTGTGTTTTCCTTACTCTTTCGCTCCCGATTTTCAATCTCTCTGTTACTATTGGGCACTATCAATCTATCATCCACGGCTCTGGTTGCTCTGTGGTGCTCTCGTCATCTATTTTGTATTCTGCAGTAAACAAAAATTTCATTCACGAATTCGCCCAACGATGACGACTGCGATGGATGGCGATGGATGAGGCTTGATGTGATCATACATACAAACACGTACATACAGACACACACACACACACACGCACATTTTGATGGCGTGTTGTTGGAAAAGTAAAAGCTATCAGATTATTCCAATATTTATCAAAATTTTTGTATCCTTCGTTTTTGTGTCTTTTTCCATAATGGTAATTTTATAAATTTTTACATCGTTGAACCGGTTGTAACATGACCATATGAATAATTGCTTTGGGTTTATTGCTAAACTACTTAATAAAATATGTTAAAAATAATATTTTATAGCCTAGCTGCATTGCAGAAAATTTACAAAAATATCTGCACACAATTAAACTTAGAGAGGTTTTACAATTTATTGAAAATGGTGCCCACTTTTCACACACCATACGGTTACAATAGTATCTAATCGAGAAAAGCCTTGCGAAAATGGCAGATTTGGTGCTCGTGAGGTTGATGGAGCAAACCATTTTGGACGAAGTTAATCGCATTTTGTCACATCAGTAGTTTAGAATTCTGATAGATTTTTCAGCGATCCATCCGAAGAAATATACAGTTAAAATGTATACAGGTCCTTCTCGATGCAAACGAAAAGAAGAACCATAAAAGGCAAAAGAAAGAGGAAGTTTCGAAACCATGCTTTTTGGGAACGAGGAATAAAAATGCAAAAAATTCAGATGTGTTCTTGATACTTGAAAACCTGGCCATATACTTATGTTTCGCACTGTAAAAACGCATATTATGAATGCGACTATCGGCAAGTCTAGTAAGCCATTAGATGACCGCCGTGATCTAGTGGGTCGTTCAGCCAAGAAGACAAAATTGTTGGTTCCCATACACCCAGTTCGAATTGCATGACTTTGCCTCCAGTTGTTGTCCTTTCGTTTATTCGTAATTAAATTACAACAGCATGTTCTTGAATGAATGTGGAACTTTTTATCGCACCACACCACTGCTATACGCTTACTCGGTTTAGGTACTTTCACCACAACGCCAAACACTCTTCTAAAAGCTCCATCAGAAGTTATCCAACTTAACGACACATCCACTTTTGTTCTGCCCTGGCACAGATAGTCCTTCCCCAAGACAGAACAGTAGTTATTGCACTACAAGATGAAGCACAGTGAATCTTACCAAGCAAACACTAATTGTGTGGTATGACTTTCACCGATGTAAATCAGAAACGAATCACGGATGGTCGTTATGACTCTTGACTTGGCGGTATTAGCATCGCAAGCCACCATCCCACACTACTCTCCCGTGTCCTTTGGCGATTGGATCTATTTTTATGCTCATTTATTGTACCGCCAGTTTTATTGTAGACCGCCACCATCGAGGACCGCCCCATCTAGCCCAGCCAATCCATTTCCATTACAGGCACCGTAGATCGTTCATCAAAATGGTGAGCGTACGGGCAACCACCCGCAACCATAAAGTGATAAAATCATTTATCCTTCGTGTATTGTTCCGAACAAGCACCAGGGTGGCCCAGTTCTCAATTGAGTTGGTGTTCTATTTCGTGTAAGCTGGTTGCGTATTGCAAAGGATAGCAAATCAAAACACAACTCTATTACACGGCGAGCGCTTCAAGTATGGGTGTTTTACGGTGCTTTTATTACATCGTCAGTAGCATCATGGTGGCGTAATGCGGGAGGCATTATCGATGATGATGGTGTAAATGTAACTAAATTAAACAACCGCATCGAAAAAGAAACACCAGTTCCTCCCCCTCACTGCACACACCGGTGCTCATTAGTTACAAAAGTTTCCTTCCGCGCCCGAACTGCGTGACAATCGTGACAACTTGCCGAAACTTTAGTCCTCAAGCGTGTGGCAAAGCACACGTCAAAGGACACATTTAATCATACCGGCATCGGTTTTACGGCCGGCCGGTAAGCACCAGAGCTTAGCCCCGATGTCCTCAAGGCTCATCAGTTTGATTATTAATATGTATGATGGGGCGGCAGTTCCGTCTACCGAAATGCATTGTTCGCTGGCGATCTTGACCAACAATTCGCTTTTGATGCTCTCTTCAAAACGCGATGACGCCGCACTTCTTCGCACATCCAAAACCCGACGCTGACGAGGCTACAGTGGCTCGTTCTCCGGGATGCTATGGTGGCCCTTCTGCTCAAGCCTGCTTCAACAAACTGTGCGTGCGCGTGTGTGTGTGTGCCTCTGAGGGCACTCTAGAGGTGGAGGATACAATATTCAAGCCCTGTTCCTGCTCAAGAGCCTTTTGCTTGAAGTTCCCCGGATGGAGTTTTGAATGGAAAATGGTTGCGTATGGAAAATAGCATTCTGCTTATAAATATATCTTGTCTTGGTGTCGCGTGTTACAGCATCATCTCACGGGAATCCTTTTGTAGCAAGGTTGAGATATACATAGCATTGAATTATTAAAACTGTCTAAGAAACCGATAAAAGTCTTATACTTGTTTTGAAGTTCTTTTTCTCCTTCGCAAACGCAACGATCTCTTCTCTCGCCGAGTGTGTAACTTATCGGAATAGTTGCCTTCCCAGTGCAGATTAACATTGGTGCAGCACGTGTGTGTTGAGTTAAACTAAAAAGGGCACGCAATATCTGCATGCTTCCGACAAAACTAAACAGGAAAATAAACAGATCACATTTCATTCACATTCAATCAAAATTGAAACTATTATAGAGTATTCGAACACACATTGACACTATGCACTGATAAGACTACGTTTGTAAACATTCTTGGTTATGAAACATTTTCACAACATTCAACATAGACGTGTGATGGAACTAGGTACAAATGAAGTATGCTGATGAGATTTTATGTTCGCAGACGGCTTTGAAATATTCTTGTTCCCTTAAAGGCTTTGCCAGACACAAAAACAATAGCTCAGAATTATGGTATGATGCCATTTCAGCTTTTCTATTCATCTAGATTTTCAACTCATTCGAATGATGTCAATGAATTCAGACATTGGCAAGCCAAGACCTCTCGTGGCTTGCAAGCCTATGAAGAAGGAGATATTAACATAAGAGCAAGTAGGTACTGCAGTTGGGGTTGGAAGGTATCGTCGGCCAGTCTTCACGCGATAGATCTGGGTATCAATTCGTGTCCGTAAGTAGCCTAAAAATACAATTATTTCTATACCAGAAACGGTAACTTAGGATGCTTAAATATTGCGTCTAATGAGAAATTACCGTACGTCAGCACTGCTAATAATAATAATCATCATTTTAAGATTTGAATTTGATCTCATATAAATTGAACATTAAACTAATGCAAATTTATTTGTATTGAGCACGATTTGTATTGAGCATAATGCCAATAAAATGAGCACAACACTAAAAACTATTAACCACAAATATATAATGGAACCTGCGTAATACTGCAATGGTTTAAGTATCTATATCTACGAGGGCTGACAATAAAGTAAGGTCTCCAACGCTGCAACTTCGCCGGATCACGCGCTAGGCAAAATCTGGCAACACCGCCGTGTTCCTTGGTTCCCCCACTACCACTTTGCTGCTGGGTGAGGCTTCCCCGACCGCTCAGTCTTGGCTGAGCAACCATCAACGATGGAGGTACCCCTCGCGTCAGCGTCCAAGTGCGAATTGCGTTCTGTAATACGTTTTTTGAGTGCGAAAAAGGTGACACCTATTGAAATCCATCGTCAACTAGTTGAAATTTACGGGGAAAAGTGTATGGACATAAAAAAACGTGCGTAAGTGGAGCCGCGAGCCCAATTCCGGGCGCACTAATGTTCACGACGAGGAGAGAAGTGGCCGACCGTCGGTCTCGGATGCGATTGTTCAAGCAGTGGAGGCAGAAATGCTCAAAAACCGCCGTGCGACAATTAGGGACTTGGAAGAGAAGCTTGGAGGAGTGTGTAGCAGCGAAACAATCCGTCATATCCTTGTGAACAACTTGCAGTATCACAAAGTTTCTGCCCGATGGGTGCCGAAACAGCGGACGCGGAGGTTAAGAACGAGGTCAACACCTGGCTGCGCGAGGCGGACGGAGAGTGGTATTCTGCCGGCATAGAAAAGTTCATCGTACGGATGCGCAAGGTGTTGGAAAAAATGGCGATTATGTAGAAAGGTAGCCAAGACCTTGGCCTTTCCAACGGTGTATCGCTTTTTGTAAATAAATATCATTTTCTATGAAAAAAAAAAAAATTGGAGACCTTACTTTATCGTCAGCCCTCGTAATAGATGAAGACCTTCTGGACTGGCTTGCCAAACTGGTTGATACCAAGAAGATTGATAGTCAGTTCTCACTACGGAGAGACAGCCTAGGATGGAACTTGGACACCGCACCTTCTGTGTGAAGACTGGTGACGATATCTCCTCTGTCACCGGGTCAACCTCATGATTATCTCCACAGCATAAAAAAATCCACATTATAAATAACTGGAAATTGAATAGTAATGGAATTGGAATTGTAATGAGTGTTCTAGCAGTGCCCTTCAAAAGCACCATTTTATCCAGTTAATGAATGATTACGAGTCCCCAACAAAAGTCCCTCCTTGAGTGCAAGTTTCCTTGATAATGGTCCTCCTTTTCGTACCCACGTTTCCCACGGCTAGTCTAGGATGATTAACTATACACACATAGTAATACTTGTTTATATACACACACACATGTAGCTTGCGAAAAACGTACACACCCACATACACACACACACCTTTTCAGATATCGAGAGAAAGAGCGAGTGAAACGAAAGATTGGGGAAAAAATCCCGATTAAAAAATGTACATTCACTGGATGAAGAACGATGACCGATGTTGATGTGGAAAAGCTTTTTTCTATCGCAGCCAAATAGGCGAGAAAAAAAAGGGTTAATGTTGATGGGACAAACATACAAACAAATACGTACGCACATACAGAAACATATACCGAATGGTAGAATGATAACGAATCAATACGGTAGTGGCCAAAAACAGGCACGCGGAATACACAATTGGTTAGCAGTTGTAGTAGTAGTAGAAGTGGTAGTAGTAGTAGAAGAAGTAGTGATGACGATGATAATGATGATGATGATGATGATTGCCGTCGTAGTAGTAGTGGTAGTAGAAGTAGTAGCATCAAAAAGAATCAAACGAGAAAGAAGAACACGAGAAAAGAAAAGAACAAAATCAGCATCATGTGTTCATACAGGGTAACAACAACATTTATGCGAACAAACGATCCAATCAAAACTTTTCGTCAAACGAACAAAAGCCAATCAATCAACAAATGAAAACGACAAACAGCAGACAATTTACATACACGTACGCACATTAATATGTATTTAAATTGAACAGAACTGAAGCAACTGGAGCTGCACACGCAACGGAAGCTGCCATTTGGCACGCGACCAAACAAAAAAAAAGGTAAAAATCAAAATTTGTACACAAAATCGTTTGCCGACAGCATGGCGGATGATCATCCCTGTAGGGCGCGATACGGTACGATCACTTACGGGTTCAAGATGTATGCACGAGTTGAACAGAATGGAACATGACGATCTATTACTGCAGCAGCATCTCATGAATTGGCGGGTGGTACTGCAAAGAGGGAAGAGGGATGAAACGGGAAACAGTGTTAGCATCAGCAGAACAGCCCGAGCCTAATCGAATCGCACAAAACGATAAAATGCATCACGGGTACAACGAGAACTTCCTCCTGGTTTCCTTGCCCGCTGTCTTCCTCGTCCTGGACGAGCGGAAGCCTAATGTACCAGAAACGAGATCAAACCGTGGCCGTTCTTATCGCGCTGCTTTTTCAGTGGAAAACGAGATAAACTCAGCCTGGCTCCAGCGAGCATCAAGCCGAATCACGCCTAAATGCGATGGCGATGGTGGCATGATTTGTGCAACCAATCCTACCAGATAGTGGCACAAAATCCACTTCACGGGTGCACTTGAGCATGCACATGCACATTATTGCATAAGCGATGCGTTTCCTTTCTGTTCCCTTTGCCCACATACACATACACACACACACAATCAGATGCAAACACACGCCATCCCATCTCGACCTAGATTCGTGTGAGAGTGGTGCTTCCCGACCTTCCGTGTCCTGCCCGACCTTGAGCATAATTGAAATAGGCTGATGACATTCTACACAACACTCCGGAAGGAAGCAAGAGGAAAGAGGGGTTTTTTTGCTGGTGGAGAAAGGGGGATGAGGGGGGAGGGGGGGCAACAAACGTTGACGTGACCAACTCACCGATGCAGACTTGGTTGGGATGGGTTCACGCTACACTGAGTGAGTGAGTCAACAACAATGAAGTGAGTTAAGGTTTTTGCACCTTTTTCTGTGTTGGTTTTTTTATTTAGACCATTGAACATGATTCCAACAACAACAGCTACAAAGAGAAGCGACCTGGAGAAAGCACGACCGAATGGTCGCACATAAAGCGCAAAGGGTTGCAGTTTCAACAACATGCAACATCGGCAACGGCGCTAGAACATGAGCTGCCCGTTAACCTCTCGACACAATTGACTTGTCGTCGTCGTCGTCTTTAGCGTGTGTACGAGCAATCGCGAAAGGATAAGAAACCGGTTGCGAATCGCTGCAGGGAGGAGCGAAGGGTAGGGTAGAAAGAAGTGATACAGGGTGTGGTGTCCGTAACGATGTCCTTTTTCTGCTATTTTTTATGGCCACCCTGTCGCTCACTTTCTCTCTCTCTCTCTCTCTTTCTCTCGATCACTTTTCCATACACGCCTCTCATTCTTACAGCATGACAGAGAGCGAGAGAGTAGGGTCGCGTGTCCCAAAAGTGCCTTGAACCGCGCCCCATAGTCACGGAAGACAAGCCACACGGTGCGCTCGAGACTGGAGCGCTTTAATGTTTCAACATACAACCCCACTCACCGCTCTCTCCCCGCTCGTCCCGCACATCCTGCCCCGAAGACAGAACGGGTGACATGTCGGCACGGTTGGCGCTGACAAATGAATGCATCCGGGAGGGTTTTCCCATTGCCCGGGAAACTGAGAAAAAGCGGCGTTTCAAACAAACCTTGCGCTAGACTGGGTGATACGTGTACATGCTGTACACGAGCATTCTAATTAGCTGAACTGGCTCGCATGTTCACCAAAAGCTCATCACCACCCGTATCGTGCAGCTTGACAAACTGTTGGTCTCGAACGGCCCGCCATAAAGCCGCTGGTGAGTGCGTATTTGTCCGTTTGATGGACTCCGGCACGGGCTGATTGAATGATGAATGCATTTCACTGCAGCTCGTGGCAACCGTGACCATTGGATTTTAGTTGTGAGAATGCTTGGTGGGTTGGAAAAACATAAAAAGGACGAGATTAATGCTCTACTACGATACTACAGGTAGGATTGAACGTCTCCGGAAGGGTATTTCATTCGCAACAATAATGAACTTTGTGGGCTGGGAATTGTGATGGACTTGATTTAGATGACAAACTGGCTGATGTTGATTTGAAACTCATCGGTAAACCTTATCTGGTTCTACTCTCTTTAATCAGGCACCACCTGTTAATTGACTTCAAGGCGGCCAACGACACCGTAGATTGAACCAAACTATGGTACACTGGGAAGCTGGTACGACTTTTTAGAGTCTCTATTGACGGCGTTCATTACAAAAATATTGTCGCAATCTTTCGAATTTCACCGGGCTCTCGGGCAAGGGGATGGACTCATCATCGCTCTGGAAGGAGTCATACGAAGCAGCGCCAACATCCGACTCGGAAGCAGGCCTACGACTGGAGGTGGTAGAAGAGTTCTGTTACCTTGGAACGATCACAACTTCGCACGACAATGTAAAAAGCGAACTCCGAAGGCGCATTGTTTTAGGAAATCTTGCCTAAATCTTTCCAGAAGACTTCAACAACGCACGAAGTGTACTATATACCACACACTGATAAGCCCGGTAATCCTCTACGAGTACGAGTCCTGAGCTATGCTAATAAGTCCTATCTTTGGCGGAATGTGTGAGCAGGGCGAGTGGAGAAGGATAATAATCCACGAGCTAGCTGAACTGTTTCGGCGCAGCAGATATCCTTAACGTAATCCAAGCCGCAAGGATACAATGGGTAGAGCATGTGATGAAGATGCTGGACTCTGTCCCACTAGCAAGAAGCTCGTCTGTGACTCGTTCGCAGTCTACGAGCCGTAGAATAACATAGAGAGCTCGTTGGTTGGATCAGGTTGATTCGAACCACTCGGAGTCGAATCAGAGGCAGACTTGGATGAAAAACTGCAGCCATGGACCTAGTTTCCTAGAAACAGATCGACACGACGCGGTCAACCCTGAGCAGACCTAGGAGAAGAAGAAGGAGAGGATACGAAAACGAAACGCTGATGATGTGTCTTGGCCAGTCATTTCTGACGTTCTTTGTTTGATTGTAGACATAGTAGAATAATTAGTCCTGCGTAGCAGAGCAGGGTGCTCCTGGACCACCGCTATTTGCGATCTGTGATTTTTAGTTAGAACTTTTTGAATCCTAATAAGATAACAAGATCATACACGTATGACATTTTGCTAGTAGCAGAGTAGCAGAAGCCCTATTCAAATGTGGATTTAGCCCCTCTGAGGCCGGAAACGGAAATGGTATTCTCACTACGAACAGGGGCCTCTACATGCAGCTGTTGGGCAGCGTCCAGCATCAATTAGAAAACCCTTTTGAGCAGGGTCCCCCACGGATGTTCAGTCCGCTTTTAGGAAGGTCTACTTCTAGGCCCTATAATTAGAGTATTATGTTCTTTACACTTGGCAAACATAGCAAAAACCCCAAAAAATCATTCGGAAATATTTGGAGAATTTTTTTAAAAAAATACTTTCATCAAAAAATGCATCAAAGACATTCAATATCCCTCATTTATATTGCAGTGGTAAAGACTCCATTTCGTTTACATTCGATGCGCTTTTGCATGCATTTCACAATGATTTACCAATCAGTTTCTTTGATTTCTAAACAAAAGCTTCAGTTACATTCACCGAACTTGCTACCGCTTTGCACGTCCATCTTTTGCTTTGCCCTGCCCATTAATGCATATTTGCTTTCGCTGACATTTCCGAACCTAGCCAGGCATGGAAACTGCTTGATTATGTATGTACCTATCCTCTCCCCACAACCAAGCAACCAACCAAGGCAATGGGTAAAATGGGCAATAAAGTTTAATGTACACACCACACACACACACACACACACTGACAAACGCCGGTCAAGAGGAAAGTATCTTTCATTGCTAGAACTCGAACGACATCCTGAATGCTAATGCCAGCGTACTCGCTAGCGATTCGCGTGACAGGCCAGAAATACATAGAGAACGAAGCACAAGAGAAACGGAGCGTCATCAACCGCAGTTCAACGCATCACGCTGGTTACCTTTTTTTCCTTTTCTACATGACGTCACGTCATTGACCTGCTACACCGGAGGGCGTATGCTTCGGGGCTCCGGCTGGTGGAAAACCGATCCCTAATGCAGTCCTAATCGCCACCTTTCCACATACCCATAAAACCCGCATTCCCATAAGCTGCAAAGTAACAAATAACAATCAGACGAACAAAACGGCAAAAGGTAGAAAAAAACAACGGAAGAGGGGTGGCACACTGGGCAGACAGATTCTGTAAGGCAGACCACCACTATCACCAAGTATCATTTTCCACACACTCACCTCTACGGTTCCCGTCCGTTACCGAGTGAAAATCGAATCGAAGTTGATCGTAACCCGGGATGGTGACAGGAATGCAGAAAGCTTCCCCGCTCGCTGTTGTTGCTCGCTGTTTTATTGCTTCGCCAAGGTAATGCTCGATATTCGGCCTACGCTACGGGTATGGTAATTGGATTATTGGCCACCGTCGAACCTACTCCCGCCCGGTAAATATTTCCGATGACACTATCAAAACCTCGGTTGGCCTTCTGCTTCCTTCACTCTTGCTGGTGTGCTGATTTCTTCTGCCCTTCCTTTGTTGCCGCCCGGTTCACGATTCACTGTTTGGGATTTTTTTGTGATGATTGTTGTTGGTTTTGGGCCAGGGATTTCCGTTCCCGAACGGACACGCCTTACGAGTTGTGTGCGTGTGTTTGTGTATGTGGAGAACACTTCCCTGTTACGAAGCCCGTTTTTGCTGGTTTTCGCTGAAGGGGCTTATTTGTTATCCTTTTAAACTCTTAGATCCGTACACAAGCACACAAGAACACGCACACACACACACACTTACCCCCTTATACACTTACAAAAATTTTCACTCAACGATTAGCTGCATTTTTTTGTTTTGGTGGGTTGAACAAAATGTTTAAAAAATCAGCGTTAATTTACTTTTCGACACAGACAACAACTGAAACCAAAACACCCTTCATTCAGTTTTCTTTTCCATCAGTGTAACAACAAAAATGTCCAGCAATGCTTGGGAGCTTTACAGCAGCACTACAGAAAAATCGTAACCAATAGTCAGAACTCGCTCGGTCTAAACTTTGGCGCCTGCTGCCATGAACGATGGTCTTAACTCATTCAAAGCTCGGGATAGGATAAACGGTTGCCCCACCTGTTTGCATACGCCGTACACCTTGTCCACTATCCTTCCTACTGGCCCCCATCTATTACCTCTTACCTCACATTCCCAATCGAAAATAGCAACAACAAAAAAAAGTGTCCCCCCACAAGCCACATTCGATTTCCATTTGCTTAAGTTACAAGAACAACAACAAAAAAAAAACTAAAACATACACACATACACACAGTGTGAGGCACTGTGTATAATTTATTACAATTGTCAATTAGGACGAAAATATTATGTAATTTTCTCATCTCATCCACCAAAAACCCATCATCTCCTTGGCTCCACCACCACGCGCTCGGCAAACTCATACTATCATACAACTTTCTCTCTCTCTCTCTCTCTCTCTCTCTCTCTCTCTCTTTCTATCTCCCTCTCCTTCTCACACACTCACGCACTCTAGCGTACGCTCTCACAATCTCTGAACGAGCGAAAAAGAGTTTTCCCTTTTTCCCCGTGTGGCCCCGTTATGCGGTTGGATGCTGGTCTGCTTCTGGACTGTCAAAAATCTCAACACTATTGTATCACCCACTTGCGCCCACTTGTTTCTGCCGTTGCACGTCGCAGCATGTCAACAGCGCCTCTCTCATCTCTGATCTTGCGATCTCACGCACGCAAGGCGATGATTTTCTTGCGAAACGGAGCGAAATGAGGGAGGAAACGGGTGATCGAGTGTGAGGCAAAAAAAAAAATGCTTAGTGTATTGGCATTGCGCGCGTGAAGCGCCCATCCTTTGCTGAGCGCATTGGCCGTCGTTTGCACTGTTTCCGGTTACGGCACAGTCAGCGAACGGTGCTGCAAGATGAATTATTATTCAAAAAATTGAAGCGCTGTTTGAAACTTCTTTGCTATCAGTTGGGGATAAGGATCGGAATCTACTCTACCACTTGTTGTTTGTTTGACAAGACTGAGGTCGTCCATTCGCCAACTCTTTAAGGTTAAGATTAAGCTAGTTTTACTCCCTACTGAAATACTGAAAATTCCCAAAGGTGTTCTCTAAAGCCACCGCCCACCAGGATGAAACTTCGCCTCTAATGACGTGTGTTTTGTGTGTGTATGTGTATGTGTGAACCGTATCAACAGCTGGGCTTGATCGCCTAACGTGCAAGGATAACAGCATAAATAAAATTCTAATCAAATAACAAAAACTGGCAGGGAAAGGGTCGCTTATATTCGTATTTTATAAAGGAACCGACTGAAACACGCGAACGAATACTCGCACACACACTCACACGATACGATTTACTTGTCTTCGTTTTGGGCGGGTCACAGCCTACCGGAAGTTCCAGCAAACGGAATCGACGCTCCCATTACAATAGCCTAACAAGGCGGCCGGGAGGGTCGACCATTACTATTACAAAACCGTTGATTGCTCTCTCACTCGATTTCTGTTTGCTAAAGAATCGCACCATTAAGATGTTTTCTTAATTTTTTACACCGTTTTACATCCACGGATTACGAATCTTTCTGCCGATAGAACCGAAAAAAAAACACCAAAACACACGCGTAACACCGTCAATGGCAGCAGATTGATACAACGAGACACGCAACACTGACACAAACTGGTGACAGTAAAGATGAGGTTCCACTGCGTACTTTAACCTCGTTCTTGCTTTTCACACACTTACAACGCGTACAACGGACAACAAAAAAACAACACAAACCTACTGCCAACCACACCGAGCAGGCTGAGAAGTCACAGCGTGCCAGCCCTTCTAAACTGCTGATGGTGCCGTTTAGTACTGCTGCTGCTGCTGCTGACTGCTGCTGCCGTTGGGTGCGTCCATTCACGGTGAGAGTATAAATAGTTTTATTTATTTAGTTTTGTGTTGCTCGCAACACTGGCCGTACCGGACGATGGGACCCGTCTGCCTGGCGTAATCATTCGCCGTGTCCGAACGGTGCGCTCTCGCACAGCAAGCGGCACCACGCTTCGGCACGAGTTCGCCGAACGGCGAGAGCGCTAAAGGCAGCCGATTCTCTCACTGTTTATTATCACTGGCTCTTTTATCAGGCGGGCCTCGAGGTCCACCCGAAAACGCATCCAAATTTTCCGGACTTTGTACGCTCTCGAATGGGTAAGGAGAAGGTCTCTCGCTCTCTCTCTCTCCCTCTCTGTTTCTTGCTCCTTTTTGGTGTGTCGGTTTCGGTGACGGAGACGATGTAATATCGTCGAATTCGGATACTACGGAAAATCGGCCACCCACCTCTCCCCGGTATCACTTCCTAACCATCGCTACTAATGCCCATATGTAGGTTATTCGACGGGTGCGGCTGACTTTTCGGTACGATTCGTAGAGTTAAGTCTTGAGTGTGTGTAAGGGATGTGTTTTTTTTTGTTGTTGCTTGCTAATGCAATTTTCTATCCCGTACACATCCCGCACACACAAAGTTTAACTGCGTTTGCTGGTGCATTCGGTTGCGCTCGATCACGAGAAAAGACCGCTCGAGGATGTACCTCATGCCGTATTTCAAACGAAGTTTGTTTTAGATCATAATCCAGCATCCGGTTAGCGATTTGACGATACGTTTTTATGACGTTGTTTGTCACCAAGCGCATCAAAGGTCAGCGCGTGGTTGCGTGAGTGTAAAGGCAAAGCGGACGCCTGGTACTTTGTACTTTTCATGGTGTAAAAAAGGGTTTTTGTTTTGTATTTTATTGGTTCGGTGAAAAAGTAATGCAGTTTGAGTTGTGAAACTTACTAGTTATCTTTGTAGATAAATTTAAAAATAACTCTATTTTCCAACTCCACGAGTACGTTTTGATTTTGAAGTGCATCTTACCAAATAAGAGCAGCAGCTCCGTTTTCGCGTTATGCAACGAATTAACTACCTTCTGTTTGTTTTTCACTTTCCAAATTCTTTATCTTAACCCCATAACATCCCCCTTCCCCCCTTCAAATGTAAACTCAATTACATAACACTCCCCCACTAAGTGTCAGCCACTGAGCCACGGTTACCGAAATTTTAACCCAATCTTGTGCCTCGCGGGAGATCCCGCATTTCCGGCCGGATAGTAAAGCAGCGCCGAAGGAAACGGAGCGCCAAATTGTAACAAGTGGGGTGCATAATATCTTCCTCCCTCCCTCTACTCATTTCACCCCACCGTGCTGTCAGCGTATGGCAATGCGTATGAAACATCGAGCGATCTCGGCATAGTAGACATATTTTCAGTAACGGTGGAAACTTTCAAACGGACCAAAATTCCACGCACATGGTTTTGGGACGAAGGGTACTGATGCAAGCGCTAGAAAGAGCAGCCCGTCTTGCTGTCGCTGGCTTTACTGATGGGTCGCACGGCGCGAAGACCTTTGATCCCCCGATCTTGAGTTAGCTCCTGACGAAGCTTACACAGCTGGTTCGAGGCCCGCATGCATTCTTCTGTCACCGGGACTGAAATCTTGAAGCTACTCTATTTGTCGCTTGTACGATTGAGAATTATTGAAGGTTTAACTTGCTGAAGCTATCCTTGAAAAGGGGAGACTTTATTTGATGTTTGCAAATAAAACCTAATTTTGTGCTACGTTTTCGTTTCCTGAGGAACTTTAATTAATTTATAAAGGCGTGTTGCTCTCGCTAAAACGATTTAAATGGTTATTACTTTACTCATGCTTCTCCTTCTTGGCTTAACAACCTCTAAGGTCATGCTGGCCATCGAAATGACTTTCTAGACTGTCGATACCACGTAATTCGATAGTCGGTCCTCACTACGGGAGGACAGTCCGGATGGGATATGAACCCCGGTCCTGTCGTTTGAAAACCGGCGCCGCCCGTAGCCAACAACTGGTGAACTTGATATAAGCCAGAATTGTTCTTCACGTCCCATCCATACTCAATTAATATGTATTTTCCATATTTTTGTACAATTCTACCATCAAGAACTGTTCTTTGAAGCCTGTTTATATTTCGTTATGTTGATAAATGGCATTTTCGGAATGGCTATGGCGAAGAATTCGGCAAATTTTTTGCTTTTAAAAAATATGTAAATGAGCAACAAAGCAATTATGAAGACATCCTCATTTTATGTGTATTTTAATCAAGCTGCAACTATCAATGAATTAGTCTCTGTTAGTATTAAAAGTCTCTATTGAAAAAATATGGATAATGTTTGACAATTGCCCAGAACAAGCGGCTTGAACAAAATTAAGGAAATATTTAATTTCGAGTTATTTCATCTCTTCCTTGCTTCAATCCCATTAACAGTTGCTTGAAGAATCATTTTCAAATTTATCGTTTCATCTTATGAAGCTATAACAGTTTCAAGAACTCCTACCAGGAAACGGGGCTTAAGCAGCTCTTAGTAACTTCCATCTCCCTTTCCCTCTGTGTTTCGCTCTCTCTTTCTCTATCCCTCTCTCTTTCCCTTCTGCTCCTACACCTAAACCAATTCAAGTGATTGGGTGGATGGGTCGTAGAAAAGCAAATTATTCTTCCCAAAACGCCTCCTTAAGATGCATCGCTTCAATCTTTTGCACCGCACGCAAACCCCTATTCTATTGGGGTGTCATCGTGAGTTAACGGGATGCTTCAGCATTACCAACAATGGGGATGGTTACAAAATTTGGACAACCAAAAGAGAGAAAAAGCGCACGAGAGTGTGACAGTGGCTGAAAAGCTAAGAAAAAAGTCATCCGTTGAATGTGAGCACACATACACACAAAAGGGTCGTAACGGAAGGATAATGATAAGGGTGAAGGATCGAATAGAAAACTCCCTTCGTCCCTCATCTCACTTCTTCCTCATCCCACAGCTTCCCGCTAAGCTTTAACACTAGCGTCTTCCCTTGCACCAAAAAAGGAATCATGAATCGATCAGAAAACCGCAAACCAAGCCGCGTGGAAGAATGTAACAAGCAAGGAACAACGGAATCACTTTCTCTTCCTTCTTCTACCCCCACCCTCCTCACCTTTTCCATTCAGCCCTCCTTCCTCGCTGACGTGCTTATCGTACGTGATGTTTTCTTTTTTTGTTTGGTTTCTTCTCTCTTTATTATCGTCGAGGTGTTTGGGCGCACTACACCAAACTCCACATGGCGGCATGTCTCAACGCAAAAAAAAACAACGGTGGATAATAAATTGAAGATGAAATTATGACTGCTGGGAGGGAACGAGATCCTTCCATCCGCCCACGGAACGGAACGCGGAAACGGGAAATGTCTGGTGAAGGGAATTCATTCATCGGTGTCCCTTGTGAGATAGATTTTATGGTTGCTGCATCCTGGGCAAAAAAATTCTAACTAAATTTATTATTTAAACGCTGAAAGGTGTCACCTGTACTTTTGGCGGTAAAATCCTATCCGGGATGCGGTTTTAGGGTATTTAATTGAGAGTATTGAAATTGTGTTTTATACTTAAAGCACTTTGTGCTAATTTTTTATACTCAAAAACTGACATTATTTTTTATTTGCCTCCTTTTTATATAACCTTTTTCAAATAAAGTTTGTGTAACGGGCTTCATAATTGGTTGGTCGATGATGAAAGCATTCAATAAAGGAATAAAAACAATTCTATTTTACATAAAAACAGCTTTCTTTTTCAATTTAGATATTGCTCAATCTATCAGCATAATTTATGTCCAAAATCCAATATCAAGAACCTAAGTAAGATGGTCATTTGGTAATGTTTAGTACCCTTCTTCAATTTGCATTGCGTCTCACTCTTTCTCTTTCTTACTATCCCTCTCCCTCCCGCTCTCTCTCCCTTTCAGTACGCTCGCTAAGAGGTCCTTACGGATGAAGCAAGAGGAAGACAGGAACCACTTCGGGCCTCGCATCAAAACCTACTTCATCATAGTGATTGGAACTGTCGAGCCGATATCGATGAACAAGCTTGGTTAGTCCAAAAATTTTCCCCGAAAGTGACACATTACCGTAATGAAAAGCCGTAACTTTCGAAGTGACGTTATGGCCCTGGTTGGTTGGCATTCTGTACTGAATTTAAAGCGAAATAGCATCTTTACTTGCGTCAAGTGAATGCAATGCTCGTAGACAGGGCATTTGTGTTTGTGTATGTTTTACGAGGTTATGTTTTATATGACGAATAAATTTACGAGATTAAAGATAGAAAATGTATGCAATCCGGGGTAAGAACGACCTACAACAAGATATTTCATTGTAAAGGAATATTTTACTGATTTTTTTTAATGAAAATTTTACTATGAGTATGAGATAAATTATAGATGTTGAGGAATATAAGAGCAAATAATACGCAAATAACTGATGATTTACTTGAAAAAAGAATATTTAATCAACATGTTTCATTACCGTTTTTTAATCTCTAGCGCAATTAACTCACTTTATTTTTCTTCTGTAGCTCAGAAATAAGTTACTTCAAGAAATGAATGGAAAGGTATTTTTTTAATAATGATCATTTGAAAATTTAATTAAATTTCTACCAAAAAATATAAATTTTAAGCATGCAAATCGTTAAAATAAATCAATCCACTCTAAAACGCAGCGCTAATTGCTTCTAAAGTTATCTAAAACGTTCGATTCGAAAATCATGCATTAGCGACATCTGTGTTCAGTTACAAGAAGCTTCTATAAATGAATACAGCGCCAGCTTTGGCAAGGTTGGCAAGCTATGAAAATTTATATAGTTACAATACTCACCACCAGAGTGCATACTTCTCGAATAAACTAGCGTTTAAAGGACAAAATAGTTTTTTTAAAGAATAAAACTGTTTTATAACGCTTTTTTAACTTTTAACGATTTTGGTGAATATTTTAGCTGTTCTAATAAGAGTTGGAAATAAATATTAAACATCAAATGAACCCAGCAGCAACATTTTCGAGCTTGTGTAATGCAGCACAATCAAAACGTAAAGAAACAAATGCAAACAATCTTTGATAAGTTCTTAGTGGATTTTACAATACAATCCTTATTGAAGTGACACAGCAACACATAAAATATAAATTTGAATCCTTATAAAATTTTCTTTATTATTAACTTCTCCACTGTTTAGCATAGGTTCTACTGCTTATTGTTTCTAATTTACTTTAAAAAAGGATATTCGCATCTAAAACTAAATGTGTTTAATTCGAAAATACGACAAAATGCTTCATTTGCCTAGGAAGATTCATTTTGCTGGAGGTTTCGTTGGGCAGTCCGCTATTAGATGGTCCTCGCTTCTACAGTTATGGCAACGCTTTGGCAGTGGTCCGAGCGCACATTTCGATGCTATATGGTTGGCAAACTCGCCACAATTGTAGCATCTGAAGAAACGGGACAAAAATGAAAATAAGGATCAAAAGTATGATTAACCAATTACCCTAAAGTAACAATTCGCTCAACCCCACACACATACCTCACTTTGCGGAATCTTCGCTTTTTGCTGTACGGCCGGAAGTCGCTTCCCTTGCATTCGGCGTGCGATGGGCCGTATACGCTGATCGCTTCGTATCCTTTCCCCGTTAGCTTAGACTCAAACTCAACCTCTTCGTTTTCGCCAAGCGAACGAAAGCCTCCCATCTGTATTACGCTCTGCAAAATATCACACAATCATATTGGTAAGGTGAATATTTTTCCTCAAATCTGCAGGCACGGTCAAACATTTTTCCCCAACAGCTACCTGATGCACAAACACTTCCTGCCCTCCGTCATCGGGCGTTATGAAGCCCCAGCCTTTTACGACGTTAAACCATTTACAGCGTCCTCTTCGTGGTCCCACCAGTTCTAGAAAGGAAGGTAAACAAAAAAAGTATATTAACAATTTAACATAAACGGTTTCAATCTAATATATGAAAAACGTCTTAAGTTTCGTATGCCAAGAACAATCTGCATAAAGTCGCTCTGCTCGCCCAGAGGTCACAAAATCGGGGATTAATGTCAACCCATTCGGTACAGTGTTCTGACAGCAGGAAACATTGGACATTCATCCATTTTTTTGTGCTCATCGTAAAACAGCTGGACTCGCCATTCACGTGCGCAAAATTTGCATTTACCAAACGCAAGACCATCGTACTGTATTTTGTTTTCTTTCTTTCTTCGGGCAACAGGAATACATTCCTGAAGGAAGCAAAGCTGTAAAAGAAAGATCAACATGTGAAATAGATCCTTTTTTTTTTTTGTTGCTGCTCCGAAAATTCTTCCCCAATCCTAACGGTACTGGTGGTGGGCTGAGTCCCATGGAAACCACGTCATTTATGACAGGCAGCAATCTCATGCCGAAGATCTCGTTTCCTCGAATCCTTTCATAAGACATGTACATGCAAAAAAATGCTTCATACTTCGAGGTCCTTTCGATTTCTTTTTTCACCATAACTTGATGCCACTTTTCTTCAGTTCATCAACGAACCGGGAAATGAGACTTTCGAAACCTGTAGAAAAACGAAACCGGTTCATCTTCTACCGTGAAACTGATTTCTTGCTTTGTTCTTCTGTAGCATGTTTTTTTTTGCTGGCTTCTACCCTGCTTGCATTTTCATAGCTTATTAGTCTAATTTTGCCTGGCGACGCCGAAGAAAAACATCCAACTGGGCCTGTTTACAAGCATGTGAATAAATTATGATTAGAAACACATTAGTCCGATCGTGTACGCGACCGAAATGTGTGTTGGACCGGTAAACCCCTGAGCTGAATGAAAGGAAACGTTTTCGGGACTTCACTTTTCGATTTTCTGCTCGGTACAATCAGTACAATGGCCGTACGAACAACTTGTCCGTACGCGCGGTGTGTCTATAAATCTTACCAGCAAACTCTTCTATTCCCCTTCCTAAACTCACAAGCACATCCAACTGGGTGGAGGTCTCTGACAGGAAGGATTAGCACATCGTGCCCGTAATGTAACGGGCGTCCAGTTTCGGTGGTTCGGAAGTTTTTGGTCGGAAAGGAGGAAGATCCTAGCCAGCCCAATGCTGGAGCAGGTTTCTAATTTTTCCTAATAAAGGATTATTTAAATGAGGTCACAATTGTATCGCTTCAATCTTCGCCGGTGGAGGGATCTTTTTTTTCATGTAACACACAGAAAAACGTAACAATTACGGTGGACAGCGTACGAATGCCTCCTCTTTTTGTGTGCCGACCTTTTCGCAAACAGGATTTAGAGCTAGATTTCTCCCTACTTCCTAGCGACGACTGATTTTGAGCTGTTTATGTTTAGGAAAAGGATAGTCTGTTTCGCGTAGAAAAGGGTCCTTTTAGATTGTTTTCGAACAAGTAGAGGAAAGATTTATGCTATGTATGTGTGTAAAACGTCTTCAGTTTTGCACCTTTTGTCGGTAATGAGCGAGGCGTATCACATGTTCGTGAGGTTAATTTATTTCTTTGTAGAAAGAAAAGAGTACCACCAGGCGTATTGAGATTTATTGGTTTATAAATGAAAACATATGAAATTGAGATTATGGATTTGGTATAAATTCAATACAAATGACAAACAGCCCAAAAGTATGCAATCTGCTTGTCAAAATACAAAAATGTTGTGCTGGAATTCATATCCTTCTTTGATTAATATGAAAGGATTCTCACCTCATGCATTTGCCTCACAATAAAGTATCAAAACTCTTAATGTTATTACTGTTGATAAAGTATTTTAAAATCCACGGCAAATATTTCTTTTTCTATGTTTCTTTTCCTCTAAGGTTTGCTTACTCACAGTAGTGATAATTAATTATTCGTTTTAGCTCAAGTTTCAGGTTTTAGGAAAAAGTTCCAAAAAATTCTGGTTCCAAAATTCTTTTTCTGGATAGGTTTTCTCGTAAAGAAATATTACTTGAAAGAGATTTTGAAAAAATTAAATCATTTTAATCATGGCTTAAAAATGGCTTAAAAATGGGTGCCCTTCCATCAAATCGACCCACACAATTATGGTCTATAAGGGCTCCAAAGACTTAAATAAAATCTTGGCCCCAAATCTACCACAATATTTTCATAAACATTTTGTATGAATTTTCATTAAAATATGACATCTGCTTGACAGTAAACTCGTTTGATTAAATAATACTGTATAACCCTTCCGAAACAGGCAGCCAATAGGAGTTACTATTGAACTAAGATTTATCAACATAAATTGTATTTTTCTCACTCTTAACACAGCGATAAGAGTTCCGTTTTCGTTTCTCCTTTCTTCGGAAGACATCTCTCAGTAAATGAGACCTTAAAAAGCTAATCTCCCCTCCAAAGAAAAGGCACAAGCACCGATCATCTGTCAAATTAACCTTCCGAGTTGCATCCGTGTGTGAGTTGCAGTCCAAAAATAACAACAAGAAAACCCCCGTAAAGCAACACACCACACCACGTGCCGGAAATTGGGTTCCCTGAAACTGAACCGGAGGGAACGTCTTTACCAAAGTCCCGTGTCCCTTGGGGTTACGTTTCTTCCATTTGACCCTTGACTCCGAAGGTGACACCTTCTGCTTACCTTCATGATCTTCTGTCCGCGCTGCTGGTTCCTCTGGTGACGGTGCTCCGGAGGGATGATGCACCGCACCGTCAGGCACATCGCCCAAATGGAATGGTCCGCTCGGTCTCGCCATCTCAGGTACTTCCGTTTGCGTTGTTTTCGATTGATGTGAGCAGTAGGGAAAACTTCAACGAAATCCGATTCTCTTCTTTCCTACATGGCTTAATGCTTTCTATGCACCATTCTCAAACGAATCTCACTGTTGCTTCATACCACCGTACGCTGCTGAGGGTTGCTTCATTAGGTCAATGTATGATTGGAATTTCAAGAATGCACCAACGGGTACACTACGCTCCGTTATTGCACCAGCAACAGTGTGTATAGTGTAAACAAAGCGTCCCTTCACTAGTGGGGAGTCTCACTCACAAACACGCACAAACCACTATCTCAACAAGCTCCATCACTCGGTCTAATCAACAGCGTAGGCACTTTTCATTCACAAAAACCCATCTTCGCTGCTTTCTCGATCAACCGAGTACGAGTTTTGGGTGAAGACGATGCAATCCGAAGGGCTGGGGTTCTATTTGGGGCCACCCTTCCACCACTCACAACCTACCTTTACACTATGATGCTTCCGAGGGAGGGATGCGTAACGCCAGCAAACCCACGATGTTGTCACGATGGCGCGTGAAATTCGAATGCCGCGCGAGGTCGCTCGCGGAAATACGGTCGGTGGGCATCTCATGCGTGCGTCTATGTGTGTGTGTGTGTGTGTTTGGCGCGAGTGGGACAGAGCAACGTGCTGCTACGCACTATTTTATGCGTGTAGCGCATAAGCGCACGCGAGAGCAAGCAATAGCACCGTGCACGTGGCCTAGCGGCCTTGCGGTGCGTACCGTTTGAAATTCGGGCGCTAACGCACGATGACGAGAGTGCAAGAGTGAGACCCTCGAAATCGTCCCTCTTTCTCGCACCCGCGAAAGGGATGAACTGCGACCCTTTTTGGAAATGCGTCCCGGGGAGACCCACGAAAGAACCGTTTTCGTTATCGGACTGCGAACTATTCTTGCTTGTTTGCGTCGCGAGCCCTTTTCAATGCTGCTGTGGTAGATAGGAGAGTGGTTGGGTGCGATTCATGCGTGAGTGCGTTTGGGTCCTCCATATTTGTGTTGTTTGGGGAATAGGAGAGGGAACTATGTTGCAACGATTCCTAACGTGAAGAAGCGCCACACATGCGAACGCATTCCAAAGTGCTGGTGGGCTGCAAAAGGGGCACGAATGAGGTTGAGGCTGTGTGTGGCAAGTGGTTGCCGGAAGATGAGTGCGCCTGTGCAGGGTGAGAATTATGTGCATGTGTGCGCGTGTGTGTGTGTGCACGGCATAATCAGGATGGTTTTTTGGGAGGGTACTTTCTAAGCTAATACTTCTAGAACCTCCTTTGAGTGGGTTTTTTTGGACAGTCAAACAATGTTTTGGGGTTCATAAAAATCGCAGTTTTCAATAAATTATGCAAAACTGTATGTGAATCGATAGAAAGAATAGTAAATAAATATAATGGCGGAAATATTCCATTTTATAAGCCTATTTAGCCTCAGAAGTCTTGATTATTGATTGTTTTTTGTATGAATTAGAAATGAGATAACATTTTTGACAAAGTACACTTCACAAAGAAATTTTTAAACAGTATACTTTAATGCATTTTTATTTTAATTGAGCCCTTATTTCTTCGCTCTTATTCACTGCATCATTGGAGCAAATACAACTACAAGCGTTCACGACTATTCACGACTGTATAAAATTCCTATCACAATCACACACTTGAAGAAAAACGTTCGTCACACAACTGACCCGCATTCTAAGATCTTCCCCATCCATCTTCCCCAAAAAGGCCAACCCAATCCATGCTCCAACTGATCGCTGGTTTGTTGTTAAACATTATTGCGTCGCACAACGTCTTTTGCTCTTGACGCGTCACTGCTTCACACGTCACACCGCACCCGCAGACCCGCTCAAGGCTGATGGTGTTTTTGATGCGTCTTGAAGCGTGCTTGCCCACTGTTGGGAAACACCCCCGGAAACGAGACGGAAGGCTACCAGCGAATCTCGCACGCATTTGTCGTCACCGTTGTCGCCAGTTGTGGTTGTACTGGAGTCAGATCAGATGCACCCCGATGCTTAAGACATCGCCTAGCTGGTGTCCGGGGAGGCGGATGTTTTCGTGATTTGAGCGGACGTAAATTAGATTATTTCACGAGTTTTGGTGTTGATGCGTTTGGTTTGGTGTGTTTGATCGTGTGTCACCGGGCAGATTCAAAGCGGGACGAGTTTGTTTGTTTTTTATTCGAGTTCGGGGTGATGATGTTGCAATCGGAGGTTTAGTGATGGAATGTGTTTTGTATGAATCATATGCAAAGTGAGTGATAGTCGAGCAAAGAAAGCTAGCTTGCTGTATGTAATTTAGTAGGAAAGCAGTAAAGATGCGGATTAATTTAAATCAAATGATGATTTTCTATATGAATGCTGAATCATTTTGTGAAGAAGGTGTAGATCATAAGTTATTTCGTAACTATCATTTTTATTCATCGTTTTAGGTGTTAAAGAATCTTCAACTTCATAATGAAAGCTTCAAACAAAGCGACAATTTTTGGAGCATCATTTTTTTGGAGTCATTGCAAAAGGTTGAAAAGCAGCAGAAGATAATGGAGAAAACTTAGCACCTTGCAGCGTCATCATGACATCGAGCCGGACTAGGGCAGCCAGAGAGAACTCTCGAACAGCGAAAAAGCTCCTGAACGAGATGGACATTATTTTGCAGCAACCCTAGTAGATATCACCCTTTTCTGGGCTTCAAACTACCTTCCAAAAGAAAAGTTCAGAGCCGAAAGATGAAGGGGAGAAACTTATTGTCTCGCACAGCTAGTTCACGAAGACGGATTTTTTTATCTTCAATTTTAAGACCGAGCCGTAGGATGCATCAAGCTTTACTCGAAACAAAGGAGAGTCTACAATTCATTTGGAAGATTGTCTAAAAGATCTTCGACGTCTCTCAGCTTCCAAAAATAGGAAATTATCATCATTGAAGCATCTTCTAGCGCCTTTTACAAAGAATTGTTTAATCATTCTATGAACTTTCATGTTTATTCAAGTTCTAAACGGGAAATGATATCCTTAAATGAGAAAACTGCGATCATACGATCGTTCCTTGTGCAACTGGTGCAATACAGCACTGTCACCAGCCTCACAGCAAGGAAACTGATCGCATCAAACACCTATCGATTAACAACAAAAAAACCTATGCCGGCACGGAATAGATGCTCCGGAAAGCTGATACGCGTCCCGGGGCTCACAGACCCGCGCCGAGGTTTTGTTTTCCACGTGACCTAATTTTATCGAACCTGAGGGCGACACGTGTACCGTTCCAGGACCTCCGACTGATTGGACCAGCCAAAAAAAACATTTGACAAAAAAACAAGTACAAAAAACAGGGAAAGATGTCAAAATGTAGCAAACTTAATTCATGCATGCATGCAAATAAGCTTTGACAGGGCTAGTTTTGCAACAGGAACCGTAACAGGAGCACGAAGGAAAATCAAACGGTCCTACTGCTGCTTTCAATTCTAATTGACACTTGAACGGTAAAGGTAGCAGCAGCAGCTGTCAATCAATGTCCGAAACGTACGTCCAAGGGGGGTCCTCAAAGCCGATAATATCTTCCGATTTTCATTACGATGTGAATTTTTGCGTATGGGGGACGGTAGGAAATAAGGCATTTTTTTAATGCATTGTTTGTACCTTACCCTGGACGCTGCGCTAATACGATGATATGAAAATATTGTCTAAAAAACAAGGCATACAAATACACAAAACAACGATCCATTTAGGGTTCCACTGCCACACGCCCGCTACAGGAGGAAAAATGCTGGAAGGACGCATATTGATCGAAAATCGGTCAACGGCTCTAATGTTTTGCTTCTGACCGGTATCGGGACGAGATTTAATCCGCTTTTGCCTACCTATTCTCAGGACCTTCCGTTCGGTGGGGTGCACGGATGCACAAATGCATTCGGAGCGTGTGGACAATGGGCACGCGAGCAATGGTAGCAGCTGGTGCTCGGGCTCGTCGATACAGTGTGCAGAGAGGTAGGGCATGTCCATTATTGGCATGAAGTTCTTTGACCGTTTCAGTTTTTTATTTCCACTGAAAATGTTCGTTTTGACCTTAAACAGGCTACGTTCGGAAACTGAAAACAAGTATCGAAAACTTTCCCTTTCAGTCGAGGAAAGTATGGAAAACATTCACGTGTAACTTTATTGCGTTTCATTAAGTGTGATTTGTGAAAATTTATTGTAAAAAATAAAACTTTTTCACTGTGTTTGTAATGTTTTCCTATGTTTAGTCAATGTTTTACAAATAAAAGGCTAAAAATACATTTTCCTGATTTAAATTTTATTTTTTTTTAACTCTAAGATGACCGCTTTTTGCGGTATGGTCAACACCACACTTGACTACAGTTGACTTATTACAATTTCCACTAGGCTTTTCCTCTTTGGATTTTGCATTATCCCGGGCATACTCGATTGAATTAAACACTAGAATTATTGCGCACAGGTTCGTCGAACGAAACACTTTCTAATAAAGATTTCCGCGTCAAGAGTCCTGCCATTTTGGTTCGACTATTTGCTCGTTAGAGAAAGGATCTGCGCATGAGCATACACAGAGGGAACAGTTTTAGGTGTATTAGTGAAATATGGTACCGAGAAACTGAAAAGGTATTTTGTTGATAAATGTATGAAACCACAATCTAAAATGTTCAGCTTTATTTTATGTATTTTCTACATTTATCTCATTTTCAACCTCATAAACCAATGATATTTCTTTGAAAACAATTTGTCATTCCGATTATATGTTCCTATCAGGTTTAACTTTAATTTTTTTTTATTTATAAGAAATTAATTATATCTATTAAAAATAGAAAATGATGACAATACGGCATAGAGCCGTCATATTGAAATGTAAGAAAAATAGAATATGGTTGCGAATTATTTTTGTTTTATGTTGTGTTCATTACTGAATGAATGAATTATAGTTGGAAAACAAAACACAGGAGATTTTAAGAAAAAAAACCGGAATAAAATAAGAATATTCATAAATGTAACAAAAAACTACTTAAAAACAAGAAATAAACAAATGAACCTACATTCCCACGAATAGATGCTTTGAAACGATCTTATCCATCTGACAATTCCAATTCTTTAAACTTAAAAATTCAATAGAAAAACTGCATGTTTCGGCAATCCTTTCAAAACATTCAAAATAAAAATAAAAACATACTAAACACAATTTATTTTAACTTTCTATTCGCTACGTTTCCCAATCAGTTAACAATTGTTCAGCATCGTCTTGACACTTTTTCCGTAAACATAATTCTTTCAACACACGCAACATCAATGAGGACAGCCCGCAGCTCGGGACAAAGTGTTTTCCTTTCCGGTGGCACAACCGAAAAGGACTCTCATCCGCACACATCTCCTTGCATGTCACGTGCCCCTTGCATAATCTGTCAACGGTTGTTTTCTTTTGTCAAGTGATCGACTAGCTTTCACTGACCACAGCGCAAACAACCAGTTTGATTCCTGCTGACAAGACAATTTTTCGTAGGATTAGGCAACGAAAGACACTTGAGGTAAGCCTTCTTCAACGACTCCATGCTTTCATTGGCTTGGATACATCTTCATCGATTGCACGGTCATCAAAATGTAGAGTCTGATGCTTTCCCTTTTACGTGTAGGCTTTTTTACCCATCAGAAGCCATTTTGTTTTGTGTATTTTACCACACGAATCCTTCCCCACACGATGCGTTTAAAAAACGGGGCGTTCAATTGTGTTGCTAAAAAACGGTCTCGAACGTTGTTGATTGGTCGTTTTTTAGCACCTCCGTTAAGCAGTACGGATGCAGCGAAACTCAAAAACTCCAATCGTTAGTTTCACTCGTTGTCAAACAGCCGTTCTTCCGTTACCGAGGGTGCGCTTAGTTCACCCTCCTGTTAAATTTGACTGCCTGTGCAACGCTGCCGCACTGTGCGAGGGGGAACTCGGGAATGCACCGCATGTCAACAGCCGGCCGACAATAGCTCCTAGCATCGATAGGAAATCGGGAGGATTAAGCGAACGATGCAAATACACCAATGCAACGGTCGATCGATGCTGCGGCCCTCGGTTTTGCTGTGCACCCTTACGAAGAGGGTGCGAAAAAGGGGAAAACGGAACAACAACAATTGTAAGGGATGAAAAGGAAGCCGAAAAGAGCGAGAACGAGGACCGGCAGCGAAGGTTAATGCCGTTATGCACCGTATGTGGGTGCGAGGATTGTTGGCAAATTTACGAATCGATAACCAGCACTGACTTACAGCTGGAAACGGTGCGAGTTATGTGTATTTTTGTAGAAAATAAATCAATATTAAATAATTCATATCGGTAGCATAAATTTTGGAATATTTTTTGTATTATTTTGAAGATTTGTTGCATATTTTATTGCTACAAACCATTTTTCGTGTATGTTAGCAGCATGGGATTATGACAAAAGATTATGAACTCAGTTAAAACACGCTAAATACATTTTCTCAAAGCGTTTAGTTCGAATTTTAGTCCGTTCTGTAGGTATTAAAATTATGATGAGCTTTAATTTAACTTCATAATAACTAAACATTAATTTATGTGTCACAAATCATTTGTGAATTCAGTGTGTTTAAATACGAAAAAGAAACGTTAATATCGCTACAAATGCGTCCTTGGTTGTAGAATCAACCTTTATGTCGTCAGCTAACAAGCTTAGTCATTCTAATTAAGATAAACGAGTAAAACCATACTTCTCGCTTCAAATAGCATGTAATATGTATAAAGATTTTTCTCAAAGCACAAATCATCTAATCGGCCAATTTTCACTATCAAATTTTAAAATCATACAAGAATAAATAACGAAAACCATACGAAAATGCAACATACATAACATGGCAAAATACACAAATGCAATCGAGCATGTCTGGGATGAGGGACAACCCAAGGATAATGTACCCTGTGAAATTTGAAAATAGAGTAGACACCTCATTGAGAGAGTAAACCAAGTCTATCCCCGGTAGTTTTCGCAGGACAGCAATTCCCAGCATTTTTGGGGGAAAGTTTGGCCATTGTAACAGCAACCATTTTTATACAGACGGATCCTCATCAGAGCAGGGCATCGGTTTTGGCGTATATAACATTGTATCCGAGGCATATTTCCAACTACGCAAGCCATGCTCGATATATGTAGCGGAGCTCGCCGCAATCTTTTACGCCTTGTTGATGATAAGTGCTTGTCCTCCAGACGAATATTTTATATTCTCCGGCAGTTTAAGCGCTGTCGAAGCATTAATCTGTGAAGGCTATTAAGAGCCCGGACTACTTCGTAAAATAAATATTAAAGGTCTTAAGCTCATTGTTTGAGAAATCATTCTGGATATCTCTTGTTTGGCTACCTGCACATTGCGGTATCTTCGGCAATGAAAAGGCAGACCAATTGCCCAAAAAGGGTGCTTCGGAAGGGTCCTTTTTCGACAGGCTTATCTTACCTCACGAGTACATGCGTGCCCCACAGTCTCTCTGCATGGCTCGGTGGCAGAGTTTGTGGGACACCGATGAGCTCGGGAGGTTTCTTTATTCGATCACTCCCCAAGTGTCCTTGAAGCCTTGGTTCCACGGCATCACAGGTGATCGTGCGTTCATTCGAATGATGTCTAGGCTTAGGTCTAATCATTTGGCTTTGGGCGCGCATCTCCAGCGTATAGGACAGGTCGACTCCAAAATATGTGGCTGCGGCCTCGGATACCATGACATAGATCATCTTCTATGGTCTTGTGTGGAATACGAGGATGCTCGACCCGCCTTGTTGGACGCAGTCCGGGGCATTGGAAAGTTGCCGAATACTCCAATTCGGGACCTGCTGGGAGACTGCGACCAGGTCTACTTGAGATTAATCTTTCTTTTTTGTCGTGCTAACGGATTATTAGTGTGATCCCCTTCCCCCCACTACTCGAACTGTTTGTGTGTTGTGTGTACCTCGCTTGAATGAATGATGATGGATGAATGGATGAATGAATGAATGTATGAATGAGTACGATGCGTGAAGGGTTGGGTACCACCGATGGGAAGAATAAGGACACGAACGAGACTTCATGATCGGACACAATCAAAGAACCTTTGAAATGGAAAACGATCAAGACCCTCGCTACCATCTGGACCTCGAGCATGGAAACGCCCAATATACCCCGGGATAAGGTGCCCTCACACTATAAGACCCTCGCTAGGAACACGACTTTGGCTTTGGATGACGGAACATACGCAACGGAACAACCGAGCACACCCGGGATATGGTGCCCTTTCACAGCTCGGAGAAGGAAATGTCTCCCAGCAAAGATGAAAGGAGTATACTATTTTTAAGTTTATTGTAAGCAATACGGCCCGGCCGTCCTTTACGGGCAATACGGTCCAATACGGCCTGGCCGTGGCCGTAACTAATGTACAAATTAGATACAGTTCACATTGGTATGCAAACATTTCCCTCTGCAACCCGCGAAAAGGGCACTTTATTCCGGGTGGGCTGTATCATTCCACCAGAAGACGCCACATCCAGAGTGTGAGAGCTTGAGAGCAGCGCAGCGTTGTCAGCTCGAAAGTTGTGAAGTCGCTCTTGCCGCTGCAGGATTTATCTTGCCGATCATTCTTAAAATGGACGCTGACCAAATCGAGATTGGAATGTCACTGCTGGTTTGTATTGGAGAACACTGTACTAAGACAAATAAATGTTTGTGCTGGTTTATTCATTATACGGCCCCCGAATGAGTAGAGTTTTCTCCACCTAAAATATTGGTGTATGATAGAACAAAAACCTCTCGTTGCATGACTACACCAACCATGTGCTAATTCTGATATGGCGGTTTAAAAAAACGAGACCAATTCTCCCTAGAGAGACCTATACTGCTGTTGATTTTACTCCATTTTACTCCTTTACTTTACTCCTCCACTATGCCTACGTAATCTAGAGTCCAGCCAGAACTACCGCTAAATGGGGCCACGACCAGAAATTTTACGTCCAGAACAACCGATGGCTGGCTTTCAGCTCTTCGGATGATCCACGGGCGCCGGAGACCAAATTTCTCCAGACGGTATCGATACGCCCAGTGCCGTATCGTCAGACATGGAAGTGATGCCATAGTTATGTTTTGAACAATACCTCCGACTCAATTGCGATAGCTACAGTAGGATGCTGGAAACGTAATCTCTCGATAGTCGGTAGAACTAACTGGATCTTGACCCTCTGGATTATTTTGTTGGAGGTGCAGTGCAGAGAAAATAGTTGAAAATATTAAGTCCTTATGCTGCTTTTTGTACAAAACAATTGTCCAAAATGCCAATTGTCCAATTTTTCAAATTGGACAAACTATCAAATTTAGCTTGACCACGCAGTAGTTAAAGGGTACTAGGTTTGAACAGAGCATTTATTGTAGGAAAGACTATTGTCATATGAAAAATAAATCATTTTGTTGCTTAAATTGAGTCAAAACCAAAACCAATCACTTCTTGCAAACCCAACTGCCGCACAATTTCGGTTTCATAATTACATACCCTTTTAGGTACGGTTTCATATTTACACACCTTCGTTCCATTTCGGTAGGGTTTCATATTTACACACTCCGTTTTCCATTTCGAATACGGTTTTACATTTACGCTCCTTCACCGTTCGGATGTTTCGTGTAAAATAAAGCAAAACGAAACTCAGTCCACGTTTGTTTCTTGTTTTTTTCAGTAAAGATTTTCTGTATTTTTATAAAGAGTTCCACTCGTTTCCCATTCACGCACACGCATATTAGCTTACGCGCTCATTCGCTCGCTCGCACACACATTAGCAGTTCACTTAAGGGCTACAGCAGTTAATTAATCACTTAGTCTTACTTCATATGTTCTTGTGTTGTTTTCTGTTTTAAATTATTATCAGTTAGGTAGCGTTCGTATCTGCTTCATCGGCGTATCGGTTAAGGATTATTTTTGTGTTTATGTTTTTTTTTTTTTTTTGTGTGGATTAGCCACTTTTCAATCCTACCTTCCTTCTTTTGTTATACAATAGCATCCTTTCGCTCTTTTCCCAGCTGCCCAGGATTGTTTTGTAGCTTCTGATCCACATTGTTTTTTTTTTTTCTTCTTCTTTTTGTACCCCACTCCAGTATTATACAAGCTCAGTGCTAGGGTTGTATGAATGTTTTCCATTAGCAACTATACTGTCTCCTGTTTCAATTGATTCCTTCCGCAAGTAGAAAAAAATTACAACAACAAGTGGTCCTGCATTCTATGTTAAGCTATAGTTTAGCAGTTTACTCTAGTTTACTATTGCGCTAATATTCCACTCGTTTGCGTTGCATTCGTTTGTTTTTGTGTATGTTTTTTACTTTTATAAGAGCAAAGTTATTAATTAAAAAAAAAACATCATACTTTATCAGGAGCATTCATCCCAGCTCACGTTTACAAACACCATCTTATCCGGTCCGGTGGTTGGTATAAACGAATTAAAATGCTTGCCTCGTGAGTTCAGCTTCCTTTCTCTCTTTCTCTCTCTCTCTCTCTCTCTCTCTCTCTCTTTCGGTGCACTAACACACTCATTACTATCAACCTAAGCTCGATGTGAGTCGCAACATAAAAGCGAATAAAATTAACACACTAATTCAATTAATCAGTCAGTTTTGTTTATCTCTCACTGGGGAATGAGAATCCTTACAATGTTAAGCAAAAAAAAAAAAAAAAAAAAAGGAAAACAAATGGATGGAAAACTTGCTTGGAAAATGATCAACATTTTTCTGTTTTCGACTCGCCGTTACCGGACGATCACGAGTGTGTGCAGTTCGTGTAATGTATTCTGTGTAATGCAATAGTGCCGTGTATCATTATAGTTGTCTGTATATGTAACCACACTACTACTACGCCTTCCCTTTCCGGCATTCCATTTCGGCTTTCCCCAAACTTATGGTAGAAAATATCCTGTTATGGTTTTGATCTCCGCCAAGATCGCAACTATTGCAAACTTAATGGCTAAACGAATTGTTCGCCTCCCTCTCCCTCTCGCTATCGCTCGCTAAACTCACTAACCACAAACAAAGATCAACGAGTGAAATACATTAAAAAGAAAATTAACAAAACAACCACGTACCAAAACGATCGTTTAGGGAATGGATCGAGCCCGACCTTCGTGAGCGACCGCAGTTTGTTGACTGTAACAGATTCGAAAGCCTCAATCTAGCGATGTCTCGAATACAAAGAGGAAAACGCAGCACATTTAACAACGGAAAAGGCAGATCAGTCTATCAGAAGGATTGAAGGCTAACAGAGCAGTGTGTGTGTGTGTGTGTTTTAGAATCGATTTGGCCACTGGTTTAAGCATTGATTGCCGTTGTCCGTACGTTCCCCTCTAGTCGGGTTTTGCAGGAATAGCATTTAGGACCTATCGTCTAACATGTGGCTTGCCTTGTTTCCTACAATGGGACATCTGATTCTGGAGGGAAAAGTAACATCCGAACACTAGCTTACGATTTTTTTATGTGTTTTTTTCATCAGGAATTATTGTTTTGTTTTTTTTTTTAAATGAGCTGCATTTCTTTTATGGTTTGTTTTAATTTTTCTTTTACTTGTATAAACTTTGCTTCCTGTTTTGCCTTCATTAGTTGATATTTCATTTCTTGCATTTTCTGCCTACGGTTTGCTGCGGTTTTACTCTTACAGAACCAAGAAGTGTTAGGGGTTATGGTTTTTCTGCTTTCTGATTTAATCGTTTCTATTATATTCTTTCTCTGTTACTGTTTTTTCTCCTCTTCCATCTAATTATAGCACCAGCGCATGTTGTTTACGCTCTTGTTTTATAGTTTTTTGCTTTTCTCTTTTTTTCTTATTTTTTTTTCATTCGCAATAAAGTTTAAGTTTATAATTGTTTTTTTTTGTAGCTGTTTTTTTGTATTTGTTTTTCTGTTTCTTCTTCTTTCTTTCGTTCATTCAGTTATAATTTCATTCTTTAATCTAAGTTCTTAACTCTGAGTAATAGTATTTAGTAACCGGCGATCCGCGACCGAAATAGGTGGGAAACCCATCCGCGGGATGCGCTGGTTTTGAAAAAGCACCGATCTTCAGCTAAGTTGTGTATTGTAATTTTCAATTACATTCGTACACCGTTCCCTGTCCCTCTGTGTGTATGTTGTGTCTGTATTGTGTGTATGAGTAGTTTAGTTTAAGGTTTATCTTAACATTACACACACTTTTCACGTGCGGATTAAATTCACTCGAATATGTTTTTTTTTTTTCTAACTTCACCATCCATCCATCTCAAGATCCATTACTCGCTTAAATCTAATATCGGTTTTCCTTTTTTCCGGGAACGAATATACACCAAAAAACGGAAACGGAACAATGCAAGTCCAAAACATTGTCACAGGTTAGATGTATGTTACAACCCTTCCGTGGCGACCGGTGCCCATCGCCCCGGTGGCTCGCGCAGGAAAACTATCAGTCAGTCTGGTTTGTTTTGGGTGGGTTTGGCGAAGGCTCAAGCTCAAGCCGTGCCAGAGCACCGGGGAGCGCTCGAGTCCCTCCCCCAAAAAAACCCACCGAAAATCGTAACGAAATACACACGTGCGCTTGGAAACGAAAACGAACAACCTCTCACTAAATATCCCTAATTGCTATCAGACTTTAATTTTGATCTTTGATGCGTTTCGTTTGCTAATGTGTAAGATCTATGTTTTTTTCTTTTAAATGTATAATATAGTATCCTTCCGAATATCCGTACACGAGTTCACGCTCTTCCAGGTGAGCCCTTCGTTAAGCCTTCCTCTCTATGCTTCTGTAAAAGCGTCACGCCACAGCAAAAACACAACTAAATCGGGGAAAACAATTTTGATCACAAACCTTTGCTCAACCGCTGGTGTCGTACCATCTTCGCCCGGCTTGACCTCCTCCATTACAGCCATTATTTACATGCGCCACCACTTCTCACCTCGATTACCTACACGCTAGCTGGATAAGTTACGCTTCTTAAGACCACTTTATAGTACCGCTAGCAGCTTAATATTAGTACACGCCTTGTGCCCCAATGCGAGTGATGTGTAGTAGTTTAAAAACAAAACAAGAAGACATTGTTCCTCACACCTCAACGGGTGCGAGCAATAAATAGAGCGCTTGCCGAATGCGCGTGTCGCTTCCCAGAAGCCTGCACTCACCCAAGCCCAACTCACTCACGAGCGGGGTGTAACGAGCCGTATCACACCGGGCTACGTACATTCGATCACCATCGGTTGGCTGGACTCGATCACACTCGGCCGGCTGGTGGGTTCGTGCTGAGACGCAGAAGTGCCCGAACCACCGCTCGTTCCACCGTTTGCGGACGTTTGCACCAGATGGCCACCATAGTGCAGGTGAGGTGACGGTAGATTGTGGTTCGTACTGTTGGGACTGTTGTTGTTGTTGTTGTTGCTCGTTGCACCATTACTGCTTGGGCTGGTGCCGTTTGAGTGTTGCTGAATCTTGCCCGCCGACACCTTGTGTATGACCTGTTCGGAATGGTGATGACCCATACCGGTGTGCGGATGGTGTGGTTGAGCGGAGGTGGACGTTGCCGTCTGTACCACGCCCGGGCTACCGTGGTGTGAAGCGGGCAGGTGAGACATTTCGTAAAAATCGCGTCCACCTTCCCCATCCGGCTGGCCATCTTTATCTGTTGGAGGATAGAGAGAAAAAATTGACATTAGAATTCAACACAAGATTGCTTGAAGCAGAGATCCCGCTGATCCGTACCTAAGCACTCGGAGGTGGCCGCCGCTGCCATCGCCAACTCCTCCTCCAGATTGTTCGGTTTGCAGCTGGTCGTTTTCCAGTGCGTTCGCAACCCGGACGCACTGATGTACTTCTTATCACAGCCCTGGCACACGTACGGCCGATCGTTCGTGTGCAGCCGCTTGTGCAGCTTCAGATGCACGAACTGGGTAAACTTTTGCGGGCACAGATCGCACGCGTACGGCTTCTGGCCACTGTGCAGCCGTAGGTGCGTTTTCAGGTTGGACGTGGACGAGAATCGCTTCTTGCAGATGTCACACTGGTGGGGCTTTTCGCCCGTATGCACCAGATGGTGCTTCTGCAGGTGGGCGAGCTGCGTGAAGGATTTCGTGCACACGTTACACTTGAACGGCCTTTCGCCCGAGTGTGTCCGCAGGTGAACCTTCAGGTTCGACAGCTGACCGAACGTCTTGCTGCACACATTACACTCGTAGTGCATCTTGCCATCTCGCTTGCGCAACGGATAGGGTAGGCTCCGATAGCCGCGCGAATTGGGACTGCCGGGGCTCATGGGACTACCGCTTCTCGAGTACGAACCACCGTCCGGACTGAGACTGCTCGGTGGAGACACACGGCCCGGTGACATGTGGGTGAGCGGGGTAAGCGGCTGCATGAGCGGATGTCCCAGAGGTAGCTGACCTTTGGATTGAAGCTGCACAAACCCGGACTGTTGGGCGGGACCGCCTGGTGAACCGTTCGAAACGCCCGGCGATACCGAGCGCAAAGGGGTCGTCGACGATGTGGTCAGTCTCTCGTAGTGTCCACCGTTCAGGGGTGGACTGTAGGTGGAACTGGAAGCGCTATTAATCACACTGGCGGAACCGTTCGAGGCCGAGTAAATACTGCTGCTGGTGCTGTAGCTCGGTACCGACGATTCGTACGGTACGGGCGAGTGTGTCCTGTGCAGGTGTTGCGGATGATGCGCGCTATGATGGTGAGGGTGCAGGTGGTGATGCTCACCCGCGTAAACGAGCGGAGAAGGCGAGGGAGATGCACCACCAGCTTCTTCACGTTCGTGCAGCCGATCGTGCCCATGATGGTAGCTGCTCTGGTGCGATTGCTGCGCATGATGCAGATGATGAGGAAGATGATGATGGTGCGGGTGATGATGGGTGAGATGATGATGATGCGGATGGTGGTGATGGGTGAGTTCCGCATGTTCCGCCTCCTTGGGCTCCTGCTCGAGCGAAGTCTGAGATCGGGAGGTGGGCTCGGTAGGCTCCGGTGCCGGATTCTGGGAGCTCGAGTCCGGACTACAGGCGGTTCCATACCTTTGCGACTTCTTGTACGAGTAGGCCATCTCGGTTGGGGACGTTGGAGGTGGTGTAGCGTTCGGTTGCCGACGGTGCGGATCATCTGCCGACGGTGCGCGATTACTACCGGTCAGGATAGTTTCGAGGATCGAGCTCGAACTGGGCGGAGTGTAGCGAATGAACGTTGCCGGTGAGGTTGACGTTGGTTCTGCCTCGTAGTAGCTCTTCGTCAGTGGTACCACAACCGTTTCGGGCGTTGTGTCCAACACAATCACGGTACTGGTAGCAGGCGTCACCTCACGCATTCCGGGTCCAATTGGTTCCGCACTAACAGGGCCAATCGACTGGGCTACCGTCTCAACCTCTCGCTCGGTTGCCATTTCCATTTCCGGCTCCACCTTGAAGTTTTTGCTATTGTTCTTGAACTCGTACTTTAGCGGCATCTTCATTTTTACCTTCCGATATTCATTCTTGTCACAAGGCTCGGTCGTGCTAACCTTGTGCTGGCCCACGCTCGTCTCCTTCGGCTCGATCGCCTTCTTCGAGCAGTCGAGCACGTAGTTGTGTTCGCTCTCGCTATCACTCGAGTCCTCCGGTGGTGTGAACCCATCCTCATGGTACCCATTGCTGTGGTAGCCCTCATCCGACCTTACCGACCCATCGTTCGGTGTCAGCTGATGTTCGTATGCGGTCTCTTTCGTTTGCGAGATCGGTGAGTCGGCGTCCACCTCCTTAACGCTTTCCCGCAGAAGCGGACTCTGCTCTCGGATCACAATGCGAATGGGGGATCGATCCCGTAGAGAATCTTCACCAATCACAGAGACAGTAGCACCAACCGCCACAGAACTCCCATTCCGGGGCTCTCTCAGTACCGTCTGGTGCAGTGCGTGGTGCTTGGCGGAAGGAACATGACCACTGGTTGGTGGGGCCGGCGGTGAAGGACTCGGCGTTGGCGTACTGCGCACCATCGCCGGCAGGTATAGGCCCATCACGTGCTTCACATGATTGTATGCCACCTCCGGTGGGACGGGCTGTTTGTACGTCTTCTTCACAACCTCCTCGCGGCAGATGGAGTAGGTTGCACGCTCCGGATCGATGTCGTAGCCGAGCCGCTTAGCAAAGTCGCGACAGTACCACACCATCAGCTCCTCGTTCGGCATGATGTCGCGTATCGTGTAGAAGTAGATGTGTTCCTGATGCTGACACGCGACCAAATTCATCACCGAGAAGCTGTACGCGGACGCTACATATCGCATCCAGTTGGACTGGGCCGTGTCGGAGCCGTCCAGATAATAGAAATCACTGTCCTTGAATATCTGCAACGCAGGAGAAACGAGAGATTCAGTTAATTTATTATAAATACCATCTCTAGACATGCACAGCGCATTGACGCACTCGTGTATTCCAAGCTTTACAGAAACTCATTTACAGATTAGAAATTTCTTTTGCATAAGTACCTTGATATTCCCATAGGAAACGTGTCGTAGTTCCTGCACCTGCACGGGTTTTTAGTTATTGGTTAGCGATAGGATGACCGAGTTTTGAGGTTAGAGGATTCAAAATTAGAGTTGGTTTTTTGATTTTTGTACACGTCAGTTGACACGAGAAGCAGGAAGTTGATGTTATGGAAGTAAAGAAAGAAACATAAAGAGAAAAAATAGATTATAGACAAGGTTGGAGCATCGGTTCTCTGTATCACTATGACTACATTCTAGCAAGTATTTCAACCCCCATTTAATAGCATAAAAACCGGGAGATAAGAAGCAAAAAGGGAAGCAGACACAGACAGTCCAGACAAAGACGAAACCGTAGCTTAGGTCAGCATCAATATTTAGCAAGCGTCTTCGGCGAGGATCAACCGTCCCGACAACAAAGAAATGGCGGCGAAAGTTACTCCTGCAATCGTCCAACAAAAGCACCGTCTGTATGCATTTATGCTACAGCAATCGTACTGTCCCTGTTTCTCTCACATCAACTTGCTCCAAACTATTTCCTTATGGTTTGCGTTATGATGCGAGAGAAAAGCTGTGCTGTGCGTGAGGGAAAGAGATCCATCAATCGACGACAAAGAAAAGCATTGACGTTTTTCCCATTGGGGTAGGTCCAGGGAATGCTTTATTTCGCACCAAATAAAGAGACTGACGACAGCAGGTTTCGTGTTATTTGCTTTGGAAAAAATGGGTATTGAGTGGAGAATAACTTTAAATAGATTTTTCTGTCTAGAGAGAAGGTGGTTTTTCTTATTAAAAGCATGCGAAAGAGAAATACTTCAACTATTGCAAATTGCGTGCATTTCTAGCATAACTTTCCAGTTCGACAGGAATGCTTATGCTTTACCCGAAAACAACATCACCACCACCACCACTAGTGTTCTGAAGGAGTTTAAAACGTAGTAAAAAAAAGCCTAGCATATTCCGATTTCTTTGTCTAGTTCTGTCCTAAACTTATTGTGAGCAGTTCGTACTGCATCAGACACTTACCCGCCAGAAGTATCGCCATAGCTGTTTATCACTGGGATGGCTCGGTGTGCGGACACCCTCGAACGGACCAAATCTGGTACCCCGAGGGATGACGCCCGTACTCCACACTCCTTCAGTCTGTCGTGAGAAAATCCAACAAATAGGAACAAATCGTTCGTGGTTAGAATTGCGTCGCTCAACTCTTTCTGTCTACTGCCTATGGCTTACCGTGGATGTGGGCGTCGATAGGACGAGGGAGGGCTTGAGCGTCAGGCTGCGGGGAAGTGTCTTCTCCGCCCGGCCCGGTACACCCTTCTCGCAGGGCATATCCGGCACGATGTAGACGGCCAGCCGCTCGAAGTCTTCCTCTCGCATACGCGTAACATCGTAGTCCTGCTGCGCGTTTGGCGTAACGCTTCGAGGGGGATTCGCTCCAGACATTTTGATTAGCTGCTGCACATGAGGAATGGAGAAAAAGAGAAGGAAAAAAAAAGACCAGTCAAGCATTAATTAGTGTGCGAGTGTGTGTATTCAGATAAAGGCGTCACAGCAAGCAAGAATCGATTGGCGAGTTTTCCACCTGTACGTCATCCAGACTCCCCAAAACCCAACCCCTGTGGGTGCCCACAAGTACAGGGAGAAAATGGCGACGAGCATCCTCCACACCTTGCTGGCTTTGTTGTCTCAAGGTGAAGTGCCAGTGAAAGGATGCATGGCGATATGCGATGATGGCGTTACGATGCGGATATGTCCAACCGATTGCAAGCGTCCTTGCCGAGAGAGCGAGCCGAGAAAGTATGGGAGAGGGGGTGGTGGGTCTTTTGTGGGAATGAAAAAACCCGACTCAAGGTCAGCATCAAGCGCCGAGTGCGTGAGTAAGAAAACAACATTAAGCGTTTTGTGTGTGTGTGTGTATTTTTGAGTGAGAGTAAGTGTGAGCGAGCAAGCATCGGTGCAGTTATGCAATCCCTCTAATCCTGATGCAGCAGCACACGAAGCGTTGTAGTGAGCGCGTATGCGCTTCTCGAGTGACGCTCGGAACGTTCCATGCGTCCTCCGTACACGTACTATTTCCTTTTGGAAAGAAGAAGGGTCATTCGGTGGGCGGTGGGGCATGTGGAAAATGCAGTTTTACTCTTTCCCTATTGTCCGTGGTCGCGACTGTGCACATGACTGTGTTCGGGGAATGGAGGAGCGAAGAAATAATGGGAGAAACTAGCGGAGGACATCAACGTTACGTAGCAGGCTCCCCCATTTTGCGTGGTGAAGTATCCACGACGTCGGCTACTGCAGAAGCGTAATTTATCGATTCTGGTACGATTTCCCAACAAGATTACCATTGGTAAAAGCTGCTTTCTTTTGCGTTTACCTATTGTTTGTTAAATACCACTCCAACGGGGCGATACAGCAATGCTGACCACACGCTTGGGGACGTATGTATGCAGCACAAACTTCACAACCAGACCGAAGCTCCTTTACACCTTGCTAGCTTAGACTGGTTTACACCAGCACGAATGAAAGTGAAATACCAAAGGTCAGGCTCGACCGAAACTCGTCATCACGCTCACTCCCTTCCCGGCACGCAAATGTTCATGCCACCATTGCCACAGTCGGAAGTCCTTTACAACTTTATCGCTTCGACGAGGGTGTGTGTGTTTTTTTATCACTTTGAGGACTTTATAAAAATCCAAGGATATCACGCCACGTCGTGAATTTCACTTATGCAACGATTCTCTGCAGCAATGCACCAAATCACATTTCAACACTCTTGCAGGCTCTACCTCTCCTCGATACTACCGGTACCTACCTATTGCTGAAAGGTTGACCGAAACATTGAACACCTAACAATAGCTGTCCACACTTGTCAACTAGAACACACTTCCTAGAAGCGTTTTAGACTTATAAAGCATTCCGCAAACAGGCGGAAGCACTCTACCAATTCACTCACGTGCACGTGGTTGCGTGCTTGCTCGGGACTGAAAATGTCACCAGCGACACCAGCAGCATCCACACCCGCACGCACGCACGCACAGCAAAAAACTGAACGCGCCAGCAAATGGCACCAGGAACCAGGAAGAGGCGCGTAACGCTTTAAACCACCCAATCTCGTGCCAGAATCGATCGATCCACACAATCCCGAAGTCCTGCCCGACCTAGCGCGCGCGACAAGACGGCATGTGGCTGCAGCATTGGAGGGTGGATGGTAACGTGCCTTGCTCTCGTTTTGACAGCACAAGGAAGCGCCAGGAGCAGGTAGCAAGGTGTCCGGCAACCGATCGACCGACCGACCGACCGAGAGCCGAAACTCCTCTACTGACCCAGTTTCCATCAGGCAAATCCTTTTTTTTTTCGCAGCAAAATGCCACCTGATGTACTATCTCACTCACTCTATCGCTCGTTTACTAGTGTTGACTATCGGCGAGAGCTTGGGATAGGTCCGGGATGCAGACATTCGTTCGCCATCTCGTGCATCATTATCACACTATCACGCTCATTCCCGCATGGAAGGATATATGGAGTTGAGATTGGAATGCTTTCTCTCTCACTCGCTATCCCTCTCTCGATGCAGCATCCTTGCAAGAGCTGGAGAGAAAAGAGAGCGAAAGGATGCTCCCATAATGCTCCCGCGAAGCACTCAATCCGGAGTCCGTCGCACCAGGAAGTCCGTGACTGTGCTTTAGCTTGCATTTTGGTACTAATTATTTTATCACCCTTTTCACTCTCGTTTTAGGGTGAAACTTTTTTTTTTTTCGATCGCAGCATCCAACACAAGGAGAGAAAAAGCACAGGAAAGAGCGAGAGAGAGAGGAAGAGATTGCTTTCGTACGGTAACAACAACACATCGGGTATGCTTGATGCGGGCGCTTTGCGCATAAACAACAACCGTTCAATTGAAATGAAAACCGTCAAGAGTGAATCTTTTCTTTGTGTCTCGGAATGTTTAAGGGACGTTTTGGGGAGTGTGTGTGTGTGTTTCGGTCGTTGAGGTAGTCGGTAGAATTGGATAATACATCAGTGAGAACACGTTTGTTTTGCTGTTGCTAAGCTACATTTTATTTTCCACCCTTATTTTTAACGCTTCTTTTCAAGTGCACACCTCTCCGATGCACCCCCAAAAATACATTCACCACCGGCGTTTTCATCTGTGCCGGCTGTGAAGCAGGGAAGGGTGGAAAAGCGAAGACAGGGAGGCACATTTAAAGGGTCGTAACAGGGAGCGCAGCGCCTACCACAAACGCAAATTACGTCCGAGCGGTCAGCGGCAATTGAGATTCCTAATAAACTTTCATCACTTTATTTTTAGCCAACCAACCGAACCCCTTTTTTTGCGTGTGTCTCACCCCAAATCAGCTTGCAAGGTGCACTATGCAATTCACTATTCGCACACGAGAGTAGAAACGTAACACCGCACGACCAGCCCACGTTCGGCGTAGACTTTATTTTTGAGCGAGGGTTTAGGGAAAAGTAAAGTGGGGCGGCGTGCAAGCGCCAACACGCAGGACGGGCTTGATGTTGATGCAACCAGGGAAGCACCCGCGCGATGCGCCCGAAACTGTAGCCAAACAGGAAAAACCTTCAGCAAAATTCTTAACCCCAACGGTTTCCGTCCGGCGAACCGGGCACATCCCTTAGGCAGACAGACGTTTCACCGAGCGATGCAGTTCTTTCGGCCCTCCCCGGTCACCATCTTGATCGGTGCGAAGCTCCAATCCTAATTTTCCCCTTCCTTCCCGGGATCCCGACAAAAAACAACAGTTATTGCTAGTAAGTGACTTTGCCAAAACAAAACGCAAACTCGTACGGAATCGTACGATCAAGGTTAGGGCGTTGCAAGCCCTATCGTTGAATGACCGTTTTCAAGTTTCAAGCTGTCTTTAACACACACACACACCCTACCTTTCCTCGTTTAGCTTTTGAGTCGATGGCAGGATGACAGATAGCTGATGATGATGGCGATGGCGGAACAAATTTTGCACGCTGAATGTACGCGAAAAGTGAAGGTTAGCGTACAAATCATGTGAGCGGAATGGTTGAAGATGATAGAGGGTTAGAAAGAGCTGCGAGGGTTAGCTAGTATGCAACGTATGGTGGAAACGGATGCACTATGATGAATGGCGATCGTTGAACACATTCATGATCTAAGCAATATTAATAATTATTTGGAATTGGCTGGACGAATTGAGCTGCCATTCAGAGATTATTTGTTTTGAAGAATATTTTGCTTGAAAACACTTCTGCAAAAAGTAAGTTTTCTATACCTAAATTAGATACTAAAATACTTTATATGCGACAAATACATTAATTATTAAATATTGCTTCAATATTCTAATCAATTAGCAACTTTTCCACATTCTGCTTACCAAAATTAGAATTTTTTAATTTAAATTCTGCGTTGTCTTGTCCTCTGAAAAGCTCTCGTCTTAACGCTATCACTTATCTCTTACACACAGGAGAGACAAAAAAATACACCACTTCACAAACGAAACAAAACAATGTTTTTGTTACAAGTTCATCCACTGTCACCCAGGTTACAATCATAGGCAATCAACGATCGTGCCGGTAGTCATAGGTTTGTGCCGGCATTGCACCAATATAACTGATCAATGCACATTCACATCAAACACAGACACACATACACAAACACACTGATGATCAGACAGTTCGATTTAGCACCGCACTCGATACTAATCGTCGCGCGAGTCGATACTGTACTGCCAAAGCGTATCGAGCCCCAGGGTGTTCAACGGCCCCTTGCGTACACAATGCACAGCACACACACACACACACCCATGCACCCGTGCGAGTACACAAAAAAATGTACACGAAAACGCACCCGATCTGATGAGGAAAAGTGATCTGCCAAAGCGGAACTACTAGCGGAAAAGCAACCGTCCATCCTTTACACAGCAGGTTCACAGCAAATAATGCCACCTGATAGGAGTATGGTACGAAAAAGGCCCTTACAAATGGTTCCCCAATGGTCTGCCCTTGAGGAACAGAAAATTTGCTCCTTTTTGCTGGTGTGGTGTTTGTTTTTGTAACTTCGATGTCAATTGGAAATCTCTCGCTCTCGGTTCTCACTCGTCTAAACTGTCGGCATCGCCTAGCACACGGCGATCGTTCATCACTGCAGTTTTAGTGCATACTGGCACGGTTGCAGTAGTTGTTTGCATGTGTTGTGCACAAATCTGACCAGACGCCGACCGGCCACTTTTTATGGGTTATTATTAGGCGCAAGGTTAGCCGTCGCCTAGTGGTTGGTGTGCGCTCCCGAATTTCTTTGCAAATAGTTTGCTGCTCTCCCGCACACCGGTGGAAGTGGATACAGGAAAACCGAACACGGTACTCGATCGCGTCACTATTCGCTTGCAAACTAGAAAATGGAAGCGTTCGTGTACGTCAATCTTTTTAACTCATGATGGCATTCGATGGCGGTGTGTCGGTAGCAACGCACTTGCAATGTCACACCGTTTCACAAAGCAATAATAAATACTATATGTCAAATTAAAATAAAGCGCAAGTTTTCGGAAAACTGAAATTGTTCGGAAATTGTTAGCCACGTGTTACTTCCTCGCAAAAAAAAAAAACCGATCATACCGATGGAGGCGCCCAGCCTTTTGTTTGCGTTCAAATATTTTCACAACGCGAAATAAGTTTTGTTTGTTTCGTAACGTTCGCTTAACATGAATGCTATTGCATTATCATTGCACCCAATGGACGACCTTCATCGAAACGAATGCATTTCATCCACGCGCCACCCACCAGCGAGAGTATTACATTCCTACTGGACGATCTAATCAACCGGGGCACGTGACAATGGGAACCGTTTGCTCGTCGCGTTGGCAGGGTGCTACCCTTCCCTCCATCTCTTCACCCGCATGCGGGTGATATGAGATATCGGATATTTTGCGTAATTTTTTTTTTCTACAACCCCCTTACTGATATACTGACCTTGATCGGCATCGGTTCTCGTGACCAAACCATCGGGGTGCGGTAAGCTTCCGGATGCGTTTGATGGGAGATTAACCTAGTGGCCAAGTAGCTACTCGACTTTGTGATTGCACTACCGAACCAATTTGCTTGAAGAGTCAGAGTTGAGTGCGTGTGTGTGTGTGACGAGTAGGAAGGCTGAGAATGATGCACCTACTTTCACTGTCGTACACTTGCTGTATCGCTTTTTTATAATTCGCTTTAAAACGCTTTTATGTTTCACCTTCTCAACACACTATCGTCCACTGAGCGTGAATATTTTACCCTGCGAGACATCGCATCAGTAGGGAAACACTTTAAAAATAGTCACTACAAGTTGGGTACTCATTTTTGTATCCAACTATTACTAGACCGCACGAATATAATAAAAACTTCTTTCTGTAAAGTGGATTTTTTTCCCCCAAAAGCACTAAAATACATTCAATATGCTAACGAACGTACAATCAGCTCCAACTAACGATCTTCGCTACCGTAACGCAACTGATCGTCTTTGCTGTCGAGCACAATATCGGTCTGGATCGTGAGTGCCCGGAGGTGAGTGACTTAGCTTTGCTCGAACACAACCCACTCATTCCCGGTATTGTCCCCATTATTACGCTATTTTTTTTTTCTGCACTGAAAATATAAACACATACTACTAGCTGCCGTCACTAATGCCACGGGACACCGGATGAGGGTTTCCCGGTATAATGCGGTTATCAAAATGAGCGTGATGAGTGGAAACACTCAGGCTGAAGTAATATGCGTTTGCCCTCCAAACACTCACTAGCATGATCTGCTCGAGTGGCACGGAAATTTACTAGTTCGGTTTCACTTTTTGCAAGCCGTCCTTTCCCATTGGGACTCCTCACAGCACTATTTTTTCCCCCCTTTAAAGACAAACAAAAGACTCACAATAGGGTCGCTAGTCTAGGCAGGCGCGTGCACCGTTCGCCACCGAGCGGCAATTGATGCACCAACCGGACGGCTGATATGGCGTGCACTTTTGATTTGCAAACGCGGCACAATGTCAACAAGCAGAGCATTTCTAATATTATTGCCCTGCTTCGTCGCGCCCCATTTCTTCCCCCTTTTTGGTGGATGAGTACCAACCCAACTACCTAATATTTCGCCTTTGTGCGATGGTGCACTACGGGTTCCAGTTCTTATCAGTGCTGGCAGGCAGCGGCATCAGCGGCGCTCCCGCACTGCATCGATGTCCGGGATTTGCTGCGGAAGGCAGGAAAGACGGGGAAGGGTTGAACATGCGGGGGAAGATGATTAGTGCGGGTGGGAAGTGAATCGCTCCCTGCACGAGCGTACGACCACTTGAACGACTCGACTGTAGCGGCCTTCGGCGAGGCGGGCGCAACAAGCGAAAGTAAATATTTTTCTCGCTCCAGTCCCAGCCCATTGCATCAGAAGGCGTTGTTGCAGTTTGTCGCCACCGACGCCACCAACCGCACTGCACCGGAGGTAAACAATCGGACCAAACAATAAGGAAATATGTGCATTGATGGACACACACACATGCACACAGATCGTCACTCAATGGATGGACACGAGCGCTTGATTGGTGACAATCGGTGAGCAGTGAGGCTGGTGGTCACGTTTTCCGTCGACCTACACGTGATCGTCGAATGTCATCTCTATCGTTTTTTTCGCAGCCGCGCACCAGTCATTGTTTTCCGGACCGATTGGTAGTGTGCGTCGCGGGTTTGAATTTCTGTGTGCGCGATTCGCAGCCAAGCTACTGATTAGACCCATTCTGCGATTCGGTTTCGTAATGCCGTAAATCTCAATCGGCTTTACTCAACGAGTAACGCACAGCCTGTCCTTCAGTTATGCTATATTAATATCGTTTTTGTTTGGCATTGGTGAGTTGTGAGCCGAAGTCAACCCTTCGTATGCATATTTGCTAGCAAAGCACGCCAGCTTGAATTAGTATTTTTAAAATACTAATTGATTTCAGAGACTCAAAACGAAGCACAGAAGTGTGTTGTGGCTAACGAGACTTTTGTTTTGTTTTTTTCAAGATTCCTAAACAATTGTAAGTAAGCTAATGGCATCATTTGCAGCTCTCGTGCTCCACCAATCTCACACCTTCGCCAAACGATTCGCAACGATATTTCCGTCGCACGATCTTGCAAATGGCGCGTGGCACCCTTATCCCATCGAAATGGCTGGAACTCGACCCGAACCGGAGAGTGTTTCGCGTGGCCTTCGGGTCTTTGTGTGCGTGTGTGCGCACAGTTGAAGTGTAGCAGAGACTTAAGTTTATTTTATTTGCCCTCAGCTTTTTGTAGCACGACAGTATTCTCCTCTCGAGAACGATTGAGGGTAGTAGAGAGACGATCGTATGTAGTGGGAATGAGTATGCCGTACTACCCTTATATAATTTTGCTGCACGTGTCGATTATAAATGCATCGATCTGGAGCACATTATGCAAAGACAAGTTTGCTCGGATGATTTGTTTTGTTTTATTTAAGTTCATTTATATTTCGTAAAAAAGGTATCAAAATTTTTTGGAGGGAAGAAATTTTAAATTATAGTAAAAATATACAACATGCTTTAAAGAAAGCTTGGCTATAAAAGTTATTTTGCTCTCTGAGTTTATTCCACTGCAAAAAAAAAAAACGCTATTCATATAGAAAACCCTAATTATTCTACTCTTCTTTCTCCACCTTCATGAAATCATCGAATGTAATCATCTTCAAGCAAAATTCCCAACCCGATTGCCATCGTTCAAAACAATCTTCTCGCTACACCAAACAAAACATCCCAATAGGTAGGTAAACAGTAATTAACATCTCAACTCATTCGGACTTTGGAACATTCGCTTGCCACAGCAATTGCCACCGAATGCTACTAATCTAATCAGCGCACATTAATCAAACGAAAATGTGCATCTAATTGGTGCTATACCTCGGCGATAGTTTAGCCAAGTACACTGCTGGTAAAGGATGATGTGTACGAGGAGGGCTGTGTAAACCTTTGGCATTTGCCATTTGTCTGCTACTAGAAAGCTTACACTATTCCGTTTCTTGTGCCGTAAGATGTATGTAAATCTGTGTGTAAACTAACTTTTTTTCACATGATCAAATGCGAAAGTGAGGACGAAAAGCTCTCGACTGTTCGAAAGAGGAAATAAAGGAGAAAGCTTTTCCTGCTTCCTTTTCGTTTTTCTATGGTTGACATTTACAACCGTAACGCCGTGCTGAAAGCGAAAACACATAATGTGATTTTGTGATTCCCGGAAGTAAATGGCAACGGTGCATACATACAAACATTAGAGTACGAGAAGGAAAGAGAGAGAGAGAGAGAGAAAAAGAGTGGTAGACTGTGTGCGTTCTCTCGCGTTGCTTGATTCCTTAAATGGTTTGTTTTTATCGTGAACCACCATGCTGCTCCATTACTGTGTGTTTGGCTTCCAATACAGCTGCACCGTACGCGAAGTTACTGGCGTTGCAGCTGTATATACACGGACACACATATACACCGTCGAGGGGCTTGGTGCGCGGACATGGATGCACTTTACAACGGCACGGATGGTGCGGTCGGAGCTCTAAATGGAAATTATTGATTTTCCCACACTCGTGGCGCTCGTCCCAAGCACGAATGCAATGTAATGAAAGTGGAGACAGTGGCTTTGGGATTTCAACATAACATTTTATCCTTTTACTGTATTAAGTTCGATAAATCATAAACGATCGAGGAATGTTTAGAACAGTGATACATACATGCTTTCATAGCCAACAGTACTTGGCTGGTGGTTTTGGTTGATTCGGATAGATTTTTCTGCTGCTGTTGCTGCTCGCATGTGCCAACACTTCCTTTCATTCCATTCTCTAGTTCACTCTCACTCGTTCAGATCCTTTTCCCAGAGGCAAGTACACACACATACACACACACACAAACGTACACCAGCACCATATTCAGTGTGTGTGTATGCGTGCAAACAGTGTTTTCACTTTTACCCAGCTTCAGAAATTTTCCTTTGCACCATGCAACTCACTGCAGCTCGCTCAATTCGCGCAACACATACAGTGTAACGGGGCTGGTGTAACTTACAATACTTTGGCTGTGCCGGTTGAAGGACTCTCAGCACTGTCGGTGTGAGGAAAGGCGTAGGTAGCCGGCCGGTCCCGGAAATAGCACGAAGCACACACCCTAATATTCGATCCGATCTGTTCTTATTCGTACTAAGGGCTTCCGGTTTCCTATTTCAAACACTAAGCGATTTATCGCACACACACACACGAGGGAGTTGTGTCCCCAAAAACCAAAAATAGAAAATGAAACATCCAACTCACAGGATCAAAACCCCCAGTTTTATAAATTTTGTTTTGGGGCAAGCATTTAATTATGACACTATTTAAAATTGGGTGTTTGACAAGAACAGCACATTTCACACCGAAGAAGCATCACTTTACTTTTATCTAGAAAGCTTCTCATTACACTCAAAAATAGTATCCAACCGAACCGAAAAAAGCACACTACCAAACCCGTCCACTAAACACACTTCTTCATGGTCATTTTGCAAACCGTGCCCGACGATAGAAACGGAACGCCGCACAAAACCCGGACCTACGACAACAATATTTACAGTTCTACTGGCAACTGCAGCGAGTGAGCGTGAGCGTCTCCCTGTTCGTCTTTATTTCTGCACCCACCACAGTGCCCGCCCGCCTTTACTATGCGTGTGTGTGTTGCGTGTCTATGTGTGGCTGTATACCTCGCTTCATCAGGATCGGAAGTTCTGCAGGCGACTGAAGGGCGAACGCGAAACCAAACCAAAACCTACCGCACACGATACAAAGTTGAGGCCCCGGTACGAGCAACGGTCGGGTTTCGGCTTTGGTTCGTGCCCAAACCACTTTGCCAATTTGTCGCCTGCCTCGTTCTCGGTCTGTGTGTGTCTGTATTTCTAGGAAAGCACATCCAATGACGACACGGTATATGATGGTGAAAGCTCGTGGCGCTGTGCTTTCCGAACCGACGAGCGACGATGCGCTGGCGCATCCCTAAAACACCGTGCCAAGCAGATGCTTTTTACCCTTTCCACGGCACGGCCCTTCACCGTCCGGATTAACGAATTCGGGATCCTTCTTCCGGCTTTACAACACATAGCCAACGAAAGGGAGGCACAAAAGGGGAGCTACGGGGTGACATTTTCCCACGGCGTCTCTCATTTACACTGCCCGACTGCACAGCCGGTACAGCCGATTCGATCCGCACCGCTTGCCGCTGTCCTGACGATACTTGCGACTTTCATTTTCCGCATTGTAACTGTGGCGTGTTTGTGTGACGGGATGGCGTGTATTAATTTTTGGCTGTGTTGGGGCAGTCCTTGGCAAGAAGGGATTGTCGTTTGTTCTTTCTCATTGCGAGGGATGATTGAATTTTTCTTGTTTGTTTTTATCGTTTTTTTTTTTTTTTATTGTAACAGAGAAAACATTTTCTTGCGTGGATTTTTGTTTGAATGTCACAAAAAAGTGTCTTTTTTAGTACAAAATAATGAAAATTGCCATTATTTTGGTCAATATTTTTATAATATTCATTTTTCAAAGTATTTCCTGGCTTTCGATGCATACAAGCATTTCAATTGAGAAATTTCAGCTTTTACCACTTCTTTCATATTGTTTTTTACTTGATTTTGCTCAATTCAATTGATTCTTGCTTCTGTCTTTATTTTATTATAATTTAACCAATGTTTTTTTTTGCATTTTGCTACTTTTCTATTAGTTTTTGTTTGTTTTCTATCATTTAAAAAATCCAATTTTAAAACTTCTCTCTTTATTTTAAATCACAATGTAGAATGTTGTAAAAACCGCTTCACAACACCGGACGACGCTCACATCAACCGGCAGCTCAATATTTAATTGCATAGAAATTGCAATTACAACCACCAGTAAACGGCCGGAACAGGCCCGGGAGCTGTGTTCGAAAGCAATTTCGTACATTTCATCCAGCAAACGAACCGAACCACCATAGCCTCGCCGAATTCCCTAAACGAGCGTGAGCGTTAAAAAATGCATTACAAAACCCTCCTGTGCTGTCCCCCCCCCCCCCCCCTTGTTCTTTGCCCTATCCCAACACCTTCCCGCCTCTGCTCCACCTTCCATGCCCTGAGCAAAACGATGCAATATGTATGTGATTGTGTGTATGTGTGTGCATTTTTCGCAAAAGCTACCTCCTCGCTGCAGGAAAAACACACAGAAAACCTTCGGGCGGTCTGTCTGCATGTGTGTGTGTGTGTGTTTGTGTCGTGTGCAGTGAGCGGGAAACAGCAACAACAACAAAAAAGACGGAAAAACAAACACACCAGACGTGTTCCCAGTCCAGAGGTGTGTTCCGGACCTATCCCAACATGTGCAAGGGAGCATAAAGGGCGTCCCTTTATGAAGATGGGGAAGCATTGGAAGGTAAGAGAAAGGGGAAACGTACGGAAAACACAAGACTCGACTGCTGCTTCTCGGGCGGCAAATTAGTCGCTAACCGTCGGAGGGTTGGGAGGGATATTTCTTTCACTTCTTCACTGGCTGGTTCCTGCATGTCTAGCCGTCTGTCTCCACTTACCGCTCAATTCTCACCCGCATCTTGTCTCAACCTTGCCTGGGTTTGGTAAAGTCCACAGCCACCTGGGGGCTGGGGGCCATGCAATTGACAGGTCGCCATTTTCCATGTAAATGATTTTTTGGGATGGCATTATGCTTTGTGTCCTTTTTATTCCTTTTGACATTTCAAGAGACAGGCCTAGAGGACTTGTCCTACCGCCTGAATGACGCAAATGACGCAGTAAGGCTGTCGGCAGTTTTTTTTTTTTGCCAACTCCAAACATTGAATGCGCATGACCCCATTGAAAACGCGAGATGTACAGAGAAAGAACGAGCTTTTGTGTATGTGTGTGCTGTGTCCACGGCAAATTAGAACGCTTTCCTTTCCTAGAACACATCCCCTTAAGAGCAAATGCAATATCCCTCTCAAAATTTGGGAACATTCCGACAAAATTCTGAAGGAAATATGGCACCTCCTGGCAGAAGATTCACTGCTAGCTTAAACGTCAACAATTATCGCTTTTTTCTGTAGATCTCGCACACGCACAGAACTCTGGTATCTGGCAAATTGGGTGTTTTTCTTTTCCCCTTTGTTTTTTTTTTTTTTTTTTTTTGCAAGTCGTAGCATCGTTTATGCCATTATTTTACCCCTTGAAGCGTTCCAAACCGCACTCGAGCAGTACCGTCTGGGATCGGGACCGGCCACCGCGAACCCCTCATTCCCCCCCCCCCCCCCCCAACCTTTTATTCTGCTCGTTCCGGGCGGAAGCACCACCATCGCAGCACAGGGACTGACGTTTTCCTTTTCGATCTGCGCAAGCGGAATGATGTTGTCCTAGGTCGGGGTGTTTGTGTGGCCTCGGTGCCGAACCGTTGCTAGTTCTGCACGAGTGTGCGGTTTTCATTCTGTCTATTGAACACATTCTTAGTGAGGTTGATCTAATACTTTATTTGTAACAGATCAAAATTGTTGAACAAAGCAATTGCTTCCATTTAGGCTACAGTATTTATCGGTTGTGATTGTCCACGCACCAAAAAAAGCTCCAGCAATCACAACTCTCTCGGCAGGAAGCGTTAACTTCGAGAGTTTCCAGACACTGGAGGGCGAACATTCGGTAGGAGCGGATAAACAAACCCCGTCTGCTGGTCCAGACACAACCATGGTGTCGATTGCAATTGCGAAGCCAGACACGTTCATTAAGGACAATTTAATAATGAAACATAAATAAACACCGTAGCTATGGTGGAGGGGCCACCCATGGCAACACAAAAGCCAATTACTAATCGATTATCGAGGAAGAGATTGAGTATCAGTTCCGTCGTTGGTTGGAATATGAAGTTCCAAGCATGTATTACTTCAGGTTGAGCTTTTTCGACACATTCGACTATTTTCACCAATATTTTTGTTGATGTATTCTTTGCGAAAATTTGGTCTTAGGCTCAAGCAAGTTAAAAGAACTTAATCTCGGCTTTAGTCCTTGGAAGTACTTTTCTTATTCATATCTCGCTAGCAATAAAACGTCGTTCCCGTCAACGCTTAGTCGTCTGCAACTCTACAAGTCCTACCCGAAAAAGTCACTCCAAGACACCATTCCGCTTCCTTGTTCCTTCAAGATGGGGAACCTTTTTCCTTGTAACATACTGTTTGTAACACTCCAACACTTCTACCTAATTTTACGTTTTGCCCATTCAATCGTACCATAAAAACCAAGGAGGGAAACCCACTGTTCCTCACCATTTCCCACTACTTTCCGGGTCGGGTCGGAAAGAATCTCTTTGCTGCTCGTGTGTGCAAAAGTCCAAGCCTGTTTCCGCTTCTCTTTTCTACTTCCAGCCACCCGAAAACCACCCGAAGCGGTTTCTGCATTACAACGAAATTCGAATGCACCTGATGCAGTGGTGAGACATGAATGGGAAAAAAAAGGTAGCGAAAAGCAAAAGACAACGTCAGCCAGACACAGATGGTTTTGGTGCGGAACTTTCCATCCACTAGGCGGAACACCTCTGGGGATGGGTTGGGGACAGAAAAAAGGGGGAGGGGAACGAAAGATTCAGAATTTTTAACCATTCTTTAACCTCGCCTTAACAACGCTGAATGCAACACTGGAGATGCACATGCATTTTACATTACAGCCAGCCCGGGTGTTGGTGGTGAATGGGTGATGCTAGTGAGCATGATAACAGGTCGGGTAACTAAAGCATGGTGGATGGCAAAGGTGACGATGATGACGACGCCAGCATTGGATGGGTTGAGTAGGTCGGTCGATGAACCATCGTCTCGCCAATCGAGACTTCCGTATCCGAGACGACCTGTCTCGCCAGTCTGTACGCAGGACAGTGAGACGGGACGGGATGAGGAGGGCAATGGGACATGGGCAACATTTATTTATGACCATACTCCCTTCTAACCCCACTCGCCCCCCAAATACCTACCCACTTTAATCGCCGTTCAAAGCAAGTCTTGTGTTTTTATTCTAGCTTTACCCAGCTTTATCCTGCTGGATGCGGCACCCGGAAAGCATTCCACTTTGGTGAGGTCAGTACCGAGGGGGCCCGAAAGGCTTGCCCATTTCCACGAAAAACTACCGTTTTGCGTACACGACACGGTACGGCTGTTTGTTTTCCCACCATTTCACTCACTCGTATACCACACTACCAAAACAAACCCAGCAAAAAGCAAATGAATGACGACGGCCTGTCTGGGGGTTTCCAATTCCATTCCTGCAGCTTTATGTCGTGAGGTAGAGTGCGGTTTTTTAAAACTTCTTTTCATTGTATACTAAAAAGACTAGGCCTTTGCTCTAACCACTTCTTTCTCTTTCGCTCTCTTTCTCTCTCTCTCTCTCCGGTACTCGCCCCGTTTCGGACTCTAGTGTTTTCCTGAACAAAAGGGAAAACTTTTCCCTCTAGGGATAGGGAAAGCCAGGAAAGGATGCACTTCACCGGGCGCACGAGGAAAAACGCGTCTGGGCATTATCGATTGGTTTGTCCGTCGCCATAGTTGCCGCAAATTTTACTACACGCGGGCGGTTGGTGATGCTTTACCCCTATCGGTTCTCTTCCCTTTACTATGTGGCAGATACCGGAACACTGGGAGAGGGCACGGGGATCGGGAAAGCGAAACTACCTGAAGCAGTATTCGGTACCAATTACTGGCGGCTACCATGACTTTGTTAGTGATTCTTGCTGGAACAGAGAACACTGACCTCGGTGAAGCGCAAAACTGTTCACCATGCGAAACAAGCGAGAGGGCAGGATGGATAGCGAGAGAAAGAACGCAACAGGAAGTAAGCTGGAAAGGGTAATAGCACACAGAATGCCAGTTTTTTTTTTTGTTGGGTAAAATCAACACAATAAAAGGAATTATATTAAACCCACAAAAAAGTTGTATTTCTATTTCAAGCACCAACGAAAATTGAGAGGAAAAACAACCTGCTTATATCAAATATCGTTCCCAGTGTTCGTCATCAATCAAACGAAACACTTCAAAGGCCACAAAGAATTCAGCATTGTGAGGAGAATCCTGAATGTTCTACCCCGTGCAATTTTCCTTCCCCGATAAAAAGTGAAACTGAATCTCTGAACCAAACGGCCGTTGCAACTGCAGTTTCAACCCTTCTGCTGCAGTTGCAGGAAAGCATACCAAACCCACCCCTTGACAACCGTCACGGCCAGGGGGTTAATGAACCATGGTTCCTTTTTTTGTTATTTTGCAATTTTTACTCCCCATCCCTTCAGAGCTGCGTTCTTCCCCGGAGGGGGGGGGGGGTTCTTTTTTGTTTCCATTCCAACGCTTTACGTCGCATGGAAAACAAAAACTCGCACCCTCCCCCAATCGAGTGTACGGGGTGATTAAGTGCTGCGGAGATGAAATGGCAAACACAACGCAACCATACGGCATTCTGGTCGGTGTTGAGCATTGAAGTCATAAGGATGCAAAAAAGGAGCGGAAAGAGTTCGTCGAATGCTGTTCGTAACTGCAACTTGACACTTGGGTTAGTATCCCGTGCGGTAGAACAACACACAAACCGGGACGTGTTAGAAATGGACCCGTTTGGGGTGGTTGGAAATTGTTTTAGAAAAATATCTTTCGCTTCTCAAACCTCACACCCTCCCCCGGAGCCAGCCCCCGTTATGCTTCATCGAGAATTCCTTTCTACTAGCGCAAGCTTAAAGGTTGTTGACACTGGCAAGCGTTAAAGGTTTTCCTTTTTTTTTTTGCTAGCGAGAGTGAAAAGTGAGGCTCCTCCGTAGCGTAGTTCTATGACCTCCGGCAGGATAAGACCCAATGTCCCAATCCAATGTCTAGTGGTGTTTGCATTGCACTTCACCCAATGTTTCACTTATTCGGAAAATTAGTTTTCCCTAGAGCAATCTTAGGACCTGGTGGATGGGGAGGAGAAAGAAGCACAGTTTGGTTGGCGTTTGTTTATTCCGGGTAAATAATAATAATCGGTACCGCTTCACGGGGATGCTAGGATTGTGCAGGACCTGCGTGTTGGGGTAGGTCCAATTGGAAGTTTGGCCGGTTGCTTACAGGCCTAGATGGGGCTGGATGGTTTCGAGCCGTGTTTGGGGTAGGTTACGGTCATCGACACAATCAGGGTCTTGCTTGGCCGAGCGTAGAAGGTCAGTGACTTGCGAATGTACGAGAAGTTCTTCTGACCGATTCGTACGAACCGATTGGAATAAGGGATGAGCTTTGGTGTTTTGATGTTTAAACTTACCTTAGTATTTAATTTCCATAAGGGTTAGTTAGAGTATCTGAAAATAAAGAGAAAATGTTCTTTGTTAATCAACTGTAATTGGAAAAAGTACTTCATATTAAAACAATTAAAACAAAAACCATAAAAAGCATTAAAACAATGAAAAATAGAAGAACTCTTTTGATATCCGAGAAGACACTTAAAAAAAGTCGTGGAAGTAATAAAAATAAAATAAATGCTGAATTTGTTGGCAAAAACAAGTATTAGAATTAAAAAGAATAAGATTGAACCAGTGATCTATATTGAAGAAATAAAAACAGGTTGAATAATCCATTTAAAACCTGAGCACAACAAAAGCACTTTGTATTTCATATAACAATAAATTGATGCTTTACAAACGAACATTTAAACAAAGTGTAAATGTACAAAGGAGGATAACATCTTCGTAACCAGTCTAAAATCAAGTAAGAGCTTATTTTAGTAAGATGAAACACATATCTTTAAGAGCATTTTTACATCATTTTTACAAGGATTCTATTTTCCAAAAAGGCATTTTTATAATTCACATCGAGGTTATCCTCAAGCCAACATTTTCGCCACACAATTACACATATTGAAGCGATGTTTCAAACATCATAAAGTCACAATTTTTCCAAACCCATAATACTGGAATGCGGAAAGCCGAAAAGACAACATAAATTATGCACCCTTAATTGTTTCATTGCTTTGCCATTCTACCGGAGAAAAACGTGGCAGCAAACCATTAAATTAGCAACAACACAAAAAACACACAAACACAAGACAAACATAATTTGCACACTTTTTTACTACTTCTAACACACACTGTAGGCGAAAAATCTCAAGAATTTCTTTTCCCTACAATTCTTGAACGGTTTTTTCGTGGTGTTTGTGTGTGCCTTGCTTTCATGATTTACATAAAGTACAATCTAACGATCTTCTACCGATCCCGAGTTTCCATCTACCTGTAGCGAGTGATTTAAAAAAAACTGAGCATAAAAAAAAGAACCCTAGACCCCTTAGCAGTGGATAGCTTTGTGTCCGACCTATCGGTCTAACGGGACACATCTTTCACTGGCGCAGGTAGGCGCATTGGCGAAGAGATGGAAGAAGAAACTCAACAAAAACAACACAGCTCGTTCAGGTTCTTGCAGCAGAAGGGGGCCATCCCTTAAGCACAAGCAGAGAAAGATTCTTCTCGTTCTCCGCTTCATTCTACTTTCTTCGCCGCTCGTGGACTGGGAAACTTTCCCCGCAGCTACCGATCGTTCCAGGGTCGTAAAATCTTGCAGCCAGCAAGCCCAGCCCAGGTGATGGTTTTATTGCTGGCCGCTTATCTGCTGCCGGTGGTGGCCGGAAGCGTACGGTACCGTAGCGGGTCACAAGCGGCAGAAGTCCCGTACTGTGGCCGAGCGTACCTTTCTCGTCGGCTTCTGAAGCTGGAAAGGGTGAAGATTTCCATGACAAATCAAGCATCAAGAATCGGTTCGATATGGTTTGGTTCTTGCTTTGTTGCTGCCTAGAAAGTGCTTTGAAAAATAAATTCATAACAAAAAGTTTAAGGGCTCACAGAAGAAATTACAGCAAAAAGTGCTATAAAACGTAGCGTATCCTTGAAAAATGGTTTTTTTAAAGAATATATATTGCAAAACACACTTCACACAAAATAATTTAAAAACCTTTGATTTCACTGCTCACAAAACATATTTGAAAATTAACCTCACACACATGCTTAGCAATTCTAGCTATAAAAAAGAAAATCCTAATAATGCACCCTCTGATACTTTTATAGCATTCCCTTCTTTGGTGCAATAGTTCACCGACAAGGGGCACGTGCAATGCACAGAAATGGGAAAAGCAATGAATAAAATCGACACACAAAACCAGCACACACAGCCACACAATCTCTTTCTCTTTTGCCTCCCATTCACAACCCATAAACAGGCACAACATAACGGTATGCAAATGAAGGAGGGGTTGTACTGGTGCATCGGTGTCGTTTTCCAATCTCACGAAAGCTTTCCGATGTGCGAGCGAGCGGACGCTTTTACCGAGCGAAAGCTCGCTCTTCTCTGTCCGCTTTGCTGCTCGTTCGCATCCGCAGGCCTATTTTCCTCCACCATTGCTACGCACACAGACCAAAACCATCATCGTTTCCCCCTTTTCTGACAGCCGCTCTCACTCTCTCGCACACGTTCTTCATGCTCTCTCGCACTCATTGCCGGTCGTGTGCTTTGGGGCGCGACTTTAAACCGCGCGCTTTTTGCCAAATCGCTCCACACGCGTTCGGCGTGGTAGGAAACAGAGAGTCAGAACTCGCACACGGTTTTCACGGTGCTGCTTGATAGGCCTCCCATCTTCTCTCCCATGTGTGCCATGTGTGTTCGTGTGTGTGTGTGTTCTGTACTTCCTCTCCCCCTGCGCAGCCACCGCACTCGTTTACGCTGCCCACCGCAACCGTCCAGGCAAGGAGGCTCGGTGGGAAGTTGACCGAACATCGACCGAAAGATCATTGAACCCTTGCGAACTGTGCGAGTGCGTTCTTTTCACGGTTGGGCTAGGGGTTGGGTTGTTAGTTGAGGTGGTGGGAGCTTTCCGGGGGAAGTGTGCTTGCTTTCGAACGAAATTGAAAACACTCGCATGGGCCTGCGAGGTCATTTGCTTGCCTTTTTTTTGTTGTCTTCCTCCATTTCGTGTGTTTTTGGAGTTCAAAGAGGCAACATCATGGGGAGTTGCGTCTTCTTTAGGTGCATTTCGTCACTTTTGGCCAGCTCTGTCTTTTGGGCCAAAAATTTAACACCACTCGTATGCTGCTTTTATGATTTCTCATTAGCTTCCTTGGTGTGCGTACGTTTGGGGCAAGAAAAATGAACACTTTCGGAGTTCCAAAAACAACAAGGGATTTTTGTTTTGGCTTTCAAAAGAACGAATTCTTTCTCCACTTCTTATCAACAATCACATCACCAAAAAAAACGGAACGAGAACAAAACTACACACAAACACAATCGCACAATGTTAAGCTCTCCATTTCACAGGAAGTGCTAATGGACGACGGGAATGGTGTTTGGTGTATTTAATGGTTTTTCACCTCAACTTCCTCCTTCTTCATCACGGTGGAACGATGCAGAAAGATCATTTGGTGCCAAGAATCACTTAAAGATTTGTTTTTTTTAAAGAAATGCTGGAATTTGCAAGCAACAAACGGCCAGCGAAACCTTTTTTTCCTTTGACGTGACGCTGACACATGCATGATGGATCGTGCGTCATTTTTGCGTCAAAAAAACCGAACGCAATACGCCACAAACGTGTCCAGCCGAAAAAGGGGATTTGCTGTGCAGCTTCAAAAATCAATGCCCTTTAATAAATTTTCTTTTCATTTTCCATTCCGCCGATCAACGCCGGCGGGGGTTCGTTAAACTCTAGGTTCTATCCGGTTGAATGCTGCCGTCTTTGCTTTTTTCCGTTCTTCTTAGTTTCCCCTTCTCCCCATACCTAACTTCCTCCGCTTTTTCCGCACAACTCGCAAAGCAATAGAAATAGATGGAAAAAAAAGGCAAACTGGCATCTTCTGATCATCTATTTCTACTACCACGCTAGATCGCTTTGGCAGAGCTTTCGCTTCCCTTACTAATAATTGTTGCTTCCTTTTCATTGCTTTTCCGCAGCAGTTTTTGCTGTTGCCTGTGACTTTGCTTCATCCTCCCTGTTTCCTCCTTTTTACAGCCCTAGACAGCTCCTTTAGCTAGCCCAATCGGGTCGCGAGATACACACGCGAGATGCCTCCGGCCCGATATGCTACCGAGGTTGCGGGTCTTGGTATGCTTCGCTTATGATTTTATGCAATCCATCCGCTGCAAGCTGCTGTTGCAGTGGAGGTAATAAAAAAAGAGCAATAAAAAACCCACCCAGAACAAGACGAAGCAACAGACGAGCCACTAGAAGTGTTTTGCATTTATGGTGTGCCGGTGGTAAAAAGATAGAACTGGAGGCTCCACCAGTGGAGGCTTGGAAAAATCTCCTTCAAACACCCGGGAGGGCAAATGAACTCTTCCCGCTTCGTGCAATGGGAAGCGCATTCTTGATGTGCTTCTGAAGTAACCACTTGTTTTGCTACTGCTTGCACTGCTAATTTATCTCCACTGAAGCATGGCCGCGTACAATACCCAGCCGAAAGAAACGAAGAACGAGGGAGATCCCCGATCTTCAGCGCATCAGCGCATCTTTACGATTGAAATGGGCAAATCGTCAAATAAAAGTTAATCGAACGGTGACCGCACCGAAGCGAATAATTTCGTGCATTAATGTGATCTCCACGGGTTGGCCCGGGTTCAATATCACTCGCTTGAATCTATTTATCGGCGAAGCAAGAGAAGTGTGAATAGTGATCATGAAGAGGTGGAAGCAGCATTGCTTTACCGAGCTGAGCTAGAACATTGTGTTCATGTAATTGTGGCAACTGGGGAACAGGATTTTGCGAGCAAACGTGCGAACCCCACCGTCCACCGTCTTCTACCGGCGCTGGTGGTGGTACAGAACACCCTCCGGCAGGATGGTATAAATCATGTATATTCATAGCGCTAGCGCAGATCTGCTAGGAATCTCCTAGGGGGCTGTTGTTCTATGCCATTCTCCTGTTCTTGGCGCTTCTTCCTTCCGATCCGGATAGTGAAGTGAGACGGGGGGGAAAAAAAGAAAAACAGAAAAACACCACCATCTCGGCAAAGCTTTAATAAGGCTTCCTTTAAGCCAGCTTAACCATCTTCACCTGCTCGCTTCATCCCCCACACACATGCGCGGGCGCCCCCAGCCACCTAACCGAAGAATGAAGCGCACAATTAAATCATTATGAACCTTCCTTTTTTCCGCGGTGCGTATGAAAGTAAAAAGGTAACGAAATCGAAATCAGTTCTAGAGCCTGCAAAGACTACGTGTTGCAAAATCGCGTACCCTTGTCGGGTACGTCCGTGCACAAAAACCCATCGAACCGTGCCCGAAAAGAACCGAGAACGAGAACGTTGTGTTAGCGTGGCCCAAACACACCCGAGAACGCGCATCCAGAACGAGCGAAACGAACGAGTGCGTGAACCTTCCATCCCCACGTCCATATCCAACCCCTTTTTCTTACCTCGCCTCCTTCACACACCCTTTTAGCATGAGGTGAGCGAACGAGAACCGGCAATACACACACACAAAACGCCCCATTTGGCGAGGTGGAAATAGATGTGTGTGTGTGAGAGAGAGAGAGAGAGAGAGTGAGAATAAAAATTCACATATTCGCTTGCTTGGAATAACACGCTCTGCAAAACGATCGGCCTCCGAGTTCAGTGACCGCGTACCCTGTGTCAAGCCATGGGATGGGGGTAGCAGGGAGCTTGAGCTTTGCGCAATTCTCGCATCCCCATACACACACGCAAAAGCCCACGGACGGTAAGAACTCTTCGGGCCGAAACGAGCGCCCGAAGGAAAGTGAGAATGGAAAAAGGGCCTGCGTTTCTGCGCAGTAGAATATGCCGGTGTGTATGGCGAAGCAGAAACTGTAAGTGTGCTTTAGCAACCCCCAGTGCGCATAAGAATAAATGTAGTGAAACCCAGGGGAGAAGGAATGATTTTGTTTTATGGTTCTTGACTTTGACTACGTGCCATGGTTGATTCTTGTGTGAAGGAAAATCGCTTCCTTTGTAGGGATGGGTTTGTGGTGATCTATGCTTTGCGAATTCTATAGTTCATTCTATCTATCATGTCAAATCATCAGCAGCGTTCTTTACATCTGTTCCATAATCCCATTATAGCGCCTAACACAACAAACAACAAAACACCAAACCATAGTGCGATTCTTTACAGAACACATCACACAAACATCAAACACGAGCAGTACAATACGGGCGATGATGCCAGCCCGAAATGATCGCGTAATGATCACCGCCATCCGCAGCCCCTCGCACACCCTGCAATGCTAATGAGGTACTTCTCTTCTTCGCTTCTTCCCCTCTCTCTCTCTCTCACCCTACACCACGCAACATACTACCCTGTCAATCGTTTGACAACTCAAACGTCAAACGAAAGTGACAGGCAACGGACAAGTAAAGCTGGGAAGAATATCTGGATGAGGTCACGCAAGGTCCTATTTCAACCGAGGTTCAATGAACTGAGGTTCGTTTTATTTAGCAGCAACAGAGTTGCCGATCGTTTGCCACCCAGAATGCTTGGGATAAAGCGTGCGGTAAGATAAAGTTAATGTGCTGCACTGCTTTTATCCCCTGCTGATGCGAAAGATAGTATCGTTTTTGTTTTTTTGTTTTTTTGCGAGGAAGCTTTTAGGAGAAGAGATACAACAACCTGACAAACTTCATCCCACATACAACAACTGGGTGCATATTTGATTCGTTGTGAGTCTTTTGAGATGCATTTCGAATTTTCACGTTTTATAATAGAAAACAGCATCGCTTCTTTTCCAAGAAGAACTTTAACTTCGTCATTATTAACCAGTTCCAGTTCATGATGTTTGCAAGCTCCCACATCTAGCAATTTTCCCGACAAGAACAGTCGAACGTGCTAAATCGCGAAAAGTCCCATGATCAAACCAATACAATAGGCAGCACAATGACGCCAGCCTGCCATCTCGATTGCCAGTAAAGAGCGAATTGCGATGAGATGGGGACACGACAAAAATGGCCGAGATGAGCGCGTGTCATCCAGCGTCGTTGGAAGCCTACACCAATGTCACGAAACGACGATCATCAGTGCTGATGACGGGCCAGCACCGGAACGGTTACTTAATGTCATTGTCAAGGATTTTCCTCACCTTCCCTACCCACACACATAAGCAGACACACGTACACACAGAGGCATGATCATGGGGTGAGCAAACTGTACGGGTACCACACAAGTACCTTATAATTTGAATCTCGCACACGTCGTGCTTCGTCGGTAGGGTGTAGAAATCCGAACGAGAACGAAAATGGAACTCAACATCGCTACACTAACTGGGATCATCATGTAACAGTTGAGAACTTGGAATGGTAGACCATAATTTTATGCACACATTCTAAATCATAGTTTTTTATACTGCTGTACAATCTAAAACATAGACAGAGCCAACCATTGATCAACCATCCTTAATTAAGAGCAGCTTCGAGCATCGGATGACGCTAGAGACACTCATGGTGTGCCGTATGAGTCAGCAGCTCGTGATGAGTGGATGTTTCATTTAAAAAAAAAAAACGCTGCTGTGTATGTATGTTCTCGCCACTGCATCTGCCTGCGCTCCGTTGCGCATCAGTGATTCTTTAGACTTCCAAGACCCGTCCGCTACCCTTTCCTCAACGCCGGTGTTTAACTCTCATTACCGACACCCGCCACCAAGGGTGCTCTCGGGTTGCGCTAGAACTGCACCGTAGAACCTGCACTGATGGCGGAAGAAGGTGATGGTGCTAATAACTATCTGCTGTGCAAACGACTGTATGGCCAAGAACCTTACTATCGGGCCCAGTGATTGCAATCAGTTGTTCCAGACCTCACCAGAGGTGAAGCTAGAATCGATGGGTCTGTAGCCTAGGGGAGTATGAAACTATTTCCGGATGCGCATGGTGGAGTCGAAAATGTGCTGGCGTAATAGCTGGCGCGATCTACACCCTCCTCCCCCTCTCTTTCTCTCTCTCTCTCTCTCTCGCTCCCTCCCGAAAACACTTATTGCGTATAATGCGAGAACCGAACCGGAAAGTGATACCCGAGACGCTGGAGTCTAACATTCGCCTCCCAGAGGAAGGAAATAGAATTCTTCCCCCGCTTATCTACTTAGAAGCCGGCAAGCGCACTTCACGTGAAGATCCCATTACACACTGCACTACAGTTCGGATCGTATGCAGGGAACCTGATCCACTGCACCGGGGATGTCATCCGGGGACTCATCGGTAAAGAATGTCTGGAATTTACGCGCGCTGTCAGTTGGAAATCCACAGTAACTTTTAACGATCTTATTGATGTAGTTAAAATGGTTAGTGTTATCGCAATAGTCTTTTTGTGGTTGCTTCATTCACGCGACATTCTCAATGTCCCACGTGCTCTCGGCCTGCGATGACGTCGGTTTTCATGTGAGCATATCCATCAAACTCGCAAATCATCTTCTTCGTTCGGCTAGAACCTTGAGCAGCCTAGAACTACTCGGCGGGCATCGAGCCGATGAGGATGATGACGACTACGCGCATAGTCGTTCTTCACTTGACCCTGACCGCTCGTTGTAGAATTGGACTGCTGGTGTGTGGAAGGAAGCCACCGTGTACACAACACACAGACTACAACAAGAAAAAAAAATAACAAAACCCAAGAAGCCCAACACGTCCTTCAGAAGGTGAGGTGCGGTGGACGGTGGATGCTCATTAGAACGACGCTGGTATCACGACCCCTCGGGTCCTCGAGACTCGAGTGCTCCAAGTAGCATCAAGTGAGCAAATCGATGAGCTCAACTGTTTACCCAACAGCATGTACAGCATGCATGTCATTTTTAGTTTAGTTGTTTTACTGAGGTATTGCCCGCCAGTGTAGGGTCGCTCGTTCACTTACCCGTAACGGGATGATGGAATTTTTGTTTTGGATATCAGTCGCATCCACGTGGTAAATCCTTCAGGGCGCAATTATTATGCACATGTTAATTGCCGATGTTCGCACGCTTCCTCCTTCCGATCGGCGTCACAGCCGACTAGTAAACAGGGCCGAAGGTTGCAGGGCTCGAAACAGCAGGGCACTGATAACTTCGACGACAACCTCAACGATGATGCTGCTACTGATGACTCCAATTATTGCGTTCTGGCACTTTTGCTCGCCGTATTATTGCACAACACTTGCTCACCCTTTATTTTTGTTTGACGTTGCACAACCGCTAGCTACAAACGTCATACGCTTTTGGAACCTTCCAAGTCACCGAGCACCAACACTCACAAACAAACACGGACACACACGCACGGCAGGTTAATAATATCTCACCAGATGTGGAATAGCTTCCCCGAAGCTTCCCCGATCACACAACAAAACAACCTTGCTCGGCGCTTGCGCACGAAACGCTCGCAAGTTCCCGCTGGATCACAACTTCCGATCACAACATTATACGGGCACCGATACAAACACACATCCACGTACAGACACACACACACACCACACGCACTCACACACGCGGGAAGGGCGCCGAAGTGTGGGAGGGCACCGGTGGCAAAGTAATAACTACACCTTCAAACAAGTCGCAGGTGAATTCTGCCGTTCCCTCGGGATCACGACTCGCGAACGTCTCCTCGCTCGCTGGGAGTGGAGGAAGTTTCACTTTAAGTCGCAATACCTTCTCAGACCGTATCCAGAAATTCCCGGTTCCAGCTTCTGCTCCCACTTTGCTACCCCTCTCTGCCGTGTTGTCTCCTGCTAATGTGTGCTAATCCACCCGATCCTCCCGAGATACGTACGTTCGTTCTTGTTGGGGTTTTTTTTCTTCCTTTTTGTCACCACTTTGGTTTTACCACTTGAAATAATTCTTTTCTATACTGGTTAAGCGTAGGTTTTTTTTTCTTTGCACTATTGACACTACTTTGAACGTTTTCTTTTATTAATTATTTTTTGTCAAACACACTGAAACTTCAATTTTCCACATCACCGATCACGAGTTGCAGTTGATTGGATTTAATTGACTGGGTTTTTTTTTTTTTTCATTATTTTTTTGCAAACCGGAACACATCAGCAACCATGTTTTGCATTATCACAAACTCATCACAAAACTGATCGAACCAAACATCAAACCAAACACACAGCGCTCGCGGGGCTCACAGTACTCGAGTCAGATCGAGTTCGCGTTCTAACTGCTCGCGCAAGTCACTCGTCAACAAGCTGTGTACTCACACCGCACTTATGTAACTGGTCACCGTGTGCACGTCGCGCAAAAGTTTGTTCAACTCGTCACTTGTTCGCGGGGCACACAAACAAAACAACTGCCCTCGGCTGGGTAAGCTTTACAGTAAGGACGCTCCGCATATAGATGGAGATCGTGCGTTCTCCGGGCGTCGACGTCCTGCTTGAGTTTTGTCTTGGATACAACTAAATCGCGAAGCACGCACCGAAAGCCAAGGCCCGACCGATTTGACGGTCAAGGTACTTCGGAACAATCCTCCATACAACGCACACACACACAACCGAGTGGAAGCGTTCGCTGAAAGCTTCTTCGTACCGAGTGGAAAAGCTCTCCGAAAAGAAGAGCGTAATATTGAATGGGAGCGAGAGAGAGAGAGAGAGAGAGAGCAAGCGATGCGCTGCTAACTTATTTCCACCTGTTTCATCCCTCGTTTTGAAGCTTCACACACGCACACTAGCGTCGGTGATCGTAGGGGTAGAATGAGCGAAGAAGATGATCACCACAGAACAGGCAGCGCAGCTCAGGTTCAGGTTCAGGGTCTGTAACATCTCTCTTTCGCTTATTTATTTCTCTCGCTCTCCCATTTTGCCATGCTGCGTATGTATGCAGTGTATTACGGTGGTTGAATTTTTCAACCCCCTTTAGACGCTCTCTTTTCACCCGATCGTGTTTAAATGTTCGCTCTCTCTGTCTTCCTCTCTTCGTTCCACACATTTATGTTAGCCCCTCTCTCTCTCTCTCTCTCTCGCTCTCGACACACTTGCGTTACGATTATGTGCGAGCCGATACACCATCATGCTTTCAAGCATTTCTCTTTACTGATCTTCATCGTCTCTCTTTCCCTCTAATTCGCTTTTCTTCCTCCATCTCTTTCCCTTCGGGAACTGACCTGAAAATAACGGTACAGACCGGGTTTTTCGCTTCGGCCCGCTGTACACAGAGCGATCGTGTTTATGTTTGTGCTGCTCGAGGTTCTTTTGTTCTTGATCAAAAAACACCCCTCTGCCCCCCGGATCACCTGAACCATCCCATCCGTCGAACTAGCAATTCAACTATTCGCTGTGACAGTGCGTGCTTGTGTTTGCCTTTCTCTTGCACCGCATCTCTCGGTGGTTTTCTGTGCTGCTTCTTTCTTCTCACACGACATACAGCATAAGCAATCGCGATGACGACCCTCCACCATTATTCCATCGGGTGAATGTTGCGTGATCGTGACCCCACACATATTCCCCAACACGCTACCAGCCGGAAGCGAACGCCGTTATGCTCGACGCCGATGACGACAGACCGTGCAGAAGTTCATGAGAATTACCGCATCACCGTGCATGCATATTGCTCTTGTGCACGCGCATGTGTGTCTGTGTGTGTCTGACCTTTCTCCTGGTTCACGGTTCTACCGGGAGGTAGCCCTCTATGTTCCGGAAGGCCGGGATTCGAATTATGAAATCCATTGTTTGGCCGAAAACATCCCCAACAGCCGCACTCTTTCGTCCCAAACCGAACCCGTGTGCGGTAATCGCAAAGTTTTGCGGCACCGTGAATGAACGGGAATGTCCCCCAACCCGACAGCTGTTCTAATGCACTGCTTCGACATGGAAGCCAAAGTGGAGCTGCTTTTCTAAACGCTTCCCAGCGTTTTCCACCAACCACCAAGCCACGGCTGTTTGGAAAGGGATCTAAATTATTGTAACGGGATTATTGACTCCCCGGCCCGTTTGGATGGGCAGAAGCGTCACGTACCTTTATGCGCGACTCCGTGTCGGATGCGACACATTCGCCACACATACACACCCGGGTGGATCTTGGTGGGTAATGTTGTGCCTAAACAATGGTCAAATCAGATCCGCAAACGCTTCCAATGCATGCGCAATCTAAAGCTCTCGATCTAAAGCACGGTAGTTTCGGGCGCGTTTGGGCCCGTTCTGGTCGTAGATGATCTGGCCTGTCTGGTCGCGTGATTAACAGTGTGCACCAATAGTCGGTCACACCTGGATGTTTGCATTGTTCGGTCTAATTGGGCTCGCGGTTCAAGCTGGGGCAGACGTTTGCGGTAATAGTAAAATGAGGTGGATGCATTGGCCCATGATGTAAGGAATGGGACGATATGGAGATTAATCATTGCATTGATAATGTCATCTGTGTGGTTGCGACCGCCTGATTGTGAGCGATTGATTAATAGCTTTAAAGGGATTTATTCTCAATTTTACAAGCATACTGTGAGCAGATTTTTATTTTTAGATGCCCGATTTTATTATTGATCTTACTAGCTTCAGTCGATTGCTGTTTGTTACACGATTAATCATTTGATGATAGCAGCCAGGCCGTCGCTCATGAAATGAGAAAAAAATATTTGGTAAAGAAATTCAATTAAAAAAAATCCCCCCAAAATATTTTATATTGATTTTCTTATCAGTTTCTTAAAAGATGTATTTTAATGAAGAAAACGAGTGGGCGGCCCAGTGATATAGGCGACACTTGCGCCGGTCTTCAAACGGCAGGACCGGGGTTCAAATCCCATCCGATCCGTCCCCCCGTAGTGATTACTGACTATCCTACTACGTGATATCGGGCAAGTCTAGTAAGCCATCTGATTGATGGCCAGCATGACCTTAGAGGTCGTTAAGCCAAGAAGAAGAAATGAAGAAAAATAAAGAAACACTTTATGATGATTGTCTATTTTAAACTCAACGTAAGGAGAAGGAAGTATTGATGTATTGTATTGAACTACAATAGCAATAAATTTGAATCAATGTCAGTAGCTCTACTAAATACCTACTAATTTCTGTCGAAAATTTGATTTGTATTTGACTTTTCATCGTTTACTTCGTCCTTTAGTGTTTAATTATAAAATATCAAGCACGATGACACACTGCTAGAATTTTAGGAGTCCCCTTTAACTGCAAATTCGATTTTAGAAACCATTCCTGTGACGATAAAGCTAAAATTATGGTAGATTTCATTCGACAACAATCTACTCGCATTGTATAAGAGCCTTTTATAAATCACTTGCTCGCTCCGTCCTGAATACTAGTCGTGTGCCCTTTATCCAATCTCTAGTCGAAAAGGTTAGAATCCATCGAAACAAACACGTTTGTTACGTTTTATCCTGCGTTTTACACCGCTACGTTGCGTTACACCATGTCCAGCATACCATTCTTGTGGCTTACTGTTGATCCTCGCTTCGAGACAAGAAATTTTTAGCTAAACTGGTAACCGGGGAGATAAACGCACCTAAACAGCTAGAAAGAGTCAACATTAACACACCTTCCAAAACTTTTCGAAGCTGCCGACCTCTGAAGATCGATCAAACCAGTCGTGCTTATAATTGAAATGACCCTTTGACTGTAATGACTCGTAAATTTAATGACCACTTGGGATGTTTCGACTGGCACCACGCTTCTGCTTCTAATAATTTGTATCAGTCATCATCACTATGTGTCATAGAATTTTAAAAGTAAGTCTAAGTTATGTGATAAGGTTTTTTTGCTGGGTCAATCACTGAAGTTTGAAATAAACAATAACCAAAAAAAAGGGCGGCCCGGTGGCAAAGGCAACAGAGGCAAAGGTCTTCAAAAAGCAGGACTGGAGTTTAAATCCCATCGAGACCGTCCTCCCGTAGTGGTATCTCCAGCCTATTAAGCCGTTCAATGGGCGGCTAGAGAAGATTCAATAAACAATATTTACATTTCAAGACAATCGATTAAAACAATTCTTTTCCAGCATGCTTTCGCGTCTCAGCTCTACTTGAGCTGATTTTAAAAAATTCCTCAATGTTATTTGCTTTATCTCATCACAACTGAATTCCAATTTATTGCTAAAAATAGTTTCTAATTTCTATAAATTGCACGCAAAATAAGATTCAATCAAATTAATAAGGAATAAGCCAAATCAAATCCATAAGGAATGGTTGTTAGCTTATACACTTTAACAACACCTTACTTCTTTGTTTATGCATTCTAGAGATTTCTGGGCCTCCCATTCCTCACTTTCTTGACCTAGTTTACCCGTGGCCCTTTGACAAATAGCTTTATTTTAATGTAAAATATTTATTTATCCACTATAAGCAGGATTACTTTTAGCATTATAAAGCACAGCTCTAATAACATCCACGACACATTTATCCCGAACAAATACATCCACCCCGATTACTATTGACTCATGCGAACGAGGTGTGAGAAAATCCCTATCACTTGACCCAACCCCGCTTCCTTCGCTAAGTTTTCCCGCCTTGCAAGCCTTTCGCACTCTCGCCAGTACCACATCCCCATCGAAAGTGTACCAAAACAAAAACACCAAAATCCGAGCCAGCGAGGAAAATCTAGCCCCCGCGAGTTCAACAACCTTCAGCGAGGTAAGGAAAAACTAGAGCATCGGAAACTGAGCCACCCGATGGCGCTAGCGAAGATGCGGTCGTTCACCTCGCTTGCCTACCAAATCGTACCACTCACTCGCTCACACATTGCTCTCGATTGGGGCACGGTACGCGTTTGGTACGAAATTGAAAAGAAAAACAACAAATGTGACATAAAAGTAACTCACCACTTGAAGAGAAAGAAGCGCACCGATCGGAAAGTTTCCACGCAAAGCAAAAGCGATGTAGGGGAAGCGGACTCCACTCCACACACACACTTACACATTTAGCACAACAAAACAAAATCATTAACGAATTTACGTAAAGGGAGTGGACTGGATTATGCGTATGGCCCCCCCCCCCCCGAAAAAAAAAGGAACTAAAAACAAAACCATGCGCCGGAAAAGCTCTCTCGTTTCGATGAGAAGAGAGAGGTCATAAATTTTCAACCCCCGCCCCGTCCTTCTCAACAGCGTTCCAGCCTCACGGGTACAATCGTGCGTACCCCACTTGCCACCGAGTGCAGCGTCATCTGATTCATTCATGAAATACGAAAGATTTCAATGATCGCGCATGAGAGAAACCGTGCGTCACAGCGGGCGAACCGATCCGCAAAAGGCCACATCAAAAGCGAGTTGATTGACTTTAAACGACTGCTTCCTACAACTTACCATCACACTAGAACACACTTCATTCGGCACTTCAGGTGACTTGTTGGAAAAATGCCTCACTTTTTCCGCATTTCGTTTCTTCGTGCTTTTGCCACATCAACTTCACGCGATCGTAACATTTGTATGTTCATCCTCTTTGTTATGCATTTCAGCGCTAACGTGTTGAGGGTAGTTGCATTTGTTGATCGATCGAGAATGCGAACGTGCCGATCGAGTGCGATAGCGGAACCGGCTAGAGGAAGATAGAACCTAACGAAGGTTTTATCATGTAAAGCCCGGCTAGAATCCAACACTCGCATGCCGTAGGAAGGAAGCTTCGCATTGCCTTGGCATGCCATAGCCGATGCATCGGAATAAACGCGACCGGCTGTCGATTTTAATTAGGAGCAAAGTGTTACATAAATTGAGTCAACTAGCCGCGTCGTAGTTAGCGTGTGATGGCTGTTTTTTTTTTTTTTTTGCAAAAGTCAATGAAATGGAAACTGGTTCCGACGCTTTTGTTGTGTTGTCGGGCTGAATGTGCAAATGTCGCATCAAGCGGCGAACAGTGCGGCGGAGTTTACAACAAAGGATTGCAATTCTAATGCAGTTGCATATACGTGTTCTAGCATGCTAGCAGCTGTCGGTGAGAACGCAAGAGCCAATGAAGGAAGGAATTTTTGTTATTCAATCAGTCAGACAAATGATCAAATGATCTTTTTATGAGCAAATCATGAAGGCTTTCAACCTAGTTAATCTTTAAAATGCGGTTTTTCCGGGATTTTTTGCGGGACTTTCTTTCTTTCACCATAATTTGCTGAAATTTAAGAATTATATTTCTTTGATTACCTTTTCTTTCATGATATCATTTACGATTAACAATTATTTATACCTACAATTTTAGGCATATTATCTGTTTATTTCATTCGAGGGATCGTACAAGTAAGCTAAAGATATTACGAAAAACATTAACCTTAAAATATTACATAATTTTTGTATTTGAATTTTGAAGCGCAATATAATAATGGCATTTTCGTGTGTAAGCTTATGTGTTGTATCATCAACAGAAAAGCCTAATTTTTTAAGTATTGACTACACGTCAAACGATGCCAGACTACTAGCTGGTAATGGCAGACTAAAATCTCTCTAACCTAATATTTCATATAATAAATAAATTTCATTCGCTTACTCAACTCCGCACGCAACTGTTATCACATTTATGATTTATTCCTATGTGTTCTGAAAATAAATGTCTATGCATTAAAATATTCCAATAAGTAAGAACTATTCACCTCCCACCGCCTCATGCCTCCTCCATCATCCTCCCCATCACATAACCATCTTTGTCCCATTCATGGTTCCATTACGATTGACTCACCGCTCACGTCCTATGCATTATTTGCTGTCGTAATCTAGGCCAAGCCGCGTCGCCGTACGCAAGTTGGCCGAGTCCCGCCATCCAGAAGTTTGGATGCCAAAGACTTTCCTACATTTGCTGCGTCACAACGACCATTTGTTGCGAGCCTCCCCGGGACACGCACTGCACCGTACCGCTGTCCAACAGATTCATTATGCATCCGTGCGGTTGTAAATGGCGCTACGTTTTCGGAATGCAAAATCACTCACCATCACCCCAGGTTGGGCCAGCTTGGTTGGTCTTGCAGTGGCGATCGTGGCTGACAGAAAGACCTACTTACCCAGGCCGACCCAGGCCACAGTGCCTGACGTCCCGTATGGCTCTTGGCAACGTTTTTCGAAGTGTCAAAGAGTGCCCGCTGCTTGTGGGATGTGGAACAGGGCAAGATTTACGATTGATGCTTGGCAGCTACGAAAACACCCCAGAAAGGAATACGTTCCAACCTTTAATGTGACTTATGGTAACGATTCTGATCCACCGCGAGAGTTATGTCATCATTATATTAAAATCTGTTATTCGGTGACTTTACTATTTCATTTGGTAAACGCATCAATGCATTTTCGTTTATCACCAACTCACCCTTCAAAGACAACGTTAATGCAAACGGCGAAACTGTTAGAACGGCAGCTTACCACCAGCATAACGCAATCGTGCCCCACCATCGATGTGGGAAGTTCAATGAACTTTTTAGCTAGATTCACCTTCTCTTTTCAGTGTGTTCCATTTATTCCAGTCCGTTTTATCGGTTCTTCTACAGCTTTTCCCCTGCGGAAAGTGTCTCTTTCTCTTTGCCGCTACTGGCTCTTTGCCGCAACACACACACACACACACACACACACACACACACACACACACACACGTACGCATCAAATCAACAAAACTCTAAACGCATCTCTTTACGCGTTTTCTCTACGATTTTTCACTACTTCTCTATGGAACTAAGTTTCGTCCATATATCCATGCCCACATGCCTCTCCTCGGCAGGCGCTTTCAGTTTGAGTTGCTCTGATTTTGCGCTCCTTTCTGCCTCCTCATTGCACCGTTGCCTCCCAGTTCTCCCGACTGCCCTGTGTCTAATGCGCTTGACGCTCTCGGCTGAAAACTCGTGAAAAAGGCAAGCACTGGAGAAAGACAAAATGTACCGTTGGTGTGTTCATTTCTTCAGCACCATCGTCGATGCTTCGGTTGTTCGTGACTGGGGCTGTTTGGTGGTCTTGCAAGTTTGATTTTTTCTAAGCTTCCCCATGCCACTAGAATGCTTCATTATGGTTAGAAGCTAGGAAATGTTGAAAAATGTAATTTAATGCAATTTAGTGTTTATTGTTTAGGAAATGAAATCGTTTTTTTTTTCGTGATTGGTGAGCCTTGCTGCAGATGAATAGTAAAATTTTTCTTAACTTAAGTCAACACTTGACAAATGGGTAAAATAAAAATCATCTCTTCGGTACTAACACACGATTTCAACGGCTGGTGAAGAAAGGAACCTTTCTTTCGAATACTCATATTTGGTTTTATTATTTTATTCGATTGAATTAACCAAAAAACAATGTAAATTTGCTAAACTAAACTAGCAATTCTAGTAATAAAAGAAAACTCTAGTAATTTTAGCTTGTGCGTAAAGTTTGGAAAAAGAAAAAATATTAAAAAGTCTACCATTGTCACTTATGTTATTACCTCGGAAACTATCTTCTACGTTTCAAACCTAATTTTCTTCAGCATGTCCCCTTCCCTCCACTCGATGAAAATGATGTCTTACAACCATCCGGAGCGCTTCCATTGCAAACAAAAGTTAAATTAACACTTTTCCTCATAAACTCGCCTTCAAAACCACAAATCTATGGCTCAGTACAGTTTCACTGCACCTCTCCACACCACACCCAGGTTTCCACTTTCCAGAAAAGCATCGAGTTAGGTAGGCGCATTTTCCTAAGCCCCAAGTTCATTGACCGCCGGCGCTAGCGCATTCATAGCGCAACACCAGTCGCTCAGTGGAGTAGGCTAGTAGTGTTGGTGATGCGCCTGCCGTACCGGATTAGGCTGTATAACGTAATCATCATTTCGAAAGTATGATATGCGCCTGCTGGGAGGATTTTCCGACCATCCCCACCCCAGCGGTAAGAAATGTGCAGTGTGGGCTAGTGGAAAATCTCGTATACTCGGAGTATGCAGCAACAAGGAAGGCAAGACTGAAAGGGAGCGAAAGATGCTCTTAAAGAAAATAAAATTATCTCAACATTACGCGTCAAACCGACCACAATTGCGTTGGTGCGACGGGCTTACTTAAAGAGTTATAGAAAGGCCTAACCTAGGCACAGGAGAGAAGAGAAGACCCAGCAGAGTGATAGAACCAGTGTGTGAGAGTGGAAGAGTGCCAACTCGAACCTACGCAGAAGAAAAAGAAAAACCAATAGTTTCATTGTAATGCCCTATTTACCGTTTGTTTTATGTGCACATGTGCACGCGTCCGCTACAAGCCCATGTCCATCCCCTTTATGCTTGCCAGTGGTTTGCTTGCTCTAGGGCAAACCATTCCACTAGCACTTCGTGCACGCGTTGGCCGAGAAAATCATGACCAAGTGCGTACACACTCTCCTGCACAAATCATGAACTTAACGACGTCACCATTTCTCATTCGGAAATGCAATTTAAACCTTGCCCGATATTCCAACAAACGAAGATGACATGGCGGCTCAAAATGTCTTGCGAAACGGCTTATCAATCTTGCGGTGCACCGGTACCTAGAGTTGCGATTTGGTACGAGTTTTGTTTTCCATTTTTTCGCGTTCAATGCCTCTCCCGCTCTCACTGAGGTTTCCAACTTGCCGAAATCTGCCGTGGCAGGAGAAAAGTTCATTGACTCGGATGGCGCTGTTCCATATATCAAGTCACCGCTGGCCTATCCACCATCTTCGCACCCGCTGCTCGAGCAGACCTGAAGTGGAGCAGCGATGGCCTCATAAATGGTTTCAAGCATATGATGCGAACTAACAAGTTGGAGAAAGATGAAACAGAAGAAGCAAAAGGAAAGGGGAAAAAACACTTACACACATAATCTGGCCAGAGCTTGCCGCGAAATGAAAACTTACGGGAAGGTTCGTTGCCTGAGGTAGCATAGAAGTCTTTCTTGCAGCCAAATCTCTTCTAGAGAGGATTCGATTTTTAATAGACCAATGAACGACCAATTCGCAAAATAAAAAATCTACACCTCAAACTTTCAACCTCGCAAAAAAAACATCACGATAAGTAGGAGATCCATCTTTTCCCCCTGAATCGTGAACTTGAAAAAGGCAGTCCTTTTTGCGTATACCCTAGGCATCTTCAAGGATTACTCTAGAGCTGTCACACGGAAGTCACCTTCTAGCAATCATGCAAAAAATCACCAGCAGTGATGGCGCAATTGGTCGCCCGAAGCAAGTGCTCTTCAAACCGGCTCCGTACGAACAGCCGAAGGGAAAAGATGAAATAACAACGGTGTTTCTCATCATCCCTCAGTTGGAAAGTATGTGCACAACGCACAAAACCACGGTGAAAGAAGTCAAGTCGGCATCAAAACTAGGATGCAGGAAGGGTAGCGAAACGTGAAAGAAAGCATTGCGCGGAATGGCCACCGCGATCGCGCAACATGAATGCTACCAGGCGCGGTTAAAGCGCTACATATGTACAATAGATTTAGCACTAGGTAACTGGTTCAACAGCCGCAAGTAACCTCGTCCCACGATTGGTGTCTGTGTTTGTGTGCGTGTGTTGCCTAGCCGTGCCGTCGTGGTTATGCTGCACGTACACCGTGCGAGCTTTCTTCTTTCGTTCGCTCCTTCCGTGATTTGCTTTCTTCCGATCGTTGCGATTCGCTGCAGAGTGGGCCGGTTGCCACTGGAAAACGCGAAACGAATCTGTACCACGGTGGGTTTGCCAGCTTTTCTCACCAGAAGTCGTCACGTAACAGAAGAGGTTTAATCATGGGTTGTACGATTGGCGGTAATGCATGATTTAAACGATCGATGGATGTATTACATAGGCTAGCCTCGTAGATGGTATTCTAAGGGTTTACTTATTTGCAATTTATGTTATTAATTTTCGTTAAACCTTGTGGTCAATTCTAGATCATTCTCTAATTGAAGCGCGAACTTATCTCAAAGCTCTAAACATATTTAAATTAGGAACAAATTATCTAGCTATGCAAAAATAGCAGCAGGAATTATGGGATAAATAAATTTTATAACAATAAAACAAAGACTTATAATAATTTTCTAGTATTTACCTCTAAACTACCTTTCCTGGCTCGGATAAAATCATTTAAAAAAACACAAGAATGGTAGAAAATTTTAGCTAGAAGTTGAAGGGAAAATGAGTAAAAAGTAAGCCTCATAAATATATTGAAATCTAGGGAAACATTGTAACTACATCACTTCAATGTTGAAAATTGTTAGAACGAAATGCTCACAAATCACTGTATGATTATCATAAAATCATTAATCAAATCATAATATGTTTGATATTACAGAAAACTAAAGGTAATATTATCAGTAAACAATTGATTTTTATTACTATTTGGGAAATATTAGTACACGTTTTTGTGCAAGATTTCTTGCAATGAGGTATTTATAAATGGCTCAACGTGTTTATTCAACAGTGCTGCTGAATATCACGTGAAGGTGAAATTCGTCCAAAACTCGTTCTTTGTCCATCAAACCGGTCAAGAGCCAGAATCTTCAATCTCATCGTTCTTTGCGCACCGAGCGAACCACTCGAAACAGCAAGTAAGTATATGCTAAAATGTGAAAGTGATAAATTCTACCCAATATGCGTTGCTCCAACCATCTTGATTCAGTTCATTCATCCCACATTTCATCTTTTGCATCGTTCTTTAGCCATCAAGTACACACGCGAAGAATTTTTTTTTTCGACCAGGCAAGAAACAACAACGCAGGAAGGAAGGAGCGCGCGAAAGAGGAAAAGAAGTTTCTTCGCAAAAACGCATAAACCGCACTGCAGATATCGAAGGTGAAACAAAGTAATCGAACCCCCGGTCCGAACGAAATGGAATGAACGAGTTCAATGGCCCCCCAATGTGGCCGTTTGTACGGTGTGGGAAAAGTTTGTGTGTGTGTGTGTGTGTGTACTTACCGAAAAATGAAACCACCCGATGCCTCAATGCGAGACCGCGAAAATGCGCGTATCTGGGTGCGTATCTGGGTGCGTCCTCAAAACACTACTCGAGTCGCGAAAAACGAAAGAAAACGTTTCGGTGAAAGAAAAAATGAAACAAATTGAACAAACAGTATTGAGGTGTTAGTGGACATTTCGTGTAAAACTATTGCGAAGTTGATACTCACGGAAGGTGCGAACGACTGATAAACAATCTTTCTCAAATAAGATGCGCAAATGTGATGGGCCGCACACACGAAGACGTGCTACAGACCTTCGTGAATGAATTCTTAACAAATAAATGAGGGGATTCTTTATAAAATATTGTTTTTCTTTTCAATTGCAGCAAGTTAGAATACAAAATTGTTTAAAAAATTCTAGCAATTGTCTAAAGTTTGTTAGCTAAAAATCAAAACTGTATTCAGGTGGATATAATTAGGCTAAAATGAGCCTATAATGCAAATCAATGAGTGAAACCGATCTAAAAGTTTTGCAAATCATTTTAAGTTATTTCTCTTGAACACATATAAAAAAGTGTTCTAACCTCTTATGTTTAAAGTCTGTTTTTTTATCAAACTTGAAGCATTATGTACATTTTTTAGTATAATTTCTTAAGCCTCATTACACTAGATAGTTTTAATATAATTTTATTTATTTATTATTCAGTATGACGGCATGTCTCCGTATTATCAACACTATGTGTGACTGAAACAATGAGCATTAATAATAAAGCATTTCCTCCTTATTCTTTGCCTTATCGCAAGCATATTTGGTTGTGTTAAATGACTTTTACCAAAGAGAATAAATAAGTAAGTAAACTCACATAATTATTTGAATGATTCATTCCAGTTTGATAAGAAAATCTCGATCAGTTTTAAAATTTTAACAGTATAAATACTTTAAATCTCACCCTAACGAAAACAACGACTCATTGCACATCAATCAAATTTAAAGATTAATTACATCAACCAATCAAAATGGAAGAAGAAAAAAAGCAAAACACTCGTCACGTAAGATTGCGCTGATAGTGACTTGATAATGATGTTTTGATCGTCAAACACCACCCATACAAAACGCCCGATCGTATCAAACATAAACATCCCAACAAAAAAAGCCAGGCGCCCAAATAATGTCAAACACAATTTAAACCGGAAGATAAATTGCTTCACTTACACATTCTGCCCAAAGCACCCCAAAAAACGAACGTAACATTGCCATGGTACATCGGTACATGAAATCAAGGGATGGAAATTAGCCTGTCACTGCATCCATCATTGTCTGTTCAAGGGCTCCCGTATGCCCTTCTTCCCAGCTGATCTGCACCGGTATTGGTGGAGCGCTCCTCTACCAGTGTACGTGTATGTGTGGCTGTTGCGAAAAGCATATGGGTTGCGAGAATCGCAATACGCTTGTGTTGCGCGGCCGCCTTCGTACGTTCGTAGCGGCTTTATTATACAACCGCGGCTCATTTTTCAAGTTCGTGGCCATCTCGCGCTTGACTCGCCACTTTGCCCATGGCCGTAACCGTGCTCGTATGCAGCTCGTTTTGCAACGCTGCGAGAGAGACAAACTCTGCCGATGCTCCGGAATTGGCACTCAAGGTGGTGTTCTACTGGGAAAATTTATGTAATTTTAGCTATTTTATGCAATATGTTAATTTAATTGTTAATAGATAAAGGTAATGATATAAATTTAAAATCAATACATTCCCTTCTTATTTTGAAGAGCATTTAGAATCAAAATGATTGCAATCGATCGACCGGTACACTCCCTCCGATACTTTTGCACGATCTCGAAAACCTGTTCGGATGTTCCAACGCAACACCCTTTCGCGAAGAAGACGCCCGGAATGCTACTCGCGTAATAAGAATCGGTCCGCTTCAACCTCGCGCCTTTTGGTAATACATTGGAATGTGGTAGTAGTGCTGCCGATTGGCAACTTTTTACAAACTCATTTCGGTCGCCATGTTCTCTTCATGAGCGATAGAGATAAAGAGAGAGAGAGAGAGAGGGAGAGGAAGAGAGATGATCCAGCCCGAAGATCGTCGTTGTAGCACCGAAAACGACACAACTAAAGCTCGCGAGCTTTACCTGAATCTAAAGAAGAAAAAACTCCCCCCTTCCGGGGGAGGGAGAATGTATGTTAGGCCAATGACCGCTGACGAAGCTTTGGCTTTGTTTATGTTACGTTTTCTTCAATCCCGTCGATCACATTCACTGCGCCATGTTCCGTTCGCTACTCTTTTTTTTTCCAACAGTTTAGTTTCGTCCGGTTTAGTTGTTTTTCTTGCTGTTGCTCTTAAAGCTTGAGGGAGCTTTTTCAGCAGCCATTATTTATTTTGTTCGATCATTCTCGCACTCGGACATTCGGTGTTCGGAGAGTTTTTGTTGCTTCTCTTATTTTTCCTTTTGTAACGGGTGACCATCGAAAGCGTGTCAGAGAAAGCATACGCACAGTATTATCGGTGGTTCGTTTGTTGGAGAAAGAAAATCCCCCTCTTCACTCTCCCATCGTTCCCTATGCCACGCAGTGTCCCATGGTGACGCACGGGAAATTTTGTACTGGTTGCACTACTCGTGTTATTAGATGTTGATGATGAAGAACTCAAACATAATGAAGGTGTAGTGCGAAACGGGACGTAAGGATAGAAGTAAGTAAGTTCAATTAATAATCAATACGTTTTCAGCAGTTGTTATTTGGTAACTGCTAACGTGATATTGTTATCGGGGAATTAAGATGTCGGTTTGAGATGTTCAAGTCAAAAAGGTAAGATACATTTTTTAATCATGTATTTTACCAATCGCGAAAATTGATAGGTTTGTTGTCAAAATTGTATTTTTTGTATATTTATTTATTTACATTTGATTTTTACAGTCCAGTGCCGTATCGTCAACACCGCTTTTGTTGAAAAGATTTTCACATATTGATAAGGCATTTCCTCCTTATTCTTTGCCTTATCCAGGGCATACATGGTTGTCATGAAATGTATAATAAAGGAAATTTTTCCACTAATTCACAATGCTTTTTTCCCCAGTTTCTTGATCATGTCGCCACACTTTAAATTATTTTTTCGTAGATAAATGTTTTATAAAGAACATTTGCCAACTAATCATAATGTCCCGTATTTCTGTACCTTTACGGTACTTACCATTATTAACTTATTTTTAAAAACTATCCATATTTACGTGTTTTATTTAATTTCACATTTTGCTTTGGAATGCTTTCAATTCGATGTTTCAATGTTTAGATAATAATTACTTTTTTATTTCTGTTCAGAATAAAATCATAACATTAGTTAATTTAACTAACAATAATCTTTTTCTGTAATCCGGCCAGGCCGTTCTTCTCGTCATAAAAAAAAATCATTTTTGTCGTCTACTGACCATAGTTGAGTAACAATGTATTTATAAATATCTTGGAAATTTTCGGATTACGGTAATTATTTCTAGCAGCACATTGATTTAAACAACTGGACGATTTTTTAATATTCTAAAAGACACAGTTAAGCAATCGAAAATGGGCAATATTTTAATGCTTTGACGATGTAGTTTATGTACAAGTAGTGTCAAAAATATATTTTAAAGTAAATTTCAGCTTCTTCACTTAAACGCACATATAATAAATTATTAATTTAAATAGCAACAATAGCATAAGCAACCGCTTTTGTCATGGTAACCCTTCCGAAAACCTTGTCAATTAAAAACTCATCAAAGTTTCATTTCACTCCTGCACTTAATCGAGGCAAAGTGAGTGTTTTGCAAAACTGTTTGCCAATCTTAAATGTAGTAAAAGTGGGTGAACCAGGGGGGTCCAGTAAGCAACGCTCAGCACATACGCACAGCGAAAGGAATCGCTCACGCGCATCATGAAGTCGCGATAGTGAAGACAAACTAATCTGGATGAGAAAGAGAGAGAAAGAGAGCCAAACAATCGTGCAAAAAAAGAAAATCTTATGCTATGAGACAACAGAGAGAGAGCGAGAGAGAGAGAGCGAAAAACAGAAAGGAAAAAGGAGTAACAGAGCGAGAAAAGAAATGATCACTCAAAAAATCCACTTCCTTCTTCAGTAGATGGTTGAGTGAAGAAAGCTCACGTTTTTCCCCAAACGCTCCTCCATATTCTTCGTTGCGTCTAGCTCCCCTCCTTTCCTAGAGTCGTCCCTTCCATCACCAACCTCCCACTTCAAAAACCTTCTCTCGGATCGACTGTTGAGTAAGTGTAGTGTCAGGAGAAAATTGTGTCATTTCCTTCGATGCGTTATGTACAAGCGGTTAGCGGGCCAAACCAAAGCTCGCGCTACTGTAATGTTCGCGCGGGTCGATGAACCTTTTGTGGGCTTTGGTGGACCTTGAAATAGTAGTGCGCATCTCGCGTATACGGTGAATTGAGGTGACTTTGCGTTCGGGGGAAAAATGGTGCCTGATTGATGCGTTGATGTGAGAAGCTTTATTTTGGGTTCAATTGGTCGAGCTTTGAGTAGAAATTTTTTGGAGGTCGTACATTGAACCCAACGATTGCGAAAGCAGCCAACATTTGTGCGGGAAATGGTGGATTGTAACGATTTGATGAATTTTAGAGTTTCAAGAGGTGAGGTGGTGAAAAATTGAGCAAATTATTTTCAAACTTCTTTGACTTCACTAAATCTCGCACCTACATAACCCTACTTTATTGCTTTTCAGGACTAAAAGATTCCAATGGCACCAATGCTTCGAACCGATCGTCCGATCTGAGCTTTGGACGTGTAAAACAATGCATTCTCATCTGCTCCGGTTTTTCTGTTTCCAAATTATACATGCAATTGCATATCGCTCGCAGCCCTTATTTACGACCTAACGGCATTTGCAAACATGCATGCTGTAGCTTTCAAACGTTTCCTAAACGAACCCTAAAGGCTTCGAACGAATAACGGAACGGTTTATGATGTAATGCTGCGTCCTCAAACGAAACCCCGAACACCCAACAGCAAAAAGGATACCACCCGAAACCAGTCCTGCAGACGCTTCCTGCCACCACGCACCAAAAGTACAGCAATTCGTCACAATTACGTAATTTATGCTGTCATGTTGCTGTCCTCATCTGCTTCCTTTGCCATGTTCACCATGGTGGTGCAGTGTGCATTGTACTGCACTTTTGCTCTCGTGCTTGAAAAGTCTTAGAGCACCTAACGGTGCAAAAATGTAAAACAAAAACACACCAGAAAGTTTTCAGTTTACCGTTTTGTTTCCCTTTTTTCACTACACTTACCCTTGATGTTGCAAATGCTATTTGGGAAGAGTTGTAAACATGTTCTCGTGTTTAAGGACACAACCTTCTGTGTAGAAGAGGTGGGAAGTACACAGGGAAAAAAGGACTCCTTTGCACTACTCCCTTTTTAGCCGTTTTTTTAACTTTCCCAGAAAGTGGCGGTGCTCATTAAGACTTAAAAAATGGCTTCGTGAACTTGAAGGTTACGATCACTGTCACTACCCATGCGGTACATGTGTGGAAAGTCTCAAAAAAACCTCCCAAAAGTCTAAACGAGTTCTCAGAGCGTTGACACTGTAACGGTGACATTTATTGTGCCATAAATTGTTATTGCTTACGCATGCAAGGAGAAAGAAAGCTAAAAAAAAGCAGCAACATGGTTGGTGCAGCAACAATGGGCAACAGTATTTTGAAGGACATGCGGAAGATTTTTTAACGACTGTTGAAAAAAACACAAATTGACAGATCAGGTCCCTTGCGGCGGCACAAGCGACATAATGTGTGTGGTGGTCAAGGTCACCAAATAATTGGCTGTGCGATTCGAAGTTTTTCATCCAGAGTAAGCTTCAAGGCACATTTGATCCTTAGTCTAGGAGAAAGTAGTTGACGCATAACATATAAAATATTTTTGGAATTATGAAAGGCCGGTCAATTGTGCATAAACTAGATCATGAGTCACATATATGTAAATGCATAGAAATGGACCACAGAAGCTGACTTAAAGTAATGTTTAATTAGTTTCGTTTTCTTTGTTTCATATTTCATAATTCTAATCGTCCAGCAAATAGTGTCCTTATAAGGCACTTTATAATATCCTAAAAACTAGGATTATTCTTAATCTGTTATAGCTTTAATAGAAATAATTGAACAAACCATCAAACAGACGTCACATTAATAGTAACAAAAATCAAAATGTGGTGGGAAGAAGTATATTTGTGTTCTCAGTCGCCATATGGTGGGAAGAAGAGATTCACTGTCACCATGTGGTGGAGAAGAAGAAACTCGGACTTATAATCGCGTCGAGAACAGAACAACGTGATTGCTAACTGTGCGGACCAATATCTTTCTTTATCTGACTGTCCAGGCAGTCTGAAGATTCTAGATGAGAATCTTCCTTACAGGAAAGTTGGAGACATCGAGGCCTTACCTTTGGTAGGGGGACTCTCGATGCTCATCGGCGGAGCAAGTCGGCCAGGCGACTTTGGATGTTCAGAAGGAATATCCCTTACTGGCATGTTGGAGGTTTGAGGCCTTACCTTGGGTAGGGGGACACTCAAACCTCTAGAAAGAATTGAACGCAAGGTTTAGCTTGTTGTACCTTCTCTCTGCCTGTCTGTGTGTCTGTGTGGTGTCCCTGGAAGGCTTCCAAGACCGTTTTATTTATACCCAATTCTTACAATAGTTTTTGCTCGTTTTTGTAACCAATATTGTTACTTAGTGGTTGTTCTTTTTGCTATTGCATTTAGTACAAACATATTTACGTAAGCATAAAATGTGTCGCGGTGCGATCGATTGCTGCACTTGCAAGAAATGTGTCGGATATCATTCGTCGTTGGATCTATATGCTTGCTATGCATGAAGTTACTTGTTTGTGTTTTGTTGTTTTGTGTTGCTGACCACTGTCTAGACTCGCTGGTTGTTTTGAACTGATATCAAATTGCATTGCGTCGCTCGCTAGCCGGGTGCGCTGGTAAGTGTTTGAATGTTCATGTTAAGGCGTGCGCGGGGTCAAAATAGCTGAATGTACATTTCTCACGCTCTTGGCTAATGCAGGTTATTTGTTGAATTGGTGAATTGCTGCTCACCGTATTATGCTACATAGGGCTTGTATTATGCGAAATAATGTATACTCTAGTGAGATGTTTAGCAGATATACTACAAAAATATGTCCCTTTCTAAGCTGGTAAGCTGTTACATAGCATTAAACTTCAAGTCCTTGGCGTTGTATAAATCCATCATTCGTAAAAGTAGTTGTAGCTTTTGAAAAGACTTTCAATAGATAGGGCGTAGTGTGTTATAATCTGTGTTCTTCTGCGTTCTAATAGTCCTCAGACGTTATTCCAAAAATATGCATTTACTCTCATGTTTTGAACATCCTGACCAAACCTAACAATCTTAACTATCAGTTGAAAGAGAAAAGAAGCTTTATCAGTAAATAACTTTCCTCGGCATATCGTTTCGCTCTCTATTTCACACAGTCTAACGCTTCCCTTAGCCTACACGACGGCACAGTCTAGTTACTATCAGACGGTTTCGCTGTCGGACCGCGCTGCAGCTGCTGAAACCTTCTCAGGATGCACACGTGCTCAGAACGCGCCGAAGCGCATCGTTGCAAGAAGCTGCGGAAGCTTTAGCGCACATCAGCCACACCCCCCCCCCCCCCCCCAATACCCCCCATCGCATCATCTTACGCTCAAAAGTGTTAATGATCGCCCGTGACTGCGTGCAGTATCTTGCAGTTTCCAATGTGGCGTACAATTTCACTACACCACCGGTCGGATGGCACCGATTCCTCGACGCTTCCGATGTTCCGATTTCAAGCTGTTTTGGGCTGATGTTCCTATTTACTTTTCCAGCCTCGCCCATTCGCCCGTGAAGGATTTGTCCGCCATTTTCCACCCGGATAGCGCCGATCCACACCGCCGGGCCGTGAGACTTTTACCTCGAATTTTCCTCTCGCTTACTCTCGCTGACCGGTGGCCGTTTTTTTTTTCTGGGACGCTGGCGTACATCATACAACCGCTTCACCACGACGGTCAATGACCCACTGTGTGATCGCGAAAATTGTACACACAGCTTCCCACACACACACACACACACAGGGTATACGATCGGTCTGGTTTCCGTTTCATTTTTCCTTCGGCTCATTTCGATTGCCGCTGCGAGCATTAATTGATCCAAAGCCGTTTTGTTTTCCGAGCTGTACTGAGGATTTTCTTGGCAATGGAACGAAATGGGCACACCGATCGTATGGAGCGGTGGCAAGACATATAAAGGAGAATCTCTTGATTTTTCGCCTGTTTCCTGCAAAGAAAGTGCAACGGTAAAGCAGTGAATTTTAAGCGCGAAAAATGAGTTTATGTTTTTGCTATAAATAACGAAGCGAAGTGTTGTGGAAAAATGGAGTGCGAAAGGAAAAACTGATGTACAAATGTGGGAGATGTTATTGAACATGAATTTGAAGAGCGTTTGAACGAAATCGCAGCTAATACTTGGTATGAATGTTTGATTAATCTATTACCTACCAAAATCTACCTTCTGATCTGTTCCGAAGATACAATCATAAAAAGAAATTGTTAAAATCCGATCCAGATAATTCATATTTTTTCAATAATTTACCTGGTTTCATTTCACTTTATTCAGCTACTTTAAACCCGGGTTTCAAACACTATTTTTTGGTGCTCCGCACAGCCGTTAAGATCCCGTTACCTCTCAGCAACGTATTTACATAACCACGGCCCAGGAAATGGATGCATCCCTAAACCCTTTTTCTAAACACACACACACACACCGCTGGATGCACCCACCCGTTATTCCATCATGCCGTTCAATCAATCCCTACTTCGAAAGGATTGATTTCCGGCCCACGGCTTCAGACAGGATGTCAGACAGCCACCGAGTAAAGCATCTGCCGCCGTAGCGTTATCCCTCCGGTCATACAATGCAGCTTTTCTCCCGTGTCCGTGTCCTGTACCGTGCACTGGATGCACCTTTTTACCGTTTGCAGTTGCAAGCTGCACCAGACAAGCACCACTTGCGGAGGCTTACGTAATTGAAGGTTTCTTTTTCGCATCCTGTGCTGGCTGGCAAATGATTCAATATTTCCTATCACACTTATCGATTGCACTGTTATGCAATGAATCTTACAAGGATGTCTTCCCTTTTTTTCGCAAGAATTACCAAAAAAACGGCTCTAAATTCATACTACCGTTAGCGTAGCTCCTGGTCGGCTTATAATCTCCGCTCTTAGCAGCTGCATTGATCGAAAAATACCGTTCTGTTGCGGAAAAAATGGTTCTGAAAACTCTCGTATTGTATTATCTGCAATCGCATCCTGTGCAAGGATCGTGTTCACCTCAAGCTTGTGTTCTTTTAGTTGGGTTTGGGATTGCAGCAGGTACGTTATGATGTTCTGATTGATGCAACAAAGTGCATACGATTGAGCGGAGCTACATCCTTCTTCGATCGTATTGTTGATAGATGAAGTTTCCCGTAAATGTAATCTTTTTTGTGGGTCGCGGAATTTGATCGCATTGTGTTATTGGATAATCAGCAACATCTGGATGCGCTGTTTTTTTCTAAACAGCTCTGTTTTTTCAGTCTAATTTGGTGCATAATAATATAGTCAGAGCCTAGCTTCGTCTGTTTTGGATAGATCTTCTGCCTAAGAAACCTATTTGATTACTTGATCTACAACCGTAATTCTTTGTCTTAACGTCCTACAAAATGTAAACCGAATAATTAGTTATTTTAAACCACGTAGAGATTCTACTAATTCATGAAAATACAAATTAAATGCTGATGGTTGTCTTAAGAGTTATGGTTAGTTACGTTCAAAGTTACAGTTCAAAAATTGTAATGTTTGGTACTTTTGTGTGATTTGGAATAAAGTATTAAGATTTATTTAATTAATGAGTTTCACATCAAATGATCTTCAATAACGGTAACATCCTTTACAAAGAACCATTACCTGCTTCCTTCCGCTTTGACTACACCGAAATCCATTTGACGGGCGATTAAAAGCCACTCAAAGGATCATTTATATCAAACGGATGCATTTTCTTCCTATCCCGACCATTACCTGTACCCATTTCTAAATCCCAGTCAGAAAACAATTCCTGAAACGCTCAATTCCAACGGGTTTAATACCCATACCCTTTGCCCACTATTTAAACTACTTCAACATCAACAAAATTCTATACCTCTTCCTACCACCTACCGATCGTCCTACACCTACACCATTCGCTCATCATCATTAACGGCGCCCTTCATTGCCGTTTGACTTTCCCACGACACTGCTCCAGAACGACAGCCGACACAACAATTGACAGGAGCTGCAGCACCACCGTACACCAATAAAAGCGCATCCTACAGAACAATGCATGCTGGGAAAGGAACACACACCGCACGAAAAAAAAAACGAAAGCTACCCTTTTTTCTCGATTTTCCACTACCCTTTCAACTGTAAATATTGATGTTTTCTACCCATACGGGAACAAACCGAAACGACACCGGAATATCCTTTTTTTTCGGAGGAAAAGGATTCAAGTTCTAACGGTATCGCTAAGTGTTACTGTCCTGTGTATCCTGTGGTGTGTGTGTCCGTGTGTAGGTAAGGATTTTCACACACAAACACGCCGATCCTCAATGTTGAACCCGGTGCTACCTTCTTCGCTACACCGGCACAGAGGAATCGTGAAGAGGGTGTTAAATTGACGATCGACTGATCGTCACATATGTTACTCGTAGCGATCGTTTGAGGTTTCATCCGCATGAAGTGTGATATGTTGAAAGGTATAGCGGAATTAAGTAAAAAAAACACTATTTCAATTTTTTTTTTTTTTTTTTGCTTAATTGGAGCAATGGAAAGAGAACTTCAAAAACACAGCAACAATACGTGATATCCGTTTTCCCACCAGCTTTGAAAGCGTGAGCATGAGAACTTACGAGCGAACATAAAAACTCAACCACGTTACATCATCAGGATGTTCCGATCGGTATCGAAGGGTGCGCTTTTGTGAGTTGATTTGTGTGAAGGAAGTGAACTTTCAAGCTTTTTTCATCGATTTGATTAAACCGTACAGCAAGATACACCTTTTAATCCAGTGGAAAATCTGCCGTAAGGACGTATTGTAAATATTTATTTAATAAATATAAAAGCGTGCCCGATGGCGTAGAAACAAATAGTTTTGCAGCAGATAGTTTAAGTAACTGAAGCAAATAAAAAAGCAATTACTGACACAAAGGAGTACAATATAGGTTTGTTTCTTAACTCTGTTTTTTTGATAAATGCATGCAGAAAAATCACTGAACAATTACTTTCAAAATAAACATCTTTTTCCTTCCCGAAGAAAAAAAACCTATATAAGAGCTTTATGCACACGTTAATCATCATGAACAGAAAAAAACATTGCTGTAACTTTACTGAGCGATAAAAAATAAATGATGACGTTTTATATGTATTCGAGCCAGACGTTTCTTCACCGAATAGTCAGAATTATTAATATTTTTGTGGATTAACATTATCTCCTTCATGACCGACATAGAGATGATTACTTGACCGACAACATTTTAGCCCGCTAAAATGGATTTTATAAGTTAATTTCATGTTCACTCGTGAGTCTATTCAAGTTTTTATTTAGTTTATAAAATACTGTTCTCTTTTTATTTGCTGTTATGTATCACAGAAAAGAGATTTATTGATTTCAAATTGATCTTTGAAGCTGTAAATAAGAATTAACTGAATTTTAACAGTGTTTAATTTATTGCAACAATCGAATGACACACCTTGCTCAAAAATTTAAGAAATATGACTCAATTACTAATATTTAGCAACATAATATTGAACTGTAAACATGATAAAAATATTGATAATCCAAAATTCAATTATCTTATTTCAGTTAAATGATACTAATTTGTAAAACCAAATCTTTTAAATTGTTGAAGCTCATGTAACAGAACAAAGTCCCACATTTCAGTGCATATTTAAATGTATTTTCGAAAGATTTATTCCTATCACGTACCGTTACATTCCTCAAACTTTCCTTTTCACACCTTCGCATTGCATTCGCTTTATGTTCATCCTTCCTTCCCGAAAAGTACCTGGCGAAGGATTTGTTTTCAAATAGCTACAATTTATTACACCACATCACTGTTACCTCCACTTCGCTTCACGGCTACCTCGCTTCAGCGTTCATCATCCACCGAACGTGTCTCTTTCTCAAGAAGGACATAAACGATTGTGCTTCGAAAGAAAAAAAAAACATCAAAAAACTTCAATGCCTTTCGGTAGGCGAGAAACCCGCGGGCACAGCATAAACGGTACGAAAGCGAAGGATGAAAAAGGAATCTCGATTACTTTCGATGCACCTTCTCGCCCGCGTATCGTTTGACGGTGCACTGGATGGATCGAGAATTTAGGCAATGAAAACGAATTAAACGACAAAAGGAAGAAGGAGAAAAAAAACAAGGACCGTGCATCCCTTCGAGCGTTTGGGATTTGATATCGTTTTTATATCAAACGTCCCGTGGAACTTGTTTCTTTTTTTTCTCGCTCGACGCGTAGAAATAGGTAAAGTTTCAGGGACACGAAAAAGCGATCGTAGGTAAAGGAAGGTAGGCTCGCCTAGAACAGGATTTGGAGGTTATTATTTTTTTATTATTGTTGCTGTGTGTAGTTATCTAATTGCCAGGAAACACCGCAAGAGCATACCGAAGAACAGGTTTCACGGCTTTCAGGCTAGATGATTGTGTGTGTTTTTTTTATGTGTTCCCTCGAGTCCCTGCGCTATTAGATTTGTGTCTTCTTTCTTCCTGCGTAAGCTTGGCTTTGACGAGCATTCTAGGACACAACATCCCTGTAACGAGAAAAGAAATCTTTTCCTCGTTCCGTTCTCGTCACTTGCTGTTTGTTGCTGTGCGTTGCAGCCCAATTTTGGAGGATAATTCCGAGGAGGAAACCGGTTTCGGTCACCTCACTCGCCAGGGGTTGACTTAAGCCACGGAAAGGATAAGATAACCGCGCGGGTATTGAGAAATGTTCTAGAAAGGATGAGTGGAACAAATTACAGAACCGGTATTTAGGGTTAAGATTGTACGCTCGAACTGCGGCAGCATTGGTAGAAACAGTTTCAAAAGGACTTCACTTTTTAACAAAGGTTTGCGTTCTGATGAAATGGAAAGCAATGAAGTTTTGGAGTGATGTTTTGTTGACATTTTAAAGTTTAAAAAGCAACAACTACAAAACTCGTTCTAAAAGTAATATACTTTGCTCTAGATAAAGGACCAACTCAAAGTTCAGCTTGAAAGTTCCTGGGATGTGTTTAAACTAATTTGACAATTTTGAAACTGTCTCTACTTGAAGTTGATGCCTCTGACCTAATGTCCCACGGCACCAACAAACGCTCCACGCTAATAAACCTCACCGTTATGTCACGACGTTGCACAAGCAATCTTCCCTGCAAATAACCAAACCAAAGACGACCGGCCATGTCCATCATCTAATAGCGGCCCTTTTACCTTAAGGCTTCTCCTTTTCCAGCCCGTCCCAATCGCTGGGAAGCTTAGAAGTGCCCTTTTTTACAGCATGAAATTGATGAAATTGAAGTTTATTCCCCAAATCGAATCAGCACTGCTGCTGCTCTGTACGGGAAAGACTTCAACGCGCAGCAGAACTGGAACCCGATCATGACCATTGATCTTACATAGTTATCTGCAACCATTCTAAGCTCTATAAAGGGGCCCCATGCCAGGTTCTTTCCTGGACTCCCCTTCGCCAAGATCAATTCAACAGCAACGCATCAGTATAGGTAGTCCCCGGGTGTAGCTCAGTCCCTGTTTAATGCCAACCGCGAGTGCCACCGCAGTGACTGTTTTGTGGTGCAGAGTTCATTGTTCCAGTTTCGCGCTACGTGCTCTCCACCTCTCTCCGCCCATACTTCAGTGAGATAGATACACGCAGAGATTGGTTCCCGGCTGTACGCAGTACCGTGCTGTTCGACGGCCGTGTTTCCGTCTGACGTTCAGCTACCGGTACCCCAAGTGTTTCCTCATTGGGGGCCTCATAGACCTCCCCCTTTCGACTCGCGATAGTTACCCTGCCGGCGAAAGGTGGCAAGCCCCTATGGCTTTGGATACCGAGCGATGACAGCAGCAGCTACGAGCAAACGATCGTGTCGACACACAACACAACTCACACTCGACCACAGGCCGTGCAGTGGGAGTACGCGTAGAAAATTGACTTGTGCTTTGTGCTTGCCCCCCCCCCCGCGTCCTGGACACCACCACCACCACCAGAAAGCCTAGAGTTCATGGTCCATGGTCTCGGTCGCCTCGGTTCGTTGTCATGTTGACTTACATTCCACCTCACACACTGTCGCACCACGGAATGGGGGTGATTTGTCTCTGTGGCGCAAGCCCTCCGGTCGGGGGCTGTGCAATGACTTCGCTCGGTACATGCCCAGCTACTTTCCATTATGTAATCGAGGTACCGTTAGGTTCAGGTCGTTTCGGTATAAAAATCCCCCATTCCCTCCCGCATCGCGTGGCACTGGGGAGCATGGTTTAGAAGATCGGTGGCTAGAAGAGTGCTAGTCATCACCCTCCCGAGGGTGGCTTTAGATTGCGCTTGCACGAACTGTTGCAGCTTCTGCTTTCGAACGATACCAAGTACGGAACCGGGGCTGTTGCTTTGTGTGTCTCAGCCGGTTATGCGAGAACTGGCGATGTCTGTGTAAGGAAACTGGTATTCCTGTTGCAGGAGAGTTGGATGGATTGGGATTATAGCATTCGTGTATTATATAATTTAGCAATTCGTGCAGAACAAGAAGGGGTTTTGTTGGTGAATTATTTGAGAAAAGTTCTTTGATCGTTCCTGAATGTCCATCAAACACTTTTTTAACATAAAAATATTCAGTTTTATCTGACTTTGAAATTTATAAATGAAAAATAGGAATTATATCATCAAATGAGTTTTAATAAAAATTTTAAGACAACCGACAATACAGGCTCGACAGGACAGGCTCGTAATAATTTTAACGAATAAACAAATAATTTTTAAGGCGTATAAAAACATAACGATCAGTAGTTCGGCTTTCGAACTAATTATCCTGTTCAAATAAAAATAGTGACCCATTTTGCTAAACTAATCTACAAATTAAATTAAATTGAAGAATGTCAGAAATGACAGGCGGAGTCCTCGCGAGATTCTCACTTCAAATATCTCGCGAGATTCTTGCTCCGTATTGAAAACTAGCAGAACAAAAAGTATCAATTTGTCTCTTAACTAAGAGATAAAGAATTAAGTTAATTTATTTGGGAAACTTTTTTATTTAATTACATTAAATAAAATATCATCAAAAGAAATGCTTTAAGTAAGGTAAGGTAAAAAAATTGAACAAATCTTTAATAAATAAATAACAAGTTCGAAAAAAAGCAAGTAAATGTATCAAAGGAAAGAATTGAACAAAACTTTCAAGATTTAAAGTGAAAATAAACTGCAAATGATATTAAAACCGCTTAACCCGCCCGTAATAAAGCAAACTAAAAATATGATAAATAAAGGTAAGTCCTATACACAACCAAATGATAAAATGATTCAGTAAACATTCTAACGGATTAATTAGTCAATTTCAATCATTTTTTCCCAGTACCAATGCCCTCCCAACCTAATTGCTCCCGGTACTCCGTCATACGCCTCATTAAAGGTAATTTCTTCTCCAAATGTCAATCGATTGATTGCATGATCTTATACATTCACTCCATTATCTTTGCGAAGCCGATTTCCGCCGAAACTCCAACCCGCTTTTAAAACGTACAACAAACAAAACAAACTATCCCCGGAACGATCAAACCCGCGAATCTTCCTCCCGGGGGTCGTTGAACTCATTACCGTGTTCGTTATTTTCACTGTTCAATCGCCGAAAGCCAAAGTCAGTGGTAAACGCTTTGGGCACCTCACTCTTGATGCCACATCTCTCGTTCGCTCTCTCTCTCTCTCTCCTTCTCTTACTGACAGGTCCCATGAATCATAGGATCTGTGAGCATCTTCTACCCCAGGTACGATCAACCTGTCGAAAGTGGCACCAACCACACCAACCGGCACTATAATTTTGCACAAAAACAAAAGCGAAATGCGTCCGTTTTGTTCTGAGCGCTTCTGGCCAGATACCGTTCGATCCGATCCGGCTGCTACGGGAATGTAAACGAACATCGAGAATATCGGGAGGAGCAAATTAAGAGAAAGGTGAACCGACAGTTAGAAATTTCGATTTCCGCCGGCCGGGGCTTACGCAGAAACCAGCTAAAAGCATCGCGAACAAGTGCACAACCATTCTCAAGATTGCACACACAAAAAACTGATTTCTTTTCCCATTTTCTACACTGCCCGATCGATGAACCTTTTTCCTTTCGTTCTTTATGTTTCGCTCATTTCACCGAACCGCTTGCCGATCCTATGCTAAATAGCTCGAGAACATCGCACCGTGCACGGGTCCGGCAGCAAATAATGACTGTCGTTCGACGATAATGGCTGTTAATTGTTGGTCGAAAATGTTCCTGTCCGAGCGAAGATGGTACCGGTCGCGAGCAAACGACACTTGCCGACCAGTGCAAGATAACGGCACCACGGCGCATTGTTGAGTTGCAGCTTCTGGCCAGCTCTGCTATAGGAACCAACCCGAAAAAGCGTCCAACGCTCTAAGAAGGTTCCCAACTTTCCCTTCGCTCAAATCACTCGATACTCGTCAAAGCTCGAGCCAACTCGCTAATGATAGAGGCGAAGAACAAGAAGAACCGTGCGTTGGATACCGTGGGCACTCCTACAGAACCTTTCCCCCCACGCTACATTCTTCTCTTCAGTCTTCCTTTTTAATAAGTTCCCGAGGAAAAGGCAACGCTTCTTCGCCCCATCGTCATCTCTTTTTTTGGGCAACGGGATTCACCTTTCGCTCGATTCGGATGGCCAAATGCGCGGTTTATGCTTTTTTTTTCTCTCTCTCTCTCTCTCTCTCTCTCTCTCCCCCAAAGGAACAAAAAAAAACGTGCCACTTCACGTGTGCTTGTGCGTGCGCAACTTTAAAAGCACACTGAAAGAGAAAGAAACGATACACAAGCGCCCGAAAGAAAATGAGACCATTTGGTCGCGAGGTCGTCGACCGCGGTTCGCGAGCGATTTTTAAATGGGTTTCGTGGTCGAAATTTCTTCCAAACTGCTTTGGACTCGCACGTACCGCCCCACCCACCGAAAAGCTTCTCATTTTCGGCAGTCAGTAGAGTAGAGAAGGAACAGCGAGAGCGAGAGAAGATGGCCAAGCCGCTGGACCCTGGACGGGATGAACTCAATCACGGGACTGTATCGCGTGGCAGCGTGAACAGATGAAACTTTATCGAAAACATGTAATTGTGTCATCGGAAGAATGTGTGTGTGTGTGTGTGTGTGTGTGTATGCTGTTTTGAAGGGTGGAAAAAATAAATCATGAGTGGCTGGAGTTGGTGGATTCGTTTTATTAAGGAGATTTTATTCATTTCACAGTTTACGATTGTATCTTCTTTTGCATTTATTTTGGGGGAATTTTTTGGACGCTCAAAAGGGCAAAGGTTTGTAGGTTTGTGATGACTAAATTGAATAAAGGTTGTAATTAAAATATTTTCGAAGTCCGTTTTCTCCGCCTGTGTTTTATTAATCAATTATGAATTTATCAATTATCTAATTTTGGCATGAACAAAAATAAATCGCTAGCAAAACACACCTAGCAATTCCAAGCTTATAAGCAAATTCTAGCAAATTCCTGGTCGCAGTCTATTTCTTTTTTAATTGAAGTACAGCATGTGAATGCTAAAAACCGGTTTAATATGATTATTTTATACATTTGCTACTTATTAGTTAAAAAATAAGCAGATCAATAATAAAAATAAGCAGAGCGTTGTTAAGGTGTGAAAAAAGGTTATTTTTTCATTAAGTCTTAAGATGCTAATTCTTCAAAAACACCCATAAAAGTTTTTTGTATAAGTATTTGAAATTTAAATTCTGTTTTTGACGCAAAAAGAACCCTTTTAGCAGAATTATATTACGTTTTCTGCAATAATAACCTTTATGTATTGTTTTGTTAAAATTGACCAGTTAGCTTGTAAAGAAAAACAAAACCTATCCAATCAACATTACAATTAAATCGTTTTTGCTTCACTGCTTCAAATACTGCTCATTAAATGGATGTGTCTGCCGGTCGATCCCCACTATATTCGAAATATCAACGCAAACAAAAAATTCCAACGAAACATCCACTAAATGTTTATTCAATTACATTCCCTTCTCAAAACATATATTTAAAGTGCAACGCGAGATCGAAACACCTGGATGCAATTACACATTTCTCCGGGCACTACTGTGCTGTAACGTCCCCTCTTCATCATCATCATCTTTCCGGTACCAAACATTCTGCGGTACCAACCAAGAACAAAACCGCCAACAGGTTCTCGTGCGCCTCCATTAACAATTGCCCAGACCCTGCATTCTATTTCCTCGTGCTTTCTCGCTTGCTCACCCTTAGCTTTTGCCGGAATACAACCTTAAGTGAAGATGATAAAGTAACAGCATGCGCGACGACAGCAGTACCAGAACACTTGCAAGTAATTTTGATTGCTCCCGCATCCAGCGCGAACGCATCAAGCCCATGCTTGCATGGTACTGAATTAAAACATACTTGCAACCGCACATAACACATGCACGATGCGATAATATTGCCGCGTCATACCATCATGATTTGTGCCCGCAAACAACCCCCTCTCCCGTGACCACTGTCAGCTCGCAGAACCCCTCTTACTATCAAAACTTGCGCGAACTGCTGCTGCAACCGGTTGCCGGGGACATCGTTCGAAAGGTTCGTCGCTTACGCGAGCATACAGAGTACCGTTGGATGCGCTAGCTATCGCTCACCGTTGCGCTCTCACGTGAGCTGTGAGCTTCTTTGTCAACGTGTCCTATAACCGAAAAAAAGGGTCCCACAATCTCGGCCCACTCCACCAGGGCGCATAGGCGGGAGAGCATACTTCAGATTCTAATGGTTGCTCGGAACAGCGTCTAGCGATCTAGCCGCATTTGCTCACGTTCGCTGGCTCACCATCGGCTCTCACACCGGTTTACGGGCCGGTTTCCACAGCTTACGGTACTTTTCGTTTTCAATAGCTCGCCGCACCACGGCTCGGCACCGCATTTAGCCTATTTTTGCACGGACAGTTCATTGACTCTCTGTGTGGGGCGGCACAGTCGGCTTGATCGGTTCTTTCTCACTCTCATTTCCACCGAACCGAAGGCAACCACAGACCACTGGGTAAACATTTTTCACAAAACGGTGAGCCATTGCGCTAGCTAAAACGCTCACAAACAACGGGACACAAATCACTCACTCACACGAGGGGAGAGGGCTGGTAACCGTGGGAGGAAAGCGGAAAAAGCTTCCCGTTTTCTATCTCCCCGGAAGCACTGCTACGGGAAGTGATAAAGAAAGCAGAAATCTTCACTTCAATCCTATCACCCCAGTCTGCCTCCGTCCCTTCCGCCAGCTACCTATGTGCCTGTGGTGAAATTGGGAATCAAAACAGAATTTTCTTTTCTGGAGCAATGAACTCCGCTACCCAAATGAGAATAAACGAAAGGTGCGTACGAGTGAGCGAAACTTGAGCACGCTCAGGCGATTAGGTGTCGAAAGGCTGAACGCCACATAGACGAACTGGAGAGCTTTGTGCTGCAGTCCCCTGTCCGATTGTGGCCAAAAAAGAGCCACGAAAGAAACTTCGAGAAGCAACGGTGGACAAAATAAACAGGGGGCGGCTTGGACCGCATGGAAAATCCGATTTCAATTTCGGTTCCCTCGAGTAAACAAACGTGCGTAGTCGGTGTATCTGTACGTAACCAACGGGATATGTGCTTGTGCATGGTATTGGTTTGACAGACTGGTTCTGGGCGGTTCGTCGCTTACATTTATCACCGGCGATGAGTCATTTGTTTGACAAGATGATGAATGAGGTTAGCGCCGGAAATAACGTGCATTGATTGAAAGTGTTATTGATTTTTAGCGCGCAAGCTTTCGACACAAGTTGGTGCTCACGATCAGTCATTCCAATTGAACATTATTAAGAAGCATATCGGCTATAAAGAGAAGTAAAATTAAAGGCAAAATTCTTTTCTAAACCAACCAGCTAGCTTCTTCATTTGTGTAGGAATTAATTTTCTAGAGACATGTGCCTTCTTCAGGCTATTTAAGTCTATTTAAGGCTATGTAGCAATATGGCCAGATTCTTCAGGAAGTTAGACAAAAACTCTATATCTCTCTCTCTTAGTTATTTAAAATATTCGTTTTTGATTTGTGATTTGAAACGTATTTTTTATTATTTTCAACTTATATCTTATATTTTATTCTTAATTTTGCACATTTTTCTTTTTGAACTTTTACTTTTTCTTGACTTGACTTAACAATCTGCAGGGTCATGCCATAGAACTAATAGACTTGCTGATACTAGACTTGCTGATACGACGTAGTTTGAAAGACTTCACACCCTACAGGGGAACGGTTCGAATGGGATTTGAACCCTGGTACTGTCGAGTGAGGACTAGCTCCGTTGTCGCCTGACCACCCACCCTTTCTACTATGTTTCTTGAGCTTTGTTCAAAAAGTTGTAGGTCCCTTATATCATTAAAGTCTCCATTTTAGGAAATCATCAATCAAATTAAAACTACTTTCAAGATCCATAGAGTATAATTACCTCTTAAAATCACCAACACATTAACTGTTCACACTGTTCTGAACAGTCAGTTCTTGCTGTAACTCAAACAAACAATTAAGTTGACTTAAACAACTAACTAGACTAAATCATTATAAAATCATAAATGTTGCTCAAACAGCTATTCAAAACTACTTTCTTCGTCTTTGTTCCTCTGTTCACATTCTTGCATGGAGACGCCCAGTTTTTTTTTGCATCAAAACACGTCCAGAGCTTCATAAAAAAAACACAAAACCTGTTGCATGATTGTTATAAATTGCACGCAATTACTTCCACCACCAATTGACTGATCCTGTGCCATAACCTCGTTGCTCCCTAGGTATGGACACGTCGCAATATTCTTATGTGCAAAGTGACCAAAGGATGCTGTGTCCTGTTGTTCAACAAGAGAAGGCAATTATCTCTCACCTTTTTGTATGCTTTACGTTTTATAAAAAGAATGTTTTCTTTTTTATACTTCTACTGTGCAGAACCTTTCACTTCTCCACGCATTCGAGGCACCCACTCGGTTCGCTGAGACGTTCTTTTACATTCACTCTTTCTTTTGCTCCACCACTCTAAGAATACTGCGTAAAAGCTTTCATTCTTCTGGCTCTGGCTGTACGTGTGTGCTAAACTTGCCAACACACACGCACCGCACCAGCTTTTAGCCAGCGTCACATCGAACGAAGCAGGAGACAAGCAGACAAACGAAGCAGCGAAACGAAAGCCATCAGAAAAGTAACTGTAATGTAACAGTGAATTTTGTAACACATTCAACCCCACCGGGTGGATCGTACGGATTGTGTGTGAGAGGGAAGACCAACAGTAAAAAGAAAGCGAAGAAAAGAGACACATTTTAGGCAAAGCAAGTTTTTCCACCTCTGAAAGCCTACCTCTGAAGCAACGGCCGTAGGAAGTTGAAGATCGTGAAGAGCAGCGAGTTGATTGGATCGGTTTGCTTTCTTTCCTTTTTTTCCTCCGCCAACCGTTACACGCGCAACCGACACAAATCGGAGACAGCTGAAGCTGCGCTACGCTTAAGATAGCTTAGAAGTTTATACCAGCACGGGCAATGTTAGACGAACGGGATGCCTAGCTACTGCAAGATTTCTGCTACTTTAGGTCATTGACTTTTGGATCAAATCGTTGTCTCCCGGAGGGCTTTTCATCTTCGGTGGATGCTGAGCACACCCGTCTAGCCTAGACGAAAGCATCCGGCTAGTGCTGTGGATGAAAAGCAGCAGCAGGAAGAAATCGAGTTATTTCAGCATCAAGCGGTACAACCTTCCGGGAAGTGGCAGTGGACCTAACGCCCTAATCGATTCTTCCCTCTCCTAGACCTTGAGAACGAGGCGGGAAACAAAACAAAAGAAGAAAAAAACAACCGAACTGAAATCAAATGGCGATAAATTATCATACTATAATCTAGCAAATTCCCTTACGTCTGCTTTTACGTTGCTTCCGCCGAAGAAGCATCATACGATCAGCGTACGTTCTAAGAAAACGTGACGAGCTGTGGCGCAACAGCGTGGATGCAAATTGATGGTTAATCATTCCGCCTTACGGAGGGACATTTCGTGACGATCGCTCATTGAACCTTTCCGTCTACTGACGATCGATGGTTGTTGACGTTTTCGGATGAGAAATCGAAAACGAGCTTTAGAATTATTGCTATTAGAATATGGCTATTGGATTTCCTACAACGCAGAGGAGAAAAGGTGGGAAGTCAAGAAGACGCAATGTAACGGATTTCTTTAGTTCATATGTTTTGCTTTCATTTCTTACCATTTAGGTACCCGTAAAGGCGTCATGACGGTAGATACTTTCGGTCTCGAATAACTAATGGCCTACCATTTGAGATCACATCTCGCGCCGGCGAAAAAAAGATGGCAAGTATAAGATAATTTTATGCCGAGTATGCGTTGCTAGTTGTTTAAAATCAAGTACATTATAATCAAGCTTCAAATATTGATGTACAAAATTTATTAACTAGACTTCACTTGGGCTGAATAATCACAAGACTTATAATATAATATCGCTTAAATTGGCCTTTGTTCATAGCAATCATTCTTTATTCTAGCAAACGTTTCCTTCTCAGTTGCCAAATCCTACACGCTAACCTGAAGACTAACAGCAAGCAAGCGAACAAGTTGACACAGCTAACGGTAGATTTTGGTGCCGGAATGTTTAGTGCCCACAGCCCACGATCATCTGGTCACAAAAGCCTAGAACCAGTTCGCCCAAAGGCCACCGTTTCTAGGTGAATAGGCGTGCAAAAAAAAAAAAACAAAATCAAACCCCCAAATTAAGTCCAAGCTTAGCCCACCTTTTATCATATAAAAACAACAAAACCAATGCCACCATTTGCCACTTAGACCGTTCGCAAATTCGTCACAGAACGATTCCCGCTGTGATTTTGGACAACACGATCTCGAACAACGGGAGATAGAAACTATGAACAGAAAACTTCAAAAACACCCTCCATCCAACCCACGACTAAAACGGACCTCACCCACAACGTCACACCAAAAAAGCGCTTATCGGAAACGACACTCTAAACCTGGTCGAGCGATCCAGTGACGAAACGACAATCCATCACATGTTCCGCCACGTTTGGTGTTTGGCGTGCGAAAGAGACAAAAACTAGGATGCTTCGTGGGGCGGCCATGCTCAAGCCGAGGTCATTAACATACTTTTTTTTTCGGTTTCGTAATAGAAAACGCAACAGTACAATGATCTGTGTTGGCCTTCGCGGCTCGGGCTATCGGTTGCAGTAACTGTGCGGATCGCTTCGAGTTGGCCGAGTGCCGAGCGAAGGAAAAGTGGTTCATCGGATTTTTTTGTTTTGTTTCTTTTTTGTTCATGCATTTTCTTACTTCTCTTCCTTTTACGATGCATCGATCGCGTAAAGTCACTGACCGCACGGGGAGGCAATGCGTTTGCAAAGCACTTTTGATCATAGTTGATGCTTGAAGGAATTGGGTTTTTGTTTATAGCGAGTTGAAAATGTCAACTCTTTATGGCATAATACATTTGACAGTAGTGACAGATAGTAAACAGTTATGTCAATTGACGTTTTTAAATTTAAATTTTTTGTGTTGGTAGTAAAAAATTAAGAAATTTTAATTTTCTGTATAAAATTCAAAGCATAAATTTATAAGCAAACGAAATATTCCATCTTTTTTTTATAGCAGTAAAGAAAATGTCTACCACACAATTTAATGTTCATACACTTACGATTCTAAGCTCTACGTACTTCAACTTAGGCTCCACTTCACTTGACAAATGGTTCTGCCTTGCCTCCAAGGGAGAAAAAGTCATCCACTCCTAATAAGCCAAGCGGGAACTTAATGTGATGCTCTCTCTCTCTCTCCCTTGGCCTGATCGTGCATCCAGTGCGTGCACTAATGCACTCTGGATATTTTTACAACCATCCCACCCATTACCGCCCGTCCTTCTTACAGCCGGGCTTCCTGCGTCACCGTTCTGTGAGAAAGTGTGTGAGTTTGCAGCGAAGAAAAGTCACTACACAGTCGTTGATTGCGCTTGCATACATACACGGAGTGGCTTCCGGAATTACATGTGTAATATCTCGCTCGGGACGGGTGATAAGTGAGCGTTAGGGCGACCTACTATTAAGGTCAGTTGCATTATCTACCACTCTTCTATCGGGTGTGTTTGTTGACTGTTGTCTGTTAATGAGCGGCCTGATCTAGGGTATTGCGGGATGGAAAGCCTGTAAGGCGATTGCTAATTACTGACGCTGTGCGAGAGGAATTACACACATTATGGATAGTTATTATGGGTTTGAAGATGCACTACTAATACCTCACGTCATACGAACGATTAGCTTTTGTCTAGAAAAGTCGCTTGAGAATTCTTAAAGGAAGCGTTTACCTGAAACAGAAAAATATTAACTAGAAATACAGTCGTTTGGTTTGTAGTGCAAACATAGATTTATGATTTCAAGTATTGATATCACACAATTCTGTAACGAAGATCGGCTTTGAAGAGTTTTTTTTATAGAATAAAATTGTTTATCTTGCCCTTCAGCAGCTTAAGCCCTTGTTTTTAATCAATAGTCCCTAACGCAACACACCGGAAAAGATCATTGACCTTGAAATAGTATAAATTTCGAACCTTCTTACCTTCTAATGCTACCACCCGGGAAGAAACACATTCTTCTCCTGTGTCTGCACCTCGCAATGGCTCATAGTATGTTCTAGTCGAATGCACTCCGGCCTCTTGCAGCTACCTTGACCATCAAACTAAGCTGCTGTGCTGCTGTTGCTTCCTCATAGTCAACCGGACGGCGCCTAGCCGCCTCCGATCGATCTATCTCTTCGTACTGTTCAGAACATTGGCCCGTTCCGCCATACGCGTCCGTTCTACCTGCTGCAGTCATTGCTATCGCGTGCGCTTGCGCTTACAACACGCTGCATCTATCTTCGCTGCAACTACCATTCAAACTAAAAACACCCAATCTTGCACGCACACAAACGCGCACCCAGTGCATCTTCTCGCGTTTGCATTTGCGCACCGACGCACTACCGTCCGGCGGCGCTCTAGACACACTATTATTAGTAGTTACAAGTTCAAGTTTGTGCTCACTCAACCGTCAAATGCAAACAGACACAAACACACACGGGCACGAAGCGAGCGCATCGTCCCATCCGTGTTTGCACTTGCAGCAGTGTTCTTACTTCCTACCCAACAAACACCCCGCTTCAGCGACTTCCAGCAAGAGACAATCGAGAGCAAGTGCATGCGAGCTAGTGAGTTCCCGTGGACATGTCTACGCGTCTTGCGTTTGTGTCATCTTTGCCTTTCGTATCAGCTGCTTTGCTACTAAGTTCGCTCCAATTCTTCACACACATACACAGCTTATGACCTTGCAGTACAGCATTGTGCGCACTGCATCTCGGTAGATATGCAGCTCTCAGTTTGCATTATCGGTTTGGAATGAGTTGATTTACGCTTTGTTCCATTCTATCGAAAAAAGATAGTTGCTTGTTTAGTTAGGAATCGAGTAGCAGGAAGTGTGCTACGCAAATAGTTGGTGAGCAGTTTCATAACGTTCTTCTCTGATGTTTCGACAGCACTTGATGCGTCAATAGCGTTTTTATTACTATTGATTTAATGCGCTCGATTTCAGTGCAGATTCATCTAACTCTTATTTAAGAGGAGAGGGGCCCCAGTGGCAGATGCGATCGCGGCACGGTATCTCACTACATTGTATCCATGTAAAGGAAACGATTAGGTGACAACCCGTGTGATCCAGAAAGTCTTCAAGGTCTCTGGCATAGCTCCATCGTTCCCATTTTTTCGCATGGCACAGTCAAAATTTTGTATGGATTTGACAGTTGCCAAAAGCTTCCAATTTAATGGGAAGGTTGAAACAAAAATTTATGTTCGGAAAACCATGCGATTTAATCGAAACGATGGAGTTGTGTCAGCATCCTAAACAAAAAAGAATAGAAACACACTGTAGTTCTAAGTACAATCTATAAGTTCAGCTCGTTAAACCTCTGTGCGATCACCAAGCGATCGCTAGTATTTTTTGAAAAAGGATTGATTAAAACCACGATACTCTAAAAATTTGGAGTTGGAGCATTGTGTCCACAACAATCAATAGCAAATATTTTAATGGTTCACCGTTCATGCTCAAAATTCCTTTCTTCAGCACGATGCCATAATTTCCAGCAAGGGCACGTAAGGGCATAACTCGCAAATGCCACTCCAAGACTGCCAACTAAAATGTGTGTTACGTTTCCCATGGTGAAATATTTCATTCTTTCTCTCCTTCCCTCCCGGATTGTGTTTCCCCACCTTTAAAATGAACGTTCCAACAAACTGCAACCAACGGCCACAAATGACTTTGTCCTAGTTTTGTTAGCTTTTTCTCCCTCACATCGGTCGTGTCCTTTCAAAAGTCCCCCCCAAAGTCACACATCCCATATACCCGGAGGCACCATCACGATCCTCAGCCCAACTTCAGCGCAGAACTGCTAAAGCGCTCGCATTAGATAATGCATCGGCGAAAAGTGACGTAAAATTGACGCCATACCCTACGGGTGTACGATTTAACTGCACGAATGGCACCAGTAGTGCAGCGGATGGAATGTTGCAAACCATGTTTGGACCAAGTGTGCCTTATCGGCGGCCCCAGTGCTCTACTCGAGCTATCCTATCTGGTGCGATCATGATACCCTCGCCCTGATCACCGAATCCGGAAATCACGGAATCTACGACACGCGCTTTCGGTCACGACACACCGATAACGATGGGGCAAAGGAGCTGTACGGTTGCCGTGCTTGGCCGTGGTCCGAAAAACCGTGGCTTAGATCGCGGGTTCGACTTCGGCATAGGAAGTGGGTCATCGCGCAACCATACGGACGTCAGCTGTGCGAGCGCCTCTCGTGCGCGGACGTCATCGTGCGCAACTGACCACGGCCGCTCTAACAAGCTGCTCTACGGAGAGCCGCAGTCTGAAGTTCAATGACCACGGACCCGGTCGCTCCATTTTCATTGCCACCAATACCACGGTGCGGCGGATCGGCTACGTAAGCAGGCGAGTCTGTGGCATTTCCCGTGTCTTACATGGCCCGCCAGCATCGGATTGCTGATCTTGATCGACGACGGTTTCCTTCTCGCTCACGAGCGCGGAGTGCTAATGGAAAGGAAATTGCATTTCATTTACACCCATTTATGTGATACTAGAAATAAAGGTAGAGAAAGAAAGGCTTGTAGTATTTTTGTATCTCTTCTAGCAAAGATGCTGAGAAGCTTTGGCTGTCTCTAAACAATTACGAGATGTATCTTATCCAACGTCTTGCCTAATGGTTGGAAGGTTGAAGCCAAATCAGCTAACATACAGAAGTCTCCTGATATTAAACTTTTCAAGGCGGTTAGTAGACCTTTAGACGACTAAGATGTCATATTCGAAAAATTAAAAATAATCCTTCTTTCAATACTACAATAAAAAACCTATGTTAAATATCTTAGCAATAAACAAGAAATTACATACTACTTAAAACAAACTGGCCATACTACTAACAATATATATTACTATCCAACATGCTATAAAATATCAATACTGTACTGTTCCCTCAATGACGACACTGATAGAGCGACTTGTACTATAAAAACAGCTTTTTCTTGTATATTGCCCTCTCTTTACTGCTCTGTCTCTCTTTCTCTCAAAGTCGTCCCTGACATTGCAAAAGGGCGCAACACAGACGCCGGTAGTTGGGAGGCTGGATCGTAAGACGATGACGACCGCGGGTTCATTCACCTCTCGCTGACGGTTGACCCAATGAACGGAATAGCTTGCACTAGACATCCCACCCTCTCTCACTCCCTTCCAGCCGTGTATCCTCTCATCCATTTCACTGGGTGGCATTCTCTTCATCGGGCGGAAGAGCTTTCAGCCGCGCAAAAGAGAGCTTTTATTTCGTACACGATCCATCGCACCCCTGTTCCCTGTAACTTTAAACAGCCCTCGATTACGTCCAGAGACGTGGAACGAAAAAGAGCGAGAGAGCGAGAGAAGGGATTTTTCTTTTCTCCAATTCCTTTTTCAACCTTTCTCCGTGACGCCTTGTTGTTCCCGGTATGACCGAAGGCGACAAGACGCTCATCTAACATCTGCACAATTCCGCTTGTAAAACCGGATCGGCGAACGAGTACCGGGATTAGTGGTCGAACGGCCATCTTTTTATTTTACTCTAAGCACCACCGTAGTTCCTTCGATTGCTCAAGTGCCATAAAAGGTTAGGATCAAGTTTTGATGCTGTAATCGTGTTGGTTCTGTTGGATAATTTGCGACGTGCTTGCTGTGCTGCAATGCTGCATGCCAAACTATTACATGAGGATCGTCTTGCAGTTCTGCTAGGTTATGGCTTTAGGCGACGCTACAATTTGAAATGCTGTTTAAAGGTTTAGGGCAATCAGTTCGAGGCGTTCCTAAGGTCAACGTGGTTTTTCGTTTGAACTACATTTACCTGTGATCAAGAAATTCTCGTTAGCTTACAGCCACCGGCAAGAAGCTTCATTTATTATTCAAATTCATACTAATTATGACACATTTCGTGATTCCACATCGTACCAGGACGTTTTCTCTTTTCGCTGTCAACACCGAGTTCGATAAAAACATAAATAGTGTGATAACTGTATTTTCCCTCGCATGCTCTCATTTCGCATATTTTATTGTACTTAATTCGTATCATGACGTACTATCCACAAACACACATACAAAACACAGGCCTAGTGCTGAACAACACACACTTCCCATAGATTTCTATCGACCATCTCAACCCGAACGGTCAGGACATCGATGCGACCAATTTAAACATCACGTATCGCTCTCTCGACCGAAAAGCCATCGACCGGCTCTGATCGCCGAGCATAACATGTTGCATAAATTTGCCTTTTCTTCTCTCGCCCAACACTACACAAGCAACAGCAAAAAAAAAAAAGAAGCACGCCTCGAGAAAAACAACCAAGACCCACAAACGACTCTACGACAGCCAGAGGCCGAAGGCAGCGAGATCTGGCAAGCGGAAGTACCCGTAGCGCCCGAAATGGTGTCAATGTACGAACTTGAACTCACCGGGCGCTGGAAGTCGAGCGATCGGTTCGCGCTGAGGTGGTTCAACTTTCGCGCAACCATACACTCACCCATAGGTACGGTGGAAAGCTTGCGCCAATCCCGGTCGATCAGCACGACATATCTCGATAAATGTGCGAGATGCAATGCAAAGCTGTCTTTCAAGATCAAGAGCCGAACGGCTAGAACGCTCGAAAGAATTTAGTACGTGAGCTGCGCAAGCGTAAAGGGCAACGGTCGCACTAAACGTATTCATTCTACCGCTTTTTGGAATTGTAAAGCGTTTAATCTGCACTTGATGCATCTTCCAAGCGGAGTTTCCTTCAGGTCAGAGGAAGCATTGTGATGATCCTTGCTCGACCATGAATAAGCCGCTGATGCATAAAGATGAGCAGCATATGAACCCATCGGCCCAAGCGGAAGATACCAAACATCGGACTCGCAAGATCGCACGTAATTTATGGCCGTTTTGGCGAGCACATCGAATCATTTTCATTTCAAACGAAACAGAACTTCAATTGATTCACTTTGAACACTCTTCCGGCATTTTGTTGATAGCTCTGCATTCCATTACCGTCAGCGCTTGATGGGTAACCGTGGTAAGCTGCGGTTAGCGAAAGCACTATCTGCATATATGCAAGCGCAGGGTAATGAATTTGGCCTTACGAGATGTGCTTTAAAATTCGGACAGCGATTTAAACTCCCTTACACTACACATCGTAACACGAAACACGGCAGGAGCAACGTTACGTGTGCAGCACGTGAGAATGGTGCTGAATCAATTATATGCACTGCGAGCTATCCTTGTACGAAAATAGTTGTTTAAAGATAATTATTTGCAGATATTATTTGCAAGATTAATTAAAAAAGTTCCGTATTCGTATTTCAGTATACAGTTAACGAAACATTGCAATTTGTGTAATAAAAGTCCTCTGATCAAGCATTTGGAGCCTTAAATGTAATTAAAACGATTCATTGTTGCTTACATATTTATCCAATTTGCAATAAAAACATTTATTTTATTTATTTACAATTGATTATGACGGTCCAGTGCCGCATTGTCAACACCGCTTGTGTTGAAAAAAAATTTTATAATCATATTGATATTGAGGCATTTCCTCCTTATTCTTTGCCTTATCCCGGGCATACTCGGTTATGGTTGTGGTGATGTTGATGATGATGTATTGGTGGATGATGTGCGTTCTGATGGTCCGTTACTATTGCTGTGGCTATCGTATTGATGGTGGTTGGTTGCATCCGAATTCCGGCTATTGTGGTGTTGTGGCCGTTCTATTGTTGACCTTTGTGGTTTGGTCTGGACTGCAACAAACAAACAAATATTGTTAAGACAGCACATTTATTTGTCTTCGTACAGTGTTCTCCAGTGCAGTCCAGCAATGGCATTCCAATCTCACTCTAGTCAACGTCCAGTCGAAGGATGATCGACAAGCTCTATCCCTCAGCAGCGAAAGTGACTTCACTATTCTCGAGACTGAACCCTCCAAACACCCTGAACCCGACGCCAACGCTGTCAAACTCAATGTGTCAAAACTGGACTGGAGTGGAGAACACTGCACTTTCAACAACGCCTGCCTCCCTTTTACGGTAATGTTGGAATCGCCCTCGAGTGCTGTTGCCCGTCATCAGATCACCCGTGGCACTACAAAAACTACACTTAAGACATAGACAACACAACATTTGACAAAAAAGGAATGGGGGAATACGAATAAGGATTGGAAGGATACTAGGGATGTGGAATCACAGGACAAGACCGTTGTCTCTGGCGAATCGGTGAATGATCCTCATGTAGGTGGGAGGTCACTGTTAGCCAACACTTCTCTAATTTCAGTACCCTGTCGGCTGCCTATATTCTCGACTACTCTCAACAAGGAGGGTCTTGCGGTTTATAATTCCACGCAGGACCACAGAAGGTAATCCACGTCGTGGAATCCGTCACCGCAGCCACACACTTTCGTCTGAGCCAGAGTTATACGCTGTAGATGAGCATTCAACGCAAAATGGTTCGACATCAGTCGAGACATCATTCGTATGAATGCCCGGTCTACAGAGAGCCCATCGAACCAAGGCCGCAGGGACACTTGCGGAGAGATCGAGAAAAGAAACAACGCCTCCCACATGCTCTGCCAGCGAGACAGGAAAAGTTGCTGTGGAAAACGAAGGAACTCCTGGGCCGAGATAGGTCGGTCGTAAAAAGCGCCTTCTTGGACGCCTGTTTTGGCCAATGAGTCAGCCTTCTCATTGGCGGGAATTCCACAATGAGAAGGGACCCAAATTAGCGAGATCCTAAACGGATTATCGAACATTGAGCCAAGCAGTTCAATGATTTTTATGGTGAGGACATCCTAACTCTTAACAGCCTTCGGAGATCTCAGAGCTTCAATAGCAGTGAGGCTATCAGTGAAGATGAAGTACTGGTCCGAAGGTCTCGCTGCTATCATCGATAGTGCGTAAAATATTGCGGCTAGCTCTGCGGTGTAAACACTACATGGCTGCCTCAATTTGAAAAAAGCTTCGGTGGACTCGCTAAAAACACCGAAGCCAGTGCCCTCCTCAGAGGATGATCCATCAGTGTAGTACTGGCTTATTTGGTCTAAATGACCATACTTATTCATGAAAATACCCGGAACTACCCTCGGGAGAAGATGATTAGGTATGGTCTTAATTTCCTCGCGCAATGAGGAATCTGTTATTAAAATGGAACTGTAGTTCTCAGGAAGGGCAGCACGATTTAATGCCTGTGGAGCGCTAGCATACTTGTAGGGCAACAAAATCTTCGTAGATCATAAAGACATTTATGTCTAGATAGAAATGATTTTAATTTCTTTTTAAGAATCACTTCGATGATTACCAACACCAAAATTGTTATAGGGTAAAAAGCCATGAAAGTCATCGAACATTTTATATCATTTCAACTGTAGTACTGCATCAGCGGTTTTAGTTTTCATTGTCTAATATTTTTAATTACCATCCATACATTTCAAACAATTTATGATGCACTCCACTTTCCCGCATTATGTTGTTGACGTGACGACAAAATTACATACTACTAAATACCAGACAAATTGCCTACTTTCAGACAACAAAATATCAATCTAGAAGAATTTAGAATCACCCAAGTCGACGTTTTATGGGACAGATAATAAACTGAAACTATTGATTTTATTTTAACGTGCCGGAGACGACCGGGATGTTTCCGGTCTCGGACAATACTCCCACGGAGCTCCAGGCCACGATTGGCTCACGTGAACCCATGGCCCGTATGTGTTGTCCCTTCAACTCGGTTAAAAAGGCGTTTAATCTGGGAATGTAAGTGCCAGAAGTGATAATGCTAACCTCGAGAGTAAATTTATCTGTTGTATGTTAAATTGCATAATAACAGGCCAGTGGTTGAGGCAAAAGCGGTGTGGTCTTTTGGCAGGACCGGGCTTTATACCCCAACCAGACGATTTCCAGTAGTGAGGACTGATTCTGTCGCGTCCATCACTGAGCCTTGTGAAGCAATGAGCACTGGGCGCCCCAAAGTTCTAAAATATTTACCATTTACCGATTTAAACGCACGATCCTCCAAAGATGTACTGTTCACACATACAGTGACTACTGAAGTGACGTTTCATCAAGAGTTGCGAATAAAATATTCTTCACAGAAACGTATTAAAACGCGTTTACTACCAATCAATGACGCATGGGTATGAATCAACGTTCACTTTAATACCCTGGCCCAGGCAAGAAGTCGATCTTTCTACCAGCCACCTGAAAGCTTTATCAAAACATCCCCCACAGAAATAAAAACTCCAACATGTTGTCACAATCAAGCTACCGCTAGCACAACAACAACACGTCATCACCGATTCGGTGTCACGCTTTTTGATCATTTTCATTTTCAAAATCCCGTTCTTTGCGTTCACGCAGTCCACCGTCTGGTCCACTCAGTCTTGGTTTGCTTTACGAATCACGTTGGCTGGTTGTTTTTATGTGTGCTTTTTAACTCTTCACCACTCAGCCATCCGCATTGACGCATACCATGTCGGTGAAAGAGAATAAACATCTATCTTCTTTATCCGTAGGTAGCGATCGCTTCAAGAACAAAAAAATGGTCGAATGGTAGAGGGGGGGGGAGGCAGAGGACCCGTGAGGGTCATTCCATTTCGTTCACACCAACACCCCACCCACGATCCCCTACCAAATGGTTGGGCAAGCCAATGGAAGATTATTGTTCTTCGTACGAGCTCGCGCACGCGAGTTCTCCGTCAGTCGTCAAAAGTAGGTGAAAAGGTGATTGACTGAGCTGCATCGAACATAAAGCTTCGCAGGCTCGATAGCAGTCCTAGCCCTCCCCCTAACGCGCCTCGCTTTCCCACTCAACTAACACAACCGGACAGGAGGATTGTCAGGTTTGTCCAGTTAAGATCGCGTTGGCTGTTTTGCTGGAGGACTTTACCTTAGCTGCCTGTGGCTGGTTCAACCTAGAGATGACATTCTTGTTTTATTTTACTTTGTGTTTCGTACGTCTGCTCCACCATCTTTGTTCGCACTTCGATAACGGACCCACGATGGTGGCGCTTGAACATTGAAAGCGTTCACGGTGGGTTTTATCTTAATCTGTACGACGCAACACTGCCATTTGCAGGTTGGTTCGCTGACATGTCTTCTATAATCGATTGTGTAATCTACAATAGTTTTATGAAGCTGCTGCTAGTTCGAATGGAGTATAACTCCAAGGAAATTATAACGTTTACCTCAGAGAGAACCTCAGAGACTTCAGAGAACAGGCATGTGTGATGTTTACTAGCGCATTAAAAAGAAATTTCTGAGCCAGATTGCAGTTCAAATTAAAAAAAAAATCACAACACGTTCATCGTAAGGCATGTACATCGTTTTTTCACACTTAAGTAATATATAACACGGAAGAGGCTCGAAAGCTGTGAATGTGCATTCAAAAAATGCTTGAAGTATATTATAAGACATTCATTTTGTATTAAATTATTCAACATCTCAGACTCTTCTTTCTACAACCCAAAATTGCACAGAAAATTTTCCATTATTTCATTACATTTATTTGCGAGTGTGTATTACAACATCATTGTAAATGAGTTTCATGCTTAAAATCTACAGTTTTTAAGAGAGAAAAACCTCTGTCCATCCTCGTCCGATCAGTTCTGCAGATTGAAAACGCTTCAGCAGTAAAGCCAAGAAACCAAATCCTTTTCCTTTCCTGCCTTACATTTAAAATTTGTTCCAATCACAGCAAATTTGTTTTACGTGGTTATGAATCAGTGGGTTCTAGTTGAAGGGAAACGAATGCCTTATTTGTATTGTAGTAGTGCTTTAAGTAGTAGTAGGTATGCATTTCGAGCCAACGTTCGAACCGAAGAATGGTGCGTTGAATTTTGAAATTTGCGTTCAATCTTAAATAATCATTTACGCTTCTTCGTCAACATAACTGTCTTCGCGCTGTCTTCTGTCGCTTTTGTTAAAGATTGGGTAGTAAAAGATTAATAGTTTAGTACATACAATGTGCATGCATGAGGGTCGCTTCCGTTACAAAACCCTACTCGCCTTTCAAGCTACCAAAGTGCTCGAGAGAATCGTACCAAGTTGTAAAAGGAGAATACTATCATAAATCAGTAGATATAAGGCTCGGTCAGCGTCGCTTACCGATGCCCAAATGTCTTAATGTTACGTCGTCGCTACAGGTTAAGTCTTCGGCTTCACACAGTGCGAAGTATTAATAGCGAAGACGGAAGACATGCCACAAGCACTCCATTCTGTCAACCTTATCTTACGCGCATATTCTAGAGATTAAAAGGGAATAAGTGGAATAATTTCAAGTATGTGTGATCTTTGCGCCGTGCTCTAACGACGGGCAATGTTTCGCCGAAACTTCTGGTACAACATTTCCATCGTGCGGAACTCGGGCTCGTAAATGTCCGGCAGCTCTTGGTCGAGTGCGTGACAGTAAACCATCGACACGGTTCGGGTGCCGTACAGCTTCTGCTCAAAGTCCATCAGTTGCTTGACGAAGGATACGTTGGGCCGAATCTGCGGCCGTTTGTCCTTTATGTGATTGTACGCATCCTTCAGGCTCATGCGATGATATTTCATTAGGTAGGCCAAACAGAGCGATGCCGAACGGCTTATTCCTGCGACACAGTGTACCAGCACAACACCACCGGCTTTAGACTCCTGAAAGAAACGATTTAAGCAAAAGGAAACTGTTATTGACCAGCTCAAGATAAGATTATGGGAAATCATTGTTGTTACCTCTTCGATCAAGTCCGCCACCTCGTTGAAGTATCGTTCCAGATTTGCCTCACGGTTATCCTTTACCGGTATTCTTAGATAACGTGTATCCTCCGCCGGAAGTGGTGTATCGGTGAGCTCTGTCACGGTGGTAGCGTTGATCACAAAGGTTACACCGAGCTGCTGCATCATAGCTACCGAGGCAGCACTTCCGCCACACAGATAAAGGTTCTTTAGCAACTTGGAAACGCCGCTGATCGGCGAGAACCTGCAAAGAAAGTATGTAAAAATAGTTTAAAATGCTAATCTGGTTTGTAAACATGAATTCTAATCTAGGAATAATTCAGATAAATCATTGTTTGGCTCGATTTTTAATTTTAAAAGCGGATTTTGATACTTTTAACCGTGCAGTACCACCAATTCCATTTCATTAAATAATAAAAAAATATTTAATTGTATATTGCAAATAAAATACCAAATTTTATTTTTGCCCACTAGTCTACGCTCGTCTTGCTTGATGTGCCTAAATGTATGCAATACGCAACACTTTTGCACAGTGGTACGCTTTACTGGTCTTCTCTCCGCACATAGATTGTTTTCAAATACCAGATTTTGTACAGCGGTACGGTACCGCCCATTTCAAATCAGGAGCAATTAATATTTTCGTTTGTTTGTTAAATTTTATTATACTTTTTTGATATTGAGGCGAAACAAACCGGAAAACGATAAGCATTGAGTGCATTCATCCAAGCAAATCACTTCTATTGATGTATCGAAAGAACACCTTATTGGACAATAAATCAGGTACAGAAGCATTTTAAAATTCTTATAACTTCTGTTACGCATCACATAATGCATTAAATTTTTTTGTTCATGTTTACAACAAGAACAAAACAATAGAAGGTTCGTCATTGTTTATCTCTTTCACAACGTATCGATAAGTAAAGCAATAAAATGGCACATTAACCTCAAATACATCTTACACCCATCCAAAGCTATCCTTGACCAGCATCAATCCCCATTTCCAGGTTTCCATGCCAACGTGCCAACCATATGTAAACGATCAACAAAGCGGACTCACTTTACGCTTGCCAGCGATTCGTAAGATCCTTTTGCTCCATGAATTGCCTCACCGAGACCCACCCACCAAAAGATACATCCTCCAAACCGTTGTTTACTTGTCGTTTATGGCACGAAAATAAATCACATCTGTGTGCAAAACCCTCAGTCCCCGAGCTTCTTGTTTTCCGACGATTGATCGCGGGCGTACATTTTCACCGCACGAAAACACACTAACACGTGAGCGGCAAGGCAACGGTGACCGAGAGGATCGCTGAAGAATGGAATTTTTAGGTCGATGAGTAACAACCCGACCGTCCAAAAATGCTACGCCATCCTGTCTCTCTCTCTATCTCTCCGAGGCGAGCACCAGACTCGCCGTATGGTCCTCACAAGGTTGCCATTTGTTGGTCCCTTTTGCAGGTTACCACGCCACGCCAGCTTCCTAGGGTTGCGATCGCGGCTTCAAAATTCGAGACGCAACGTGCGACGAATGAGGTTTTTCACATTCCGAAATGCCAAAAGTGAAGCGTGACACGACAGCGCACGCGAACACGTTCCCATAGTACCGGTGAGAGGATGCGAAAGGAGTGCTTGCAGATGAAAAATCGACTCACATGACTCGGACAGCACAGCTGGAAAAAAGGCAAACACTTTGTGCTCTGCTACTTCTTCGGTGATGCTCGGGTTGTTTGAAAAATGAGTCCCTTTTTCACGCTGCATCGCTGCAAACCAGCTTCAGTTTCGTTAATTCTTTGCTTGCCAATTTCTCACCTCTAAACTTCGCATTTTCGTAGCCTGCAAGAAAAAAAAACCTCCCCACCAACGATGGAACGGTGCCAATGCAATAATGTAGGTGTGTTTCGACGCTTCTAGTGCAACTCAACGTTCCACTACGGACAATACCGAAAATGCCTTCCTTTGTTGTTTAAACGCTTTGAAACGCTGCTTTGCTGACTCAACTTAAGCTGTCAGCTGCATCAAACGTCCTTTGTCGCCGTGGCGTTGGTCAGTTGGTTCACTTCGATGTGTAGTATAGGCACCAAAAACGTTTGTTGTTTACCGCGAACTGTAACGCGTATTAACATTTCACGAGACGACACGTCGGATACCCATTTGTGAACAAGTGACGGGTTACGGTGCAAAGTGACATTTTGCGCCGCATGTTTTTGGCCGATTTGGTGCCTGTTTTCAAACGGATTAAAAGTGCATCGAAAGGTATGGGTAGTACTTCAAACGGCACGGGTATAATGGCGATTCATCATGCAAGCTATAATGTGCAGCAGTTGCCAAACTGTCTTTTAAAAATTGACAGGACATGAGGTAATTAGCGTTTGAATTGACACACACGAAAAACGGGAGGGATAAAAATTACCCTGTATGGAATGATGGTGGTTACATTAATTGATAACTATATCCTGCAGTTATGTTAGATTTGTTCTAGTCGAGTAAACTTGATTGTTAGCTTAAACTCGTAGCTCTGTAGTCTGTTCTGGCTTTGTAAAGGCTGGCCTCTTAGTCCCATAGACCAGCTGCCGGTGATTCACCCTAAAACACCGGAAAAGAAGAATCAGTCTTATCTTCAAACCCGTTCCTGGCTATTCAACCTTTTCAACGACCTAAGGATCGTTAATCCAAAAAGAAGACACACCTGAACTGCATTGCAAAGTAATATTTTTTAAAGATTCATACGAAAAGAATCGATTCTATTATCGGCTTTTTTTGTAAACCTTCTCGGTCCCGCTGGCCATCTTATGGCTTACTAGACTTACTGATAACATGTAGTTGATTAGTCAGCATATCTCCAGTGACAGTTATTGCAAATAAATTGTCCCTGGACATAATCAAACATAAGCATGGATTCGCTCTTTTGGAGATCGTTTTTAGCTTTTTAAAGGGATGCCATTTTCTTTAACTCACTGTTTATTTTTAAACTTGCAATTAAGAATATATCAATTACATTTGTGGAAGTATTGCTATTAATAAATCTTTCCACAGACAGGCTAGACAACGGCATCCATGGCACGATTTACTACCGGTCTCTTCAAGAGTAGTTCTGCTATCTTGGGACTGTCGTAGCTTCGGATAACGATGTCAGCAGCGAAATCTGGAGACGTATTGTGCAGGGAAACCGTGCCTACTACGGTCTTCAACGTCTGCTGAGATCCAGAAGACTTCGAAATCTTCTGGACCGCACGAAATGTGAGATATATCGCACACTGATTCGGCCGGTGGTTCTATATGGTCACGAGTCTTGGACCATTCGAGCGTCGCATCCTCCGGACCATCTTTTGCGGTGTGATCGAGCATGGAGTGTGGAGGAGAAGGGTGAACCAAGAGCTTGCTCAGCTATACGGAGAACCGGACATCCTGACGGTAGCAAAGACCGGCAGGATACGATAGCTGGGGCATGTTATGAGGATGCCGAACTCATGCCCCGTTGGCAGGATCAGGTGAAGGGTGACCTGTCGGAGATTGGGTGCCTACACATATGGGAAGCTGCAGCCAGGGATCGAGTTTCCTGGAGATCTATTATGGACCAGCATTGAAAACAGCAGGCCAACATGAGTGAGAAATCTTTCCACAACGCAGGGTAGATTAACTTTTTATTTTATGTTTCAAGACAGCTTAGTTAAAGGCACAATGAATTACGTTGGTCCTCGGCATACATTTATTTTGGCATTTTACTGATGCTTTTAGACAATATATCTTCTATTTTAATTTTGATGATATTCTGAACAACCGATCAAACCGATATTGAAAATGCCCATAGATGGTTATAAATCTATGAATTTGGCGACAAACACTCCCGGAAATTGAAATTTTCAAAGCAATATATAGATATTCAGCATTCCCACGTCTGTATTAAGGTATCTAATATTAATTATTTGATATCATTTAGAAAACCTCAAACATTAACTACGAAGCAATGAAAAATAAAAAAATGATTATTATAATCACTAAGAAAACTTCAATTTCGCGGGTTCCATGTTTTCCCTCCTTAAGTAATAAAGAGTTACATTCGAAACATTCTTCTCATTCAAACAAAGCGCTATCCCACACGTGTCGAACAACCAACTGTTCCACCCGTCTCTGCTAGAAATTCTCTACCCACTTCCACCTTGCGCCACCATTTAAACGGCACGAGCCGTTTACTCTTGTAAATCCACAAAAAAAGCCACTCTCTAAATAGCTCATAAATTCCTCCGTTACATAAATTCGACACACGTCTGTGTGTCGAATTCAAAGCGTTTCTTTCGCTTCCTATCCATTTTATCGCTTCATCCCCTATGCTGGTCTATGCTGTCAGACCAATACCGGCTGTTACACGACGGCGCGGGTTTTATTTTTACCCCGGCCCGTTCCGAGACAATTTGACTTTTACCTTGAATTTTTTTTATGTACCGATCTGTTGGCGGTTCTGTTCTCTTAGACCATTTGATCGAAAAACACACCCCTTGGAATGTGACGGGGGTTTTTTTGTTGTGCATTTTCTTAAGGCTTTTCTGTCTTTACCTATGTTGCAATGATCTTTGCGTTCGTTTGTACCACTTTCGGAGTCAAGTGTGCAGTCAGTGGTGAAATAATTTTATTTTTCTTCCTCCATCCCTAAAACCACCACCAAGAACGCTAACGTTTTCCGCATCTTAGCGTCTTTAAACGATCAAGATCAGCCGGTGGACATGTGACACAAGGTGTCACTTGCAGGAAAGCAGGAAAAATCAGCAGCCTGTATTACTCAACACGGCTCATAATTTTTCGTCGGCGCCTCCGAAACTCATCTCTCTGTCACTCACCAGCCACTGCGTGTGACACATTGCACAGGACACCATTTAAATCGACCGGCGTTGAGTTGCTGTCTCGTTTTAGCCGCTACCACACATTCCACACACCAGAAAGGAGCAAGAAGCGAAGGTCAAGAATCTCTACCACCTACCCAGCGAACCGCACCACCCCTTGCACGAGGGGACATTGTCCGTACGCAACGGTGTTCGTTGACCGTCACGCTCGCCAAACCGCCTGTTTGTGAAGGATTTTTATGGCCTTTCCTTTCTTCTGTATACAACGCACGGCATGCGCAATGGCATCGGGACAAATCGAGACAAAATTTCACCCCTTTGTTTTTGCATCAGCCTTTCCACGCCACCCTACATCCCCTAATTCTGCTTCCCTTTTCATCATCTACACACTTACGTTCTCATTGGACGATGAAGTGTGGCACCAGCCAGTACCGCGGGCACAGGATTTTCATTGCGCTCCAGAAGGGCCTGTATTTGATTGCCACCTTTCCCCTCCAGCACGGTATCACCCGTTACGCCATCCTCCTCCATCACCTTGGTTACGGCGACCGTAACCGGTACCGGAGGCTGACAGCCGCTTAGCAACTCCGAATGATTCACACTGTTTATGTTTATCTCTTTCATGGTGTCCACTGTAAGCTGGTGATTGCACCGGAAAATGCTCGTTCAAACACTTTTCACCGCGCAAACACGCACACACACACCCAAACACGCTCACGTTCCTTCAACTGTAGCTTATTGTCTTTTGCGTTCTCGAAGATAAATGTCGCTCACCACACTTGCACTTTACTGCTCGAACGAGCTGAAGCAAAGTTTTAAATCGTCTCTGGCTTAAAATCAGCTATTAATCGCTTTAACAAAATCAAACTGCACACAATTTTTCACACTGGCGTCAACCAGCAACCCACTCGCAGACTTGAAAGAATGTAGGGAAAATTGTGTTCGGCCCGGAAAGAAACTCTCAAGCTGCTACTGCTGCTTACTGGTGCGTTCGAATTGGTCAGAGGGTGGAAAAACACTAAACCTTATGCTGAAGCCGAATGCCGCAGTCTGAGTCGTCTGATTAACCACCACTCGCTCGAACGTGGATGACGAATGGGGGTGCGGACATGGTGGCAGGAAAATTCTTCGCCTGACTGAAACAACTTTAAGCTCGGCCCGTAAAGAGCGAATGAGAAAGAGCAAACGGTGACGGAGTGAATTTTCACCTTTCACGCTCTCATTTGCTCTCACGCTGAGCTGCCGCGTTTGGGAGGATGTGGTGAGATGGTCCTTTTTGCACGCCCGGTTTGTTGTCAGTGATGAGCGGAATGTTTTCGTCGAGTGAGACAGGCAGCATATGTTTTATCTCACACACATTTTCCTCCTCTTTAGGGTGATTGTCGGGGTGGTGTGTAGGTTATTGGTTGAAATGACGAATTTTTGACACTTTTTCGTATTATTTTCAATTTTACATGTTCATTTCTACAGTTATTTCTATAAAATAAAATCATTGTTGGGACTTTTTCACAAATTAAATTGGTCATAAAGTTGTTTTTCTTTGATAAAATAATTCATATGAACAGTTGTACATTTTATTTAGCCAATGCTTTCAAATCACTTCTTCACAACGTTGCAAGTGGCCGTTATAACTGACAGTTTTCCACACTCGCTAACGCTTCAGCTGTAAAATCTCGCTCTCTTTTCCTCAGCACTCCATTCTATCTCACCCAAGCACATCAACCGACGTACCCACACTTGGTATGCGGGAAACTGAAACGATACACTATTTTTATCCGACCGCACATGAAAGGACGACAGAGCGAATCGCTTGATGGCGTCCCCGTTACTACGATGACGACTGGTTAAGACATCAATATGATCGATCGAAGGTTAGCCGAAGGGGTGATCGCTGGCAGCGAACGGGCAGTGGCTTGAATTGAACTGAATCAAGCGGCAAGAATGTTTACGCCAACGGATAGATGCATTACCGCACAAACCTCAAGAGTCAGAAATTGAGGTTAAAAATGCAACACTTCACACGCGCAGACTGAGTTGCAGTTTCATTTTCTATCCCGTTTGTGCCACGCCGTGTGCGCTGTGGAATGCCATCGGGAAGGTCTTACCATATGAGTGTGTGTGCGAAAGGTTGATTGAGTGGTCACTCGATGGTGAAGCTGGGCCGAATTTAAAGGGACCACATTCCTGCTCGATCGTGCCCCATCCATCATCGGTGAACGATCGTAGTCGCGTTGGAATTTGGTAGTTTCATTCATTTCTCTAACATTGTTTCAAGCTCTCGAAAAGGTATGATAAATAATAACAAAATAAAAGTTAATTAATTTTAAAGAGAGTTTAAAATTAAATATTTCCATTGCAATTAATAACCTTACAAAAATGCATCTCTTCCACCAAACGCACGACTGTGCTTCGGTTCGTGTAAATATTTTTAGCTGCACTTTCCCCATTTCCAATCTTACCTTCACACAGAAGGAAAAGTAATTAAATAAACAAACGGCCTGGTGCGCTGGTGTGTACAATTTATTTACTCCAACATCTGTACCAGCCGGTCCTTCCTACACATGACAGCGCAGTACACACAAACACACATTCCTTAATGGCAGTTAATTTTATTTTCCATCTTATGTGCACCTTTTTGTTCCTTCTTTACTCCCCAGGTTTAGGAAAATGAATAATCGCGATCGGTTTCCTGTGTGAGAGGGACAACAGAAAATGCATTAACACTCGTGTCAAGCAGATTATTTTTTTTAGCTTCGCTTTTGAAAGTGAAAGCCGATTATGTGGTTTTCTGCGGGTCGTCATACCATTCATTCCCAACTCCTCCGTAATTTTAAGTTTATTTGTTTACTCACAATTCGTGATTCAATTTACAACCAATTTTTTTTTTACACTCGATCGTGATCGTAAACTTTTTCTTGCCAACTTCACATACATACATACCGAAAAACGCTTCGATGAAAAATTGTTTTGAGATCAGACAATCAAACAAAAGGGGCATTCTGCTTTGTTCTTCACATTCTGAGAGCACAACACATAAATTGCAACCTTCATTCGGTAGAAATTAATTTTGTGCAATAATGAAGCATAAAATTGAGATAAAAGGCAGACATACGGTTCCTGCTCTTTGCATACGAAAAGGCAGCGATTGTTGATGCAAGAATGCGGTTTCTTGTTTATTTTACTGTTGACCACAGCAGATGATATCAACAATCCGCAAGTCAATGCACGGATAAGTATTTGCTCTCATCTGCATCTCCGAATGCGCCGAAGATGTTTGTTGCCTGATTGGATCATCTGTTCTGCCTGCTTTTTGTTTACAAATTTCCACACATTCCAATAGATTTTGAACAAATATGTTTTTCACCACTGTTTACAATCTTATGTTGGGATCATTGGAAGACAAAAAACAACAATAAACCTATTATGTTTTTCGCTCAAGCCCAATTTCTAGGAATTGTTTTGCTCTTAAGCGGTTCTTCCACCTCCTTCACCCTTCTTCGGCTAACGCTCCTAACACCGCTTTTATTGCGTCAATTAGCCCATTGCTCGATCTTGTCCTCATTCACGCAATCCACTTCGTTGTTTGTTAAGCGTCGCAAGTAAACGTCACCAGGCGCCTCACGGCGGCATGGCACGATTTATTCATTAACCTTGATCTAACCAGATCGGAAGAGTTTGCGATGCGGTTTAGCTCTATTTTCTACCAGCTTCCTTCTCCCGCTGACGCGCCCCGTTCCTGCCCTTACCTTCGCCGCACAATATTTGTTTGTTTTAAAAAAAGATTGTCTAACCACCCCCAAAAACAAGTGACATCCGTGGTACGAAAATAAAATACCAACCCTCCACCCGGTGGGTGGTTAGTTTAAGCTACCGATTGCTCTCCCCTACGTTCCTGCTATCCTGCTCTATCTCTCTCCCTCTCGTTCGCTGAATGAACTAGAACAAACCACAGTACTGGCTAACCACCCTTACTACAGCCACATACGGCCACACATGAAAGGTCGGTTGCGAATAAGTGTAGTTAGCAGGTTTTAAATAATACTTCGCTATATTTAGTACCCTGTCACTAATGAATGGTTGCTTACCGTTTACATAATGGATCGCTTAAAACAAACAAAAAAAAAACAGGAAAGTAAGCACGCGTTTGCTTAGGCAACATTTACGGATCAGTATGGAATGCTTCACACCCGATCCCATTGGGGTCTTAAAATGAAATAAAAAGTGATCGCTTTTGCTAGCCTTTTTGATTGACGGTTGAGTGCTCAAATCTTTCAAAACGCTACCGATGGCATCTAATATTATGGCGAACGTGCACACGCTCGCGAATGACACCGAACCGGGCGCGAACCGTGGCAGTAGGTGCGATCACAGCCGATGGCGATCGTTTCTGCGCCCGCCCAACTTGAACTCTGACTTCCGCTGACATTCGTCTGCATGTGTCGACCGATTGTGGCACGCTTAGTGCGGATGATTCGCATCCCAGCTTTGAAACAGCTGTTGGTACGATGGTAAGAGCTGCGAAGAAACATGTGACGAGATTTCTGTTTAAAAGTGAGTGCAATTTTGCATTTCCGAAGATGATCTACATCAGCTGCATTCGCAAGCTTCATTCCTTTCTAGAGTTTCCTGTCGCTCGACTCGACAAAAAAAAATATTTTGACTATTTCGCTTGTGGCATTCATAACACCCTTTCTGTCTGAGAAATGTGTCATCCCCTCCTTCCCTTGCCACGCATTAATGCCACCCGTATCAACCAGTTCCCTTTCCCAAACTCCCGCACTGGATGGAATTTTAATGTGAAGAAATGCTACGACTCAAAATAGATTGTATCCTGACCAAAAGATTAAAACGCACCAAAAAATAAAACCACACCATCGTTCGTCGGGAGTCTCGTTTCGGACCGTTTGACCGTTACGGAACCGTGCTGCTGATTGCATACGCGCAGTAGCTACGCAGTTGTAAAACAAATGAGGAAATCTAACGGCCATATTAACGACCGCCCCGCCCGATATGCAAATTCTTCCCTCACGGTAAGTCGCGCACGGGAGCACGAAATAAAATATCACCTTGCTTGAATACTCTACGAGCTCACCTTTTCGAAAATATTTTTATTAACCCGACCTGCGCTCCTACCACCCTTTGCTTGTTCTTGCGATTAATAGAAGCTTCAAGAAGATGCTGCTTCATCGCTACACGCTTGTCCGCTGGCGTTTACGAATCGATGGAGACGCCCGGTTGCTTGTGGAATGTTGCCCGTCATTCTTGTGGCCGATACGCGAGTATACGTGTGAGTGTTGTTTGAGAGACCGAGAAAAAACACATCAAACGAGGCAATCATTGCTTACAATCCGGCCAACTCCCCAACCCCCAATAAGACACTGCTTATTGCTTCGGTATGTTTGCGTGAATCACCAGGCGTCTCCATGGGGTATCACATTTTTATGAATGAACGAAACGGTACGACATTTATCATCCGTTTGAAACGATTTGACGACGGAAACCGATACTTTCAAACTCATTTTCGCAATAAAATATATAGTTTTGCTTTCGATAACGCAAAGTCTCTGCATCATAATTTGATGTGCTTTTTGTGCTTCCCGAAAACAAACTTGAAAGGTTGTCAACGACACAGCAAATCCGTCCCGTGCCGTGCTACCAAATCTACATCATTACAGACCCATAAATCAGGCGCAGGTCCCTGTTTGGTGGGGTGCGTTATTAGTTTTGTTTACATCTCGGCTAACCCTCGGCAGGCCAAAGAACTTTCTCTGCATTCGGTCAGGGTGGCGCTAGCGTGGTTATAAATTACTGTCTTTTCTCGCGGAATGTACACCCACCGGAGTGTTTACCGCGATGCTCCAGCTTCACGCCAGGGCTGTGTGGACTACGGCAAGCATTGGGACAAATGAAAACAAGTAGTAAAAGAGAGCGAGTGAGAAGCACGCACGGCACACGGCAGAACACCCAAAACCTGTTGCGTGCGAATCGTGCTACAAGCGTGGCAACAGACCCCGCTGGCGGCAGCGACCAGCCACTTTGAGTGTCAATTAATCTAGATGAAATGGAAGACGAATGGTGTTTTTTATGGCGACCAAGTTTGATAGCTTTGCCACCCTGTTTTCATTCGAGGGGTGTTTCCCGTGCATGGATTGGGCGTGTGTAGGGGAGCAATGGCGGTGAAGGTGAAAAACGGTAGCGTCCTGTTTATGGGACCGCATTCTTTTGCGTCCAAGTCATGGGTGTTGATTTCGTGCAATATTAAACCATTTTCGAAATTAGTCCATCATTTCAAGTAAACAGCTCGCGCTACGTTATTACCAGCGTTGGCACATCATTAGCAAATCTCGCCTATTTGCCATTTTAAAGAGAAAATTATCAAACTATCAAACAAGTGAAAAAGTTTTGCTTCACTACATAAACATTTCTACTTCCGCACTTATGCTCACAAATAATTGATTAATGATCCGCTCGACTAAATACAGACTACCTTGACCATGCTCAGGTTGTTTACCCTCACGAAATAACGAAGAAACACAGTCACTATTTAGGCAGATAATTTATCACCCTGTAGTCGGTGGCATCCCCAGCGGTGTCCTTGTTCAATTGCACCCTACGGTCGGTACTTCTGGGTTGAATTAAATGCTCATAAATTTCGATTCTACCACAAGTCCGTGTGGACAGCAGCGGAAGCCGGTCAGCAAACATTTTTCTACGCACTTTCATTCATCCTTGACATCGTTCTCGGGTGGGGAAAGAATGCACAAACACACACTTTCTTCTCGTGCCGTTGTGATCGTAATCCTTTCTTTTTTCATGTTCTTATCATGTCTTTATGTTTCATGTCGCTACGAGCTAGAGGCGCAATAATTTGTCCCGTGTTCAAGTGTTGATACACAGACCCAAATTTCTTATGAAAAATACCAATGGGTGGTAGGAAGTTTTGTTTGTTATGCTGATGACTTCCGCCATCTTTTTTTTTGTGGAGCAACAGCAAGGAAGGGTTGTACGAAACGATGGTTAAATTATGCTTTCACTGTGCGCTCTATTTATGCCACGTTGTATCAATCCAACGCTTGACTTGTGTTGTCAATTACGCTGCTGCTATATAGTTTCTTCGGTTGTTTTCTTAACATGTGTGAAAAAGGTACATCCTGGGTAGGGTTTGAAAGACATGCTCTAGAAAAAAATATGGCTCGTCTCCGCTCCGGACGATAAATTAGGAACACTAACGCGTTTCGTTCTATTCCTGGCTCATAACGCACGTAACTCATTCAAGCGATATAGTACGATATGCGTCCCACGGAAGCACCTTTCCCGTGACGACCAACCCGAGCCAGGAGGGCCGGATGTCGAACCAAACAAAAGATCATTTTTGCGCAAAAAAGAAACATGACACACGCCTTAGATGCCGTGCTTTTTTGTTTCATCCATTTGCGGACTCTACACCCCCTTTGGCGTGACTCAGCCAGCGAAAGACGGTTGATCAAATAAAACTGACCAACTCACACACTGCCAAACGGTACGAGTTTTTTTTTTGTTTCTTTTCGGCAACAACAACAACAACAACTACACACCCACTCACCCGCATACCGTCATCAAACGTCCGGTGGTCATTTCGCAAAACACTGCCAACTCTGTGTTCAGTCAACTTTACTTGCTTCCTTTTTTTCTGTTTGCTTGTAGCTACGCTTTGTTTCACCATGATTCAAAATTTGAACCAGATGTTTTCGCCGTCGATCGTATTTGCTGGGCGATCGGTCTGTCGTCATCGGTTTCGGGCGCTCGTGCTGGGTGAAGTTTCGTTGGGTTGCGGAGGATGCAGAAGAGGATGGATTGGTTTGTTTACAGCGTTGCGTCTTCATTGCAATGCGTTTCGGCAGACGGTAAACAACAATCAAACTACAACCGTACGCTCGCTGTTGTCGCGTTTGATTAGCTGTATGTGTGTAGATTGTCGATGATGCGTTCAAACGCGTGTTGTGTAATAAATACTGGTTTGTAGTTTATTTGGAACCATTCATCATCCCGTTGGAGCGTTTTTTTTTGTTTTGTTGCTGATATTACATTTGTTTATATTTAGTATTACAGTTCAGCACCGTATATTCCGATGTATTTTAATGATGAGATTATTTGGTATTAAAGTTACTGGAACTATCAAATTTACGTAAAAACTTAAGCCCACTATAGATGGTATTCTAGGCTTTACAACCTACTAGATCACTCCAGTCATTGAATGACTTCGCTTCAAAAATTGACCACATCTAAAGAAAATATTTTTAGATCAATGTTCTACCTTTCTATCTAAATTTGAATGATTGACCTATCCGCATGAAAAAGGAGAAATTCTAATGAAAAAACTCTACATTAATGATAAAATACTCTAACTAACTCTAACTACTTCTTCTTCTTCTTCTTCTTGTCTTAACGACCTCTAAGGTCATGCCGGCTATCGAAATGGCTTACTAGACTGCCGATACCATCTAGTTAGTAGGACAGTCAGTCCTCACTACGGGGGGACGATTAGTATGGGATTTGAACCCCGGTCCTGCCGTTTGAAGACCGGCGCCGCTGTCGCCTACACTACCTGGCCACCCACTTTAACTCATTAATGATAAAACTCAAAAAAAAAGATTATAACCATATCATCCGCAACATTATTTGTTAATGCATTAGGCCTGTGTCACAGCTCCATCGTTCCGATTTTATCGCAAGGCCCTGTCAAAATTTTCTATAGGGTTTGACAGATGCCAAAAGCTTCCGATTGTATCGAAAGGTAGAAACCAAAAAAAAAATTCGGAAAACCATGAGACCAAATCGGAACGGTGGAACTGTGCCATCAGCTTTAGTGACGATGCACGATTACATCCGAAGAACCCTGCACTCAGCTTTTGCCGTTGTGCCAGCATGCAATGAAAATTGGATAGTATGCAACATGGAACATTGCGTGCAAGTTTGTTTGCAAATTTTCTCTCAAACGCTTCATAAACGAGGCTCACTTCGGTTTAATCACATTTTAAACACTTAGTTTATTTTATTCACATACATTATTTTACACATGATTATTTATTTTACTCAAAAAGCGAGCTATTTATCGCTTCCAGCTAGATCGCTTAAAGCGCATTATTTCGACGTAATTTTTCAAGCCCTTTTACCATTCTTCGCAAGTAGTGGAGTTTTTCGAGCCAGATACCGGCTCCATTGCAGGTGCTTAAAGCATCTACATTATAACATCGATTACAGTTATTGACGGGTTTTTTTTCTTCTGTATGGTTCCTTATCTCACAGCCATCCATCTTACTCCTTACATCTCATCCTCCATGCTCACTTTGTTCGTGTAGGCAAGACTTTCGATAGGTTTCGATAATTGTTTTTCCTGCTTTTCCTGCTCCCGCCGTTCCTGTGCCTCAATCGACCAGGGCTGTAACTCACCCGATACGCCGAACCAGTAAATGACGCACCCGACCAGATAGATGCCTGCCGCAATGTAGAACACAGTTTTCCATTCGTTGTCACTCTTGTTCGAGGTGATGTATCCGGTGATGATGGGACTCACGATGCCTGGGATGGTGGCAAACGTGTTCGAGATGCCCATCAGCACGCCAGCACTCTTGGGTGAAAGATCCAGATGGTTTACTGCAAATCCGGACCATGCAAACGCTCCCAAACCGACAGCGATCGTGATACAGGTGATGGTTGGTCCAGGCTCGAGGATAAACGCTCCGATGATCATGAACACGGTTTGAGCAAGGAAGGCGCCACAGTTGAAGTATCGACGGACCTGAGTTGTAGTGAGGTATCCCTTCACTTGGCACCAGTCGGCAAGATAACCCGCCACGAACAGAAGGATACCCATCACCAGGTACGGAACGGCTGACACAAATCCTGTCTTCTCCAGTTCGAAATGCATGGCATCTGAAGAAATTGGAAAAAAATTAATTAGAATGTCACTACGCTTCACAAGGAATTATCTTACCTTTCAAAAACGTGGGAAGCTGTGTGAGTAGTGTGTAGAAGCCCCAGTTCTCCGAAAAATGTGACACAACCAGCGACCAAACTGCCACCGAAGTCAGAATACCCTTCCACGGATGCTTCACCTTCTCCTGATCACCCTCCGTGCGGCCCAACGACTCCAGTATGAACTCTTTCTCCCGCTGGCTAATCCACTTGTCCACCTCGGGCGACGTCTTGACGAAGAACATCCACGCAAGGAACCAGATACAGCCAATAACACCAAACACGTAAAACACACTCTCCCAACCCCAAGCATTGGCCAAAATTCCACTCATTGGCATCGCCACAACCGTTCCAGCGTAATTTCCAGCAAATGCGATCGAAGCCATGCGCGATCGTTCGGTTGGCGGTGCCCAACGAGACCACACGGCATGGATGCAGGGGAACGTTACACCCTCGAAAATGCCTTCCACAATACGAACCGCCAGCAGGACCGCTACTCCAGCTTTCGCAGCTAATGGTGTCAATAGCGTCAGGACAGCGGTCGTTCCAATACCAACACCAAACACCTGTCGCAAGTGCCATCAGACAAATGTTTTCATTAGTTTCACGCGTACACAAACACACAGACACTCAAACAAAACTTACATAATTGCCGCCGAATCGGTTCGAGATAAATCCACCCAGAAACGGCGTCAGGATGTAGCCGTAGAAGAACGAACTCAGCACGTAACCCTGCAGACTAGAGCTCCAATCAAAGTATTGCTCCTGGAAATCAGTTGGCCAGAGAAAAGGCATGAATAACACAACCACCAACATGCAATCTTGCTCGTTGCGTAGGATGACACGGGTGCCAGCGTGCAATTAGGGCGCAAGGATAATAAAACTGCGAAAGCAAAGTTTCTTCGATTGAGATTTCCGATAACTTACGTATCCGACGGTTCCGTTGTCGTAATGTACGGTCCGATTCTCAGTCATCGCAACGATCGCCACACTTAGGTTTACCCGCAGCGAGTAGACGTTGAAGAAACCAAGAAATGCCATAAACACCACAATGTAGCGTCGTCGCTTCCAAAACATCCACAAAGGAGCATCGATGCCATCGCTGGTGAATGTGGAAAGAAAATAGAGAAGAAAATAAAGCACATCAAAACAGAGTTAAGTGAGAAGTTTGAGTGGAGTGCTCTGTGGCGTATATAAGGATGATGTGGTCGATGGGAATGATGGATAATCACTTCCAGGCTAGGCATTCCGGACTGCGTCAGCGCGTGGTGCCGCTGTAGGCACTAAAAATAGAACTGCACCACGGGATGAACTTCAACCACATAAATCTCGTTGCAAGCAGTGTGTGCATCGTTTGCCGGGGCTGAATCATGACAGTTTCAAAGATGTTTGCTTTGAGATTTAGCAAACTTAAAATGAGCCGAAAGAGGATGATTCATCTTATCTTGATTACAATATGAAGATTAAATCTTGTTTTAATTTGTTTGGTAATAAGTTTGCTCCTTGATAAAATTGAATTATCTTTACATCCGGTAATAAGTTTAGTAATGAATTTTTGAATTTTTTTTCCGCGAAACATAGTACTAAGATTTCAATAAAAATAAACTCCTGATATTGCCCAAATCACCAAAACCTAAACCTATCTGAAATTGGAAAAAGCATATGTAACATAAATATTTTTAATAAAATAATATGATCGAACATCTAACATTTATAGGAAAATTTATAGTTAGGGCACAATTAATAAGCCAAATATAATAAACAGCTTGACGATACGGTATTAAACCATCATATTAAGCATAAGTTCAAAGTAAGCACTATCCAAAGACTTATTACGAATATGGTCTAAAATATCAAAGAAAAGAAAATGAAATAGACACATGAATGAACAGTACAAAACCTATGATGATTTCTGCTTAAGAATGGATGGTAAACGTTAAAATGTTTACCATCGATTCATAAACAAAAATCAGCATTAGTTTGTGTTTGTAATCAATACCAGTAAAACTGGTCTTTCTACGATCGTCCTCATCTTCAGAGAGCCACAAGAACTAAAGACTTCGTCCTATTATCTGAAGACAAACTTTTTTAGATTTAAAGCAACATTCTTCTTATTACAGAAAGTCATTTTCCCTTGTTGCAGGCTGATAGTCATGATACGCATACTTTCTTCGTATCATTCAATTTGAAACCCTTCCATTTCGACCACATTCCCACCTAGTGTAATGCCGGTTGCATGTCGCAGCACTACTCTATTTGCAACTCGTTACCCACCATGAAGGTGCACTTATCAAGGAACTGCACCTGGAACAACCCACTCTCTCTCGTACTACCCCACGAACATCTAAAGTACCATAGCACATGTCATACTGACAGCTCACTTTGATTGAGATGGCGCAAAGCGTAGATAGGGAAAAAAAAAACATTATCAGCAACACCATTGAACCGTAGCGCAGTAGTATCGATTGTTTAAAAACATTCTCACCAAAATTCAAAATAAATAGAAACGGTATAAAGTGCAGAACACATTATCGGGCTTATCGGGCGCTAGGTTCCACGCGCCAGGTGACATCTCCCCCGTTAATCCCCTGCGCCCGTTTGAAGTTGTGAAGTGAAATTATATCTGGACAATTCTGTGCAATTGGTGCTCATAATTTTTTAAGTTGATTGGTGTGTTGACAGCGCTTAAGACTTCACTTAATCTCGCTTTATTGATGGGCAATGTGCGTTATCGGGCGCACGGAAGTAATGTTTAATTAAGATAAGCTGTTTTTTTTTTTTTTGCTCATTTAAAAGCTTACTATTTTCAGTAAATGGATCGATAAGAGGGAGAAAGTGGAAAGAGAGGGCGAGAAATAAATAAATCTTGATGTCTAATAGGAAAGAATGAAACAACTTCAACACGTGATTTCATTCAAGTGGAAAGAAAAGTGAATGCTTAAGCATTCCAACCTTGCTGGACTTTAGTCGTCGAAATAGAAAATAATAAAATAATCAAAACCAACAGCATATTATCGAACCCAGATTCAAAAGTCAACTAAATAACAATACAATAATACAATAATAATAAACAAATCTTCTTCTCACTCTTTGTGATTTCGAAGCAACCAATTAAACCACTTAATTGCTACATGGGTAAATTGATCAAACAAATCTCACTCCGCAACCCATCCCACCCGGAGATAAGCCGGCTCAATCGGCCATTTCCTTCCAAGTATGCTTGGTTTTGCTTCGGTCACTAGCAACGACAGTTTCGCTTTTATCGTTACGCTTGCATCCGAAAGCCCTCTAATTCCACAACTAGCCAACACTTTTTATTGCGTCGACCTTCACATCACGCAGCGCGTTGCATACTGATCTGCCCGGTTGCCATGGTTGCCGACCCTGTGCATCTTCATCGACGGACGAGGTAATCCTCTTCGGTGTTTGAACTTGACCCACTGAAAAGTAAAACCCCGTGCGGTAGCACGAGAACTGTGCAACGGCTCACATTTGACCCATAGTCGTTCGGGTCCGGGAGTGAGAATGAAAACGAAAGTGATTTCAGATGACAATGTACCGTTTGTAATGCTGGGTGTGAAAACCAAACGACCTTAAGTTACGTTAATCTGTCCCTCCCCACCAGAACCGCTGGCGGAAGCTATTAAGGCGCTCGCCTGGGTACCAAGCCTACCAAGTGTATGCATTTATCAACATTCCTGGCTGCCGGTACCGGTTACGGTCTCATTCCTTTCACTTTCCGTTGCCATGGTAGTTAAGCTTCGTAAGATTGAGAGTACGGTATTCTTACACTTTCGTTGTAACAATAAAACTGGGCACAATAAACACTCGGCCGGACGACATTTTCTTGGACTTACCTTACTTTACTGCTCGGCTTAGTGTCCATGATGGGTCGCTGCTGTGTGTGAACCGTCGCCAGATGGAATGTCTTTTGTTATTTGAAGATTTGCCGTCGAGTAAGTATCTTACACAGCAACCACCCTGTTTGCCATTAGACTTTAGGGCACACACTTGTTGGCAGGAAGGATACAAAGATTTATCGATTCCTTGCTTTCGCCCTTGCTATGGCTGAGTTTTGTTCAATCACTAGTGAAGATGCCAACAGGATACAACACTACAACTGTTTCTTCCAGCTGACTTCGCTGACCAAAATAACGCACCGATCACCTCCGGTATGGATCACAAACTGGAAACTATACGCTGGGACACGGTCCAGTTTCTTCGCTCCACCACACGCACACACCTCAACCAAAACAGCCACAAAAAAGAGGGGCAAGCGCCACAATCGAAAGCAAACTGTTGCTCCGTTCCACAGAGCCACTGCAGAACTGGTTTCCCGAATGTGTTTTTATTTGCGAAAGTGGATGGATTTCGCAAGCCCGTGGAGTTCCAGCACACGGGAGATTGAACCGTCCAACACGCCTGTCTCACACACCGAGAATAACGCAGCCGTTCCAGTTGACCACGCGCCTCTAACTGACGGACGCTTGTTGGGCCGATGGTGCCGCGAACCCGTACGGCGCTGATGCTCAGTTCGGCCCAGTTCGGTACGGTACGTACGCTGTTTCGCATCGGTAAATTGTAGGTGTCATTATCATCAAATTGAAGCGCCCACCGCACTCATCACCCGGCCTTGCCATCATCGCGCCACATTATCCGAGAACACTGTTGGTTCGTTTAGTTCGTTGGAGCTTCCTCGTTTCGCATTTCCTCGCGCCCGCCGTGCCAAACGCAATTCGGCTTATCGTGTTTCATCAGTTGCTCTCTTGAGATTGCTTCCACAGTCGTTACTGCTCGTGCCGGCCGTAGGACTCGTAGTCGTAAAGGGAGATATCTTGGTGCTGTTGGTAGGGAAAGATAACTCCTACCGGTGACAGGATTCAAGCAAGACGTCGAAAAAGATTATAGCTGGTCACACGTGTTCAATAATTCCCCTTCCTTCATGTGTCACCGATGTTCCCCAAAAACTGTGCACAAACTGAGACGCTTGAGACAGTGTAAAGTAGTGTTCCAAAATTAATACCTCACGCATCGGTATCTCTCCAATCGTGAAACTATTAGCAACCGGTGTTTTGCTCTTCAAAGCACTAGAGCTAATATTATTTCCTCGCAAAGAGTTCTAGACACAACCAAGTTTATGTGTACAACGGTTTACCATAACAACAATCGGTGGCCCGACCCTAGTTCCATTAGCGTCAAATTTAGTTTGAAGGTGAAGATGATGAACTTCTTCTCCACCAGCCGAGGGATGATGGCAAGAAATCGACGACGATCATTTTCACAGATAGCATCGTTATCATGCTTGACTTCATTGACTGAAATCGTCCCACGCAGAAGCATCGTAATTTCACTCTCCTCTCACAGATCACAACATCAGTCAACAAATAATGCTACTAGAGCAATGCTTGATTTATTCGTTGCATTCCATCGGCAAATGCTAAGTACACCGTTGACCTCCAAACGATATCATTACTGCAAAAACAAAAACGAATATTACATTCTTACGGTTTGTTTGCATGCAAGTACTAAGAACTCAGACTACAGCAACAGGTTATATCACGTACTGTTCAAACATCGTTGAGGCCGTAAACTTCCGACCCCCACAAATGACGTACCAGACGGCACAGGCGCATACCTCCCAACATCTCCGGCCAGACGTTTATCTTTACAGTCCTCATCCCATTGTTATTGCCCATCATCAGCCGTTCGCAAATTGACAACCGTTTCGCCGGTAATTCATTTGTTTTCGTTTTGATAAGCCGCTGCAACATGGGGTTGGAGGATTTGAAACGCTGACCCGTGATAGTGTCTTACGTAGATACCGCATATCAGCTTTGTGTGGGGGAGTTTATTCTCTTCGTGTGGAGATTTGTTCGTTTTTGTTTTTTTTTTTTCCTGGAACGAACGGAAATCAATGAAAAAAGGCCCGACTTGATGGAACGTTCAAAAAAAGTGGCCACATTCTTCTCCTGCTGTACAAACTGGATTCCATTCTGTCTGCTATCAGATGAGTGTTATTGGTTTGATGTGACACGATAGTCGGGTCTCGTTCATACGCAGTTGCTGTTAGTGTGCTGAGGCATTAACTCATCAAACTGTACATGACTAAGGGATGGGACAGAAAAAATAAGCGTTGTCAGCATCTCGTCGCACTGTTTTCATAGGGAAAAAAATACTGTAGTCTATTCATTTGTAGCTGAGTTGATTATTGTAAAATCCTCCCAGCGTAAAGAGATTTAAAATAAAAGAGAAATAAAGAATAATTTAAATTACTTCCACATCTAATGAGGCCCCAAAGGCGAGGCCCCTAAACGAAACAGCTGTTAGATCCACCAAATACATCAAAGCAATTCGTTCAGCTCGGAGTCGAGGGTCCCAGCAGCTGTTCAGTTGGCTTATATGAAGAGCTTCTGAATGAAATTATAAACATTTTTAACGAGCACATGAACAACTAATATTTTCAGTCAAATATAATCAATGCTCGGGATATCACAAAACAGAAGCAGAATATGTACAAACTTTATTTATTCATATAGTTTAAGCGTTCGATACCGTATTGTCAGCTCTTCTTGAGCTGATTTTGTACAAATTTCTCAAGGCATTTCCTCGTTGTCTTCTGCATTATTTCGGGTTATGTAAAAACTTATTTATTTATTTATTTTAGTATGACGGCTCTGAGCTAAAAAATATATTAAATAATCAACAAATAATTTAATTTTCAAAAATTATTGCTTACACAACAAGGGTAAAACATATAAAGGAAATGTTAGGAATTAAGGATGACAAAGCAAAGCATTTTAATTTAATAAAGCTAAATTTCGTCGGTTGATTCTCTGTAGTCTCATAAGTCTCTCTACTGTATACAAAAATTATTTTATAATATAACAAAACTATTGCGAGTGCCAAATCTATTATTTGTAGCTGTTGCAAAGCAAGGAAAAATTTTTTGCTTAATTTTCTCCATATAATTTGCCGATGCGCAAGAATCTTATAAGGCGGTTCTGATGCAGTTTGTCAGGTGGCTCGGTGTGTAGTGTATCAATTGCAATCGATAATGATGTGGCGGACGGTGATGTCCACGCTACATAAGCTGCAGAGTGGAGGACCGGATTTTTTTAGTAGATAGGAATGGGTCAGGCGGTGTATGTCCTATTTGAAGGCAAAATAGGAATGGTGTTAATGGTGTTAATAGTTAATGGTGGCTGGATTCGATATATTCCCATGATGCGGTGGAGTGCTACGGTGGGTGGAATTTATTGCTGAGGGCTAGGTGGTGTCAGGTGGCGTTCCATTGTCGGGAGACTATGATATACATATTTGCTACTTCCACCAAGATCTGTGCCGGTGGTCAATCCATGCAGATCCTTGGATCCAACACATCTGCGCGCACCACCGTAAGGTAAGGACCACCGTACTTGTTGGTAAAACGGTTGGCATCTCGGCGAGAAAGAGTGTGGTGCGTTTCTGTTGTACGTAGCCGACCTCTGTTGGCCAGACGGAGCTGATTCGTTTCCGTTGATTCCGGTATGACCCGGAATCCAGCAGAAAACGATCGTCGGGGACTGAGGTAAGGGATCTTAGAGCTGAATTTGTGGATCTTTGGAGGTGCCGTATTTCAGGGCGGCCATTGGCACTGTCGTTGAAGATGAGGTTCGGTCGATCGGTCTTTAGTCCTTCGTCGGTGGCTAGTTGGATGGCTATAGCTTCGGCAAAGAAGATAGAAGTGTGATTAGGAAGTTTGATGGCGCAGTTGTCTAGGTGTAATATTTATTTATTTACAATTTATTATTACGGTCCAGTGCCGTATTGTCATGTCTATGTTTAATACAACGCATAAAAAAACGCTAGGGAAATTCTTCTTCTTCTCAACGCTTAATGACCTTCTTGGTTACGCAGGACATCGAAATGGCTTACTAGGCTAGCCGATACCACGTAGTTGGATAGACAGTCCTCACTACGGAGGGACGTTCCGGATGGTATTTGAATCCCGGTCCTGCCTTTTTAAGGCCGGCGCCACTGTCACCTACATCATCAGGCCCTTTTAATTTAAAAGGTATTTAAAAGATGGTAATTTTTTTTTGTATATTCTATAAATTTTTACATGCAATAAGGAAATGTCTACCCTCAAAATAGGATATAAGTTTGATGAATTGTTAAGCTAGGTATAATATTAGATTTTAAGGAATACGGCCTGGCCGTCATTACGAAATAAAAATACATATATATATATATATATATATATATATATATATATATATATATATATATATATATATATATATATATATATATATATATATATATATATATATATGTCCATCCATATTCCATCGACGTGCCAAGGCATCTAATTGTTTCATGATGTTCATCCTTCTATAATATTAGCTTATGTCAAACAGAACCATTTTTAACAACTTGCTATTTTTATGAAAACCTCTTGTTAACCTGCAAAGTAACAAACGGATGCCAATACTATTCCATCTTCCTCATAAACATCGTACATTTCACTTCAAGTTCACCTTTCATTTACCGTAACTCGCTTATCATCTACTCCACAATCCGTTTAACAACGATCAGAGGACACTTTTACTTTCTTCCTTAGCTTTGCCGTACGAACGGGTGAAATTAAATTAAATACAAAAAAAGAAGTGAGAAAACACCACATCGAACCCCACAGGGCTAGAAACCGGCCTAGAAACCAGTTTAATCGCTAAAGATCACGTGTGTTTGCTTATGTTTTGTTTTCCGCTTTCGCGTTACATCGCGTTCACGTCATGTCCAGCATGGATGGATGCATGGAGGGGAAATGGGGTTCGAAGCACAGGGAAAACCAACAAGCCCGACAGATTCATCACCTGCAGCAAAGAATCGGGACCCGGGTTGTCCCTTTTCCGATGCATAACCCCTCATCACTGTCTCAGTTACGCACCGATTCAACAAGTCCCATTGACGAGGAGGAAAAAACGGTTTCACTTAAACGTACCATTAACGACATTGGAAGTTTGTTTTTCACTTGACTCAGGGGGGGGCAAACTATCTTGCAGGCACTTGCAGCGCACATCGGAAAGTATCCGCGTTGATGGAAGCTTTCATCTAATGAACTTCACTGGACGCACCTCCTATCAAGGCTGTTGAGCTTGCACGGTGGCACCGGATAGCTGTATGAGCATGATTTCAGATGGATTAACTAATCATGCCCATAAATGGTTCATTTGATTAACTAACTGGGACTGGACTGGAGTTGATGCAATGTTCTTTGCAAACAGGAGCTGCTTCCTTGACACATTAATGAAGCCGTTGAGAGGTGACGTTTTCCGGGCGCTTGCAGCGATTGCCGCATGTTAATGAGGAAAATCGCGTCGCCTGGGACGCCTGTTTGTGTAATCATTTTCCATCGTCTTATGAAGTTGGCATCCGGTTACATCCATTTTTCTTCCAAGATTCGCCGATACTTCTGGTGAGTTCGGAGATTCTCTGATTTTGTAAAATGATGAGAAGAAATATTTTCTTTTCATGCGTCTCTATTCTTCTTCTCTTAAGCTTAATGGCCTTGCTGAGTCATGTCGGCCATCGAATGACTTACTAGACTTATGGATACTACGCAGTGAGATAATCACTCCTTACTACGGAGGAATGATCCTCTTACTACGACGTTTTTTCTACTTCTATTAATAAAACAAAGCATCTTGAGCTCTTCTCTCTCTCTCTCTCTTTTGCTTTGGTTCCACAAACTTGGGAGATTTTGGCATGCCATTACTGGTTTTCCTTGACTTCGTTTTACATGTAGCTGAATAGTCAGCTCTGCTTAAATTCTTCCGCGTTTTCTCTTTCTTAACCCTTTACAAACCAAAACGATGCCAGAAATATCGCCATTTTACAACAAAACAACGATACATCAGATCACTGTGCATAATGTCCAGCACAATCGTACTTTGCCTGATGCTTTCACACATGCAAGCACCATGATAACAAGCTGCTCCATAAGCGTATTATCAGCACGAACCTTTCTCAGATACAGGCAGCATTATTTCGAGGGGGCGCGCCAGGATGTAAGCCACACGACAATGCAATGTCACTGTGAACACAGGGTTAAATGGTCGATTGTACACGCTTAATACCTATGCATAAACAATCTCTCCCATTCTCGCTGTCCGTTCGGTTCGGGTTGACTAATTTTTACAACGCTTCATTACGTACTGGCCCATCGGACGGTACGCACAACGCAACGGCGCAAGTGGTTTTGCTTTCGTGGCGGTGCGAACTGATCTCATACACCCGGCAATGGATGCTACGGAAAGTAGCAAGTTAAGGTAGGTGGCGGATTGTTTTGGTCTCAATCTTATCGAACATGTTTTACTCTATTCCCGTGCACGAAATAGTGATGGAATCGATGCGCCTATGTGGATGTTCTGGAGACGGCGACGGTATGTGCTGGTGTTTTTGGCATTCTTCGGATTCTTTAACGTATACTCGCTGCGCGTAAATCTTAGTGTTGCGATAGTTGCGATGACGGAGAATCGTACCATAGAACACCCGAACGGAACAGTCAGTTATGTGAGTTAGGGAGGAATAATGATATCTGCTTTTTGTGCGACAATTGAATTCTTCTCAACTAGCCTTATGTGATTGTAGGAACAAGAATTTGACTGGAACTCCACAACCAAAGGATACATTCTGAGTTCCTTTTTCTATGGCTACATCTTCACACAGCTTGTTGGTGGCTACATCTCCAACGCACTCGGTGGAAACTACGTACGTTTCCTAATCCTCCGAATCCAAAGATTGTCTCACAAAAAGGTTCCCTCTTCTCATCCACAGGTGTTTGGTGTTGGAGTTGGTGTGACAGCTGCACTGACACTCCTAACACCTCTCGCTGCTCACGGTGGCTTCGGCTGGCTGATCGCGGTACGTGCAATTGAAGGATTTTTCGAGGGAGTAACCTTCCCGTGCATCCACGCAATCTGGTCCAACTGGGCCCCACCGAGTGAACGATCGCGCATGGCTACGATCGCTTTTTCCGGCGTGTTTACCGGAACCGTCGCATCCATGCTGCTGAGCGGTGTGCTAGCGGACACGCTCGGTTGGGAGTGGGTATTCTACATTCTTGGTGCATTCGGATGTCTCTGGTTTGTGGCGTGGATGCTGATCGTGAAGAAGTCCCCCGAAACGGATCCCTACATCACCACCAAGGAAAAGGAATTTATTCTTGCCACCTTGCAACGTTCGGCTGCTCCGGTTGAGAAAGTGCAACATCCCTGGCGCGGTATTCTCACTTCGAAAGCCGTGTGGGCACTGATCGTGTCGAGCTTTGCGGAAAATTGGGGATTCTACACGCTGCTCACACAATTACCCACATTCCTGAGAGGTTGTGCCAAACGCGATAGATTGTTCATTATTCTTCCTCCCCCTCAAATGCTACCTGACGTAACGTGGCCCCGTTTTTCTATTCTCGTCGACAGACACGATGAACTACGATCTGCAAGCGGCCGGATTCCTTTCGGCTCTACCGTACCTCGTGATGGGCCTGCTGCTTAGCGTCGCCGGATATCTGGCCGATCTTTGCCAGATCCGGCGCTGGCTCACGACCACACAGGTACGCCGGTACTTCAACTGTGGCGCTTTCCTGGTGCAAACCGTGTTCATGCTCATCGGTGCCCTTATCCTGCGACCCGGTCCAACCCTTGCCTGCATCACGATCGCCGTCGGTTGTGGTGCTTTCGCCTGGTGCGGTTTCGCCGTCAACCATCTGGACCTCTCGCCGAAAAGTGCTGGCGTGCTGATGGGAATTTCCAACACCTTCTCTACCGTTGCCGGAATTCTCACGCCCATCGTGTCCGGGCAGATTACGGCGAGCGGGAGCGAGAACGAGTGGCGCACCGTGTTCTACATTGCCGCCGGGATCTATCTGATCGGTTGCGTCACCTATTGGTTTGGTGTATCCGGCGAGCTGCAGCCCTGGTCGATCGAGGCACGGGAAAAGGAACGCACCCATCGCCAGGATGACGGGAATGGGTACGCAAACGAAGGCTTAGTGCTCGATCAGAAGCCCTAGCAAGAGTACACGGTATCAAAAATGAGGCGCGAAGGGTAGAAATTTAGTGAAATGTAATTTAAACACTCAAGCAGGGGCCCGAGGGCACGAAATGATTGGGATAATTTTAGAATCGCTTTATCTACGTCGAGCTGGTCTTGAGAAATGTCAAATGGATTTAGTCATAGGCGTCAGTACAGCTACAATAATACAACACCAAACTTAACAGCTTGATCACGTTCGGCTTTAAATGTCTACATCACGCGGTTCCGAAACTTAAGGCTACAAATTGGAGAAGAAGAAAAAACACGTGCACACACACACACACACAGTCTTTATTTTCCGGATCAACCTTCCAAGGTTATGCACCTCATCGCTGCGCTATAAAAATATACATAAAAGGTAAATTACTCGTCTAATAGTTCCTGCGTATGCTAAATTGCACACATTTCCGATTTCCGTAAGCTCGCGCGACAAGCGTTATTTGTACCTTCCGGTCATCATCCGTGCCTGACGAAAGCTGCTCATCAGCAAGCTCGCTAATCATACCAACCCTTATGCGCCAATGTCCCCGCCACTGGATGGATGATACAAACCGTACCGAGTAGTTCCGTAAAATTGCATCGGAACTAACGTTCATCATCAGCTTTCCTATCGCTATCCGTGCATCGCTTATCGCATACACCTAATCGATGCTTCTTTTTGTCTTATCCCTCAGGGAACTGAGAGGCGAAAAAACGTTATCTTATAATATTAATAACTACTTGCTGTTTATAATTAATTATCGAACCGATGTCGTTTTTTTTTTCAGCTGTCAACAGGATATTTTTCTCGAAAGACTCTTTCATACGAGATGCAAAATTGGAAGGAATAAATTTATGTTTTAATGACACACACTCACACAGGAAAAGCATTGCTTCACAAAGTAGGCGTTTGTCTGCCACCTGGTGCATCTGTCAATCGGTGTGGTTAAATTAACGTCTCGTCCAGTATGGACAGCACGGATCCAGAAATCGATGCCAAGCAGGAGGAACTGAGACGCAAAAAGCAAGAAAAGTTGCTTGCAAAAAAGGCCGCTGCACGGGAGGCACAAAATCAACTGTACCGGGTAGGTATTAATATTTGGCAGGCGTTCCAACCGCTCAGTCAGACCGGTTTATAAATTATCCTGTTAGCTATTTACTTTTTGAGTGATGATAAGAAAATATGATTAACTGATCAATTAACCTCAAGGACCACCTGAAACGGGAGCAAGACTTTGCGCTCCAAACGGAAAAATCGTTCTTTGCGGATTGGGAAGCGCTGTGCGTACAGGTGCACACGCACCAGCTGGCAGAGGAGTTGCGACAACAGCGGCAATGCTTTGGAACCGTTTTCGACCGGAAAAATGAAACCATCCAACGATTGGTTGGTGCACGGGATAAGGTTCAAGAAATACACACGAAATGTTTTGCTCGTTTGCGTACCGTCATCGACTACTACATCCGTGAGTTATGTTGTTGGTTATGTGACAAAGCTTACAGCGCTATTCTACTAAATTTTTGCAGGTCTTAAGGACTATCTCACCGCCACTATGTTAGAGCGCTATGAAACCGAAACTAAAAAGCTGCTCCAAGAGTTCCGTGAAGAAATCGAAAGCAAAGAGGTACCACTCGCGTTAGCCTCTGCTGTGCAGTACACTTTTACCTGCTTCCTTTTATTTTAGAGCTTCAATACCTTCCAAATGGAGTTGCTGGATGCTTCACTTGCGCAACTATTGGCCAAAATGAAGCAGGATGAATTAGCCGATCGTGAGTGGCTGCTTGAAAGCAACAACCAAAACATAAGCACGGTAAGCACATGCTCTTTTTTCCCCGAAAATCCACCTTCACTGAATTGTGCGGTTTTTTTTTGCGCAGCAAGTGGAAAAGTGCGAAATTATTCGCGACAAAAAGTTCGCCGAAATGAGTGCCCTCTACCGGCGACTTAGGGCAACGCTAGATGACTACTTCCAAACCGTGCTCTACCCGGAACGGAAACAATCGTACAATCGGCTCGTTTATTACACCGAGCTGGAGCAGCAGGCCATTGAGCAACGGCGCTGTCAGTTGGCTGTACTGCAGATGAAGAAGACCCAGCTCGAGCATACCCTTGCGCTGACCGACATTGGCGGAAGGCGGAAAGTGCGTACGCGCCACAACTATCGTCGGCTGCTCGAGATGAAGTTGCAGCTGCTGAAAGAACAGCACAAACAGCTAGACAATGAACATCAGCAATGTATGAAGTGGATCTGTTCTTTTACACATCACCTCAAGAAAGTGCTCGCGGAACATTTGGCGTGGGGTGAAAGAATTGCTAAGGTAGGTCTTATCTGCACCCAGTACGAAACGGAACAAGATCAGGCATATGCTGCCAAGTGGTACAGGCAGGATGAAGAACACAACCAGACCGAACACGACGATACGTTTGATACCTTAATGAACAAAATTAATCGCGTAGAAGCGATGAATATTGTATTACGCGAAGAACGCACCCGCCTGAGAGACGAAAATAATGAGCTCAAGACCAAATTTAAAGCTTACTGTGGACTGCACAAAATCACCAACCCGGATAAGTTGCTTCTGTGTGGCCATGAAGTAGTGCCTCCGGTCAACCGTAAATAAAACAAGGTACGATGGGTGCTTTTTTTAATGTCTTTATCTTTATTTTCACTTAGCTTTTACGTGTGAAGGCTTTTAGCTTAAGATTCCACTATGCTTTATCACCACATCCTAAGCATTAAGATTGTGTAACGCCCCCTGGACCGTCATAGGGCTCACACAAATCATGCTCATCATCTTCCCTGATCAGTCAGATTTATCGCAACATAACTCCATCGTTGACCCCAACTCGTGAACCGGCATTACTTCAACAAACCACCCTTTCGGCACATTCTTCGAGCCTTAAAACCAGCCTGTGATTTGTATGGCACACTTTGGTCACATATCATTTACTGTCTTGAGTTGGCACGCGTACCTTACTCTACGACGCCTGGTTAGGTGAGTAGGTTAGGTGATTTTAACTATTATTTATTTTAAATTTCAACACGTTTAATGCATTTTCTTGCTTTTTTGGAGGGAGAGGGGGTTCGGTTTTGTCGCAGACGCACACGGTAAGCATCGTTTTAAAAACGGGTCGTGTTACAAATGGCATCGTTTTGCGTGCGCATTTGTATGCAAATCGAGCACTCGGCCGGGTGGAATTTCTCATGCAGTTCAGTGTTTGGGAAGTTTCTTTTGCAGTTTTTGGAAGTGTTCTACAGGGGTGATGGGTAACACAACTCACTAAGGCAGGTGTAAAAGTTAGTGCAACGAACAGGACAGTGCTCTGGTTGTTACCGATTTTATAAAGAGATATGATTGTGATGTATTTAAATGAAACCTTCCTACAATCATTTGACTTCATTCCTTGAGAATGGAAGTAAACCATTCTAATTAATGATTAGTTTTTGTTATTCGTCGCAAAAACATTTAATTTAGTATGCATTCAATATGCAATAACATTATCAACCCAAACTCCCAGCACTCAGTTTGTCCGGGTGCCTGCAGAAATTTTTTGAAACGTCCTAAACTCCACGACATGCTGGATGCTGGTTTAGAGCATCACAGATGAACGTTTCTCTCGATGAGAGAGAAAAAAATCCTCTCACCTGAGTATTCGTGAGCAAGCATAAATTCATCAAACAAGTGAGCGAGGGACCACATAAAGACTTAACGAAAGTTTTCATGAAAAACACTATCCATGCCAAACGAGGAAAATTGCCTGCGTGGGTTTACCCCTATGAGAAAAACAATTCGAAAACTGGAACAAAAGTTTCTTATACAAGTTTCTTTGATGTCTTTATTCAAACTAAATGAAACACAAAAACCATAAATGTTCTCTACTTAATGTTTTTCTGGCGTATTGTGCAAATAGCATAACAATCTTTATTCTATTTACTCTTCAATTTCTAATAATTTTTAAGTGTGATAAAACAATGAAGTCTCTTGCAAAATTATGCTCTTTTGTTGGTGTAGTTTTGTTTCTATAGAACGGCCTGGCCGTGTTGTTATTGCTTTTCATGTATCTATCGTAATAAATTTAATAAATTTACCAACCTAGAATGAACCAATGAGCACAAGTTCATGAGTCTACCGTCATCATCCAACTCTCATGTTCACGCATCAAAAATATTCGTTCAAAGAGAGGGAAAGAGAGAAAGAGAGTAATAAACATTCGTTCAGCTCTCGCGCAGCCTCTTTGACCGGCAATGTTCATCCCCTATGTTGCCCTAGCAACGTCCACATCCCAGGACACAATGGGCGTAGGGTACGGTAAATATGTTTTATACAATTTTGTACGTTGCTTGTGTAAATTGTGTTTAAATGCCAATCTCATAAAGAAAAATTGTACAAACTGGATATCACTGTTTTCTTATTTTTAAAAATTCACACAACTTAAGCAATTATTAATTTAAAAAAAAAGCTATCAGCAACAGAAAAGTTATCACTTTAAATGCAATATAATATCTGAATAACTTATTTTAAAAATCGGTTACGTTTGAATTCAAATAAAAGCGCACAACCAAACACCTACCACATTCGCCCACTGTGTCGATGAGAAGCAACAACCAAAAAAAAAAAAAAAAACAACGCATCCCAACCCAGGTCGCGAACCGCGGGAGACACACGCAAGCACCAACAAATAAACGTCTCCAGTTCGTTTCTTTCGTTCCGTGCGAGCGGTTCATCAGTGTGTGTCTCGCGGGTTTTCCGTGTCTTTTTCCGTATCGGTTCCACACGTGCGGTGCGTTTTGTGGCGGTAAGCAATGCCAAGCGGGGCTATGTAAGACGAGGAGAAAAATAATGCTGACCCCGGTTCAGTTTGTGGTAACCGGTTAGCGTTGCTGTTGCCGCTGCCACACGGTTTGCATATACGCGCGTATACACGGTGAAGGAAAACTCACACACAATGGCGTGGTTGCGTTCCCGGTGCCGAGGATGATGGAAAGAATTGATGATAACTTACAAGTGAATGAAAGTGAAGCTCCTCTCTCCTTCGGCAGCATGAGCAGCGTTGTAAACAGTGATTTGTCTTTTTGAAAAGTAGGTTGTTAGGTTTTTTTTTGTAGTGATTATACGAAAATTGACAGCAAACAGAACCTTTCGCAACCTTTCGAAGTTAACCTCCAATATTGCCAACATCGAGTGCCCTTCAAACACCAAACACCTCATGGAAGGTGTCATTGAAGCGTTTACTGAGAGCAGCATAACCTGTTTGAGAAAGTGCTGACTAACTGGTAAAACCACCAAGTGTGAAACCTTCCCAACGAGCTATCACTAGAATCCTACTTCAATGGAAGACAAAACAACAACAAGAAAAAAGCACAGAATAAATCAGCAACGAAAGCAACAGTAAGTTTTATGCATCAAGCACCCTCTCGCAGGTCAGAAGTTCGGGCAGGTTAGGTGGGTTCCCTTTTCGACGGCTCAAGTGCACCACCTCACCAGCCAGTGTATGTGTTGTTTGTTGATCCAGCGAGCGTCCAGTTGTCTCTCCGGGTATCAGCAACTCGATATTCGATGGTTCGGTGGTTCAAGTCCCCTCATGAACCCCTTTCGGTACCGATTTTTTTGCTGACCACGCAACACGACGCGACTGCCTTTTTTTGTACTACATTTGCTTGATTTTGGGCTTCTCTTTGCTGCCGCACGACGTAAATTTCGAGTGATGTTGGAAGGGCAAAAAAAAACAACGCATGTGAAGCGAACGCGAATGGATGTGTGTGTGTGTGTGTGTGTGTGTGTGTGTGTGTGATTGTTGTGTGTTTGTATGCTGAATGTGGTTGTGTATGTTGTGCAAAGTGCAAGAAGCCTACGGTTGCCTGTGACTTGTTAAGATAACCTCCAACTTCCCGGAGTCCGTTCGTCGTCTGTTACCTTGGAGACGGTTGAAGTCTTTCGTTTCGTACGCTTGCTTCGCAAATCAAACCACGCAGGCAAAGTATCTCGAAACGCTTACAGCATCGATTGGTTGTTGATTGATTGATTTATACATGCGTGTGTGTTTGTTTGTGTGAAATAATTAAGAAGAAATCGAAAATTCTTCGAAGGCATATCGAATCGAGTGAAACAATTCTAGTGTTCCTAATTTACTTCAGTTGTATTTATTGACCGGTCACAAAAATTGAACAAAGTCTTTGCTATCGTAAATACTTTGAATGCTTCTATTGCAATCCAGTTTTCCCGAAAAAGGCAACAAAAAACCAAACACCAAATTGTTACAAATCAAGAGAATTGTGATTGCAGCTTACCGTTATCCATTACACTATTGTGTTGCTTATTTCATTTCATTTCTTCTCCTCCCCCTCACTGACCGTCTCTTTTTCGACCAACCTCCGCCCAACCCCTAGATTGCTGGTACTTTTCAACGCCCAGAAAGTGATACAGATCACACACAGACGACCGCCCAGTGCGGTCCCGTACCGTGCGCCAGGTGGAAACTACCTTAATGACGGATTGTTTGTAAATTTCGCTCCGCTGAAGCAACAGTGCGACCTCACTTCGGCAAACGTCCAGCAGGCCAGACAAGGTGTAGACTACTGCTAGAAGCAGCGCCTTAGTGCCCAGTGGAAAGCAAAGTGTTGTGAAAATCCGTTCTTTGGTGCACGCCACGAATTGTGTGCTGCTTCGATGCTGCTGTGAGTGAAAAGTTGTTGGGTGATTTGTTCCAAAAATTGGTATCCAACAGTACGTCTCTCCAGGCTGTGTGTGTGTGTGTAATTTGAAGGCAGAACTTTAGCGGGCTCCGGGAAAAAGGGCGTTCGCTCGAATTCCTTACACAAGAACGTAAGTGCATTTTCTATTCACTAGAGAATTTCTTCACATTTCAGATTTTTGTATCGGTGATGGGAACTGTCTTTCGCTTTTTTGTTATATCATTGAAATTGTTCGGTTGCCAGTGTAATTGTAACCGTATTTTTATGCTTATAGCCAGATTCTTTCCACCAAATTAGCACATTTTATCGACAGTGCCTTTCAATGCGGTAAGATGGCGAAGAAGCGAGCTCATGAATAAATATTTCTTTCAAGTTTTGGTTATTATTGTTCCCCACGGCGCTTCTAGAGTTAGTTAATGTCTTTTGTGAACTTATTAATTGCATGTAATCAAATTCTTAGCAGCAATGATTTTTATTTTTGATTTATGTGAGAAGATTGAGCGCTCTTCTTAGTTTGCCGTTTTTGATTTCGTCTATTTTGTTTCCTTAATTTGAAGGTGGAACTGATAATCCATACTATTACTTTTCTTTGTTTTTTCCTCTTCTTCGAAACGTCTTCTTATATTTTCTTATGATTAAGAGAGTATTCCATAAAGGTTCTCAATTAAAAATCATTAATTTGGCTATAATCCAGATTTGGTTTTCTTCCTACAGCACTGAAAATTCTCCCTTTTCAGCATTAAAATTCATAAAATAATTCATTAAAAAACATAATGAAAATGAAAAAAGGACATTAAAAATACATCAGTAAATTATGCCTTCCAATGGCAGCTTCCAAAGGAACAATTTCGTTCTTCTGAACTCCTATAACCCAAAAAAAAACGTTTCCCGATTTATAATGACCAGGAGTAGCATCGCTACATTTTGCTTGCTCCAAACAAAAGCGAAGTACAAATGGTTTGAGATATGGTTTCGATCCCAGTACGATCCAAACGCACATTCGGGAAGACACACCGCTTCACGGGAAGAAACGGTGAAAAAAGCTGCCAAACCGGAGTTTGACTTTTCGACTTTTCCTCCTTGAATGTGTGCTGCGAACACACAAACATAAATACGCTCAAAACCTGCGGATCGCTAAATTTATTCCCCCTTTCGGCTGGAACGCGAAACAACATGAACCAACACGCTCACATCGGGTTGGAGAACTTCAAGCAGCAGCAAGCCTGCTTGAAACCTCGAAGCCTCCCAAAGTCCCAAAAGGCACACCGCAAAACTTATCCCAAACGACCACTTTGCGAAACGGAAGGCAGAAAAGAAGCATCTCATCACAACCAAACACACACACACACACACACACACACACACACACACACACACACACACACACACACACACATCCATGCAAAGGTACAGCATAAATTCGTCCATACCACACACCGCCCTGGCAACGAGCCAAAAGGCCACCGTGTGTATGCTCTACTGGCGTTCCTCTCCACAGCATAAGGCGCTAGCATTAATAAGTGCCAAGCGGCAACAAAACTAAAAGAAGGCTATCCGCCTAAGACTCCAGCGAGATCCAGTTTTGCCTCTCCCTTTTTCGAGGGAGTTTTGGGGATGGGAGTGGTGAGACCTGCAGGAGCAGGAACTCGTCTCACACCCAATGGCGAAGGGCTTCCCGATTTCCAGTTTTTGATACTTTGCCAGTTTTCCATTCGCTGTCTTCCCGTTGTTTTTTTTTCCTTCCATCAACGCGGGTTCGGTGCATGATGGCGATGCATGGACGATAACACATTCACCCGATCTGCACTTTTGAATCTGCAAATCGAATCGATGCAACCTTTTGCTAAAAAAAAAACAACTATCTCCTACCGTCGAAATGTTAACGACTGGAACGTTCTTTACCATTCTGATGATTTTGAGCTTATCTTTGCGGGAAGATATACACCGAATCTGGGATTAAAAGCATCAGGTCTCATATTTTACTCATCGGGCGATACGTTAATACGGTTCCGGTCGAAGTGGCAAACAAAAAAATAGCTCTATATAATACTAAAATGATTTTAAACCTCCATTCTGGAAGGTGTTTATCATTCAACCAGAAGCTTCTGTATTTTCCATTCTTTTAACACTCACCGCCAAAGTCCAGACTCTAAAGAAGATAACGTCCTAAATTATTTTAATACGAAGAACACAGCTTCACTTTAGCATGAAATTATTGTAGCAAACCAAACCATTTCGCTTATCAAGCTCACAAAATTCGTCCAGAACGTACCGCCGAACGGAACGACAACGACGTTGCCGCATTCCTTGGTGGTCAGGCTGGCTCGAAAAATTCTTTTCGCCTCTTCTGCGCCTGCGGTTCTCACGCAGCAACAGCGCCGGGCGATCTCCGCATCCAGACCGGTTTTTCGCGCTGCCACTAGTCTAGAGAGATCTGCAACGATTCCGCTCCCTGGTGTTCGATGCCGATCGCGCCATAGCTTTTCCTTTGCGCTTCCAGGAGGTCACACACAAAACAAAAACAAAAAAAATCGCGATGCGAATGAGACGAACGAACGAACGAACAGGACAGTTTTCGGGGGCTGTCAAAACGAGCTGAGCTTTTGAAGCTTTGAATCTACTGGAACAATATTTCGCAACTGCTCGCAACACATGGAACGCACAAGAACAAGAAGATTTTTAATTTGGAACTTGCTTCCCCCTTAAAGAAAGGCTAATGAATGATCTGAGCCAAAAGCCGGCTCGAATTGGATATGTTGGCACGGTGAAAGCCCCAACAACGACGTCCGATTACTTCCCGGAAGATGGGCAGGAAAAACTACAACTTCACCTAACGAGCACACTGGACTGGAGAGTAGTAAAACGATTATAATACTCATGTCCGAAATGTGCTATCAAACTTAGACTCAAAGACAAAAACACACACACGCACCTTCAAAATCTTTCACCTTCCACATCAAGACACTTCTGGAAACGGCGAAAATACCTGGGATTTTAGCAGCGTTTATGACCACTGTCGGTGGGGTTGTGAGAAAGGGTAGACTGATGAGCAACCTCAACAGCATCTTCCAGATCTTCCAACGTCCTCATTATCTTGCAGTAAAGTTTTTGGTTTGTTACACACCCTCGCTTATCCTGTTGCCACAAAACCTGTCGTTTGGAGGAAAAAAAAAAGCAGTTCAATGCCGCGTGAGTGAGTCAATGGCGATGGATGGAGAGGCTCCGAAAGCTTCACCGAACACCGGCATGTGTGGTGTAGTTCATTTGCATACCTCATACTTTTTTATGTCTTTCCTGTCCATCCGATGGGCCATTTTTTCGGCCTCTCGGCTTCTTCGGGACGCTCTTTTTCACCTACGGAACGTGTCGAGAGGGGGCTGTGGAGTTGCAAACTATCTTAAGCTTTATGGGTTGTCGGTGATATTTTTAAAGTTAGCACCCAATCTTTGCTTTGTTTGGTTGTTGGTTGGTTCATGCTTGGTAGTGTGTTTGGTTGTTCTTTTTTTGTTGCTATTTAAAATATATTGCGGTTGATCCAAAAACACACATTTTAATGGTTAAGCCAAGGCAGAAATAAAGCTTTGCTTTTTTTTATTACCTTGGAATCAAATGGAATCTGTGCTTGAAATGGAGTCACTTTATAGTTTACATAGTTTATCCAGCTGTGAGCATCCAGCAAAAAATGTGCAAGAACTTCTTAGTATCTCTGAATCAGCTTTTTCCATGGTGTTACATGGCAAAAAAGCATCTTTTCCTTCTCCTTCTTGGCTTAACGACCTTTTAAGGTCACGCCGGCAATCGAATAGCGTACTAAACTACGGGTGGACGGATGGGATTTGATCTCCGATCGTTTGAAAACCGGCGCCGTTGTCGCCTACACCTTTTAATTACCAATTATCTAATTTTAGACCTTATTTAGACCTGAATCTTAAATTTTAGATACTGTTAAGCGTTTTTTGGCGAACGAGCAGGCTTTCGAAGTTAAAGTGTCGCAGAATAAGCCATTAACTTTATTTGCCATCACGGCTTAATCTACAAACTCATCAAATTCAATTCCCCGGAGTACTTAATTAATATTATTTTCTAAAAATCTAAATGCATGTAGCAAGCAATCTTCGTCTCCAGCTGGGGTCCGGCAAGGTAGTGTACTGTCCCCACTACTCTTCAACATCTACACGTCGGATATTCCAATAATGAGGAATGTTTCTACGCGGATGATGTAGCTTTATCATCATCCGCGAAAATTGGTACTAAATTCAGGTTTTAAACAGTATTCAAAATATTGTGAGACGGAAGAAAGACGGAAACTCTAACTGGGCGGCGACAAATCCGAGACCTTATTCTTCACTATATTCGCCAGTCCTCGCAAGTTAGCATGTAGGAGTTTGAAGATACACCAAAAAGAAATTCTCTGGTCTAAATCAATTTAGTAATAATTAGTAGCAAATTTTTAAAAGCTATTCTTAAAGTCCCTCCTTGGTACAAAACTGTTCTCTCAAAATGATATATACAATAGACATGATACACAGAACGTTTGAAAAACTAAAATCGGCATAAAATGACAAGTGCTCATCCAGCACGTGGGAAATACTGAAAGAATTGCACTCTGAAACTGTTAGTCAGTAGATTTTATCGTTTCAAATTAGTATTTAGTACGTGTCTAAGTTAATCAGTAGATTTAAGGATAGGATAATACCAATACCAAAAGTTTCAAATCACGATAATTCGTTAAAAATACATCAGCCAAGTAGCTCTTAAGTGAATATACCGATGAGGAGTGAACTTGGGGCTTAACACCCAGCATTTAAAAGTTATCAAACCACTATTGTATGAAAACAATTACAAAATAAACTTAACTAACTAACTAACTTACAGTGCAAAGAAAAGAAAAATACAGATTTTCATGTAAATAATACTAAATACGCTGGAACAAAAAGCATAAATTGCTTTCGTAGGGAAAAAAATTCGCAATGTTAGTGGACAAGGAATAAGAACCTATTTTACGCAAACAAAATAAACATCATTGGTAGTATTTGTAACAGTTTAGGAGATCCTTTGGCCTAACCTAACTTTAATACCATTCTTTAACACAATTGAAACTGTCATCGAGGCATTCTGTGCGCCCAGCTTCTATAATGGCGACTTCCTCTCTTCCCCTCTAAAAACGCACTCATTAAACCGTTTGAAGCACGGCAAAATAATAGAGCAGTTATCGTATTACCGGAATCGATCGCTTCCGCACGGTGTTTGGCCAAAAGATTCGGTGGCGTAACGACGAGAATTAATCGACCGCGGTGTCGGGCGGACGCACAGATTCGCCTGCCCAGATCAGTGTGCGGTGGGAAAAGGGGGTTTTGCAACTTTCTAAAACAACTATCAAACAACTATCAAACGACGGCTGAAACAATATCATCCGTTCCGTACATGGATGATCGCCACCCTTGCGAGCGAGCGGTGGCGTTCAGTTCGTTTTGTTTCGTTCGCTCCTGTCTCATTTTCCCTTTATAGTTTTCCTTTTTACTCCCACAAGCGATGGTTTTTCCTCAGAAACTGAAAATTACCATCACTTTAATTTGTGCGTGTGTGTGTGTGTGTGTCTTTTTCATCACCTAATTTACTCCTTTCTTCACTTTCGCGCATTCGTCAGGCTTGTCGTACGTCTTTTCTTCCGCCTGCTCCAGCATGTCAACGTGCATTTTTTTTGTCCCAAACTTTTTCTCATACGCACGCACTACCAAGCGGTAAGTGTCTTAAGGTGAGAAATCTAATTTAATTACCATTTTATTCGATGCCTTTACGCACAGCCACTTGTGGGCCCGTCTGCTGTTCCTTCGCTTGTAAGCTGACTGTGAGAATTTCGATTGACACTCTGTTCCGCATTTTACCCCGAAAAAAGTAGCACCCCGATGGGGTGGGTGGTAAGCGTAAGTCATGGGAATGACACCCCACCCGGAGGGGGGATGAAGTAGACTGTTTTTTCTCGCGCGCACCTTAAGCACTCATTCCCGAAAGCTCACATACGGCCGGAAGAAAGCAAAACATCATCATGTCGTGTGATTCTTGTGCGATTTTTCTCACTTTTGTTTTCGGATGAAAATTTCGGAAACCGAGCAAACACGCTCGCCCGGTTGCAAATGAGCTAGTGAAAGTGTGGAAAATTCAATTAGGATCAGATCTGGCTTGTACCTCTTTTCTTCCTCATATGCGCTTATCTCCTGCGTGCGTGTGCTCGCTTTCGAAAGCATCAACCAAAATTTGTCATGATGAGTTTTTCTCTCTTAGTGAACTCGTTTTTTCTCCTGATATGTTGTCGTGCAAGCGTACTTGCTTATTGGGAAAATCGTACCGTTTTTTTGTTCATACTCTCCCCTAAAGCTAGATAGCGATCAATCTGCGTGCGTACAATTAACCCACAATGTTTGAGCGCTAAATTAAACGGGTGTCGAAAAACCGCGTACAAAAAGAGAGTGAAAATTCACGTTGCGAGCCAACTTTTCATTTTCCTGTGACGGGAAAAATGTCAAACCATCAAAAGGTTGCCCGCTCACACCAAATCCCCGGTGCTGGGTTTGGTGAAAACTTATTGCACCATTGTTTTGTCCGGATGCAGACGAAATTAAGTGGCAGCCTCTTCCCGTGCTGCATACACAAACTGCTGCACCGAGCAAAATCACATCGACAGCTGGGAGCCCAGCCGAAGTACTTCACCGGAAAGTGGGTTAATGGTTGGTTGTGCTTTTGAAATTCTTCCAGACGCTTTTCTTCTACACCCGGGGAAGGTTAACCACTTTTCGCCAACTGGCGAACAATTAACTACCGGCCGTGGCGTGCACAGGACGGCGTACGTGTTCGTGCGCCCGGCAGATAAATCAACCGACCTTGCCCTCTCTGCTGGCAAGTTGTCTTTTTCGCTACTTGAAAGCGTCAACTCACTCGATTGCTACCGACTGATAATGGTCACCATGGACCTGGTTTGGTCTACATGCACGGGAAGAAAAGAGCTCTCCGTAAGCGTGCTTTTTTTTTCTACCAACTACCAAGCGTTTCGTGTTGAAAAATTCGAAAGGATAGCTTTTGGATGGCAGCAAAGCATCGTCCACCTGTCCACGCGATAAAATCGATTATCTTTCAATGTCATTTCGGAAAAGTTCACACCATAGAAAAGGGCTTAACCTTTCGCTTTCGGCTCACACTCATTGTGCGCTCCCCCCAGTTGGCTGCTGGTGGCCATATGTGTGATTAAAAAAAAAACCTCCCCTGCTCGTTTCCTAAGACGCGTTGATGTCTTTTGATTTTGCACCGCCACCCCAACACAGCACGGCGGCGCAACAATTAATCAAAGAACTAAAGCACCGAACTACCGCCACGTTGCGATGTATTAAGCACTGCGTTGACATTCACGCGCCATGATCCATTCCGCCGAAGGAAGATTTGCATATAAATGATAGCTTTTTTTTATGTGGTGAACTAAGAGCGGGGTTCGTCTCTTACCGCCCGCGTTGTAAGCTCCGCTCACGAACAAAGGGTGTTAATGGGCGGCAGAATGTTTGCTGCACGTTTGACGCACCTCGGTAATCATCGGCTAACCCCTTATCCGGGAACAAATTTAATACGCAACGCATAAATATTGTCGCTAAAGCGTTCGGTTTTTTTTTTTTATTCGCGATCCCTCCGCCATCTCTGACACATGAACGAATGACAGTGAGCAGTGAGGATTAAACGAACATTTCGTTTGCATAATGTATGCTCGATTGTTCTAAACGAGACACTAACGCACACAGCCTCACACCTGTTCCATTCTGGGGGATTTCCTTTATATGAAAGAAAAGCTGCGAACTAGTGTGTGGATGAGCATGACACTGATTTCTTTACTGCCATCAATTTGTCTGTCACTTCCGTGTCCGTGTGATGCCACCCCTGAATGGGGAACTTTTTCAACAAACAGATTGGCTGCAAACACTCAACAGCTCAACATCTGCAAGACAAACCCGAACACATCGGATTTGCATCGAATCGAAGGCTCGGAGGCATTACCCATTACCATACTCATTAAACTCCGTGCGCGGTGCGATGTGATTAGACGCAATAACTTATGAATGATGCCGTCTCGGCGGCAGAAAGTTGCAATTCAGTGCAACTGGGTGCACGTGTCATTTCGGTTCGCGGAACACTGGCTGAACACTTTAGCTGTATCTATATGCAAATCACCTTTCTTGGCATGACCAACCGGTGACTTCGTTTGAGGTGGAAATAGTGTAATAATACGTCGTCGAGCCGGCAAGGGGAAAGCCTGCCCCCTTTGGATTGGCGCCACGAATTATTGAGCGGCTGTCGAGTGACACCATCAACGATTTGAGTAATTGACGAGGTGATTTGATGCCGACAAACATGGCGTGAATAACAAAAAGGTCCAAAGTTCAGGCACTGCTATTTGCGTGCTCGATACAATAACAAAGTGGATAATATTTTTCAAACATTTGGGTCACATACTTATGCGATCACTTGCTGTTATAAAATAGCACATTTTCTTTAGAAGGATAAGAGTTTAACAACACTTGACATACACTAAACGAACAAAAATAATAGAAACAACCGTAAAACTCAATCTTAGGCGAAAAAATACAGCCCACGGAAACGGTTTTCCAAGCATCATTGACATAATGCTTTTTATTCCATCACTCTTCTGCCAGATATCAATCGATAATTTTCCACACAACTTTCTACCATTCCTGAAAAATTGGGGGACAAAATGTCGTAAAAATAGATTGTACCAAAAATTAACTTTACCGTTTAAAGTCACTCCAGTTACCCTGTAGCACCGTATTAAAGAAACGTTCACAGGAAACCTATCAACCGGCATGTCACGTGTAGTGTACCGAAAAGTGAGATGAAAAATGTAATCGTCCCTTCCGGATGATTTTTCACGGTAAGCTGCTGGCGGGCATATTGCTATGTTGGTTCGGCACGCTCTTTACGGCCACAGCATTAGACATGCAGGGGGCGTATGACTCATATTTTCTCAACCAGGATATTTTTATTCGAATCGAGTTTTAACCGAAGAAGGGAAACCAAGAAACGTTTATTTCGTCAATCTGGAACACATGAACACGGCCTCTGTAACCGAAAAGAAAAAAGGAAACTGGTTTCTTTGGAATAGCACGCTGATTTTAAAGTGTGCCTCAAATCAGACTGTGTTTATGATGATGTGGTTGATTTAAGTTACCTTATTCTTTCAGTGTAAGCTACCAATAATAAAATATCTATCTTTGTTACCAATCATCCTCATTGTAAACACAATTTATGCCACATCGAAGCGCCCTACTGACTAAAGCATCCAAATCTGTCCATCTACATCCGGGGATCGGGTTGTCTTGCGCCTGTCACTCGCGACGCTTCTCTCCTTATGGCCGATAATTGAATAATAAGCAATACCATTCGTGCTTGTTACCTAATTGCATACGGTTTTACCCGCCGCACCGTTCAAGGAAGATAAATTTGGTGCTATAGCAATGGTTTAGAATACTAACGAGCTACCGAATCTTGTAGCAAAACATGTTGGCCTCATATTGTGCCGTGCGGGAGCTTATAATCTTCACCATTCCCAACAAGGAGAAAATCGATAAAGACGGCATGTCACACAGCGGTATGCTAATTCACACCTCGGTGTTGCTAAGCTATCCTTTTTCAGCAACAGCTACATTCATTCATGAATCATCATCAAAGTCAAATTATCATTTTCCAAGCCACAAACGCTACTTGTGCGTTTGTGTGGTGAGCCTTTGGTCCAGCGAAGGCTCCGTTCGATCCGTGCCTCCATTATGCAGAAACATTCCGAAAGCATAATTGCATTATCTTCTTCCTGTTTGACGCACTTCCAGAGCGTTGTGGTTATGCAGCTTCCCCCGCCATGTCCATTTGCACAATTCGCAATTGTTGAAGTCCGTAATGTGTAACCGTTCGTCATTGAATAACTCATTCGGCAATAAATGGATCGCGCGGTGCTCCAGTTCTCATACGCATACGTTGCTCGGTAATGGTAATAATGTTCAAGCTTGTGTAGCTCTTTTTCCGCTCGCAACATCGGCCGCACTACAAGAATGCTCCGAATTGAGATGCCTTTTTCCACCCGACTCCAGTTAAACCGCTTCATTTGTTGATGATTTCGTTCCAGCTATACACACGTTTTCAGCTACGAATCTTTGGGAGAGAAAAAAAAACAACCCCCGGAACCATGTAGCTCACCGACAACAGCGCTAGGTGAGAGTGAACCATATGCTAATGAGAAAAGTATATCACTTCATTCACCTTCTCCAACACAATGGCCGTCGCGGGGTGGTATTCTATTGGCGTCCGACTGCCTAGATGCATTCCGCGTTGTATGCACACCCCGAAAAGGCGCGTATGTAGAGCGGAAAACTCTTGCATCTTTTACCCTACGGCGACAGGGCAGCGTTGAAGGTTTTCCCTCCCAAGCAGTGTCGATTTGAAGGTTTGCTCCGGGCAGAAGAAAACAAAATAAAGAAGACCAGCAGAATGTTGGTCTACGCAAGCCGATTTCAGGTTTATCGGGATCTTTGTGTGTGACACAGTGTAAGGTGAGAAAGTAGCTCAATAGCATGCATATTTATGCTACCGCTGCAGGTCGAAAAGCCTTTCCCGGGCGGAAAGATGGGTTTCAAATTAGCCTACAAAATTGTTGTAGGCAAGAAAAAAATGGAACAAAACTGGAGCATTGATGAATTTTTAATTCAATGTTTTTTGTGTGTTCGACTTCTAATACATTTGAAATTATTTAGAACTATTTGCAAAATACCCTCAAGATGCCTCAAATGTGTTGATGATTTGAAAATATTTGAAAAAGATCTTCTTTTGGGTCCTTCTAGGAATTTTGAATACAAATTTTAGTCTTATACATCGCCATTTAAAACTTCGTTTGTGAAATATCAATGTATCGTAGTTTTCAACAATGTGTTTGCGTGACAGGTGAGGAACAGGTGAAGAACACGTGATTTTAGCTGATTTTTCCTGAAGGTTTGACAGACACTGGCATACAATTTTCGTCTATTTCTTGGCTTAGGAACCTGCAGAATCTTCTTATCCTTGGCTTATCGGACTTGCTGAGTCATGTCGGCCATCGAATGGTTTACTAGCCTTGCCGATACCACGTAGTTGGATAGCCAGTCCTCGCTACGGGGGAACGGTTCGGATGGGATTTGTACTTCGGTCCTGCCATTTGCAGCTCCTGCGGAAGACCGGTGCCGATGTCGCTTGCATCACCGGTCTGCCCAGCAGGATCATGCCGACAAAATTCTGATTTCTTAGACTAAATTGATACGTCGTAGTTGGAAAGCCAGTCCATAGGTTCCGAATAGATGGTCTTGCCTTTTAGTCGAGTCTATACTCAGTAAGAAAATGCCTTCTTAAAGCTCAATATATCATGAAGTATATTACACTTCTTCCGATATAATTAAATTTACAATTTCTTACATCGATATATTTATTAAAGCATCATAATGCAACTCACCAATACATACCCTATTGAATTTTATAATCTCCTTTGCGAACAGTATGCTCGCAGTTCTCTTGCCCGTAATATCGTCAGCCTATCAGCCTACACAACGATTACAGTTGGCCAATAATTTTCTCCCACCTGACATGTTTACGATGATTTTCCAACTCGCTAAGCCAGCATTATCACCCCACGTGTACGTTATCCTTTCATCGGTCAGAAAGCAACCCGCCACGGTCATCGGTGACCTTCCCCACTACCACTAGCCCCAGACGAGATTTATCGATCATCATTCGTTCGACGGAGCCCGGTACCGTTTCATCTTCTGCACGAAGATGCGGGACACCGTCGCTGTGACACGCATAAAAAAGAGCATCTTGGCGGCAATATTTCAAAAGATAGTGAGAGTCCCAACCGATAATTGCGCATCGCGTACGACCCGCAACCATCGCGGACGCATCGGACAATTGAAAGAAAATCTCGCTCGCACGGAAGAAAAGCACTCGAAGCTCAGCTGTCTCCTAGGTTGCGCCGGTCGAGCGCGATGATGAAGCGTAGCTACGGGGTGAGTTGAAGAAGAAGGAAGGACGCCACTGTCTGTGTGTGTGTGTATTTGTGTCGCGTACACAAGAAATCCCCCACTTTCTTCTGCTATACCGCCCCAACGTCGTAACCGTAATTGGTAAGAAAACATTGCACTTTTATGTCTCAAACGCTGTGTCAGCATGAGAAACTGTCATCTATGTCTATGGTTTCTACCATCTCGCGGAGTCTTCCTCTAGTTCGCGTAAGCAAGCATTTGTCCGTTCACATCACGCACTCACGGTGCATTGATGCAGATGCAAGTGCTGCAGTGCTGCGTTCCGTTATCGCCGACGCATCGGGAAGCTTTTCTTCCCATAACCGGGCACAAAAAACTTGTAGCTCACCAGCCAGCCCCATGAAGCAGTGATGACACGTGGAAGGCAAGGCAAGACACATCATAAAAGCCTCCTTCACGGCCATCTTTCTTTCCCGCAGGGCGAATCGGTGCATCTATTTCGAGGTGATGCGCGTTCGATGCAAAAGCACCGCAGGTCCGCAGTAATTTGTTCGGTCTTGTGAGCATGCAACCAGAATGCATTTGCTTTGGTAGAAGCTCAAGGCGTCCAAATGTCGTTGACGTGGTTTCGCCTCAGATGCGGAAGAAATTACTTTACGTTCCGGTTCGAGCTCTTGGGGACTTAAACTCAAACCTACCCGTTTCGTTCAACGGCCTCCAATATCTCAAGATTCTCCCTGAAAGCTTTTAATGTGTCTGTTTTTATTTGAACAGCCCACCTACAACACCACAAGAAAGCAGATAACCTTCCCCCCATACACACAGAGCCAGCGCTGTAAAGGCTTTTACCAAAAACAAACTACTCCGGGTGGCATTAATATTATGAAATTAATTGAGTGACCACACTCCTGTACACAATTTTCTCCCCCATTTGCTCGGAGCCAATAAATCTAAGACCATTTTCCAGTTGTCACTTTCTATTTGCTAATGATGGGGACGCACTTTAGTCCGGGACCTCCCACCAGCGCCCTCGGACGCGATAAAACTAAACCGGAAAATTTCGATACCCTTTTATTGGGGCTTATTAGCGCGGAGGCGCTTCAGTTTGTGTGTGTGTGTGCGTTTGTCTGGAGTCTGAAAACTACACTTTTCCTAACCCTGCTGGATCTGGATTCAAACGCCTGTGCCCGCCTGTTGCACAGGTGCAACCGCCCCTTGTAAGGTGATGACGGTGAAAGCCCCCGAAACAGATGATGCTCAAACCGTAAATCGTGAAGCGCACGCACCAAGATTTACCGAAAATATAAATGAGAATTGGTTTGGTGTGTTGTTTTAAGTGGGAAGATTTATCGCGTACCTCTTTGTAGCTGGGTGGCCTTCCCTTCGGGTAATGCGCCAAATTGGGAACGGAAATGGTTGGGAAACAGATTGTGGTCCCGGGTGTTTGGGTATTGGGATAACGATCTGTGCTTAAGAAATCCACTTACTTACTTGCGCTTTCTGGGGCCTTTTTGGGGTATCAAACACACATCGCTCACACACGTCGCAGAGACAATTGTCTGTACGATCTGTTTGCATAATAATGAGCGGCACGTAGGAGCGCCCGGTTCGCCGGATCTCTGCTCCAATTGAACCAATTGATCATGATCATACATTGGCCACCGTGGACCGATTATTACACTCCCCAAAAAAAAAGACCACTAACAGTCGTCTTTCACCGGTGTTAACCGTACCGCAATTCACAAAACCAAACGAGGTTACAAACATGACACGAGTTTCGAAATAAGTTTTTAATCTTATAGTTCACGCTCCGAGTGAAGGTTCCCTTTTCGACGCATTCGAACATACCACACCAGCTAACGCATGACAAAATACCGCGTCAGGCTGCTGTACGATCGTGCGAAATTAACGCATGCATCAGCCGAGCCCTCTACAAATGAACCTTTGTAAAGGCTTGGACCATTGTTTTGGAACACCGAGAGAAAAAAAATCTTCATGCTGCTAAATCCGTTGCAAACTTTTGCTCAAGACCTTGCTATCTGTGACCGGCCACACACAGCACAGGCTATAATCATCAAGCAAGCAAGGTTTGCTCCCAATCGGCCGATTGAAAGGGTGTTTGGGAGTTTTGAAGTTGTCGTTCAATCATGCTCTTGAAGTTTGAAGTGTAGACAAACGGTGGCGTTTGATATTGCTTTAAAGCCAGCTCTGTCACTCACTTGTGGTGTGGATGTTGAGCCGCAACGGCTCAAAATAGAACATACGTATTAAGATGAAGTTATTTATTCAATAACCGGTGAGTTGTCTAAGGAGATATAAAATGAAATCAGGCCTTGTCTTGAAGTATATTGTGCAACTTGATGTGGTAAGATTTTAAATTTTCTATTTATCTTTACATATTTCATGATAATTTTGCCAAAAATCGTTACTTATAATGTATTGAAACATTTTTCCAGGTTCTGTTTACTGTCGAAGATTAAACCCGTCATGTGGTGTTGTTTGAGGCGGAAATGAAGCTAATCTTCATACAGATCCGGCGCGAAATTTGATCTCCCATATTCTAGTTTCTGGATTTAAAGTCTTGGATATCTAAACGCATTGACTTGAAGCTGCTTGTAGTTCTATGTTGATCGTGAAGTCGCTAGGAATTGCGCTATGATCTATCATCAAATTATTTTCTTTTTATTCTTCTTCTTGGCTTAAAGACCTTTCTAGGTCACGCCGTCCATCGAATGGTTTACTAGACTTGCTAATACCACGTACTTCGGTAGTCCATTCTCACTACTATGGGGAAATAGGCCGGATGGGTTTTCAACCTCGGTCCTGCCGTGTGACAATCGCCGCCGCTGCCACCTTTACCAACGGGCCATCCGTTATCCACTAATTCCATTCAAAATTATGCTTTTAATTAGCATTGACGTATCTCCTGGCCCCTTCAAAATTCTATCAGACACCGATAAATTCAAATAATAAACAATTATTGTCTCTCTTACGGATACGGATAATCAATGTATTAAATTACCTAATAGAGTTGCCAATTTGAACTAAAGACTTTCGTTTACAATGCCAGAGAGAAAGTCAGACATTAGTTACGAATCGTCTATCTGAAGGGCAGCCTCCGACAAAGTCTGTTCAAGCTATAATATTCGATGACCTTGTCACTTTAAACTAAACATGTATAACTAATTAACCCATACAAATCCTTTCCAAAATAATGACACCACACAATTTTTTTATCTTCACGAACTTCAATACAAGTTAATCGATTCGTCAACCATTTTTCCACCATCAACCGGGACGACGGAAATGACGGTGAATGCTTTCCTGACACACCAGATCCCATGTTTGGTTCCGATCGATCCCAACTTTCATCACAATCACCGTCACGATTATTTTCAACCAATCTTTTTGCTTCGCGCTTGCCCAACGCCCGTCACCTTGGCTGCAATCCAGCGGCGAACGGACGACCCTTTTTTCTCGATAATTAATTGTATTAATCCCACCAACGAAAGCCAAACGCGCAAACCCATCCTTCCGACAGGTGATTAGCGATGGAATCTCCACCATTTTCCCATTCGATCGAAGCGCCTGTCTCGGCCGGTCCACGAACTCGTTGCATAATCAACCCTTTTGCTGATCGATTCAAGCCTGTTTTGTTGCTTTGCGAAATTTCTTAATTTCGCTCAAAACTTTCGATTAGTGCGAAATCGACAGTAACACTCTGGCGACTTTAATCGGTCGCTGCTCGGTCGGAACAGGGCGCCGCCTTAATAAAACGTTCACTCACCTGTAACGCCAGCGCGCTTCCGAGTGGCAGCGCGGCATCATTTTTTTTTTGCGTCACATCATTTCATCTTCGACAACGCCACCGGTGAATCTTGCTTGCCACATTGCACAACCACCAAACGGGAGCGGTGATGGTGTTGTTTGTGCGTGTCCCGCGTTAAGTGGTTTTAGATTTACTGCCCCCAAACCAAAACACACCGAGGAGCACATCAACTAACCCCGCCTACACCTGTTCCAACAGGTCGACCACTTCACTTTCCTCCGCGTCGGCGTTTGTCACCGCATCGCCCTTTTCCCTGATACACCACACGTGATGAGCACATGGGTACGCTGCTGCAAAATGGTCAACGCGGAGCTAGGCACAGCCGAAAGCCCAGATCAAGTTGCGATCGGGCCGTGGAATGCATTTACGTTCACATTCCTTAAGCAACCGACCGGTGAGGCCTCACATTTTGGAGCATTTTTGAGCACTTGCCGAGCCAGCCATCCAGCAGGTAGGTGGATGGCACGGTAAAGTGCACTTACCCAACCCAATCACCGACTGACCCCCGGACATGCGGGACGGTTTCCGTCGTCCATCCAGGGGGTGTTGAGTTTTTCCTTTCGCTGGTCACATCTTCAAACGCTAAGCGCACCACTCGATTCGCTTTAGCCTTCCATCTCACTCGACGATGTGTGTGTGTGTGTGTGTGTGTGTGTGTGTGTGTGTGTGTGTGTGTGTGTGTGTGTGAGCCATCTCTACTCAACCTTCTCTTTTGATTCGCCAACCGACTCCTGTTCACTGTTAGTTAAATTGTAGCATCACAATTCCATAATGCTCATTGCATGGGACGGAACCTGAGACGGAAGACCACACAACCGACAACAACAGCGAATGCCCGGGTGACGACGCTCGCACGAGACGCACGGAGAACGCGTTATGAAGAAAGCTGGGAAGAAAGCTGTAAATCGATCATAATCTTCCTCATAATCATCATTACGAAAGCAGCCGGAGAGCAGAGCTTTGCGTGTTTGTCGGCGAACAGTGTACCACGGACTGGGGTACTCCTCCTTTCGCGCCTTCTTCGCGATTCCCTGTTAACCAAACGGACGGGGTTGATCTGAGAACAATCGCAACAAACTGGCGAATCTCACGGGGGTGTGCGCTTTGAGCTTCGCAACAAGGGTTGATGGAAGAAATGGATAGCACAACTTTCGGTATCTTTTGTGCGGCGAGTTCCTCAGATGGTGAGCATATGGTGTGTGTCTGTGTATGCTGTGAATGTGATGTTGATTGTAGGATGTTTTTGCTTCCCAAACTGTATCTGAGCATGTTTAATAGGTCACATTAATATGGTCTTTCAACCACAAATAAGCCGAGAATCTGCTTTACAGATAATCAGCATAACTGTGCCACAACTTGGAGACTCCCTGGAAAAAAAAACATTATAAAATCAATATATCTTCCAAGCATATCTTCCAAACATATCTTGACTACAAAGTTACGGCTTTATGGACGACAGATCAGCATCGGATTGGTCTAATAGTTGAGTTGGTAATTCATATTGGCAAAACACTAAGACTAGGTCTAGGAAGATAGCCAGATAAAAAGACGATTGTTGGAGGTTTTCTCACTGAATCTAACACACATTCTACTACAGCAACAGAGTGGCCATTAAGCTGTTTTTTTTTCTCTTCAAAATACACCTCTGATTACCAACCGCGGTTGGCAGGATTCTTCATCCACTAGAGTTTCGTCCTCCTCTTCTATTGCTCTTTTTATCCCAAGTACCTCCAAGGCTTACGGGTAATCAATATTAATCAACCAATCATTCAAATATAAGTGTACCATAAATACGCGCGTTTTTGCTGGCTTTTAAATCTCGCACTCGTACCTGAACCTGTATATCCGTCAGAGGAAATCAACCAAACAAGCTAACTGGCTACAAAAACACTCATCATCGCAGCTGAAAACTATGGTTGTTTTTTACTGTTTTCCCCTATTTTTTTTTTCTTCGTCTCGAGACTCGACCGATCGATCTTTCCGGAGTGTATCCGGAGGTTTGGAACAAAAAAATCAAACACACACACACACACACACACCCGCGAAAAGCACGTAACACACGAGGAACGCGGGATTTGAATTGCTTGATGAGCCGATTCGATTACGCACCGTAATGTGGTACCGTACGAGCCGGGTAGCTATCCGTACCCCAAATGAGCGGTTTTGCCCATTTTTGAAGACGCTTTATGACATACCCATCGTACCCGATGTATGTGTTTGGGGTGTTTTTTAATCCCTAAATTTTGCTACCATGGTGAAATGTAATGATTTTGGGGTATTTTTAGACGTATCACACAACAGCCAAAAAAAAAACAATAACTAAAACCTGATGAGCATATCGATGAGTAGGACACACGAAATCACTATTAGAGGTGTAGTACAAATTTAGACATCAAGTGTACGTGTTGAGCGAAATTTTGCTCGCACACCCAAAATTGGTCGTTTGGCCTTTCATCGAAGGTTTCGATTTGCAGCGAAACCGTTTCCGCCTTTGATCGTGCTTAATCCACCCCGAGTGGGTGACTTTTATTGTACCGTGCGCGATCCGCTAATCCGCGACCTCGATCAATTTTCACACGTTGAATAGCTGATATTCCCAAAAGCATTCTGGGCGCAAATTTTTACGCGAATTTGTTCCGGTACAAGCGCACACCCTAATATAGGCCGTCCTTGTGCAAGTGACTGCATCTTCGTGCGCTGGAGCAACATTTGCATATACCCTCATCATCGCTCACCTACGCGTACGCGATCACAATCACTTTGCGCACACCTCGGAAAAGGTGGCAATTTAATAAATTCGATCGACCTTTACCCGTGCACATGATTCAAGCTACTCAAAAGGGGCGAATTTATACGCACGCAACAGGTTTTTTTTTCTTTCTTTCTTTCCATTCCGCTCAAGCTGAAAGGTAATGCCGAAACACTCCCCATTCTTTCAACTATCGCCATTACCCCAGCTAAGAGGATTATAATTGATCTTTAATTAGATTTCACAGCTTTTCCCGCCTTTCTTCATGGCGGCACGATACGCCATTCGGCACAGGTTCGTTCCCGGTTCTCAACACACCGGGCGCACGGTTGTTGTGTACAAAAGAGTGTGAGTGGAGCTAAACCACTGAACGCTTACTTCAACTAGGCTTGTACATTAAAACTCAAGTCAGGAGAAGAAGAATAAGATCGCTTCCTGTCACGCCATGACGAACGGTAGTAATTTTAGGCGATTCAGGTCGTCGTGCTGCTCCATTGACCTTCTTATTAGCTGCACTTAATATTGCTTAAGCAGGATGGTTACAATTAATTTTAAATAATCTGGCTAAACGGATGGCCTTGCGGCGTTTTGATTCACAATACGCGCGCACGACAAGAAAGAGAATGGTGCATCAGTTCGGTTTAATCTGTCCTGTAAAGACACACTAAAGGCCTCGATCAAAGAAGATCCTCTCTTGACAATAAATGGGGCTTTGTTTGCTACGCTCTTTGCCATACGTGGAAGGAAATTTTCCAAAATATTTGTCAACTGTCTGATTGCAATTGTAAATAATATTCATTTAGCCATGGTTTTTTGTTTTTCACGTTACAAATTTGTGTCTTCCTTTTCGCAAAAAGACTCAACCGGTAGAAAGTTTTTCCCTAGCTCAGCTTTACCCTTTGCGCTCGAATGTCAAATATAATAATCGCCTTTCTATGGCAAACTTTTTTTTCTGCTCCTTTCGCTCACTCTGACCCACTCCTATTAATGTCGCCATGCTAAACAAATCGTCTTATTATACGAAAAATTCAATTTTCCCACACCGTTTCCCATGGGCCACGGCACTTCGACCCACAGGCCGCGGGTGTACTCTTTCAATTGAATATTATTCAAAAGCTCAAAAAAACGACACCAAAATTGATATCACGACCGACCAGCCACAAAACAAAAAACCCCGCGATTGAAGTACCCGAACATCTTCCCGATTTTCCGAACAGCTTTTCCTGTGCTCCAGCGTGGATGCGCTTGTTTTGCTGACCTCTGCCGGCTGAAGGAGTTTTAAAGCCTGCCGGAGAACGCCGATTCTGTCGCACGCTAAAACTAAAAGACCATTATATTTTCACCATAACCTCCAAGCCCCCCCTCCGGGCGCCTGGCCACCTTGTTTGCAATAACCCGCGGCAACTTCACTTTGCCGTACACCCGACATGACGATATGTAACCACCTGGAGCCGGTAAACACTTCCGAGATTCGTCTAGACTTCGTGTCGGATCGTGAGGACGGCCTGACAGGCGGGCCTTACCGTTTTGGGTCGACCGTGTCATATTTCGATATGCCCGCCGGGTGCGCCTTCTGCTTGTCATCTAGGAAATGGCTTCAGCACGGACACGGCGATGGTTGTTTGCTGATTGCTCAAAGTGTGGCGAAAACATGACCATATCTAGACTGTCATCAGGCAGTATTGTGATCTTTGGGATCTTTCTCATGGCCCTGCAAAGAAAGCTAACACGAGATAAATCGTTTCCAAACTGCTTAAAATTCAACTGAAAGTCCTAATGCTGTGTTCATAAAAGTTTGCCAAGCGATTAGATGGTCCTTGGGAAGCATCAAAAACTCTTAGGACATCGTGGTCCAAAATTCCTATTTCACGCTCATCCCCCTTCATGTCGTACGAAATTTGTATTATTACTACCCACTCGCAGAAAATAAGCCCCATCATGTGTGTGCAATTTATGATTCTGCAACACACAACATGAGTGACAGTTTCGGGAAAATGAAAGAAAAAGCAATACTTACAGACCCTGCATGATTCAACACGCACAGAGCAAGCTAATAATCATCATCATGTTTGGTGCAGGGGCCCCCCATTTCGGACCAATTTCTGCGTTGCGTGCATTCCAGACCGATCTAAACCTTCGGTAGCAACTGCCAATATCATCACAGCACCGTGAGTCACGTGCTTCAATCAAGGTAGGAGCTCACATCATCCACCCCTAAGTCATCGGGCTCGCCGGGCCGGCTGCAATGTCCGTAAATTGAGCGTAGAAAGTAACGCATCGAAGGTGGTCGACCCATCATCTCCATACGCGCATCTAGACGCAGCCTGCCGATGATGTCGTCTGTGGCTACTGTAACGATCGTACCTAGCTGGCGCGTAAATTGCAAGTCTACCGACGCCACCGAACCCCAAACCCGTCGCAAGGGTGGTGACTTGTGGTAATGGTACTTGATTCCGCGTGGCCTTATTAGGGGGACCCGCGCCAGAAAACAACGAGACGCTCCAGAAGACACCCTCCCATGGAAGACATGGAATGGAACCTCAAAGATCTAACCCCGACAGGCGTTGCTACCTTATGCCAACTTATAAACGCTGTGCGGCACAGTATTTGCCGGCGGCACAGCGTGAAAGACTTTCCATGGACAATTTCTCCTTCACTGCGGACGTACTGGACAAGCTGGAGGATCCTATACCCGCAGCAGCGGGCGGAGACAAAACAGCCTGACAGCATTGGCTTTGCTTCACGCAAACGCCCTGCGGGCAAAATAATCGTTGGCCAACTTCCTACAGTTGTTGTTTTTAATGGCACTGTTTTCGGACTGCTCAATGCCCTTGCTTGTAGCCGTCCAACCGATGGAGGGAAACACATTATCTTAAACAAGAAATCATTGTTGTCCACCGATCGCCCTTCCGAGTGTGCTGCAGTTAAAGCTATTGTCAAAGGCTGTGTCCAACGCATTTGCTTAAGACCTCGTGTTTTAATGTTTTTGGTGACTCTACAGAGTGCATAAGCATCTGGGTCTCTATTTAAGTTTGCCACACTGTTTGGAATTACCTTGTTCCGGATCAATGTTTCGCCACGAAGATCCTAACCAGCTTCAGCGCTCTTAATACACCACATTTCTTTGTACGAGATCGTTTTCTCTCGGGATCGAACAGGAAAAAAAACCACAACTTTTCTATCAAACTATCTTATTCCATCTTGGGACCGGTTGCACGAATCGTGCGACATTCCTTCGAAATTGTAGCACACCTCAGCGCTTTTCACCGGTGCCATGTCACGAAATGTGCTCCGTAAAGGCGCATAATTAAATCATGTACGAATATTAAACCGTCCAAATTTATTGATCCTACTAGCGGTGGTACATGAGCTCTCTATCGTAGCCTCCGGTGTACGGTTGCAGGCTAAACATGAGTGTTCCGTAATGAATTTTAAAACCGTCATTCCCGAAGGAAAGCGTAAGGATCGGTACCAGCGCACAAAAGGAACTACCACCCTGGCAACAGTTTTCCAACATTCACAATGGAGGGAAAAATGGTCATTACCCTGCGCACACAATAAACCACAATGCCGGAGATACACACTCCCCTCCGAGTGGGCTGGTTTCACGATCGTCACCGGAACTGTTTTTTTTTTTTGTTTTTTTGGGACGGACCCTGAACCTAAGAGGAGACACCACCCTCGAGCATGTCACGCTACGGTTTCGAGTTGAGGGCGCCTTCTTCGCCTTGACTTTTGCCGCACCCACTCGCACATTTGGTCCCTCTTTCTCTTCCATAGAAGGATCGATTCGATTTCGAGCCCTGCCGTACGGTGCCGAAGTCGTGACAACTTTGTTTATCGTTAATCGAACCGAAAATGATGTGCGACGGCTTGCGACGGGTGGAGATATGGGATGAAATTACAATTTTCACCGCTCTCGGTCGATTCCGAAAGTACCACCCTCTGGTACATTGAGGTATCGGACTTTGAGAAACTGCGAAGGTCTTGTTTCAGTGCCATTTTTTTTTCTTCTTCTGCTGGTACAACTTTTCGCTAGCGAAGAAGAATCGCGCAATGGGGGAAACATTCGAAAAAATTGTATACACAACCACGCACCATTGGAAATGGGGTTTTTTTTATCATGAAGTCTAATTTCTTCTGGACAAGCTTTTTTTGCACGAGTTCAACTTCCCGAGCTAGTGAAAGAAGAAACTTCACAGACATTCGCTTCCAATAAAAGTTTGAAGTTTTCATCAAACCGTGGCAACCGTGTGTGTGTGTGTGTGTGCATGTCGAACTCTAGACAACCGGAACCTAATGTTGCTGCGTACTCCATTTTGGGGGAGAACATTGTCATGTCCACCTTCGAGCCTATGAGTGTTAGCTTGAAAGGGTGAATTAAATTCCAAAACAGATCCAATTTGGCCACAGTTACGGTGCAGTGAGATGGCGTATTGTACGAAAGGTATAGATACCGTTGTGAGAGAATGAATTTTTTAACATACTTCAACACCACCGCAACGGATAGATGTAAAGTTGTACGTCAGTCGTGAGTGGAACTGTTGTTTTTCGTCAAGTAATTGCTTAAACAAATTGTAACTTCATTTACAACGTGTAAACTACGTGCCGAACCCAGGTGCTATAGTTAGAATAGGCAGTGGTCTTCACATGGCAGGACCAGGGTTTAAATCAGATCTGGATCATATCCCCATAGTGAGAACTGACTATGCAAACATGTGGTATCAACAAGTCTAGTAAACCAATCGATGGCCGACGCGACCTAGTAGGTCGTTAAGCTGAGTTAAGGAAGAAGACTTCATGCAGCTTTTGCATACAAAAATCTGATGATTAACAGCTTCAATTTTTCTTACGTAAATTGAAAATGTTTCCTCATACAAACTCTTGTTGAAGCTCAAACTATGAGAAACGACAAAACACGTTGCACAAACCTCGGATGCCAACAAGGGTTTTTATCAAAACAATCATTAGACTAAAACGTAACAACAAACCCCTCAACCAGTATCACCGAAAGCTATAATTCGCCCTGCTTTCTTAATTCTCCCAGCTGCGCCAGAAGTACCCGTGCTACCTTTCTATACAATACGCCCTCTCGCCAAGCACTGGTTGACGTGTTGCCTTCGGTGCTACATTTCTCTTCCTGCTAACGAGTCTCACTGTGAGCAGGATGCTAGGCCCCAATATCGATTGTGGGAGTAATCAACAAGGTGGTTAATGATCATACTTATCGCCCACCGGGAAAGAACTGAGGAGCTGAGAAACATAGCTGACGCTGAAGGCTTCCAGGGAAATTGTGGACCTCCAGTAGCGATCGATACTTTCGTCGTCAACGTCATCGGAAATCCTCTTAGCAGTGATATTGCCACCGACAGGACAACAGAACATAGGGAACCTTGTTTTGCTCGGCACGATCACAGCAAATCAATAGTATCTCGATTAAGCATACTTTATCAGTGCACTACGCCAAAGCATACAATTTCGATCCATACTCTCTAACCTGTCACTATACTTATTTGAACACTTTGTCGTGCTTATCGGTAAAATTGGGCAACCATTATCAAAACCCCCGGGTAAAGGGTGAGTCCACTTATCGTTCGTAACTCTAAATACCCTTTTTTCGGACCAACCTGCAGCAATGCGCCCAGCCAAAACAAAGCCCCCCCCCCTCCCCCCTCAATTTTGGAAACTGTCTCCCAACGGGCACGGAACCGAGAAAAGACTGCCACATCTGTATCACTATAATTTTCCTTTCCCGCGCAAGCTTGTTGAAGGGATTTTCATACCGCTTGACAATGGGCCTAACTTATTCAGGGCTTAGTGAGGAAGCGAAAAATAAAAGAGCCAAGATGAAAGTGAAGGTTTTCTGTATCTTTCCCCCCTCTCCTCCCCCTCCAAGCGCCTATCTTCCTCATTTCCCACATCGTCCATAATTTACAAACACGCACACAGCCAATTGGTCTTACGCCCACGGTCAGTTCTGCAGACGGCACCACCGACACCACTAACACCGTTCAAGTAATTTCGCTCGTTTGATCCGCACGTCCGTAAATGAAGTAATCAGAAAATGTGATTTTGGAAGTGTTTACATCACCGCGCAAGACAGACCCATTCCCAACGCGGACAGCTCGCCCCTTACCCTCTTACGCATGGCAATGCGCGTAAAATAACAAAAGATGAAAAAAGTTTATTGTTTCCTATTGTTTTCCTTTACGTTTTATGCTGTCTTTTCCACGCACGCAACGGTAAATCCACAATGCATGAGATGGTGTGGCCATTTTGCTATACACTAACTGTTCTTTGCACAGTTTATTAACCACCGGGAGATTCCGGTCCGGTGCAACTTACCAGATTTTACAACGGAACACATTTTTCCGTGACAATACATTCCCAGCAGTTTCGCCAAATTGTTTCGCTTTTCTTTTGTGCGTTCTTTAGTTGTTTGTTTTGGTTTTTTTTTGTGTTTTATTACTGTTGCACATTATTGCTTATTTTTTGTCTCATTTGTCTTTCTCTAACAATTTTATATGTGAGATTTTAAATTCAGTTTCTTACACTATGTCTACACCTTTTTCATTCTTACAGGAGGAAGCGGATGAAATGTCGTACTGTCAACGGATTATAAGAAAGAAAAAATAATTACCACAAAATACAGTTTCAGGTAAGATAATTAAAATGTCTATCGATTTATCTACATTTACAATTATTTAAATTTTCACATAAAATAAGAATAATACGTAAGACTTGTACTTGAAGCATAACTAATAATATAAAACAACAAGAAATGTATGTTTTTTTTCTTATTTCACCAACACCTACTTTATATTGGACCCTTTATATCCACACCTACTTTATATCTCAAAAAAATTAAAGAATTTGCGGTACTATTTCCCTGAAAATTTGAATCCAAATATTGTACGTGACACTTGTGATTACAGGCGTAGGCTTCATTTTCTAGAATCAAACCAATGAAAAGTAAAAACATTTCATACTCCCAGTACGGAACACTTAACGCACGTGGCCAACCATTAATACGCCCGCACTATTGCAACGTGCGTCAATCGGGCACAAATGTTAGACGGACCTTAATGTGTCACAGTCGAAGACACACCGCCCGCTCGCCGTCCTCGTTACGCCACTACCGCATTGAATTTCCACCGCAGCGTTCCAGTATCGGATTGCATACGTAGTAACGCGCGTACCCGCGAACCAAAAACCGTGAGAGCATTCGCTTCAAGAAGTCACGTTTAGAAACGCCGATTGTGGCTGCGAATGCACAAACGAACGCAAACGGCATGTAATTCTACACCGGAGCCCTTTACCACAGACGGGACGAGCTGGAGCTGAGAAGCAGAAGCGGTTGTATAGAAGGCACGGGGAAGGAAAAATTTGCCGTCCATTTTGTGGAGAGACTTGGTGGAGAGGGCACGCAGGGAATATAAACCTTCCAGCCGGATGTAACGATATCTCAATCTCTTGGATCTCAATCTTGCCAAACCGCGCACTCGCACACACACACACAACCCGATCGAAAACAGTCGGCACCGATCGATCCGACAATCTGGGCCATTCCTGGGTGAGGGAAGTAATTTGTCATGCAATCAATTAATCGTTCGGTTTGGGTCTTGAAGGGAGACCCTACCCGTCTTCTTCCGCAGCATTTCACCATTGACGTTGGTCCGACCGAGGGAAGCTAAATTTTCCACTAATCGTTCGAAACGATTAGACCGCCAGAGCATTCTCTTCCTTCCCGCGTCGAGCGGCGAAACGGTGTCAAGCTTCGCGGCACCGGAAATGCAAAACCGCTAACGAATAAATGCCGCCCGATCACGGCAATCTCTCGGCAGCCCAACGGGAAGGAAGAAGATTCACGCAAGATTAGCGAACGTCGATACCCAAATCGTTAAGCCGGCTCTCAAAACGCGATCATCATCTCACCGGAAAACCGGACGGAAGTGAGTGAAGGATCTGTGTTTTTAATTTTATTTCTCTACAACCCGATCAGACAAACCAGAGGGTCTCCGTCCCCCCACCGGCGGAGTCTCCCTGGTGTTCAGCCCACGAAATTATCAAACCCAAAACACAACAGCCCCATCAACAATTCGTTACAACGTTCGAAGAAAGGGCCCGCACTGCAATTCGAATAAAATTGTACCAATCAATCGAGTTCCGCCGCCGCAGCCTAGCGCCACGGGCACGATTGCGATCGCTGTACGCTTATGCAACGGTCTTCCGGCCCTTTTTCCGAAGATTCCACCACCCGTTTCGATGCATTAATCAGAATCGATAAAATTTGATGGCAAGATCGTTAGGAAGACCGGTCGGGATCGGTGTCCGAAATTATACAACCGCCTGGACGGTGATGAAAAGGAAACAGATCTGTCGAACAGATTTGTTGTGTTTGAGCGAGTGTTTAGATTATGTTGTGATTTCCCAATTTTTTGACGCTCGTTGTTTTTTCTCGCTTTTCAATGAGAGTGAAACATGATTGATGAATAGGAGCGTCGCGTCGAGCGTGCATCCCGAGCCATACGGATGCGCTGAAGATTTGCTCGTTATTTATCATCAAAGTCAATCATATCAAGGGGCATTGTTTTCGTGTTGTTTTCACTCCTTATTGTGTAATGTCGAAAAGACAAAATCTTGGTTGCTGTCTTTACATACTTTGAAGCTCGATCAGATTATCTATGTGATGAAAAGAAAATTTGGAGTGATTTCATGCGATAGTCGTATGTTTCGACATTCGACCACATTTCATTTTTTGCATAGAGCGAATAGGGCCCAACATAATCTCTTAGAACTTAGAAACGATTTAATGGCTTCAACTGAAGATTTATAATCTATTTTGACGTAGTGTCATGAAGTGTTTTTTGAAAGCTACAACTACATTGTCACACAGTCAAAGGAACAATTTCGATAGAATTAGAGACAGGATATCCCGACGTGCGAAAGACCAGCATTATACCAGCCAGTCATCAGGTCGTACCACTTTGAAAATAGCTTTCCAGTCTATCCAAGACATCTACCAAACCACCAGGAAACGCTATCAACACACCACATCAAGTCGGATTCATGTTTTGACGCGCAAACGACAAAGAAAATCAACCGAAAACCACAAACCGTTAAAGGAAATTGATGCGTGTTTCATTAGGACGCACCGAGCAAACGCTCTCGTTCCCCCTTGCTCCCGTCCGAAAGTTCACGCACGCCAAAACGAAGGAAATGATGATCGATCCGGTGATCGATCCGGCAGGGATAGGATCCCATCCATCCCCGTGCCATAACTTTCGATTTTGTTTCATTCAACCATAAACCCTCAAATCACCTCATCTCCCATTTTTCCACCCTTTCTTTTCGCGTAGTGTCGCCACAGAGTGTACGGTGTGGCTGCATCATAAAACGACACCGAGTGCGTTTTGTGGCGCATGCTTAATTACGTCCGTCCGCTGTCCGCTCACTCCAGCTTCCCAAGCGTTTTAGTTTTGGGTTGTTGGTCTGTGGCTGTGACCCTATAGCTGACAGTACCGAAAATAAACACCGCACCGGGAACTCTCACTTTCACGAACCAGGCAAGCGATATGCAGGCGACCCTTAGGGAAGGAAGGAACCAACGCACCAAGGGAGAAAAACGCACCGGACAAGCCATGGATATAGTGTGTGTGTGAGAGAGAGAGAGTGAGAAAATGGAAAAACAAACCACTGTGCAAGATCGTGATATCGTTTTGTGAGGTTTCCTTCTTCCCTCGGTGATCTTGCTGGGTTAGTACGACTCCCGCCACTCAACACCGCTGACGACCAGTGTTAACGTGACCACGACCGATCCAGCTGGAGTTGATCGGTTTTGTGCTAAACATAAATCGTATAATTTATGATCTTACACACAGTCTGCCAGCTGGTCGAACAGCTTTGATAGCGAACGAAACACCTTCCCCGGGTACACCGATTCCGAACATCACTGTCCAAAACACAGTGGTCTAATGTTTGACGGTGGATCGGAACGGTAATTCCTGAAGGCAAACTTTCTCAATGCTATCACAGCTCTGGCACCTCACCTCAAAGGTGTGAGGCTTTATTTGATAGAAGGCTGGATTTTTGTACCACTTTTCCTTTCTAATGGAACGTTTTACAATGATACATACATGTGGCGAGTGTCAGCGAGTGCAAATTCGAATTTGAAAACAAATGTTTAGACGATTTATGACACGGATATCAAGAAACTGGACACCTCAAAATTTTGTGGCTAGCCACATTTAACACGTGATGCATTATATAAACCAATGAAATTAGTTTAAAAACAAAACAAAACTAAGCTGTTAATCCCGCCATTTCAACACCCGGTCTGGAAAAGGAGAAACAACTGAACTGAAGTCCCACCCATACACGGTGTCGAGTGTCATTTGCAATCAACTCGATCTCGAGTTGTTCGTGTTTCGTTTTTGGGAAATTGCTCTTGAACTTAGAAGGTTACCAAAATAAACTCATTTCCTCATGAACGGTTGTCTATTTTTATAAATCCCTTCAAGCTTGATTGTTTGTCACGAGCATGTGTTGGGTGCTCTGTGCCTAACTAACAATCCATTAGCTTGCGGAAGGAATGTCATCTTCTTCTAAAATTACACCACATCCTCCCATCACTAAGCCCAAACCGGAATGGTTTACCGGTTCACGCTGGTTTATGTTTTGAATCGAAAATAAATGAATTTCCAAACAACAATCTCTTCCGTGGTGAAGCAACCAGAATAACCGCACCGCTCAAGAACGGTTGATGAATCATAAATTTGGCCCTAGGGCTGCTTCGGCCGCTCTAGGGGAGCCCATCCCACCCTAGTCGGTAAAAAGGGAACGGAAATAAATTGTGAAAAAATGTGTCTACAGTTGCACAAATGTTTCGCTGGAGGAGAACGCTAATGCTGCAGCTAGTGCGGATGATACTCACGTCAATGAAGATGCCTTTCTAGAATGAAACGCTGAGGCAGAGCAGAATGCATCCATCTTCCAGGCAGAAGTCAACGGTAGGGCTCGTGTTTGCGTCAGCAATTTATGGGCGCACGCTTGAAACAAGCGCAAACAAGAATCGAACAGTGTCGTACCGTTAAATGTACGTTCCATTTCGAATGTTCCTTTCGAGATGTTCTGTTCCACAGTGAAGATGAACTGAGTGGTCGTGTCTCTGCTAACAGGGAAGGTAAATATGTCTGCATGGTTTATAGTCAATTTTGATTGCAAACATCGCCGTAATGATCAATTATTGTGATTTAAATCTGCCTTGTGTAGTTTAACTTGGAGTTATTGTATTTCGCAATAAAAACTATCTTCTATTTTAAATTGAGACGTTATAAATCAGCATGTTATTGTATAAAATTGGTGCAAGACATAGTGTTTTCTTAAAATAATGAATCTAGAATTTTAATTTGATTATGAGACAACGAGTAAGGAACGTAAAATATAACCTTTTTTGGCAATATCTCAATCAAAGTCATACAAGAAAAATGGAAAATAGCAAAGATTTCTTGTAAATCATTTATAAAAGAACTTTAAATAGGTAAGCGCGACTTGGCACTAAATTTTTGGAGGCAAAAAATCCATCGAAAATCTTTACTTTCTTAAATGTTCTTCTCCGATTATGATTTTCTAGCTTCAGACCATTCAGAACGCTCTAAGCGGTTTCAAACTGTTTTTTAAAAGAGACAAGATTATTTAGGCTTTACGTAAAACAACACCCTTACATCTTCTAAACCTATGTGCAAGCTCTTCAATAACCTTCTGTAACAAACCTATTTGCATCATTTAAAACAATTATTTAAAACTACTTATTCATGTAAATGAATATGCAAATCCCATGACACAGTTGAGGAAAGCTTCTCTGTGTAAGGAGCTGCAACTTTTTACACGATTGCACGCTCGAACCGTCAACCAATGTGTCATACTTCCGGCTGGGCAACAGTAGTGTCATTCAGCGACAAGTGTGCCAAAGCTATTTTTAAACCACGTAAGCGAATTTTAAACACATCCATCTCAGACTGCTGCTTCCCCTCTGAACGATCATTGCCATACCAGATGAGGTACTCCGTAAGTAAATGCCATGCGCATCCGACACACCGTAACACCCGAACATCTTCAAGAACCTGAAACATGAAACTGTCGCCATACGCTCAGTGCAGCGGCACGCATCATCCGGTCAGCGTAAACACTTTGCCGCACAAATGATATTTGCATAGCCCTTACTCATCAGCCCCGAGGCGAGCATTGTCGCGAAGTTTTACACTCAAAGCTTCGGACGGTGTGGAGTGACACGTGTGATATTCGCGGTCATGCCCTTTCCAATTCCAACGAAACACAAGCACATACGCCGGAGAACGCGGCGGAAACGGCAAAAGTTCTTCGTCACGCCACACGATCGCTACGCGCGACGGAAGCCCCATCACTGATGGGATAATGGGGATGGGATCTTTGAGAGCGCTGGCGGTAAAACTGATTTCTTAGCCAGGTTTCCGTTTCAAAAATTCCGCCCTTCATTTTGCTATACGCCAGAAAGCCACGCTGTAGGGAAAAAAGAGCTATGGCTCGCTGCGATGGCTTTATCGTACTAAATATGTTTCCGCCATTTTCGCATCCAACACGGCAGGACAGAGGAAACGAGACTAGGAAGTGTAAAAGTGAAAAGGGGTTGCAGTCCAACGAAAGGAGAAGGGTTGTGAGAGGGTCAAATGTAAATTAACCATGTGTGCGGTTTATGTACACTACTTGCTATCGTTGCTCCAAACCCTCGAGACACTGTGCCCCAAAGAAAATGTCGGAAAGGGTATGGCAAACCCAGAGAATGGGAGCTCTCAGATTCGCAACAAAACAACAGCAAAAGGAAGAGATATAAACTCTACGGGTCTACGCATAGGTTCCACCGTTGAACGGTATCGTTTGACGGCGGCACTGCATCTGACGAGGGTCGAGCTATCGATGAAATTGGGTTACAGTGTCAGTGGATCAATTTCTGTGTTGTCGCGATTTGCATTAACGCACATTCGCATCAATGGGAGCAACGGAAAAAAAGACAGCGAAAATGAAAACAGATATCATCCGGTTCGATTTTATGCGCACTTTTTTGGCTTTAATCCGTGGACAACTTTCAAAATGCGTGCCTTTTGGCGGTTTCTTATCTTACTTAACTGCTTTCTGCCTTATCGTTGCGCGAGAAAAGAAAACTTATTATAGGTAGTGGACGAAGTTATTAAGAGAAATTTAATTTATCGTTCAATCCCGTTAACAAGAGAAGGTTACTATGGAAAAGGTGGTTATAATGTTGAATATTACTTTTTTTGGTTTTACGCAACACCTCTCGAGCTTTGAATGAGGTTACTCAACGCTGCATATTACGTTATACTGAATAAACAACATAAATCGGAATTTCTTGATGGGTTTTTTTGCGAGCTTCTAGCTTTAACTTCCTTATTGCCGAATGTTTTTCGAACACATGTTTTTCGTGTTCAATATTCCACTTCTATATTAAGTAACCATAACACATGTAATACCTCTAACCGTGATGTTTTGTGAAATTCCCACCCTATATTGATCCATAATCGATCCACGCAACCCGATCTTGTTCGACAGAATGCACGATAATCCGAATCCTTCACGTTGGTAAATAATACGCACCGCTTCGACGATCAACACCGATAGGCCAACCACTTGCCCAGCGGCCGCAGCATATCGTCAGATCAATCCAGCAGTCAGTTGTCGTCTTATGGTTGAGATTTTTCAAGATTTTATCATCCGCAAACGCCCGCCCCGAATGTGAAACTAATCGTGAAACGCACTTCACGCATCACACACGGTTGAAGGACTCGGTTTCTACACGCGATCCTATTACACAACGATCCTGCGCCATGTTAACGCCCGTACCACCGGGACACAACGACGCACGGGACGCCAGCAGTTGCTGATTGAACGAAAATTCCCGCATGGAGTGTGTTGCAACGGGAGCGCGAACGAGCTGCATATCGGTTCGATCACCACGACCATGACACCACCCCGATCGTCACTGAATGTCGTCTGGTGGCCGCCATCGGTGTGAACTTTCGTCGCATGAAAACAACCGTTGCGTTAATCTGCCGACGGTTCGGGCGGACGGAGCACCTAATCCCCGTCAAGTTGAAAGTGATTTATTGCTTGCAACAGGCGTGTAAACTACACTCAATTAATCTTGCTCCCCTTAGGAAACGGTACTTGATCGGCTGACCGCATCCTTGGAGACCCCGTGTCAGTAAGACAAACGCAAATGGAGCAGAACACAAAAACGATAGGTTAACGTACAGATAGGACTTGCGTCTCCAATAACTTTGAGCTATGTCGCACTGCCATATTTCTAGTTTTCTAATCAAGAATTCGCTAGGATTTCTACGCTAATTGACATCATTCTTTCACGGCTATCAATAATCCGTTGCCAGCAAGCGAAATTTATTTACTGTTGTTGCTGTCTCCCTAACAAACTCAATCATCAATTCATTTGAAAGTTCGTGAATCACGCCTCGAGGCATGATGAATTGAAACAACATGAAGCTGCCGAAAGACTCGCTCCGATAGCCGGATAGGTCTTGTTCGAGTCATCTCCATCCCTAATGAAGATAAATAGTTCACCAGACCCAACGCGATTGTTGTTACGGTGAGCACTTTTTTACCCATAAATCATCGCCCAACAGTGTGTAGCGTCTAGGAACACGCTCTGTCTCCCTTTATGTTGCTCCACTCGAGGTTACTTTTTGCATACAATTCTTCATTGCAGGTTGGTAGAGCTTTATCTGAAATTGAATCGCCGCTTCGTTGTTGCGAAACAGCAACCCCAGGAGAGCGGCTGGAGAAGATTTAGCAATGCGGTAGACTTTCTCCACCACTTCCTCGACAGGGTCTGAAACATTTCAAACGCTTCCAGCAGGACTTTCGCGACGCTTTAGCTATCCTTTAATGAGGTAATTAAGATTTTCCAGCCACCGCCGCGCCGTAGCGCCGCGATAAGGGAATCCCCACTCGTCGATCTGCATTGTTAGTCAGACGGGCTTCAAATCGATTTTGTGCACTCGCTAGCAATAAATCTTTTCGGGGTGATCTTCTCAAGTCAAACGTGATCCGACACCCGTGAGTCAAAGAACTCGGTAAATTATCGGCGCGCGCGCGCACACACGCGAAACAGTCGCGCCGATAGATTAACGCTGATCCGATGCTCCTCCCAGACCCATCCTCTCATTAGGCGAACGAGCGCCTGCTTGGTGTTAATTCCCATTGACCCCCGCCATAAAGGCCTGACTGAGCCGATGCCTTTCACCCTGGACCAAACCCCGGGAGCCACCGAAACGCCAACCATCAAACACGAGGGGTCAAATGCTGGGCTCCCATCTCGGACATAGACGCCCGAAAGACGCGCTAGCGTGCCAATAGGGCGCAATCGATATGCCGTCGTCCATCGGCAAGCCACGTTCAGCGTTACATTGCCTGGTAGCCTTCGCATGCCGAAGATGCGCATCTGCCTGCCGCAATGCAGAGCCGAGGATGGCGTTTCGAAAGTGAGATCGTGTATGTTTGATGAAATCGAAACCACCGGTTGTCGCTCGAAGAAGGTGGCCCTTGTTCCGTGCCCAGGCGGACGAAACCTGGCAGACCTAATCAATTGGGTAAACACCGTTTCGGTTGCACTGCTGTGCTGGACTCTTTCATCGGTGAAGGGAGCCAAAGATGAATGCGCGGGTGCCTGGAGTACACCAACCGAAAACGGTGTACTCCATCTGCATAACAATTGCATGTACCGAAACATTTCTCCACCGGGATGCTGCTGTTGATGTCGAGGTTGTATAATTGAAAGCAATGCTAATGAGTAGGTTTGCTAGGGATAGACACCACACGCCGACACACTCAACTAGAGGGCAACCCTCAGTAGTAGCGTCTCGTGCAATCCGTGCGAGCCCTAGTATACCACCGGTTAAGCTGAGAAGGCATTCCCTTTTTTTTCTTTCCTTCCTTCTTTGCCCACTAAATATCACATCACAGTCCAGTTGGCACGATCACGAGCCGGCTTGTTTGACCTCCGCTCAAAACTGGCGAGCGACGACCACACGAGTGTTTGAGGATCGTGTTTTTCGAGCAGTTCGATCCGATATGCTGATCGTATGTTGGACGTGCCAGTTGCCTTTTACCTGCCGCCAATCGGGACCGACGCCGCCACCACCACCACCGTGCACGGAACGGATTACGGAACACCGATGAGCCGTGACCGACCGGTAAGGGCATGAGATTTGTACAATGTATGATCTGCTTTTAATGTATGGCTGAATCAAAACGGCCATTAACGGAGCTAATGGGCTTCAATGTAATTAAATCATAACGGAATTGGGGTTGAAAAATTAGAATACATTGTTACAGAAAAAGGGAATTTTCAATCATTATTTCCTCTTTATTGTTATTAAAATGTAATTATTCTTTTCTTGTAAAAAGTAAATTAAAATTCCTGTGCTTTAAGCTAGCATCCTTCCTAAAGAAATTTATCTACTTTTATGATTAACCCTTATTTTACTTTAAATAAGACTAGTTGATGACTGATCGAATCATCATCTTTTCCCATACCCACGCCAATAGGCCAAACGTTGATTGAAATTAAAATGTTTGCAATAACATTCTCCCGGTTAGGAGTTTGTTTTTTGTCCGCTGCCTTTATAGATTCAAACTCAATCTTCAAATTTACTAACCAAGTCATCAAACAAATCTACACAGTTTGATTAGCTGTTAACGATCGCTATAAACTCCCAAAAATGAAAATCACTAAGCTAATCTATTTTATTTGCCATTCAAATTTTCAAACTTTGAACCATTTCAACGAACCTACTTCATTCGTTTATTTGTTTTACCCATCTCGAAGCCTCCAATCCGGTGAATCGTAGGATGAGCATGATGAGCTATAAAAATTCCCAAACAGCATACCCCCGGGTGGGACGGGTACGGTATCGTTTCATCTTCTCACAAAACCTCTCAGAGTAGAAATCCCTTCCAAAGCAATCCCAAACCTAACTTCCAAATGATTAACGTTTAACGGTCATCATTTTTCGATGGAGATTTTTGGGAGACGTAAACAAATGGAAGCACTGCTTGAGGGGCTTCTGGGTCAAACATAAGCAAAGGGATCAGCGCCATTTAAAAATGGCAAGCAGATTTATTGTGACATGTCACTGTTTATTAGCGACCAGCACCATAAATGTTCGTTAGTGTGGGGAGTTTAGCGAAGCATAACAACACAGCCAGCAGATACATACTTCAACAAATTAAGCAAGATTAAATGGTTCATTAAGCGATTTACTGCCCAGTTCTAAACTGAGCACAACAGAGCTACCTTTCTTGCTCAGAAAAAAAAAACTACACATAGAAGCTTGCTTTTCCCAGCACATTAGAGTTCTCTCTCTCGATTTTTTTTTTTTTTTTGGTTTAAATCCCACCCAAACAAAGCAGGGTATTCCGTTAAACCCTTACCGTTTAGTTCGTCGTGTTCGCATATGCGTGTATGTGCCCTCGTTCCCGGTGTCTATCCCCATCGATCACCACGCATCCACGATCCCACGGGTAATGAGATGAAAGTTACGCAACGGCAGCATTCCTTCATCGTGACTGACGCAGATGATCGTTGACGTCGACCCATACCTACCTACCTAGGTTCTCGTACGCCGTTGTGGAAAAGGGTCATTGGCACAGCAACGCTTTGACAGCCAGCCAGTGCTCTGCAGCAGTGCGAAGATTGTGTTTTCCGTTAATTCGGAGCACCGAGTGACGCGAGCATGCCTCAAACGTGTAATAGCTGCCTAGAATGGTGAAAAGCGCCAGGGTGACCTAATGCGGGGACGCTTTGGAACTTTATCAACGCTCAACGGGGCCACTCGGGGCCCATCTGAGTACGGCTGGAAACAAAAAAACAGTTACTTTTACTTACTTTTATTCCACTTTGTACTCCGAACTGGCGTGGTTCTTCTGCCTGTGTTAAACATTAGTTCCGGAAATATTTAGGCGCACACACACACACCCTCCAGGGAATGTTTAGGCTTAGCGTTGACTCAATGGACGTACAAATTCACCTACATCCACTAGCATGAAGTTCAGTATTAAAGTTTTTTTGTGTCTCCCAAGCTTCCTCTCCATTATTCTAACCATTCTCCGGCATACTTTTTACTACCCTAGCTCTATCCGAGCACTTACTGATTTCGCATGCCGCAATCATCTAAGCGGCACGCTAGAGCCTTGCTGCATCTGCAACAGATCAACCTTTTATCGCCCGCGTCAGGCATGTGACGACTCGTATGGCAAAACGGAAGACGTGTCCTCATTAGAAGATGGAACGATTTTTTTGCCGCTGACGTTTTCAATTAACAAATCCATCATCCTCCGCATCGCGTTGTTGCCATTTTTTTAACTCCAATCACAGCAACAATTCCATCCGCAAGGTCCCGTGGGTATTCTCCAGGTGTTAAAAAAAACCCTCTTCTTAGCCGGTTCGCCTCCAGCGCCATCTTCCAAACCTACCCAACCGAAACGCACCTCCAGTGCCGGTGGGAATGAGAACTTTTAATCAAAACAAAAGCATTTAATCGCTCCAAGAAAGCGTCGTGTTCCGATCGGAACACCTCCTCCTTTGCTGGGTTTGCTAGCACAGACGACGCTGAGACGACACGCATGTCATCGTTTTTTCGTGTGATTTTTAATCTCTTTCGCCCGCCCCGGAAGAGCGCCACGACACGTCACGGAAACTGCGAGCTGCCGCCGACGTGCATGATGGTGATGATGATGCGTTACGGTTGTCGCGCCTTTTTCTGCCCATTTTTGCACACACACACACACACACACACACACACACACACACAGTGCTCAGCCAGGATGCGATTACGAACGAAATCATACGTTTGGCTGGCGATGCGGACGGTGGTGAGTATTATGAGCCAAATTAGAGGGTTTTCGACGGCAGCTGTGAAACCCCTTGACAGCAGCAGAATCATAACGGAAGTAGACGGTGCCGTGCCACGTGAGTGCAACAATCATTTTGTGGAGCAGACCATTTGTTTGTTGTGTCAACGTGGACAACGATTTGTTGAGCGTTTTGATTCGATTTGATTCCATTTCCTTCAGCTTTATCGTTTGACTTGCGAGTGTCACATTTTCGTGGGGTGAGATTAGGGGTGCCCAGGTGCTTTTGAGGGTGCTGGGTGGTAGCATGATTGATGATTTCATTAGCTGTTGTGTTGTGGGTAAATCGTTTCTCGAAATGCCCATTATTACTGACGCAATCGGACGAATGTGTGTTTCTGTTTCCTGGGAAAGGAGGAATCGTAATTTAATTCCCAACCGCAAATACAGTTGAATGTGATATCTTGTATCCACAGACAAGAAATGCAAAATTCAAACAACTTTATTTAGTTTGACATTTAAAACGAGACACACAACCTTTTTTATTTACAAATGGATTATGAAAATAGCATAGCTGAAGGGTAAAGAGGTGTACTGATGTGGTTATTTAATTTCAGCGTACTCCTGAAGTTAATTTTAGGTTTAAAAATAAACAATTCACTTTTAAGTTTAATGAAATGAAATCAATTACAAAGCACCACCCACAATATTTGCAATATCCTGACTAATTCATAATTTTTATGAGATTATGTATAAAAATCAATATATCAATTTGACAATTCAATTGAATGTCCTTCAAAACCGATTCCAAACTAGACTCATTGAGACGTTTATTCAATTATTCTTCTACATAAACTATTTCATAAAACTATGAACTAGAATAATAAGGAATAATAGAAATCTCCATCAAATTGCTCTGGTAAATTTTCAACAATTTCTACGCAATTTCCAATTAGTCTTTCAAGCTCTTATGGTATCAAATTTTGTAAAATATCATCTAAAAAGTCAAAATGTCGGCTTTCTTAGCTTCATTTGCCTAAAGTAATTAATACGTTCTATGGTTCTGTACAAAACCCAACTAGAACTGATGACAAAATGATTAAAGAAGGGATTACTGATTCATCCTCGGGGCTTTGGGTTAGTATCTTTAAGATTTAATGGCGGAGAAAAGATCTTACTACGTATTTGGCGTGATCTACTTAGAATCCTGTTCTTCTTCTTCTACTTAGCTTAACGACCTCTAACACCGGCCATCGAATGACTTACTAGACATGCCGATACCACTGAGTTGGATAGCCAGTCCTCATGACGGGGGGACGGTCCGGATGGGATTGAAAATCGCGGTCCTGCCTTTTGAAGACCAGCGCCGCTTTCACCTACACCACCATGCCGCCCCCTGAATACTGTACCATTATCCGAATCAGCATAAAGTAGCAGTAACTGTAGAACTTAACTATATAATCATGTGACACATAATATATGTGAGCTAAACGCTCACATCCAGGCCGAACAATTTAAACTGCAAATAACACAAGCTTAGAAGGACTTTATATCGATCAACGGAAACTGAGGAGAAGATTTGTCATCATAGCCAATCAAACATCATACAAAACGAAAGTTTGTTAATTTTGTGTCTGAAAATATGCAGCCAACTGTAGACTAATCGTAACCAACATTATTTATTAGTCCACTTGTACCTACATTAACCGCAATCGATACAATACACACGTGCTGCATCAGCAACACTGACCAAACAACTTTAACATCGTTTTCCTACCATATTTTCCATTCGTCGTTTACTATTTCCCACCTTCCCTTAACTCTCTCCCACACCGAAACGTGCCACGATATCGTGAACGCGATCTTAATAGGATCATTATTTTATTAGCTAACCTTTTTTTTGCATAAAAACGACCTGTGCCAAAAAAAAAAAACAGAACCGCCATACACCACCATCTGCTTGCTGGCCAGTGACGCGACATTACATCATTACTCACTCGCTTGCCCCGGACAAGCGACGGTTCGTTCGGCAAAGTACCGCCGACTGGTCCAGCCAGTGTGGCATGTGCATTGTGTCGGTGTATGCTGTTTCGCCTCCCGGTGATGCTGATGAATGGATCCGTAAAGATCGCTCGGATAAGGGGACCCCGATGTGGGAGCATGCAAAAACAAATTCTACAACGTGCGCCAAACACACACACGTGTTCCTCGGGGTAGGAGGGTGTACAGGGTGTCTGTGTGTTTATTTCTTTTAATTTTAAATTTGCCTTAACTCCGCCAAAAACAAACGACGTCCTTATCCGACAGGGGGAAAAAAAGCTTCAGTCTCTTCCATCATGCTAACGTAATAAATGGGAAAACTGTGATCGTATCAGGGTGTGAGCTTTTTTTTTTTGGTAACCTCGAGACATATGGGTGAGTTGGGGTGCGGTGGCTAAATCATCTAAATTTAACCCCCATCCCGGATAGCTACATTACGCGACCTCGAGCACAGAAGGTAGCTGCTACCACCAGCCGCCCGGTGGCTCTTCACAGCATGTCAAGACGTTTAGGCTTAGCTTCTTAACTGTCCATATCTCAATCAGTGTTGATGTTATGTGATGCTGCAGTCCGCTTTTTTTTCTGTACGTAACACAAGGGACATGCTGTGACTGAAATTGTTGTTCTACAAATGTGGTCAAACTGACAAGTGAAACAAACAAAAAACATGACAAATTACAACACGCTTCGTTCGTCGTTTGCTGCACTTTTCTCACCCTAAGCTCCTAAACAATGCTTTTCGTATTATTTGGAGTCGTTACAGTAATGGTGACCTGCAGCTTTGAACTCGATTTCGAAGTATTCCTTCAACGGTTTTTTTTTTTTTTTTGGGTGAGCGTTGTAAAGTAGGTAACGTTAAGGGGCTAGAATGAAAAATAACTTCATTTTAATGAGCATGTTGACTCTGGTTGTTCGCCAGCCAATTGTTTCGCTGCTGTTATTTGTCACAATTTTGTCTACGCCGAGCAAAACAAACAACTGAGTTAGTGGAGCTTCTGCATTATTTTCATTACAGTGCTCCAAAGCTGTTGTCGTTGGAATTTGTTGTCACTAATTGGTACACCAATTTGTGTGTGCACAAGGGGAAACATATTTTTTATCCAATCTTTTTTTTTTTTTTGCTAAGTCACACCAAAGCGACACAACAAATTTTGACAGCTCGATTTTGGTGAACAACAATTCGAATTTATGTCCGGAAAACAAACACAGCAAACATCGAACGTTATTATTTATATACAAGGAAACGATACGATCGTAATTGTCATCAGGGTTTTGGATTCACTTGTGCATAGGCTTCTCTAAAGACTCTATAACTAAATCATCCATATTTAAGGATATATGTGGGGCAGCCCGGTGGTGTATGCGACAGCGGCGTTCGGATGGGCATGGGTTTTCTAATCCCATTCGAAACGTCACCCCGTAGTGAGGTCTGACTAACCAACTACGTGTTAACGGCAGGTCTATCAAGCCATCGAATGGCCGGCGTAACCTTAGAGATCGTTAAACCAAGAAGAATATTGAACGCTTCAACTCTATCCCTTTATTTTATTTATGATTATGAATCTATATTTTAAGATCTATACTAAATAAACTATCATTCTCTCACAAGTTAGTAATTTGAATCATTTTTTTTATATTTGCAGACAAACACAACATTGAATGTAAGTATTTTCTGATTCGCGCAGAGGATTACGAAATAAAGCTCCTTGCTTTCTGTAATAATGATCATTCCACCATCTTCGTCATAAGCGCTAGTTGACCTCAACTCATTGGTTGAACCTAATTTGCATCTGTTAACGTCAACGACTGGCCCCTCAATTTATTTGAAAAAAGCATTACTCTACTGATTACCGTTGATGTTTCATACCGTGCGCAAGAAAAAGCTGACGACAGCAAACAACTGCTGTAAGACATCTACAAGCGGACAGTAAAAACATGTGTACTAAACCATTCATTAAAGCCATTTTTTCATCAAACATCTCCCTCAACCTCCTAATGCACGCGAAGCGATAACATCACCTTCGCAGCGTACAACAGCGGTGCATCAATTCGTCTCAGATCGATTATCGTCGATCTGCGACACACAACAAAAAAAGAAAGACCCACTGTTCGCTCTTTAATGAACTCACGCACATCGGTTGACCGGCTTCGATTGAAAAGATCAACTCAACACTCGCGCGCGCATGTTTTTCGCCTTCACGCAAAATTATGCAACCACAGCGCGTCGATAGCATGGCAGCTACATCTTCGGAAACGAAAATTGTTTAACACGAACGCATCCAATCAGACATCACCTTGGAGGTACCCCCAGCGGAAGGGACCAGACGCGAGGTACATCTATCTCGCGTACTTGGATGTCGCTTGGATGCTCGTTTGAAGCTCGTTTCGGAAGATGAGTTTCTCACCAATTCGGCAAGAACTTTGGTACCGCCCCGGGTCTCTAAAATGTCAAGCTTTTGCTCAAATGACAATGCTTACCGTTTGGAGAAGGTTAAGCTAGCAGAAGGAAGATGCTAATTTCGCGTACGTACCTTTGGCAATCGCGCCCTAAGTGCTCATTTGTGAGGCGCAACGGTTTGTTGCCTCATACGAACGATTCGTTTCTCTACAATTTACACTGAAAGGGCAGTGGGACTTGCGTCGCAGAAAGGAATACTTGTTTGTATTAAAAATATTACAATTTCGAACTGCAGTTCATGGTTTATAAATACTTTTTCACCGGTTTTTTTCTATAGTAAAATCACTAAGTTTTAAAAACTACTTTTTTATGACCCTCGATGTGTATAGCGACTTCAGTGTTTCAACATTTAACCTCACGATGCTTAACTCCCACAGTGTTTGCGCGTAGCAAACCCTTTCTTTCGCATCACTCATCGGTTTTACGACACACCGGTGCGGTTACCACTTTTGATGTGGGCAATAAAATTAACACCCTTTCACACCTTGAACGATGAACCACCAGCAGTACTGCGAAATCATCCCAAAAAGCGTCCACCAAACGAGGATAAGCGAGGAACACTGCGCCTGCCCGGTATGGATCGCTGACATCCGATCGACCCTTTTGCCATGTTTCCCAACGATTTGCACGATCGAACGCATCGGAAAAGACGAACGATTACAGCAACAAAAACCAACTCCACTCACACAATGCCCATTGTGAAGTGCTGGCCGTATATCCGTTTACGTGGAAATCGGACATTAGTTCGGTCACGATTTGCTGCAGCGCCCGGGTCTATCGCTGGTGGAAAATCTTTCAACCGGGCAATACTAACCCCCGCCCGGCTTTTCAAAGCCACCATATCTGCATCGCCCCGATCCATCCAAGGTTGTGGCGAACAACAACGCCGAGGTGCGGGCAAATGTGCTGCAATAATGCAATCAGCTTCGTTTAAAGCACACCAAAACCCAGGCTGCAAACCCTGGCTTTTGAAGCAAATTAAATATTGCACTTAGTGTTAGAAATATATTCACCGAACGTCGCGTTTCAACTTCCCTGTCCAGGGTGAGCTAAATGTGTTGAAAACAACACGTGCAGCACCAAACAAGTTCCTCCGGCGGGTTGAACTAGACACGCTAATTATAAGCGCTGATCAGTTGATTAAAATTTATGTCAGCCGGGTGTTGAAAATGGTCATCAGGACGGATGGCCGGCAGAGAGGTGCACGAACTGCACTTTTCGTTGCCCAGTGAGAGATTAAATTCCGTCCAGATTCTCGATTGGAAATCCCTCCATCAGAGCTTCGCTGATTTCCTTCAACTTGAATGCCTTCCTTATTGCTGTACGAGTGCAGCTTTCCAGTGATCATGCTCCAGTGTTGTTGTTACTTTCGTTTGTAAACTGACTGCATTATCCGCACCGCTTCCGTTGTCCACGAGAGAACCGTATCAACAACAAGGGAGAAAACAGCCTTGAAGGCCACAGCAACACAGAAAAACACTTCCAACTGATCCTTACCGAGAGATTGCATGTCCAAGCGACGAACCCCGAAACGATGACTGGCCAAGTGCGCGGTGCTACTAAAGTGGCGCTCTTTTAGTACCTGGCACAAGCACACAAGTGCTCCTCACACCTTTCGCCCGGAAGCCTTCGCCTAGCCTAGCAGGGCCCAGAAAAAGGTTCAGAAAAAACACTGATTTATTTTTATGATTTATTTAAACACACCGTCGGGCATTATTTATTGTTTGACAACCGCGAAACGCGCTTCCGAAACGTGGACACGACTAGGACGCGATTCGGTTGGATGAAGAGAACGATAAATGGCTTAACCGCAGCTTGCGCTTAGGTACGAGTATCCTCAGCGAGTGCAGAAGGTGAAATATGTCCAACACGTGAACCCCTTTTTTGTTAGCGAAAGGTGGATAGATCTTGTCTTGTCTGTTCGGTTGAGTAAAGCCTCTTCTCACGTTGTCCATCGCTCGGAAGAAAGTGAAATAAATTGAAATTGTCAAAAGATGTCACCACAGTCATAAATCGCATCACATGATACCAAAAATTCAGTAACAAATTCCATGCGGGTTGCGTTGTGAGATTTTTTCTCGCTCTGTTTCAACGTACAAAGGATTATGAAATTTTCCTGGATTTTTCCCTCTATGACATACGATCAAATAAGTGAAATGAAAAGCGTAATCAAAAGGTGAAAGATCTCCTAGATTTGTTTTTCAATTTTGCTTGTTTTTGCATGCACATATTTCTCACAATTAGCTCACCTATCGTTTTACTATCCACTAGGAAAATTATCTTCTTTTCCAAACGTGCAAGGTGAATTAAATCATCGGTACCACTTGTTCCAGCAGGTCTCATTTTCTAGTTTTGTCTATAAAAAAACAGCCTCTTGAAGCGCTCCAGCACAGACCGGTATGTCAATTACGTGCCACAACAGCTTCAACCGCGTGCTTTGTTTAGCGACCGACCATTTAAATGCTCATTAAACATACCTTGAGCTGGAATTGTTCTTCAACTCCTACGATCAGCCTCGATCCTCGGCCCTCGGCTGGCTGTCATCCCGTTGTGCATTTCCCGCACACGCTTAATGTACCGTGAAATTGCATAACTGCATATCTTCTTATGACGTTTCGCCAGTTGCTCGGCCACAAACTGTCATAAATCATATGCTCAATTTAACCACTCTATAGGGGTCGGGTGAGAACACGTACGGTGACAGACCTCCACTAACCTATGCACATCACCTTTGTGTGTCTGTGCGGTGAGTGAGGTCGGGTGACATTAAAGAAAATTAACTTCCAGCTCACTTACCGAGGCATTTTTCTCATTGCGAAGGAACAACAGGACCGGCTAAAACAACCACACCGGTGAGAAGCCACAACGTTGAACGATATCGAGCGTAACCTACTTTACTTCTTCACCTGCCGGCGTACATACATCCTTCACCACCTAGCGCTAGAAAAAGACGAAATAAAAAGCAAACGGGAACCCCCTTCACGTTTTTATTCCGAAAAACAGCGTAACCCACTCTGTTAGCTGTACTTGGGGGTGAGTTATGATTGCGAATTCTACCCTCACATACGGTGGCCTGTGGCCTGGCGGCCTCCACAGCTACATATTTGTTCGATTGTCAGATCAACTGCTGCCTATTTCCCACACGCCACGTAACACCAGTGTGTATCTGTGTGGTTATATGCCATCGTGGTAGGATTATTTCGACCTAATAGAAGATAGATGAAAAAAAATGGATCGCAATTTGCATACCCGATGACAGTTTGGCCGCGAGTACGAAGCTTACAATTTAATTTTTAACCCATTTCAAGTGTCGTTTGAGAAATTGCAACATTCCCTGCGGACAAACCGCAAAGTGCCAACAAGTAAAGAAAAAAAAATAATACGTCCACTATCGAAGCGGCTAATGATGGATGATGAATGATGATCGTCCCGCTAGTGCGATAGGCGGCGTGTGAAAATGGTTCACTCTCTAGGTCAGCTCCAGCTTGCAGCCCGTTCGAGTGGCTGTCTAACGCACAATGGCTATCATTTCGATTGCATCGAGGACAGCCGAACCGGCCAGATGATTGTGCAACGCTGAAGGCTACTTTTTATCAATGGAATAAGCATAATGCTGTAGAAATTCCATTGCGATACCAGTTGTGCCCGTTTACTTCTGGAGGAAAACCCAGACAGACCATTCCTAAATATAGTCATTTTATTTTTTGAACCTTAATTTTAAATCCAAAAGCTATTCCTCGATAATCAGCTGCTAATAGTCACTGTAATTGAAGATTGAAAAGCCACTGTGTTTGCCCTTTAGTCCATGTCTAAGCACTATTCCGTAGAATTAATAACACAAACACCCACAGTCCAAAATTGGTTAAAGCCGCAACTTTTAATGATTTTCTACAACACTACAAATAGCCATTGCTTGCGGGACATAAAATTTGAAGTACTCCACCCTTAAAACAAAAAGGCACCCACCCCGTTGGGCTGTCATTTATGCACTTTTGCTCGATTTATTATGTTGCTCTGCAGCAGGTCAGCTACACGCTCACGTCGGCCCAAAACCCACACACGAGCTTGGAAGCATAATCTCCCGGTCAACCTTCCCATAGACGAAATAAATCTAGCAAACCGATCGAGTGTGAGCTAGCTATCTGAAAGCTTCAACTCTGCCTCCAAAAAATTGAAACCTGAAACAAACACTAGCTGCACCAAATACGAAAGACTTCTGCAAGCGACGAACCTTTGCCCGAGTTTTCTGAACCACTTTTTTACACACTCTCCGTTTACAACCGCGAGATCCGATTCTAAACCGATCCATACCATCGATCGGTGGGTCTCACCTGCTACAAAAAGGGGACAACTGTGAACGCATGTTGTGCAAACAAACTTCGCATTCCTCAAGTGCACGGCAAAGTGCATGCGAATTTACCCTAAACCTCGGTGGCCTTTACCGTCCCGCGAAGTGACATGCATCCCACATGCATCCAGCCGAAAAAAACACGCTTTTACAGTTTGCTCGATCCATCGGTCGATCCGATCGATCGATCGACAAGTGGCAGCTCGGCAGTTTGGGCTGAGGCTGCTCGATCAATAATTCGAATGTTTCGAACATGTACATGCTGGGGTGGCGTTAACAGCTTCGTTCCACGCAATGTTCACCTACGTGTCACGGTAGTGGACCACCTCTAGAGGTGGCACCACAGCCGCTTACACACGGGCGCAGGTTTTGGTTGCAAAATAAGTTGCTCCGATGTGTAATTGAGTTAAAACCGACTGTTCGGCCTGCAAGACACAGAATACAACGGGATTACTTTGTACCGTGTTTGTTGCTGAAGTGCTGCAACGGGAATGAGAGTTGTTTATCTTGAACTTCGTTCACAATTTGTTTCGTGTTTTGTTTTATTTAATCATTTATGGAATGAAATCAGTTTTGATTTAATTCTATTTAGTTATGTTTTATTCATCTTATTTTTTCATGTCTAAAGTTAATTTTCGGGAATTTAATAAGCATCAATACTTCTTAATTATGTTAAAATAAAGGTAAACATTCAATTAACTAAGGAGGTATTATTTACTAATTAGATATAGCCAACGCTCTTGATCCATGATTAATAGCACAATTATTGAGCTTAATTCGCACAACAATCATTACCATTTCTTCTGTATCAATTTCAAGACTCAATCGAAACGTTTTTCTTCAAAACCTTTGCTTACCCTAAAGCGTCTGTAAAATAGACACAACACAAAAGGCAAATTGAACGCCAATTTATCCAATACGATGTAAAGTTAATGGTTTAGCGAATGGCAAACAACAATCACACCCAATCATCAGGCCCGATCATCAGCAAACACTGCCAAGCTACTTCGCACGTGTGCAAATCTCAAATCCGAACTCTCTTTCTCGCTGTATCGGTTCGATTAGCATTTGGATTCGCCTCGTTCGTTTCGCTCGCCCACCCTAAAGACCACCTGCTAGGAAAGGTATCAAATTTGCAGTTTCCTTTTCCATCATCATCCGCCACGACACGATGGCGCCTCTACCACCAGTCACACAGCACTCATCCCGTTTTGGGTTTGATTGTGGCTGTACGCGTTTTTTTCCCATGCATCAAACACCACGCACACGGTTCGGAAGCGTTGTTTGTCATGCATGCAATGTCGCGCATGGATTCCGCGAGATGTGCAACGCGTGCACGCGGAAACGTGAGAGCGATTACAACACAGGCGACCGTACCACTCCCGTTCTATGGCCGCCAGGTTTGACGCACAGCGCTGGTTGGCTTCGGTGTGTTTTCCTTCTGATTGACAGACGACAAGCCGCCCGGATGATGGGCGTACCGTGTTTGTGTGATGTCGCACTCGCGCCCTTCAGGGTGATGATGCACAGGTGATGCGGAAAATGTAGGTTTTCGCTGCATCACCCGACCCCTTGATGCCTAATATAAACGGCACAAGGTTAGTGAGTGAATTGAAAACGGAAATTACTCACACGTTTAATTTTTCGCTTTCTTGGGAAGGCTGTGGGAGCGATGAGGTGCCATTGGAATAGGGATGATCGGATTCGAGACTTATGCAATCTTACCTGTTGGGTGTTTTTTTTTTTTGTTTTAGCTTCCCATAGCACTAACAATGTGCGAGCATTCATAAATTCCTTCACCAGACGCTCATGTGATGGATATGAATTATTCATTTGAAAATGAAAGAGTAAGTAGCTCTAAGTAGCTCAAGTAGCCTATTTAGCTCTAGTTAAATCATACATCCAGAAATACACCCAAAGTTTAAAGTGTGTTCTATACAAATTTATATCAATAAATCATAACCTCAATGCTGTAAAACTAGACCACGACGCTTCAAAAGCATTAAAACCTACAACAATTTATTACCCTTTCTTTTGACTGTATTTTAGCTGCATTCTATACTGCTTCCCATCCTCATCGAAGCTTCCACCGCAGCCATAGCAAAAGCCCTTGATCTAAGGTATCAAATTAAACCACAAATTACCCACAGCTTTTAGCGCAGCACAGCTCTACTCCAGCCAAGCTACCAAGTTAGGGCACTAGGTCAAATCGACATCGGCAACGCGTCTACCACCATCAGCCTTTTTTTCCAGCAAAACTATTGCCTGCGTAGAGCTGCTCAAGCGTTATCAATGCTGGTAGACCGCGACCACAGACACTTTACACAGCAAGGGAGGTGTTCTGTGTGTGTTTGTGTGGTCGCTTCTTGAACGATTCATAAATTATTATGTTTATTGCACCTGGGTCGAAGTGGTTTCTTCAGGCGGTTAAATTAAAGTGCTAATCATAACCCAGATGAAGCGATCCGAGCGAGCGAGCTACCTTTTCGGATGTTGGGCTGACTTTTTGTGTTGCTTTCCTTTACATTCTAAAGCTGCGCATGCGGGTTGTGAGGAAGATCATCAACTTTATCATCAGCTCACGGGAATTATGGTATCTCCATTATTTAGGAAATTTAAACATTTTAAAATAAATTCCTTTTACTATTTTCTTTTTTAAGAATTACGGAAAACACTGTAAAATGTTTACTGTCGAAAAATATTGGTAAAAATGACTGTTTAAGTTGATTTAAGTTGAAAGGATTTTGGTCTTAAACGAGAAAATGAAAAAAATCTTTTACGTATGCTTAAAGATAAGCTCCTATTTAGTGAGCAATAAGAGCCTCTCGCGAATACAAACTTCTATAAAGTTTTCAACCTTTGCTTTAAGGATTATGTGCCAATTTTTTGTGGTTTCATTTATCAAGTTTCTGATAATTCTTGCAATGCTGCATTCTATAATAAACCCAAGAATTGTAATCACTTCTCTGCTAACATCGCGAGCTGTTTTCCATGATAGAAGCACTTCAAATATTTACTTCAAAACTACTTAAACGATTCAGAAGTTAATTCGAAATTTAAATAATTCTTCACTCATCACAGGGTGTCCTGTACTCTTAGCGGAGTGAACATACTTTCTTTCCATCTTGAGATATCTCTTTAGCCTTGAGAAACTCTTAGCCAAATAGCTCTTCCTTTGGTGGCCAAGTTCTTGTTGAAATTTAATGCTACACTGAAGATTATTTGCCGTCCTTCTAAACTTTTTCAACAGATCTGTTGGAAGCAGGGACCAATTTTTTACGAACACTAAACAGCTTAAGTAAAAGCTAATAATATTGAAAATTCATTGTATCAAAAACTATTGTACAATATTTGGAAAATAAAACCATCACTCTTCATCTCTAGGCAGCAGAATAATTAAAAACAAATTTAAAGATAAAAGTAAATTTTATTGCTAAACAACAAAGACACTTCCACTACTTACAAGCAAAATAATAAATTATTCCTGCAATAAAACGCTAATCCCTTTTTTGGACTGCGGCAGCAAAAACTCGCTCTTCCTGCTTATTTGCTTCCCGACATCTATGGTTGCGCATAGTTTCTCCCTTCATACGGGCAATCCAGGTTTAAACTCTGCAGTGCGCCCCGTTGAATGTCTTTGGCGCGATGTCGTTCGTCTATGACATGTACGAACGTCACACAGGAACGCATCGGCATTGCTCGTGCCCGTGAATAGCGTGTTTCAATCGAATTTCCCCTCGGGGTTCGATCTAAGCCAACGCAAACGACCCCACAAGCTTCTCACGAACTGGCCGCGCATAATCCGTGTGAAACGCGACTTATGCTGTGATGTTTGTTGATGGCGTGCAAGAGGCAAAAAAAGCGAAACATGAAAACATATCCTCCAAGTCCGCCTTCAAACGACCGGGGAGCCGTATTATCGCTGTTTCATCTGTCTTCGTTTGTGGATGATGGTTTGCGATTTATTTTAAAGCTAAGCCCCTTCCGGCTATTTGAGGGATCGATAAAGGGACCGAAGCAATCAGGATGGAAGATGAGCTTGATTGTGTGGTTGTGTGTAAAGTTGAGCCTTTATTGCGTTTCTAAATATCATGTTCGAACATTTTCTGATAGAAAGTCCAATTATATTTTGTATTCAAAAAGAAAATTTATAATCAATTACAAAACCCGGGATAAGGCAAACGACAAAGAGGAAATGCTTTGAGAAATTTGTACGAAATCAGCTCAACAAGAGCTAAAAATACGACACCGAGCCGTTATGGTTAAACTTAAATATAAGTAAATAATTTCAAAAATATTTCCTCTGTATAATTCAAAGCCATGCCCTATGGCTCGTTCTTTGTCGCACAATCTTCCTCGAATCTAATTTAAATCCCCATAAACGGAACAATCAATGGATCTAACATTTTACGTAAAATGATCTGATTTCATCGGGAAAGCCCGCTCGTCAACGCGCCGATTATCGTGCCGAGGCCACCCAGTTAAACGATTTTATTACAACAACGGGAAGAAAAGCGACATCACAACAACAATACCACACACCGACACTACAAACACTTTCACACAAAATTGACCGGCTAACATGGGCAACACAAGGTAAGGCAAGGCCGCTAAGTACAATTCAATCATCAAAGCGTAGACTACGGTTTCGATGTGCCCTCACAAAAAGGGCCGACCGACCGTACATCGAACACGGGTCAGAGAAAGAAAAAATACATGATTCCGCGTCATCATTTGCTCGTTGTGCAACCGAACGATGAACCGGCCCGATTCGAACACCCTGCCAAGGTGAGGCTCCAATGGGAAGGGTGAGTGTGTAGCTGTTTTTATTCGGGAGAAAGAAAGTTCCCAACATTTGTCACACCTTCATTCATAGTGAACAGCTGTACAGCGGTAAATCAACGCACTGATCGAACACGAGCGGTCGGGTCACCATCACCATTAATCTATTTTCTTCGAGGCAACGAAACGAGAAGGCAAAAAAATGGCACCCAAATAAACGACAACCAGTGTACCCAGGGGCCGGGTCAGCGTTATGCTGTTGTGGCGTTAAACTGCTGCAAAGGACGGAAGTGGGCTGCCAAATCAAAAATTAACTACCACCGCAACACTCCTATCACCCCACATTGTGGTCGCGTTTAAATTTGAATACAAAACAAATTATAAACGAATTATGTGTGCCGGGCCTACATGCTGACGGGGGACATGTTGTTGGCGTTGCCTCCAGGCAGTAACAATGCTGGATGGACAGCTTTCGCTTGACGCCGATGCGTCAGCCAAGCAGTGGCTTTATTTATGATCCATCATTTTCACCGCGTACATATGTGAACAACGTGGGGCAGCATTCCGCGCAACATTTCGCCATTCATTGTGTGCGCATTTTGGAACACCGGAAGCTGGGCGAGCCAAGATCGTACGCAGACGATTGCCCATTTTGAGAACGGATCCAATACGGATACGCAAATTGGTAATCTGCCAAATGTCATCTGCATGTGTGGTTGTTTTCCAAATTAATGGCTTGCTTTGGTAAGGAGAACAAGTCCTGCTTTTGGTGGCGTGGGGCTTTTGTTTCATCGCATTAAATTAATGTTTTCTTAATTTACTAGCACAGGAAATTAAAGCTCCCTTTTACGTAAGCATGTCCTATTTGGGTTTTTATGCGTAATCTTATTCTCGTAAAAATTACGGCCAGTACACGCTAATAATTCAAGGCATAAAATTTATCTAATCTTTGTTTTTGGGATCTGTACTCCGGTGAGAGTATGTACGCGTGTTAAACGGTCACAGCGTCCCGGAGAGATCGGAGTAACTTGGCTAATACAACTAAAATTGTGCTATCTTTGGATTGCAACGAACATAAAGCTGTCACAGATAACTGAATGATGGAAATTTTGCCGAACTTTGCTTGCAAAAACGAATCACTACTTCTCCGGCAGCCTTATAGCAGTAAGCTAGCAATTTTGGCCATGGTTGTCGTGACAACGAATGCTTTATTTTGGTTAAGTAAACTAAGCAGATGCTTGGGACCTCGAGCTTTCACAGGGCCCCGACAGAGTTGGATCCTCTTATAAGAGGCAGTTTTGACATGACATTGCCCATAGTAAGCAATGGGCATTAAGAGAGCCCCGAACATTCGAAAGTGGAAAAGATCCTCACTATTGAAGGCAGAGACATCACGAGCACCCTTTGATTTGATATACTCTTTTGTTTGGGAACTCCTTGGCTTCCTTTTTGCTTGAGGACTCCAACTGTCTTGATGCGTCACATTTTTTTGGGGCTTTGATGTTTAGATTTATCGTTTTTTCGACCACAAAATAATCGACAATTTAGGAAGGAAAACTTTGTGTTAGTTATAGTGTAATAAACTCTTGGGCAGTGCTCCATACATGTGGGTAGACGGTTCAAGTCAGTAATGAAATTCTATTCCTTAGATCCCTTAATCAGATTCTAATTCGTTTTAAGTTTCGATAAAACATGTGATTGGAAAGGATTGGAGGAATAGTGGCACCGATTGAATCAAAACCTTCCGGTACCACTGTTGCCTCTTCCGCTAGACCATCCTTTGTACCAGATTGTACGAACAAATCACAATAAATTTAATCAACTTTAATCAGCAAAGATTGTACTGTCAAATATTCAAGAAAGTTTTACTTAATAAGAATTTCAGGTTCGCGTATGGTCTAAGTAAAGCCTCTCGTCTGGATTTATTTCCCAAGAACCAAGAACCGAAAGCTTTCATCTATCAAGAGAATTTATAAGCTTCTTAAAAGCCGAATCAAGCTTATTCAAATAATTTTCCTTTCCAATCGACTTCAGCTGCAAAACAAATCCCACCGCTAGCACCACTTTCCATTTGCTTCCCATTTATAAGGCTTTTCCCAAAGAAAAACATAAAACAAAAACCACGCTAAGCTTAATAATTCGCTTTGCGAAGATCGCACAAAAATCAAGGAAAAACAATCTCAGAGGTACAATCTGCAAAATAATTCGATCCTCCTCACGAGAGTCAATCAGCCAAACAGGTCGTTTTGGGAGAAGTGAGAAGAATCGATATTGGAAAATTACCTCTCATTAGTTTTCCGCCTTTTCCCCCATTTTTTCTCTCTCTTTTACCAGCTTATTTTTTCATATTCTTTTTTAATCAGCTGCCAAACTTGCCAGCTTAAATGCTGCTAATTATAAGCTCATCTGCACTGTCGGTACCTTCTTCCCAAACGTTTCGCCTGATTTGGTGGGTGAGGTTCCTTAGCAGTCGATTGTGAAATTGGCAAGAAAAAGCAATCAATTTTTCCTAGGGAAGTTTTTTTTTTTTAAAGTAATGATAAATACTTCCATTTTGCTCCGGATTAATAGCAGCAAAAGCACACAAACACCGTCAAGTGTTTTCCAAAATAAATTGCTACCACCACCTCTACAACCGTGCAACAATTTAACGGCAAGGGCAACTTCGACACAACAATGCAAAACTTAAATCGAACGTACAAACGACTCCTACGATTGCCTGTTGTTTCTTGCCATTGCGAGCGTGGCTGACATTTGGCGAGATCCAATTAATCACCGTAATCCGGCAATCCTTCCAGTAGGAGTAGCTTTCCCATGCCTGCAACACAATTGAGTGAAACAAAAAAAGTACTACACGAAAGAGAGTGTAAAATGGAATTTTACAAGGCTAGCAGTAAGGGAATAGTAGAGCCATTAAAGATACCGACTCACATTTCACCGAAGGTTCTTTAAACCACGATTCACCAGGCAAAAAAAGACAATGCAGACAACACAAAACTGGAGCAAACCGACGGAGGAAAGGAAGGGGGAAAAAACAACAACAAACAAGCATCCAACCAGCCACCCACTCTTGTGAAAATCGGAAAGCAAAAAAACAAAAACAGCCAACCCTCTCACACTGCCCCGGTATGTTACATGCAAGCGTGCACCATTATCCTGCCCCAAAACACTTTTGCTTCATAATCAACAAAATTATATAATTGTACAGTGCACTGCTGAAGATAAAGCAGCAATAAAAATGCCGGTAAACTTCCTCAGCAAAGAGATGCGGGAGGAGAGAGAGAGAGAGGAAAAAGCTCCATAAACGAATTATTAACTTACTCTGCTGGCGAACGTGTGGAAGCCACGTGCTTTTAAATACTCGGCACCCATTGTTCCGAACGTGTTTGATGGGAGGCTTTTTTTTTTTTTTGGAAGCTGTAGCCTCCACCTCCAAGTACGAGGAAATGAGAAAAGCTATAAACATAAGGTACGATCTTACGTGATTCGCGTGATCCACAGCTTCCTATCGAGCGTCTCACCCACTCGATCGGTTCGAATGTGATCGAATTGTAGACATTTTGTCTGCCCTGCTTAGGACATCCGACGATCGGGCGCTGTGATAAAGTAGCTTGATAAGGCGGCTCCAACTCGTGCCCACGGTAAAGGGTGATAATAATGCCTTCAGCATGCTGTTGCACCAAAAACGCTGAGGAAAGCCACCGCCGGAGCACCACCAACGGTCGAAGACCACCGGCGAAGGTGCTTCAATCATCGAACAAATCGTAATGATAATGGGGCGGGCTAATAATGTTGATTGAATCGATCGTAAACATTTGATAAAGCGATAATTTCCATTCATCCTCGCCTCGAACGCCCATTGCCGGTGTGGCCGTTTGTGAGCGCACAACGCAGTACGAAGTGAATGTTTAAATAGGCTGCCCTTACTGGATACAGGGTGTGCATTAGGGCTTCGTGAATGACTTTTGTGATTTTGTGAGGGAACCCATTAGTGAAATTGAATTTATCAATTGCTTTAAATACCATTCTGCTGCACACTGTAACCGCTTTATGCTTAATGTTTTCAGCAGCAAAAAACTGGTAATTTACATTCTTACATAAATTATGATTATCAGCTCTCTAATCTTATTTTTGACTGCCATTTGCTAGTGAAAGGAGTTTAATAAAACACAGCATAAAGCTCAAAAGTTGTGACACCCTCCCGAAAAAAAAACAAAAGCTCAACTGATAGCACAATAGGGGAGCTTATCAAAATCGAAATTTTCCCCCTCCGACTCATAAACACCCTCCCCTTGGCCCGTTCTCCATTTGTTGGTGGATAATTAAATGATTGGATAATGAGTAAATGAAATGTACCACCAACACCAACAGCTGCGTACACGATCGTACGAGCTTAATTGAATAAAAGTGCAATCGTTATCAGGTTGCACGGAAGGTTAAAACGAAACATTGCCGCCGTTGCGATCGCAACCTTGTGACCCACATTCGGCGAGATTTTTCCCCCTAGAGGAACCTGGAGCAATCGAGAGAGAGAGAGCGAGAGAGGTGGCGATTCTGATTTTCTGTGGCGATTTAATTAGCTTTCCAGCCTTCGCTTTCCGTTGTGTGGCGCTGTGTGAATCGTAGCCTTTTGCTCAATATCGCGCCCGGCGATGTGAAATTCAAACTTCGGTGCCTTGATTTGGCTCAGCGGCTGCGAGCCGCTGATGAAGCGAGGCCAATTAATGTCGGGCTCAATTAAGCTGCGGCGGGATGCTGGAGCTCTTGGAGCTTAGCATATCGTTAGCAAGGATCGGGCATGCAACGTTCACTATGCAATGTGTACTATACGCTCGTTGCTGGTGTGATGAATGAGGAGTGATTTTTTGCGACATCTTATGGGTGTTACGATTGATGCATTGTTATGGTCATTCACGAGGTTGTAAAACGAAACCTAATCGTTAGTAAATTGTGAACGTTAATATTGACGGTACTTGAGAGCGAATATTTCATCCACAAAATAACAAATCAGATCGTTCTATCGTACCAAAATATTTAAAATGTTCAAGATTTCTAATTCTGAGCCGGTAAGAAGCGTCGATGGCGTACACGACACGAAAGAGATTAAAATCCCATCCGTTTCCTCTAAGTTTTAGGACTGACTATCCTCTTACGTGGTATTAACCTAGTGAAAATGTCCTTTTTATTAAAGAAGCCATCGAAACTGCATCAGCATACGATGTACAACTTTACTGCTTTTAAATTGCAGGAAATTTTTGAGTTCGATTCGCGCATTGTTACAGTTTCCAACAACTTCCTAACAAATCTGGAATTTCCTTAGAGGACAAACCTGTTTGCCAAAAAGCCGAAACGTATCATTTAGAAGATCAATTACTCTATTTTCTAAAGCCTTTTCGACTTTCAGTTCCGACTATTTTGACCATTATTTAAAGGCTGGTTTCTATATAATACCATCAAACGAAAGGATCTCTTGAGAAGATCATCCATTGAACTGTATTGCCTCAGCATTTTGTTTCCCACCTAAAGTTTAATTGAAAAGGAAAATCCCTACATGTTTCAACTCTTTACAACCAGCCCAATAAACCTCTCCCACCGAAAGGTGTTGAACGTTTAGCGTAGTGAATTAAAAAATAATAATCAAACTCAATCAAACACTTTAATCGGCGGCTTCATCAAACGAACTACACATTGGCAAGAGAGAAAGAAAACTAAACCTCCATTGAAACAATCAAAACATTAGAGAATCGCCGTGAGGCAACCAAGCCCTCAGGTGACAGACGTACGATCGAAATCGATCACCGTACCGAAGGGTGGTTCCCGATGAATTAACCGCAAGACGCAAGCAAAGCAACTCCCATTCTCTCGATTAAGTGTCTGTCAGGAAAGGCGGGCTGGAAAAAAAAGGTGTGAACGCTCATTAAAAGCATCCCTTTGGCTTCGGGAGCTGGGATGATCTCACTTCGCACTTGCACTTTGGCTCGACGATTCCCAATAAACGTTTTCCAGTGCACAAAACACCTTTCGAAAAACGTATGTGGGCTGAGCTGACGAAAGATTGTTCTCACCAACGGCACTTGTGTGGATTGCTTTTCGGAAGCTTTTCCAACCGTTAAACACACGTCGGCTGATTTTATTGCGGTCTTCCTGTTTCTTTTTTTTGCTTCTTCTCCAAACTGTTTGTGAACGATCGTGATTAGTTCACAGCATCACGTTAGTGACCTTTCGACTAATTTCATTATACTCATGGTGGAGTTTGGTGATGCAAGCAAACCTAGAAACTAATTGAACCGTTCGTGTGATCGACCTCACACCATTCGCTGCCAAACGTCTCTATAAATAGTGATGATCATGATCTTCCATCTTCAGCAAGAAAGTGCGTCTCCTGAAGGATTCCGTGTGATCTTGTGCGATGTGTAACGAGAACCTACGCATTCGTCGACGATGACGTCTTCAACCCTCGAGTCAACGACCCTTCGGCTTCCCAACGGACGAAGGGATCTGTTTCGGTGCAGGGAATTTGCAAACCGGAAATTCCACTTCAACACCAAGACATCGGACCATGCAAGTATGTTCATCGGATTGGAGCATGGATTAATTTGTTCAGCTTCATTTTGTACGTGAAAAAAGGGGGAAAATCCTTATTAAAAGTATCTATCTCACTTGCTCGGTGCATCGCGATATCGATAGCTTGGGCCTTGGAATCGCAGACGCTCTCCCTCTTTCGCAGTCTTTTGTCTGTCCGTCTCGGACCATCCACTCCACAATCTGTGGGTGTTGCCGCTTGTCCGAATGGAATCTCTTACCATCTCCAAAGGGGCGCAATGTCTCGCATACGTATCATCATAAGCGCATGCCCTTCAGGCCCCAACAGGGCCACGGGCACCAGCTCTGAAAGCAGAAGATGAGAATTTCACCATAAAATAACCATACCAAACGAACCACTGGCCCGCAGTTGACCAGAAAGGGGACGCCGAATACATTAAACAGAACCTGTTATGTGTCTTGCCCGTTGCCCGTCCGAATGCGTCATGCGTTTGCGAACTTCAATAAACGCTGACACTTCTGCTGCAAATCATCAGCGACTCTTGCCGACCACTATACCTGCCCAAAAAGCACTTGAAGCATCTTTTAAGATAAGCTTTAACGAAAAAAAAAGCAAGACTTTCAAGAGCTACACAATTCACCACAGGTCTTGGAGGTCTTTGTGCCTTTAATTTTAAGCACACTGCCAAGTGCTATCGCCAGATTGGGGGTTTCTTTTGCACACGAAAATAAAAAAAAAGACACCCGACCGCCTGTCGCTTCGGTGCACCTTGCACCTACACGGCGTGCCTTTTCGTACGGTAGTAAATTATGACTCTGTCAGGCTACCAAGCGCACATGAAGAACGCCAGAACGAAGCCGTCCAATGACGACGACGACACCTACGAAAACGTGCTGTATGTCGGTGTCGGTGCACACCTTCCGGTTTCCAGCAGCAGCAGCAGCAGCCGTGCACAACAGCCGCAACTAGCGTCGATGTTTGTACGAACTCAACTTCTTCAGCTGTTGTTTTTTCTTCGGCGTGTTTAATTTCGCCTCCACCGTACAGCGAAAAAGGGCAGTAATTACGGTGGCGTTGAGTGTGTCTCGCGCGGAACTGCCAAACGGTACGCCTCTGTGCGGAACCCGTGTGTATGTTTGCGTTGTGACATCCTGTTTCGTGCCGGCGAGCGAAATCAGCAAATGGTTTAAAGTTTTCCACGCTGTTATAGCTGAATAGCTGTCTATTGTTGTTTTGTTGAGATGGAAGTACAACACTGGCAGGTACTTTGGCTAACTAATTATCTTAAATAGCTAACAAATGTTGCAGAATTTAAAGCAAGTATAATGTTCGTTAGTTTTTTCCAATATCTTTCGTTCACTAGCAGGAAAAAGACATACATTAAAGGAAGATTTAAAACTGCAGGCATTTTTTAACACTCACTTATCGCTGTAAACTGCTTTTTATCTAACAAAACAGAAGAAACAGTGTTCAGCGGTTCGGTGGTGTATGCGACATCGGCGCCGGTCTTCAAACGGCAGGACAGGGGTTCAATCCGGATCGTCCCCCCGCAGTGAGGACTGACTATCCAACTACTTGGTAACGGCAACTCTATTGAGCCATTTCGATTGCCGGCGTGGCCTTAGAATGTCATTAAGCCATGAAGAAGAAGTGTTCAGCCAATTCTTAAATATGATTCAAATCAGCTGTCGAAACGGAAGTCTAACAAAGTTCTGGCAGTTTATGGACCCACGTAAGGCCAAAAATAGTAAACCAAGATGTTTTTAAGTTCTAACGCTAGATCGTGATCGTGTAGATCGTGTAGAATGAACTAACTTATGCTTGTTAATCCTATCATTTATTATGAAATGTATTCAGGAAACTTCGGTGCCTTTTAACAGTCTACTTGTACTTGGTTCCAGTAGACGCTAATTTATATTTTTAATAAATCTGTGAAGCTTATTTCGAGGGGTAGACTTCCAAGGTCTCTCCCCCAACCACCTGTCTCGACAGAGGGCCTACGCATCCTATCTGATTAAGTCCCGTAGGATGCCAGAACAGAAGGTCAACCAGCCACCCCTGACATGGAGAACAGACGCTAGATATCCCCCCCCCCCCCCCATTCCCCTGCCTGAATTGTAGTCATATAACCCATTTTCCCTTTGGGTTGAGTTTCCTCGTATACCCAAGCTCTGATATTTGGAGAGATATGTTAACATTCTGTACGCCGTGGACGTATTGAGTCGGATTATAGTATGGAGAACCTATGATGTCCTTCAAGAGGAGTCGGATTCATGCAGAATTAAGTGTGGAATTGCTACATACACTGACAACAAAACAAAAAGTTTCATTTATTCCGATAGAAGGGCCGTATTGTTAAATGATTTAAGAGGTCAAAACAAAATGTTTAATAAGAATTTTTCGATTGCTATTGAGAACTGAAAAATTTTTATATGGTCTGATTTTTGTTCCTTGAACACCCCTGTCTTCGTCTTCTTTTTCATTGCTTAACGACGTTCTCTAGGTCATGCCGGTCATCTAATGGATTGCTGGTACCACGTAGTTGGATAGTCAGTCCTCACTACGGGAAAAGGGTCCGGGTGGGATTTAGATCCCAATCCTGCCGCTTGAAGACCGGTGGCTTTGTCGTCTCATCACCGTGTCCACAATATATAACATCCCTATATGTTATGTTAAAGCGATCTTTCAGCGACTTTTACTTCAGAATTAATACCTTTATTGTCTAGCATCTCGTTTAGACGACTTTTAAGCCTCTAATTTGAAACACAAAAAAGAATTTATTCAATACTGTTATTACCATTTATTTGAATAATCTAAATCATTCAAACACCAGCAATAAAAAAAACGTGTTATGGCAAAATAGGTTAACAGTCTCCAATATTTTCTAAGCATACTATTAAAAACATTGCATTTCTTCGTTTATTTATACATCGATCTACTCCACTTGTTGCGCGAGCTTTATCGCACTTGACTTCCTTTCATTGTTGGTCATTGGCTCTTGTTCACCGAAAGCCGGTAAGCTTCACCACTTCCCATCGTTGAAGAGGATCAATATTTGTTTATACCATCTCTGCAAAAGCTTGCCCCACATTAAGCTCAGTTCGATTTGCTTCTCCTGTAAAACTGTTCCTCCAGACAGAACAACTTTATGCTGCTGGTTGGTAAAAAGTGTGTGTGTGTGTGTGTGTGTGTATGTAGATGAAACCCGAAACATGTACCCGTGTACCGTACAATTTCCCGCCATTCGCCATTGCACAACATACCTATTGCAATGGTTTCCGATGCCATATTACCAGCACGAAATAACTAAAACGAACCACAAACACACTCAACCATCTCGCTGGTCGCATTAAACTGTCTCGTCCCGCATCTGCAAATTGTTACGCAGAAACAGCAAATAAGAAGATTGCATTCCTTGCCCACACAACACAGCGCGGTAATGTCTTTGTCTTTTGCATTTGTTATGCGATCGGTTGAGGTTTTGGTTTGATGTTCGCATAGAAAGGTGTTAATTTTATCCGATACGTTCAATAATTCACAAGGACAATTGGATAACAAATCGGTACGGGTCGGAGAAATGCGGGGATGCGAAATGTTAAGGGATGCGAAAAGTGTAAATTGGAGAGTTAGAGAGAGGGAGAGAGAGGGAGAGAGAGAGAGAAATAAAAGCTCATTAAGGTGATCTGTCATAGGTTTAAGCTTCATTAGATTTTATTAAGCATAAATTCCCGAATTAAATCTGAAGCGTAAGATTTAATATGAGAAATTATAAAGCCACATTTAACATTACTTTTATCTAAAGCATCGTGGCTAACTGTTGACCGTAGATCTTAAAATAATAACACTATTTAGGTTTTTTTTCCTTTTTTTGTGTTTTACCGCTACTAATGTAGATTGTGAGCCAAAAAATCGTAGACAATGATTCAAGCATCAACGAATCAAATAATCAACCCGCCAAACGAGCGAAAGTAAATCAAGCGTCACTTTCAGTTTTCTTCCTTCTTATGCTGCTGGTTTTATTTACTCTTTTCTTTTTGCCTTTTGCAACAGCTTCCATTCAGCTAAAAAAAAATTATAACAAAAACAAATGCAAAAAAAGCACAATCACCATCCCCAAAATTCCATTTTTGTGCGAAAAATTCCAACCACCAGCTTTTTTTGCCGCCTTTTCGCCGTCATCATCGTTCCGGCTGACGTATTCTGAGACCCGGGCTCTGGGTGATCTTTAATTTTTCATTACGTTTTTCATTGCTCGGCTCGGAATCCCGAAAGCAGAAGAAAAGCGGTTGCCGAATGCGTTTTTCGGACGAATTTTCTTTTCACTTTCGTTACATGTGCAGTAGAGTGGCTCAGCTTTTTTTTTTTTTGTTATTCTCCACATAAATCATCCCCCAACGGGTATGGGGACACGAATATTGTGATGAATTGGTTACCCGGTCTCAATGCATCGCGACTGCAATTCCATCAATCACACCGTCACCCAATACGGTTCACACCGCAGTTCGCTTACGACCAGCAGCGCCACAACAACGACAAGCCCCCCCAACAAAAAAATGGTTGATGTTTTGTTTTGTGTTTTCATTTTCCCCCTTAGTTGGGGTGCTTGTTTTTCCGCTTGTTGGCCGCCGCTCGCTACTTTTTTGTTTCCAGCCCGCCTTGTGAGGTGTGAGACGAATAAGTTGTTGTTGTGTGAAATGGTGAAATAAACTAATAATTTGGAAAGTATTTATCGACCGTCGGCGCGCGGGAGGAAGCAAGAAGCAACAGAAATGAATGGCGAGCACATAATGGAGGATGAGATGTAGGATGGCTGTAGGGCACGAAGAGGGCGCGGCGGGAAAGCGGATGAAAAACTTCTCCAAAGTCATTATCCTATAATAAGCAGCAGGATGGTGCGCAAAATTACGCAACCCGTGCCGTGCAGTGCCAATCAACGTTTCCCAAAAAAGGGAGAATTTAAAATAGTGGGCCGCTCGGCTGTGCGCAAACAAACGAGCTGTGTGGCATCGTGTTTTCCGAGCCCTTTTTTTTTGCTTTTCAAATTCCACACCTGATTAGAGCGAAAGGCGAAAATTGTTAGTGCTGAATGTGAACGATATGTGAGATAATGATTTTGCTGATGAAAAGACATGCTGACCTACTTTAAAGTGTTAAAAAGATACAGCAAAAAGGATCATATTATGGAGTGATTGGCGCACCGTCAGTCATCCCATAAGTACTCCTGCGTCTTAAGATATGATTGAAGGAAATTTATTTTTATTTGACATATTGGTACTCCCCATACCAGCTGCGACTGTTTATGGTCAAATTTATCATAATATTTATGAAATATAATATCTATTCAGGGGCGGTTGTGTGGTGTAGGCGACGTCGGCGCTGGTTTTCAAACTGCAGGATCGGGGGTTCAAATCCCATCCAGACCTTCCACCCGTAGTGAGAACTAACTTATGTATTTTTAATTGAAGAAAAACTTCCGAATATGAAATTATAATAACAATTTTTCCACTCGTTACCACGTCGCATCATGCTGCAAATAGCACTCTAATTATTTTTAAAGCTTTACTGCTGTAATAAAAATTCTAAAGAAAAAAACTAACTTTACAATGAATTATTGGCTCACAGTATTCAGTCCACATACAGCCTCATCAATTATTATCGAATGAAAAGAACGATTTTCCGACTTTTCATCGACTTTCATAGACTAGAAGTTCGTTAAGCCTATAAAAGAAAACTTTTTAGACTTCATTGTATGCTCTATATACTGCTCTATTGTATACTATACATACATATTATCTACATTACAGTATATTCCTTACTTATAATTAAGTATGACGGCGTGTTGACGCATCGTCAACACCATGTGTGACTGAAACAATGAACATTAATAGTATGGCATTTCCTCCTTATTCTTCTCCTCATCCTGGGCATGCTTTGTTGTGGATGTTTTCCAGATCTATTGGTTGTTGTGTGTTGTATTCCTCAGGTTTTATTTTTGTTACTATTTCTATTGCTATTGCAACGATGGAAGTTGATTGCAGCTGGGTTGGCCTTTTGTGGTTTGATGGCTATTTTATATCTCTTCAGGCATTTTACTGTAACAAGCATAAAAATTGTTTTGACAGCACAAACCATTATTTGCCTGCGTACAGTGGTCTGTCTAGCACTGAAAGTTCCAATTTAACCTGGCCAGAATCAGATCCAAAAATGATTGACAAACTCCGTCTTGCAGTCGAAAAAGCTACTTCGCTGCTCTCGAGACTGAACCGCCCAAACACTCCCGAACCAACTCCAACGCAGCAACACCAGTTGTTTCAGGGCTGGATTGGTTTGGAGAACACTGTACTGTGGAAATTCCAGTATACTCTTTATGTCTCAAAGTAAATAGTCCACCCTTTTTGTGTTGATAAACCATCTGTTCATTAATTCAAGAATTTGTAACAATACGGCAATAAGGCGTCAGGCTAATATATAAAATAAAAATTAGAAAATTTCTAGAATTCATCTGTTTATTAATTCCCATTAGACCTTAGCAGTAGTAACGTAAATATCTTATCCTAACGAGTATTAAATGTCCATGTTCCATATAGAGGCAAACAAGAATTAATTTATTTTAAGTAAAAAACATTAATCAAATGAACTCAATTGAACCATTTTCCCACCTGCCTGCGGGGAGAAAACACTCTCAACACAACCTGCCCTGCACCGTGGTTTCCTCTAAGAAAAAACAAACCGTTTTTCTTACATCCTAAGTGGCCACTTGCTGCAGCTGCTGCTGTTGCTGCTGTACGGTTCGATTGCAACCCAAATCGCCGCATCATTACATAAATCGGTTCCTACGGGCCACCGATCGTTTAGTTGGCGAGCTATCCATTATAAAAGGGAAGCCTAAATGTGCTGCACACTACAAAACAACAACGAAAAAAAGCACACCACAACGGACTCCCTTTTGAATCGGATCCATTCAGGTTGGAGGCGATACTTGAACTAGATCTCGTCACTCAAACTCGCTTGCCGTTTGCTTCTACCATTTTTTTTTTCGCTCTCTCGATACGCTCACTCCGCACTGATCAGATGGCGATGATCGTAGCAGATTACTTCCGGACGTAATTATTTGCTAACCGAGCGACGGCTAACCGTTTTGCCCGATTTGTCCGAGCACGGTGAACAGTTTGCGGGGCGAGGGAGGGTGAAGCGAAAAAAAAACGACGGCCTAAACCTAAACCTGATCGTGATCATGTCTTGAAGCCCATCAGCGACTGGTGATGCTGCAAACGATGATGTGTAATTCTCGACTTCCTTGCCAAGCCTTCCTTTGCGAGCAAGTATGTGGCTAGCTGCTAGATACGTTTGTCCCCTCTCCTCCACCCAATTACTTCTTCAGTTCCATAACAAGCCGGTAGGCCGTTTTGAAGACCAGTACGGAATTGTCCAGCGAAGTTAGCAACCGATACCCAATACGGTATGGGATCAGTTTTCGCGCGTGGCTTACGCGATATACCACACACAAACACGCACAGACACCTCCTTACTGATGTCGGTTGTCCACCTGATTGACTTCCCTTTCGTGCTAGAGAACCTCCACTCCAAAAGCGATGGAGAAGCATCCTCCGAGCAAAGCATTATACATAAGTCGTGCAGTCAGCAAGGTCACACACACAAATCGTGTCCAGCAGGGCACCCGAACTCAACTCCATAACGCCACACCAGGGTGACAGATTTTCTCAGCAATAGAACACATTCGATCACAAGGCAGGACAGACCATTTATGGTTCTTTAACCATTTGTAGCTCCTCCACACGCGTTGGAGGAGAGCACACATGGGTCGGGAACCTGATACAGACCGTTGTTCCGCATTGGAAAGCTACGGGGTGTAATGGCCGCGAGAAGGCCCCTCAGTGCTGGTTGTGTACATGAAATTAATTTAAATTTCAAAACAAACCTTCGAAGGACGCGGTTCTTCGAGGCGTAGAATTGGTTCCTGTGGACATTAGAATTTATAGGTTATGTGATACATTCTTTACCACACATAAGAGCGAAACTATTTCACACCTCGCCGAACAACCCAATGGAACCCTACCTAATTGCTTCGCCACACACCTCGGTGACCAAATATATTCTAATAGTTTGTCCTTTCCCAGGTCTCTGAGACTCTCTGTTGTTATGCTGAGCCAATCTAACATGCGACGCAACAAGGCACTTGTAGAAAAACACGTTCATTACGTTCACTGAACTATCCTTTTCTGGCTAGAGTGTGATCAAACCAACACGCTCAACGTCTGACGCCATCGTGGAGCGCACAGACATTCATAATTAATTCATAACCTAGTGAAGTCTCGGAGCAGGGGAAAAAAACGTTTCTGCAAGGATACTGTACCGACCAGAGTTCCATTTACTGTGCACGGCCTAAACCGGACAAGTGCACCGGTGAGTGCCAATTGTACCAAGCGAATGTTTGCTTTTAGAAGATCAATAAATAGAATGCCACCTTCCAATCTCTCACGATTTCACTAATGATGACTGGAAGTTGCCTAACATAGCGTTATTTTTTAAACCCATTCTCATCTCTTCAGCGCAGATGAAGCAAGGTTGCATTTCGTGGCGGTGAGTTAAGAAGGTACACTCCTCTGAGCTCTGCCTGCAAAGTTCCAGCCTATCTTTGGAGGTCATCTGAAGGTCAGCTTTGAAACATTTTTATTCCCAGATTGCACCGCATGAATTCGCATTATTGCACAAGTGTTTCTTGAAACTCGAGGCACCCTTGAGTGCTTCTTCTTTGCTTGTATTAATCCCTAAAAGATATAGTAAACCCCATTACAGTACTTATTGGATATTCAACAAACAAACACGCTTGTTCTTTCTGTTAGCAGAAATATTTTTATTTTTAATGCTTGGGACCTAAAACGCACAATCATGCATGCTTCAACGTTTGACCTATCCAACAACAACAACAACAAAAGCTCCCCAAACCGATCTCAGGCCACGTTTATCCCAAACCTCAACAAAGCATCCTTCAGCACCGGCCCGGAAAAGGTCACCCGATCTGAGTCATCCGAAAAGTTCGTGCCTTGTGCGTGTATTGACATTGCTCTAACACGGGTGGCCTTCAACGCGTTGTACCTCGATACCATGTACAAATGAACTAGTCAAACAGTACGAAACCACTGTTTGCCAATACTCTTCTGCTGCCTTTGGAGCTTCACCGTATCAACATTCCCCTGGTCGAACGGGTTCTATATCGCGTGGCTGCGTGGCGGTACATTTCATAAAAGCCATGCCCAAAAGTAAATACAAACTTTGTGTCGCCCGTGCGAAAACTAGCATCCACAAGCTTTCTGCTGAACATACAGTGTTTGCTTGTACAGTTTAGCTTGTACATTCATGAAGGTGCATTTTTGATCACAGCACCACTCGTTGACTGGCTCAGCCGTTGTGCGTAAACAGGCGTCAAATAATCACCTTACCGATTCGATCGATTTGCTCATTTGCAACAAAGTACTGAGCCGACGCATGACACTTGATCATCTGCGCAGTTATTCATGTTTCACACACATGTACATTCCATCATCGGAAAATATATGCTTCCAAGAGCCTCTAGCCGCAGTGCGAAACAGAAATGCTTCTACGAACGAGAGCCCCCGTGCAGAAATAAGTGGCTTGTATGCCAAAAATTAATATTCATGACTCTCTTGTTTATTTTCGATTTCCTTTTTTTTTCGATGCTAAGATCACTCGCACAATCTGTGCCAGTTTAATGGTGACGTGCAGCTTCGAGAAATAAGAAGCCTCCGCCACACGAACACAGCGTGATCGATTTTGTACCGATAGCATCATGTAAAACCCCTGTGCCGCGGGAGACTTGCTGAATGTGCCGTGCAGAATGGGGTGGTTTGGCAAATATTAAATATTTACCCAAACGAACGAGCACGTTAGTGCTCGAACAGGTTGCTTGCTCGGTTGAGGATCGTATACAAAAGAGCGGAGAAAAACACACACACACACAAATAAAACCTGAAATGGACATCCCAAAATTCAACCCTCTGCTGTGCGCGGGTTCGTCGCTTTTCATGCTAGCAGCATTGTAGTCTTTCGTTCTTTTTTTCGCGCTTCGCGTTTTCATCATTGCTCGTCTATCAGCGCCTATTGTGAAGGAATGTTCGTTACAAATTACGTCACCGAAAACGATGCTAAAGGATCGATAATTTGATTCTGGCAGTGGTGGTGGTGGTGATGATGCTTGCTTGCTTCTGTCGTTGAAGGTCTTTTTTGCCTTCGCACTGTTATCCACCTGCGTCCGCTGGTGGTAGGATGTGGATAAAAATATGCTCTGGCGGTTCCCCAACAAATTTGCCACCGTACGACACTCAGTTTTTGGTGGTTCGTGAGCGTGATCGGTTGTAAAAAATAGGTAATCCTTACGTGTTAAAAAATGATTTCGCATTAAGCTTACGAGATCAAGTCAAACAGGTGGTTGAAACTGTATTGCAACGATAAGAATTTGATTTCCTGCCAATTTATTGTGCACCGTTGCTACCACCGACGATCTAGGTCAATCTTCAATCGCGATATGAGGCCAACCGGTGCGCAACCAAACAAAGAAACCGTCCTACAAACATCCCATCCCCGCAAGCCCCATTACACGCAAAGGGTATTCATTTGTGTTTAACGTTTTGATTGCTCCTCTCTGTCCCATTTCAGAACCGATCACCCATGCTGCCAATCGACCTGCGATCGCGATCACCGTCCAGCCCGACCACTTCGATCCTTACCGTAGCCTCTCCTTAGCCAAGCTCGCCGGTGGAGTTCGTGCTGGTAGGTTTGCGTGGTGTGTCTCTAATGATACGCTATCAAGCAGCGGAACGCGACCGAACCGCCAAGGGATCGCCGTGCTGATAGCAGCAAACCAAAAAAAAAAAAGGAAAAGCATTAATCATCCGGAACTCGAGCCCAGCCACCAATCCGTGGGGAAGCCTGAGGGAGTAAAAGCGACGAACCTTTTTGCCGTTTTTCTTGCTGGAAGGATAGTGTAAAGATACACCCAGTTCCTTCCTTCAGCTTCTTTTCCACGGCGTAGTAGGCCCTCACCCTCCACCAGTCGAGACGCGGAACAAATTTAGAACGGGCGCAACGGAGCAACCAGATATATGCCGATCGACACCGATCGCCTCCAGGATGAGCACGAACTCGCCCGGAACGCCGAAGAAGTGTCGGCTGATACTGCAACAATGTCTCGCGATACAGCTGACCAAACCGGGCAATCCGCCCGAAGACTTCTGGATGTACGACAGCGGCTACACGATCTTTCAGGTAAGTCGCACACGTGGGCGGAATGAAACAAGGGGGAGGGTGAGTTGGACAGTGGGGAAAATTGTGTGTATGTGGAGAGAGATTTTATTTTGCAGAGGGCAAAATGATTTGTGTGATTATTGGATACGGTGCGATTGGCCACGATTGGATACGGATCTTGTGAGTGTACGTAGGAATGTTCGGAATGGATTTATGGTACGCTGAATGCAGTGATCGCGTTTGCGTTAAATCATTATTTTTGTTTGAGATTTTTTATTACGATCGCCTTTTTCCGTATGATCAAAGATTGTGATTACAAGAATGTTTGATCTACAAATAACGAAAGGGCTACAAAAAAAGTCTAAGTCTACAAAAAAAAAAGAGACAGAAAACGACTAGAAAAGCGGGAAGTAAGTTTTCAAAAGATTATGATCGAGAGTGTAAATTGGTAAAATGTTGTGAAGTTAATATACAGTTCTCTTTGTGGGTTACATCACATTTTATATACTTCAAAATAGAAATTGGAAAATATTGTGTGTTTTTCTAATTTCGTAATGTCGGCCAGGCCGTATTCCTTAAATCTAAACTTATATCTAGCTTAACAATTCATTACATTTATATCCTATTTGGAGGGTAGACATTTCCTTCTCCCTCAATTCAAGTGCACCTTATCCCGGGTGAACTCGGTTGTGGATGTTGTTCCTGCCAGGTATGGTTCTAAAGTTGTCCTCGCTACGTCTGCTAAGCGGTTGGTGCCGCTTTGGAGTATCGTGCCGTGGAGACTAACAATTGGCTCCCAAGAAAATCCCTTTCCTTGGTGTTCACCACACCATATAGTTGCCAGCATCAGCATGTTATGGCTGGCGGACCCCACCATCGCCAGAACGAACGAGTCCGAAAGCCACTACAACTTTGTGAAGCTACAGTAGCATCCAACTAAGTATTGTGGGTTTATTGTAAGGAGATTTATGCTTAGTTTCCCATAAAACTCGTTTAATTTAGCTATGCAAGATTTGCAAGGCTCGTAAAATCTGGTCCATTTGAGCACGCTTAAAGGACTATACACGCCTAAATCATCATCTTAAATCTAGAAATCCGATCGCAGTGCATGATCAACCTTTCAATCAGTAATGTTTCTAATATTGCTAACTGTGATTCTAATGTTTGATAATTAATTGGATGATTTAAGTTCAGTTTTTTTAATTAGTTATCCAGCTACTGGTGCTCTACCTCAAAGAAGCCAGCAAAGTCCGACTAAGACCTCTCGAAGATTGATATTTATTAAATACATAGTGCTCTGAAACACCGGCTCAACTAGACGTCATTTTAAACAAAACATATATTAAATACTATTTATACTATAAAATAATTCGCAGATGTTCCCTGCATGCTGCTATACTCATATTATAATCAAAATCGTATAAACAATCTTTACAAATCCCTAGCAATTGAAAATATGGGTTATATGAATCCCTTCAATAATGGGGTTCAAATAACCAAATATTCAAAAAATAATAAATTATTGGGGTTGGTATTGCGTATTTCTAAAATCTTCATAAATACAGGGTTTCTGAGTAGAACTAGACAAGTGCGAGGCATTTCTAGACAACGCTCAAGATGAACTGGACAGCGGGTAAGCCGTAAGCTGTCGGTTTCGTGTTGAATGTGAGCATAATAATTGAACCATATTCGAAGACCTTACTAACGCAAAATGTAAAGCTTTTATACTAATAGGATCGTCAAAATCTCTCGCTTCTTTAAAAATCTATCCAAGCGTCCTATTAGCACGTCTCAATACATCGTCCTGGTGTTGTATAAAATTAAATTATATAAAATTAATATCAAATAGAATGCCTAAGCCCCTTATTTCTTTTCTCTCTTGCTTCTTGGTTTAACGACCTCCTAGGTCACGCAGGCCATCTAATGTCTTACTAGACTGCCGATTCCACGTAGTTGAATAGTCAGTCCTCACTACGGGGGGATTGTCGGGATCTCTCGAAATTGCAATTCCAAATAAGAAGAATGAGAAGAACGAAACATGTAACTTAATTTTACATACACATGTGCGCCACCGTTCAACACAACTAATTATTTCTAAAACCTCACACACATTCATCCTTTCCAACTAATTTACCGATACGATTCTCACTTTCTCCTCCATCGCTAAATGCACTCCAGCTAGATTACACCAGCGAAAACAAACAAGTTTTCCGAAGGCCAAACAACCTTACCACTTTTGCAACCAAGCTTATCAAGAATGCAAATCACTCACGAGAGTTTTGCAACACTACCGCACACATTTCTTATCTATCGTAGGGAAAGTGATCGCACCACACCATCATTGCGCCTCACAGGGACCAAGTGACAGAATAAATTATGCAATCCGGTTCCGCCGGACCGCTTTTCCAACCATCCTTCTTTACCTAGCGAATTTTCATCCAGTTCTTCAGCACAGAGACACGCCGGACACACATCCGGATGCATCTAAGCAAAAGCCGTTCAAGAAGAGTGCCACCATTTTTTTTCCCCCACTCGGTTCACTCCCCATCAACCTCCGATCATTAAGTAAGTGCTTGCGGCACATCAAGATAAGGCCGGAGCTTTTGTTATCAACGGGTGCGAAACAAAAACCCCTATCGGCACGCAATAATCACTCGTAACACAGGTTTGTTTTTGTGCTGCCGGAGTTGAGCGCGGCGAGAGTTTTTTTTAGGGTCGTTTACCAAGCACTGGCGACAGATACGAAACGGAAACGAATCACAGATCGCGCGATCCTTTCGCACCGGAAAGGAAGCCCACAAAGAAAGGTCGAGCGAACGAAAGCCATTTCCAACGTCATACCCGATCTGGCTGATCTTTATTTACACACTTTTACATGCAATTTAATGCACACTGTGCTATTATTGCAGTACGCGCCGGGATGCATTTCAATCGGTCCCCTTTTGGGTAGGTTTGTTTGCAATTATTCCGGCCCGCCTGCGGGAGCTCTTTCCGTTTTGTGTTTTTCTCTTTTCACACCAACGCTAGTAATGGTGTGTGTTTGTTTCATGTTTTTCTTTCGCTAATTGCAGTAGTTTGATACGATTTCAAGTATCCCCTTTTTAACACCGGGAAACCGTTCACCTTCTGGTGCTTGTTTTTCTATCATTAGAGCCAATGGAAGCTAAAAAGTGCAATTTTTAAATTTTGCTTTTATTAAGCTTATTTTTTAATCTATTTTAAATTCAAATTTTCTACCTAACCCTCATAAATAAGCTTCCGCTTCGGGAAAAATAAAAAAAAAACACCGCAAACATCTCCGGTGGGTTTGGTTTCCGATTTCTGAGCAAGTTTTGCGGCACTGGGCACGCTTCCGCACTGCCCAAGCTGCAAACGAACAATTACCGATGAACATAACACATTAATCGTTAAGGAAAAGCCCAACCTCTTCATCTAAAGCCTGAAACCGGTCTTTAGGTCATTATTTGTTCGCACATGCACATTCACCACTGGACACACACACTCAAACACTCGTTCAACCCTGAAATTATCTCACTTTCCACCGTGTTGGCATTGACGGACAGGGAAATAAATTGTACTTTTACACGGTTTGGCGTGGTAATGCTTTTCCACTGACCGATCTGTCGTGTCTGATATGAATCCCGTGCTTCCCAGTGTAAACAAGGGACCACCACTGTAATTCTCGGCCATTGCTTGCATTCATGCGAAATGAATTGTTAGAATAGTTCTCTGGAAGATAGTTTCTCAGTGCTTGAAGAGACTAAGTTTTCCATTTTTGGAATCCGATGTCCGACGCCAGTTTGCACGGTTTTGTCTACTGCCACTCTCACTCTCTCCCCCTTTGGTACGGTGGGGCGTAGAAATTAAACCGATTGCTAAATAATACCTTATTATTGATCTCACTTTTATGCTGCTGTCTCGCCTGTTTTGTGCCATTTGCTTTTATTTGCACTAATTTGATTACTTGCTTCACGCTCATTGGATTGAAGCAGGAGAATCGAAGGGGGGGGGGGGGGGGGGATAGGGTTGATGATCCACAACTTTACCTATCATTAGAGACCAAGTCTTTGGGTTATGCTTAGTTTTCATCGCAACTCAACACGATCCTTCGATCGCTGCATAATGATGCAACACTAAGTGCTTGTCGAGTTTAATTATCTTGTCGCAAAATGGCGTTCGAATATGCCAGTTTATCAAACGAGGCGTTTTATTTGGTAAATAAGTTAAAAAAAAAAAAAAAAAAATATTATAAAATATGTAAATTTTGGAAGATAAAAACATAAGTTTATAGTTCAATCAAAACAAACCAATTATTATGTTCATATATGGTTTGTTTTTCCCCCTCACTGCAAACACACACGACGATCATTTGTCGTCAGCATAAATTCCATTTAAGCCAATAACAAATCCATCCCCGGGACACGCATGTTCGAACCTGCCCAAAAAAAAAACGGTTGAATCCAATAAACTTCGTATGACATCACCTGAGGGCGCGCTATTGGCACAAATGTCTCAACAAGTTCGGCTTCGGCAAACAGGCAAACGCTGGCTAATTCTTGCAACCTTTTGCGTTTGTTTATCTTTTCCACCCTTCGGTTGAGTTCAAGAAGAACCGTAAAGAACCACAGTCTACTGTGGGCTAGTGAATGACTGGAATAAATAACTGTTACTGGCTAGGTTATTTTCCCTTCTTGAGCTTCGAACGTCAACAACAACAAAAAAAACGCTTGGCTCAGCTGTGAACGACCTGTAGAGTAAACAAACCAAAACCGCAACGTCGTGTTAGTGCGTGTATGGGAAATGGAAATATACCCTTAACATTTACAGTTCCATCTAAGGATAGCGAGATAAAATGGGGAGAGAAATAGGGGACTGACTGAAAGACCACCAACTCGCTCGGGTGGAAATTAAACAAATACTTCACATAGTACATGTGCGATTCGGAACCGGAAATTGAACCAACTACAAAACAACAAAACTCCGAAAAGTCCACTCCAGTTTTGCTCGCAAACAACCACGCGCGCGATGCACTGTTCTGGCCAGAAAATGGCGAGTTGCCAAATTTATTGATTTTTAGTGTACTTCCCTCCGCACGGGATAGAATTCTCGTTGACTTCGCTTGAAGTAGATTGAGACACATACACACACGTGCAAGGAGTTTGCGGGAAATTCGACAGCCGTTTGTAACAGACATCCACAAGGAGCGCCAAGAACCGAAGCTTCATCTGTGGAAATTCTGCTGTTCATTGCTGCTTTCTTTACCATAATCCGATTTTCATCCTTCCACCCCAGCTTGTGTAGCTTCTGCTGCAAAAGGGCAAGATTTGCTTCAATGTCGTTTTCTTTACGGCTTTTTCTAACTGCAGATGGTCATTCCCTGTCGAATCTTATCGACGCACGTATCAAAGACTGTTTTTCCCTTGTAGCATTTCCCGGGAATAAACACACCGAACCGATGAGGAAAAGGAAAAGCCCGAAAATCGAATCCCTCACGGTACCGATGGATGGTATGTGTATGCGTTTAACGAATGTCCTGATTTGTCGGTGAAATTGTTTGGTCGAAGGGACGAAAACATCCCGTCGCTGGAACGTGTCTTAAGCGGTGAAACCATTCCGAGGGTGTAAATGGTACATTCGCTTTAAATAAGGGATAAATTAAATCACACACCAACACACACACAAGAACGCAAGAAAAGTACAATGGGAAATGGGGAAACTGATGCACCATAGATGATGACGATGATAACGGTAATGATGATGATGGGTTGGAAGAGGAAGCGCGGGAAGTTTCATGTGCAAGATGTGATTGATTACATTTAATGTTGGCGTTGACAGGTGGGATTGTATTTCCACAAAAAAATCTTGTTTGTTTTTCGTAACGTTAATCACTGCTGCTTGTACTGCCATTATAATCGCAAACTATATTCAGCTCCTTCAATATCTAATTTAATGTAATTTAACAACTTCAGCGTCATATGAATGGTTTAAACAAATTCACCCCCTTATTGCGATAAATTCATTCATACCTGTTTTAGTGTGATTCTTTAACTGGTTCAATTAACGAACGACATTCGGCCCTTCTGCTCATGCAACACCAACTGCTACAAGTTATAAATTAACTTTATTAAAACCAGAGGGTTGCATGCTGCTCTCAGTTTCGCTCTTTGACTGCTGATCTGGGAATTCTGGAACTCTATCACAATTTCCAGCAACGTGTTTCAGTACCGTTTTCATTACCATTTAGTACAGCCAGCTCAAAATATAAGCGAACAAAAGGGACATCCTCCCTTCTGCCATATCGTTGGATTGTGTTAGTGTCAGCTGAACGAAGGGAGCAGAGTGATGATTAATTCCATTCGCAGACATTCGCTTCCAACTGCTGCCCGGTGCTGTAAAAGAACCGCAGACAATTTGCCAAAAACCGTCGTGCGGAATAAATCCTTTCTGCTGCTCGTTTCAATTTCGTCTGCACTTGCCTATATAGATAAAAAGGGACATATGTTGTCATTTTCCCTTTTTAGCAAACTTAGTCTGTTATCGTTATAATGAAGGGCATGGAGCGGTTTAATACTCTTCACACGAGAAACGACGATAGTAACGAACGTATATATGGAGTTTGTAAAGAGTAGTTTGTAAGAGAGTACAAAATTTAGTTTCTTTGACATCAAGATAAGATCAAAACTACTGCTAATTTCAAGGCAAAATTTTCTAATAAAAAAATACGAAAAAAAATTGACTTCCAATTTTTTCTGACAATACGACGGTAAGCCCTAATACTCGAATAAAAATATTTGTTTTCTTTTTGTAATTCATTTATAAACCTTATACAAAGGCAGACCATAATGTATTAAACAATTTAAAAAACCTTTAATAACAAAACAAAACTTTGGAAAACAATGTAAAGATGATACAAAAACGAATTTGACTTTGACGACAAATAGGAAACAGGTAAAAAGATGAGATAAATTAAAACTATCATGTTAAAAGAAAAAATAATTAGAACGTCTTATCAAAAATAATAAGAAAATATAAAAGAAAAAATACTAAACGAAAAAAACAAAATACAAAGGCAAAGGGCTTGCCAAAAAGACAACTTCAACTTCAACTCAAAATTCTCTCTAACTTTGGAAAAGAATGTAAGGATGAGAAAAAACGAAAACATGACGAAAAGTAGGACACAGGTTATAAGATGAGAGAAATGAAAGCGAATATATTAAAAGAAAGAAAAAGAAACTTTAAGAAAAACTTAAATGAAAGAAGATTAACGAAAAAAAAAACAGGAGAAAAATACAGGCAAAAAAAGGCATAATTTTTTGCAAAAAAACACCTTTTTTGTACTGTTTTTTTTCTGCTTAACTTGTGAAAAAAGCAGCTGACTTTAACTCAAAATTCAACCTAAATCTTACTTTATAAAGCCATAAAGACACTGTGTGACGCCCTTACCACAAATCGTTTCCTTTCGATGGGTGAAAATGAACCTTGCTGTGTGCCACCGTCCTACAATACGATTACAATGACCGAGCCGAACGCGTCGATTATGAATTCAAATCACACCCCTATTCTAACATTACATCATCTTCATTTCCTGGCCAACGGAGTTTTTGTTTCTTCTTCGACTTCCCTCATATTCCGAATGTCTGTCGTCTGTGCACCTCTAGACACAACCGGCAGACTGATGAATATTTGTGGAATGTATATGAATGCATGGTCTCCCAGCGGGTATCGTAGATCCACACGGCCAAACGGCGAGCCGTTTTCTTGTGGTATTTTGCTTCCATCGTAAGGCTCGGCCGGCGGTTAACGGCTCGCACGTGGCTCTTAGCAGTTTGCCCTTTAAGGTCAGCAATGGTTTAATGTCTTCATGTCTAGCATGCAATCGTAACATATTATTATGATATCGACTTCGCAAGATCTAACTTTGATTTGGAAGCATTGCTCGAATGAAAAAAAAACAGGGCACAATTAGCATGATCGCTTATCCAAGCCACACATCTTCATTTTAGAAGCTCTTTTAAAAATCCTTATTCTGACCGATATGATCAGCAATTTAGCTCAAACTAAAACCTTTCTAATATCCCACCCTTTATTTCCGATCTACAGAATTTCCTATCAGCTAACCTTCAATGCTGGTGGAACGCACCGCTAGCGGCTGCCACGAAGGTACTAAAATATCTTGGACACATTTCGCCCGGCATGCTGCTGATAACGGCCGAACCGTGTGCGCTGGAAATCATCCGCAGTGCTTACGCTCGCAGCGTCCTCAAACCACCGGCCACCTATCTGATCAACTCCGTAGGTAAGTACCTGACTACGAACGGCCGCCTGCGTCCAAAAACAAAGGCGAAGCGAGGAAATCACTCTCCATCTGCCAAGCATTTTTGGGACAAATTTATTGCCCAAATGTTCGATAAGAATCCGACACACGTCCAGTTTGGGGAACGAGTTTTTATTTTTTATTTTTTTTGGCAAACACGTACCACCTTCCGTATGCCCCGTTCGGGACTGGATAAACGTTACGCTCTAAACCAATAGTGCGATACAGAGCTGTGACGTCTGTGACGTGATGGCAGACTTATACGATCGTCCTGCCATGAACCGCAACAATCGACATTTATGCGTTTATAATCCTACTCCCATAATTGGTTTCCGATATCGATAAAAAGGCGATGCTTATTAACATACCACCGAATGGCTGATATGCAAGAAAACTTCTGTCCCTTCCTAGCAAGGTTTTGTGGGCGATTTCATCCTCAATTCCCTGATAATAGATATGAACTTTAGAAAAGCATCTCTACCCGTTTTGATGAATCATAGGACAAGGTTTGGTTCATTTTAAATGACCTTTTGGGAGGAATATAAACACGCCCAACTTGACGTGACATCATGCCTCCAACACGGCATTCCTATGCTAGAAGATAGAACCACAATTTCAACTGCTTTCGGGTATAATAAAATGTAGCTTTATTAATGATAAATATTTATCACACGAGTGGATTAGGTAAATGAAGCCCGGCGAATAATGATGGATCAATATTTGTGTATGATCGGCCACACAGACACGGAAGCCTTCAAAAGCTTCCGAACGGAATAAAAAACGGGGCGTAATGTGATACGCCGTTGGAGGCTGTATGCATTTGTAGTATAATTCTCACCCATACTGAGACCCATTTTACGATCATCTGCACCCTTTACATCCTTGTTACTTAATTGGAAATGCATTCATTCACTTTCCTTCTGGCCCCAAGTTGGCTTAACCTCCAAAAAATGTTTTCAACGCCCAAGGGCGATGTGATATTTGTTAAACTGCTGTCAATCAAACCGGCAACATTGTGCCACGCTCGAGCTACATCCGATAGCAGCTGGCCGGCTGATAAAAAAAAGCTTTCCATTTCACAGTCCTCGCGAGTAATAAAATTAACCGGAATCCGGAGGACGATGTAGCAGTAGCGGCGACAGTTTTACAACGCACACACGACAGGAACTTACACCTGACGTCTAATAGACGACGATGTTCCCCTGGAACAGCGAACAAAAACCAACAAAAAAAAAACTCACACCACCCAAAACTGTCTGTCACGCCTGCTACTCACTCCCCAGAGGAAGAAAAACAAACCAAAAAGGGCTCCAACATGGGGAGGGCAGAAATTTCCCTTTCGCTCACGAACTAGCTTAACGATTGACGCCTTTCGCTACTGTCACTCTCGCTTAATTTCAGCTTCTTGATCCGCGTGCGCTCACGATCATGGCTGTGAAGGGAGAAATTAAGTTGTCGCCAGGCTGACCCTTTCGTTTGGGTCCCGCGCGACCATCCCGTTACTCGACGGGTTGAGTACTGCCGGGCAGGGTGTGTAACATTAAAACAAATAAACTGCATAGTGAGGCCTCCCGCTGCTGAAGGTTGTTCCCGTTCCCCTCGGGTGGGATCACGTGAAGTTGCCCGCTTGTTTGGCCGCTTATCTAACCGTAATCGTACACTGCTCCTGATGAAACCTGATGGAAGAGAGTCTCTATCTGGGAAGATAATCCGATTATCTTATGGCTACTAGTTGGCGTTCAAACTCGAGCAGAGGTTAGGACCATCGTCAGCTGAGAAGTGACTGAATCCGGTATCTGTCCACCAGTGAAGTTAGAGTAATCGCTTCGTCTTTTCTCCTCCAAAATGGGATAATGCGATGTAACCTGAAACTTCCGACACCCGTCTAATAGTTCTCGTTGACCTCCAGTAGCTTTAGTTCATTACACATTTAAGCAGTGATCTTCTAAACTTTACAGGAATAACACTATCAGGGTATTCAGCTTAGTTTGTTTTATGTAACAATCCATCCGAACACCCGCTAAGATACACTTGTTGTGCATAACCTTACACAGACGAAACGCGGTGATCAAATCTTAGGTTTTTTTTGGGGGGAAAGTTTTCAAAGGTAAGAAAATTGCTAAGACACAAAAACAACAGCAAACCTCAAAAATTGGTCACCAAATCTGCCCCAACCCAAAGCCAAACGACAGGCCGTCGTAAATCAACAAATTTGTTTATGACCGACAACCGACCGGCTACCGAAAACATACAGTCGGCTAATGAAGTTGTTACCGGATGATGGATGCGACCGTTCCCCGGCCGTTCACGGATGATGAATGGAGCTTGAAGAAGCGGAAAACGGGTGACTGTGGGGTTCAGGGGAAGAGAGAAGGGGCAAGAGGGTAATTTTTTTTTTTGTTGTTGTCTGAATTCGAAAGCTGCCCGGTTAACTGTGTTTACTAACCGCAGGAAAAATTTGCCCCGGACCACGGGTGTCCCGTGTCAATTTGCAGTTTCATTACATGGTTGCAATAATTGTGCTTAGTGGGAAAAGAGTATAAAACGGGATGAAGTTTATTATTCATGCAAGTTAAGTACATGATCTACAGAAAGTTTGGAGCGACTGTACGGTGTCCATTTTCTTTAAGAGTTAAACTAGGAACTAGGAATACTAGGAATACTCGTTGAAGTTGATTGTGTAGTGTCATCTTTGGGCTTTCCCTTTTAGTTTCGGTTGTCGCACTAATAACATAATGTATTTGCCATTTGCTGAAATGTATGCTTTAATGCAAATTAATATGGTTTTTGGGGGTTTAGTTGATTATTTCAAGCAGTAATAATTAGAAATACGGGATCGCGGTATAAATAAGTTCTTCTTGGCTTAACGACCTACTAAGGTCACGCCCGCCATCTAATGTCTTACTAAACTTGCTGATTCCGAATAGTTGGATAGTCAGTCCTTACTACGGGAGAACGGTCCGGATGGAATTCGAACACCAGTCCTGCCATGTGAAGACCGGCGCCATTGTGGTCTTAACATCCGGCTACTCAATATAAATAAATAAATGTAGTGCATCAGGGTCTCCGGGTCCATCAAGTTAAGTTGCTATCAAGCAACTTCTGCGAAGCTCCAAATAAGGAGTCCTCTTACGAGGCCCCTTATACGAGGCAGCTGTCGGGGTCCTAGGCGGCTCACCGTCAGATCCGGCACTGATTTAACAGTAGAACGAAGAAGAAGCACCATTGAAAGTGCCGTCAGAGTTAAAGGCCGAATGAATTGAGGCAAAACTCGAAGAATATCCCCAATTTTTCCAATAATTTATTCAACGGCAGTCAGGCTGTATATGAAAGACAAGAAGATCAAATTTGTTATGAGCTGGGACCAGATAGATGCATTCTGAGCTCAGAATAAACTTGAAGTTCACATGGAGTATCGCAACAAATACGACCACAACTGATCGGCTTGTGTAAGCTATTTGACATATGTGATAACACTTGTGCAAACATCTTATACCCACTGATTTTGACCTGACCTATCAGAACGTCAGTATTTGAAATATTTGAAACTATTTGATCTTGTCGGCAGACATACTCCTAATGTATCAAAGTGACTACACATTAGTATTTTTTGTTTTGCATCAACTTTCTAGGTGACATTGATGACTGCATTGTGACTCCGATCGTACAAACACAATTTACACCACTCACGGAAGCGCTCTGCGACGTGATAATGGAGCTTACATCTCAAGGACAATCCGCCACGATTGAGAACATACGCAATCGATTGCGTTCTAGGTAAGGGCCTCACGTTTTCCCCACAGTAGTGGCCGCCTCTGCCCGTATCCTTCACTAAATTGAACACACTCTTTACAGGTTCACCCACATGCAGCAGCCATCGGTAGAAGTCATCTACGATACGCTCGTGCAGCTGATGCAAGAAATCAAAATCTACCAAACATCCAAAGGATACTTTATCGTCACGCCTGAGTAAGTACTGCGGCTATGCAATAGTTGCACAACTATTCGTTCCTTACCTGCTCATTACTTGCCAAACAGGAAACGACGCAACAAAACGAACGCTTCGCTCGAGTACGGTTTCCCGGGCGGTGTCGATCTGGACAGTGCAGCACCGACGAAAGAGTCCAAAACGCTGCTGATGAGCAGCCACGAAGCGCTCAGCAGTCTGTACGGGGAGATTTCGACCGTGCGTGCCGGCGATCAAACGCACCAGTGCATTCAAACGAATCTGGCCGACGTGATCTGCGGCGGTAATCCGAACGATAAGATCCTCTACCCACGGTCGGCCAGCAAGCAGCGCAGTGCATCGTTCCCGAGCAATGGGAAAACACTCGAACGGCGCCATAGTTTACGCTTCTTTGGTTCGTCCAAGCGACTCCAGCGGTCTGCCTCTACGAGAAGCCTTTCCAAAAACTATGCGCAAACGATCAGCAAAGACGGTACCGCACCGTTGGCGACACCCGAGCAAACAACCGCATTGGATGCGAGTAAGTATAGCTGGTACAGTTGTAGTTTTCTGAGCAAATCCTCACTAACTAACTATCGGATCTTATCTCTCCAAATGCAGAAAAGCAAACCTCATCCCAATCACTGCTATCGCGAATTTTCCGACGAAGCACACGCTCCAAGAGCAAATCGAAGCAGATCGAAACCTATTCGGCCCAGTTCCCGCCACCGGAGTGGTTCAATTCGAAGACCACACATCTGCACAGCGTAGGCACACAGACGACGGACTATTTGGTAAGGATCCTCTACTCTCTATTTGAAGCAGATCAAACGATCTAATGGTTTCTTCCCAAAAATACTCCGCTTCCCAACCAGGACTTTCCAATCAAGTCACGCCTGCTAAACTCCACCTTCTACGATAGCTCGGACGTGAGCCAACGGTCCCTATCGCTCCCGAGACGACGGCACCACCGACGCAACCTTTCCAGTGAGTCCACGTTCTTCATCTCGTCCCGCGACTGCTCGCCGGTACGCCGTGGTAAAAGCCCCGGCTCGTACTACTGTGGCAGTTTGCCCCGGTCGATACACTCTACACCAGCCAGCTCGGGTTACTATAAGGTGTCCCGCAGCAAACAACTGTCCTCCGCCGACAAGCTGCACAGCAGCGACAGTCAGGGAAAGATGGAGCACAAAACTAGTCGCAGCCTTGGCATTGCCAGCGGTCCATCCAGCATCGATAGTGGCAAGATGACGTACGTTACGTCGGGACCATCGAGTTTCGACAGCGAGAAGCTATCGTCCACGCGCACCAGCACACATTCCAGCCTGGAATCGCACGTGTCCTCCTCCACCATTACTACGGCCATTCAGCAGCAGCAGCAACAGCAGTCCGGGAACTCTAGTTTGTATATGAATAACGATACCAAGCCACCCTCTTCCGCTAGCTCGCTTTCTGGCAGCCCTAGCCGAGTAGCACAAAATGGCTCACCAAAGTCATCCCCTTCGGCACCGGGAACCGTCACAACCGTCATGACGGCAGTAGCATCAACGACAAAAGCGAATAACAGCTACAAATGCTTCGAGACAACGTTTGGCTACACTAGCACCAACACCGGGACACCGGGTGCTAAGGTCAGCACACCACCATCCCTTCCCGGTAGAACGTCCAAAAGCCCTACCAGGACAGGTGGCCTTGGTACCATCAGTCTCGCCAAACCGATCGATCATCTAACGGCGCTCAGCGAATCCTTGCTTCAGTTCCGCCTAAACGGAGATTCCTCCACATCGCACTCAAGTTCGTCCGGCACTTCACCACCCGGCTCGACCACCCACACCATTCCGGTCCAACAGAACGGAACGCCAGAATTGAACAAGTACAACAAAAACAGCACCATGAACAATAGCAAACCGTTCCAACCGATGGCATCCGTGCCGGTACAACCACCGGCGAACTTTTTCTACAAAAACGTGCTCAAAAACATCCAGCACGACAGTAAGAATATTTGCGGTGATCTGGCAGTGGAAAAAACTTCCCCCACGCGAACGTACGACGAAGGATCGGGTCGGAACGGGTTGCAGAGTAATTTGCGCCGTTCGAATTCGGAAATTAAAAAGCTCAACTCAAACCCTGGCCGGGAAGGGAAGCTAGCGGAAGCGGACGATCCCAAGTGTGGCCAGACAATCCCACCGCCCCAACCGCTCAGCGGACTGATCGTGATGAAAAAGAGTCTTTCCGTGTCGAGCGAACCGAATCTGCTCGCGAACGGTGATAGTAAGGCGGCCCAGATAACAATCCTGGTGCAGGAGAACGGTGGTGCGGGCGAGCGGGACCACGGTGTTGATACGGATGGCCGCAAACGGTACTCACACTACGATGAGCTGGATCGACGATTTAGCTATCAGCGTGAGGAGCAACCACCGCTCGTGCTGGAAGAAATGTACGAGTTTCCGAGCTTGTCCGATTTGAGCTTCAACTTTACATCGCTGGCCGCCCAGAAGATCCTGCAGGGTGACGCCAGCCTGAACAGCATCGATACGCTGGTCGAGCTGAACATTAACCAGGAGAAGCAGCAAACGCTGATGCGGCTTAAGAACGATGCGCGGCTGTTGGCGCAAACCGTCACGCCACCGGCGGAACCGGATGCGGCAAAGGTGATGACGGATTTTGGGATGGTTTGAACATATGTACACCCCACGCACAGACTCACTCACACACACATACTGACACAAACACACATTTATAAAAAGTGCCAATATCTTAGGAGCTTATTAGTAGGAGAGCATGCGCCGTTGTGAAGGTCGGCACATGGTCGATCTGTAGTACTTCCGCGAGCATGTGTGTATGTAACCATTTTAGAAGAGGACGCGGCGTTCGATAGGAGAACGAATTTTTATGTCTAACCCCACTGTACAGAAGAGAAAGTAATCGCATAAAACAGACATTATACAGCATCAACTACACAAAAAAGTTAATAAAAAAACAGCATTACTACTACTACTACTACTACTACTACTACCTTTACGACCTACGAATGACTCGCAACTCGAGCCTGAGAAACCATGTATAAGCCGATAATAAAGACAACACACTCAACCTATAAATTAGTGAATAAACGGCAAATAAAATGAAGTTTTGCTTTATCACATTTCCTGTCCATCTCCTTCCCTCCCTTTACTGGTGTTTCCCAGAGTTTTAACTTCCTCTTCTTGGCTTAATGATCAACGCCGGCCATCGAATGGTAGTTTGATAGTCAGTCCTCACTGAGTTGCTGCTCACTGCTCGCGGTCCAAAAGGGATTTAAACCCCGGTCATGCAGTGCCTGAGGACCGGCGCCTCTGTCGAATCTACCACCAAACCGCCCCAGGGTAGTGTACTAAGCAATTTATTGTTTGTACTGTTCCTCCATAATATCATCTTCTGCCTCAATAAGTGCCAAGTTATTTCACTGCCCCGTTTCCATTCTCCTCAGTTATATCCTTTATGTACTAGACAACGTCCTGGACAACTACGTTTCAGTGGTTAAGGACTTAGGTGAGACAGTGGACAGTGGCGCTTGGAAAACCCTTGGTACTATAAGATATATTACCCGTGATTTCTCTAACCTATTGTGTTTGAAAGCGCTCTTCTGTTAGTTGGTCAAGTCTTTACTGGAGTATTGCTCTGTGTAATCTAGTGTCCCATGGCTTGGGTCCATGTTGACCGCATCGACTAAGTGCAGAGGATTTACACCCGTTTTGTTAATCGCAGAATCCTCTTACGCTCTACCCAACTATTAGTCTAGGGATCAACTGTTAGGACTTTAAACTCTTGAGATTCATCGAATATAATCCCAGAGCATTTTCTATTGCTCTTTTCAATCTATTGTTCCTTCCCACACCATAACCAGAAAAACATTCTAAATAAATTAAATGAAAGGATAATTTATTTCTATTAACTATGTGTTTATTTCAATACAAATTAATTCAATACTTGTTTAGACTTCAAATGTGCGATTAATTTGCTTCCTTTTGTTCGTATCCTGTGCTGCACTGGGTATTCGATTATATGCCAATAATTGAAATGCGTATGCATTTTAGATTCTATTTTCAAATTACCAATCTAATATGAGTTTAAGATGGCCTGATGAGACTAACATGTTCATCCAAGCAATTACCATGCATCGCGTCCACGGCCATAGTTTCTTCCGCCTCCATTATAACCGCCACGGTTTCCGCTCGGATAACCACCCTGGTAGCTCTGTTGGTACCCTTGATACCCTTGGGGGGGTCCTTGGGGAAGTCCTTGGGGAAGTCCTTGGGGAGCTCCTTGCGGTCCTTGCGGACCTTGCGGACCTTGCGGACCTTGGTAACTTCTACCATAAGCTCCAGCAGCACTGTGATCTCCACCCGCGTAACGACTGTCGGAGTTTGAATTTCCCATCGAATTGAAGTACCGATAGTTCGATCGATTACCATCATATCCATTATTGTTGCCACGACCCGCTGCTCCGTAACGGTTGCCCTCGTTACGGAAATTTCCACCACCGTTGCCACCTGGATAATGCTGCATGTTGCCGCTTCCCGCTCCATCATTGCCACCAACTCTTACAAATCCGCTTACATTATCCCGAGCCTCATCGTACCGGGGAATCTTCGGCTGAAGCGAACGTATACCCTGCCCGAATGAACCCCTCATCGGACGCTCAATTTCGTAATCACCCGCACTGAATGCACACAGCTCCTTTACCACCCTCAGCAACGTTACGTGCTTCGGGGCAAGCGAGCTCACACTGTCCGGATTTTCCGATATTTGCACCAGCAAATCCTGCAGACAAGGTCTCAGTGCTAATATCATAGCCGCATCGTACGGATCCATGCTCAGATTAAGCCAATTATCAACCCTCACCGACCCATTACACCATTCCACCTTCTTACAGCCAAACAGCAACAGATGGATCGGCGTTACCATGGACATTTGCTTGCACGAGATGGCCCGTGTGCGAATCTTTTCGCCAAACACAAAAAATGGATACGGAAAGGTGGTTGGTGTGTTGCTGCAGTTGACCGACGTTTTGTGGATGAGGGCCGCTTTCGATTCCGTTGTCAGGACACGGCGCTTCTCCTTATGGTAGCACACATTCGGATAAAGGCCAACGCACAGCAGTGCCATCGCCATCTCCAGATCCGGATCGGGACATTCCGGATCGAAGCGCATCGGCATCATCGAGGCCTGGGGAAAGCCCGCCAGTGCCAGATTCTCGATTAGCTGCTTCTTTGCTTCGGCGATCGTACGTAAAGTTGGCATTTGAAGACCCTTCCATTCGCAGAAGCGAATTTCTGCTTCTTCGCCCATGGAGCGCTTTTTGCTCCACATCTGCGACGGTATGGAAGAGTAAAGATTTAAATTAGTTAAACTAAACTAACAATTGTGAGCTAAATTCCGTTACCTCAAACGCGGTTTGCATGGCAACATAGTCCGAACACGTTTGGCCACTGAGTGCTTTCTGGTGGTTCATCAGCCGACGCTGACCCAGCTCTAGCAGGAAAACTTCCGAAAACGTTCCAGAGTAAGCAGCCATCGTCGTGACCGTATCGCACAGCCCAAACAGCGTGCTGAGCACCATCATTTTTCCAAGCCGTGGTTCAATCGGTAAGCGGGCAAGAATTCTACCGAACGGTGTAAGCCGTTCCGCCTCATCTAAACATCGCATCTCCTTCAGCAACACTTCCGCTTCAATGACGGCATCGAGCGGTGGTGGTTCGATCGCTTTTGACAGGAATTTCCCGATTGCACCTAGTCGTAGCAGCTTGATGCTCAGGGCAAGCTCGTGCAATGGTGTGCGGAACATTTCGGGCGTAAGGTTTTCTTCCAGCTTTGCGAAACGGGCCCGTGAGCAGAGGGTGAAGCACGTGCCGGGACTGACACGACCAGCACGTCCTTTGCCTGCGTAGTGTGTAAAAAAGGAATCCATCTTATTACTTATACTCTTATACTCGGAATGGGGTTTAGGAAATTTCGGTAAACCTTAAAGAACGAAATTGGAAGAGAATCCACGATACAAGAGAACAAAATAAAACCCACAGTCGATCTCAATTCATGCCATGGAGACAGCGGAGTAGGACGGGGCTACTTGGGACATATTTTGAATCCTTCGGGGCCACGTAGACGACGGCTCTTTGGATTAAAAGGTGTCCTCATAAAAGACGGAATCTTGATAGTTGGTACTTGAAGGATGAAACCTTTGCCGGTTGGCCGCTACTGCAGGACCTATGTCTTTCTTGTATGTAACCAAGAAATGTGATAGTCGGGAAGGGATTTAACAACTGGTTCTATTGTAATTTAGTGGACATCTGAAGGGAATATACCGAGAAGGCAAGGAGGAAATACGATCGGATATAAGAGAATTCGACGGACCCCTTAACGGAGTAGATTTGGCCTGCTACAGCAATCCTCGAACCCGCTCACGGTCTAGAGCACTCGATAAGGAGCACTCATTTACCAACAAACCGAAAGAATTGCAGTCAACGATCGCAAACAAAACACCACAAAAAGTTAAGCTCAACTTACGCTGTTCCAGGTTTGTCCGGGCGGCCCATACCGTCGCATAATTCGTCATATTGTTGTGCGATGTAAACAGCTTCATGCGCGCCTTACACGTGTCGATCACGTACACAATATCATCGATCGTGATCGACGTTTCCGCAATGTTGGTCGCCAGTATCACCTTGCGCCGTTGCCCATAGTGTTTGAACACCTTCCGTTGATCCTCCCTTGGCAGCTGGGAGTGTAACGGCAAAACGACCAAATTCGGTCTGGTCTGTAACTGTCGCATGAGGGTAAAAATCATGTTCCATCCAGCGAGAAACACCAGCACCGCACCCGGCCGTCCCTGCCGATCCACATAGTCTACCAGCGCATTAATCAGCTCGAACGGTGTATCCGCCTCAAGCAGCATGCTCATCGCCTGCTTTGTTCGCGGCGAATATTTGGTTTCATCAATCACCTCATTCAGATTGCCACTTTCCGGCATATCCGGATTGTACTCTGCTCCACCTTCGCCACCACCGTCCCCAACGTCACCGTCCTTGCCGCGCTTTCGCCGGGCCGTAGAACCACCCTCCGGTGGACTCGGTACAAAGTTGAGCATTTCAATACAATCCTCCAGAAATAGTTGCTCTACTGGAAATGCTCTACCGGTCACCTCCAGCACCGGACAGTCGCCAAAATACCTCGAAAACAGTGTCGTATCGATGGTGGCCGACATCAGAATAATGCGCAGATCCGGATACGTGTGCACCATGTCGCGCAGTACAACCAGTATAAAGTCGCTGTTCACATCACGCTCGTGTATTTCGTCCACAATCACGTGCGAAACGCCCCGCAGACCGCCTTCCAGCTTACGCAACAGCACGCCGATCGTGCAAAACAGTATGGAACCGTACGGGCGCGGCAGTTGCGAATCGAACCGTACCGAATAGCCAACGGCAACGCCCAAATTTTCACACCGCTCGGCCGCTATCCGTTCGGACACGCTGATCGCACTGATGCGCCGTGGCTGCGTCACGCACACGTTACAGTACGCTCCCTGGCCCGAGTTGATGTAGTCCTCCAGTATAAACTGTGCAATCTGGGTCGTTTTACCACAGCCCGTATTGCCACGGATCAGCACGACCGGATGCTCGTTGATCGCTTCCATGATCGGCCGGCGCATCGACGAAATGGGAAGCTTCTCGCGCGTCCTTACGCTCATCTGCAGTTCCGGTGTGTCCCGCAGCCGGCTACGGCTCTCGTTGAGCAAATCTTCGCTCAACTGTTCCAGGGAGGCCGTTGCCAGATAGCCTTCATCGATATTACAGCCCAACCATGGGTTCCAGTTCGGTTGCGGTGGTGACCAGGAGATAACCGATGCCGGCTGCTGCAGGTTCGTCGATTGCGGTTTAAAGTGTACATCGTCCGAGGCGTGCATCAGGCTGACCGATTCATGCGCACCGGTTTGGGACGTATTTACCTTGACCGGTTGAATGCCAAGCTCCATCAGCGATTCGTGTACGCGTTTCGCCAGGTGGTGGGAAATTTTCACCGGATAAGCCGTTATCTGCTCCGATGTGCTGCAATTTGTGCAAAAGCGCAAATATATTGTATTACTTTCAATCTGTTTCTTGTATCGTATATTTATCCTAAAATTTGAAAAGCCGATAGGTTATTTAAGGCACACTTAGTAAGAGTGAGTGAATGAGTGAGAATCCTGAATGTGAAACTATGGATTCAAATCAGGCCAGAGTGTTTTTGTCTCTATCTCTGTCACTCTTCAATTAATATATATATATATATATATATATATATATATATATATATATATATATATATATATATATATATATATATATATATATATATATATATATATATATATATATATATATATATATATATATATATATATATATATTGTAGTGCATTGGGGTCCATGGGGTGACCATGGACAGCAATTTATCTTTTTCCCCAATGTCCATATATTGAGGCCATATGCAGATTTGCAACGAGAACCATGGGTCTCATTCGTCGAATTTGTAAAGACCTTAATGATGTCAATCGTCTCAAATGTTTGTATTTTACTCCGTCGGAACATGCGTATGCGGTTTGAAATCGCATCATATTCTTATCATCTTCTTGGGATTTGAGAGTTGATTTTTTTTTTTTTTGAAAATCCGGTTTTAGCATTCCGTTATTTATGGTTTTTTAGTTTTACTTTTTATGTTTCTAATAGAGAGTGAAGTCTATATGGCCGACCAAAGAAATGGATAATATCTTATACTTACGTTGCACTCTTTACCGAACCGGTAAACGCCTCAATCACACCCAAGTGGTACAGCTGCCTGATGAGCGAGAGAGCGCACGATTTGCTGGCCGAATGTTTGTTCGAACCGGACTCACGGCCCGTAATTGTGCGATTCAATTCTTTCACGTAAACGGTCATTTCCGCTATGAAACTCCTTGCAAATCGAACAGAAGGGAGATTGATTAGTTTCGAAGGTTAGCTGTTTTCAGTACAATGCATTCGGGTAGTCAAGATCTCACATTCAACAGTTGAGGTACAAACGTACTTACCAACTTCAAGGTACAGTTCCATGGTGCCGGCCTGTAGGGTACATTTTCAAATCATCTCGTTAAGCAGCACTGTACTACCGGTTTTACGGGCTGCCGTATATGTATAACAGGTGGGTAGATAAGTCTTAGTCCTTAGCCACGATAAAAGGATTTGTTTTTTGGAAAATTCTTTTTTATCTAGTCAACTTAACTGCCTTCGAGAGCGAAGCAGTGCGATCTACTATCGAAGTATAGCGATCTACTATCGAAGCCATTTTTAAAATACAGTTTGTTATTAGCCTCAATATATGCCCCTTTTTTGGCAATTGCTTCATCATTCCTGCATGTCCGCATGGGCGGTAGCATGTCCAAATGTTCGCGTATCATATGATACACAAGTTCCTTCGATATCGACAGAGCTTCTGCTATCTCCATCAATGTTGTTTTACGGTGATCCAAAACCATTTTATGGATTTTTTATGGATCGAAGCTGTGTCGCTACGGCCACTTTTAAACTCTCAAAACAAATGCTTAATATTTGTAGATGATTGTGCAGAGACCGGCTAAGACTTATGAAGTCATTGTTTGGTTTGAACAGTTCTTTTATCCATCAGTAAATCAATGATGAATCAGCTCACCGAATCCGTTTTAATCCATGCTTTGCTCCAATCAAAACAATATACCTCATTATCTAATCAACAGATATCATTCAAATTTATGCATGTATGTTTTCAAGGTTGGCCAAAACTAACAAAAATTTTAATTATTTTTTTGTGCCGCAGTCTATACATCTGGACTAGAACTTATCTACCGACCTGTTACGTTTGACGAGTACGTCAAACTACACCTCTTCAAGAGCAACGAGGAAAGTGGCAAGGAAAGGAATGGCAAATCGACGATAATTACTGCCGATATCACGCTACACCAGTGACCATTTGCAAAATCTATCCATTCGTCGCAAGCCGCCAACTGAATCTATCTTGCAAACGGCCACTTTCTTCCAAAATATCTACATCGATTGCCTTTTCCTTGCCTTGCTCAATAGGGGAGTCTCTCTATTGGCGATGATTCGAAACTATACCCCCACGGGGCACGGGATGGTAACGGGAGTACAGAATGGAACACATTCGGAAGCTTACTTCTACCAACTTCTCGATCATCGAAGCTGGTAGAAATAAGTTTCGATCCTCTAGCAACCCATACTTACTTGGCATGATCCGGTCCGATCGAAGTGTACTTAAACTCGGCCTTTATCTTGTACTGCTGCATCCATTGGTTTAGTTTCGATTTTGCATTTTCAACCGTCCAGTTACCGTGAATCGACGCGTTCACATCGAGCGATTCGGCCGATTCCATGTTGTCCTGTTCTCGCTTTATATCTTCCTTCGATGGAACGTATGGTCGGTACGCATGGCCTAAATCTTGCGGCACAAACCCTTTCATAAATATGTTCGACGGACCGGACGACTGTCCCATTCTCATCCCCGATGGTCCCGCTTGACCAGTCGACCCGTCCGTTCGATCGGTCACTACCGGCGCCGGTGAAATGTCCTGCGGAACCGCCTCTTCCGCTATACGTCCGATGCGGACCAAATAGTTGACAAAGTCTAGCGATGCATTCTTCTCCGAATCCTTCTTGTTGGTCGAGTTACCGACACCGATGTAATCAATGCCGGCTATCCGTACCTCGCACAGGAAACGTTGCCGAAACTTCGGCCCGGTCGGACGCACCTCATACTTCGGTTCGCAACTATTCTTCTGGCACCAGCTTATCAAGAACGATTTCTTATCCATTGCTGACGGCGAATGATGTGGACACAATCGGCTATGCTGTAGAAATGTTGAATGAAAACAACTTTTCTTGATTGTGCTGTTGTTTTCTGTGATTGCAAATAGTTAGATTTCACAGAAATGTGTTTTTTCACCTTTGCCGCTGAAATGGCGAATTGTTTACAAGCAAAAAAATATGACATGAGGAGAGCCACTAGCAGTCGACTTCTACAGTATAAACACATCTAAATTGAAACAAACATTCTGTAGAACACTTTTTGCAATTATTTTATTTAATTATGCTGTGCATTGCTGTGCATTAATACATCACTATTTTATAAATATGGAAAAGAGTCTGTGTTGTATTTTATTTTAAAATGGCTTTATTTAAGAATTCGTAGTTCATAAACTGTCACAAAGAAATGTTCTATACCGCTTCTCTGTGTACTGTGATACGTTTGTTGTTGTTAGTTCATTCGTAAACAACACGAGCTGGAAAAGCAGAACCGTGCGCGGGAAGCAGATCATCGATTCCGCAATTTACTCAACTCCGTGTTTTTCGCTTGCATTACTAAAAATGTCCAAGCGTAATGTAGCTTTCATTAAGCCGGACGAGCCAGATTTTCTAAAAAGAATGAAAGCTCAAATCGGCTATCGAGAAGGACCATCGGTAGACGACAAGGTAAGCATACCGTACGCTGCAATACCCGGTGTCTTCGCAGCGAATAAACTCACACGTTTTGTTCTTTACAGGGAGAAGCAATAGAAAACTTCGACGACTCTGATGATGAGGAACAAGAGGATGAAAAACCACAGGTGGTTGTAATTAAAGAAGGCGATTTAACGGAAGCGGAAGCTACACAAGCATTCAAAGGTATAATTTACAATATTTCGCGTTAGCATCGAATTGCAACATTTTCCTCTTCTTTTCTAGAGGAAAGCGAAAAACCAGCCGATCTCAATCAGAAGGTTGTATTCAAATCGAGAAAGCCCAAACCAGATAAAAGTGAAGAACACCCAAAACCAAAGCCGGAAAACAAAAAGGATAAAAAGGCAAAACAGAAACAGGAAAAGAGTAAACTGTCCTTCAACGATGAAGATGAGGAAGAGTACTAGGCTTTAGCATTATTGTTTAAGTTGTTAAAACGTTTTATATAAACAACAAAATGGGATTGAATTAGGAAATGATGACTCCTATTCCAAATTTAATTCACACCTCCGCACACCAATATGTCTTTCTCTTTCACCCTAAATCGTAGTGTCTCTCGCGCCAATGCAATTTTTTCGTTTTTCTTTTCGTTGCATTTTGACATTGAGCACACTGTTTACATCGTCTGTTGCAATGCTTGGAAGCTCTCGTCCGAAGAATTTTCCGTTTGAAACCCATCGCCAAAGAAAACTGTGTTTTCAATGAAAACTATTTGAAACAAACCAAAAATAATTGATCGCCAGTTCAGAGTGCTTCTTCAACCAGTGGGAAAATATTTTCATTGTTGTTTTATCTCTTGTACTAAACCGTGTACTAAAAGCATAATTTCAACCTACCAGTATAAACGATTGAGGCAAAAAAAGCAAGCTAGGCATTGCTGGTGTTTGTGGGGTTCCGCACATCCGACAAATACCACAGCCGTTCAATTCGATAGGAACCGACGATCAGAGCGGGCACGTTTCGCGTCAAGTACTATCACTGCGCTTACCACTGATGTTGGCCAAACAGTGAAGGAGAAGAGAAAAATTAATCGTGTGCGCGGTGCAGTAGAAAAAGGTGTGTGTAAGTAAATTGGAAGCGGCCAAAGTGTCATAATCCTTTCGCATCAAGCCGGTTTCAAGTGTGCTTTCGCTCAACGAATGAGAGCGTATTTGTATCTTTTTTGGTTGGATGCTTCGTTCTACATGCGTTCGATTGTTTGGAGCAGTTTTCTATTAAATTAGAATAATTATTCAAATAATTTGTGAAAGAAAGCGTGTGTTCCCTTGTGCGTACGTGTGTGTGTGTGCATGATTCGCTGAAAAACGAAGGAACACGGCCGCCTCCGCTGCTCCTCCATCCACTGGGCCGTTCCTTTCTCCTTGGGAAGTGGGTTAGTTTGTGCCACGAAAGGGAAATAATGTGAAAACGGAAAACTTAACGCAAAGTACAAATGGCGGCAGTATGTGTGTATGTGTGAACGGTGTGTGTGCACCAACCATTTCTACAAGGCAAGGGGAGTCCGGAAAAAATGCGAGAGTAGGACGGTGCACACCAAACGTCACGCCTGTCGGCTGTAGTAAGAAAGAGCAACCAAATTGCTTGTGCGGATGCGTATGTGTGTGTGTATGTGTGTGTGTCTGTATGTGGTCTAGAAGAGATGTTGAATTGCGGTACCAGTGAAGCTTGTGAAGAAGGGAAAACGCGCTAGATGAGGCCGATGCGTTTGTGTTTGTGCGCGCACGAGCCAACCCAACCGTGCACGTTAGTGTGCGTGAGCGAATGGTTCGTGGTTTGTTTTTTCTCTGTGTATTATTTTTCCCATTGCTGTGAGCACTCTATGGTTCCTTTGATGGGGAGGAGGGCTGTTGGACGTGGTGTGTCGTACGGTGAAAATTGTGTGCAACGAAAGCGAAGAGACGGGGCAGAAGGGAAGGGAACGAGTAGAGCGCAAATATTTTCCGACCAAATCCAATATGGCGTCGGTACGGTGGCAGCAATAGTGATCATATGGGGCGGGTAGGAAGAGGTAGTGGCGGAAAGAAGGGAGAAGAAAACCGTTTCCAGGAAGAAGAAAAAAAAGCAGAGACGAATCCTTATGTGCCATTGTTGCTTGCTCTGCAGATAAATTGAACATGATGCATTCCAGACGAGCAGCCCAGTTCTGCTTAACTACATAGTACTACGATTCCGTACTTCATTCACACCGACCGTACGCTAATGCAAGTTGCATCCTGCGTTGCATGGTGGTGTGTAAAGTTGTAAAATTATTAGGAAAACAGCTGCAATCAAGCACGCGCCTGAGTGCAAGATGTGTGAGAGAGAGAGAGAGCGAGAGAGGAACGTCAAACGCGTATATGCAGCTTTGAAAACAAATGAAACCTTGTGTGCGTTAGACCGGCTGCCGCGCGCGATTAGTGACATCGCATCGCGGGACGCGGGCGCATTCGTGTCAGTGCAATGTTGGCAAAAATCGGCATGTTACGCGAGACAGAATGTTGGCGAGAGAGCGAGAATAGTGGATGTGTGTGTGTGTGCACAAACACACAAACAGGTAGAACAGGTGAGAAAAGAGCAAGCATAAAAAAACACGCAAGCACCACCAGCAGCAATTGTGGTAGGCGCGCGTATCGTGTGTTTGTTTACGAGCAATATCTGCCATCAACAAGAGGTGTGTTTTTTCGCTGCTGTTTCCTTTACATGTAGTGGTCCGTCGTCGCGTTGTCGTGTGCGTGTACCGTCTTGCGTGCGGAGCAAAAACAAGCCAAGAGAGTTTTCATTCAAATGTGTAAAGCCCTCTCGTTCTCGCTCATTCCGGCGCCCGTATCGTTCCCTCTCATCTTGCTCACCGTCACGCACAACGACCCCCTTCCCGTGTGTGTGGGGTTAGCGGCTGTCGAGTTGAGTGACGTTTTTGTACGGCAAGCATGGTTGGAAGTGCTGCGATATGGTCCCAGTCAGCTGGGAAAAAGCTTCCATTGCTATGCTCGCGACCGAATGCATTGTGGTGTAAAATGTACTGTTTAAACGATGTCCTGCACCCAAGAAACATAGGACGCGTGCCGCATGCAGAATTGTAGAATAATTTGATCGACAGTAAAACTCCTTTATTGATAGCATATTTTTCTTTTATTCCTTTATGCGTGTACTCAGCGATTTTTCAAATAGTATCTTCAGCAGCAACTAGCTGTGTTGCACTTCATTCAGCGGTGTATTTGTTAAAGGAAACAGAGATAAAGCAAACATCAAAACAGAACTACCAAGTGAGTATAAGTTAAGCTAAGCATAAAACATACAAATCTCTTATGATTTATATTCCTTCCCCCCGTGTATACACCCGGCTCGAATAAATAAAGTCAAGAAATTTCAAGATATCAGACCAGACGGTTGATTGCATCGTCTTTGAAGTAACGCTACACGAAGCGAAGCTTAAGAAAACCATGACAGGTGTCATTCTTTTCGGTAGAAAATGACACTAGACATCCCTAGGCCGATGGCAGCTTTGCAAGAACCTAGATTTAGCTGGTTTTGGGCATTTGCATCACTTGATGAGGTCCTTCCTGACGAGTTACAGATGATTGAAAGTAACTCAAAATCACTACGCTACTTAGAGAATGGCTCTGTATTGCACAGTATGTGTGTCCATGGAGAAAGTGCTACAATGACGAGCTCTTATTTGTTCAATGACCTCGCGATTATGAAGTGTATTAGACTCTCGAGCCTCGAGATGGTGGTCACATGATATGGATCCTGGAGCTAAAATTGATGGTTCCACCCTTTAGACTGAGATTGAAGTAGCTTAAAAGCGTAAAGAGTGGATTTGAGCATAACATTATGCTTCTGATCCCTTCCTTGGTGCATGGTAATTGTGATCATTTAATAATAAGAGTACTACGCCGACTAAGCCTTCGGATCTTTGCTCTGGGAATTCCTAATGTGACACAAGACTGCGACAGATGCCTAGACATCTGAGGAACTGAAAATTTTCCAATGACTCAATCACTCCTCCCGTATGTTATATTGAGCGTGGGAAGAGACGCTCACTTACGGTAAGGTTAGGTCATATTAATGAGGAGGGCTTGAGGAGTTCATAGAGGGTTCATTTGGTTCACACACATATCGCCCTGTTGTTCCCAGTTACTTCTCCTTATGTATGTCCTGTTACTATTTCTCATCATTTTAGTCGTCTTTATATGGCAACTATCTGCCCACGATTGGGTGATTGGTAAGCAGGAAAAATTAGCCAGGTTTTTGGCAGGAAAATGTTGCTGTTGCTGTCTTCTTTGTTTTGTACAATCTTCATCCCCCTGTGGATCCGCGCACCAGCCGCTCCCTAATCATGCTCGGCGACATTCACCTCGCTCAAGATCTTCTCCAAACCGCTCCTCCACCTTTCCTTCTGACTAACGTGGATTCATCACTATACCACCATTGCCACTACCCCCCCCCCCCCCCCTACTTCACTTCTTCGCCGCCTGGTAGACTCTCCGCTATGTTGTGCGATCGTGCTACGTCATCTTCTCTCGCTTATTCTATTGGTTGCGCTCTGGCCCTTCCCTTCTCCCACATCCGTCCTCCCTTCGTTGCGTTTTCCGTGCGTTTGCTATCACACCGCACCCGTACTCCGGCCAGTCTACACCGCCATTTGCCCTTCCATTTAGCCCACCGCGTTCGGCTTCTCACATTTGCCAAGTGTTTTCTTCGTGTATTTCTGTGACGTTTGGTGAACAAGTCGCAGCTTGCGCGCACAGACACACACACACACACAAACACGGGACACGGGTTCTGCGCACAAAAAAAGGCACAGAGCCACGCATATACTGTAAAACCATCTCCGAAAGGGCTTACAGACAAAAGGAGGGCCCTGTTGTTGGGTTTTGCTGCTTAGGCTGGGGTTAGAGGACGGGTAGGTGTTGCAAGCAGAGCAAAGGAGTGCCATAATGTACAGGTTGGTAGGGCATGGGGGTGGAAAGGGACACCAAAGGGGATGATGATGTTGGGAAGGAACCGAAATTACAGCCATGCACACGCACACATACAAGGTCGCTAGCATAACCTACAGGCATACACACACACACGCCACCGTCTCAGTCTCTTTAGACAGTTGCATTAGTAGTAGTATTAGTGTGAACACATGTAGATTTATATGTTTAAAAAAAGTAGATCCCCCCACAATTTTCCTCGGATTCATTCTTCACTTTGATATGCCCTGCTTGTCCGAAAATGTGTCCAACATCATCGTCATCCTATAGCCGGCAACTCCTTGCGTATGTTGGGGAAGCAAATACAGGAAATGTTTTTGAAGCGAAAATGCACCACCAGTCAAACACCGTGGTTAATTTGAAGAACATTTCGCAACTTTCGCAAGTTGTTTAGTATTATTGGAAGCTATTTGTTAAACAGTTAAACCTGGAACAGCACAACCCGGTACAGGACGACCTTCTTCGGGGTGTCCTGCGTGTGTGAGAATTCCCACACAACCACCTCTGCCCTGCTCTAATGTTGCTATGAAGATTCGGTTGCTACGAAGTCGCCATGATGGGGCAATGACGATGATGAATTGAAGCACACGGTGCGTTTATATGTCAATGTTGGGATGCTGATATCTCTAAACGGGCGGTTCTCTAAACAGGGGTTACTCTGCCTGTGCTATTTAATCCTTTTGGGTTTGGCTGTTTTGTCGTCAGTAGACTCTTTTTAAACTTCAATTTTTTACATTCATATTCTCTGGAACATCTCCTGCCCGGTGTGCGGTGGTTTCCTGCAAGAAAGAAAGTACAACCATGACCTTTCTAAATTCTACGATAATATGCAGTTACCGAGGGCTGTGGTTCGTAGTGCAGGTTGACACATTTTGTCCAGCGAAATGGTGAAGATTTTGGCGTCCATCGTTCTTTTTTTTATCCTTCTGCTACGATCCTGCATCCACCATCATTTCTCTCTTATCCTTTCCGGACAAACACAACCTCCACAACACCCCCCGGGGATTGATTGTGTGTGTGTGTGTGTGTGTGTGTGTATGTGTGTGTGTATGTGTGTGTGTGTGTGTGTGTGTGTGTGTGTGTGTGTGTGTGTGATTCAATTCTTCCTTGGATACCTTCCCTTTCCCGTGCCATTACTTGCTTCATTCCCGAGAACTCGCTTCTTGCACGCACTAGCGCGCGCCATTTTCTTAGCACACGGTTCCTGCGTGTCCCTCCGTGTCCCTCCGTGTTTCCCCACTGCACACGATCCGATTCACCCTGCCCGACCGCTGTCCTGCATCACCACTACTCCTTGCCCCTCTGCTGTTTCGCTTCCAAGCCTCCCCAAACCCGCGTCCTGTCCACCAGCTCTACTACCCTGTGCCCACTCCGTCCTCTATGCCACCCTTCGCTTGAAGGCCCCTGTCTCCATGGCAGTATCCCAAAAAAAATCAAACCAAGAGAAAGACACGGTGTGTGTGTGTATGCGAGCTGGTTGTTCTCTCTGCTGTTCCTCCTTCTCCTTTCGTCCCTTTGATCCCTTCTACCCTCCCGGTGGGGTACATCCACCCGTCCGACACACCGTTGTTGAGGTCTAGGGGTTGTTTTTTGTTGTTGCGTTCTCCTTTTGTTCCCTCTCTTTCTCTCTCTCTCTCCCTCTTTCTCTCTCTCTCTCTCTCCCTCTCTCACACATGTGATTTAGGTACGGATTTTCCTCTCATCGAAGCCCGCTCCCTTTCTCTTTCTTTTTGCCGGCAATCATCGCTCTCCCGGTAGCATGCTGGATTCTTTCTCTCTCTCTCTCTCTCTCTCTCTCTCTCACTCGCTCTCTCACGCTCGCTTCTTGCCGCGTACCACGCGCGTTGTTTCCTATCTTTTTGGTGTATACCTTCGTCATTCTCTTTTTGCCTCACTCTGCCCCGCGCTTCGGCCTCCCGTACATGCTGGCGAACTTCCCCCTACCCTCCCCCCCGTCCACACGATTCGCATCTACCGCTTCTACTATCCTCTCTATTCCGTCCGTCGCGCGCCTACCCCTGCCCTACCGCACGCTTTCATCGTCGCGCCGCCCTGGTGTTGCATCTCCCCCCCCCCTCCTCCCCCGTGTATGTTCCACTTTCAGCTGCCGCCTACCGCCTGGCTGGATCCTCATTTCCATCGATCCTCTAACCCGGCCCTCCCTCGGTTGTCCCTTTTTGCCCGTCCCTTTGGTTGGGAAAGAAGTTTGCACACACACACACCTTCCGTTTCATCCCCTTCCCCCTCCGTTTTTCGCTCCATAAAACGGTTGCTGCTGTGCGTGTGTACACTCTCGTTGGATTATGGTACTTACTTTTGGCACACGTACATCGGGTCACACATACAGGAGCATCGAATTTTGGTGTGTTTTGGTTCGGTTTGGCTGTGCGTCGTGTTATGCGCCAATTTGTTTTTCTTCTTCATTGATTCATGCATGTGTGTGTGTGTATGTGAATATTGCTATTAGTATTATTATTTTCGTAAATTCAACTCTTTGTTGTATTGTTGGCAGTGATGCGCTTGGGAGTAGTGTTGGTGTGATTTGGTGTGCTTTTAACCCCCCATTGTGTGTGTGTGCGTTTATGCGGCAGTTCCTCCAGAAGAGAATGGGTTGGTGGATGTGACGAGGCAACTTAGAAGGTGAGGGGGGGGGGGGGGTTTGCAGCCTCAGCAGTATCACGATTATGTTGAGTGTCCAAAATTTTGAACGACTCATGGAGAGGACTCAAACGGATGGAAAAAAATGCATCTGAGCAATGGACTTCATTCTCTTCCTCACAACAGCTGTTTTGGGCTTCTTTAGTCAGTTTTTTTCCTCTTCCGATTTTCTGAAGGACCCTTCAAGCAAATCGTTTGTAACAATGTAATAGAAAGTACGAAATATCGATCGCAACTCATCTTAAAACCATAACTTCGTCCTTCTGCTGGCATAATTTGGGGTTTTAGCTAATATCAGAAGAGGGAATTCATCGAATCGAGAGCCTGAAGAGGCATGTGATCCATTATTACATCACGATGATAACGAGTGATCGTAAACGCGTTTTTTTACCCCTCACAGAGGCACACACACACACACACACACACACCGCGCCATCAAACAACAAGCAGTCAGCAGGCTACGGCGACTACTGCACAAGCGCCAGGTCGCCGGGCCTGTAGCGCCACCTGGCGGAAGTGCTCAAAACTTTGATTGGCTTCATTTTTGGCCCTCCCCCCTTCCTTTTCTTCACAGAATGCACATTTTATGTTGGTAAAGAAATCTTAAATCCATTCAATCCATTAGGAAGTGATCTTTCAACTTCAGCGAGACGAAGCCAACACGTTGCAAGTGAAATCAATCGTCGGAGGTTGTAGCGGGAACCTTTGCACCACACACAGTGGAAACGTACCCGGCAACACCACCATCATAAGCACACCCCTTGTGTGTTGCGTCACCGTTGTACACGCGGTAGAAGCACGCGGGGTCGCATGTTGGATGACGGTAGTCGGACGGGGTGTTGTGGTTGGTGGCGGCCATACTGGTTTTTCCCCCTCATGCTTAGACTACGCACTTGTATTACCGAAGAACAGGAGCAGCTAGTTGATATAAAAGTATGATTTAATTTAATTTGGAGAGTAATACAAGGACAAGCTTTGTTCTACGATTACTAAGCGAGGATCATGCTTTGCTTTCCCCTTAAATCAGGCCTGATTAGTGCACACAAATTGTCAAGACAAGTAGTCATAAAACGGAAGTCAGCCGTTTGTGTTGTCTGTTGGAAAACAAAAAACTTAACGAAAGACAAACTTACATGCCAAGAGTTTGTACTACTTTGCCCGAAAAATAAAGGGACTGCGTTTTTTTCTTAAACGGTTATTTTATAAGGCCAAATGAAGGTCATCACCTTCGAAGTAATACCCTTCCGATGCAATGCACCTCTTCCACCCTCTTCACCTTCTCCCACTCCACGAAGCAGTTGGAAATCGCGGATGCTGGGATGTCCTTTAGTTTCGCCGTCGCAGCGGCTTTTTTCTCCCCGAATGTTGTGTCAAAACGATGTCCCCGAAGCGGTCGCTTTAGCTTGTTGAACAGCCAGAAGTCGGCTGGTGCTAAATCTGGCGAATATGGCGATTGCAGAACAATATGGGTGCCAGTTGTTGTGAAAAACTCCCTCAAAATGACGGCACCAGGTGAGAGCTTCACCCGCTTCAACCCCAAAACATCTTTCAGGATCGTGTTGACCGAGGCTGTGGAAATCCCAACACTTTCCGAAAGGACTCGTATCTTCAACCGACGATTGTTGACCACCAAATCCTTGCTTTGGACGACATGGGCGTCGTCGGTCGAGGTGGATGATCTCCCCAGACGGTCCTCGTCTTCAACTTGCTCATAGATTCTTCCGCGAAGGTTTTTTGTAATATCCGCAATATTTCCGCAGCGTTTATTTCATTGCGCAAATAAAATTTGATACATGTGCGCTGCTCCACAAACCTGGACATGGTCAATATGGGCAAAAACATTTGGCGCAGCTCCGAAAACAAATTGTCACTCCTACCCGGGGCGATGTTGTGACTTGAAACGTGGCAGAACTGTCAAAAACATACATTTGGCGCGCGAAATTTGACATTCAATGTCACCTTTCTTTTCGGACACAGTAGTGCATCGTTAGTAGACTCTGGATCATCTGTTAGTACTAGAAGATCACCTTCTTCTTCTTCTTCTTGGCTTTAACGACCTGTAAGGTCATGCCGGCCATTGAAATGGCTTACTAGACTGCCGATACCGATAGTTAGTCAGTCCTCACTACGGCGGGACGGATCCGGATGGGATTTGAACCCTGGTCCTGCCGTTTGAAGACCGGCGCCGCTGTCACCTATACCGCCGAGCCGCCCCGCTCGGTAGAAAACACCTAATTCCCAGTAAAACATGTCTGCCTAGCAATAGAAATTTCCACAGACCATAGACAAAGGTAATAAAATACGATTCAGAAGGTGTTAATCAACCGACAAAATCATCAATTGCAATTATATGATAGGGAGGAGCACTACACCCCACCATGCCTTTGTCTTCTAAAGAAACGCAGTCATGGAGGGAAAAAGCACTGGGAGTGGGAGGTGATTGAATCCCCCTTTGATGCAGAATTGCTTTTTTTTTTTGGGTGCAGTAGAACAAAGAAGGCAGAGGAAGGGATAGTACAACAAAAAGAAGAGGTTAGTTATACTGCTTTAATACCTTCGTGTGTGCTTACTTGGCGCATTTAACACGAACGTTTAATGTGTGTGTATGTGTCTCGCTCACTTTATTTGTGCCAAAGGGGGGATGTTGGTGGGTAATAGTTTTCCGAAGCATTGGGATGGGAAAAGGTGGAACCCCCAGCCCCTTTCTCCGCATTTACCACCTACTTCATCTCTTTCCCTGTTTAGTGCGTGGTCGGGAAAATCATATAATTAATGAGCAAAACATTGGGTTGGCCAAGTGGAGGAGGAAGAATAAAGTGGGTAGAGGTGGTGGTGTAGAATTTATTATTCGTGAAAATGCGGCCCCAAGCACCACACCATATGCTTTTACAGCACTAGTGAATTGTGGTTAATGTTGCTTGCCTTTTTGGTATGAATTAGCATGGTGTTGGACCATTTTGTGACAGTTACAGTTACTTGCATACTTAAAGAAAAATGGCTAACTTCTCAGTCTCTGTCCCTTTTGATGGAGCACTTTTCTCGATCTAAGATCCTTGTAAGTTCTGCAAAGGTAAGATTTACCCTGTTGTTAACAGCAACAATTTATTGGTTCTTGGCTTAACGACCCCTTCTATGTCACGCCGGTCATTTAATAGCTTACTAAACTTGTTTATACCAAGTAGTTGGATCCTCACTACGAGGAAATTGTCCGGATGGGTTTCGGGACCTCGGTCCTGTCGTTGGAAATATAGCGCCCTTATCGCCCCATCATATTGTCGAAGCCTCCCTCCCCCCACTAAGTCCTCACTACGGAGGAATTGTCCGGATGAGATTTGAACCCTCCGTCCTGCTGTTGAAAGTCCAGCACCGTTATCGCCTCACCACCGGGCCTCCCTCCTGCAATTAGCCAGTTCGGTTAAACGCTCGGAGCTACACTGAATCATGTAGATAATGCTCTTTGCTAGAAAATTAGCTGAATTTTAACTGCCTACAAGTGGTATATTGTAGGCTGTGCAACACCGTTGTACTGCTGTATAAAATCTGGGAGTTTAGTGAAGGCGGTCACATGTTTGGATTGAAGATAAAATGTTCTTAAAAATATGCAATTCCCAGGACATCGATAAGTAAATAGCAATGAGGCATAAATGATACTCCTGCGAACAACATCTACACTGTCCAGTGTTTCTAATCCTTACAGCAGATGGCTGTATCGCTAGGAAGGGATACTATTAAGACCAGGACTGGCAGGAGCCTGGTTAGCAGGTAACGAACAGCATGCCGAGAAAAAACTCCCTTCGAATGTTTTAAGCCGTTGACTCAAATGAAGAGCGCTATCTGTAGTTACTTAAAAAGTAATTTTAATCTGCCCTGATAACACATCCAAGGATAATGCCAAGATCCTCTAGTACTCCATCCACCGTATGGTTGTCTGAAAATGTCTTTCACCAGCATAAAACACTATTTTGCACAAACACCTGATTGTAAAAAGGGTGAAGTCTTCGGAGAAATTCGAAAAACGAACAACAAAAGCCGGATCATTCTTCACCATGAGCGATGCGAGCTCTCACACCATCCATCACTTATTTGACCGGCCAAAACGTCGAATTGATGGGTCAATTCCGCCCTACGGCCCTGACTTGCCACCCAATGGCTTCTTTTCATTCGTGCACATCAATTTTTGTCCCCAGAAGATGCTGCTGAAGCGTTCCAAAAACCACCTTTTTGGAGGTATCTCAATCAGAGGGGAAAAATGTGCTTCGACAATTGGTTTGAGCGCATCCAAAAGTGCATGAATCTGGAGAACACTTTTGAAGAAGAATAAAACGAGTTTTTGATGACTAATTGTTGCATTTTCATAATTAGGCCAGAAATCTAAATAGTAGCCTATGGTTCCATACACGGATTGGATGTTCGGTTCACCGTGCTTCCCAAGGCATGCTGTTTTATTGGATGGTGATGGTGGTTAGATGAGACTGCACCGTTTACGTTAACCAGTGGTGAGATGCAATTGCATTTAGTCACTGCATTCACTGTGTGATCGTTTACTATTCCTTTAGAGGCGTTAGAGAATATTTTTGATCAAGTTTTAAATAATGTATAATTTATAGAATTCGTTTCAAAGTGACATTATGACGAATGGGCATTATGATGAATTGGAAAGCTGGTAGAAGTGGTTCAGTGTAACATTTTCCTTGCTACTGGAACTTTTTCTCATCACATGGAAAATCCCTTACATTACGCAATACTGATACGATCGATCGATTTAACACCAAACTTTCTTGAAGGGCACATTTGCTGAACCCCCAGGGGTTCTCCTAAGATCTACGGACCTGCTGCATCCAATATTCCTTCGATCGTACGCGAGGATGCGATATTAGGAAGAACACCACCGGCATCGGAACCTGCTCACGAATCATACAATCCGATTGTTGTTGTGATGAAGCACAGTGGCCACGGGCTTTTAACGGAGGGGGGGGGGGGGGGTATGCAGGAGTAGCAGGAGGGCAGTGGAAAGGGCCATTCTGCAACACACCAACACTATCAACCGGCCAACAGAGCAAACACACAAACACAGACATCGGTTTCAAAATCAATTCAGCCAACCCGTGTCCCGCCACAACCTTCCCCCCGGGACCATTGCTCCACCACCTTCAACCAACGGGGCAACAGAGACAACTGAAGGGAAAAATGGGGTGAGAGAGGGTCCATTCATCCCCTCCAAATCCCTCTCCACCGCCCGTCTCGCAGTTTGGTGTACCCTCGATCCGTGCAGCTCACATAGAGAGGAGGTCCGTGCACACTAACAGCTCCCACACACACACCCCCCCCCCCCCCCACCCCTAGTTCGCCACCCCCGGCATCCCTTTTGTATGTGTGCTTCGTCAACATTTTACTTCTTGGTTCTTTCGTACGCGCGCTCCTTCTCTCTCTCGCTCTCTCTCGTAGAGTGTTTTAGTCTCTCGATAACAGACAACTGGCTCACCACCGCCCAACAACGGTTCCACCCTTGTGGCTTCCCTTTGCCGAGTTCTTTCCGTCCTCCCCCGTCCCCGCCTGGCTTCGATGACTTGGTACTTCTCACTGTGCTCTTGTAGTTCCTGCGCCACATCGTCTTCATTGCTTCCACACTCCTTCCTCCCCTTTGCTTCCAGTCCGGGAACATTTATATTGGTTCTGGCAGATCCACAAAAACAAGGCCCATTTTGCGGGACACACTGTGTGTGCTTTTTTTTTTGGGCAATGCTCTGCGTCCGGATGGTGCGGAGGGAAAGGAGGAGAGGTTAGGCGGAAGGAAAAGGTGACACGATTCGGAATGACGTATTTTGTGTGCGCGTGTGTGTGCGTGATGCGTACGAATTTGAAGACTGATTCACGGGGATTGAGGGAGGAGAATAGAAGGAGGTGGTGGTGGTGGTGGTCTGTGCGTGTGAATATCTCGCACCAAGCGTTCTTTCTATATCTGTGCGTGTGGGCGTGTGTGTGGGGGATGATGTTTTCGGGCGATTTTGAAATTTCTAGAAAGCTAGAGGAGAGATCCTTCCGAAGCTTGCAAAAGGAAGGACACCAAGGGCCTTTGGAGAGACTTAGAAGAACGATTTTCCACCTTGAAACTTAACCTCCAAACACTGCATCAACTATTAAACCCTTAAATAGTAATTATGGTTAGATGAGTTCAGCCAGGAAAAATAGAAAGCTAAAGAGATATTCAATTTCTACCACACTACGGTCCCACATCGAGGCGTGTACCCCGATGGAAGATGGTTCCGTTTTGGGTTTTTCCAATATTGCGGAACAGAACTCATCGATTGGAGTACATTCGGTCGATCATTCCAATTGATCCTTTGCTGTATATCTTATCATACCAAGGAAGCATATTTGCTCCTTACGAATTATCAAAGGCCATTCCTCAATTTTCTTCTACTTCTAAAACCGCGCCTTACTAAACTAAGTACACACGCACACAACCAAACACACACTTACACACACGAACGGTTACCGGTGAAGAAACTGTACATTATAGACTATACAAAATGGCGGAGCATGATTTTTCCGACCACAAAGCAGACGACCGTTCGGGTAGGAGGGCGGGAAACTGTTGAGCAGCAGGAGTGGCAGCAGCAGCAGCAGCAGGGTGGCCTACATCTTCTCCATCGCTGTTGTGCATTTGCTTTCTCGCTCTTACACTTTTCCTTCTTTAGTCGTGATATTAATCAAGGTGTGGAGTAATGGAGTAAAGGGAAACCCGAAGATATATGCCGCCAACGATGGGAGAGGGAGTCTTTGTTTTTTTTTTTTGGCAGTTAACCCCGCCAAAAGCCTTAACCTACCTCTATGTAGAATTAGAACCATCTGCTGGATTTGTTCGGGTGCTCTCTGCATTGCAGAATTGCGAAAAGGATTAGCCGGAAGGAAGGCGGATGGATGGATGGGAGCTAGAGATAGGGACATTCAAGGCAAAACTTTTCGGTGGACAGGATGATGAACGCACACATCCATAGATACGTCTGTGCGGGCACACACACACACATAAAGATCTACAAGCCAGGCAAAGTTACGTTTCGCCAAACGGCTCATTTTCCCTTTCCCGACAATTGAGCATATTTTATGTCTCCTTTTTGTGGATGCTCTTCGTCGTCGTTGTGCGATTTCAATTCTTGATCGTTTCCTCCTTCTGGATACTCTCGTCTTGTTTCTTTCCCAGTCTTAATTTCGGTGGAAAACACGCAAGAAGCCCCGTGAGCATGAAAACTGAAGAAAATAAGCTACCATCCCAAAACCGCTCCGGGCCCACTAGATCTTTTTCCGAACCGCTCGCCTGCTTGCTGCTGAGCCAAACAGATGAGCGATGTCAGCTCGAGTGGGCTATGGAGGGACGGTTGTGTAGTAGCTGTTGCTAAGAGAGATCTTCTCGATTGCTTGGACTGATGATGTTAATACACTGTTTGCCTTTACGGGATGGGATGCGCAACCGAAAACCCCGAACCAAAACCCGGGATTGGCAACAAGAAAGGACGGATTGGTGTGGTGTATAGAAGAAGAAAAGGCTACCGGTACTGCCATCTGGTGGTGGATTTGTTACCGTACCCGGGTCACACCATCGCCATACGAAGGTGCGATAGAGAGAAGAACCCGGGGGGAACGACGGAGACAGCGATAATCAAATGTGGCGGGTCTTTTCTGTGGTGGCCACGCAGGCCTCTGTTACCACTGCGCTTTTGTATGGGTGTGTATGGGTGATTGTTGGTATGTGTTTGTGTACGGTTTGAGCCCCTGTTTGTATGACGCGCACGATTTCCACCGTTTTTTTTTTTTTGTTAGTACCACGCTACCAGAAAGTTTCTGTGTAATGACGACGATATTATATGAGCCTGCACTATTTATTTGCCAAAACCAAACAATTGCCAATTTCTTATCGATCTCTGTTGTGCAGGCGGCAAAAATAATGCATCAGGCCCATTGGGTGTGAAGATAGTTTGCCGGGATGCATTCATGCAGCCCTTCGGGTATTACAGAAGGAATCATTAAATTAAAGCATGTCGTTCAATTACACCGTACACCGGAACTTCATGTCAGGTGCCAATAAAAAATCTCCATCGTTGGTACGTCCGCCAGCTAGCATTCGGGCAATTCGGGATAATTCGGCAGGATCTTCATCATTTCCTAAAATGAATGTGCGGGCACCAGACTAACGGTAAGCGGACGCCGGTTGGCAAAAATCGTTGACGCTGGGCCCACCATTTTGTGTGTGCGCTGCGTTCGGGATCTTCCCCGCGCACACATAAAAGCTACACCGGGGTAGGGTGAGGGGTTGTAGCAGCAGCGCGGGGTGCTGCTGTAAGCTAACGATAGACATAGACAGAAAATGGCGAACGCCGGAAGGACAGAAGAAGAGAGAGTGGCACACAAAATGGTGCAGGCAGTATGAAGGATGAACGGGGTCAGCGAAGGGGGAGGGGGGAAGAACACGTTGTACGCAAGGGGCGCGCGCTGAGAAGTCATTGTGGCCCGCGGTGTTGCGGGGCACATTTTTGAGAGAAAGAGAATCTCCTTCCCCCCTCGTGTCTGACGCTGCCAGCAACTGCAAAAACAACAACAACAACAACAGCACCAACAACACAGTCCGAGTTGTTGAGGCGCGCAGTAGGCTAGAGCATGTGAGAGAGCAGCAGAAGCAGCAGCACGAGAGTTGTGGGGGCTGCTGCTATGGGAGAGAGCGAACTTGAATGAGAGAGCAAGAGAACGTGGACGCGTAACGGCTGGCAGGCGGCCGGGTTGGGGGGGGGGGGGGGGTGTGACGTTTGGATCGGATTGTGTGCGGGGGTGGGTGGGTGAAAGGAGAAGGTGGAGATGGAGACGGATGGAGCAAACTGTCAGACACGTGGCTTGTTTTAGGGAGGACAAGGAAGGGATGGCTAGCGAAGGTAAGGAGGAGATGTGATGAAGCAGGAATAACCAAAGAACCAAAGATTTGTGAGGGAGGAGATGATTGGTGGGAGGGGGGGGGGTGATTTGGGAAAGGGAGGAATGGATTGCACTGTATGTGTGGCTGTGTGTATGCGGGGAGTGATGATGAGAAGGGAAAACGACAAGTTGCGGGCAGGAGGGATGACGTTTTGCAACACCAGAACACACCAGGGCCGGCTTTTGATGATGGTTCTGCTGCGGATTGCTGTCTTCCAGGTTAGAAGTATGTCTGTGTGTGTGTGCAAGAGGTTTAAGGAATGGGACAAGGGGAAGAGTAAAAGGACATGGGTTCCGTAGGAGGTCCAACCTATCCTTCCAGTCAGGCCTCCCCGGATCGAATAGCTGCTGGGAATGGTCGGTGGTCATCGGCGCGCCAGGGTCCTGGAAGTGTGGCGCACGATGGGGAGGGCTTTTTATCGATTAGTTCTCTCAAACCAAGGGAGAAGGGTGGCGGAAGAAACTGAAGGATTGGTGCAATCAGGGTACGAGGGGATCGTGTGCTTTTTTACACGGTTTGTGTGCGCTGTTTGTGTCCGTCTTTCTGGTTGTGAATGTAGTATTTCGTTTACTACACACACACACACACATAGACACATACTCCGGCTTATCTTTGTATGTGTGTCGAGATTTGGTGTGCATGTTCTCGACAATTGGTAATGGGTTGGCCAATTTTCCTACACAACTCCCCCCCATCATGTGGGAAAGTTCTTTTTCTTCTAGTAAAATACAAGAGCTACAAACACACAAACAGAACCAGTTCCAGTACCGGTTCGTCACAGAGGTCGATATTTCGGATGGTGTGGAATTTGGCTGGTGAAAGGAAGCGGACAACGAAGAGAGGCGAAGAGATGGAGAGGGATAAGGAAGGAAAGGGGATGTAGAAGTAAAGGATTAAGATGATTCTGTACACGAGTCAGGCTACGACAGCTTCTCTTAGCAGAATCTTGCTGAAGAAAGGATCTTCAGCAGCAAGCATCTCAGTTTCTACTCCTCTTATTTCTAAAGATAGATAAAAATCTTTTATTTTTTTTAATTCTAGTTGAAAGTATCTTAAAACACTTTTTTTCTAGCAATTGACCTATTATTTATACCTGTGTTTTGTTATTTTTTTATTTTTAGACCACCCGTTCCATCTCTTACCGCGGCTGATAGTGTGTGACGGGCGTGAAAAATCCTTGACCAGGATCCCCGCAAGCAGTAGTGCAACGCCGTCAAAGTGGCGTCTGACGACGGTGAGGAAATGGGCGAGGTTGGTGCAAACGCCACGGAAACGACTGCAGCACCAACAGCAGACAGTAACAATGAGCCAAAGGAAAATGGTGAAGTGAATGGTACGAGCGCTTCCAAGGCAGTAGCAGTCAAGGAAGAAGACACATCCACACCAGCTGTTAACGAGGGGAAAACAGCTTCAGATAAACCATCCGACGAAGAAGCGGAGGAAGAAAATGGAACAAGTGGTGATGCGCTAGAGAAGAAAGCAATCGGAGCGGGAAAGGAACCGTCAGCATCTTCTGTAGCGGTGAAAAAGGAACCGTCAGCATCTTCTGTAGCGGTGAAAAAGGAACCGTTCACCGAACCGGAGGAACAGAGCGAACAAAAGGAAAAGAATAGCAATAGTGATAATGCGGCAGTAGCGCCATCTACCGAGGAACAGTCGCGCACTAGCGATGGCCTGGGTATGTCAGCCGATGATGATACAATGGAAAAATCTGATCTAGCAAGCCGTCAGGACGGCGAAACTAAGCATTGTCAGGACGCGGAAGACAGAAAAGTGTCTCGGCCTGCCGGATTGAAAACAGAACCAATGGATGTAGATGAGGAGAGGGACAACATTGTTGCTGGAGAAGAAGCTAAAAACGGCACGCGAAACGGTAAGGAGGACGTGACAGGGGCAAGCCTAGATTCCAAAGCCGGTATCAAGGAAGAGCAAGTTACGAACATCGCCGAAGACGACGAACCAATGGAAGTGGACGGTGAGAAAGAGCCGACCGCAACCAATGGTCATCAGGAAGCGAACGTGCAGGAAGAAGAAGAAGAAGAAGCGATCGTACGGGCGGAAAAACTGAGCCGAATGAAAACTGAAGCAATGGAGAACGATATAGATGACAAACCTGTCAGTATTAATTCCGACTCCGAAGGTGAAGAAGATCCACAGCACAGGCACGATTCGCTCGATGAGAAAGTACGGGAACCGGTCACTACTACTTCTATCACTGCAACTAAAACGGCAAAATTAGCCAATGTGATCCAGGCGGATGCGGGTGGAATGGCAAAGCTAGGCGGTGCTACCGCAGGAGATGTGTCGGCTGGTACGAAGTGTTCTGTTGGTGACAATGTACCTAGCAACGGTGTTGCGAATGTTGCTACCAGCAACCAGAACGGTGACTGTGATGGGGATTTAACGATCCTGAGCGATAAAGAGGACGATTGTGTGGTGATTGAGGACGATGATGGTGATTCGGACGAGTCGATGCCCTCCAGTGCTAACAATTCCACCAGAGGCAATATTGTGCAGCAGCAGCAAATGCGAAAGTCAGAGGGTCCTACATCGCTCGTGATGGGCGGAGGTTCAATGAACGCTGCCGCAATTATCGCCCTGCAACAACAGCAGCAGCAGGGTCAGGGTGCTGCATCATCATCCGTGGGCGATGAAGACGATGATGATGATATTGAGGAAATCATCGATGATCCTCTGTCGTTGAATTCGGCTAGAAATCTGTCCTCGGGACGTTCCTCGGTCGTTGGTGGCTACCAAGCCAATGCTACCAACTTCAAGAACCAGGGTCAAAAATCGCTTCTGATGAACAACAGCGCTACCGGTGGTGGCAAAGAACCAACACTCGTGCTAATCGATACCAACACAATGATGAACAATGGTGGCTCGCATAGAAACACCGCGACAAATCTTGGTGTGGCAGGATCGCCCACCGTAAACAGTAATGCGGCAAATCTACTCGCAAAGGCTAGTAATGCTGGAATCCTTGCGACCGCAAACGCCGTTGGGCAATACAATGCACGCAGCCTACTCAATTCACCCGGCATGCCCAACCCAACATCTGGTGGTGGAATCGTTAACCATCAGGGCGCAATGCTAGGAAAAACGGGCCCATCGGCATTGACCCCTGTGACGCCTCTTCTTCCCGCGCTTACGGACGATATGTTTGTGCTGGAAGCACCTTCGTTCATCGTGCCGTATATCTACGAGAAGCCACCGGAGGACAATCTGCGTGACATCGTGGACGAGCTGGAGGAAACCATTAAAGAGATGCGTAAGAAGCTGGTAGAGTCTGGTGTAGTGCTACCATCATCCGAGAAGCAGCCTAACGACTCGACCATGGCCGCGCAGACTGGTAAACAGCAGGAAGAGAGCGGAAAGAAGGACACACTTGCCTCAATTTACGGCGGTGACAAAGAGTCGGATAAAAACAAATACAACAAAAAACGGAAACGAAACAACGACGACGATGACGATTGGGACGAGCTGGAAACGTCCACCGACGATGAAGCGTCGGACGAGGAGCAAAAGACGAAGGTACTGATCAAGGAGGCGAAAGCCGATATCGAGGCGATCAAGGAGCACATCATCTCGCCAACCGACAAGGATGACCTCAGCACTGGTGGCGCGGCGAACGATCCGAAAAAGTCGGAAAATTACTTTGAAAATCCGCTCGGCAAATTCTTCATGAACATCGGCATCAATCTGGTGCAGGAATTCGTGCAGACGGATCTGTTGCGGCAGCAGAAGCGTAAGCGCGATCGGGAAGGCAAACCCTCGCCAAGCACCCAGCTGGCCATAAATTCGCTGATGAAGAATCTCGAACAGAGCAAGGAAAACAACAAACCGTACAAGTTCGAGATGAAGCGGTGCGAGTACTGTCCGTTCAAGTCGGAATCGGCGCTGGTGATGGCGCACCACTACGAAACACCGCACATGCGCAACTTCATCTTCAAGTGTAACTTCTGTGCGTACGAAACGCGGCCGCCGCACGACATACTGTACCACATGGAGGCGGTGCACAACATTAAGGGGCGGATGGAGAAGGCACTGTCGTACCATCACTGTCCGAACTGTCCGTTCGAGGATAATGGGAAATCGAAGCTGGCCCGGCATGCGGTCGCCTGCGCGAAGAAGTTCCGGCCGGAGTTAAACCTCAATCCGCCCGTCGATTGGGAACCGCCGGCAAAGATTCCGCGCATCAAACCGAAGCACGGACTAGTCGGAACGGCTACTGCTTATCAGGTAAGTGTTTTTGTTGGCTGATTGAGGCAAAAGGAGGAGAAAAGTAGGCTCTGGTTACTGACAAAAGACTATTCAGCTGCAAATGAAGCGATCGGTTACCAAGAAATGGGTTAATAAGTATTAAAATATTAGACAACAAATAGCTTTACCTTTGTTGAAAATTCTAGCAAATACGATCATAGTAGGTCAAAAGATACAAGCTTTAGAATCCGACACAATTTCATATTTCTATCATAACAAAACGCATGGCTTATTATTCTGGCAGGTGGTCATAGATGTAAAGGGGACCAAAAGAAGAAAAAATATTTAAAAACAATTTAAAGTTTTTGTTTTTCTACTAAAAGGTAAAAAGCGAATAGGTCTAGGTATTCTATAATTTTTTTACTGTATACACGACGTCTTTATAACAAGAGGGACTATATTGCAAAACTTACCCGTGTAAGCGGTCATAGACAATAGGGTTAATGGTATTTTTTGGTTTAATTTTTCTTTTTAGGCCATGACAGCCCAGCAGCAGAAAAACATTGCCCTCGCCAATCAGCAGCGCATCAATCAACAGCAGCAGCAGCAGCAGCAGGTCGTCACAACGCCGGCCCACCTCCAGCAACAGCACCTAGCGCACGGTCAGATTCAACAGCAGCAGCTTGCCGGCGTTGGTCAGCAGCATCTTGGGTTGGCCGGTGCGAATGCGGCCGTCACACTAAACAACGTCGCACTGGCAAACCTTTCGCCAGCGGCACAAGCGGTCGCAATACGGGCCCGTGCGGCCGGCGTTGCTGGTGCCGGATCCGTTGCTGGCGGTGGTCGTGCCCCAGCTATCATTCCCTCGCCGACGGGTATTACCGGGGCGGCAGGTGGTGGTGTGCGAACGGCCGGTGGTGTTGGTGGTGGCGTCGGCGGCGGCGGAGCCGGTGGTATGAATGTGAATGCGCTCGCTGCGTCGGCTGCCGCCCTGCGGAACACGCTCGCCGGTGCAGGAATGGTAATACCCAATAACCTTCAGCTTTCGGCATCGGCTTTGGCCGCTGCTGCTGCGGGAGGATTTAGTAAATATCTGCCGGTAAATTGCCATCCCGTTTTTTCTTTCGTTTGTTTGATTTTTATATTTCGTATATTACAAAAGAGTTTAATTTGGATGATTAATTTTGGTTTTAGACTAACCTATCACATATATACAAACACACACACAAAACTAATTATTTACGAATGGAACGGATTATTTTAGCAGATTAACACAAGAAATTAGTACGAAAATGGTTCAACGACTATTCCTGCGAGAGTGGAACAGTATTTTATGCATAATGGTAAAAGGATGTAGAAAAGAAATAATTGAACTTTTGATTGAAAACAATTTCATTTAATTACACTATTTCCTCCACAAAAGGGATTGCCTTTTTCCGGCGAAATTAGATACACGAGAGTGAGTGTATGCACTGCTATAACCACTTCCTACAATCGCCAAATATAAAAAAATTAATTTACTTCAACTTCTTCAGGGATCTTCAGGATATTTAAGAATCTTCAAAAAGCATAATATGTAGCAGTTTATAGTATATAAGAGTAAGAGCAGAGGCTTAGCTCATGAAAAAGATTCCCTTCTTCGAGAGTACTGAGTATAGTACTGTAGCGGTTGTAAGACTGTACAGAAAGTAATGGCAAATTCCTTTGTAGACGGATTTAATTTAATAACTACGTAAAATAGAATGCTAGCATAAAAAATAATTCATTAAGACGAGGTATTTCCATTTTAATAACCGTTGTAAATGAAATTACCTGAATTTTGGAACAAATCACGTATTCAAATCAGTTGTGAAGGCTTTAGGAAGTGGTTAGCAATGCATTGCAAAGCAAAACTTACACTTTTTAATTAAGTATTTTTGCACCAACAATGGCATTAATTTTCAACTAATTTCATTCCTTTCTTTTTTCTATTCTTCTTTATTTCCTCCTTCTTCTTTAAACTTCTCTTTAATCCTCTCATCCCTCAACTTGTTTCCTTTCCTCATGCACCTGTCCAAATGTCCCGCACGATATAAAAAAATATACACATACACAAACGCACAATTCGTGTGAACAAATCCAATAGAAATCAATCAACGCCGGACGATCTCTTCTAACCAATTCCAATGCCTCCATCACGATACAGGTTGGTTTTTTTTAGTTCATTAATTCTTTGTCCATAGTTTTATCTGTTTTTGGCTTGGTGATTTAGGCTTTTTTTTATCCTTTTGTCTATGGTTTCTAAACTTCCTTCTTCCCGAAAAACTTAACACATTCGAACTGTTTGGGGATTGTAAAAACTTACCATAAATTTTACCACGAAAAAGAGCTCTTTTTAACATTCGTATTGCGTTGCAATTTCTTGTTGCGTGCAGAGTGCGTCCAGCATGAAAGCGACAAAGACGGCCCAGGCACCAAGCATCTCGATAACGCCCCTTCCGCGGCAATCGGCTGCAAACAGCAACAGTGCGGCCGTCGCCAACATGTCCAATATTGCCGGTGCGCTCTCGAAACTGCAGGCCCAAGGTACGTCCGCAGTGAAGCCGGGTCAAAATCCAAGCGGTGGCAAGATGGCGTTCGTGGTATGCGAGATCTGCGACGGATACATCAAGGATTTGGACCAGCTGCGCAATCACATGCAGTGGATACACAAGGTTAAGGTAGGGCGTATACTGTTGCACATTAAGTTTGGCTAGACCCACATTCTTATACTATTTTTCGGGCAATTTTTTTTTTTTCAGATTCATCCCAAGATGATCTACAATCGGCCGCCCCTCAATTGCCAAAAGTGTCAGTACCGGTTTTTCACCGATCAAGGTCTCGAAAGGCATTTGCTAGGCTCGCACGGCTTGGTAACTAGCTCGATGCAGGAGGCCGCCAACAAGGGCAAGGATGCTGGTCGCTGTCCAGTGTGTGGCAGAGTAAGTGTCGCTGGGATCAAGCTATCCCTCTCCGTTGGTATGAGAGCCTGGTTCTATTATTAAAAAAAAAAAACTCTGTCTCTTTTGTTGTGCCTAAACCATCATAATAAACCAGGTGTACCAGTGGAAGCTGCTCAATCACGTATCTCGCGACCACAACATGACCCTGAAACCTGCCCATCTTTCGTACAAATGTACCGTCTGTACCGCCACGTTCGGCATGTACAAACAGTTCGAAAGCCACGTCTATTCTGCGCACAGCACGGTGGCAAAGAAGACGGCCGACGGCAAAAGCAACAGCAAGGGCGGTGGTGGTGGCCAGCAACAAAGCTCATCGGGCATGGGAGGGGGTGGTGGTGGATCATCTTCTTCCGGTGGCGGGTTGAGGAATTCGTTCGGCGGTGTTGGTGATTCGCTGCTGAAACCGCTCAAGATTAACGACGAAATTACCATCATCCCGCAGCCGACATCGAACAGCAGCAAGATGGCAAAAACGATCGAGCTAGAAAGTCATGTCATAGGTAAGTTGTAAAATATTTAAGAGTTCAGAAAAATTCAGTCATATCGTTTAACAGCGCTTTTAGACACAATCATTAACCTTAAATTATATTTTTCAACTTTTCCCCATTTTAGATTAAACCTGTGGATTTTTATAGGGTTTGTTTGGGCGATTGTAAATCACAACACCGGTAACCGATGGGTTTAGGACCATGGGGTGGTCCCCCAACGGGGAAAGGAAAGATCAAACGATTCTGTGAGCAGTTTCGAGGATCCGGAAGTTCCTTTCTTGGCGGGACGCTTAATTTATCTTCTGATTCTCGCGTGATCATCGTGATCGCTTGTTTCCCAAAAAATGTGAACTACCAAATCGTTAATCGTAGTTGTTCGATGAATGACACGTTTTTGTGAATGACACGTTCGATGAATGACACGTACGGAAGTATCAACCTGTGTGTGTTTGTGTGCTGGGATTATGAATTTTATTGTTCACTATTTTTCTTCGAAGTAACGTTTCATTAGGTAATTTAATAAAATTAATCAGGTACGTCGCGAGGCATTCTTTCTTATGTGTATGCAAAGTTGTTTAAATAGGGAATAGGGAAGGCGATGAAAAGCGAGGAAGAATGAAGAAAACAATGTAACAAATTCGAATTACGAAATGTGTGTAAAAGTAATAATAATAATAAAAACAAGCAACAGTAACTTTTCTTCACATTTGTCCATCTTTTATGTTCTGACCGTTTTTTTCATTACTTTCCTTTCGTTTCATACTTGTATAAGGTCGGTACAATTGTAATTAGAATATAAAATGTACGTCCGTGCTTTACTGAAAACTGAACTCAATCTTTCTTTCCTTTTTAACGCGGTAAAGAAATATTTTAGCAAGTTCCTAAATATTTTACGGGACACAACGGTGTTGTCGTCACGCTCAACCTCGATTTGGAAATTGTATCTCAATCATCATCATCGTGTATTACGCGGACATGGGAATAACGTGTGGGATGTTGGTGTCTCATTCTCCTTCTCCAGCACACACACACACACACACACAGAGAGAGAGAAAGGTCCAGATGGAAAGATCTTGTACAACGAGAACAATGAGTAAATCAGTGTAATGGAAACTGTAGTACGAAAATGACTGTAACGTCTTGTATACTGCTAGAACAAAAACCCCGTTTATATCTAACAAACAAAAAATTAGATTAAAAGAGGATAGGAGTGAACCGGAAAGGGAAAAAGAAAGGGCAAAATACACAGACACACAAAAACTGTATTTAACTGCACAGAGAAAAGGATCGATCGTGTATAGAAAGCATAGAGAAATCGATTTTTCTTATCAAACCATAAAATATTAACAGACAGCACACGCACCCGGCTACTAAAGATTAACAGCCCGATTAGCTCGTAAAAGAAACAGAAGAATAGCACCGTGGCGAGTGTAAAGCCCTTAGCGTGTAAAGTAAGAGCAATAGCATAAGAAAATAGGCTCCCGAAATCATAGAAATCTTGGAGTTGGATTGAGTTTTTGGTGGCAAACGTCCCCAAAAGCACAGGAAGCAGCAACAGGAAAAATGCATTCCCTCACTGGAATAGCTAAAATGCTTACTTCTCACAAGAATCTTCTGTTCTAGGTTGGAGGGAATTAATAAGAATTATGTAAAAAAGAAAAAAGTAAAGTAAAGGTTGGTTTTAAAAAAAACCTATAGAACGAACATATGGTTCGTTCGTTCGTCTCGCTGTGGGTTAGTACGAGAAAGAGACTTTGCGTAATGGAAATAATGCATACCATGAAACACAAAAACAAACCAGCAAAAAAAAATCATCTACCATATGAGGGATATACTGTACGACAAATAAACAGTCAGTAATAGTGCGGGGCGGGAAAAAAAGATTCTTTATAATCCAAATAAACAGAGCCAGATACTTGAAGTCCAGATCCACTCCCTCTCTCATTTACACTAAATATCACATTTTCCGGAAGCTTTTGTTTGTGCCTTACAGAAATCCATATCATCGTCTGGTTGTCACCTTCATACCCCCTTCCGAACTATTGACCGTCTCTCGAACTGCTCTTGAAAGTGCTAATGATTGACGTGATCGAGAAGGTGATCAAAATAGCTTTATAACTAATGGTGATGAGTGAAGTAAATTTCTTGAGTGATTTGCTACTATCTCGATGATTATAATGTGCTGTTGCTGAACGATAGCTATAAACCGGATGTGCGCGCTGGTGGATGCTTACAAAGACAGCAAACAGCACACCGTCTCGACGGAAAAAAACGGATGGACAGTGATGGAAGGAAGGCAAGATGGCATGGAGAGAACACACGAACATTACAACATCAAGGTTAGTCCTCTGCTTTAATTACGCTAATTGGTAAATTCCTATGTTTAATGTAGGTTATGGACACATCCTCGATTTCTAGCTTGAACAAGAGTTTAAGGCCTTGTCAACAGTATCCTTTATCATTAGAATGTTTAAGAACCATATTAGCTGCATATTTCGTTAGTATTTTTGCTTTGGAGGAGAGATCTTGATAGTTATACCATTAAACCTTCTCCACAAGCTCAAGCTTGTATTGTATTGGGGACCTCAAGCTTGTATGTATTAGACTCGTTTGCACTCAAGACTGTCCCGCTAAAGCGTTGTTGAGTATGTGCTTAGCTGAATTTTCTCTTCTTGGGGGTGTTTATCTCAGGTCACTATGCTGTTTTTGGGAAATATCAAATTCCCCGAAAAAAAAAGTTCTAATAATTATTTGAGTCTTGTTTATTTATCTTACAAAATTAAACATGTATAACGTGTAATACCTCATACGACTGGAGAGGAGGCATCTGTCCATTCAAATAGCTCAATAGACTATAAAGTCAATAGTAGTTCGAGTACTTTCTCCTTCGGCATTGACTCTATTCAAAACCGACGAGAGGAAGGCTGCCTGTACGTGTGGGGAATGACCATGACTACAATGGCAAGTTGTACCGTTGCTATTGTACAGCAAACTAGACTTCAAATTTAGATGGAATGGACCAGCAAGGACTACTGGCTGGATAAGTCAGTACTTACCAACAGCCCCAGGGAAAACCGATAAACAAATCAGTTACAAATCACGTAAAAGTATATTTCATCTTAACCTTCCTTTACATTAAACACAAGCTTATACGACTAAAACACGCCCCACCTGTTGCCCCTACTCATGGTTCTTCTCCTTCCCTTCCGCACTCGGTTCCGGCAGTTGTTTCGTTTTAGTCGTCAGCCCAATCACCGTCTCATCCACACTGGCCGGTACGAGCGGTTCACTGACCGATGTGCCGAACGGTAAACTGGTTAGGTCCTGCTGCTGGCTGCCCAACAGCAAGGCCGCATCGCTAATGTTGTGCTTGTGTACCTCCACGTACGAGCTGTTCGTTTGCGAAATGTTTACCACCGTACCGGCAATCGGAAGCGCGGATAGTAGATCACTCAGATTGGTCGGTACGGTACCGACGTGTACCGGGGCAATGCCCGTAAACACCTGTCCCTGGACACTGGTTTGTATTGGGACGGGAATGTCGCCTAGGTTGAGATGCGTATCGTTACCACCGTGGCTGAAAAAGGATAGATCGACCTGCTGGTGGCTGCAGAAGTAGGAAAGAAATCGTTAGAATGTTATCACTTTAAAGAACCTTTGCACTCGAAAACTTACGTGATTGGTTCATCACCCTCGAGCGTTTCATTTTCCGGAACATCGGCAAGTATTCCAATCTCATAAACAACCGCTTTAATCACGTATCTGTAACGAGTTTTAGTTCGGAGGAAGGTTAAAGCAATCCAATTGGAAGCTTCTCTACTTTTTTTTCTCTCCAACAAATCCACTTACAGTTCCTTGGTGCCGTTTTGTGAGCTATTGGTGGCCATAAGAGCCGTCTCATCACTGTCAACGGTGGCGCCATACTCGATCGGACTGTACAGCGAGTTGAGTGGATAGCCTTTATCTTCCTCCTCTGCGGAGGCTGTGGACGCACCACTATCGGTTGTTTGTTCCTCCGGAAGTGGCCCGGCTTGTACGTAAAGTCCACACACACCACAGCACACTATGACCACCATTGTTACAAGTGGCCATTTTCCTTTCGTAACCATTTTCTTTTAGCTAAATTTGCTGATCAAATTGTGCGCGCAGCTCTCTCACCGTTCCCTGGATGTTTCACATGCGAATGACACCGTTCTCCAGTGTGTTACAGCAGGTCTATATATACGTGTTGTGCTGGTACCATGCACCAATTTTAGCATACGGATGTTAGCTACTGTTGTCGTCTCTACAACCAACGAACGGAAAGCGTCATCAAGCGAAAAAAAATCCCATCTCTGTTGCTGTTACCGATTAAACCGGAGGAGGGATCGATGATCAACCGATACATAGAAACGGGTCACTAATTATCGGGTCGAGAAGATTCACACCAGGAAGAATCGATAGGAGCAAATGGCTATCTCGCCTATTGGGTATGGTTGACGAATCGAAGAATTCGTCCTATTCGCCATCGTCATGTTGGGCAAGTTCTTTGATACCTATGATACCAACCAAGGGCAAGCATTTCTCAGCTGTTTCATGATCGATGAATCATATCTAATTCTTTCGGAATGTTGTTTTCATGCTGACGAATTATTCCCACGAAAAACCAATGACAAATTCTTGCTGTATTTTTGAGATTTCTAGAGAAAATTTTTTTGTGCTAGGAAGGCAAGGCGATAAGGATCAAGTTAAAAGCATGTTATTTGATAGGTTTTTACCGAACCGAACCAATTCGTGAGCCTTGTTCCATTACATTAGGAACGAACATTAGAAATTCATTAACATCTTGTCAGAAGTCTAAATTTGTGACTGCCAAACTAATAGACCGTGATCGGGTGAAGGTATCCACCAAAAAGCTGCTCCTAAAGACATGATAATGGGCACAGTACAGCACCCCACGCTTCCTTCTCGTGAGACATCTTTTTTCGCGATTATTGCATTAATGATTCATATACATTCTTTACATCTGAAATAAAATTGCACACACAGTGTGTTGGTTGGTCACCAGTCCAGTAAAGGAGATTGCAATGCGACAAGCGAAATAATCGGCGCAATAGTGACGTGTTGCACATAGGCACTGAGAAATTAGTCCTTCACGACCCCATGTGACGATAAAGATGCTAATTTTCACGACAAATCAGTAACGCCATGCGTCGTCCGTCCGTGTTGGGGTTCGGTCCAACTGGGCAGGGGAACACAATGTCAAACCGATTTTCTTTTCTTTTTTTCTGTCTCACACTCTCGACGGACCGAGAGTACACTATCTATTATCGTCCTTCTTGGGCACACATAAAGCGGGTACGAGTCGGGGTTTAGTAACGGCAGAATTTTAGTACGATTCTATTGCTCGAGAACTGCTGCAGCAGCAACGGTACACGGAACGGAATACGAGATGAACGCTGTGATTTTTGTGGTGCGTGGTGTTATTTTACTTATTCCCGTACAGACCGAAGGACTAATCCTAGTGTTGTGCTTTGAGGAATCTTTTAGGAATAGCCATTCAAATGTATCTTTATTGAAGAGTCATTCAAATCAAAATTCGACTCCTAAAAAATAGATTTTTTTAAATAGAGATTTATATTCATTCATTCAGATTCACCCAACACACTAATTGATCAGTAGTAAATGAAAACGATTTGCTACCCTTTTTTCTTTTGCAGCTGTGCGTACTATTGGCCAAATCCGGTGCGGTACCGGTGGCACAGAACGGCAACACTACCTTCGCCGCCGGTCTTGGGGCAGCTCTGACCAACATTGCCAACAGTTTTGTGGTGATTAGTGACGACACGGAACAGAATGTTAACAGTCGGATTGAGCTGGAAAGCCCGTCCGTACCACATCTCGACTCGGCCAATGCACTTCCGTCGCTCGTGCACATTGCACTGACCCCGGACGAACATCACATTAAGGCGGAAACGGAAGAATTGGTCTATACCAATGATACAGATGCGCAGGGCGTTGTAAAGATCACTATTGTTGGGGAGGACATATCGGATGAGTACACCACCGATACAACCACGACGGAGGTGTTTGATGAGGATGATGAGTATGCTGATAGTACTCCAACGGAAGTATTCACTACTGAAGCGTATGAGGAAGATGGTTTAACGACGACGGTGGAACCGATCACAACTAGTTTACCCAAAGTGCTTTCCACTACACCTGGGGCGGTGCTCACTGTACTAGGCAGTGACCAAGTGGACAAGGATAAGGAGGAAGAAATCAAGGAAAATATTAAGGAGGTGGAAGCAATGCCGGTTATATTCACCTCCGGCGTATAGTGGACCCTTTTCTCACCCGCAAACAATAAAACTGTGCTGTCCATTTTTTTGAATTCGTTTCACATTTTTATCATTTACACAGTCCGATTGTTGTTTTTGTTTTGTATCATAATTGTATTAATTCACACCTGTTTATTCACACCAAACGGCGCACATATAGGTGTCGAGCTTAGGACGCCTCGGGAAGGTCACCGCTGGAACCGGGTACGAGCTACGTGGAATGGGATAATGGGAAAACAATAAAGAGGAGTGGCATTCATTAGCTAGCTGGTTGGCAAATTGTAACTTCCGGTCCGGCATCGGGTTGTTGTTGCCTACCATTGTAATGTTGTTCCCATTCAGCAAGATTTGATCCAGCTTCGTTATTCGCCGACCTTCCGGTGTATTTTCATACTCCGTCACGTCCTCGAGCAACATGTTGACGAAATCGTCAAAGCCAAGCAGCGTGCCTACGATCTCCTTATCGTTCTTCATGATAATGTGTATCCGTGAGCCGATACATTTATCCACCAGCTCTGTGTGTTTGGAAAGCAATGTAGAGACATTAAATACCGTTTGTGCGAGTCTGGTTCGATGTTACACGATGAACAGCGATACATACCGAGTGGTAACAGGGTCGATTGGTTCGCCACAGCTGTCTGTGCCATTATGACGTGAGCGCAAATAGGAATTCTCTCGATTTATACAATTTTCACCGCCAAGTGTGCAAGAAAAGCGCGTTCGCTTGTTTCCGAGACGCCGGTAAAATGTTTTGTTTACATGCTGTGTTCGTGACGTTACATCGGTTGACGTTTCAAACGTCACACTGCTGCGCTCAAGCACCGTTTACACTACAGACACATAGTTGAAAAAATCGTTGTAAATTGTTTTACATCCACTGTGGAAGGTTTAAAATAAATATGATTTTTCAGTATTTCACACATTACTATCAAATAAAAAACCGACATTACTGCAGTACATTGAACTCAAGTTCAAAATGTTGCCCTCGAGGCCCCTGCCATCCATTTGACAATTGCCAATGAAAAGTCGATGCAATTTTCAGCACATGCGTCCTACTACTATGCTGGTTCATTGTGGAACAAAACACAATCACAACGGACACTGTCACATTTAGTTGCACGCCAGGCAGCCACTAGCATCCGCACGGTGTGGTCATCTACTATCAGTGCCGTCCTGCACAAAGCGCTTGGTGTAGCTTGGTGGTGCAGTATAGTGGATGGCATGCGGATAGTGTAACCGGGTGGCTGCGGGTTAGTGTTATCCGTTTTGTTCTTCCACCTTTCCGTACCATCGTGTCCGGCAGCGGTGCGTGTCCGGTTTTGAATCGGACGGATGCGTTAATTATCAAGATATCCGGTCTTCTGCTTCCGTTGTCTCGTTCCATCAATCCATCTGATTTTGGTCCTGCTGTTCATTAATTCCGTTGATTCGTGTTTCTTCGTTGGTGGAGAAGAAGTTCCTTTGTGATTAAGGGTGTAAAATAAAATAGGGATCTGGAAAAACATGGCGACCGACCGTCCACTTTGTTCCGCGTATCCTTGAAGTGTGTGCATGAATCGTAGCAGTCGTTTTTTTCGTCGTCGTCTGCCCAGCTGTGAAACGATTGTGCGTGTGTACCAGTTTCTTCCATGTCCTAAAGAGGGTGGTTATTCCTTACTTCGATCGAGCTTTCGTGATTCGTGATGCTATGTGTCTGTGAGTGTGCGTTTTTATTTTAAATAGTGCAAAAAAGAGGTTCAGTAGTGTATAATTTACCAAAAGGTGTGTTCCTTGGGTTCATTCCACCCCACCCACTCCCTCATCTGTGCGAATAATTCAGGACATGTGTGCCAACAGACCCTGCCCGCATGTCACCTATGCACCGCAGTCGCATCCAAGCAGGTGGAGCCGCGTGCGTCTTCTTATGGAGGGATAAAGGCAAAAATCGATGGCAACAAACTGTACAGAACGTGGGAAGTTTAAATTACGCAAAAAAGGGGCAAAAATCGATTGTTCCTGCCACGCGCTTCAAACGCTGCGACTGTCGAACGTGAGAGAGGGAGCGAGGGAGAGAGAGAAGGAGCGATAAAGAAAACGATACCGAAGGGATCAAATACCCATGTGTGTAGGACGGTGGAGTATGTGTGCATTTTAAATTTGTACAAAGGAGAATCCTTGTACACCATCTGCGAAACAAGTGCCAAAAGTGTTTGGATGGGAACTAGTAAATGTAATCAACGAAATATCCATCACCCTCGTCCGAATACTGCCTATTAAGCGGTGTGGGATGATGCTAATGATTTAAAGATTAGTTGCAATTCGATTCGACGAAGCGTCCAGCCATCATCAGTGCGACGGATCCGGGCATCGCCGTAAGGATCAATACAGTTAGCAGAAAGCCTTTTCAATCATCACAAGATGAACCCCGACCGGAACAGCCGGAAGTATCGCTCCGGAAACAATCTGTACAGCGACGATGAGCTGGAATTATCGTCGGTAAGTTTGAAGCACATCCAAGGGAAATGGTGTGTATGTCTGACGGAAGAAGCAATTTGCCCACAGTAAAGTGCTGGGCGCGGGCTACTGAACGTGAAGCATATCATAGGGAAACAATAATCATCCCCACCGCGGGAAATCATTTCATAGCTTGCTGTGCGCTGTGTCTCTACTGCTGATGTCATGCCGTAGTTTTACTTTTTTTTTCTGTTCAGTACTCATATCACCACGAGCTTGCCCCATTAGTATGCGACGGGTGCGTGTATACGTTTCCAATGGAGACGAGAACGTGCTGTTAAGAAAAATGTAATTAACATTCTCATTTAGGAGTAGCGTGTTAGTCTGTTGGCGCGAGGTGGGTGAGGCACGTTTCATTTCTTACTTTGTTTTTGTGTGCATCGGCCGATATGGTGAGATACACGGCAAGGGAAGGCATTTCTGGTAAGAGAACTGTTTCAAACTGTCCGAAGGTCCGAAGAAGCAACTGATTTTTATTTTTACTTTCAATTCTTCATTAAATAAAGATGTATAAACATTCTGGCCAAATTTACCAGGCGTATGTGACCTACGTCACATGTCAGGTGAAGGTGGATGGAAAACTCTCAGGGGCCTTTGCTGCTACAAATGGGCCTGTGCCAGGGAGATGTGCGAGTCTGTTTTCTCTTTATTCTGGTGCTAAAGATGCTCTGGTGCGAGACTCAGAGCCGGATCTTCTGAAACCAGATCTTCTGAAACCAACTTCTATAAGTCATTCCAGACCCAGGCCCACGCTGATGATATAGAAGTTGTTGATTTGAAGCTTTCCTATATAGCTGAACAAGCTACATTCTGATTGATCTCAGGCCCGTAAACAACATAGATCTTGAGTTACACGCAAGTGGGGTGACCGTCAATCAGTCATACTGAAGCCGGAAGAAACTTTTCCACTCAAACAACCTGTCGCAATTGACGAAGATCGGATTGTAAAGATCTATTACAGTCCCAGTACTCACATACGCACGTACGTGGGCGGGCCCGGTGGCGTTTACAGTCCGACAGCCAGGATTCAAACGGCCGGTCCGGGGCTCAAATCACATCTGGACCGTTACTCCGTAGTAAAAACGGACTATGCAACAACGAGGTATCACCAAATCTTGCAAGCCATTAATCGGCCGGCGTGACCTAGATAGTCATTAAGTTTAAGAAGACCTCTTAGCCGTGTTCGAGAGGAAAATGTACAGAATGATTTTTGGTCCTGTATGTTTGGAAGGACTGAATGAAGTCACAACGCCTTATACGAGGTATACGATGATCTCACCTTCTTGCAGGTCATTAGACGCGCCAGGCTCTGATGGGCTGGTCATGTAATGAAAATGGGATCAGATGATCCAGCCCGTACATTCTTTCTGGGCCGTCCACATGGACAGGGGAGCTGTGGTAAGCTGAAATGGAACGAATGCGTTGACGCATCCACCAGAAATGCCTGGACATTGGATTGGCAGACGATGGTTCTCCATACTTTAAGTTATGTAAATTTTCAGACTTTTGCCAAATCTATAAAGTCTGTCTGATTTAATCTCTCTGTCATGTTTGAACATACTATTTTTTACATTTCCATTTACTTACCCCCCCCCCCCTCTCCCAACCTCCCCATCCATATAATATTGCGTCGCAAAATGCTAAGTGCCCTTTTCGTTACCGATTTGTGGAGCCAGCACTATGAAGCGATTAAAAAAATGCCACCCGCCATCATTTCGTCCTTGTTCGCTCGCTATCAAGAAGGATTTATTTTTCCGCTTAGTAAGCGAAAAAAAAAGCTTCGTTTGCTTAGATTATTCCCCCTAGCAACGAACGGTGTGTCTGTGCGCGTTGGTTGGTAAGGAAATATCTCTAGATTAAAAAGATGAAATGTTCAATTCCGTCCACCCGCGGTACCACTGGCTTCCTCACAAAATGTGCCTCCTTTTACGGTGATGAGGCTCTTTTAATAACTGTAACAGTGCCACATGGCATTTCTATCATCTTATGCTCCTCATCTGTGCCTACCTTTCATTCAAAACGATGAATTGAAGATTACTTTTTTTCTACTACATCATCCTTGAGGGGTTCTGCTGGTTCTGAGAATCTTCCTAGTCTTTTTTTTTTCTTATTATCGCTTTCTTCTTCTCACACTATGCCTGTGCTAGCATCCATCAATGAACGTCTCAAAAGCCTTAAACATGCCAGAATACCATTTCCGTGTTTGTTTGTACGGCTTACAACCCTTCACCCTCCAGCTTCTCGACTCCACGATGCCATATTGCCTATTTTCTTCTCACACTGTGTATTACAACACGGAAAAGCTCACACAAAAGTGTCCCGACGGTTCTTCACACTGCTTGCAGAAGGTCTTGGTGCAGCAGTTGCGGTTTTCGGTCTGTTCACCCCCAGAAGCATTCTCTATTTGTCCAGATCCTTGTTAGTTCCGGTTCTCGCCCACATGCCCACACACTTCATGAGCTTCAAGACATTCTTCGGTGTGCTGCTACTACAGTCTCGACCATTTTCCACCACCAGTGTGTCTCAGTTCCATTATCTTTGCGAGGAAATGGCGCGCCACCGGTTCACGTGACATACGACCGCGCTCTCGCCGAACGACAACTTTCCACACTTGACGCTCACGTGGCCTGCGACCATTATTGTTGATTGTGCTACCCACCACCAACCCGCGTAAGTCGTCGTCTCAAGCCTTACACTCAGCGAAGGCACTCACATAAGCCGGCAGCATAGGGCAGCAGTAGAGTATGATTTACATTGTTGTGGTTGCCGCCATCGGTCCCTTTGGAGCGTGCAAGCGAGGAATAAACAACAAAAAACGTGGAACACCGAGGCAGAACAGAAATCGATAGCTTACGAAACGCTTATCCTTCTCCATCTTCTTTGGGTGGAGAGTAGCTTTACTTGTGGGCCACCGCCATGATGGTGACACGATTCCTGGAAATTAAATGGTTCCAGTGGTGTGTGTGTGTGTGTGTGCTGCACTCTGGCATACTATCTAAACCCCACCGGGCACACAATTTCGCTCAAGGACCGTCATTTTCCATCGGTTGAGTAGAGTGAAAAAATGGCTTTCAGGAACACAGGGCAAGGCCTTTTCCTCAACTAGCGGCACTATAGGTCGAAAACAACCAACACTTCACTTAAGCAGGACATAGCGAATGGGACAAGATTCGTGGCATAATCAAAAGTGATGCTACTTATCCCCACCCGATGGGGGATATGAGTTGGAGTGTCTTTTCTTTGCCTCGTCCTAACGAAAACATCCCATTTACAGCTATGTCATCATGCTTCTGCGTTCCGATGGCAATAGCGGGATAAAACAAAGGCCATGCGGCCAGGATGCACTCGCTTCACTGCAGTCGAGTGTGTTGTGATTATCTTTTTTGCCACTGGGATGGATGTGTGCCGTGCGATAGCAGCAGCATTACATAAAAGTCGGCAGCCATTCATGCGAGAAGAGGGACTTTTGCCGGATTTATAAAGCACCACCTGTAGGAACGTGTGCTTCAAAAAACAAAAATGGGCATCGAGAGCATGCCTGTACCCCTTCGCACGAAAGCATTAGTTGATTGGAAGTAGTGTACCTGAGAAAGGGGCATGATGGAGACGAGAGTCACGTGTACCACTTGAGTTACATTTGTGTTTTGTTCATACTACAAAGGGCGGTAAAGGAACATATTTATTTTTCAAGCTTTCTTTTTAGATGAATTTAAAGAAAATTCCAACAAAGCAAGGGAAACCCTGTTAGTCTGTTGAATGGGATAGGTTTGTTATAAAATTCGCAAAACATACATCGAAAACAATGTGCCGAAAGTATTTCAAGAAGCCTAATGTTTTACTTATGATGATGTCTGGCTACTATTATTATTATTTATTATTGTGAACTAGTAAAAGGCCCGGTAGAACCTACCTTTGTGCCCGCAAACTCCGGGATTCATGCACACTCTGGGATGCTTGCGAACTTTGAAATCAGAAAACCTTAAACCTTTTTATTCCGTTCACAATACTGTTCGAATTGCTAATAACTTAAGATAGAAATGTTCAACATTCTGCTTGATTACAATACATTTTCTTCTACGGAATGGCCGTGAAGTATGGCAGTTTTGCACGGTTGTATATGTGTTATAGGTGCTAACATTTATTGTCGGCAGCCATGGATTTTCAAATCGTGACTTTGTCCTGGCGAATTGTAAAAATCGCACAAACGCACGGTGTTTAAATTCTTCATCATGTGAATTGTGCAAATTGTCCAGTAATAGAAAACGAAATCGAAAATATGTAAAGCATCCCGATGAGGCTATTTGGCTATTGCTCCTATATTCATTGCCAATAATCATAATTGTACATATCTTTACGTTCTTTTATATATAGAGATTTAAAGAAAGAAAAAAATGGAACGGAAAAATATTTATCATTACGGAAAGAAATTATTTTATGTTACTTTTTTAAACTTTCATTTGCTACCCCGCATCGCCTGGTATCTGATGAAGGAGGAAACGGGTATAGTTGGTGTAGAAAGAGGTGCGCGGCTTCAAGACGTATCCAACAGTATACCACACGTTCTGATCGGACTAGGGATGAGCGACTCATCGTAGATTTTCCACGGGAATGCTTTGGTTTTTCCTCGATAACTGGGCGGCAAGTGAAAGGATCGCGTTGGAGTATTTTCAAGAAAGGTGTGCAGATGCATCCAACGGATGCTTTTCATTTCGATCAGACCAGAAATGAGCGAGTTATCATTGATTTTCCACAGGAATGCTCTGTTTTCGTGGAATAACTGGGCGGGTGGTGAAGATATGCTGAACGCTCGGATCGGAACAAAACTGAGCGAGCTATCGTTGATTTTCCACGGGAATGCTGTTGGTAGAATTTTCCGGTAGTAACTGAAAAATCCCCCTTAGTACTCTGCGATAATAAAAATCACGTTTTGGAGGTCTTTTTGAAACATATTTCAAGAAAGCAACAAAAATGTGGATGAATAAACATAATTTTGAAAAACACACACTGGCACAGAAAAATATTTGTCACGACGGAAAGAAAATAATTTTCAGTCTACTTTTCAAGCCTCCATTTGCTAACTCCACACCTGGTATGCTCTCCCGTCCAGAAAAAGGAGCATTCCCGTGGAAAATCGGCGATAACTCCCTCATTTTTGGTTCGATCGGGACGTTCCGCATAGCGTTGGATGCGTCTTTGGACTGCACATCTTTTTGCCGAAAACCCTCACCCTGATGCCTCCACCTCCCGCCTAGCTATTGCGGAAAAACCAAAGTATTCCCGTGGAAACTCAACAATAACTCACTCAGTTTTGGTCCGATCCGAGCGTTCAGCTTACCGTTATATGCATCTTTGGACCGTCCACCTATCTGTAGAATAATCCAATCTGATTCCTCCACACTCCACCCGGTTATTGCAGAAAGACTAAAGCATTCTCGTGGAAAATCGCTCATTACTCGCTCATTTCTTGTTCGATCGAAATGAAAAGCATACCGTTGGATGCGTCTAAGCTCTGCACACCGTTCTTGAGAATACTCCAACGTGATTCCTTCACCATCCATCCAATTATTGCGGAAAAAAAAACAAATCATTCCCAAACAAATGGAAAATCATCGATAACTCGTTCATTTATGGTCCGACCGAAATGAGTAGCATACCGCTGGATGCGTCTTAGGGCCGTCCACTTTTCTGTAGAATACTCCAACCCGATCCCTCCACTTCCCGCCCAGTTGTTGCAGAAAACCCAAAGCATTCCCGTGGAAAATCTACGATAACTCGCTCATTTCTGGTCCGATTGGGTCGTTCGGCATATCGTTAGATGCGTCTTGGAGCCGCACATCTTTTTGTGCAACGCTCTAATCCGATCCCTCCAACCTCTGCCGAGTTATTACACAAAAACTCTTTTCGCAGTTTTCCTCAAAGTCGCATCCAACGGTATGCTGAACGATTGGTTCAGACCAAAATTGTGCGAGTTAGTTACCGAAATGAAGATTTTTGTGCATGTAGTTTGCCTTATTCGGGGTGATATGAATATCAACTAGAACAGAAAGTAGTTCATCAAGCCATACTTCAGGATCTATTGCGATGGTAACTTAACTAAATTTAGTGCCACGATGATCATGCTCGATATTGCCTTACGAATGACCATAACAAATGTCACAGCATTTGTCCAGAGACAGGAAAAGTCTGTTGGAATTGCACCAGACATTGAAATAAACGAGGTTATCTTCGAGACTGAAACAACTATGTGGGAATGCTTCTAAAGAGGTGACATTTGGATGACCTTCACAATTGGGGTAAAACATTTATGGTAAGATCCTTCGGACAATGGCGAGCTAGGTAATCTTACCATTATGCAGAGAATATGACTCGCTAGACTCCGGCAGCATGGTCATATCATCAGAATGGCACCGAATGACCCAGTACGTACAGTTTTTTTTAAACCCGTCCACATAGACGGAAGTTCAGATGAAGTGATGGCGTTGATATGTCCGTCAGAATTCAAAGAAGCGAAGCATATATGTCGTCCGCTAAGTACGGATGGTCCATTTATGTCACCTCTGGGAGGTCCTCTGGGGAAATTATTTGGAGTTACCTACAATACATCTAGTAATCTGATCTAATATAACTGTGATTCTCTTCTCTCTGCTTACAGTCACAGGTGCTCGAGAAGGTGAAACCGGACCGTGTAACTTCCACCAAACCGGACGAAGACCGACGCCGGCGTACGATCATCGTGGAGAAGAAGAATGGATCGTACGGCTTTACGTTGCAAAGTTACGGCATCCACTACAAGAAGGAGCAGGAGGTCGAGGTAATCACGTACGTAGATTACGTCGAGTACGATGGTCCTGCGTACCGGGCCGGGATGCGCGAAGGGGATGTCATCCTTTCGATCAACGGTTACGATATGGAGAAGGCCGAACACAAGGATCTGGTCAACTTTATCAAAAACTGTGATAATAGAATGCGCATGGTGGTGCTATTTGAGGACTGCTGCCGGAAGGTATGCTCAGACTTTAAGCCATAAGTTGTCCTTTATTGTTGGCTAATTTTTGCCGGTATTTTTCGCCACCAGGTGGAGCTTCACCTCAAGTACATCCAGCTGCAGGATCTGCTCAAAAGTAAGATGGCCGATTTGGAAAGGATCTGTTTGCGGGAACGCGAACTGCTGGAAGGAAAGTGGAAAACGCACAGCTTACCGGCGAGAAAGAAAACGAACGCCACCAGTGGAGATGATGGTGATCCGGGCTCGACGACGGATGTGGAATCCGGTTCCACCGGGCCTTCCTTTTGCCGTCCGGCTGCGTCCACCGAGGACGTGAAGAAGTTGCTCCGACAGAAAACGTACATTGTACCACCACCGGCACAATTCATGCTGGCCTATCATGTAAATTTTCAGTTGTTTGGAGTAATTCGGCCATGGTTATTATTTTAATACCCTCCAATTTATTCGGTTCATTTGTAGTGCCTGGACAGTAACTATCGTTACGTGATCCATCCTTCCCAAGCAACTGGTGCGTGCGACAGTGCTAGCGGAACGGAATACTCAACCTCCAACTGTGCTCAACCGAACAACCCAACAGCGGCCAAACTTTGCAAGGACCATCAGCATATGATGCGTGGTTCCTCCTTAGACAGTAGCTCCATGGGCTGCAAACAGCAGCAGCAACAGCAGCAGCAACCAGCCTCTGCCTCGCCAACAAAAAGTCTTCACAATTACGACACCAAAGCATCGAAATCGTCGTCCACGCGACGCAGCGGCCATCTGCACGGACACTCGTGCAATCCCTGTATGGGCCACTTTCTGCGTAGCAGTAGTAGTAGTAGTAGTAGCGATAAGAACCGAGCCGGTGAGAAGGATAACACCAGCCTGGATGCGTACGATCTCGCCAGTCCTTGCTGTGATCCACAGTGTGTTCCGTCGAGGCGTAAGTCGAAACATCACAAAGATCATCACCACAAGCACAAACACCGTGATCGGGAGGCGAAGGAAATCGGTGGTAAGGATCGTATACCGAGGCCAAAGTCACAGCCACATATCTCACCGCAGCAGCAGCAGCAGCAACAGCAACAGCAACACCAGCAGTCACATTCAAACTATCTCTATCGCCATAAAGATAAGCACGTAAGTTTCGATGGATTAGTGCCGGCTTAGTAGTAGGTTACTCGGTGAAGTTATTCGGTTCAGTCCCGGAATCCTCTTCCCGCAATTAGTATTTGCGCTTCGAGCCATAGCTCTCGCAACAGACACTGGTGGTGGGTTTGTAAAATGGCGATGGATGCGGATGCTACAACAATGTGAAGCATGCTTTAACTCAGTCGCTTCCCTGTGGTTTTTTTCAATAATCCCTCTTCTGTTCCTTTCATTTATATCGCGTGTTATTGTTTCTAGTCTTTACGATATTATTCGAACTATTATATATAGCAGGGTTGCCATGTGGTTTATTTCTATATCAGATCTGCTAAAAGTATGTTACTTTGATATCTTGGTATTTTTGTCCTAGAAGGCAGCAGGGTTGCCATGTCAGATCAGATCTTCTAAAAGTATGTTACTTTGATATCTTGGAATTTTTGTGATAGCAGGTACCCATCTTCCCGGGCGATTTTCGTTGAATCATAATCATAAAGAGGATATTTTAAGAGGCCCAAGAAAAAAGGACATGACAATCTTCAGGTCTTTCTTCAAAGACCTTTCTTTCAAAGGGCTTTTTTCTATAGACACTTTGCTAATAACTATTCCCTCATCGCAGGAAAGCTTACAGCTTCTGTAGAATGATGGAAAAGTCCCATATTTTTCGGAACGAAACGAAACGAACCTGATAGGACCTTCTACGCCACGCCGGCTATCGAATGTTGGATAGTCAGTCCTCACTACGGAGGAACGGCCCTGATGACATTCACCTGATATTGCAAAATCCACAAAGAACAAGCTTTATACAAACTTTATTTATTTTTTGTACAATCTGGTATAGAAAATTAAGGGCAATTTTGAGATGTAGTTCCATATTGTAGTGTATCTGTACATTAAACGCTAGAAACAGTGAGAATCTTCATGCTGGCTTCTCTTTGCTTCCCCCCTCTCTCTCCAACTACACCGTGCCACCGGCCCATTTCCATCCCAAAAACCCTCGCATTTTTCCTTTCGCAGGATCATCATCATTCGAAAGTGTATGACCTAAACGCTAGTCTCGCCAGTCATTGTAGTCTGCACTCGTGCACCTCGAGCGAGTTCAACCCGGCCGCCGAGAACTCGCCCGCCTCCTATAGCACCTCCATCAGCACCGACACGCTCTACTGGGAACCGCACAGCGAATCGACCACCGTGTCCGCATCCGGCTCAATCCACAAGAAACCACCGGCCGGGGGCAACAGTTCTGCGAGCGGTGCCCTCGTCCCGCTCGGTGGTGGTGGTGGTGGTGGTGGCGGTGGAACCCGACTTCCACACACGCACCAACACCACTACTACATCCAGAAGTACGTCCATCCGCAACACCATCCGGGTGGCGGTTCACAGCAGCAGCAACAGCTTGCCGCCATCTATCCTCCGCCACCACCACTGCCAGCCGTACACAAGCCCAAATCCTGGGACAATCTCGCAATGAAAGGGTACGGTGGGTATGGTTACGGGTACGGCTATCTCGAGGTCGGCGGCGCAGGAGCCACCCTTACCAAGGCGAACCTGCCAACGGCAACGCGCACCCAAACCACCATCACCATCCAGCACCGGAACTCGATACCGAAGAAAAATGGCTACGAACGGTACTCGGCGTTTGTCGACGTGGAAAACTATGCACCACCGCCGACCCAGTTCCTGCAGGAAACCACCACCACGACCACGACGATCACTACGAAATCGACCGAGAATCTGCTCGGTGCACCGTACAACCGTTCCGATTCCAGTCTGTCCTGCGAGTGTCTCGAGACGGCACCATTGACCGGTGGTGGTGGTGGTGCGGGCATGTTGGAACACGTACCCGACAAGTCCGGCTACTATTCGAGCCTCGGTGGTGCGGCAAGTTCCGGTGGTGGTGCGAAGAAATCTAATCCCAATTTAACTGAAATAGCACGCCTTTAAAGTGTTGCGGATAGTTTTGCGCGAATAATAGCTTCGTTGCGTGCCAGAAACATTAATCCAGACTCCAGATTCTCAGGCCCTCAAAGGTAGTATTTTGTTTTTGGATGCGAAAATGTTGAACGTTCTGTAACGTTCCAGTTAGCTTTTCCATTAGGCATGCGTGATACAATAGTGAGCTTAGATAAGCAACGTCGCGCTATCTTTTTTTTTTCGCTCCGTTTGTTACATTACAGGCTTCCAGATTTACCCGCAAGTTCCGAAAAAAAAAAAACACAAGTTTCTGATATTCCGAAGAGAGATGAAGTATTAGCGCCCAACCTAGCACTAGAGTGTTCGCTGTTCCGGTGAATTTGTAAGGAAAGATTTTAGCTCAAAACAGTAAATGGAGCTGTTTTTTTTATGCGTCGCTTACCTAGAGACTTAGGTGGTTAGTGGTGACACTTAAAGCATAGCAAAAAGAAAGAAAAAACGATTTGCTCAGTACTTTTTTCCATTGTAGAGGAAGGCAGTTCGAAGAAGATAGGAAGGATATCAAGGAGAGGAAGACGAGGACCTCCCTCCATGGAGCGGAAAAGAAGAGATCAGAAGAAAAAAGATGGGCGATGTTTAAGGTGAGGATTATGATTATAGATAAAACATAAATCTTGCACAGCTAACGATTTCATCAAAACTTTTGCACGAAAAGTGTTTTTTTTCTTCGTTTATCCGATCCGGGTCGTGCGATGTCTTGCGAGTTTAACTCGCTGCATATAATTGTTCTCTGTACGCTTGGTTATAACCATGGCCCGTGGGGAAAGTATTCTTCGGGGAAAGGACAAGGGAGGAGCCGCTACAACGCCGAGCTGTACGAACTGTATGACGACCTCACCGTCGTGGAGCATGGCACTGGACGCCCCAGCTCAGAAAGTCCTTTTAGGCCGTCCACACGGACAGAGGAGGCGTGGTAGGCCCAGATTGAGGTGGGATGATGGCGTGGAATCATCCGCCATCAAGGCCGAGATAACGGATTGGCGAACGACGGCGCGGGACCGTGAGCGGTTCCGGATTCGGCTTCGGCAGGCCAAGACCGTAAAGCGGTTGTAGCGCCTGATAAGTAAGTAAGTAAGGACATGAAGACGGGCAACCTCCGTGGTACAGGCTCATTGGTAGGACCCAACAGCAGCTTGGCCTGGTTGCAAAACGTGTCTTCACAGCGTTGTAGGATGATTTTTCGTTCCGTATATACCCACACCCAAACACAGCACAACCACCTCCGAAATCGATTCATTACGGAATTACAATACGAGACGGATTTTATTATTAACAGAAATATTTTAACAAGATTCTCTTGGTTGGCGATAAATTGCTTATTACTTTCGGATTCGGATACTACGCTTTTACTACCGGTTTTGGTACGAGAATCGCTCTCGGTACGAATCTCCTGGTTAATAGTCCGTTTTACGAAATATATAACTATTACGCTGATGAATTACTCTGTTTTACCATTCTCCGGCGTATGGCAAGATTACGACGGTTAGTTAATATCATAATTATTTAATTATTTGTTTTCTTTTCCGTTGTATATCTAATAAGAATATAGTTCCGCGTAAGGCTAGTAAGAGTAAGATAATTGCTTCCGTTTCTGTAGGATGTATCAAAAACCATCCCGTGTATTTTGTTTTAATTTAAATTCTCTTTTCTTATTTTTATCTTCTTTTTTTTTTTTTGGAAGCGCGCTAGGGAAGCGATAAAAATTGTAATTTTTTACCTTCTCTTCAATATATTTGGAGTTTTCGTTTCGTTTACTATAATAATAGCTTCCATTATCCGGGACATATACATATAATAGGTGAAAAAGTTGGTGTTTTACGGTTTACTTTTCATTGTAGAGTTTAGTTTTCAATCGAACAAGGCAAAGGGGAACGAGAGATTTAAATTCATTTGTATTTTTTTAAAATTATTTTGATGCTTAAATATTTTCTACTACCTGTGCTAACCAGTGCTCCGCCGGTCGCTCGGGGTCTAGATGACTTAAAACTCTATCCACTATTCGATTATTCGAAGGTAATAAATTAACGAGTGAATCAAATACGATACTACTGCTACTACTACTACTACTACTGCTATTCGATTAAGTAATACAAGAGTTCCCTCTAACGCTCTGTACGCTATTCTTGTTCGTACATCTGTAAATTGTAATATTCAACTCCAACGAGCTTTAACCTTAGGCTTTTTTAAATGGTCGATCTAACTCTTGCAAGCGATAAACGCGGAATGAATATGCCTCGCTGGGTGGCATATATTGTAATATTGGTCCAGAGTTGTATAAGTATATTGGTGTTTGAGATTTTTTAAAAATAGTTTTCAAGCAATGGAATAACAATTCCCCAGGAACGGGATACGATCAGATTGTTCAAATTCCCCTTCTAATGAATCGCAAGTATTATGAATGTGACACCTCTTGTATGTATGTACAGTTCAATCTCTCCAAAATGCACACCCCGACAGCACTTAAGAGAGGCTTTAGAGAGACATGGTATGTACAGGGCCGCGGTCTAAAGGAAATTTCAAAATCTATATTTCAGATTCTCATGAGTGTTTGAGACATTTTCTCGCATTGAATTCGCCTTTTAAGAACCTGGCTACTTATACACGAGGAGAAAACATCCATTTCAACAGTTTGAAATTTCTTGTGGCCCGGGACCTTTATGGAAAGTTAAGAGAATGTTAAAAATGTTCATCTTCGAGAGATTCCACAGTATATATCTTAACAGCATACGTTAAACAGATCTTTCATCATAGCAACTCACGTCTTCCTTCCTCTATTGTTTGTAGTGTCACAAGGCTTGTTTCCCATATGGGGCTAGGGAAACATACATTGCATGCTACGATGCCACGTGATTTGCCTTCTATTCGTAAGGCAGTTCGCATTCGCACCTCCCCCTTTATCCTTGATCACAGACTGACAGGCTCTTTCTCCACAGTTTTCCATTGCCCCATGCGCATGAAGCGATGATAACGAAAATTCAACATTTCGTATTACAAGGGGGGAGTTTCAATCCATATCATTGAACTTTCGAATCACCTAATGGATATTATTTTTCGTGAAATATTACAAGCTCATTGTGGCACATTGCAATCATGTGGTGGAATATTACATTCAGCTAGGTGATAGATTTGTAACCCTATTCTGTAATTTAGCAATGATAAAATGGGTGTTTTTAAATGTTTACAGCTCCCCTGTTAAATTATAAAAACAAAATGTAATTCTATATTGAATTACAATTTGTTATATAAATTGTTCTAATTACTGCATCTTTAAACCAGTAGCTAGCTGCATCAATCCACAGCCGCGATGCAAATTTCCTCTCAGTGAATGCTATACTCCACTATATGATTGCAAAGTTCCACAATCGGGTTTGCAATATTTCACTTTCTATTTGAAACATACCCCTCTTAAGTGATTCTATTATATGGATCGACACCCTGTAATGTAACTTTTCACTAGTTATCCGCACACAGTCGCACACACACGAAAGATGTTGCAGAAAGAAATGATTGCACAGCCACAAATTGGATTTGGAGGTGTATAGGCGCGCACTCGACAGCAGCTCGACAGTTGCGGCCTCTCGGGAGATTTGTTTCATTAAATACGCGAGGCAGATGGCAGATTTAGTTAATTAAATGATGGGGAGGGGAGAGCTTTCACACACAACAAAACAGCAGCCCACACAGATACTCGATGACGCACGAAAACGGCGACCCGTACCTTCGTCATTCGAAATGTATCCTGTTCCAGCGTTCCTGATTGTGTAGGAACCGGGTCGAATCGCGGCTACCATTCCCATCGTCCAGGAAGTTGTTCGGCGTGCTGGTAACGATCTTGCAATGATATTTTTTAGAAAACTTCGAAAGAACATACTTCCGGAAATTTAGCTTTGGCTTGATCGAGCGCAGATTGAACCGTTTCCGCTGGAACTTTGCTTTACGCGCGGACGAACCCGATTCGTTGCTCGGTGTGGGTGAGCAGCTACCGGTAATAAGGTTGCAAAGTGACGGTGAACCAGTGGTACCACCGGCCGCACCATCCCCAGACAAACCACAGCCATCGCCGAAGTGTAGCTCCCGTCGGACGGATTGGTTGGTAAGGTTGCGCCGTGGCGGTTGCTGGGTTGTTGATGTGTCGAACCCAAAGCTAGACCAGGCCGATGCACCGGAAGTGTCCATCCGCGTACAGGCGGCGGCCCCGTTGGTAATACGGTTCACATTCCGGAGGGCAGTTTTCAGCAACGGTGAAGGTTTCGCTAGTTGAATAATGTTTCTACCACCACTTCCGGCATCTGGTCGACTGTTGCCCGTGCTAAGCTCGTCGAAAAAGTCGCTCAACCCGGGTGAACACGGAACGCACTGAATGCTCGGATCGTTGGCCAGCTTCCGCACCAAACTATTCTCCTGCTCGATCGCTTGCCATTTCATGAGACACTCGCGGCTGTGGCTGTTCATGATATGCTTTGGCAGTGCGGAAATGTAGTAGAACAGTGCACCACAGTACGGGCAGATGTTGCTCTCGCAAAACCGTATGCTGGCATCGGGCGACCGGACGATCTTCTCCAGGTCACGCTCGTGATTCTTCAGCAGATGGTGCTTGAGCGTAAACTCGAACAGGTACTCGTCGGCACAGAACGGACAGTGCAGGTACTTCGAGGTGGTGAGCAGAATTTTCACAATATTCTTCACCAGCAGATTAAGATCGCTTTTGTGGCAAGTGCTGGTATTGGTATTGCTGCCGCTAATGCCGCCACCGCTTCGGGAATCCATGGCTACTTCGGGTGTGTTTAGTACCGTTTAGCTCTTTTCCTTCACGTTTTTGGGGAATCGTTTTGACCGCTCACAACACACGCACACATCCACTACGTACGTGGTTGATCCACTTCCGTTGCCCTCTACTGCTTCTTCCTGCTAGCCTGCTGTTACGCATGGATAGTAATAGCGAGCAAAACACAACAGACGAATATATCGGTCAAATGCTGTGCTACTACTGCCTCTTCTTTGCACGTGCGGTCGAATAGAAAGTGGTGTAACGAACGAAAGCGGCAACTCTGCTATGACCCCACACACATTGGTTTCCGTTTTGGCCGTTGCGTTCGATCGATCCAAAGTATGCTGTGCTGCTGTTATGCTGCGGTAACCGAAGTGCAACGGCATGGAACGTGCGTGCAAACACGATAGCCAGAGCGGGATGCAAACCAAACGGAAGAGAGAAAGGAAGAGCGTCAAAAGTGGTTAAAACAGAATTATATAAAAAGAAATGTATGTCTTTCTCTTTGATTGCACTTGTATGCACATTCCATTCAAAGGTTCTTACCTCTAGGAAAGCAATCGGTGTTGCACCAGCATTGTTCTTAAGCATACAATTTGTGGAAGGGCTGTAAAATTGCAACACCAAAAAAAAAAAACGTCACTGATGCTGCTGCTGCTGCTGCTAACGAACTTCTGTGTGTTTGGGGTTCTATTCCGGACTGTTTTAAGATGCGATTTGACAAATACAAGCTCGTACTTCAGTGCGTTATTTAACGGTGCCGGAAGTGTTTAAGCGATAGCCTTGATGCCATGATTTTCACGTTACAACACACATTTTAACGGCATTTGTTCGGGAAAGATGCGCCTTGCTGCACTTATACATTTTGCTAAACAGCCATATTGATTTCAATAAAGCTGCTGACTGTCATGATGTGTTTACAGCAGTGGGTCCAATACTCTCGGTGCAGGGTGGTTCAAAATCATTGAAGATTAATAAATTTGCTGAAAGATATTTAAAATAAATGTTGGTTATTGTAATTTTGTTACATGAAGGTTTTACATTGAATTTTAAGACTTGGACTTTTGGTTTCTCATGCCTTGTTAAGATGGATTGAGTCCCGGACCTGTATATCGTTTCCCCAGATCGCGTTAGCAAAATAATTTAAAAATATAATTAAAAATAAAATAAAAAACAAACAAGAACGCAAAATTTTCTCTCCCCTTCTTCTTCATTGCCGTTTTTATTCCTTTCCATATAACCTGCACGATCGGCACCGATTTTCATCGTTCCGTCGCCTTCGTTCGAGTATATGCTTGATGGTAAATGTTCGCTTACTTGCTGGGAGACTTTTTCACCTTTTCCACTTATTACGCTATCACGCCACCACTTCCTTTTGCTTAAATGTTCGTATTTTCGTCCTCCTTCTTCAGCACACACTATGCAGCGCAGTCAAGCCCCTGTGTTGCTTGATGCACTGATTGATCGGTGATAAAACCCACGGCGTCTACTCGAACGTGTGCTCGTAGTATGAAGAATCAAACACTTGAATACGCACAAAACCGTCCTCACCGCCCGTCGCGAAACTTTTACCATCCGGATGGAATGCCATGCTGTTGATTGGACCGAAGTGTCCCTTGACGCGGGCAAACTCCTCCTCGTACACCAGATGGAAGAAGCGGGAATCGAACTTGCCTGCCTGTGTGGACGTCGTGGTGACCTCCATCGCGTCCTGTCCACCACCCAACGCGACGTGCTCGAACAGTGGGCTGATGCACGCCGAATTGACCGGCCGCTCTGTCTTGAACGTCTTCAAGCACATCAGCGAATCCGAATCGAACAGCTTCGCCGAACAATCCTTCGATGAGCACACGAACATGGTACCATCGCTGGACATCTGCATGTCCGTGATGCTGGCGGTGTGATCGTTTACCGAGTTCAGTTCCTTCACCGCACGCAAATCCCAGATACGTAGCGAGCCATTTTCATGCCCGGTGATGACTGTTTCATCGAGCGCACCCCACAGCATGGAGGTGATCTTGCTTTGCTGCTCGTTCATCGTCAGCTTCAATACTGGATCGGCACTGCTGATGCTGGCATCAATGTTTCGCACGTCAATGACGAACAGCTCGCACGGATGGTTCATCGCACGATCCGTGGAGTAGGAGGCCTGATTGCCCGAGAAGCTAAAATTGCAAGTACGCACGGACGAATTGCAAGGAATTTTGCCCAGGGCTGTACCGGTTTCAACGTCCCACAACCTGGAAAGAAAACGACGATGTATTATAGCTTGCCACCGGGAAGTAATATTTTTCGTCTTTCCGCTTCGAAAGGATACGCACAATGTGTTCATGTCACCAGCGCCGGTAATCAGCCGGGTCGTCGTCCAATCCACGTCGACACACCAGACAGCACCGATGTGTCCATTGAACGTACCGAGACGTTCACCGTTCAGCGAGTACCATACGCACGGTTTGCTATCCTTCGCCGATGAAAAGATCAAATCACCTTCGCGGTTGTATTTGATTTGCGTGATTGCACGCTGATGTCCTTGCAGCATCAACGGTTTCTGAAAAGATGAAATTTTAGAAGAGAAACAGGATAGAATCACTCTGTTGTTCACTGGTATCACCCTTCTAAACCCTGCCCTTCTCTCTCTAACACAGCGGCTACGCTGCCGATTTTGTGAGGTTAGATTTTCTTCTTCCAGATGGAACGGACGTTTTGCGGTAAAACCAACGCCAATTCACGACGGAAAATTGTTTCACGCTCAATCGACACACGTTCAAAACGTACCATTTTGCTTACACACGTCCTTTATTCGTTGAAAAATGGAATAACTAGAGGACGGCGAGGTGTTCGACAAAATGCGAATAGCTGGAAAGACTTTTTGGCACTTTGGCACTGTCAAACGCCCGAAGAGCGTGCTGTCATTAGCGTCACCGAATTCCCAGACGCTACCCATGCAGCACAAATGAAAACAATACGGAGATTGGCTCAAATTTTACATTCTTATAGCTTTTTCCTATCTTTATAAGTTTAATTTTATGTAAAATACTCAACTATTGCGAATATGCAGTGAAAATTGTATTAACTCCGCCAGCACCATTGACGGCTTGTGACGTCAATACGCTGTGCTGCATGGGCACACGATTCGAACTCAATGTTTTGGGACAGCTGTACGTCAAAAAATGCAAAGATCTGCAAAAAAGCGAAAAAAAAACACACAGAAGAAAGCAACAATTGCATTAGTGGCGCTTGAAAGACTGAGACCGCGTCGCGTAAAGAGAGCTCTCCTAGTATTATTAGAAGCGTATCGGAAATTGGACTACTTTTTTTCTTGTTTTGATTGCCTCGGCAAACAGCTGGCTGTGCTTTTTACCGCGCTGAACGACTGTCGTCGCCTCTTGCCGATGTACGCGGTCACGGAATGAAAATCCTCGGAACCTCGGCCTAGGGTGTATCGATTTTCAGCCAAACAAACATGGTGACAGATTGTTCTGCTGCTGTTGCTGGTTGTGAAAGAAACGAAGCAACTGGATGAAAGAGGGCTTTGCCTGAGCCCCCGTGAATCGATTCGACCAATCATACTCTCGGTTCATTTAGTGCTAATTTCGGTCTAGCCAGCCAACTAAACGCGTTCCCCTTCGCACGCACGCTTCATACCATTCCATCTGCGCGTACGGTGATGTGCATCATCATCAACACAAAGTGCAAAAGTGCATCAAAACAAATGTGCGAATGTTCGAAAAGCTGCTTATTAGCTATTTCCAGCGCAAACGGGCATTAAATTGCATAATGCGAACGGCAGCGTAGTATCCGTAGAAAACGGATCAAGTGCGGTATTTCTTCAGTCTGGAGGGAAACCTGTGCAAAAGCGCAGGAAAGGCTGCTTCAAAGTGGAGAATGCTAAAGGTCAACTTTGGTGTTATGTTCTGCCACCCATGTCATTGTTACGGTAATAGTATTAGCTGTACCTGCCACAGACAACAGTAATAGAGGTAGTAAATACTACAGATAATGCAGCGCAGTACAATCAGGGGCGGGTAATCTGTGGATGTGTTTTTGCTTTTGCGTCATAAGCTGCGAAGTCAAAGAGGCCCGCAGCTCCAAACTCCCCTGCTGCGAGAGGGGCCCGGTGGCCAGAGGCAATCGTCACGAGCTAGCGAAGTGTGTATGTCTGTTGATGTAGTGTCGAATAGAGTGTTACCGTAATAGGCTGGATGCAGCACACAGTAAAGCTCCACGCCAGGAGGACACGACCGGGAGACCCAATGGTCATCACATACTGTTTCGATTCCGAACCGTGAAACGTTCCTAGTAAAGAAAGTCATGGACAGCACCTTGATGTGGTGGTAACATCTGTCCACCGCTTGGAGTGATCTCTAGTACAAAATCTAGTAGTCTGGCAAACGCGTGTTCCCATATTTAGTTGGCATAGTTTCCGCCTGACAACCGATTCACTTGCTATTCAAGCAACATGGGTGGCTCGGTTAGCCAAGTGTTCCGTTCCGGCAGTGCGCTACTTTCGAACCGTGATGGTCACAAAGTATCGGAAACGACCGTTGAAAAGGTGAACACAATCTTCGACGCACTCAGGGCAAATCCAAAGATATCGATTCAACGGTTAGAACCATTATTACTACAAATACCGAAGGTACGTATGGGGAGGATTGATGAACGAGATTTATCTCAGGCTTTGATTGCGATCTTCCGCAGGAGGATTGACATTCGCTTAAGGAACATGGTCCACTTTTAAAACAGCTAAACAGACATGTTGCGTTCGCTATTATTAACAACAAACGAGGCAGAACTGATCTGTATACAAATACGATCAGGGCGCCGCTGACACGAGCACCAGCATCAGTAGTATCATTAGCAAAATTGAAATCATCATCCGGCAACGCAAGCATATAGTGCTCCCGACCTTCCCGGCGTGCGTCAATCGTCGTATCGAAGCGATCTTTTGCATCTGTCTTTTAGCTTCTCATACGCTCCCTCAGATGATTGATCGAAACCGGGATTTGTGGTAAATTCCAGCCAGATCCTACCGCGCCACCTATCGGTATGAATTACGGATGGGAAGGGTGCTGGGAGAGGGGAGACGAGAAGGGGCGGGACCTAGTATGACGCACACGCATCTATAACTAATTCTCGTGCATTCATTATCAATCAAAGTGAATACGATTCACTTCCGCAGTAGGGATTACTGTTTCCCTTTTGGATGCATTCGTTTTGCATACGTTACACAGCTGGCCAGATGAATCTGAGAACGCGTCTCTTGGAGCAGGAGAAAAAAATAAAAATATTTTTAAAATTATATATATTATGAGAACCTTTTAATGGTTTTGTAAATCTTAGCTCAAATCATATCTATAATCGTATTATTATTAAATTTCTTTTCTTTTCTTGTTATTTTTCATTCCCAGTACGAAAATATACTTGCGATACACGATGAAACGGGATACAATTTGCTACAGAAAAGCGTAGGACTTAATCACGTAGAATTAGCTAGGTGGCTACTACAAAGACATCGCCCGGATGTGAACCGCAGCTCGTGTTCACTACCACTTCACATAGCCTGTTTAAAAGGGTAAGAATTGCACTGTGAACACAATTAAATAACCTTTGAAAATCATAAATCTGATGATTCTAATCCTTTTCATTTTAACCCCAAATGAAATAGTTACGAAGAATGCGTAGAGCTGCTGCTAAAACACGGTGCCCGAATAGATACAGAGGCAAGGATGTGCTTTCCCGGTGCACACTCGCACAACTGCGAGGAAAGTGGGAAATATAAAAGTAAGGCTGGGCAACACATTCATCCAAAATACATTAAATTAACCCGATGTTTGCTCATTGAACCTAGATCAAGGCGATGATGTAGGCGTTTGCGAGCGCCCAAACACGAAGCTACAGAATGCCGTCTGCTATGCGATCGATGGCGATCAAATTAATGTGCTGAACATTTTGGCCCAAAAGATGGAGGAACCGTGGATGCCATTCCGGGTACGAAAACCACTGCTGCACATTGCCTGCGAACGGGGTGCGTGGAAGTGTGTGCAGCATCTCGTGCAAACGCGCTCGGATGAGATCAATCTCATCAAGGACGAGTACTACCCGATCCATCAGGCGGTGCTGCACGATGGACGCTTTCTGGAGCTGTTAATACAGCACGGTGCCATCACGACGGTGCGAACGTGCACACAGCAAATGACACTACTGCATGTTGGTGGGTACTAGTGATGAGAGAAAACAACCCTTCTCAAAGCATTCATTCACTCTTACTTACTCCCGACCGGAAGATGATTCTTTTAACAACTCTTTTGGGAGTCGATGCAACGAGAAGCAGAAGGAAGCCCCTAACTCAAAACAACAAAGGAAAGAAGGGGGATGGGAGGCGCAATGTAATCCTGCGAAGATGTGTTAGATACTTCTAAGAATTTACTTTTTAATGCCTTTTTCAAAAAATTTAACTTTTAATGTGACAATTCTCTGCGCTTCGAACCCCAAAACAGTTCTCAAAACTCTGAAAACAATTTTAAAAACTCATTTCGATTCGAACCCTTCAACACCTGTTAGCCTGTAGAAATCCTGTAAAAGTTATTGCGATTCAAATCCCAAAGGAGTTGTAAAAACTCATTATATCATTCATTAGAAAGGCTTCAAACACTCACTCACATTCTTACTCAATACGCACAACACTTGTGGATTAATATATTCACTCACTATGCTTGATGTAACATTTCTTCCGGTAAAATTGTAGTGATACTGGCAGCAAGAAAGTCAGCGGAAGATACGCTCAACACGATCCGCATACTGCTGGAACGAGGATGCAAGGAACTGATCAACAGTCCAGATTCGTTAGGCAATACGCCACTGCACGCTATCATCGTGCGGTACGCTCTAGAGGAGGCTAGGTATGATTATTCGAAAGAACGTATTGCTAGCAAGCTTGTTGGCTTAAACTTCTTGTCTCTACTACCGTTTGCAGGTACGGTTACGATAAATGGAACAAATGGGACGTCCTGCATTTGGTGCGTTTTCTGCTTCAGAACGGTGCTAAGAGTTCAATCAATCAAACAGGCAACAGTGCGTTAGCATGCGTCTTTCGTCACATTCGAGATTGGGAGGTGTGCTACGAGCTGTTAAACATGCTTATCAAAGAAGGAGGTACGTGTTCTACATCCCCTCCAAGAATGGCTTTGTACTAAAATATGTACCGGATGTTTCCGTTTCGCCCATTTGTAGGTGACCCGAACATTGTTGGCCGAGATGGATCCGTTCCTATTATGGTTTGTTTGGTGCCGCTCATCAACAAGGACCCATTGCATCATTTTACACATTCAATGAAGGTATTTTTGCTACTGTTTGCCATTATTTCTTTTCCTCTATAATATGTTTGGTTTGAAATTTTTCATTCAGGTCTGCTACTTGAACTGCATTCGAATACTGCTACAAAATGGCGCCAATCCGAACTGCTCCTACCGTTCAAATCTTACGCCATTGCACGTGCTCATCTTTACCGTCTCGGAAAACTTCACGCTGAACTGTGATATCCAGAAACGAGCTAATTTTGATTTCATCAAAAACATTCTTCTGCTACTGTTGCAGTACGGGCTCGATTGTAACATTACCTCCCAGCACATCCTACAGTCCGTGATCGATATGATCATTAACGTGCGCACCTGTCCGGATATACTGTGCGTGTACGAGCTGCTGCTGCTGCTGATCCAGTACGGCACCGATCCAAATGTGTCGCTCAGCAACAAGCTAATGGCGAACGGTGCGAGCAGTAGCAATTCATCGATTATTTTCGTGAATGATTTCATCAACTTTGGCGGTGGTATTCGTGGTGCGCCGGGTGGCGCTGACAGTTCGGCGACCGGCAGTGCCGGAAGTGGTGCGGGCGGTGCTGGAAATAGTGTTCCGGGCGGGGTTGCTGGTAGTGGTGGCGGTGGTTCTGCGATAGCAAACGGAAACGGTGGCCCAGGATCGGGTGGGGCAGGTGGTTCGTCCAATGGGAACGAAAATCTACGTAGCTCGTTCCGCAATAACGCCCGCAACTATCTACTCTTCTACTACATTATGCTGATCACGCGCAAGGAGTTTATACTGCTGGATCGCGAACAAACGTACCAGCGCATTATTTATCTGTTTTACTACTCGATGAAGCACGAGCCACTGTTTAACTGTTTGAAAACGTTGCACAATCTGCTGATCGCACAGGTACCGCATCGGTCGATCGATAATCTGCGCCATCTGATCATTACGCTGTACAAAAAGCCACGCAGCCTGAAGCAGCTGTGCCGTGTGTGTATCTACAACAGTTTGGACAAAAAGCTGGCACCGAGCATAAACCGGTTGAATTTGCCCGGCCCGCTGAAGGAGTACGTGATGAACTTTGACAAATGAGCCGGGGTCGCCGGGAAGTAAGTAAAACGAGAGCGAGTCGGGTGCGAGTCCTCTCGAGATGATCTCTTTCATAGGTGCTGCGATTGTGGTGTAGTTGTTGTGTTGTGTTTTGTACTGTTCTGTACCCAGTTCCTTTGAGATACGAGAACCAGTGAGATGGTAAACGGAAAATCGCGTAGCTTAATAGCTGATCTTATGTTTGTGCTGCTTTTTATCGAATCCTTTTGTATATTTTTATTGAATCCTTTAACATGATAGGCACACCTGTAGGTGTATCATATGTTTCTCTCTATGCTTGTGTTTTTTGTATTTCAAATAGACGATGAAGCGAATGTTTTATCCTGCTAGTTCTGTAAGCATTCCCCTGTTGCGTTTTTTACAATTAATTAACTTTTTCGTTAATTCGAAGCAGCAATTCTAATGCTGTTTTTTGATCTGAAATTTGAAAAAACAACAATCTTGAAATCTTTTATTCGAATGTAGTTATAACAAACAAGGGAAAGCAGAAACAAAACACAACTAATGCCGGCACGTTTGCGGTAGCAAAAAACGTCCTTACATGCCTAGAGATAATGTGTCCTAACTGAAGCCCATAAACGAACAATCGTAAACATAATTTGTAAGGTTCGCACTGAGCTGAGAATATAAAACTATGTATGTAAAATGTGTTTTTGTGTGTATACTGTAAATATGTTGTAGCCGTTTACCGAGGATCCATTTTTATAGGATAGGCCAGATAGATAAACCAGGCAGGCAATGCGCCGACAGACGACAAAACCAAACAGGAAATCCGGTGGTAGTGTGGTGGTGTTAGGCCACTGCTCCAATGCATTAGATATGAAATACGAAATTATCATCATCCTATTATACACGGGGCGCCGCCACCGTCAATCAAACCGAGAGTCATGAACAAACGAACAAAAATATCAAACAAATAAAACGGCGTTATACACAATGACGAATATTGTGTAGTGTGCGTCGAAAATACCGAATTTCTTCAGAAACACTTCAGAATAGGACTGAAACTAAAAACTGAATCAAACTAAAAAAGACGGACGAAGCAGCTCGAGAAAAGCTGCTAGGTAAAGAAAGTATTTTGTGCGGAACTCGTAAAGCCTGCAAAGTGTGGGTCCGGCATGCGGAATTACAAGATGTATCTTAGGGGTTTGCCGAGGAGGTAAAATAAAGACGTCGAAAAACATCAACAAAATAAACCGAACAATTAAATGCTGTGTGCTCGCTTTTTCTTGTCTCTTATACCGGTGGCCGTACTTCTAAATAGAGAATCATACAACCAGGTAAAGCGTTTTCGGATTGTGGCGTCTATTGAGATTTTATGCTTCTAATATTTTGAAAATAAAATAAATATCTTTAAAACTATTCTACCCGGAGTGCATAAAGTACTGCAGCAACAGGACGCCATTGGTACCCATATCTAGCTTATGCACAAGGATTTGTCTGCCACTGTTCCGGTGCGATAAAATAAACCGTACTCGTCTGGACGACTTTTTGTGTTCGTTTATTTTACCCCAAGGCAGGGTTCTCCAAACGTTCTAGAGCCGCGGGCAAATTACATATGTATACGGTTTAAATTAATATGAGAGATAGCTTTACATTTTTTTCCCCATTAGAGACAAAGGCATTTTTTGTTTCGTTTATTTATTAGAGGCTTTGAGTCTCTGAGACTACAATCGCCTGTCCAAAAAGGCGTATGCATCCGGAACAAACTAGTAAGGTTTGAACATTTGCCAGGCAAAAGAGAACTGTACTTCGTTGCATTTCCTGGAACATTTATAAATGACCTATGCTAGTAGGTTCTGCCTCCATGCAACTTCAATTTTCTATAGAATAGACAATCAATACGATGCATTTTTCTGTTTTTTTCAATTTTACCTTCTTTTACGGTGGGGATTGCTATCCTATTAAAGTAGTACTACAAATAACTCAAACAATAAAATGGATTGTTGGCGACCAGTTGCTATTCCGTTTTTGCCACAAAAACTGAACCGTTCAAATCGTACATTAAAATTAGCAAAGGCGCACGTCTTCCGCATGTAGCCAAGAACTGTGCCCACGTTTCAGTGATCTCTCTGTTCTCCGTTCACTCTGTTTCGCGCGTTCACGATATTGAATAATTGAACCTTACTCATTCTTTAAAAAGAATCGTTTTTCGCCTAAGTTTCTTCTTTATATAAATGTCTTCGTCTCAAACCGTCAAGACGTGCTCCACGAATTTTACTTCACTCAGAAATAAAACTTTTATTCCAAAATCATCTCCTTTGTGCTGATCCTCGATTTTTTGCCCATAGCATACACCGAATTAGTTGGCCATGAGGCAGTATGTTCATGGAATACATACGATACAAGCGACGAGGAATTCGTTGGCTGGAGGGCCGTAGTTTGAAACCTCTACCCTTAGAAGCAGGAAAACAAACATCCTACCATAGCCCAAATTTTCACCTGTCTGAAAGAAGCAGCAAAAGGGTTTGATTGAACTGCTTCTTAGCGACTCTTCTCCGTTCATGCAGCGCAAAATACATCCATATTTCCGGTAGCAGGTATGAACCGGTGCTTCGAAACAAAAGACTTAACACCCTCCTGCCACTGTCGTCGACAGTGTGACAGGAAATTGATTTTACACTTACAGCACAATGGAACCCTAATTAAGTCTTTCGCACATTTCACCCACAGGGGGCATGGCATGTTGTCCATGTGGAGAGAATATAAGGGTTGCGAGAACGCGTCCAAGAACGCTAGCAATGAGTGTAAATTTTTGGTAATCGATTTTATCGCATACTTCCAATTTGAAGGTAATAATTATGTTGATTAGAGTCGAAAAATGTCCAACATTAAATAAGCTATACACGGCTCCAATCAACCATGGCCAACGATACTACTAATTGTTCTGTAATTGATCGGATCGGTAATATCGTTAGCGGTTGAACATTATTAGGTGCTATCCGATATTACACCGCTCGTACTGATCGTGGCTGTAACGCGACACGGCTAGACAGCGGTGTTAACGATTCGAAGTTTCAACTTCAACCGTAGAATTGTGCTGTACGCTACTGTCTGTGTCGCACATTCCAGCGTTCGGTCAGGTGCGGTCAACCGGAACAGAATCGATAGGAATATATCGCGTATCCTCTACACACCTGCTGAGCTTAATTAATGCTGGCAAAGTGTGCTCCCACATGAACACCCGCAGTGTCCTATTAGCGCGTTTGTTGACATAACGATGGCTATTAGGCAATATGGAGGGAAGAGTACTGACAGAGCTCACACTTTTAAGTGGTTTCTGTTTTATAGTTGCCGTACAGCATTGTTGAGGGTGTTGCATATTACATATAATCGGTTCAGAAGCATGCAACTAGCGTGAATTCTGTATTCTTCATAGATAATTTAACTACCAATAGTCATAGGCTACATTCTGGAATTTCCTGACCATTCCTTGATCATGTAGTCAAGTTGGTCATAAACTTCCTTTCTGATCGAGCAACATAAAAGAACCAGCAAAATTAATAAATAACGGTAAGCGTATGACAAGGCGTCGTTGATTCGAATAATCTTGCCTCAGCTGCGCTGTGCTGCATGCCTGCCCATTTCTGCATACATTAATGGCACGAGAGGTTCAGACAAATCCTGCCCATACCGTTGAACCTGACCTTGCATTGAACTTCCGGGCCAATTTTGCTGGTGCAGAAGTAATGGACCAGATTGGGGTAGAAATAGATTGTGCAGCGGGCCAACGGAGGCACTCACAAAAGATCTGGTCGAAAATCGTGAGTAATCAAATCCAAACTTGTCCGGCTTGTACCTTTTCCCGGATCTTACCATCGGCGGAACCTATTACGATTATGGCCACTGACCGAAGAGTTCGTGGTGAGGTAGTCCTTCGAGAGGGGCACGTACGTTTCCAACAACAGCAAACCAAAAAGCGCAAAAAGGAAATGCGTACCAAACGTATGGTCTCCACAAGCAGTTAGGAGCTCTGGGTAGGGTCATTGTCATGTGAACCCGGTCACACTTTTTCCCATTTGCGCGCTCAAAAGCTTAGCCACGAAAGTGCTTTCAGAAGTCTGATTCTGCGTAGATCATAAAAGTTTGCGTGCAGAAGAAGGTCACCAATAGGACTGGTGAATGGTAAGACAAAAACCAAAGGAAGGGAATATTAAAACGTCACGAAATCACGAGGATTATTGTGTTATGTGTAGGATAGGAGAGAAGATAGGTGGGAAGGAGTTGTTGCAGTTATTTGAGATTTGGAATATAAGCCCGGTTTTATAAGCTTTTAAGTAGTCTAGCCACATTGACATTGGTAACTTAATTTCCCAGTTTTTAACCTAACTTAAGATAACTTCTTGGATCGTACTGTATTCATATTGCATTGCAATGATAAATTATAAGTTTTTAAATAAAAAAGAAAACAAGTTTAATACGCTTGTTCCCTAATGCTACATTTTTCCTACCAAATAAACAACTGTTTAACCTTCCGATTGTCAGCTTAAGTGCAGGTTCCGGCCACGATTGACCTACGGATTTTTTTCCCCATCTTAAGCTCCCTTTCGACACTACAATAACCGTCAAACAGGTGCTTCTAGACGATTAGTTTGAGCAAAATTCGAATGAGCGATGTGAAATAAAAAAGCACACACACACAGAGAATGAACTCACAACAATGTCAGGACTGTGTCCTCCCCCACATGGTCACCATCAAACGACGAATAGACGAGAGCACGTGGGAGAGAAGGAAGGTGATTCCGCACCGCCCGGAACGGAACCGTGTGCAAAGCATTCTACCGATGCTGCATCAGGCACCAGCCAAGCAGTGACGGTGGTGGGTTCCGAGTACCGAGACCGGAAGGAGAAGCGCGCGAGACAATCGCGCGCTGGACGCGAACCTCCGGGCCGGTGCATGACGGCGGCAATTTCGTTCTGTCCTCGAGCAAGATCGCTCCGATTTGACTTTGGCGGCTGCAACCAACTCTCCGGGTTGCGTTCGTTAATGAGACATTATGACGGATGGTTTGGGGGCAATTGGCAATTGGCGGAGGAGGACTAGCTAGCTAGTTAGATGGCAATGCTACGGTGCGTTTTTTTTTCCTTCTTTCGCCTATTCATTCGTTTCTCCGGTGAGAGAATATCGGTGGGTTTAGCGTTGTGCATAAGTTTGATTATGGTTTGCACCAGGGACTTCAGCAACAGCAGAAGGTATTTTGCAAAGGTATGAGGCTATGGGAGTCAATTAAAACAATTCTACAGCACCGTCCTGTATCAATGAATAGCTCGATGAACAAAGACAAAAAAAAAGGTTGATCTTGCGTGTGTCCTCTGTCGGGTCATTTCGGAAGACCTTTGAGGGAACGAAAACGTTAAGGACACTTACAATTAACGTCCATTATGAGGATACCGGGGTAGTTAATCCGAGAAGGGGAAAGTGTATTTATTGATTGGAAAAAGACATCTAAGCATTCATCCTTCTATAGCAGACAATCTGGAGATTATGTCCATTTAAAGAATAGTCTTTGATCTGTGTTTGAATCTTAATTCTGAAGGTTCTGAAAGCAACCACAAAGATCTCTCATTATTTCTACGATCGTGAGATCGTTTATTATTTCTTTCTTTTTATACTTAGTTACTTAAGGATTACTTCATGATCTTCGCAATGTCTGAAGATCATTTTATTATTTTTCCTCTATCTGAATCGATGTCCTAGCTAGTAACTGATCCTCTTATATTGTCCAAACTTGGAGGAAGATTAACAATGTTTCTCTAATGATTATGTGGTTCATTTAGACAGAGTCTTCAATGTAGAAGGGAAGAATGTAGAAGAAATAAGTGGTTACTAGCCTAGATAAACAACCACGGCTTTGCATTGCAACCTCAGGCTCCTCCAAAGATTCCCAAATTCAGCTTCTTGACAATCGTTTTCTGCTGGATTCCGAGACATTCTGGACTCAACAGAAACGAAAAAGCAGACCGTCTGGGCAATCTGGAGTTCAGCAATATCATAATCTCCCAACACTGGAACACCAACTGGCACAACCTAGAGCTCAGCAACAAACTCCGCCCCATCAAGTACAACGCCGCTTCATGGGAAAACATCGATTTCAGCCACCAATTCAATTCCAATTCTTACCTTTTTACTAGCCATAAACACAATTGTTTTTATTTAGATATTCTATAGGATGCCTCCTATCAGTATCAAGCTTTAAGTAATGAAAGTCTCAGAGTGAATTTTTATTACCTTGTTACACGAAGCTTCCGGCTTATTAATGAGCCAAAAACAGAGATGATCCCTCCCTCTAAATCAAACCTTACAGTGTCTGGTTTAATAGTCTCCTGAAAATAATCTATCATCAGTAATCTTCATTTCGTGTGCCTATTTTTGCTAAGAGGTGTTATTCATGAATATCAAAATCTATAATGCGTTATTTTATTAACAGAATGTTAAACAAGTCCTTCCCAGTTGGCACAAAAAACCGGCAGTATTTCACTTAGTTTATAAACTTTATTAGAATTTTCATGAGCGTCACGTACCCAGACAGGCCAATCGTGTTATGTAGCACGATCGTTTGCCGATTGGATTCTACTCCACGAACGTTTAGCACAATGTGCTATTAGCAGAGCTGAATGCATCCGTGTTTAGCTCCAATACTGTACACACAGAACGAATAATTCACAACCGAATGATACAAAAAAAACAAAAATTTTAGCAAGCAAATATGCTACCACCGTTGATCTAAATGAAGTTGAATGAAACAAATATGGAACCATGCGCAAATTTTTCCATTCCCTGACCTCTAAAAAACAGCCAACCTTTCAATAGCATCCCTTCCTTCCTCTGCCTTCCTTCTTTCCACCCGAATCTCACCCTAATGTACATAAAAATTGAGTTTCTTTACCGAAACGAGCATGAAATTGGATGGTAAAAGCCTACCTTCTTTGCACAAAAAAAAAAAAATCAGCACGTACACGACAACCTGCCTTGGTGCCTGAGTAGGGATGGACTAATAGAATACAAGAACAAACAGAAAAAAAACACAACATTCAACCGTTCTCTTCCAGTAACACAAACAAGGAAATTGCAACCGAAACAACGCTCATCCGTGCATAACACGACGCGCGAAGTTCTCTTTGTTCGGGTGGGACGGAATGGAAAATTTGTAAGATCGAAACGGTTTTGGGAGAATGCGAAAAGACCAAAAACACATACACAATAGTAAATGTGTTGGATGCGTGTTAAGTTCTAGATTAAAAAAAAAAATGGATCCGCAGCAGAAAAAAAGCACGATTTAAAAAAAGGAATAGATTTATACGGATGCAGTCACGAACTAATTCGCACATACAGACAGACTTGCGGGCCGTACATAATTGTGCCGGTGATCCAAAAATTATACACAATAAAAACGTTCACCGATGAGCTGCATTAGCAGTTGGTTTCCTTCACTAAGGTCTGCATGCAACCGAGACCAGTACAGTTCATAGACGATTGATCCGGGTCGCAAGTAGATTAACTTACGTTAATGTTTTCGACCCCTTTTTTACATGCCACGTGTGAGATGTGCTAGCACTAATCGAACACAGATTTGCTCGAGTGTGTAGTGTTTTCAGCCAGGATGGGAAATTCGTTTCCAAGACGAAAACAATGAATGTTGTACGACGCATGAACAACGATACGCTTGTACTATTTGGAGTTCGCAATCCGCAAGCCCAGATGTACGGCACACGTGTTTTAAGCACGTGTGCTTAACTTCGTGATCACCCGAGGAATGCCCAAAAAATGCATTTTGTATTAAAATTATTGGAGTGTATTAAGAAGCGGCCTTGCTAATATTTTAGCTATTACGGCACCCATACTTTCCGTACCTAATTTGCTACAATAATAAACTAAAAGGGGATTTACAGTGGGATTTTTCTTTGCACGGCTTTGTCGTTCTCTCGCTTCTTTCTGTGTGTAAGACGATTTTTCCGAGACGGCGTGATCGTGTTGGTGAGTCATGTGGTGCGTCAACCGAACACAGATAAGTCTATTATGTGCATGTTAAACCCATTCCCGCCCGGCAGGTCAATTTCGAGTGCTGGGAAAATCCCGCCATATAGCAAGTCTCCGTTTAAGGGGTCATGTGTCCGCACAGAGACGATCGCCGACCGATCCTCCCTAGGATCAACCTTCCGGCAGGCATGGGTTGCAACACCGCAGCTGGTTTTCGAAGATAGAGAGAGAGAGAAAGAGAGAACCAAAACGCACTCATCCGGAGGTAAGCCGGATTGAACCGATCGTGTAATGTACCGTCGTACCGCTTGTACGACCGATCGTCTTATGTTGGCGGTAGGGGTATGTAAGAAGGTACGCACACACAAACGAAGGTGCACCATACGTTCTGTGCAATGCGATATCAGAGTGGCTCTACCTGTGCACCACACTAAGGTAAGCTCGACAAAGGTGCTAAAAGCCTCTGGCAGAAGAGCCCACGCGTTGCTGGTAAACGGTGTTCAGTAGTGGTACCTTAACGTGCGCTTTCAGGCAGCCAGACCGAGACGGTCGATCTCGGAAAAGCGTATCCTTCGGAGCGGAGATCGCGCGGACGTCTAGACGCGAGGGGCCGAGATTCGAGAGATCTTCGACTGTCAACGCGCGCGGCTGTCTCTCACGCACCTGCAGCAGCAGCAGCGACAAATCCGTTGCTCTCGGGTTCAGATCTCGCTCTCCGGCAGTCGCCACTTAATAGCCCTATATATCCTCGGTGCGCCATCGAACCGGACTCAATTAAACGTCCGATCCGCAGACTACCAAGTCGTAGAGCGCTTTGAGTTAGGGGCCGCCTAGAGCAGCGCACTTGCGTGGTGAAAAGCAGCAAGAGACATCGCGATTTTTCGCACTTATCGCGTACGGAACGGGTTATAGAGCGTGCCGCGAACTCCGTACTGGGTAGGTTGTGCTTATATAGAAAAGTCAGTGAGCGAGTAAATTCATCACGAAAAGTGTTGGCTGCCGTTGTAGACGAGTGCGAGTGCAAAAAGCAAATCGTTGCGGCATATCCTGAAGCGGCTACAATAGCAAAAAAAAAAAAACAAACGAAAATCATGCCCCTAGGAGCAGTAGTTTAAAGTGCACTAATAGTTCGAGAAAGTGTGAGCAAACGGACGTTGTCCTTTTGCGTCTAATTCTGCTCGATTTTGTGGTAAAAAGTGCGTACTGAAGTGTAGGTGTGTGGGTGTATAAGTGAACTTTAAGAAGAAGAAGAAGATTGACTCGATAAAACAATTACCAAGTGCAACAGGAGATACGAAAGCTCCACATCCTAGCGAAAGAAGCTTAAGCAACAACAGTAAAACAAAATGACACCCAAACCAGAGGAAAGCATTCCCGTCTCGCACGTGGGCGACGACCGGGAGCTTGGCGAACCGGGCCTAAACAACAGTGCCAGTTTGAGCAATCTTAGCGCCAATCTCAAGCTGAACGCGTTCATCAACAACGGTTTCGTGAGTGATTGTGCCCAGGCCGAAAAGCTGGCCGCAATGGAACTGCACGGTGGCAAGGAGGAGCTGCGCAAGGATACGAAAAACAGCAACCAGCATGGCGTCCTGATGAGCAGCAACGGCAGTGCGGCAACGGTAGCCGAAAAACCGGTCGTAGACTTTGACGATCTGCTGCCGCACGTGGGCGAATTTGGGCGCTATCAGAAGATACTCTTCCTGCTGATGATTCCGTTCGCGTTCTTCGTGGCGTTCGTGTACTTTTCGCAGATTTTCATCACTCTCGTGCCCGAAGAGCATTGGTGTTACGTGCCAGAACTGCAGCACCTGTCCGTGGAGGAAAGGTAGGTGGTATACCTGTGTGTATGGGGTGTGTCCTCCGTATTAGTGTAGGCTAAGTGTTTCGAGCGCTTAGTAGCTTAGTAGATGTTTCTTTGTACGGGGCAGTTACGGCGTGCCAACTACTACCAAACCACCAAGAGTGGTTACGGTTCGAGGGTGATGTTAAATGCCCTCCACACTAAGACATCTTCACGGTGTATTCTGTGGCGCATTCCGAAGTACATTTTGTCCCTCCTTTTTGTTCCAACTACTCGGCCACACTAATACGTAGGTGTGATATTAGTAGTAAACCCCATACGCTGTGTTTTTGACCATAAAATCGTACCGTCTTTGAACTAAGCCGCTGGAGCGTGGCGGGACGAAGAAAGACGCGGTCGACAACGGTCGGTGGCCGCACAGTGATGCTAGAGAAGCGATGGTTTTCTGTCAAGGTTTTTGGACACTGCGATGTTTTGATTTTTCCTTCTACCGCTGGTGTTCCGAAAACGGAATTCAAGTGGTAAAAGAAGATCGCCCGTTAAATGCATCGCGAGTTCCAATGCGCCATATATTGGGTGCATAATGCTTGTATGAAAAAAAAGGTTCTCATTTTCTATCGATTTCGATCGAAGATGAAGGATAACCGCACTTCTGCAACAAATTTCGGACAAAGAAGAACGCCAGCTCGGCTGTGTTGGAACACTTGTACAGCCTGGCAATGAGATTTTGCGGAGCTAAATGTTCTTGATGATCGGAGCCTCTTCCGAGTTGATTGCTGCTGTTTGGTTCAGCGTGTTCATGGGATATTATTACCTCGACCGTAGACGACCGGTAAACCCCCGCCTCACGGAACAGATGCTTGATTTACTTCCTCATTTAGCGGCAAAGCAAGGACCAGTACATTAACTGCAACGTTTCTACAAGAATGAAATGCATCCGACATTACTAGCAGCTAGAGTAGAGTAAAACAGCTCAAACCGCATGCTGCACAAACGATGCATTGATTCCGTAGTAAACACCGCAGCACTGGCCCTTGGTGTAACGGCGCGTCGGAGCAGTCGGAGCGCGGCAGAGTGCACTTCCTTTTTGCAATCCATAGCGCATTCGTATCGGTTTACATCACACACGACGGGCAATGCCATATCGCGGTTATGATGAAGTGTGTACTTACAAATAGCTGACCCGTGTAAGTAGCCGTCGTGACACTAGCCAGATGTGCCATCGTGACATGATACAATTGAAGTCACAGCATTTTTTTATTTGTCCTAAAACCAACGTTAATATGAGCTAATAAACTGCGATCGAACGATCAATGCACACATTGACCATGAAGTGTCAATAGCGCAGAGATGAGCCCGCAATTATTCCCAACCAAACAATTGCAACATTTCGGGGTGTCTACTTTACGCAATGGGCGCCATTTATGGTTTCCATTTTTTTACATTCAAGCACATTCGAACGCTTCTTCGAACACAGTGTGTAATTATCTTCACCGGTTTCTCTAACGCGTTTGCGTGTGTATGGATCGATTAATGATCGATCACCATCATCGGCACCCAAGTAGTCAATTCCGTTGGTGGCTCTTCCATTTCCAAACAACAACAAGTTAAAAAAAGCCCAAAGCGAATGCCGCATCGGAGTGCGCGCGCGTGCTCTACTCGAAAAGTTTCAACTTCAACTTGACCCAAATTCGAGGTAAAGCACCGCCATGCCGCTCCGGCGACTGTGAGCCGCGTAACACGCGCGACAAACGGGTGCGACGCTTGCGGTGTTGTGGGTAAAGAATTGCAACGGATCACGCTAATTAAGCTGGCTGCAGAATTGAAGTTCAAAGACGCATTGCGATCTAAAGACGCGTGAGGAGGGAACTTACCAGCCGGACAATCACACTTCTCCCTCCATCAGTCAAGGTTTGCCGATTCGATTGAACACAAAGCGTTTTTTCTCGTTGAGTTTTATTTTTAGTTTTGCGATAACTGTTGAATCATCTTTACTAATGCTTCTTGATCTATTTGGATGTGATCTTTTTTTTCTGTAATATTGCGACACATTACAAGGTTAACTGGAATGGTGACCGTTCTGGGACAGGTGCTACCGTTGCATCTAAGAAGCGCTTTATTTGCAGGTGTTCGTTCTGGAGCAAAAATTAAACCCCACAAAACTCCTAGAAAATTGCGTGCCGCGAATTGCTGGTATCCACCACACATACGCACAGGTTAAGGCCAGTACGGTTGGCCGGTGCGAGTGACTAATAGTTTGTAGGCACGGCGAATGCCGCGCCACCATATCGGTCGTATGATTTTATCGCGATATATAGGTAAAAGCGCATGCTGACCGCACTACCGACTCCAATCCCGTGAACGGTGGCAGCCTAGTTGTCCCCACCAGCAACAAGATGGCCTCATTTGTCTATGCGCGTTGTGAAATAGACATTTCGCAAGTGTACTGCAAGCCTTACAGTTCTCCGCACAGTGAGTGTTGGAAAAAAAACCCCCGACATTAGAGCGCTGAGCTGAGGATCACTGCAAAATCAAAGAGAGAGAAGAGGATTTTAGTAAAGAGACTTTCGCACTTTCGGTGGGATTTTCAATGTCAAATTGCCACTATTTAATACACCGTTCTTGTGCGCATAAATTAGTAAACTTCAATTCTAATCCTTTCAAGTAGTGGTACTCCACCTTCACTGAACACGTGTGTGTGCATTGTTTGTGTTTATGTTGCGGCGCAATTCTGCAGCGCATAGCATACATAGTAGTACTCCACCTGCGGCATTGTTTGCATGGTTGCAATTTTTCTCTCTCTCTCCCTCGTCTCTTTTGCTGCTGGCCACAGTTCTTGCAATGGGCTCCTCACCTGCGCTCAAGCATACGCGCCTCATAAATGGATGAGCTTACGTCGGTAGAATAAGACGAAAAATTGAGAACGGCTTGACGTACGCCTGGGCTGAAGGTCGCAATTAAATTGTGCACCACTATTTGTGTACAGGTGTGTACGTGCAAATGTTTGCAATGTAAAGAACTTGCCCCACACACGCCGTTGACTTAACGCAACATGCTCGTGTTGTAGTATGCGAGAATGTTTTTATGGAGTAAAAAAAACAAAAAACCGACCACACCGTGCTCATATACCGGTGGAAATCCGGACCATTGTCGGGTGGTGTGGTATGGTTTTTGAGGGTCAAGCCACACCACACTTAAGCAGCTAGGCAGCGAGTGAAAGTCCGAGGTGAGTAAGTCAGGTCCGGTACGGGTCCGCTAGAATTGGAACCCTTCTACCGCGCTGCTACGCGACCCCACCCCGTTACAAGCGCAAGAGACCAATTTACTGTAATCGGAACATGAACAGCAGTGAGTTACCCCGCGCTGGGCATCGTAATGACGTAACGTGAGCTCGTGGAATTCCGGTCACACAAGGAAGTTGAACTTTGTCCAACGGCCTATTTATCTTGCCTGCCAGCCAAGTCATGGTCGGTCACGTGGTAGAGCTAGCACGGACTAGCATCGGCGAATGGGGCTCATCGCAGGGCACTAGGAAGTGCTAGTGCTCTAAATTGGTTCACGAACGTTTGACATCGAATATCTGAGGGGAAAATGATGAATGTCAAAATAGAACAGCTGAAGCCATCGAAGCGAGAGATTGATCCATTAGATCACTCGGTCACGATTGGAACTGTGTGCTGTAGCTTTTCCGTACATCAACCCGCACATACCAACGTTTCCCGGAAATGGCAACAGGAAGCACCAGCGACCGACACGTAAAGGTATTCGCTGCGTATCGATTGCGACGGTCAATATCTGCCTCCGATGGAATGCCTCCATAATTCTGGTATTAGATAATTTGTGCTCCCTTTATCCTGCTTTCCGGCATCTCAGGCACTAGCAGACGTCATTCGACAACATCTATGGAGTACAAGTGCAGGATTAGTTTTGAGCAACCCTTCAAGGGGGTTTTTTTTCTTCTATTATTGCTGCTTGCGTCAGTAAAGTCGTGCCTGAAGTTCATGATACAAAAGATGCTTTTGCAAAGAACGCTTTTGATTGACAGCAGGTGATGATATAGATTCGTGAACATCGTGATTTCCTCAATCAACTTCGGAGGTCAACATTGCACGCCGACGAATAATTTTTCTTCCTGTAACCAATCAGGATACGACCAACTCTCCTCGACTTGTCTGACATATTGTGTGTTTGATAGACACTCAAATGTAAAGAGACTTGTCAAATTCAATCAAACAAGTGATATTGAAAGTTGATATAGTTTAAGATATAAGTCCGCGGCGGTCCGGGCTGTCACAAGACAGGACCGGGGTTCAAATGCCATCCGAACCATTCTTCCATAGTGAGGAATTGAGTGTCCAACTATGTAATATCAGCAAGTTTAGTAAGCCATTCGATGGTCGTCCTGACCTAGTAGGTCGTTAAACCAAAACGAGAGGGATAGATTAAGACAAACAAACTGGATGTCCTGGAGACAGGTAATATAGAAGTGACGAGAACATTATCCACAACCGGATATTCACGTTTTGCTAAAAATCATTGTCAACCATTGCTGAAGGATTGCCTTTGAGCAGGGACAAGACATTAAGCCAAACCCCAAAAGCAAAAAAGCGGCTCTTTTTGCTGCAGGGATATGTGTTTCTCCTTCCTCGCAGTCACATTCTACCAGATTACCATCCACCGAACAAGTTACGGTACGAGGTCTCATTGGCGATCCGTAAAACCATTTTTTTTTTTTGGTGATTCAAACAACACCTCATCTTGGGCTCTTTGTGACAAAAAAAAAGATTTTTATGACACTGCCGGCACAACTTTAAAAAGCTGTTTGAAAAATGCTAATTTATTGTGCTCCTTGAATAAAAGCGCAAACACACACACAGTGGTTGAATTTCGTAACAATTACCAATATCTCGTCTGATGATCGGCAGTTTGAGCTCACCTTTTGCAAGCTGATGATAAATCATCCATATCTAGCTGGTTTGATCAGGCTGTATTATGATACTTAAATAGCATTAGGTGTTAACAAGAGTGTTCTATGATACCGAAAACGGTAGCATAAAATTTAATAAACAAAAACAAAACACTCAACAATTCACTTAGTATCCCACACGATGGTCTGCCCTCACGACGCTCACATAACAACACGGACACGCAACGGCAACAGAAAATGCGGAAATAAAAAAAACGAACAGAAAAAAAAATGCGCCAACCACGAACGGCCACCAGAACAAGCTCCTAATGGTTTGACCATAGCCGTGAAAAAGGGCTTCCCTTCAATGTTATGTTCCGCTGGCTGTGGTAACGCTGCCACCGTGGTCGGTTCTGTGCTAATAAACCTTGAAATTCGATTAAAATCCATTCCTCCTAAGCGCGCGTCTCAACCAATGGTGTTCGTTAATAGCAGGGTTTTTAAACTGGCCAGAGCTACCAGGGATTGCGTCGCGCGGTTGTTTCGTTGCGGCTGGACGAAGCAAATCGTTTGTTTCGGAAGTTAATCTATGCTTCGCTTACTTCCCTGTCGAGAATCCGGTTCAAGTTTTTGTGTTGTTTTGTTTTTTCCTAATTCAATTCCGTATTTAATCGGACCAATAAGTTCTTGGTTTTCTGTATGGGCATCATTTGCTAGGTGAAGTGGGCAGGCGTTAGCCGATGATCTGTAGAATCATAGCTCATTCACGATCACGATTCTGTACATGGTCTTGACCAATATGCTGGCAGGAATTGAGCAAAGAATTGATTGTTTCAATAGCTTTTTTTATTATTTACCCAGCTGGATTATCTTGAGGCACGAATTTGGATAATTTGAGCTAAAGTTGAGAAAAAAAGCAAACCATCAACAAGTCATTTGACGAATATCTATTAGACAGTTTCAGTAAACTGGTTAATTGAAGGAACACAACACACTTGCCATGCCTTTAATTTATGCTGTCCTGTCAATCTTGCCTTTCAACGACTGACATTTGTCATACAAAAGGCACCGGCCCGTTTCCTGACTCCCTTTTCCTTTCCCATTAAGGGGTGCTTAAGGATTAATAGTCTGTGGAGCACAAAAAAAAAATCATGGCGGAGAAACACTTCCACCTAAACCTGTTTAACCGCTTACAGTATTCTCGCACATTCGGGTTTTTTTTTTATACCACCGTCTGGTGTTAGGCTTTCATAAATGATAGCCTTTTTGGCACTGTCGCCGTCATACCAGTGACACAGGAACATTAATTATCCGGCCACCAATAAAAACGGCGTTTGTGTTGCTAAGCCAAACCCAAATTCGCCATAACCTTAAAAACCCACATCTGAGCAGATGGTAAAACCCAGCAGCAAAATGGGTTGTAATGGTTGTCGGTTTCTACGGATCTGCCCGCTTGCGAAGAACACTTCCAAACTTCCGGGTGTTACCGTCTCCGGTATCGAGAAAAAAAAATTGCAAAAACGGAACTCCATCATGCGCTTGAGCTGAGCATTGATTGGATTTGTGTGAGTGTGATTTGCTTTACGGTGGTTTATGGTAGAGTATAGCATTTGAATGTTTGAATGATCACTTGAGTCATCATTAATCGATGGAATGGATCACTTGTGTGTGAAATTAAATCCCACACAACTTAATCGAAATCATTTGCCGAACAAAAAAAGATTTTAATTACACTAGCTCGGGGATTATTCTGCACAACAGGTTCCCGATTTTTTGCTGGTTAGCGTGCTATTCCTAATAATAAAACTGATCCTTCCTGTCGATTCTGAAGAACAGCTTCAAACTGGCTAACAAATGCTACTCCCTACCTATCTCTTGGACCCAAACGCCGCAACCAGTGGTTCATTGACTGGTTAGTGAGTGAAGGGAAGCAGAAATCCCACCGGGAGCCACCGTGCATGGATCAATGACTTTCATAGCATCTCAAGGATGCGAGCAACATAGCAAACGCTCGGATTTCTTTGTTCAGTGCCCCGAACCGGGTGCTAGAAGTGAACGTTTCTTGCAATTGGTTCGTCCGCAATGATCATCATCACATCCTCGTATTCCTCTAACCGCATCATGATGACTTGGGGAGCAACAAAAAAAAGCTGCCTCACAAGAGACAGCGCGTGACCAAAGCTAGTAACCAATGAGCAAACAGTATAATTCCCTATCTGCCGCTAGCATCCCTGCCTTGCATTAACATCCTGCCTTTCCATTGCTCCTTCTTTCCACAGACGCGCGTTAGCCATTCCGGTCGACGAATCGTTTGGGTCCGGCTTGGGCTCGGGTATCGTCGCCGATGGAAGCGAACCGATCAGCTACAGCAAATGTACGATGTACGCCGTTAACTTCACGGAGGTGCTTGCCAACAACATACGCAAGGCAGATCCATCCTGGCCGACGCAACCCTGCCGGAACGGTTGGGAGTACAACTTTACGGATGTACCGTACCAAACGGCTGCAACTGATGTAAGTGGAAGCAGGAGATGCAATCCTGTACCAGCGTAATGAGCATATATCTAACTTTTTTCTTGCCTTCTTTATTTTTTTTGCTTTTACACAACAGTTCGAATGGGTCTGCGACCATGCCTACCTCCCGACGTTGGCCCAATCCATCTTCTTCCTCGGTGCGATCGTCGGTGGTCTGCTGTTCGGTTGGATTGCGGATCGATACGGACGCATCCCCGCGCTGGCTGGTTGCAATATTGTCGGTTTTGTGGCCGGTGTCGCTACCGCATTCGTTGGCAACTTCTGGCAGTTTAGCTTGTGCCGGTTTCTGGTCGGATTTGCTTTCGACAACTGCTTCACCATGATGTACATCTTAGGTAAGTTGGCTTACATCGATCCATCGTATTCTACGCACCTCCCAATAGCAACAATTCATCGACCGGGATCTGTCCAAATTGATTCTAACTTGCACGACACGACATAGTCGCGTGAGATTGATAGACACCGACACCTGCACCACCATTGCATACAGTTTGCACTTTGATGCGACCTTATTATATGTATTTAGCTTCCTCTGCCCCTGATTCTTGTGGTGCCTATAAACACTCATCCGCAACGCGCTGGTTTACAGTGAGGAGGGCAATCGAAGGCGATCGCCTTGGAATGGGGAGAATTTATGGAAACACGAGCCTCAAACTCTGTGCCTGTTGTCGTGGTTTGCAATAGAGCAAGCGATGTCTAGGGTGCATACAAATGTGCGTTACTGACCCTGCTTGTAGCAACATTAGTTAAAAATGTCACGATTTAATTTTGATCAACAGAAACTGTATCATAACGACATGTTTTAATTAGTTCTCGTATCAGATATAGAACATGTAGTATTTTCCCACCTTAGAACTGACCGTTAAGATAATCAGAACTAGAACAACGTATACTCACAGCATGCCAAAGAATGTGGTCGGAAGTATATGTTTAACCTGATTACGTCTCTCTCTCTCTCTCACACCTTTGCCGATCTCTAGCCGGGACGGGCAGCATGACTGTGGGGTTGGCACGATCGTGTGCTATTGAGCAATTAATTACACCAAAGGTTTGCAATTTTGCACCTAAATGCTACCCGCCGATAGCAATCGAAATCGTGAATGCTTTTTGATTGTGAATGCAACACACATTCAGACACTGGCCCGGGTACGATCGCGTGGAATAGCTAATGAAATGGGTGATAATCTACACCTGACGGTAGAGCATCTATTTAGCTACGCTTAACGATAACCTAATTGATCATTTGTAACGCACAGCCAGGAAACTTATGGCACTTGTCGTGAGGGCGCATATTTGCAGCCACCAAAGCATGTTAATAAATTTTTCCAACACCTGTTTTGTTCCCTCAGGTCATAAGTTAAAAAGACCATACCACGGCAACAATTAGAAGGGGCCATTTTGCGTGTCTTTACTACTGCTTCGATGCGCCATTTTACACCATTTGACAGATTTATGATAACGGCAAACATGACAAGAAAAGGCCACCTATAACGACAAACTGAGTGGATCTCACGGTAGGAAAAGCCATTCTACCTGGCCGACCGCCGTTAATGATGCTAATGAACGACAACGAAACATTACATCTCGATTACTTCCCGCTGTAGGTTGTTTCACCTTTCGTCCAGTAGTGGCCAAGTAAATGTCTACACCGGGCGAGGTAGGTGGACAGAACAAAGGGGCAAAAAGCGCTTTATCTTGCGACCGATGCCTTCACTTACATTCTTGATTTAAAAGCGTATGACTTCATCGTACAGTAAGATAAGTTTGCGATAATTACAATGCCAAGAACGGACAGTCAGCCAATCCCACTTTCATAGCCCTTTTTTTAATACAAAGCCAAAAGTCTAGCTACGCGTTATGCGACAACGCGCATTGCCGTGTAACAGATGCGGAAAGCTTTAGCAGCCACAATGGCCGCCCAGTTGTAAGACGACGTAATAGTCACGATTGTATAATCGTTCCATGCATCGGTTTATGATGTCTTCATCAACAACATCAGTGCTTTACGGAACTTTGCGTCTTTCTCGTTCTGTGCCAGCTAGGTTCAGCGTTGGTCAATTTCCGGAGCATGGACACACACACACACACACACCGCATACCACCGGTTTAACCTCTTAGTGCCGATGTCTCCATCATGTCTCCGCTATCTGCACGGTAACCTGCGGTCACTAACCTAAACCCTCGCGCTCAAGTTCAAGTACGTTCGGCAAAACGGTAACATATGTCCCAGTTAAAGGAATGTCAACGCCATATCTTACCATCTCACCAAGGTTATCTGCCTCGATGCAGTTAACCCTCGTTTTTTTTTTTTTTTTTTGTTGTCGTTTAAAGTTTGCCTTTAAACAGCGGTTTACCACTGCCCCGAAGGGCACAATTCACACGCAAACTACTGGTACGGGATGGTTCTTCCCCTGAAATTGGCGCCTTTTTCTCCGATACACCCATTTATCGAAAATTGTTCTACACGTTGTCCGTGTCTGTGTGTGTGTCCCAAAGGTTTTCGTTGAGTTTCGTTCCGGTTTTATGGTTTCCGCTCCAATTTCGAATGTGAATGTTTCGGTGACCGCGAATTTTTCAAAAAGACTTGCTGTTCAAGGCCATCCTGCAGCGTTTTGAGACAGTGGGCAACACTAGTAGCTAAGGTTGCCCACCAGTCACCCAACTGCAAAACTTTGTGATCACGCTTTGGAAGGTTACACGTAACGTGGAGTGTGCCGTGTGCAAGCTAGCTTCTTCGATGATTGCACCCATGCTGCTGGTTTGGGTAACTTCTTGTAGAATATTTAAATTTGTGTCCCACTCTACTACCCGGCTTTTCCTTTCACTAGCATCGATCGTACACTTGATGTACGTGATCTTGATCATTCACTAGCAGCAATGGGTTCTTGTTAGACTGTGCTCATTCGTATCGTACATATGATGCGACCTCATTATTTTTGTTGGCTGGTGTGGCGGGAAAAAACCGCACTATTACCGTGTTCTACACTATAGTTGACAGTTAGCAACGTTAAATTCTTGTTCTCTGCGAAGGTCGTACAACAAACCGTGCCCACCAAGACATGCGAAAGACAAAGAGCATGTCGGTGAGTGGTCAAATTCATTCAAGCACCGTTCTAATTTATTATGTAAAAAGATCGAAAAAAATGAACGCATTGTTTTTTTTAGATACCAAAATTAAAACTCCAACATTGACACACCTTTAAAAACGATAAAATCGGACCATTCTCGAGCGAGGGGGTGCGTGTAACTGAAGACATTATTTATCAAGTTTTTATAGACAACGGCTAAACTGTCCTTCGTATACCTGGCATGCTAATATTATGCTCGTGCCTATTTTATAGCACTCTGCACCCAGTGCAAATACTGATCGTTAATCGCAGTATCCGATCGCACTGTCCGATCAATATCTAATACCTCATCCTTCTCTTACCAGCTCTCCAAACAGCCAGCGCAACCTCATTCTCGATGTCAAACTGTGAGCAAGTACTGCTCTTGATTGAGGTCACTGAATAGATCTGCGTTGGTTACAGAAGCAAGCGATCGGCGACAATTTCCAATCATCCTCATCCATAATTTTACGCGTTTTTTTTCCACAACGTGCGTTTAAATTGCCAATTTAGGGCACAAACTTGCTCGATTATAAAACCACCGTGCACACGGTACTCGACAATCTATCCACGCTGGTAACCAATTATTATCTTGATCATCCGCTGAGCATCACAGCACAGGTGTGCAGTTCCGGATTGCCATATTATTGTGCCTCTCGGCTAATGGCACTTGCTAGCTAGCGAGCAAGTTCTAATTCTAATGGTGTTGTTCTTGCTCCAATTAGCATAACGACTGGACGTTACTTTGCCTATCCGCTCAAAGTACATCAGCCAACCTCCCAGGTTTTATAACTGTCGGCACATTGCATCGCTGCGTCCCGCGTCAGAGCGAATTATTAACGCTGAATGAACATTTAAGTAACACGGACACACTTTGATACAAACAAAAAGCACAGCAACAAACGTACGCAAACAAATCGCAGTCTGACCTTCCATCGAATGAAGTGACAGAATAAATAAACATGTTAATTGATGAAGCAGTGCGTGTGTGTGAAGTAGCATTTCCTTAACATTATATTCACACTGCCCACGCAAACGGTTACGGAGGCACAAATGTCTCCCGTGTTTTGCTCCCCGAGCTCACTCACAGGACAGTGGAATCTATTTGTCACTTTAAATGCCAAAGAAAAAAAAAGGCCTGTTGCTGGCCGGCGAAAAATTAAAAGTTGTGATTAGTTGCACCTACGTTGATAAGTAATGGATGCCGCCTGTGTATGATGTATATTCATATTGCCCAGATGTGTGGATTGTTGCGTGCCGTTAAACAGGTTACACCTGTTGCCCTCAATCAATCATACACCTTCGAATGGGAATTTATGAATATTTCATGTCCTGGTTTACTATCGCACAAGTCGTCGATTAAATTTGTCATCCAGAGCAAATAGTGTAGGAAATGGTCATTGAATTTCACTGCCGTAGGTGTAGGTCATTCTCGTATAAGTTTGCCGTTAGATTTCCTTCCATATATTAGCTCAATTCAGTGGTTGTTTTAAACATCCGGGGCATTTCAAATTCCATCCGAAACTTTTCGCCGTAGTGAGGACTGACTATCCAACTTCGTTGTATCCTCAAGTCTAGTATCATTAAATCGTTAAGCCAAGAGGAAGATTTAAGCATATTTAACTTAAACTAAAATCGCATTTTTTTATCCTCTCATTGCAGTTCTGGAATACGTTGGCCCAAAATGGCGCACGTTTGTCGCCAACATGTCGATCGCGCTGTTTTTCACGACCGCTTCCTGCGCATTGCCCTGGATTGCATACTATCTGGCAGATTGGAAAACGTTCGCTATTGTCACATCGGCACCGCTAGCTTTAGCCATCCTTACCCCACTGGTGGTACCGGAATCGGCAAGGTAAAATTGCTGCACTGCAAACTGTTGCTTCATAGCCGGCAAAATAAGGCATACATTAACATTTGCAATTGTTTGGTCACTTTTGCTTTCCAGATGGCTCGTTTCGCAGGGTAAGATTGACAAAGCCATCGGAATCCTTAAGAAGTTTGAAACGATCAACAAGAAGACGATCGATGCCAAGGTGTATCAGGAATTCAGTGACAGCTGCGTGCGGCTTCAGGAGGAAGAGGCTGCTAATAGCAACTACTCTGTACTGGATCTGTTCAAGACGCCACGCCTGCGTAACATCACCATCCTGCTGATTGCCATCTGGATGGCCATCTCGCTCGTGTTCGATGGTCACGTGCGTAACGTGGGTTCGCTCGGACTCGATCTGTTCTTCACGTTTACGGTTGCTGCTGCGACGGAGCTGCCGGCCGATACCTTCCTCACTCTGACGCTGGATCGTTGGGGACGGCGATGGTTGGCCTGCGGAACGATGGTCGCCAGCGGACTGTTCAGTCTGTTCGCCACCATGGTACCGATGGGTAGGTTTCTCCTGCAGGACTTCCTCTAAAGCAATACTTAACCTCTCTTTCCGATTCGCTCCCATCTTGCAGGTGCCTATTCAGCTACATTGGCAATTTTGGGACGCTTCAGTGTGAACATTTCGTACAACATTGGACTACAGTACGCGGCCGAGCTGCTTCCCACCGTCGTCCGGGCACAGGGTGTCGCGTTCATCCACATCATGGGATACGTGGCGAGCATTGTGGCACCGTTCGTCGTTTATCTCGCCAACATCTCGCCCTCCCTGCCACTGATTGTGCTGGGCGTTTTGGGTATCATTGGGGGATTGCTTTCCCTGCTGCTGCCCGAAACACTTGGACACGACCTGCCGCAAACGCTTGCCGATGGTGAAGAATTTGGACGTGGGCAAAAGATTTGGGACTTCCCCTGCCTCACCAAGTGAGTACTGGCCTGCCTGCTGGAGACCTCCAACGGCGCAACAATTCTAATGAACTTTTTTTTTTCGTTTTGTAGGAAAGTGGATGATGTCGATACCTGTGATGATTTGCCCGTGGAGCGATTCACCCGTGCCACATCGAAGAGCTCGATTGGTGCCTCACTGCGAGCCTCGACCCGCGGAGAGCTTCGGTCGAGCATGCTTAACCGCTCGATACGATCACGCGTATCGGTCCGCTCGCTGGCTCAGTGCAAGGAGGAACAGATGTCGGCCGGTGTGTAGAAGATGTCCCGGTTCCTAACCTCAGAAACATACCGAAAAGTGTAAGGTAGTAACGAGGAAAGCCGTCATATTTTAGCTCACCGCTTGGGAGTGTCACGCGGATCACTAATTGTAGTTTGTCCCACGGGAGGGAATGTTGTGAAACGTGTAGGTTTTAGTATTGTGTTTTGTTTTAAAAGCGTCAGCGTCGTGCTACAATTCTAGTCAACCGTATCGGATGATTTTCAGAGTGCAGTAACACACACTTGACAAGATAGTTATTGTATCCGTTGCCCAGTTCAATCAGCAGTAACGATGGAATATCGGCAGCATGTGCGAGAAGCAGCAGAACGCGACACGCGAAACAGTTCCTAATGTCAGGAAATCGAACAGGAAACGATTCATCTTCCATTGAGAGAGTACACCGCCATAAAAGAAACAAATTTAGTGGCCAAAATCGTTGCATCGAAAAGTATTACGCGTATCAATTCCATCACTATCGAAGGATAAATTTTACTGTTTTACTTGTGCGTGTGGTTATGGGAACGTGCATGGAAGGGCTGCAGCATCTCTCTACTAGGGCACGGGATGCAATCTGCAAACCCGGGAAAATCGATCAGGGAAACGATTGTTTCATCAAACGAGAAAAGTATTACGAGTTCCCGGTAGCAAGATCGCGACCAGGCTCTGTATTTAACGACGATAGGAGTACTCACTATCGCTAGGGAATAGAAAGCTAATTTATGATAAAGATACGTATTTAGGATAGCAAATCATTGTATGGAAAATGGGTTAGTTTGTAAGGCTGTTGGATCCAACGGCAAAAAAACTAATCCTTGTCGAATACGAGGATAGTAGATTGTTTTTAAAGGAAGTTCCAAACCATCTACAACTACGAACGCATTGCAGGTGGACGTGATAAAGAACAGATACAGATTTCATAAGCAAAAGTTGCTTCAACAGGAAAAAGGAAGCAGACAGGCATTATGTATGTTACGAAAAGTTTTATTTATTCGCTAATCCTTAAACCAAAACGTCGTAACAGTTCGAAATCGTAACTCGTTCCGAAAGTGGAACGGCGCTTTATGTGATACGGAGGGTTCAGGACAAAACAAAAACAGGAACAGGTTGTGAAGGTAAAATTGTTGTAATTTATCCAATGTAATCTTACCGTATCAAGAATATACAATATGTCAAAAGAGAAGCAGTGTGCTTAAGTTTCGGATGCTTTACAGAAACAGTGAAACCGAATTGAAATTGTTTCACCATTAGCGGGCAGGTGTGTCAAACATTCTGTTCAAGCTAAAAATACATCTTTTTCGGGACTGTTCATGTTACTGTAAGGGAGAAAATTATTTACATAAATTTACAGTTCGCTGCGCACACACCGTCCATTCGTTGCAAATAACGGATCGGTCTCGCACAACGCTCTCCGGGGAAATAGGGGGAATTGTCACACAGTTATTGGCTGTAGAGCTATGTTAAAACACGTCTTTTGTTTTACAAGTTCCACATGCAAAACATGCACACCCCACATACATCCGGTGAGGTTTTGGAGATTTTGGGGGAGACCTTTTAATTTTAGCCAAATTATGTACCGGTCCGTGCACATCTGGGGCGAGGTCTGTGAATATAATGAGATGAGAGATTTTGCATCCATATTTATTCTCCAAACGTTCACAATGACTGTGGAAAAAAGATTATACAACGACAAAACGCTTTACTTTCAGAAGTGATCGATGATAAGACGTTTCAATCCGTATAGTGGAATAGTAGGATCACTTAGGGTAATGGTTCAAATAGATGTCCACAAGAGGCTTGCAATATTCCACTATCCATTTGAAAGATTCCACTAAGTGATTCAACAGATCAATTATATGCATCTAAACCCTGGATCTACGGACACTTGTTCGGATTCTACGGACCTAACGTGTATTCTTTATTCTCTTTATTGTGAGGCATTGTTGTTTTATTATCTTGTGAACATCATTAGCTATTATAATATTATTAAATTGAAATTAAACTACTCAATTCATATGTTTTAAAAGTACATCTTCCAACAATTCTTCATCGTTAAATCTTAATTGCCCATAGTAGCTCATAGTTTAACCAACATCATATTTAATCCCACCAAATACCAGGCCGTCTGCTTATTCGTCTGCATACAAAAGTACCACATGCATGCATTGCATAATTAAGCCATATGCTCAAAAATCCCTTGGGATTACTATTTAAATCTTACAGTTGCCAGATTCCTTACTCTGGTTACGTGCTTGCCTAATCGTCAGATGCTACACAAACGGATATCGGTACACTGATATCGGCTTCCAATGCTGCCACAGTAACGATCCTATTTGTGTGCACGCAACAGGCCACATAGGACATAAAATGTGATGGATATGACATTTAATTTGTCGTAAAGCAGTAGGTGGTAGTCGTTTTTGACTGAACCGCACAAACGAGCCGGAAATCAATCATTCTCATCAGTGTGCCCCATTATCGTTACCGTACAATCACTCCCGATAACAACACTATCACTAAAAGTACCAAAGGAAAAGCATTTAAATTAATTGGAAATCAACGTCATTCGTGTTTGCTTATTTTTGTAAACAGTATTTAAAAAAAATGTCTATTTAGAGCCACTAAGATTTTTCCTTTCCAGGAATAACTCACACATTTTTGCGTAATCGAACCCCTTATAATACTAATCATGTCACATACAAACAGGCTCATCTTCTCGCATCAATAACAGACGATTTGCCAGGATTTTCGACCGCGTTTGACACACAGGCGGAGGATGAGCAAAGCGAAACTTGCTCCAAACACCGATTACCGTCCATCATCCGCAAAACAAGACCACCACTACCACAGCAACTCTCATCTCTCTCGGTTCCACATTCCAGAAGCCAGCCCAGGCGACGATGCTGGGGGTAGTGCTATATCCTTGAATCGTCCTTTAATCTGCTTTTCCACATTTTCATCTTTCTCTCGCCTTCCTTAGGCCTTCACTCTATGCCACACTCTCCGGTAGCGGCGAACTATCGGTCCTTGCTCCAGTTCATCTCGTGCTGTTTGTTCGATTTTAAGGCATATCGTCTTGGCTTGCTCATCCTCCCTCGGTAAAACGTTGGCGTCTTGATTTCCGATAGTCTCTCGCATCTGTCCCTGTTCCTGGGTTAGTTTTTAGACTTGCTTTATCACACGAAGTCTTTCCTTTTTCGAATGTTCTTTTCCCTTCCCGCACAGTACGTTATTTGTCACGGTCGCTATGCTCTTCTCGTTATCAGTTTGTAGTCCTTAAAATGTGATAATGCATGGCTGAGCGCCCACGTGTTCGATGGTTTGACAGTGCGTAACCTAGGCGAGAGAAGCAGCTAATGGCTATCCATTTACTTGTATGTTGTTGAGTTAGTATTTTAAAACATCCTTTTGAAAAGCTCCAAAGTTTTCGGGACACATTTTTTGTTATACTTAAAGTATTTCTAACACACAACAAAATTAATCTTGAATAAGTTACTATTGAAGAGCAGCAGACAAAACTTATCCCGCACTGTGTCCTAACACTGTGAGGCTGTGTCTAGTGAAGCGGGCTGGAAATTCCTCATATGCAACCATCACACCACCACCGGCTGTGCCCAGAGCAACGAAGCAAGACATAAAACTGTCCCCCGGGCGAGAGGTGGGGAGAATCCTTGGGTGTGGAGTGGTACGGTATTTCAGTAACTCCCCAAAGCCAGCATGCCAGCACGACTTACATGCAAGTGAGTGCGTTGTTCGGGTGTGCTCCATTCAATGTTTGCACGTCATCGCGCTCGGTCGGTCGGTCAGTCGTGTTGGGTAACTTTCACTACACGTCTCAAGCTCGATCGTCAGTCGGTCGGTGATTTTTGCGTGATTTTGTAACCTACCAGTTTGCTGTACGTCACGTCACAACTACACACTGCCTGAGAGGAGCACATCAACAATATTAGAATAGTGATTTTTTTAGTTAAAAACCAGTTCAATTAACACAACAATGAGCAGCATAGATTAACAGTGAGTTGTGTGGTTAAGTGTTGGTGAAGAAGACTTCGTTCAGCCGGAACTAGCACCGGCTTGTTATCAGTTTGTCAACAGCTTCCACAGAGAGACTTACAAAATAACAACTTGCAAGCATAGCTAAACAAAGCATCAAATCGAACAGCAAAAATGTACACCGTTAGCAGCGGAATGGAGTGGCTACGAATCGTTTCCTGCCTTCTAGTGACCTTCACGATATTACCGATTCAACAGGTAGGTAACGCTTCTTGTGTTTTTATTTGCAGTGGGGGGAGCTCTGAGCCCGTTTGCGTGGTTTATGATAGAACCGTGTTTCACTTTCATCAACCTTGCTACTAGCAATGTTCGACTGTTGCTTTGTGCCGTTAGATGAATAAATGTTTTACTGAATGTCATTAAAAAGAGAAGGTTTTTTTTAAATATATTCGTTACATTTTGGAAGCATATTTCAAATCGCAAGGCTTTAAAGAATGGTTTGTTTCCTTCTTTAAATGTAATCCTTTTTTTGCAAAAAAAAAAAAGGACTCGGCTCTGCTCATTGGCTTCCAGCTGATAAGGAAACACCCGCAAAGATTTGCAACCGACACATGCATTATCATTAAGGCTCCACTGGGGGTGGTTAAGTCTTAAACACATGCTGTTCTGTAGGGTTGATTGCAGCATGGTGGTAGAATATCCTTTTTCTGCAACATGGGCACAATCAGCTCCAAGAGTTGATTGAACACAAAATAAATATGTATGCTTAGCAGTGAAAGTAGAATGCCAGCGTGATGTAATTATTGCAAATCAGAATTCCCGGTACCGCTTTGTTCCGTTCATTCGCAACCGGGTCTACTTCCTGGTGCAATTAGCATAGAATAAAATGCATAAATTGAATAGCTACTATTGCGCTGTAGAGTATTTATTTCGTCTCTTTCAAAATTGAGTTCAATGCACTCGAAACGTTGAAAATATTAAATCGTCATGCTGCAGTAACTTCCCATTCATTGTGGGCGTATTATGGATACTGCAACGGTTGCATTCGAGATGGGCTTTATTTTGATATGATTAATTCAAATTCATTTACCATTTATCAATTTTCAGAGCTATGGTCAACTGACGCTTGAACAGATGCGAATCGTGTCGACACGTACGAATGAATCCCACTTCGACAGCATGCTCAAAAGCATCCTCAAACCCCGAATCGTTGGAACAGCCACACACAGTGAGGTCAAGCGCAGTATCATCCAGGAGCTCAAAACTCTTGGCTTCACCGTGGAGCTGGACGAGTTCAACCAGAAGGCACCGCATTTTGGAATGCTAAAATTTACCAACATCGTGGGCAAACTGAATCCGGATGCGGACAAATATCTAGCCCTCGCCTGTCACTACGATAGTAAATACTTTCGCGAGCACGCATTCGTTGGTGCGGTCGATTCTGCCGTCCCCTGTGCAATGATGCTGAATTTAGCGAAAACTACCGAATCAGCACTGAAGCTGCTGCGCAACAATACCGACCTAAGCTTGATGTTGCTGTTCTTCGATGGGGAGGAAGCCTTCCGCAAGTGGTCCGCAACTGATTCGCTGTACGGTTCGAAACATTTGGCCACCAAATGGACTACCGCACCGTACGTTTCGAAGGCTTTGGGCAAATCGATGCGTGAAATCGATCGCGTCCAGTTGCTGGTGCTGTTGGATTTGATTGGCAGTGAGAATCCAAAGTTCTACAACTTCTTTCCCAACACACGCAACTACCAGCGACGGTTAAGTAAGATCGAGAACACACTTCGGCAGAACAAACTTCTGGTGAAGGATCCGAAGAGCAGCGAGATGTTTCTCGATCAAACGTTGTACAATCGGATCGAAGACGATCATCTTCCTTTCCTGAAGAGAAGTAAGATGCATTAAAGCGAATCAAGTGTGTAGTGCAGGTTTTAAAGCAATACATTTTATTTTTCTTCTTCTAGACATCCCAGTGCTACATTTGATTCCCGTTCCGTTTCCCAAACACTGGCACAAACCGGAAGACAACGAAGCTAACCTGAGCCGGCCTACGATCAAGAACGTTAACGCTATTTTACGAATATTTATGCTAGAACATTTAACGTTTTGCAACAGCAAATATGGACGTTCGGTGCAAACATGCTTGCAGTAATAATAGTGCGTGCACACATTGTTCATAAAGCTTTGCAAAAAGACGGACCAGGAACATGATCTCACCGTGTTTAGCAGCATCGTATTAAAAGTACTGTTTTGTTTTGAGGGAGTTAAATAAATTGATGATTCCTTTGTGTGTTTGGCGAAGACTGCGTTAGCTAGCCTTAATAATTTACTATTGCAGGTGGCTACAGTAGAAGGAGGACTATCAGCAAGAGACCTCGACGCCCAGAGACAATTGACCAATCTTAAGATACTTAGTTAATTTGTCATTTGATATTGCTCTTAGAACCTTGTCGTGGAACAGTTCGCAAGCCTGGATTCAGCACTAAACGTATTACTTATTGAGAAACGTTGGTTCACAGACGGTTCTAAAGAGAGGCGACTAATTCATGAAAATACCATTGCCTAGCTTAATCATAAGGAGTATGATTTACTAATTTACATAACTAATTGCTTGGGTCTACATCACCGTACCATTCGTCCTGAAAAAAGCACAACCCTTTGAGGGTGTTGTTTTGGTTGATGAATATTCATAAATATCATCTTTCGTTCCTTTTGTTTCTAGCTTACATTTCCAAGAACCACATACCTTTACTATCGCGGACTCAGGTCAAACGTGGCTCCATCTGTCGCTGCTGGGTACATCAATGTTCCATCGTTGATTTTTTCGCACTTTACTTATCACATTCACTTATCAATCACATTCACTGCACAAAATAAGAAACTTAAGAAAATTTGGTGAAAGAAAACGTTAGTAAAATCTCAATTGCCCGGTAACAAGCGAGGAACTCTGAGTTCCTCGCTGTGAATGGCTCACCGGTTTGTTTACCTCGCGACCGATTGAGAAGTATTGAACCCCGCACTGTAAATGAGCGCTTGACACAACATCAAATTTAAAATGTTCACTTTTTTCAAAACATTTGCCGCTGCCCGTTCCGAAGTACTTTATTAAGTAAAATAAAAGATAGTCGTGTACAATCATTACTAGTAAATATAAATAATCATTTTCGTGAAAAGCGTTTTTTCTGCAGGATTTTGAAACGACAGACTTTATTTAACAGAATGTACGGTTGACCGTACCTTGTCAACCTGGGAAGAAGAATGCGACGAAGAAGCATTGCTTTTCCACACCGAAACGGGCGCGCGCGCGTATTCTGCATTTATCTTTTTTTTAACTCATTCGTTACCGTCTATTACTAGCCTTAAGATGAATTTAGTGTGCCCCATCTGTTCTGATATATTTGTACCATCGGCCGAAGTAAATATTACACCATGTGGCCACATGTTCCATCATCTGTGCCTGCTTCAATGGCTTGAAAGGTAAGCGATCCGCCGGATTGTTGTGGTCCACCGGGAAGATGTCCGTGTTATGATGGAACCTTTCTTTTTTAATTTTTTTTTGTAGATCTAAAACATGTCCCCAGTGCCGAGAACGTTGCATTGCAACAAGACTAATCAAAGTGTACTTCAATGTTACGGCCAATCTCGATACGACCGAGGACAATGCGTCGTTGTTGGAAAAGCTGGACAATCTTACGCTGAAAATACGTGAACAGGAAAAGTTGCTAAAGGCGTGCGAAGCCAATGCAGCGCAACATAAAACCGAACAAAAAAAGATGCGTAAAACATTGCTGGGCTTGGAAGAGGAGATTCGGAGCAAAAATACGGCCATGTTTGCGATGAAGCACGAGCTGGACATGATGCGAGGACATCTGAAAACGTTGGTAAAGGTACAGAAAGAGCTCGAGGACGCGCAAACGAAGCTGCAGTTGTACATGGTGATAAAGCAAGCGCTGGACGATACCGCCCAAGAGGTGGAACAGATGCTTACAAATAATATGAGCCGTGAAGCGGCCATTACACTAGCCGTTGCACTGAAACGTGAGCTGCAAGCCCAAGAGATGAAGCGAAAAACGCAATCGGAACGGATAACGCATCTTCAAAATAACGAGATAGATCAGCGCAGAAAGATTAAAGCGCTGGAAGAGAAACTGTCCGCGTCCGATAGTGAAATATATCGGCTGGAACAGCAACTGAAGCAACAGGCAAAAGAATTATGCATCAATACGTCGACCGCAAGCGTTGGTTCGCCGGGTGAAATTGTACCGAACACACCGGATCAACGGCCAAAGATCGGCCGGAAGCGTCAAGTGCCAGACCTCAACAACAGTACGCCCCTGTCGGAGAAGGTGCGCAAAATTATAGACTCCAAATCAACCTACCTTCGTGTTAAGACAAGCAGTATTGGGCTTGCGCCACTCATGCGCGGAGGTTTAAGCGCAAATCCTGCCCCATCCACATCTATTGCTAGTGCTGTCGAGAAAGCAAAGCTGAACGGGGGTCTTAACAACAAATATTCCATCTTTTCGAAGAAAAGAAACGCTTAACCAACCTCCGGACTTGCCCCGGTAGTCAAGTCTTCCAGCGCCGTACAAGATGAGAACAAACGCGAAAGCAAGGCAGAGGAGGAAAGCACCAGTCTGGCTGGACCACGATTCACACTGACTTCTTCTACCGTTACGGCAAGGCTGAAAGCGGGCAAACTTACTAGACATCCTTCGTCGGTGATGAGCCCGGAGAAAGGAGCAAATTTGCTTAGTTTAGAGGATCTAGATTCTATTTTTGAGTAGGCGCGTCTTATAATTGTATTTAAATAAACTATTAGTTGTAATTTTAGCGCTTTAGTTTTATTTCTTCACACCCACGTATGAAAATATTTATACGCGGTACACTTCTTGCCATACTTTCTACAGCTTCACGGGAGCGGGCTGACCAGCGTACTTGGCCTTGCGTTCCTCGGCGCGCTTTAGCGATTCCTCGTGCGAAACGTTACCCTTCTTCGAGAATCGAAGATTGCGCAGGAACTTCTGGCACATCTGTTGAGCGGAAGAAAGGAAAACAACGCGGATTAGGAACAACGTATCTTCCACGAAGCACCGTGTTTACTTACACCACGCTTCGACTCATGACGCTTGCGCTTGGGCTTCTTGATACCGTTCTTATGTGCCTTTTGGTCTGAAAGGTAAGAGTCACGTCCGCTTTGTTCGGTTCATTCGCAACCGGGTCTACTTCCTGGTGCAATTAGCATAGAATAAAATGCATAAATTGAATAGCTATTCTCTACTATTGCGCTGTAGAGTATTTATTTCGTCTCTTTCAAAATTGAGTTCAATGCACTCGAAACGTTGCAAATATTAAATCGTCATGCTGCAGTAACTTCCCATTCATTGTGGGCGTATTATGGATACTGCAACGGTTGCATTCGAGATGGGCTTTATTTTGATATGATTAATTCAAATTCATTTACCATTTATCAATTTTCAGAGCTATGGTCAACTGACGCTTGAACAGATACGAATCGTGTCGACACGTACGAATGAATCCCACTTCGACAGCATGCTCAAAAGCATCCTCAAACCCCGAATCGTTGGAACAGCCACACACAGTGAGGTCAAGCGCAGTATCATCCAGGAGCTCAAAACTCTTGGCTTCACCGTGGAGCTGGACGAGTTCAACCAGAAGGCACCGCATTTTGGAATGCTAAAATTTACCAACATCGTGGGCAAACTGAATCCGGATGCGGACAAATATCTAGCCCTCGCCTGTCACTACGATAGTAAATACTTTCGCGAGCACGCATTCGTTGGTGCGGTCGATTCTGCCGTCCCCTGTGCAATGATGCTGAATTTAGCGAAAACTACCGAATCAGCACTGAAGCTGCTGCGCAACAATACCGACCTAAGCTTGATGTTGCTGTTCTTCGATGGGGAGGAAGCCTTCCGCAAGTGGTCCGCAACTGATTCGCTGTACGGTTCGAAACATTTGGCCACCAAATGGACTACCGCACCGTACGTTTCGAAGGCTTTGGGCAAATCGATGCGTGAAATCGATCGCGTCCAGTTGCTGGTGCTGTTGGATTTGATTGGCAGTGAGAATCCAAAGTTCTACAACTTCTTTCCCAACACACGCAACTACCAGCGACGGTTAAGTAAGATCGAGAACACACTTCGGCAGAACAAACTTCTGGTGAAGGATCCGAAGAGCAGCGAGATGTTTCTCGATCAAACGTTGTACAATCGGATCGAAGACGATCATCTTCCTTTCCTGAAGAGAAGTAAGATGCATTAAAGCGAATCAAGTGTGTAGTGCAGGTTTTAAAGCAATACATTTTATTTTTCTTCTTCTAGACATCCCAGTGCTACATTTGATTCCCGTTCCGTTTCCCAAACACTGGCACAAACCGGAAGACAACGAAGCTAACCTGAGCCGGCCTACGATCAAGAACGTTAACGCTATTTTACGAATATTTATGCTAGAACATTTAACGTTTTGCAACAGCAAATATGGACGTTCGGAGCAAACATGCTTGCAGTAATAATAGTGCGTGCACACATTGTTCATAAAGCTTTGCAAAAAGACGGACCAGGAACATGATCTCACCGTGTTTAGCAGCATCGTATTAAAAGTACTGTTTTGTTTTGAGGGAGTTAAATAAATTGATGATTCCTTTGTGTGTTTGGTGAAGACTGCGTTAGCTAGCCTTAATAATTTACTATTGCAGGTGGCTACAGTAGAAGGAGGACTATCAGCAAGAGACCTCGACGCCCAGAGACAATTGACCAATCTTAAGATACTTAGTTAATTTGTCATTTGATATTGCTCTTAGAACCTTGTCGTGGAACAGTTCGCAAGCCTGGATTCAGCACTAAACGTATTACTTATTGAGAAACGTTGGTTCACAGACGGTTCTAAAGAGAGGCGACTAATTCATGAAAATACCATTGCCTAGCTTAATCATAAGGAGTATGATTTACTAATTTACATAACTAATTGCTTGGGTCTACATCACCGTACCATTCGTCCTGAAAAAAGCACAACCCTTTGAGGGTGTTGTTTTGGTTGATGAATATTCATAAATATCATCTTTCGTTCCTTTTGTTTCTAGCTTACATTTCCAAGAACCACATACCTTTACTATCGTGGACTCAGGTCAAACGTGGCTCCATCTGTTGCTGCTGGGTACATCAATGTTCCATCGTTGATTTTTTCGCACTTTACTTATCACATTCACTTATCAATCACATTCACTGCACAAAATAAGAAAATTAAGAAAATTTGGTGAAAGAAAACGTTAGTAAAATCTAAATTGCCCGGTAACAAGCGAGGAACTCTGAGTTCCTCGCTGCGAAAGGTTCACCGGTTTGTTTACCTCGCGACCGATTGAGAAGTATTGAACCCCGCACTGTAAATGAGCGCTTGACACAACATCAAATTTAAAATGTTAACTTTTTTCAAAACATTTGTCGCTGCCCGTTCCGAAATACTTCATTAAGTAAAATAAAAGATAGTAGCGAACAATCATTACTAGTAAATATAAATAATCATTTTCGTGAAAAGCGTTTTTTCTGCACGATTTTGAAACGACAGACTTTATTTAGCAGAATGTACGGTTGACCGTACCTTGTCAACCTGGGAAGAAGAATGCGAAGAAGAAGCATTGCTTTTCCACACCGAAACGGGCGCGCGCGCGTATTCTGCATTTATCTTTCTTTTAACTCATTTGTTACCGTCTATTACTAGCCTTAAGATGAATTTAGTGTGCCCCATCTGTTCTGATATATTTGTACCATCGGCCGAAGTAAATATTACACCATGTGGCCACATGTTCCATCATCTGTGCCTGCTTCAATGGCTTGAAAGGTAAGCGATCCGCCGGATTGTTGTGGTCCACCGGGAAGATGTCCGTGTTATGATGGAACCTTTCTTTTTTAATTTTTTTTTGTAGATCTAAAACATGTCCCCAGTGCCGAGAACGTTGCATTGCAACAAGACTAATCAAAGTGTACTTCAATGTTACGGCCAATCTCGATACGACCGAGGACAGTGCGTCGTTGTTGGAAAAGCTGGACAATCTTACGCTGAAAATACGTGAACAGGAAAAGTTGCTAAAGGGGTGCGAAGCCAATGCAGCGCAACATAAAACCGAACAAAAAAAGATGCGTAAAACATTGCTGGGCTTGGAAGAGGAGATTCGGAGCAAAAATACGGCCATGTTTGCGATGAAGCACGAGCTGGACATGATGCGAGGACATCTGAAAACGTTGGTAAAGGTACAGAAAGAGCTCGAGGACGCGCAAACGAAGCTGCAGTTGTACATGGTGATAAAGCAAGCGCTGGACGATACCGCCCAAGAGGTGGAACAGATGCTTACAAATAATATGAGCCGTGAAGCGGCCATTACACTAGCCGTTGCACTGAAACGTGAGCTGCAAGCCCAAGAGATGAAGCGAAAAACGCAATCGGAACGGATAACGCATCTTCAAAATAACGAGATAGATCAGCGCAGAAAGATTAAAGCGCTGGAAGAGAAACTGTCCGCGTCCGATAGTGAAATATATCAGCTTGAACAGCAACTGAAGCAACAGGCAAAAGAATTATGCATCAATACGTCGACCGAAAGCGTTGGTTCGCCGGGTGAAATTGTACCGAACACACCGGATCAACGGCCAAAGATCGGCCGGAAGCGTCCAGTGCCAGACCTCAACAACAGTACGCCCCTGTCGGAGAAGGTGCGCAAAATTATAGACTCCAATTCACCCTACCTTCGTGTTAAGACAAGCAGTATTGGGCTTGCGCCACTCATGCGCGGAGGTTTAAGCGCAAATCCTGCCCCATCCACATCTAGTGCTAGTGCTGTCGAGAAACCAAAGCTGAACGGGGGTCTTAACAACAAATATTCCATCTTTTCAAAGAAAAGAATTGCTGAACCAACCTCCGGACTTGCCCCGGTAGTCAAGTCTTCCAGCGCCGTACAAGATGAGAACAAACACGAAAGCAAGGCAGAGGAGGAAAGCACCAGTCTGGCTGGACCACGATTCACACTGACTTCTTCTACCGTTACGGCAAGGCTGAAAGCGGGCAAACTTACTAGACATCCTTCGTCGGTGATGAGCCCGGAGAAAGGAGCAAATTTGCTTAGTTTAGATGATCTAGATTCTATTTTTGAGTAGGCGCGTCTTTTAATTGTATTTAAATAAACTATTCGTTGTAATTTTAGCGCTTTAGTTTTATTTCTTCACACCCACGTATGAAAATATTTATACGCGGTACACTTCTTGCCATACTTTCTACAGCTTCACGGGAGCGGGCTGACCAGCGTACTTGGCCTTGCGTTCCTCGGCGCGCTTCAGCGATTCCTCGTGCGAAACGTTACCCTTCTTCGAGAATCGAAGATTGCGCAGGAACTTCTGGCACATCTGTTGAGCGGAAGAAAGGAAAACAACGCGGATTAGGAACAACGTATCTTCCACGAAGCACCGTGTTTACTTACACCACGCTTCGACTCATGACGCTTGCGCTTGGGCTTCTTGATACCGTTCTTATGTGCCTTTTGGTCTGAAAGGTAAGAGGAACAGTTAAAGCGATACTCTACTAAACTAGCACTTTCTGTGGTTAGTCCGCTTTCCGGCACCAATCGCCAAAAAAAGCACACAGACTCCAGGATGTCTCACTTACTCTGGTTGTGATTGGTATGATTCTTGGACTTGGCCATCTTGGCTGACTGTTCGTTTACACCTGCGGGAAGAAGAGCCGTCAATTATTGGGCGAATGGTACAAGGGGCAAAAGAATTTTTTTGCTTTACACGAACCTTGATCAAAAAATACTTTTTGATGATACCGAAAACAACCTTCCAAGCGAAAGTTGGCAACCGGAAAGAGAGCTACAAATGATTGACATTTCAAACGTCACGAGCACGGAAATTGAGCTGTCAATTTGCCAGTTCAAAATCTGGTATAAAATATCAGTATATCCTAGTTGGTCACTTGGAGGACAAACTAACATTTTATTTTTGTACATATTTAGAAGAAACTTGTGGCTAGAAGCTAAAATTGCTGATCGAATTGAAAACAAATAACCTGATTTACGATCAAATATAGTGAATTATAACAGCAATTTTTCATGAAAAAGTATTTTTCTAATATTTTTCGTTTGTATACCACGCGGCTAACGATGGTACCTTTCCACACTCGTAAGTTCACCTCCTGTCACCAGTTGTCAAAAAGATGTAAAAAATACACAATCGAAAAAAGAAGGGCAAAAGTTATCCACGACGTTTGTTCTGCTTGGAGAAGGGTTTTCTCGAAGGACAAGGCACAACAATTTGCTGGCAAATAATAGTGCAACCCGAGCTCAGTTTCTAATCTCTTTTTTTGCACGATGGAGGAAGATTGGGGTACGTTAGGGTCGTTTTCATTTTTCGTGCACCGTTTTCCACATCCTACGTGCATTGTTTTTTCCGTGCTTTCACCAGTAGTGTGCCACGACGGTGATTATCACAGGAACGGGATTGTGCGAGGACGGTGGCAATGTTTGAAAATGGCACAGAAGCAGAACAGTGCATCCCCGTGGTGCCATGACTATAAATACTTTCGTAACGTAACGTAATCTGTGGGGTGCATCTTCTTTACAGAAGCATTGGCGGAACAGAAGGCCGAGCAGCTGTTTGCCAAGGCGGACGTGAACAAGTGGGCTGGTGAGGACGAGGATGATGTAAAGGTATGCGAATTTGGCCCAAAGTGCATGCGTGTAGTTACCATGCGTGGCAAGTGGAGTTCCAGTAGAAAGTGAATTGGGAATTGAATTCCTGTTTGCTGCCGTGACTATCAACCAATGTGCAGCCCCACTACTCACTACCGGTTAAACAATATACCAACACAGGGAACAGCTAACGTCATCATTCCTCAACGATACACGCGCGGAAATAGATTTAACGAATCATTTTTAGTAATGTTTTGCTTTCCCATCTTCAGGACAACTGGGAGGATGACGATGAGGAGGAAGAGAAGAAAGATGTGCCGAAGCTGGAAGATACACCAACTAAAAATGCCAAACCGAAGAAAACTGTGCAACAGAAGGTTCTAGAAAAAGAAGTAAATAGCCCCGTGTACCATGTGGACAGAGTGTGCCTTAACGCATTTGATCGATTCATTTTAGAAACTTAAAAAAGAAGAGCTAGAACGGCTGCAAAGGGAGGAGGAAGATGAAGCAAACCTAACACCGGAACAAAGGTTGGCCGAAAAGCGACGATTGCAGAAGCTCCAGGAAGAAAATGACCTCCAAACGGCCATGGAAACGCTAGGCATTGGGCCGATGTCATCGAGCAACGGTATCGATGGTATGCATCCGACTACGAAGGAAGAATTTAGCGAACTAGCCGAAGCGATTAGCAAAAAGCTCTCCAACTACCGTGCGCATACCGAGTATCAAGGATTTTTAGAAGAGCTACTACTTAAAGTATTTGCCAGCTGTAAGTATGCGCTTGTGATGGAGGATACATACTGCTAACACACGACGGCCGTGATAATTTCCATCCTCTTTTGTTACAGTATCATCAAACAACATCAGAAAAGCTAAAACTACCCTAGATAACTTGTACTTGGAAAAGCAAAAGGTCGAAAAAGGTGACAAGCCAAAGAAGACCAAAGGCATTAAAGTGAAAGCGAAGTTGCGTGTTGAGGGCGAAAATGTGAGTGGCACACTATTGCATCTCAACCATCCTAGGCATCCTAGGTAACCATGAGAACCTGAATTATTCTCTCTTCCTTTTCGCCTTTTTCAGACGACGCTGAACGAATATGCCACAAAGTATGATGATTACGATGATTACGATGATTTCATGTAACGGTGCATGTTGGTGCACATGTCGGTTGGAACCTACAGCATCAATAATGCCCTCGTCGTCGTCAGAAACAACAACACACCATCGCCATCATCGTCACAGTTCTCGGAGTCGGAATGCCGTGGAAGAAGTTGATCGCAACCCCACGTGCATTATGCTGTGTGGGAAGCAGTGGATAGGAGAATTTGAAAATACACACGGACATACATAAAAAAACTACACAATGGTAAAGCAGCACGACTGTAGGGTAATAAAGGTAAGACTATTTACATTAGCTGTGTGTATCCTCAGTGTTACTTGATACAGTTTTGTTACATTTCAACTCGTTTTTTGATAACTAATTGCATGACAGTCTCAAAGAGAGAGGGGGAGATAGTTGGGGAGGCAGGAAACACCCTCTAAATAGGATAGAAAATGTACGCAAACCGGGAAGGATCGATAAAATATTACTTATAATAATAATAGAGGGTTACTATACCGTTACATACCGATACTAATCAACCACAGTCAGGATTATACTTACCTTCACGTTTTGGCAATTACTGTAGGATGCGTTCTAGATGAAAAGTGTATAAAAGGTTCCAATTCTTGCATTAGTGTACACGACAAAATCATGCGGAAGCGCGCTGCCGAAAATTAAGAGACGACCAATTTGAAGTGTAAATAAAACGGAGGAGATCGCATGCGATTTGGTTTCTTTTGTTTGCATTAATTCTGCAGATGATGACAATTGTAGAAAAAACGAGATGGGATTATACAATAGAAGGGGAGTTTAGGGTTGTAAAATAAAGTACAATTTTTAGGTCTTTCCCTCGAAAGGGATAGCGGAGTCTTACTCCGTCGTATATTTGCAGGCCAAATCGATACTGGCCTGTAAACAGTTCCAGTCAATGTAAGCGCGCGAAAAGTGCCAATGCGGAAGTAATGCTCCATGCTTCGACTTACACATACAGTTACACACACACACACACACAAATCATAACAACTACACCAACAATCAGCATCCCTCCTTTATGTTTAGGGTGGCGCTTATCAGGAAAAAATATTCATCGTAATCGGAGGAGCGGAGGTTTAACCACAATTTCCGATTACGGTGCAAAAGAAGCTTGTTTTTTCCTGTATAATCTTCTTTCTTTTAGGAAAGTAGTAAAGAAATGGACGCTGCAAAGTAAGCAAACTATTTTTAGCATTATTGATTGCGCCGGGTGTACATAACCTCCATAATGCAAGCTGACAGATCGTTCTGTTGGTGTATGCATCGTAGTCTCAATGTGGCAAAAATGACTAGGTTAAGTCACATTTGTCGTAATTTACAGCTTTATCATTGCATTAAGCATTTGTTTGTTATATTAACGGTACGCTTCGATATTCTATCAGCAAATAAACATAGGGAACAATGGTTTGTTTATAGTGCGCCTCACCAGTTTGCTTCATAACCTAGCTTTTCTGCACACTGCAATACATTTTTTCTCGTTCAGTTGTGCATATTATTAACTTAATAAAATATGCGATTTGTTTTTATGTGCGTTGTTGTGTTTACATACAGAAAAAAATGTTCAAGAAAGGCCCCTGCACCTTACATTTCTCGTTGAAAACGCCATCCCACACCGTCCACAACAAAAGCGGGATGTGTTCGGTTGTCTTGCTTAGTTTAGTTGGCCTCGTACCGTTTCTCATTATCATATTCCACCGCAAGGAAAACAAAATTAAAAGCAAATGCCATTCATTACAGTTACCCTACCTCGAAACACTCGTCGTCAATTGACGGACGGAGGAGATAGTTACACATTAGCTGTTTAATTCTTAAAATGTCACCATACTTTCGAACGAACATACACATTTCAGCCACGGAAGCTCCGTGTCCGCTACAACTTGGTTGTTCAACAAAGCAATTCCATTACCATGGCTTATTGGAGAAATACACTATCCAAAATATATGCGGGCGTAGTGTGTGTTTGTTTGTGTTTAGGGAGGTTGTTTTGATAAGCATACCACATGGCGAAGATGATTTTAAAGAGAACTGCAATCCATGTACTACTACTCTGTGATGGAGAGGAAGATGAAGGAGGCTCATTACTCTAAGCGAGCAAAGAAGGATGCGCTTTGTTTACCGGATGGACTCTTGTTCGGTTTGCTCTAGTATCCAGTGGCGCGCCCACCCATCGGAAAGAAAACGAAAGCGTGTTATACTAGAGCAAAAGGGGGGAAAAAGGTTGTATTACTTAAGAGCAGCGAGCCTATCTGTCTGCGTGTGTGTGTGTTTGTGTTATGTGCTTATGAAGAAGCTGGAACCTCGGGCGCCTTAGTGCTGGAAGTGGCGGCAGCAGTAGCTTCTTTTGTTTCCGCCTCCTTCTTCGACACCTCCTCAAAGTTCTCGGTCAGCTCCGGCACATCGTCATCCTCTTCGGCGGCGGCCGCCGTCGCCAGCTTTTTCAGCTGATTCAAACCTTCCGGACCGAGCTGGGAGATGATGTTGGGCAGCATTTCCGTGATCATTTTCGTTTCGCTGTGACCGGTGATGGCGAACGTGTTGGTGCCCAGGGATGCCTGTGTCTTTGGGTTGTTGAAGTGGATCACGGTACCATCGTTTTTGATCATGTTCACCTCCTCGATGCCGGGAATCGTGTTCACGCCGAGCTTTTTCAGCGACAGCTGCAGCTTCTTGTCGTCGACGGCCGAGCTCGTGTGGACGATCTTCTTCTTACGGCGGGGCATACCCTTGCCGCCGATGCGCACCTCGCTCTGCATCTTCTTCAGCTTTTCCGGATTCATCTTTGCAGTCAGTCACACTTGCCGGCGCGTCGGTTTTACACTCTGCAAATGGCAATATGCGGGAAATGGGTGGAACAACAATTAATCAATGAAATTTGCACTTTTCGGTCGGAGCAGCAGAAACGCACATGTGAAAATTGAGCCAATTGCCGTGGAAAGAGACAGAACCGCAGCCAAAGGAAAAATTTGACAGCACAAACGTAACGTTGACAGCAGACGTTTGGGATAGGGTAGAAAATTGGCCATTACATTCAGACGTTTGGACGGTAGATGATTTTCAAACTCACTCACACCGGTCCTTTTATTTTTCATTTATTTTAACACTTTTATGTAATGAATTGTTTTGTTATCTCTTAAAATGCTAGTAGTATAAAATATAGACAGAAAGCATCGTGCAATTTCTTCCCTTTTGCTTTCATCGATGTACGATTTCGTCGACTATGTGCTGTTTTGCTGTTTCATCGAGCATGTCAAACCTGCACCATTATTAGCATTTGTTTTTCTTCGAACACTGCGGACAGGAAAACTTTCGGTTTGTAGAAGGTATGTCGCTACTTTGGGTTAATTGTTTCCCTTTTTTACGTATTGTTATCAGTACGAATACAGTGAATTGTGCGGAGAAGAAATACTTTACGGTTATAAGTACTTTTTGCTAAAGCTCCACAATACGATCATTCTGCACCATTCCCATCCGTGTTTCGTGTGCCATTTTTTGACGACGTCATTGCGCAGAGAATTTTCGATAGAGGCCACGAGCGAAAGCCTGTTTTGCTCAAGCTGTTGTAACACTATGCGACGTTCGGTTCGTTTGTTTGGTTTGAAGTGAAGGCCTTCGATCTGGAGTTGTGGTTACGATTGCGTGATAACAGACAGTGACCACTCGGAGAAACTTTATAAACCGTGTACGTCCTTGATTTTTTTTCTGTCTACAACCAGCCAGCCAACTTCACGTGAGTCATCATGGATGCTGAAAAGTCAAGCAGCAGTTCCTTCGAAGACCTTTCGAACCTAAACGAACAGGAACGGGCAGAGTTGGCTTCATCGGTGGTGTCCGAACCCGTCCAGACTAAAGAACCCACTACGGGGCTTGCGACAACCGACCCAGAACAAAAGTCTGAAAGTGAAGCAAACCCGCCAGCAGCGGAGGAAAGCGAACCCGAATCGGAATGTATGGACATACTGGGGAATGGAACGTTGCTGAAGAAGGTAATTCAAAAAGGACGCTCGGAGCTAAGGCCCGAAAGTAAAGACCTGGTGACGATCAGCTACACCGGGCGGCTCGACGATGGAACGGTGGTGGAGGAGCAAACTAATCTTGTGGTGCAAATCGACGACGTAGAGGTACGTAAACGGGTATCGATAAGTGATAAACAAAAACGCATTCTACGCATTATCATTGGTAATCGGTTATTACCGTTCGTAGGTGGTGCAAGGGTTAGATATGGCGCTGAAGCTTATGAACGAGGGTGAAGTTGCGGAAGTGGTTGTAAATCCTCGCTTCGCGTACGGTGAGCTCGGATTGAAAGATCCCACCGAGCTAGACCCGGTGATACGGACAGTTCCGTCAAATGCGACCATTACCTACACGGTAACGCTCATTTCAATGCAGGAGGAAAGCGATGTTGAAGTGCGAACGTACACATCCCGCAAGGAAATTGGCAACAAGAAGCGATTACGCGGTAACTTCTGGATGAAGCGACAGGAGTACAACTTGGCAATACATAGCTATCGACGAGCGTTAGAGTATCTGGACGATACGGTCAGTGCGGGAGGTATGATGGAATCCGGTGCCGGCTCGGTTGAGGTAAGGGCTAGGAAAGGGAAACAAACCTAGCACTCTTTCTCTTATCAACTTAAGACCGCAAACTCGACCATTTATTTTACCACTTACTTTCTTATCAGTTGTCCACTACGGAGCTGCAGGATTTGCTGGAAGATCGTATGAAAGTGTACAATAACCTCGCGTTGGCTCAGCTTAAAATCTCGGCCCACGAAGCTGCCCTCAAGTCGGTGGATCATGTGCTAAAATGTCAGCCAAACAATGCGAAGGCTTTGTATCGCAAGGGCAAGGTAAGTGTGCAGCTGACGAAAGAGAGTCCCGCAGTATGCAATATGTAATGTTTTGATACAGATTTTAGACGCAAAAGGAGACACGGCCGGTGCTATAACGCTGCTGCAAAAAGCAGCTACGATCGACGTTGAGGATAAACTAATACAGTCGGTAAGTGAGACGAGGAGTTAATAGCCTCAGGGACTCGTATCGCAAAGTGAGAGTGTTTAAACTCTTTTGGGAATTGTTATTATCAAACTCACTCCCAAGGAGTAAATAGTCACCATAGAGATTCGAATCGCAAGGAGTGTTTATACTCTTTAGAGATTCAAATCGCAGGTAGATATCTTCACATAAGTTCACATACCTTTAAGTTCCTCCCCGCTTCCCCCCGCTCAGTTCTTTAGTTTTTAGTTTGGGGCCGTCTTCTGCCGTGTTATAACGACTCCCAAAAGCGCTGTTAAAAGAATTTAATTCCAGTAGGGATTGAATTAATTCCTTTAAAAGAGTAGTTATTTTCATCGGTATTATTAATGCTTTAGAAAAAATAACTAATATTACTGTTCTTTCGACAGGAATTATCCAAATTGATCCTAAAATCGAAGCGTGAAGCTCGCAATGAACGGGATCTGTACCAGAAGATGCTGGGCCAGGCACAGAAGCTGGAACAAAAGACAAAAGCTGCACCGACCGCGCAAAACAATGAATCGTCCAAGGTAATGGGAAAGAAACTCTAGTAAGATGGATGATGAAATACATTCTATCTCTCCTTACTTTTCAGTTTATGATGTGGGGTTACCTCGTGGGCACCATCCTGATCGGTGTGGTCGGTGTCGCAATCTTCCGGTATAATAATCCGTAAGGCGTAAGTTCGCGGACGTGCCCCGACGCCTACAGCTACCATTTTATCCAGAAGCTACAGATGCATTAGAGTAACTTTAAGTATATAGTGCAACCGCGACACTACATCCCCGGGACCTGCGCCATCGATGAACGGCAACGTGGTTGGAATTTTCCTGAACAAAACAAAATGATGGTGCGTGAGCCAGATATATCTAGCATTCGGTAATGGAGAACAAACGAGTTGAGGCAAGTGATAGTGGGATAGTGCGAAGGTAACGAAAATGGAAGAGTGTTAGTATTGGTTCCGGTTGAGAGAGAAAAAGAGCATATATATGCAAAATTTTATTCATCTGTTGTACTTTACAACAGAAGCAAAAAGTGGTTAGAGTTAGCAGCATTTAAGCGAGGAGCATCATTATATTCTCCTGGATGGGCGGCGCACATTACCTAAAACATTGCTGGGTATAGAAGGTTTTGGTTTACTGGAATGAGGATAGGAGTTTTTTTTTTTCTTTTGCCGTAAAGCAATTTGCTTTTGGAACCGCGATCGACAGAATGAAGAATTTATTGAGTAAAGTTTTCCAATCATAACAGCTGGTTTCGGTGAACCAAATGCGAATGGAAGGCTTACACGCCACAGACGATTTTTAAGCTAATCTCTCTTCCTACACCACCGACAGGAAAGAGAGCAAACAAACATCCTTGCACTTATCTTGTCCGTCTTCAAGGACCGTTTTTAGACACTCATACACACACACAGAAAGGTGTAGATTTAGGAACAAGGCAAAGACAGGAGAGAGAAACATTTTGCTATCTTCCATTCGAACCTCTTCCCCAAGGAGAAAATGTTGTTGCGCAAATCGGACACATCAGCGCATAACACATGAAACGACAGTCATCATTCCACAGTTTGTATCCTGCATTTATGGAACACGACGCGGAACGGTGGAGGGAGGGCACGGGAGGGTGTTTTTTTTTTCTACATAAAGTTAGCAACGTTTTTTTCCGGTAACATACATTACCTACCATGCATACATATTATATACTCCCCACGATGTGACGTTATATAAGGATATCTTACACGTGCGTAAGAGGACGGTTTTTTGTCTGCAATTTTTGTTAGTGTTTTCTTTAGTGTTTTGTTTCTATGAGAGTAAATTATGCAAAGAAAAAGAAAATGTATACATGAATGATTATTTACCTTAGTTCCGATTTTTAACATAAAGCATTAAATTTACATTTGTCATAGTAAACACAGATTTCTAGGCTTCATATGATTCGATGATCCTGTATCCTAGTGTCCTCAATCCATCGTCGATCGAAGAGACTTCCACCAGTTGACCTTAGTAGTCTACTTGCGGCACCAATAGGTTTGCTTAGCTAACCGATACTACCAATTGAGCGGTAAGTCATATGAAAAGCTTAACACTAGAACGACCTACCAGTCATGCTGACTTGTTTAGAATTTTTAAAGTGCAATAATTTTCTCAAGTAACATATACTAACAACATTGCTTGGATGGGCACCAACGGCGCCGGTCTTCATACAGCAAGAGGTTCAAATACCACCCGGTCCGTCCCTCCGTAGCGAGAACTGAGTATCCAACTACGTAATATCGGCAATCTAGTAAGAGTCCAAGCCAAGCCAAGCCAAGACGAAGAAGATTGCAGATTGGATCTGATAGTAATTCCTCTATCAAAACGAGTATTTTCATTCACTTAAATGTAATTTTCGGTTCTTGTTATTGAAAATAACTTAGGTTTGTGCCACTTCGACAGGATCAGTTAAACTAAAAAAATCGTTAAAAATCGCTTGGATAGAATTCGAAATATCCGCCCTCAAAAATGACCAATCATTTTTACCTGTACGGTAGAATTGGCACATTCCTAATCTTGGTCGTTCTAGTGTTAAAAGTTCCTAGAGCTCACTATCAGGGGCTTTCAAGAGAAGAAAAATTAATCCATTGATTTATTTATAACAGTTTTATTTTCATTATCATTAATCCGTTAAGTTACACGCTATACAGACACATCCGAAGTTGCACAACAGCTTTACAATGCAAACGTTGTCCACGTTTCACCATCCTTCGCAAGGGTTTTATTTTCGGGCCCAAGTACCGACTTTCCAATCACCTTTACGGCTCCCGGTTTCAGATAGTGTTCATTCACCTCAAGCAACAGCTCCTTGCTCACATCCAGCACTGAAGCTCGGTGCTTTCCAAACAGCTCATCGGAAATACCTTGCCGAAACAGATCCATACCACGCTCGAGCGGTGCAATCGGAACGTCCAGCTGCTGCAAGACACCCAGCTTCGCTTCGAACAGTGTTTGTTCATCCATGCTTGGTACTGTTTTTACATTCCAGCCGTATGCATCATCAAACACATTCAGCGTGGTGCGTGAATTGGGATCCCGATAGCTGAAGAAATTAAACAAACCGTCTGATGTAATTTTAGCACCCGCTCCATAAGCTCCATTTTGTTCCCGCACTACGGGCAGCAAATATTTTGCCGACAAATATTTGGCAAGTACTTTCAACGGTGCATAGTGTCGGTGCGTGTAGGGCACGGTAACGATCGACTTGGCGCAATAGTTAACCGGAATGTTCATGATCGTATGCCGGCCACAAGCGGACGATTGTCCGATCGGTTCCGAAACGTTCCAAACTTTAGCCGTACTGCGAAGCGCAATACTATCGACAAACTTGCGATAGTTCTGCACGGTCGATTCTTCCGATGCGGGGGTAAAGTTGAGTGCACACCGCATGCCCGATTCTTCAAAAAGTTTCGTAATCGAACGACATTTATGAAGGATTTCTTCGGCCGTATGGCGCTGCGTTAGATCCTTCATAAATGCTAAATGCTCAATGCCCATTAGCCGTTCTCGTAGTCGGCCCGCTTCCGTTACCAAACCGTTAGCGTTCTGCATCGCATACATGTGGCCTGACTGTGCAATACCGACCGACATCTCGGACAGATAATTTTCCAGCAACATCTCAAACCGGGTCACGTCCGTCAGTTCGAGCTCGTTGAAAATACGCCGGAAGATGTCAAACATGTCCGGTACGTTTTTGTCCAGCGCGTACGTACCGAAGTACATGCCAAACTCGTACTGTTGCATATTGTGCACGTTCTCTACCAGATGGGTGGAAAATCCGATACCGGCCGTCTTGGAACTGATCAGCTGATCGAACGCCCGGTAATCGATACCTTTGGTGCCGAACTGGGTAACGATCGTGTTGAAGAGTGGAAGCAACAGTTTCTGTTCCGTCGTAAGCCCATTTACATCCAGTATGCCACGGAAGTACACGACACCGTTCGTGTCGACACGGCACAGCTGTGTCGGAACGTTCGTTACGAGCTGCTGTTCGACGTTCGTTTCCGGAACTTTTTTCTCAATTTCGTTCAATCGCAAGCAGGGCAGAATGTCCGTGTTCGGGTGCGCTTTCTGCGATTCGGACAGCTCGATCCCTTCCCGATAGATCCGTTCCTTGTCCGTTTCGTTCAGTTGTGTGATTTTTTGCTCCAAATTCTTCCTTTCCGCATCCGCAAAATGCTTCTCGTAATTTTCGTCCGGTGACATCGTCATCGTAAGCCTGTGCTTGTTGTTACGGAAATAGTATTCCACTTTGTTCTGTAGATACTTTGGATTGTTGGCTAGATTTTCACGCAACATTCGCACCGATTCGCTAACGTTCATTGCGCGCACCAAATCGCCATCGTGGTTCCACAGCGGGGTAAGATTAAACAGCAATCCAAGCCCGAACTTGCTCGTCTGATGCTTCATCGACAGTTCGATGCTGTGCAGCACACTTTCGATGTGTGCGCGATCAAATCCTTTTTCGATGACTTCTTCCACCGTTCGGTCGAATATGCTCGAAACCCGTTCAAAGTCATCGACCGCTAGGTCCTGCAGTCCCACCACAAACATTGTATCGCGGATGTGCGAATCAAACCCGGTCAGTTGGTTATATCCACCGGAAATATTCGGTTCGATGAGACTTTTGTAGAAGAATGAGTTCGGTCCCTTTACCAGCAGTTCCGTTAGAATGTGCACAAGAAACGTTTCGTACACATTGGTTATATCCGTCATCAGGTAACCGATCGCGATTTGATTTTGCTTCTCTAGCGGTGCACCCATACTATCATACCGACACCGTACATGATCTTTCCTCGCACTGGTCCAACGTTTCTGGACCGGTATCACACTGTACCGGGTATCGATACGCTCGAAATCTCGCAGGTACTGCTCATCCACAAATGCCATCGTTTTGTCGAGATTAAAGCAACCGTAGCTAAAAATGCGTGCATTGCTTGGATGGTAGTACTTCCGGTGGAAGTTAACCAAATCATCGTGCTTCAGCTGCGGTATATCAAGCGGATCACCACCCGACACGTACCCGTACGTATGGTCCGGTAAGATTTTGTTGAAAAACTTCTGCCCAAAAATGGCCGAGTTCTCCGAGAAAGCACCCTTCATTTCGTTGTACACGACGCCCTTAAATACGTACTCCGATTTTGGGTTGTTCAGCACGGCATGCTCCAACCGCCAGCCTTCCTGCAGAAAGTCCAGATACTTTAGATTTGGCCGAAAGGCTGCATCCATGTAAATGGTTTGCAGATTACGGTAATCAATCTCGTTCGTCGAGCTAAACGGGTACAGGGTATAATCGGGCCCGGTCATAGCGTTCATGAACGTAGCCAAGCTACGGTTCAACATCTTGAAGAACGGATCACGCACGGGGAACTTTTGCGACCCGCACAACACATTATGCTCCAGGATGTGCGGCAGTCCAGTCGAATCGAACGGGGTTGTGCGGAAATTGATCGAAAACACGTTGTTCGTGTCCTGCCGGTCAATGTGCAGATACTGGAGGCCGGTTTTCTCGTGCTGGAACATGTACGCGGTCATGTTGAAATCGGCAATATACTGTGCCTGGGTGCAAACAAACCCATTGTACCGATTGCCCGGTCTGTATCGATCGGATGCCTTTATGTTTGCTAGGATGGCCGGATTTACTTTTGGTGCAGGTGTCGAGGAAAGCCACCGGCGGCTGGTAAATGCGCGCTTTATCGATGATACTTGTCTCAGCATTGTGGTGGCTGGTTTCGGGAAGATTAATGACAAAATTAATATCGTCCAGTAGGAGATATGATGATTTAACTTACGTTTTTTTTACACACACAACCAGCAGCCACTGCTGTGCACGAAGCAATTTCATAATAAGACTGTAATGTTGCAGTTTTGACAGTTGCAATTTTTGCTGTTGCTGTCACTTTTGGGCCAAGATGACCTCTCGGACAGAGCGGCACAGCGGTGTTTTCTTCTACCAGAGAAAAAATGACTAAAAATGAATATTTAATCTAACTGTAACAATCGTTTAGTATTAATGCATGAAAGTTATGCATACGAAACTATTTTTCTGTTTCGCATCCCCAAAAGTATTAAATTTTCTTAAAACATATTTGTGCAACATGGTCCAAACCCGTTATTAGTCCAAAATGCATCCACGCAAACTGTCAATGTGCATTGTTTTGATCGTGTTTCTTTCATTCTTCTCGTTTCGTTCATTCGTCCGAAGCAGACGGGAGAGTGAAAGTTTCGCAATCCTTTGTTGAGGAGTAAATTACCGTCTGTTTTCCAAAATTAACAATTTTAATGTGTCCACAGTTACAGCACGGTATACAGCTGACCATTTTACTTGCTCAGAAACACTTTTCCCTCAGCATCAGTGTCTGAAAGTTTGATTACTGCCAGAGTGTTCGAGGCTCGTGTGCGTGGGTAACATTGAGTCACTCCAATTTGCCTTCTCGTTTGGTTTTTTGCCCTGATTTCGACTAAAAATGTAAGGCATAATGGGAGAACTACTTCCCTCAATGACTTCATCCCATACTCACCTATCTAGTCATTTTTTGGCAGTCAGCCCCCTCAAAATGGCAAAAGTGATCACACAGGAAACGTTTGACGACGTGGTAAAGGAAAACATTGTGGAGTTTTCTATGTCCATTGAGGAAGCAAGAGAGGAAACAATCAAACAATTTGAGGCGCAAGGCATTCATCTTGGCAACATTATAAAAGATCTAAACGTTAATCCCGACACGGGTGTGCCTTTGCTGAACGAAAGCGTGGAAGAACTGAAACGGATTGCCGAAATTAAAAATGCTGATCAGGAAAAAGTTTCCCAGCTTCTAGTCGTCATCGCCGAAGAATGCAAACTGGTAACTCCGGAGAGAAGAAAGGCTTAAATTTTTTTTTTCATTGCATGTTGCAATTGCACTCCCCAACATTTCTTTACAGAGCGTTCCCCACCGTGTGCTGGCTGCAAAATTAGGTGCCTACGAGTTCATTGTAAAACGACTAAACGCTGAAGATAAGCTAGAGGATGATGTTTTGCTAAAACTACTCACTGCCACTAACGCAATCATCAACAAACAACCGGACGTGTTCAGCCACGAATCATTGGCCGTTGTGTTAAAGTTTTTAAAGGCCTCCCCTGAACCGAAAGTCGCTTGCGAGCTGTTGAAATGGCTTCAAAAAGCGTGCATACTGCATGAAACGAATCGTCAGCTTATAATGGAAGAAAATCTAACCATTGCTACCCTTAAACCGTTCCTTTCCCGACCCGAAGCGGAAGTGATCCGCAACACATGCACGCTTTTCCGCTATTTGATCTTGGACGATGATATACGGGTAGAGTTTGGCAAAGCTCACGAACATGCTCGTCAGCTTGCGGCCGAAACGCTGACAGAGATTACGCTGCTACTTACCAGTAAGTATGTTGAAAAAGATTTCTCATTTTCTAGCTAATTATTCGTTTTTCTTACTCGATATCGTAGAGTGCAAATCGGATCCCGATTTGATCAGCGACTTGATGTTGACTATCGCCTCACTAACGGTGCGCAATGAATTCTGCCAAACGGTCGAGGAAGCTGGTGGGCTACAATTTATTCTAGACGCGATGGTAGAGTTTCCCGACTCGATAAAAATCATTCGCGAAGCGTGCAAGCTGCTCAAAGCACTCGCCGGAAATGACACGGTTAAGCAGCACATCATCCAGTGTGGGGCAGCGCCATTGCTTGAATCGGCACTTAACCGGCACAAGGATAATGAAACATTTGCACGGCACGCGCTGGCTTGTATCTCGACGCTGGCATTACGAGAAGCCGCCAACAGTAAGGCACTGTTTGAGACGGGCATATCGGAAACCATTATTCAGACGATGAAAATCCATCCGACGAGCAAGATTGTACAGCGTAATGCGGCTTGGGCCGTGCGTAATATGGTATCACGATCCCGGGACCAATGTGACACGTTTGTGGCGCAGGGAGTGGAAGATGTACTTAATCAGGCGCTGGTCGATCATCCGAGCATTGCGCACGATGTAAAGTCAGCGTTGCGTGATTTGGGCTGCAAGGTGCAGTTGAATGAGGAGTGGAAAGCCACGTCGGAGATTCAGATAAAAAATGACTAAATTTTGGGCTATAAATGTAGTTATTGGTTCAATCGATAATTTTTATCAATCATCAATCATATATACTGTACTATGTACTAAGCACTCTAATGCATTAGCACCACATCGTTAAAGCTTTCACTGCCACTGGTAAGGCACTTTTATATGTTTAACTTACATATGCGTACTACTTTTCGTTTAATTTAATAGAGCGCTTTTTAAATAATAATACGTTTCAGTTTGTTCTTTGTATACTAAATGAGTTTTTATCTTTAGTTTGAATTTTGAAAGAAAGCCCTTATCCTGTTGGGCAATAGAAAGACCTCTAACGTATTGCGTGTTTTGTGATTGGACTTTAACCCTATTTCAAGCAACTGGGCTACCCCATCTGGGGTAGCCATCAACTTGGGAGGCTTATAACTTTTGTTGTTTTTGGGAGGCTTAAAATAATGTTTGGTTTTACTTCATATTTTTCTTGCTATGAAGAACGAGGACTTTTTTGCAAATAAAAATACCTTTTTAAGATTTTACTACTCGTAGTAAAGTTCTGAAAAAAATCTGATTATTTCCGTGGTTTACAGTTCTATAAACTGTTAGAGGCATTTTCTTGTCAAATTTTTTTGAAGCTTTCAAATAATATTTATTTGGATTTTTGCATTTTGTCGAAAACAACATGTTAACTTTGAAGATCCACAACTTGAAAAAAAACATGGAATTGAGGCAGCATATTTAATTTAATAGAATGAAGCAGAGTTAACTGAACTTTCACCAGAATATTGCATTGATATTAGATTAATTATAAAACAGTTATAAGCCTCCAAAGTGACTGGATTTTTAGTTTTTCTATTTGCCCGGCACAGGGTTACAAATAACGTCTGTATGTGCGAGATTAAACGTCAAAATTTGTTTACACAAAACATAAGATTGTAGCAGGCGCGTGCACAGAACCTGCCGGATTCGAACGGGTATCTGCGGCCAAAGGATGGATTCTACCAGTGGACAAAGACATGGACTCTTGAGGTAACATTGAAACATTGCAATCAGAATGGTTAAACTTTAAATCGCATTTTTAGCGGACAAGAGATGGTTAGGCATCATACCGAATGCTACGAAGTGCAAGCGCATTTTAATCGGCTAGTCTCATTGGCAGAATTTGATGAAACGCGTCAAGCCGATCTAGAGCGAATGAAAGGTAATGCCCAATTACTATAGTGTTGTGCAGCATCATTAACTAAAGGATCTTTTTTTCGCCTATTATTAGATCAGTTCCGTCGTTTATTGTCTCAGGAAAGGGTAAACAAATCTGATAGCATTTCGGAAGGAGTTTGGGAAAGTGATCATCGTCGGATTCGCATTACGAAGGTAGAAGGCAAATGGCAATCATTCGGGTATGAAGATGCCACCGGGAAATACGTAGAATGTCACGAAGCTTTATTCCTTATGGAAATGGTAAGAAAAGTGGCTTTTTTCGATTGGTAAAACCGGCTAATTTTTAAATGATTCGCTGTGCTTACTTCCAGAATCGGTTGATGGTTAAATGGAACCACGTGGTAGTGTCAATCGAGCAAGGCTATAGTTTATTTCTTGGACATCCCGAAACACTCACGCTGGAAGAGTACCAAGTGTATTCAATTCTGGTACGGGCTAGCTATTACGTGCTTCGGTATGATTCGTCACGAAAGTACTGTACTGCGAAATCGGATTTACTCAGTACCGAAGAACAGTGTGTTTGGAAGAATCTGTTCGAAATGTTAAATCAATCAAACCCACGGGAAAGTGGCTCCATCGCAAAAGAAAATCCGAAATTGTACGAATCGGTAAGACGTTCGATGAGAAAGTACTGTAACATGATCAGAAAATCGTCGTCGTCATCCTCAAACCATGCTTCAACGTGTGACGATGATATGGCGCAGTCTAAGGGCGAACCAGCCAATAAGAGACAAAAGCTAGAAAACACAGCTACAAGTAGAGAAAATGATGGATTTAAAAGAATCGAACAGTTCCGCCGGATGTTCAGCAGGTTCGACATCGTACACAGTTTTATCGAAGAAGGCCTATCGGACGCTGTCGAGCCGGAAACGGACAGTAGTTTACGGCTGGTGTTTGACTTGTTTGCTACCGAGTCTCAAACATTCAAGAAAAGTTTCCCTCCTCTCCCGATTGCGAGGATTATTGTACGAAGGTAATTTAACACTGCTAGACGATCGGAATACGGACATTCTCATGAAATTACTATTTTTATTCACAGATCATCTCAACCAATGCCTCATTTTACCGACCTGCAAAGACTGTTCCGGCAACAGAAGACACCGGTTCCACTAATGTTAATGCTCGTTTCGGAAAGCTTATCAGTGCACTGCTTTCTATACGATATTCGAAAAGTTCCTCGAAATATCATTGCGTTGCCGGATGAAAATTTGACGAGATAAAAAAGAACGAAAGTATGTATTACAATGATTTGATATATTTCTCTGGCATACAATTAAATTACAACTACGCGGCTCACGAAACACTTTTCATCAACCGTTCCACCTGCTCCTTGCGTACATTCTTAATATGCGCAGCGACCATTTTTTTCGGATCCTGTTTGAACGCTTTATCGTTCAGCACCCTTTTCATGGTACGACAGCGTTTCATAAATTCTCGCTTGCTTTGATTCCTTCGCTCCGTTTGACGCTGTTTCCTCGTTTTCGGTTCCGCCTTCTTGTCGTACTTCGGTACACCTGTCTTGAGTGCTGCTGCCGATTTTACCTCAAACAACGATTCTAGCGATGGTAGTGCATCCAGCAACGGCTTCAAATCACCGGTGATAGCCGTCTGTTCGCGCTTCTTACGATCCTTATCCTGCTTGAACGCTTGCTTTGTAAGTTCGACCTTTTTCAGCATTTCCTCCTTGCGGAATTGTTTCTTTTCCTTCTTCGACAGACGGGAAATGGCTAGCTTGCGGAGCTTTTTGGTTTTCACTCCCTCATCTTGTTCTGGCACATCAGCGGGTAATTTGTCAGCTTTTTTAGGTGATTTATCTGCCGGCGGAGGCGGACTGCTTTTCGTGCCACTGTCCTTCTTCGGTTTGCTTTCGATAATCTTAAAGCTGGTTGTTTCGGGCCCGTTTAGTAGCACCGGCGTTGTGCGATAGATGGGAAAAGGCCCTTTCACCTTATTGCTATCGTCGCCAGGCTTTAAAAACAGTTTGGGTTTTGGAAGCTTTTTGTTAAGTTTTCCCATTTTGCAAGGGATATCGAGTGTATTTGCTGCGTGTACCTACAGAGAACGAGATTTGTTTTGAACGTGCTGTATTGAGGACCATGCGTGTTGTTGATCGACAGAGCACAGGGTGACTATGAAGGAGCTTTCTGACAGAAGGTTGCTAGTGTGTATTCATCTTGGTCGAAACTGTCAAAGAGAAGGTTTGTTTTGTTTGTGTTTGGTGCAAAAAGTTTAAAGAGTATTGTTTACATTGTGCATCGTCCAGAGATTTTACTGTATTGCAGTATATTTCGATTTATTTTAAGCACTGACCACGAATTTAGTAAGAATGTCGGACAGTGAAGAAACTCAAGTAAAAGTGGAATTTAAAAAGAAGGGCAAGAAACAACTCCGCCAAAGGAAACCTTCCAACAGTGAAGACGATGAACTCGAACAAGATGCTGAAGCTGATACTTTGTACGCACATATATCGTTTATAGAAGCATACTTGTTAGCACTAACATAAAAAAAAATCAAATTTCTAGGTCAAAACTGGAAGAAACGAAAGAACGACAAAGACTGCGCAACAGACGAAACGGTGTTAATATTCTTAGCTTGGCCGCTGGTAAAAAAATATCCATCGAAGAAGAGGTTACGGTGGTAAGAATCTATCGTTCAGTTTGCACCATAACGTGACTGCAATCAAAGTAATTCTCATTGCAGAAAGATCCGTTCAATATCAAAACTGGTGGTATGGTAAATATGCAAGCGTTGAAGGCAGGAAAGTTGAAAACAGCTGTCGAAGATCCGTACGATACAGGCATAGGCACGCAGTTTTCCGCGGAAACAAACAAACGCGACGAGGATGAAGAAATGATGAAGTAAGTTCTTGGTTTGTCATTATCGATTAAGAAGAAGGAACAAAATGCGAAACAATGCGTCCATCTCTTTTAGGTACATTGAAGAAGAACTAGGTAAACGGAAGGGCATTGCGCAAGAGCAGGACAACCAAGTGGAGGGCGAATCTTCCACCAAGTATCTGAGTCCGGAAGAAGCGGCACTCCTGTCGCTGCCGGCACACCTTAGCCAAACGTCGTCCCAGCGTTCGGAAGAAATGTTATCGAATCAAATGCTGAGCGGCATACCGGAGATAGATCTTGGCATTGAGGCCAAAATCAAAAACATCGAAGCAACGGAAGAGGCAAAGCTCAAGTACATGCAAGAGCAGCAAAGGAAGAAAGATCTTCCATCACACTTTGTCCCCTCGAATATGGCCGTTAACTTTATGCAGCATAATCGCTACCGGATCGAGAATCCTGCCCCTACGAAGCGCCGTTACCAGGAGGAACATCGGGATCAGCGTGGCGAGGATCGTGTGCCGAAGAAAGCGACGGACGATTATCATTTCGATAAGTTCAAAAAGCAATACCGACGCCATTGAGGGATGGAAGCAATGAGGTGTATAATAAAAAAAAGCTCAGGATATAATGTTTATAATGAACCACCGTTTATTAATAGCATTTATGTTGAGTTAATTGAAACACACCTTGTTGAAGTTGAAGTTCCCAAAAACACACGTAGAATTTTTCTCACTTTGGCGATTTTTGCTTCTTGTAGCTGAACGATTCAGTCTAATCGGAGTAATGAGAACGGTCAAACATTAGTTTCCGTTTACTATTCAACAATGGGCAGTTCAAAGTCATTGATATCTGGTCAATACATAAGAAAAGGCTGATGGAAATGAAGGTCTTTTTCATGATATTCTGTCCTTTCTTCTTCCTGTACGACTATTTTTTCGACACCGTACACTTGTTCGTATTTCCATTGCAGTTTCGTGCCTTCACTAGCATTGAAGTCTTTCGATACATGTAATAGACCTTGTAATCTATTTCCTTTTGCAGGCAATTGCTTTCGTTCTGGGATTATTTCATTTAAAGCTCAACTTTTGAAGAATACAATACACACCAACATTTGCCATAAGCCGCTTAATCCTTCCATAACCCTGTCTCCCTGGATCTAGATAGTGTGTCCTATTGTGAACTAAGAACTTTCTTTTACCATCCAATCCGATCGATGCAATTTTCTCAACCAATGCTAAAAGAACAAATGTGTACCCACAGTCTATGGGGTTTTCTCATCGCAGTCCTAGGTATCTGTGTTTGCTGATAACTAAGTTTATTACTAATATATTATAATTATGTAGTCTTGCATTAAAGCCCTAAAATATGGTAAAGTGAACCTACGAGCCTATATGAATCTAACTATCACACTCCCTTGAAACGTAATGCTTCTCCGAGACGAGAAGAAAGCAACCTGCGACTCTGCTGCATCAAAACAGATTTGCAGGACCAACCGTATACACCCCGGCCCATTTTCGTTGGTTGTTATCATAGTAGCTTAGTAGTAGTTTATGATGCTAGTAATTTTGCTGCGTTGCTAGGCGACACGCTATTTACAGGCACATATATACACATACATGCCGAAAAACGCAGCGAAAGAACGGTGAACCGTTCTTAATCAACGGGTCACTCCGTTGGTTACAGTCATATTTTCTATCAAACGCAATTCTCAATACACACACGTACACACACACACAAACACAATATAGACACATATACACGCACACGTAGTGCATGAAGCAGAGCAGGTAGTAATACTCGCAACCATAGCACAACAATGTTGAGGTTCCGGAGGGGAGCAAAGTATTTGTTTTGTCTTCACTTTTTTGATCGAGTTTTTTAAGGATTCTTTTTGTTACAAAGCCAATAGCAGGAGTAATTGGTATACTGTATAGTAACAAGATTTTGTCTCATAATTAAAGAAAAAAAAAAATGTTTACCATTTCTTCTTTGGGCAAGGGCATGTGTTTGTCGTACGGTGTGTTATTGATTGGTAAGATTAAATAAGAGCGTAAGCGTTACTGTAAGAATAATTATAATAGTTCCTGCACAATGCACTGATGTCTTCTTTCACTCTTATTTCAACCAATTCATCGCATCGTCAATTGTCCTTTCCGCTCCTAATCCGTACCTCTTTGGGTTTTGTAACACTCATTAGTATTGCCCAACAGCAACGAAAATACTAACGTATGCATTAAACAAATGGACTAATTTTCAGTGTGTAAGAAACAATCCAATTTTAATCAAATCCAAACAGAGCTACCTTACAGTATGATTGCCGTAAAGGATTCGCCTTTGAACCTTTTACTAGGGCTTCGTCTAGGGGACAGCTCTCGATGGCATAATGGCAACGGCTCCAGTTGCTAACACGATTTTCCCAATATGAAATCCCAACCGAGGATGTTGTGATTATCCAGTAACAAGAACTATCAATCAAGAATCAAGTCAAGAAATCTAGAAATGATAGCCCAAGCAAGCCACTTATCCCGAAAGTCTTGTACCAAAGCAGGAAGATACCATATAAGTTTTTTTTTTTTATTCATCAGGGACGGCCAGGCCGTATTGCTAAGATACCATATAAGTTAGCCAAAATTCTTTTCTATCAACGCCTACCACGAACTCAACCTTCGAAAAACATTTTTGACACCTACATCCGAAAGCAGACTTTGGTTATGATTTTTGCATAACAATGTCTATCTTTTCCAGGACTTTCTCCACTATTCAGACAGAGACTCTGACCATCTGGATACACCCTATGTTCTTGGTTTTCTCTACAAGGAAGGATATGTACCTCATGATCTTCAACTTCTCCATTTTTGGATAGGGTTGATTCCAATTTCTTGACTTTCTTGATCAAAGAGCCTGTCGCAACGGTGCCAGTCTTCACAAGGGAGGACCGGTGTTTAAATCCCTTCCAGAACGTTCCCCTGTAGAAAGCCCAACTGAATATCCAACTACGGTGGTATCTTCAAGTGTAGCAAGCCATTCGATGGCCGGCATGACCTTAGTAGATCGTTAAGCCAAAAAGAAGAATTTGGAGTACAGGTATGTTTACAAGTTTAGTCTATTTTTTTAATGCATACGTAAGATAATATTTTTGTTGTGGCAATCTCTCTTGCTCTTTCCTCGCGCCTTCCTAGTTACAATGACCCGTAATCGGAACCATCCATGGCGCGATAGTTTCGAATTATCGTTAGGATCAGCATGAGTAGTGATTATAATACTTTCGACTTGTTTTTCCCACTATTACCACCACCACCACCCCCAACACTACCCTGCAATAGAACCGACGGCGGTGCAGTAGAGTTGTGCAGATTATGTATAATTTTCATCCTTTTGTTCGACAGTGCTGTGAGTGATGATGCGCTACGTTTCAATGCATGCATCGCTATACGCTGGTCGGTTGAAGCGATGCTACTAACGGCGGCGGATCCATCATCATCCGCGCTCTTACCGGTAGTCGCAGCACCAGCATTGTTGTGCAGCTCTTTCGATTGTTGCATAGATGAGATAAGATTTTTGAAATAAGCGTTACTGAGCAGACAGGACAACTTTTCCGATCGGCCCGCCTGTTCGGGTGTAGTCAGAATTAAACGGCGCTGACCACGATTCGTAGAACTGGTACGATTTATTGCCGTACTGCCACTACCTAAACCTCCACCCGTAGGACTTCCGATACCTCCTGTCGCACCGTTCATGCTGCCAGTCTGATCGTTACCGATCTTACCTTTGCCAGCTCCGGTCGGTGATGCTAACGAAGCCAGCAAGATATCACTCCCGGTACGACCTCCGATCAGCTGCCCAACCGTTCGCGGCCCACTTGCACCGAGCGGGGAATGAGGTGCAGTGCCAGAGATGGTTGTCCCGCTAGGTGACATTAATCGTTTACCTTCCAGATTGGCAGTTTCGTGCATCAGGTTACGTCGAATGGAGAGTAGCTTACGGTTTGTAACGTATCCACCGGCCAGACGGCGCAATTGAAAGTTATTTACGTGCAGCGGTTTCGGTAGCGCACTGTACCACATCTTAACGCCCCGAGCCTCCTCGTGCTGTTCGGGTGTGTGAGTTAAGGCCTGTTGCTGTTGCTTCTGGAGATGCCTTTCCCGAAGGAACTCTTCGTCCACCTTTTTCAGCAGCATCAGCTTCGATATATCAACCGGACCGTTAACAGTAAGTGGGTCGATCTCGGATACTGCCTTCAAGCCCGAAATGTTGTCGATAAAGTGTTGCTCGACTAGCGACAGACTTGACAGCTGATTCGGCGTTAGTATGATAGAATCGGCCAGATCACCCTGGAGCTGCGGTATGACTAGCGGATTAGTTGCCGCCGGTAGGAGATTTATCGTCGGCACGATATCATCGATACTGTCCACCAAATCCGTCGTCTGTTGCGATTGTACGCCAGGAAGCGGACGGGGCTGTTGCTGCTGTTGTACTGCATCGGCCGACTGGGCTAGGTTGTGGGCAAATGTTTGTAGCGTGTAATTTATCTGATCGTTGTACGAGGGCATGCTTAGATCGGGTAATCCATTTGAATTCTGGCCTGCAACTGTGCCTGTCGGCGGGGCGTGTGTAGTCAACCGGTACGCAGCGCTAGGATCGTCAAGCGGAAGCTGATCGATCAGCTCGCTGGGAATGAAGGTGGTTTGTGGTTCGTTAGCTCCGCAATCAACAACTCCGGGTGGTAGCATGGAGTTTGTTGCATTGCCCGTACTGACCACGGTGGTCCCAGTACCAACATCACCTACGGGTGTGCCACCGTGCGTCATGTTGACCAAGTTTGTGCCGGCCAGATTCATTGAGGATATCACAGATAATGGAAGGGTGACCGTCAAGCCGTCGGATTGCATAAGATTAGTTGTGCCGTACTGCTGTTGCTGTGTTCCGTCGCTACCATCAACCGACAGCTTCAGGAGATTCGTATTGGCGTCCATTACGATCGCAGTATGATCTTGCTGTGCCAGGACCGGCTCTTCGCTGGTAAATTGTGCTCCTAGCAGATCGACGGTGTTGTTTTGCATCATATGCTGGATTTGCTGTGTCGGGTTTTCGCGCGAGTGTCCATGCTTAAGTGAGATCGCACGATGATGGACCACGTTCGATGACTTTGTCGGTGGATTCGAAGTTGACGAACTGCTGTTGTGAGACCGGGAAGAGGACGTTTTGTGCTTCGAACGATCGCTCGATGGTAACTTTTGGCTGGACGACGCGTGCGATGAGGAGTTGGAAGAAGAGTGATGCGAACTTTTACCTATCGATGAATCGGGACCAGTGGAACCTCCCGTTTGCATAGTGGAAGATCGTCCATGATTCTCTCCTGCCGTAGCGCTTCGCCTTTCCCCGCTAACAGTGTCGAATCCGGTAGACGAGCTGCTGTTTGATTCCATCACATCGAGGAACGCAGCCGAGGTGCCTCCTATATCGTCCTTTAGCGTCGAAGATGGTAGAGCATTGCTAGTCGCCATACCGCGCATTTCCGCTATCAGTTTGTCCAATGTTTTACTCCTGCCCGGCACGGCTCTGCGTTGCGATAGGGAGTGTGACTTGCAGGTAAGCGGACGTGTACAGTGTCGTTTACCATCTGGCGTCACAACACCGCAATGTCGATCCGGATCAAACTCTCGTGCACGCGGCGCATCACTTTTCCGTTCCGATTTTATATGTTGCGGAACATTGACGGAACTACTGCTGCTACCACTACTACTGCTGCTACTACTACTGCTACTGCTGCTCGAGGACGACGAAGAGGAGGACGATGAAGACGACGAAGACGAAGATGACGATGAAGACGATGGTGAGGAACTGGATGAGGAAGAGGAAGCTTGCTTGGAGCCACGCTTCGAGGACGATTTCGTTGGCCCAGCTGCTGTCGCTCCGGTGCTGGACATACTCGGCTCAGCGCTGCATCCATTCGAATTGCTACCGATCGCAAACGTTGCCTTCTTTTCCAACATACCCGAACAGTTGCTCATGAGCACTAGCGGTACGCCACTGCTACCGATTGCACCACCGGCCGGAAATTCACGCCCAAAATCGTCATTACTTTCGCCCGTGGTCGAAATGGAAGCTTTCGAGAACGAAGACGAAAGCGAATTGTTGCTGTTGTTGTTGTTGCTGGCAACATATCCGGCCGCAGATGATTTGGAGGTGGTAGAGGAGGACGAACCACTACCAGTTCCATGCGTGGAAGCATTTTTCGTGTTTTTACTCTTCACTTTTCCACTGCCCGACGAGCGTATCTTTACCGGTGGCACTACTATAGGGCTGGCGGTCGATGGTTCTAGCATCGTCCCCGTTACATCATCGTTCTGCTGCGTACCATAGGAACTGGAAATTGTTTTACTGTCCGCGCGACCGCCTGACGATGCATCACTACCGGTTCTAATCATGCTTTCAGTCTTTTCCGTCGATGCATAGCTGTTTGTTAGGTGCTGTTCCGACAGTAAGTTGCCGCCCTTGCTGTTACTACCACCAACACTGGCCATAGGGGTCGTGCTGGCACTATTGTTCCCATTGGCATTCAGTTTAGCTGTGTGATTGATCAGCGAATGGTGCCGGTTTGTCATGTGTTTTTGTAAACCCTGTGGTTTTACCACACTGCTGCAGATATCACAGATTACCGCATAGAATGGATCCGTCTCTGGGCAGATGCCGTACAGGCCCATATCGGCTTTGTCCAGGCGCATTACACTTCCCCGCGGTCGGTTCGTCATCAGCGGGCGAACAGTGAAAGATTCGACAGAGGTGGCGCCATGTTTCGCCCCACTGCCATAGGCCGGTGTGGTCTTTGGTCCAGAAACATCGGCGAATGGTTTGCCATGTTTGGTATGCACCACACCACCCGTTATGCCCTCGTCTTCATCGTCTGCTATACAGGCACGTTGTCGTGTGCATGAAATGTGTAAGTGGCACGTTATGAGTAAGTAAGTTACCCTAAAAGCGCTTGTAAACGATAGCATGTTTCACTCATTTGACACTTTAATTTAATCTGTTTAATTTCCCGTGGCCTTTGGCCCAGACGTGCTAAGTTCAGTTCCACACAACTGAAATGCGATTCGACAGTTAACATTGAGTGAAAGTTGCATTCGTTTATCAGCGGTTTAAGAGAAGCGCCAGCCTCCTTCACAATATACCTACCATCGAACGTAGGTGATCCGTTGGCGGATACATCGATGAATATTTTCCACGCCTGTCCCTTCAGCTTAGACAGCCCTCCACCAAACAAAGCGTGGCAATCTCGATTCATTGTCGGAGGATGCGTTCCGTATCCCGCCCGGAGCTTACTAAGATGCTGAGATGATTGTAAAAAAACGATACTTCTTCCTTTGTGCGTTGTTGGTGGAGTCACCTGTGTGTGTACGTGTGTGGTTCTCTTTTTCCCTTTTTTCTTACTAAATGTCTGCAGTGTAGATTATCCGTCCATGGGTTGGTGGTTCCTCTTATTTTGGTCCTCCTCTTTCTCTCGTTGTGTCGTTGAGCGAATTCAGTTTACTATTTTCCGTACAGCCCCTACGCTTCGAGCCGCCGATTAATGGTGGCGTAAGATTATTTTCTGAAAATAGAATAAAACAACCCAGCATTAAAACCATGCAATAGGGAAAATACGACAATTTAGATTACACTTATTTCGTTCGGGATTACATATTATTTTGCTTCTGTCTCTGAAATTAGAAAAAGCAGCTTCACCGGAGCGAAACATCAGCTGATAGTGTAGTCACGCATACACCGGCGCAGTCGTACGCAAGCAGCAGCGAAAGAACAATTCTCGCGGCGGCGTAGGAGCGCAAGGCTTCACCGTAACGACGCACACACAACGCAGAACGAACGCATGAATGAACGAAGTATGGCGATGGTGTTTATCGTGGTAGCGTTTTTAGCATTAAAAGTCTCTCGTGCTACTGAGGTATGCTCAGTGAGAATAAGTTCAACATGCCATTTTTTTGCACCCTCGGCAAACCTATTACGCACACACACATACGTACACAAAAACACAAGCGTACGTCGAAGAACAATAGGCAAGCAGTAGAAGAGCACTGCAAGGGGTACAGAACGATTTCTCTGCAAAAAATCCGAAGGCTGCTGCTTCACAGTACTTTCGTTGCACTTGCTTTAAACCGCTCTTCGGTACAAACCACGTACTACTTCTAAGCCGACCCAAAGGGAAGGCAATTCTCTTCGTTGCAGAGCATGGAAGAATAGTGGGACAAGATAAACACGATAAGTAATTCAATTAAGATACGTTCAATTATGTTCCCATGCTTGGCTGGACAATAGGGCACGGTGCAAAAGATGTCGTGGCACACGGTGGAACGAAACTGAGTTTAGCGGTTTACGGCCAAAAAAGAATGTTAAAGATTCCATACTAAATCGTCACAAATAATCTACGACTTTAAAATCTCAAAGTCTAGTAGGATTTCTGTCCAACCAGTGCACTCGTACCATGACCATCTGATTGCTATGCAACCGACACTGAATGAGGCGAGGCACTGCTGCAGCTGAGATCTTCAATGGGCTCCTTTGTTCACGTTAAGTAGGACTCGCACACATCCGCTGCATATCACACTACCATCGCTGAGTTACGAGTTATGCTCAGTCAGTACGCGCTTTAGCAAAATCCTTGCCTATACGGGACGCACACACATCGCTCGGCACACTGTCCCGGCCGTACCTTGCGATAGAGGTTCACTGGGGACTTGATGACAAAACCGGAGCATACGATGAATTGCCCCAAGCAAACGCGATGTATAGTTTTCGGGTTCTTTGCTCACGAATGGACGGACCACATATGCGGCGGCTCACTATGTTGCGAAACAGAGATGAAACGTCGCTCTCGCTCTCTCTAAACAAAACTTGACATTCGGAGCATAGGTCAGTACGCTCGATTCAACCCCCGCAAGCTCCTTCTTCACACACATACACACTGGCACACACCCACGACGGGGATGCTGTGCTGTGATGGGGTTTTGCAAGGACGAAACAGAGAGCATAAAGGAAAGTCCGACACAGATGGGCCGGAGGGGCAGCAACGTATTGCGCGATTGAGAGCGAGAGACGTTTCGCGGTTGCGAAAAGAAATCGCCAACAATAGCAACAACAGCAGCACCCAGACAACGTCGCCCAAACACATTATTCCCAATTGAAAACCCTTTTCACCCCACCACATCTTTCTTACGTTGTTCGGTCTATGCACGCACCAACCTATGATGATCGCCACTATTTCAGCAACACTACACAACAACAACACACTACAATCGCAAGTGGCACTGGCTGGTTATGTTGGACTCCGTAACACATTCTCTATTGGCACAACAAGCAGACTGTGATGAACTCGTGAGAAGAGGGGTTGCTGGGACAACCACGGACAATTCTTTTCGGATGTGTATAGCAGCAGCACATCGATATGCTGCACGGCTGGCTTCACGGAGGACGCTGGAGGGTTTTATGTGGGTTTCAGGCAGTCGTTACCCGTTCCGGAGGACGGGCACAAAATCAGAGCAGTGCGCTTACCATCTCTAAAATTACGTACGAGAGACGATCGAGTCCACCACGCTCTGGCCCTAGTGTTCTGTGTGTGTGATGTTTTTTATGTTGATGTTTTCAGCTGTCACCGCGATTTACATCGTCCCTAGTCGGTTTATGGCCGTTGGTGCATGGTTTGGATTTTAACGAAGCCAGCGTACAATGGACGAAGTACATGGGCGATCGTGGACACGTTGCAAATTTTAAAAAATATATTATCTTTTTTTTTAAATTCGACACTAGTTTATGCCATCCTTTGCAATTATTCCATGCACTAATTCATAAAAGTAGCTTTCAAATACCTACGAAATGATTAAAGTAGGTCTGTTTCATCACCTATGCATCCATCGAACAGTACAAAAAAAATCGTTTTCGGTTGATCGTACTAATCAGTTCGTTTGACTCAACAAAATTCCAAATTATCTTCATCGTTTCCTAAATTTGCCACAAAATGATGACCGATTCGGAATTTTCCAACCTGCAGGAAGAACATTTTCGCGAAATGTTTGAAATGTTCGATCGTGACGGTAGCGGTTCGATCTCCACAACTGAGCTCGGCGATCTGATGCGTGTCCTCGGGCTAAATCCGACGATGGCCGAACTCGAACAAATGGTTTACGAAGTTGATTTGGATGGCAATGGGCGTATCGAGTGGGAAGAATTTGTTGCCCTGATGAAACGGAAATCACGCGAACCGATCGATGAGAAGGAGCTGTATGCGGCCTTCAAAGTGTTCGATCGTAATGGGGACGGATTCCTGTCGGTGGAGGAATTGTCCGATGTGATGCAAAACTTTGGCGAACGGTTAACACCGAAAGAGTTGCAGGATTTGCTTGCTGAGGCAGACATCGATGGCGATGGTAGAATAAATTATGAAGAGTTCGTTTACATGTTGATGAAGTAAAAACCGGAGTGGGAAAATAAAACGATCTTCAATGTACACAGCGGTTGATTAATTTATTATCATCGAGCCCGGCTAAGCCTATGGTTATCCTGCATGATATTTAAATATTTTGACTACATCGACCATTAGTTGGGTAGCCGGTTTTTGATTAAATTTTCTATCTTTTTAATTCTTCCCTTGTCCATCAGGGAATCGCCCAACGCCATAATACTGGATCCGGCCCCACTAATTGCGGCCGCGGCAGCAGCAATCTGCTGGGATTGTGTTGAATTCCCTCCACAGGAAAGGGATTCGCTCGTTTGCTGGGCGTTTCCACTATTCTCGCCACCACCACTCGCACCGGCTCCGGACGTTGAGGAAGTCGTCCCTGTTTGCTGATGCTGAAGCTGCGGACAAGCCCGTTTGTATGCTTCAACAAGCTGTTGCTGCTCAATTTTGCGCACATTCTTCATCTCCAGTATCTTGTGAAACTCGACCACATTACTTTCCGGCATCAGCTTCAAATACTGCTCGATGTACAGTGATGCCGGATGGACGGGTTGCATCACGACTTTAATTATCATTTCTGCCTTGGCCATACCCTTCACCACCACCTTCGTGTAGCTAGCGGGTGGTTTCCGCTGTACCTGCGAACCGATCGAGGGCAGATCCATCAGGACCGTCTTAAGGCTGTGCGTATCGAGCAGCAGCTGTTCGCAGCCGAGAATGTTGCCACCGGTAGATGCGCTATTCGCTCCCTCGGAAATACTTGAGCTTGAAGCGCTTGCAACCAGTGCCGCCGATCCAGATGCGGACGAAGACCCGGAAGAGGTCGGACGAAGGCGGTACAGTGTGTTAATGTACTTTGGAATGAAAGAGTTTACAAACTTGTGACAGAACTGCGTGTAATACTTGCGACTGTTTGCTAGGTTGTCGCGTATCACCGGCACGGTTTGTTTGAGATTCGTTATGATTTGATTAACGAAGCCGCTCTGATCACCCACATTGCTGATGCTGTGCCAGGCGATTTTGGTCATCAGTAGCAGCGACTGTTCGCAGGCCGCATCTAGATCGTGTACGAGCAGCTGGATACAGTTGGAAATTATTCGATGATAGACGTCTTTCTCATCCGATAGGTCCACCTTTGCGATGTACTGTTTGTCGATTTTTTCCTTCAGCTTATCCTCCAGCTGTTGGACGGTCTCGAGACAGTACTCGGCAGTGGCCAGTATGTAGCAAATCTTGCGCATATCCTCCGATGAGAATCTAAAAGCGTTGCATTAGCCATTTTTATTATCGTGCAGACAATACTGGTAGAATGTAATCTTACCTTGGCGTTTCGCCTTCTTTCAGGAAATTATGAATAACTTGTCCCGCTGCGGTGGACAGATTTTGGAAGTCTTTCGTCAGCAGCGACATGCTGGAGCTAATCGACGATGTGGTAGAGTTCGGTGGCTGTGGTTTAGGTATGCGTGCTTCCAACACTTTGATGGCATACTCGCGGAGATACCGCTTAAACAGCAGCACCAAATCGTACATGGGCTTTTCATTGCTTAGCTGCATACATTGCACCATGCACTTTTTGTAGAATACAAACAAATCAGCACAGCTGCAATGAACAAGGAAACCTGTTATGATATATCGATTTTATGTGTGGATTTAACGAGTTTTCCTTACTTTGGTATAATTCCCGGATTAATTTCCTTAGGGACAACCATCTGTTGATTTTGTTGCGCGAACTGTTCGATCAGTGCGGTCAAATCCCGATCGATACTATCCGTGTATATGTCCAGATACGGTTTAAAGCAGCTACCGATAAGATTGTTGAACGATCCGCGCTCCTGCCGCACTTCTTCGCTGGTAGCCTCAACGAGCGTCGTACCGTTGAACCGTTTGTCAAGCAATTGTTCAAAATTAGCCGTTTTCTGTATGGCAAACAGTAACAGCTTCACGTCAACTTCCGTTCTTCGACGGGCAATTATTTTCGACAGCTCTTCGCGCGTCACTGTACAAAACTGAACGGTGATGCGTTCGGACACTTCCCAATCGGAGGGAAAAACGGTACCGAACTTTTCCTCAAAATCCAACAAATGACGCTTCACCCAGGCGTACCGCTTGTCGATCTTATCCAGCCAAGCGATGTCTTGATTTTCGTGAAACAGTTGCACGTACTCCTGGAGCTGAAGGCCTGCAACGAATGAATAGGAAAAACCCAATTTACGGACGAGGGAAACAATAATCTCAAACCTCAAACTTACTGATGAACCATTTAAGAATGTTTTTCTTCACCGGTTTGTCCAGCACCGATGCAACCTGGCACGCATCCTTCAGCTGCGTTAGCGTCATCCGATTCGCATTGCTGTGGCTCGTCGGTGAGAAGAAATTCTTAAAATCATCCGTAATTTGTGTCGCCAGTTCCGACTGGATCTGCTGCACCTGAGCGGACAGTGTTTGTATTTGCGATATCTCCGAGTACTGCTGAAAGTGCTGGTTGACCTCAATGATGGCTTGCAGTGGATTAAGCACCTCCCCGTACTGTCGACGTTCCGAGAGCCGCTTCAAGTTCTCCACCCCTCCCACCAGCATGTGCAGATGGTTCAGCGTGGTGATGGCATAGGTAAGATTGTTTTTGGCCGAATCGAGCTGCTTAATGTCGCGTGTTATTTCCTTCACCATATCTTCGGTCTTTTCCGCACGGCTTTTGATATCGGTTATGAGGGAAAACAGCTGCGTTAGGGATTGTTGCGCTTCCTTCAGCGCAACCCGCCCGTTTTCACCCGTATTTACTTGGCCCCGTACAACACTGCGGATATTGTCGTCGATAAGGCTTATGTCGCATTCCATCTTGGCGATCACCTCATCGATGTTGGACAGTGACTGTTCGTTCGGAAACAGCTGGTTGATGTAATCGGTCGGATTGAAATCCGGCTGATCGAGTGGATCGGAACTTTGCAGCACCTGTTCGATGGCACGCTGCACATCTTCCGAAAGGATGATTTCGTTGATGTGATCCTTTTTTGGATCGCTTTCATCCTCCACTAAGTTCATGGTGGAATGTTTTTTGATGTAATTTGTTGTTTGCCTATCACTTTCAGCAAATTTGTGTGCCGTTCTACAGCAGGAGGAGCTGAAACTACACGTAATATCAACAGAGTCTGCTGTCAAAACAAAATGCAATTCATAGGCCGAACTAGCTAGAGGCATCAGGTGCATCAGACAACCAAGGCTAGTAATTAAGGGTGTGCTTATTTTACTTTTCCTATTTTTCAAAATAATCGTTTACTGTCGTTTGTTGTTTGATTTTTTTTCGGAAGATTTTAGGTTTATAGAAAACAACAAAGTTCATTGAAATGATAAAAAACCAAAGGAATAGTTGCATAATTTCAAAAAATATGACAACATTTCACCATTCGGGCTAGCGCAAGTTACAGCTGTCAAAAAGTGTAAACACAAAGGCAATGTTTTGGATATGGGCCGGTCTTTTCGGCGCCGACACCTACAATTTCCTTCGCGAATGAGATAACTCTTGCGGAGCTTAAAATGCTCCGTGCGTTCCGTCGAAATGCGGTACTACGCTGGTCAGACGGTTATCGTACAGCAATAAGTTTTATCATAAGACGATATGGATCAACACATGGTAAGATAGTCAGCGGAGTGGTTCGTTTCTGTTTACAAAAAAAAGTTTTACATTGATCTTTCATAATCGAAAGATATTGCATCGGCCTATCAACCGACACACGTGGAAAGCAATTGTTCGTCCAGAACAGTTCCTCAGCTACCGCCAGAATGCGGGATGAAATTGCACACTGGCTCCTCGTTTAATCTACTTCTACCACCGCCAAACGTAACCGGAGAACTACACCTGGGCCATGCACTCACTTGCGCCATCCAGGACGCGTTGGTAAGACAGGCACGACTATCCGGAGCACGAGCCACCTGGATACCTGGCATGGATCACGCCGGTATAGCAACACAAGTGGTCGTAGAAAAACGCCTCTTTAAGGAACGAAACCTTACCCGACACGATCTTGGGAGGGACAAGTTTCTGGAAGAAGTAATGCGATGGAAGATGGAAAAGGAAGAAAGTATCCGGATGGCACTAAAGAAGCTTGGCTGCTCGATGGACTGGAGCAAAGAGTATTTTACAATGGATGATCATCAATCGGTCGCGGTAAAGGAAGCGTTTGTACAGCTGTTTGAAAAAGGGCTAATATATCGCGATCGATCTTTGGTTAACTGGTCCTGTACGCTGGAGTCGGCCATTTCGGACGTTGAGGTAGAAAACGTGGAGCTTCAAGGTCCTACGGAAATAGCCGTACCGGGATACAGCAAAAATGTCACCTTCGGACGAATGGTGGACATCGCGTACAAAGTGCAAGGTTCTACGGAAGAGATTGTCGTCTCCACAACTCGTCCGGAAACGTTTCTCGGCGATGTGGCTGTAGCCGTTCATCCGGAAGATGGCCGGTATTCACATCTACGCAACAAAGTAACGTTCCTGTGGCATCCGGTAAGGAAAGAGGAAATTCCGCTCATTTTTGACCGTGCGGTCGATCGTTCGTTCGGCACGGGAGCAGTTAAAATAACACCAGCGCACGATCGGTTCGATTTCGAGATGGCTCGGCGTCATCATCTGGCAACGGTCGAGGTGATCGATGAGCGTGGCTCAGTGCACAAACATTTCGGCCCATTTACCGGATTGCCCCGGTACGAGGCACGCGAAGCGTTGATGGACTACCTTACGAAGCTTTCGCTCGTGCGTGGTATAAGATCGCATACGATGCTTCTCCCACTGTGCTCACGGTCGAAGGATGTTGTGGAGCTTCTGCTACGTCCGCAATGGTTCGTCAGCTGCCACGAAATGGCACAACGAGCGATGGAAGTGGTACGGGACGGCAGGCTCACGATCGTCCCTAAAACGTTCGAAAGGGAATGGTTCCGTTGGTTGGAGAATTGTCACGATTGGTGCATTTCAAGACAGCTTTGGTGGGGTCATCGTATTCCGGCGTACGTGGTTCGTTCCGAAAATGGAAAGAATGAACAATGGATAGCGGCACGATCGATGGATGAAGCATGGGAAAAGTGTGGCACAATGCTGCCAAACGTCCCACGCGATGCGATAGCCATCGAGCAGGATCACGATGTGCTGGATACATGGTTTTCTTCAGCACTGTTACCCTTTTCATCGACAGGATGGCCCTTGAAAGCTTCGGAAGAATTTTATCCACTTCATTTGATGGAAACCGGACATGATATACTATTTTTCTGGGTCGCCCGTATGGTAATGCTTGGTCAGGAACTAACCGGTAAGTTACCGTTCGATCGAATTCTCCTCCACGGTATTATCTGTGACGAAGCCGGAAGGAAAATGTCCAAAAGTTTGGGCAACGTGATAAAACCGGATCATGTAATACATGGGATTTCGTTGGAAAAATTACAAACCGAAGCGGAAACGTCACACCGGCAAGGCATACTGTCGGAGAGTGAGCTATCCAAATCGAGTGCCGGACAGCGTAAAATGTTCCCCAACGGTATACCGGAGTGTGGTATCGATGCGCTACGCTTCACACTTTGCTCGTCGAATGTAAAGAATCATTTCATCCACTTTAATGTACAAGAAGCGTACACAAATAAGCTATTTTTTAACAAAATTTGGCAAGCCACACGCTACACGTTGGGGTGTGTGGAACGGTACGGTGGTACCGATCAAACGAATGAAGGGTTGCGAAAACAAGCCGATCGTTTAACGTTGATGGATCGCTGGATATTAAGCCGTCTGGGACATACAGTGCAACAGTGCCGAGAGGCATTTGAGGGCTACAATTTTCATCTCGCAACAGGTGCGTTGAAAACGTTTTTCTACAGCAACTTTTGTGATGTATATTTGGTAAGTACGGTTGTGGGAGGAATTTGGGATAAATTTTCCACAAAATAAAATTAATTCAAAACTTACCTTTCAGGAAACGACAAAAATCAACATAAAACAAGACGGTGGTGCTAACGGGGCAGCGTCGATGCACTGTGCTGTACTAAAATACTGCCTTACAGTTGGTCTGCTTCAAATGGAACCATTCACACCGTACCTATCGCAACAGCTTCTCAAGCATTTAACTCCATCGAGCTCGGTGGCAAACGATTTGACAAGCGTTACGAGGTGGATCGACACGACGCTCGAGCAAAATATTGATGAAATGCTAAATTTATGTCAGCGTGTAAGACAGACGAAAAACGAGTACAATCCACCGATCGTTCGGAAACATAATCCGATCGTGCACATACACGCCAAAGCACGCGAACTGGCCGATTTACTACAAAACCAAAAAGACACAATACAACAACTAACGCACTGCAACGGGATCGTGCTACATGACGACGAACGTTCATTCAACGGTACACAGTACGTGGCCAAGTGTGCCCCAAGCCATCACTGTTTAATTGGAATTGTGGCAGAATCGATGCATCAAGCAAACACTGTTAGCGATGGAAGCAAAAAGATGCTAGCGAAATTAGACGCAGAAATAGAGAAACTCCTAAAGACGATCGGTAACGAAGGGTACAAAAAATCGGCCAGCGAAAGTGTACAGAAACGCCATCAAGAGAAGGTAATTAATCTGCGGATAAGAAATTTTTCCGTTGAAATTATTATCAGATGCTTTTATACGTTCACTTTTAGCTTAATCGGTTGCAGCAGCAGAAGGAAGAGATGCGTAAAATGGCATCATGAGGGCAGGTGTTTCTCGTAAGGCGAAGGAAACTCTAGTCAGTGGATTAACGTTAATGTTTTAAGGGGTTGTTACACGGTGGAAAACGCTGTCATCGGTTTCGGCATCTATCCTTCACAGCCGGTTTAAAAATCGGAATTCAGCATGAACAATTCCGATTTCGTTTTGTGTGGCAAATATCTGTGAAATGGAATCTTCTTCATCTTGGCTAAACGACCTCTAAGGTTACGCCGGTCATCGAATGGCTTACTAGACTTACCGATACCACGTAGTTGGATAGTCCATCCTCACCACGGGGGAACGGTCCGGATGGGAAACCCGGTTCTGCCGTTTGAAAACCGGCGCCACTGTCGCATACACCACTGTGCCGCCCCAACGTATAATTGAATACGAGGCGTTATTTTTGTCCCGGATGTGTTATCACACGAAAGTATGGCATTTTTCTGCCGAAGGCCTTTAATTACCGACAAAATCCAAAATCAGCCGACAGAATTATCTCCCGTGTTTCTACCCCTCTCATGAAATCTAGTAGGCTGTTCCCTTTTTGATTCTCTCATCACAGACATACATAGACGGCGCCAACTGGTAGTTCTTGTAAAAGCGTTGTAAAAAAAACTGGTTGTAATTTGTAAATCCATCACAACAGGAACATTACAAGTCCTGGAGGCTATCTGTTACATGTAATAAAGAACTTGAGATTTACAAAAGCAAAGAGCTTGGAGACTGACTGTTGTGTAAATCCCGAAATTGCTCAGCTGATAGATCCATTTCTCGGCTGATCAACCACCACTCTTTGACTTCCTTTCCCCAACGAAAGCGGAATAGGCATCCATAATCCCCTAACAGTTACTCGAAGCAAAGTGGTAAAGTGTTGGAATACATTTAAATTTATACGTGTACAACGAAAAGCCTTACAGTTGATTCTACCTTTAAGCGACTATTTCATCGATCGGTTTGTTGTTTGATGGTCCAAACTGTAGCACTAGGCGATCGAATTCGGCCGACCGTTTGTTGTAGGCCGCCACTAAGCTGCTGCTCTTGTGATCGTCCAGTAGCTGGGCCAGATAGCGACTGAACTGGCTGCTGTTTTTGTCCCTCTGCTGGGATAGTGCTAGCAGATTGATCAGCGTATCGTAGTTGTTGGGATCACGGTTAAGACATTCGCGCAGTACCTGCTCCGCATCGTCATACTTTTGCTGTCCGATGTAGCACACGGCTTGGCCGTTCAGCAGCAGCAGAGTGGGCGAAAATTTGTCGCACAAATCTTGGAAGATGAAGAATGCATCCTGCAGTTTCTCTCCACCCTGGAAATGGTCCGGGCAGAAACGAAAGGTCCATGAGCATGGGTTAGAGTAACGTTAAAAAAATCTTACTAACAATTTGAATGTTAAGCCAAGCTTGCGACAGCTGGGTGAGGGTCGCATCATCGTCCTTTTCCTGCATCGTTGTGGCAACTTGCTTCGCCAGATCCACGCGGGACATTTTCAGCAGACAGTGCATGTGCAGAGAAAGACATTCGAGGTTGAAGTTTCCTACCAGAATCCTTATTACAAGGTTATTATGTTAGAATTGTTGTTTATGACTCTATCCAAGAATACACTTACTTCATGGCCGTCTCATACGTTTCCTCGTTGCAGTAGATGATAGCTCCGACGATGATCCACACGACGTGCAGCTCGTTTATATCGCCTTGGAATTTTTCATCAAACATCGACACGATCGCTTCCTTCCGTCCACTGTTGGACATGTACTCGGCTAAATAACGCAGCGCCAGAAGTGGCGTATCGTTCGACGATTTGATTTCATCCAGCACCACACGATACTTGTTCTGCGCTATGTAGGACCGGTACATGAAGATGTCCTTCTCGAGCGATGGTTTCTGTGGGAAAGCAGTGCATCACAAAGTGGGAGAGTGTTAGCGGGACAACGTATTACAAGCGCTGTGCCGTGCACGTACTGAAATTTTGTTACACTCATTGATGCACGTCTGGTAGTTGCCGATGTAGAACGCATTTTCCACATCGATCAGTTCCGACACTTCGTTGTTTCGATTCATGTTGAATTGCTACGCTAACGCCGGAAATGCTAGGAATGTTGTTATTTATAATAAAACTTTGCTAAACTTGGTAAAGCAATTCTGGTGGAAAATGACGTGGAAAGTTTTGTATCGAATTTGCTCCGGTAGGATCGTGTAGAATGTTGTGACGGATGATAAATTGGTGGACCAACATTGTTAACACGTCTGGCTTGACCCATGTAGCAAAACTTCGAAACAGGCGGCTGGTAGTGTGAGTTTTTAGAACAACTTTGATTTTCTCCAAATTCTTTTCCATTTTTATAACAATCAAAGGAACATTTTTTTGAGGTAAATTAGAATAACTTTAATAAATGTTTTGAAGCGCCATAGAAATCGTAAAACAATATTTTGCCTTTGCTGGATGGACCACCAATCAGGATTTCACTCCGAAATCGCCAGGCTTCAGTGTGTTATGGCATGGGAGAGGCAGTAACAGATATGGACAGAAAAGGCGTTTACGCTTCGTACAGCGTAGCTTACACAAAAAATGATAAATTGATTTGAGTTTCCTTGATTTAATACAGTAGTTCTAAATCCGAACCCAGAGCAAACGTCAAATTGCAAACCAACATGGCGGTTGTATTCCGACGCTACCCTCATCCGTCCAATCGTTCCTGAACCCTCCTCAGTGCTGTGTGTCGGCTGTCAAACGAGAAATGTGAAAAATCAAACTGCGTGTGTTTTGGATTTCTTTTCCCCTTTGCAAAACCCGCAACATCAAATAATTTGCAGCAGTAGCAGCAGCAGCAGCGGCCCCGTTATTGCTCTGTCCGGCTTTTGTTCTGGCCGTAAGCTCCCAGTTCACGCACGGTTTGGCAGTGCACCCCAATCAGCTCACCACACAAGAATGGAACCGTTCACCTGCTTCATGGTAAGAGCCAGCCAGCCAGCCAGAGAATTCCGACCGTTCCGGTGTGCATGTTTGGTGTGTAATATGTGATGCGGCCGCTTGTAAAATGGTTCGCGGTCACGGTGCAGCCCTCGAACGTTGCGTTCGGGAATCAGTTTTAGTGCTTATGGTGCTGCATTTGGGCGGGCAGAAGGTTGAAATGTGTTATTGCTCTTGTTTGAAGTATAGTACCAAGGGAAAGATGCAGTAGAGTTGGGGGTAAACCGCGGTGGGGTAAATGACAAAAACATAGAGCACTGCGATGGTTATTTCTTTTTTATAACCTCAACCAGTGCGGCACACCAGGGCCCCCATAAACAAACGCAGCTACCGGTGCAGCTACTTTCTCTTGCGGGATTGTGCAGTTTGTTGTGCGTGTGCGAGAATTATCGAGAAACGTCCAAAACCCCATAAAACTACTATATCTGTATATTTTGCTTTCTATCAACCGGTTTTCAACACTCTTGCAGGATGTGGAAAATTCGCGCTCCTACATCGACGAGCTGTACTCGGAGGAAAACTGCAAGTGTCAGGAAGCGATCGTCTGCCTGAAGAATGCTGTCATCGGATCGAACAAAAAGAAAGGCTCGATCATATCGCAGGGTATTGTGCCGCGGTTGATCGCGCTGTTGTGCAATGCCGGGAAGCCGCTCCAGCTTCGGATCGATGCCGGCATTGTGCTCGGTTCGCTTGCCAAGGGTACGGAGCAGCAGGTACATTCGCTGATGCGGTTCAACACAGTCGAAGTGCTGATCACGATCATCTTCGATCCTAGCACGAACGAAAGGCTGATGGAAACATGTCTCGGTGCACTACAAACGATCGTGCAGTATCCGTTCGCCCCGTTGGAGCTTATTCATTCGGACATAAACAACATTAGGCGTTTGATTCGTAAGTATTCCGGTGTCTTTATGTGACGGAGTGTGATATCTTAATATAGGTGTGTTCTTGTAGAAATAGCATCACCACGGAGCAGCTTCGCGTGCCAGATGTACGTGGTAAACATTTTCGTTCCTCTTTGCCACTCCTCGCACCAACAGAAGAACCTGTGCCAGGCGGATGTGATACCATTTCTCGCGCGGCTCATGATCAGCGACAACACGACACTGCAAGTACCTGCACTGAAATGTTTGGCGGCGATGTGCTTCACCAACAAATCGGTCTCCAACATGGTACACTCGACGTATCACGCCGAACGCTCCATTCTGGACATTCTGACCTCGCTGCTGTCCCGGACGCGCGACGTCGAGGTACAGTTGGCCGCTAGCCGGTGTCTCACGTATCTGCATCGTGCCGGTTCCCTGCCGGCTGAAGACTATCGGATCGTGTACAAAACGTTGCCCTGTTTGGCGCGACTTTGCTCGGATGAGTTTGGCGAATATATCCGTGCGACGGCAGCCGAAACGCTCGCCTATTTGGCGGAAATTGATTCGGAACTGCAACGGCTGGCGGCGATCAGTAATCATTTGATTGCGTCACTTGCGAATCTGATCAAATGTCCGTCGGTGCTGTCGAGGCAGGGAGCATTCCGGTGTTTCGCTTCATTGGCGGCCAATGATGAAGAAATCCGTAAGCGCATCATCGAGATGGACGGGCTGATGGAGGAGGTGCTAAATGGGCTGAAGGATGGTTGCCCGGAGGTAAGTGTTTTCGTGCTCCATCGGAATGGTGAAAAAAAAGTCATCCCCTTTTTTAAATTTGTACAGGTTCGGCTGTCCGCGGTACGATGTCTTCATTCGTTGTCCCGTTCGGTGCAACTACTTAGAACCACGTTTCAGGTAAGACAAAGCGATTAGCTGTTTGGAAAAGAATCTAAATTATTATTTCCCACACAACACAGGATCACTCGGTGTGGCGTCCGCTGATGGATTTACTGTCTGGCGAACCATCGCTCGAGCTGCAAACCGTGGTCACATCGACGATTTGCAATCTGTTACTTGAATTCTCACCTGCCAAGGAACCAATGCTCGAATCCGGTGCCGTCGAGATGCTTTGTGAGCTTACCAAACATCCCGATCCGGCACTCCGATTGAACGGAAGTTGGGCTTTGATGAACATGGCTTTTCAGGTAGGTGATTAGGAGGAGAATGTGATACCGAGTTCCATGGCATCCATGGCTGTAAGGTCGGCTTATCGTAACGTACCGTACCGCACGGATTTGATTTGTAAACTAAAAATGATACCACGGCATGTTGGATCAGGCAAATGAACTGTGGTAAATACCACAGTTCATATAACCCATAGTTAATTTTGGTATATGTTACCTTACGTATACTTATGCGCATTATCTCGTGTTCTCGTTGCAGGCCGAACAGCACGTAAAAACAAAAATAATCAACACACTAGGAACGGATAGGATATTTCAATTGCTGGGCGATCGGGATGAGCGCATCATCATGAAAACGCTCGGTCTGCTGCGCAATCTGCTTAGCAATACGCTCCATATCGAAACGATCATGTCGGAACATTCGAGTGAAGTTTTGAGGGCGGTAAGTATTATCACTTAATATTGTTATTTGCAACGAAATTTTGAATTTTCATCTTTTTCCCGTCTCACACATTAAACTTATAGGTGAGTCTCGTGCTAGACGATCCGCACCCACCGGAGGTAAAGGAGCAAGCGATAATAATCATAGGTAACATTACGGCCGGCGCACGGGACGAAGATTATGTGCTGCAGGATGAAAAGATTGTCAAAAAGATTAGAGATTTTTTGGTAAGCATCCTGATGTATTAAACCCACTTTTAGTGCGTTTGAATAACTGTTTCTCTCCGTTTTGTTTCTTTGCACCAGGTCGCCAACGACAATAAACTACAGATGGGTGCCGTGTTTGTCGTGCGAAACCTTTTAGACAAAAGCGGCCGGCAGCATATACTGCGGCAGTGGGGTTTTCTCGAAAATCTCGAACAACTGCTACACATGACACCGCAACACTCGCAGTTCTATGAGGAGTACGTCATGAAGCAAGTCTTATGAATTTCGCAATGAAAGTCTAATTCCTTTTTTTTTTGTTCTGCTTTCCCTCCTCCACAGCATACGGGATGAAATTTTAAGGTTTGACTACTCCGAAGACCATTGAAAGCTAATTGTTTTGTTATCGTTTTGTTACTGCTTCTATTATGTTCTCCTTTCTAACTTCGTCGTCATCTCCTGGTTTCTTTTATAACGCGTAACGATCGCGGCAGCCTACAATTACAACACAATTCAACCATACGCCATTCGCCTAGCGATAAGTAAATTGAGCCATTAAATGGAACGTTTCGCGTAGTTTTATTCCCCCTTGTTTTCGTTTGTGTGTGTGTGAGACATTTTTTAAGGGTGTATTGCTCTTCTCGCAACAGTTACAAACATCAAGGCTTTTCATCTGGGGAGAAGAATAGTTTTGTAGTAACGTTTGTTAGATGGTAAGAAAAACAAATTTTTATTCACACACACAAACACACGCATTGACACCTTGTTTACCGGAAAAGATATTCGAGTGAGGAGCAGCAGGTCGAAGACAAATCAGAGATAATAGCGAACGACTTTATAAATATCTACAAGATCCGCAGGTGCATCATTTTACATGCTCTTATGCTATATGCTCCTTCCATTAAGAAAGAGAAGAAAAATACAAACATTCGGTACAAACAAACCGCTAAGAAAAGGCAAGTCGACACTAGGACCTATAATATGACAAAAGGAGAAAAAAAAAAAACAAATGAAAAACCAGTAATCCTATAGGAGCGTTAGAATACGATGTCGCCGTGCGCTTGTTAAGTTTACTCTAATTTTATTAATTTATTTAGGAAACGGTGTCAAAATTTAACCAGAAAAAGGAACTAACCAGTGAATTTCATCGGCGGCACGTTCTTCGAAATGGCAAGAAAAGGAAGGCGAAAGTGGGCGCGAATTGCAAATTCGGTATGACCGCACGTACCATAAAGCATTCTTCCTCAACCGCGAAAGGATCGATTCATTCGGAACGATATGTGTATGTATCGCAATTGTTGGTATGTGTTTACATTTTACTTTCCGTTCCCTACCCTCCATTCCCTCAACCCCTTCTTTCCCCAAAACAATTACTTTGGAAACGTGAATTGTATAGAATGTGGTTTCCACTTACTTTCGGCTGGTAATCCAATCCGCGGGAACTACTTTTAATGGGATATGGTGTAATGGAATGAATGAGATCGTTGTTTTCGTTTTGCGTTGCTGTAGGAGAATGCAGGGATTTTCCCCTTTTTTTTGCATACATTCAACAACACAATTCAAAGGTTGTTTTCTGTAGCAAAAGAGGAGAGGGAATTTGTGCTGAGAAAAAGGGAAAGGAGAGAACGATGAAAGATACAGAAGAGAATCAAGGAGAGAGAGACACACAATAAAACAGATGAAACCATAAATCAGAAAAAAACATCGTTTAAGATTTGAATATTTAATTAATACGAATGAACCAAACGACATGGTGTATTGAGAAAGTATAGAAATTCCAATTCGGTTTACACAGGATATTAGAGATGAATGTCCAGGAACCATGATTTGCATGTAAAACTGGAAATCCTTCTATTTATTTATTTCCAATATGACGGTTCTTTGCCGCATGGCGGGGAAATCCTTCTAAATGAACTTAAAATTTGTTCAGGCAGAATTGGACAGAATAAGGCTGAAATATTTCTGACCAGTTCTATCTGAAAAGATTTCATTTCACCTTAACAAGTTTCGAAGCAGTCCAACCAGTTCTACCGGGAAAAAATTAATAGTCTTTGGCTCAAAACTTTGCCATCTTTTCTGGAAACCCCTCTGGAGGTTTCATATTCAACATAAGGTAACCCTCGCTTAGGAATGAACTAGAACTGTACAATTCGTTGGCGAGTCAACTACATTCCCCTTAAAATGAGACATCAGTGGAAGTAATGAAAGAAAGAACTGGCCGCTTTTAAGGCCTATCCGAGAATACTATATCCTGCTAACCTGCATGGACTGCTAAGGAGCCAAAATTCCATATCAATACGTTTTACCCGGGTTTGATCGTCGGAATGGACCAAACTTGGTGAAACTTGTTTTAAAATTTGAACTTCAACGTCCTGGGAACATCCTCAGGTTAGTCCAACCCCTTTTTTCCCTTCAAATCAACTCATAGCAGTGATGTCAACCTTGTTTGACTTCCCGGAATGCATGCAAAATGCATGTGTGCCTTTTCGCGGGCAATCCTTAGCATTGTGAGGTTATTGATAAGCTACGATGTTAGTTTTGTATGTAAGTAGACACTTTGTTTTATTTTCACCTTCGGATAAAAGTACAGCAAATATAGTATTTCAAATGTAACGCGATCGAACGGAAAGTACTTCTACCGACACGGTACCCACCCGACCCGACTCAACGAGTAAAGCAAACACACGGACACAAAACCGATCAAAGGAATGATGGAACGTATGGTGTGTACAAATAAGTAAGTGAAAAATAACTGAAGCTTAACGATCCCAGAACCCATCCAGAGAGTACGCACTCAAGCGGCCATACTATTGTTGGGTGCATCCGTTTTCGACGGGATAGCGTCCGGATTGGAGAGTGGATCCAGTTCGGCAAACAGTTGATACCATCCGCTAAGATCTTTGCCCGCTGTTTTGCCGCTTGCGACCAGTTTGCTCTGTTTGCTCGCTGTACCGGATGCGGTAGAATCGGTTCCAGCACCGGTGGAATTACCCTGCTTGGAGAAGGATTGTAACAGGCTGCTAAAAATGTCGGTAGCTTTTTCGGACGATTTCGTTCCACCATTTGTATCGGGGTCATCGTGCACGTGAAGCGGTTGCAGTGGGTCTGCAAAATCGGGCAGACTGGCGGCAAAATCAAACCCACCCTCATCGGTAAGGATACAGTTCGTTAGCAGCGCAGAAGGCAAAAATGGTGCCGGTGCCGACATAAAGTCGGAAAACTCATCATCCAAGCTAAGTCCGAGAAGATCCGCAGCAGCAGTGTCCTGTGTTTTGCTCGTAAGTCCAGTATCGCATGCACCGATACTAAGGTCCGGAACGCCTGACAGAAGGGCATCAATTTCCAACGCTACATCTTTTAGGACGTTTTCCTTTTCCCCTCCCTTTTTCCCCACATCGTCCTTGTAATCGTCCTGGACAAAAAGGAATACCGAAAACAAAGTTATAATGAGTTCGTTACTCTACATGAATGTGTCCAGCTAAGGAGAGGAATACCTTAAAGAAAAGCATCTGATCGTCGTCGGCCGGTACGTCGTTGTGTTGGGATTCAGCAGCCTCACCCGGTGCTACCCCTTCTCGTTCTTCCTCGTTCGGGTTTGCTTGCGTCAATTCCTTCAGTATCGAGAAACTGTAGTGTGGATCTTTAGCTAAGTTCTTGAGCGTGTTCTTGTACGTTTCGTCCGTCTTTTTGGCGAACTGCAGGATGGCATTCTGATATCCAACGAGGGCATGTGAAAACATGTTGCATCTTGCCGCGGCCAAAAGATCAATCTAGATTCGCACGGGAATGAGAGGGAGTTAAATTCACACTTTCACCATGGTACCAGGCACGGCATTTACCTTCTCTAAACAGTCTAGCGTGTACTTGTCAAACTTGGTTTTCGCCGACTTAACGTGCCGCTGAGCCTTGCGGAACTTTTCCAACCCTCGACCAGTGTCTGGATCGAGCTGAATGCTAACCGACTTCATCCAACTCAGCGCAGCTCGATATTCGGTGCGTTCCTTCTCCATCTGCTGTATCGTGTGGTGTGTGTCCGCTATTGCACGCCCCTTAAACGTGTGTACGTCATGGTGCAAACGCAACAGCGGGACACGGATCGAGATACGTTGCTGGCCACAGTACGAAATCGCTTTCCCGGTTGTGGACATCATCTTGCCGGTGGTGGGACTTTCCTTGCTAACCTCACGCAAGAATTTACCGAGCGAATTTTCCTCCTGGGCCAGTATGCATACCCGCTCCTGATACTGGTCAATGATGCGGTACAGCTTGCTGCTACTTTCTGCCACCGAACGGAAAAGTTCTATCTTCGAGTCTAGCTCCCCATCGGAAGCCACAATGTTTTCATCCTCCTTAGATCCTACAGAGATGGGAAAGCACAAAATTAACGATTAGTACACACGATGTTTGGATCGCATTTTTTCCGCATGACGGTGCTGCCGTTCGTAAGTAAGCAGCCACACCACACACTCATTTGCCGCCGCACCTAATTTTCTTTGTACCGCTTTCTTTGTCACCCAGAATTGGTGCTGAAATTCTGACTTTAGCATTGTGGGAATGCTGTCACCGGACTTTTGTAAACGTTTACTATTCGTTCAACTCTTTCACTTAGGTTTTCGTCCACCTGTTTCCGTTGCTGTAGAAAAAATCTGTTTGCAAACTTAGTAAGGTCTGGACTGACAGTGTGGTGTTATTTTCATTTTTCCTACCCTTCGGAACTATCGATTTTTCACACCGCCACCAGAATGCAATAAGTGACAGGTTGCAATAAAGATTCCCCTCCCTTTTGCGTAAAGACGACGGGAACTAACGGTGTTTGATAAGGGGAGAGTTTTGCGTATGCGCAAATGCAACGAACGGTCGGGTGGATTTTTCAAATTTAAAATTCTGTTGGCAATAGCACGTGGCGTTGACAGCAGGCATTGAATCGGGAATAGGTTGGCTTTGTGATTGAAATGATACCGAACGATCAGGATGTGAATCAGCTTTGAAGATTAGTATGAAATCAGAAAACCAAACTAATTTTTCAACAACAACATCTGCAATGTCAAAGTAAAAGGTCAAATACATAAAGAGTTATTGATTTGCCATCCGTATAGTACAGGCCGGCCTGGTGGCGAGACATCCACGGCGATGGACTTTCCACCGCAGGAACAGGATTCAAATCCGGAATCGGAGTAGTGAGAACTGACAATCCGATAATGCGCGTGCCATGCATTAAGTCAAGTAGACGAAGATAGTAAAGTTGAGGTTTTTTTTTTAATTTCGAGAAAGTCGGTCTGTCCCTGTCGCTTTCGGAATGATATACAAAACACATAATTATCTCTTTGTAGATATAAGTAAACAATTTAACAAAAAAACCACATATCATACTACAATTTAAACAATCGTCTTTTGTATCAAACTGTGCCCTTGCAGCAAACCGTCCTATAGAACCCACATTAAATTACAGTTAAATGACACGCATCTCGTTTGTTGCTTGGGCACTGTGAGCCACCCTTCTGACAGCTGCACAAAAACGCTTCACCGTTTTCCAGTTTTGTGTGTTTGCACGGGAGGGCACGCAAGAATGCAGTTCACGCATTCATTATTTCCTTCGTAAATGTACATTTTGCAATAACTATCTTTCACGTTTCCTTTTCCGTCTTCTAATTGTTCTGTCTTTGCTGGTCTTTTAATCGATGTTCTACCCTTCGAAGCATTTAGTAGCTCGCTTCATTCTACGCAAGCCAAGCAAGTGTACCGTGGTCGGTAAGTTATCGCCAGCCTTCGAACACACAACGTAACGAGAGAAGTGTGCAAACAGGACGCGGTACGTTCAGTCGCAGGACTTGATGCTGTTGGTGCGATAAGAGCGTTTCGTGGTGCACTTGAATGCATGCACGACACACACTGCTGATGTGGTTGCTTTATGGGATGTGAAAACGGCGACGGTATACATTTATATTGTTTAAAAAGGTGATCTTTGTTTATTGGCAATCACACCACCCTTTGCACGCTCGCAAGGGCGGAATTCTGTGTGGAAAAGTGTGAAGTGTTGTTTTTCACGAGTGAAATGAGTGATGCATGCCTGTGTGTGTAACTGTGGAAAACTCATCTCAAACCTTGTCCCCAGATCGCAACAGTGCAAACGGCTGCGGCAAATGAAATGAACTACATCTTTCCTTCAAGATGTAGTTCATGTTGGGGTGACCTTCGCGGGAAAGGATAGTAGAAAAAAGTCCCCCCAGACAGGAAGACAGGCGGAAAAGTGAGAAAAGTTTGAAAGTATGCTGCTCAAATGATCCAAACCAAGAACGTGATGAATTGTTCTAGACAAGGGAAAGGATCATCGGTCCGGGGACGAGGTTGAGATAAAACACTGTGGGATGGGTGGGAAGATCGTGGCTCCGGGGAAAACCGTGTGAAAAGTAGTGCTTAAGATGGTTATATTTTTCGGTCGTGTTTGAATAGGCCAGTCAGTCCCGTTGAAAAGAGCGATGAGTGTGCGATGAGAATGAAAAGTTGCCGCAAATAACTTCCGGAGACCGGAACGTGCAAAGTCAAAGTGTTAATGAGAAATCTTTCACTTCACACTCGTATGTGTATATTTGTGTTCTGTACATAAGTGAAAAGCGCCACGGCAAAAAGGTGAGCATCCAAGCGCAAATAATTCAAACCAGACGACGACAACGATCGGCAATGCAAGGACACCGGGAAAGCGACGCTTCCAAATCAGTAGGCGACGATTAAAACTGCGTCCTGGAAAACGGGCTCGAAGGAAGAGGGAGTGAGAGACGGGAAAGCACGATAGCAACAGCATCGTCGATTGCCATGGAAAAGTGAGCAAAAAAAAAGTGAGTATGGAAAAGTACTAGAAATCAAACCCAAATCCTACGAATATCCAACTCCCCAAAATCCAACAAGTACACATACACACAAACACCGACACGCGCGAGGAAGAAGATGCAAACGGGGTGGAATGGGTCGAGGCCCCATTGAATCTCGCAGAAATTGGACAGTCAAAAGGACATAGCAGGCTGGAGGTGGGGGGAGTACCCGACCAGAAAGAGTGTGCAGCAAGAGGAAGCAGGCTGAAAAACGATTTGCTCTTCGGCTTATGGCAGATGGGGACCCCCACTCAAAGAAGGCCGCCGTCAGGCAAACGGTTAAGTTCGCGCCGTGGAGTACACAAACACGGGGTATGTTAAGCTTAAATGAGGTTCCTACTTATGACTCTGGCTGTGTGTGTGTGTGGACGTGTGTCCTTTGTGTATGTGTGCCCTATAGAGATGACCGAGAAGAAGCAATAGGGCGTCCGCTGACGACCATCAAAGGCCCAGGCCCGTGAAGGACGAAAAAAAGAAGCCAACGCGCTAATAAAATGGTTTTCTGAAAAGATTGCTCGCTAGTGAAGTGATTGTAGGAAAAGCAATCATTCCGAACGCAATTGGCTCGTACATAGGATAAGTAATACATGCCGTATACGTGCGTCAAAAAGGACGAGAGCAGGCACATTTCCCCGAGCTCTGGGCTGCCTGTAGTGAGAAGCGATTGTGAGCGAACAGCGAATTTGCTCACCGCGGAGATCCCTTGCTCGAAGAGAAGAAAATGCTCCGATCGGCATCTGTTGTATCCAAGTTCACTAAGCGTTTGCGTCCGTGGAAAACTCGTTCCTGTTTGAGGAAAAGGAAGAGTACAAAAACACATTCTTTTCGTTCATGTGTGTGTGTGCGTGGGAGGTAGGCGTCTCCATCATCTCTCCTCGGGAGCATGTTTTGTACGTTGCCCCCCCATCTTGGTGTGGGAAATGGGAGAAGAAAACCCGACCATATACTGACAAGTTCGGAACTGCTAGCCGTTTTCTTGCTGATGGTCGGGGGTTGCTGGTGAACTTTTGACAGGACTCTTGCTGTCTGATGCATACGACACCCGGAAGTGTGGACCAGGCATGGAGGCGGTGAAATTTAAATCTCCTTCGGTTAGGCGAGGACCTCTCCATCCCCTCCGTTTCGGTGGCAATTTAACCTTTGTCGTCCACCCTGTCAATTTCAGCATTCGGGGGCTGCCCAACAACGTTGACGCACACAGCTGGCGACTTCAAGTCTAGCTACCAGTAGTAGCGTATAGAAGCCTTAGCATCTGCAGTCTTTTATGAAACCGCATCAAAAGGATCGCTGGATGATGGCTGAAACTGGAGCAGGCAGGCGAAAGTGCAAAAAAAAAAAACGCGTCGTTGCTAGGTTAGGAAAGTTATGCGAGTTGTTGATTTTACTGCCCACTCGGGCGCGCACATGTGTTGTGTATGTTGGTTTGGCCTGCGGCAAAACCACCAACGATTTGTTTAGCCGTCGTTGTCGCCGTCGCCAGGCAACCCGCGCTACCATTTGTTGTCTGTGATGCGATACGAGACTTTTTGCCGGCGACCGCGTGTCATCGTCGAAGTTGTCCTCATTGAAGATTGGCGGAATGATTGATTACACAGCGGCAGCAGCATCAGCAAATCGCAAATCTTGCGCTTGTTTAAGGAAGCAAAGACAGACAACAAGCGTATGGGGGGGGGGGGGGGGGATTGGACTGGATGGGGACGCACTGGACAACGATCTGGGTGGTACATAAGATCTTGACGCGGTGATAATTAGCCAAGCGGCATCAGTACAACGCTTTACACACAGATGAAACGCTTTTCAGTAAACGTAAGCCAAAGAATTGGCAGGAATGTAATACAGATAGCATTTGTAATACACATTGGCCTTTCAATCAAGGGCATGGGAGGGATTTCATCTTAATTGGGTTCAGTTGGTGTTTTTAAAATTAATGACAATTTTGCATCGAAAATGCGAGTTGACCTAAACGTTCAATTATTGGTACATTTTTTGCTTATTTTACAATTAACTTTATACGTAAAAAAAATCTGTTTAGGTGACATCGGCGCCGGTCTTTAAACGGCAGCAATGGGGTTCGAATCCCATTTAGGCCGTTCCTGCGTAGATGAGACCTAACTACTCAAGTATGCTTTTAGATTAGTAGTCTATCCATAAGAACGTCCTTCAAAGGCTTTTGAGGCTGGGTCCATTCGGTACTATTCTCATGACATGTCCAACCAACCGGAACTCCATTATCTTTTCACACAAACGGGGCCAACAATTCCTTTCGAACATTTACATCTCGTCAATTTTTAACGGAGCCTATGTCACAGGTGCATAAAAATATGAGAGTTTTGGAGCGTACAATAAATATTCTGTCCTAGCTTCGTCCGTGGCGAGAGATGTTTTACTTGGAGAAATTTCCTTAGGCTGTAGTATGACTGGCTAACACTTTAGCTCGTAACTCATCGTATATGTTGTTCTCGGCACGGAATTTGACCCCAGATAGGTGGAAATTTTTAGGACCTTAAAGGTACGAGTGGTACGAGGAACCTGTAGTTGTGAATAGAAGTAACTACTCCTCTTCAACCTTTAGCGGTGCTGCTCTGAAACCTATAGTTGTGTAGACACAAAAAGAAGCTACTGCCCCTTTGCCTTAATTATTGGAAAAAATAGGCTTAAGCAACATAATATAAAATAACATTTTAGATAAAGCAAAGCTTTCATTTAAAAGAGATTAAGATTCGCCTCTAACTCACTCAGTGGAATAAAGATGAAATTCTAGACTTATGACCTGCATGGGACGGTAAAATATATAGCAATATTGTTCTGTAGAACTTACCATTGTCTTAAATTGATGAATGTAATTGATTACAAGAACCGTGGCAATGTGGAATCTATTCTCCCATAGGGATTCCATAATTTCTTTTGCGGATGCTGTGGAGAGTTATCGAAAGATGGGTCGAATATTTCCGGAAATATTAAAATTCTATCAATCCTCGCCAAAGCATTAAACATAATTGCGGAATGAGTTGTTAATGTAAGTTCTTATCATTTTCAATGAATAGTTTGTTTGGTACCGACCAAAACAAGAAGAAACCATTCGGTAAAGTTGAACTGACTGACAAAATAATAAACAGTGTTTATGTCCTACTACTGCTTATCAACTTTTTTTTTTTTGCATTTTTTGGATCGTCTGGATTTGTTTGCATTTCTATTAGAAATGAACAACACGTGTTCAGATTGTAGCCCTTTTTGGCATATTTCATTTGAAAACATTTGGAGGTTTCAGGCTATTGGAGTTTGTCGCCCGATAGTAGTCAGCAAGGCGTGCTTCAAGCGATTATGTCATGAGTTATTTTTAAGTGCATCCATCCATCTCCATTCGATCGTTCGAAGCCGTCCGACCACACGACTTCCGAAAGATCGGACGATGGTGCAGTGTGTTGATCGCCGAGCGCGGCTGTGTTTTACGATGAATCTTATCGAACCCCTCGGCACAAGCCGAGTGCGGGCCATAAAATAATCGTAAATTTCACCTCAATCAAATATGGGGCGGGCGGCTGTGTTGTGTGTTGTGGATTTTCAATATTTTGATTGCTGTACCAGCTGCAGAACTGGAAAGTGGTTCAGCATTATCAAGAAGTGATGGGACGGTGTGCGTGTGAGTGCGTTTGTGAGCTGTAATTTAAAAGCACCGCTGTGCCTGTGGATGGGTTTTACATATTCGCATTCATACTTCACTTGTCCGACAGTTGTTACATGTTTTCCTCTGTGACACATACACGCTTACACACACACACACATTCACACTCACACATACACAGAAGGCAACACGAAAAGGCAATTCCCAACTAAAACTACCATTTCCTCGTTTACAGATTCAAAAAATGCATTATTTGATTAAGCACATCCGGTTCGGTAGACCGGTGACGACCTAAAACAGACGTGGAAGGGAGGGGGTATTTCGGGTACGCACGTAGAGGGGAAAGCCTTGTCTGGGGGCTGGGTGGGATCTAGGGGTGGGGACGATGGTAACGATGACCACGGAAGTTGATAAAGACAAGGCAGTGACAGTAGTGATAAGTGCACCGAAAAAGATGAACGTTAACGGCAACGAAAAGGACAAAGATCGGGATCGGGAGAAGGAAAAGGATCGGGAAACGATCACGTCCACCATCGTCAAGAGTACGGCGGTGGGTGAGGCTGACGGTGGAGTTACTGTGCTAGTAGTACCGGTGTTACAGGATGGTTCAGGAAATAGTACGGGAGCGCCGCCTGGTGGTGGTGGCAGTATTAGCAGTAATTGTAATAATAGTAGTAATAGTAATGCAACAACAACGGCAACATCAACAACAACGACGGCGGCGACCAGTACGGGTGTCGCTGGTACGAGTGGGTCCTCTGGTAAACCCGCCGGTCAACCTTCCCATGCTCAGGCAACCCAGGCGGCATTGAACCAGGATGCACCGAACATTTTAGTGTATAAGAAGGTAAGAGCTACAAGCTTAAGATCGACACTGAACAGTCACATAAAATCGGCCATTTCCTTCACTTTACCTCAGATGGAAGCGATCGTCGAGCGGATGCAGGGGGAGGAGGGTGGCGTCTCGGTACGCACAATCAAAGCCTTCATGAGCAAAGTACCGTCCGTATTCACTGGTGCCGATTTGATAGCGTGGATCATGAAGAATCTCAGCATAGACGACGTGAACGAGGCACTGCATTTGGCCCATCTGCTCGCCTCGCACGGCTATCTCTTCCCGATCGATGATCATCAGCTGACGGTAAAGAACGACGGTACGTTCTACCGCTTTCAGACACCGTACTTTTGGCCCTCGAACTGCTGGGAGCCGGAAAACACCGACTATGCCGTGTACCTGTGCAAGCGCACGATGCAGAACAAAACGCGCCTCGAGCTGGCCGACTACGAGGCGGAAAATTTGGCCAAACTGCAGAAAATGTTTTCCCGCAAGTGGGAGTTTATCTTTATGCAGGCGGAAGCCCAAAGCAAAGTGGACAAAAAGCGGGACAAGCTGGAGCGTAAGGTGCTGGACTCGCAGGAACGGGCATTCTGGGACGTTCATCGTCCGATGCCGGGCTGCGTCAATACGACCGAGGTCGATATCAAGAAGGCGTACCGGCGCGGTGCGTCCAGCCTTGGGTCGGGTTCGTCCGGAACGGCGGGTAACAGCAATCCGGTGGAGCAGTTGACGCGCCAGATAAAGCTGCTCAAGCTGAAGCTTGAGCGACGCACGATCAAAATCTCCAAAGTGGCCGAATCGTAAGTTTGTGAATGCATGCGCGGGTCAGGCTGGTGGGGCGCGTGTGCATTTTTTGTTGTGCTGCTTTGGTTGGGGATGAAAATTTATGCTATTTTGGATGTATGTTTTTTCTGTTTTCATTTTTCTACTTAAGGGTGTGTGTTCGGATTTTGTTTAGTATGTTTTCCCATCCTTTTGAGTTTCCTTCTTTCTTCTTTTTATATTCTTCGTCTTAATTTGCTCATTGCTAGTTGTTCAATTGCTAGATATAATAGGCTTCTTTTTTGTGTCCTTTCGTTACAGCTATACTTCATACTTTGAGCAATATAATGAGTACGATAGCTTTCTGAACCCACCCGATCAACCGAACCCTTGGATTACGGACAATACCGAAATGTGGGACGCCGATCGAACTGCGTAAGTTGTGAAGCGTTTCTGAATGTCTGTGTGTGACAGGAAGGTTCAATTCAACGTTGTTTTCTCTCTTTCTCTCTGTCTCTCTCTCGCACTCTATCTATTCCTCTTTGCAGCAAAGACGTATCGCTAAAGCGTGTGAAGCGGTGGGGCTTTAGCTTGCGCGAACTGTTAAATGATCCCGTCGGTCGGGAACAGTTTTCCAAGTTCCTGGACAAGGAATTTAGTGGTGAAAATTTAAAGTAAGTTAACCGAGACATAACGTAGAGATTAGATAAAAAAGATTGAGTTTGAGGATTTTAGTGTATTACACCTTAAACATGGTGTTAACTGGACTGTAATTGGGTAAGAGAAGAATACGTATTAACCTTTTTCCTTATTTTCTCATCGCCCGTCTTCACAGGTTCTGGGAATCGGTACAGAGCATGAAGGCACAACCACAGTCCAAAGTGAAAGAGGCAGCCCATGCCATCTATCTCGAGTTTCTGGCCCCGGACGCACCCTGTCCCGTAAATGTGGATTCGAAATCGATGGAACTGGCACGGGAAGCGGTGAGCAGCACGGCACCACCGAATCGTTGGTGCTTTGACGTCGCTGCCGCCCATGTGTACCATCTGATGAAGAGTGACTCGTACTCACGCTACCTGCGCTCCGACATGTACAAGGAGTATCTGAACGGATCGAAAAAGAAGATTAAATCCATACCGAACCTATTCGGCGTGAAGCGCTAAACTCGCGTGGATTGGTAAGCATTCACGATGATAGAGTGAAATTGCTTAGAGGCGACAAAGCGTTCGTTATAGTCAAGTTTTAATGATGTGTTGAACGTGGACGATTCTCTCTGGTACACAGATATCGTACAGATATCGTACTTCTCGTAATGAATAGGGTAAAGTAAAGTAGAGTAGTAGGCAGTAAATGAGATGGATAGGCTTGTTATATTTTGCGCTCTGGACGAAAACCGTACGCAGTTCGTAGAACGATTGTTTTAGCGTCAGTCAGACCGCGCCATAGCTGATTGATACATTTAAGATGAACATAAAAAATCTCTTGCATATAAAATTTATGAAATTGTACGACACGAGCGATACGTATGTTTCGTGCAACATTGATGCCATTTATCGTAGACGGGATTGCCAGGCAGCGAGGCAGGCCGCGCGCGAGCGCGATACCATTTAGCAAAGCAAACCAACCAACCAACCAACCAACCAAATACAACCAAACTAAGGAATTGTTGATGAATTTCATCGAACAGATAGCGTTTGTTTCGCACGCATCGCGATTATAGATGCGTTTAGCATTACGATGTGTATCTCATGTAGATGTAAAGGATGAAATTAGCAAACTACTACTTATAGTATGTAGGAGGGAAGAGCATACATACCATAGCGAAAGGAGCGGAAGACAGTAAATGGATGTAGATCGTTAGCAAATAAAAAGGAAGCGAGGACGGGTAGCAATGCCATTAGAGTTATACAACAAATACAATGCATATAGATATAAATGAAAACGCAACAACAAGACAAGAGCAAATATTATACTAAATATATATATATATATATATATATATATATATATATATCATATATACACACGTACACATACTAATAGACCCACCCATCCAACCCAAACATTGGAAAGCCTGCCAACGATGAGGGAGATACCAAGTTGCGACGAGAATACCCATGGCACACACAAAAAAAAACCCCATAAGCATTATAAACAATCACACGGACACAGACACATAGCCTGAGCTGTAAACATTCCTAAATGGGAACGATTAGCACGTCGTTGGGGTGTCGTGTAGTAGGAATGTCGTCCATTGGGAGGACGACAAGAGTTTACAGTGTGGAAACATAAGTGAGAATATTATAGCAAACTAGCAATGGTAGCATTATAGTATTGATTGAAAACAAAAAAAGAAAACAATAACACCGAACACGTGAGCGAGTAGAAAAAAATGTTACAATACAAATCCGTTTGAAACACAGGAACACGAAACAGTTCATTATATTATAATGGAATAAACGAGAATGAGAAACTGAATATATTACGGCTTTGCGTTGTGGTGGAGTTAATTTTCTCCAATTAAGGCCTGTGTGTTGTACTGTTGAAAAAAAAATGCTTTTAGAAAAGAAATTGTTAATTTATTGTTTCAAATTATTTCGAACCAACGAGTAACCGTATCGTCAGTTTCACAACCCGTTTTTTGTTATCTGAATAAGGCTTAACAATGAAAAACGCTTAAAAACTTCCCATGCAGCATGATTGCCTCCTGGGTGAGCTTTGATTACTGTACTCACCTTGGGCACGGTGTCATTTTGACAGTTAGACAAAAAAAAAAACATCTGTGCTTTTCAGCTCGGTTCTTCGGAAGTTTTGTGTGCAATCGTCGCAATCAAAACACAAAATGTGGTTCGAAATTTTGCCATCGTTCGGAATCATTACGGCCGTACTGTCCGTTCCCGGCTTTGCTCTGTACGGCTTGCACAAGCTGAGCCTCGATAATGTAAGTAAACGGATGATCCATCCGCGGAATTGAGCTTCTCGTTTGGCGGTTCTCTTTCGGCTGTTGTGTTGTTGGGCCTTTACATAACATGTCCTATAGAGCACCAATGTTGGTGGACGATGCGGACACAGAATTCTACGAGAGATGAGAATAATAATAACGCGATCCTTTTTCTCCAGGCGTACCGGCGTAATACGGACGAAAGATGGGAACGCCTCATGTACACCAGGGATATGCGATTGACCGGCAACCCGTACAAGTGTAACGTAAGTAATGCTTGTTTAATTTTAAGTTTCTCACAAACCAGGATGTGTAATTTTTAATGTACACATACTTCTTCCTCTATTTTAGGGTCTTGAATCTATTTCGGATAAGTAGAAAGTGTCCTGAATAGTGGAAAGCTGTTTTGCAAATGTATCGTTACTGGGTGTAGAGAATAAATCGTACGAGATACCGCAGCGCTGTTTAATCCCTGAAAGTGCGTGTTCTTATTGTTATTCCAATACTTTTGGGTATTTTTTTGTTATTGATATGTTAATCCGACCCGAAATCCGACGGGGGTGGTCCGGTGGTAGAGGTGACAGCGGCGCCGGTCTTGAGACGCGGCATTACCGGGGTTCCAACTACGGTGGTATCAGCAAGTCTAATAATCCATTTGATGGCCGACTTGACTTATAAGACCTATAAGAAATTTACTGTCTCTTAAATCAAGCTATTTGAAGACTCTTGGTGAAATATTATCTATAAGTCTAGTAAGCCGTTAGGTGGCCGGTTTAATCTAGAAGATCGTTAAGCCAAGAAGAAGAAGATGTAGAAGACACGCAATAGGCTGAATCCTTCAGAAATTTTTATTTGTTGTTTAAATATTCCCGAAATTATTATTATTTAAATATTCATAACAGCTGCCTAATGACAGTTGAAACTTTCAAAATGGCGTTCGATCATGGTTTACTTTGATGACGTGTTCGAGCAACATTACCGGAATTTGTAATGCGTTACTGCTTGCAGGGATAAAAGACAGAACATACAATTGCATGAGGATTCAGTCTCGTTACAGCCAACATAACGAGCGGAGGAATTGGTGTCGCTGTTCGTTTTGTAGCAGAACATAGTGTACGACAGTGATCTTGGCGTCTACTAAACTACTGTTTCGGACTTATTGAGCGGTAGCTTGCAAAGCCATCAGAGCAAACAGACACAAGCGCGCGCCCAGTTTTGTTTTCTTACATAAAAAGCGTTCTACAATTTTATTTTCATTAGTTTTTTGTTTCAATTGTTTCGTGTCTATTGTCATTGCACATTTTACTTTAGTTTTTGTTTGTGGCTGTTGTTGTGTGTGTTTTTGTTGTTTTGTTTTAAACATTACATACATTCTCATTTGTGTGTTGCACCATTTTGTTCTGGGGGGAGGCGCGTTTTAGTTTAATTTGTATACAAGTAGCATTCTCTAATTTGTGTATGAGTGTGTGTATTTTCCCCGTTTCAATAGCGGTACGTTTACTTTTTCGTTTAAATTTGTTTCTCACTGTTGGGGAAAGCGGTTAATGACTGCTTTTGGGGTGTTTTTTTCATCTTGTTTAAATTTTTTTATTGGTTTGTTTTGGCAACACGCACACATTTAGTTAAGGGCAGTACACTCTTTCGCCATTATTTTTTTCTATCCTCATCATAATTAGCTGGAGGAGGGTTGTGGGTGTATTTTTTTCTTTCTCGTTTCCATATAATATAATCGTTCTATTCGGCGTAAAACCAACCTTTCTCTCTAGTATTACGGCAAAGTCCGGGTTCTCTAAACAATTACAATCCTTGGGAGAATTTAAGTTTATCCAACGGCTTACTTCTAAATCTCTACATCATTCCCATCACCAATCGTCCCGTAGTGGGTGCTTTAGTCTTAACACAAAATGGATTGAATTAGTTTCTCTACTGGCCTTAATTCATGATTGTAGCTACACGTTTCAATTGGAATGCCATCCAGTCTCCAGCGCCATCATTCCCGTTTACGCGGGTAGGTTAGTGGCAATGGCAAATGGCAATGTGTTTGGTAATTGATTTATTATTGTCCTTTCACTCGTCTATATTAATGTTGAAAACCTCGTGGTTCGTACATAAGATGCTATAGCGGAAGGGTAACACTCTCGGGCTGATATACGGGCTTTTGGCTTCTCCTGTTGGATCTAGGTACAAGATTCTATATCCTTAAAACATTCCTATCCCAACTCCTAATGCCAGCCTATCCAGCATTCAGCGGTATCAACCGAGAGAGGATTATTGTATGGAATGTTAACCACACCCTAGAATTGACACGTGGTTCGTTAACAGTAGATGAACAATCGTTTATAAACACATCAACCAAATACACATTCCAAAATTAAGAAACGGAATCACACCTTTATCATACTCACGACATAAGCACATACGGACACAGCAAAAACAATTGTTTTTTTTTTCCCCAAAAGTTTCTTTTCCCTACTCTTTAACCCACAAATGAGTCTCCTTTAATCATTGACAAGGAAATTTGTAAAATTGAAATGTCCCTGCCTTGGCCGAAACTTTATAATTAAAAAAAAACTCCATCAGTAACATCTAGTAGTTTTTCTTCACAATTCTAGCTGTGCTGTGCGTGCGTTTGTTTGTGTGTTATTTTCGTGTGAAAACCGTTAAATTTGATTTTTTTTTGTATAAATATTAATACCTTCTAGCTCCTTATAAGATTGAAAGAAACTGGTTCTACCTGTGAACTTAACTGGTTATGAGTGGTACAATAAGTATACATACAGGCATAGCACGATTAGTAGTTTTTTTTCCCTCGAACAAGTATCCGGACAGCTTAAAATCATACAGTTTGAGGAGGATTTTTTCAGGAAAGGTTCAGGTTCTTTTTCTCTTTCACTACTTGAAGCTAATCGCATCTTCGCAAAGAGAGAGAGAGATAGATTTCGGGGATGATGGCTGCTAACCGGCCATATTTCAGCATGAGAAAACTTCTCCAATCAAAATCCGAGAATATAGAAAGTTTATAACACCAGCACCCTAACATGACGTCTCTGAAACGTGGATTCTGTCTAAATCTGACGATACTCTCTTAGCCGCGTTCGAGAGGAAGATGCTCAGAAAGATTTTTAGACTCGTATGAGTGGCCGAACTCAATAACAAGTTCTATGTCTTATACGGTGATCTAACCATCGTGCAGCGAATTGATGGGTAGATCATGTCATGAGAATACGACATAGAGTACGACACAGTACGTAAAGGCTTTGAAGCAAGCCATCTGCATAGACAATTGGAGAATCAGAAAGGCTGGGTTTTTGGTCAGACCATGGATGATTGCTGGAGCAGGCCAAGAACACAAAGTTTACGCACAAAAATAAGCTCATTACGGTGCTTTAATCTAAGATTCTAATCTAGATCACTAGTCGTGATTAGTTTTATAATGGACAGACAAGCAGAAAAGTCCTACAGGCTAATAGAATCCTCTTCCAAGAATGTTGATTTTAAGAACGTCCAGATTTCTGTTAGAGGCACTATAGAAACAATTGTACTTTTAACATAAAACTAGTAGCAGTAAGCACGCTCACACATAACATATTATTCTGCCTTTTTTGTCCGTTACTAATTTGCGCTTAACGGTCGGTAGCACGGAAACAACTAGAAAGCAAGCGGAAATAGAAAGCCCGAATACAGCCCGCAAAGGGAAAATATCTGTCACTTTTCACTGCTAATAGTTACTGTTGATGCTGCTTTATACTTCTATGTATATATTTTCATATATAAAAGCACAACAAATATGTACAAAACTCTGGTGCACTATTGAACGTTTCTCATCTTGCAGTTTGTTTCTGGAGGCAAAACGTTTCCGGATAAGTAAGCCTGTTTAGTGTGTATAAGCGTTACCATGGTGCAGCTAGTACTCGCGCTCCCGGTTACACAGGTATCTATTGTACTGATGAGTCGTTTATTAGCCGTGTGTGAAATATTTATGCTTTAGCAAAAGTTTCCCTCCACAGCACGCTCGTCTGGTAGGTTGTACAATGGTACAACCAGATTAGTAGCAACTATCGGCAACACAATCCACTTCCTTGCGTTGATTAGTGTCATCCCAACTATCGGACTTAATATTAAACAGTACTACAAAACACAAAAGCAAGTATTGTCCATTTTGCTTAACGGCAAAGTATACCTCTTCTACGAGGGTCTTCCATTTTGTTTTCTCTCTCTGTATGACAGATAATATATACGATGTATTTTTACTGGAACATTTTCTTCATCATTCACATCTCCTAATCAACCTCCAATATAGGACAGTGGATCTAGTATATGTATGTATATATATATTGATGTATATGTATGTATATGTATAAGTATATATGTATTTATATGCGTACGCACCCAATGGTTGTATGAGGAACCATTCGCGCCACACGCTAGCTGAAACATGCGCCGGAAATTTGTTTTCCTTTCTGCTTCATCGGGAATATGTTTTGTTTTTCTATGTATATGCATTTATAATATATATGTATATATGTATGGTTTTTGATTTTAAACTTTTTTTTTTGTTGTTGTTTTTATTAAAAAGATATGCTTTTGTCTCTCTGTATATGAAGAAATACATAAAATCTATCATTTTCTTTTCGCTCTATTTGATTCGCATGAATAGTTTTTTAGTGTTTGCGTGTTTGTTTGTTTGATGTTTTTTTTGTTTGTTTTACTTAGTGGCTGTTTAAGTTTTTAAATAGTTTTTCTTTTTAAGTAAGAAAGTGTTAGCAATCGTTACTACACTACTTACATACGGTTAATATGGTTTTCGTTCTGTTTTGCTAAAAAATAAATAAACAAAACAAAACATAAATCCCACGCAATCTTTCTCAATCTACCAACATTTGTGCTTTTTCCTTATGCTTTACTTGCTTGGTTTTGGGTGTTTAGTATTAAAGTATTTTCATATGTTATGCTCGGCCAAATATGCAGGATTTTGTGACGCGTAGATGGATTTGAAAGTGAAAGTAAAAAGAGTATAAAATAAACGTTCTGCTCTGTATAATAAAACTCTGGCTACTAACCTAGGGAGCTCAGAGTAAAAATGAAAACATAAGCTCCTTTTGATGCTATCGTGTGCCTACAACAGGCCATTAATGTTCCTCCTATTGAGTATCGATGTAGGTGCATTGTAATGCTGTTCTGGTTCACTTGTGTTCGGTTTGTGTGTGTGTGTGTGTGGGTGTGTGTGCGTGTCTATTTGTTTGCTATGTGTTGCTGTTCACTGCACAAACTGCTGCTCTATGACATAGTTAAAGCTGAAACCCACGCATATAAATATGTTATGTTAATCATGATTTTCCATCTGTCTTGTGCGTGTATTATGTGTCTGTCTGTGTGTGTGTGTGTGTGTGTGTGTGCTAAATTCTTATTTAAGTTATAAGTTTTATTAGATTCTCTCTGCTATTGTGGCAACATTTGTATTTAAAGCACGCACGCTTTCGCTACAGTCAGCTAGCAAAACTACATCCAACAACCTAATCCAACGGCTCATGCAACGTTCCTGCTGTGCGTTCCTTTTTTCACATTTATTTCCGATGTAGAAAATACAGATCTGGTGGAGCTTGTGTGAGCTTTTGCTGGAGGGAAACTAAAAACAATTAACAATCTATGCTGCATCGGTTTTATCAAAAAGCTTTACCTATTATTGTCACTATTATCTGAGCGTATTATGTTGCTGTTTGTCGACTGTCGCTGCCAATGCCAATGCTGCTGATGTAGGATGCTGGTTTTGATTCTAACATCGATAGTAATGACAAGTCACACACTTAAGCACTGAATAAAAGAATTCTTCTTGCGCTGGATGCAATCACACACTGATGCAATCACACACACTGAAATCAAAATTTTCATACCTACTTCTGGCTATGCTTATGCTTCTATTCACACACTTTGCGTTGAGTGGTAAAAGAAAACCTTAACAGTTGGAAGCCATTACATTATCCCTCACGAAGTGATATTTGTCGGTTTGGTGTGCTTTTTTTTTTTTAAATGGTTAGTATGTATTGTCTCAAATTACCCTTGCCTAAGATGCTCAGGATCTAAGGTGTAGTAGCATTGGTAGTGTTTCTGTTTTCCAAGGTGTAAAATGTGTAAAGATATGTAGTGCACATGTGTGTATGTGTTTTTTTTGTTGTTGTATTTGCACTATGTTTAGCTAACAGATAAATGACCACTACTAACCTACTACCGCTACTCGACAAATAGTTTTAGTATTTTGTGTACAAAAAAACCCAAAACTACTTTCATCTGTGCCATCTTGCTTAGGGAAAGATAAATTCCTTCCATTGGCGTACCCCAATATACTTACATATACATAACATAAGTATAACTATGCGTATCATTCAAACTTAGTTTAGTATATCTTGCTACAAACTTTTTAAAATATTTTTCCTTTTGTTTTGTTTTTTGTTTTGCTGTTGTTTGGTTGAGTGATTTCTTGGGTTTAAACAATTACCATTATTTTCTTTAGCTTTCGTGTCTTACTTTAAATTTTCCTTTTTTCTTCTTCTTGTTCTATCCTTTCACACCAATGCTACTTGCATATTTTTCTGTGTATGTGTATAAAAATTTGGAGAAAACATTCGTTCTTATTTAGTCCACGATCGATAGACACTTTCTGCCCACATATATGCCCTTCACACACACCTTATCCGATACAACTATGAGCTGTCTTATGTATATTAGCTAGCACACCTTTGTATGCGTGCGTATTGTCCTTATTGGTTGCGCGTGAGAGGAGTTTTTCGGGGTTGTTTTGCGTTGGGTTTTAGATGCCATTGTAATTGTATTTTTCCTTTGTTAATTTACCATAAAGTTCTATCATTCAGTGTTTGATAAAAGGTCTACTGGGTGTGGTTTTGTTTGTGTGTGTGCCTTTATCCACAAATATATATATATCACTCACTACAAATGCCATAATCCACCATTTTTGTTTTCCTTACCCATCATTTAAATTATAATATATGGTTGTGTTCTAAAGCTACACCTGCTTACGGATATGATTAATTCGAAATTTGTACATAATTCTAAGCGACTTACATACACACACAGCTTACACATTTGCATACATTCAGACTAATTTGAGTTTGTGTGTGTGTGTGTGTGTGTGGTTCGGTGAGGACATTTCCAAGCCATTCTGCATATCGTAAATCCGTTTCTATACACAAAAGCCCTAGGAAACGGGAGGAAAAGCACAACTATAACTCGGCCATGCCTTGTCATATTGCAGCGTTGCATGGTTGCTTAGATTCATGCACATCGCTAGCCGCTTATGTCTGAGGAGAGTATGTCGGTTAAATGAGTAAAAAACGAGTCTTCATCACTAGGCAACAATATTACTAAATTGTCACATGTTTAAAGTTTCGCGAGTTTTGCTTCTCTTTCTTGCTCTTACCGACCGTATGCATCCCAGAACGTAAAAAAGCACACATGTTTTCCAGCTACTTTAGGCGAACAAGTTGGTTTGGCGTATGAATGTATTACTGCCAGTGCTTGGGTTTAGGTTAGGTGGATTTACTTAATTTGCTACTCACTTTGGTTGTGAAAGAGGATGTTTAAATTACTCTTTCAATAAATACTTTCTGTCTGCCTGTCTGTCTGTCTGCTTATTGTCCCTGCGTTTGTAGATTATTTGTTTTCTTAATAAAAAAAAAAACTGTATATTCACCCTTATCCTTTGTCCAGCCTGATTAAAGTGTTTAATTTCCAAACCAACTCTACTGTGTACACCTGCAACACGACATTCGGCATAACAATATGCTTGTTTTAGTACGAATTGTTTGCAGTAGATTATTGTCTATGGTGAACTTTAATTCTCTTTAAATCTTTTTTGGACTAAAGTACGGATTACGTAGTACAGGCTAGAATAAAACAATAAATTAGTGTACTGGTTGCTTAACCTAAATTTTGTTTGTAAATTAATGCATATTTTTACGAACAAAGTACAACATTCGACATGTAAGGTAACTCACTAAAGTTATGTTTTTTTCTTGGTGAAATCCACACACTTTTTTAAACACTCACCAATATGACATACAAAAAAAAAACGGGTTGTTGCTGCTGCTCTACTCTTTTTCTCTACTTTATTGTGAATAAAACTGTGTATTGTGCAGCGATAAAATTGGGCATGATGTTAAAAGATGTTTTAACGTTTGCATTTTTAAAAATTGCCGCGATGGCCAGATGGCGATAAAAAATAAGTTAAAACAGATAGTTTCTGACAATATGGCGGAGAGCCGTCATTCTGAAAAATAAAATAAAATAATTCTTTTTGGTAAATTTCCCAATGAAAAGTAGTTATTTAAGTTTAGTTGCAAAAAAAAGCATGAAGCGGCCCAGTGGCATAAGCGACAGCGTTCCCCCGTAGCGAGGAATCAGCCAGTCTAGTAAGCCATTCGATGGCTGGCGTGACCTAGAGGAAGGCCATTTAGCCAAGAAGATGCAAAAAATTCTATCCCCTTGCGAGCGGCAGTCAACCGGAATATATGCCATGGCGGACAAAACATGCATGTAGGCCTATTTATTGGCACTTTTTTTAGTTTTTTATTCCTCTTCACTTTCCGCGGCTAAATTATTGGAACAGATTGCACGCTTCAAGATAGCTCAGAAACTCAATTCCCAATTGGACGCAGCTGGGGAAAGTTGGGTGGGTTATCCGACTAAGGTACCGCATCGATGTTAAGCCGCCATCCCCTCCTCCAGCACTGGGCTGACGACAGAACCGGCCAAAACACCGTGTCTTTGCTCTCATTATGTTTCTTGATAAACGACGATTTCGTACTCAAAATTTCCCCGATCATCTTGACATCGACTTTTAACTGATTGTCGACCACATCAGCAGCTTCTTGGAGAACTTGGTGTGTCAAATGAACTTCACCTCAAAGCCCAGGGCCGTCCATCACCCACGTCTCGTCGCATTTTGCCGGGAAAATCGTGTTCATCATCTTAACCATCGGCAGTGGTCTCGTCTTCCGCTTCCTGCCATGTATGTTCAAGTTCGCCAGGTACCTTTTCACCGATGTAACCCCATTTTCCCTCGGTCTTTCTCTTCAAGTTTCCGTTGTCGCTCAGAGTTGTCGGCCGTCCCCGGAACCAGTCTTTCTTTCGGCGGTCTGATTGTTATCCAATAGTGCCAAGATGCGTTCACAAGGTACCGCACGATATCCGATGTTCAATGCGAGCCGGGGTGCTGTTCTTTGCTCGAGCATACTTCTGGACGGAGTTCCTTCACTATTTTTGCCTTCACGGTGAGATTTCCTCTGACTGAGCTGTCAAACTTTGGCCCGCTGACGCTGCATATTTTGTTCTATCGGTACGGCTGAAGGTAAATCCTTAAGAATTCGGGAATATTATTCGGGTATTTTTTTTAAATGCAAACGTTAAAACATTTTACCAGTCATTTTAGTCATTAAACAAAGCAACAGAATCTATTCTATTTTGCTGATAAACGTTTAACTCAAACACGAACGTTAACACTTCTTCTTAAAGCACACAAAACACGCACAACACGCGGTAAATGGTGTGGTAAATAGTTGTTTAACAAATAATTAAGGTGTGATTAAAATATCACACCTTAGATCCTGCTGCTGGTGTGCCTGTTTTACAGGCACCTAAATCATCTTCAAAGCAAACCAGCCAGAACCACATTCCCTACAAACCTTCCCCTTTACCTTCCAACATTCCAATAAATAATTGCCATCTTGAGTTTGTGCCACCCCTTTCCTTCTCTTAAATCTCATCCTAATGCAACAACAGTCGATAATTCGTTGAGTAATATCGGTTCAGGTGATAATAGTTAATAAGAGCAATGTCTGTACTCTGAACAAGTATAATTTAATTTACCATCGCGTGTATAGGTATGAAAATATGTGCCTTTTTTGTGTAACTGTTGCTGTGTTTGTGTATAGATTGTATAGAGAAATATAAATGTTCACAATCTTTGCTATCGTAACGTTGGGGTTTTTCTTTACCTTCTGTGTGTTACAGTATGCTTTCTTGTCCTTCCAGGATATCTAGATCCTCTGTCATCCCTGCCGATTAGGAATCCGTGTTCCGTATCGGGTGGCTTTTACAGAACAAAAAAGGCTTAATAAAAAAAGAACATAAGAACCAGCTCAATGCTGTAACACTACTACTGTTCGCGAAAGCTTTCCCCAACCGGAATACACCAATAAATACGGTAAGGTAGCATTTCTAGTGTTGGCTTTTAGGCTACTGATTACTTGCAAAAACTTTGACTTTGTTGGGTTTTAAAATACAAACTACTAATCTTTCCACCACGTGCTTTACCCGATCTTCACTACCTTGCCTACTTCCGGGAGCAATAAAATACCTAGCCTCCTTCCAGGATTCTTCTCTCTACGAGTTTAACTCGCTTATTGTCTTGCCTGCACATTTAAAATAGCTGTACTATATCACCAAAAGGGATTATACTAGTATTATTGTCTCCGGTTTCCATCAACCGATCATCGATCGGCAGGCTCGCTGCTGTACTGTTTGTGTGCATTGGTTTTAACGTGTGCAAAATTTTGTTCGAACAATTATTGTCCATGGTATAATACGTACTGTTATTGTCATTGAGTTTCAACATGTTGGTTGTCTACAAATTCTAAAACCGAAGATCACCTTCATAAATTGACTCGTGATGTCTCTGATGCCTGTTTCCTTCGTTCGTTTCTTTTTTTTTTGTGTGTGTGTTTTGTGCTGTTCTAGTGATAAAAAGGGAGCCTTCTACACAATTCCAAAACTTTGTTTGTTGCTAGCAATATTTGAACAACAGATATTAGTATGCGTCGTTTGCAAAGCAAAGTTTCGATCGTTCAGCGCTGGGTTCCTGCGGTAGCTGCCTGTCGTAAAGTGTGATCCTTTACACTTCATGGCACATTGATTGACAGATACGGTTGACGGTGTACATCCCGTCCCACTGGTGGCCGGATATTGTTGTAGCGTAAGGGTAGCTGGATGCTGGTCACAAAACGCACCGTATCCGTATCCACAAAAACAAGGCAACCCCGCTAGTACTACTGCAGCCCAGTAGGGATGATTCATTGCTTCCGGTTGGTTTTCCTGTCCCGAAGCGATTCTCACCAAACCATGCCTGGCCAGGACCTTTATTATCCTTCTACTATGTGTGCGTAGAGGTTTCATTTTCATTTTCTAGTTTATTGTAATCGTTATTAAAAATATGTTTTTATTGATAAAATGTGACTTGAAATGTGTGTTGTTCAAATATCACTAGAAACGCTTGGCGCTTGTTTCGGTTATGTTGTACAACCGTTCTGTCTGCCAGTCTGCTATCTCTTACATTCCTTTCCGCAAAAAAAAAAACATACACACACGCACAATAATTCCTATCACCAATTAGCTGCTTATCGGCCTATTGTGTCGGTCTGTAAGACGGAGTGATTGTTGATTTGCGACAGAATCCACGGTATAAATTTGGGCACGTTGGCGTACACACCGGGCAGCTTGGGATGGGCACACCGGACACCCCAGGACACAATACCGCCAACGAACCAGCGGTCCTTTTCGTTCGGATACGGACACAGCAGTGGACCACCGGAATCACCCTGGGTGTAGTAATAGGTAGTAAGTAAGGTGCGAACAGTGCGAACAATCGCCAAATCTCATTGGAGTGTGAAGCAATGCTTTAACGGGTTAGATTGCCAGCGTTGAAAATCGGAAAAGACCTGACTTACCTGACACGCATCTCGGCCACCCTCCTGATAGCCGGCACAAATCATGCCCTCAGTAACGTTGAACGTTTCAAGCCAATCGATGCACAAATCACGACTTACAATTGGGACGTTTACTTCGTTGAGCGTTGGTTCGTAAGACGCGCCATTTGGGGTTGCTGGAAAACGGGAAAAGGGAGGACATTTTGTTACTAACATAACTAACATTTGTAATGTAACCGAGCATGCCCGGGATGAGGCAAAAAAGTTAGGAGGAATTAGCTCAAGAAGACCTTAGAATTTGGCACTGAGTCCTAATACTTGAACTAAAATAAAATATAAATTAATATTTTTACTGAAACTCTACTCTTCCAATCTAAAGATTCGCATTTGGACGGCGCCTGGCAGAGTTAGTAAAATAAATACAAAACCTCTATTCCTTCTTTCCACAAAACTCGTATCAGTTGTAACAGTCAAAACGCAACAAGCCACAGGTCACAGGTTTTTCAAAACCACTGACTTTTCCATGGCCCTGCAGAATGGAAGCCACCGTGTGCTATATCCCACTGCTAGACGACAAAGCGCAGGCATGTGCGGGGAAATGTATCGACCGGAAATTGAATTTCACTCATCTGTTTCCAATCAATGGACACGCCGGTTTTCCTGCCAGATATTTAGCTTTGATTCTTTTGTTTGCCCTTTTTTTCTGTACGCTAACGCACACGGCTACAGCCACCAATGGGAAAGCATTCTTTTTTCCTTCTCTTGAATTCTCCTACCGCCAATCTGAAAGAGAAGATTTAAAGTTTTTCCCGCAAAATAGACGGCCAAGACAGGAAGCAAGCACATAAAGAAATTGTTTGCAATATGAAGTGGAACATGGGTCCACGTGCTACTTTTTCCCGCTTCGATACTTCTTTGTAGGGCAGATTTTTTTTTTGAAAGGGTTGTGCCTTTGTTTCTTGAAACTTTTTCTCACTCAACTCAAGCGAGTTCGCGAAGGAAAAACTTAACTTTCCATGCTGCAAGCACTAAACTTGTTGGCTTTTGTCGGTGGTCCTTCTGCCTTCGCCGCCCTACGAGATGACACTTTGAAAGGGTTTTCGATTTTTGTACTTACAGTTCCGTTCTTCCCGTTTGCCCCATCCTACAACGGTGCAGTTAATGCCGGTCGGAAGTTCACGTATGTGTGGCGGCGGCAGACAGACTGGAAGCAGATGCTCGTGGAATGCTACCCTGGTGGCAAGCTAAATATGGGCAAGAGTGATCAGTAAGTTGGACTATGGCAACGTTTGCTTCACCTACCTGGAACAGGGCGATGTCGTTGTCGTGTGGGATGTGTAGATTGTACATTGGATGTGGTATGACTGTCTTCACTTTCACCTTCTGCCCGTAGTAGGTGTGAGAGTGTCGTCGCGTAATGCCGAGCTGAATTGTCCAATCGTTGACGTTGCGCATCGTGTGGCTGGAAGTATTTAAACAACATAATTTACTGCTTTATAGCACACTCGCGGTGCACAAATCGAGTCATACGTACTTGCCAATGCAATGCGAAGCAGTCAATACCCACTGATCGGCGATTAGTACACCGGCACAGTAGAACACTTCCTCCGGTCCACCGAGAATAGCGGCAATGAATGGCCAGTCGCCTGGGCTCGATGTTGATCCACCAACTATGCGTTTTGTTGCCTTTAAGTTTCTCCTGTTTCGAACTTTGCCGCATTCTGTTGCGGAGATAAGCTTTAATGTAGAGTCCTCAAAAAAAACCTTAGAATTTCTCTAGACGCTTTCTTACCAAAGTTGGAACACGTCAGTTCGGCCACAGGATACCGTGAGTTAATGTCACAGCTGTTAAACTCTTTGATCAGGTTGACATCCTTCTTCTGATACATACGCCACATGGACGAGGCATCCTTCGTGCTGACTAGCGTCCGGTTTGATCCACGCATTGCAGTACGGCTAGAGTTGACCGAGCTGTAACCTAACAGGGAACAAATCATCGTAGGAGACGTCGCTGGATCCCAGTTTTTTACACACGCCGGTGCCCACTGCTTTAAGTCCGCTTTGTAAACTTCCAACGTGCCCCGCCCAAGATCGCCATTTCTTTCGCTTAGACGTACTTGAAATTAGATAAATGGAAAATAAAAATTAATGTCTCCAACGAATAAGCGTTGGTACGACGCTTATTCTGACGAGTGACTTACTGCAATTCCTTTCATCCTGTCCGTACGGACAGTGTGCCGTACCATCGCACACATGCTTCTGGCTCATGCACTGCCCGTCCCCACAGTGGATGGCATCATCACCGCAGAAGTCACAGTGCGCCTCATCCGTCTGATCCTGGCAGTCCACATGTCCATCACACTTCCACTCGTTCGGTAGGCAGCGCCGCTTGTCACACAGAAAGCCCGAACAAGCCATGGGCCGGCGGGCCCGTATAATCGATTCCTTGTACTCAGCCATCCCGACGCACTCCTCTTGATCCGATACGGCATCGTTGAATATGGAGCAGCGCAAATACTCTGGCAGTTCCAGTCCAAACACGTCGAAGAAGAAACTGCATCGACGCATTGTTTCTGTTGGGGGTAAGCGGTGCCGATGATATCCAAATTTTGCGCATTGGCTGCAGTGGCCGGTTACTTACCAGTACACAAACTTTTACACGGCGGTACGGTTGCACCGGAATTACCGCATTTAGGCACAAACAGAGAGCATAAGAACAGTGGAACAAGCTCGTAACACTGCACATCGACCAGGGCTTCGAAGAGATCGATCTCCTGAAAAATCATACCACAGTCTTACATCGGACACGGCGCTACGATGCAGTTGTTACTTACGATCTGTGCCTCCGGCTGGCCGAAATGTCCAATGTAGTTCGGAAAGACGGTATAGTTGTAGGGGACTCGATGCTGCTGGCAAAACTTCACGATCACCGGCAAACAGACACCGGGCGCTGGATTACGATCACCGCGGTAATTACCGGCCGGCTCTAGTGCAGTGGTTCGTCCCGGTGCTCCGGAAGCTGGTGATGTTCCAGAACTTGAGGCCGGTATCGATGAAACAACGCCAGAACTGCCCGGTACAACGCCTCCCGGGGAGGATGCTGGACTGGCCGTTCGGGTGATGGTTTGATTGACGAACTTGATCGTCGGGTACGCGTTAAAGTAGGCCGCTAGTCCACCGGCAATCGCAAGCAATCCGACAGCATTCAACAGTATCTGGCATAGGCGAAACTTTAACCGTCCACTGGTGACGTAGGGGTTGGAGTTTTTGCGTGCTTTTAAAATCTGAAATTTCTGTAATTAGCATTGCATAAGTCCGTGAGGTTAGGCTGATAGCAACTTAAGATCACCTACTGATCTTCCCTTACCTTATGCTGTAGACTAACGTTGGATCCGTTGGATAGACGAACGATCGTCTGCAGGCTGGCCGGCGTGGATGCACTCTTAATGATCGCGGCCGTCCCATTCATGTCCGCGGGTGATTCTTTCGTAATTTCGTCCAGGTTCTTCGCGATCGGTTTCGACACCTTGGGCATCTTGGCAGCGTGCGATAATAGTGGCGCTTCCATGATTTTGGAGTTGTAGCTTGGGCTAGACGTTTGGCTAAAGCTGTCACTGGATATGCTAGAGTCTTGCCGCATACTTACACGCGGCGGAATGGATCGGATCGTGCTGGCGGTAACACCGATGCCTCCCATGACATCGCAGGCGCTGTTTGCCGAACCGACCGCTCCCGGGCTGATGGACGTGGGAGTGAGATTAGTGCCTCCTGGTGTAGATCCGGCCGAATTTAACATTGCCGTCAGATTGTTGGATGGCGTTGGGCTCGGTCCAACAATACTGCTGGTCGGTGTGTCCATTGTGACCTTTCCACGTATTGTCGAACGGTTAAACTTGGAGGTCGTGTGTTGCTGTAGCAGCGAACTCTCCATCGCTTTAGTCGGAAAACCCGGAGTTGAGGTAATGGAGAAGCTGTCACTCGAGATGGTGGACTCTTGACGTTGACCAATCATCGATCCTTTCGCTGGCCCGATCATCTGCTGCTGCTGGCTCAACGGAGGTGGCCGGTGAATGTTGCGCCGTATGCCCAACGGTCTGCTGTACAGCTCCTGCAAACTTTCCAGTGCCGATTTGTGCGCGGAAGCCACATTGTTGAGCTGCGTTTGCTGCTGCTGAGCTTGCTGCAGTTTCTGTAGCTTTCGGGTTTCGAATGCCTGCTGCGATCGTGACGGGGGTAGTGGTGGTGTCATTCGACTGTTGCTGGCTCCTCCAGCGACACCCGGTGGTGGAAGCTTCGGTTGCATCACGATACCACTGGCAGGACCTTTGCGCGTGGGCACGTTTGGTAGCTTCCGGGAGCCCTTGCTTTCGATGCTTCTAGGCGAACAGTTGTCCAGCTTTTCGTCGATCGAGTTCGGCGAAACGGTGCTGCTGCCGCGGATAAGCGGTGACGTTTTCAGATCAAAATTGAACACATTCTTCTTCAGGCTAAAGGGTGAATCGTTCAGCGGTAGCGAATCGATCGTATCGGTACGATGTAGCTCGGACGAGAGAAAACTGTCCAGCGAGGACTGGGTGTCCTCGGAGGAGAACCGGCTGCGAAAGGAAGACGCACCGCCCTTCGCCGATGAGCAGCTACCACCGGTCAGTATCGAGCGGTCGGTTTCGTTCGCCGACACGTAACCGGTGTCGATGGTGGTTTGCGATTTGTTCGAATCGCTCGACGAACGGTTCGACTCTATCGAGGCCATCTTCTTGCTGAACAGCACAAAGTCATCCGGTTCGGCCAGATCGTCGAAGCTGGTCGCACTGACACTATGACAGGTGCCGTTGCTGGTACCACCGCCGATACTACCACCCGTTCCGCTACTTTTCGCACTCTTCGGTGCTGGATAGTAGCTGAACGATTGATCCTCAAAGGCGGACTTGCAGATACGCTCGGCACGGGCAAATTGAGCGTAGGTTTGTTGCTGCTGCTGAGCTTGTTGCTGTTGCTGAAGCTGCTGTTGCAGTTGGTGCTGTAATTGTTGCACCTGTTGCTGTTGTGCTTGAAGTTGCTGCTGCTGTTGTTGTTGCTGCTGCTGCTGCTGCTGATAGCTGTCCAGCGCGAGTAGTGAGGCTCGCTTCTGTACCTCAAAAGAGTCGGGAGGCTTGCGCGGAAAGTTGCCCTGAAACGTTCGCTTCGGAACGGGCGGTGGAACCAGTGGACCGGGCGTTAAAGCTTGGGCCGTCTTTTTACTTTGCCGTTGCGGTATTTGAAAGTTTTCATTCTCGATCATGGGGAACGAATCGGACGAATGGCGCCGCGTACCATTGCCTTTCGGCGGTGGCGTTAGGTGGATTGTGTCGTACAGTTTCTGCTTTTGCTCCAACAGATCTAAGAGCGTGTGGTTCGGTAGGGCTAGGCTGGATGCACGTGTTACTCCGCTGAAGCGAGGAAGAAAGGATGGAATGCGTTAGCGTTAAATCAATGCGTAATGGAGGATCGCTCGAGCATCCAGCAAATAGTGCGTTGCGCGACGTCTACGTACCGCTTGTCCCGATCGTCTAGCAGGCTGCGTTCGCCGTAGTTGAATGGATTCGCATCACTACCACTCGGATCGGGCGCGTAGGAGCAATTAGCGAATGACGACGCCATCGCTGAGGCCGTCGTCGTTTGTTACTCTTGATAATGGGAATCACAGATTCTGCTAATGAAGATCATTCCACGCGTTTGGAAGGGGGGGGAGTTGATGAGGGTAAAATCCGGCCGACGATACAGGAAAGAGTAAATGGAGAATAAATAGGGAGGCGAGAAAGAGAAATTAATGCTCGGCCACTAGAGAGTGTGTAGTGGACTAGCGTCACGAACAGAATGACACTGTTGCGCGTTTTGAGGCCAACGTGTTCTGGGATTCTGGGTTGCAGTGTAACAAACAACCAAACAAACAACCAAGCAAGAAAGATCGAGCTAGCGAGTGAGCTAGAATGATTAGAATAGGGTCCGGTTGAGCGGCGTGACAGAGTGTTAGAGAGCATTGGTTCTGACTCAAAGATCAACACGACACCAACTGGCTGGGTTAAGCAGACACTTAGTCTGGTTGGTTCTGGGCAGTTCATCAATTCTGCATTGTACTCTCATCAAGCCGTAAACCGAGTTGTTGTCGTCGTATGCTTTGCGTGAGTTATGAACCATTTGCCGAGTGTGTGGGACTTAACCAGTTCTTCCGCTTGCCGACAGGTGTGTTTGAAGTGCACTAAAGCATGATATTTATCTACGAGATAATATCGAGTATTATAGAGAAAAAAGAGGATCTTTTGTGTTTAAACTTCACACTACTGCTAGTGACACAACATGTTCATCCTGGTTCGCTCCGTAACACTTCATAGCGTAAGCAGATTACGGATCGTTCGTTTGTACACATGGCGTTCATTTACCCCCTTTGGACAATTTCATCATCCGAGCGAGCATCCTGTACAGCAGCCTTGACAATGATGTTTGACAATGGAAACCGATTGTGTAATAGGCCGCCATACGAGCACACACACACACGCGCGCATAAAACCTCCGTTTCCAAGTATGTTGTACAAATCGTGACTAGCAAACTCGTCACATCTGGCGGTCGAATGGAGGGACGAATCTCTCTTTATCGGAGGTTGGGTGCGGGGGTACGCGAAGCAACCTTCTCCCCTTCATCTTGGGAGTTCGCTTTCATGTTTGCCAGCACACGATTGCTGTACTGCACCAGCTATTGTCGTTGAGTGAGAAATCTGTCGCTTAAAGCATGACATTGTACAGTGAAAGCAAGTTATCACATGCAGTATGGCGCTGACAAGCATCTTTCAACGACCGGCCGAAGTAGAGACATTGGAGAAGACAAACAAAAAAAAAAAGAAGAGGAAACAAAGAAGGCAACATATTGAGTCGATCCATCCATGGCTGTAAGTAGGCACCGTTGTACTTAAACATGCTTGCCATGCTTGATTTTTTCTTCTCTGTGATGAAATACTACGTTTTCCCCAACTTCAATCTCCACGAATCTTCACCAGCATATGCAACCTCACACCTTGCACTGGAAGAAAACCTTAGTATCTTTTTTCTGAGTATGTGTGTGTGTGTGTGTGTGTCTTGGCTCCTTCTGTTCTTCATCGCATTGGATCAATCCTCTCGTCTACTCCAAATTACCAACAGCAACACAACACAGCATGGCATGAGTCATGGAGCACACATAGTGCAATATACAAAAAAGGAAAACATGTCCGTACGTGTGTTTAATATGTTTATGTTTGCTGCAGGTGGATCCGTATTTTTCCTTCGTTTTTTGACCGATCACAATCACCCAAGCGAAGAATCGATTATGTTATGACATATGAGGGTAGAGGATGATATCTTTCTCTTAGTGTTGTGTCGAGCCGGATGGCGGTATCGATGTTACAACTCGATGAGCTGTACTAGAGTTTTTGCACAATAGCAACTGGGCAAACACCATACTATAGCATGATTTAACACGCTTTTGCTGCTGTAACTGGCTCAATGGAGTGTGGATGAATCGAGTTCTGGTTAGCGCTGTACGCCGCGGAGTTGCGCTTGTGAATTCTTCAATTGCATTTGAGAGATGTCTGGTGCTTTATTTGGAGCTTGTGAAAGGTCGTTGAGCCAAGAAGAAGATTATCCAGCTCTTTATGAGCCTTGGGGTAAGGCGTAGCAACTTTTAAGTGCAACATAGCAGTTACAAACCAATAGTCTGTCTACTATGGGAGAATTAAAATAGAAGAAACTGTTTTAGATCACTGCACAGTTGAAAATCCAAAGCCATTTGTAAATTTTTGGAATATCCATTCTGTAGAATGAATTACAAAATGTCACAAATATCGAGCATTTCAACAGCTTCATGAGAATCCCATGCTAAAACCCAAAAATCCAATGCGTTGTACCACAATAAATCCACAAGATTAAAACAAGAAATTGCATATTAAGTCAATGATAAGGTCTAAAGATTTTGTAAAAGTACAGAACAACCAGAAGTTTGAGGGGATGACTTAAATCATACAATGCTCTCTGATTGGTAATTGTGGGGTAGTTTAAATTTCTAAACATGTTATGATATACCGTGATTATCTGGTAGTTCTTTGTAAGCACTTTTAACGTCCACTTTCATTACTAAGACATCTTTAGATGTGCAAAAGCGGCAAGCCACGGGCAATGTCGAACGGTTAAAATCGATGCGAAGCTGTTAAAAAATCTCAAATTTATAATTTCAATCTCTTCTCCGTTGCCCCTTGTAGGGAGCTTGAGTAAGCGGCAGGTTTTCAAAAAGCGATTTCATAGCGAGAAAGTTTTAAAAATACTCATAAGAACATGAAGTTTTAATTTTGAAATATCTTGTGGCCCGCCGCCTCAAGAGTGTAGCAGCAAAAGGCTATTGCTTCTTCATATGCCTCTGTAAGTTATCTGAGTACCAGTAATGGTCTCAACAGGATTTATTACGAAAATGAACTGAACTTTTCTCGAGAAGTATTCATGATCAACAACTAACTGTCAAGCGATCCACAATTGTCAGTCCGTCTACTAACACAAAAATGATTTTCTCTCAGCGACAAAGCAGAAAATGGCGACGTTCTAATTCAGACAGCTGTGCTTAATCTTTTACCAATACATTCGTCCTATCGTTTCTGTCTCGTAGTACTTCGGGAAAAACTTCCCTGGATACACAGACATACACACACACACACACACACACTTGTTTAGTGGGAACTCTTTACGGGATTATGGAAGGATGGTACATTCTACGAACTCACTTTCATTCGTCCCAGAACACAGTCCATCGACTCGTTCCACTGAAACCAGAATAAACATCTGAAATGTATGGGGCATCGTGCTTCGTTCGAAAGCAACAGGATACACTCCAGGAAGCAGGGTTGAGATAATGTTTGCATTAGAATCGGAACATTCGTTCGAAGGTGAATGTAAAGTGTGAATAGTCCGTTATTCGGTTGAAAACGTCAATCAACCAAATATATGTAAGCCGGTGCGTGTGAGTGTATGTGATATGTAGATCGACACATTATTTACATTCTAGATACAGGAATTGGTATTTACTTACACACATAATCGATATGCTAGTCAACGCGGTCTTATCTGAAGGAACAACAAGGTATTCTTCTTACTATTGAATTTTCAATGTTATTATTATCATTAAAGTGGGCTGATAAGTGGGCGCCGGTCTTCAAACGGCAGGACCGGGGTTCAAATCCCATCCGGACCGTCCCCCCGTAGTGAGGTCTGACTAACCAACTACGTGGTATCGGCAGTCTAGAAAGCCATTTCGATGGCCGGCATGACCTTACAGGTCGTTACGCCAAGAAGAAGAAGAACAAGATTATCATTAAAAAAGCTAAAAAAATGAACTTTCCCAAAAAATGCTTGTGTTTAGTTCTTCTGGCATGCAACACGTTTAAATCATATCACCCCTTTTCCCGCACCGTTGTGTCCCATCGTCTTTCGTACTAGCACATAAATCAGTGCACAAATGAGGCCCTCAAAGCACAGACCGTGGCGGTATACACGGTCCATTGCATTTTGGCGTATCGGAATCGAAAACTCGACTAGGCAGAAAAATGGGAAATTATCATCAGTTGGATTTGTAAGACAGGTCGGGGGAGGGCCCTAACGTTACACAGTGACACAAGTGGAACGGGAAGGTATTTTTCAACAGGGAAAGTTTGTCCTGCCCAGTCGTTTGCAGATCGATCGCGCCACTTTTCGCTTTCCACCTTCGGATGTTTCGTGTCCCCCTGTGAGTGCTGTGTGTTTGCACCGTAAAGGACGAAAGGAAATATTAATTTGATGCCGTTATCCTAGGTTTCATTCTTTTCGGCTTTTTTTTATTGTCCTTTGGGAGGATGTTTAGGTACTCAATTCCCTTTCTTCATTGGATGGCGAGAGACAGTCAATTTTTTTTCTCTCCATCCTCTCTCTCTCTCTCTCTCTCTCTCTCTCTCTCACTGCTGTTTTGTTTGTTCAGTTTCGTTTGGTTTGTCGGTTAGTATTTAGCGGTTTCGGTCACAAGATGGAAAGCACAAAAAGCTGATGGCGTTGCCCAAATAAACGATCGGGAAGAGATAGTGCTGGCGGTTACGGTTGAGATTCCGTTTGCTTTTTTGACAAACCCCAACATTGGTCTAGGAGGAAGGAGGACAGAGAACCAAAAACCAGGGAAACCATTCCATCCCCAACCTTCATCCTTCTTCCCTCGCCCACTTTGGAGGAAGAAAATCGATTATCTTTGAGTGGATCGCGTGTTGCTGTTTTTTTTTTTTTGTTTGTTTGTTAATGCCCGTCTTCTTCCTCGGCCATCATTTTGTGACCCTTGTGGGGCGAAAATGAAGAGGGAATTCCATTTCCATTGCTGTGTAAATGCGGCCGCCCCACACCGCGAAGACCACACCGCCATTATTATCGGAGACGGCATCCGGGCGACGTAGTGTTTTGCTGGGTGCTACCGGCGTTAACCGCTGCAAATCGCGCCTCCATCTCGCACGCCTCGCGTAACATTACGCGCTGTCATCATCATCCCATCGAGTGCGATAAAGTTCGAGAGCTGTGCACGGGTTTCACATTCCGCAGCACTGTGGGGGGAAGAAAGATTTTAGCATATCGCGTTACGGTTTAATCCTGAATTGCTTTATGCGGGCCAGCGTATGGTGAAGGGCAGAAAGGGCAGAAGAACGTTTCGCTCCGGTATCGGTTTGAAATTGGCATCCGAAGACACTCGTTTTCTGCTGTAAATCGAGGCGCACGGCGAGTGAGTGAGAAGGAGCTGATGGAAAGGATGGATTGTTCTGTCCCCGCGAGAGTGTCTTGAGAGTGGCGGAACGAGAGTAAGGCACTTGGAATATCTCGAATCGTGTGCTTGAAACCCTTTTTCCAATAACTGTCATCTTGGGAGGATGGAAGGGATTTCAATTGCCAAATCGGTGCGGATCGCGAGGTTCTGTGTGCGACTCGGGGAAGATGGAACAAGCAAGGAATCAATTGAGCTACGGGACAGGAATTGCTTACTGCAAAAATGTGTATAATTGTGTGTGTGTGTGTGTGTGTGTGTGTGTGTGTGTGTGTGTGTGTGTGTGTGTGTGTGTGTGTGTGTGTGTGTGTGATGGTGTTATGTTTCGTTCGTAAGGATATTCGTTAGCATAAAACAAAGTACACGATATCGAGAGTAGATGATGTGCGGATAGGATTTAAAGGAATGAAGTATGAGAGCAAAGTTTACAAAACATTTACTCTAATTTATGCTTTTGAAAAGAGTATTCTGGATGAAGAACATAACATGTTAAAGCGTCATGTACACGATTCCGCAAACAATGCAATTTCCCTTCGAACTAGTCATGTGACAGTGACAGATGTTTGCTTATGTGGACTTACCACAGCTGATAGGATGATAAACCTTCCCTTGTACAGAGGCCAACCCTTCCCAGGAATCATGAATGCATGTCGAATAGAGAATGCGTGACATGCCAGGTGAAGTTATGTGTCCGTAGTTCGATCGCCATTTCTTTCTTACAATTGCCAAGAATATACTGCCGTAAGGGAAGTTCTTTTACGAAAGCGAGTTATATCACCAACCTTGTGTCTGGTTGACCAGACTTGCCACTTGCTGCTGGGAAGGGGCTGCTGCTGTAGCAGGTTTAGCAAACGTAGCCGTAGAAATTGGCCCAGATCTTGTGCTCTCACTAAACTTTGTGATTTGAGAAAGTTGCTTTCTGCTGTGAACCATGCCTGCCGGTGTACGTGCTGTACGTGATGGTCACATAGCTGAGATAAGACGGGGGGGAAAGTCGGGCAGTGTATTGGCTAGCTAGGGGAAGTTCCAGGAAGATGGCCGCCACCGTTCATGTCAATCGCTTACAAAAGCTTGACAAGTGCGCAAATTGCGCTGTCATCATAATTTTTGTTCCTTCCACCGTCTCGTCCCATGTTCTGCTACTGCTCCATTGCTCCCTGGAAGCCTTGTTAATATTTGAAATTATTTCACATTTCACTGGGCGGCTGCTTTAGAAAGAGTTTGGTGGGTAAATGGGAGCTAGCTAGCTGGAACTCTCGGACCAAAAAGATGGGTCGAACGTCTGGGTTTGCTTCGGGGAGCTTGTAAACCGCATCCCCTTGTGTGCTTTGCGACACCGACCGCACTGTCTGGTCCTGCTGGTGGACGTTGGGTGAAGTAATTAAATGTTGCGTTTTAAAGCGCTTAAAATTTGGTCGCACCGATAAACTCGGGGCCTCGGGGTTTTGCGCTTAGTTTTGTGGTTTGGAAATAATTAATAATAATTTGAAGTAAGAATTTATTTAACCCTCGGAAGGGGATGAATTTTTCAACCAAAAATTTAGATGTTAATTCAAATGAAATTTTAAATCGGAGGGATTAGTTTTTATTTAATGTAGAACGATCGTTTATTAACCAGCTATGGGTTTAATTAAATCGAGGAAGTTAGAAATGGTAGATTAAAACCTTACGAGGTTATATAGACAAATATAGACTAGAGTAATGGTAGAAAAGAGTTCAGCGATCATTAGAAAATTCACTTGTTATCGAGAGTCCTGCACAAGCTACGAGCTGTCTATTATTTGTTCTGAATGCTTATAGCATGATCGATCTCGGTTCAAGCAAACTTCATTCAATAAGGATAACTTATTTCCTGTGACCACTATATGAAAACTAATTGCTGTCAGGATTTAATTGCAGTTTGGAATAATGTTCCTATAATTTATGATTAATTATCAATTCACTGGAATCCCTTTAATTATCTACTTAAAAATGACAGCATTATCCCAAAGAACCGAGCAACCACTATTTACATGCTCATCGATCGAGTCTGAAGAACTAAAACTTTGTTAGTAACCTGGACACTGTATCAATTTGCCAAACCACCGAGCCCACCCACAAAACCTGCCAAAGGCACATGGCCCATGTCGGCTAAAGTTTAAAATTTCTCATCCACTTTCCCTGCGGTGGTAGCTTTGGGGAATGATTGTCGCGCTCGCTAGACTGTCGCGAGACCAACGCTAGCAAATACGCTCATCAACGCTTGATTTGTTAGAGAACATAGAGAAGAGCCTGGTGGTGGTGGTGGTGCAGGCACGAACTTCTCTCGAGCAGTGAAAACAACTGTGTGTAAAAACGGGGAACAGGCTGTTGGCGAGAAAAGGAAAGTAGATGTACCAGGTAGAGTGGGGAAAAGCTCGACACAAACACGCCCGGGCGATGTGGTCTGAAGTGTCGTTTTAATTAGGATAATTTCGTTTTCGAAAGTTAAGTGGTGAGCTTAATCTCGCAAGGTTAAGGAGTTGGCGATTTAGAGCGATACGCCGGTTGGTGACTGCCGGTGGGTACCAAAACGCTTGTTCCAGCCGGTTCTTGTTGCGCTGGCGAGAAAGTCCCACCGTCTTCGAAAGTAAGTTTCGGTAGCGATTGATGAAGATCTTTTGCAAAGTTGATGGTTAACCGGGTGACGGTTCGCCCGCTCGAGAGCGTTGGTAGGTGGCGCGGATTGGATGGGGGAAAGAATTTGAACCCAATCGTAGTACAACAATGCCTTTCAAGCCATAGTCCCAAAACGGATGAAAGCACCATTCATTGCTTGCAATTTTAAAGGAGTGCCCGCCCGCCATCGTTACTGCTTACGGGAAAACCGCCATCGTTACTGCTCGTGTTTTCCCGGGAAAGAAACATGTGTGCTCTGTTCATGGCGTTAAGTAGGTGTGTGTGTATCGTCATTGCCGGTTGACTGACGTTTTGATTTAATATTGATGTAGGAGGGTGTGTGTGTGTGGTTTGCACAGGGGGTGGTTTCACAGAAAGGGATAAACATCACGCAAAAATATGAGGGAAATCTTTAAATAACTCTTCACTTCATGTGAACGCACTTTGGTACCTCAACTTAATCCCTACGCTTTCCGAATCCGGTTGGAAGCGTGTTATATTGAGGCTTTCCAACAAGCCATCGGCCCTTCAGGGACCACCAGTGAAACGAACGGGATGGGAAATCGTTTGTCGCGGTTCCGCGATTGTTGTCAATGGCTTTTTCTTGTGTTTGCTTGCACCTTTCCTGCACGCGCACGTGTTCCATTGAGGCGTAAAAAGTATACGCTGATCGCTAGAAAGGTGTATTAATTTCATTGATCTGTTGTTCATTCGATTTGGTCTGCTGTCGGGTATGATATGTCTTATATCTCGGTGGGAAGTGCTTTATAGTGTAGCTATAATTTTGAATGGTTCTGTTTGCATGCTGGTAGTACCACAGGCATAAATGTTTCTTTATAGTTGTTCGAAAAGAACATCGTTCAGATCATCGAAGCTTTAAAGCTGTTTAACCCGCAGACCTGGCTCTTCCAGGACAGGAAGCGCTGCTTCGAAATGTCGGACAAGAAACTTCGCAAGTTCTACAGGATGCCGAATGCGGCACGAGGCGGTTTTACTCCCACGATCGCTATGTGGCGCAGCGAGGAAGGGGATATCCTGTCGGATGAGCGCGAGGTGTTAAATAGTGCTACTTTGACAGACACCTGAATGAAGCAGATGGAGGAGATACCGAAATACATTACATATCAGATGGCAGCGATGGGCTGGTGGCCGAACTTTTGGGTGCGGAAAGGCTTGCCGCCATCATGCATCGGCTTTTTCGGTTAGGATTTCGGACCAGAAACAGCTACCGGACGAGTGGAAACTGGGTGTCATGCACCCAAAAAAGGCAACAGAATGGACTGTGCTAACTTCTGGGTCGTCACAGTCCTGAATGCTGACTATAAGATTCTGTCCCGAATACTGTTCTGCAGACCTGCAGCCCTTGCTACAGATTTCGTCGGAAGCTACTAAGCTGGATTGGCGGGCGTGTAGGGCACGTGATGAGAATGTCGGACTCATGCGAGCACCAGGAAGGTGCTCGTCAATGACCCGTTCGGCACAAGGCGTAAAGGAGCACAGCGAGATCGTTGACTGGATCAAGTGGACTCACGCCTGTCGGAGATCGGATGCAGTCGTGGATGGAGGACTGCAATGGAGACTGACTTTTCCTGGAAACTGATTGGTGACCTGGCCATGTCGACGCGACGTGCACAACCCTGAGCAAGCTAAGAAGAAGAAGAAGAAGAAGAGCCCGCTCAGAGTAGCCGTTTGAGCTGAAAGGTTTGTGATTAAAAGAGTCCTTCGCAACAGGGTGATGATGTACAGTATAGATGATGTGAATGTGGAAGGCCCATTTCTTTTCTGAAGCTACAGTTCAACAATTTTCCAATACAAAAGATACGCTAAGCGCTCGCCACTTGATTTTTCGTTTCTATATATAATGTTTATTTGAAAATAATACACTCCGAATAAAAAATCCGCACAGTTTGATGTACTGAAGCTACTTTTTCATCTTGGCTTAAGCACCTTTAAGGTTACAGCGGCCAATCGGATGGCTTACTATGTCCTCGCTGCGGATCGGAATAGTCCGGATGGGAATCGAACCCCGGTCCTTCCATGGGAAGACCGATGCAATTGTCGCCTCTTCCACCGGGCAGCTGAAGCTGCTTATAGCTATTGAAAGCTTCTAAGAACTTGGATTATAAATTTGAACGTTTAAATTGTGCTTAAAAAAGTCAGAAAAAGCTTTTTGACTCTCTTTTTGACGTTTTGGTTTCAGATGAAATAGCTCACATAAATTGTATTTTCGTATAGAATGTTATTGATTTTTACCTCGGCAATAGAAAAAAAGATCCAGACAACAATCGATGAAAACGAAACAATTGAAACCCATTATCGCTTTGCAACACCCACACGATATTTCAGGATAGTTGATGCTGATACACACTAAATACGTGCTCATCGTTTTCACTGTGGACCGGGCCGTTTGCTGGCGCGTGCAATCAAACGAGCTTACTGCTACTATCGGGTTTGCTCCAATCCGTTGGGTATGTGAGTTGCCGATGACTGGTTCATTAAACCGTGCTGTTCGAAGCAGAGTCCATCCAGTAAGCCTTTCATATTCTGTCCCCCGGAATCTGTTTTCTCATTTTTCGATTTCTCGCAAAGGAATCCATGTGCCGTACGAAATAGAGCTTACAGATTTATAGATGGAGTTTTTGTTCTTCACTTTGGTTGAACTGTACCGAGCTCACAATCGCTCGGGTACATCTCTGGACGTTCGGTTAGTGGAAATCCGATCAACGTAACCACTCTCAAGCAGGTGTCGCAATGAAAAGTGAGCTTTTAAAGTGTGGTTCGGTATCGTATAACAGCTTCATCACAATCATCATTTGCTCATCACAAGTTCGATTTATCGTGACGATTGGTGTTGCTGATGGTGATGTTCTTGAGCACAACAGCTCAAGTATGCTTTCTTCACACACTTCACGCTGAAGTAGGCATGTCGCCCGCGACACAAACACCGACGCAGCTGCCCGAACGTAAATCCGAGACGCAACAAGATGTCGGTGCACGGATGGCTAACTAGCTGACTGCGTGAGTCCTTGGGGAGTATCATCAGTGCCAACCATTAGCGTAGGTCCAGCCAAACAAACGCCCAAGCATTCGGTGGTAGTTGGACTAAACTTTACGACCCATACATTTTCTCCATCCCCATTATCGCTTCCTTTCTTTTTGCCTCTCCCATGCATGCTTACTGAGTGTGACCTTCAGCTACGCCAAGTGCACAATAGCGCACTTAGAAAAAGGCACGTGGAATATCATACGCACACCGGGCAACAAGAGGCAACAGCAGGAACAACAGGAGCAATGGCGTTGGTGCAAAAAAAAAAAAAAACCTCCCGCCGAGCACGAGAAGGAAATGAAAAATGGCTTCTCGAGTGCAGTTGAGTGGAAAATGGGCAATAGTATAGCGTAAGCGCGGGTACGATAAAGTACGCCCCTGGAATTGGGTGGGTGGGTTGGGCAAGTGAACAACAACAACAACAACGAAAAAAGCTCACCAGCCTGTAAAATTGTGCCCCATTCGTTCGGGGACGCTTGGATGCTGGGACTGTTGTGGTTTGTTTCGAAGCGAGCCATGGCAGGAGGAAGTCCCGAGCTGATGCTGGTGAGTAGCAGAGTCTGGTAAAAAAATCGGAATGACAACCGGTGAAGCTTATTCCGTGGTGACTACGCCGACACGTGCCGGCATCCAGTGTCTCCGTGGTTCCGTGCAAGCGGGTGGCAAGGAGGATTGCCAAGGACAAGCACATTCTGCTCGTGCTAAGAACTCGTGGCAGAAACTCGTGGTGGGCAATATATCGGAGTAACATCTCCTTACCGGCACAGCACTAGCTTACGTCAACTTGAGGTGATTGGCCACGGATGTTACGTGGGCTGGCTGGCACTTTAGTGTGTGTGTGTGTTTTTCTTCACCTGCACAAGGACTAATCAAACGATGTTTGACGTCTGGGGAATGGTTGCACGTCCGCTTTTATTTGTCGCTGTCAACGGAATCGATGTTTTTCTGTCGTGTGGTGCGCTCCAAACGCGTGTTCAAAGGCGAAGCGTAAACATTTTCTTACTACGCCACTGCACGACTGCACGACTAGCATTTGTTGTTTGTTATTGTTGTAGAGCCTTTTGCTGAGCTTTTTGATGTTTTTGATGCGCTTAACGGCATGTTTGCTGCCTGGCAGATCACTTGCACGATGAGTAGCGACTTTGAAAGCTTTTTCCGTTGTGATTTGCATCAGCAAAACAGAACGTTCAATTTACACTTTTACTTCACTTTACAATCGTAAGCACACATCGAATTGAAACAGTTAAACAGGCAAACTGTGCGATACTGAAACAAGCACACCGTTTGTCGCTGATGATTTGCCCACCAGCTTAGTGAATTGAAGCGAAAAAGCGATCGGAGGACATCCATCTTTGGGAAAAAATCCCTCAAACACACACACACACAGCCACCCAGAGAACCCTTTTTTCCCTGTTGGTCTGGGGTACGTTTTGGTTCGCTTCATTACGTCACGTTTGGTTTGGTTTGGTCCGGACGATGGCCCCGATACCTTCGTCGGCGATGGGATTTAGGGCTGAGTCAATTTTTTTTTACAGCGGCTACATGTTTGCGTATGTGTAACGCTGGACAGTCGAGGTCGAGGTCGTGCAGGAGCATGTGTCTGTAAGCGGGTGGATAACATCCACTGGGATAAATGAAAACTCATCGCATAGCCCATCCCAGGTTCCCAGCAGGTTGGGTGACATTCAATTTTTGTGGGATCACGATCTTATCCACATGTCATGTTTTGGGAACGCTTCGGTTGGGCGTCGTTTATGAAGAAAAAGAGATGTGTCGGTAGGAAGGTTTTTGGTGGATTATGGACATTGTTTCGTAGAAAATAGTGTGTAAAATTTGTGAGTTTTAGGTGTTTGCAGAAAAAGAGGTGGGGAAATAAAACAATTTTCTTTGCTATTGGCTCAAAAATCTTAGCGATTCTTGTGACAGATTAATGCAGAATCTCTTGGAACAGGAACGGCTTCAACGAAGTGCCTTTTTATTGGTTTTAGATTGGTCTAATGCGTGTGAAATAAAACAAAATTAGTTCTATTAGCGACTTCAACTGGCTCAAGGTCGATAATTGGCACCTTAAATATGAGTCTGATTGGTCGATACTTTATTAAATTGTTATCCTTATTGAAATCTATGCCCAACAGCGGATACTGCTGATTAGTTTTGGACCTTAAAGAGCCGTGTGTTGTAATAAATATCATGAAATACCATAAAGACAGTATTTATTAATCACCACGAGAACCCTTACGAGTTGCTTATTTGATATTAAAGCGCATTATATTATTCCTCGCCTTAGTTATCCGTAATTCGCTTGACTGCTTTATATCAACAATTGAAACAAACATTCAGTTGTATACCTTTATACCCTCCCGCCGAGTTGCTGATAAGCTACGCTAAGATCTAGCTTTTTTTTTGTGCTCAACATTACGCTACCAGCACCAGCTTTAATGTATCAAGATGAAAGAATTCAACTGTTGTTTTTTTTTCGCCTCAAGGGCGAATCCTCTAGCGCTGTACGCCGGAATGTTTAGGAACCGCAGGGCAAGATGGCGATCCGCTCCCGCAGGAAGGATGGCACGTGCCTTCTACCACTTACGCGCTTTCCACGCCAGGCGCTTTCCGTTCATTAAAAAAGGGGCGTTTTGTGTGGAAAGCAAACACATGCGAACAAAGGCGCGGCGAGCGAACAACGAGTGGAGGTAGAAAATTAAAAACAAAAATCAAGAAAAGGCATCCGAAAGAATCTATGGCACGTGAACCGTGAATCGTTTTTGTGTCGAGAGCGCGCTTTAGCTTTGGACCAGGTGAAACCTCACTGTTTGAAACACTTTTTGGTTTTAGTTTTCGTTTTCATTCCTGAACGGACACAGTGGACACAGCCCTGGGTCGGGGTTGGATTTTGCTGGACATATTCACTGATTACATGGGCTTTTGTGTGTTGGAAACACACAACAGCATTACAGTAAAGTTACAAAGAATTTGTGAATTGTTTAGAGTGAGACAGAGAGAAGGAGATATAAAAAGAGAACTTAGAATGTAATTCTGTAATTATCAACTTATCGTGACCAATTGTTAGATTCATGACGTATAAACGTAGGAGGAACGTGGCTTGTAATTACTTTGTGTTGAACGGGCTTTATCACATCAAATCAGCTACGGGAAGACTTAAATTTGTTTCGAGGAAACCATTCGAGGACGGTAGAAACATCCACATTCCGCCATCTGGAAGGACAAGCACTACTAAAGCTGTTCTTCAATTTCCGTTCCGGTGCAGGGGTACGTGAAGGAATTACTCGATATTTACTTGGAACTTACCAACTGACAACTTAATGTGCATAGAAAAACGGAACGGCATGCATAGGGTTGGTAGGAAATTTGGTCACAAGTTTCTTATCGATTGACCAGAAATGTTCCAACCCCGCCAGGAACCCCGTGTGATCGTCGATCCTTGGCATTGTTCAGTCTCGGGCAAAACGACAACTAAACAACTTGTCGGCGAGCGTGTTGATGAGTTATGGCTGGTAGTAGCAAAGGGGTTGAGCATATGGATTGGGCAGAGCGGTAGGACATGTTCAAATTTGTTATCCTGACGCTATGAGGCTTCTTCGGCCTGATCGTACCTGATCGTCGTCGGGTCAGTGAAAAGGGTTCAGAATTTCCTCCGAATTCCTAGCCACAACAAAATCGCCTACAGTGAGAATTAGGAAGTTTCACTGATGGGGCAGCAAGCTTGTGGCAACGACCATACGGATATGTCGCTTCGAGTTGCTCACGTTGTGTCCTGGCCGCATTGCGATTGGTGGTGGGAAGGCTTATCGTTTCACATCCGGGTCGGGTTTTGGGACCATCGAACCCGAATGTTCCATCCCAGCAGAAAGTGAGCCGGGCGAAAGGTTTTGTAATTGAATGCAGTAAATTTACTAGGAAAATCTAACCATCAAGGGCAGCAGCAGCATCCCCAACAGGGATCCGTAAATACCGGGAATCGTAAGACGAATATTGAACTTTTGTTTTAAGCTTGCTGGCTCGGTGGCCCCGTGGGAGCATTCCGATACAATCGGATCGAAATTAATTACATTAAATTTTCCAGCGGGGTAGATAAACTTGTCACAAGGATTGTGGTAAACCATTAGCAGCTCGAGAACTCACCGAAATCGGCCTACCGGAAGTATTGCGCAATGTCCGTTATTTGTGCAGTCCGTCGAACACATTACACAAGGTTTGTGGAACGTGGTTTGTGTGTTTGATGCTTTCGTGATCACCTCAATTCTTCATCCATCAAATTGTACCAATGTGCTTCACCTTGACCAACGATGACGAGCCGCACTTGTAAATGTGTACACCAGTTGTCCGAACGTGCAAAACTTGAGCAAATACGGCGGCAGTAAAGTAAAATGGCTTATGTACTCGCGCGTTTACTTTGAACTGTTTTTTTTTGTTGTTGATGTTTGCAACATAATGGCTGCTTGTGGTAGAATCCACCACCGAGCATGGAGACGCAGTTTGATTGAATTACGTCGTAAAAAGTCACCATTGACTCTCGCTGACAGAAGGGGGGGGGGGGGGGGGGGGGGGTGTTTACGTGTGTGTGTGTGTCCGCACTTGTCCACACAAATCACTCACGTGCGTACTTGAAACAATCACTGTGGTGTAGTGGCCGAGAGTTACGATCGATGTGTGTGACCAGTTGTGGTGAGATAGGGAAAGCAAGAAGCCGTAAGTAACTTCGTGCAAGGAAAAGCTTCTCGTACACCCCCCCATCCCCCTCCTGCCTCCTCCCTCCACCCCCCTTCCCTTGCCAAGTGTCGGGGCAAGCGGTGGATTCATTTTAAATGCTTCATAATCCGAGTTAAATGAAAAAAGTTAGTTCCTAGGGTGGATCCTTGGGGAAAAGGATTTTCATGTACTCTCTGGCTCTGGCTCTGGCTCTGGGGACCATCTGGTCGGGTGGGTGAGTGTTATCGTTGGATAGGGGGGGGGGGGGTGTGTGTGTGTGTGTGTGTGTAAAGATACGGGCTTTACTGATGTGCGGTCGTGCTGGAAGTTGTGGCCATAAAAGCGAACGGTCAATGGTGTGTCAGTGATTCACTTAACCTCACGCTAACGGAAGGTTAAACTTTGCGTCATATTTCAATATGAACGTTCGTAATTTCGTACATTTCCGGCTGTACATGGAAAGATTCTTGGCAAATAATTTTTCTCCCATTTTCAGCCCCAGGGAGTAGTGACAGTTTGCATCAATTTGTCGAATCTGATTATGAAAGCTCATCAGAACAATGGATCCGGGGGAGGGAGAGAGAGAGAGAGAAAGAGAAAGTGAAAATTAATTTTCTAAAAAAAAAAACACACATAAAATGAGTTCGTTCATAATATCGCACTCAATACGCGCAATCATCTCCCCCACAGAAGCACACAATGGAGGGAACAGCTCCACGAAACAGGATGCTGGAATGTCAGATCATGAAAATGGGTGCCACGGTGTTTGTTCTGCAGCAAATTCGACAGGACGTTAAATTGGCGAAGTTTCATCATGATTGGTGCTGAATGGTATGTGGGGTTTTTCGTCTTTTCCTTTCTCTTTCCACCCGGCGTTGCCCGAGAATCGATGAAATGGTCGCCATTTGTCGAAGTTCATTTGTCCGGCTGTCCGGCAGACCGGTTGAACGGTTCCTGGGTCATGGACGTTTCAGATGATGAGCAATTCCGGTGAGCATCATCTAGCGGTGGGGTAGAGTAAGGAATAGTTCATCGCTTTACTTGCCCGATAATAATTGTTACTATTCAGACAAACTTTGTCTACCGTGTGATGTGAGTGCTTTCTTCTCCCTGGGGGTTGGGACCTCCGGGTTTCTTTTCTAACTGTCACGTTTTTTTTTGTGCTGTTGCTACTGTTCTCAATTGTTAGCACCCCCCAACGTGTGCGTCGTGTGCGTGCTGATCGGAAAGGCGAGATAAAGATCCGGGCCGGGTCAGAAAAATCAGTAGCTAATTTTTGCGTCATCACGCACACCGAAGCTAACGGACGGAGGCAAAGCCGTCGTCCACCTTGGTCCGTTAGGGGGAAAAAAAAGATACGCATCATCATGATTTTTCTTGCTTCAGTTTTTCCTCGTCCAGCGTGCGCGCCACCCCGTAAAGGCAGGCGGGATAAGATTAAACCGACATCTGATTCCACCGAGTGCGTCCAAAAATAAGTCAACGTGGTTCGTGGAATTTTAAGGGGTAGCTTTACCGAAAAGTCCTTGCTATTATACGAAAAAGAGGGAACACCGCCCGGGCATCTCGCCGTAATGGGGGAAAAATGTCACCTATTCATCACCATGGCAAACATGCGCGACACGACATTGGCCCTGACCCTGGCAAATGCGGGGCGTCGCACTGCTCTTCTGGAAGGGGGTGGAAACATTATTCAGCATTGATTTTGCCCTCTCGCCACGAGGGTTGTACTTTCTTCGTAACGAGCCGGCCAAGGTGTCCGGTAGTGTTTAAAAAAAGGGAAGAAAAGACATATCAGCCCAAATAAAAAAGTTTAAAAAATGATACGCCGAAAAGATTAAAGATAAGGTTATCATGGTCTTTTGGGAGATTTTTGTAGACACGTGTGTGAATGCGCTTGTGTATGTTTTCGTGTGTTTGTGTGAGAGAGGGGTTGAATTTTTGGTGCATAAGAGTAAGCTTTTCTGTTGACCTGTCAAGGTGCCCGCATCAGTGGGAAAGCTTTTCTGGTTTTGTGCGTTATTTATATAGTCTTTCGCCAGCAATCCTCTCGTCAGGGCGATACATGAAAAGTGGGTTTGGTTTTTGGATGGGTGAAATGTTTTCCTTTTCCCCTAATTCTGCTTGGCTAGACATTCAGGCAAGTACAGTCGGTTCCAAAAAAAAAAAATTGTGTGGATATTGCAAGCGTAGCAATCGATCGCACCGCGGTTCAGACTAATCCGAACTGATGACACATTTTGTGCAAACGTAGTAACAAATAACACCCTAGAAACGCAAACCCCAAAACAGGGAAAACGGCTCTAAATACAACTTATCGCCGACTTATATTTTTTAATCAAAATCGTCATTTATGGTACTCACGCAGGATTGACTTAAATCAAAACGCAATAAAACAAAGGTATAAATAAAGCAAAATAGTTTTTAGACGATGAGTATCGATCTGACCGCCAAGACAGACTAGAGTGTTGTATCTTAAAAACCAATCGACTTTTTAGTTGATGAGCTTCGACAGTCTCCCTACCCAAGCGAAGTCCTCGATGTTTCCAACATGCCAGCTAGGGAAATTTTTTCTAGATTTCTTTTATCGCCTGGACGATCAAAGGCGATATTCGTTTCGAAAAGTTTCCTACTTCATTCTGAGTGACGTCAAAAAAACGTAACTGCCGATGCCGACCGACAGTTCATTTGTGCGCGATCCCATTATAGTATAACGTGGGAAATTCAATTGTGATCATAAGCAATTTTGAATACCCGTAAGCCATGCGTCATTTCTCATTTCTTGTAGTTTTTATGCAGCTGAGTTTTTTTGCATATCTGATACATCTTTTTTTCGGGAAAAATGTTGTCACATCATAACAGAACAAGCCCTCTCGAGGACGAAGACGAAGCAGACTAACGTCAAACATCCATGCGTATCTGTTAGTAGCGCATTGTATACTTTAGAAGGGATTTTTAAAAGAAATTCGCCTCAAAGTTTGCAATCCCAAAGGCAGTAGCTGATGGTAAGCATGACAAAATAAGCTTCCCATGATTTATTTCATTTTCTCTGGGAAGATTTATAACCTTTGTTCGTGAATTTTTTTTTGGGGCCGACTGTGCGTACTCGGTGAGTTTGCTGGTAGTGTGTTTATTTTATTTTACTCTGAAAAAAGGTAGAAAATTTAATTTTGATAGCTACTTCTACCTGCTTGGTGTTAGCGGTAAGTTGAAGTTGTAGCCTGAAAATTTTGGAATATCTTTTAACTTGTAATGTGTAACTTGGTGCGATAGGGTACTATTTTGTACAAGCTTTTACTATGTTCCACCGAGTGTGAGGGTTGTAGCAAAAAATTCCTCCACTATAGATCGATCGTAGGCTATGCATCACAAAATCGGACACTCCTTTTGAATGCTTGCAAGTTGAGTCCATTGACGACAATTTCTACTCAAAGCGTACTTAACCATTTGCAAATCAAGACGCACGTAACGTTTTGGTTTGGTTTCTTCCCAATTTAGCTGGCTAAAGTTGGCAAGTTGTGTAGTTGTAGTCCACAATGGGGTTAAGCCTACGAAAATGGTAGTACGCACTCGCCACAATCAGAAGAGCACAAGAACGAACAGTGACCGTGCATAAACCGAGCACACTAACGTCGGCGACATTACCGGGACCTTTTTTTTCAATTATAGTTGTCTAAGGGGTGTGTGTGTGTGTGCTTTTTTTCGCTTCACTTTACTCCTCCCATCTATCTCGGCTTTCGCTAATCCTTTCGGAGAGCTTCAGCTCCGGACAAGCAGTAGAACACAGCTACCCCTTTTTGCTGGCCAACGGTAGATAAAGCTTGACATTTGCATTCTGGTCTCGTTCCAGCTGGGATGCGGGACGTTTGGCATTTCGGGACTCGCCGTGCCTCCAGTGCTGGACTCCACTCGTGTGCTTTTTGCAGCGGTAGCCTGCAATCCTTGAAGCTTCAAGGACACGAACCGTGAGCACATGATGCTCTCGAGGTACTGTTAGATTAGGAATTAGGAGCACATTAGAACCATCGTTATCGCCGTGGCAAACTTTCATTATTGTCACAATGGCTCCTACATTCACATGCGAGCTTTTCGCGCCGCAACCAAAATCAAGTGCGTCGCAATTCAGCAGTTGAGCAGTTGTAGTTTAAATTTTCCTTCTACGGAAAACGCGGTTCCAAGGGAAAGACCGATAGAACCTAATCTATCACCCCACAAGCCTGTTCCAATATCGAATCGACCGATTTTTCTACAGCTTCAAGCGATGGTGGCATATGTGTCTGGCCTTTTTCGCATCATCTCCTCGTTGACCATCACGTCACGTACTATCAATCAACCGAGCGTCCGGGGTTCCCTTCAGCGAGGGTATTGGTTTGCGACCGGAGAACCGATGTCAATGACCCGACCCCGGGACGGACTAGAAGTCCTTTTTTCAGATCATTTTTCCCCTTTTTCTGCATGCGTCGTTTTAATTGGATTGGATTAGAAGCGACCGGGATTCAGGTTACATTTTTGGGGATTTTCGTTTCGTTTTTGTTAAGGGCAACAGGAGTTCGGGCTAGTTACAGTTTGCTGAAAATATGCACTGTAAATGGTGCTGGTGACACAAGAGAAAAGTTTGAGGTTATCTCCATTGTTGTATGAAAGTTCAGCCGCGCAGTATAAGAGGGCGGACAGGAACAATCGCAGCTCTAGAATTGCGTTTCAATTATTTATCTTCGAAGCATCCGGCTAACGTAGAACTTTTGTACTGCAAAGACTTCGTGATAGATGGCCTACTCTCAGCCAAGGTGCTTACCGGATTTCCGGAAGATAAAGAAACACATCTTTAACACGTTGAGTGGCACACTGTATGTGATACACCATCAGAACGTTCCTTAATTTCCAACAAGAGCAACCAGAGAGGGATGAAAAAAGTTCCACACGAAGGAGGGAAGGAAAACGAACGCAGAAGGTGTACGAAAGTCGGAATCGTACCGAGCATACGATAATTGAAAAGTTATTCGTTTGGTGGAGAAGTGGCATGAAGAAGATTTGCGCCCCTGTGTGTGTGTGTGTGTGTGTGTTGGTGAAGTTTGCGAACACGTACCCGCACCAGGTGTTTAGGAGGATGATGGTGGTGGTGGTGGCAGTTCGAGGTCAATGGTTGAAAAACGTGGCGCAGGGCAACGAAGCCCTTGCAATTAGACTTTGCTGAAGAGTGGAAAAATAATTGTGTTAATAAGTTTGCTTGTTTGTTGCTGCTTGAACGCGGTCGGCTGTACAAGCAACAGTGTTTGGTGGGCAAGGAAACCATGTTTGCGCAGCTATTTCAACCGGATATGTTCAATGAAGGGAAGGTGGGTCCTGAATCGAAATTGACTCAAAATTAACGAATCAACAGGTAGAGAATTGTACCCAGCTCGAGCATGTGTTGGAATCAAAATAGTCTCGGAGAAATGATTACTTTTAGCCAACTCTCTCGCCAAGGCAATACAATTAATTCTGAAAATAGCAGTGAGGTAAAATATTTTAAAACAATGTGCAATTATTGTAGTTTCTAGAAAAGGGCTTACAGAAGTTGTTCGGAGCCTCAACGACAGAACTGTTCACAGTCGAATGATTTGGTCTGTCAGTGCTGTCTAACGCAAAACAGACATGAATATCGGATTTTTCGTATCTACAAGTCTCAGTGGCGGATTTGATCCGCCTTAACCCATAATTGAGACCGTTCGGAGGGGTTTTTTTCTCGTTCACAGGAGGTTCTTTAGTCCGCGAGTCCCTCTGACCGGTGAAAATCCTCTGTCCGGCGACGAGGCCCCCTGGTTGGCGATGCCCTGCTGGTCGGCGAGGACCCTGGCAGCCGCCACCTTCGCCCATAGGTTATTCTGCCACTGACAAGTCAGGCTTGGTGGCCCTTAAACATGGTACATACATTTAGCTTAACTATCTTACTTCCGGACGTACCCTAGAGGGGACGCATCGTGGAGTTGCTGACCGGTGTTTATAAAAACAACGCTTGGACTGAGCGTTCGCTGCTGACATTGCCCTAGTTCTTTACTATTTTGATTACGTTTGGCGGGTCACGCTACCTTACTGGCCGTTGCTTGGATGTCGCTTTTACCTTTTCTTTTAGGCCGATCGTTACCTACGCAACACATGTGCCAATAGACAGAAACTGTTAAACTGTTTTACAAACTCCGGCAATGAAACGTGAGTGAAAATGGTCGAAGGAAACGTGCACAATCGCACAGTTCAGTGCACATAATCTAGCCTTGTACAGCTGTCGAATGTCTATGTGTCTAATAAATCAGTTCCAGTGCTGTCATGCTTTGGAGCAACGATTGTCAAAACACGTATACGCAGAGCACTAGTGTTCGGTACGAAATTGTCCGATAATTTAACGGCCAACATCAGAACAATAAAATGATTCGTTATTTGCTTTAGAAAAAAAAACCGTTGATCGACATTCGTGGGCTGTTGGGGCTAACCGCGTGCTTTAGGCACTCGCTGGTGGAAACCCGAGAAAAGTAAATCATAATCATTTCATTGTTATTTTGCTATCGAATGAATGCGAGCCGCTAGGCACGGGCAGCTGCTAGGTGGTTCGCTGAAAAAATGCGCACATTATGTGTGCGGGTGTGTAGGTGGTTTGATAGAAAATTTTTCGGAAGGAAAATAAAGCGTAAAGAATGGTTAAAAACCAAACCAACTGAGCTCGCACCGAGTAGGACGTGTATGAATGCGTCGATGTACAGCGTATCCAAGACAGAATTCAATTAGAACGGCGGCGGATGGCGTTAAGGTGCCTACTGCCGGTGGTTGTGATGTGAGAAGGAAAGGGCAATTTTTTTTTTTCGATTTCGGCATACTCGGTCTGCTCTTGTATTCCCATTTAACGCCCACGTATTGTGTATGGTTTTCGATTGTGGAAAGAAAATGTACAAAATGACGCCGTAATTTGTGGCGAGTTCGGAAGAAAGCCTCCCGTGGTTTAGTACTGAAAACCCACAACAAGTGGCAGCGGGGAACTTCGGGTAGTGTGTGTGAATGTGTGGGCAAAATGGTAGAACGAATAAATACGTTAGAATGTGGCCTTTAATTTTTAAGGAAAATAATGGATGCATTAACCCACAAGCGCTGGTTGTCCGAATTGTTATAATCACTTGTGGGAAGTTAGGTTATTAATTTTTTGAAGTAGGCAGTTTAGCCATTACTTACGGAAGAATTAACATTTACAAGAAAGAGTTTAATTATGAAGTCTTGCTGTTAGCTGAAGGGTTTCAATGTATTCTACAAAATCCAGAGATTTTTTCTTCAACGATTCGACAAAATGATAAATTTCCAGAAAAAAAGTTCCTTTCCATGTAAACTGAAAAGCGTTCCACACTTCCTTGCTTGTGGTGACGATAATTATGTGCGATCAAAATCCAATTAAAAAACCACCCAACATTTTAGCAGTAGGTAAATATGAGCGCTTGCACGAAAGCAGCGAGCAAGAGTGTAATTTTGTTTGAACAAGTGAAGCAAGATTGCGAACGAAAGTTATTCGTTTGCAGTGAAACCGTTTATCGCTCGTCACGTTAAAAAGGGAATCTTTGCATGGCAAAAAAAACACAAGTCGTTAAAACAAACTTGCAAATTAGGTCCACTGTGGTTTTGTGAGTAGCAGAAACTTGATCGTAAAAGGATATGTGTAATCGATACGTGTCATTGCCACACATACTGTCTCCTATACACTCATGATGTAAAATACAACCGGCTACTGAATCAGCCTTATTCCCACAGACATAGCAACAACGAGTCCTATCGATCGCAATTAGGACGTGGTGGCGATACACTACATATACGCTCAAACACAGATAAAGACACACAAACACCACACGTCGGTAGAGACAAATTGAATCAGCTGTATCCATGCTGTACATTTGCACAATGGCCATTACGAACGATTGTATTTCTTCGTATGTCAATTAGACGTAGTCTCCTCTGCAGGGAAATTAATATTGCGCCCAAGGACTTCGAAAGGATGGGGCAGGTATCGTTTGGACGGAACAGGAACGAGAAACACAGTGTTTACTAGTTCAACGAAAATGTTCTTTTTTTAGTCGATCATGTTACATGATTCGTCCTGTGTAGTGGTTACTGCTGTCGATGCGATTGCTTTCCAACCAAGTATTGGATTTACAAGTAATATAACTGTAGTATTAAGTATGAACATTTGGAAATTATATGCGATGAGCTATTAAGCATGTTTTTCATTTCATTAATTTTTTATTCCACTCAAAATAAATAGCTCGAAATTTGATGCAAATATTTGAGAATCCTTCAAGTTTTTTGATTTTTTATTCAAAAGAATAAATATCATGTGAAAGTGTTATTTTTGTTTTATTTTCATGAAGGGCGCCATGGTCGTATTGCTCCGAATGTGTTAATGAATGCAGTTGAAAGGCTTAATTGAAAACACGAACAATTTTCCAACTAAGTGACAGCATTCCATTAACTTAATGAAAATATTGGCTGTCGGGCGGTGGCTGCAGCTCATAGGAAGATGGGAAGATGAAAGAAGCCGCTGAATTGATTACATTCATTGGAATAAAATATCAATGAAGTGCATTTTTTCTCTATCGCACAATATCAATGGAGGCGCCTGGTAGATGGTAAAATAATGAATTACCAAATTTTTAGTATGAAATGCAGAAGCAACGGCATGTCAGTTTATGCTCGTAGTGTGTATATTCTAATCTATTTCCCTTTCATTTTTCAAAAGACTTAAAAGCATCTGACTTTGTAGAAAGTTAGTTAGAAAGATAGAAAGTAGATTGGTACGTATTTTTAATCGAATAATGTGCCTGTGTGCTACGGTTTTTTATCGTCCATGTCCCACATTGGATTTAACTTATACCCCCTTCTTATTAACTACAGTTCGAACGTATCGTATCTACCTCAGCTTTAACGTGCTAAGTGCATTAAAATGAAATGCTTTAAGTGAGCCGAACAAGGTACAAAAGCCGTCTGCCATTCAGCTTAAGCTTACTTAAGATGACTGAAAGAATTGAAAGAAGGAACAAAAGAACTGCACTTTTGAAGTATCAAATCAAGCATGTGCATCAAGCATCAGCACCATCGAACGAGAGGACACAATAATCAATTCCAATGCTTTGGATGCGATAGCATGTCGCTGAAAGTCATCGGGTGGCAAAAGCGTCTTGAATTTGCATTCTTCTTGATAAAGATGCTCTTTTCACTATTGCGTTTGTTCCTACAACGAAAGATGCCATAATTCGCAGTGGATGGTGTCGGTGTGTTTGTTAGCCGATTGCGCTAAAGGTGGCGTTTAGCTCGTGGAAGTAACAAACAGAACACGTTTGGTGGTATGATGTGGAAGGGAAAAGCGGATCTCAACGAGCTGTCTGGCATAACTCATCTTTATATCCGACCCGCTTGTTTGGCTGCGGAAAAGATTACCAATCTGTTCGATGCTTGGGGCCAAATAATCTGGTGGATCAGTGATTCCCAGGGTGGTTCAACATCCGACGTCAAAGGGCTACACATCGTACTTAACAGTGGTCACCATTTGGTGGTATATAAAACAGGGTAGGAATACAGGCAGAGAAAACTCGAACAAGGAAACACGATAGCCCTTGGTGAAGCGCGTGCACAGCGCCTGTCTTGAATAGATCGATCAGGAATCGAGGAGGATGATCGCAAATGCAAAGCACAATCACAAACAGCATCTTACTCTTGGATGAAAAAGAAAAAATGCGGAGACCGTAAAGGGCGAAGACTTTTGCAAACCACCATAGTACCGGGAGACAATTGTGGCACAAGAGAAAGACAACGCGTCCTTTCGCGATGCGACCTCTTTAACCTTGTTTAAGCCTTTTATGTTTTTTGTCTTGTGCTGTCCCGGCTAGGTACTGGCGCGACTGGCACTATGGCAAGAGAGCGTTCGTTTTTGGTGTCGCTCCGTTGGGACCACTGCCGTATGCTAATGATGGTAAAAATGTAATCCTGCACGTATCGAAATTCAATATGCATGGCGTACGATATCCTTACATTACAGAAGCAAAACGGAACGACAGGATGTGGTTCTCTGCCCGTCTGAGGTGCCTCCCTGTCAACACAACGCCATACAAAATACCGGCAGAAAGATGCTAGAAAGATTTCTATAACACATAGAGGATTGCTAGAGCGTTGCTCTTCACCAGTTAAAGAGTTCGATTTGGGAAGATTATATAATTCTCTACAGATTATTAATAATTTAAGTATTTTTCGATTGTTCTTATAACACTTCCCATCCATGATGGGCTAAAGAAACGCTTGGTTGTACAATTGAACCCTCACATCGATCCAAGTTCTGTATGAATTAGAGGGCAAGTTTGGTGCCTTCAAACATTTTCCTGCACAAAACTTGCTCACAAAGTGCAACGATGTTGCAATGCTATAAATCTTTTACCATCGTTATCGAACCCAGAGTCACATGTACTAGGTGTTGTTAAAGGTGCGAGAAGTTCGTATCCAGCACTGGTCCCCACGCATAAGACATCGTTGCCTACGATCGGCAAAGCTCCTACAGTGCAAAAGAAGGGCCAATACCGGCCGGTGTTCATAATTGCAAAACTCCACCATTTGCAATGAAAGCAGTGGAAGAACCACCATCCATGCAAGCTTCCACTCCAGCGTGTCCGTGAAGCAATATGGGCCCGATGACTTTGTAGTGTTTTGAAAACTTTATCAATTTTTCATAGTTTCAGCAGCGCAGCACGAGGTTTCGCGGAGCATGTGCGATGCATTATCTATTTGTACAGTGTGTGGGTGTGTGTGTGTGTGCACACGTTCGTTTGGGATGTAAATAATATGTGCATTTCAATATGTGCAAAAAGTTTCTTATTAACGGTTGCCACGTAAAGCTGGTTTAAGAGGTTTATGATGCTTGCTGTTAGCTCCATCGAAAGCAGCTTAACGAGTGGCACAAAGAGCCTACGATTTTGCTAGGTGGGGAGAGTACTATTTTGCAGATTAAACATTCCTTTAGGCTTATTTTTTTCATTCCTCAATGCGAGAAATCATAAATCAAACAGTTGTGTGTGTGGCGAGAATAAAAATCATTCGTGACAGATTAGGCATAATGAATGTCGCTTCACATTCACATTAGGCGGACTAATGTGCGTTAGGCAATTGTGTTGCTTTTTTTTTGGCACAAAAAACAGTAATCTCGTAAAGGGGTAAATGGTAGCACGTGGTGATGAGTAAAACACTACATACGACCATGCGTCTCCATCGTAAGTTTATCAGCTCTCAACCCTGCGGCAGTGTCACGCGAACTATCGAGCGAGACGAAATAATTACACAAAAGCGTTCAGCGCTAAAGACAAAACAAAAGCATAAGAAAAGCACAAATAGTAGCAGTTCGTTGACCAGCGTCAAGGTCAACGAGGGAAGTTAAAGACACGCTCGAGAGCATCCATCAGCACCCGTGCACGTGCGTTTGTGTGTGGCTGGTGTTGTGACACAAGTGTTATCATTCTCATTTCCAAGAAAAACAGCTTTCTTGGAAAGTCAAATTGTAAAGCTTTATCAATAAGGACGGTTGCGGGTTGAGCTTCCTGCTTCATTTCAGCGGTAAAGGTAAATGTGATTGATGTGTGATTGTATCGAATTGGCAAGCAAATGTTGTGTGAAAAGATTTGGGTGTTTTCAAGCTGATATGCACATAGCGATAGCGAAATATTGTACTATTTTTAGGAAATGCATCTAGGAAATGGAAAAAAAAGAAAGCATGTGCCTATAGGATGAGCAGATCTTTTACCCGAAAAACCTCGAAATGAATGCACTTAGTGTGTGTATCAACAACACTCAACAATAAGCATCGGTAGTAATGTCATCACATCGGCCAAACAGTATTAGTTTGTTTAGGAGCGCTTTTGTGGACCCTGGGAAGCGGTAGCGATAAGGCAGTGTGGTTTATCGCTTCCACCAGCAACTCGTAAGGCACCCACAGTAAATAATCAACCAATTTATCTATGCTACTAGGTACAATCGCGCCCAATCCACCAGCGTATGCGTCCACGCACGCACGATCCCCGGTGCCGGTGTCTGATTCGATTGACACGAAATCAATTTATTTCCATCAAATTACAACGCCGAACCCGCACGGACACACAGGACACGCAATGGCGACGAATGCAAGATGAATTCTTCTCTCTCTCTCTCTCTCTCTCTCTCTCTGTGCCTGTGTATGTGCCGTGCTTCGCTGTGTGAGTACATGTACGCTTATATGGTTGTTACTGCTGCTGTTGCTACTGCTGCCGGTTTCCGCTATGTTCTTCCCATCAAACGCATACGATTGGCTTGTGAAATATGTTTCCAGCTCGTTATTTGCTTTCGGGAAGGAAGACTAAAGACGATCCTACTACCTCCAGCAACCGACCGGGGCCGTCGTTTTTTTCTTCTTCCTTCGTTACGTTGAGTGTTTCTTTCCAGTGCCGCTTCACGGTTTGTTTTGCTTCACATTTTGGGTTAATGTGTTTTATGCTGGTGGAAAAAAGGAACGCACCGGTGGTTTCGTTACGCTTGTTTTGAGGCGGGTGGCGGGAAAAGTTTAACCACGATCTGCTTTTCCAATTCGGCGTCGTCTTGCTTTGGTCGATTTTTGGGGAAAAGGAAATTTTTCACCTTCACGGTTCACCAGATGCCAGAGACCCGGCCCGGCAGATGCCGATGTGAGGATGGATGGTTTGTGCTGGTTGTGAATGTTTAAAATTGCAAAGCCGAGCGGTGGGAAACGGTTCCAAACGGGAGGTGGAAAATGGGGCAAGCGTTAGAGCAAACGGCGTACGATGATGGCGTACGCAATAATCATAAAAGAAAAACAAACTTTCGCCGCTCGGTAGTGGTTCCTTTCACGGCTTTCGTGCTGCCTGAAGTGCTGAAGATCGTTCTGCGACACCGACCAGCCGTTCACTACATCAAAGGCAAAGATGCGTAGATTCACAAACAAAGCTACTTTTCGGTCGGGCAACTGGCTGGGATCGACGATGTGCGCGGAGGTCACGCAAGGGACGGTTTTTGGGGGGGTCATAGAGTTGGAGTGCAGGTGGCTCAGCTGACCGGCGGGAAATTGTTGAGCTGTTGAGTGCCGGTACAAGCGCAGCCCAGCGTTCCCTAAAAACGTCCGAGTGTATGGTTGGTTTTTTGGGATTTTTCGGTCGAATTCATATATTGCCAGCGTCATTTCATATATTAACAGCAACCGGCTCACACGTCGCTGAGGTACGTGGTACGGTAGAATGTATTGTTTTCAGTTGAAATTGGTGCTTCACACAGACACATATAAACACACAGTGCGGATGAAGAAAATTCGTTGTCACTTAAACTGACATCGGAATGCAACCGTGGTGAAGTAATCTGTTTTACTTTTTTGCCTTCTTTTTTGCCATTAGGTGTTTGGTATGAAAATGTTTCGCTAGAATATATTCGATACGATTGAGGCAAAAATTTTCTCTTCGAAAAGGCGATTATAACTAGGTTTTTTTTTTAAATGAGCTATCAAGTTAAACTACATTACAAACCTTTATGTTTTTACAGCAGCTCTACTATACAAAAAATCACGCGGTAATTAAACAGTAGAGTTTACAGTTTATAAACGGAAACAGTACTTCATTTCGTGCTTGTCAGGATTTTAACATTAAACGAAACCAACCAGCAGAAACGGGCAGCATGACCGTAAAAAAAAAACCCGAATACAACTAGGCGAAATGGATAGAGTGGACATTAAGCTGCACCTTCTGTTAACGAGCTCTTTTCACTTCCCATTTACCTTCCCATCAAAAACATCGTTCCAGAAATGTATCGCCATGGTTAAGTAAAAAACCTTTTGCTCCCCTCTCACACGGATTTCCAAAGAGTCAGCCATTCCGTCGCAGTTTTTTCCCTTATTTTGCTGGCTCGAAGTTATAAGTCCATTTCCCCTTGCATGGCCGGGGAAATATCCCGTCCATAGAATCGGCATGGAGACGCCTGGTGGTTAGTAATCCCGTGATGGAGACGCCTGGTTGGTGGTACACGTACGACACAGCCTGAAACCTCCTCGAAAGCTCGGAAACATCTAAAAATGTGTCTATTTTTAGCGCTAGATTCAAAAGCACCCTAATTTTCGGGTGGTTTAGTCCGATTTTGTATTTTCTCTCTCTCACACACTTCTCTCGACATAATCGGCTGCTGGAGCTTTGGTTTCGCTTTCGCACATGATGGCTTTACGATGGACGGGTGTGCTTTTGGACGTTGCTGAAGGTTAGGGTTATTGGGCTAGCGAAGGTCATGTTGTGCAGTCTTGCCAACCTCTTAGCGAGGTAGGCAGGCAGGCATGCCGACCATATTTCCCTCGCATTCGTCATGCAGGCCTTTGAAGCTTTCGCTGCTTTTGTATGGAAGAACGAATGAAATAGAAAGATAATGAGAAAAAAGACAAGAGAGAGCGAGAGAGAGAGAGAGACAAGGAAAGGTATCTCGTACGGTTGCTACACTTCCTCGGTTATGGTTTGGTTTTGCCACGATAAGACAGGCCTGTTGCCGAAATGAAAAATCTTTTCACCGACAAAGGGGATACGCTCTTTGGGTATTTCTAGCACACACACACACACACATGCACACAGCACTCACACACACGAATAGTGAAAGAAAGAACCCAAAAATCGACGCAGTAGTATGATCAAAAGGCATTCTATTCATAGCGTTTTGTTATCCGATGGTTCCGGAGAGGCTGTTGTTGCTGTTGCGAAAACGCACCCCGAACGAGCGTCTTAAAATATTAGACCCAAAACGATGTAGACGACGACGCACAAACGAAGCAAAAACCACCATTTTGCGGTTGGGATGATAACAACCCTCGGTTCACCCAACGGGGTCGTAATGTGTCGTTTATCAAATGACTAGAATTTGGTCCAACTAGTTAACGAAGTGGGATAGTGGAAGTATTTAAAAATTGTCTACACTCAAAATTAACCAGCGTATGCGAGAGAGTGCGTTTGATAAAGGTTGAGATATGTGTAAAGATTTATGTTTTATCGATCCGAAAACTAACTAATAATAATGAAATTTATGTTCTATTTGGTAACGGTGTATTCCCAAAGTACACACAGCTCTACTAAACGAACCCTGAATTGATTCGTAATCGTCGGAACCAACACCAACCTTCCGTGCATGCTAATAACATGTTCTGGTTAATAATAATAACAATGGTTGCATACGTCCGGGAATCTTGTTCGTTCCCGCCCGGTGAAACCGTTTGCATGCTATGGGCTGCACACGTATGTGTACGATCAGACAACGGTTAGCGACAGGAGCTAGCATACCGTTGGTGGGTAAAAAGACGGGGGCTCGAGAGCAATTGGGCGGGGTACAAATTCCACGATAAAATGTACTGCAAACTGTAAAACCCCAAACGCCTGGAATTGTTCGAATTCCGTAATTCCATTTGTAGCATCGAAATATATTTGGTTCTGTACGAGTCCGGGAAATGGCCAAAAGCTCCACACACGAGCAGCAGTGCTGCTCGAAACAGTGCTGAAAAAATTGGCATTGGTAAAGGAGGAGCAACAACAACAGAAAAAAAGGATATTTGCAATATTCTTGGTAGCTTTAGTTCTGTCGTTTTTTGGCTCTTGTTGGTGCTGCTGCTACTGGTGGTCGTTGTCTGCCTTAATATTGTGCTGGGAAATTTATTTTCCCAAAAACGAGTCCTTATAGTGATGCCCTTTAGAGGGATGGTTCAGGCAGGGTGACAGTGGTGGATGTAGTACATTCTGTACTCGTACGGAATAGAATGAACCGGTACACCGAAGCATACCGGGGCACATGTACACAGTGTGGTCTTCCTCATCCAGCGCTCAGGTATCATCAACTCGTTTGTGGTACGTTTTCTTGAAAATGCACATATTGTTTGAGTACACAGCAGCCCTCTGCAGGTGTGTGAGTGTGTATGTGGGTGTGATTTTTCCGATATCCGATTTGGCAGAATTCGCTACACGCGATGGAATGAATGTATCGCCCATGATGGTAAGGACTCGAGGTTGAGGAGATTGTTTTCTCGTGGAATGTTTCACTAACCGTACGGGTACGGTACAGAATGCTCGGGAATAGAATGCTTCCCGCAACCAACCCCCCATGTAGGCCATTTACCAGTACAGTAAGATTGTTGCACAATCATACAAATTATGCAATGGTACATAAGAAAGCATTCGAAGGGTGTGGAATTTTATTCAATTGTTTAAATTGCTGCTGCGAATATACTGTATACAAATTTTAAATCACTAGTGTCGATTGTGCTTTATGGTACTGTACTGTCGGTTTGGAATATTCTAATAAAAGAAACTTCATATAAAATATTTTAACATAACTCATTTGATGAAACTCTATCCCAGTTAAAGAGGCAGCTACTCAACATCCTTTGTAAAGATGTTCTTGAGGTAGGATATTTCGGCTACTCAATAGTGTTGTGGAGCAAAAACTCACGAGAAAAACTGGGACATCATCGCATGGTGGCTTAATGTGAAAACGGTCCTAGAATTTAGAGGATCCATCGAAATTAATAGAATACTGAATAATTTAGAGGATGATCCCACCTCAGTCCCTTGCACAGGATCGAAGTGGTCAAAGCTACCTTAAAGATACTTTAACGATTAGTTAGTTTAATGAATAACAAATCGAATTATGAATGTTCAGTCGAAAGAATGCTTAAGAGTACCCCAACGGCAAAGCAGCTCACTTTATTCTAACCAATTCTTAATAGCTTTTTAAGCGCGACGGCCATGACTGCAAGAAGCCATCCATATTACCAAACAAATACTGAATCCATGTTGTTAAATAAAAATAGACGAAACAATGGATTTGAACACTTCGTGTGAGTTCGCAGTTCGCAGGACTCATGAGAGACGTCTTTAGCATGATAATTAATCCACTATATTTGGACCGTCCCTCCGTACTGAGAACTGACTATCCAACTACGTGGTATCGGCAAGCCATGCGATGGCCAGCCTGGCCTTAGTAGGTCGTTAAGACAAGAACAAGAAGAAGACCACTAAAAGATTTTTGTCTTGGATAATCCTAATCGAATGACCTTACCCAATCCATCTGTATGTTTTAATCTAATTTTACAACATCTATGGAAAGGGAATCAGATAAATGTCGGTAATTTTGCCAGTTTTATAGTTTGAGTATTTGGTGTCTTTTCGAAGCTTATTTTGTTTATGTATTACGTGAGATCAGGATAAGATTTGCACTTGATCCAAGATCAGATAGACACTAAGATACAGCAAGACAATTGCATGATATATGCTGTTGAATGTTATTTTCGGTTTTATCGGTCAAGTGTATAGTTAAATTATTTACTATCGTATATAATGAAATGTGTGTCAATATACTTCTTGGAGCTAGGAGCAATGTGTCAACAGCCTTCCTTCAGCTTTTAAGTATAGAGATTGAGCATCCAGGACATGCGTGTTTATGAATAAATTAATAATTTTAGTACATGATAATAATAATTAATATTAATGATGATATTAATATTAAACGTCAACGGTCCGGATGGGATTTTAGCCCCAGTTCTGCTGAGTGAGGACCGAAGCCGCTGCAGACTCATCGCTCAAAAAGAAGTTTTTATGGATCTATTTTTATCAGTTCTCACTACCTTCACGAAAAAGCTCTTCGCCTCGTTCCATGCTTCAACAACAAAACAATGGATGAGCCTCAAAAACGTCGAGAAAGCAAAAGCCTCCCATTCGTACAGTCATTACATAATACACTTGGCCAAAAAAAGCGAATCCTGCTTGTCCATTTTTTTCCCCACCACAAGTTGTTGTTGTCTTCGTGTGGTGGCATCTTGCAGACAAGCATTTGTTTTGCGCCGAGTTTTTCTACCGATGCCATTCATTTCACCCAAAAAGGTCAATTGGTTTCGGTTCGCTCGCTCGCTCAAGGGTTCGCTTGCTGACGCGATTCGTTTTCCAGTGAATCATTTCTGCTCCATGACGGTGCACCGGTGGTGACGGGTGACACTTACCTTTTTCACCTTCGTTCGGATTAAGTTGGAATGGGTGTGCGCTGCTGCGGAGGTTACAAAAGCTCGCACAAAACTGTTCCGCTTTTCAAGCATTTCCGTCACTATCGACCATCGATCGGTAGTTTGGTGCGTTGCGAACAGCTTGGCTCAGTTTCCCGCGAAAGCTCATTGTGTTTCAGCCTTATCGCGCGGCGCAGCGTTCACTGGTGACGAGATGACCTTTAAGCGAACAGGAATGCTGGTGGGTGCTGGTGGTGGATGTTGTTGTTGTTGAGGCCTTGTTGTTGATGTTCTGTTGTAGCGTATTTTAATTGATGTTCTGTTGTGGGGGATACACACGCACACACTTTTTGAAGAAAAAAGCACACTCAAGCAAAATCACAAAAAAAAATTCAATTTTTTCAAACACACATACACACACTTTCCTTAACCCTTGCTGATGGATAAGCTTTCACGTGATAGATATATTTAGATATAGACAGGTGGTTTTGGAGGCACACGTACTAATTCGCACACAATCATTAAAGCACACAAAAAACACACACACACGCGCGATTTCACAACCAAAGTATGGTGCTGGGTCACTCCAGACTCCGGACTCTCTTCCTCTCTCCCTCACCCCTTCTCTCTCTCTCTCTCTCTCTCTCTCTCTCTCTCTTTCTCTTACTCTCTCTTGCACTGTTACTCTGTATGCGGAAGGAAATTACTAGGCTGCGTGATCACTAACTGCTGGGTGTAAAATTTCTACTTCGGTTTTGGAGCTTGAAATCAAGCAAAGTAGGCGAGGGTAGCCTTGTTCAGTCGGCTAGCTGCTTAATTTCACCACAAACGCTTTGAAACACACGACCAAGTGCACACAACACAAAATACGGATGAAAATACGGGGGCTGTAACGGTAGTGTGTGTGCATGTGCGAGTGATTAAAAAAATCGGTGCACTAAAACTGTGAAATTTGAATCGAAAAAGATGAGTTAGGAAACAATTATTAGTACAACTAAATGTGTACAACCAAATCATCGGAAGAATTCAGTATTTTGTCCTTCATCTTATACACTTTTTGTCTCACTGTTGGCTCGAAACATGCGTCCCTGTGTGTTTCACGTAATAAATGTGTCCTTTTACTTTCCCCTGTACCTTCTGCCTTCATAGCAATATCGGGACGACGATTGTCGAGGCCGTTATTTCATTGAGTCCCTTCACCGTAAGGCACTAACGAACGGGCACGACAATCACAATGATGATGATGAACGGAAATGTCCGAAGCGGAGCACCTTTTCCTTGGCTAGCGAAAGGTTCGCTGTGAATGGATTGTTATCGATTTGTTTATTTATCCCTTCTAGTAAGCTTCTCTCATACACACATACACACACCTTGACGAGTTGTCAACCCTCGCGTTCTCGTCAGGTGGACAAACACGCTCCAGCAGCTGCCTAGAGGCTATTGCCATGGAAGCTGTGCCAGGCATGATGGGCAGCAAAGAGCAGCAAAAGCAAAACATCAACAACAAGAAAAAATCAATATTTGCTCTCCATTGAAGACGACGAACGATGTCGGTCGGTCGGTGGTTTTTAGCGTAAAAATAGATGTAAACGGTACTAGGGGGACAGCATCGGAGCATGCAGAGTTATCAGTTTTATTAGAGATATGAAGAAAATTCGAAACAAAAATAATTTTAGATAATTTTGGGAAAATCCTAACATACTGTCCTGACATTGAACTGTGAGATCCTAAAATTTAAATAATCCCAAGCAATACTAAGGCTCTGCAAAGCAATCGGGCAACATCTGGCGCACAGCGGCACCGCAGCAACTATCGATGCTGCACATGCATTTGCAATTTGCAAGCCACCGAAGGACAAACACGCGCCTGCACGTGTTGCCCCGGGCAAAACGCGCAAACAGCAAGTTAGAAGCTAGCCTAGCCGGTGGAGCTAAGGGGAGTTTTACCGATGCTCTCCCCATTAAAGTTCCCGGGACAGAAGCCATCTTACACACGCACACAGCGCATCGTCATACTTAGAAGGTCACTATCATCGCGGCTGGAGGTTAAGTTGTTCGATAAATCCGGCGGTCAGGTGTGCGGTTGAGTTGAGTGCTCGCAGCACAAACTTATACAGGTCCGGGGCACAAAAACACACATGCACATGAGGAGCGTTTGCATATATAGTTGAGTTTGAATTTTATTAGTAAGAAATTCTGCATTAAACACGCACTGTTTTCGCTTATATCGAAAAGCACAACACAACACTCAATTATTCCATATTCCATCAGGTCCCTCTGTCACACCGCAAGTACGAAGAAATACTAGTGGAAAAAAGAGGCACAGAACTCAACACTTAGCACACACCACACACACACACACACACACAAGCAAACATCTATAACACCATATTCCGTTCGCAAGTGTTCACTGGTCATCAGCATCATTGGACAAAACTCCAAACTTAATGCGCGACCTCAAAAAAACTGCTCCCGGTACGACGGACCACCGTCGGTGGGACGATACGCTGGCAAGCGACCGTGAGGAAGGGGCGTGTATAGTAGTAGTAAGCAGCCAGCTGCAGCCAAACCAGGCCCTCACACACAGGAAAAGCAGTGGGATAGTAGTTTACCGTGCGTGCAGACAGACCCGTAGCCACGTGGTGGTTACGTCTACGACAACCGCCTACGCACTGCACTCGGTCAGCGGCTGTGCGTCGTACAAAAGTCTAACACGCTCGTGTTACCGCGCGCGCTATCCTTTCGGGTGGTTCGCGTTCGCGGCTGTTCGTGCCTGTGCCCTGACTAGCAGCAACCGATCGATTTCTCGGGGGCTCGTATCCGTTGCTCGGTTCGGGACGGTCCGCATGCTGTCTCGGTCCTGGCGCCTGAAAGCATGGACCCGCCGCAAACCTTTCTCGCTTTGGCTTTCACTTTCGGTACGCCAGACGCCATCGGTGTACCGGAAGCACGACGTGCGTGTGAGTGTGCGTAGTATTGTGTAGTAGCGTCCACAGCTGGCATCGTGGCCATCCGGCTGGTGGGAAGCTTTTACAAACACAAATACCATCCCTTATCATCGTGTGTGTGTGTGTGTGTGCAACGGTATCCTTTGAAGCTTCAAGTTCAACGGAAAGTCAGCTTGATGCGTTCTCTGTCACACAAACGCAGACTCGCGCGCACGCTTGAAAGCTTTTACACGACGAACGAAGCTTTCTGGTGGTGTGTTGGTAGAACTACCGGCCCCGGGAAAAAGTGCACACACCAACGCATAGCTTCGTTCTGTGCAAAACAAAAAAAAATGGTGGAATATCTGTCAGAACACTACTGTTGCAGCTCTTTTCTCGCCCCTTTTTTCTCGCTCTATCATCAAGACCCACCGTCGGGTCCGTGCGAGGCAGCAGATAAGGGTGACGCTGTTCTTCACCGATTAGAAACCGGTACCGTCCTTGCCAGCCGGGGCTGCATCAGACCCGATATTGCGGTAGGTATTGGTTCTGCACTGGTGCGTCTTGCTTGTGCCTTTCGAGAACAGTTTTCAACCGTACGTTGTGCCTATACAGCAGGTGGAGCATTCGGAGCTTCCTGTGAGCAGCCCGGATGCTTCTAGAGACAGCGATGATAGATCGTTTGTGGAAAAAAGAGGATTATTTGGGCACACAGCGGCACACCGACGACACTGAATCGGCAAGCTAAAGAGTAACATGATGTAAAATTCGGTACCATTCTAAGAGCTGGGACGAGTTAAGTCTGTTCAACGGGGGGAGATTGCATAAAAAACCCTTTCCCGCAATCAAAACAGAAAACGAACGCTTCTTGAACTGTTTTTCTTTGCAATATTTTATAGCACAAAACCTCCCTTCCCTCGGTAGAAGGTGAAAACAAAAAAAAACTCCAAGTGAGTTCTCTTTTACGGGTTGTTAAACGCAATGTATCTTTTTCCCGCTGTTTGATGCTGTGGGATGGCAAAACAGAAAATCAAGTGACGCTTCCAAACAAGACATTTACTTTTACGGCGTAAATGATAAACAGTGCGCGGTCTGTTTTGTCTTAACGCTTGGTCCAAATGGTCGGAATACATGCCGGAAAAGAAAGGGAACACCCGGGGGCCCGTGTACCGCTCGCAGCGTGTGATTAATGTCCACCAATGATTTTAACGGGCAAAGAGACTTCAACCAACCTGGCAAATTACGACAATTTTAGCGTAAGAATATGCAATACAAACGGTTCGCTTTAGTACACCGACGGTCATCCCAAAGGGGTTTTTGTTCTGGAGCCATCGGCAACTTCAACTCCTCGGTCGCTGCTGGGCGCGAAGTACGCCAGTAGTAGTATTAGAAGTAGTAAAAGCAAGGCGCGTAAATCATGAAAATGTACTTTTTTCTCCGTTAGCCTATGCTAGCTGGCAAATGTGGCTTTTAATGTACGAATGCCATCCGAGAATTGCAACTCGGTAGGTCTCTCTGCTGGGTGGGTGATGGCTTTTGGTGGGTTGTTCTGCTTGAAGCGATGCTCTGCTAATGGTAAGGAGAATTTTCCAGGAACCGACCATTAGAGGATCAGAAGTGTCAAGGCCAGAGTAGGCGCATAATGGTAGAGTGATTGAGTGAGTGATCTTTAAACTATGGTTAATGGGGATGGGGTTTGTGCTGGCCGTGGCCTGATTGTGGAAGCATCACAACTAATTGAAACATAATTTCATATTTTTCCTCGGCCCTTTGGTGAAGTATAAGGGGGATAGTTTTATAAACATATTTTCATGCTTTTATGCAATTAAAATATACACATCACAAGATTTCTTTGGGGTAAGGTCCCTCAGACGATACTCCTTGGACGGATCGGATGGGAACCAGTAGCTGAACCTTATCAATAAGCCAGTGAGCCGATTAGAGAATTCCATAACATTATACCACCCTCAAGATTGATTAGGACCTCCTGTAGTTGAGTAGTGATAATACGATAATTATGGCATCAAATTTATTTCCGAATACAGGACATAGACCACCAAGCTACCTATCATTATCTACAAAATAATCCAGTCTCACTGCCTTTTATAAAAAAGGAATCATATTTTCACACCAGAGGTCAACAATCGAACGATTCAATTAAAGGCGATTAATTTAGCTTCCACGGTGGAAGTAAGGCCAGAATCGTTCAGGGTAAAACTTTGAAAAAGACAAGAAAAACCTTATCCCCACTTTCCAATCTGGCTTTAACCTTGGTCCTCACCCACCCATCCCTCGGTTGGTCACAGTTTTGCTTAAACGAGTTTTGCATTTTTACTAATTGGCCACTTTTTAGTCTCTCCGCGCCCGTCTACCGCCATTCTTTCGCGTTTGCCTTACCCTGTGAACTCGTGGATTATCTTACATTTTTGCTCTTCACTCGCGTAGTACTATTGGTTCCCCGGCTTTGGATTTGGATCCTTCTTGTCCATTTTGTTTTTCTCTCATTTTGGTCCGCTCCGTCCTTAACCGAGGCTCCTTATCGGATACTCGAAACGTCGAAATTGCTGTTCGGATGTTTGCCGCTCTACGGAACGGATTACTTTTTTGTTATCGCAGTGCGTGGCCGTCTAGGAGGAGAAGGAGGATGTCAAGAATATTTTCCAGCTCTGCGAGCGCTCATGCTTTGGGTAGTAGCAGCAGCAGAAGCAATCGAGTAATTCCAACTGCTGGGCCCGTTCGATTGTTTGCCCTCCGATGATGATGATGAGATGAGAGTCTTCTATGTAACGCATTGTACTTCTTCGCATGCAGCAAGCTCGCTAAATGTATAATGTGGTCCATCGAAGGGAGCAGAAAATCTGGTTGACTCCCGTCCAAACGTGCTAGAGGGTAGTCAGTACGAAGGGTATATCCATCCCGCCTGATGGCACGAGGAAGTGAGGACCCTTTGCTTTGGCTTATCGAAAATTAAATTTCAAATCGGATTACTATCAGCATTTTAATATACATTTACATTCGCTGGGTACCTGGCTAGTGGAATTCACGAGTGGTACGATGGTGATGAGAAGTACTGAGCGGAGTTCTTGCTCTGTACTTTTCGACAATTGACTGCGCATTCGGGATTTCGTTAGGGACATTGCTCACTTTGTCCGGTTGTTGGGAAATGTATCAGTGGGGGACGAAGGTTGAGAGTTGTGGAAATTTCTGTTAACCATTCGGATTAGGTGTTAAATGCTTTCACCCATCCATTAACAGGTGGCAGCTGTGGGATCATTCTGATCATTAAGTTGCAACAGTCCCTATTGAGTACAGTACATCTGATGGATTTTTAAGGGATGGATTGTTGCAATTTTTTGGTTTGCTTATGCATGTGACTTTTGGATGTATTATTTCAAATATTGTATCTTATAACTCATTCTTTGAAGTGTAATTAAAAGTGTCCAATTACATACCTATTTGTTCTGTCTAAAACAGTAACCATATGCTATGCAAACTCTACAAAAATCTGAAAATTTGGTGTTCAATGCCATTCAACACCGTATGGAAACCTTATTCCGGGCATAATCGGTTGTATTTTCGATTCGAATAATTGAAATTGTTTCAATTTATTATAGTTATTTTGAAAAAAAAAAAAACCCATTTCAACCGTTTGTTTCCGTTCCTCACCCCTGATATTCAAATTTCGACGAACGAAGCGACATCTAGTGGCAATGTAGGAAAGTTCAAGATAATGTCAAAATACCGCACACCTTTCAACGCGGCTGTCAAACGATCGGTCACATTTGAACGAAGCTTTTTGGCCAAAATATGCATTTTTTAACGAAGGCGAGTGCGTTCGCCGATTCCAAAGTTTACGCGCTTCAATTCCGTAAATTGTCGAAAGAATAAATCTATCCCACCGGGGACAGAGTGTAGGTGTAAAACTTAGTGAGGAAACAAGCGGGCTCAAATCGCTAACCAGTACCGTGCAAAGGGCATTGTAGAATTTCCCGACAAGAAAGAAGAAAGATAGCAATGGAAACATTGATGGATGGTGAGGGATGTGATGAAACGCTGGGTATACACGGGATGAGTTCAACGGGTGCTAGCCGGCTTAGCTTTGAGAATAATGTTTCATTCGAGCTGAGTAAGTATTGTCGTGTTAGTGTAAACAACGCGTTTTCTATTTGATGTGGTTCATTGTTTTCATTACAGATCGAAAGAAACGCCGTATTTCCGGTTCGGCATGTGACGGTACAAATGATACAATGCACGAAGGCAATGCAAGCGCAGATTCGTTCACGTCTAACGCGGCCGGCTACAACTCGACACTGATTGCTCAAAGTCCGTGGGAAACGCGCCGTATGAAGGCAGATTTGATAGAGGCTCGATCAAGGGTAAGCGTAACACTGCCAGTGTACCTCGGAGAAGCCATCGACCACATTGTTTACACATCCCATTTGCTCTTCCCATTGTAGGTAACGTTTCTGAAGAAAGAAATCGAACATCTAAACACGGAAATGGCAACGACGCAACTACGCAACCAGCACAAGATATCGTCGCTGGAGGAAGAGCTAGCATTCAGCGGCCAGAAGGTAGCCGATCTGGAGAAACATCTGCAGATTATACGCAAACGGGAGCACGTCGCAAAGACGGATCTAACGAAAACGCGCAACCAGTACCAACAGCTGAAGCAAGTGACCGACAGTCGCCAGTTTGAGCTTCGCCAGACGCTGCAAAAGATGGAGGAAAAGTACCACACGGACACACACGAGCTTAATATGGAAATTCGCGACCTTTCCAGCCAGGTAACGGATCTCGAGCAGCAGTTGTCGTTGGCACAGGACGAGCTCGACACGACGCGTGAACTGAACGATACGCTTCAAAGCAAAGCGGATGCGTACGATCAGACGAAGCGCGAACTGGAGAACACACAACTCCGTCTGTCGGAAGCGGAATCGCGGGTAAAAACGCTCGAGTACGAGGTCGGTAGCTACGAGGACTGGCGCAGTCTGAAGCAGGTATCTTCTGAACGGATCGCGAACGTGAACGAGTTGCAGAAGGAAAACATCCGGCTGACGGAACAGTTGAGAAACTTGCAGGATTTGATCAAAAACAAGCTGCTGCTGGAGGAGCAGGTTAGCAGTCTTCAGACACGGCTTGATCAGTTCGAACAGAAGGAAGCGGAAACAGCTTCGCTTGAGGTGCGTGTGAAGGAGATTGAGCGAGAGTTGGCCGAGTGGCGTCAACTTGGGAAGGACTATTCGCCCAAGGGAGGTATGGTTAGTCCGATGTCGATGCGGACCCACATCGAACAAATCTTGCAGAAGGATCTGGTGCTGACCAGCGAACAATCGTCCGCCCAGACGGAGAAAAATCACGTCCAGACACGCATCGAGGAGCTACAGTCGGAGAACGCAAAGCTGAACGGTCGGTTGGCGGATTACAAGCGGGCGCAGGAAGGTTTGCAGAACATCATCCATCGGGCACAGAAGAAGCTGAATCTGGTTACCGGTGAGCGGGACTATCTGAAGCAGCTGCTCGAATCGTACGAGAATGATCTGACGAGTGAGTGAGAGTAAAGCCCGTTGGTGACGAGCATACCGGTTTACTGATTGTTTTCCTTCCTTCCCATAGTCAGTCATTCCGTCGTGGGCAGCGATGGTGACAAGAAGCAGCTCAGGGCACGTACCGACATGCTGGAAAAAACGCTGACCGGGTATAAGGAACTGTGCCAAAGGCAGGAGGCTGAACTGCAGGCCAACAAAGTGATGCCCGATATAAGTAAGTATATCTTGTTCTCGAGCACTTGAACGACTTTTTCCAATTCATCCTCTTTCTTTGCCTGCTCCCCAGGTTTTGTGCTTACCTCCGAACAGTACGAGAAGCTGCGCAAAGAGATCGACGATCTTCGCACGGAAAATGAACAGCTCAAGCGGCGCAAGGCGGAGCTCGAGGTCGAGGTCCACAACATGACTCTCCGTGCGGATATTAAGCGTGCGCCAACAATGACGACCACGGCGCCGACGACGAGCACAAATCAAAGTAAGTGCTTACGGTACATCTTCAGTCCCGCAGCGGAAGACATACAGGCCGAGCATGCCTGCAAGCTAAAGCTGATGGCCGAAATCGAACGACTCAAGCTTCACATTCAGCGGCTCCAGGAAACGAACCACGACCTGACAGAGTGTCTGCACAACACGGACGAAACCGGCAACATCACCGCCAAGATTAAGGAATCGGTCGATTTGCGGATGCAGCTGTCCGAGCTGCAGGCCAAGTACGACCAGCGCAAGGAGCTGTTCCAGCAATCGTCGGAAGACTTTCGCACGGTGGTGAATCTGCTGTTCGGGTTCAAGATTGATCGGATCAGCGGTAGCTACTTCCAGCTACGCAGCCAATACGCCGAAAGCCCGGACGAGTATCTTAACTTTGCGCTGTCCCAGGACGGTAGCATGCTGACGCTGCTCGAATCGGACTATGCCGCATCGTTGCGGGAGCTGGTCGAAACGCAGTTCAAAACGCACAACTCGGTACCGGTGTTTTTGAGCTCGCTAACGCTGGAACTGTTCAATCGAACCACCAACACTGCCTCGGCAATGATGGTTGAGTACGGTGATGGATCGGAGTGAAGCGTAGCTGAAGCTGTTGGTTGTGTAAATGTTACATGAAAGGTATCGGAAGTGTGTTTGTGGTTCCGGATGTGAATATTGTGATTCGCATACTTAACACGCAAATCATACATTAACGAAAAATAAAACAAACGCCCGAGGCAGAAGAAGAGCTACGAAAGGTACGTTTTCGGATTTTATAATACTTAACAGAAGCGTTCAAACAATTGTCCGGTTGTTTAAAACAATCCCACAGTATTGTTTCAAACGCGAGGAAACTTGTTTTTAATGCTCCCGAAAGAAAGGAAAATCCGTTTGTTCAGAGAATTACAGTTTTACAGCGTTTATTTTCTGAGGAGGCTCAGGGACTTTGATTTCGAGCATTGGTTAAACTGATTTCGGAAAGGAAAAATTGTACTGTTTCCGAGAAGAATTGGGAGCGAAAAAAAGAGAAAGAAAATGTTTGCTTTCCAAATTTTTCATCCCCTGTTTGAGCATTGTTTTTTTTTTAAATGTTTTATGCCTTTTTGGAATATATCTTTGCTGTTATTCCTACCAAAAATATCCAATGATGTACGAAAATCGGAATCGAAAGCAAAATTAGTTTAAATAGTTGTAGTATTGGGTGATGGTGTTAATATTCTAAGTGAAATCAATACAGACAAAACAAAACCTCAGCTAACTTAAAAAAAATTAAACCTACAAAAACGCAATTTCTTGACTTAGAGTACGATCGTTCTTTCGTTCCTACTTTCCTTTCTTCATTCGTTACTTCAATCTTGTTTAGAATTGGGTGGTTTTGTTTTCTAATATACTCTTACCAAATGCGGTCGGCCATTTTCCTATCCTTAACCATGCATTTGCTGCACTTACCTAAGCTTTTGGTGAAGTAGTGTCATGTGTGATGTTTTTCGTTTTAATTTTTTTGGTATAACTTGTCTGTTTAAAATGGGCGGCGGTGCATTCGAAGAATGTGCATAATTTACGCATACAGTAGTGATCGGTTCTATTTAGTGTGAGGGTTGAGAGATTGTTGCTAATCCGGGATATAAGGTCCATTATTTCTGTCACAACTCTGCTGCTGTACACTTGGACTTCTCGTGTGGGGAAGTACTCTCTCTCTCTCTCTCTCTCTCTCTCTCTCTCTCTCTCTCTCTCCCTTTCCCTTTGCTGCTCTTTGTACGAAGAGAAAGATTTTCGAGAGGAAAAAAAACATCGGACAAATGCGTCTTTTCAATGTAAGAGGATTGTATGTAAATATATGTGTAGGATAGAGCGTTCCGTCAAATATTAATACTTTTTTATATATTCGTGTGTGCGTGCGTATATACCACCTTCTAATTATGTATATAGAACTTTGTTGTGTGAATCTGTTCTTTTTCCGTATTCTTTCACACGCGATCATTTTTACTAATTCTTCTCCGTTTGATTATCATTTTTTGTATTGTATCAGATTCTTTTTGCACATTCTTACAGTCCTTTGGAACATTTAAACATGAATAGTTTAGCAGCGCAAACCAACTTCCATAAAGTTGCAAATCTCTACTACCACAGCTCTTAATTACTTCATTCGTAACTATTTACTGGTAGATCAAATCTTTGATTATAATTAACAACAAAGCCGTTACAAGCCGTTACAACACATAATTTGATAATATAGAAATCAAATGTCCTTGTGGATGAAAGCTGCTGATGGTTTACTTCTTCAGGTATGCCAAACAGGAGACCTGAGGACCTCGATCGCTTTAGGTGGCGCTCGTCAATGAAAAATGAGTTTGTCATACCTGGTCTACTGGATGGTGGGAATCAAAGAAAAATTACATATTGTGAGCTGTTGCGATTATGTCAAACAAAGCCAGAGGGAGTCTGCTCCTTTACTAACACGTTAAATTGTCACGAATTAAGAATTTTATCACCTTTCCGGTTTTCATTAAACTTTCGTAGCGAAACTAATAATTAAAATCTTCTCTCCTTGCTTAAAATAGTCGTTGAACATTCTTGTCTTAAAAATAGAAAAAAGTAAAGAAAGTATAACTCTGTCCATCTCTCCATTTGTGAGAAATATTAAATTGGCTTCTGCTTTTCGATTTTACTGATACTTTCTTCACCACCTTTCCTAGCGTTTGCGCAATTAACGATTGGTAAAGACTGTAATTCGTACGCGAACAAGTAGTAGCAGTATTTAACAAAGCACCAAACTCCCTTGAAGCATGATGATATAACAGGCTAACAATGTATGTTTAAAGCAATCAGTATCAACAGATCGGTTTCCACGAAACTTTCCGGCACACGAAAGCTTATCGGGGTGCGCGTGTGGGTGTTTATTTGTTTGTTTGCGTCTCAATTATCCTCCTCAAATCGCCAATTACCAACTAAGTCGAAAGAGAGTGAGAGAGAGATTCAGAAGATCGCGATAGAGCAAACTAATTTTGTATTAGCTCATTCTGTTCAGTAATGTGCTCTCAAGAATGGCCATCCACGTATCCCTTTTTTCTTCCTTGCCGTGAGCACGTGTAATTTTGCTAATATATACTTTGCTGTTGTATTTTTCAATGCGTGTTGGTTTTTTTTCCTTTTTTTTTGTTAATAAGACACGTAAATGTAATTGCCTCACCTTCGACTCATTGCCTTGTGAAATTCGCGAAAACAGTAACATTTTTGTTTCGTTCTAAATTTTTGTTTTGCTAGTTCAGGAGTTTGATTTAAATGCTAAAAGAAAAGAAAATTTTCAAAACTTCAATAACGTTCCCGTTCGGTAGACTTTCGCATTGCTTACAATTGGGAGAGAGAGAAAGAGACAGAGATTGTGCCAGCCAATACCGTTTTTTTTACAAATCACTTTTCTTAAGACAACAGTTTGGCAGTTTTAAGTTTATATCTAGAAAATAGAAAAGAAAGGAAACACAAAGAGACACAAATAAAACAACATGTATGTTAGAAGAGAAACACGCGTAGAGGAGGTATAGAAGAAAAAATAGCAACAAACAACTGGAAATAGAAGTTTAACCATGCTTCAAAGCACAGACACTGGAAGATGCAACAAAACAACAAAAAAAAAAACGGTAAAGAAAACAGAACAGTAAACAAAGTAGAAAAGCCAAGCACGCAATAGCAAAGAAAATGGCGGGAAGTTCTTTTCTTCATTTTCTATCGTTTTTTTTAAAGATCAAATTTAACTATTCTTCTTCACTTTTCTCATCCTGCTTCCTTTTGTGCCCAGTTGTTTGTAACAGATATTTTGGTGTGGTGTATAGTGTAAGTGTTGTTACATTCATGTACAGACAGTTTGTACAACGTAATTGGTTATCTATTGTTTTTTTTTCACTCTCTCTCTCCCTCGTTTTTCCTTTTTGTTTCTAACATTGTAATTTTAATTTGATTTTTGTTTTGTTTTTGTTACACACTTTGAGCTTTCTTTCTTTCCTCTATTGACTATATTGTAGTAAATGGATTCGGAGTACAGGTCTGGTTAGCAAATAGTAGTAGTAGTAGCAGTAGTAGTATTAATATTAGTTGTGTGTGTTAGATGCTTCCCTTATCCACTTTCCGGTTATAGGTAATTGTTTGCTGTTGTGGTTTCTCTTTTCTATTTCACATTTCATCTGCTTTAGTTGGTTTAAAATTGTGAAGCTTTTTTGTTTGTTTTGCTCACAACTATCTATCTAACAAGTTTTACGGGTTTAGTAAATTGTTCTATTTCGACTTCAGTTTATACGCTTGGGAGACAGTTAGATAGAAAGAGAGAGAGAGAGGCTGTGTTTTGGTTTGATTTGATACTCCATTTCTCTTGTTTGTTTTTCCTTATATCGCCGATAATAATATCCATCCTCTATCGTTTACGTTTCCTTCTGTTTTGGTGGGTAAATGTTTCAGTGTGCTCGGTTTGCGGCACTGAAAGAGTTGCGTTACTTACGGGAGCTTTCGTTTGTTTTAAGTATTTACTTTAAATAACATTATTTGTGTGCTTATGTGCGTCTAATATTGAACTATCTTTCGCAACGTCGGAGTCGATGCTGCTGGTGGTGTGCTGTATGAATTGTTTGGTTGATTTCCTACCGGGATGTCTTGTTTGTGACAATAACTTTGTGTTCTGTACAAGCGAGCAAAGACGAATTAGGATTAAAAAGGCCAAAAAACCAAATCATTCCCTCACTTCCAACACACTAACATGAAATTCAATTTTCTATTCACTTTATATCCGCGTAGCGTGGAATTAATGGAATATTTCTACAACGCCACCTATCCATCCACAGCATCAATTTAATTGTTTTTGTGACCTAATAATTAACAAATCTCTTGCCACACGCTAAACCAACCTTCTCCAGTGACCTACTTTCTGTGTTAGATTTGTAATTAAATCCTTGTGCCACTTGTGATGTGACCTGGTAATTCTAGTTTACGGCTAGAACTGGGCAGTCTATCCTGTCGTACATGCTAGTGCGAAATAAACACACGTCCTCCGCGTAAATTACTGCCATCAATCAGAGCTCAGGGACCGCCCCATTACTGGCGCTTGACGGGGGAGTTAGTCAGTCAGTCTGTAAGGGTTCGGTTACGGATCAATAGCACGAACAGATGCAGTAAAGTTCCAGGGATCGTTCTCTTTGGATCTGTCACGCCAAGTGTTCACCTGTCCACAAGAGCCATGGTGTATATTTCGATGAAGAATTGGTGCAGCGGAAAGGGATATTAACGATAACTGTGTGGCTGGGTGCAAACATTCACATTTTCGTATGTCCTTAAACTAGCAACATAAAATCGCAAATCTTGTAACTAATATGTTTTGCAAAACATTCTCACGAACATTTGGTTGCGCCAACAATCACAACGAATGAAACCTATCCTTTAACTGGTTTACTAGCGCCTAGAACGTCTAGACTCCATTTTTTTCTCTCCCCGGTCGGCTCCATTTAATGAACAATCTAAACTAACACTAACATTCGGATGACTCTTCCCCCTCCGAAATGACGGACTTTTGGGAAGCTTCTTTATCCAACCCTAAAAATCGTGTAACCTCTTCTCGACGATGCTCCACGGTGTTAATAAACGTAGCGTGCCGCCGGATGGCGCACGATGCCATCATGGCCAGTAGCAGTAGTAGTAGTAGAAGTAGTAGTAGTTCGTTGAAGTCTGTAAGCTCTCGGTTGTTGACATTGCTCTATCCCCCCACGTGGAGACATCACACATCACGGCACTTCCAGCAGCAAAAGCGCGGAAGTACTAATCCGCCGGACCTGCGCCAAACGCTCTCTAGGCTTGCTGGATCGAGCTCAGGAAGGTGGGATCGACGGAAGCAACTTTCGCCGTCAGAAAGGCATGCATGCAGAACAGCAAACTTTGCAGCACATGACACTCGAGCTCCTTTTTGACCCGCGAGCATCGTGCGCGCAGCGGATGATGATGATGATGATGGTGATTTGTTTGGTTGAATGGTTGGAAGAGATGAGGTGGAAGCGCGATACCAAAAGAGAAGAAAGAAATATAAAAAATCCGGAAAACCAAAATTAGCACCAAGAAATTAACTGTTCACAAAAAAACCACTAACGGCAGGCATATGAAACTTTCAAAAATGATCCAAAAAATACGTGTACGGCAGCAAAAATTTCAATTTTAAAATCTAAAGAAACGAACAAAACGAACAAGGAATCTACTGTGGCAAATCCCGAACACGAAAACAAATTTGAACAGATCCCGTAAAGGCCATAATTAAAATTGTGGAATTGTGTAAAAAAAAACAAAACTGCGCCATATTTTCCCGGCGTGTGTCAAGCGCAGATGCATGACTCCCAATCGATAGATAGCCGGGAAATTGCGAAAAAAAAATCAAACTAGGGAGTAAAGCTCTTAAATATGTACCTTCGTTTCGATGGTGCGCGTTTCGTGGTCCTGGAAGTGAAGTTTTAGCTTCGATTTCCCATCATCACTCGAGCCACGGAGCTGCGAAAACTTGTACTGCCAGATAATGGCCGCATCTGCACCTTCGGTCAGGGAAAATCCGGCCTGCCAGTCAAGCGTTAGTCCGCCCGTCTTACCGTGATGGGACACAGCGAACGTTTTGCGCTGGAAAAGAAAAGGAGAGATGATGAAGAAATAACGCTCTGCTCTACATATATTGTAGGCAAGTTGGAATTGATGGCCTTACACCTAGCTTGATAACGCTGGTAACGATCGCCGCGTTCCAGCTATTTTCAATCCTCAGCAACTCCTGGCGCGTCTCCACACTAAGGTAGCGCGGTTCGTGGCCGGAACTTTGGAGCAGAAAGCAGTGCTGCCGCGAGTCAACCGTTTCCGATTCCTTCACCACGCGGAACATCGTCTGGTACACCTTGTACGCAACGTTCGCCTTCGTCAGCCCGGTCACGTTCAGTGGTGGCGAATCGAACAGCATGACCTCCGTACCTTTCAGCACCAGAAAGCGTGGTTTGTAGCTCTGCCAGGAGATGTGATTGTTGATGACGCCCTCATTCACCCAGCCCATATATTCGATCCGTTCACCGACCGGGAAGTTACGGTTGAACAGCTTCATCTGGAAATCATCGGGAAATGAGTCAGTTTCGATGCACACCAGCGACACACACCACACAAGGTACCACCTACCTGCAAGCTTGTCAGTCCGACTACATTGTCCGTGATGTACTTTAGCCACTGGCTGAGGATGGCTAGATCGTCACAGTGTATAATGCCCGTGGTGGTCCCGTTTAGTCCTCGCACTTCGAACGCATTCGGCCGTAGTTTGTCGGTACCGTAGATGTACCTCGTGACGTACGCCATCATTAGCGGAACTAGTCGAAAGACAGACAAGCACGCAAACCGGAAGAGAAAATCAATCATCCTCCACGATTATGGACACGCGAAACAAAAAAAAAAACTTACCCGAAACCAAGTCGATCCATCGATTTTCCGGCTCGGAACTGATGGACACCGGACGGCTGCTGTTGACCGATTTCCAATTTTCATCCGCCTTCAGCTCGGCGCACGTTGCATCATTGTCCGATTCGGGCGTTTCCCGGCTTACTGGTGAGGTTGTAACGAAATAAATTATGGAATCAGTGCTGTTCGGATGCACCCAACTTTGACATTGACTGACGGAGCACCGTACGGTTGAGTGCTTGCTGTATGATAAATGGCGCCCGGCTGAACATACTGGCAAGCGAACCTGGGAAGGGTTTGCATTTCAGAAGCTAATTGCAGAAGAACTTTGATGGAAAGAGATTCCGGTTCCGGGGATAGTGGAGTTTTTAGCAAATTTTGCAACAAAAGTGTGCAAAGTGTGCGCAAAAGCTTCCACTAGATCCTGGAGTGTCACACATCGAGATTGGTAATTAATTTTTTTTCGAAAATATAATCAATTTTATGACTGGAACCATGTTTTGTAAATTGTTCTTATTATCAATCTTTGTCTCGTCAACTTCGAAAAGTCTTCGACAGTTATTTCTGGAATATTTGACTTAATTGTACTGGATGATTAGTGGAAGCCAATTCATGACTAATTATGGGATGTCATACACTCATTCCGTCGTTGTAACGAGTGGGAAAAGGTTGAACGTGCCCATCAAAGAATATTAAAAACGGTTCAGCTTCGTTCAGTAAAGTTTTGAGAGATTAATGAATGAATTCACCGCTAGTGGTGGATTTTGTCCTTCGAAAGCCGTAAGCGCAGTGGACATTTGTAGCCCTTCTCACATTGAATCTGTAGACCGGAGCGTGGTAGGCACCTTGTGAGTTCGGGCCCCAATATTGATGAACGATCGAAAGCGTTTTCAGGATCGTTTTCATAGAATCTTTAACTAATATTTGCGACAAAAATCTAAATCGATTCGTTGAAAATCGCCATCATCGCAGCCTTGCTTTTACATTTTTTAGAATACCACGTGATCTTATTCTTACGCCCTTTACTGTATGTGTTTGACATCGCTGCAAAATGTGTTTGGTAGTTGGTATGAAAAACTTTTTAAACAATCTGCCTACAGCTGAAACTAGTAATCTTTACTAAACAGGAATCTAATGCCGATGGTTCACAGGTGTTTGAGGCCGATCCTTCAAAACGTCCGGAAGCGGTTGCGCAACAGTTCGCGTGTGCTTTTCCAACGCGAAGGACCGCGCAACAGAAGTTAGAACACGTGTGCTGTCCTTTGTAGTGTGGCATAGAAGCAAAAATACGGCCGTAGACGACCGGTGTCCTGAACACCAGAAATTGAGCTACAAACCACTTCACGTAAAGTGTGTCGTTTTCCACTTTGTTGGTTTTGTTTTTGTGTCTCTCAACCGTTTCGTAATTCGTTCACCAGCATTTCCCCGGCGAAAAGCTGACCGATTCCAATGAAACTTGCTTGCTTTTATGTCAGCACTTGTACCGAGAACAACGCGCCTTTGAGTAAAGCTCTAAGCCAAAAAGGACGACATTTTGCCCGCTCGAAGGCTTCACCCGCCTAGGGGGTGAAGGGAATGAGAAATGGGAGGCAAAGTAAAAGCCCGAAAGGAACTTACATTGTTTTTGCAGGAACGGTGTAGCGGCCCGGTAGTGCTTCACGGTAAGGACCACGATATCGCCAGCATTCCGGAGAATGTTGACCGCGTCGTCATGTGGACAGGCTGTGATGTATTCACCGTTCACCTGAAAGTACAGCAAATGGAGAGTTGTAGTTGAGGGTGCTGAGGGTACTTTGTGACAAAAGAGGCGATGTGGAGAGAGAGAGAGAGAGAGAGAGAGAGAGAGAGAGAGAGAGGGAGAGAGGTATGATGATGATGTATTGCGAGAGGCAGCCATGGTCGTTGGTGTCGTTGGCTTTTGGGGCGATGTTTAACACTGCCCAGATTTTTCAGTTCTATTTGTAACTGGGGCAGGGTAGTAGTTACTGTCAAATGGGTGGTGGGCGAATTTTAGTTAATTAAATTTGCTTTCTTTTATTGCTGTTTTCATTGCGTTTTGCCTCCTGTCTTTGAACATCGCACTGTGCAGCTATCTCACATATTAAGTAGGAGATAATTAAATGAATGTTACCTCTGACGCACAATTAAAAAATAACCACTCAACCCACATGTACGGGGGAAAGTGATCCTAATGAAACATTGTGCCAGAGTACCTTGCTTTATCCTTCTTTGTAGGGTTGCCATATCTGTTGTGGTGTGCTGTACGGTTCCGGACCGTGTGAAGACCGGCGCCGATGTTGACTACAGCATCAGACCGCCACAAGATCGTCTTCGAAACTTTACAAAATAGTGTCTAAACATGAATCTTCTAATGACTGTATTGAATATTAACATCAGAAGATATAAAATAGCTAGTCCAAGAAGCAATCTCACATAGACAGATTTTATTCGTTTTTAATGCAAGTCAAGACAAAATAACTTTTATGGCATTCATAATTTACAGGAATCCATATTTTGCCTGACCAATTGACGTTGGGAAAAAATCAGATTGGTGAATTTCGTACAACCTATTTCTCTGCAAAGTTCTAAGACCCGGAATGGATAGGTACATTAATGTGAATAAAATATGAGATATAAAAAAAATCATTTCCCACACAATCCAATTAACATTCTGGTTCAAATTTACACCTTTCCGGTGCACCTCCTTTACCACCGGTCAGATGAAATATGTTCTTGCCCATGGGCAAGTGCTACGTGGCTAGATGTGTTGAATTTTTAAAAAGCAAGTTACTAGCCACAACATTCGGTCTGTAACATTAGCTTACGCTTAGTTCTCGGAATGCCTTTTAACCCGTTGGATTAGCATGGGAGCAGAGCAGCTTTTTCGAATGGTTGGTAGAATGGTACGAACCGTAACGTTGCCCTTGCGGTGTTCAAGCTCTTTGATGAATTTTTGATACTGATTTATGATCTAGACAGGTATTACACCACCAACACAGCTACTAGCAGGAGGGAATTAGAGAAGCTTTTATGGGTGGGCAAAGTTTTCCAATTTCTCGTTACAAATTCGAAACAACCCTTATCAAAACCAGTGAAAGCGCTTTCAGGCAACGGAAACAAAGAGAACTTAAAATGCAATCACCCATACAAAATCAACATTTTTTATTACAAAAATCCTCTCTGCATGGAAAAAACGGAACATCAAAAAGGCCACAAAAAGCGCATACACGAGTGACTGATGTTCATTTAGCGTTGCCTGCTTGGCAATTGGACAAGTGGAAAAAAAGGGTGGCCCATTTTCACGCCCCCACCTGCTTTGGTTGACCCCTTTCCGATGGTTTACCATCCCCAGCAAAGGATATATTGACACATTGGTACGTTAACTTAATTAAACGCCCTTGCTGGATTTTCTCGCTATGGTTCCTGTGGTCAAGAGCTTTTCATACGCCGCACATAAGCACAGTCACATCAAACAAATGGGATAATGGAAGGACACACACACACACACACACACACACACACACACACACACACACACACACACACACACCGGCCAGGACACAAAAAGCGACACACGTGCAACAGAAACCGGTAGCTGGTTTTGTGACATTTATCTTTCTTTGGGACACTTTTTTAGTGTTTCTGTCGATACGGGATAACCTAACATAAAGTAAAGCGCCAGGTAAAAGGACACAGGACATGCTCTAAGCTCACCCGGTCGATTGATGAAATGAATGACTAACTGACGGATGAAGTTTTTTTTTTTTGGTTTTGGGTTGAATTCGACCGAAAGACCGAAAGGAAGAGATTAGTTTCCGCAGACCAGATGACGGCGGGACATTCTGTCGGCAACTCTGTTGGTTTTTTTACCTCTGCAGTAAGTGTCCAAATGAGTTTCCAGGTTCTCTGTTGATGTTCAATTAAAAGTACAACCTACTGTGTCGAAAAACGCACGGTCTTGACTTGTGGCTGGTGAAAGCGACAGGATGAAGTCATCCCATTTGCTCACAGAGACAAGACTAACCCATTAGGGGTGATGGTCGTAAAATTTTACCTCCGGTGGTCTTATTCTGGCACGAGGGTATAGCTCATCATTATCTACGGTAGTAAATGGGGAGCAGGTTTTATTACGTTTTAAACGCTTTCCAAACGACACTGTCCTGTGTACGAAGTATGAAGGATTAACGTGAGATTTGGGCAGGTTCTTCAGGCTCTTTTACATTACCAGGTAGATAGATGCTTCATCCAATGAAGGACATCTCTACCCAGCAAACTAAGTTTGCAGAAATCTCTTATAGCATAGAACAAAATGTAGGCCCTATCAATGATATTGATATTCGGATTCAAAACACACAAAATCAAAACAACCGTCATCTATCAGTGCAACACGCTTTAGAAGTATTTTTAATTTATCCTTTTTGATAGTATTTTAATGCTTTGATCCCAGACGAAGAGTATCAAGTTTACTGACAAAGCATGTACAGTGCTTTGCATAATTAATTCTGATGAAAAATTGACTAAAACACGACAAAAAACATACGAAAGACCTTAAAACAAGACCATCCTCTCTTTAATTTTTTTAACTTTAACGTTGGTTGGGTGGACTGGTAAAAAAGTTTGATTTGTTCTGGTCGAAAATATTTAAAATTTATCAACAACAGGTTTTTTACTATCACACAATCATTGAGGAATTTTTGGAATCAGCTTTTTGAACTGGTGGTCACTATATAAGATTTTTCTTAATTTTCTTGGTTTAACGGCTTCCGCAGTGAGTACCGGTTACAAAACTACGAGGTATCAGCAAGGCTAGTAACCCATTAGGTGGCCGGCGTGGCATTAGAAGTTTGTTAAGCCACGTCAATTTATATCATCTTTTTATGCAGAAGACATCTGTTTGTGCTCGAAGGTTTTTGTTCAAATAGTGTGTGAATAAATATAAATCAAAATATATAATAAAATTGACTGCTAATTCGATACTACCATCCCAAAAAAGTTAGCAAAGCGTTCAAATATTCGCCGCTTTATTCCATACATTCCGCTAGCTAAGGCCGGAAATTTACTATTCATCTGTGCGTGTTTATGTTCCACAGCAGAAGACTTTATTACACGATTCCATTGCGAATAAAAAGCTCTCTTGTATGACTTCATATTCATTAATTACTTTAAGGGAGAACGATTGTCGATTTTGAAGCGAGATTTCACATCCAAAAATGTATTAAATTTTTCTTTTATTAATCCTAAACGTATAAATGTTTACATCCTCACGGTACGCACTGTAGACTATTTTAAATGACCCATTTGGCGAGTTCACTTTGAAGTCGGCTACAGCTCGGTAAAAAGTGTCATCCGCACGCGACACGTACCGCCAAACGATTACCGTTTTGCGAACCGAAACGTTTTCAACTGCCAAAACACTGTACACTTCATAATTGTACAGAGGATGGGTTTAATTTGCCACCGCTACTTGAAACTTTCCCAGCACAAGCTTTCGCGTTCCTGGTAATGGTCGGAAAAGGAACCTTTTTTTTCCTGTTGGCCTGTCCCGCCGACAGGAAAAGAGTATAAACGATAAAGAAATAGGGTAGCAAAATGTCCCGCTTTTAATTAATGCGTTCAGCAGAAAAGGTAAACAATTGTGAATCGAATCGAATGCCTGGGATTTCGGTTCGGTTTGTTTTGTATGTAGAAAAAATTTGCATTTGCCAAAAATGGCAAATGCATAGAACGAAAGGAATAAATAAAAAAAAAGCTAGAATCTTTTCCGGATGCTTTCTATGTCGAAATTTTGAAATTTAATTGTAAGCCTGTAAATCCGCGTTCCGGGCGGTTGGTAGCAGTTAGTGAAAAATTTTCACCGCGGGAAAAAATAACGCTTCCGGTCTGCAGTGCTGGGATTAACCACATTTTCCCTTTTTAGCCGGGTAAAAGCGTACATACGTCGGGCAAGGACGGATCCCTTTTTTGGACGGTTTTACTAGAGAAAAGTGTGGACCGCGGTTTCAATGTAGGAAAGAAAAATACACCCGAGGTTAGGGGACGGTTCACTCGGTACCGGAAGAAAAGGGGGGGAAGATACTCTTATTACTTTCCGGAAATCCTCTCGTTTTCGGGAGGCTGACTACAAGGAATCAATTTAGCTTGTTGGGTTAGTACGTTGGTGGAAAGCTGCAAAGTGATCCCTGATTATTTTTAGCAACGTTTGAAGCGCCCACCGGGATGAAATAACAAGACTCTCCACAACAACAACAGCGTGGAAACAAATCAGGATTAAAACAAATTTTTGCCTCCGGTTTCTGGTGCTCGGAATTGTTTTCCCTCCAATTTTTGACACTTTTCATGGCGAGGGCACAGGAATAAGGGAAACTTTTACCGAAACACGTTTATTTCGCTCTAACATAATTGTGATGATGTTGCCGGGGCGGATACATTTAAATTTCCGATTTGGTCTTCACTGGTCGTGATGGGCTGGTTGGCAAGATAACTTCAACAAGCGGATGGATTTCTTATCATTTTTATCCATATTTTCCTGCTGGGTTCGTTCGCCATTCATCCGTATTCGTCGGGAAGGGCAGTGCGATTTCGTGTACGGAAAGAAAAAGGACCCAGAAATACTAACAAGCAACACACGCAACTCAACGGCGACAGGAATATGTCGTCCAATATGGTAGCAGAACTCACCATTCCATGGGTATATTTCTTATCGATATTCATCCTTGCGTTACCTTTAGCTTATGTTTTGTACTAGCAAGACCCTTGTTTGGTATTCTGTCTTTAGGTTCACCTTACCGCAACAACACGTGACTTTAAAAAAGGGAAAAAGATCCCACAGGTGCGATAAAAAACTTCGGCGCGTCTTCCGCACCGACCGACCGGGGACTATTGAGCGCACTCACCTTGATGATGGCGTCCCCGACAAACAGCTGACCTGTTGCGTCGGCCGCCTGGTCCTTGTAGATTCGCGATATCAGTATCGGCAGCTTATGTTCGGCGCCACCCTTTATGCTCAGTCCAAGGCCTCCCACCTTCTGGCGTGTGATCTGTACCATACGTTCCTGTTGGGTAGAAAATAGCAAGGACGTGGGAGAAAATTTAATAAGACATGAATGTAAACGCATTGCTGAGCTGATGCTGCGGGTAGGATAGAGTGTGAAGTAATTTCTCTATTAATGATTTTTATTAATTTATGAAGAGTTTATTATAAATGTAATATGCAGATACTTTTAAAAATAATTAAATATATTGATTGATTGATTGATTGATGGTGTTAAACAGATTCGAAACACAGGTCATGAACATTGGTGGTGGAAAGGAAAGTTATTTGCAAATGAAAACATAGTCAAACATAAAACATTCAAAAATTTTCTTAAATAGAAATCTACTACAAAAATATTTTCTCATTTGTTTATTCATAAATAAACATAATTCATGGACAATTCAAAGGAATCAGTGAAAGATTGATAAGCCATATTCCACTTTACTAAAATCCCGATGGAAGCATTGTGTTTCTCTTCTTGGAGCTTAACGACCGCCGAGCTCACGCTAGAGGCAATTTAAAAGCTTGCTAGACTTGCTGGTAACGACACGTAGTTGGGTAGGCCAGTCCTCAACTACGAGTCTAGATGAGATTTGAATCCCGGTTTAGCAGTGCGAAGATCGGCGCCGCTGTCGCCTTACCACCGAAACGCCATTGTATTGTGGATAGTAAATGCAATAAGACTAGATGATTTAAACTGTCCATTTGTCTTCTTTGTGCTTGCAATGCCTTTCTAATTTTTTTACATAAGTTTTTAGCACCATGTAAAATAATACTGAAGAAATCAAGAACTATTAAAGTAGACTTGAAGTATAAAAATTATTGGCGACCATAAAAGTACTTCAATGACCACAAACCATTTTATTATTGTCTGCTTTCTTAATGTCTGGTTATCCAAGCGTCTGATTGAAGAATCATGTACAATTATTGGTTGCCTAATTTGGCTCGATTTTTTTTTAAATTGAATGCTGGTTCAAGTCCTATTAATATGCTAATCTTCTACAATTTTACGTACTTGCAATTCAATCGCCAACCACGTGTACGATAGTTTATTATGCACCATTTATCAGCAAATACCAGCGCAAAACACAGTTTACAATTAGTGTTGCTTACCGTAAAAGGAGCATGAAAAGTAAACACACAATTATCAACCGATTCAACCGGCAGTACACGGTTTCTGGTTTCCTAAGCAAAAACTGACCCACAACACCATCAGCCATTATCATCGGTTGACGATAATGTAATCGTACGGTTGCGGCAGTGAGCCGTTTGCAAATTGAGTCCGTCCGTATTGGCGACTAGTGTGCTGCTATTTGCTACTTGTGTTTAATTTTATTTTATTTCTGCACATATGCTCACGCCAAACGGGCGACCGTTTGGGTAATTGGTTTCGCATTAGATTACTGTGCTCATTCGAGGTTCAGTGCGGCGGGAGACATACCTACTTGGGGCAAAAATCTTCAGCAAACACACGGTGGATTTTGTGGGGGAATAAGAGAGTCTTGGATAGAAAACACACATCGCCCGTGCCGAAGCGATAATTAGTTTTTACGGCCGCCAATCGACTAATGTGGTATCGGTTTAATGTTGCTCGAACGATTAGCTCTTGTGGTGGTGCTTGGTGGTTGTGTGCACTCTTTTCGGCAAACTCTGGTTGCTCTAGAGAGGACTTGCAGAGGATGGAGCAGAGTGAGTTCGTTTTCCCCCCGGTTTGTAGACCACCAGGAATTCGCATGTCGCCGAGATAGCCTAAGGCGGGGTTCGCTTGTCTTATGTCGCAGCGTATGTCTGTTCATGTTTTGTTTTCTTTTCGGAGAGTAAAACAAAATTTGCTGCCTAGTTTCGACGGGCATAAGCTTATCGGACATCAGTCTGTAGGAGCATAAAGACAAATACTCGAAATTCATGCACATAAACGTAACGTATTTAATCTCGAAATTTACGAAAAACCTTTGACCTTTTTATTGATTCATGAGGTTAATAGATTATTTGCCGGTTAGCATACAACGCTACTGAATGGCACAGTTCCCGACCATTTTGTAAAGCCCTGATAAGGCTCCGATTGGTAGTTATCATTTGTTTATTGTTTATAGACCATCATTGGAGAATAATGACTCGTAAAGTATTGAAAGTTCTACAACAAGAGCTATTCTTGGAATCAATCGTTGCGGAACTGTTCGTTACTGTTGCAAGCGTTGCTAATTTTTATTCAGCTTATTATATATGTTTATTTTGAATAGATGGAGTTATTCCATTTTGAAAGTCAGTTAAACGTAGAACGTAGGTTGGAGTGGCGGCCCGATGGTATAGGCGACAACGATGCAAGTCTCTACAAGGCAGGACCGGAGTATAAATTCCATCCTGATCGTCTCCCCGCAGTGAGGACTGATGACTGATCCAACTACGTGGTATCGGCAAGATCTAGTAAGCCATTCGTTAGCCGGTGTGGCCTTAGCAGGTCGTTGGGCCAAGAGGAAGTTAAACGTAGATGATGAAATCAATGTATGGTTGTTTTGTTTTTTAATTTCTTTTAAAATTATGCTCTTTCAGCACATGAGTGTGATGTTTTTCGAATAAAGCAAACAATTAAAGAAAGTTTTTTAGTGCAAACATCAGTTGCTTGGTTACAGGAAGCATTATAAAGCTATGAAAATAATCAATACATTTTTATCCATTGAGAACAGTACGTATTTTAACATTGTGCCCTGAGATCAATGTTGGTATTCTTCTCCTTTTGGCTTAACACTCCGTTTGGTCACAGTGATCAATGATTGGCTTACTGGATTTATTCGTACGATGTGTTTGGAAAATCGGTCCTCATTATTGTATAAGGTATTGGTAGGATTTGAGGTAAAGACCAAGGACTCTTAACAGAATGACACATATAATGCTTAATTTAAAAGTTTGCACTAGATGCTTAGTTAAACCGAGCTTAGTGATTGTTAGGAACAATCTAAAGCCGTTCCTAGCCTAGCTGTAAATAAAGCCTTCATTATGATGTGATTTTGAAATTTACAACAACTGTATCCGTAACGATTGAATGTAAGAATAGCTCTGAATATGTGAGATCACCAAGTTTTCTCAGTTGATTCGCTTTGCTAAAAAAAAAAAATACTCAAATTTGGTAATCTATGAAATTTTGCTGAACGTCAAAGAGTACTTGTGAGCTATGACGAGTGAGCTACGAGGGTTGACAATAAAGTAAGGTCTCCAACGCTGCAACTTCGCCGGATCACGCGCTAGGCGAAATCTAGCAACACTGCCGTGTTCCTTGGTTCCTCCACTACCACTTTGCTGCTGGGTGAGGCTTCCCCGACCGCTCAATCTTGGCTGAGCAGCCGTCAACGATGGAGGTACCCCTCGCGTCAGCGTCCAAGTGCGAATTGCGTTCTGTAATACGTTTTTTGAGTGCGAAAAAGGTGACACCTATTGAAATCCATCGTCAACTAGTTGAAGTTTACGGGGAAAAGTGTATGGACATAAAAAACGTGCGTAAGTGGAGCCGCGAGTCCAATTCCGGGCGCACTAATGTTCACGACGAGGAGAGAAGTGGCCGACTGTCGGTCTCGGATGCGATTGTTCAAGCAGTGGAGGCAGAAATGCTCAAAAACCGCCGTGCGACAATTAGGGACTTAGAAGAGAAGCTTGGAGGAGCGAAACAATCCGTCATATCCTTGTGACTACCACATGTTCCCCACCCTGAAAAAACATCTCGGAGGAAAGAAGTTTGAAAGTGACGCGGAGGTTCAGAAAGAGGTCAACACCTGACTGCGCGAGGTGGACGGAGAGTGGTATTCTGCCGGCATAGACAAGATCATCGTGCGGATGCGCAAGGTGTTGGAAAAAAATGGCGATTATGTAGAAAAGTAGCCAAGACCTTGGCCTTTCCAACGGTGTATCGCTTTTTGTAAATAAATGCCTTTTTCTATAAAAAAAAAATTGGAGACCTTACTTTATTGTCAGCCCTCGTATGATTTATTACTCTGACTAGCATTGTCTCCGAAGGGTTTAATGATATTGCATTGGGATGTCGATTGTTCAGAGTATACATATTTTTTTGTTATGCCTACTCATAGCTTCCAAAAATCAAGTATTCTAACTTACCTTCGACTCAATTGGCGGATGTGTAGCATTCGTTGGCGTTGGTGCGGGTGTGGTCGTGTCCTGCTTCTGGATCGTGATCATCTCCATCGACAGATGTAGCCGGGCCAGCTCCGGTTTGCTTTTGCCATCGCTTATCATCACCATCCCGGTGCGGGTCTGCACAGCACAAAAACACACGATATAGTACGGAACTATCTGCCAAACCAATCAAACGGGGAACACACGTCCCAACTTACCTTCAGATTCTGATCAACTTTCTCTTCGATCGGGGTCGCCATCTTGGACGCGTTGATCTTCATATTTTGCTGCGGAAGAGAAGGAAGCGAGCAAAAGAATGAGCAATGGAGAGCTACTGCCGTTCGAAGGGAGGAAAATTCCGGTCCATTTTTCCGCCCCGACCGGGTGGATAATGCAACGACTACGCGCTGGCGATCGATCAGATTGTAATTAAAATTTTATGAGCAAACTTTTGCGCACTACCAGCTGCTGCCACAGTGGTAAGCTTTAAACTGCTGAAACTAATATTCTTAGGCACGATTTTTCCTCGTATCGTTTGGAAAGAAGTGAGGGGGAGAAGATAGGGGAGTCAATAAGAAAAGGCCTGCGGGTAAGCGTGACGAGCGGTAGAGTAGAGAAACTGATTAAAGTTAGTCAATTTTTCATCCAGCCCTTTGCACGCGTGGTGGTTTCCTTCCGTACGGATTTTTCGGTTCTTTCTGCCTTGTTTTGGATCGTTATTAGCGATAGAGTGTAGAGGGGCCTCGTAAACAGCCCAATATGGGTTGGAAGTTTCAGTTTCCCTCGGTTGAGGAAGGTTAGTTACTGAAATGGAGTCCGAAGTCTTGGAGGCACTTGCACTGACTCTATCGAATTGCCGATTTCTGGCACACGATTGGTTGGAAACGGTCCACATCGAGCGGCCTCAAACAAACGCACGAAGTGTTCAATAGCATGAAAAAGGATGCAAAATTAACACATTTTTCTAACCCTCATTTTACAAGCGACCACCTTGGCGGTAAAATAAGTATGATTAAATATAGATTACGATAGCTTTTTACTTGGCTAATTTTCCATTCCAACTTCTCACTCCCCCCCCCCCATACCAAAAAAAGGTGGAAGAGAAAAACACGTCTTTCATTCGTATCCATTCAGCACGCTCATACCTTCCCATGTTTATTAGCTTCGGCCCGGTCGAGGTAAGCAAATAGGTGTAAGCACCACGCCTTTAGCAGGAAAGCCGGATTTTGGTTCGGAGTTGCGGCACGGAAAATGAATGAAATAATTACACTAAAGTGTGTTGATGGGCAGGAGCACAAATTTCTCTTCCGTACCCATTCCCGTACCGACGGCCACCGGAATCGTTCGAAACCAGCATCGAAAGCGAGAACGAGTAACCTAACACTGACACCGCACCGGCCGGCCCAGACAAACTGGCTCGCCCGTTTTAATGGGAAGAAATTCATCTTGATAATCATTATTAACTTCGTTTTCTGCTTCTTTTTCTTCTTCTGCTTGCCACCCTTTAGCCAGTTCGAAAATGAGCTGCCGATGTGCTTAAGCAGTGAGTCGCTGATGAGCGGTTGGCCGACCAGCCCACATTAGGAGCTTCAACAGCTTAAGATGTAATTGCTATAGGCCGCGAGCCCGTGTGTGTCGGGAATGTGCTGGCGTGGCCACTGACTGGATGGTAGCATTTTGCATGAGAAATGAAACTAGTCATTTAGAAGATGGAGCTCACTAGACCTGGGATCGCTGGATGGGCGAGTACCTGGCGAGCTGATAGTGGCAATGGCGTTTGGACAAATGGAAAACAGAAACTCGTTCACTCATTTGTTCAAGGGAGTCGAGGGTACCAGGCAGGAAGAGAAAGGGATTGGAGGGATATAATTGAAAATTAATTAAAAATTACATAAACGCATGATCGAATGATCGTGTAATCGGGAAGGTATTATTGGTTGTACGATTGACTTGTTCGTGCATAAATATTGTACCAAGCACAGTTAACAATTATCACTTTCTAGTTCTACCGCGCACGCGGTCATCGTCGTAATGGTGATTAGCATACCGTCAATCTAAACATTACCAGCAGGAAGGGGTTTTCGGCTTTATAGTCATCGCTAGCCGTTTGGGTGGTGAAGGGATAGCAGCACAGGTCTTCAAATGGCAGGACCGGGATTTAAATCGCATCCAGACCGTGCCTCTGTGGTGAGGACTGATGTGGTATCAACAAGTCTAGTAAGCCATTCGATGGCCAGGGTTACCTAATAGGTCGTTAAGCCATGATAGAAGTAGGAATCACCGCTAACTTGCTAAGATTTTTTGACACTAAGGAACAAAAACAAATGCATATCGTGAGGCGCTTCATCTAGATAAAGCCTTACCAGATTCTACAATTGAATTTTCAGGAAAAAGGCGTAGGTATCAGTTGGAAGGTGTGTACGATGAGAACTATTTTTTGACAGATCCTAATAAGACAGACGGTGGCATCATACTCAAATTGCTTGAGTTGAACTTTCCGTCGTAGTAAAATTTAAATTTCCGTAGGTAATGTTTATAAAAGTAAGCAATGTAATGCCAAACTGTTTCAGTGCAATTTATTCCACCTAACAGCTTTTATTTATTTTTGGTACAGTTGAGAAAGGAATTACTATAGATAATAAGACATACATTTACCCAACAAGCCGAGGAACCCTGCAAAAGCACCGCACAGCAAGCATGCTTAAAACAAACGACAGCAATTAATAAAGAAATCATGTTCTACAGATAATTTAAGCCAGTTCGCAGGGAAGATAAAAAAAGCGAAGGCACACCACACGCAACAAGCCATGTTGACGGCATTTTTCCGCCTTTAAATTGAGCGTTGTTTGCGAACAGTAATGCGTGAGAGAAAACGATAACACAAATTGATCAGTTTGTTGCATTATGCTTCGCCAAATTCTTCCAAAACCTGAGGTGGGAAATCGTCATCGCATCGACATCAGCTGAGGATCAACAGTTAAACTACACAGCATAACAGTATGACTCTGAGAACGTTAAACGGTGCAATTATGTGTGCATCCGTTCTTAGCGATTCCTCACAAGTGTGTGTTTATTAAAAGCTTGTTGAACCGCTTCATTATCCATTAAATTGTAAAGTCTATAATTTATCGAACTCTTGAGAACCAATCCAAAATGCCTTCCAATTTCTGATAACGCCTCCTTTTTTTCGTATATTTAAACAGCCCGGGATCCTCTCCCGATCTTATTTTTCGGGCGATTACTTTTCGGCACAAATCTTGTTCGGCAGCAGTTTAATGAATTGCACTTGTGAAAATTTACCCATTAATCAATTTGATCAAGGAAAACCTGCACCAATATCTATTGGGGCAATATACTAATAGAGGTTCCCCATATGCCCATTTTGTTTCTTCGAAATCAGGTTGGCAGTAGGGATGGATTCACCGTTCGCGAACCATACTTTTTATACCACCTTGCTCAATTTACACACTGTCCGTGGGTTTTGCCAGCCCAACAAAACTGATAGGGATTCACGGTTTGATCATCATGCAACCTTTTTCCTCCCTCTTTTTCTTAACTTTGCTTCTGTTGATTGTTTGAGGTTTATCATAACAGAATCATCGTCCGGGCTCGGTTCCTTCCTTTCACCCGATGATGCTATCTCAGCAATCCAATCGAGAACATCATCACAATAAAGCGCATGGACGAGGATGAGGTTGAAGTTTTGTTGAAGAAAAACGAAGACAAATATTCTTTCAGGTTTCAGGTCTTACAACCATGACCCAAAACAGTGTGCGCTATGGAGGTTCGGTGGTGTTGTGTCTAGGAATTAGGACAGGCAAAAGCTTGCCGCTATTGAGACGATACACACTGAAGTTCACAAGAGTCAGCACACGGCAAGGGGCATAATAAAATGTTCTCAATCAGTTAAAGTGGATCAGCGATTTGATAAATATTTGAATGGATATCCGTATTTGCTTAGAAGATGAGCATAAATATCGCCATTTTTTTCAACGGGTTCTATTCTCCAACGGGTGTATAAATGTAGTTAAGAACTGGTGGTGCAGAAAATATGAACCGCATCTTAGCTGTTGTTGTATCTCAGTCGCAGGAGGGCTTTCGAAGAATGGCTCAAGGACAGCGCATCCATCCTTTACCCTGGGTGGGTCTCTCGGTGTGGCTTATGAAATATGGTATTTGTGTTTTTTGTACGACTTTTTACCCCGGTCGACCCCAAACATCTTAACAAATCCTCTAAAAACCACCCGTTGAGTCTCGTTGAATTGAAATTGGGGAATTCTAATACGAATGAAACGAAATGGCCTCCCTGCTGGTGCGCGCTTGAAGCTGGCTGTGCCCGTGTGAGGTGTATGCATATAAATTCTTTCCCTTCCCTTAGGGAGGTTCTTACAAAAAATGCTCCATTTACAAGCTTGGTGCTCGGAAGGCCTATTGCAAGGGACTCATAAAAAGAACAGTAAAGAAATCTCTAACAGCGAAGGAGTTCATATGTATCGAGGGATACTTCCAAGAAGCTTCATCCTTTTTAGATGTTCGTGTGCGATTGATCCGTGCAAAGGTAACCAGTTGATGGCTATTGTTGCTTCTGCTCGCTGTGAGACAGCATCGTGCCGATATTTGTACCGTTGTTGTGTGTTGCGGCAATCGAAAATTCGCGAGTGAGCAATATTTTCAGCACAATGAATAATAAAACAGCCAACTCGTCACGGACAAATGGGGTTTGAGTAGTATGGGCTGTGTATGAAGTATTTTTTCAAGTAAGGGAAGTTTCTACAACAAAAGAACCATAAATCAGAGAAATTTTATCGTATCCGGCCTGTTTCATTCAGGTTATACCATCGTTTTTCGAGATATTTTACTAATATTAACATTGAACACACCAATGAATGATTCTTGCACAGTCTTGCGAATATGAATCTAGAATCGCGATTGAAAATGGCAGTTTTGAAGTTAAAATGTGGTATATTTTGGTGCACAAATTCTAGACTTGACTATTCGCACTTAAGAGAAGTAATTCAAGACCCACCAAGTCATGAGAAAATGCTGGATATCGTACGCTTACATTGGCAACAGGCTCAGAATTCGCGACATAAATTTGTTTGGCAGGCTCTGGTAGGTATTTAATATGTTGTTAGGCCCATATCATATTCATATGAAAAGATCAGGAGGAGGGGAGGGATCTCTTATCCTTTTGAGGAGGCCCCTAACACGTACGAGGGGCCTTACTACGAAGCTACCAACGCGGGGCTCTTTACAAGATCCTTTTTACCAAGCAGATGACGGGGTCCTAGGCGACCGCCTAATCCGCCCACCGTTAGATCCGCTACTGGTGATACTCCTGACATATTGAATTTAAAAACCAATAAAATTGCAAGTGAAAACTAAGTTCATTTTATTCTAAAAAAGAAGAAGATGATTGGCATAAATACAAGATTTCTTTGTTTGATTATGTTTTCCATTTGCTATGCTGTTTGCGTTATTGAAATTTTCCTGTAAGTAAAAGAGAACAACCACACTGATGTAATCCTGTCCCAACAACTAGCTCCGTACACCATTTTTTTCTCCCTATCTTCAGGATAACTAGGATTTTCCTACCAAACTGGGCCGGATTTGTCGAGGAACAAGCTTCCACAACTCCCCGAGGACCCTTGTCCAACGTTTGCAAGCCTGGAACTTCTATCCAACCACAGTGTGCAGTCACAAAGTGTTGCAGGCTTATTACGAACCATTCGCCAGCGCAAAATGATCTCCACAGTTCGCGGCCTGCAGGGCAATGTATGCTGGTACTGGTTTTCCCATAGCCATACTACATCCGGCGTTGACGCTTGCCGAGTGCTCGTGGGAATGCTTCATCATCATGGCTTCAATTTGTGTGGGAGCAAAAAGAGAGAGATAGAGAGGAAGAAAACACACGGGAGGAAAACTCAAAACCTCGCCTGTCAGCTACCCTGTCAATGCAGGCATCGATTGCGATGCAATTTTATGGCTTATGCGCCATTTGTGCATCGCGCGTAGGTGCCAGGCAAACTTTGACACATCGGTGAGCCCTTTTGGGGGCAATCGTTTGTGTTTGGAAGTCTCCGGAAACACTGGAGGTTACATCCCACGCTGTATGCACATAACCTCCAGGCACAGAGGTGCAGAATCCTCTATCGGTTGGATCTGGATGGTAATTTTACACCTTCGAATTTAGCTGTGCTGGCGGTTTTCGAGTGTCATTTCAATTACGTTGGGGAGTTGCGTTTTTTTGTTTCTTCTTCCTACTTACTAGGTTCATTGTAAGGCGTGGCACAGATGCAGCGCTTTGGAAGCTGTAAGTACATTAACCTTCCCAACAGACTATCCCACCATCTCCGAAGGAATGGCAAGAAAATTGACAGCAGAGCAAAAACGGAAAAACGGAAATAAATTACATTTGCAGTGTGAAAAATTACTTCCATTCGATGAGTAGCTCTCGGGGCCGCATTCGGCAACAGTTCATCATCTGTTCGCTGTCGTTGGCTGGGGAAAAACTACCCCCCCTTAGAGTGCTGCAGGGTCATAGATCGTTAGAAGCAGAACGTCGTCAAATGTGCCGCACACGAGCACAGTGTCCACCATTGGCTTTGCAATAAAATGCGGCGACACCATCGACGACATCATCGCTTCATCAACGAACCACGTTTTGCAGCGTGTAGCGCAACATTTGACGTTAACCATCCATCCGTTTCTCCCAGTGCGGGCAGATACCGATGGTACGACGATCTGGCCGATAATGAAGCGATATGCGAAAAAAAGCTAGACAAGCTATGAGCTTTTTTCTAGGTCAGTCAGGTTTTTGCTGCCTGTCCAGCGTTCAAAGGTGCGGAACATTTTATGCTACTTCGTGTGTCTTTTGCAAACCATCAACATCGTCATGCAGGTCACTATCGCTCCACACCATCAGCGGCAGTAGCATCAGCAGCATCGTGATCGCGGCCGGGGCATCATTAGTGCACCATATGCCTGTTGGGCTGGTGCGGGAAGGAATTGTCGGTCGTTGTCGGTCGGCATTGTTTGTTTCGGCGGGGAAAAAAGAACTCTTGCATTACCACCCGATGTCGGATGCTTTTTTAGCTTATGATGTATTGCTATTTTTATCGCTGATTTCATGCAACACTAGGAAATGATGGTAGGGTCACACAGTAGTTTTGTTAGGCCGGGAATAGCACAGCTATTGTGAGAGGACGAATGTGCACCAATGAAGCTAACGAGAATTACAAAAATTGAGTCTCGAGTGTTTTAAACACTCGGCACAAATTTCAAAATGAAACAAAGTCCGCAAAAAAGATACAAAACAGGTAAAAAATAAATCATTTAGGAAAGATGAGCAATAACAAAGATAAAACAAGAAAACAAAAAAAACAAGTATTAAAAAGGAACTAAATTACAAATAGAGCATGAAATGTTTAAAAGAAACGGAATCGGAATGAACTAAAGAAGAATAAAAAATATATTTTAAAAGCTAAAAGGTAAAAAAGGCATAACTAATACATAAAACAAAACAAATTTATATGAACTAAAGAGGTGTAAAATATATATTAAGTAGAAAGATAAAAGGTAAAAAAGGTACACTTAAAGCCAAACACGGAGCAAAAGAATATTAAAAAGAGTATCGAATTCGGAAATTAAGGCCATTGCAGTCTAAACCACATTTCCTTCGATTTACAATTTTCAGTCAAATTGAAATTTAGTATTTGTTATTGAAGCCTTTATTTTTACCTTGATACATTTGTATCCATCAATATCGTGCATTCCAGTGGTGCAAACAATTTGAAAATCCCAGTCAAATAGCATTTGACCCCTGGGGACAATCTGGATTGACCTAGTAATATTTTCCCACATCCTCTCCCAAGCACACACCAGCACAAGCGTGAGCTAAAGGGATTCAAAGGGAAAATAACAAAAATCGGTACGGTTGCGAATCCTCACGAGAGATCGCTCGACTGCCCTCAGATATTACACACAAACACACACGGTTCAATACCGCCAGCGCACGATCTGCTCCGATGCGGTGTCCGTACAGTACCGGCAGCAGAATGAATGCCGTATATGTTTCCGAGCCTCCTGCACTCAATGTATTTTATGCTCGATGCATTTAGATGAGAGGCGGATGTGGCTGCAACAGCATGCGACCGTACGTAAGTGCCGGAACACAAAAACAAAAGCACACACACACACTCACAACAAATGTTTCAACACCCGCGTCCCAGACAGACACAAAAAGGGAAATGGAAACAAAAACAAACTCTGGGAGAAAAGGGTATCGCGTCCGTCGTTGAACCTCACCCATAGGATCTGTTCCGCCCCAGCTCTTCTAGCGAAAGAACGACGGCAATGTGCAGTAGGTGTGGTGTTTACTTTTTCCATTCTTTCGCCACAAAGTCATCGCTTTTACTTTTCCTCTGGCCGTACAGACTGCAAGTGAGATCAAACGATGCTGCAATAGAAGCGCGGGTGTTGGCATATCCGCGACCACTACTTCCTGTCTTCTGCTTTTCTGTGTCCCACGGAAACATTTGCAGCAGAAAGCAAAACAAAAAGCCAAAATAGTATTCAGTTGGAAGGTTCCTGATGCAAAAAAAAAAGATAACTAATTCGATGTACGCGACGACTCGTGGGAAACAATTGTACAGAGAAGCGTGTGTGCATGAGTGTTTGTTTGTTTGGTTGCATGTTGGACGCCTAACACCGAAAGCATATCAAGCAGCAATCGAAGCAACATGACAGCAGTACATTTAACACATCGGAAAAGCCCCTGAAGCACTGGAAAAAAAAGCAGTCCAAAGGCAAAGCGGATCAGTTTGACCTCACTCACCTCATCTGTCTCTCCCTTCAAATATTCTGCAGGGCTACTGGAGTATTGTAAACGAACTGCGTACAATGTTGTTGATTTCATAAATTTAAAAACGGGAGTTCGGGATAGCACATTGGCTGTGTCAATCGGCTCAGCAAGCGATCGTTTGGATTGGGTGTACAAAGTGGGCAAACAGATGGACACAGCTGTTGGTATTCTTTCGGCTTCGATGCTGGCGTTGCCTTCATTTCGTATTTATGAAGGGGAATTGCTTTTAGTGGAGTATGTTAACAAAATTTAATTTCACAATGCAATCAGCGGTAGGCGATTGATTCATGCGTAGCGCTTTTCTTGGTATCTGTCTTTAGCGTTAGAGTTAACATTAGGTTTGGAGATTTTTAAAACATTAGTCACAAGATTTATGAGGCGATTGGTATTTGTTTACATTTGTTATGATTATGATTCATTGATCTGCTGAATTACATCTTAGTTTGTGTGATCTTGGTGGCCCGATGATAAGGCGACAGTGGCGCCGGTCTCTACACGGCAGGACCGGAGTACAAATCCTATTCGGGTTGTTACCTCGCAGTGAGGACTATCCAACAACGAGGTATATGAGTCGAAGCCCCTTAGTTCTCAAAATTAAAACTTTATGCGCAGGGTGGGAAGTTTGGTACAATAATTCTACTTCAAAAGGAATTCTCTAGCCTGCGAGGCCACTCTGGCCGGCGAAGCTCCTCTCTCCAACGAGGACCCCGTTGATCAGCGAAGCCTCCCTGGTCGTTGATGTCCCTGGCGCCCGTGCCTAGTGCCGGATCAAGGTATTTGGAAGCACCACGCAGTAGCGATCCTCTATCTAAATGAAGTGTTGAGTGAATATTTTTGTAGTGCGAGATTGATTCTACATCACAAGAGATTGCATTCCCCCTTGATCGGCGAGCCCTCCATGGTCAGCGATGCTCCTGGCGGCCGTCACCTCCTCTCAAAGGTTAATCAGCCTCTGATTAGTGGCTGGTGTAACCTTGGAGCTCGTTTAGCCAAGAAGACGAAGAAAATGTGAAGTTCAAAAGAAAAGGCAAGGAAGAAGATTGATGTGGTCAATTTAGAGCAGTCTTAATTCTCTTATTTTATTCATAGATTAAACATTTCTGCACAGTCTTGATTTGAATACAAATTCAAAAAATCTAAATAATTCTTGGAACTCTAGAATTGAATGTTTTATGTTGTAAATTATTTCATCGAATTTTTATCATATTTCGTTAAATATAAATGACAATTCCATGTAACGTAAAAAAAATAATTACATTCCAAACACGAATAAAACGTAACATTCCAGGATTAATCATTTTCATATTACAATTTTTTGTAGCATGTGGTTGCAGTCTTAATGATCTCGGCTTCTTTTTTATTTCAAATAAAACGTAAATAAAATCAAATGGAAACAAAGAGAGAGAGAGAGAGTAGAGTAAATAATTGGAATAAAACAGTAACATAAACCAAAACAAATAATGAACAGTGAGAGAAACCCTTCATTTTCAATTCTACAAAGTTCAACATCTTCAAACAACAATCCAAATGCGTTCCGCCTATGCCCAAACGTACCTACTGCCTACCTGTACCTAGCGTATACAATGAGCAACCATGATTATCATCACAATTTGTATGCTAATAACAGTCGAACAGACGATTCCCTTCGGTCGACGAAACGATACAATCGTTGAGTTAATATGTTAAATATCTTTCACTTTTCATTCAGCGCTCGGGAATGTTTATCGCGCACATCCATCCAAACTGAGGGCTTTCGCCCCTTCGGTTGATCTGTTCAATTGATCGTTTACGTGAAAACGATTTCAATTTACATTTAAGACAACGTGAGACGATACGGAAGGGTTTCAAAAAGGCAGGGCCAACGGTTCGGTACTTAACATATGCTGCGAACAAAGCGATCAAGTGAGGATCGAAGGCAAACTGGAGAGAATCGACACGAACACGCCTCGTCATCGATCGATCGTGCCAGCCGATGCAAGCTGGTCAAACATCAAGGGAGTCTTATTTGCAGTTTGCTACTGCTACACCACTTCAATCGTGGGCCAATAATCATCGACAGATCGCGCGAAGGGCATGGAGAACGGGGAAAGGAAAGAAAGCAAGGAGAAAAAAAAACAAACCTACCCGCGGTGCAGTTTTGCATCGTCGGTTAACACATGCTGCAGCATATGATGCGGGATGCGATGAACGACCAACGGTAGCGGGTGCCACGCCACAGGTCATGCAGCTTCATGCTCCATATCATAAAAGTCAAGCTTTGTTCCCCTGTTTTCCTCTGCATCCACCCACCTTTTCCTCACACTGCTTTCAACTCGTCCGCCCGAAGAAAGTGCTGAGTGGTGACGGGTGATAAAAAAAGGTGGTGAGAAAATTCGAGCAGAAGTACCATGTATCACACGGTACAGGGTAGCATGCAACGATTGGGGTGTTTCGAGTCGTTCTTATTTTTTTCGTCCGTTTTAGTTGGTCTGGGATGCACGCCTTGTTATCTTTTCCGTTCATCTTTTTCATCCTCGCCTTCCAGTTTCCACCTGCCACAGTTTGGTCCGGTGCGTGCTTGCTTTAATTCATCAAAAAAACGCAGATAAAGTGGCACTTCACCGGAGTCAAGGCAGGAATACACACGGGGGAAAAAAGAGACGCGGACGAATGAATGAATGAATCAAACCTGAAAGAGGAATGCAATGCAGACAGACGGAAAGCTGCTGCTTGATTGTATTGAAGTTAAGCGAGAGCGAACGAAAGTACAACGCACCGAGCGGCAACATAATTCCGACCCATTCACGGAGGAACTATTTACATAACCTACCGTAAGCAGAAATGCAAGCAGAAGGGACGGCTTTATGTGGTGTGTGCGTGTCATTTTTGTGTTCGTTCGCTTCGCTAACTTGATCCCGAGATCCTGTGATTCCTCTCCAGCAACTCCGGCAACGAGGATTTGATTGATGCCGAAAGTGTAGATGATTAATATGATTAAAAGCATACATATCTGGAGCGTTGTCGTTCGGGGAAGCCCCCAATTTTTCGCCTACCAGAAACAACCGATCAATCAAAAGCATTTGATGAGCTCTGGTACCCACCGCAATGTTGAGGTATAGGGACGTCGGGAGTCGATATTCGGTTTGTGTGTGTGTGTCTATTTGAGCTCAAGAGAATAACTTAACCTCCCGTACGTTATATTAAAGTGAACCTATTCCTCTATCGAGTTCCTGCTTTAAAATTGTTTATCTAATCGAGATACGCTTGTCGATGAATTAAAATCAGGCACAAACGCATTGAAAAGCTTGAAAGCCAAAATGCCTGTCCAACAAAGTAAAGAGGTACGGGGCCCAATTCAAGGAGGGCTTCGAATCGATAGAGCTAGCGAAATTAGGCATCTGATCTAAAGTTAATTAGCGGATGAGTTTTTCGGTTGTTGTTGCCACTCGACTCTGAGTTATTGACGTCGTTTAGTAATTCCAGTGCTGTGCGAATATTGATTTTAGTGCGAGTTTTTCGAAAAGACTTATTCCATTAGTGTTTACCCAATTGTGAAATGTTTCTTAATGGGGAATGTATTTGCGAGAGCCAGGTTTTTGGTCTTTAGTTTAGTTAGCTTTTGACGTATTTAATTACCCAGAACATAGAGCAATGGGCAACTTTAAGTCAAAATTAATATTCATGAATGTATCTCATGCATAAAACAGCAGTCACTGCGCGGTCTTGGTTAATTGGTGTGAATTACTGAATTTAATGCACAAGAATATAAAAATAAAACATCATCGAAACGTGCACTTGAAACTTGACTTGAAGATATCCGAGACGTGCGAAGAAGATGATGTGATCGGTTTGCTTTCCGTGTAGTATAAACGACACCCGACGGAGGGTTTCGCTACCACAAGATCGCTACCGGTTTTAAAGCCTCACACACGGTTTTAAGTGGACACACGGCAACCGTCGTCACTACAATGTATTACTGTGGACACAACTCTTCTTGAGCCAATTTCTGGCGCTTGTACGGACGTACGGAAGAAAAAACGCGAACGCCTACGCTGTGGAGTGCTTTGGAACTGGAGCACCAATGCAATCAATCTCATCTCGAACAGGGAGAATGGGTGGGATTTATCGATTCGCTGCGGTTTTATGCGTACTCAAGCCGGAAGAACATTCCACCACTGGTAAGCTGAGCGACATGGTTGAGCGATAACGCAGGCATAGGCCCGGGCTATGATTGATTGCCGACATGCAGTGCGCCTTCATTGCATTTCACATCGACAGCCGGCGTGTGGGTTTTCCTTTCGCCCTCGCTTTCTTTGTTGTACGCAAATGGGATTAAATTAACATCAAAATATGACTATCGCCTTAAGACGTTGCGATTGAGCGATGAGGATAAAGATGGTGCTCAACGATCAATTCAAGACATCTTACCCCTTCCTTTCTGTCTCACACACACACACGCATCGATTCTCCATCTCGAGTGCACTGATCGTGGGGCTGATGGATGAATAATGAGCTCAGGAGACGGAGGGATTAAGATGCACTCGGACGGACCGGGATGTGTGATCATATTTCAACGAGCGGGACACCGTAACTCGCGGAGATTACTTTCAATGTACCGTCAATACCCTTTTTTGGTAGTAGCAACACAACGGACTGAGATCCAAAATCCGAGAGTATTTCAATGATCCGATCGATGGTTTATCTCGGGTGGTATGAGTTACGAGCCTGCGGCACGGTGGCCCTTAGGACTGTCCGATTATCGGCTTGGGTGCGCGCGCCCATGAATACCGACACCAACGGAATACCCAAAATGGAGAGGCTTATCTCGTTTATCGGATCTCGTCACTTCATATCGGTTGGCTGCTGGCCACCGTCAGAGCGGATCCCCTTAGATCCGAGCTGTTAATGCTTAGCCCTAAGTTTCGAGACTCGACTATCAAGACCAGGGGAAGCCCGGTGTAAAATATGCATACAGCAGAAAGGCTCGTTAGTTGTGGCGACTTAAGATAGCAGAAAACAAAAAATTGAAAAATAAGATTCCAATTGGACACCCAATAAACAAGCCATTTCGGAGAAACATTAAGCGTTAAAGGAAACACGTAATGGTGGTGTTTTATGGTGGTGGCTACATTCTATGAGACAAACCCTCTTCGCAAAGGTGTACAAGCTGAGCCGCGTGGTATCGTCTTTGCATTATCTAATCGTATTAGAGAAACGGCGCCTGACGCCTGACGATGCTTTTCCCGAACCAGAGTAGGTTCACCATCATTATCAAACTTGAATTATGCTGCATGGCGCGGTATGGTTTCGGATCTTTTTCTTTTCCCTCTCGCTTTTGTAACATAATTAGAAAGATCAACAACAACGAAAAAGCTCGAACTGACATACATATTTCGTTTTTGACACAACCGCACGAAAAAGTTTCCGAGATGACAGCACCGTGAATGGAACGCCGGCAGGCATTTGACGATTTCGCGTACCGTTGCAGCTAACAATGCGACCGGGCCATGGATAGGACTACCGTCTGCTCATCAGTAACAAATTTGGATTCGTTTGCATTTTTAACTTTATCTTTTACTGGCAGATGGTATTGGGTGTGGGGCAAAGTTGAGTGTGTATTTAGGATGATTTTTGTTATTTCAGAAGCTTTTAATCGATGATTTTGACTTAGACTCTTATATTAGAAGTCATATTTGACTTATTAAAAATGCTGAAAGCTTAGAAAATTTGAATAAGTTAATTAAACTGACGTGTTTCTTTCTGAAATCTTATGAAACATAATATAGGGGAAAGCTAAAACTGATAAATAGACAAAACATTCCTGAAGATGGGGATTGGCATTGGCGACAGCGGCGCCAGTTTTCAAAGGGCAGGACCAGAACTTAAATCCCATCCGGACCGTCCCCTCGAAGTGTGAGGACTAACTATCCAACTACGAGGTATCAGCAAGTCCAGTAAGCCATTCGATAGCCGGCATGATCATAGAAGCTCCGTGAAGCCAAGAAGAATTTCGTGTTTAGTGTATGAGTTTAGTGGGAGCAATCAGTGGCGAATTTTGTACAATTGAATGATATTAAATAGTTTAATCTAGGAAACGAAAATTGCAGAATATGTTAATATGAAGCCTTAAACTCTTAAAGAGATCATGATTATCTTCAAAGAATTAGAGTTTTAAAAAGAATCGATGATAATTAAAACAACGATAAAGTAACCATTTTGGTCTTGCTAAATTATTGGAATGTATAAACGACATCAGAACCTACAGCAACACCTAATTTCTCTTGATAAGAGTATCACAAAAAAATCTTTCACCACACGAAAACGAACGGAAATATTTAAACGTGTTTCTTTTGCCCTCGCATTGCCGACCACTTTCCTCCTAACAACGTTCAAACAAATGTTTTAATATTTTACATCGTCTCGCTGAAATATCTCGTCCTTTGTCGCTGTCATCGTTCTGAATATCGCGCCAAAATCCTGTAGGCGTTTGTAGTGTGCCAATGCCACAACAAAAAAAAAAAAAAAGCAAACATCGACGAATTTGCGGTGGTTGCAGAGACTTCGTTCTTTTCTCTATTACTGAGGCTGTTGTCTCGCAACTGGCCAACCAACTTGACAGTCTGGCAAAAGTCAAATTAAACAATTTTCTTCAACCATATGGCTTCCCGCGATTTGCTTCATCTCCTGTCGGATACTTTCTTCCCAACTTATCTCTTATAATGAGAAAAAAAACCTCTCACCATGGTTTTCAGTGGCTTGGATTGATTTTTCGTGTTAAGATTCGATCAAAGACTTCCTTTAATTTTTTGGAAGCGAAAAGTTCGTTATCGAATTTGCGTGAGTAGGCGTCGAACAGTTTTGATCAAAGGCCGCAAACCTGTAGAGGATCCTTTTTACTGTAGCTGGCGTATCATTCGCAAACAGAATGGATCGAGAAAGTTAAGCATGGGGAGAAGGACTGGGAAAAGCTACGGTGAAGCCACGACACATAGACGAGGCACAATACACTTTCCAAACTGCAGAGAGATAGAGAGAGATAGAGAGAGTAGAAATACAACGACAAGTTGTTAGGAAAGGTCAAGCCCCGCGAGGAGTGTTCTGACATTAAGTAAATTGGGTGGGAAGTTGATTCAAGTTGTTGCACAGTTGATCGGGCACCAGCGGAGCAGGGAAAGGCGGCCCATAATTTAGGGCAGACTACAAAGCGCCAACAACCGAACGAACGTAATGAAGAGATCAAACTGTGTAAGATCAAGATAAGTGAGTGTGTCACGCGTTGAGAAGGGGCCTGCATTAAGCAGTTTTCAAACATGGATAATGAATGGAAGAGGCAGGTATTGGGGAGGGATGTTGGGAGAAAATTAAAATCAGAACTTTTAAATCAACTTTCTTGCAAGCGTATAACTTGTTGGCAATCCTCGGTCGCAAAGGGTCATCATATTTCTTTTAACTTTCTTTTTCCAACAAAAAAATCTGCAATTCAAAAGAAAACAACAACACCTTCAAGCTCTATTTCGGGTTTTGCCGGTAAGCTTCAACTGTCAAAAAAGATTGTGTGTTATCTGTAAATTGTTCTTGCAAGTTGTTTCCCAAACGATGTCATATTTGTGTGAAAATGGAAAGGAAAAGTTCACAGAAGATTCGGGCGGCTTCCAGCAAAACCAATCCCGAACCGGTGCGTTTTCTTTGCGGCAAGCAAAAATCGAAAGAAAGAACCAAACTTTCCAACAGTTGGCGGGAAAGGATGATAAAGTTCAAGTTTAGGATTATCACTTAGCGGAACGCAAACGGTTCGCGGAAGCTTGGGGCGGTTTTTGCAAGTCCCCAGTGGTAAGTGGTAATAATCATAAAATAGTCTCGACGCTCCAGCAAAAGCTAGCGCTACGTCATTCCCATCGTGAAGGATGGGTGGCTTTTTTTTGGGGGAGATACGATCTAACTTACTCATCACACCATAGATATAGACCTTTGAAACATAATAACCCACCACAGAGCGTGGGTTGGGGGTTGGTGCATGTTAGCTAAGCATTAGATGAAAGTTCGCTCGTCTGCTGTCGGTAGTTGGCTTACGGGAGAAAAGTTTTGCATGTACGGCTAGCTTGAAGAACGTATTCATATCCTCACGAAGCGATGGAAGTTCCAGGAAAGCAAGTAAGAAAGGCTTTATGCGTCCTAAAACATACATTTGTAGGTAAATTGGTTGAGTGGCACCTTGCTTTGTATGTTGCATACCGAATAATGTTTTGGGCTTCTGTTTTAAGCTAAGCTGTTTTAAGCAGAAAGTTCTTGTTCGTTTTCATAGTTTGCAGCATTTTGGCGAGAGTTTTTCAGAGCGAAATGGATGTGATTTTTGCTGTTGTTTTGTCGAACAAACATCAAGCAACAAACCACTGGCTGGATGTCTTAAAAGCCTGCAGGCTTCTTGAAAAAAATGCAAAATAGCTAAAGGCACACAGATAGGAATGGAAAAATGAGTAGAAGACCTAAGGCCGGTGTTCTTCACTTTGAAGTTGCCCTACTTAATGTGCTTGCTGAGTAATTAGCAAACAGTTGCTTTGGGACATTCATAAATTATATGCAGAAAACAACTGTCAAATTTTTACAAAAAAAAAAAAACAAAGAGAATGTGTATAAAACATCAACATAAATTCTGGAGAAAATCCCAACGAAAAGAACAGACGTTTTAATGTTCGTCAGTACATGTGTATGTTACAATTTAATGTCAATGTTGATATTGAAAAGACTCGTGTCTAAAGGGTTGTAAATCACAGCAGAATCGTGTCTACACACCTATGCCGAGGGCATGCAAATTCAGGTTTAGAGTGGCGAATGCAGTGTCAGAGACTCAAAGCCTCTTTAATTAAACGAAACAAAAAATACAAATTAAGGCGAGCCAAGGCATTTAGGCTACGATGTAGGTGAGCTCTAGAAACGAAAGACATTTATTATACCTTTTTTTTTATTCATAAAGGACGGCCAGGCCGTATTGCTGCTATACCTATTTTTTATAATTAAAAATATTAGATCACAATAAGAACATTATTTCTAGGCCTTCTTAAAATAATAGAAAAAAATCCATAGAATTCAAATGAGCAATAGATTGGCAAAATGGAAGAATGCGCCTCTAAGATGAGAGTGAATACGCCACCTGCCCCAAAAAATTGACTATTGTTTTATTTAAATAAACAATTGAAATTTTTTTAAAGACCTCCTAGATCATGCCGGCCATTGAAAATGGCTTACTAGACTGCCGATACCACGTAGTTGGTTAGTCAATCCTCACTACGGGGGGACGGTCCGGATGGGATTTGAACCCCGGTCCTGCCGTTTGAAGACCGGCACCGCTGTTGCCTACACCAACGGGACGCCCCGTATATTCCGTATATTTATTAAATAATAAGCAGTTCAATCATAACAATAAGGCGTGGAGCCGTCATACTAAATTAAATAAATAAGTTGTTCATTCAATTGAAAATGAATTATGAATCTTTCTTGCTGATAATATAAATTTATCAAAATATTAGAACAATAGCTCTTAAGCAAACATAAACTGATCAAAATTGAACCAGTTGAATAATAATAATCTTATCATGAAAATAAATATAATTATTTTGAAGGAACAAACATTTAAACTTGTTATTTCACAAAATCTAATAATTAGTTTTAATTATTAACACATGCTTTTTAAAACACAGTTTTGGTTTGCTAACGCATATGATTTAATTTAAAATATTTCATAGATGCCTAGTCTTTGTGATAAAAAATATTCAATAAGTGAATAATAATTAATTTGCCAATTTATACTACTAACGATCATCTCACTGTGGCTTTCTTACCGTGAGAGACCTCTCTTGCTTCTCAGGACGCATTCTTTCGTTTTGCCAATAGATTAATTTTTTAGTTGATTAATTTGATGCCAATTTAACCTCACAATAATGTAGAATAAATGCTAAACAAATAAAGGTATTGAAAAGAAAAAGCTTTCAACACACTTATCTTGGACAATGATTGCATAAATTTTTAGTTGTTCAGTAGTTTTTCGCGAAATTAAATTGAAATGATTTTGGAAGCTTTTCATAGTTTCTGAAATACTCATAGTTGAAAATATCTAGAAATGTTATAAAAACACAAGCTTAGGAAAACAGCATAAAGGTACATTAGAAGAAGTAATAAGCATACACTTTATTCTCTATCAAATGTAATATTCATAGTTACTTTTCCCTCTGGTACTCACAGTAGTTACACCATTAATAATGAGCTGTTTTTCATGTAAACAACGCTCAATAATAAAGTTCGTTCTCAGTATTGTAAGCAATATAATTAACAAACCATCACTTTGTGAGACCGCCCGGTTTGTGGTTATCTAAAACTGACATTCTAATCATATTAACCCGACCACCGGCTGTAATCCCTTCCCATTAAACAAAATTGCTTGCCAAACCACATCACACAGATGATATTTTTCTAACCAATTAACTTGATTCCATTTGACAACCTTCCCCACCGGTGGTATAGTCACAAGGAGCCCACACGAGACACTGGGTAGCACACCAAGGTACTCCTCCTCCATTAGCAGGTGAGAATCAGAGACGGTGAACAGTACGGCTGATGGGGTGTCGTGACACGAAGCAAATGATTAAATCATCCGCTCGGCTAACCGACAAAATGGTAAGAGAAACGACACGGGTGTGGACGGCTTCCGAGGAAAGAAGGCTGAGAAAAACCGTCCCCGAAGTGGCCATATCGCCGTACCGACAAAACCACCGTTGTCATTTCGGTTTGGTTTGGTGAGTAGTGGTGGCGAATTGATTTGATCCTTGTGGACGTGGAAGAAATGGACAGCTGGTTGTATGATGAAGTCGTCGAAGCAACACGTCATGTTCAAGGTGCGACACTCCACAGGTACATTTGCATGGAGGAGTTTGCCTTTTTTTTTTGCTCCAGACAATTCTATTCTAGTGAAGTAAGATTTCAAGATGGACTTAACAATAAGCTTCACTTGGTGTGAAATGGGAATTTCTAGATCGCTTACTTCCTTCAACCCATGATAGCTTTGTCGAGCAGGGAGATAAAAACTAATATTCCTATTTCCAAGCCCTGCGCTGGCAAAAAGCAAAGAAAACCAAATTATCTTGGAAATACTAGAAAGACAGAGACGCGTAATTCATGGAAATGAATTAGATTCCCTTGTGTACAAAGTGTGCCTTCGCTGGAAATGACAGCTGGAGATGAGATTGTGCCCTGGTTTTGCTAATACAAACGAACATTTTCCTTACCTTGAGAAAAAGGAGCATTCATTTTTTGTTCAGCTCTTCATGGTCGGTTGCCATATTTCATCTGGATGTATCTACACAGTCGCGCGCTAGGCGAAACGCTAAAACTTCGTTTCGCGCCATAATGAGTTCACATCCGGGCCTGAGCCTTCCAATAGGATGGGGGCGTAGAACGTTGGGAACGAAAGACCCACGCAAAAGGACGCCCGAATGTGATTAATCAAGGGTGAAAGGATATTGCCAATTGCGGAACATTTTCCACGAGCTTCGCGGCCATGTTGCGTAGCATTGAGTACAGTAGTTTCGTCCTGAAATGGTTGCAACAGTTGGATGTTGGCAGGCTGGGTGCCCATAAAAGAAGGGAGGAAAAAAAAAACAAAGGATCAATAGAGATAAAAAATCAATTGCCTTTTTGCTCCCGAAGGACGAACATCATAATTTAACGGATCGCTTGTTGTTTGCCGGAATCGATGTATTTGCTTCCCAGGTGTACTCGCTACAGGGTAGGCTTATTTTGGCCCGTTGCCCATCGATTTCCGGTGTTTTCCATCGGCGAAGAAGGGCAGCGGGATGATGCGGAATGAGGAAAAAAAGCTCTTCAGTACGGAACAAAACAGATGACCTATAACGGGGCACCGGGATTGTCGAAGGTGAGAGAGCATTGGGAATGGGATGAAAACAGCAAGAAAGGAAGCTTTTTACTTTTTGCTACCATTGGTGATATGGTAAGGTAATGTGCTAGTAGATTGTTTTATGGAATATACGGTGAACGAAAACCAATCGATGTTTTCGGCAAAAGAAACCCTAACAAGCAATCTGTTTGACATCTGTTGCCAAAACAAACGAAAATTAAATTGTGGTGTACCATTGAAGCATAAATACTGTATTGAGTGATCGTTCACTCGGTGAAGTCTAACTTGTAATGATTTTCTTATTGAAACATTTTTGCAGTCATTTTTGTGTCAAACTATAGGAAAATCACGCCGATATTTTGAAAAGGAATCAGAGTTTTACTCAAACTTGTGGAACATTTTACACTACGTACAGATTCTATAGACGCATTTGATTTTTTAAATAACTGACTGTGCAGAAACTGGAAGAAGTGATAGCGGCATTGATCACCATTCGGCAGGATTGGGCGTCAATTCTCATTCGGACTGCTTCCACAGACTATTGAATTGCATGGTATCAATAAGTCTGGTAAGCCATGAAATGGCCTTGATGATCAACTAGATCGTTAAGTCAAAAAGAAATGGAGAGTGAGAAAGAGAGTGGAACATAGAGAAACGGAGATGAAAGGAGAGAAATAAAACTTGATATCAAGTTTAGTTTCCATAACTTCTATTGAAGAAAATTGTGGGAAAAATCCTCCAAAACCCTGAATTTTTCAAATGATTGATGCCTTTTTCGAGTGTTAACTGTGCGCGTGATAAAGTTTTTACGGTTCCGAATGCTTTTGAGCATTTTTAAATTGTCAAGTTTCCTTATTTTTTCAGAAAATTAGAGAATTTCACTTGCTGATGTCCATCCCTAGCTATTTCTCAAATTAAAACATTTTCTTCATTAAATTCCAAATTTTCTACAGTTTTTCAACTGTGCTATTTTTAGCATTGCTATTTCTTTTGTTTAACAAAAAATAAAATTCTCTCACAAAACCTGATTTCTCTACTGATCTTGGATGTAGTGTACTCCATTCGATTCCCGTACACTATCGCATGGTTTAGTCAAAGTACTGAAATGATTTTCTTTTCTGTTCACGTACAACGCTTGGTTTCTTGTAGCGGAAATTGCTTTAACAAGCACCAAGACATCCTCGGAGGTCTTTTGTTCTTTAAAGCACGTTGTTTAAGGAATCCTCGTTTCTGCACAAAGAGGGGATTTTAAAATTACTTCAAGAAAACGAACGACCACAAACTTAATCGAAAATGCAACCAACTCACGCACAAACACCGTTGCGTTCAGCTGGCACAGTAGCCACTTTGTTTAAATTTTTAATAACCTTTTTAATCATTTTCGATGCGCCAAGTGCCCGCCGAACCAATACATACTAAGCAAGGGCTTAAAGTTTCAACTCCTCAAAGATCGCTCCTACTGGTACGGACGAAACAATGTCGTACAAGTTTGTGCATAATTGGAAAAACTCTACCCTTCCAACCAGCAAGTCTCACGCTGCTTATGTTTGTTGAGTGTGTGTGTGTGTTGTTGATAGCGAAAATCTTTCCAGCTTTTCATTGGTCCACCGCGTGGCGGAAGTTTCGCATGTGTTTTGGGCTAAGGTCGTTCCAGTGCCACCCTTTGCCGACTTTGGAGAAGCAGCTCCGTTAGTTCCTGGCTTGCAAAAGAAACAACGAAAGGATAACACAATTTGAGGTGTTATAAAATATTCACTCGCAATGCAGAGGTGCAGGACGAGACGAGCTGGCAAAGTGTTTTCCCGGGGAAATGTGTGAGCGCGGTAAGCAAGTTGATCAATTTTGCTAACAAGGACACGTGGACCTCGGCCTGATTTTAATGTGTCTTTATTAAAGCTTGCGAAACTCATCGACATGCTACGGGTGAAGATGTCAGGATACAAGGATTTGTGGCGCTTCGAACGGAGGTTTATGCTGCGCGGGAAGATGGAAATTAGTACTTAATTACGGTATGCTTTTGCCGAGAATTCCGTACCGGGAATGAAGTTTATGGACCGTGACCTAATTGGGACTTCCCAACCGTAGTAAGCACCTTAGAAATTGGGATGTATGAGGCGCTTTGCCATTGTTGTGTGAGTACTGCAAAGTTGCTGCTCTTGGGGTCAAATTCGGGTTCTCGTGCAGGTCATGGTAGGTGTAATTTCAAAAACGAACACACATCCGGTACGTTGTTTAAGATAAAGTATGATGTCCAATATCGTGCAAGCAAGGAATCAATTTCGAACACGTTGAATAAATTCATAACCACTTGGCTCACAAAAACAGGTGCGCTTCTGGAGGGTCCCTACTCTCGTAGACATACAAAAGATCTCGTATAAATCACTCAGCAAACAACTCTCGCAACTCGTTATGGACATGGCCATAAATTAGTGGCTTGGTGGTTGCACCAACTTCCACCATCAATTTGCGAACGTCGCACCAACTCGTCGGCTTTTATCTGATGTACTGAGGCGTTTTGGTGTCGGTGTCAGTCGGATCCCAGGATCACAACACTCCGTCTTTTCGCGCTAAATTATGTAAGCTCACCCATTTTCGTACTACGAGTGCCACGAATTTTCGTAGTTGCGTTTATCTTGCTGTTGGCTTATCTTGTGTTTCTACAGCTCCAGTGCTCGGACGCTCGGTGAGACGAAGATCTACGTGCTCGAACGTAGATAGGGTGCTGGTCGCGGTGCTGGTGGTACATTATTTTAACCTCCCGCCGTACGGTATGTAGTAAACAGGTGCATGGTTGTGTTCTACGACACGTCTAAATCGTACGACTAAAACCTGTACCCTTGGTGCATGAAGTTGGTTGTGCGTTGGTTTAGATTCATGCGTCCAGGTTTGAGAGTCTAATTTTCTTGCACCGAAAGGAACCTGCAACACGAGCACGAGCAAAGAGATATTTTTGGAAAAGGTGACAAACAAATAGCTTGCCAAGTGTAGAACGAAAAAATTGCCCCTATTTGTCCCCGCAGTGTCAGAGACTTGAGACCACATTTGTCTACGACGGAAACCCTAAACACATTTTCCCTCGAGAGAGGTTTTCTGGTTACGTGTAGGTGGGAAAAAGCTACCTAGCTTCTTTCTTCCTAGGTCCCGCCTTAAAACGTGCATTCTCAGAAGGATTCGGCTCAGACTAAAATCGATTGGTCACGTACACAAATGGCTTTCCAACACGCCTCAGGAAAGAGTTGATAGTAAGGATGGTAGTAAAAAGGCAAATACGCGCTTTTTGTGAAACGATCGACCCCAAGGGGTCCTGACAATTTTGAGAACAAATTTCGCAACCCTGAAAAGACCGAGGCGCCGACGGAGTGCGAAGAAGGAACCAGACTGCATCGATTGGACTGCGGTATGATTTTGTTTTTCGAGCTGTGACAGCCCTGTGTAGAAGGTTTGATTCTCATTTTTGTTACTCTTGTTTTCGGATTAGAAAACAATCATATGGGATGGCTCTGTTGTTGTCGCCCTTGCCACAAAATGACTCTCGAAAATGGGTTTATTGCAGGTGTTGATCGAGGGTTTAGTATGTCTGGTGGGATTTAGTAGACGAGGTCCTTTTTTTTTGGCCCTAACTTTGAAGCGAGCTAAATTGATGAAGGTTCGTAAATCGTTTCTTCGAACGTGAAGTACGTTTTTATTGCTTGTGGAATGGATATAGGTTTTATTTTATTTGGAAGTTATGAAAGACGGATGCTTTTAAGTTGAGCAAAGGGAACTTGAAAAACAATGATAATGCGAAACGAATGCGTTGCTTTACAAACAACTTAATGTTAAGTCCAAGTCACGGATAAAAACATTGAAAAATATTGAAGGATGAAGTCATGCTCCTATCTTTCTACACGCTCAAGCGAACTCTCTTGACACACTTAATTTCAAATATTAGTTTTATTACCAAAAGTAAAAAAAACCTCTTGATTTTGCATGACCAAGCAGGACAAAGTTACATCTCCATTTTCTCAAATAACTTTTACACAGTCAAGCACACATTTCCCCCATTATTCCAAACATTCTTCTCGTAAACATGATCAAGTTCGTGCAAGTAAATTGATCGATTTTTATCAGATTTGGTTCCACCCAGCAAGCTTTAACTGAAGGCCACTTTAGCTTCTATTTACGGCGCGTAACATCGTCCAGCATCAGCACAAAACACATCACTTACCGAACATAAATAGAATGAAAGGAACAAAACAGAAACAGCAACCGCACAACCGAACACTTCACCCCACACTTGACTAAAACTCTGGCGCGTGACCAGTATCGGTAATCGGTAAATTGGTCGTGGCGTGGCAAGCAACACAGATAATTTTATCATCGCGCAAAGCTTTTACCAGGCACGCATCAACACGGTGGGGGAATGCATCGTTGGTATTCGCAGAATTCGTACTGAGTGCGCGGTAGGTTGGAAAGGTTTCGTGTTTTAATGAATAAATCTGGTTCAGTGTTTATTTTGCGTCAGAATCGTGTGGAACGGAAAGCTTCGTCATTCGTGCACTGATGCAGGAAATTCCCGCGATTAGTATTTCACATAACATCGTTTTTTTTTCCTTCTGCACGCTCGTGTTGCATCATTCGATTCGATATCCTCCTCTCCTCTGCTAACAGGGTGGACAAATAATGGCGTCAGGGTGGAACTGTGATTGGTGCATATGTTTTGTTGTCACCTTTTTTTTTTCCTTGCGTGCTTTAGTGACTACTGGCATTGATGCATGGATTGTTGTTTGAGCCGAGTGTGTCAACAGCATGAGTCACAGAAGATTAACAATGCATCTTACCGTGGCTTCGTTGGCACTGTGGGCAAAGCATGGACAGAAATGGAAGTCATTATCTTCAATATGGTCACTTTATGCATCATTCGTTTCATTTCTCTTTTAATTATTCTGCTTTTAACAGTTCAATTTTGATTACAATGGGGGTCTCAAATCTCATCCGAACCGTTCCCTTGCAATGAGGATTGCCTATTCAACTACGTGGTGTCAGCAAGTCTATGTAAGCCATTCGATGGCCAGCGTGACCTAACATAGAAGGCCGTTAAACTAAAAGGAAGATGTATATAATATAGATAAAGGTGTTCAGAACTCAGTTGTCGGAAAGACGATAATTTTGGATTCATTATGTTTTTTTTTGTATTAAGTTAAGATTTTACTTAATTTTTTCGTTATGGACAGTGAAATTTAAGTGATATTAACAGTGGTTTTAAGTGTTAAAAAGTTTCTTTAGTGATAACATATCCGTATGCTGACAATGTAAGCTTATAGTTAAGCTTGAAAATACGAATGAACTCAAAGTCAATTATAATACCTTGACTCAAAAAACCAACGTTTGGAATTTTATTAGTAATTTTCTGTTATATTTAAATGCTTAATTTCTTCAAATTATGCAAAAGAAAATATGTATAATATGTAACATACTTTATGTAGATGAAACCAGTCTAATCAAGTTACAAATATTCCAAAACACAAAATATAAACACTTTTTTAAATAAATAAGAAATAAAAAAATATCATAACACAGTGTTCCCAACATGCAGTGTCAGCACAATGTTGAGAAACGCTCTGGGCCGCAAGTGCAAACAGCAAAACCCTGATTTCAATTTGCTTAATCAAATGATGCAAAACGCTTGTGCAAATGGAACTAACTCAGACAAATCACGTAAAGTCACATATTTTCTCACCCTAGCAAGAAAAGACTAGCAAACATAAGCATCCGTACTTTATCGATAGGTGAGTCTTATCTCGGCGCTGTCACTTAATTAAAATGCCTACCGATAAACACCAAATTCAACGCCTCTTCGTGCCAGCACAAACTCATGAACAACAGCTTCACCAGCTTGTATTGGGGTTTGGAAGATGCCCGGCCCGGTGCAACATAAAACCCATCGTAATACGACCGAACGGTTTGAAACGTTGAAACCCTAAACACGCACTCGAACGATTTCAAAGGGTTTCGGTTGCAGACAATCGGCAAGTAAAGTGAGACCGTTGTCCATTTTCGAACCGGGTGAAGAAGAGTTTGTGTAAACTTCGTCGAGAAGCCGAGTGTTGTAACCTACCATCCCACCTCATATGTGTGTTAGTTAATAGGGCAGATGCGAAGGCTACGGACAAATTGTTCAAACTATCATTCGCATCATCAGCATCATGTTGATCTGTTGCACGCGCACATTGCTTGGATCGAGCAAGCAAACAAGCTCCCTCACCTCTCGAAAATGAATCTGACCACCAACGTCAGACAGGATGCTTGTGCCCGTTGACCACTCATCTTCTGCCCGCGAACAAAACCTAACCTCTCAAAACTTCAGGGATTCTTTTGAAAGTGATGCCCCTTCGGGAGTTTCTGAACATCGAACGAAACCCCCGTATAAACAGAGGTATGTGATTGTATTTCAATATTTGTTATCAGAATTAAGCAGAGTGTGCACAGCTTCCCTCCACTCCATTACCAATCGATCGGCTTGTGGCCTGTGGCCTGGGAGTGATACGATGAACAACACAATTCAGGACGTGTTCGGAGGATGTATTGGAAGTACGAAAAGAAGAAGAAAAAAAGTAGTACACGTGAGTGGACCTTACCCACCTGTACATGCCAATAGACATAACTCATCCTTTTCAAACTACACACAACCTCCCACATCGAATCCACTTTATGAAACGAGCTCAAGCCATTGAGGAGGAGTGACACTGGCCGGGTAGGTGAAACTTATTTATATTCCATTCTTGTCTGGCATTTGTCATTGTTGTCTGGCCTCGTGCCGTCCATTTTTCGACGTACTGTAATGAATTGAATTATCACTACATATGTGCATGATACGCGGAGTTGGAAGATTGGTGTGGAAAGAAACCACGGGCCGGATTCTGCATAACGGCGTGGAGGGAGAGAGGGAAGCGGGAGGGGGTGTGTAATTGAAATGCATTTGGGATGCAGTTGGATGCCACCCACGGATAAGTCGCCACGCCACGACACCGGTCTGTTTCGAAAGTAATTTGCAGGGCTTTTTGTTGTTGTTATTGCCTCGTTTCCCTCGTTTCTGCTGAGCCCATACATCTGAGGCCTTTCTTTTGTTGAACTTGTGCAGCTGTTAAAGTTCTTCGCGTAGGTTCTTGATTCCTTGAAGGTCTGTCTGCCTCAGGATTCAGGTGTGGCAGGTTTTTCAACGGAGCGGCAGCATTCCCTTTTGGTTGGGGTGGAATTTTAAGTCGTATGTGTATTACTCCCCGACCCACACACACACACACACACACACACACACAAGTGCCTGAGATGAACGAACGGGTAATGTTGGCCCGAGAGATTTGCTTTGGATGGCCAAATGGGAAACATAGTAAGATAATTGGACTTGTTCTGTGACGCTCAAAGGAAAGGCTTTTTAAAGCTGCTTAAGAAATATCTCGGTTTTAAAGATAGCAGGATGGCACTCTAACCTGTTTGCGCATTTGTCAAAATTATGTAATTGCTAGATCAGGTTTTAAAGGAACTTTAATACAAAAGTTCCATAACTGTACGCATATTATTAGGATTATAGTTCCAAATAATTTGTTATTATTTACTAATTTTTATTTACATTTAGTTAAATAAGGTGAGATGATGAGATGCTCAAAAGTGCTGTCAGAATAAAGAAGAAATATAGCAAATAAAGTATAGCAATGAATTATTGTCTCTCTCTCTCTCTCTTCTTGGCTTAACGACCAGCTAGTTCACGCTGGCTAACGAATGGCTTACTAAGCTAGCCAGTACCACGTAGTTGAATAGTCAGTCCTCATTACGGTGGGACGATCCGGATGAGATTTGAACCCCGGACCTGCCATTTGAAGACCGGCGCCTATGTCGCCTATATCACCGGGTCATCCCTGTGAAGCAATTAATTACTAAGACAGGTGAATTAGCAAGACAAATGTGTTAGTAAACCGTAACCCAACTGTTTATTTCGGAATTTAAGTGTCAATTATTACAAAACTTAAGACCATGCGACTAGTATACAATAGGTGTTTTAGGCGACATTAGCTGTGGTCCGGGACTACATTGGTAATGGTCCAGGTCTTAAACACGGCACGAACTTACATTACAATTAGGAGGATTACAACCTAGCCGAACCATTGAACTCTAGCAAGAACTCATTATTCGGGGACCTGGTATAGTCTGATCGGTTGTGGATAAGTCTAGTACATGGATGGCATGATTTTGGAGGTTGTTAAGTCAGAAGCAAGAACTGCGAAGCCAGCGGTTGAGAGAGTTTAGTTTGGAAACTTTAAAATTATTTTTATTTGATAGCCATCGTACACAACACAGTAATGGAAAATGTCAATAGACAATCGTGCTTCAAACCTAACTAACTTGCACCATTTCCCCCTGATTTTTCAGGAGCTTTCTTTAGCCGGACAAAATGTTGTCTTATCTTGCTTATTCCAGTATCCTTCTCATAAATAAAACAAAACTTAGAAGCTTCAGAAACTCTCCTAACAGAATTAAATGGGAATTTTTATTGATAACTTTTGCAACGAGTGTATACCGAGGCATACTGAGCAGAAACTCGGCCAACGCAACGCCGTGCGTACACTTCAAATGAAAAGTAATGTCGTTAGAATTGGAAATGATTGATGCCAAGGCCGTTCGCGAATAAAGCTTGCAGTAGGCCACCAAAAAACGAAATAAGACGAGGAACGAAGAAAACCACACACAAAAAAGCATGTAGAACAAGGCCAACGTTCGACCAGACGCACTGCCGAGATACGAACCGTCCGTCCGGTGGTAGGGTGCGTTTTTTTTATGAAATCCATAAATTTGACTCCGGTTAGCCGAGCTCGACAGGGAAACCTGCGCGAATCCACCGCCACACGCGTATTGGCCGGGTTCGCGAATAATTTATGCACGATTTATGAGCTACTTCCAAGCACTGCTGCCGCCAACGTGTGCTGGAACCCGTGCATGTATCCTATCCTCAGATACAGTGGGTTCCACCCGTTGGCGTGGCCTACGTTCTCTTTTATTTTGTTTATTCTTTCTCTCGTTCGCGAAGCTCCACACACTTTTGCACCGTAAACTTTCGCCCTTACATCGGCGATAACAGCACCTTAATGTGCATAATTTAAGGGCACGCGAAACCTCATCGGTCAGTCTTAGCGATGGATAGGAAAGCGGAAGAGGTACACAGGAGTCTGGTTGAAGTTTTAGCGAGCCGTTACTTTCAGCCCGCGTCGGTAGGCTTACTTGCGGCGCCTGAAGATTCGCCATCATCCAAACCAAATGGGGAGCGCTTTTGTTTTACGAAGTGCGTGGGAAGTAGCGTGGCTCATTTGCATGATGCTCATAATTTTGCCTCCCTTCTAATGCGGGTGGGGTGTATCACATGCGGTGACGCTGTCGACACGTTCACCGAAGCGTGAACCTATCGGTGGCGTGATAAAACGCAGCATGACGCGTGCATAGGCAAACGGAGCATAACACTGAGAGGCAAACGTGTCATTCGCAGCTAATCCGTGTGTCAGTTCGCCCAACGAACACCGTGTGCGCTCGTGGTATGGATAATGATAATCAAACGACCGGTGATATGATGATAATGCGTGCACGTCAAAGCGTAGAATGAACGAGGCTTTAAAGTATGATTTGATGAAAATTTTCGTGTCTAGTTTTGAGTGGTGAAAACAAAACATTAAGCTAGTGTTTTTGTGAGGCCTCTTTGTCCTGTTGTAGAATAGACAGGGCCGAGCAACATTAAGCTTAACCTGGTTTGAAAATAAAATTTTTGATAAGTGGAAGAACGCTTTACTGCATCTTACCTTAAAATTTGTTGATGCCGTTCGGCCATAAAATGGTTCTGATTTTCTAGAATTTGTAACCAACTGGTGATTAGTTTCTTATTGATGACCTAAAACATTGTACAAGACTTTAAGCATTGTACCGAGTATTGTCGTTGGACATGAAAAGATTTTCAATACAAATTCTTGGACCACAACTTGGACGACTTGTGGTACATAGGACTTGACACTTCCGTCAAGTGTTCTTGATAGTATCATATTCTGCGTTGTAAAGCCTCCCAAGTCTTCCAATTCCTACCAGTAAATCTTGTAACATATAGAAATATAGAATCAGCTTGTAGATAAACAGATACCAATTCTGATGAACTCAACTGAATCGTTAAAACTGTTTTCATTCTCCGAGGATACGAGGATTCTTCGAAAATCGTCCAGTACTAAAAATAATTTGAATATTCTTTTAGTTTTACGTTACGTTATAGTCTTTTTGATGAAAGACTTCGAAGGTTGCATTGTAACGGAAGTGTTTTACCTATCTGATTTAGATCCTATTCACGGGAGGTAATTGGAAACTCTGATGATTTAACTGAATCTTCAAAAGTACACAACTATATTTATAAGTATCAGTAAGTCTAGTAAGCCATTAGATGTTCGGAGTGATCTGGAAGGTCGTTAAACCAGCAAGACGAATATTTATAAGTGTATACTGTTAATAGCCTTGTTTTTTAAATCGTCTATTGTTACCCATTGTGTCACTTGAACTGCTACTACAATAGATCACTTATCCTACCCTTTAGGCCTTTTTGTTGCTAATCCCTGGTACCAGGTACCAGTACCATCGGATGTAAATAGACGGGGAACACAAAACAAAACAACACCCTACCACCTTACCAAACGGTGATGATTAAATTGTTCCACTAGCCGTCAACGGCAACGTGCTCGTGCCGGAGGTCCGGAGGACTGTTTTACCGCGCGGGCTATACAGACCAGAAACAAAACATCAGCAAAACATCACGTCAAACAACGGTGCAAAAACATTGGAGTGCTTTTTTATGTTTGTTTCGTGCCGACAGCGGGAGGGCTCCGGACAGGCTTGTCGATATTAGAACATGACATAATGCTGTCGGTTTCAACAACTCCGCACACACCGCACATGATCCGCGGCACGAGCACTCAATGGTGAGGCTTTTGCCGTTGGTTTTTTGACTAGGGCGAAAATTGTTGCTTTTTGGAGGTATTCTATTTACTCTTGCTTCAATCATTTATTCAGCCGTCTGTGCTGTGTGCCGGAACATACCAGACGGTGCTCTGCACTTTGCATAATGGTCATAAAGCAGTCGTGTCCCATTGCAAGGCAGGAGAACCTCACTTCCGACCCGACATTACAGCGTAATAAAGGGCTTCTTGTGAAGGGAAGTAGTGCCATATTCACGTTTACATCGTATGACCAAACGGAATCAAACGAACCTAAACATTTTATGCTGGATGCCCCATTAGACGGGGTTTCATCGTACGGTGGGACAATAATTGTGTGAGGTTTATTGAACTTGAAGCCTCATTAAAACGCAACCACCCCCAAAAGGCACGATCGATCGAGGGTGCCCAAGAAGGTCATAATTTGCATTAAATTGGATTCGGGTTGCACCCTTTACGCTTTCCGGGCATAATGTCACGTCTGGGTGCAATTGCGCACTATATAGCGGCCAAAGGTAAAACAAGGGTTAGACTTTAATTGTTTTTTTTTTCTGTTCCATACCATTTTTTAATAACCATTTTCCACGACAATCAATGGATGGAAAATGCTCTTCTGCTAGACCAGCCTGGCGAGAAAAACGGGGTTTGGTGCGAATCCTTGGCGGGTTGGCGGAGATAGTAACAAAGCAAAAATGGGCGCACGGGGGTATTTTACGGCTGTATGATTCCATTTTTTTTCTGAACCTCCCTGAAGTCTGTATAGACTCAACATTCTGAGATCAGACCCTGACCTCCCATCATTATTCCAGCTTCGCGGGTGCACTTGCCTGCTATATTTAGCCGCACTGAAAAGGTCGAGGTCTGTCGCTCAGTTCTAGGCTTTGTTTTAGTGTGTTTGTGTGCAAGGGCTGGGGTGGGTTTGTCCCATACACATTCCCCTACCACCTCACAGAGCTCACTAGAAAACATTTGCAATCAATGCGACAGAGTTGTCGATGCAAAAAATATAAAAACCTTGGAGAATGAAGCTAGACCACCACTGCACTGTGCTGGGTAATGGGGGGATACGGTGCAGCAAACGGGTAAGGTAAGGTGAAGAAGGGGTTTGCATAATTTTCCACAATCGTCATCATAATGAAGAAAAAAAAACGGGCTCTCGGGTGAATGACAAAAGCGAACAAGTTTATTTTTAAGTCGAAATCGCACTGTCGTTGCTGTCGGTAAATGATGAGAAACGATTGGCAAGCTTGGAAACGATCGCTATTGCACCGTGTGCCGGAACATTGTCGTTTTACATGGTAGAGTCGTTGTGATGCGAGAACATTGGTGAAGAAAATTGTAAAGCATTCTATAATTGCTATGCTAGAGAGAACTCTTGTTGATACGTGCCAAGATATCAGTAAGAATTGGTCGGTTGAATCTTATATCGCTGCTAGTACTGCTTTTCGCCGTTGTTGTCGTCCTACCCTAGAAACTTGTTGACTTCCACACATCGTTTAGCATTATTCGTGGACTTTAGAACTCTTTTTAAGTTGCTCTCCTGGCAGCGCCTCTTCACCGAAAAAAGCTAGCTAGAACCGATCCAATACAAATAATATTGTTACTTGTACTACTGAAAAAGATGACGGACTTTCAATTATTTCCTGGTTCTTGAGCGTATCCTTTTTATGTTAGTGGTTGGATTATTATTAAATTATTAAATTATTTAGCTTCTCCGGGCAGTAAAGATTATTGATATTTACCACTAAGCGTCGTGCCTGGAGAATTTTCAAAAATAATGTGTTATGTGTTCTTCCAAATCTTAGGAAATTCTGATCCAGGATAAATCCACAATTTCCAGGTGAGAATGGAACACAAAAGATCGGCAGAAAGTAATTTTCGCACCATTGTGCCACGGAAAATCCCATCACCACACAAAAAAAAACCACCGAAACTCAAGAAAAGCTGAGCATGCAAATAAATCTTCATTAGCGCGAAAAAGCTCACCCCAAACTTCTTCACTCCTCTCATCGTCAGCTCAGTGCTATCCAAACTCGTATTCGATTTAACAGGGAATGCCGGAAAGGTTAATAATGGAACTAATGTAGTTTTTTTTTCTACCTTTCTACCATGCTGTTGAATATGGGTGTTTTTCTTTTGCTCTGGCTGCTCAATCATTTTCAAGGCTCACCTCGGAACTCGTGTGTTGTGGTGGAGGAGCGTTGAATGCTGCTCGAGATGGGGAGAAACTAATCCCAACTAATTACTTCTCGCTTGTACCGGAGAGGCGATCACGATGACGAAAAAGTGAAGCTTTTTGTGCATAATATTTCACGCTCCTGTCGGAAAGGTGTGCCAGTTCTCGTAAAGATTATTATAATTTAACGATTAAATGTGCTTTAAAGCAAAAAATTATGTCGCGAGTAGGGTATGCACTTAATGCAAAAGGAGCGAAAATGCATGAGGTATTACGTATTAAAAAAAACTATTTTAAACCCTACCGTGTCCTACTTTTGGGGCACCCTACGTAGTTGTATGAAGTGTAAAGGAACGATATAACTGTGCAATGTGCGGGAATAAAAAAGTCGCTTAACCCACAAAAACCCACCAGGGACACAGGTTGGGTTTGCTGATGGAATTGTTTTATTAGTTTGTCGTACGCCTCACTAGAGGATATGTGGGTTCCTCGTCGTCCTACTCGCATTTCCCATTAAATTTGCACTCGTCATTAAACACAGATGAGAATTGTCGGGTGACATGTAGCGCGTACCCGCGTTGCTTGTAGCATACCCACGACCGTAAACTGTAGAATGATCGATTCAAATGCATCCTCACTTATGGAGCAGGGTTTGTTCCAATTTTCCTACGTATTTCTAACGGCTGCTGACAGTCATATCAGTAGAAGTAGTAGTAGTAGTAGTAGTATATAATTTTGCATGGGACGGTTCTGTATGCCGGATAGTATCCTTGTAGCAACGTACTCTGGAAACTAAAACAACACCCATCTCAACACCGTGGGAAGGATACATTGGTTGTGTGGGCCCAAGTGCGTCAATCTTGTTGATGTTCAGTTGCAGATCATTTTTCTTGTTTCATTCTCTCTCGAAAATGCATCAATGTCTGTCATCCGCTGGTTGTGTGTCTCACTCACGGAGCAGTGTTCCGACATGTTTGCAATATAGACTTTTTACGGGGGCTTGCATTAGGTTGAGATTAAAAACCCGTCATCACTGTGAACGTGCCTTTTTGTTCCTAATTCTTTTCGACCATCTTTGACCGTCATCAATCTGCACCCTCGGATGCTATATAAGGCTTAACGAGAACGAGAAAAAAAACCGGACCAAATCACACGAGCTTGAGAGACTACTTCAAGTACGCTAGATGAGTTGATCTGTACCAGAAGAGCAAAAAGATCTAGTGACGTTTGACTAAGTAACGAAACTTATCCACCGAGAACTGACCTGAAGGCCGAAAAAATAATGAATACCAATGGGGAACGAGGACAAGCCGGCTGAGTTGGAAGAAAAATGTTTCTTCATTTGATGGTTTTTACAGATTGCCGTAGATGATGCCACAAAGACCGATATTGACCCTCTGCTTGTCCGGTCGTTTCTCGCAACGTTCTCTACCGACTGCGTCGCCGAAAGCAAACAGACTTTGGGAGCAACCTTTGGCTACTGCCGAGCTGCGCCCCATAAAGGCCGAGAACAAGAACAGCATGATTAAAATACCGAACGGGCGGCCAATTTTTCACGCTCCAAACAAACCCACAATGCATGGGTCCGAACGAAATTTGTTTGCCGGAGTTTGAGTTATTTTATTTTGGCATTCCTACGTTTGATGGGTTCTCCGGTGGCGTGTGTTTTGTGCAGTCAGACAAGCGTTTCGAAATCTCGTCTCATCCGTAAGGGTGCTTGTTGTCTGCTTGATATTAGGGGCTTGCGGTGATGATGATGCAAGGGAACATCGTCGAAAGATGGAACTCATCTAATCATATGTGCATCACACATCCTCCCCTAGTTGGTCGTCTCGTGTCGAACATCAACACACATGAAAACATCAAAATCATGCGTATTTATGAGATACATCGAAAAAATTGGAGAACCGTTTCGGTTGGTGGAAAGTTTTCTTTTCCCTGCATGTGTAACACGTCAATAGAGGGTGCGTTTCAAATATTCAGCTTCTACTAATTGCAGGGTTCGTTTCTAATTCAGTCTACAGCTTAAACCTGTCAACCCCTGCACGCCAAATATTGGACATCCATGCAACGGAAAGACATCTGTCGACAACTGTGTGGACCCGTATCATATCTCTCGCTCTCGTGGCACCCAACAAAACCCCGTCGGAACGGAAAACGGAATAGGCAACGACTTTCGGAGATATGTTTATGGTTCACGCAAGATAATAGAACCGTTTCATTCGGAACGACAATGCCACCTATGTATGTCTGCTGCAGGCTAGGCTGGTCGGGCGGCATCATTCCGGTGTGTCATAAAAAGTAGTTTGTATAATCTAAACGACCTCTCATTAGCTTCCCTTTATGCTTCTTTATCATTAACGGGACCTAACAGCACGGTCTTTCTTATGCAAACTAGTGACGCTCTCATGCTGAAGGCTAATCTTAATAATGGACTCACATCAAATGCTGCTCTCTGGGAAGATGACGAAAGAATAAAAAAATAATTTTGGGTTCAAAAATACGAAAAAATATAAAAATAGTTCACCGAGTGTAAAGAGTAATAACAAGTAAATGCAATTTTATTCGACGAGATGAACTTATAAATTTATTTCAAGCAGAATTTGCCTCCTCACTAACCTTATTAGCATTCTTCTCAATGCACAAACAGAAATTTGCTTTCATCGTTCTCCAGATCGTTGGTCAGAAGAAAAAAATGTCGACAGCAGCCCCTCGTTAGGTCTGGTTAGGTCTGGTCGATTGATGCATTTCGAGCAAAGTCAAGTGCTTTCTCGTGTTTCTATCCACTCGATGAAACAAAATTGCATCAACAGGGAAGAAAAATAAAAAACGAACTCCAGGGTAGCAGAGCAAAGTGGATAGTTTATGTGTTGTTGATGTGTTTTCCTTAGGATAAAGATTTATTTTTGTTTCGCTTGAAATGTTTAAACGGCTACCTTACGGCCTTAACGTTATTTATTGTGAAACCAATATGAGAAAACATAATTTCCGATAAAATCTCTGCTCGATAAACTTAAACCAAACGACAGGTGTCTATAGTGGGGAAATCCTTAAGGAACTTTCCTTAATCTACAGATTTCGATCTCGCGTCCAGCACGTCACAGCACGATATCAGCTCTGGTACGCGCTATCGGAATCCGAAAAAAAATCCCATCCGGACAAACTGGTCCGCATGTGTGTTTTGTGTGTGGAATTTCAATCAAGGGACTGTTTTCCGAATCCACGTAGGAATGCCATCTGGATATTCCGTATCATGGCGACACACTTTCTACAGAACACTCTTTTCGGATGATAAAGTGTCAAAGGAACAGTCACGCGAGTAAGTTGGTTACAAATAGTCCAATAAATTTCTAAAAAATTATCCACAAAGTGTTGAATAATCCACACATAATCGTTCATCGCGAGCTTAACCGCTCATAACTCATGATGTATGAATGAACTTGAGGTTGGGGTCGTTAAAAATTATCGCCACCCGAAAAAAGGGAAAATCATCCTGCATTAAGATCTGTCGTTTGCCAACAAACAATGTAATGCGATTGAGAAAGTGAGCAGAGTTCGCGCCACGGTGGGAATTTTGAATAGTTTACAGCTGCGTCATCATCTCCTTGCTTCCTTTCTTGTTGGTTGGATATGGATACACGGGCTGGAAATTATGTAATTGAATCCTGTAGAAATTTCTCCTTTTGCCCTTTTTTCCGCTATCCTGCCATAGCACTGCTGAACGACGACAGGGAAGCCTCGGTTCAATATCGTACGTAATAACACGCTTCACACGGAAAGGATATCAAACCGTCAGGATCTTGCACGAAGCAGTGCCGAATATGGTTCTCGCCGGTACGCCGATTGCGTTCGGCAAGCGGGTGTGAACAAAAGGGAAACAGTACACCGTTTCCTCGTTCATCGGCCACATCATGATTACCGCACACCGCGGCACCCGAAACGTTGTGTGATATTTGAGATAGCACACGAGAATTCCTTCATCGTCTAGGAATTATATTGCCAGTGGAGAGGCAATGTTCCAGGCTGCAAGCTGATCCTCCTCTTTGGATAGTTGAATGGTTGCTATTATTGTGTGTGTATGTAGGTGCAATCCAGACAGGCAGAAGACCATAGGAGAACATAAATCTATTGAAGGAAATCATTTTTAATTGGCCCCTGGATCTGTTTTCTTTTTTGTGCAAATTGTATTGTTCATGGGTTGTTTTTAAGCCCTCTTCAAGGAGCGAACACGACGCTCCTTGAAGAGGGCTTTATTCCATTTGTGGAACTATTATGTCCGTTTTTGTGCCTGAATAAGGTTTCTTCAACGATGGTGTTTCTATATCTGTTTGTTTAAGCGAATTTACCTACTGGCAATCTGGCAATCCAATATCCCGGTCTTTCTGGAGGAAGCTTCTACGACATTGCTCCACCTTAGTTTGGACCCACGATCATCAACACAATTGTGAGATCATCCAACTCCTCAGATAGCTCGCCAATGTGGCATCGATACACACAGGGGATAAAAACCGTTCTGAGCATCTTTCGTCTAAACGCGGCCAAGAAGAGTTCATTGGTTTTGGACAGACTGCATGGCTCAAAGGCGTTTATAAATGCTGGGACTATAAGGAGCCTCCATAGTCCTTACAGTCCTAGTTTGGTTCGTGTTTCGAGTAGTGAAATTTCCTCAAGCTGTAGCAAGACCGGTTTGCAGCCTTTCGTATATCTCATTTTATATATTATTGCTGATGCTGAGATATGAGAAAATTTTGGACGATTTCAGAGCTTTCGATCAACTTTCTGTACATCATTGCTGCGTAAATCACTACTGCTAAACTACATTGTTAGTAGATTTTAGGAGGTTAGGAGGTTTTAGTACCAAAGAAGATGAAAATAATTATCACCAGAGGTTTTATGACACCTGCTCCCTTCTTCAGCAACTACAAGAGAAGTCTTATGATAGTAATTTTATTAGAATATGTCAGGATTTGGATTGACTTTAATACTAGAAATAATTGTTTAATGCACATTTGATTGGTTGTTTCGTATACTAGCAATGAAAAACCATGTAATAGAACAAGTCAATAGTTTATTCTGTTGGCAACGAATTAGTCGCGGGAAGCAGAGGAGTGCAGAACTACGACAGCCAGCATGACGATGACGAAGTACCCCCGCCATCCCTGGACGAAGTCATCAGTGCCATCAAGCAGCTGAAATGCAACAAATCAGCTGGCAGGTGGGCTGGGCTGGTGGCCGAACTGTTCAAGATGAGTCCGGAGAGGTTTTCCGCCATCATGCATCGACTCATGTCCCGAATACTCTTTTGCAGACTGGAGCCCCCTTGCTACAGATTTCGTCGGAAGCTACCAAGCTGGATTTGTTGGGGGCAAATCGACAACAGACCAAATCTTCACTCTACGGCAGATCCTCCAAGAATGCCGGCAGCACCAGATCCCTACGCACCACCTGTTCGTTGACTTCAAGGCGACCTACGATACCATAGATCGGACCGAACTATGAAACACCATGAAGCAGTACATATTCCCAGGGAAGCTGGAACGGCTGCTAAAGGCCACAATGGTCGGGGTGCAGTGCAAGGTGAGAGTTTCAAACAACGCTCTGGAGGGTGTCATGCGAAGCACGGGCTTCGAAATCCGGGGCACGATATTCACCCGATCTCTCCAATTCATTGGCTTCGCGGATGACATCGACATCATCGGATGGACAACTGCGACGGTGTGCGAGGCGTACACCCGACTGAAACGCGAGGCCAATAGAATTGGATTGAGCATCAATGCGACAAAGACAAAATACCTGCTTGCCGGAGGCTCTGACCGTGGTAGAGCCCGACTCGGAAGCAGAGTATCAGTTGACGGCGACGATCTCGAGGTGGTAGAGGAGTTCTGCTACCTTGGTACGATCGTAACTTTGGACAACAACGTAAGCAGCGAAATTCCGGAATTCCTGTGATTCAGAAGACTCACAACAAGACACGAAATGCATGATTTACCGCACCATGATACGTCCGATAGTCCTCTACGGGTACGAGTCTTGGACTATGCTGACGGAGGACGCCAATGCACTCGCCATTTTCGAGCGACGGGTGTTAAGGATTATCTTTGGCGGTGTGTGCGAGCAGGGCGTGTGGCGAAGAAGAATGAACCACGAGCTAGCTGAGCTGTTTAGCGGTGCTGATATCCTGATGGTAGTCAAAGGCGAAAGGATACGTTGGCTGGGGCACGTGATGAGGATGCCGGACTCATGCCCCACCAAGAAGGTGTTCGTCAGCGACCCGTTCGGCACGAGGCGTAGGAGCACAGCGAGCTCGTTGGCTGGATCAAGTGGAGTCTAATCTGTCGGAGATCGGATGCAGCCGATCTCCGAAGATTCACATCGTTTAAAGCCAGATGATTCAAAGCATCAACCTTGTAGGTTATAAAATTATTAAATGATATTTTATTTCTTGTATAAAATATTTTATTTTGTCTTTATACTACAAGGATTACGTCTGTTGGTTATATGTAATCATCTTTTTGTGAGTATTTTGCATTGATATACGCTATTCATTGTTTCACAAACATCCAGTCAAAATGGCTGGTCAAGGTTGAACTACCTCAACTTAATATGTCCTTACTTAATATTAAAATTAGAATTAATTTTTAATTTTTAAATACATACAAATGAACATCCTATTTAATGAGCAAAAGTCATGCATCATTATCGACAGAATTGTTTAACAATAAAACATAAATAGACTTGAAAGGTATGGGACTAGTCAAAATGGCTGGTTAAGAAGCTGGTCCCAGAAGTTTTCAGAAGTTCTGAGGCGCTTGGACAGTTCTCGCCATGTTGAAGAGAAAATAGTCAAGCTATCGCCTGTCACAGGAAGGACCTTTTGATTTGGTGAATCCTCAGCTTGTATGGTGAAGCTTCAACTTGCGTGTCATTTATGGATTTCCTTGTCTTAGTTTACCTGCTGCAGGAATAAGTCCTATGTGCGAGGAGACAGTCGAGATGGGAATTGATCGTCGTTTTTTTGATAATTTTTTGACAATATTTTTTATTGATAAAAAACGGCCGGACCAGGTAATGATATTGCAGGGTTTTTTTTTAATTTTGTTCCTGCTTTTCTTCCTCTACAGTTTGGCCGAATTCCACTGCTTAATGAATTCAAACGCTCTAACTAAGAGTACGAACACGACTCAGGGTTCCGAAAAACACTTATAAAACCCGCCTTTGTTGTAAACTTGTTTGATTTGCTGTTTGAAAGTGGATGCTATCTGTAAGAACTATAAAACAGAGTTATTCAACATCACAATACGATGCGAGTTGAGTTTTATTTGATGATATATAAAACCACGGTCAATTTGAATCAATTCTCCACGTCCATTTTCCTACTAGGGCATCGCTCGTAACACACTCAAAAAACAACCTCATCAACGCACAGGCCCCGCCATCACTGTGCGCATATTAATATCTGAAGCGTACGCATTCGATTGATTAGCTTTTATGGTACGATGCCGATTGCCGAGCGGAGTTTGAAATTGAAAACAGAAAAAAGAACCCACATATGATTGATGCCAATGCTGGGACGGGTCGATGCGTAGTAGTATGAGCGTTTGTAACCATAAAATGCACATTGCGCCATCACGACGAGCGTACAGAAAGAAAGTGAAAAATCAGCTGTCCCCCCCCCCCCCCCCCCTACGTTGACGGCAGAACGGGCGGGAAGGTTGCTTGTGTCATCACATGCACATCCCTACGAAGAAACACACACACACATAAACGGAAAGTGCTGGTTCTTATCAATTCAATCCAGAGGGAGAAGATGAAGTTTTTACTTTCAGTTGACCGCATTGCGAGCATTGAGCAAAAACCGTTGAATGGAGCATACAGCAAACAGCGTATTGCTCATCACCGTTGGCGCCTTACATGAGTCCTACCCGAAGGATATGGTGCCAAGCATCATCGTCATCATCATCGTTGCCTTTAGCATCGTGTAATACGAGACGCAGCAGCATAAAAGAAGCGACGGACATCGGTCTGTGTGTCCTTAAATGGTTCTACGGCTCCCAGCTGGGTGATATAGCGTTAAGAGCGTGTACCGGAATGGAATGGACATTTCGGCGAGGGGCATATTCCGGGGATATTCACGCAAAAGGGATCTACTATGCACATACCGAGAGAAGACCACACTGACCCAGATTTGGCTGATATGTAATGGACATTATCAGCGTACAGAAAAGAAAAGTGGACCATCCTGAAGGACATCGTACGGCCCGTACGGTCGTGTGCCAGAAACTTGCTCGCACTTGTGCTTTACCATATGCAATATGTATGGTACCACCTACCTTCTAATGCTCGGGATGCTTGAAAGTTGTTGCTTCTTATGCTTCGTTTGTGCGCGTAGATGTCTCACCGTGCGTGTCTGATGTTGCCAAGAAGCTATAAAGAAGCACAAAAAAGGGATATAAATAAAAATGGTTCCAGCACTTCCAGTTTCCATTTTTTCGACGATGATTATTGCTTGCCCCATCATCCCCGAACTGTGCGGGGTGCTACATTTTGACGCGTTCGATGCCGTCTTTGAATGCAGACGCCAGACGGTGTAGTGATGCCCTTTTTTGGAAGTGTCATGTGAGCTGAACGGACGGTCCGCATATGAGGTCCCGTGCACCGAGGTTCGTCGCCTACTGTGCGTTTCAAGCAGCATAAGTAATAATAATAAAGCAAAATCGCTGCTGCTGCTGCTCGACTTCACTAGCAACAGGGTGGTGGACGGAATCGATGGAGATGAGAGATGCCAAGTATGGAACCGCACCAAGGTTATCCACTTTGGGCCGGTCCCGGTAAGACAAACGAGGACACCGCTCGGTGCGGAGTGAGGTTTATTCTGTCTTTATTATTTTTGTTTCTAGGCCACCTAAATTCCCACCCCACCAAGTCATGTGGCGCACGGGTTTCGCAACATCAAAGAAGCAGAAAGAGCTGCTCTTTTTGGCGCCATTCCGTCAGGATGTGGACAAGAGTACCGAAGTACCTCTTTGCAAAAAGTCACCGCTTGATGGAAAATCGATGATGACGGGGGATGGTGGGCTGCAGGACACACATTGCGCGATGTTTGCCACGGAAATTTGACCAATTTTCCCTAAACAACAAGCAGCAGCTCCACAATAGGAGTATCAGCGCAACATCAGAGAGAAGTTGCCCTTTTTTTTTTTTGGAAGGGTTTTTGATAATGTCCCTTTTTGGCGAAGGGAGACCGATGCGGTAGGTGCAGCAGTGCCTTTATTTGCCCAGCACGTTTTCTCACACACCGAAAGGACATTCGCTCTCAGAGTCGTTCAATCTCACCTTTTGCTCACAGGACGGGACGACGTGTAGAATTTTCCGTTTTATTTGGCCAGCGTAGGGAGCAACGATTGTTTCACTCCCTTATCACCACACACGCTGCTTTTCTCACTCAACTAAAGCTCACTGGATATACACACACACAAAATAAAAAAGCTCACGACTATTGGACTTGGATTTCTGATTGGATTTACTTCCTTCAAATTACTTTAAACACAAACACACACAACATCGTAGTAATAGGGTACACACAGAGACAAAACTATGGCAACGATGCTTTTTTGGTGGGATGGAAAAATCGCACACTAGATCCCCAGTGAACTTTTGCACGAATCAAATCGATTAAATTCGCTCACCAACTTAATGGCCACACACACGCATAAACACACACACACACTTTAGTTGTTTTTCCTTCCTTTCTTCTTGGTAACTTTTCCTCTGGTCATCAACACACACACGCACACGCACTTTTTTGTGAAACGGGAAAAACAGCTTTTCTTCAGCACACTTTGACACCCACGAGCTCCCCCACGAGCTTAGGTTGGGCAGGGCTTTTGGATGCGTAGGTCCTGCGAGGACAACATATTACCACCTTTTTTCTCACCGAGCAGAAACACTATTGTTAAATCTTTGTAGTCACTCACACACACACACAAGTTACTGTGTTACTAGGACTCACATCACACAGAAGGTCGGAACTAGCCCAGTGCCAGACGAATGCGTCTGGGGATAGTCGAGCAGGGCATAGCGAAAACGGTTCGCGCGCGAGAACGTACCAATGTCGAATAAAAGCCTGTGAGCTCGCACCGTCCACCAGCGTGAACAAGAACCAGACCAGCTGCTGCGCTGCACAGCAGGCCGTGCAAGGTTTCGCTCTATGACAACCGGGGAGTCTCTCGCATTGTTGTGTTTGCTGCTCTCTGTTGGTGCTGCGCTGGAGGTTGGAGAAGTTTTCTCCCGGGCACGGTGATGCAAACATTCTCTCGCGACAACACCTTCGCGTGTTCGCAAGGGTAAGAGTCAGGGTTTGTCAATGAGCTCAGTATGAGAATTTGATGTGGATGATTTGTTCGTAGGGTAAGGGAATTAGTAGACAAGTACATGTCAACTCTAGACAGAACTATATCAGCTGACACGGTAGGACCGAGGTTCTGCCCCTGGTTCTACTAATTTGTATCAGCTGTACAATTTGTATAGATCTACTAATTTGTAACCAAAGCTGCTATGAAACGAGTACGAGCCTCGTCTATGATTCACTTAGAGTTTCGTTAGTTGCTTCGTATGTGGTACCCGGTCATACGATGATAATCTACTGGGGGCGAGGGGAAAGAGGCATCGGGATGGTGTGTGTTCCCCAAAAAGGAACGCGGCCCAAAGACGCATCCAACGGTATGCAGCACACACCTCCATCGGACCAAAAATGACCGAGTTATCGCCGATTTTCCATTGGAATGCTGCTGGCAGAATTTTCAGGGAGCCTTGGGACCTCTGGGCTTGTAGAAAAACAGTGGTAACTCGCTCAATTATCGTTATTGCGAAAAATCCCTTTTTCGCGGAAACGCTGAATGGGCAAAGGGGAAAGGTGTGTAGGGAAAGAGATGGTTTGTTTTCCACAAATAGATGCGAGGCTCAAAGGTGCATCCATAGGAATGTAACACGACTCGATCGAAAAAAATAACTGAACGAGTTATTGCCGGTTTTCCATGGCAATGCTGCTGGTGGAAGTTTCCGGGAGTTTCTGGCCCCCCCCTTCACCTGTGGGAAATCAGTGGTAACTCGAAATCAGTTATCGTTACCGTGGAAAACCCCTTTATTGCCGAAAAACTGGGTGGGGGGAAGGGACAGGGGTGGAGTGATCGAGATAGGGTGTTGCACAGAAAGATGCGTGACTTAAAGACGCATCCAACGGTACACGGAACGTCCCGATCGGGCCAGGAATGGCCGAGTTATCGCCGGTTTTCCACGGGAATGCTCCTTTTTCTGGGCGGGGGGTTGGAGGGATCGGGGTGTGGTGTTTGGCAAAAAGATGTGCAGTCCAAAGACGCATCCAACCACAAGCAGACCGCTCCGATCGGACCAAAACTGAACGAGTTATCACCGATTTTCCACGGGAATGCTCCTTTTTCTGGGCGGGGGGTGGAAGGATTGGGGTATGGTGTTCGGCAAAAAGTTGCGCGACTCAAAGACGCATCCAGTGATATGCGTTTTGTCTCAATCGGACCAATACTGAACGAGTTATCACCGATTTTCCACTAAAAAGCTCCTTTTTCAGGGCAGGGGGTGGAGGGATCGAGATGAGGTGTTCGGCAAAAAGTTGCGCGACTCAAAGACGCATCCAACGGTATTCGGAACGTTCCGATCGGACAAGGAATGGCCGAGTTATCGGCGATTTTCCATGGGAATGCTGCTGGTGGAATTTCCCGGCAGTTTTTGGAAAATCTCCCTTAGTTTCCTTTAAAATTAAAAAATACGTTGTAAAGGTCTTTTTGAAACTTTTTTGAAGAAAGTAATTAAAACGAGAGGAAAAAACATAAAACTGAAAAGCAAACTTAAAATGTCACGGAAAATATTTGTCTCGACGGAAAGAAAATAATTTTCGGGCCACTTTTAAAATTTCCATTTGCTACCTCTACACCTGTTATGCTCTCCTGTTACTCCTGGTCGAATTTTGCCGCATGAAAATCCGACCTTTTTTGGCAGAAAAATCCGACCCGGAGCGACTGATAGTAACAGGAGAGCATGAATTCGAAGAGGTAGCTCGAGCTGGCCAAAAAATTCCAAAATCAGTTTTAATTTTCGAAATCCAAGTTAAAGTTGGGTTGGAAATTTTATGTTTGGAATTCAACTTTAATTTTTGCCTCGGGATTTTAAAACTGACTTTGGATTTTAAAACTGATTTTGGAATTTTTGGACCGGGCCGAGCTACCTCTTCGAATTCATGCTCTCCTGTTATTTCCAGTCGCTCCTGGGCGGATTTTTGTGCCAGATTTTTGTGGATTTTCATGCGGCAAAATTCGACCAGGAGTAACAGGAGAGCATACTAGGCGAAGAGGTAGCAAATGAAAATTTTAAAAGTGGCCCGAAAATTATTTTCTTTCCGTCGAGACAAATATTTTTCCGTGACATTTTAAGCTTGCTTTTCAGTTTTATGTTTTGTCCCTTCGTTTTTGTTAAATTCTTCAAAAAACTTTCAAAAAGACCTCCACAATATATTTTTTAATTTTAAAGGAAACTAATGGGGATTTTCCAAAAACTGCCGGGAAATTCCACCAGCAGCATTCCCGTGGAAAATCGCCGATAACTCGGCCATTCCTTGTCCGATCGGGACGTTCCGAATACCGTTGGATGCGTCTTTGAGTCGCGCATCTTTTAGCCAAACACCTCACCCCGATCCCTCCACCCCCCGCCCAGAAAAAGGAGCATTCCCATGGAAAATCGGCGATAACTCGTTCAGTATTGGTCCGATCGGAGCAGCCCACATACCGTTGGATGCGTTTTTGAGTAGCGCCACTTTTTTTCGAACACCTTACTCACAGCAGCATTTTCTAGAAAAATTGACGCTAACTCGATAAAAAAAGAAAAAGAGTTGAATTCTGATATTGTTTGTGATCGGCAAGTGCAAGCAATTTTTGTAACAAAATTTGATATTTAGTATCAGGGGCGCATACTAGCCAAAAGGTAGCATTTTGCCGAAAAAACATAGACTTTCGCCAAGTTGGTAGAAAAAACACCGTCCAGTTGTATTGCGCATTGCATACTTTGTGGCGCAAAAATGTTTCAAAATTAAAGCTTGCTTAAGCTTATATCACTAAAGCAAATTGCATACAGTTAGGCGTAATAAAGCCCCTTACAAAAGCTCGTTCATAAAAACTTGCGAAATATTTCACGAAATATTTTAATTCAAATTTCAATTTGAAAATTTCAAGCACGATACCAGTTACCTCCTTGAATTCATGCTCTCCTGTTACAACCAGTCGCTCACGGTAGAAAATCAACGGCAAAACGGAGCAGATTTCGATGCAGCAAAATTTGGTCCTGAGTAACAGGAAAACATACCACTCGTGGAGGTAGCAAATGTAAGGATAAAAATGGATCAAAAAATCATTTTCTTTCCGTGATAAAAATATATCTTTACGTTTGAATTATGTGTGTTTTCAAATTTTATTTTATTTCTTCTCATTTTGTTTCTTTCCTTAAATATCTTATACAAAGTTATCGATATTTTTTTTCAAAAATAAAGTCGGATTTCTTGCACCAACTTTTATATTTATTCGATGCGTTTTCTGTGTCGTACGGCATGAATACGATGCTGATTATAAACATAATTCAACATAATTATACGAATACTTGTTTTTGGACCATAAAAAAACTATATCTAAAAGCGATGTGGTAGTTAGTGGTGGACAATAATAAAACAAATATTTTGAACATCTTTGAATAAGTTCTACGCCTCAGATGGTCCTTCATAGACAGCATGAATTTGCTATTAAAAATCGACCTTTAACTTGCCGCACCCTGGTCTAGGTCACACGCGTGCTGAGCCCCCGTGAGCACACCTCAACACGCGCCAGAGAGCGAGAAACTTTGCTGTGCGTCATTCACATCTTCGTTCCAGCGGGAATGCTGCGTTGTTGTGTTTTATTTTTCTCCCCCAAAAGCATGTTTTGATCTCGCCTCTAAATTTCTCCCGCATGAGGCAAGGTTGAATGGTGCGCAACACGCACCACACGCACACGTGGAGAGCTAAAGAGAAAATGAGGTGAGATTCATGTGGCAGCATAGAAACAGCAGCTCGTTGCAGCATGCATGAGAGTAAAGCAGAGCGAGAGAGTGCATTAAAAGAGGGGAAATATAGACTCGAACAACAGCGCGTGATTCGCACGATGCGAAAGAAAGGAATCAAAACAAACGGGCCAATAATCTAGTATGTTGGTGGTGTTGCAGCGGGCGCATGCGCTGGTTGTCGGTGCGCGAAACCGGGTGGTTGTTCGGTGCTGTTGCATCACAGCATAAAAGCACTCCTCCCCTCCCCGAAAAGGGATGAAATGCGAATAGGGGAAGCTTTGTCAAAACACAAAAGCTCACGGTGCAATCGTTTGAAATATTTCACTGCTAGAATCACTGCTTCCGACAAGTGCTCGAAAGATATTTTTCAAATTAAATGAAACATTTCCATATTCAAATGCAAACCAAAAAATTAAAATCTTCGGACACAAACATCGGAAACGAAACGTGTTTGAATGAAGTATTATTTTCTTAATCAATTTATCAATTGTTTATTCACTAATGTTTCCGCAAAAAAAGAAAATTCTTTCTTTTTTTGCCACAACGCGCGCGCTTGTGTGTGTTTGTGTTTTAGTTTGCTTCTGTGACGGTTTGGATTGGGGCATTATTGTGGGTTTGCTCGTTAAATGTATCCTGATACACGGGAGCAGCTCTTAAATGATGAATAGCATTTTTAAGGGGCCAGGAAACAAAGGGGGAGTTTTTTATGTGTATGTGTGTACATGTGTTTAAGTGTTTGTGTTGCTCTTTCGTGTATCTCTGTATCATTATCGTTAGATGCGCGAAGATCTGCCGGATATTTACTCCTTTGGACCACCCCATTTAGCTGATAAAACCTTCCAATCGAACCACGATTTGAATGTGTTTCGTGACGGGGAAGATGGTAGAATTTATCTTCTGCTGGCTAGTTTGGATTACATCGTACGTGTTTGGAGAACCTGGTGGAACTGTACACTTTACATTCCGCTCTACTTTTGTCTTTCTAACGTTCACTTTCTTCTGTTGTATTTTGTGGCTGTAAATGAAAGATAGCATGAATCGATCATGCCATCCGGATCCGATCTGTTTCACTCATGGGCTTTTGCGTGTGTTTTTTATCCAACGGTTTTTGTTTTTCGTTTTTTCTTCTCCCTACGCACGCACACGCACGATTTCTCTTTCTATTGCTAAACTTTAAATTGGATCGGAAGTCTGATACTATTTTTTGTTGCTGCTGTTGCTTGTGTGTGTGTGTGTGCGTTTGTTGAGCTACGATATGCAAACACTACATCTTGATTCCTTTTTCGCAGTTTATTGTTTACAAATCTTTTTAAATGCTTTTTTCCGAGAGGAATTATATGGATGGTGCACATTTTAAGCAACCATTCCGCTGCTCTGTTGCCTCACACACACACACAAACCAAAAATAAAGTTACCGATCAAGAAACGGATAAATCAAGCAAGGAAATCCCCAGTCTGATCGGCTGTGATATAGTTTCAACTGTACTTGGTTGGGGGGGTTTGCTACAATCTCTCACTGTTGCTCGTTGCTACACTTTGCCAGTCTTTTACTAGAGACTTTCTATTTTATACAATTTTCTACCATTAGCGTGACACGATGACACAATCTCTCTGCTTTCATGCACACGCACACACACACACACACATTGTACAATCTCGCTTTTTCCTGTTTTTGTTTTGTTTTGTTGCAATATATGTATTCCGTTGCTTTCTGTTCTACTCTCTTTCGCATGATTGTTATTTGTTTTCGTACTTCCAGTTGCATTTTTTATATGTGTATCTGTATGTTTGTGTGCTTTCACTTCTCGTTTTCTCATTTCTGTTTTTGTCAAATCTGTACGTTAATGTTAGTTGCTATGCATCCATGTTTACACTTCACTTCTAAGCTGATGTGCAATGCTCCTTTCATTTTTTTCTTTTCACTATTGAAGGACGTTTATACAACTATAAAGTCGGTGCCAAGAATTATGATTTGTGTGTATGTGTGTGTGTCAGTGTTTGAGAGTTTTCCAGAAGTTTGAAAAGGCTGTAACTATTTGTTTTTCTTTTTTACAGAAATTATCGTCCGAAAAGGTTTGCAATTGGTACATAAACATAATTTTCTATTAATTTCGACATGTTTTGTGTTTTCTTGTCGTTTTAAGTTTGCCTGTTTTGTTAACGTTTTCGATTTGTATGTGTGTGTTGTTTGTTATCTTCTTTCGTATATCCCTTATGATTAGTAGTTTCTGTGTGTAGTTTTTACTCCTCCCCATTCATTATAGCTTTCATTTGATAGTTAGCTGTCTGTTGAACCACCTGTGTCGCTAACCACCACTGGCACGTATTTATATGCATTTATAAATTGGACAGAATCGCTTCCGTAAGCTAGAGAGATGCTGTGTGATTGCTATTTTTACACCTGTTGCCGGCAAATGGACTGCTTTTTTTTCCTCCGGTTTAATTTAACTGTTGGTTTTGTTTGGGTCGCTCTAAAGTTTGTTACGTTGCAAGCGAGAGAATATATTACTGTGTTGTGTTTTGTGTATTTTTTTTTGTAATGTTAAGTTTAATACTCTAGGCTTGTAGGGATGGTTGGAAAACAAACCAAACGGACAGGAGATGATTACGCTAGGGAAGAAAAAAAAAAGTTCATTATGACAATAATGCAACTTGGGCAAGGTATGAATAAAAACTATTAAAATATTTCTAACCACATGGCATACATGGTTTTCTTGTTATGATAATTACTTTTCTTGTTGCAATTTTACTACTCGTTGTACGTGAAAATGTAGGGGGAGACGGGGCAGCTAATGGTTCGTAGAAGGGAACGTGCGAACATAAAACTGTAAATCTTCCGATGCGAAGAAAGACGAACCTCCTACCGCTTACTATCACAGTTCTCCACAAACTGAGAAACAGCACTTTCCTCCACTTTCCCTACCATCTTTGCTTGTTTGATAAATATTCCTTTTAGGGTGAACAAAAAACATAAAAAATGTGTATGAATGTCAGCCCAAATAGGATGGAACTTTTGTAATGCTTTAGGTTGAGGAGGAGGCAAGATCGCAAGAGAGCAAGAGATAAAAGGACACGCTATGCTATGCTCGGATGTGTGTATGTACAAATGCTTTTTCCCCTTTCTTGCCGCTCAATATCTCTGTGTCTTCGATAAGTTATCTATACCGATATGCCGATATGATTGGATTTTGAATGTGTGTATGGGGGGGTTTTTTTTCTATGTAAGTTAAGATGCGCTTCCCCTTTTTTACATTGTCCTGATACTTGTTTTTGTTTCAGTGTGTGTGTGTGTTTTTTTGTGTTCTGTTTGTTAGTTAATTAGAAAAGCTCGACCATAATTTATTACGCAACGGGATTGCGATAACGCCGGACACACAGCACTGTATTGATCAACCAGCAGCAATCGTCACAGTGCTTCTTAAGTCTAGTGGGGTATATAAAACAAAAGTTCGTTTGCAAAACCAGCGACCAAAGGAAGAGAAATGGAGTTTGCAATACATCAAAACCCATTTCGCCCCTACTCGGCATGGGCGCAGGGCGAATGGGACCATGGGGAGCACGAGCAAACAGCGGCTTTTATCTAAACACATCGATAATACTGCAAAATGGCAGGGTGAAGATACGAACGCAACATTTTGTCAGGATTTATGCCTATCTCTCTATGCAGCACACATACACCCTCAGGTGCGAGCGGTGTGAGTGTGTTAGTCATACTTATTGCTTGTATACGATATCTACGATTCAACCTCGTGCGTGAGTGTTATTACTGGGTAGATTTTTGAAATAAACGGTTATTTACGGAACCGAAAACACAAGGGAAAACCAACTCAACCGTCTCACCTTTACACAACTAACATCAGGCAGCATATTCCTTCCACTTCTCTTTTCGTTTTTTTTTTGCTGAATATCATTGGATTGCTTCACATTGCTTGAGGATTGAACGGAGGCTTGTTTTTTGTTGTGTGTGTGTTGTTTGCGCGGAAAACCACGGCCACACCGGTGCCCCATCATTTGCTGGACGCTATCGTTTCCGTAGTTAAGTAAAAACGTTCATCTGATAGCTTCTTCCCACTTTTCCATTTGAAAGAGTTCTGAAGTGTGTGTTTGTTTGCCTGCTAATCTTGACCACAAAAGTCTCTAATTATTTTCCTTTTCCTTTCCTTAAGCTTTCCATCTATTTTCAAAAATCACGGTTTTCATTCTGTTTCTGCATTCCCCCAACACAACGCAACACACACACGCACAGACACGCTCTCTTTTACCGCTCCCTTAACCGATTCCTAAGCGCTACAGTTCATTGTGTTCACTAACTTAGATGCTAAACTTATTCCAACAATTATATAAAAATAAGCTTCCGCTATTCGATTAGTTATTAGTTTTGTCTCGTCCGAAAAATATAAAATCAAGTATAAGAAAATTAAAATCAAAGCGTCGGTATGATATTTCCGCCTCCGAGCGCATTATCCTGGGCTGGGCTTTTGCCATCGAATCGGTCGCTCCACTTCCCCCGGGGAAACGGGATTTGTCGTCCTAATGTTTGTGTGTTTTGTGTTTTAGAGTCTGATGAGTTATTGTTTTTTTTTTAAATCGTTTTTTTTTTCATAATCGCTTTGTTTTTCCTTCTTCTCTCTGCATGAGTGTGCCTCGTCGGTATAGTGCATGCTTAGAAAAAAACTTTCTTTCTCGACTTTAATACTTTACACTACTAGATCAGTTCTTCTGGTTGTGGTTTTACGGGTGCGCCACTGCTTGATGGCGCGCGTACAAAGAGAATGAGAGGGAGAGAATATTATCTCGGTTAGCTTTTAAACGACGTTTCCTTGCGAAATTCGCTGATATCGTTTTGTTTGTTATTTTACACGAAAGACGCCTGCAGATAAGAGAAAAAAAAAGAGAAGAATAAAATTAAATGTTAGATTTGAAGGTTTTGCAGAACTTCTGACCGATTCGATCCGAGACATACCTTAGGATCAGACGTTGGGCGTTCGGGCAAACACATCGTTGGGATGCTGATTGCTGTAGTTCTGTCGGGAACATTGCTGAAAGGAGGAAGAAATAAAAAGAGGAAAGTTACAATTAATAAGAGTTCATTTTAAAACAAATATTAGCAAACTGGACAACTTAGCATCTTCCAATAAATGCTCAGAACCCGACCCGGTCTAAAGTCTCCAATAACCAGCGATCTCAACAAAACGACCTCTTAACGCGATACACAAGAGTAAAATTAAATTATACTTCGTTTGAGAGCGGTTCACAAGTAAAGTGATCGTAAAAAAAACAAAAGCCAGAACAGCTTCTATAGACATCACTTCACCATTGGTCGTCCCGTCCCGGGTGATAATGGTATGGAAGTGGCAACTCATAAAATAGATCGCTAGAGAATAAATGGTTCATCCGAGCGAGCGAAAAAACAAAAAGGTCACATGGCATTATTTCACGCCCGCATAAAATCAGCAAACTGCCATGTATTACAAAACGATACGGATTCAATCCATATCCCATAAAGAAGGACTGGATCGGCAAAGGGATATTTACAGCGTTGTCTCGTAAATCTTTAGGATGGCTGTTTGTGTGCTACAAGACGTTGAACTGGTCTGTACTTACTGCTTGCTTTTTCTCCCAAGTTTTCATGGCCGATTTGTACTTCTCGAACTCGTGACACCAGTCCGAGTAGATTTTCTGATAATCGTTCGTTTTGTTCGGTGGTGTGCATCTGAAACAATTAAGGTTAGAAGGAAAGAAAATTTAGGATAATTTTAATATTCAACAGTCAATTGTTTTTCCTAAATAGCTTACCGATGCGCATCGACAGTGATGTTGTAGCTGCACAGCAGCGATCCCCCCAGATGACAGTCGTACCGTCCACCGTCAGCTTCGTTTACGGAAATCACCACCAAACCTCGTTCGGTCGTTTCGATGTACTTGGTCGGATTGTACTTAATCTCGTAGCGGCCCTTCTCCTTCGAGTGGTGATACCACGTGACGGTTTGATCTTTCAAGATTTCCGGAATCTTTACAAAGCATCCAAGATGCACGCTCTGACCGTAGGTAACGATAATTTTCTTCTTCAGCACACTCGTATCGCAGATATCGTACGTCTCGTTGCCAACATCCTTTAAAGAAGCGTATAAAATATACGTTAGAAAAGTATTCTCCTAGAGTCTACTTTTTGTCGACCCAAAAACAAAACAAAAATATATCCACCTGCAGTAGTCCCGGTTCGTACGGTTTGCACGTGCTCGTGTCCTTGTCCCAGCCGCAGTACGGATCCTTCACGCAGCGGAAACAATTGTCATACCGTCGGTTACACATGGCCAGATCGATCTGCTTGATCCGATAGTCCGTAGCAACGTACAGCGATTTGCGCTTCTGGCTAAGTTCCATCACCTGGATCGCTTCGTTCTGTGCAATTTCGAAAATGTCCAGCAATTTCGATTTCGATTCACCGTTCCGGAGGTACTGGACGATTTTGTAGATGCGGCCTGCATTTGTGCCGATGTAGAACACCGTGTACTCTTGGCTGAGAATTTCGATTTTAATCCTGTGAGGAGAAGGGAGGAGATAGAAAAAAAAGAGCAAACAACACGAACAAGTGGTTAAGGTTAAGTAGACTGAACGATGCACCTAAATGATAGCTAATCAGCCTCTGTTGACATGAAAGGTCACGTTCGCGTGGGCAGTGGCGGAGGATCAACAACAACCGATTAAAAGCGACACTCAATTACCCGCCTCGATTAATCTCTGTGTTCTCTAGGATTTTCATATTTGCTTTGGTTTGTTTGTGGAACCTCCATTAACCTCACGCGGGTATTTGGTCAGTGGGGGCCATTATATATGGCATGACTGAGGTTGTATATTTTGCAAACCTTCTCCAAAACCATTCTGATAACCACAAAATTGCAATCGGTTGATTCATCGGAATACTGGTAGCAACATAATAGAGGAATAGAGCTCGTCCTACTAACGGAATTTTTGCTGATTAATTCCCCCACAGGGACATCCCAGGATTCACGATTCCAAACCCGGCTTGGCTGTGTATATACATTGGAAGAAAAATCCCAGCCAACCATCAACTGCCATTCACCGGGGTATTGGTTTGGGTGGTCGTGGTTTTGGAATTAGGACACGGCTCGTGAATGAGGTGCACCTACGCGCGGTCGAGTCTTTATTTGTGGGTTCCATGTGCATGGCTGCTTGTGGCAACTCTCGTTTGCCACGTGATTTGCATTTGTATAAAAAGGTCAATGTTGCTATTTTAAAATCGTCGACATTTTTGTCATTGACATTCACTATTTGACAACGTTATCAGTTGATTCGGAGTGGGTACAACCAAAACAGCGCAGAGACAGTATCCGAAGCTTTATTTCTACTACCAGTATTATCCTTGAGAGAAAAATTGCGGAAGCCTGATATGCAGTATTGAGTACTGGTCTCAATACTTTTGTCGGACTAAAGAGACAAATAGATGAGCTAGCTAGCGAAGAAGTGAAGTGCGAGCGAGGGTGATCGTGTTCTACATCTTTGGCTCCAAACGTCAGAAGAGCATATGTAAAAACAATATCATTGTGGGAGCTAAACTCCAAAACGACCTCATCGATTTGTAAGCAATAGATAATCTCTCGCAATGGATATGTGTGAGCAGCTGACAGGGTCCAAGAAAAAGAATTGGCCAACGTTGTGTTTTTCTCATTCGGAAGGTCTTTTCCAATCAATTTCACACCAAGATGGTGCAACAATTGATCGCAATGGCTTGGGAGAAGCTATAGAGTAGCAGCAAGTATTACAATATGTTAGAAAGTCGGCATGCTCTTCTGATGCATGTTAACCCGCAAATCCTAAAAGAGCATTTTAATTATCCAAGGATTCATTAGGGGCGTTTCGGTGCTGAAGGTGACAGCAGCACTAGTCTTCACACGATAGGACTGAGGCACAAAACCCATCCGGTTCCCCCGCAGTTGAGAACTGACCATCCAACTACGTTGTATCTATCAGCAAGTCTAGTAAATCATTCGATGGCAGGCGTGACTTCGGAGGTAGTTAAGCCAAGAAGAAGAACGATTCGTCAGAACTAAAATTAAAGCTCCTGCAATATTCTCCCCAAAAAATTAAATCGTTTTCTATATGTCACCTAAGAATATTGCTCATTTTAAAGATATAACCCCAAACCTCGAACGGCGAGAGCAAATGAGCCGCACAAATTGTCATCCTTTTAGCCAGATTTACCGAAGCTTTCGGGTCGGTTTACCATTGATCGACAGCTTTGGCGGTTGGCTCAGTCCGTCATCTATGCGTTCCGCTAGCAAGCAGTATTATTATTTATTAAAACAAAAAACGCGTCCCGTTTTTTTTCCCCAGGTCCTCTGTGGTTTGTGCGGAAAATGCACAAACACTCGCTAGCTGTTTTGATGGTACGCAGGTGACCGACCAAACTTGGTTGGTTTACCGCTCGTTCGGTCGAAGGGTAAATCTCTCTGCTTAACATATCACACCGCCCGCCCGCCAAACACACACACACGCATAGCTTTCCACCCGTTTTGTCCCGTTTTGCATAGCGATCGGAAACTTTTTCGCTTGCAATTAATTATTCATAATGAGCGCGGTCATGTGCATGATCTCTCTCACACTCCCCGCAGCTTCCCTTGAACGGGGTAAGCTCGCGCCCTGACACACACACACCCATAACCTGCGGGACACCAGTGGATTAAAAGCATCGGGTCGGTTGCAGCAAAATGCATCGATCCGCCTTCCTTCTCATCCTGGCTCATCCTGTACCACATCCACACGCCCCTGATCTAGACCTTCCAGTGTGGAATTGCTGTCGGAGAAAAGTTTACTTCAACCCGGCCCGTTATATTATTTATGTGGTGTACTACTGCTGCTACTGCTGCCCTAGTTATTGGCCGCCACGGACTACCAAGTAGGGTAGTTCCATTGCGTTAAAATAATAGTAACAAGCGCAATCAGGATACACAGCGAATCGTTCTGGGAGTGATGTTTTTATTTTTAAATTTCGTTGAATACCCCAACACGACGCCCTCCTGCGGGAACAACAAATAAAAATTGTTCAACCGAAAAGTTTCAATGCTGCGAATTAATAATTTCACCTGCACCTGCTGAAAAACCGTGGTGTGGTTTTTAAAGATACAGAAAACAAATAAAGCAAACTAGAGACAATGGCAAAAAAGAAACGCCCCGTACAGTGTGTTCCAGCGCTTAATATTAATATTCATCACAAAGGGAAAATGTGTAAAAATAACATAAAAACCAAACCCGATCAATTGATTCGCGTTTGAGCGCAAAGTTGCCCCGCCTTTGTGGTAGGCAACATCACAAATGCATAATGCACAACATGCCAGGGCTTATGCCTTGTACGAATGAGTGTTAAAAATTATTCTCATTAAACATGTGCTTTGTTGTCATTCAACCGATATGATTGAATGTATTTAAAAAAAATATGTATTTTTCTTTAGAAAATGCACATTTTCCCACAACATTCGGTGTGGAAGTTCCGAAACCAATTCACAATACGTGCAGAAAACACGGTAAAGAAAAAAAAACCCCCTTCATGCAGCATAAATACATGCCCGTTGGAGTGATTTTTAATTTTAATCACCTTGCTCGATTGATTGCCCGGAAATGGGCAATTCATGCGGATGCGCGGATACGGACACATCTTTATTGATGGTACATCCATTCCCATTTGATTCGTGCTTTCCGCACCCCTCACACGCCTTCCCGCCCGTTACGTACGTACGCACAAGCGCGGATCGTACGCGAATAATGATTTAGTGCGCGACTAATTATCCGTGTTTCAATGTTGCGCCACTTTCAGGAACATCGACCAGAATAACTAGCCACGGATCGGGTGGGCTCACACTTGACATTATCCACTTGGCGTTTGTGCAAATGTGTGTGTGTGTGCGTATGTGTGTTTGAATATCAATTGGCAATGCTCTATCATCGTTGCTCCGTTAATTAGTGGGCCACGGCAGAACGAGCTCTTCCCAATCACGGAAACACAAATGATTCGCTGCGGATCAACCTCCGAGGGCGAGAATTCCGTGGATGCAGCCAGGGTGACAAAAGAGGGGTGGTCATGGTGAAAGTAAAGATTGAAATGAAAACCATGTTCACCATTTTCCATCCATGTTCGTTTTTGTTTAATTATGAAGTGGAATTTAAAGTGGCAATTGCAAGGACCCACAAACATGGTGGCAATCCATCTTTCGCAACTCGGCCTTTTTTTTGTTCTTATCTCATCAGGTAGGTATGTGTGTGTGTGCGTATTATTCATGTGGTTTGTATTGTAACACGCGAACACAAAATAAATCCAGTTTCGGAAACGACATTAAATGTTGGTCATCTGACCATCCTCCCCTCAAAAACCCCGAACACCAATTCTACATTAGTAGGTCCGTATCCCAAGAAACTAACGTGGCATCGCAAATGGGTGACCCCAATCAAATGTCGGCCTGACCCGGTTGTTTCACAGTTCATCCGGTCCAATTCCTCCTGGCTGGCGAACCCAGGGATTAAGGTACAAGCACACAAGCAGCAGCAGCAGCAGCAACATTAACCACAGACACGTGGGCACTCTAGAACTACGCGGTTCCAATTCCGTTCTTGTCGCTACGAACGACCGTAGCAACAACGTTTCACCATTTCATTATTTGTGTGGCCCAATCGCTCTCTTCTGCGTTTCTGTGAGCCATTGTTTTCCATTGGATTGTGTTCCGCTTTCCAATGCAGCCGACGCACAACACTCTGCTGGACGAGCTCAACCGTTCTATGGTACAGCGGGCCTCTGCAAAAGGCGCCTTCGGGGATATACTTTTTTGGAATTGGAACATGCCATGCTCGTTCCAACTGTGCGACGATATCCGCATCAAGCACACGATGCACGTTGCAAATACACCTCGAGCTGTACCGGATCTCACAAACAATCCTGCAATTCTGAACGGTTCTTCCACGGTTGGGCGATGGGGAACAGCCATCGTACTGTGCGATGGGGAATAGCCATCGTAAGTCGAAAGGCGTTTCAATTCCCATTTCGGGAACCGATATCATGCGCCACGTTCACGGTTGGATTTTTCAATCGACTAATCCGTTACAACGAGCACAGGTGAGATGACCACCACACACAAACGCCCACACCCACAAATCGAGAGAGTGCCGCAGTTGGTTGTTGAGGAATAATTTGGCGTGAAATTGAAATGGTTCCGTAGGCCTTCCAAGGCCTGCCCTGACCATGAGGCCACACACACACACACACACACTATATCAACGGTTTCATCCCATCACTTGGTGAGGTGACGAATAGTGTCGTGTACGAAATGAAGCGATCAACAGTAAAAGTTTGCACCGAATGATAACTCACTTGTCAACGACCAGCTTGGTGAAGACGAGATCGCGCTTGTAGTAAACCGGATTGTTGTGCTCGTGGTTGACCGCCTTGTCCATGAGCGGGTGGGACCGGATAAAGTTGAGCACCGAGTCCGGCAGCGTGGACGTATCGTTGACGCATGTGCCCGGCCGTGGTTCGGGGATCTTCGAGTTCAGTACGGGCAGCCAGGCCGAGTTGGATGACGCTTGTTCCTTGAATTTTCCTGTGGGAAATCAAAAGCAGGGAAAGAAAAAGCGGAGCGAAACATTAGACGTGTCCTAGCGGTGGCAGGTAGGCACAGAAGTGGAATTCATTTCGCTTGTTGATGGGGGAGAGGCTTGTTTGTGGACGATATGGTTGGTCAGTGATGTGGATTGTGTTTTACACACCGCCATTCTACACACACTCCAATGGGAGGACGACCAGGCAACCGAGAGTGCCTAGAACAAACGCGAACAAAACGGATCGGTAGGTTCTATTTTCGTATTCTGTAAATCACAATCGTGACACTCGTCTTATCACGACATGTGACAGCTGTCACACGGCGTCTCGTCGCTTCAAACGATCCAGAAGACGGGTGGAGGTTTGTTCGGTTTGGATGGCGAAGGGAAACTCATTTCCAGTCAATCTCAATGCCAATGAGGGAATGGGAGGAAGGGACTTGGAAAGACACTTGACACATGAATGAAATGGTTACTATTTTGCTACTAGGGGGAGAGGGCGTCCCTGGACATTGAAGTTAAGGTAGCTGAAGTTGACGATTAAAGAGACTGAATGGGCGAATTGTTTGGCTAACTTTACAAAAGCATTCGTCCCACTTACCAGCGAATGCACCATGTATTTCGTTGATGTCAAAGCTGCAGACGGCCGACCCGACCAAACCGTTCGTGCTGGTCGTGAAGGTGGCGTAGAACTTGGTCTTGTCCGAGGGCAGCTGGTACACGTCCTGGATCTCGTTGAAGTAGAACGGAAACTCGCCCGAGATGCTACAGTTGATGCGCGCCTTAAGGTACGTTGCCCAGTTCTGGTTGAGGATGTTCTTGCCGCCGGTGTCCTTCTTGCAGACGCGTGCCACCCGTGAGTAGACCGCCTTACCACAGTTGATGTATTCGACCGCCGTCTCCCGAAAGAAGAAGTACACGTGCTCACCGATGTCGAACGAACCGACAAAGTTGGGCTCTGGAACGAGAGGGCAGAAGATGATGATGAGGACGATGTGTGTGTGATAAATTGGTTAAGAAAATAAATATTACGATGTCCACGATACTCCGAGATGTGTAACATTTAAACTTGTAGTTTTTAATCCTTTTTTAGGCAGAAGAACGTCAGCTAAAAGACTTTGCATGACCAAAGGGAATTCGGGGAACTCTATTTGTTTCGACTAGTTGTAGTTATGGGCCACCCAGAGCAAACTTAATCTTGCTTCATTCTTTAAGAAACAAAAAGTTTTGGCTTTCCCTATGCCCCGGGAATGCAAGACATTACGGCAAAAGCGAACGGAAAAAGGAAACAAATTTCGTGCCGTGTTACGGGCTGGCAGAGAATGTCCAGCAGTTAAAGTTTGGTACCGTAGTACGGAAGGGTTTTGCGAACGAGCAAATTCTTGTTGCTGAAGGAAAATAGTGCAGTAAAACTTTCTGCCCAACTTGCGAAAGACGGACAGAGCAGCTGGCAGGACGCAGGACAAACGCAAAACAAAAATTGGACTGTGAACGCTGTGGACGAACTGTAAATTTGAAAGTTGATAATATAGATAGAAAAAGAACCTGTTCCAGCCAACGGCGTCCAGCGGGACGGATGGAGTTAGTTAAGTTTTTCCATCGTTACGTCTCGTGTGCGTTGCTCGTGTACTGTGAGTTGTAAATCTAACGACGTCCAGCGCGTTTGAGGGGTTTTTTTTACATGTGCGGGAAAAGACGAACAAAATCCAAACAAAACTTACTCCTTCTAGTCTAACTTGCCCAATATTTCAGCATCGCTTCAAGTTTGCCACATTTTTCGTGAACCGGAACTTGGTGATGTAAAGAACAATCTCATGGTTGCCTCCGTCACGGAGTGGATAAGGATAAATGGGAAGTTGTTGCCTGTCGTAACCTATCGGTCTTTTTTTGTTGTTGGGAACGGATTTGTTTGAGTGGATTATTACACTTATTGCGTTGCACTTTTAAGGGAAAAAAGGAATGCAATCGTTCCCAGCTTAAGATGTTATTAACGGGTGACCACTGATGTGATCCTCAAAAATTAGTTGTTCCAGCGGTCCATAAAGCCTTCGTTCCATTATTGATGCAGTTCGTCGTCCGTCCTTCAGAGGTAAAAGTACAATACTTTTTGGAGAGACTCTTGTTGTGACTCCAGAGCGACCACAAACTCCCAAAATTGTGACTTACAAAAATGGCTCTCGAGTTAAAAAATAATTAAAGATCGGATTTTCTTCCTGGCATAATAAAAGCTTCCAGTTGGCAATGGCTACCCCATTGCACCTTGCTGACCACATTAAGCCACCGCTACTTTATCAACCCAGCTCAGCCAATCCCCGAAAAAGGTGCACCAACTATTACCCTAACTTGGGGGGCCACCATACCATCCACAAGAACAGCGCAGAGAGTTCATTTAATTTACCTCCGCAAGCTTTCACTGTCCTGACCATCGTTGTGAAAGTTTTCCACACACACACAAACACAGGCACACAATTTTGGTTCACAAAACTGTAAAAAAGCAACTTTTGGCAAGCAATTTTCTTGCGCCATTTTTTTTTTTTTCGCTTTGTTTTGTTTGTAACTTTCTCGCTTCAAACCGAAAGCAAAACTAATTGAAAAGACGGTACACCGGGACCGGTCGGAGGTGGGCCACATCGTTTTCATGCTACTTCCAACTAATTACTCCACACATTTTGCTGGCATCTTGCGGTGTTGTGATGGCGATGACGATTGGTTGGTGGAGCAAAACGACGCCAAACAGAAAAAAAGGGAGGGGAAGAAATTAAAATTCATGAAGAAAACTGAATTGAGCAATTCCGTCGCTTCTTCGTTGCTGTGCACTTTTAGCAATAGTGCTATTTTACTAGAAGTTTTTTTATATACATATATTTCTTCTAACCCTAAGACTTTCCTGCAATTCACCTCGTACTACTTCTGGAAGAAGAATATGGTACGATTCCGATAGGTTGCCTTGTACTAAGGAGAAAAAAATCGGACCCAACATCATAAAGTTATAAAACGCTCCACACTCTCTATGCAGCACCCAGTAATGGGGGAAAGTTTTGCACAAAAATACAGTTATTTTATCGTGTCCCAAGGTATCGTGCAAGGTGGTTCCTTCTTCATTTCCAACAGGATGAGGAGCTTGCTGTCTACGCTGGAGAAGAAGAGCGTTTTGGGATGAATATTTGAGTGGTTTGGAATGAGTTTTATATTTGCCCGTTTTATGCTGGCAGGTACGGCGTTCAATGAGTTTCCCGTAAACTCCGTACCAACCAAAGATTTGCTGCTTTTAGGTTGGCGAAGACGAAGCACTACGTGAGAAACATCCATAAAGCGGTTCGTGTATTGGTCGTGGTGGAACAAAAAAATCCAACGAAGGAAAAATAGTCAAATAATCTCAAAGGAGTCACAGGAGTCAAACATGTTGTCGCAATAGGCGTACTGACGCATTGAGAGAACGAATGTCAAACACGGCGTAACAATGGCAGTTTGAGGAGGTGGTATTGCTAAGAGCTTGTTAGAGATATCTCTCGATGAACTTTTCTTGAACGGTGTCTAATTAATTAAAATTTCCTTGCGCTTGAAGCTGTCTTAAGGTGTTATAAAAAGTATTCCCAACAGAAATCTTAAAGTTTCTTTTTGCTGTAGTATGGCACACAGAATTCCAAGTGTTTCTAAAGCTATTTTATTATTTTTTTCCATCTATATTTAGAGCTGAAGTCTTCAACAAAACAAAAAAAAAAGTTTCATTTTAATTTTCTCTATTACAAAACATCCTTACGCAACGGATAATTGAACACCTTCCTTTACCAGTGGCCGTGTCTCGATGGAACCAAAGCGTATGTACCTTAGCACCAAACATCAACCTCCCAAGCCTAGATATGGCGGGCAAGTGCAAAACAAAAAAGGGAAGCAAAACCACGTTTGCCGCAGACCCGGAGCACAAAATTCCGTTCACGAAACGGAAGCGTCGCGACCACGAATGTGACAGCAGAAGTACGTGCGCATTTTGACGGAAACCGCACAACCGCTACCATCGTTCACCATCTCCACCAGCCCCACTTTTATCTTGGCAGGCAGGCAGATCCTTGCACCGTTTGGTGGAGATGATGGCACTTTTCGCGCTTGTGTGTGTGTGTGTGTGAGGCGCTTTTTTGTTGCTGTTGTTGTGTGCCTGTCTGTGTACCCTGTGCCGATCTGTGGCACATCACAGGGCCTTGTCTTCCCTTCGCTGGATGGTTCGTGTGTAAGCGTTGCGTGCGAACGAGAAGCATAAGTGTCGGTAAAGAGGAAAATTACTACTCCACCCCTCCACACGGCCACGAATATTACTTTCGCTGTGCGGGGGAACAGGCAGCACTGGCCTGCTCGTGAAGTGTCACTAACCATTGCTGGATGTTAAAAGCTGTGTGCTCAACGACCGACCGACCGACCGGGAGAGCGTGACTGTGTACCGTGGTCTGAGAGCAATAAAGAGCTACAATTAGACACACTTTGGCGCACAACGGCGGTAGAAGATCGCGACATCGTATCGCGTTTGTGTGTGCGTGTATGTGTGCTCGTTTGTCGAGACATTATGTTTCGTGATCGTGCGGACATGTTGGTTGAATGAAAAAAAAAAGAAAAAGAAATGGGATGGCAAACATACCTAGCAGACACCGTACATGTGGAGGAACTGTTTGATGGTTGAGACGTTGTAGGAAAATTATTTTTCCTTTTCGGCATCGATTGTAAAATTGAGAAATAAAAATGAACCTTACAAAACACACATTCCTGATGCTTTCAGGCATTGTGGAATGTAATGAAATTTATTTTCTCCAAAAAGTTGCAGTGTTTAGTTGGATGGCAAGCCTAACAATTCCTAACCTTAAACTGGCTTTGTTGGAGGTGAAGATGGCGGTGAAGAATTTAATATCAAACAGCTGGTGTAATGCTTGGCTGATGACATAAACTTACAGCATGAAATGTATGCAATCAAGAGAGTAACTCGCGAAATACTCTGCTTGGCTCAAAGACCTGTTAAGGTTAATGTCATACGAGTTTTATACCACGAAGTTGTTGAGCTTTTAGAAATTAAATGCAAGTCTAAATGACAAGAACTTTAGAATAAAATCTCAGAGCAACAGTTTGTATAGTATGAATTGTAAAACATCAACGTCATCCTTGTGAGCATGTGGCAACATAGTTCTAAAACATTGCAAACTTCATCTACTAGAAGACTTTCCGCTAGCGTTCGATGCATTTGATGCACGCTGATTCACTTAGCGCGTAGCCTTTGTTTTCAGCACAAATTCTTCCATCGGAAGCGTTGTTTCTGTTCAGGTTCTTTTTTCCTATCATACGGTACTATGCTGCCTGTCTGCTTACGATCGCAGGAATGTTCGGTTTTTCATTTCGGACGTATCACACTCTTCTGGATCAAGCATTGCCATCACCACCACCCGTAGCTCCTCTTCAAGTTGTCCATCCATCCTATCAAAGAAAGCAAAAAAAAAAGCTTCTTTCATACCTCCTTTTGCCGAGTTGGCAGAATACTTCGGCATAAAAAAAAAAAAAGATGCAAAGCTCACGCAAGCAGCAGAGCGTAACTCAGTAGAAGTAACAGTACTTGTTGTACCATTTTGTAAAACGTTTCAGTTGCTGCCGTTATCGAAGAAAACACCAGCCACCATGAAGGTCCTGTTTCGCTTTTGCGAAAGAAAAACAAGAACTTAACCGGTGCGCCACGTTGTGCCACGCGACACATTCTCTAGTGTGTTGGGCGTACTACTACACTCCGCTGGGCACGTTTTTGTCGAGCCTTTGCCATGAGTAGCGAAAGAAGGACCGCCGTGTTTGGCACTTTTCTACCGGCGTGTCTCATTTGAGTTGAGATCGCTGTACAGAATGTACGGGCGGCATACAGCACACCGGTTGAAGGCTGTCAGAGGGACTAGAGATAGACAAGGGGAGTAGAAGAAAAAACACGCCTGATATCCTTGGCAAATAGGAACTCGCGTACCATGGAAACAGTGCGCTGAGGATGAAAAACTTTTGGCACACGTTTCATTCTTTAGCTGGCAGCCGTGAGATGCTTTTGCATCCGGGGACATGCCGGAACATGATGCGCGCGATCTGCTCGGCTGCTTTGTGTTGTGCTTTCGTCGTTGCCGGTGACACCATCGTTTGGTTTTATTACACTTTGATTGAGTTTTTTTTTCGAAAACACTTCCTCCATACATACACGCAGAGGTATAGAGCTACACAATGTTTCATTCGGAAATACAGCTAGTCTAGGGGATGTGTTCTCTACTAAATGATTTTTTTCTTCGACAAGAAAGAACAAAATGCATCAAAAAACAGAATTTCCGGTCCATCTTTAATAACAACAGGCTTCTCCTTGTGTGAAGTTTGGGAAGCTTCACAGGAACGGTCGTCTGCTAGCATTTTATTTGACAGCTTGGGCAGCAAATAATTGTGCTTTTAGCTGCCAATCTATGCTTTTATTCAGCGTGGCATCAATTGTTGGATGTTTTGGTACATTTTTTTCTTCTAATAGTTACTACATTTTGACATAAAAGGATAGAAAATGTCAACAAAAGAGATGTACCAATCAAACATTGTTCAAATAATGTGGAGCTGAGTTTTGTTGAAATTATTAACAGAAGGATATCTTTAATGTGTAGCAGAAGTTGTGAACCACCTTTAAAGTATTAATTTCTCTTTCCTCGTTTTTATCGCTTTTTATCGGTGGTGTGCGTCAACTCCCTTTACTTTAGCACCATTTCATGATGGTGCATTATTTTAGCTCATTTACTGCTCGCCTTTCTAAAATTTCGCTACTCACAGTGTCTCAGTTTTCCTTCCACAATGACCCTTGATCGTATTACCGAGAAGAAAGCGTTCGCACCTTGTTCGCTTTCTCTCTTTTTATGTACCAAAGTACTCCATCAGCCGTTGCACACTCATAGTGAGGATTTTTTTTGTTGTTTTCATTATCCTTTTAGCTCTACCTAGAAGAAGCAGACCTTAGTTGGAAGAGTGAAAAATAGCAATAAAAAGAACACGTACACATTATTCCACATTACTTAGTGATGGTGGAAGCTTTTTTTCCTTATTTTTATATATTTTTAAGTTGCCTTACTACGAGCAGAACCTTTCAATCAGTATACTTTTCTTACTTTTTGTAGGAGAAATTTCTATTTAATCACAAAGAAGCTTTTACATAAACATTTTTTTTTTATAAAACATTTATTAACATCAAAGCAGTGCAAGTCAATATTCGTATCATTCGAGGCAAAAAAAAATCCTTTACAGATTTCTGTTGACTGGCAGAGAGAAATTGGAAAAGCAAATGGACAATAATGCAATTAGGACATAAAATAGACAATGCGATAAAAAGTATGAAATCTTTACGTTTCTAGAGAAGTATAACCCTTTGATGAGCAATTACTGAATGATGATCAATAGAGCTTTATTTTCCCTTTTATCAAAAAAAATGCTGAGAAGCAATTCTGATGAATAGTTGTTTTTCTGTTTCATATTTGCTTCGACATAACCCTCTTCAATATGCCATAAAAATATAAATTATTACAGTACAATCCGGTGCGAATGCAGTGTTCAATTTGCACCCGAAGCTGGTTCGATTCATGTCGCGCAACCGACTCGAAAAACGATCAGTTTAGAAGGTAATATATTCTATAAATATTAACCACTGTCACTACCACTCCACAACTTCCGCACAATATCCGTCCAGAACTATCCGGAGCAATCCACATGTAGTCAGCCGGTAGTCAGGATGCAAAATTTTCACGCCGTATGGTCCCTCCGCCCATCCGTTTCACACACACACAACAGACCAGGGCGAGAGAGAGCGAGAGTGGACTCTTCTTTCTGCAGCCATTAATTATTATGATGACTTCCGAAACCGGAAAAACCAAAGCTACCGTTTTGCGACAGCCGTAACAGACGGACGCCACGGTGAAACACACAAAGTGTACGGCGAAGTGTGGGAGTTTGTTAATTAAAAATTGTATCCTTCAGGACAACGCAAAGCAGCACACTCGGTAGGGATACGATGGACTAGTTGACTTCGTGTCCGACCGGACCGTAGCAACTCCCAGCGACGCTGGTGCTGGTGTAACTGGAATGAAATATGGAGTCCGTGCCGCGTTGAGTACTGGCGTGTCGTGAAAGCAGGGTGAACCTTCATACAGCCGCTTCGGTTCGTCACCACCGAAGGGAGTATGGAATATTTTATTTCTTCATTCCCAGGCTAGCGATGCGGCTGCCGCTAGACGATGAGTGCACGTTGAACGACGATTTGTGAAAAACGCAAATTTTCCGCATGCTGCGCGGAGAGCTGGCGATCCGAAAATGACCAATATAAAGCGAGAAGGATGGTCATCTAGAGTTTGGTGTAGGGTTTTTTTTTCGTGTAAGAACTGCGAACAGGGGATGGGAGTTTGGAATATATATTTTTTTTTGCCACACCATCAACACCCAGGTGACCACCAATGTACCTTCTAATTGTAGCGTAAAAATATAGATAGCAAAGAGAGCGAGAGAGAAAGAGAGAGAGAGAGAGAGAAAAACACATCTCTTAGAAGAGAGAAGGCGTTTTTCCATAAAATTTATGTACATGCACCAAAACTTTACGTTTTATGAACGTGCTATAAATTATTTTAACTTTCATTTTCTCCATTGGCCGGCGCGCATTTCCCTATGCTGGTGATGGAGAAGATGACCGCCAAAAACTCCTTCCTTTTTTGTGTGTTATCGTTGCCCGACGGGAAGTGAATGCATTTTCAATTTTTCAACGTATTTTGCTTCTCTTGTGCGGGTTGCAGGTTTTGGATGGCAAAAAATATGCCTACCGACTTTCACTTTTCTGTTCCGCCGTTCAGGGAAGCTGCTCAGCACCCAGACGAGACACGGGACAAGTTTTCCAATTTGCTGAGTATATGTGTGTGTGTGTGTGTGAGTGCAAATGTGGTTTTCTTTTTTCGCCATTAAATTCTACAATGTGATCTTCAGTGAAGAAACTCAAATGGGCAAATGGGACTATTTTACCCTCTGTTTTTGTTGGTGACCAAATTCATTCTCACTTCAGCTGAGTGGTGTGGAATTTGGAATGAAATGAAGATGAATGAAGGTTGTCCACCTCTGGTATGACACTATACGCGAGTGAAAAGAATCCGATGCTCGCCAACAACACAGCAAACAACACACAGTAGCTGTAGCCAAATGGCGTACACCACATACGACATAATTTAGCATTTTGTTAACGAACAGGAATTGGAAAAGGAAACGAACAACAGCACTTTCACTTCATTCTCAGCGGAAAACGCTAACGAGGAGCATGATGCTTCCCGAAGCGAAATGAAAACAGCATCCTTATGGTCTCAGATCCACACACAGTACACACACACACACACACACACGCGCGCGCGGCCTTTACTGTCATCTAAAAGAACTCGTCTCAAATTTACTGCGACTCGAATTGGCGACGAAAAGGCTAAGCCCAGGAATTTTTCAAAAAGGAAAAATGGAAACACACAAAATTCGCGAAATGAAAATTTTAACCCAACCCAACGTCACACACACACACACACACACAAGTTGGGGTCCGGCGCCTGAATGTGTTTCACGCTTGACCATGTGTGCCTGGTGGTATGCAAACACGAACGAATACTTTTGACCAGTGTCAGCCCTCTTATGTTAACTGCCCATCCCATGCAGTGCACACAGAGACGCCATATATGAAGTTTGCGCTTGCACGGAGCCGGACACGGCACAAAAAAAGAAACAGTGCTTTGATTATGCTTTTTTAATGTGTCGCTTTTTCATTTCCCAGATTTCCACTTTTCCGCCATTGGCATGGAACACAAATAACGACTAACGTCGCTTTGGAGGGTGTTATTTTGAGAAAAAAAATGGCCATTATAGCGACGCTCTTTCCGATGATGACTTTTACTTTCTCGCGAGGGTTTTTAGATTAGATTCGGAACTTTAACTTGCATCATTCGAGGGATGGATTTGTAACTCACATTTGGAGAGTTTTGGTGGCACTAATGGAAAGTGATGATATCGAATTGAATATTCTTGCACAGGAGAGTTGCTATTTTCTAATATGGTTAAAAGACAACAATTAGTGCTAACTTGTAATATACAAGATGGGTCCTGGTAAGCATCTGCAAGAGAGTCGGGGTTTTTTATCTTATCTGAACATCGAAACGGTGGTCTAGCACATCCGCAGTGACGTAGGACATTTTTCAAGCTGAAACAATCAAATAACTAAATAAACAACTGTTGACGTGTTGGCATGAACTGTTGGCGGAGAATGTCATAGGATGAATTCTATTAATTGAAACAGTCTTCTTATAGTTTTATAGATCTCATGACAATACGGCGACGTGTCGTCGAACTTAATAATAAATACATCAAGATTTCTCATGTTCCCAGTTAACTAATAGAGTGAGATACAATAATTTTTTCTTGGCTTAACAACCTTCTTGATCACGTCGGCCATCGAATGGCTTACTAGACTTATTAATATCATGTAGTTGGATAGTCAGTCCTCGGTACGGGCGAACGGTCCCGAATGTGGTTCGAATCCCGGTCTTGGCGTGCCATTAGAAAATCTAGTAATCCACGTGATTAAATCTAATTAGCTGGCTCTTTATGGATCGATAAAAGAATCCATTTGTTGGAAATTTTATAAGGTTCCCAACACCCTGTTAGTTAGGAAGAACCAAGAAGAAAAAGAGAGAAAAGGGCCTGCCCTGGGATCAGTTAGATAACGATCGATCAGTGAAAAATCAATCACGAGCGGAAAAAGATCGCAAAAATGAATAGAAGCGTGCGCGAACAGTGGGCTACGTTTTTGATTATTCCTAAGAGCTAACCAATGAAATAAGCTAAACAGAAAAAGCAAAAGAAGCCGCGTCTCGTCTTCCAACACCAATAGAATAAAGTCATGAACTTTGACTGATATTGCGTTTGTACTATGTTGCCATAATACTAGTTTAAAAAATCATAACAAATTGAACCGGAAACTAGTAGCATCCAGGCAAAAATATCTGCAAGACTCTTCTCAAAATTGCTCAATGTGATGACGACTCTTGCATCATAAATATTGCTTTACGAAACACCGATTAAACATGTGCTATCCTCCTACAGTCCGCCTCAACATGTAAATGTATTTTGGAGAAATGTGGCCCAAAAAAAGATCACCTCAAAATCATCATCATCCCAGCAAGTGTTGCTACTTTTAGCACAAAGTGTAAGTCTAACATGTTCCGCGCTGCCGGAAGAAATAAACCGATGCACTTCTATCTGGCATGGATGCAATAATTTCACTCTTTCCAAAAACCACTTCCACCAGGGCTGCCTGCCTGATGGATAAATTGTAAAAGTCGTTACAGCGCCACTTGTTCGTCTGTCACATCAGGCCAGTCCACGATGGCATCAAAGTGTTGTGTGCCGGAAGGGTGAGTCTCGATCATACGACGGAATGACGCCGCACTACACACAGATGATGAGGGAATATTGAAATTTTCTCAAACATCCTTCCATCCTCCCCCGAGCACGTTAGCGCAAACGATGGCCGTGGAAAGTGGAAAACCGTTTACAGATGCAACGACAACAACGACGGGTTGCCAGTGATGGGATATCGCAATATTGCAATATGCATGCGTTGGATCCTACGCGAATGTGCGCTAAATACTTCTTACCCTGCACTGCACACGGGAACGACTGCGGAGCAGACAGGCGAAGGCAAACGGGGAACAGTGGAAACACATTTTTATGCATGAAACGGACGGAAATTATCATAGTAATGACGTGACCCGGGGTACGACCGAGTGATCGTGTCGTGCAAGAAAAAAAAAAAGTATTCTACTAAACTCTTGCAGCTGGGTAGGGAGCATAAGTGCAGCGATACCAGTTTGTTTCTGATTTCGTCGTACGTCAGGGTTGCAAATTGATTATTAAATCTATTGGATGATGATGGGATACAGAGAAAAGTGTCAGATGGGGATGTTATGTTGAGATTTATTTTTATATTCGTTAAAAGAACGATGGGTTCACAGTAAAAAAGATCACATTAAAAACAAATATTTTTATGAAATGTTATTTAAAATATTTTTGGTTAGTTTTTGGATAAACATTTGAAGCAACATTAAACGTATGATAGTGTACGTTAATGGTGATACAATCATATTTATACACTTCTCACTATCTTTTACGAAACTTTTTCAATTTCACAAAGAGATTGACTTCCTGCGGGATGAATTTAGTGCTTTTAAACGAACAAACAGAGAAGAAAAAAAAACACTCAAATCCCAGGACACTCAACACCATGAAGAAAACTAAAACGGAAATTCCAGCAGATAGAATTCTTCTGTGCAAAAGCTAGAAAAAACTCAAGACAAACCAACACTTTTTTCTTGAGAAACAATCAACGCGAAAACGTGAGAAGACAAAGCGCTGCCGGGTTAGATACTGAAACTTCCGTCCGAAATTTATCGATAAAGCAGATTATAAACTCCTATCATTCCGGATTCAGGGAAGCGGAGTGTTAGGGTATGCATTCGATGCTCGTTTTTTTTTTGTTCTTTCGCTCTATCACACTCGTTGTAGCATAAGCTTCCGTTAGCGAAACGGTAGTAGGGCAGAAAAACTGATTGGAGTCTGATTAAAATAATCGTACTTTATTGGATGTGAAAGTTTGGCGTACTGCACGGCAGCCAAAGGCAAGCACATTCGTGGAAGTGTGATCGTATTTTATTCCATTCTCAGGTATAGCTTGAGCCGAAAACTTTTCTCGCACACGTGAGAACAGACTCACCAGCATTGAGGGGTGGCAAGGAAAGGTGTTGGAAATATGGTCCACAAATAAAATGGAACAAACAGTTCCAGTCGAGTAGCAGGTATCCCGTTTCGGAATCCAATCCAAACCTTTGAAGATGGAAGGAATGCACTTTTTAGTTTGGAGAAAATGTAATACAATCAGGTACGTTTTCTTGTTTTTAATCTTTTTAAAAATTTCATCAACCACAAGGTTTTCAGTTTCTTTTAAATTTGCTACCAATTTTCTGCAGAACATTTCCCCTCACTTTAGCAGCATGAATCAGAACATACCAAAATACTTCCTTAATGGCTCTGCTCTACCTGCCCCGAGTGTGCTGTTATATTCAGCAGCCATTTTTGGGTGGTTTTTTCCTGCGCTCAGTTTGGTTACTGTCCTCCTCTCTTTTCAATGTCCGTAATTTAACTCTCACTATGTGGTAGAGCAGACCGTGGCCGTTTATCTTCATTCGCTAAAATGAAAATTAAAACTTTCACCCCGTTTTGGTGTGACCTGTGGCTAAATGGGAGTTTTTTCCTCATAAAAAACAGCCACAAGCGTGCCACAATAAAAAGGAAAGGGCATGGTGCGGGTCCGGTTTGGTCAACACCGGTCAAAGTGAAAGTGCATACACTGTTAGACTAACGAACGTGTGGTGGCTATTCAAAGTGATAGCAGAAGTTGAGCTAGAAGTAGGAGAGCTATGGTTAGGCTAATGGGGCTGACACTTGGTAGTCGGGGAGGACTATTTTAATTTTAATTTATATAGCAAAAAAAAGAATGAAAAGAAGCAGGTGAAACAATCCAAAATCACAACTTGGGACAGTAAATAAGTTTAAAAATCAAGGGGTACAGGCGTGTTGGCTGATTCTGAAGTTTAAAGTATGTAAATAAAAATTATTAAAATATTATTGATCTGTTGACAAACGGTGGTAAAAATTATTGATGAGTTACAAATCTTTTAATTTAAACAGTTTATCAGTGAATATGTATTTCATTTTATCATCATTTCATTCGAAGGATCCTCACCGGCATGAGAAATTGTCCCAACAGTGCAAAGCATCACCACCAAATGCCAATGGAGACGCCTGGTGTTTTACTTGATATAATGACATTTCTTACGCTCGGTGCATTTTTAAACGCAACTGTTTCCCTTTCTTGGAAGACATTTGGGGTTCGCTGGCCCGACCGGGAGAACAAAACCACCCCATAAGTGCCGAACAAAATTGCACGAAAACACTTCTACACCACCCAATTACTGTCATTACTGGAACTCTCGTCAGCCCGTATGCAACGGCATCGTACGGAATGAATGTAATACGCACAAAAAAAAAAAAATAATAAAAGCACGATGATGAAAATAACTGTATCAGGAAGTGTATGGTGTGAAACAAAAAAATCACTTAACCACCATTCCGCTTCCTTCCAGGCACATACACACACACCAGGCACACCTTTTTTGGTGCTCGATTTGTGAACGTTTTGCAAGCCAAAACGAGCAAAACAGCTCAGTGCAAAAACAGCGAACAAACAAATGGATGACTTTTTTTTATGATTACTATTATTACATTTCAACGACAAAACTCGACACGCTGATGACGCGGGGTAAGACACTCGAGCGTAATGACGGGATGTTAGAGGATTTTTTGTTTTGTTTCTACCAGCTTTTACTACCACACTCCCATTACAAAGTGGAGATATTATACGAAGTGTGAGCCTGAAATAGAAAATGCTTCACACCTCGGCAGTGTGAGTGAAAGGGTGACTGTTTGTTGAGCGGAGGAGATTGTTGGCTCATTAACTTCGCCAGGCTATTTCCTTGCAATATTCACTATGCATAGATGTAACTAAGTTGTGTAGGAAAATTCATAATTTTTCGTTTTAAAGCCACTATCACCGAAGCCGAAAATTCGATCAAAATATTTTACATTAACAAACAACAGATTATTGCTTTTTGAGCTCGTCATTCATCACATTTTTTCCAGACCACAACGAATATGCAACTAATCGAACATTCAAGCTTTCATCACGTTCTACGAAACAGTTTGATGCATTGGATTGCATGTTTCTACTAGTAACGTAATCTTTCCGTTATAGAACAACCTACACAAACAAAAAACTCCATTGCTTACTTAACCTTTCAAGTGTGTCCTCACCATAAGCGCTTTGTAAAAAAGGTTAGCTTTTTTCTTCCGAATATTCCTCGAACCAGTAAGCTTTCATGTTGTACCTTTTACGTCAAGAAAATATGACACAACCAATTTAACACGAGGCAAACACGGCGAAAGGCGACAACACATTTGCAGCATAAAGTACATAAAGGATCCCGAAGGTACTGGAAAGCAAATCGTTGCCACCATTTTCCATCAAACTGAAAACGATTTTAAAACAACTTTGCTTTGAGAGAGCTCAAAAAAAAAAACACGAAAGATCCCAGATGGTGGAACACTGGGAAAATGGAAAAGAAAAGGATCGTATACCGGATAGTATGGATGCAAAACTATCGCTTCCGGAATGTATTGGCATTTCCTGATTTTTAGGTAGAACCACACAAAAAAAAAAAAAACACTCTCCGACAACATATTTGCATACACACGCCCGAGAGGAAGCAAAAGAAGGTGAAAACAAATCCGGGTACACCAGTTTCACATGAGAAAATTCAAAAATTGACAAGAGTGAAAAGAGAAAATAAACGAAGCAAACTTAAGCTTGGCAGCGAACGAAAAATGCTTTCACTTTACACCTGAGATTGGTGCATAATAGATCCAACGGTCACACCCCGGCTGCACTCGGGTGGGATGGTGGTGATGAGGGAGCATCACCTACCGCACAGTGTTTGCAATGCACCCACGGTCGGAGGAATGCTGTGAAACAAGAGCTAATACAGGAAAAGAACCGAAACGTGATGTGTTCGGCGCAAAAGTTCAGGCAGGCAAGACCACCACGCCCTCTGGCGACGCCTGTTTAGACTCAACTCCAGCCGCTTGGATCAATTGAAGAAAGATGGAAGGGTGGTGGAGTGCAACACACATCGATACAGGAGTCTGCAGATGGAGGGTGCAAATAGTAAAAATCTGCACAGCAAGAAGCTTTCTGTGTACGTTGGATGGGACTGGGCTGTAGGTGTGTAGCTACATATTGCCATGCAAATAAGGTCAGCAGCAGGCAGCACTGTGCGCTGATGTTGATGATGGTGCATTTAGTGCTTTTTTGTGTTTTATTTTTTAACAAGTAGGTGTGGAAAATGCAAAGCACGAGCACTGCGATCTAGAAAAAAGCTCTCTGGGAGGAAAAGCTTACGTACACTGCTACGGCTAGGGGTGCGAAAAATAAACACTTCCTCCGGTTCGGTGACCCAAAGGGGGAAGGTTTTGTTTTGCGCGAAAGAATGGAAAGGTGAGGTAATGCTTTCATCGTGCCGTTGCTGCTGCTGCTGATGATGACGATGATGATGTAGATGCATGTGTTTAAGTCTTACAAGGAAAAGATCAAGCGCATATGCTTAGAACGTACGTTGAGATTGATGAAATAAAAAAAAACTTTCTTCTACTACTGTAAGCGCAGAATTTTTTTGTTCGGTGGCAGAGAGGTACTAAAAGCGCAAATCTGCTTGACAACTTCGCCCTCATGTAGAGGGTGCTGTAGTTGAATGTAGCTACACAACACATCCCTATAGTGCACAAACACTAATGCCGGTACTCTTACGTTAAATAGGTGAGAAACAGTTTACATTTTTCCTTGGCCCACACCGTCGGCGTACATTATCCATTGGCTAAAAAGAAAGGGGACTTTCCAAGTTCACTGACAGTCATGCCCCATCCATGTGGATGACAGGATAATTTCTAATTCTTATAGTGCATACCGACCCCGATGCAACACCGATGAATAGTGGCAATATGGACGAAAGTCATTTAGACACTCTCGAGGTACTAGAGTAGGGTAGCTTTTCATGAGTGGCCGCGTGAGATGACACCTTTTAAAAAAAGGGTGTTTGTTGGTTGTACAAATAAGACAGGAAACAGAAAAAAAAATGCAAAGGCATAAAGTTGTTTCGCTCTCTATCGTCTGCCTACCCACATTGCCTTCTCTACATTAGTGACCGGTCACGTTATAATGGACCAAGTCAAACGGTTGAAGACGAGCACGAGAAGCAAATAGTTTCACCACACCCAGTTTCATATGCATCTCCAGCCGCTCCTGCACCATCCACCGCGGATGAATGTGTACGGAGGGAATATTTTCTCTCGGGCGCTATATGCCGACCGTTTGCTGGCCGACATTTGAATAGTGCTTAATATTTGCTTTTCGCTGGTCCTGGAGCATGGAAAAAGGAGATTTCAAATCTTTTAGTGATGCTGTGGCCACTGTTAGACAGTATCACGGCTGGACGCAGACAAGGGTACGAGATGCCACTATTCATAATGTACGAAGCAGTATAGCATAAAAGAAGCTAATGCATCCATTCTGATGCATTAGAATCATAATGTAGCATATGCACTGTAGAAGCCAAACAGAGATAGAGAACAGAAATGCAGGAAAGATGAAATATTTGGATTAAGAGAAGATCTACTGTCTTGTTGTCTTGATTTTTTGGATTAATTTTTGAAACATAAATTTAATCTCCATCTAAGTCCAGAGAAGCGCAAAATTAGGTGGCGAAGGTTATAATGGCCATACAGGTACAACATAGGAGTAAGATAGTGCGTTTACACTTCAAATCAAATGGAGTAATGCCTGGAATAAGCAAGTAAACTCGGATTAAGTGGACGAAAAACCTGCACAACTTGAGAAAGTTTCAAACGTCCTAAAATTACTTTTGAAGTCCCTCGCTAGAGACCTCATCGACAAATAGATCTTCCATAAGAGCGTCTCTGGTTCTCTACAAATCTAAAGAACTTAATAAGAATCGAACTCGTGATCGCGACGATAGCAGCGCCGGTCTTCACGTGATAGAGCCAGGAATTGAGATTCATCCGGATCGTGCCTCTCTAGAGAGATCCTGCTACTTGAACTTCAAACGTCGTCAAACTTAACAGTAGAAGGATATAAGTGAAACAGAAAAATAAATTTGGACCATAGCAATGGCCTACTTAGACTGTCAGAGAGGTTTATTCCAGGACCGACGTCACGACAGTGATGTCCGTGCCAAGATCTGAAAATTTTATATTTTAATCCCTCAAAAAGATCAATATTCTGTCAACAAAATCAGTAATTAATAAAAAATATTATGTCATTTATGAAAACGACGGCTAAACGCCATATTGTCAAGACCACTTGTCACAAGTGGTGTATTCATAGGGCCTTTATCATTTAATGCTTTGCCTTATAGTGGGCATACTTGGATGCAGAGGTGTAGTGATTTGCTGCTTAGGACTAGGAATTTAACTCACATTGTACAGTTTCTTCCAGCAACACAGCCTGGCCTGGTTACTCATACGAATAAAAAAATCTACATTTCTTTCACTCGCGAATCATTTATTTGAAAAACCATGCAAACTGTACAGAAGCAGCGGGAAAAAGAGCTTTACGTCCCTGCAGTACGTGCTCTGTTCACCCAGTAAAAGCAAATATAGTAGAAAACGTTTGAATAGTTTTAGTAACAAATCAGGCACCATTTTGCTGACCCATGAAAGGAAAAGCTGACGGGAAAGTCAATGTGTGGTACCAAAGGCCTAGCCGTCCAACCGCATACGGGCGCAAATTTCTGCATACTGAATAATGGATGAACGCGACCGAGCACGGGTCACTTCATTTGCTGCTGCTGCTTACGGTCGGTCTCGAGCATAAATCAGACAAGATTCAGTCGACCAAACCATGGTATGCCCATTTAATGGGCCGACATACGTACAAACGAACGGTATGGCATTTGCTGTTTTTTTAAAGATAAGTCTCGTTGCGATAACACAAGGTACCGAATATGAATTTTTGCCGTTTATTTATTACAAATGTGGCACAAATTGAAGAGCCGCATCAACATCAAATCGATAAGCGAAAAAAGCGGTTTAGTAATTGCCTTTCTTGCGAGAAATGCACTGGCAGAAAACAAAAATTTGCTTAAGATTTTGATCGACAGTTAATTTTGTTGTTCAGGGCGAAGTATGGAATGATTCTGAAAGTTTCTAGATTAAAAAGCATATATATTTTGCAATGGTGATTTCGCATTTTATGAACAACACACACATACACAAAACAAGAAAATTTCGCTGAACAAAAGCCGATGATACCAAGCAGCGGTACCACATGGTTAGAAATTTAATAGCTCTTTTGCGGCATCTTCACTCATCCCTTCGATTCCCCTTGCTTTGTGCAGATTTATCTTTTATAGTGCCACAAAAAAAAACCCTCCAAAAACTTCACGTGCGGCGCGAGGGATGGCAGATTGAGTTTGAGAAAATTATTTTACAACATGCTGCGGTTTTTAAGCCGCCGGTGGCTAGAGTTGTTCCAGCGCAGTATAGTGGTCGTAACAGCTGCTGTTCCCATCGAATATTACACACCTTTGGCACACCGCAAAGCCGGACGGACGGTGTTTGGGCGTGATGGCCGGTTTTTAACAACCGATATGACGACTTTTACGATTTCTCGTTGTACAGCGTGCCGTGGCAGCACTCTCACGCCGACAGCACGTATATATGGTTGGAAATAATTTTTACCGGCTTTTTACCGGATGGCACACATTCCGGTGGAAGGTGAAAAAGTTTCGCTAAAAAATTTCTGAGCGTAAAGGGATACAGATGGGTGTAGGGGTCCGAAGAACCGAGCACGATCGAAGAAACCAAAGGAGATGTTCATTTTTTTTTTGGTGTGCAGTAATAGAAAATACCTTTCAAAAAATATCTTGACTCATTCCACAAGGATCGGGCTGGATAGATCCATTTTACGGCCACAAAATTACGGGGGAAAAAAAACGAAAAACAGCAACAGGGAACCATATTGGTAAGAATGAAAGGAAATGAAAAATCGTCACACCTTAGGGCCCACACAGCCACATACACGGAAGAAAAACAAGGAAAATAGATTTTACGGTGTGCCATGCTTTGGTGCACCGTTGACTTCACTCGGAATCATAATTTACCACATTTCGTTCCCGCGTTACGTGACGGGGGGATATTTCTTTTGTACACCCAATTTTACCCGAACAGAATGTCCTTTTTGGAAATTATTTTAGAGTCAACCCGGATCGTTCTTCGCCATGGAAAGGGAAAGAAAGACCACTGGGAGGGAGAAAAGGGAAAAGCAATGAGAAAATATGACCAGTAGTAACCTTAGGGACTTTGACATTTCTTGGGATTGAAGAAAAGCCGTCGCATTCGTTTCTGTTCTTAAAAAAAAGAGTGCTCTAACACACACACACACACACTCCCGTTGTGATTCGTAACGCGATGAAGTTCATAAAAAGGCATCCATCTTACCCAAATCCGACACGGTATCCCGAGCATTCTACGTTTCGTTGGGACCGCTTCGGTAGGAACGATTGGAGGATGTGGAATGGAATGGAGAAAAGAAAAATATAATTGAGTTATAACTGCCCCTGAACGATGGATTCGCTCGTTTTCCCTCGTACGCAATTTCTAGGTGCCCGCTTCCCAACTGCAAGCTGGTCGAGATTGCAACAGCTGGCCCCGATGGAAAATGGAAAAAGTTTAAAAGACAGAAATGAATATTATTCGAAATATCTGCAGGGCACGGAGAGTGATATTGTTTTCTGTAAGGGACAAGCATCAATTTGTGTCACGGGTCTTCTTTTTTTTTTTTGGCCCAAAGAATGAAATTCAAGTCATAAGAGTTTGTGAAAAAAATGTGCCAACTGTGGGCTAGAGAAGACGGAGACAGGAACACCTTACCTCGAGGGATAGAGATGATCAACAACAATACGTAAATCTAATAACCGAAAATAAGGAAAATGCTAAACAGTGCTAGTACCCATGCACGCTGTTGTTGTTGCTTAGAGAGAAAACGTAGAAAGATTGCAAAAAGAATAGATATAATAACCACTCAGCCCTGTGCAGAGAGAGAGAAGAAAAACGTGCCTTTCAGTAAACAGGGAAGGTGATAAAATAAAATCTAATAGAAAATAATACATCTCGAGTTAATTTAGTACCGGAGGACCCGCATTTTCTATTTCTTGTTTCTAGGCAAGGGAACCAACCCCCAAACAAAATGGACCGCCATTTGCATAGATATTACTCCCCGGGGATACTTGTTAGCACATAGATAGGCACACCCGAAAACAAATAATTCCACACTTGTCAGTGTGTTCTGTACTGGAGGGTTCACAAGCAACAGGATGGAAAAGCACGTTGATGGCGGGACGGAGATACCTTTTGTTGGAGAGTTATTTGGTTTGTTGTTTTTTCCCTCTCTAAGTAAGAAAGGACAATTTGAAGAATGATGACGGTATGGAGAAAAACAAAGCATGTCCCAAATAATGCTGAGCAGCAACATGCAAAAATTAGGGAAAAGAAATAGATTGTTTTGCTCGTTTTTTTGTATCTTCCGAAAGTACAAATAAAGTTAAAATCAGCAATTGGAACTGAATGCAAGCACCAAGCTTTGCATAAGAAGTGAATGAAAATCTTTCTCACGAAGAAAACCTCTGGCTGAAAACAGTGTCACCACGGTGTTTATTGTACTGCCACAACAGAGTAATTTTCGTCCTTATTTTTTCACTCCAGGCTCATCAAACTTTTTTACCACAGGAAAATCCAAGGGTTTCGCTTCCTTCATCAAGGCATCACTTCCCTGTCAAGTGACAAGGTAAACCCGTTCGACCGTCCCTAATTGCATATAAATTGTGCGAAAAGGCAACTAACCGAAAGTGCGCTGCGCTCTCGCACTCTGTATCTGAGCAGGTTACACAGCAAAGAAGTAAATGTCATTGAGACGCTACAGGATCTCCCGTAGAAAGCAAAAAACCCTTTCATTGAAATACTACCACCACAACGCATCCCGACGCTGGGTGCTTTAAGACAGCAAACGAAGGGATGCCTAACCAACGAGAAACAAATTTGAATTGCAAAAGATGGATGCCAATGGTCACTTTCAACCGGCGGGAAATATTATGAGCCCAAGGAAGGGAACGAAGGGAAGAGAGAGGGAGAGAGAGAGCAAGCAGTACGAGGCAGGAATTTGAATATGATTAAAGCAAATTTTCAACCGCTTGCAATCATTTGCCATAAAACAAGAAACGACAAGGAAAGGGAAACTCAAACACAGAAAGGAGTAAATTGTTCTTCGAAGTGCGCGTGAAAGGGTTCGCTGTAAGAAAAGGGACGATGAGACAGACGCGCTTCAGAAAGACAGAAAAAAAATGAAAGGAATCCTTCGGACAACAGATCTTTCTTTAATGTGGTTGTCGGCACTTTTCATTATGTGGTTGGGTTTTTTTTCTCCCCCTTATTCGATCTTTTTTTCCCCAGTTACAGTTGTCTGTATAGTGCAGCAGGGAAAGAAAAGGTAAATATAAATGAAACACCCGGAAAGATCAAGCATAACGGCTCTGGCAGGGTTTGATGAAGTCAGGGAAAGTAATTTAGAATCCTTTTTCTTGCTACGGTGTTTTTTTTCTCTCTCTTCCTCCCACTGTGCCCATTAAATCTTAGTGGACCACTTCAAATGATTGCTGGCAATCTTGGTCGTTTGCATTGGTGTCGGTTTTTTTTTTATTTCGTTGCCTTCGAAAATGGATAATTGGGAAGAATTCATTTTCACTAGTACAGAAAGGATGAATAACAAAATATACAGCTAAAAGTTAAAATAAACCAGAGTGAAACTTTAAAAAAATGCAAAATATAAGAAAATATATAACGGCTCAGGCGGGTAGAAAAACGAGTTCACCGTACCAAAAGACACGCCTGGGAAGAGCAGGGAATGTTGGAGCTCGAACAAATCAGAGAGGTTTACAGTCCAACTCGAAAGTTTAACCAAACGATAGCAGGCCACCGAAATAACTTCATACCTAAGGCGACCTGCTGTCGCAACAAAGATGGTGATCTGGTCAGTAACCAGCCAGAGGTCCTCTCGCGATGGATTCAGTACTTTGATGAACTACTTAACGACCAGTTCAACGAACAGCTAGAGGCTCCACTAGCAGGTGGTCCCGATGTACCGTCGGTTGAAGAACAATAAGACACCCGGAAACGACGGAATCGTAGCGGAACTGGTGAAAATCGGGGGTGCATAACTAGAAAAGAAGGTTCATCAACTTGTTATAGAGGCTTGGCAGTAGTTGAACACGTACCATCTCTTCATAGATTTCAAGGCCGCATATGATAGCATAGCCAGGGTAAAACTGTACGAGGCCATGAGCTCTTTTGGAATCCCGGCCAAACTGATCAGGCTTGTTAGAATGTCCATGACCAACGTCACATGCCAGGTGAAGTTCGGAATGGAAAACTCTCAGGGTCCTTTGCTACCACCAAAAGCCTGCGTCAGGGAGATGGGCTCACCTGTCTCCTATTCAACTTGGCGCTAGAGAGGCCCGAGGAAACATCTCACCTTAAAAAAACCTGTCGCGATGGTCGAAGCTGGGACTGTATCGTAAGTTTATCGTTTAAAGACAATGGAGAAGCCGCTACAACGACGAGCTGTACGAACTTTATGACGACCTCACCGTCGTGAAGCGAATTAGACTCGCCCGATGGACTGGCCATCCTATACGAATGGCACCGAACGACCCAGCTAAGAAAGTCCTTTTAGGTCGTCCACACGGACAGAGGAGGCGTGGTAGGCCCAGATTGAGGTGGGCGGATGGCGTGGAATCATCCGCCATCAAGGACGGGCTAACGGATTGGCCGACGTCGGCGCGGGACCGTGAGCGGTTCCGGATTCTGCTGCGGCAGGCCAAGACCGCAAAGCGGTTGTAGCGCCTGATAAGTATGTCAGTAAGTAAAAAAAATCTGTAGCAAATGATTTGTTTTGAATCAATAAATTAAATATGATCTATTTAAATCATCAATCATAATTTCATGCCTTTAATGTGAATAACCTACATAAAACCTATATTTATTACAGCATGTATTTGAAATTTTCCCAGAAAAAAAGCAATGATTAAATTTTTTTTTCAAAATCCGCATACTACAGTGTTGTCCCGCAAACACAACACCAGAATTGATTTATGGCATCCTTTGCCAGAAGAAATGGTCCAACTTAGCGACTAATCGTTTTCATGTTCTTTGGCCAATGTGTGGCCTTTCGTTGGTGACCGCACAGGTACGAACATTCACCGTACAGCGTACGATACATAGAAACACATACACACACCGAGTAACTGAAACCACCAACACCAGCAGCAGCAGCGGCGAAACATGTCATTAGCAGTTAATTACAATAGTTCGGACACATTCACGAAACCGCAAGACGAGCAACGCCCGGGGGGGCGGGTAAAAGATGGTTCCTGGTGCTGTATGTATGTTTTGATGGCCAACCAGGCGCGCTTGTACCAGCAGTGCCAGTAAGACAAGTTTTGCGGTTTGTTATGCCCAAACCAATGCAACCTCAAGACGTTTCCGGCCGACGTGCTCAATCCTGGTCATTACTGATGCTCATTTCTATGCGTTCTGCAAACCGGCCGACCCGTTCGGGAAACGTGCTTCGGGATCAGTTTTCCGGGATTGAAGCAGTCCAACGCACGGTTCCGCATTACAGAAAATGGCGTGCTGGACCTTCAAAACGACGGTGAGATATTGAAGATTGTAGGCGCCTGGAAGGTGCGAGCATGAACATACACACATACACTGCTCTGCATTTCCCGACGCCTGTCACAATCCGGTGTACAAATTGATAAATTACCTCACCGCAAACGATCGAGAGCGGCAATAGGCGCACGAACATTCGTAAGGAAGAAAGGAAACAAAAAAAAAACTGGAGCAACGTGTCCTGGAGCACCAGACAAGTAAAATGTAGGACGTCGTCTTGCAGTGGCAGCGTTCTTGGTAGTTTTCATCCACGCTTACAGATACTGCAAAAGGACGAACGGCCAAGATCTTTCCCATTTTCGGTACCAAGTTTGACAACAATTGCGCACCCAGAATGAAACCGTAACCCACACCCTTTAGCTCGGCCCGGCTAAAACAAACCAGAATTGAATGCCGTGCAAAGGTGCCAACACGAGCGAACAACGAGGCAAATCTGCTACACATAAAACATCGCAAGCTTTCCAACGCAGCAGCAGCTGGCAACACTGCATAGCACCGAGAGGTATTGTCCGTACGTCTTCAGGCACGGTACGGTGTGACTGTGCTATGTATGGGTTACAGAAGCGTTCGTGGTGGTGTAACGGATCGGTGTTGCCCCCGTTGCGGGGACGACGTAAAGAGATTAAGACCATAAATTATACTCACTATCAAGCCACTTGGAGTCGTATTTCAGGGTACGCTTGAAGTTAAACACCTTCTTGCCAGTTGTCATGTTGTACAGATCGGTGCGGAATATCACCGTGTCGGCCTTGGTAAATTCGGCGTTTGTGCCCGAGTACTGAAACGAGAAAACAAGGATGCGCGTGAGAAACTGATGAAGCATGTAAGCGTGTAAGGGGTAGAATAGAACCGGTTTCTCGTGCTGAAAGCGACAAGGGCGACGCAACAGTGTTCGGCGAAGTCAGTAATAAAATTAGTTCCCCAAAATAGGAATAAATCAATTCGGGCTAGCAAAGGTATAAACGCACGCTCAGTTTCACGGATGTGGGGCGCGAGGTAAAACGCGCGAGATTTACCAAAATTGATGTGCGGGAAAAGAAAGATCGCGCGGGCTGTTCATCGGAAGCTGTGAAGCTATCCCCGGCCCGGCCAACACGCTTACACGATAAGGAAAAACTGTCACTAAAAAGAAGAATGACGTAAGCATCGAGCACACATCCTTGCTGCCGTGTCTCTCTAGTATAGGAACGCTATCATGTAGGGCTATTGTCACCGGGGCTAAAGGTAGCGCTCACGAGCTGTGTGGATATGTATGTGTTCAAATATTTCAGCTTATCTTAAACTTGCCAGAATAGCAAAATAAAATCGAAGAAAATAACAGCGAGTCAAGAATTCGTGGCAGGGTTGCTTCTACACACACAAAACCGTAGAGAAACTGTGTCACTGTGATGTTCGACTGTTTGTTCCAATAGTGCGCTCGCACGGGTAAGCGGGTCCACGATTTCACAACCAATAAAAGTGTGCGCCAGCCAAGTGTGAAAGATTTTCCGAGTAAGAAAATGCATAAATTTCCCAACCCCTCACGGTGTGGTAGACAAAAGCGATGATAGCGAGTAGTGTGTGTGTGTCAGTCATGGGTGTGAAGTTAGTGCTTTCGACTGTTGAGATGATAAAAGCTTTCTCGCATCCGTTTCATTGAGACTGGTAGCAGCGAATGGAAGACGACGGCAGGCACGATAAATATATGTGTGTGCATTATAGTGTGTTGTTTTCCGATTTGGTACCATTCGGTACGGGGATCGAATCGGAATAAATAAGTTTTCCACATATATTAACAGACGTGAGAGAAGCTAAGAAGTATCAAGATGGGTTGCGTTGATAGACGACAAGCAACCGATATTTAGCGGTCTAAGTAAGTCTATTGAAGAAAGCTCGCTTCAGCACTTCATTGCTTGCAAATAGGTCTTATTTTAATAGGTTTTGTTATTTTACTCAATCAACAATTAAACTCCATGTACGTCAAACTTACCAGTGCTGGCAAATCGCCCGGATTGCCTTGCTCCACGTAGATGGCAGTAGAGTTGTCGTATGGATCGTACGGACATTTAGCAATGCCCAACCCAATCCCGGGCACGTACTCGGAACGTGGCAGGTGCGTTAGATTTGACTGAAAAAAAAGAGGATAAAAAGAAGAAAAAATGTTATACAATCAACTCTTTACGTGAAAATAGTGGCGAAAAAATATGCTAAAATAAATCCACTTTCAACATCATTTTACGCCCTAAATGAAGAAAGCTTCAACAAACCAATCGATTTGCACTTTATTTTTTGGTTTTGAATTTTTTTTTCTCCCCCTTTGGATGGACTAAACAGTGACTAAAAATATGGTAGTGACTGGATGATTAAGGGTGAAAAGCGAGAACAAACGAAACGCAAAAAAAATTAGAAAAAGAACAAAGAAAAGCAGTAGAAATTTTGGAAAGCGGCCGGAAAAACGAAATCAAAAGACAAACCCGGTTTGCTGCTGGCTATGCGACGCGGAGCGACCAGTTTTGTTCGGTTTATAAATTTTTCAACCAAACTCAACGAGTGATCAATTTTACGGCGGTACAAAAAAATCGTGACGAATGGAAGGATTAGAGCGGATAGAAAATGAAGCGAAACTAAAAAAAAAGAGTACCACGTTTGTCATCATTGTTGTCAATAGTGGATTGCCATTTTTTAACTGTTTTTTTTTTGTTGTGTTTTTGGGTTTTCCTACTCCTAGTTGGATGCCTTCATTGTGCCCGATGAAAGTGGCAAGCGCAACACACATACACAGAGAAAAAAAAATCAAATGCCAAAATTGCTCCATCCGCTCTCATTACTCGGCAGGCACATCGGCGATCTGCATGGTGGAGAAACATGGAATTCCATTTTTCAATCGAATATGTATTGATTACACACAGCCAGCGTGCAGGATGAATTGAAAAAAAAAAAATGGACACTGGACGCTGGAACAAACCTGATGAAAAGACAAAGGTAAAATAGACTTGTGATCAAGCACGAGCTATGCCAGAGTATAACAAAAAAGAAACGGCGAAAACCCGTCGCCATATTTATGAAATGGGAAAGGAAAAGCTAGCGCGTAACACGAGAATAGACAATACAGGGGCAGAAAAGTTGATCACTAGGCAGTGGTACATTTGGGCGATGAATGGCTAAAAATGACAACCGGATCGAAACGAATGAAAACAAACCATACACCAGGTTGTGAGAGGCTTGAAAGTGAGCCTGTTGCCCCATTGTGTCCAGCGCGTGCTGGGCACACGGGTGCACCATATACAATCTGCCCTGCGGAGTAACCGCTGTACGTACGCAGTGGTGTTGTCAATTTTTGCAAAAGAAAATTTTAAAAACTCCAATTGCAAAAAAGCGGTAAAAAGCGCCAAAAGAGTTTGAGGAAAGCTTTCCCATGCAGTTTTGTTCTCGGCTGTATAATCATCGACGTATCGGGAAGGGAAAAAATAGGAAAAGCATACATTCATTCAACGAAAAAAGTGACTAGAAAGAAAGGAAAACGGATTGCCATTCGAAATTTTCGGAATGGGAAAATGTTCCCGTTTTTCTCCTCCTGGTGACACATAAATATTAGATGGAATTTCAAATAAAGCTCACACGGGGAAACTTTAGATCGCGCAAATAAACACCGTACAATAAATGCGCCTGTACTGTGCCGAGGAATTTGTGTGCGTTTGTTCATTTGCGTTTGCGAGAGGAAAAGTCAAAACCAAAATGGTGACATTTTACGGGAAACATTTTTCAAGTCTGTCCCACTGTATACACACACACACACACACACACACACTCTAAAGCAGGGGACGTGGTGGTCGCCTTTTCACTCTGGGTTTCTGGGTAGTTTTTTTTATTATTTTCTTTCTAGTGAATGATGAATGAGGAAAACCCCTAAAACGTGAAACAATAACGCATAAATGCTGTTAAAATATCATTCAGCAGCGATGTGCTCCATGTGAAACGTGAAACGGGCGTTTTGTTGCCAATCACAGCCAACTTGAATGATTATAGCTTTGTTTGCCAAATGCTTTGATTTGCACGCCATCACTTGCTGAGCTGATTGGGCTATTTTCGTGCATTATGTGTCGGTGACAAAGCCCAACTATCATCACAAATCGGTGAACAGTGAACACACAACATTCGCTAAAAGAGTCCTTTCAGGAAGAAGCGCACGTGCGTTAGTTTATTTATTCGAGCTATGGATAATAGTGAGCGAATAAAAATGGCATACGTTTCGGTAATTTTTTCTGAAACGTATGGTTCGTCTTTTGGCCACTGCATTTTTGAAAAGATGAACAAATAGTATGCTACGTACCAAATATGTCTCTTAGTAGTTGGCAAAAAACGGCCGGTTTAAAATAATTTTATATGAAGATTGATTGGCGAGTTGTCTAAGAATCCTTCTTTTAAAGTTATTTCTTACGAAAACGTCCCTAAAAGGAAGAAATTTCGTATGTCTAAGTAAGTTGACTATAGAAAATATCTTTTTCTAGCTAGTTAGGTGTTCCTCAAATGTCCAAAAGCGTTCCAGATTCAAACCAGAAAATGACACACACTCGAAAGACATTGCCATAAATCTACCAATTCCTGCAGGAAATCCATGTATCCTGTTATGCTACTATTATTCCGTACTGGTGCAGGAACTTTAGACGGCCTAACAGCGCGGCTGCTGGATGGAACAAACTAGTGATAAATTAAAAATTGCATCGCGAATGAATCACGTCGTACGCAGACTGTGGAACTGTCACAGGTTTTTCCTCACTGTGTTTGTCTGAGATTGATCCTTTTTCTGATTTTTTGTATCCTTTGGTTCCTTCGCCCGCCTGTCACAGCAAGACCAGTCTCGTCTGGTGCAGCTGGCAAGTTTTCCTCCGGAACGGGAACAGATTGCATCGAAGATTTATATGCAATCTTGTTGTCAACAGATAACGCGTAACAGCAGCTAACTTATGGATTATTGGTGGTTTTAAAGATGGGAGTCGGAAAAAATTTGCAATAAAAACATCCTTTTTCCAATTTTTCTCCCCAAAACCATAAATCACAGAGAACAATGTGATCTTTATTATTAGATTTTTTATCGTTTGTGGGATTGCTGTTTTTTGTGTGGAGATGATGATGGAATGATGAGAGCTTTCTAAGGGGTTTTCTATTGTTGGACAAATCAATCAATCAATGCTGATTACACGATAAATAATGTAGTGAAACGAATGTTTTTCTAACATTTTCACTTCATCGTTTCGATCTCCTTTTTTGCTATTTGGATGATCAATTTATCACTTAAACTATAACAAATCATTCTTCAAAGTATCAAACAACTATTAAATTATCTCTAATTCTTTATCTTCAAATATGTTCTCCATCTTTGTGAGAGTAAAACAAGCTATAATCTGACAATTATAGGCGTAAAAAAGTAACGTGTAAACGTGTGCATTTTATGATCACTTTTATCGTGTTAGCAAAATGGGCACCTCGTTTACAGAAATGGTAATTAAAGCCACCGTCCCACCGTTGGCTGCAAACGTGGCGATCGATTAATTACTTTCGCTTCATTACATTTACCACCAACTGCGTTCTGTTCTGTGATTTCAATCCTTTCTAAATTTCTCCATGCTTCAAAGTTTCGCTCGAATCGTCGACGAAACTCGAGGACACTTTTGCAAAACTGTTCCACTTCAGCTTCAATTCAAGCGACAAGAGAAGCAAAAAAAAACATCTTTTTGACTCTAGCTTAAAGTTTCGCTGGAAACAATTGTATGTATACATCCAACCCTCGGCAAATGGGATCGTCATCAAGTGCGCACAAAGTTTTCCACTTGATTGAGTTTTCGTAACTGCGAACGATGCACTACCACCGCGCCCCGTCGATAGGGAGAGAGTATAAGCCTTATTATTAGGTAACCGTACGAGAGTTTGGAGAATTACGTCCTTCCACCGATAAGGCTTCTACCGTGAGGGTAGGGCTTTATTCCTAATATTTATCGCGACTGTTTGTGGTTCCAACCCGCATTGGTTCGAGCAGGAAAAGAAGGAAATGCGTTGCCGATTTTGAAAATCTATATTACAAATGCAATCGACTGGAAGAATGCGATAATGTTGCTGTAAGCGGAAGGTGTCAAAAATCGAGCAGTGGAAATTAGGCTGGGATGAGAAGGCAATTGTAATTTCCTCGGCGACTCGTGACCGTGGTGGAGGATGTGATGCGAAAATTGGTCCATTTGCTGCAACACGCTTTAAGAGATGCTTTAAGTGTTTTATTTTTATTTAATAGTAGTTTTAATTCTTCACAGGGATTTTATGTTTTACCCACAGCTAATGCATTCCACTATGCATTGTGTCTTAAACCATCCGTTCTGGGAACATTTGTTTATTCATTCTTTAATTAGATTTTGTCTTTTTACGACCTGCGAACATCATCGTCGGCTACTATCAGCAGCCATAGACAAACTCTACGACGTCATTAACTTGGTCTTGACGAACCGGAAACCAAGCTTTCGCATGCACATCAACAAACTTCCTAATATTGCTTAACCTTCTCAAAGGCCCGTAAGAAAAATTGTGGTTACGTTGAGGTTTTTTTTCCACTCTGCTAAGACGATTAGCTGCGAGAGCGCGCTAGAAGGATGAACTGTACAAACATATCTCTCGTTTTCGGTCCATTTTCGCCACTGTAGAATAACGCAATCGCACACTGTACTACACGGAAATTACATTCGTGGCAAAAGTTTTTGGTCTAGCCGAGTTTACGACTTTTAAATAATCCCGCGCTACTCCCACTGCGTGGACCCGGTTTTTACGCGGAATACTCACGATTGACACCGTTAAACATTTGCCTTTCAGCTAGGCGAGATGGAAAGGGAAGAAGATATTACGAGCCGGGTGACAAAGACGTCCAAAATCCTTCACCCCAGACCGGCACGAAGAGAGAGAGGTTTAATGAGCCTATAATCTTTGATGGATGTTGACACATCGAGAAGCGTTAACGGTTTATAGTGGTGTCTTTGCCAACGGTGAACGACTACTTCAAGACCAAATATTCTTCCCTGAAGTAAAACATACACTTTTGCCTAACAGCTTTGCCTCTCGCTCATCCAGCGAAACAACGATCCTTTGATGAGTTAAATTTTGTAATTTAATTTAATGTAAACGACATTTAGGAAGCTGCGTGTGCGCCCGGGCACCCTCGCGCTCGGGCTGGAACGTAAAACCTTCGTAAAGAAAAACCGTTTTCGATCAACTTGCTTGCCTCTATAACGCGTTAAGGTCGATTTCATTAAGGAAATGCCACGTGCCATAATGATTTGTTAGGAAATGGGAACGGATCGTTCCCGGGGCCCTGCTTATCCCGGTCGATAATTGGTTGTGATATCTGCGAAGGGTAAGGTTTACCTTAAAGGCCACACATACACATACACTTCTTCACAGCTTTGAAGAGCTGCCTCTTTTGGAAGAATACGAGGACTTCCCGAGAGTTCTTCCCTTCTAAAGATGTGTCTCCGTGTTGTCGTACTAGTCTGATCCATTATTAAATAATAATCTCGGCAACATTCCATTCTTCGGTTCGCTATTTTATCGATTTTGAAGTTCTAGCACAGCACAACCCCCAACGCCCAAGTAGGGGAAGAAGGGTTAAAAATTGGCGGAACGGGATTTAAAGTTTTAATGCCCGTTAGTATAATGGAAGGATACGGCCACACCATCGCACCGGTTTGAAAGCAAACGCAATTTCCTGGAATTCACAGCTACACGCAGGTGGCACATCTTTCGCTGTATCTGCCAATTTGCAAACAACATCGTAAGGGGATAATGTTTTTAATAGCAATTCTCCCGTCCTGGCCTGGTCGAAAGAGGAGGAGGATCTGCTTTTTTTCTTAATCCCCAAACAACACCAGCTAAATAAATCCGACAGGCGAGCAAAGGTGTCCACTCCGGAACCGGTGCCATAGGCTACTCGGGGAGGAAAAAACAATAACATTATGATACGGAACAAATGAGGTCCGCTCGTTCGGTCGAGGTGTCGATGTTGGGAGGCACGGGACACATAATGACCAGTGCGCCAGCAAACGGCGTTAATTTTTATTGCAACGGATTATGCCTTAAGAGGATATTATGATGCTTTAAAAGTGGCAGCCAACAAAACCAACACGAGCGCGGCTACAGGCCACAACCACGCAATGACCACCAGCTATCTCATCTGCTGCTTTTCTGTCACATTGTGCATCCCAACTCTCTGTATATTCTTCTTTCGGAAGGTCTCTTTCAAGCATGACCACCTTCGCGCCACCATTTTAACTTCATTAACAAAAAAAACCTTCCCACCAGCGCGTACCACAATGCATTGTACTTCTTGGTGTGGTACGGTTTAAGGTGACACACCACCACCACAGCTACGCTATCTACTTATGCTATCGTGAAGGCCTCATTTGCTGTGCATGATGCAAAACAAAAAGAAAAACTTTCCACCTATTATGAATTTTTCCGCGCACACGAGAGCAGCGGGAATGCAGCAAAGTGAAAATGGCTTGATTTTTGACTTACCCACTCGACTACTAAGGGCAGAAAGTATGACACATAGGCACGTTGGTTTTCACCGTTGGTGCACAAATGGATGAGGTTAAGGTTTAGATTCGGGAGCAACACTGTGCACACGGAGCGATTATCTTTTGTTCGCTAATGAACGGATCGCGACCAACCCATTCCGTGCCGGCCTTTCTAAATGGTAATAGTGACATTCGCTTTAGAAAATTATGGTTAGTGATACTCATGGCATGTGGCAGGTGGGGTTTTATGGCGAGAGAAATGAGTTTCTCTAAGGATTGCTTCATTATAATCTAATACTTTAAAGGCTCGTGAAGTATACGGTGAAATACAACAAATATTACAGGAAAAATATTAGGATTGCCTTTATCTCTCATAATATAGAATTCTTGTATTTTAATATCGTTCTTCAAGACGTGGTAAAGAAAGACGTTAACGAATTATCAAAAAATCCTGTAGGACTGACTATCCAAGTACGTGGTATCAGCAAGTTTAGAAAGCCATTAGATGACGGACGTGCCTAGAAAGTCGTTACAGCCAAGAAAAGCAACGTTTGCAGAATTGATAAAGAATCGCAAAATCAAACAAACCATGCTGTTGATGAAATTCATTAAAATATCCACAAAATACTTACGTAAATCACCAGATCCTTTGGGTTGTGTGCATTGGTACCGCAGATGTATAACCGGTTACCACTGTCCATGGGTTGAATTACTCGGATATGGTTCTTGCAATCAAACATCTGGAAAAATAAAGTAAATAGTAAACAACCATTAAAATACATTAGCAGTAAGTGCAAGTCGTGACAAAAAACACATATTTTGAGCGAAATTGAAAATGATAGCCACGTTTACCGTAGTGATTGAAGAGGAAACTTTCATCGGAAAACAGAATCAAAACAAAAAAAAAAGACATCGTAGCAACCATCAACGGAACCAATCTCAACTATAGCTGTTTCGTTACCAGGCAGAGTTTTGGAAGCACAGGACAGTATTACATTTAATACCTTTTAAATTGATTTTTTTTTATCAAAAATTCTAAAACTCCACACTCCCGTTAACTGAGAACGCTTCTGGATGCAACTTTGTCGTCTGCATTTGGTGTGCATTTGCACTGCAGCACAGGACACTGTCACGCTTTCACCCGCCCATCACATTTCATTGATGAAAATGTGCCCAGAATCACCCTAGTTCAGCATCCACCAAACCGCGGTTACTTTTGTTGCTCCTACTGCCAAATGGAACAGTTTCCCACATCAACGGCAAACTTTCGAACAATAAACAACACGGTAAGCGCAATGCTTTACAACGCCAGCGTTTTTCTGTGTCTGGCCGGACCGAGAGTATGAAAAGCAGGCGAGCTTTAACTTTGTCAATGGCCTCTCTACCATCTGTGCACGCGTATGTGTGGGTGCGTGTGCGCAAGTGTGTGTCGTGTGTGTGTGTGTGCGTCATGCCATATGGTTCTCCCATGGGAAAAGTACGATAAATATAAATTATACTGTCTCTAATAACTTCAATAAATTCCTCCCCATTGTTTCTAGCGATGGCAAGTGACGGTAAAAAAAGAGCGGAACGAGCGGGCTCACCATAAACCATATCACCCTGTTCCCTGTTCCGCCTAGCAATTGTTGTTTTACCACCATTTTCATCCATCGATATCATGGCTTCATGCGGTTCGCCTTTATTTGAACCCACCTGGCCGGCGGGTATGCATTGCGAAATGCGAGTACCAGTACTGTGAAATCACTTCTGCCGGTGACACTTCACGTCGACCCTGACGCACCAAACACCAGGCGCCTCCATCTTGGTGGAGCAGTTTCGAACCTTACCTAGCCCGTGCCAGAGAATGCGGAAGAGAATTATGAATATTGACGTTGGAATTTATGGCAAGCGGCACCGCATGAAGAAGAAGTTTCCTGCCAGCTAGAATCGGTCGGCTAGGATCATAGTGGAGCGTTCCTTCGAGAGCGTTGGTGTCGCAAAGATCCATCAGCTGCAGCAGCAGCAAGGTAAGAGAATGGGACACAGGTTTTGCTGCACGCGAGATGTCACATATGCAATTCGTTCTTACACACACACCTACTCACGAGTGAAGCTGCTCACTACTTCTATTACTACAACTGCTTCTACTACTACTACTACTACTACTGTGCCATAAATTCGCACAGCTGCACCGGCAGCAAGTTTCGGCGGAGCGCTCGCAGAAGATTGTGCGATAATTTATTGTAATAACTTTAACAATTAATAACTTGATATGTGCAATTTACCTAATAGAAAATGGCCGCGCATCCAAAAGCACACAACGGTGGTGGAAGACACACAACGATGTGCACTTACACCGTACTGAGTGCATTGCAAGTGGAGACTGTGGTGCAAACTTTGCAACAAATAATTCCTCCCAAGGGAGACGTTCTTAAGAGGATAACTTTAATTGTGTGGCTGTGCGTTCAAGCATATAAGTACGCTTTCACGATCGCATTGGACAATTTGGTTTTGAGAAGTAAGACCAACATCAGTTTGTTACATGGAATCTATGAATAGCGTAGACTTGCTGGAACGTGAAAGAACTGGTAAGTAATATGATTTTGTGATAATGCATCGTAATGAGATAAGAACATAAGAGCTTTATTCAAGCTAAGCTAATAATACACACGAAAATGACACACTTAATCACATTTAGTCATGTTTGGGAAGCACTTTTTAGCTGGAAAGGGTCAACTCCCCATCACTTCCAAGGAGATGATTAGTTGGTTAAGATAAATACCATTAACTATCCTCTTAGATCTCTTCTCGTTGACTCACCCTGCGCTGTTCTTTTTCCAATGGACATTGTAAAAGGAGCGCACTACTCTTTGTCTTCTGGCCCTCGCAACCTCACAACTATAAATGTGTGCCCTTTTAATCATACCCTTGAGCGGGGTGAGTAGATTCAATAAAAATCACAGTAAATCTATTAGTCAAACAAAACGCACCAGCGAGAAAACAGTGGAACTAGGATCAATTTACAAACCGTCCATCTTGCCATCCTGGGCGACGGAGAACCACCGTAAAGACGAATTTCTCCCGAGGGAAAGTGACTGCGCGTTGTTGTTGTTGGCTTTTGTCGCATGGCCATAATTCTTTTACGTCCAGCAGTCCAGCACGCCTACGAATGTGTGTTTTCCTTTGATTTTCCCGTTTGCAGTTCGAAGACACACCATAGCCACAGATAGACCGTGGGCGAAAGATCCATTAAACCAATAATCATAAAAATCAGAATGAAGCTAATAACTGTCACGGACACTATTGGGGTGATAGTAGGGGTTTTGCGCTCATATTTCCGGCTAAGAAACGGCACCAAAAGGAAGGGAAAATAGAAAATGCCCGCGAGTGTTATAGTGACGAGTGATACTTGTTTCCGTTTTTCTTACAAGTTGCTGTGGTTGCTCTTTCATAGGACAAACACACGCACACACTCGTTTAAACGGTTAGCATCCACATACAACCAAGTCTTTTGTATGTGCATTGTCGTGTGCGATTTTCATGTCCTCCGTTTGATCATAGTCATAATCATCAAAGGAATGTTAAATGGATAAAGCGAAAGCGAGCAGTGCCCGAACGAATGACATAAAAGCACCGAGAAGGGAGCTGTAAGAAGGAGGTTACTTGCCCCGGAGAAAGAAGTGATTGATGTGCGATGTGCAATGGCGCTTAAAGTCAATCTTGCCACAGTTTTTGAGGTGATTGGGGTGAGCTTAATAGCAAAGCATACAATCCAGGAGCAGAATGAGAGCACATGGGAACATTCAGATGAGCCCCTTTATGTTAAGATTCATTGTCTCTCGTGTAATTTATTTTTATAAAAATTTTTAGAGAAAAATAGGAATGAAGAAAAAACATATGGAATGCGTAATAAAGTTAACGACGTTTATGAAAATAAAAGATAAACTAAAAAAAAGGATAATGGATCAACATCATGAATAAAAATAAAGGAAACAAAGCTGATCAAATAACAAAACATGTAAAAAGTTGAATAGAACAAAACGATTGCGCGATTGGGAAATATAGGATATTGTTCTGTTAACAACAATAAATTTATAAATAAGAGCTAAAACATTGTCCGGGACCATAACCAAACAAGGGCGTGTCCCAATAAAGATGGCAATAATTTTTCCAACTCTTCCATTTCACCGATCATCAATGAGTTCACATTCCTCCGCGAGGGAGCTTCAATTCTTCCTATTCAGAACCAATAAAACTTTCTGATAGTTTGCTCTTCGAAATGCAATCAGCTGCTTGGTCAACCGTCAATATAGCGCCGTGAAACAGCACACTGTTGTGGCAATGTCAAACAACGTGTATCGAAGAAGCTACCGAAACTAATAACAAAAAAAAGGAAACCCTGCTGCTCAAATTTATTTCCATCATTTATCAGATTGTTTATACTTTCCAAACGTGGTTCGGTTATTGCGGAAGAAAGTTCCGAAACGAGTAGCAGCTTCGAGCGATCATTTTCCGTGCTACAATCTTTCCTGCGGTGCAACACATTTGCGGCACATTCGAACCATTTCAGGTGAGAGAGCTAGGGTAATAAAAAAAAAGGAGTGATAGAAGATGAGAGGTGAATTGTTGCACCCCGTTGGTTAGGTCGTTGGCAGAAAATCGCCGTACAAAGGTGTATGGGGGTCCGTGTCTATGCGAAGGTATCGTTTTTCCAATACTTTGCTACGATTATTACGTACGATAAATCACAGCGTCCAAGATTCGATATTGGTGTTGACCTGTGGTGATCATCGCATGTTGAGTCGAATGTGCCAAAAGGTATGGTTCGTTTTATACGTTGGTTTTCATGTGAATATAACTAAAGGCATATTTTCACTTAAAGCTGTTTTGGAAATAGGGAACAAAGGGGTTAAACTCCAACCGGTCGCTTGTTGAATTGAAATGAATTAATACCTTTTTTATGTTTGACTGCTAGAATGTCGATTGACGGACCCGGAACGGTCAACTGCCGACCAAATCCTTCACCAACTTCATGCATTATTCAGCAAGGCTACCAAAACTAACTACTTCATCGATACAATCGCCAGCGTCGGGCTGTGGTTGTCACACAGTGGTATAATTTTTTTTTTTCGTAAAAGGAACCACATTGCACCACGATTGGTTGACTCACAATACTAAAGCACAACACAAACGAGAGAAATCCTGAGAAAACATGAAATAGCACTAATGGATTAACTCGTTCGGCAATTATTTTGTTCGCTAAAATAAGCTTACCCTTTTACGTCCTCGTGAACATAATCTGTCTAAGGGTGAAACGGAAAGTTTTCGCTTACAGGAATCAATTTTACTGCGCAAACCGCATCATACATGCTTGCAGTTCCAACGCAAAACGTGTAAAAGTTTTCAACAATAAATGTTTTCAAACCGTTCAACTGTTGGACGACAAAATGGTAGGTTAGAATGGGCAAGTTTATTAACAAATCCTTCAAATACAATTGGGGGTGAGTTTATGTAAGATTTTTTCGTTTGTTTTGTGGCAGATACTGAAAACAAAATGACGTGATATAATCGAAAAAAAATTAAGTTTGTGTATAAAAGATTTTTTTTCTACTTTTATATCCTTTTTATATTAAATTTTTGCATAAATTTTCGAGCAGACGAGATCTGTTGTAAAATCACCACGTAAAATTAGGATGAATTAGTAATGAAAAGAACAACATTTCCCAAAATGTAGATGCTCGAATCAATTATTATATAATATTTATTTTTAAGGTGTTTTACTTTTTATAACAACACATAAATAAGACGTATAAATTAAAATATATTTAAAAATATTGGTTTGAAGCGGTCAAATGCGAAAATAATAAAAACAAATTTACAACTTTCATTTTTCTATCGCTCTTAACAGCTTTCTATTCCTTTCAACTTTCTCTTAAACCTCTTTTTGTAACGAAAATATAAAACACAAATCCACTCTAAAAAAAATTGTTTGGGAAAAATGTACATTTTAATTGTTTGCTTCAAAAGTATCAATCTTGATTGGACACGTGTTTGCACGGCTTTTATTTTCTTTTCAAAGGTTAAATATTATATTTTTATGGAAAAGAAGATTAAGAGTGGTTAACTTTTGCATGTTTCCCAACAAAAAAGATGGATTATTTAACCGGCTGACATAATTGATGCTTTATTGAAAAACAATTTGAAACATTTAAAAAATAGGTTGTAATACAACCAATAAAACAAACATTTTTAAATTTAAAATTTTCCGCTTAAAACGATTACACTTGCTCTGCCTGATTGCATCAACGCTTCGAGCAAAGAAACATTGTAACATAAAATCAATTCTGTTTAGCAACACGTGTACATGAAATGCAAAAGAAAAACCGTCCACTCTACGCAACACATCGTCCACCTTTGCTTGCATGTTATAATGGGAAAAATCTTTCACACCATTCAACATTTGCACAACATACCGTTTTTGGTGCGATTTATAAGCACGGTTTCGCGGGAGCTGCGGACATGTTGGACGACGTTACCAAGTATGAAAGTGGTGAAGAGTTAAGAGGAGGAAAAAATCACACACACACAAAGAGCACACAGCAGTGACTGTGAATTGGTTGAGTTATTGCTTCCGGAAATTGGAAACTCGATGCGAACACAGAACACACTACCGACTCCCGAGAGGGACGCGACTGCATGCATCAACTGTTTATGATGGTTATTAAACTTTTCCCGCTGATATGCTGCTGTCCCTTCACTGCACACTGTTTGTTGTCAGGTTTGCTGTTGTGCTTTTCTTATCCAGAAATAAAAATCCTATCGGATAAGGTAAGGTGCTTTGATACAGGTATGATTTTCTAACACATATTTCTGTTACTGTAGTGTGATTATTTATCATTGTTAAGGAATGTGTGTGTGTGTTTGGGTGTAAAAATATGCGAACACAAATTGAAACCTTTTCACAGCTGCGTGGACATGGAAATTTTCGAGCAGTTCACATTTAAACTCCTGCAGCTGCTCGTGCCTGCCTTTCTTTTTCTCTTTTTTTAATAAACTTCTCGTTCGTTTCGTTTAGAAAATTTCGAATTTGTCAGGTGAACATTTTCACACATCAAGCTGCCTGCATTTAGACGAGTACGATAAGACGCATGCCAGCGCTAACATGCTTTGAAGAAAAAGCAACCGAAGTGGAAAAATCACACCACAAGTTTTCCAGTTTTTCGTACCACTATCGCACAACATTAGATCGAGCCTCAACACATCACAAGCCTTTCCCCTTTCAGGACTTTCTTTGCCAACAATTTTATCGATACTATCGAGTACAGCATTGATTGCAATCGACAGCGGAAAATGGTTCACCATTGTCTTCCGAACGTAAACCACATCACCACCGTGCACACGCTCGGTTACTTTGAAACAAAATTTTGACAGTTCCGGTGCTTGTTTGTGTCACGGAAAACGTATGTGTGTGTGTGTGTGTGTGGCGTGGTAAATGCCACCCAAGGAAAAAGCGTACGCCAATTTTGCCACAACTTTTTGACATGTTTCATCCACCAGGAACTAGTGCGCGGCTTGGGCTCCATTGGTTTTGCACCGACACAAACTTCTGCACAACACGCAACAACAATATAATACGCATCATCTATTCAACTTTCCATCCCTGCCTCTCCCGGTAGGGACAACAAGCGCAAGAACATCACAAAGAGCAATGAAGTTGTGTCGAACAAGTTTAGCTTAGCCGTAAGTTAGCGAACGCTGCATTCCAGGAAGTTGTGCAGTGGGTGGTGCCGAACCGTGGACCGGAAAAAAGTGCTCTCCTGATGGATGCCAGAAGTATCAACATCATAATTTCCTAGAGCCCCCCCAAAACTATTCCGAAGCATGCATGGTAGCAGAGGGGCGCAAAAGAAAATTATGGTAGTCTGTAGCTTTTCGCTTGCTGCTGTGTTTGTACTGTGCAACATACTGTTATTTTCGTCTTTCACACATTTTCTACATAGTTGCAGTGGATTTTTTTTTACGATGAAAAATGGGAAAGAATATTTTTCCTTTTCAATCTTTTTCGCTTCAAATGGATCGATCCGGTGCAGATTTCATTCTTTCTATTGAAAATTTTAAAAGAAAGGAAAAGAAAGCCCCTGTTTCCCTATTTCTGCTGCTTTTCCTTGGAAATTTTACCACCCATTGTACACTTAATTAAACACGCAAAAGCATCATTAGCACATCATAATGCTAATGTTTAAAAAAAAACCCCAGGGGGGCAGCCAGCCAAATTGAACAAAATCCAATAATTGCAAGATATTTTCCACCTCTTTTACGAAACGCAGTACGAACAGTCTGGGAAATGCAACGCTGGCGCAGTGAACTAACGAACTCCAAGAAAAAGGGTGAGGGTTCAGTTCATCAAGTGTTTACCGATACGCTCGTTTGGTAAGAAACCATCGACGGCGGAGGGTTTAATGTATTTTTAAAAGTATGATATTAAGAAAAATTACCCTTCTCACACTAATTTCTTTCACGAGCAAGGGGTGATTTGCTTAGGGAAATTTGTAGGAAAATGCTCAACCACAGGAACGGAATAATATCATTATTTCATTTCCTACGCGGTACGATAAGGTCGGCGTAAAGGTTCGTCGACCGATGTACGTGAAAGCAGGATTTTATTATATTTTATTACACGTGCTTTATTTATGGTATTTTTAAATTCTATTTTTCATTCATTCACAGTATTTAAACTTTGAATTTCATTTTTAGAGCTTGTATTAATATTTTGAATCTTTAATGACAATCCTAAATCCATTATAAAACGCAACACTAACTCAATAACTGCTCCATAGTTTGATGAATGATTTTTTAAAAGGAATATTTTTCCTATTCCAAGCTTCATAACCTCCAATAACAGTAAATCATTAAGCCATAAATATCTAGAAGCTACCGACAATGTATGATTTTCCTTTGTCCCACAGTAGTCCCCCCGATATGTGTAATGCACTTGAGCGATACGTGCATCAATTTTCCACACTCCCTACGAAACACACACACGATGCACGTGCTTTCTTGCCATACCCTACCACTATGCATGCAGAGTAGAAATAAGATCGATCGGGCGATATTTTTTGTTTGTTTAACTTCTCTTCCCCCAAACGCTCGGGGCAAATCGATTGAAAGACAATCCCACATTTGCTTGTCAGGGAAGGGTGTATCTGATTCAGCAGCAGAAAAGGATTGTTATCACAGCAAATCCCTCGAGTTACACAATCCGTTCACTAGCGCTCGGTGAAGGTTCCGTTGCTGCCGCGCGAACGCTTACTCGCCCACCAGCTGAATGGCAAAAGTCAATCATAAGCCACGAAAAGTGCATGTGTTTCGTCTCGAATCTTGGGGCCGCATATCGATAAAATATAAAAGCTGACAAAAATGACGCAAACAAAAAAAAAAAAAAACGACGACGAACCCGATTAAAGGGTCTCGGTCCTTTTCTACGGGTTTTATCTTCCGATCGGAACGCAACCGATGGGTGGAAAATCCGAAAAGGGAAAAGGTTCCTACCGACGAAGAAATGGAATCGCGTCTATCAGAGGCGGACCATCACATCAGTACGTAAAGAAATGATGTGTCTTCCAAGGACAACATCGTCGTCAAACGTCAATTTTGGCGCTGAGATTTACCGATGGGATTTATCCCTTTTTTTACTGAGAATGAAGCAAACAGTGCCAAGCTGGCAGAGTGTGTGTGTGTGTGTGTGTGAGTGAAAGGGGAGACGATCTGCCGTTTTGATGGAATAAAATGCGAAATGATTCGTTTTGGGATGCATCCATGGAAATTCGTTCGGTTCGGAACTTAAAACAAACAGTCTTCAATAAACCGATCGATGCCTGTTCTAGGGGTATCTGTGCTTAGAAGGTTCATAGATGCTTGGCTAGTTGCTCGACATAGATGATGCACGTTTTCAACTTGTATTCTATAGTGATCCTGAAAGCTGGTGTAATTGTAATATCACATACTGGTCCCACCGCTCCCAAATATGATAAGAAGCTGGAATTGTCGGAACCCTGGAAGAATAGAACCAAAGCAAACACACCGAGCGAACAAATGGATCAGTTGGGTGTATAAAAAAGGAATCGTCAAGGTGACATCCGATGGTATATCAGCCACCAGTAAAGCATCTCTTGCAACCAACTCTTGCCTGAAACAAGTCACGAACCGGTGTGACCTTTCCACACTTTTATAAACCTTCTCCCGCCAGACGTCTGCCCAACCTTGCGGCTGCTATCTGCACGATTGGGGAGGGTTGCAAAAGATTATGCAAATCGCGGGAGTGACATTTGGGATAAGTAGACGACGTCCGAGGCAGGCAGACAATCGATTAAGGCTTTGCATCTGTCGTGCGCTGGTGCCCAAGGACGAACTCGCCCGAACGGACAAAGACTGAAACGTTTTCTTGCAAGGAGACATAGCCGGCTTCATATCTTTCAAATTCTTCTACAATATTCTCACCGTCGTCTGGGCGATTTCGTGTGTCCTCAACGGGACGGGGGTTTACTTTTGCGAAAGAGCACGTTCCTGAAACGAACCCACCAAGGGATCGCCAAGACTGAATCGCTAAAGTACATTTATTGAAATGAATAAGAAAAAACTGAGAGTGAAACCAGCTCAGGGATCCTTAACAGACTGTAATTATTTCAATTCATTGCGCTCGCTAACTGAGTGACATCAGAGGAAACACCGATGACCGGAGTGGGCTGTGTGTCTTCTTGGGAGGAAAGATTTTTATCACTTTGTAGTTGATGTAAGGTGCTAGACACGATGTCTGAGTGAAGTGCGAGAATGAGCTGTCTGAAGTGTTCGTTTTTGCCCTTGAATTCAAAACTGACCGGCAGAAAAAAAACGATAAGTGGGAAACATTAGTACCAGTTTGCTTGCTGCTTTAAATTCGGACTAACTGTCTTATTGCTGCTGCAATCATTTTTTTATTTTGAAGGGTTTTGGTCTGCAATTCTCCAAGGAGTTCAATTTAATCTTTGACTCGACTGTACTGTACAATCAAATTGATGAGAACACAAGACGAATTTGTCTAATTTTGTCTGAAAAGTTTCAACAAGGAACGCATGAATTGTGCCTTGTGACAAAGCAAGATGATTTACAATCTTGAGAAAATCTAGAGTTTGTAAACAATTGAACACTCTTCGCATTTGTTATAATGTCAAAGATTTTTAAGACGGTTGATGAATAACGAGTGGATCGAACTCAAAATGTATTAATCAAGGTTCTTGTAATTAGCATTTCTAAGACGTGCCTACATTCTTCACTAAGCTTTTGCTCTTGATTACGTTTTATTTCACCGGGAACAGAAAATCTTCATAAAATCTCGATTAGAAAATGCCTTCCCTAATGAAGCAGAAACTTTACAAAAGATGCTCACCAACCGGCACTTCAAAAACTGATCAAAACAATCAAAGAAACCATACATCTTAAGTGATAGAGCAAGCAATCATTTTCATGTGAGGCAGCCTAATTCCACACCCAGGGCAAAGCGGACCAAGTTGTGGTCGGGAGGTATTCTGAGGGTCCATTGTACCTAAGAGTTCATCGGCTGTTAAGCAAATTCTTCACCATTTTTCTTTCACAATCTAACTTCCCTTTGCTGGCTGTTGTTTTGCGTAGATGCGCAAATTAGTTATCAGCATTGGAATGAGATGAAGATGAAAAGTTTTCGGAAAGCACTGTACGGATTCTCGCTGCGTAGTCGAGGCTCATAATTTTTAGCTGCTCGGCGCTGCTTGAAAGGCAATGTGGACCTATTAGAAAACAATTTCGGCTTCGTTAAATGATTTTTTGTTCCAGTTTGCTTTGCCAGAGGACCCATATTTGACCCACACAAGCTCTCGCACGCCGAGATAACTTGCGGTTAAGAATATGTTCCTTAGCGATATGCTTTTATCTTTGTTACGCGGTAGATATGCCAACGAAAAGGTGTTCTTCCTATCGAGCGCCATCACCATGCATGTGCGGCACGCTTACGTGGAAAACCTCTTAGACGAGAATAAATTGAAAAATTTCATAATTAACTTCTTGCTGTCATGGTTGCTGATGCTGCTGCCTGCCTGAGCTAATCGGCTTGTAGGAGAGTTTGGTAAAAGATTTCTGCACAATTCAGCTCAACTTAAGAGAAAAAGTTTGGTCGAAAGAATTTTTTCGTACCGTACGGCAAACGCTTGTGGATCGCTTGAAGCGCAAAGGAATTGGATGATGATTTGCCGTCGCCAGAATTAGCTTCAAAATTTTCAAGCAAAATTAGCTATACCTGGAAGCCACGTGGGTATACGTGAGAACAGAAGGAACTTGTTTCCTTAACTTGACTTATGCATTTGCTCTTTTGTGCGACGAATATGGTTAGAACCTCCTGCTAAACTCTCCTAATCAGGTACGGTTGGTTGATAATTGTAAATCCCAATACAGTTTCATCAGGAAGTATGTTCAATTAAAGAATTTTTGCTCAGTTAAAGTAAAAGACTAGAAAAACGAGTTGCGGGGCCAAAATAGAATCTTTTAATGGTTAGCAGTCGTCTTTCGCCCTCTTAAAATGATGGCATCACGAATAAAAACGCTTTGTTTGAAGAAGTGTAACTCAAATACGTTCCTTTAGTGGGTGTAGTATCAGTGCGTTACTAGGCTCTCATCCAATCTTGTAGTCACCCCCGGGGCTCGTCTCGTCTTTGCTTCGGCAAAGCAAAAGATCACACAGTAAAGTACAAACAAAATTACCACCCTCTTTTGCTAGCGGGAGCAGCTTTTCCCACTTGCTTTACAGATTTTCCCGGCACATTTTCCGGCGTGGATGTACTCGCGGAATGTGGCGCAGTGAATCTATGCCGGAGTGTGTATTTAGCTGTCATATGGGTGCTTGTTTTGGGGAGCTGCTATAATACACCTAACTCCCCATTGCCGGGCACTCTTACACTTTTTACCTCGTAACGTGTGGGTTGAAGGAGAAGAAGTTCTGTTCGATGGGAAAATGTAATTTATCACAGCGCAAATTGATGGCTTAAGGGTAGAACAAGCCTAGGCGATGCGATAGCGCGGGAGGTAGCGATAGCAAAATGCTTCGCCTGCGGAGGCCTCGTGGATCTTTACGTAATCATGAAATTACTTTATAAGCTCTACTGCTTTGCACTTACACATCGTGCGGAGTGTGTGTGTGTGTGTTTGTTGACATGCGTGTTTATATGTAAGAAAGGCGGGAAAAGAAAAAGAATAGCTAGATATGTACTCGTAATACCAGTTTATGGAATTTGAAGCAATTTCTAACGTTCGCGAACCAAAAGAAACAAGGATTCCTTCTAGATTTTATCTTTCATTTAAGTGCGACAAAATCCCTTCAATTCTCTACAATCATTTTGAGCTTTTCTACGTGATAAAGATTCTGTTTTTACTTCACGAGGAACTCGAATTCGATAAAACAGTAGCTGAGCGTAAGAATGATATTAGTAAAAGGTAACACACATCACATACTTTTAGAAACATTTGCGGTCGGAAAATAGGTCACACATTCTAGGTTTAACGAGTTTCTAGGTCACCGGGGGCGGCCCGGTGGTGTAGGCGACATCGGCGCCGGTCTTCAAACGGCAGGACCGGGGTTCAAAACCCATCCGGACCGTCCCCCCGTAGTGAGGATTGACTAACCAACTACGTGGTATCGGCAACCTAGTAAGCCATTTTCAATGGCCAGCATGACCTTAGAGGTCGTTACGCCAAGAAGAAGAAGGTCACGCCGGCCATCTAATGACTTTATACCTTAATGCTAACACCACGGAGTTGGATATAGTCAGTCCTATCCGGACGAGGGAACGGTCCGGATGAGATTTGAGCCCCGGTCCTATCGTGTGAAGACTTGCATCGTTGTTGCTTTGCCATCGAGCCATCCCAACTTATTTTGTTCTTTTTTTTAAGCTAAGCACTTTCATTAGCTAATTAAATAAAATGTGCAACACAACACCCCAGCTCAATACCGCACTTATTGCTGCGTTGAAAACTAGCCCCATCGAATCAACGCATCAACAAAACGCTTCCGCAAAACTGTGACGATAACTAATGTCAGCTATTTGTCGACTCCTTCGAGCGCTTCAAAAGCTTCCAATGATATTAAACGTAAACATTTTCCTTTTAAGGGGTTTTGCCACTAAAATAAATCCGTTCAGCTCCGCACAAAACTACACCAGCACGGGGAAAGCGAACAGTTTTGATGAAGTGGACGCTCAAACCAGCCTTGGCGCTGCATAGAGCGAACCATCTCGTCAACACCACCACCACCACCACCACTACCTCTTCAAACACTTCACCCTATTATTTGTGACATTTGTGTACCTTTAATGCCCGGCGATCATTAAACCGACGTAACGCGAACGTTGTTGCACGCTTCGGGACCGGTAAGGTCCCCCGTTGATCGTGTGCATAATTTCCATCCATTTTCAGCAAAATGTGTGGTTCACGCAATCGACCCTTGGTGGGACCCCACTTTCTCCGAAACCTACTCACACACGGAAGGGTACTAAATTGGGCACATTAGGCATCCGGTTGAGACGTAAGTGAGGTAACCATTGGGGCAATGTAAGTGATTTTAATTGGATTGAATTGCTGATATGATAAGCACTACCAGACCGTGCCTGTTATCATGGGGTGTTTGTGTGCGACATTTTCCGGGGCTAGTACACGTTGAGTAATGGGTTTTTAAATAACCGTTTCGATTGCTGATACACGATAAGGGGCGAACTGTAGCGAAAACAAATATGCTCTCTTATCGACAGGAAGAGATTTTTTTTATTTTTGTTTGAAAATTGTGATAAATGGAACAAATGTCTTTGTTTTGTTTAGTAAACTAGTGTTATCGTCTAAAGTTATGGTAATCGAAATAAGACCATGTTTTCGCTAAAATTTAGCAAGTAAACTAAGTAATTCCGTCATCCAAGTATGTATCCAGTTTTTAGCAAGGGTCTGTATTATTCCACAAGAGAACACTACATCCCGAGTGTGCTTGTAGCAGTCGGCATTGTATTTGATGAAGGTGTGCCAAAGAATTTTGAAATTTTTAAATCTGAATACGAATGAAAAATACGCCTCATACAAATACAATATCAATTCAAATTCAACTACATTTTTTGTTAAATATATTTGAATTAAGAAAGGCTGCTAAGAGTCAGGATTTCCTCACCATCAAAAGCATTGAACTGCTTGTCTCAATGATTGATAAGGCGTTTAGGATCGCCCTAATCTCATTGTGGAATTCCCGGCAATGAGAAGGCTGACTCACTGGCCAAAACAGGCGCCCAAGAAGGTGCTTTTTACGATCGACCAATCTCGGCCCGGGTGTTCCTTCGTTTTACACAGCAACTTTTCCTGTCTCGTTGGCAGAGCATGTGGGAGGTGGTTCATCTCGGGCGTTTCCTTTTCTCAATCTCACCGCAAGAGTCCTTGTGGCGTTGGTTTGATGGGATCTCTGTAGACAGGGCATTCACACGAATGATATCACAACTTATGTCGAATCATTTTGCATTGAATGCTCATCTACAGCGTATAACGGAACAACACATACAGCGTATGTGGATCACCTTCTGTAGTCCTGCGTGGAATTTGAAACCGCAAGACCCTCCTTGTTGAGCGCAGTCGAGCCTATCGGCGTTTCGAGTGTACAGAAATAAGAGAGGTATTGGCTATCAGGGTCCTCACGTGCATGAGGCTCATCTACCGAATCGCCACAGCCAACGGTCTTGTCCTATGATTCCACGTCCTCATTACAGTGTTGGTCAGCTCATAGAACGGGTTGCTCTATGTTTCCAACAGTGCGGGATTTTTGTCTGAACAATAATAAGACGTATTCAATATCGCTGATTGTTTTAAACACGAAGACACTGGTTCTGGGACCTGATAAACACTGCATCGTTCCAATCCTGATTCGTTTTCCACAATTTCTTTTTCGTTATTTGTTGTGTTGTCCATGTCTTAAGTGTTTTTTCCGTAGTGCCACGGATGATCCGATGACGGGACAAAGGCAATTACTGTTGGTCTTCATTTATAGCAATAGTCACACATGGTATTGACAATATGGCAACGTGCTACTATTGCACATCACTGGGCAACATCACTTTCAGCAGCTCATACTGCACTTGTGAGTGTTTGTGCCGTTTTTAAATCATAAAATCAATTCATCTACAACAATCCTGTCATGTGTCGTTTGTATATGTACTGCGTGTAGTTGCCACAAGTTGCTACTACTGCTAGTTAAGCGTTCTTTGAGTTAAAGGATAACAAGGGCTCAAGCTTTTAAAAACAACACGTTGTTTGTGACTAGGTGAAACTAATTTCAAAGCCGCTATAAGCATTTCAACTCATGCTTTTCCCAGCGACCGTTACACAAACCCGCCCAAGGGTTAAACAGTGAACCAGATAGGACTAACGGCCTTGGACCCCCTGTCTGGGCGTGAGCGTGCGTTCAACAAACAGCGAGCGAATTTTCAACGCAGCGTAAACATTACGAAACCTTGCTTGTTTCTTGCGACCTGGGTGCTCGGAGTGGTAAATGAAACCTTGTTTTCTTGCCTTAGTCACGAAAGACTGTTTCAATGTTTTCAACGTGTAGTGAAACGTTAAAATTGTAATAATGTATTTTTATTATTGTCATAAAATTGAACAAAGAAAAGGATTTAATTGGAAAAAAACAGCGCCACCATAACAGCATCACTAAACGTCACGCTGCGCCGTTACTTATCGCTTCGATTCGCTCGCACAATGATTAATGCTTCTCCGATACCCTGTTTTGCCAACCTTTCTATCGTATTTTATTTATCAAAATATGACAGTCTATTTCGATAATCTTTTATCGCTCTTTCGACCAAGATCATAATAGAACAAAAGTGTTCCAAAAGTGATCATCGTCAGAGCTTTTGTTCATCAAGCTTTGTTTTCCTTTTCTGCTGTGGGTGTAACAGAATCACCATTACACTTGCCAGAAGTTTTCACCACCACTTGAGCCGCCGCAATTTCTGCCGTGTCATTCAAAGTGATAGGACATGACAAAACAATAAACAAAAAAACCCCCGACGAACACCATCATCATCGTTTGATCATATTTCGGGCAGATGGATGCGCTACAAGGAAGTAGAGTTTCATTTCATCTTACCGATTCATGCGCGGCTCATGCATGTACATATTGGGCCTAGCGTAGGAATTTCATATATTTTCACCAAATACTCTTTTTCCGAATAGTCGTCGCCGCGCACTCCAAGGAAGCGTGGGGGGTCGGCGAACAGTTTTCAAACATTTGGAAAACAATGAGAAGAAAAAAGAAGCACCAGAAAAGAAAGAACAGGAAGCACAAAGATCAACTTTTTGTGGGCAATTTGTAGATGAGTCAGCAAATTTTCCCACGTGCACACACACACGCTCCTTCGTGTTGTCAGGCAGCAACTTTTCTTCAAAGGGAATTCTTTTCCCTCCCATGGAGCGTGTGAGCGAACCGCGCAAGATGGAACGTATTGGCCCTGTTGTTCTTGAATATGTTGTCGTGTATGTGTCTATAAAAGTGTGGAATTTGTCTTCTTCGCTTCGTTTCCTTTCACCCACCTCCACACGAAAGGCGAGGGCGAGCGAGATAAAACAAAAATAACGGACGCAGCACTCAAAATGAGTTCTCAATGTTTTTTCCCCCAACCCGATGCCCACTCAAAACCGCGCGAGTGGGGCAAGTGGGGCTACATTCCATCACTCTCTGGATGGTGGATGGAAAACCCGTTCTTAAGCTGTGCGGTTTTTCGTTTTGTTTGGTTCCTGTGTAAGCTGGAATGCTCGCAACAGGGGAAAGCAAAAAAAAAAGCTCCAACTGGCGTATGCGTGGCGTGCGTGTCTTGAAAACTAAACCAATTTCCGCCGGAGTGCGTAACAATTTCGGAAAAGCGAACCCCATCGTCGTGCCAAACAAAACATGCACACGATGCGTGTTTCCAATTGCCGGTGTGGTATGCGCACGTGTATGTGTGTGGAAAGGTTTGTGATGATCGTGACTGTTTCGTGTGCGTGCGTATTTTTCCTCCAGCGGACATTTCTAATGCTACCGTCATCCTCCGTTACCCGATGATTCGTTTAGAACGCAACGCGCATAGCTTGTCCTTTAGCCAGCCTGTTCTCGCCAGTCATGCTAGTAAATTGATTTTTACTTCTGTAACACGGTGAGCTAAATTTGAATTTTTACCAATCGTTCCAACGGTCCACTGTGAGCGAACCAGGGTGAAAAAGATTGGCATCATTGGTATTGCGGAAAGAATGTTAGGCAATAACGCTTTCCAGCAGAACGAGCCTACGTGTTTGCGCTAGCTGTTCCCTGTACGAGTATTGTACGAGAAAAAAAAAAAGGTGGCACCTGACTTGAAGAACAACACGTGCTTAGCAGTTAAGGATTTGCACGAGTTTTATTGTTCATCAGAGCATCGGCGAAAAATTGTGCTCAATTTTCGCGTAGAATCAACGGCAAAGTGAAGCTTTACGTTGTCAGCAAATCAGCCTCACTAGCGTTAGAGGTGAATATGCATACGTGTTTCACCACTCATCATAAACGTCCTTAATGGTGGGGCATCCTTATAAATTCCAAACACACACATGCACATGTTCGCATCGTGCGATTATGATCACGTTCTGCAAAAGCAAACAGAGTTCACCACCTTAACACTCATTGAGGCATAAATTTCAATCACCCAATGTATGCTTGTTTGACCTTATGCTTCTAGCCAGCAGGAACACTGCTTGAGAGCTTTGCTATGATCCCCCAAGAGGGACGGATAATGTGAGTGTGCGTGTCTATGTACGAATGTTTGAATGTGTGCGCCACCGTGTTGAAATGTGTATTTCAATTATGAAAGGGTTAATTTGCATACCACCACCATATAACTCGATCGATTTCCCAAGGACACAATCGGCTGCTGTCTCCATAGTGTGGTGGGTCCACCGAACAGCCAATTCACAGCAACATTCGGCCCAATCGGCCCAATCCAAGAATGTTTTAAACAGATTTTCAAATTAATTTCCATTTGGAATCAATTGCCGATTGCAATAAATTTGCACTAACCATCTTATTGTAGTGTGCTGCCGGGGGAGGGAGAGAAGCACTGTTCTTCCCCGGAGTATTATCGCCAAGAACCAGCCATCGACAATTGAGCTTAATTGCATTGATATTTTAATGCATACGTTATGCAACAATTGTTCTTCGGTTGCATTAGAAGCATCAACATTAGAGTGGGATATTCATTTGGAGCCGTAATTAATGCGTTTCCAGAATTGACCTGTCCAAAGTCCAAAGAAAGTCCTTGAGTTGGGAATAGCAAGTTAATAGTTTATAATTGGACACTGAAAAAGAATTTTATTGTTTAAGACCATAACAGACAAGAAGGAAACCTTAAAATGGCGAACCTTTAAAGCTACAACAAGATTTCTTCAAAAAAAATTTTGTAAGATCCAATTTTGAAAATGGTTTTGGCGTCTAACATAATCTGAGTCAGTTTTTTATGTGTGTTTTGATGTATTGCGACAGAAATGCTGCTTGATTCCTACAAAAACTGACAGTCAATACCGCACGCACCAACAAATTAGATTCGAGCCTCCAACGACCTTCGTTCGTTTCAGAGGATGGGTTTACCTGTTTCGGTTTAACTGTCATCACAAAACCCCTTCTAGGTTAAGTGAAGTCAACATAGAACCCATTACAGGATAAAAAATCTTCTTTATTGCTTTGACTTTAACTTTAAGCTCTTAATCATTTTGTCTTCAATTTCCTCGACCGGAGCTAGACTCCACACGATTTGATGCTTGTTACTTGCGTCTCTATTACTATGCCACCGAAGCACTTTAAGCATCTTACCACAAAATCCTTTCAAAACATTTACAGAAATTAAAACCACATGCACGCTCTGAAAACAACAATTGATACAATACATGTGCGTCTGCATCATTGTTAGAAATGATGCCCACAGCTGACATCACTTAAAATAAAACGAAACCAAACATGAAATCCAAAGCGGAACATAGAAAATACATTTCCGCAACATGAAAATCAGTTTTCAGTTTCATGCTCAGCATTGAAACAACACAAATTATGTTCAAAACATGGCTCAAATATACAAAAAACACACACATAGGAACACAAATGATGTACCACATGAATAAAGTAACAACATTTCATCCATATCACGAGAACGAAAAGTAATACACACCTGCTCCCTCGGCCCACTTCTGCAGCACCCGTCCACCATTCTTACCGTATTTTTCTTTTTAGGGGGACCGGAAAATGTGCAACCACCGTTTCGGATGTGCGGTGCAGTACTGTAACTATCCGCTTTTTTTGCTGCAGTTTGTATCGGAGAGTGCACAGTAGTGACATTGCTTTCCTTTCATCATCATTCATCCCAATTTGCTGGTTCTGATTTGGCACAGGACGAGTCCGATTTACATTTTTATCAAACACACTCGCTCTCTTTCTTTGCCGGTTGTGTGTGCCGTGTGCGTGACTGAATTTTTCTCTCCCCACTTCCTTGGGAGTATTCTACCAGTGTCCCGTTGGCCTACCAGTGGCATTTGGAAGCTATTTGTAATGGTGCAAATTTTAAAACATTTGCCCAAACCGACACTACATGTCCGGCTCCCAGTCTCTCAAAAAAAAAAAAAAAAAAAAAGCCCCGAAAAACCAACACGCGCGCTTGCTTTCGGAGCTCCATTGACCTACATTCGAATTTATTTATGCTTCCATGCACAAATGTGCAACGTTGCATCCATGCATATACGATGCGAACGCATACACTGGCTGAAGCAGACAGTCATTTTACTATCGGAGTGGAATAATTAAAATATTTTGCAAATTTACATACACACCCACATGCTCATGTGTGTGTGTGTGCGAGGGTGGACACACACGCACATGGTTTTTATTTTGCAATAAAGGTGCAAAAAGGCTGCAGTGTGAGTAAATACAAACAGTTTACAGTTTTCCAGCGGCAGCTAGTGCAACTGGTTGGGGAAAAAAATGGAGGCCAGAAAAGAGTAAGTTATGAGATTTTTATGTATCTTTCATGGAACTATTTGAAAATGTGCTTGTTTGTGCGCGCGAATGTAAATGAGAAGTATTGTACAGAAATCAGTACAAAGAGTTCTAGGAAACTGAATAATTGAATGCGTAACCGAAAACAAACGAAATGTAATAAAAACAATCCGTAATTTAGTGGTGTTGTTTGTTTTCTACACAAAAAAAAAAAAAAAAACAATTTATCAATTTGCAAAAGCTTTAAAAACACATTGAGTAAGCAGTCCTGCATCAAGATCCTCTCAAGAGTTTATTTAAAAAGCAACAAACCAACTCTCGTCTAGTTAATCGCATTCTACGTAATTATTTCCATCGCTTCTTATAGTCAGGTGTGCCATCGGATCCTCACTGGAAAAACGATAAACAGGATTATGCAATTAGTGGCAAAAGTTTAGAAGCATATAATTTTCATTGGAAGTATTTGTTTTGCATCCTTTCCCAGGAAGGTACTAAGCAGCAGCTATCTGATACAATGTAACATCCTAATCAACAAGGGATGACATCCTGGTTAGCCACACGAAGAAAAGTTTTCGAATCACGAATCAAAGACTCATCAACTTGGTGCAGAAAAAAAGGTTAAACAATCACATGGGAAACTCTACACTTACCTTAAATTTGTAACATTTTCTACAAACAAACCATTCCATGCTAGGGATGGCATCACATACTTGATAAAATAGTTTTTTTTCTGAAATGATTCATCACCTCAGGCTCCGGTCAGGGCACATCAGTACCGGGTAAATTGTTTAATGAAACAACACGCTACGCGCTGCCTTTTATGTAACACAACATTGATTTGCTTTAAAAATCCTCTTAAAATTTGACCATCCTTGCCACCGAGTGGAAAAGGGTGCACAGTTTGAAAGTTTTACTCAACACTTTTCAGGTGCTTGGGTAGCAAAAAAAAAAAAAAGTTTCAACAATGTGCTTTGCAGGACCAAAAAGGACGAGATACTTTTCGCTTTTGTGTTCGATTGATGGTACGGTAAAACTGTCGAAATACTTCGATGACCGCGGTGATGTTTGGAAGCATAAAATATTTATAGAGTTGCAAATCACATTGTCCAAAGAAAGTTGTTTCAGCCCAATCGCGTATAAACCGTGCGCAGCAGATATTCCACCCCAAATGGATCACTCCAGGCAGGTATGGGCGGATGAATGTTTGGTTAGTTTGCTTCCATGGAACGAATGGTTACCTTCTCATGAGCTCCGAAGTACAAAAAAAAAAAACACACACACAATTTGGTGATTAAAAATTTAAATCAAGTACGAATTATTGCACTTTACCACGTGGATGAGTGCACGAGTTCGACAAACCTAACCATACGCACACAAACACACCTACAAAGCTGTGAATGTTAGTGAATAGAGAAAGAGAGTGAACGTGACAAAGTTTTAATCAATTCATGGATCTGACCGCCAGACATCACCATGAAGAAGTGTAAAGTTTACCGATGAATGGGTTGACATAAATGTACCATCGAGAAGGGCAATGTGGCAGTGAAGCAGCAGTAATGGACAACAAACCTTGCACAGAGCGAAGGCAAATAGAAATCATCATGAGTGATTTCTTCCTGTACACAACACAGCGCTCAGATTGAGTACCTCATGCAAAAGATACGGTGTAGTACATGAATCCTTTTCTTACACACAAAGATCTTATATGTGCAACAAACACACCGAGAACGCACACAGATACTCATGAATGTCCGAGGCAACAGTTATTAACGCCAATGAATTTTAATGAGTCCTTTCGTACTGTAACCAAAAAGGGGCACCAGAGGTACAAGGAGTCATCCTCTCGACAGCAAGCAAATATCATCATACCACCACCGGTTTCATGGAGAAGATGGCTCAAGCAGACTTGAGGAGCACATTTAGTGGCCAGTAAGATCCTTGACCACAATCATGGTTAATACACTCAAACCCAGCATGATACACTTGAGTGGTGTGTCTTTAGGAAAGGGGAAGGATGGACATCAACTGCACTGCAGGATAATGCTTTGATGACCATCAGCCTGAACGAGAGTCCATTCTGTAAAGATGCTTCTGTCGTATGTTATTGTACTGTACCCGGTTCGGAGCATGTCCATGGAGACTTGAGGTTTTCTCGATGATGGATAATTTTAGCAACGTGTAACGGGGTTGTATGACGGAGCGTATTCTTATCTAGGAGTTGCGTGAATTATTTACGACATCGTGTAGGATGTCAGCGTGTTTGCCTGAACCAGCTAGGAGGTGATGATGATGCAATTGGACGATCATTGGAAGTGAAGACATTTTGGGACGTCATTCCAGTGTCCCAAGAGTAAAGCGAGCTGATACCTCTTTGCAAGACATAGATGAATTTCTTACGACGCTAATAGTAGATGCTATCCTTCAATTTTTAGGATAGACAAACGGTGACCAACGAAAGACATAAACTTGAATTTTAGGTTGTTGACAGTAAGCCCTCAAAATTATGGCATCAAATAACAATATTAAGTACTTAGTTCGAGAATGAAGAAATATTACGAATAATTAGCCGAGACTATCATCAAAAATCTGGCGGGCAAACTAATCCACCATCACTATCATCCACCAACGACGTTACTATGCTGGTAAACATCAACAAAATTATATTTTCCATTTCCCAAAATCCATAGCATGAATCACGTGCAGCTGATATCAGAAACCCATCTGGCATTAAATAAACTTCAATGTTTACACCCTCCATTTAAAGTCAGTCGTGGGGCGTCCATGATTAGCTGGTCGTTATTGTGCATTAAAACCCCTGCCACATAATGATGATTCCTCTAAATAACTCATCATTTGTAATCGACTTGTCCAATATACTACTACATCGTGCTGTTTATTCGATTTCTCCCTGTGCGTTCTTCGCACTTCCCAAGCCCAAGTAAAGTAAATCGATCAACCGCAAAAAGCATAACAGAACATCGGCTTCATTCGGGAATAAAAAGTATTATTTTGTTTCTTATAACTTACGTGGCCCTATTTTCGCCTCCCCCCTTTTTCAACGACAAACCGCGCACAAATCTTCACCCCACTAAGGGACTAAAGGCAGACAGTGTCGGGTAATTTATGTTGCCCGTGATTAACTTTTGCCCGATAGACATCCCCTGCGCTCGTTGCTCTGCTTGCTTATCGGGAAATAATTTTCAATTTAGTAGTTCATAAATTTGCTAAAACCCATCCTACGCGCCACGCATTCACAGCGAGACGGAGTCGCGTTCCATTAGTCACAACCCTCACGATGCATTGATCGCCACCACAAGGGCACTTCGTGTGACGGTATTATCCGCGAGGGCACTTTCCCAGTCTACGTCACTGTACACATCACTGTTCATTTGGTGGAGCACGATTTATGCGATAAGTTTGAGTAGTCTTCTTTAAAGCTAGCAAAAAAGCTTCCTTTCTTGAACGATGCAAAAGGCAGCAAAAGAAGGAAACAAATTGTTCGATACAGTTGCGAAAGTAGTAGCTACACGTTGCCCTCAGACACAGTTTCGTGACACATGGATGAGTTAAAAATCGAATGCAATGCGCACATTTACACACTGTGGTAAATGATGTTCATGGACAAAGTTTCGTCCCGATACGCTGCTGCTTTATTTCACTTTGGTCCGGTTTTATGTTGGAGGGTAGCTCATTGCTGATCGAACCGCCACCGCTCCACATAAAAAAGACTGGCTATAGAGAATTGACGGTTTCCGGTATAGGACCAAACAAAAAAATTATCCAAAACTTTGACTATGTTTCTGTTCCTATCGATAAAGAGTATTCTCTTCCAACTAACAACTGACCGAACCCTATCCCTTAGCGGTAAATTTTGCATTCATCTACATAAAACTTAACGACCAGATTAAACAAAGTTCTTTTCGGGGGAATAACGTGGCTAAAGTTCGCAACAATATCGTACAGAACATCATACATCACCCGTCATCGTGCAAAACCGTCCATCTCCTCTGTCCCGGGCTTTCGGTAACCCGGCTACAAGACCGGAAATGGACAACGAAAACTCGATAGCGTCACAATGACTGACTTTTGTGAGACCGAACGGAATTGGTGCTGATGCCGGTTTTACAGACAGTTCGAACACTACAGAAGTTCGGAAAATGTTCCCAATACTGCCCCCACTGCTCCGCAGCCAAACCATTTCCGATTCAAATTTGTATGAAAATCAGAACCGTCGACAGAATCGTCGAGCAGAATGATAAGAGAGAGAGAGAGAGAAGAAGTAAGATTGTACACAAAATTCTGCTGACCAAGAGCTGTGATTTGGCTCACAGAGTTTAGAGATGTATGGTCTACTACAGTCGACAATGGGCCATCGGATACCGCCCTCCGAATACCGAATGCTTTTCCAATGGACAAATATCGTCAAAAAGCATTTGCCCATTTGCCTGCCCATAAAGATGACTAAAGCTAGATATCTTTCCTCCCAAATCCAATCCCGAAGCAGCTCTATGAATCAAGATCGGATAACAGAAGAAATACATATGTCACGCATGCATAAGCAGCAGTCCGAGCGTTTTGGGGGAATCGAGAAGATGACTCATGCCGGAAGTGAGCGGAACCGGAAGAGCATCGATCGGTGATAGTAAAAGCCGAAATAAAGAATGCTTTATGTGTCTGTTTGCCATTTAGAACAATAATACGATAACATGGTCATGTACAGTCGCAGAAGTTGCCTTCGAATGTGTACAACTCTGGCTGAAATTGGATGTCGTGTTGGAGATTTCCATCATTTACAAACAGCATGCTCGAGATAGGAGGATACATTTGACACTTTATGTGTTGTTAAAGGATTAAAACGGATACTGAAGCGTTATCCGCTTGAAGTTGTAATACAGCTTAAAAATCAATTCACAACCTTGTTTTTCCACCGGACATTACTCAACTGGCGAACTTTAATGCATTATGGTCCACGGTGAAGGGTGGTCATAAACCACACTGAACATGTCCCAATGCGCGAATTTAACCGCACCAGCCAAGACAATGCATTGGCTGGGTTCGTTCGAATTGGTCACCAATGTCTTCTACCGCTGTATGTCCAGATTCGGGATCATCACTTCAAGGGATGCTACTTCCGTGTGCAAACTTCCTAGATTGAGCCAGTCGACCGTATCATGCAGGGGCTGTATACCTTACGCATGTGTCTTGTGAGAAATGTGGTATTTAAGGACAGGCACATAAATTAGCACACATCGTACCATAAATTCCACGAGACAATTGAGTAAATATTTTAACTTTCCTTGTCGCACAACTCCGTAACTCCCACTTCCGTCCGGGTGCGTTTTGGTTATTACCAGCATGATTTTCAGATTTCATCCAACTCTTATCTCACTCCACCTGGTTTGGTAATGCGGGGTGGAGTTGTTGCTGCACAGAGTGGGAAATTATCGCCCCAAGATGCAAGAGGAATGGATTCACCGCATCCCGTATTGTGGAAGATAGGATTGAGAACCACACCACACACTGGATGTGTGTGTGGATACGTATGAAGGTACCCTCTTACTACCGGAAGGTTTGGGAAGGATAGATTGGTAGGAACGTATGTACCTTTGCATCATAGAAGCGGAAAATTGATTGAAGGAAGGTAACGATGGCATAACATTTGCCTTTGGTTCTTTCGAGATAGCAAAAGACACTGTACGATTTACATATTATCCTTCGCATAATGCTTTAAGAGCTGTGCCTTGTCCATTTCCTTAGAATTCAAGCCTGAAATCATCCCGTGTGCCGAGCTTCTTTTAAGTTCTTTAGTTCAAGAGTAAAAGACTAGCCGTCATTCACACTACCTTGTGGACGCTTCAAGCAACGGCATCAACCTTCAAGTGAACGAGGAGAAAGTTTTGCTAGAAATTTATACTTATCCCATCGTTTCAACGCTTCGCTGCTTCGTAACTAGTTTGTTTTGTGAAACAATTGGACGCACCAAACCCCCTTGGGCCATCCAGTTAAAAAGTACAATTGATGAGGTACATGTTCGGAAGGCTCAAGCGCTTCCTTCTAGGAGGTTATGTACATTTTTTATGTACTCTTCCCGTAGCAATCCTTCCGGAGACTGCTGGTGTTTCGAAGAATTATTCCTTTCGCACCTATACACCTATTAAGAACTTTCTGGACTTGCTTCCTCGTTAACTGTTTCGCTTTTCCTTCACCTACCGGTGACCTTATGTCTCTGTATTCAAGGGGAAAAAGTTCATTCGTTTTTTTTTAACCAGAATCTCTCTGCTTGCCGTAGAAGGGAACTTTTCCTTTCTCGGCACAAAACATTCCGATTCAAGACGTTTTGTGGTCGGCGGAAATTCACGGTGGGCACTAACGCACACACGCCTTCCCCGGCAGCATTGGACCGGCATTGAATTTACAGATAAAGTTCAACATCTGCTTCTTCTTGGTAATGCTGCTTCAAGAAACGAACAGCACCACTTTGAATCTTTCTCCCCCCCCCCCCTCCCTTTTGCACCCGCTCCAACGTCCCACGCATCCACTTGGTAGTAAGATAAATGGTCGACAGATTGCAATTTATTTGCTCTGGTGCACTGATTTAAAGTGCGAAGAGTGAGCGCACCGCACCAAAGAACAAAAGTCAGCATATCAGAGCAACAGCACGCTTCTTCTTCTTAAGCCTAGTAGGAAGATTGCGGAAAAAGAGGGAAATGGAAAGGGGTCGATTTTCTAAAAAATAGTACTCCATGCTCCTTCAAGTATTGGGTCTACTTCCGAGATAGACAGACGACACTGAAGACAACCGGATGATACAATGGTAGGAAAGTTTATCTTCACTGCACAGAAGCTGGCCCAACCATTTGCCGAACAGGGAAATGCAACAAGAGATACAGATGGTTCAGACGTTCAAAAAACGAAGGCTGAATAATAGGGAAAAGGTTTCTTTTTTTCTTGTCTGCGCTTGTGGTGTCTGTCCGGTTAGTGTTGTTTTCTTTTTGCTTGCAGCTTTAACTTTCTCCTTTGTTCACTGCTATTAACATGTTTCACAATGCGAAGGAACATTCATCATATAGAAGAGATGTGTTAGGGTAATGCTTAGGTTTTTTTTTTGGTATTTAAAGCATTGCAATTATTTATCAGTGATTATTATCAGACGTGCCGATGTTTGGGTTAAAAGTATGAACATGAAGGAGTGAAATTCTTCAATTTGAAGCAATTTTTGGACTTTTTTACATTGAGGTACCGATATAGTAAGCTCGATAAGTTTGGGTTGTTTGACCTGAGTTTTCAAATCTTTGTTCGGCACTTACCTCGCTTTTGCCTTTGGAAACACAGTTGCGTATGTCAGAGCTGGTCGGATCTAACACGATGGTGTCGCGCTGAAATGGGAAAGAGCGAGAAGAAAAAGATGTTGTTCATTAATGTTTTTTTATCACACACACATACACTAATTGCGTAATTGTAAATTGTTGTAGCAGAATAATCTCGATACGTCTCAGATCCTCCCGATGTTGGCTTACGTAAACCCTCATAATCCGTACATCCTAGAATTCATCATTACGGGATAATCTCTCTAGAGAGACACGGGGCCCCAACGGAGGGCAGGGAAGCCAAGACGCAGACAGATTAAAGAACGATGTCATCGCTAATTAACGGCTAACGAAGATGAACTGTTTACCGACGGCAAACAAACAAACAGACTAATAGCAAACGGTCACCTGTTTCCACGCTTCATTCATCCATCCATCCGGTCCGCCCGCTTAACTTCAAGTGAAGGGTAATTACCGTCGATAGGAAATTGTTTCCTCACGGTTGAACGGCTGTGCTACAGCGTTGGGCAGATAATGACAACATCCGGGAGTCTCAAAGGATATGCTTCATTATTTAATCACAACTCCATTCCACACACAACCGGGACCGTGTCCCGTATCTTTTCTGGTACACTTTGAACGTAGAAAAGGATACCGGTTTAATTGAAATCGCAGGGAATGAAATTTGATCCACAAAACTACGTGGCACCGAGGAAAAAAGTCGTAGCTTTTACTGGTACTTCGGTCTGCCATCCGTACACCAAATGTCAAATGTGATTGAAGGATTAGGAATTGTGTAGGACTCCCTTTAGCATTTATCCAACATATTGGCGTATTGGCCTTTAGAAACGGACACATTCAAGTGTGGCTTCTAATCACTTTCAATGCATTTTTATCGCCTGTTGGAGTAGCGTTGGAATTTTCAAACCTTCCTAGCTCAACGCAAGTACTTGCCTTGGAAGTCTCGATTCGACAACGCCACCGACCAGTAAACTTCCGTGTACCACACACCAATCTACATGCTTCGTGCATAATTGACAGGTAATTTACAATAAATCAAAGAACCTAATTAAATTTTAAAACTCACTCTTACGTAGTACTACCATTCAAGGACCTTTATCCCTTCATCATTGCCGATCCCCCAAAAACTTTAAGGTTTTTCGCCATCTTGGCAGGAACGAGAAACACATTTTCTCTACTCGTTAATGTTCGAAAGTGCACACGCCTGAATGAACCGACCCACGGACAGGATGGGATGTTAGTAAGCGAGGGGGAGGGGGGGGGGTAAAGGTAGAATTCTTCCCATCTCTACCCCATCCACAAAGGGTTGCTTTTGTGGAATGAAAATGGTATTTTAGTAAAATGCCAATCGAAAAATCAAAAACCCGCAACACCCACAGGGGTCGCGCGAACCTTCTAGACAACGCTACAAAAAAAACAGGGGAAGAAAACTCGCAACGAAAAACGTTCTTGACGCTGTGTGTATGCTTGCAAAAAGGTCTTTCGCGACATTTCTATGGCACGTTTTTCCTTGCTCGCGACGCGTTATGATTACAGTCCCGACGTTGATACTGCACAGCAGCGTCAAGCAACCAGTTTCGGGAAGGATATTGCGTTTGCTAATTTGTTCCACTTCGATGCCTTGTGCATACGGACGTAACCGATGATGATAATGAGTTGGTGTTTGTGTGATGGGTGGAAAAACGGACCGAGGTGAATATTTTGTCCCAAAATGGCTGAACGTGATAAATCGATCTTTCCGTTCTCGTTAGAGTGTGATAGGGGTAATGAGTACGAGTTTTGTTGTTGGTTTAGGGTTATGCTAAAATTAAGCTAGGAGAACTTTGAATTTCACAGTACCAGAAGGGGTAGTTAAAAGGAATTATTTTTCCATTGACAACGTTTATTGGGATTATAAGGAATGTTTTGTTTATCGGTACTATAGAGAAGTTTATGTCTGCTACTTTTACGTATTTTGTGCAATACATTTCTTAATTCAGTGAAATATTCAATGTTCAAATAAGTGAGTTAAACTAAATTAATTTAATTAAGTTAATTTGGACATTGTTTTAATTCGTTACTTAAATAATAGTAATGCCTCTTTCCAAACACATACGAAGCAGATAATGATCTTCCCATTGCATAGCTTTAGGCGTTTTGTTTTGTTTCAATAATGTCATTCGCCTTAGAGAACATTTGATGTTTAGGGCAAAATAAATTGGCTTAATTATTTTCAAATCCAATTTCGTTCCCATAACTCAAGCATTGTTCATTAATGAAAAATACAATTCTATTTCGATTTGTAAATCAACTGTCACTTCAAGAAACGCTGTAAAGTGTGATACACCATGTAACACCTCGAGCACATTTTTCATCGACAATCCCCCACCTCCGAAAGCGGGACTTTTGGTCAAATAAGGACAACCAACATGAGAAAAACGGTAATCATCACACCCTTAAGGACCTTCTCATTCCGTTCAGGAAAACCGTTCAAAGAATGTGCTTAGAATACCACACAAAAACACATCACATTGACCCTGCTGCTGCGTGCGTTTTCAATAGGCAGCCTCTGATTTATCTACTAAATTTATTCCAACTTTTCGGGACCATTCCAGTTGCCCAGTGCCAGGCCGGGTAATGCTATTGGCAGCGATCGAAAAGTAGAGATTTAATTAAAACCTTACACCCTCACCCGCAACCATTGTTGCTCGAGTATTTTTCTCCCCAGTCCTTACAACGCGCCCAAAGGAAAGGCACAAAAGCACCAACTGAAAACAACAATTCGATAATTCCAAAATAAAAATACTTTCACTGGGATTTGCGCCATTTGTTGGGATGTGGCGTTGTACTACAGGTACCGCCTTGAGATTTTCTCACAGAACCGAGGGTTAGTGTAATAGCGCGAAAGTTAGCGAAGAAGACTGGCACATGGCACCCGTATGCTACAGCATCGCGCGGAAAACCGCACTGTTTAGCTCCCTCTTTGCTTTTCCAGCGCAAACCGAACCGAATACTTTATTAAAAGTTTTTACAAATGCTGACACTAATTAAAATCGTGTTCTTTTCCAACTTCCCCGGTCCCCCCTCTCCCCCTCCGGCTGCTTTACCCTCTTGTGCGGCTTCTCTGCATATGCCGGCAAGCAAGCACTGTCAGTTATGGTTCGAAGTGTGGCGAAGTGTTTTCCCCGAGGGCGTTTGGCATTTTCATTTGCAGGCAGATTTCTTCACCCATTCCATTGCTACGCGCTGCCCCTCAGTTGTCCCTTCGTCTGGGTACATTTGTGTTGAATATTTATTCGCGATTAGAAATTAGGAATTTTTGTGTTGTGTACACATCTTTCTACCGACCCGGGTGAACAACATTACTCTTGAGATCGTTTACCGGAAGGCAGATGTTTTTACGCACCTTATATCCTGTAACGTGCGAAACGAACGTATGCAGAGTGAGCCGAGGACGAGAAAGTGTGATTCAAAAGTCTTCTTGATTAGGAAAGCACAGAACAGCGCTTACCTTTGGCGTGGAAGTTCATGTAACATTCCACCGGGAAAGCAAACGATTTGCCAACACAATCAGCAGATAGGAACGTTTGGCAGAATGTAGAACGAGAGAGTGCACGAAAATAAGAAAAACTTCCCATTGACAAATTGGAAACGCCCGGTGATGCGATTGTTGATGCCCTCCGGGTGATCGGTGAGTGAAATTAAATTAGAAACAAATTTCACGCCAACGTGTTTCATGGCGACTCCTCCCCATTCGGGATTCGTTTGTGTTTATCGTGGGCTGTTGACACCTTGGGAAGGAATTTTCGTGCCAAATCCCTCCACTGGTTCTGTGCCGTGCTGTTGATTTTCTAATGATCCTTTTGCCTTTCCTCGTTACCACTCATCGACAGCTGTAGCCAGCAGCATGTTACATGTTACGTACCAAGCCTCTGCTAGCTTTTTCCTTCCCTTTCCGCACCGCATAGGCTTTATGGGATTATAAATTGAAATCATTAATTAGATGTGATTGTGATTAAGAATCGTTGCAAATTGCAAACTTGTTTACCGTTTGCTTGGGTGGGGAACTTGTGGCTGCCGTTCCTCCTTTCTGCCGTTTACACCTCCAAACACGTCGAAAGAAATATGGTTTCTAATTACATACGCATTAATTTCTACCCATACATACACTATACCCAACAGTCTCAGCTTGGTGCGTCAGGATAGTTTGAAGCTTTTGGTTGGTGAGGCTCATGGCAGAGAACGAAATATAAGGACATTGCTAAAAAATACATCTTATGTTCGGTAGCTACCTGGCTGATGATGTTGGCATATGGTGTCGGTAGAAGTTATTTTCTTGATGGGTTGATGTAAAAGTTTTTGAGTCTTCTTCATCTTTACGAAGAATATATTATGTCCTATATTATGTCATGCCGGCCATCTAATAGCTTACTAGACAGGACTGCCTTACTAAGGAAATATTCAATAAAATATACGCCTTCAGTTATGCAATACAAATTCAAACGTAACGTTTCGATTAATTGTAAGTCGTATAATTCAAAATCCAAGCACTGATCACTGCTTTATATCAAACAAATCCCATCTATTCTAGCACACCAGGCAGTGAGAACTTTATTTTAAACCCAACACAAAAAAACAACCGCTTATTTCCAGGCATCTCGAAATTTGACCTGCAGGCTCGTATGGTTCAAGATCAACCTCACAGTCACGCAACCTCCAAGAAATTTGTCGTGAAACGTGTTTTCGACAGGCCTAGGCGCTTACATACGTTTGAAAATGGTGTTTGTTTTTAGGATCGGACCAGTTTTCCTCCCAAGGCGTGGGTTGTTTTACGCTTAAAAAAGGGGCCATCATTAAATCAACCACAAACACGGAAAGGTTTGGCCGTTTGCTTTGTGCTAAACGGAGAGAAAAGAAAAGAACCTTCCTGTGGGCGCTGTAAATTCAAACACCACATCCCGAAACCCGGAACGGAAAAGGTTGATAGGTTCGCGTTCACACGCGGATCCTTACGCTTCTGGCGCTCACTGCCGAGAAAGCTTCCTTACGTTCGCACCAAACGAATTCGAAAGCGTTCCTTAAGGCAAACTTTACCGAAACTGATGCTGGTGGAAGTGCTTCTTTTGATTCTGAATTCTGCTGCTGCCGCTGCTGGTAAACAATGGTTGCCACATGGAGAAGAAAAACTCGCACACAATCGGTTTGCCTTCCGCTGCCAAATTCGTGTGTTGACAGTTTAATGAGCAAAATAAAATTTCCACCTTTCATCGGGCACTACACCACCAGCACCATTTTGGACGTACGTTTTCCTCTTTCGGAACCCCGGGATAAGCCCCGAAACACAATGAAATAATTAGATAGCAATCGGTGGAGGGCAAAAGGTGCGAACACTTTGGCCGACCGGTTGGCTGGTTTGGTTTGTGAAACAAGTGCCCTTCGGCACTTTGCAAAGTTGCTCATTCCACCGATGGCACGGTGTTTTTCATTAGAACACACAAAGATAAAGAACGCCCGAGAGAAACGGGAAGCTTCCGGTGTGTCTAGGCGCGCGAAAATTTCTCCCAGATATCGAAAACAGTTCCACAAGAAAAAGCGTTACGTGGTTTTTTGGGGGAAAACAGAAAGGATAATTTGTGGCTGCCGGTTTGTGGCAGTTCGTTCTCGGTTTTTCTCTCCCGAACGCGGTGGTGTGGAGTATTTGGGAAATTTGTCTAAATCATCGTTCTCAATAAATGCCTCCCAGGAGTGGAATAATTAATTACACCCATCACGAGCAGAGGAAAGGCCCGGAAGATGCTGAGTACGGGGGAGAGATGAGTTTATCCGATCAAAGAGTGAAACGAAAGTGCCGAACTTGAGCGCAAGTGTGAAAATGTAATCCATTTATCAAAATTCAAAAAACCAAGTCCCAACCAAAACATGGTTGGGATGATGGTTGAGTGAGTTACTAAAAAGGACCAGTGCTGAAGCAATTACAGACACGGGGATGGCAAAATTTCGGCCCTAATCCAGCGTCGGTGAACATTGAAGTGATTCATCGTTGGATGCGTTGGACCGCTCAGTGGCTTGTTCTAACATCGTTTCTTCATGTTTTCGTTTCTATGTTGGACAAAGAAATAATCGTTCTTCACGCTGTGCGTATTTAAAACAAAGCGTTTAAATTCTGTCGGACATGCTTTTAAATGTTGCTGATCGGATTAGAAATGAAAACTCCACGGGGCGTCGCGTTTAGGATTGTGGTTGTCACACCGGCTATGGCTCGGTCGGTACGTTGTCGACGGTTTGTGGACGGGGATCCTAAGACTTAAATCTGTCTTTTGAGTTTTTAAAACGTACCGGAACGTGCAGAGTGAGTGCGTTCGTACACAAAAGAGAGATTAGTATGAAGGCGATCCATGTAATAAGTAGAATTTAAACAGCAACAACATATAAAAAACATATTTGGACTAAATGTTTACACATAAACATATTTAAACCGTTCAAAGTGCTGCTTAACATTAAGAATAGATGCATCTGAAGTTCTTCTTTCAATCTAGAAACTTTTAAAATACCTAAAAATGTCTGTAACAGCTGGCTTTATGTGACTCTCTGCGCATATTTGTAACATGAGCCGTATCTTTTTCACTTGCCTAAGGGAAAGTATCGTTCTTTAAAGGCGACTTACAAAACCACACAGGAAAGGAAGCAAATTGTTTGTGGATTTTAGATTTCCATTCTAATGGTAGATAAAAATTTGTATGCGCCAAAAAAAAAAAAAAGAGCTGAGATTGAGCAAGGCATGCAAAATTTGACACTTTTTTTTTGCATGCAAATAGACGACGTTACAACCCTCTTTTGCGTACGCAAGAAAGTAACAAAATAGACACATGAAATTCGATTCCATTGTCAAAGTCCTTGCGCTCGCTGATAATGCCCATGATTGAAAGGGACTGTATCATAATCTATGCATTATCCCGCCACATAATCTCGCATGCTCGTTTATTATTATACAACAGCTTTCTTCAGCACCACGCGCGAAATGCCTTTGTGCCATTTGATCCGCACCCGGTCGTGTAACACTCGCCTGCCAAATGGCGACAAGAAATGAAATTGACACATTTCTCGCTTATTCCATCAAGCTTGTCATTGCATTGGCTTTCTACCGATTGAATGTGGTTTTGCATGCGCAGTACGAGCGGTAACTTCACACATCACAATAACGCAAAGAAAAAAGCAATTTTCATCTCATGTAACCTGCGTGTGCGGTGTTTATGACCCAGCTTTTTCCTCCCTCGGTTCTCCAAGCAGCAATTGTCTTAAAATCACGCGCCTTACTACGAGCTGCGATTTACTGAGCTATAAAATCCCTGCCAAAATTTATTATCATTATCACGACACGATTGTTTCAAAATAGGTTGTTACCATCCGGCCGGCTGTTGTTGTTTCTAGGATTTATGTTATTTGTCTCCAGTACGATTTTATGGATAGAAACAATATTTTCCGTGGCATAACCTTGCCGCCACTCAATTTATTCTTACCGCCCGAAAACCCGACTGTCAGGATTCATTATGTAAGGTTGTAAAAATGATTGTGACTTTAATTTGTTGCTGCCTCCCTGGTAAATGCTTTATCAAAGCCACATTCACATGATTTCACAGTATACGTATGTGTGTGTGTGTGGACAACGTACGCTTGTGATGGAGCAACGCAATCAGTTATTATGAACTGTCAGGAAGAAATCAGCATAAATTATGATTTACATGCTTTCACCCGCCGTTGCGAATGGTGGGAAACATTCTTCATGGAACGGGTGTTGTGAGAAGGACACGTTGGAAAGGAAAATTATTGAATTAAATTCGCTCCTAAAACGAATTCTCATTCGCATCACTTCACTACGTGCTATGGTTGGGGGTTTGGGGTTGTGTTTTATGGACGCACGCGCGTGTGTGTGTGTGCGCGCGCGGGTGGAGGATTTATGTGTGCAAATATTTGCTAAACTGTGTACTTGATGAGTGGGCAACTGTCGCAAAGGCAAAAGGATTCAAAATTCCTGGAGGATTCCCTCTCCCTCACACACACACATAAGACAGGAGAGCATGTTATGGGAAGGGTGAGGCCGCAATTACGCATAGATAATTAACACATCTGAGAATCGGGGTGGCTTCAGGGTGGTTCCATTTCAGGGTAGGTTTGGAAAGGGACTGACTGACTGCCATCGTATATTATGCATCAGCAATCAAGCATTTCATTTGCATTCGTGCCATGGGAGTGGTACGGATTGACATTTGTATTTAATGCTCTACTGTGTCAGTTGGTGCTCGCACAGGACTAGCAAATCCGACTAAAATGTACAGCAATAAAAAAAAGGAAAGGCATAACGAATGCCTTTTCACAAGTATTGATTGAACTTCCTGGAGCTCCCTGGATGGCTCTCAATCTGTATGACCCGTTGGACAGTAGCAGGAAGATCGTCGTTACTGGGAGGGATGCATGGATGCATTTGTCAAATGAACCGAGGGAAGGTTGTTCGTATCTTTGATATGCAAATTCAAGCACACAAAGTGCTTTTGTTTGCTTATGGAAATGTTTTAATGTGTGATGCAATTTTTTAGCGCATTGTTAAGCATTGATAGCTAACGGCTTAGAGTCGTAATGCGTCGATTTCCGACTGCTAATGAGGTAAGTTTTATTTCTTTAGTAAAAAATATTATAAACGAGCGTTGCAAAATTCATAGTGTTTGCTTATCCGAATTTAACGATACAAGCAAACAATGCACAAGGAACCGAAATTCTGTTTATACAGACACTTTTCCCAACGGAATCGATTTTTCACTACAAAAATGGAACTAAAAACACACGCCGCGATAAGGACACAGCACAAAACAGACCATTTTGAGCGGTGGAAACACTTGAAATTTGGGAAATAAGCCACCGCACCCTTCCAGAGGGGAAAACATGGGAGACAATAAGCGAGCTTGTGGTGAAAACGTGCAAAACACGATGAAAGCCGTCCTATTTTAGTCAAGACTCACTCGACCTACTCAGACGTCCTTCAACGGTGTTTCGCTTGGTGCCATTCAGCCGTCTCTGCAATGCAAGGCCACCACCGCCATAGTGTGAGGTAGGAGCAGGAACACTTTCACATGGTGTGTGTGTGTGTGTGTGTGTGTGTGTGTGTGTGTGTAGGATATGCAAAAAATGGACGATGCTCTTACGGGTTTACACACCGTGTATCAGCATTTTCTGCTGATGTACATAGAAGAAGAAAAACAGACTTTTACCTGCCGATGCTGACAACATCCGATGTCGTCAATGATTCATCACTGGCAGCTTTTCAAGAAAAGGCTCTTGGCGAATCACGTGCACAGAAAGGGGAAAAACATGTCAATAAATTGATTTCTTCTAAAAACAAACTGCGAGGTTGATGCCTCATTTGAACAAAATTTTTTAACGGTACAAATAATGAAAAAATGTGTTCCGTTAACTCAGTTAGAATGAAAAAAAATCTAGCCTAATTGTGTCATTTTTAAATCAGATCGAAATATAAGATGATTGAAAGAAATTATGAAAAAATATTGGACAAAGTCTATGACAACTTTAGAAAATATTGATCAAACATGATTAAAACGCAAAAACACGCCCGAAATTTCTCTAAGTGCAAATTAATTTTTATAGAGCTCAAATTAAAATTTTATCTAGCCAAAAAAAAGCGATTCACTCCAGCTGCCGCCAGTTGGTCTCTGAGCTGAGCACAGGAAAACGTGCACATCAAACCCATGATCATACATTTCCGCGTGCTTGCATAATTAAAGATGCGAGAAACAGGAAACTTAATAAATGGAGAGTTTTTTCCTGGTAACCCCAAACCAACCCAAAGAAGCCAAAAAAGAAAGAAAAAACTGGAACCCTCAACCCTACCAAACAAAAATCTCAAAGGGAAACAAAAACTAATTGGCAGCGTTGGTCGAAAATCCTGGCCACTACCTTGTTCCGTGAACTCCGGCACACCGCTACAGGAACAGGATAAGCTGAACATTTTTGACCAAATAAACACACGCACATGAGATGCAAACCGTTGCGGTACAAAGGATTCTTCTGCATGGGATTAATAAAAAAAACTAGGAGGAGGGGGAGGGGAGAGGAAAACTGCGAAACTGACCAAAATTCCCAGTGTTGTGTGAAAAAAAAAAAACTCCAACACTCCTCACTTTTTGCATTGGCTTCACCACACCCGATTACCGGCGAATAAAAAAGGGGTTTGAAAGCTGAAAAATTTTCTACTAAATTTATTATCCTTCACTCGCGAGATTTTCCTCAGATCTATCCACCAGGTCCAGGTTATTTTTTTTTTTGCCTCATCCTATTCTCTTCCATGTTTGTACTGACTTCCGTTAGGTTGTGTGATTTAGGAAAAAAAAGGGAACGATTTTATACTCAATTGTTCGCGGTTCGAAGTTGCTCGGTTCAGTCGCGTTGCGAATGGTTTGTTACGTGGGTTCTTTATCCGGCTAACCAACATTTGTGTCGATATATGGACACGGACAGTGAATCCGGGCTGGATAGACCAAATGGGGATGGAGGATATTTTTGGGCTTGGGCTTGGTTTACACCACACACTCGGTGCGGAAGGTTCGTGTACCAGGTGAGGGTAGATGATACTCGTCCCGATAGATGAAGCTGAGTCTGTAGAGATTTCAAATTAGCAGAAATGGGGAAAATTGTTCTGCTTTTTTTTCATCATCGCAGTATCGCACCGGTGAGTGAGACTGTGGTTGAAAAGCTTTTAGAGCGAAGAGCGGTGTAATTCGCTGAGTAGTGGGATAGGATAATTGTGAATTATTCGCTCTTCCTTTTTCAAAGAAATTTGATTTATGATGCATGGTTGGTAAAATTGTTTCACTTGGCAAATTTATTATTGATTGTAAAATATTTTGCATTTTTATGAGCTGGAAATGAATAGGAGAAAAACTTTTTTTTTCGATTGGATTGTCAGTTCATTTTTCAGACTGATAATGAAATAAAATACTATTATACTATGATTTTATTGTACAAATCTGCGTATAGAAATAACGATCTGGCCGTATGCCTAGCCTAACAGGGGTTTAGGGCTAAGAAACAGAAGAAGTTTAACAAGAAAGAACCTTACGGAATTTCAGACTCTTTTAATGTTTTTCTACGTTTCTTTGCTGTGGAGCATCCACAGCACACAGTACACGACAGGATCATGAATGTGATAAGCTAGTTAACATTAAATATTAATTGAACGATTCATCCAATGAGCTTCCTAACGTGCCAAATATGTGTGGTCTACTGTTCGCATCTTAAAAATATGGTCTCAAGTGTTTATGCCAAGAAGTGAAACATTTGCCTCGAAGCAGCAGCAGCACGAACATCCCCATTTGCATTTGATTAACGTTCGTCTGACTTTGAACGTGAAAGCACAAACGGAAAACTCACCCGTGTCAGCTAACAACAAGGCACCGGATCGCCCGAAGTGGGTAGCCCCGTCAAGAAGCTGAACCATCTTCATCCTCAGTCCATTGAATTCGTAAGCAGCGTTCCGCTCAGTCAAAATTAATAGCTAAACGGCCACATCCTGCTGCTAACGCTGCTATCCATCCCACAAGCGGGTGGAGCACTATTTACGATAAGAAAAGCTCTCCTTTATCCTGAGGCCATATCCACTGGCATAAAAGGAAGCGAAAGAGACAGAGCAAGAGAGAGAGCGTGGAAAGCAGGCCAACAAACACCCAGCACTAGTTGCTTTGCGAATAAACAAATCACCTTCATCAAAGGCGAAAAGGATAACGATGGTTGTATCACACGCCTTTTCCAACGCTTGACTTCCGGAAGAATTGGGGGTGGTGAGGAACTGTTGAGAAACATAAAAACCATCCCACATCATACCCACACAGAATCATTCCACCCGCAAACTTCACCGTAAGACTTCCGTCATGTCCACTTCTTTTTTTGTATTGTGCACGATTTTGAAGATCATCTCCCCGCGGCGAGGATAGCTTCCCATTTTCTGGGTAGCTTTCCTTCTTCTGCCAAGCTGACCATTATCCAGCACTCCTGCCGCTCCTTGCAGACGCAACAACACAATGGCTTATAATCTTATCGTCTTTGGGGTGCTGCTAGCTGACGGTTGTGATGGGGCGAGCAGCAACAAAATAAAAACGAACAAAATCCTACAGCAGTAGGGATTTCCGGTGAGCTTTGCAAAAATATTCTTCCCAACCTTATGAAGACGCGAGACCGGTCAAGATGATGCATCACGGGGAAGAGGATCCCCAGCAAACCTACCCGCAACGAACACGGAGTAACAAAACCGCTACCCAGTTTGCAAAAAGGAAAACATGCAGAAACATTTCCTCCAAGAGTCCCTGGCTATATTCTCCCGCCCCACCCACTTACTTCAAGTTCAGCCGTGTCCGTTCAGCAACCGAACCGGAAAGGTGCAAAAGAAAAGCTTCAACAGCTTCTTGTTATTGAGGATAGCAACGTGAAAAGCGTAAACCGACACACGGTAACTACCTTTCCTCAGTCAGAAGAAAACGATTGCAGACCTTGCGCTCAAGGCTAGGATCTTAGAGCTTGCAATGGTCGATGATGCTACAGTGCTACGTCTCGAGTGTGGAGGAGGGGTTCGCCTCGGATGTTCGCCAACGGACGGACACTTGCTCTCCCGGTCGGATACTTTCCGGTACACCTTTTGCCCAATTCATCTTATCGGTGGAGAGAAGAAAATGAAAAGTCTTGGCTGTCTATCGGTTTGTGAGTGCGTCGTGTACCCGCAGATAGAGCCGTTCCAATTGCAACCAAACACACACATACACACAAAAAAGCAAAAAAGCTGTTTCCCTATGGAGGTCCATTTCCTTCCGGGTACAATCATTGAGAATGGTAAGGAAAAGGTAGAAAAGGTTCTTCGTCTTGGCTAGCAGGGCTACATCTCGATAAAAAAAAGGGATTGCATATCCCATCCCCTTAGGGGGATTGAAAGTGATGCAGAAAGGGAGGGTGATTATCGTTTTTGCGTCCGTTTGCTTGTTCGCTGGTCAGCTTCAGGATCTCGCGCAGATCTCTTAGTCCACGGGACCTTCGGAGTAGCCTCTGGCGTTGAATCCCATTGTGAACGTGAACTTGTTGCGATACGCCGCATTCCGTATTCCAAACCCGTACACCTCTCGGTGGATGAGAGATGATTCAACCGCAAACAAGTCCAACAGGAAGCTGATGCCAAGGATAACGCGACCACGCCGGGAGTGCTATTTCTTTCTTTGTTGCGAACATAAATTGTGCGCCCCAGCGAAGCCGAAGTCCGGCACAAAAACGCATACAAAGCATGAAAGTGCATCCAGCGCTTCACGTCTATGTTGTGCACTCAAGGTTTTCGTCTTCCCTTTGGAGGATCAATGTCAGAAAAGGGTTAGATACGCCTTTGAACCGAGGAAGCACACAGCCGCGTCAGCTTAAGATCTTGAAGATAGTCTTAGCCGTAGGGTAAGTGTCATGATCCGTTTCGCGTGTTGTGTGTTGTTTCGTTGCGCTTGCAACATCATATCGATGACTTTGTTATTTATATTCACAGGGCAGGCGTGCCAGTGTTTGGTGTACTGAGGACACTGAGGCTAGGATTTTAGAGAGATGCTGTAGTTGAACGGTAACGGTAGAAATTCTTCTAACGCTAATCGCTTGGATGGATTTGAAAGTTGAATTTTAGTTGAAACACTATTCGGCAAATATAGGTTTCGACATTAATTTACTTTAAATAACTTGTACTTGCTAGATATATATTGTTATCCGAACATCAGAACAGAGTATTGCATTCTTACAACAACGTGTTTCACATCTTGTACCGGCTCATGAATAGACTGTAGTTAGCCTAGAATCAACCTGCAAGAATCTGAAATTCCTAGCTCCCAACACAGAAAGTAACAGATCATTAACCCTGTCCATCAAGACCAGTACCGAGGCTTTTGGCGTCTAGAATGTGGCAAATGTTTTTACGTACCTGTTGGGCGAAGAAATTCTAAACAACATTCCTTTCCTCGCTTCTTTAACCTGGGTGAAAGAGTTTCCCAGCACAGCTGCGTTACCCTTGGTTTTAATCTGTCCATGATGCACGGAACATGTTTGGCAAATTAGGCGAAATTCCCTAACCTACCCTTTCAAGCAAAGCTTTGCTGCTTTGTCTACAGCGTTTTCCGTCAAAGGTATACACACCCAAAACCGTACTAAAAATAAGGCCCTCCTCCAGGGAAACGGTGTGCACTGTGTGAGGTGCAGAAGCTTGACGAGTGGATTACAAACTGCTTATTACGTCGTTAGCATGGAAAGCGAAAATGTCAAACGCACCATACACACAGCCGACTGTTTCGGGCACTCGAGGACACGTGCAATCAGAATATAATCTCTCCCAGCAGGCCCGGCTGCCACCATGTTTGTGTGCAGCGATGACGAGCGTCGGATAATGGGTGAAGTGGATAAATAAAGCATAGAAACAACGCGCTCGACCCACCATCTAAAGATGGTAGGGAAAGTGATGAATAAAAAAAAAAAAAAGGAAGATTACCAACAATCCGTGAACGAAGATATGAGAATTTTGTTTTGCAACAAGCGGAACGTTTCTTGTAGGTTCGTGCGATAGCTGCAAAGGATGGACACCCGTGTTAGGCACGAATGAAGTCATTTACCGTGGAGAATTTCATAGGTGTAGGAATGTGTCCTAAAAGATGACATTGAAGTTTATTACAGTTGGTTTACGTGTGATGGAGAGCTAAGATTCCGTGCTTCATGAGATGTGTCTGCGAAAAATTGGATAGGAAAGATTCTTTTCACAGAAGTCAAAACGAAAGACGTTTCAGTAAAGAAGCATAATTTGGCAAAACTTAGCATTTGAATGTTTCTCAAGCTAAAAATTTTCATCAAACTATTAATCCCCAAAGCAGCAAAAGCGTTCTTCGTATTTTTAAAGCCACAAATAACGGATTCGAAACCTTTTCTACCTAAATAAGTTGTATTCCAGTCCATTCAGTTTAGATTTTAATTACTCTCATCGCGAAAAATGGCTTCCGGTGCAAGTACATTTTACCCCGAAAATATAACAAGGTCCGACAGCTAAATAACAGCGTCTGAGTGTACACAAGATTTAATTAGGACATTAAAGACCCAGTCGGCGAAATAATATGTTCTCGGGTTTTTGCAGCTCTTCACATCTCCAGACAGACTACTGGGCGCACATGTTCGTTGGCGTTGGTTTTAAATGCACTTAAAATAATTTCATCGGACATACCTCTGGCATCACGGTTATTAACGCCATTTTCGTCATCATCGGTCGTAGAGAAAATTAAATTTTTGCTACATGAAAATTTGGATTGAGAATTTTTGGGATCTTCTTTTGCACCACAACGCGAAAGAGCACAATGCAGTGTTGAAGGTTCCATTAATATCGGGTTAATGCACACAACCACACAGATACAAAAGCATTCGCCACATGCTTTGCAACTTAAAATAAAACACAATGTTGAAATTTTGCATTAAAAGTTTACTGTTCGTATGGGAGAAATTCCGAGAGCGAGAAGAGTTGCTGCGCGTGAGTGATGTTGTTGAGAAGAATTGTTTTATTGTAGAGTTTGACACGTGATATGTATCCTCCAAACAGACAGTTTTGTCGACTTACCTAAAAAGAGAAGAAAAAGAATAATATTTAATTAAAAAATAATTTCAAATTTTGTTAAAATTATTTTTCAAATATATTGTAGCTGTGCTCTATTGATCATGTAAGTAAATACAGTTTACATTTCCAAAGTAATAACACGACAAACTTTTCCTAACCCATCATAAAGACAAAACATTCCTGCCAAACCTTATTAAACTCCAACTCGAGGGTGCACCATGCTCGGCCCGGTGTATTTCGCTAAAATTAAAGCCAACCATGGCGGGACCGCGCGACCACGACGAGAACGTTCACGTCAAATTTCATTAAATTCATCCCGCCACACAATATCACCCATTGCCCTGTGTTTCCCTGTGCAACGAACGCGTTCCTTCCTCGGTCTATTAAGCGCCCATAGACATTCCTTGTCTCAATTTGATGTTTCCCTGTTTGATTTCGATTTCATTTCAGCCGTCGTGTGTGTGTGTGTGTTGTGCAACCGGTTTTTAATGTTTCCCCCTGGAAAAACACACGCCATTTGTTTCTTCGTCCTTTGGCCTTTCATGTTCGCGTCAAGGGGTGCGTCCAGGGTAAGGCAGCAGGGCAAGAATCGTCGTCGCAAAGTATCGTTTGTAATTCCTCACCCGAGCAAGTAGCAGGGGAAAAGCCGCACACATTTATCTCTTTGCAGCGAGTGAATGCGTAGTCAACCCCCCCCCCCCCCCCCCGCGTTCCACTGTTGTCATTCCGGTTTGTAAAGACGGGAGCACATCGGTAAGGCCTCAACCTAATCAACCCTTAAACGCTAGAAACACATTCACCGGGGTATGGGCACAATGCTTTCTACATTCAATTCACGTACGAACGGCGATGGCAGCATGCCTTTCGTTTTGATAGCATTAATTTTAATACTTGTCGTATTTTTTACCGAGCACATTTTTCAAGGTTCCGTTCACCAAATCCAATATGTGGGTGGCGTTTGCGTGCAATCGGTTGGACGCAAATACAAACGCGGCTTTCGTTGAAATGGAGGGTTGTGAGAGATTTTTATTTATTAAAAACTACATGTGGAATTTTTGTTTCTCTAGAGACGGAGATACACACACACAGATACTAAGTGAATCCTACTCGAACATCACAAAAACCCCTTCTCGTCAATATTAACGCTCTTGAGAAAGCACCACCTCCGTGTGTTGCGCCTTGGGAAATCTATTTCAAAATCGAACATCCTTGATGGAAAAATACTTTCTCGCCTTGGAATTGGTATAAAAGGGAGCGCGTCCACTAAATGCTAATCTTATTAAACCTCTGTTGAAGTACGATGATTATGATCTAGGCCTTTTCTCAAACTAGGGGAATCCCAACTGTGCTATCAGGCCTTATTTAGACAAGGTTTAGGGTTGGTTGTTTCATTTCATTCGACTGCAACTGGCAAGCTACGTTGTAATGACCGCGGGCATACTACAGATGCTGTAATTTGAATAAATAAAAGAACACGATTCAGCAGCGCACAATGGTTCAGGCCAAAGATGTACTATTTACGGTATATTTAAAAAATTTGGTTTTAGTATTTCGACGTCTTGGTACAGTTGGAAATTGTTTTGACATATTAATAACATTGCATAATATCTAGATGATGCAGCAATACGGCCGTCCTTTACGAATAAAAAAAAAAAATATCTAGATGATGCTTTAAGACAAATTTATTTTTTGTAGCGGTAACATAAGAAGATTTGATATTGAAATTGCAAAACTGCTAATGCGCCCAGACCGTTTCTAATGAATAAAAAAAAGCCAGAGTGCCGCAAAGAGAACTCAGTGAAAAGATAATTGAGAGTTCACCAAACAAAACACCTTTATAAACTTATAAAGATATTAGAAACTATTATACTGTTTGATTACTTTGGGAGAATTTTTAAGGAACATTACACATTTATTTAGCAATTGAAACAAAAATATCTAAAAAGTCTATGTATATAATCTAGCCAAACGCTGAATTTTTCAATCTCTTCTTCGAATGTCAAGCAATTCCTATCCAAGGTCCGTTACAGTACCATCGTGCGACGAACCGTACACTCACCCAACCCAACCCATTTGCGATTCATTAGCGAGAACTTCAAACGAACGGTTTCTGATAATGTTTCTGTGTGATGTTTGCAAATGGGTGGGATGTTTGTAACATTGGAAAGGGTTTTCAAGCGCTTTATATGGTCTGATATCAAAACCTTCTAACCAGCTTCTAACACCCGATTGCAATCGCGAGATAGACATGAAACGGTTCGAAATACATTTCATACCACCAGCTCGGAAGGGGAAACCTTAAAGATTGGAATTCCTAATTCGGTCGATAAAAGACACGAAATCATTCAGCAAAAGCAAACACAAAATTCAATTGAGGAAGAAAATTATAAATTTAACGCAATCTGATCCTTCTGATTGAATTGAGAAGTTAAATAAAAACAAACCTAAACCACGAAATATGCACACCAGCTGCGTTCGCGAGCTTCCGCGCCGTTATATCGGAGACGGCCGCCGTTTATGACCGATCGGGATGCGATTTAAGCTGATATCTTCTACACGGTAAGCAACGAAAATTGATTTTCCTTGATTGCAGGTCACAAGCAGTGATTTAGTTTCCTTTTACGTTTTTATTATCCTCTCCCTCGTTGCGAAAGCGATGGCGAAAAATCAGAGGATCGTTAAACATTGCATCCACCAGCGTCACAACCGTTACACGCCGCCCGCATGTATCGGAAAGAAGAGCGAAGATCTTTTCCTTTCGCTTTTGTAACCGCCAAGGATACTTCTTATCATTCTCATCGTCAGTGCCGTCGTCGGTCGGTGGTCGTCTGTTTCCACTCTCGAGCGAGTGTAAATATTTTGAATCATCTTTTATTTATGGAATGCGTAAGCAAACACGCAAACGGCATAATGCCACTTAAGTCGACTCCACTTCAAACAGAGTCTGTGGCTCCGGTTCTGCTGCTTTCGCTTAACGGACGCATCCTTACCGTTGCCGGCGGAGGTTTTTTTTTGAGTCTTTTTTCCCGTTACCCTGATTTATCTTTGCCCTTGCCGTTTACCTTACCATTACAACATTGAGTACGGTGAATAATCATTCAGAATCGTTTGAAAATTTCAATTGGCAAAAGGTAACCGCCATCCAGCGCGGGCACCAGAGACACAAAACGGTCGTCCCTTAAAGGTTGGGCACGCGCGTCGATTCGCTTATCGGCGACCTCAATGGTGGAAAATGTGTTTAACGCAGCAGAATGGTACTGAAGAAGAAGCGATGGGAAGCAGATTTTCGCGTCGTGTCAGCATTAATCGCTGTGTGTGTCCCAATGCGATCTCTCTTCTCGAGTATTATTTTTCCATCCGGACATTTCTTTACGAGCAAAGCATACAAATAGCATTTGAAATCAGTGTGTCATTTTCGAGTCCTTTAACGCTCGAAGCCTCCGTATGTACCACAGATACGGTAAGATTTAATCCGTGTCGTTGGTGTGGGGAGACTGCTATTTATATTTAAACAACTGCACGATGCTTCGATTTGAGTGGCGGCTCAGATCTGTTTCATTTGCTAATCCTCGATTCCGTTGAGTAGATTTTTTTTTGGTTTTGGTGGGCTTTTTAACATTTTTATCGTATCAAATTTCATTGCTCAATACGAAACTAGAGTGGAAGACGAAAGCATCTTGATAAGCCATCTTTTCACGCCCGAAGGACCGCATCATATATAATACAGTGTCTGGCAAGCAAATTTGAAATATTTTTTTTGTAAAGAAGACGAAACATGCTTTTTTTTAAAACGATTTAAAAATCCAATACTCGAGGAACCAATTTTGATCCACGTACTTAAGGAAACAAACTGACAGAACTCAGGACGCGTTTATCCTTAGAGCATTATCCGATAGGTTTGATACCGGACTGTACCACACTTTACCACTAATACATCACAACACACAATGCCCGTCAGCAACATTTTCATGGTGAATTTTAATACCCTATTCTGCTTCGAAATAGCTAGTTAGCATCGTTTCACGCACAATGAACACATCATTTTTCTCCGCCAAGATGAGGGTAACGTACGCGAACGGGAAAATGTTTGGGCTCGGTCAAATCATGTGGGTGGGTAGGGTAAAACCCCCGTTATTACATCTCACTTGCCTGCCGGGGGCTTGCCGGCGGGCCAGCCCACTTCTTCTAGCGCCGAAATCCAATCTGGCAGAGCGGCAGTTGTTCGTTAAATGCTTTCTGCGGTCATGTTCACTTTAGCTTGCCGGCAGCGTCAGATTTCCTCGAGCGGCGGAAACAAAACACAGGGCGAAAAATCGGACTCCAATTCCTCCCCGAAGGTCTCGCAAGACACCACAATTGCTAGTTTGGCCTTGTGATTCCTCCCGCATTTAGACGGTCTGCCCTATGCCGACTGTGGGATGCTGTCTTGATCCCTTCGTTGGCGCCTTCCTTCCGAGTCTGCTCGGGCACGTCAGCTCAGCTCTTATCTCAACATTGCCTTGTCTGCTTCTATCGGTCTAATTTAAATTCTATCTAAATATTATTCTATTATTCCGGCCACTTCCTCCACCTTCGAGAGATTTCATGAAGGCAGAACCAACGGCAGCAATGTCGGAGGAGAAGAAAAAAAACTTGATCTGTGCTTACCATTTATGTGTTCGAGACACGCTTTCTCTTTCTCTCTCGCACTTTAAAACCACCGTAAACATGGAAAGAGGATGGTATGAATGTCCCATTTGTTTGACATGTAGCACAAACACCCTACCAATGTTTTTCCTCTCCCCAAAAATTCTTCCTGCATCAGCGTTTTGTGACAGATGATAAATAGACTGCCGCACACATTGCCTCCTTGGCGCTTTTTATTTTTGCCATACAATGGCGAAAAGCTAAAGATCAGGGTAGCGTACAGCATTTGGAATATCCATTACGCTTCGGAGCTGTTTCGGAGCTGCAACGCGCCAAGAGGATTGGCATATCTCGTATCCGGTGTGTCTCCGGTTTACCTTTTGCTCTTACAATACCAACATCTCTCTGCGTTAACAGACAGCGTTTAAGCTCCCCCGGACAAAACAAGTAGCAACGGATGGTTTGCCATTTCTAGCCGGGTCTGGAAAATTGCAACAGTACGCACATCGAAAAGAGACTGCGGGGGCGATATCTGGCTGCTAAATTGTTAATAAATTCACACTTCAAAAAGAGATGACGATACGCGATATGAGCTTGTTTTCCGACCTGATGCTTCGCAACTGCCAGAAGCCGAAACACCTACCGGAAGGTAGAGCGATATCGCACTCGGCGCTGCAAGAGCTGAAGTGAAGTTTTGAAAAGACAGTTTTTGGCTGCAACGATTCCTGCTCGCTCTTCGTTTGTTGTGTTGTGTTTTAGATGCTTTGGGATGCAATATTATTTGACTGTTGTCCTGCCGCCGACTACCAGAGTACGTAACGGTATGTGTGTGTGTGCTGCAGAACTCTTAATGGGCGTGAAGATAAGGCACCTTTGGATGCTCATTTAATGGCGTTAATTTCCCGTGTTTTCCGCTGTGTAGGGTAAGCGAATGGAAGTGAAGATAGATAACGGTGGAAAATTATATTACTAACCGGAAGGACAGTTTTCAGACTCAAGGTGTAAAGAGTGTTATTTATGGTCAAAGTAGTACGCTTGACATACCGCTTAATGCACTCCCTTCAATAGTGATTCTGTGCTAGTTACTAAATTATTTAAACATTAAAGGAGGGTACAACAAAATCTCATTCGATTGCTGTTGACGATGTGTGTTTGCATTTAAAAATAAACACACACTCGTACAAGTGGACAGACGTTACACAATTTGACAGTTATAATTCGATCAGAATCACTGCAATCGGTACAACAGGAAGCCACGCAGGAGAGAAACGAATACAAAAAAGATATGCAGAACCGAATTGAAGAAAACGGCTGTCATATTTTCCAACAACATTTTCGTAACTATAACAATACACCCGACGGATACGACGAGAAGTCACGGGGCACTTTTGTCTGATGGCCGGAGACAGGATAACATAAAACATCACTCACCTTCCAACGGTCGCTCTATCAACCCTCGGGTAGGCTAGTTCCTGTGCTGTGTGTGGGTGGTTTAGGTTGGTTGCATGTGCGTGTTGAGGTGAACACACACACACACACACACACACACACACACACACACACACACACACACACACACACACACATACAATCAACAAAAGGCACACTTCATCGCATAGGATGTAACGCAAAAGGAGCGAGAGAGCGAGACGTCGAACCGAAACCTCATTTCCGACTGCCATTCTTCATTACTCGGATATCTATATTTTCCATTTCACGATTTCGATCTGGTTTCGAATGGAGGAACCAATTTTTTTTTGTTCCTTTAAAGTTCGTTTGTTGAGGGTGATTGTTAACAAAAAAAAAAAAAAAAAGAGAAAACAAATCACCATTCGTTACATTAGGGATTTTCCAAGGGTTTTATTTTCGTTAGCCAAAAAGTGGTGCCTCACTACTCTACATGCTTCTGCAGCATTTATGAACCTATTTTCAATGTCCATTTTTTCTCGAGTCTTTTACACTCCGAGATAGAAAAGACATGAATCAAATTTCCAATCAGCTACTGTTTGTTGCACCGGAAAACCAGGTTTTCCTCAGCTGTCACTTTGGTGGGTAATAACATCGATTAGCAATCGTTTATTCGTTGTCACTGTCATGAGGTGCCTCACCGTCATCGCCATTATCGTTTCGAGAATAAATTACACGTGACATTAATGGTGTGTCTCCGGATTTCGCTTTTGATGGAAAAGAAATTCGCGCAATTTCGTTTAAAGAAGAAAGAATTCACTTCGAACATGTTTAAAAACTGGTTTAAAATATTACATACCCATTGTCAAACTGTGTAATGAACCATGAGGACAATTGATTAATTCTTGTGGTTCCTAAAATCACTGCAGCTGTTACCATTCTTCTTGTATAATACAATGGGATGAATAATTAAAACTCCCCCTTTTGTTTCTAACGCAAAGATGTTGCTTTTTTTTAATATATGCGGATTTTTTCCATTTCTTTTTCAAGTCTTGTTTTATTTTATTTTGCTCGTTTTGATTGCATGTACTTCAACTTTCTGTCAAGTTATGCTCATCAAACATGACTCATTTTGCAATCTTCGTTTGTACTCTCTGTTTGTTTAAAAAAATTTCCATTTTATTTCTATTTACAATCGAAAATATAAAACGACGATTACAAGGAAAATAACTCCTTGGACCATTACCCAATCACGTTGGTGAATCACCTCCAGGGCGTTAGGTGTTTTCCCGGCACCGGAAAGGATGCGTGCAGAGAGAGCAAGCAATGGATGGAACATTTCACCACATTTGCTGCCACTTGCCTGCAGAGAAAATTCACAATCGGTTGCGGTTGCCTTGCGGAAGCATTAGCTAGCCACGATGAGTGGTGTTGTGTCCTAACTGACGTCTCGAACGACAGTCCAAAAAAAAAAAGGAATCCAATTGGGAAAAAGAGTATAGCATTTGGTACAAATTTGCCTCAGGTCAGGCACTCGTTCTACTTCGTCTTTCCCCACAACAGCAACAACAGATGCACACCCCCGGTGGCGTGATCATGCCCTTAAGGCCATGTTGCGTTATTCGGCCGGAATAGACATCAAATGTGGGGCTCGATTTCAGTATTTGTACATATTTAAGGAAATAAATAAAAGGGGTATATATTAAAAAAACACACACAAGTCTACAACGAACTCCAGCCCCGCGAGCGGCAAAGATGGGACGCAAAAAAAACAAAAAAAAAAACGCGAGAAAGGATGAAAAAAGGAACGAAAAAGGATCATCAAAAAACCACCACCCCACCAATACAGACGACAAAATGCTAGTTTATTTTGACATCAATCGGTTGTCAACGGGTGTGTCCCCCGTAACAGGATAGCCGAACCGAATCGTGAAAAAGCGGGGAAACCACTCTTTTTCTCTTTCGCACTCTTGTGGCCAATCTGTGATCTACCGCAGCAAAAGGATAGGAGCGTTCAAGTTTACGAACGCTCCGGACAAAGGGCTGCAGTAGGTGTGGCAGGGAATGTTGCCCCGAAGCGAACCGGAGTTCCGGATTCTGTGTTGGTGGATTGCTCCGTCCTGTTGATGACACAGGGCGCATCCGTTGACCAGCCCCGATCGAATGGTACCGAAGTTGTTCGCCTTTTTTTCATATTTGAATTTTGGGTGTGTGTGTGTGTGTGTGTGAAGGGTAACGTTATTTTTAAATATTCTGCTGCATCATCATCCAATCTTTGGGACAGTTTAAAGCGAAGGGTCTTTCCTTTCCGGTTCCGAGTTTCCCGCTGATGATGATATGCTGGGCGCAAGGACGCAAATATTCATAACCGGAAGGAGACTGCAGAGATTTTGTGGCCGGCCAGTTTCAATTGAAAATGAGAGATAAAGCATCACACACCCCCATCGTGGTGCCCGTCAGCGTACTGCTGTTGGCATTCTACTTCCGAGCGTATTCCTGTGAGAGCTTAAAATTGATGATGTATCAACTGCCATCGGGAAGAATAAGGGTACCGGGGATGGGGGATTCACATCGTACCGACAGTCGATGATTTTTGGAACGGTTTGATCATTTCAACGCCATGCGCCAACGGGCACACCGAAAGCGAACGAGAGAGTGATTTAATGGATGGAAGCGAAAGCGGAACACCAAAAAAAAGGTAACTGAAAAACACACTTCGAATAAAAGTGTGCACCTAGACTGGCGAGTGGCTTCCTGTACACGGGCGGGATATGGAATTGGTTGACGTTAGGGCATTCATCCGGCGCTGTCCACAGTATGTCCGGCTTTTTTTTTGCAGCATCATACAACCAACCAACACAGTGACAAATTTCATCTTTCTCTTACATACGCCAATTTTTAAGGCAATGGAAAATAAATGCATGTACCGGGTAGCATTTCCAACGGAGTGCGGTGAACCTTTTCCACAGGACGGGAAAACGATTCGCGAAAGAGAAAATTGATCAATTCCGACAGATTTGAACGGGAATTCTGTTTTTTTTTTCATTTTGTTTTAAAGAGCTTTCTGGTAAACGGAAAACACATCATAGGCAGGGAGTGTTTTTACAATACGATTGAGCAATCCCTTAAAAATGGACTGACAACTAGACCACACGAGTGCTGAGAACATACAGTGATGGCGGTATTAATATGTCTCGTATTGCTGTTAAATGCATTTTCGAAGGATGTGTAAACAATCTAAAATTATAGTTTTACTCAAAAAATGGGGAAAATGAAGTTGAAGAACAACTTCAACTAATTTATTAAAGTAATTAAAGAAACATAATTATTAGGAACAAATAAGATTTCTCTCAAAGCATCTTACTGGAGTGACAACTTAAGTAAGAATTTAATTCCATAAAACATTTATGTTCCAACCTGTACCTCATGAAGTCCTTACAGAACTATAGACAAACACTGTTTCTGCAGCAAAAGTTTGATTCCTGGTTTGTTATTGAAAAAAAAAACAACTTTGAACACACTAAAACACTTTGAAATGTTTTCCATGTTAACTGAAACTAGTAACCCGATACGCTTCCGGTCGATTGGGAAACAAGTTGGCAACAGCCTGTGCCACCATTCAAAATGCTGGACTCAACGACCAGGAGATGGTTTGATCTTTGTATCTTTTTTTGGAGTCGAAGGCTAGCGAAAAATCGATTCATTGTGGCTGAAAGGGAAAGCTCTATCGGATTGAAACCAAATAAAAGCAAGCATGAATTTCTAGCTACGATCAGCATGAAACAGCAGTAAGTGGGATTCGTTTAAGCAAACGTTTAAAAACAAAAAAAAAATCGATTTCATTAAGCAGTCACTGTGTTTGTGCTTAAGAGACGAACGATGAATGCTCATGTGTTCAGCAATTTTTGAACTAAACTACAACATTTCTCTCTCTCGCTCTCTCTCTCTCTCACTCTCTCTCTCTCTCTCTCTCTCTCTCTATATCTCTCTCCTTCTTCAGAGCTAGCGAGCTGGTCAAACTCTGGTGATCCTTTTATCGGAAGCACCATAAATTTGAGTCTTTTATTCGTAAATGTGGGAACCAAACCGGTGTGGGGTAAATGTAACCTCACCTCTCAACGGGTTGCCGAAAATCGAATGAACAATAAAACACACCAAATCCTGGAAGCGAGTACCAATTTTTGGGGGTTGATTTGAGTGGGTCCTCTCGTTACGAGTTTTTTTTTTATTCCATTCCCTGCCCAAAAAAGGGGCAACATTCCATCCCACTGGAGAGCACAAATAAATTTCCTGCCAAACTTTTGGCCACCGCTCCAGTGTCTCTCTGTGTGCGTGTGCCTCCTTCTCTCCGTACAGCAAAATCACAGGTCCGGAACAATTGCTACATTTACGCTTCGTCGGCAACATCATCGGGCAAAAGCCCGGAAGCTGTCTAATGCTTCGGAAAAACCCTTTACCCAGAGCATTCCACGCTCTACCTGGAGAGCCCATTCCCACAATTGTTTGCACTCATTAGCCCGCCGTTCCTCATGCCCTTTGACCTCTCACAAATATCGTGTTGCTTTTTTGCAGCTGGTAGCTGGAAGTTTTCCGCTACTAAACACAGGATGTCCGTATCCTCAGCCCCGGACAATCCGTGCTTATTCACTTTTGCCAGATGATCGAAAAGTTTGCTAGTGTTGAAAAACGAAACGACCGGTTCCTGCTCGACAGAGAAACGAACCAAGCCCGTTCGGAGATCATATCTTGTCTTTCCGGCTACGAACGGGCTTATGAAAAGTCTCTTAGATACCATTATTTAAATGGTAGCAATAGACAAAATAATAATAAAAAAGGCAAGCAAAAAAGGTTCACTTGACAGTATCATCTTCGGGGATGGTTTTCCTTTGCTTATTCGGCTGTGATAGTTTTGAGAGCAGCACAATTTATCGCTCTTGCGATGTTACGGGATAGAACAGTAAATATCTGCCAGCCCGCTTGGCTATCGACTGACACTGAATGGCCGTTTAAAATGGCCCTTCGGGGAGAAGTGGCACATTGCAAAAAGCCAATCCTCTATATACGCTCTCGTTTGGGTCGTAAATCATAAATGGTAATTAAATTTTGCCAATCATCAATAACGGTTGAGCAGTAGGATGAGAATTGATGAAGGATTTGGAGAATTTGGAGAGTTGGAACATGCAGGATTGGAGTTCTCCAATGATGTTGTAACGTCTGCTAAATATCTATTAATTATTTTCAAAACTTATTACGACTGTTGGGTGAAACTGTAGAGAAAGTATGACAATTTTTACTTGATTAACCACTTATTATTGGAAGCAATAAATAAATTTCAATTCAGTTTCTCCACGTATCTTTTCATCCATCAATAAGTCTGCTCACGACCAACGGATTTCAATAAGCAATTTGTAAAACGATACAACACACGCTGGTGTATTAATGAAACAAATAAACAAACACAAGCTTGACGACTTTTTGTAAGGCATATCTCCGTATCACAGGCACATTGTGCTGAAGTACTTCGTTTTATTCTCATCCAATTGAATGTTGATGTAGTTTACTGCTACCACTACTAGTGTACTCCTACCGTTCCCTCATGATCATCTCATCGGAATCACAAATAATTGTATCTCGCTTTCATAGTACGGTTTGAAGCCCAAACGAGACATCCAGTAACCGAATAGCTTCTCCACTTCACGACCATGGGTAAATACTTTAGCCGAAAAGTGTTCACTGCTTTGCTACCATTATGATAGTGCTTGAAACTCATCAGCATGCATGAGACACGGTCGAACAGTCCCTGCCTATGACAAGGTTTCTCTTACAGTACCATGAGCTAAGGATCATACGATCAACAGTATAAAAAAGAAAGAAAATCGAGCATCGATTTTACGGATACGATTATCCGAGTTGTGCAAACAGAGACTTTCAGTCAAGCTAACGTTTCACACACACACACACACGCAGACAAAAAACACAAACATGTTGGAGCAGCATGCGATGGACACTGGAGAGTGAGGGTTCAATGCTGAAAGTCCTTCGAGACAGATCGGTCCAGACTTCATTGATCGCAGTGAATTTAGGCGATTTGTTGATGCGCAATCGTACAGAAAACGTTTTGTATCCACTGGGCGCACAAGTCAATCAATTTCGCAACGCAGCCCATTTCCCATCCTCGGTAAAGGTTCTTGTGTCGACAATGGTCTTTGTTGGGCCGAGCGATACGTCTAAATACATCGCCGGACGATAGAAGATCCCATGAGCAGTGTAGGGTAGGCAAGTGACCAATCAACATCGTCATCGTTGAGGTAACGATTTTCCTTCTTTTTTTTCTCACCGTCCGAAGGGAGAAAGGAAGATGAGAAGAAATTGGAAAATGAATGCAGTACCGGTGTAAAAGAGAGCGTGGGAGGGTGAGTGAATTGGGAAAGAATGAATGTTCTGAATCGTGTGAGTTTTTCTTCCCATGTTCCTCTGCCCAACAACTGACCCAAGAAAACTTCACACATCACACACAAACGGGAAAAGCAAAAAAAAAAAAAATTGTGAATGCTTTCTGCTGACCATTGATGAACATCAATAGAAAGAAAGCAAGGGAATGGAAGAAATTTTTCTCCGACCGAATAGGAAAAAAGGACACCGCAACGAAAAAACCGTTCCGATAATAAAACCAGCGTGATGATGATACGGACAAAATTTGTTAGTTTGTGTGAGTGTTTGTGTCCGTTTCCCGGTCACACTAGGTAGGGTTTTTTGTTGATAAGCGAAATTTTCTTTCACCATACAGAATCGTACCACATAGCATTGCAGCAAAACCACTAGGCGTCTCCATTTTGGCGATTGTGCGAACAGCGAACGGGAGTGTGATGATTTTATTCGTTTATAGGCTTTTATGCTGTTAACACACACACGCACACCCATACACGCTTCAAACGATAGATAATGGTGACGTCTCAGTTCAACCGAAATGGTCGATTTGATGAAGTTATTGATGTTGTGTCATTTATAAGCCCCGAGTAATCAACAGAGATTCATTTGGCGAAACGTTCGTTGGAAGGTAGCTTAGTGAGTAGAATTGGATGGGGCTTTGGGTGAGATGTGGTTTACTGATACACTTTTTGTACAGTGTTCCAGGTTGACAGTTAAATAATTAAATTTCAGAAAATAACAACCGTCATTTTATAAATTATTTTCACAATACCATCCCTGTGTCAATTTTACTGAGGTACTAGTTTAAAACGTTAACCAATAAGTTTCTTTTTTAACAAAGAGGCGATCTACGTTTGTCAATATAGATCATTCAAAACGCGTTATTGTCGCAACCTGATAAAAAATTACTATTAACTTAAATGTATGCAATGAAGCTTACTCGCTTGGCAACAAGTTGTCAATCAACTTACTCTATACACACGACAATAGATAATAGTTTCCCCATTATCCGGTACGCTCCCTGTTGTCAGTATAGCTTACGAGTTGATAAACGAGTCATACTCCTGCTCTAAAAATGGCAAACTGCATCAACAACACTAGACTGACTTCAGTCATTCTCCCGCAGGCAGCACAACAATCGGCATTGCAGTAGCTATGCGGGCTATGCATTCAGCAGTTAATCGTTTACAAAAATGCCACATCCCCAACCGATGGTAAAGTAAGTGGCTGCTCGGCGTGTAAACCAGCCGGAACCAACAAGTCGTCACAACACGTACCGCACGGTGGAGAGTCGTACTTCCTGCAGTCAAACTGCCTAATGCGATGGAAATGAGGATGAAGAGTATGATGATGATGATGATGGTGAGAGTCAATCTTTTCCCCTTTTTTTTTTGTTAAGTCTGATAAACTCCTCATCCTCTCATGCTACACGTGCCCCATTGTTCGCGATACTTTACTTTCATCAATCTTTTTCAACATGTACAGTTGATGGATGAAATGCTGCCTGCTTTGCCAGTACGTCCACACGCAAACCCACGTCCCTTTACCCGCACATAATCATCACCATCAAGGAGTAAAGAGCAGCGGCTGCTAGTACTGGGCTGGTGCCTAAAAAAAAGAATTCGGGTTTGAGTGTTTGTTGCTCTCTCTCTCTTTCTCCCTCGCTATTCCCTCTCGGAAGAATCGGATCTAAACGATGAAAGAGAACCTTTAGGGAGAACCAGAAACATTCCAAATAGCGGTACTGCAGCACGCAACTTTGCCGCCACACTAAATATATGCGGCTGGGGGGATTTTGATCCTCGAAATATGTCGCAAAAAGCAGCAAGCCAAATCTCGCACCATCCCAGCAAACATATCGCACTGTTGATCGTTTTTCTCCAATTTCTGCGTTGATCTCGCCAACGGAGCGGCTTATAGCCGTCTTTTTGCTCGCTGTATTAAGTTGGCAGTACATAAAAGATTCAGCCTTGTGAAGGAAGCTAAAAAACAGGGCCAGAAAAAGCAACACATGACATGGTGCAGCATTTACAAAACCAACCCCTTTCCTAGATTTCGGGAATGTGTCATGAGTGAGACGATGGTTGCCGCTGAAAAATAGTGATCTTTTTTTAATTCATCATTTTAAGGGAATCGCGCCATTGCCTCAATTGTCAGTGTGTAAACGGCGGCCCGTAAGGATGGAACACTCTCAAAAAAAAAAAAAAAAAAAAAAAAATATAGACTGTCGCTTTACTGTGCAGATTAATGCTTTCACCATTCCCACCACTATACCCGAGCATGATTTTTTACGTTAAATTTCCCGTCTCTATCCCGTCATCCCGTTGATGATGCTGAACATCGAATCGGAATTCAAACTTTGACTTCCTAAAACGCCTGTTCATCGTGCGCTTCTCCCAATGGAAGTTCCTGTGTGGAAAATTTGCAATGCATGTACCCAGCAATGCGCAGAAAAAAAATTCCAGACACTCACTTTTTTGTGAATAGCTTTCGCGTAAATCAGGCCCTCTTTCCCATCTGCTGTCTTATCTGCAGGGCTCTCCGCTGGCTGATCTAATCTCTAAAGGCTTTTATTGGTGAAAAATGAACAAACATCCGACGTTTGGTAGGGGAATTGAATACTTTTGGCACGCCATTCCTTTATGTTACACTCAGTTTTCATTCCCCATTTGTGTGCGTGAGAGAGCTGAGCTAAAACTTTCGAGACAGTTGTGACACTTTAATGCTCGCACAGTTCGGTGTAGAAGACACTTGCAAATTCACAAAATATGGACTACTGATAATGCAAATTCACCCTGAGGATGTATTAAAGATACTGCCAACGCTTCCTTTTCCTTAATCTTTCAACAATCATTTTCACGTTCTTAAATTTGGAAAAATCCACTCTCCAAAAGTGGAATCTTTCCGAAAAGTTGCTCCAGTGATACCAACAGCATTTTAAAGGAAAAAGGCTTTAAATGATAACGAAGTGCCGCAGGCACGGGTTGAAAGATTTCCTTCTCCCCGCAGAAAATGGGAATGAACTCCTTCTCCCCCACGTGGGTGTGGATTTTCATTTGGAATCGATTAGCAGTCAACAGGGTAAAACGTAAACAGGCAGCGGCACATCATCAGAAGCTCGAAAGAAATAAAGCAAAGGGGAGAAGATTACACATTATTGTCCTGCCATGTAAACTGAGTAAGGAAGGAAAGGATTGCGAAAGGGTGTGGATCAGTTGCCCCTGCTAAACAAGGTATTACAAGCAAACTACACGAATCTTTGAAAGACGAGACGGGGATGTCAAAAATCAATGGGCGCACGTGTCGCTAAGATTTTATTTCGTAGAAGTTTAATGTCAATCTTGGGTCGCTTTAGAGCAAAAACTCAATATTGATTCAATATTTATTCTTCAGATTGAATAAATTATTTAAACAACGATAGCTTATATCATGAAAAAGGGTGAATAAGAAAGATGCTCCATCAAAGCTGCTACTTATTCGGAAAATAAATCTCACATTACTAATTCGAAGACATAAATGGTTGAGAAAACAAATTCGCGCTTCTCACACACCACTGTCAACGATTCAAACGATTGCATTCAGCAATGAACGTGCCTGGGCGTCTTGAAATGTTCGGCTCAAAAATATAAAATTAACGACCCTAAAATCAAGTCATGCGTCAAATGGAAAATGGAAGATAAAACGGATAGTTTAAGCTAATTGTAAGCAATAGAAACTTCAAACTTTGTCGCCTCCAAGTGCAATTAAAATGACATAGAACCCGAACCAAGGCAGAGCGGCGTTCCGGGATAAGATTCATTTCTCGTGTCTTTTTATTTACTTTTAAGCTTCATCCTTTCACCCCGGTCAGCACCCGCATATGCCCTTGCTTTTTGGATGCTGGCAATATATTTCAACACCATCACGTCGTCGAGGGTGACCGAGCGCAAACAACAACGGCGTGGACAACGTGAAACAAAGACTTGGTCCAGCTAGCGCGACACCACCAGCCAGCATGCCAGCACGTCCGGTAATTTAAATTTTTCCATCTTTTCCTTGTCACAACACAACCAAACCCTGGGCGTTCACCACCTTTCTTTTCACTGTGGCAAGCACTCGGAAGCATCTTCAGACGGAAAAAAACCCCTTTTTTTTCCTTAGTAAGAAAATACACCAAACGGGAAGGAAACGGCTGAAAAGTGTGCCATCGATAGACGGTGCGTGGTGGCCGGTACAGAAACAATAACAATAATCATAAATCTAATTTATCGTCGCTATTTTCACGCTTTGCTACAACAATCTCCCTTTTTTTTTCGACGAGGAACATTTTTGCCCACAGTAAGGTTCTTGCAAAACTCTTCAGCACAGTTGAAGCGTGGAAGGAAGCACATTTTTTCTATTTTGAAGCTAAAACACTGCTAAAGAGAAATTTGTTTTGTAAAATAAAAATGTATTTTCAGCACTTTTCTCAGTAAATTTTAAAAAAAGATCAAACAGAATGTTTCAGTTCCGTCAAATTGGAAGCATGAGTTCGGGGAAGTTTTAATGTTTAATTAAAAATCGCAAACAAAGTGCATATAAAATATAAAAGCATTTAAAGAAAGTTTTTTTCACTCTTGTTTGTGACTTAACGAATTTCAAGAAACGGAAAACCAGAAACACAAAAAGGATAGGCTGTACTTGAAGAAGGATAGAACACTGATAAAGAAAATCGTGGTTTGCTTGACTTTTGGGGTTTCCACTCATTTTCTATAGGACTCGAAGGATTAGCAAAAACAAAAACAAAAACTGACCCTTGATGATGAATGTTTCCACTTGGAAGCGATAAAACGGCCGTCTGAGAATTTTTATACTAATTTGCCAAAGCCGACGACTAAGAGCAATTAATCAATTTCATCTTTTAACCTTTATAAAAGCAAACTGGCGATGGGTAGGCCGAAAGCAGGCGTTTGTGTGTCATGAAAAATATTTGTCAAAGTTTGGAAAGATTTTGTAAAGCCAGGATGACTTTTGACTCCCGGGAGCTGTTGATAAACTTGATGACTTTGACAGATTCCTGTCCTATGGTAACAAATTATCCAAATTAAAATTTTAATATACATTTACTTTAATCGATGTAAAAACCATAGACAGCATGCAGTTGCCTTAGCACAACACAGCTTTAAAATCCACATATTAAATCACTTACCTCACATGATGTCATGCTAACGTTCTTCAGGTTCAGCTTAAACACACGATCCCTGAAAATAGCAAGAAAAAAGAGAACAATAATGGATTAATAAAAAAAGAAACAATATTTTTATTGCATTATTCTTTTTTGCTGCACTTGAACGCACTAAAAGATACTTTTTAATAGCAGAACATTGAAGGGAGCGTGACAAAAACCTTCACAAAACCCCGAAAGCCGGAGCAAAAGCACGACTGTTAATTAATTTATGTGACAGTCTTTACCGGATAAAAACGGGATCTGATAAAGCCAAGGAAAAATGTACTACAAAAACCGACAGCACATCCATCATGCCAAGACTCAAATGGCTGACGTACATAGAATGGAAGCTGCTAGGCCAAGTTTGCTCGTTCGACAAGCCACGATTCTGCTAGGTGTACCGTTCGTATGATGCTGAAGGACGTTCAAATTTTGTCTAATATCGGTGTCATTTTTTCATCGTTATTTTGTGTGAAAAAAAGCTGCTTTTCCAACAAGCTCAAACAAGGATGTGAGTAAAAACCACTGAGACTGAATGGGACTAAAACTCCTTTAAAAAAAACACACACACACTCCTGTACGAGAAAAACTCAGCTGGCCGAGCAGAGTGAAAGGTTAAGTGGAAAGTAAACTACATGAGAAACCAGTGCCATTTGCTCTTTACGGTATCGCTCCAGCTTCTACTATTCGGATTGCAAGAGTTCGTAGGCATGGGAAATGGAACGAACGAAGAAATTTTTAATCAAATCAGATGATGAAAAGTTTGCACTGACGACCTTTATTAGTAGTTTGCCCTAGTTAAGGTATGCAATGTTAATTTTTTATCAGAAAACTTTATTTGATACGAAGAACACAAATGGGCAATGATTTTAATGTTTAGCGCAGCTGCAAAGTCATTAAACATATGAACAAGATTTAGGGCAATGGTTTTAAGGTTTAAAGAATGTAAATAATATCATATATTAAGAGTAGCTAAAAATAGGAAAAGTGTGCGAATGATTTATATAACAATTCTCAGTCCTTCACACGGTAAAACTGGTATCAAATCCAACTCGAGGTTTCCTTCCATACGATTGACATACGAGTCAAAGTATTCTGATATGGAAGGCTCTGATCTCTCAAGGCAATATTTTGATCGAGGCCGAGGATTCTTAAATTCAACAATGCATGGAATCACATCAAATACACAACAATAATTGCAATCAAATATACAATGCAACATCTCGATTGATATTTATTGGATTGTATGAACTATGATTCTAATAAAAATAAATTTTAATTCAAAGATGAAGTCATCCGAAAAATAACCAGAACGTCTTCCAATCATTTGCAGAACATTTTTCCTAAGCATTAAAACTCCGTTCGTACAAAATTTATCTACACACCATAAAACTGCAATCAACATTAAAACTGCATAAAGCATCCCGTTTCAAAATCAATAAATATAAATCCATTGACGTCAATGACGTTTGCAGTTTAAACTACTACAATAAAGTTTCCTTGTTGCCTTGGGCCGTCTTACATCAGCCTGCCTAGAAGGCGAGCGTAATTACGCTATTCAAACATGCTACACTTATCGCAAACTAAGCACTCTAAATTCCAGCACCGAACCAGACATCGTTGCAACTTCTTTTTTTTGTGCTACGGCAGTCTGCGAAGAATAGCTAGATGACCACCGTTACATCCACCGACCAGACACATAAAGTAAAAGCAGGAAGCAATTAATGAGCAAAACTATTCGCCAACAGCTTCAATAAAACGGGCTGACGGAAGACACGCACACACGGGCGGAAGATTTGTGGCGCGTTCCTAAGCAACCGCGGCACAGCTTTCGTTCGATCGATCGATCGATCTCCGTTTGGGTTGGCTAGCTGGAATTCAATTAAAACCCATCTGGATTTTCTCCCGACAACTTCTTCCCACCCCGGGAACCCTGAACTTGGATAATGTAGGCGAATGGCGTCGTGTCGTGGTTGGTTTGTCTTTTTTTCCCCCTTCCGCACTTTCTTTCCAGCACGGTCAAAGTGGCCCCCAAGTGTTTGAAAATTTATGTTTCGCATTTGCCCTGCATTTTCTAACGATCGTTACGACCAATTTTGCGATCGTAAAATTCTTGCAAACAAAAACGCATTCTTCGTTTCGGAGGTAGGGGAATCTAATCTTTTATGGTTAAAGTGAGACAAACCGACTTCACGTAATGATTTGCACTAATGATCATTAAAAGAAATTAGGGTTTGGGTAGAACAATAAACAGATCACAGCCAGCTATCACGTTCAGCTATTAATTTTTAACATTTTAATCAATGCTGGTTTGTAATTAAAGCCTTAAAGCAAACCAAAACTGCTCATTGCATTGGATAAACCGTAATCCATCCGGTTTCGCGAGCCGTGCACGCATAACCGAGAGCGCTCGTTATCGTATTAACTTTGAGCTCGAAAATTAAACCCACCCAAAACACTCGAATCGACGAGAGATTTTGTAGCCCGTTGTAACAATCACAAAGGTGCCTAAAATGCAACGTTTTATTCCTCATTAAAATGACAATTGCCGCACAACCGTTCACACAACAACGAAAAATAGCATCCGAATGGGCACGCTTACATCCAGAATTGTGTAACGATGACAATTGCATGGCTTATTGTTTGAGTGTGTTGTTGTGCGTCAGGGGAATAAATGCACAAATGTGCACTGAGAGCTGTGTGGCATCATTCCCCCTCCCTCCCCTACCGTTTTTTGTAACCAAAAGATGACTGTCGAAAGCCGACAAACCGATTTCTCTCTCCGGTGGCGTTAATACCTTCCGTAATCCTACCGCAATATAAGTGCCCTCTCGGTTCGTGTCCTCTGGTGACGCGCTGGACCAGAGCGCTTGGTCCACTCAAAATGGACGGATGGATTGCATTAAAACGGTGGCGCGCATACACACACACACACACACACACACACACACACACACATACCAATTGTGGAGAAGAACAAACATACCGCCAATCAGAAGCAGGGTTGGTCGACCCAATGATGGAGGCGCATGGTGGCGCGTACATTAAATAATCACTTCATATAAATCTGTGGGCTCGACAGCGAAATGGGCATCGTGCGCACATATATTTACAGATGCAAATGCATAAATATAAATTGAATTATGCGCTCGCTCGCATTCTCGAACGCAACGCAGGGTGAAGTCAAACTGCACGTTTGCGAAACGGACCTTTCTGACACTGGAGAGGGATTTGCTTGCTGCTGGCCGGATTCCGACACAAAATTCGCATTCGCCTTTTGTCCGGTAGAGGGAACGCAGGTGCGCCAGGTAGAAAAGGGACCGGCAGAAGGTCTTACCCCATTACAATCATTCCATTCCCCTCCCGTAACGGACGCTTTGCTTTGTTGGCATTGCCATAAATGGCTTTTGTTTTCATTTACATTTAGCAGGAAATTGCAGAATTTACCCATGCCACAGTGGATGGCACTTCTTCCAACCCCTTGGAGTACCATCGTTTTTGTGATTCCATTCGGCATCGGCTCATCGTAGCACATAAAACTACTCAAACCATCAGACACATACGGCAGACGGATTCAGCTCACCAAATAACTAGCTGGACTACTGCTGGACTTTTCGCACTGATTTGGTAGCAAATATTTCAAATCTTGCCATTCTTTGCATAGCTATCGAATAGTTTAGAATAGTTGAGTCGTATTCATGTTCATCGGGATGATGCGTTTTCATAGCACCGGGCTGTACTCAACGGCGATCAGACATGATGGTAAAGGATGGTGTAAATGTTGTACATTTAATTCACACATACTCTATCACTGTAACGGTGAGTTGTATGCAAAAGGACGTGCTGTCCATTTTGCTCGTTACCATAAGCATAGATAGCAATCGAAAGTGGCCGTGGTCCTAGAATATGAAGAGTATGGCTTTTCACTTTCCACTGTGAGCCGTTTGATCGATACTGAGTGGTTTTCGTATTTGAATCATTTAAATCGAATGTTTCTTGAAAAAATGCTAACAGAGGCAAAAAGAAGCATTTTTAACCTTAAGGGAAATTCTTATTACGTTCATTATTCTGCAAATAATCAAAAACTGAAAAAAGGTCAAAATAATTAAACATTCTTGCTTGCATAATAGTTTTTAATCAAAGGATTTTAATAAGGATTTTAATCTTCGCATATGGGTTAATTTGAAGTCAACGATTCCGCAAATGATTACGAACATTTTAAAGGAAAATCTTTGCGAATTTGTTTTTTGATATATTGTTTGCATTACAGTACTATAAATCTCTCTAATATAAATTAAAATATTTATTGCACACAAAAAAAATAATGAAAAGGCTTCAGAAACATTTTTTGCATCTTTACATCAATGTTGAATAATTTCTCTACATAAAACCAACGGAAAATGATATCAGTAAAGTGAGGAAAACCAAAATTTATTCAAACGAAATTATACCCACATAAGTTATGGCAGCTAGTTTCATTGATTTTTAATCAATTATGGCTGCTTTATGAAGCGTACAATGCCAACTAATTAAGATTTAATGGAACAGCAGGATTTGCTTTGTTCCTATCGTTTAACCAATTCGGAGAAGTATTTTTGCTAGTTCATAGTCTGAGACAAAATTTAGCAGGGTTCAAGTGGTAGCAAATTAATTCTGGTTGTCAACCATGTTCCGGTTTCTCAGAAAACAATCAAACAAGGAACAAATTGTCCGTGTATGTTGCCGTCTCACAACCGAACTTCATCTAACTCACTTGAAAATTGATGGAATCGATTTTTCATCGAAAAGTGCTGACTTCTTGGTGTCCCGTACATACCTACAGGCGATGACCATTAATTGCGCTCGTGTAGAGTGGAAGAAAATTCAAATCATCAATGAATTGTTCTTTCAATTAATGGCTCCCCTTTGAAGCAAACAGAGCAGGAGGAGCAGGACGTGTAAGAGGAAGAGTCCCAATTCTGTCACATCCGGTTCCGGCCATCCGACAAGACCCGTTTCGTCCACTGGACACACAATAGACGTTCAATATTCACCGATGACGTAAGCTAATTCCTACACGACGTTGTCCAGAATCCAGAGCCACTAAAGCTGGCCCAGCAGGCATTGTTCGCGGTACGTCCGGATCCTGCCCTACCCACGCACTCACGCACGGACACAGGCGGAAGGAAAACAAATCTTTACTTTCACTAAACGTCAACGCACCCGTCTGCGCCAAAGCATTGGCTGAAATTTATTTTCCTTACAAAAGTGGCGGAAAATTCAATTACGCTTTTTGCAGGGGAAAAAAAGGGAGACGGTAGAAGGAGGTGACGGTACACACGCACCGGCTAAGCGAACGCACGCGGGGATGAGTCAAACGGGGAGAGGGGTATGCGCCAAGAAGGGGGGGGTGTATCGGTTTTTGTTGTATTATATTGCACGGAGACCAATGGAAAATCACGATGATGGAATGGTCGAGCGCGTGCAGACACGCCGAAATGGATGCAAGTAAAAGTCAAGGCATAAAATTTATTGAATTTCGCCGCACAGCCAAGCACACGGTCGCCCTTCGATCGTGGCGCCCTCGTCCGAAAAAGATCCAGACAAGCTTCTCAACTCGCTGGCACAACGAGCAAGCGAAAAAGAAACGAAAGCAAAACAACATGCCCAAATCGGTCCTTCCGAACCGGTTGGGCCGAATTGGCGAAATGATTTCTGATGCTAATCGAGTGGAAAACATATTTTAATTCACTCGCTCCCTTTCTGTTGAAAGGGAAAATGGAATGAAATCGAAAGTAGCGCTTGTGTGGCTGTGTGTGTGTGTGAGCGAACCACCCATGGGATGGGGGAAGGTCTTGGCAAAAACTAGCATCAACTTCAACATCATATTGTTCACCAACGAGACGAACGATTTCGCTGTCGATAAACGGAAAAAAACGCGAAGATAGAACCTGCTGGGGGAGCGGCAGTAGAGTTTTTGCTTTGACATTTTCATTTTCCTACAGCACAATTCACGCGAAACCTCTTACTCATCTGGCAAAGGCAAACGAACGACGATGCACGAACGTTAAGGATTGCGAAAAATCTCTGCTAAAATTGATCGTTTTATTGTAACCTTCCCTTGAGTTGTTGTTGTTGGTCCGAGTGTTTGTGGAAAACGGACCACGAGTTGAGACGTGAAACCCGAGCAGCGTTGTTGTGTGGGTTGAAAAGGGGAAAGCATAAGCTAACCTTCTATTGGCGTGACGAAATGGATTCGATCGACTTGTTGTGCCAGATTTTCTGTAAACATTCACTAACGACAATCCATCGTCGAGGTAGCACATTGAAACTGTTGGAACTACTAAACGACATTTTGTTAGTGAAGGGTGATTATTTACAGCATTGGACAAGCATTATGAGGAAGATCATAAAATGTCGACAAAATATGTCGTTGCTTAGCATTAGAAAAAAAAAGGAATGAAATCAGTATTACAGACAAAGCGGTATATTTTCTATGAACCAACCAGCCTTTACGTTAGCTTCAATGAAACAATACCAACCCAAAGTTCATTGCCTTTGTTCTACTGGAGCTTTTTCCTTCCGCTATTTTCCTTTCAAACAACCATATGGTTCAATTGGCAAATCGAACCATGGGCCATAATAAACACGGATCATCTCCTCTATCCACAGTAGTTCAACAACACCTGCTAATGAATCCGGAGAAAGGTTATTTACCTTTGCCAAGTACAGTATAAGCAGAAGGAAAAATTACCCAAGAAATGGTACGGCGAGACGATAATTACCGCCAACTGCTCCATTTGGTCCATCGATTCCGTTGACTGGATTCCCCGAGTCCTGTGCTGCTGGTCAGCTTCAGCGTTTCGTGCCATGGCGAAGTCTAAAACTGGCGCGCGTCCACCCACCAGAGGAGATTTTTGATTACAGCTCATGTTTCTTGTGGCACGAACACGAAACTCTGGGGCGAATACCCGGGGAATACCATATTTTGCTCTTCCTTTATTAAGCATAATTTACCGAGGTTCAACAAACAGAACCATCGGCATCGGTTTATGAATTATGTATGGGAGGCGTGTGTACAAACTGCCCGCAATTTCAAACCCACACTCACACACGGATACACATGTTCGGTTTACTTTTTGCAACACATAAATACACACACACACACACAGAATCGGTTTCATCCATTTCGCTGGAATAGTTTCGATCAACAAGCGGTAGATGCCGAAGAAGAAGACCTATCACGATATTAACAGTCTGCAAAAGGTTGGCTGGCTACTATCTGCGAGCCCTTCTTACGCTTTGTTCATAGGAGCAATCATTCGTGCCTTACCCCTCACGGATGCCTGTCGCCCCCGCCCTGCCGTAAGGGATGGATCTTCGAGGGTATTTATAAAATATTTATTAGCTGTAATAAGTCATTCCTGTTTTGTGCTCTTTGTTTGGTTTTCTTGGCAGGTCTGGTCTGGCGGAACTAGAAATCAGCAATTGGGATGTTATCGAGAGGGTGGCGGGTGGGGGAGTAGGATTAATCCTTTCGTATAGCCTTACTATTTGAATTAAGACTTAGACTGATTATTTCTAGGAAGTTCATATGAAGTCGCATTACTTTGATATCAATAAGCAGAACAAAGACGTCTAATTAGAGGACTTTTTCCAACGATGTGGTAACTCGATGACACTGAGGGAGTGAAGTCAGTCATCAATTATGAATTTTTATCTATATGCAGGATTAGCAAATCTAGTATAGATTAATGGGTTTTTAGAGGGTTTTTAGTGATAAAGAAAAAGGCAAGTTAATATTACCACCAATTTTAAATTAACAAAAATCTATCATTGAAAAGCCTTCGAACTGATCAGTTTCTGTGCGAAACATTCTCTAAATATATAATAAAATAATAAAATAAAGAAATATAATTGAAAACATTTCCAATACTTTTAGAGCAACAAAAATGCAAATCCACTGCGTAATAAATGAGGAAATATGATATTCTGACGTAGAAACAACCCATTGGAACATTTATAGTATTACGATTGAAATAAACATGAATATTCGTTGACGTAAAACAGAAAAAAACATCCTACTTAAGACCATAAAAAAGCATAAATTAAGCCATGAAAAGTGCAATAAAATGTCCACTTGTTCCAGTGTAATGCAATTATCGTACCGGACCAAGCGAACAAGAGCAAAAGCTTAACCGTTTCATCCAGACCTTTCAATTACATTCGCAGCCAGCAACGCACATCCGTAAGGACAACGCAACAAACAAGTGTACCAGGGGGGGCACAAATTACTTAATTAAAAATTAAATCTAATTACAAAACAAGCTGCATTGGGGAAATGAATTCGAACCACCGTATGGACAACAATATGCACGCGATGCACCAAGTGCATGAGAGAGAGAGAGAGAGAGAGAGAGAGAGAGAGAGAGAGAGAGAAAGAAAGAGAGAGATATATATTTTCCTTTTTGATGCAAAGCATTGAAAGGATTTGAAGGATCAAATGAAGGGAAAATCCTCTTGAAAAGGATACAATGATTGAGAAAAAGAATTACAAATCTTACAGCGGCAAGTAAAGGATGGACAAAAAAGAGAAGAAATGTGCAAAGGTGAAAATTCTTTTTCCATCCTCTCGTTGTCGCTGTTAAGATATCATGATAATGATAAAATCATTTTTAAAGAATAATGGTTTCCTAAATGAATTTTAAACCGTTTCCTTGGCAAGCGATAATCTTTTCAATCCTGTTCTTAAGTGGTGTTAGCAAGCAAGCTTAAAAGCATCCCACGTTGCATTACACACAGCGAGCACAGGCATTGGGACAGGCTAATGGAAAAGAAAGGCAAAGTGCGAACCAATAACTTTCCATCTCAATCAACACTTTCTTCAGGCGCTACCGCTCACACAAACAATCAATCGGAAGTCGATGAATAAATAATCTCCCTAAATAATTAAACGCCTTTCCGTTTCGAGTCGCCACCGATTGGCAAACAGTTCCGCAACGATGCTTAAACCGATGCAAATGCTTCATTACCACCAACACCACCAGCAGACGATTCTCAATTTCCTTCCCTTTTCCTAGTGAGAAGTAAATAGACAGGTAAACGAAGAATCAGACCACGACAGGGAGCAAAACAAAAAACTGCTAAAGAAAATGGTGGGACAATATTTACGCTACCATAATTCGAGCCAGGCCCGCCGGAGCTCGAGCACAATATGGGCTTCTCCACAGTAGTGTGCCAATTAAAACTGGTACACCTCAGGACCATTATACCCTTACGGGGGCAGCACTAGTGAGCGAAAATACTGGGTAGAGGAATTCAATAGAGCAATTATAATTTCATGGTTTGATTGAGGTGGCCTAGGATAATTATTGAATGCCACCATCGACATGTGATTGCGCATACAGGGTGTAAGGGTGGCGCACGGTAGTCAAGTCCCACACAAAAGCCACAATCGAGCTTACTAAGTGAATATGGGTGTGTGGGAGAGGTGCATTTATGTGAGGAATATGTGATGAATGTATGAAGGCGGTGAAGCGGGAAATAGATTGGCTTCCTCCTTGGAACATAATGCTCTATTTTACAGTTGTTTGCGGCAGGCCCATTGTTTGCAAACTTCATCGAAGAATTCAGGAGGGTATGCAATTCTATTTCGATGGAATCTAAACGCTTGAAAGGTATTCGTATAAGTATTAATCTCCAAGCTAAGGAAACGTCATTATTGTCCTTTATCAAATATTTTCCAGGAAACTTTTTCTTCCACTTGCCACACTAATAGACAACATTATGTGTATCTTCTGTTTGCCTTGGCAGCATCAGAGTGAAAGCATGTGAATACGGAAAGCCAAATCCGGAACCGACGAAATGCAAACACTGGTCCGCTTTTCAGGCGAAACGATAATAAATTATTTGTTTACCTTTCCGATCTGGTAGAAAAACTGGCTTTTCTCTCTACAACCTATCTTGCGCAGTACGAATAATACAGTGACGTTTGCTTTTCTTCGTTGTTTCACACTGCATATAACCTCAAAAAAGGGAGATGAAAATACAAAAGAATAAACATCAAAGGAAAGAGGAAAAACTTTCCCCAACCATTTCCGGGCTTCCCGGGGTAGGCCACAAGGTTTTTCTTTTCGTTTTTACATCCTGTAGTATGGTAAAACTTCTTGCCGGTTCTTGACATTACGACACCAGCAAACAAACTTATGCCCACTCTACCCGCAGAAACCGAGACAGCTCAAGATAAAGCGAAAGCTAGCCCAGCTATCAGGCGTTCCCCCATTTCAATGCTGCCAAGGGATTATTTATTACACCGTAATGCGCATCTCCGGTAATGTGCACGCACCCGACATTGACTTCCGGAAAAACGAGGAAATCTCGAGTGCACTAATGAACGAGTAAACTTGATTACTCGGGGCACAACACAGCATCCACACAACAAGTGGAACGTAGAGAGATACACGATCTTCCCTGTACAGGACGCACCATAGCCCGCACCCGGATGAAGAAGATGGAACACGATGGAAAACTAATTGATTAACGATTATTTGAGGTTGTGCATGGGAAAAAGTACACAACCAAGGCGGGTGGCCGCGGGGCCGCACGGACCACAATTAAATGAACCCACTGAACGAAGACTTTCACGTAGAGCGGTTGGGCACAAGGTTGGGCACTAATCGTGAGTTCGTGTGTGTAAACAGTTGAAAAGGATTTGTCTTTCAAAACATTGCGCCCTGCAAAGGGGTGGTGCACATGGATCGCCACTAGTTGAAAGAGGGGCGATGCGTTGTTTCACGGAGACCTGAAGCGTGTCTTATTAAGCGTTTATCTTCGCCTAACTGAACCGCAACAGCTGCAGCAAGCATGCGAAGGTAGGAGCGTTTAATCTGAGAGCAAAATGCCCACACACACACACACACACACACACACACACACACACACACACACACACACACACACACACACACAGATGCTGAGCGCAAATACTCACCCAAAGATCCTTTCGATTCGTCAAGGATGCGCGTGCACACGGTACAGTGGCGCTGGTGTAGCAGAGACTCGCTCTTCTTGAAGCAGTACTTCAGAGTTGAGGTGATGGAAGGAGCCGAGAGAGAGTGAAGAAGCGCAAATAATTGCGTTTATGAATCTCTACGGGGTCATATATTTCGGTATCCTTTTTCAGGCCTCTGACATCACCACCGGTGGAAATAGAGCTGGGGAAGGCAGGGTGCGGGATACCGCTCACAACATATCCGTACGTTGAACACCCGGAAGTGCGAGAAAGGGTTGCTTGTTATTTTTCTGCATGGTCCAGTGTTTTCTTCTTTCCTTCCAACGAACACTTCGGATGTTGGAAACATGGAAACCATCTTTTTGCCTGACTAAGGTGTTACGGAGATATAGCTACCAGGTCCGGGTGCTAGGTTTTCCTGTACCAAGAAGTGTGAGTGTGTGTGAGCATGTAGATGAAGGTTAATTTTTCATGGTGCTCGCTTCGACGGGCAAATAACCACCTACAGCATGCATGCAGCCCATACCCGGCTGTACGGTTAAAGCTCGTACTAGTTGAGATCTGGTTGTACCCGGGTACCGACCATAGGTCACAGTAAAACTTCCTTTTAGCAGACCCGTTGCACGCTGGCAAGGATCTGAGAACTCACTTACGCCATGATGTTCGGCCATCATCATGCTCAGGTAAATCGATGTTTAACCTGACATAATACCGTACAAACTTCAACCAACTAACCGACCATGCTACCATTGCATGTCCAAGGAATGTAGAAGAGAAAAACCATTGGAAGTGATCCTTCCACATCTCGGACAAGCAGCCCCAAGTGCGCGTGAAAAATACGCCACTCACCCCGGTCGGATGAAGTAGAATATCAAGTATCATGTGAGGTTTTTTTTCTCGTAGAAAAAATGTACAACATGGCGTACATTTCGCAAAAAAAATGGAAGAAGAGGACGAGCCTTAGCTCGTTAGTTTATATTTTATTCAACCCGACTATTTGTTTCCCATATTTTATTCAAACTTTACGGTCGGCACAGCTTAACTGGCCGACACCTTTTGCACCCACACTAGAGAGCGAGGGAGGCGGTTGGGTAGAAAATTGAAACGATTCCCTAGTGTACAGCAGTAACATGCCTGTTGTTGTTGGAAGTTCCTCGTTGTTGTTAAGGCCGATCCATTTCGAGCATAGGATTACACCTAATTCCTTCTATTTTTCTTCCGGGAGAGGTATCCATCGGTAGGTACTATTACGTTAACTATCCTTTATTTAGGACCAATATGTACATCTTCCTTAATTTAATCCTTCACATCGTTTTTCGAGATGAATCTGTTAAGAAACCTGGCGAGTTCTGGTATGTCTTAGGTGTACTACATCATTAAAACATGAGCTTTTTGTTACAACGCATTTTCTCATATTAATATCCTTCAAAATCAACTGCTACTGCAAGTCATTAAACCGAAAGTTCAAACTCCAATCGAAGGAGAACAATAAAAACATAAAATAATCCTCACACTAACCAGCTGCTATACCGCTAGTACAAATAAAACGAACCAGCAAACGACAGAGTTAACAAATTAAAATAAATTTCTTTTCTCGCTTCATCACTGCAGAAAAAGATGCTTTCCCTTTCAAATGGATGACAAAAAAAGACGTAGAAGAAAAAATGCCTTTTCCTTCCTATCAAAAAAATGGGATTACTTTTTATCGTGAACTCTGGTCACTTGAGGGATCGAAAAGTGCCGTCCATCTTCCGGAGGGAGGGACTTTTTTGCCTTCGTTTTCGTTCACCGCCACCAAGCTGAGCCAGCGAAGAAAATGACAGAACATGAATATCCTCTTCACGTTGACTGCTATTATCCAATTTGCTCCAGTTTCCTTGTAAGACGCCAACACGGGGAAAAGCACCACCTTACAACGCTTGCCGTGGCGACGCGGATCATCGCAGAAGACTTTTTTTCCCTCCCTCTATTAGTTTCTTTCACGAAGCGTTGCACCACCTGCGCACACTTTCCAACCGAACCGCCCGACTTCCACCTCCCTTTGTGTGCGAAGAAGCAAAATTTGTCATAAATTTCAATTAAAAAATTTTCGCTCCTGCCAAGAACTGTACCAACATTGCCTTTTTGTGTGTGTGTGTCACGTTGGGTGTTTTAAGACACACCGGGTTTGTGGATTTAGTGTTTGCTTTTCTTTTTCATTCTGCTTCACCATCATCTCTGGACTGGGCTGGGTGGCGATGGAAAAGTTCAACACAAACTAAGATAAGAGCAAAATTAAGCGTGAAAAATGTGCGCAACTTTTGAAATGAATAGAAGCTAAATGCTCCAAGAGTACCTGATTCGCCATGAGACAAATTAGTTAAAGCAGAACGTAATTGTGCGGGCGAAAAAGTGTTTGCTGTGAGGCTGAAGGGGAACGACGAGGAAGTGCGCCGCGTCGCGTAGATATTAACTTGAAGTGTGTTGATTATTTTTGTGTGTGTGTTTTTTCCGAGAGCCGGATACCACGAAAAAAGCAGGAACAACAGTAGGTTGACAGGCGTAATTTAGATTTATGAGGAAGAGGATTGCATTTTGATTTTTACAAAAGCATTCATAATGGGAAATAATATTCAATAAATATCTATTTGCGACAGTATGATTGAATGAGCGCCTTTTATCCACCCAGTGATGATGCAGTCCCGAGGGAATTGATCGTCCAGTACTCGGAATGATACTTTGCCTTTGAGGAGAGCTACGTTTTTTTTTTCAATTTGTGATTTTCATCTATTATTTCCTTCTTCAGCAGGCAAAAATTACTTACAAAACACAATTTATCGCGCATGAATGTTTTATAACGGTGAAAAAAAAAAAACAAACATAGAGGGAAAAGGGTGCATCCTTCAGAAAGGGATTTGCGCAACTTGAAGGCTACAAAATAAAAAATGACCCTTGAGTGTTGCTCCTGAATTTCGTTTCACTCACTAGGGAATATCGTACACGAACAGAGCATGAGACGTCTAGAATATCTGGGGACGCAATAGATTAATGTGACTCTGAGGACTTCAATTTCGCTGTGGATAAATATTTATTTGTTTTCTAAGCCCAGTTATAATATTATTTGCTTGAGTTGCTGTCATATACTTGTTTGATTTTAAACTCATTGATCTTGAACACATTTGCTTTATCTAATACCCAGACGCATCGAGAAGTTTTTCATATAACACTTCAGGGACTGTATTTTTCATATAAAAGCAACCCCCCTCCCAATAGTCTATAGCTTCCCTATCTTAAGTTACCCACCAGTGCACGATCATCGTTATCGTAAAACGTCGTAATCGTTTTTCTCCGTAATTGAGTTTTCAAAAATCGTAAACCATCCACGGACGCGCAACAGCCGTTGCCAACATTCGGACACTTTACCCTAGCCGGGATAATTGAGCACCGGACGATTTTACCGTTGAGCCCCAGACGCTTGCACCAACACCGTCGAACGGCACCGAGCACCGCACGTTTCAATAAGTGGTTTATGGAGGTTTGTGTGGCAATAATGTTGAGTTGCGTCGCCCAAAAATACAGCAACAACTGCAGTGTCCCGGACACGAAGTATCGGCCAGTGAGACACTTCTTCCTGGTAGCACAACCCACTATAGTCGTATGTACAGACACATATAACACGAAAACAGGCGCACTGGAATGAAATCTTAATTTTAACTTCACGAAAACCCAGCAGCTGGGTAGCAGGACGGTATGTTTTTAAAGGACACTGCAGCAAGTTGTCGTTCTGAAGTTGTTTGAAATTAAACGAAGAGCACTTGGTTCCCCCTCCATTCCCCCCCCTGGGGAGCATTTTTAGAATTGGGGAAGTGGAGCCTACTTGAGGTTCACATGCCCTATACAACGTTGGAACCGAAACAGGCAGGTCGAGTTGTGGATACATCGGCCATATATGGTAGGGCACAGCAAATGCGAATGCTGTCCTTAAGTCCGTCTCACACCCGACGCCCTGCCCAATAATCGGACCAATCCCTGGCCCAAAGCACAGCACCATCCTGAAGTGCAAAATTTATTTATTGTTTTGACGTGTATAATCCAATTTGAGGCAAATTTTAATTGAATCCCACAGCATTGGACGGGCCGGCCGGAGCTGCAGAAGCTTCAGCACAAGAAGTTGGAAGGGAAATTAAACCGTTGGTCCTCCGTCCGTCACCTTCAGGTGCGGGCGACCTTAAGGGCGCACCATGGCGGAAATGAAACCCAGAAGCTCTGGAGAAAAGGTCAGCCTGGCAGGAGGATTGGTTGTATTTTCCAGCTCCATGCACCAAAGACGACCACTTACAAAGCAGCAAAGAGATGCCGGCCCGTATTCCACTCGGAGAGCTTGGCGTCGGAAGACGATGACTTTATGGTTCGTGAACAGGATTTATGGTACAACTTTAGCTATTTAGCAAATTCCAAACGCTATCGGAACTCCATATTTGTACCCCTTTTTGCTCACTGAATGGTCGAAGGAATGGCCAAGCTGGGGCAAAAGGTTCTAAAGAAGGTTTTGCTTTATGTTTTTTTTTATACGATACAAAATCGTACAGCGGCCAGTCATCAGAAAGTTTTAATTACTTCGTTTCCGGACACTCCAGCAGAGCACTTGGGCGGAAAAAGGGCAGGGCAAGAAAGGGAGAGCCTGGGAACGCAGAAATTGGACGAAACCTCGGGAACTCAAAGCTTTGATTTGTGAACGCATCCGCACTAACACTCATGGACACACCGAGATACTACGAAAACCCTTTTGCTTGCTTTTGTTTTTGTCCGGATTTATAATCTCTGATGGATAGTTCAGCAAAAGGGACGATATGCTGAACCGAACCATAATGCCTATTAATAAGCTCGTCAAGGAAAATAAATCTTTGATGTAGAATAGCAGAGACCCTTCTACATTTCTATCCTGGACTGATAACGATGGTGTGAAGATAAGTTCCTTCATGACACATTGGTACAAGAATGCTTTGTATTCCTTATCGAAATACAGATACAATTCAATCACGACACATACTTCCACACAAGGGATACGTATCGCTTATGACCTAAGTTGTCTCATTTATAGCACTTAAAACAAATTCCATTTCACACACGAGAAGTTTGTCTCTCCTCGAATTCCAAACCATCAAGTCATTGAACCGGAAATGCTGAATCACTTCCACTACTACTAACGCACTAAGTGTTTGTTCTTGCATTAAACAAAAAAACCAGAGCTTAAAATTCTTTTCCGTGCAAGCTGAAAGACATGAAACGCGAAACTCTTATCCTAAGTTTCTGAGGACTCAGATGCTGATGGTGATTAAGGATCATGGACGAGATGGGAAGCTGTGCACGCCAAAACAATGGCCAAACTTTCAAGACACACTTTACATCTTACCGTTGAGCTCCGTTTCGTTTCTTTTACGCTTGGCATAACAGAAAAAAAATGCACCACTGTTGAGGCAAATGTGCGTTGGACACGGTCGGGATATATGTGTGAAGAAGTTGAAATTGATAAAATCGACTCTCAATTATGAAGAGCAGCATCTGGCACCAAGATGGACGAGTAGCGCGGAGCAAAGATCTTTTTATTCCTTCGACTGTGTGCTCAGTATGGCGGAAGGAATGATTATTGAAAATCGTAAAATTAGCATAAATCGAATTAGGCCACCAACCGGGCGGTAGCATTTGATCAATGAAAAAGAAGGCTTTATTCCTTTTGCTTGGATTCAATGGATGTTTGGAGCGTTGAACGTTAAGAGGACTTCATCTTAAAGAGATCATATTGTGAACAAACCTTCCCGTTTCCGGTTGATTAAATGTAGTAAAGAAAACAAGTTGAATAACTTGAAGTTCGTACAATACTTCGCACTTCTTCATAATATTGAAGCTTCATTTCAATCAACATGTTATTTAAAATCATTTTTCACCATTCTTAACACTTAAAAACACCCGATTGGAATCTTTCTGTTGAAGCACCTCCCTTAAATAAAGCATGCTATCAATAAAATACTTAAGATAAAAGCATTCGTAGCTCCCCCTTCTTTAAAATCTCTCTCCATCACAAAACGGTCTTCCTTCGTCCCATTCACAGTTCATCAACAAAAGAACCTCACCCAAATCAAAAATCCCCAAACAAAACGGCCAAGCCAAGTAACGCACCCAAAGCCGTCTTGAGATAGAGATTTTGTGTGACTCGCGTAAAATGATTAAACCAATTTTCACAGGCTAAACCCCGCCAAAAACACCCTCGTGGTTCTTACTTGTGGCATACAAAAGCGACAACACAATTATAGTACAGGCACAACCACAAAAAAACCGCTTGCCCACCAGGGCACGGTGTTATAGGTGATGGCCAGCATCGTTAAGAGCCAAATAAAACCATCATGGAACTGGAGGCGCCGCAAAATGGAAAAACCAGCCAACTCTGCTCGGTGCCAGCCACAGAAGGAAAAAGATTGAGTGCAATTGATAAGCGAGAAAGTGAACGAATGTGTGTGTGTTTTCTGTGTCTTTTTGTAAATCCTGTCCCTGATTCTATCTTGTTGCCGGAAATCCCAAACTGTCGGTAGTTTGAAGAAGCGCAAGGGCAATAGGTGGTTCGTGATCATTTAATCCGTTTAAGGACTCTTTTATTTCTTCTCGTCATGTTCCACACCGCCACCCAGGGTTGACTGCTTGCTGCGTTGTCTTTGCTTGGGGTGTTGATGCATCTGTTTGTGTTGCATTAAAGCCTAAAAAAAAATCCATATAAGGATATCAGCGCGCACTTACAAAACTACACGAGAGGATATCGAGTTTAGCTTAAATTCCCCTCAGGAGTTAGCAGGAGTCTCGTCGGAAAGATCGTTATCTTTTAGAGTTAGACAAAAAAAAAAGCCCCTGTATGTCCAACAAGCTGCTGCTCGATCCGTTCCCCCAGCAGGAAGAGATGGATTTTTTCGTTGTTGTCCCTTCGAAGCAACCAAACAACCTCCTGCTGTCAGATTGAATCTGCTTGTCAAAGAATCAATGCAAACGGAAAGTGATAGTGACAGAGTGAGTAACACACACACAAAAAAAAAAAAAAACAAGTACACGAGGGATACGTTGAAACCCACAGCAAACGAGCAAGCAATGAAGACAAATGGGAGATTAAGGGAAGGTAACATAAATGTCCAAACCGATCAACAAACAATCAATGGGTGCTGTTTGATTGGAATGGTTCGAGTGGTATCCCGTTGTAATCATCTCAGAAGAAATTATGGCTGGTAAAAACAGAACTAGACAACATGTAGAATGATCTGGACATGAAGTTTGAAAAGGAAAATAAATTACTTAATCTTGCTACTTATTATGATCAGCTGAAAAGTTCTAATTGTATTTTGCACCATGTGCCAGGTGATAGTTAAGTGTCAACTGCTGAATGCTGCAAATAATTAACTTTAACCCCTTTTTTTGCACCAACAAATAGATGGTTGTATAATGATTCCCGCTCCCCATTCGACGAGATAAAACTTAATCTCTTGTAAAGCTGTAAAGCGCTTGTCCGGAAATGAATTTTCGTCTCAGAAGAATAAAAACATTTAGTTGCATCTTGCTGCCACTATCTTTGCAGCAGTATCTTACACAGCCGACAGATACCATCATTGTTGGAAGAGATTTTCATTAACAGGCCTCCCTCCCTTCCCCCTCGCTTTATGTTTCTTTATCCTTTCGAAACAAATGACACTCTTAATACCGAGTTCCTGCCTCATCATCACAGCAATCCAGCTTTGATGGAGCAATGCTACACACACTCTGCCCTCCACGACGGAACACAATTCACAGCAGTGCTTTCAGTCGATGTCCATTTCCCAGCCAGCAACGAAGAAAATCAACATTGTCTGCAGTAAAGCAAACGTTCATTTCCTTGAATGAGTGTGCCCAGGTGAACGCGAGATCCTTCGACGCGTTCCCAAAAAACCATTTAAACCCATTTTATACCTGGTGGATTCACATTAAAGACATCGCGCCGGTTCTCCCGTTGCAGCGAAATGAAACGAAATGACAAAGAAGAGGAAGAATTTTGTTCCAAATTCCCATTTCTCACTATCCGCATTTGCTTTGCGCCTGGAAAGTGGCCAAAAAAAAGGGGGAGGCGGGAGAGAAAAACGATTTGTATTCATTAGGTAGGAAAGCGCTTTTCTTCTCCGAACGATCTACGGGACTAGTAGGAATGGGACTGTTTGGTTAGCAAGCGAAAAGGGGAAAACCCAGGACGCGCCAAAAAAAAAAAAATCCAAAGAGATTAGGAAAATTTGCACGAAAAGGTGGTAAAGTGGGATTTAGGGGTACTGGACTCACACCGGGCACTCCGAGAGGAATGGTGATCGAAGACCTGTGTATACACATGTGTACAATTTCGCACGCTTGTTTCGGTCGTTTTAAGGAGGTACTCAGAGAATACACGCGCGTGCAAGCAAAAAGGGTTTGGCAGTTCGTTCATAAAACCTTTTCCCAACAGCGGCAGATTGACAACCACATCGAGCAGAAATAAAGGTGGGGTGCGAATAACCGGAAGCAGAGCAATGCAGAGCAGCGGAAAATTGATTTGCCTTTTGTGTTGTAGTTTTTCATCATCCCAATACGTCCCTATCTTTCACACACTGAAGGTGAAGCATTTTTCCACATTTTCCAAGTGCACGGTTTCCACTGCGCGTTAAAGGTGGCCGAATATTTTACTGTATATCCTGTCGGAGCGCATTCACACCCTCTTCGGAGTCATCGCCTGCGGTGAGGATCGAACAATTCGCCCGACAGGAGGATACCTTCATCTCGCACAAAAGGAAATTTTATCCCTTATCATGTAGATCGGTGGGGAGGGGTGTCTCTCTGGGCATGATGATCTCCCCAATAATGCTGCCCATGTTGTGGTGGGCAATGAATCACTAAAGCTGTCTCCCCTTTCTCGCTTATCCCTGGTACGCACTCATGCGCACACCTTGTGTCCACCATGTTTGTACGGAAAGGGAGACGATTTTAATTCATCCGACTAACACACTCTTCCCGTACATGGGTAGGATTGATCCTCGCCATACGCCTTTCCCAGTTGCTTCCTTTTTTGTTTTGTTATCTTCGGACACAATCAAAAATAACCCTTCCGACGTTATTCACGCTTTAACGCAGTTCTTACCATAACAGGCCCGCACCCACGCACCCGAAAGCGCTCGGTGGGCCCCACCATTTTTTTTTTTTTTTGTTGATGAGGGATGTGGAGTTGGCGATAGGAAAAAGCCTTTTTAATGTCGCCTTTTTTTCGGTCCAATCCACCCATTTCCATCGCCATTTGTAAATGCGGGGGCACAGTTTTTATTCACAGCAAATAGGTGTCATCCATCCAGAGATCCTTTTAGTCTCGTTTTCTTTTCAAGTGGGCCCCCTACCAGGCTTCTTATTTCATCCTGATGGTGTTCTTTCTAACCCTAACCCGATGGTTTATGGGGTTTAGTAATGGTGTGTTATCGGGAATCGATACGGCGAGCGGAACAGCGTGGGAGGAGAAGGATTGGTTTACTTTTTTCTTCCCTTTTTTCGATCGGACAAACTAAATTTTCCGGTGGAGCAAACTTTGGGCCTCTTTCATCCCCCTGGAGGGCATACAGCAAGGGATTATGAATGGGGAACCGACTAAACGGGCGAATTTTCCAATGCAGGAGCTACCGGGCTGACGTTGGGGAAATCTTCCACCAAAATTCTAGAACCGTTTCAAACAAGGAAGAAATATGGGGAAAAAATAGGAAAAACACACATTGACCAGCCGATGTAAGCGAATCGAACCATCGAAGCACCATCGAAATGGGTGTTTTTTGCTCCCTTTTTACAGGCGTTTTTGGTGCTAGGGATGATCCCGCTGGGGGTCACAATATGCTTCCAGAGAACCGAACGGTTGACCTTCGGAAGCTCTTTATTGTTATTGCTTCACCCGAATGAACAATATGTTGATTAAATGAGTTTTACATACTGCCGGTTACTGTCGGCGTCATCCTTTTGCTGCCCATATCCCGGCACCGGTTGAATGCATTATGCTTCCCTATGCTGCGGCCGATTACCTGGTCCGATAGCGCGCTAGTGTTGCAAAAATAGGATAAGTTCTATGGGGCTGCCACCGAAGCCAATGCTTCTTCTTTTTATGGCCTTGCAAATGAAAGTTTGTCAAAAGGCTGCAAATGGGTGGGAATAAAGCAAACGGTTATCGTTTCCGGTTTTGTGGCTTATAGGCATGCAGATAACGTTTGCGCCCGCTTTTCGAAACGGGAATATAGCACTTTTAGAAAACATCGGGATCATTGAATATAAATTTGTTCAATATTAATTTATTTGCACACCCTTTGCATGGTTATGGGAGTTTTATTAGCTCTTAAAAATGGAAATGAAGAATAAATGGTGTTTTCAGGGTATTTTTCATTTCCAATTCAAATGGCATCATTTCTTCAAACACCACTCTTACTGCGACAGTCGACCTGATCGGACGTGTTTTTCTCGTGCTCCTGCTCATATCCTGTTGTCGTGATATTTTTGTTGTGTTGTGTACCCTGCTTCGCTGTGCTGTGTGCCGTGTACTGTGTCCCTTGTGCTGTGCAGTGTTTGTTACCTGTATACTCTGGTTACATTTTCACCCGTTGATTTTGTACCCCGGGGTAAAGCGCACGGGGTAACGTGGTGTGCAGTGGTGTGCTGTGGGGTGCTACATAGCACATTTATTTTAAGTTATACCCGGACTATTGTTCTTAAAGTGTGTGCCTGTGCGTTCAAGAATAATATTTTTTTTGTGGGTGTTTTGTGAAATAATTATTTTCTGTGGGCAGTGCAACATAATTTTATTTGTGAAGTGAACGGACAATACTCCTTTTTTCCTGGGCCCGGCATAGATATGCCAGGCCCACCTTCCCTCGAGAGGGATTTTCCCCCTCTCGGCGGCCCCTCTCGTAATGAGAGGACCATGCCGCATTTTATAGACAAGGAAAATAAGCATGGAGACATGAAGTTCTTAGTGCTTCAAACATGTGACGGATCACCCCTACCCAAAAATCCCTTCATCGTCGGTAAATCCATCTCCTCTTTTGCTGGTGATCTAACAGAGCCCGGCAAACTTATCGACAGTGGCAAGAAACTACTTTTGAAGACCCGTAGTGAGCGCCAATTTTCCACCCTTCAATCCCTGAACAAACTTGTCGACGGAACCCCTGTGACAGTGACACCCCATGCAACCCTAAATAGTGTTCAATGCGTTATATATTCCCCGGACCTAAAAGACGAGAGTGATGAGACGATTCTCAGTGAACTGAAAGACCAACGAGTAGAGTTTGTGCGCCGTTTCACCAGGAAAATTAACAATGAAATAGTTAACACCAATATTTTCCTGCTCCGTATTGCCGCCACCAAGATTCCAGCATTTATCCGCCTCGGTGCCTTGCAAGTGTCGACCCGTCCGTACTATCCAAAACCGATGATGTGCTACAACTGCGCTCATTATGGACATACAAAGATGAGTTGCAAAGTAGCACAATCCTGCTCCAACTGCGGTAACCCTGCCCACGGAGACTGTATCGTCGATCCCGTATGCGTGAACTGCAAAGGACCCCATAACGCCTTCTCCCGTTCCTGTCCCCGATACAAGCAGGAAGAAGCGGTAATTAAATATAAAGTAGACAACAACTGCTCGTACGGTGAAGCTCGTAGATTTGTATCCTCCCCCGTAGTTCCTTCCCCTGTCCAACAACGACTAACATACGCACAACAAACCACAACAACTGACGAAAAAGACGCTATCATTACCTCCCTCCAAGCCAAAATCGAACAACAACTAACAACCATGGAAACACTGACCAAACAATTAGCCGCACAACAAAAGACAATCGACAACCTTGTTAAACAAATCAGCAAAATGAACAAGAAACAACAAAACTCAACAGAAACAGAAACTGACTCTACTCTGACCGACTTTGAAGACACAGCCTCCACCACCTCCTCTACCACCCGCAAGCGAGCCCGCGGGAATAAGGGCTCCCCCTCCTCGGAAGAGGAAACCCCTAACACTCCCAAGAACCTTATCCCTCTCATTCCTCATATCCCTAACCCTACTGCTATCCCTTCCGCCCCACCAGCTCCCTCCCGAAGTAGTAAAAAGAAGAAAAAACCTAGTTAGATAGTATGATCCGATTTCATCGCTTCTTTCTATCTAAACACACCGTTACCCCAATCCCAATTTATTACGGGCGCTCCCCCAACCTCCATAGATACCACTAATCATACGCCTATTTTCGCACTATCCTGGAATATCAGAAGCCTTAAATCCAACATAGATGAATTAAAACTCCTTATTAACAAGCACAATCCTAGCATAATTACTCTACAGGAAACCAAACAAATTCCATCTCTATCTAACACTCCATTCAATAACTATAACTGGTTCTTTAACATTCATCCTACCATCCCACACCACAATGTATGTTTAGGTGTTCTTAAACATATTCCCACTAAAAAAGTTAGACTAGCCACCACCATTCCATCGGTAGCAGTAGAAATAGCATCCCCGATTCAAGCAACCGTAGCTTCGTTATATCTATCTCCTTCTCTCAACCTACCTCCTCTACAAAACGATATTCCTGCTCTACTCTCCCAGCTCTCCCCTCCACTGATTCTCATTGGAGATCTTAACGCCCAACATAATTCCTGGGGTTGTCCGCTTACCAATTCCCGCGGCAACCTCTTAGATAGTTTATTCACTACCGTAGATTTGCAAGTTCTCTACAACCAAACCCCAACCCGCGTTTGCCCTTCCACAGGCAAAGGAACCATCCTTGATTACTGTATAGCGTCATCTTCCATGACACCACATTTGCGTGTCGACGTGGACATAGACACTCACAACAGCGACCATCTCCCACTTTTCATCCACAGTCATTTTCGCTCTCAGCCGTCCCTTGTACGACCTCGTTGGAAATATGAGGAGGCTGATTGGGAAAAGTATCAAACCGAAATACGTTTCAATCTTCCTCTTGACGAAATCCTTCCTATCTCCCGCTTTGTAGAAACTATAGAAATAGCAGCTTCACATAGTATCCCCCGTACCAAAGGTAACACATCCTCCCGTAGAAACGTCCCCTGGTGGAACGAGACAGTCGCGCGGGCCATTAAAGCCCGTCGCACTGCCTTACGCCGATTCCGCCGGGCTAATCTTATCCCAGATAACTTCTTTACTCCCATCCTAGCGGAACGTTACCGAGAAGCAAATCGCTCTGCCAAAGAAGCCATCCGCGCAGCGAAAGAGAGTAGTTGGAATCAGTTTGTAACTGATGTCAACCCTCTCTTGACCTGCAAGGAGCTTTGGCGACGGGTGAGTGTGCTCTCGGGCCGTAACAAACAATCCCACGCTCCTATAATACTTAATCAACCTTCCAATCCCTCTACTATTATTCCTCCAGTTGAGGTACCTGAAGCTTTTGCAAAACACTTTGCAAACGTTTCAGCTACCGACAATTTTTCACCACAATTCCGCAGACTCAAACTCAAAACCGAAAAAATGTCAATTCCCCAAGTAGATGCCACTGACCATAGATACAATAGATCATTTTCGATAGCAGAACTAAACTGGGCACTTAGCAAATGTCAGGGCAAATCTTCAGGCCCTGACAACATAGGTTATCCTTTACTTAAACACCTTCCTCCTCAAGCTAAATTAACACTCCTTAATATTTACAATAGTATCTGGTCTGCCGGGAATATTCCGGCGGATTGGAAATCTAGCCTAACAGTCCCAATCCCCAAACCCAAAAAACCCACTAATGAAATAGATAATTACCGTCCAATTTCGCTCCTTAACTGTATGGCTAAGGTGCTGGAAAGGATGGTAAACCGTAGACTAACACAGGAATTAGAAGATCGCAACCTCCTCAACAATAACCAGCATGCGTTCCGGTGTGGTAGGGGTACGGAAACGTACTTTGCCAGACTGGACGATTTACTAGATAAAGCCACAAGTAACGAACACCACATAGACCTAGCAATAATAGACCTTAGCAAAGCTTTTGACCGGACATGGCGTCATGCCATCCTTCTACAGCTGTCCCGCTGGGGTTTTGGTGGACTTTTAACCAAGTTTATTGAAAGCTTCCTCACGGACCGGACATTTAGAGTATTAATAGGAACCGAATTATCCAACCACTACACATTGGAGAATGGCGTCCCACAAGGTGCCATTCTCTCTCCCACTCTTTTCCTCATTAGCATGGAATCCCTTTTTTGCTCTATTCCTTCAGAAATCCAAGCATTCCTTTACGCAGACGATATTATCCTGGCCTCGTCTTCTCGTTCTGCTTGCGAATCCCGTAAACACCTGCAAACAGGAGTTGACAGGATTCGACAGTGGTCGAGAAAGACAGGTTATGAAATATCACACACTAAATCCAAAATCCTCCACATTTGTAAACACACTCCCTGTAAAAACCGTCGACCAATCAAATACAACAACACACAAATACCCAACGCACGGACTGCCGACATACTCGACGTAACCTTCGACAGTCGCCTTTCCTTTATTCCTCATTCCAACAGAGCTAAAAAGGAAGCAAACAACCGGCTGAACCTGTTCCGGATGCTCGGAGCCGGCAAAGCTCGGGCCTCTCGCATAACCCAAAACCGCATCATCAACGCTTGGCTCCTACCCAAACTGCTCTACGGCATCGAGATTGTTTCACGCGAACGAGCAACCTTCGAGAAGAGAGTAGCACCTGCTTACCACACCGCCATCCGCTATGCCACTGGTGCATTTGTCACCAGTCCGATCAACTCCCTCCTCTGCGAAAGCGGCCTCCTTCCTATGCAACACACCATCACCAACCGATTAGTCGCAGCTGCAGCTCGGATCCTTGAGAAAGGACTCGACGTAACTGCTCTCATCACCAGAGCAAATGCAGAACTACAAACACTCACCAACCAACAGCTACCACCGATCATCCAATCCACTCGCCAGGGAATTCGTCCCTGGTACTATCGTACACCTGTCATAGACTGGGAACTTAAAAGTTCTCTCCGGGGAACCGGAAAAAGCAGCCACATCGCCAATAGTACCTTTACACACTTAATACAGACTAAATACAAACAGTTTCATCATATTTTTACAGACGGCTCCGTTCATCTGGACTCAGCCGGTTGTGGGATCCACTCCTCCACGGACAACTGCGCCATCAAACTTCCTAACCACACCTCCATCTTTTCCGCCGAAGCAATAGCAATGCAACTAGCCGCCGACGAAGGACTACAGACCGACCGACCAAACGTCATCTTCAGCGACAGTGCCAGCGTTCTGGCTGCCCTCGAACACGGCACATCGAAGGACCCCCACATACAGCTCCTAGACTCCATACCTGTATCCCCGACAATCGTTTTCTGTTGGATTCCGGGTCATTCCGGAATCATTGGAAACGAGAAAGCCGACCAACTTGCCAACGATGGTCGGCTCCGTCCTGACGAACCATACAACATACTTTCACGCCGTGATGCCATCCGCCTCACCAACACCATCATCTCCCAACACTGGAACATCACCTGGTACAACGTAGACCTCAGCAACAAACTCCGTCCCATCAAGCACAACACCGCTTCATGGGAAGACACCAAATCCAGTCATATCCAACGAGTCCTTTCCCGCCTCCGTATAGGTCACACCCGCCTTACACACTCTTACCTCCTAGAAAAATCCAGTCCTCCACTTTGTAACTTCTGTGGCGTTGACATCACCGTCCGCCACATCCTCACCGATTGCCATGGATACACGACACACCGAGCCACCTGCCAACTAGAAACTGATCTCACGACAATCCTTTCACCCGACAAACTTCAGCAGAACCGCCTTATTAGATTTTTACACATCAGTAATTTATACAAAGAAATTTAAGCAATAGTTGTAACTTATCCAATACCATACGCCACAATCGCAATAGTTTTCCATAATATTTAAGCCACATATGCAATAGTTTTGTAGTTTTGTTTGTATTAAATCAGTTTTTTTTTTTTACAGTAGAGAGGCGAATGAAGTCTCTAAGACTCAAAGCCTCTATAAATAAAAAAAAAAAAAAAAAAAAAATCATTTCTTCAAACGAGAGAAACAAAAATAGTGTGTGTAAAACTCAAATGAATATAAAAATATAAGGAGAAAAGCTTAAGAAATGGAAGATAATTTCCATTTCACTAAAAAAAAACATGTATTTTGTTTGCCATTCGAAAATTCATATCAAACATGCGTGATACTTGATTATTCTTTAAATTTCTTTGTAGCATCTCAGTAGATCTTAATTGGTAACACAATACTTTGTAAAACCTTCCACGTTAAGCCACAATCGAGGAGGGTTGGAATCTTTCATCATCATTTTCATCTTCTATCACGTGTTTTCGCAGGGCTAGGTCTGGCTGACTGTGAAAATGTGTGTTGCCGCCAGAACAAAGCGAAGGCATTTTTCAAATCACTTTTCCCGCTGGCTTACGCTCAATTACTATACACGAAACAGACACAACGAAAGCGTTCGTTTAAAGGATGAATCACTAGAAAGGAATTTGATACTTTCCGTAATCCTCGGTCCGCTATCCGGAAGGGTTGCTGCGTTACACGCGCACGTCTATGTGATCGGTGTGTGAAGAGCGTTTTCCCTGCAGCCCTGCAGCCGTTTAACGAAGGTAATTTTAATTATTTTATAAAATCGGTCCGGGAATGAGATTTTATCACGATGGATCCGCTTTGTCGTAATGATTAGATGGCGAAGAAAGGGACTGAGGGAAAGGTACGAGGGTTTTTCAAAAATCTAAATGCTATTTTTATACTTCAACCGATAAGAAGATGCTACGAAAAATCTCCTTGTTTGCAGATTCCTCCTGTCAGTAATAAACCTTGCGCATTCAAGCTAAGTACATGAGTGTTCTAGTGTTTTGCATCGAATCCGTCACATCACGGTGCATCATTGCGCGAACGTTAGAGGTTGGTGGAGGGTTGGGCTTTATTTTATGCTAACTCATGATCAAGAATACTTTTATGAGGCGAAAACAATCATTCTACGACTCTACATCACAGACACAAAGAACCGCTCCACGCCCGTGCACATAAAAGTGAGTGTGACGCCATCAAGCAGTAAAACAAATCTTGAAACCAGGGAACATGGCACTGTGATGATGCGTTCCTCGGTTTTTAAACAACTCTTGGCAGAGGGCAAATGATTGCTCAAAGACGGAACAAGAGGACATTGGAGAAAGCAGTGGAATGTGTGTGTGTGACACGCACAAAAACGTGAGGGGGCAAGTGTAGTAAAATTAAATCACCATATTTTACAGTGCGACGGACAGGGGCCGGTCTCTTCGGTTCCATCATCATCAGCGTGTAAAAGGGCGACAGTAGTAATATAAACGCACAGACCGTATATAGTCGCGCAAAACCCTGAGCTTGTTCCACGCGTGGCTAAATGTTTGTTTATGTTTGAAAACCTCGTTGCGGCATAAATCGCTGAACTAAAAGCTTTCCCGACCTCGAGACGCTCAGCTCGCAAGCTGTGTTCACAAGCGGAATGTGTTAGCGGGTGGTCGCTATCGTAAAACAAGTGAAGGAAATAAAAATGCGTCCCATCGAATCAGCGCCCCGGTAAGATGCAAAATCACGTAACCATTTGAAATGTGTGGGTGAAAATAAATGTGAAAAATAAAAGAGCCATAAGGAGAAAAACTGGAAGATTGCTGAGTGTGTATAAGTGTAGCTAGATTGATGGAGAAAGTAAAGCAAACAGCATTAAAAATCCATCCAAACTGATTCGCTGCTGGTATCCAACCGAGATGCACCGAGATTTGTACGGGAAAGGATGTGAAATTGTTTCATAGAACAAAAGGTTCATTTTCGTCCAACAATCTGATTCAAACGGAGATCGTTTCAGTTGGCTTTAATTGTTTTTTGATGGATACATTCTTGTATAATGTAATTGTGATAGCATCAGACAAGTCCAGGATATTTTCAATAGTACTTGGCAGGAGAAATTATGAGCAACATCAGGTTTACGATTTCCTTTTGCTTAGTTTCAAGAAGCTCTCCGCCAAAATAGCTATTCTTTAAATGTGTCAATTACGCGCTGTCTTTTCAGTGTTGATTAAAGCCAGATAAAACTTTAAATATCTAACTTATCCCTAACACTATCACATGTTCCTGTCAGACTCGGTTTAGTGTATGGCGAAAATGACTCCCTGCAGTACGGGAAATTGTTGTCATGACACGTCCACCAACCGCATAACGTCACGAATCAACCTAGACAGAAGGCAAAAAACCGCAAGAAAAATTGCTTTCATAGCACCCTCAGTTTCAAACTCTTAGCCTCTCACCCGGGCTCCGATTTATAGTAAACTGTAACTTCGATAAAGCAAAGCCATTTATCAACAAGGCCCAAACACTGCAACACGCGCGCATACAAGGCGCATGCATGCGACGGCCTGGGTCGTACATCCACTGTGCGTACACAACCCAATGTGCCGAGCTGCTGGTGATTGTCGCTCATTAGCGCAACGTTGGACTCCAATTAATCCACCCGTAACAACAATCTTGATACCGCACAATCAGCAAACACAGCGCAGCGCAATAGAAACCACTAATTGTTGTGTATGTTTACTACTGCTGCGTTCCTACGGCTCGCTGGCACAGGATGCCATGTAATACAGGTGAGGATGGTGTAAAATTTTGTCGCACACTCAAACCCACACGCCACCCGATACCATGCCCCATTGTCGGTTCGTTTTTTTCTTCCATTACAACCGGAGAAATTGTTCTTGCCAAGCGACCTCCATTTAGTGATGGTCACCCTGTTTGGAAAATGGGATAGGAATTGCAACACAAACTGCCATTACTAAACGATGACGACACACACACACACACACACACACACACACACACACACACACACACACACACACACACACACACACACACACACACACACACACACTAAAAAAAACAACTTAATAGGAGGACTTCTTCCAATTGCAGGCACAGTGGAAGGGAGTTTCGCAATTATTTCCGGAACGGTTCGCATTGCATATCCTGTCGGGAGAGCAATCGGGAGAGTGGGTACTGCTTGGACATTACTAGTAGTAACGTTAGGAGCCCACGAAAAAGAGAGAGAGAGAGAGAGAGAGAGAGAGAGAGAGATTTTTTGGTATTTCCCGACATGGTGTAGGACCAATCTGGATAAAGCGCAACGTGAAGATATTTACACAAAAATCGTTCAACGTAGCTGCTCTTTCCAGGAGTTGGTGGAGTTCGCTGTAACAACACACATAGGAACGCTAAGGATTTCAGGTGCGATGCAGTTTTTATTCCAGACTTCCAGGTTTCTAAAACAACACGTGCCCAACGCTGAACATAGGAACGTGTGCGGTAGTGTAATTAAAAATAAATTCAATTAGACTCGGCAACCAAAATGGGCGATCGAGACGGGCAGGGCTGGTGGAACGAAACGACTTGTCTCTGCACGCAGCCACCGTGGCGTGACGGAACCAAACCCTGGCAGGGAACTTCAAAGCCGACCGAGGGGACGAACGCACGCGACCGGAATTTCAACAATCCCTGACGGACACACATACACAGGGCAGGCACTCGTCTCGTTTCGCCTCGTTCGCTCGTTCCATGCACGCATTTGTTTAGCTCACATTTAAACACACATATGAAAATCCGGGCCAGGAAACCCTGGCACGGAGGAGTTTTTCTTCTAATTTTCACTTAAATCCAAGCAATCCCTACACAACGAACGGTGCGATGTGTTGGAGGAGTGGGGGGGAGAAGGGTTGGGGGCCTTAATCCTCCACAAATGGTTGTCGGAATGGAATGACCACCAACGACCGTAACGGAAATGACGATCATTTTCCTGTTTGACCACTGGAGTAGGAAGCACACGCGCACACAGAAAGGAGTTTTACACGTAACCCGGTTGATGGGGATGGAGAAGGCACGTGGCAAAATGTGGTCCCCCTTTGAAGTAACAAAGTGTCATCAACACTCAATAAGGTGATGAATGAAGATGAAAAGAATTGTAGTTAACGTCGTTTAAGGAGATTTCAAATAAAGTACGATGAGCAAGTGATGCTTTATATTGTAACAATAAAAGAGGTGAAAAGAGATCTTAACAACTCGAAGCAAATAAGAATAAACAATGTAAGAATGTTTTAACACAAATCCATTATAATTTAGCTCATGTTATAGCTAGCACAGATAAGGAATAATGTATAAAACAACTTTAAACTTTCAGGAAATTTCAATTAAAATCTGAACCATCTTTTGGCCCGGATAGTAGGAGGGCATTAAGAGATTAAAGCTTCAATTATTCAAACCACGTCGCAAGGTTCCGACAGGCTGCGAGAGCAAAAACACCTTACCACGGCTCATCTCTTCGGAGCGGAAAATCAGTGTCATCTATTGAAAAATTCACCAAGAAATGAGTGAAAAATTGTTTGTTGCAAAGTGGCTGCGTTGTTTCCCATCGAACTAACACTTGCCCCAACATGGGCAACTTTTGCGTACCAAAAAACTAGTGCCGAGAAATTATACTCCCACGGAGGGCGAAAAAAAAAACCGGAGAAACGTTCTCGCCGTCTTTCGCAACGCAGATGCAATTCTATTGCATCACTCCACCTTCCAGCTCCTCCATATGCTGCGTTACGGCTCATATACTACATTAACTTAACTAACAAAACTTTCTCCTGCTGCCTTCTGCTAGAAGGCATCCGATGAAGCGCTTTGCCGCAAAGAAAGAAAGCACAAAAAACCATAGAAAACGTCTGGGGAGTGACAGTTTTGAGCATATTTTTGGGTACTTTGGGTACCGAATCAGCATGTCTGACTGCTTGCTTTTCCCGGGAGCTAGTGCGTACACCGAACCAGAGTGTCAACTTGTGAAGGAACAGTGTGTACTAGTGTTGGTTTGGGAATGGGTTTGTATTTTCCCGATTTTTTTTTTTTTTTGTATGGTTTGTGTCTTCAATTTCTTTGCCTTGATCCGATGGAAATTGCGCACTTTCGAGTACGGCGAATTCATTTCATAATATAATTATGGTTGAATAAAATTATTAATGAGACTTCGCTTTGGTTTTTATCGTACCAACACCATAAACTCTCTTCCGCGGGTTGTAAAGTTGGGTGCAAAGTTTTTCCTCGTGCTTAGACTTTTCCTCCTTCACCGGGATGGTTAATAGTGAGCCGAAGCGTTTGGTAAAAGTTGTCACCCACGGTGGAAGGAGAACGAGGAAAAACTCTGACAGACCGAAGATTTCCGCATCGCACGATGTGCCATGTCTCAAAGACTGCGCGCGCTACTTTCGATGCACAAACTTGTGTCGCTTTTATCACAGACATTTTCAGGGAATGGTTTGCTGCTGGTATGGCTGACAGATACCACCTCCAGATAAGTGAAACGTGTCGAAGAAGTAAAGCAGACGGATTTAAAGTGATAAAAACCACCCACGAAGAAGTAGGCGGCTAGACGGCAGCCTGTGACGTGTGCCTCACAGGAAAGACACTGAAAGAATACCAATCTAATGAATAATGAGTTGTTTCAGGGAGAATAGTTGAAAATTAACGGATTTGATTATCCGAGTCAGACAGAAAGGCATGTACGCGCATACGCTTTCTTGTTCTCGCGCAGATTTTGTGGCGAAGCTGTCATGTAACCCTTTTTAATGTCTGCTGTTTGCAAAGCTTATTTATTTGATTAAATAAATTTGCACACAATTTTCCAACAATCTAAACCCCATTTCTAGAATTTTTGGACTCACGAGAAAGATTTTCGCAAACAAAACATGTCGCAGAACGAATGGAAGGCAGCATCTACGACTCAACGGTCACGTTTTTATTCATTTCTCACCCAACAAAATATCGAAACAGTTTCTTGAACGAATCCGTTGCCAAAACTTCATTGCTTACACCGCCGAAAATAACGTTCTAAACGAAACGGCAAGCGGGCACCGGAACACAGCAGTGACAAGAAAAGTCGCCCATTTCCTGCGCCAGCATACCGACCAGGCCACAGCCGACTGTCACGCGCGCGATAGGGAAAATCTTTTTCAATTTATGAATGTTTAATTTCGTTTGCCGAAGCGTTTTGATATTCCACTATCGTCTGCGCTCCCACTGCTGAGAAAATTGATAAGGATGAAGCGATGCAGTACACTGCTACCAGCAGCAGGTTCAGTGGGAAAAAGGTTCTTTGAAATCATTGCGTTTTTTTTTCGTTCGCATTATTTTTCTCTCCGTTTTCTCTCGGAAAAACTCTTCCTTTAGCCGCATAATGAAGAAAGAGAAGTAAAAAAAACATCCCCACTTTGGAAAAGCAGAGGGAGCAACAGCAACAACAAAAAAATCAACGCAAAAGATACATACTGCAGCAAATCGCGACACCGCAACTATGATAGCACCGGCCGCGATTCGCCGTGTTTGATCTCCGGCAAAGTGCCGGCATGTTCTTATAGTAAGTGAGCACGAGCACAAGAGAAGGGGGGAAAAAACTCCGCTTCACAGCTTTTATGACATCGATAGAAGCACCAGAAGAAAAAAAAATAGAATAAACTGAGTGACGCTACGCGGTGAAAATCTAATTTACATTAAGATGTACTTAAAGCTTTTGTGCATTCGGGCGGATTTCTTTTTTCTTCTTCAGTTGCGCTCTCGCTGTGTCTCACGCGGCACTCGCTCGTAATTTCTTCCTTTATGCTTGATCTTTTCAAGGTGGGTTTGTTTGAAAATGGTGATAATGGCACCTGTAGGCATGGGGCATGGGCAGAGGATACCGACGCAAAATTGCGACAGGAAATGATTTCGTTTTGCTATGCTGTTTACTTTTCCATTAACCTTTGGGGACCGTTTCTTCGCCGGGAGAGAAAGAGAGACAGATCGGGAGTGGTTTCAAAAAGGTGCAAAGTAAATTACAACACGTAAGAACTAATCTCAAATCGAAACGCAACCGAAGCGTATCGGTTACATTCGAGATCGTTTAACCGAAAGTGCCATCGGGGGGCCTCGAGTTGTGAGGATTTTTGTTTTGGTCACTGAAATTTTGCGTCCTTTTTTTCAAACTTAAATTCTGCAAAAACTCTTCTGAAGCAAGCCTTAAAATGTATTTCTTATTCGAACGCGTATTTGCTGAATTTACTTACATTGCACCAACGTAAAGAGCGTCCCGTTCTTCGTCCAGGTAAAAAGTTCTGTAATAGAACTTCCCACACTGAAACTCTCGGACGTGATCTGCAAGAAAAGAAGACAAAAAGACGTTAAAGAACATTTAATGTTTATGTAAAAGTAGTCAATAAAGCTATCGTAAGATTAAAGCAAGACAGAATCAACAACGGCCAGACATAAAACCATACCAAGTTAATTAAATCCACCACAAGCTTCTATGCCTTGTGGTTCGATTTAATGTGTTTATTTTTACCAACGCTTGGTGCTGCTTCTGCGAGCGATACACCGGTGCGTCTTTATGCGTCCGACGCTGACCATTAATAATTAATGCAATCGATTTCCGAAGGGATATATCCTCATCATGCAAACATCTTTTTCCCCTTTGACTCTTGCCTAAATATAGAACGTAGAGCACGTAAAAAAACCCCCCTGGAAGTACGATAACAATACAAACTGACTGGGGTGACTTGACGGCAAAAATCTATCGCGTGGAAAACGACACCATTTATCCATTACTGTTCTCATCGGTAAAGGAAAGCTGAAGACGCCAATCAGCAACAGGGTATGGCAGACCGTTTCGAGTGGATTGTAGCATGGGCAGCACCTACTTATAGATTTGCCGCATATCAGTCGCATCGAGATATACTACGCTGTCCATCTGCCTCACAAAACACTCACCCAAAAGCGGACGAACGCGGACGGATGGCCGTAGCTCATTTAATATGCATTAAATTCAATAAAGAAATCCATTACAGAAAACGCTTCTTTTACACCTCCAAAACGAAGCAGAAAAATCGTCCACAGCACTGCGAGACAATTTCTGCTCGGCTACGGTATCCGCCAGTGAGCGGTTGTTCTTCTGCGCGTGTTGGCATTGTGTTATCCGCTGGCACGTGGTATGTGTGGCGCAATGCACGGGAAAAGATGAAGAAATCACATTACATTATTGACGGCAACAAGGAAGAGAAACCCCCACGAAATACTGGGTAAAATCTTTAGGGACGAAACCTAGAGGATCGTTTTAGTGGTTGCCATCTAATGACCCCAAACAGGTCACTTTTGGTGGGGTAGTTTCGGTATCACAACGGTCGAATGGTAATCGCACAGGAGTACAACAGCACTATTGGAAACCCCGTTATACGAACCGAATATTACCTCTATCGAATGCCCAAAAGCTCGGTAGCAATTGAGTGCGGGGGTTTGCTTTTAGGAGCTCCATTAGAGAACACTGGTGTACGACCGAATCCCCATTGGATCTAATAACGCACGGATGGACCGTACTAACCCGTGCACATAACAACATTGCCCCACTCGTCCCCGATGCTTCCCGGTGGGGGGGAGAGAACAAGAAGGACTTTTGTCTAAGCCATCGTGGTCTCATGTGCGGACTTGTTTGTGTCACGAAACTGCACAACACGCGGTGGGCGGTTTTGCGAAAACCGAAAAGTATCGATGCAGTGGTTCGGGAAAATTGGAGAAACGTAGTCGGGGGTGTCTTTCACTCCCTCCCTCTCACACACATCCCAGAATGATTGGGAACCCGTCATCTGGGAATTGTCTTATATTGGATTTCGATTCCAATCGCCATGGTTATTCTGGCAAAGGCTGTGCCTTGGAAGATAACAGTGTTTCCTGTTCAAGTGTTCCGGTTGGACAACTTCCTTCCGAAAGCCGGAAAACCAAAACCAGAAAATACTATATTGACAACCGTGTGTCTGGGCGTGTGCGTGTGTGCGGACCATCTTGAGGATGCGAGTGTCCAAGGGAAACCTAAGCAGCATCATCGAGCTTGTCCTCTTCGGTGCAGACTTTACAGAATCCTCGTCTAGACTGTGATTAAAGTGTGGCTGTGCGAATCGTCAAGCATGTGTGGTTTGCAAAAAGGGCACCGACAGACCGAGCAACGCTGCGCCCAATCTTCACACATTTCCATGTGTGCTCGTTCACGTGGAAGCGCGCTGACATCGACATTCAAGTACGCGAACCACACGTGCCACAAAAGTAAGCAAGTAGCAAGATGTCGCTTGAAGGGCCGGGCAGATCGGTTCGGCAAAAGAAAATCCTTCCAATCGAAATGGACGACACAAACCGGACCGCACGGCAGAGTCTGGAGATTGTGAGACGATCGTTTTATGTGCGCGTCTTGCGCTTGACAGACGAAGTAGTTCTCGCTCCACTCTACCCGGGACAGTTGCAGCTGAAGTTATCGAAACCGTAATCAACTGTAAACTGACTTGGAAGCGATAGTATCATCGAGAAAAGTCCATTGAAAGGTGGATTTCTCGTACTGCTGCAATTGGAGCGCTGTAACAGTGGACAGCCTGTAACGTACGGTACGACCAGATGGAAGAAACAGCTTCAAATGATGATGTTTCTTTTTGGAACGTGCATTAAAGTCGTTTTGAAGTATTCATTAAAGACATTGTAAGCTGATGCTGTTGTTTCATTTTTACTTTAAAGCAGCATCTCGGACAATTTATTTTTATCCAAATCGATTCGATCAATTACTCGAGTAAAGAGTCTTGCTAATTAATTGAACCCACTTCAACTGGCAAACGATACGCTGTGTGTAGGGTAGCAAAATAACGCTTCAGAGGCTCATTAAGCAGCTATCTCTGGTCGGGTTTGGGGTAACGGGTCGTATAGCTCTTTGAGCGCATCATCATCATGGAGCTTTTCACCCCTCCCACACTGTACACGCGCACACAACGCGTTCTTGTTGCTCATCGGTTCGGAATAAATCGATTTAGCGGTTTGTCACACTATTTAAAGCATTTAATGCCGTTGATGGGCGTACCGTTTTAGTGTCCCTTAATGCTATCGTGGTGACTGAGAACATCAGTTCGTGAAGTAGCAAACGTCTGGGGCACTGCCATCCCAAACCGTGGCTCATTTAATTGATTGCACACAAGGAGTGTCCTGTGAGCTGCTGTGATGAACCACTTTCTTTGAATTTTCCACGAAGCAAAAATTGTAATTCGAGGCGAAGGTCTTTTATCTTCTGACGATGGGTGAACGCACACGCACCCGCGAACCAGCGCAAAATTTCAAGAATGTTATTTTTGGTCCTTTTTTTCGTATTTTGCCTTAATCAACAACCACCCACGATCCACCATCACCACCAGAGCGCAGTTGAGCGAGAGCTCGACGACACCAAACACAACCAACAGGCGAGTGTTCATTCCTTCACCATCAGGAGGCGGTTGGTTGATAAATGAAGACAATTTATTAACGGGGTCGACACCGACGCACATCCCAACGCTTCGGGGGTTCGTCCCCACTCCTCTTACCCATCCGCTCTTATATACCGTCCAGATAAAAAGCGTGAAAGTTTCGTGCCATATTCCTTCAGCGAACAACAAAAACGACCTGAAATGGAAGGGAAAAGTTGTCCAAAAAGCGTTCAGTTTCCGCCTGCAAAGAAGCACCAAAGAAGCAAGATGACTGGAAAATGATTGCATTCATAAACACACACACAAACCGAGACAAACAAGAACAGAAACGATTGTGGCGTTCGAAGAATAAACAGTCGTTTAGCAAATACTTCCGGGCTGTTTAACGACCGGACTTACCTTCTTATCTCTGCGACAACCCAACTCCCCGTTGGACGCAGCAATGACAAGTGCAATAAGCAGTGAAAATGGGAAAACACATAGTTGCACCAATGGACGCAGAAGGCACAGGGTAGAGGAGATACAAAATTGTCAATTGCGAAAGTTTGCAGTAAACTTTGCGCTGCCTTGCCGAACGGAGAAGAAAACGACCAAACATAACAAGAGTACATTAATAATGTTGCATTCGGCTGTTGCTGATGCGGTTCTGTACTAATAAGAGCATTTTAGATTGAATGTTGGGTTTGTTTTAACGAAATAATCATCAAATATGTTGTCATTACATTTGTTGTAGTTCTGTAGTGGATAAGTTTGTGCTGTTTTGGTTTAATTTGTATAAAAATGGGACCTCTGAGAATTCAATTCCATTCTAATTCTGATGATTCAATTGTAATTCAATTAAGAACTGGTGCTCAATTTGACGAGTTTTCCTTCATCAAGAGTACAAGCAATGCCTAAAAATCTCCAACTTATTGTTTCAAGAATGTGAGTTCATAATAGTGTGAAGTTCTTGAAGGGATGTGTAGAGTTGGGGTCGACAAGATTTGTGATCAGGAAAGCTTGGATAGGTAAGGTAACGCAAGCTGGTAAGATAACTTCTTTTCCCTAACGACTTTCAAGGCTATGCCGGCCATAAACAGACATAATAGCATCCAGAATAGGGTTAGGATTTGAATAGTTTACAAGTATAAAGTGAAACGGAAATAAAGATTCTCTTATACAAAAGACACTCAAGCGAGTAGTAGCTCCGTCAACACGCTACACTAGACTTGTTAAAATCACGTAGTTGGGTAGTCAGTCCTCATTACGAGGGGGAATAGATCACTATTATCGCTACGAGCACAATTTATTTTACTACAAGTAAGGCAAACAATTTTTAAAAATCTATACAGCTTGATCGATTAAACCCTTGTAGGGCGCAAATATAATTTTCCGATCGATGTACGTGATTAAAATTTGAAGAAATTGATTTTTAGATCAAACATTGGTGGATTGCACAAGGATAGCACAGAATGTATCTATGAAAAAAGAGATCTTGCATAAACTAGAACCCTCTTTCCTGCATATATGCATATAGCATCCTCTCAACTATAATCGAAAAACAATTTCCTTTGCAAAGAGTACACATCCGAAATATCGTCCAAACGGTTCACCTGATACTCGCTATCTCCAAAACAAACAAAACATCCGCAGCCAATCCATTTTGCGATGCGATGTACTTCATGTACTTAGCCCTGTATGATCTTCGGTCCGTGCTGGGAAATTCATCATCTTAAAGGCTGGAGAAGGGTGCACTGGATGGTACTGGGGAGAGAAATCTAGCGAAACAGGCCGGCCGGCAACAAGCAAACCCGGGCAAACATCATGCATCATTGCGAGGGAAATTTAAAAGATGCTAGTTTTCCTCCATTTGTTTCGTGTTTTCCGCGCTGCATAAAACATACGCAACGTCGCTCCGTTTCGAACAGTTGGGGGATGTGATCGGCATGCTCTAAACGTGCACAGGTATCCAACGAGACATAGAGAAAGAGAGACGGAAGAGAGTGAACCTGTCTAAAAGTTGCCTTCAATTTTCGAACCTAGCGAAACGGAACGGAAGCGATAAAGTATCGAAGCGGCATCCTCATCATCATTGCTGCACCGCTTGTGGCAAGGTAAAACGGTAAGCACATTCCTACCTTTCGTGAGAGCTTTCCCGTGCCATTTTGGCGAGTGGGCCAGATGGTGGAACAGTCAATATACGGCCGACGTGCTTCGAAAGCATAAGCAAACGGTGTACAAAACTACACGGGTTGCCACAAAAATTGTGACGAAGACTCGAAACAGTCCGACCGAAAGCTAACCGCGAAGATCCTGTTTTCGTTGTAAAACACACACACACCCACCAAGAGATCTGTGGAACCTTTCATCACACAGCCAAGACACACAGAAGGAACCCTCTATCTTCACTGCCGGATGAAATGAGAACAAATATCTTGCCATTCCGAACGATGCTAAGGGGTAGAAGGCACTGAAAGAAGGAAAAAGCCTTTCTTTTAGCGTGCGTACGTGAAATGTCCGCCATGGTGGCCCTCCGCAAACATGTGTGTATATGTATCTGAGACGAAAATTATCAAAGGATTTTGCTGCTTTTAACATCTCCACTCACTGTGAGTGCTGATGGTATTGGAGTCGTGCGTGCCGTTTTGCCATTCGAAAAAAGTTCCAACCTTCATCGCTACTGGCGGCACTTTTCCCTCACGCACAGCTGAGCAGGTGATGAAATCCTGAGCAGAATACTGGAGTGGAAATTTACGCCGGATCGTCTAGTTACCACCGGCCTTTACGGAAATATTTCAAACAAGCTAAGCGAAGTTGAAAACCCTTAGTTTTTTCCCGTAGCATTTGAACATCTTCTGCATCTTTTGGCTGCTTCTACGTAGTACGGTGTAAAGCTTCGAATTTCACTTTCCATGGGCATCCATTTTTTGGGATGGTTCCATCACTTTCATCAAATCGGCCGGTGGCACGTTTTTATTTTGAGCCACCGGTAGCCCAGGCTTTCCATCAATCAAGGAGACGCGCTGCCAAGGGCAGGGGGTAGTCACCCACTCAGTATTCCATCCAGGTGTCTATATCCGGTTGGCGGCTTCGACTAGAGCTGACTGACTGCCGGTAGGAGGAGAATGTTTGGTGAATGTTGACGAATAGGTAGGCAGTCCTTCTCACTAGAAACCTAAGTTCGCTTCCGGGGTGTCGGATGCTGTGGTTGGCTTGCAAGTTTATTTAATACATCATTATCTGTATGCTTCTCAGGCGCCAGATGATAGGAACGCTAGAAGTTCTGAAAGAATAGTAAATGTAGCTTTACAACTTATATAGTATGTAAGCATTAGAACACTTGAAGCAATAAAACAAGTTTTCAATTTTTAATCGGAATGTAGTCTGAGAAAGATGCAATTGTGAGGGTTTTTTTTTTTGGAAACCTCCTTGGCAAGGGTTTTCACGATATATTGATCGTCGAACTGGCACCAGAGCCATACATTGCATTACAAATTAACAAACCAGACATTCAGAGGAACCTCAGGATTACTCAAAAAATCACTGGATACACTGTCAACTGACGACTATCGTTGAGACATTTAGGACATTAATTGGTTATGGACTTGATTTACATTTCAAAAAACAAAATAATTCTACAAAATTTTCATCTGCTACCAATGGTCCTGATATCCAAAATTCTTTTTCCTCCTCCAAACAGAGACTTGCGCCCCACCACTTGCGAAAAGTCGTGGATAAAGTTTAATTAACCAATCCAGTTTTAACAAGCGCCACCGGTGTCGAAATTTCTACCACAAAATCAACAAGCGCACAACGACCATAATGCACGCACGGTACAATCCAAGTGGCTGGTGGTGAAGGTGGTAAATGGAATCGAACCTGTCCATTATCCGTGACATTGCGATGGAAGGCCAAAATGGCAGTTCATAAAAATGTGCTCTCCTCACTCCTTTTTGCAAGATAATGGTATGGCAACAATAAAAAAAAACTGTTTTTCAAAACTTTTTACACGCCTCCGTAGCCAAACCTCCCAAACATGGTGAAATAATGATTAATGGCCAACCCAGGAAAAAGGCATTCAGTGAAGGAAACACTTTGTGCGGCTGAATGTAGGCCGGAAAAGCTGGTCACATAATGGGGTTGGGTGGTACACAGCTGTGCCCACGTTTGCATTTGTATGCAAATTACTTGCATCCGTCTGCGGCAGGCTACGGTAATGTTAATCAATTATGTCAATAATTTTCATTTGATTAATTACTACACTCTCTTGCGGCTCCGCTGAATTGGTAAAAAGCGTCACAAAACGAACGACCGATAAAACGAACTACATTCGTTCGTAATTCGAAACCACACAGCAATGCACAGTACGGTCAACGGACGGGGCGCAATGGAGGAAAATTGGAAGGAAAAACAGTAACTGTCCGATGCCAAGTGTAAAAGCAACAATAAAAAAACGCACGAAGTTACGAATCGAATTTCACTAACAATGGCGAAAGCATGTTAAAAATGGAACACAAAAACAGGGTAGGAATAGTGGGTGGGAAAAGCCACCCGGGAAAGCAATCGACCTTTTCCAGGAGCAAATGGTTCACGCGTTTTAAACACTCAATATCAATTGTTACCTCGTTAATCATATTTTACACTAATGAAAATGAAATGTTGTACAATCGACACTTCGATTGGAATTTATTCCTGCTGGCCAGCTGCTGCTCGCAACCAGTGAAAGTGAGACAACTACAATCGTTACGAGCTTTTTTTTTCTTTCTCCTCAATTATCACAACGATCCTCGAGGCTGTTCGTACGGCAATAAGAAAAATGGATCACAGATAAAATAAAATCATCGCAGAAAATTCAAATGGGAAAACGAGATGACAGTCCACGGGATGCTGTACAAAGAAACGCTCAACGAATCAAGCTGTAAAACCGCGACAATCTCATCAGCTTGTATGTGTGAGAGAGTAAAACAGTTTCACATGCATACGTACAAGGACAATCTGTTTAGTCCTTATGCGCGCTGCGATGGAATGGGCCTGGCACAATCCATCTGACAACGCAAATTACCACGCAATTAGTGAAGCGGTTGTCTTTTTGTATTTGGTAAAACCATTTAGCCGGTTAAAAATTCACAGCATGTTGGTACCGATCGAAATGCACACATATACACAAATCTACCTGTTTCCTGAATTGTAGAAGGAATTTAATTTTCTGATTCGATTAATTTTCACATGCTCAGATCAATACCTTCAAAATGCGCGTTGGCTGCATTGTGGTGTGACGAATTGACATGAAAATAGAACGCAACAAAGCGATTTTTTGGGCTAATGAACATGAAAAACCCATTGATTTTATGCGCAAAAGTGATAAAATGCGCAAAAGTGATTCGATTTGAGGTTCGATTGTTCGATTTGGTGTGAAAAATGAACGTGTCGCTGTAACATGGTTTTATTAATGTTTGTTATTGCATTTTCAGAATCCTTTTCACTCAGACTTTTTGATAGATTGCAAACCTTTCTTTCAGCTCAGATTCTAGGCAGAATAAAATTAACAAAGTGTGGCTGCCATACGGGTTGCCTGAACATTCGCTTTTTATAGTAAATTGCATACATCCAGGCGCAATAATTTCAAAGAATTTTATTATTAAGTCGCTACATCGTTTTTAAGCAACAAAATAAATCGTAAATACTATAATTGAAAAACAAAACAAAACAAAAATATAATAGATTGCAAACAAAACGAAAAACAAACTAGGAAGGAACGCTATCAACCACTAAAAATTTGCAGAGCATAAAACCGTGGCTTTTAAAAATACTTTGGGTAAAGAAAAACCAAAGTTTTCCTTTCTTGGTAGCTTTTAAGCAAAAAAAAAAAATCTAAAGCTTCCAAGCACTCTCCCTTCCTCAAAAAGGATCAATCAACCATTCTACCCATTGTGAACATGGTCGAACACCCGGAAAGAGTGTACCGTTTCTCTAAACAGCTAGTGGAAAGGATGGGAAAGGTGAACGGATTTGTCTAGCACTGTTTTGCAGAGGAAAATCCTACCGAAACCGATGATGAGATGGTGAAAGAATTGGTTGAAACGAGCAGCTCCGTAGCTTCCATCCTGTGCAAGAGAAAGTTCAGCATAAAAGGATGACACAAAGGGAACGATAGTGGTTTATTCTATCCTCTGCAATCCGGAAGGGGAAAAGATCCTTTTTTTTTGCTGTACCATTTTCCATTGCCCAGCAAAACTAGCTTAAGAGAAAAATCTGTAACGTTGTTGTGTTTGTCTTTTTTTCAACTTGAATCTTTAACTTGTTTCTTCAGTTTAACATTTTTTTTTTTCCATTCCGAAGAGGTCGGTTGTTATGAGTGTGTGTGTGTGCTGGGTTATTTTTTCAATTTGTATAAAAGTCCGCTTCAGCAGCAGCTCAAGCAGGCGAACGAAAGAACGCGCTGGTAAGGAAATAATTTGTATTCAATAGAGCAAAACGATGCTCGATAACGGAGATTCACAAAAAAAAAAAAATAGCCAAAGCCCTTAGCATTTCACAGGCGAACCCAACCAGCAAAGCCGCAACACGAAAAATGTTTTCCAGCTCACCGAGAAGATAAAAGCTTGAACGTTATCCTTCGATCAATAGCAGCGTGCGGATGAGGACAACATGATTGTCGCGCCCAAGGAACAAGGAAGGAACAATATGCGATAAAACACATAGCGAAAACCGCAAATAAAAGCACTACACAAGAGGCACAACGGTTCGGAGCAGAAGTTGTTGCGTTTATGTGATCGACAATCATACTGGGATATGGGTGTCATGATCGGTGCCTGGTGTTTGCTGGGCTCTTGGTCGTTTTGGTGACAATGTGAAGAATCAATGGCGAATAGGCTTTTCTGTTGATGGTGTCTCTGTACGTTTTCTTTCGTTTTACGAAACGGTTGAGAGCTGGTTACTGGTAGGCCATCTGTCGCGTATGTGTGCGGGCCGTAGTAAAAGAAGGAAGAGATTTTTATTGAGTTGAAGACACTTCACTTAGAGGTTAACCCCATTTCCCCGTAACGAGCGACACAACGATGAGGCAGCAAGTTACAATAGCAATTTCCTTTCGCTGTATGCTTTCCACCAATTCAACGACCCATTTTCGCAAAGACTTTGAAACAACAAAACATAGTGTAAACACGCACTCGTTTCGGAAGATACTGCTTCTTAATGCTCCATTCGACATGAAATAAATTCTACGAGTCTTAAATAACCAAGCAAGGAAAGTGAAGATAAAACCTCCAATCCACCGATTGAGAGCTTATTTTATTTGTCGCACAGCATAACGACAACTTCCGAGGGTGTATGTATGATTTCTTTTTATACCGTGTTACCAGAGTCTTCGAGAGGGAAACTTTCGATTTCGGAAAGGACTTTGCTTTGCTAGCCAGTGCCATTGTGGAAAACTTTTTCGAGTACTGTTGAAGGAATCAAAATAAAAATAGATAAATTGACAAAGAAGACCATAACTTTCTGGACGTTTTCATCAATTATTGGACGTGTTGACAAACTGGTGAAATTATCTTCGCCCGGTGGGTGCTCATTCCAACTTCTCTACAGAAATTTCATTGAAGGTCTTTGTCACACTCCTCATTTATTTGTTTTGCTTCATAACAGCAAGCACACCCTTCGACCCGACACCTTAAAACATCATGTCACTAACTAACAAGCTAAAAATGAGAAAATGAAAGGGAAAACTTTTCCGAATTTTTTCTCCCAAACGCACACACACAAAAAAGAAAGAGCCACAAAAACTCAAGTGGCTTTAGTCGGGAGTTTTCCCATTTTTATTTGCCATGTCAAACGTAGTGACAATGGTATTCAACTTTTAGCCGAAGCGCTAGCACCATCACCACGACGGTTCATATGTGGCATAGTTTTGACTTGGTGACGTCAAATATGCTTTCTCGCAATGGTGTTTGGACGCCTGGAAGTTCAAACATTTCGGTTTTTGTCTGTGTCTGGTTTGTGTGCGTCAAGTTTCTCGGGTTTTCGGTGTGAAACGTTTCCGTGAAGCATTGTGCACACACACAAACACACACATAGTGTGTGTGTGTGCGCTTGGGTTCTGTTTTCTTCACAGTCTCCAGGACACCGATATCCATTATCCCGGTTGGGGGGTCTTTGAATAAACTTTTCCATCCACTCTTCACATACACTCCTGAATGTCGAGTTTAGTGTCGACTCGGTCACAAGCTACATTAGCGCCAACGACGTGTGTCACTAAACTCTTAGAAACCTCGAACTGGTCAACATCAACACTGCTAGAGGAGTAGGAGTTTTCACTCTCATCGACACACACACACACCACAATGTGTCCTATAACAGGCAACGACCAACCCGGAAGGCACCGAAGAACAAGCGGGGCGAAAATAAAACTTTCTTAATTCTCAAATAAATTGAGTGACATTTTTACTGCTTCCAGCGTTTGACGGCATCCCGGCAAATCGCTCACACCGTGCTATTGGGGGGAGGTCTACTGAGCACCGTCCTCTAAGTGGGCTAAAACCACCACCCAGCTAGCTAGCTGACCATCCTCATCCCAGGGCGTGCAAAGACGAAGAGATGGATGTGCTATTATGGAGAGCCGTGCCACCTCAAAGTTACCACACTTGATGATGAAGTCAAGCATGATCCTCATAAGTTAATGCGCTGTTCGTCTCCAAACCCCCTACCCCTACTGCTACCCAATTTATCCGCCCGTTCTCGTTTGGTCCATCATCCCGTACGGTTGCCCGTGCGGAGGTTGAAAACTTTGTCAGGATGAAGCAGGCTTTTCATTTTTCATCAAATAAATAATGGGAGTGAATTTATTTAGCAGGATTTTCCTGACACCTTGATAGCGGTTGCCGCCGGTCTGCCATGTCTACACCGCTTCAGAACCATTACCTCTCAAACAAACAAATACACATACACACACACTCACCCATACACAAAAGATCACACAATGGAGACAGACAGATCGGGATGGGGGAGAAGGATGCCGGGCTGGGAAGCGATCAAACCATGCACCTTGATCCTGTGGCGTGCCTTCTGGGTTGCTCTTTCGGCTGTGGTAACATTGTACTGACAGTACAAGCCACCGGATCGACTGGTTTGTAGACTAATTCATCAAAGTCACGCTATCGAATTGACTGTGGCAAGAGGTTAAAAGGGAGCTTGTTGTGAGGCTTAACAATGTCTGAAGTTAAAGGTTTCTATGCCGGAACGGTTTTAGGTTTGTTTGTACAATGGAGTTTGATGTAACCGTCTCGGACCAATTGTCGCAGTAGTGAAACTATGTTGCGTATAGTTTGGAAATCTAGGCAGGAAACTAGGTTTACTACCTAGATGCTTAAACAATCTGGTTTAATTTCTAAAGTTTAACAATTTATCAAATTGAGTTAGGTTTACCTGTATCTAGCGCCATAATTTATGCAATACACACAACAAAAATAAAATATTTGGTGTGTTTAATTATTGTAATTGGTTCCTTTTCACGATTAAAGGAAGAAGCTTGTAAAATTAAATAAACTAGCTACTGTTACAAGAAAATCTTCGAACATTTATTGGGATTATCCGGATATAATGCCTCTGGTCTAATTAACAAAAGCTAAGGGTTGGATTTTATTTTAACCCTCACAAAATTCATAGAACCACACCGATGGATACTTTTGCTACTGGCCGACCCAACACATAAAAGCCGCATTATTCCGGAAAAAAGAAACCCATCACCTGAAATATCCTTCTAACCCCGTAGTAACCGTTTGGGTAATGGATTTGGGAGTTGGGTGTCGTTCCCCAGCAAAATCAAATGCACCGTGTGCATAAACATAGTGCTCCCTTTTTCCGGAGAGCATTAATTTCTCAATATACACTGTGGACGACACGATGGATAAATTTAACGTCATTCTACCACGGACACACAGCATAAGGGGAGTAGGATCAATGCACGTTGGACTTTTTCTACTACGAACTTAGAAAGGACATTGTTTTCCGCCGGAGAACTTGGAAACGTATTTTGATAATAGATATAGAGAAGAAAAACAAGAGGAAATGCCCCAGCCTAGTACACGTGCCTTCGGCAACGGTGCATAATATATCACCCGTCAAGCGTACCCAAACGGCGGAGGCCATTAGAAGTCCTTTTTTGTGTGTGTGGGGAGCGCCTATCCCTATGACACCGCAACAAACAATTGCCTCAAAATGGTGGAATTGTAGTGTAGGGAGGAACCGGAAAGGACAAATGAGCCGGGTCGGGGAGAGGCAATTCTCATAAATTTTTGATTACGACAACATTTGAGCGCTAATATCGACACGCATATATTATGATTTACATCAAGCGCGTAAGAGACTTTTTGTCCCAGAAGCGAAAGGAAGGGCACCACAATCTTTCCCCCAAAAAAAAAAAATCTCCACATTGTAGACTGTACGTTTAAGTATATGCATTATGAGACGGAATGTTTCCAGCACATAAAAGCCGAGAAACGCACCTGTGAACGTTCCAGGCCGTCCTAAACAATTACATCTGGAGGAAGGTAAACACGTTTAAAGCAATAATTTTCCATCGTTGCCTGATTGAATTAGGGATTATAAGAGCGCCTATGTATACTCGGGCGCGTCAGGATGATTTTTTTTGCCCTATTCCGTATTCAATCAGTTCGTGGTTACAATCATGCGAACATGTGTTGAAGCCGTCAGCATAATTGTGTGTCGTCTGCGGTTATGATTTTTTGAAAGGATGACATAGTGAATACATTTTCCAGTATTAAAAACGTAAGGACTAATGGCGCGATGTAAGGGTTTACATTAAATTTTGGGTGAGGTATTTACCTCATGAAATTGATAAAAAATTCTTGTGTTTTGTAATAACTATTAAGACGAATATCTTAATTTTGCACTTGCTGAAGTTCTTTGAAGATGAAATTCGAACTTCATAAGAGTTATGCCTGTCACATTTAAGCATAAAGACATCTTCTCCATTCTTTCATCCAAAAGACAAACAATATGCCTCAATTCAAGGACACCAGACGCGTTAATGTTTCAGTTGAAATAAAGCTTGAACAAAAACAAACCAGTAGAGAACAGATTCGGCAAAATGAATCCCCTCTCTATATCTCTTCGACATCTACTGTTAAGTTTTGATTTCCCAGGAGTAACATTTTCGCAATGTTTTGGGATAAGAGAATGAAAAAAAAAAGAATCAACAAGAACCAGCCTCTACTTGGTGGACGTTATTTTACCGTGGAGTGCTAGCTTGCTTACTGTAATCGAACCGGTGAGTGGAAGACAGATAGCACAAAGAATGGTCCCGATATCGTAGATGCAAGCCGATGGGACTCGAACAGGATTTGCTGAAAGACAGCAAATTTGTTGATTTCAGTGTGTCTTCAATTTTTCCAAATAAACGCAAATAAACTTGCCTCGAAGCCCGAAATATAGGAAGAAAAAACACAAAACCACACAAACAAATTGTGGACCAGACCAGAAGAAAATCTTTACCAAATAAACCTGCACTTGTTGTCATTTCTCTTGCGGGAATTTTCGCCCTTTAAAATTCCCACCAGAATTAACACCCTTCACGTACCGTTGATACCGTGGACCGAATGTGCGGATTATATCTTTACCTTCCTTTGGGTTGTGTGTTTACGTTCAATTAAACATTCATAGACATTGCTTTTTATCGTCTTGTGTTAGGGATCTAGAGAAATCTTTAATAAGGTTAGGGCTGGTTGATGGGTAGATAAAGGGTGCCTTCCTTCAACACACACATGCAGATGCACTCGCATTTTCACCATACATTATTCAAATATGATTTGAATCAACCGTTCCATGCCTTTAGGAACATTAATACTTCTTTTGGCAAAAAGAAATGTTCCCCCAGTATATTCCGATTTTCAATAGAATTCGTTCATCAAGACAAAAGACGTCAATAAATTACCGCCTTGAACTTCGTTCACTATATGCCTACCCTCGCCCGACTGGAGAAGGAATTTATTTTTCCATCCCATATTGGCGCAACCCCTATCAGGTAGTAACCGTCGGCCGCTGATGTGTAACGCAAACCAACCCAAAACCAAAGAACGCCTGCTCAGGAGCAAAGCGACAAAATCCTTGACTTCCAATCACTTCCTTACTGCACCTTACGAGCGATTGGAAAGCGCCAATAAAGGTAAATATATTTCCTTCACCCGGTAGACTCCCTGGCATAGGCCGAAAAGACTCCCTCCCAATCAGTTACCTTACCCTGGGCGTCCGTGGGGTTGCTGGTTGGGATGTCTCGATGTCGCGGTTACTGAGCCGATTTTCCATCGACCGCACCCAGCAATACATACACACACAAACACCACACCAAGCATTTTTCCTTACACTGCCATGCCCTTTAACCTCAAAAACTGTGCGACTCTTTCGAATAATTGTGGTTCTACACCACAGCACCACACCGATTCGACCAAAAACGGAGGGATCGGGTATTGGAATTGATGGATTGTGGAGCATGATTGCGCCTTATTGCCGTGCCGCGTGACTTCGACTATCGTGGCGGTGTGCAAAAGGTCACAATAAACGACACCCTCGGCGAACGTTGCGATTCTCCACTTCAGTCGAGCGAATCGAGAAAGCAAAATAAGGAACAAAAACTTATACCCTTCTTATGCGGCACCACCACCCCGCTTGCGGGGCCGAACGATGCGGAACCCGGAAGTGAAGTTAAACTTCACCAAATTGACTTTCAACTTTTTTTTTTGTTGCTCGTGATTTTTTTTTCAGTGTGCTCTTGCTCGCCGTTTTGAAAAGCGCCAGTATGAGGACACGGTAAAAGATTCTTGTCATCGCACAGCAGCGGTATTAGTAGGTACATAAACAACCAAAAAGGGTATTTTAATTTATTCGACTATCGATTTCTAACGACCCCCAGAAACCACCTCCACTCGGCACCCGTAACCTCAATCATCCCACCGTGCGATGGTGAAGAAGTTGGCGCACCCAGAAGAGGTATTGATTTTATGTATCCAGCACAATATTGAAAGGATCGAAAACAAAATTGTCCCACCGTTAGGAACGGTAACAGATGTAGCAGCAAATAAAAAAAAGGAACAAAGTTGGGCGTTGGGCCAAAAATTTAAAACCACATAATATACACACACACCTTTTGCGCAGGCAAATATTCATTTTAAAATTGGAAAGACAAGAGAAAAAAAAACATCATGCCGAGAAGGAAATTTCTCATCACAAACTTATAGCAAGTCCTTCACTTAGACTTGAATGTGGACTTCCGGGAGTGAGCGGGGTTTCGAGGTGTTTTTTTTTCTTGCGAAGCTCGAAACAATTTTGCTTCCGTCCTCGGCATGACGCAGGAGGTTGAAAAAAGAAAAGCAGACAAGAAATGCCCACCACAGAACCGAGGCTCTATTTCGCTCGGTTGTCCCGGTATTTATATGAATGATATATTTCCGATTCTCATTATCATTCATTACACGGTATGGAAGTGCAGTGTATAAGAAGGGCATTTCCTTCTACGTTGGTTCGGTTCGTTCCTTTTGCCCGAAAGCGACGGGGTTCCCCTCCCATTGGGTTTGTTTGGTCGAGGCAAAAATTTGCATAAATGTTTAATTTTATAAAAAATTACACAATGTAGGCAAAATTTAGTACTGCGCAGGCCACCTGTCGAATAACAAAAAAAAAAGGCAGAAGTTCCTACGAGGGCCGCTGGAGGACAATGGCGACGTGTAGTTTTGCTCGCTGAAAAGGAAATGCAATCATATGTGCCATGTTGGAAAAATAGAACATAATTTGGTGCTTATTGTGTGCGTGTGCACATAAATTCCATTAGAAAGAGATGCCAACATGTACAATTTTAAAGCAAATAAGATATTACAGTTTTGGTTGACGACTGTAACAAAAATTCTGCAAAACGTCTAATAATATTTTCAAAAAAATTCACCACTCAAGCAACTCACCAACCAACGTTTTTCCTTCGTTTTTCTCTGCTCGTTTATCACACATGTTTGCATTTCCTTTTCCACCGAAATGATTTGTTGGACGACGACAGGAAAAATTATGGCCCACGATGGATCACTTCCGGTAACCGGACCATAATGCGGAAGAAATCCATCCAGCAATCATGGCTCAAGAAACAATTACAAATAGTGCATCATTCATCAGGGACGCAAAGACTATAAAACATTGCATAAATATATGGGCAGGCGAGTCCATTACAAACAATACACAATTATGTTTTGCTGCATTTCATATGTTGTTTGCTAATGGTGGAAGTAAACATAAAGCCAAACGAAAAAAAAAAACTGTAATCGTCATCTTTTAATGTCTGCAAATCACGTATGTGGTAAGACGGTCTTTCAAAATATTAAACAATTTTTCGACACTTTTCACGCCATTAGTTAAAAAGCATGTGCTGATATGAAGAAGCTCGTTAAACTATTCTTAATTCTACTCGCTAAAAAAGGTCGACCAGAGGATGCCAAAACCCTCGGAACGTTCATATCCTATTCAATGATTGATGGTGACGGTGATTACTCGACCATTAATTGTGTATGCGTGTGAAAAGCTTGCTCAACACAACCACCGCACACAGCTCATCACATCTTAAAAGCTCGACAAGCGAGTTTAAAAAACGACCTATTCTTCAGCGTTAAACTAGCGCTCCACAAGAAAACTAGTACGAAAAGCTCCAACACTATCCTTTCTCCTCTGCCCAGCACTACCTTCAACGGAACCGAAGTGAGAAATGTAAGCAAAAGACGATCGGAAGTGTTTGGATAGGAAAATTTTAGAGTACACACGCTGCCACTCACCGTCTGCCCCTTCTGTCGAACCGCGCCCCAAAGAGCTCATCCTGAAAAGCTCCGAGATATCCGTCAACGTTTTCTTGTGCGGCATAAATGGATGAAACGAACGGACGGCCCCGTCAGAAAGGGACACCCCGGCGAAACCGATGGGAAATTTGCACAGACGCGCTCGGGCGCACGTATTAACAAGGATGCTGAGTACGAGGGCAGGCGTCCCAGCCGGACTGGGAGAGTAGATTAGCAAAACTTTATCTACCCTGGCTTACGATTGTTATGAATATAAATTAAAAGGTGATTTACATAATATTTAAATCATAATTCATTATAGTTAGTGTTGTTCTTTCTACCACCTTCCATCATTATCATCACCATCCTCATCATCATCGTCATCATCAACCTCACGCAACCACGTTTCTTCACGTGATCTGCACCGATAATCACAACTGTCATCGTACCATCGTTATCGTATCACTCATCACCACCACCGCGGCAAAAGAAAAGCGAGACGTTCGTCGCATCGGTCGCATCCGACGCTAGATGAGGGGCGTTGCTGTAGACGATGACAAAGACCCACCACGAACGGGACTGGTGTGGTTCAGTTCCGAACAGAAGATGTGATTTATGTCGCAAGGATGCCGTCACCCGTCGTCACCGGTTCGGTTGCTACGCTCCTTGTCGTCCTAATGTAGACCCAACCTTCTTCTGGTGGGGAATCTTCCGGGTTTTCTTGTACCGATAGAATAACAGACAAACGTCGGGTAGTGTTAAGATGGATTAAGCTTTGATTCCTGGACAAGAATTAGCAGCACCAGGCTCCAGTCCGTAAAAAGATGGATGGTGTAGCCGGTGAACGGTTAATAGGAATGGGAATTAGTTGCGCAATTGAGCGCTCCGTTAGGTTCCGGTTTGGCATCTTGATTGTGATCCATCTTCGCCTGAGTGCAAAACTACAAACTACAAACGCTTTGCCTTGGCTATGAAGTGACTAGATGACGCAATGGGAACGATTAGGGTTTGTGCTGATACTTTGTGAAGATTTGAAGTCTTTGGTACCAGAGTTTTAAGATATTGAAAATGGTTGTTTCTTACACAAATGAAGAATAGGGAACAAATTTAAAACCAAAGTAAGGATGAGTATTCCTTTCTCCTCAATCCTTGGTCGAATTTGTCAAAAAAAATTTTACATGCTTTCTAAGTTATGTTTTGTAATTGATGTCTAAATAAGTCCCATAAAGAGAACCCTCTTCTTCTTCGCTTAGGTCACACCGGCCATCGAATGGCTTACTAGACTTGCCGATACCACGTAGTTCGTCAGACCTCTCTCTACGGGGGAACAGACCGGGTGCTGCTTGAACCCGGGTCCTGCCGTTTGAAGATTGGCGCAGCTGTTGCATTACCTCCGGGGGAATGTTGTTTTGGATTCGGGGCACCGTAAAAGCCGCTCCTGGCTGTCAGTATGGAATATTGTCACTAGAAGACTCTAAGGTGCGAATGGGATTCAACGCATCCTCTTGGTTTAACAACCTGTAAGGTCAGTCCTCGCTGAAGGGAAGCGTTCCCGATGGCATTGCGCCTAGATCCTGCCATGTAATGACTTTTGCCTCTCCCTACACACTGCACTGCAGACAATTAAACATAACCAAGAAATTTCAATGTTTCGTTCCATATTAGATTTAAGCAACATTTAAACTAACAAATTCCCGAAGCGAATTCTTAAAGAAAATAAGTCGAAACTTGTACATTCCCTAATGTTCAGCTACACCCTAGCAAGGTCGTAAGGAATACTTTCTCTTTCCACCCGATTTTCTTTTACACCTTGTACAATGTAGAGGCCACGACACGACACAACATGTTTCGCTACTCATCCGTGCAACGCTTCCAATAACAAAGTACGAGTGAGTGGAGGATACGAGTGAGTAGTGGGCTGATTGTAGGCAGCCGGCTGGAAAAAAATACTCCGTAAAAGAATCATCTCTCTGCCAGCCTTTTGCGAATGAGCAGCAGCAAGCACCATCGATGACTGCGATCCTATTTCCTCAGGTGTACATGTCGCCTATCATAGGACGTAGCTTTTCTCCGTACCGGTAACCGGAGTGATGGGTTTTATTCATCCCGGCACCGCTATGGGCATGGACCCGGGAAGATGGAACAGTAAATTGAATAAAATTGAAAAATTACTCATCCTTGAAAGAGAAGTGACACTATCAAAGCAATTTCCTTCTGCCGGCACGTGAAACCCGTCACAAAGCTGCTTCTTCGCTTCCGCTTTCCCTGTAGCTCACGCACACACACACACACACACACACACACACACACACACACACACACACACACACACACACACACACACACACACACACACACACACACACACACACACACACACACACACACACACACACACACACACACACACACACACACACACACACACACACACACACACACACACACACACACACACACACACACACACACACACACACACACACACACACACACACACACACACACACAAACTAACACACCCATGTGTGTTCGGCCGTTGAACGCGGTGTCATCCTCGTTTATTTTTTTACGGGCATTTTCTTTGAAAGATGTGTGGGTTGTGTAAAATTTTTCACCCATTTCCATCGCGTTTTCAAGCTAAGGTGCGAGGACTTGTGTATTTTTTTTTCGGTCCCACTTCCAGTCCTATTTTTTCGGACGACGACGATGGCTGAAACACGTTGCCCGAGAAAATGGAAAATTGTACCCAATAGGTCGTAAGGGTGCCAGAGAGATGGGTCCGGATGATTTACCGGCGCATGCCGGAGATTCAGTGTACGTAGAATTTGGAGATAGAATCCTCCTTGTTTCGCACTTTCCCTTCGCTTTTTGGGGATCCTTAGGTTTGTCAACGGAAACAGGTGGGTAAGATCAAAACCTCTCGGGCTACGTCTCGCTGCAAACCATCTTTTGCAGGCGTCTCGTCGCCATTTGTCGATGAGCACGGTTGAATGAAGCGCATTCCGAGTGTAAGCCACAGGAAGGACAGGAAAAAAAACCTTTTGGGCCCTTTTTTCTCATTTGCACGCCCGATCAAGCGAGACCGACTGAAGGGACGCTGGAAATGGGTTTTTGGAAGGAGACAAAATTTGCCATCACTTGTTCGCACAACGTTGTCTCGCAATGGAGATTACCACCAACCATTCGGCCTTTCCGAGGCGGTGGCTCGTTTGTTTTCTTGCGCACGTTTTCGCTCAGATGGACTGGATGGGTTCAGTAGTTTTTCATCGTCTAAATAGTGTCCATAATTGAGGTAACAAGTGGCATCGGCATACAGACACCTAACCAAAACTTCAAACCAATAACTTTATTTTAGAAAATAATTAGAAAGCAACGCTTAAATCAAGCGCGCGGGTTCTAATGGACTCGATTTGTAGAAACATAGAACCTGATGCCCTTTTCGCACGTTTTTTCATGGAGTAGTCAATGTCACATGTCACCCTGGCTGACAGTTTGACAGCTTTTGTCTGTCCCGCCAGCACTAGCACCATGCAACTATCGTAGCCGTTATCGCGAACCATACCTGGAAATTCAGACAAGAGAAAAGGAAGAAAATACGTTAGAATTGGTCGAAGTGCAGAGGACTTTTTTATATAATTTATTTTCTTTTTTTCATTTTTTTACAATAATGAAGACGTTGGAGCAAACTTCTGATACCAGAGCCGGCGCTCGCAAACAACGGGCTATAAAATTAATTATTTCGTGCAGGAAATCGTTGCCATCCGAACCACAAAGTAAGCACATAAAGTTTTCCACAAGGATCTTTCGCTCTATGTCCACGGGTTGGGACACTAAACCAAGCCAAATGATGTATAGAGTGAATGTGCTAAAGCAGGAGGACACACACATACACGTGCCCGTCCATCGTGTCTCCCCTGTGGGAAAGGATTATTCGCTGAATAAAAAAAAAGCATGCAGTAAAGTTTCTCTAAGAAAAATTTTCTAGTAAAACCCATCGCAAAACCCACCCAATTCGCTTGGTACAGGAATGGTAAATGTGTGTGTGTGTAAGAAATGGCAAGGAAAAGCAGCACTTTTTCCCCGGGAGCAAACAAACAGACGGGAAGGCAAAAAACATGAGGAACCTGTCGCGTTGTCTTGGGGTGTTTTCCCTGCACGTAGACAACGCTTGAGAACCATTCTTTCCCGCGTTCGCGTTTGAAGCCACCATAAAATGGGACCACAAAACGATCCTCTTTTCTTTCCTTTTTTTCCACTTTTAAGAGCTTCACAACCATTCTTGTGTCGTTTATTTCTAACGTGGCAGACATCATTTGGCTTTTCTTAGCTGGTCTGGTCCGGGGGTTTTTTTTTTCTTCTCTGTGTTACCTTTTTCCAACAGCACCGACAAAGCGTGCACTACCGACGCCGAGTCGTTCCTAACAAATTAAATAAACTTTGCAAGATGCAAACCTACCCCCCCTCCCCCCCACAATACTCACTATGCACACAAACACACGCACCCATCACCATGGGGTCAGAGTTTAGCAGAACCTGACGCAAACGCCAGAAGACGGCATACAGACAAAACGGAAATTAAATATTTATTCACTTTCGCTCCACGGTCCAAATTAGAATCGCTGCATTTCACTACGAGGTTTTACCATGCAACAACAACCGTTGCGGTTCCAGCTTAATCTCTCTCGCTTTCGCTCGCTCTCGTGCGATTTCTTAATGTGATTGCACTAGTGCCAGGTGGAGAAGCATTAGGCGGAAAGAATGTACACAAGTCCTGGCGCGGAAATGTTTACAAATTAATTTGCGATGCACCACTCACAGACTCACGGACACCGAGCGACCGGTCTCGGCTGGGCGCCAAAATAAAACCACGGGAATAGTTTACATTAGCTCGGCTGATGGCAATAACATCGTTAAGATGCTGGCGTGTTTTCCGCGCGGAAAGTGCTGACGCCCAACAATGTGTTACTAAGAGGGCGTAGTTTCTAGGGAAATGTAGCAATTCGTGGAATCATCTGTGATGACTAGGTCATAAATGGGGTGTATCAATGTGTTCCAGTCGCTAGGCAAAGATGTTGACTTCGAGTAGACACATTGGAGTTCGTTGTATGCAAGACGATGTTGCAGATTCGCTAAAAATTATGGAAGTACAAGTACAACTTAATTAACCGTACGTAGGATGGCATTAAATAAAACTGAAACACTACCAACAAATCTTGAGGAAGTTTAAATTCTGAGATATTTTCAAACCAATATTTTCTCCCTCATATTGACACAAAGAAGGAGCAGATCGCATTAAATCATAAAACTGAGCATGAGCGAAGAAAGCGCTTCAACACTAATCTTCCTTTGCACTCAGCCAATTAGTTACAACCACGAAAGTGTACCGAGCGAGTGTGGTAAGTTACCTTCTGCCAACGGGAGAATCATGGCGCGTACGTGTTGCCAAAAATGTGCTATCACGCTTTCCGGTAGCGTTTCTTGTGCAGTTTCGGAGTTTCGGGGTTTCCTTGCCTTTTATTGGGTACACTCATTAGTGAACCGGAACTTCCTTCTCTTTCGAGAGGGAGTTTTTTGTATTGTGAGTGGTGGAATTCGCGAATCGTCTCGTTCCCAAGGTTCCTCCCCCCTTGCTGGCGGGTGAAGCAGAGATGATCCATGTGCGTGCTTCGGACGACATGCAGACACGAACAGTTTACGTTTTTTTGTTGTTGTTGCGCTCTTCAATGATAATACTCCGGAAGCTACGGACCCGGAAACGGGAACTCGGCACGCTTTTGCAGAACTTTAACCGAAGACACACAAAAACAAACAGTAATTTTGCAGTTATACTGTTCTACCCTTGGTTGGGCTTAACTACGTCGCGACTGCTACAACAGAAGCAAATCGTGAACACCCCCCCCCCCCCTCCCCCCTCTCCTCGGTAGTCAAATTCTGTCTGCGTTTGTACAACGTGGGGTTCTCACTAAAAGAAGACAAAGAATAATCAACTTTTTCTCATTTTCCCCCATTTTCCCGGACGTGTGTCCTCACTAGTTTAAGGAGGCGTTGTTCGGTGTTTTTACTGCAGCTGCTTTACTGGATTTGCGTTTCCCTTGCGCTGGAGTGACAGAGAGACGTGCTACGGCCCATGTGTTTGCTTTGCCATTTTAGTAAACCATCTACGGAAAGTTGTAGTGCCAGTGGCATAATTACGCGCAAGACGAGTTGGTGACAAGTTTGGCAGAGGTGAAGACAAAAAATAACCTGGCCATACCAGAAGAACCACCCTTATAGACAAAATATCTGATAGCGAATGTATTGGTGTTAAATTTACGCTGGATAGATGGGTTATAATAAGCGAGAAAATTACTTTGCCACACGCGACATGCATGGAAATGGGTAAAGTTTGCTTCTAGGAACATTATTTTAAATTTAATTTTGATTTTTTTTCTGTAAAAAAATCATAAGTATTATAAAATAAAATAAAAATGCCATAAGAATTTAACTGACTTGAGTGATAGAAGACTCTCGTTAATTTAAAATATTTAATATATTTCATTTGAGAATAAACAGAACATTAAAAACTTAGGGCGAACCGGTAGTAGAGGCCAGTCTTCATACGACAGAACCTAAGGTAAAATCCCATCCGAAACATTTCCCTGTAGTGAGGACTGACCATCCAACTATGAGGTCCAATAAGCCATTTAAGCCATGCTATGGTCGGCGTGAATTATAGAAGGACGTTAAACCAACAAGAAGAAGAAGAAGAACTATACAATGCTCATATCACTTTGATATGTAAAGCTTAAATTAGATACAAATTGACGAATTCTCTCTAAACTGCTTCATGTTCATGGCGCGTGTCGTAATCAGTCAAATTGGAATATCAAATGTCAATCGCTTCAGGATGGAGTTACCTATTTCGGTTTAATTGCTTATGATTGCTCGACTGTGAGACAGCCGTCATCTTAAAAACACCCATTTCTAGTTGAACAACAGAATACTGATACACGTGTTCTGAGAGTTTATGTCTCGTCTTGCATAAACACATCATCGGCACTGCTGCTCGCTTCAACTTTCATGCGAAAAACAACAAAGACTGGATTAGCACCACTAAATCGGGAAAGAAATAGTGTCGAAAACTAGCACCATTAGTGGGTATGCTAATTAAGTCGAAACATGTCAGCGCCAGTGGGCCAGCTAAACGGTATGTTGCTTCATCTTCTCGTTATCTTACCGAGTCCTGTGTGCAACCACCAGAGCCAGTGAAAGAAAAGTGCACTGATTCCGTGTGGATGGATGGAGCGTGGATTAGGGCAAGTATAAACAACTCCAGTCTAGGGCGAAAGCAAGGAGATCGGTTTGTTGCGTTGAGTAGTTTTACGGCGCAGACACGAAAGATGCAGCTGGTCACATACAAGAACGTGCCGGGAAAAGTGGGCGCTATTTTGAAAACATCCATTAGCGTTCGTTAGTTTGGGAAAACTATATGCGTCTAACGAACATGGGTCGAGTGCACTAAGACTAAAGACTGTTTGAAAAGTATTTGTTCTTTTTCTTCTGGTCCGTTTATTAAGCAGTGATTGACGTGAATGCAAATGACAAAATGTGTACATTTTTATACGTAGAATATAAACCACTCACGCTCCAAAACTCGCGTGTACTTTAAGTAGCTTAGCATACCATCTACCATAATTCGACAAATTTACATAAAATATCACAACTATTTATTCCTTCCCCGGCTCAAGCAACTCCTGGGACAAGAATTCACATCGTTCGTGTGTCTGTGTGTATTTGTTTGTGCAAGACCGGAATTTAATATGCTTAAGTTTGTATCGAAATGAGGGTTTAAACAGCGAACACAACACGCTTGTAATCCTCGCACCCCGCAATGGGTTGGGTATATTTTCTGCTCGATCGTCTTACCAGAAACCTCAGCGAATTAGACTACTTTCCAGAAGTAGAAGCACTCTAGCACTTCAACTACCTTTTCCATTGGTGGACAGGGCAGGGTGTTGTGTGTGGTGGTGGCTGCTAAATTTACGACAGCTTTCGCTTACAACACCCACCCACTTTATCTCCCATCCGCCTTTCCCGTTCCTTTAAGGACTAAGACACACAGGAATTGGAGCCTTTTTGAGGTGGGCGGGAGTGCACGGCAGCGTGTAGTTGTGAAGGACCGTCGAACTAGTATCTCAATCACTTCGCTGCTCGTTGATGTTGCAGCTCACGCGAAATACGGTCGACTAACGCTGGGGGCTGAGGATGCTCTCACCGCGAGGCATCGTCACTGTCTCATTGGAACCGCTGCTCGCCCGGTCGTGGCCGGCCAAATGTAATGACAGTTCATTATTATGCTAACGGCAGCCGGGCAAACATACCACCATTCGCCGTGTCCCGAGTCGAGCGCACGCTAATTCCACTTCCACTTAGGTATTCCCGCCGGGTTCGCGTCAACATTTCGACCCGAAAGAGGATTAACATGCTAATTAACATACTTCGGAACATCGATTCTGCCGATTTTAATGTTGCTGCCGCCCTAAGTGGCCCTAAGGACTGCGAACTGAGAGGCCTGGTGCGATCCGAGAAGCGATCGAACATCGTCAAATCATGGGAGCTTAGCGTGGGACGAATGGTGAGGAATATGCAAGAGAATTTGTTGTTTCAACTAGAAAAGCGTCATTTAGAAAAGGTGACCGTAAGGGAGTTGTTGAGGTGGTGTGTGTGGCAGGAGGGATTGTTCCGTGTGCAAGTGTATCCCACCCTAACCAAAAGTGCCATTTACATGATCGAATAAATTTTCCCATTGAAAACGACCGAAAAGTGGACCGAAAGACCTACGCAAAGTAACAAAAAAAAAAGGAATGTGGCGTAGAAAATCCTTGGAAAAGCTCCAAATGGTATGGATTAGGACGGATCATTCCATCTCACGGGTGGTAGTTGTGTTATTTTTTTGTTTTATTTTGCGTGATCTCCTTCCACTGAGCCGAGAGTCAATGCACATGGAGCAGATTAAACATACAAGTAGCACCACGTATTTCTGATCGTGTTCCTGATACACATCTCCTTTCCAGTTCTTGATTTGCAAGCTGCAAATGCCAACCGACCACAAAGTCTAAAAGCAATGATTTTCAACCCGCACACAATCCGTAAACCCGTGTCCCGTGCCAAGATACACAACGGATTCTACACGAAACAGATCTACGGAGACGGTTGGCTGGACCACACTAGACCACCCGGAATTTATACCTTGTCGTTGCTTTACAGCAGAATACGTACCTGCACTTCTTGCGCCAACCAACAGCAAGCAGACAATTTATTGGAAAATGCACTGTATGTTAACGGTTTTTGGATTTGGGAGCGTTTCAAAAAGGTAGTAAAAAGAAGTGGAACGTACAGAAGAAACATATGCTTTACATGGTTAGCAAAAATAACCCTTCCTCTATCGATGGCTGTTGTACTAACGCGTTCATAAATTCTACAGTGACTAAAACCTTGCACACAAAGGCGGAAACGATCGACGATACGACGTTAGTATGAACGCCTTTGTGCTGTAGTTGCTTGAAGGGAGTAAAATCTTAAACAAGCAGTTAAATGGGCGGCTCGATGGCGTAGGCGACAACGGCTCCGGTCTTTATACGGCAGGACCGGAGTTCAAATCCCATCCGAAGCGTAGCCCATCACGTAGCAAAGACTTATCCAACTACGTGGTTATCGGAATGTCTTAGGAAGTCATTAGATGGCCAGCATGACCTTTAGAGAGTCGTTAAGCGAAGATTCAGAAGAAGAAGAAGAAGTTGCTAAGTGATTTTAAAGCTTTCGGGACATCCCCAAATGTTAGTACATGTAATGTAGTAGGAGGTATAGACGGTATGATAAAGATAAGATGTTGAATGTAATCAACAACAGTCCAAATGTCATGAAATTGCTCAAATTGTCTGTTTTACTTAGAATTCCCGCTTGTCTACTTATTTCTATTCACTCTTAGTACCATTCTGTATTCAACCTAGAGTACACATTTTAATATTAAATTTAAATATTCTACTTAACAAACTTCAACATCTCCTGTACTCCCGTGCAAAAAATCGCTAACGACTCTTCAAGTTCCTTAGTGTGCAAGAATTTCTTGAAAACGAAAGAAAACGATTATGTAGCAACGGAGCGTAAAAAAAAAACGAAGCAGAAAATAATGTTTGGCAGTTAAACCGTCCAAAAACTCAACCAGCATGTGTGTGTGTGTGTGTTTCACCAGCAATAGAGATGCCTGCAAACTTCGTGGTGCATATAAAGAATGTCGACTCCCTTCATCCATGCGCACATTCCAGCACTTACACGCGTGGTAGACGACGTCTGCGTAGAACCACGAACACACGAACCACCAATTTCTGGAGCTTGAGTAGAAATGTGTAAGGAAAAGCGAAAAAAGCAGCTTCCCCCAAACACACGTCCACAGGCAAGATATTCTTCCTGCGAAAGGCGCTTCGCAGGTAGAATGCAAAGGCAAAGCCTTCGGAAAATCGCACGACACAACAACGACTTCACGAAGCTTCACTAAATGGCGGCAGCAAAGGTGGTTGTTTGCATTTTGCTAGGCCATTATGGCCGCCGATGCACAACAACCGACTGCCGGGCTGATTTCGCTTCATTCAGCCGGAATGTGCTGTGACACGGTTTTTCTCCGACGGTGTGAAATGTGACTGGGGCAAGGGCTGGCCGCTGGAAAGCGTCGCTATGTGAAAGTGAAAACAATCCCGCAAGTGCTTCCAGACCTGACCGTCTGTCCTGGTGGTTGGTTGTATGGTTATACGTGGCTATCTGTGTGTGTGTCTGATTGTGCTCATTGTTGGCAAAGGATGTTTTATGTTTCGCTTCGTACAATGTTGTAGCCCAACTGTTCCCGGATTATGTCGCGACTCTCGTTGCCAGCGGCAGAACACATACTTTCACTTTTACACGTCGCGTTGGTGGTACGTGAGCAGACACGTTGCTCTGGCCGGGTTTTCCTGACAGCAGCAGAAAGGCGGTAGAGGTTGCATTTGGATAATGAAAATTGAATACGACACAGCGGCCAACGTTAAATCTGCAAAACGACGAACGAATGCTTTAACTTGTTACGGTGCAAACATGCATGAGAGAGAGAGAGTGAGCCTCCTAAATGATGTCGGAAGAATTGGTTCTTGTAGGTGAAGTTTGCTTTTGCTTTTGTTTGAGGATCAAAACAAATGAGAGTTTAAAATGGTTTTTGTTTAGAGTTTCTCATACTCATTTGTTCTGAAGAAAATTGTGCTTTGAAAAGGAGAAAAAACAGTAAAACTGTTACTCCACACATGGAAGTATGTTACAAAATTAAACAATTTTATCACCATTATTCCAGAAAAAAGGAAATAAGTGTATGAATTTTTTATTCAGTAGAAACATGTACAACTATGGGCGGCCCGTTAGTATAGGCGACACCTGCGCCGATCTTTACACGGCAGGACCAGGGTTCAAATCTCATCTAGACCGTCCCACCGTAGTGAGGACTGACTGTCCAAGTTTTTGGCATCAGCAAGTCTAGTATGCCATTAGACCTTAGATGTCGTTAAGTCTAGAAAAAGAAGAAGATGTACACGTTGTCTTCTGATCATAACCCAGACCACACAAACTGACACGTTCTCGACAAACCAATCTCAAGTACTTAATTCTGACCCACGGTGCTTGTCACGATTCCTTTCCGTGCACAATTGGTAACGGTTGTGTCAATCCGATGCACACTTCCGGAGCGACAAGCAAGCTTCAATAATTTCGATTCGTCACGTACCACAAACATTCAAACTTTTGCTAGGATGCCGAGAGCGCTGGTAGAAATTATGGACGCTAGGTAGGATGTGTAGGATCACGTCATAATGATGATGATGATGCTACTAGCGATGAACCTAACACGCTCCGTTGTTGCGCAAGTGCCTCTATATGGATGTGTCAGTTGTTTTCACTTTTCAAACACCTTTTGTCTTTTGTTGTTCTTGGCAGTTAAGAATGCTGAAGGTGAGCCATGAATAAGAAAAACACCTTAAACTCCATATGCCAATAAGAACATCAGCAAAGTTGACATTGAAAGGTGCGTTAAAGTATGAATGATCTATTTGTATCAAGAATTCGCTCCATCCCACAAGTACCACGCATTTTTTTTCTCCCAATTCCGCATCCACAAATGATACTTCAGACTCGTTCACATCACAACATCATACCCATCAACAGCTTCTACCATTCATTTCCATCAAACATTTTGCCACGTTATGATAGACATCGATATTTATGCTCTCTTTTTCACCGTACCGCAAAGTGCAACACTCGCATGATGTTGATGACACTGAGATGATGTGACGCGCGTCAAATATGCCCGAAAGCTCCAATAACCAACCACTATAGTCATATGGGTTTCACAAAAAAAAAAAACCCTGAACAAGAAAAGCCCAAAAGCCCACCAGTCACTCCATTTTGTTTGAGTTCCGGAACGATCCGTCATCAGCATCTGTCAGTGTGGCATTGAAACGGTTCCCGTTTGGTGGAGCGTTTTAGTGTGGTCGGACTCAGTCGGCATATTATACACCGGCAGGCTTGCCACAATCAGACAAATTTCGCATGATTCCGTCACGTCGATTTTTATAATGTGATCCGTCTCGATGTTTGTCAATGTCTGTCTGGCTGCAAATGAAACTCCACCGCTGTACCTCTTCGTGCGCCATGAGTTTGGACGGAGAAGGCAGAATTTGGCAGAATTTGTTGTGATTCTTGCTTAAAACAAATACAAAATAAGGAACTAAGTGGGATTGTCCGTAGGTGTTGAGACAAACGGGGAAGCGCATGTGAAATTCTTAATCTAATATGAAGGTGATTTAAGGTGGCGTAATCCTATAACATCCTTAACTTTGTACAACTTTCATACGAAGTGATTCTTTCTTTTACCAACAAGTACATATGTTTTTTGCAATGAAAACTGGCTTTTTCTTAATATTTCTCGAACTCCAACTCCAACAAAATGCAACAGAAAAGTGGAAACTTTTCTGCCATAGATGGATCTAACCGGAAGACTACCTAATTGGAACCGATAACAACGATTGCATCCAGTACCGAGACAAACCCCAGCCAGCATTCTGTGCGAAAACATTTCCATCCAAATGGATCGATTGCACACTTCCGATATGTATCGATCCCAAAAGCACCAAACAGTCCCCGAAGACCTTCCGTCGCACGATATCGGTGCAACGGCCAACGGAGCATTGCTTCCGGAAATGTGTGCGCACGTGTAAAAGAGTAGACACGACCACGGTAATTCATCTACATAAATTATGTTCGGCCACGGTTACGTACTCCGGTGTGTCCCGACGGGCACACGGTGACACTCCGAACGCATCCTGGATGCATCCATGCGTGACTCCCTTCGCACAACGAGCAGGGGAGGATACACGGTATCACCATGGCTCCTTTCGGCCAAAATGATGGATATGGGTGTGCACTGTTGGATGGTTGGTTGGGCGCACCGATAGAGCGCTTTTTAAGGCTGCATTGGGATTGGAGCCCAGTTGCAAGCCCCGCGAAGTTGGTGAGTGACACTCACCGAACCATTCAAATGCACAGGACGCATTAAACAACATTCGACTCGGGGCCTGGTAGTCAGCCCCCGAAGCGAAACTCCCACACGAGGGAATTTCAATCCATCTTCCAGCCCTATCGATGCCAGTGCCAACGTGTACATCCCGTTTTTCTGACACGAGCTAGTGGTGGGTACGAGCATACATCGTCCAATGTTTATTATCATTATCATCAGTAACGGCCGAGATGGGAGCCGAACAAACTGCCGCGAAACGGATGAAGAATGTGTATTTTTACTCTGCTGCTGCCGAAATTAAGGCGTCTCATAGCTGGTCCCTTGAAACGTTTCAGCTGGTCCGGGAATGAAAGATAAGTGAAGTCCCTCTTTATGACTCTACACTAACCGAACCAACTGAAAATTGGTGTGAACCAGAGAAAAGGGCCGTGTCCCGGGGGCAAGTCACGGATGACGTACGTCTATAGCACACGACAGTGACAGTGTACTAGTTCCAGAGGTTACGGTTTTGATTTCCAAGGACCTTGAATGCACATCAATTTAATTTTCTTGCCAAAAACTTCATCACCAGAGTGCTGCAGTCGCGTACCTTAGTTGCATGGCGTTTGAGGTCAAAAACTATTGATCCCTTGGTATCGTCGTCGCACAACACACATATCGCACGTTCACGTTCTATCTTTACGATCTTTTTGGTTGGCTTTAGAACATTGATCGTACGAGAAAATGAGCAACCTTTTAGATGATCCTGTCCACCTTCAAAAGCCACGAAAAAGAGAGAAAGAGAGAAAGAGACAAAAGGGAACATCGTCATCGTGTTGGACGATGTCAAAATAGTTATGGTGGTCTGCATATTCAAAACATCAAATGTAGAGGGCAGCCTGTGTTGGTTGTTCGCTTTATCGTAAAGAACCAGATTTTAAAGCACGATAAGTATGCGCTCCTTTACCCTTCGAGAATTTTATGCTAAAGGCAGGTGACTTTGAGCTGCGTTTCGTTTGCACAGAACAATCCTTTCATGTGAATACTTGGCACAAAAAACCGACAGATCGGTCATGCTTGCCCACGTCAATCACACTTGAACGTTGAGGAGGAAACGGGCTCGTATGTCGCGAAGTGTATGCCGTTTGCTTTACCTATTTCGCCTCAATCCGTATTCATTATAGCTTTAAGAAAAAAAAGCAAATCCGAACAAACACCGCTCGTCTTCAGAATCTGCATAATCCGTAAATGAAGAAACCAACAAGAGGTTATGCAATTCGAAGTTTTTAACAATACGAAATTTGGGTCCGAGAAACACAACGACAGACTCTGGGGCTTAATCTCGTATTTTATTTTCATAAGTAACCATGACATGAAGAGGTCTTCATTGGTTAAACGTCACAAAAAATTGGGAATTGTGACGTCTGAGAGTGATGAAGAGGTGATGGAATTTCGAATAATAGACAAGGATTCTGCATTCTACTGCTGACTTATTTTATACCAACGTTTACTGTCTATTTTAAGTTTTTTTTTTATTTCAATTCGAGTTGAGAATAAAACTGCTTTTAAACGAAAGCAAAAATAAATTTAAAGCCTCTGTCAACTGCAAACTACAACAATTCTGCAATTGCTCCAAGTGAGCGCGATGCAAGGTGACTAACTCACTACCGATCCTCTTGCACTAATGGGAAGGCTTCAAATCGACTTTTAATCCTCCGCGTCAAGGACTTGACATCATTGGCGTTTCTGCGCATTTCTACGATAAAAGCCCTCTCGAGTACCGGTGATTATCCCCTGCGAAGACCTAGATAGATTTGCATCAGGATAGAAAGCGAAATCCCAGCACCATCACATCGAACGGCCTGGAATCGGGGCTCGGATAATGTCACACAATTTTAATAGTTTCCTGCGTGTGTTTGCATATTTTTATCACCATTCCCGCACGAGCATCCACCCCCATATGGGCGGGAGGAATTTTTTATGGCACACCCGATAAGTGTGTATCACACATACCGCAGCAAGATTGGTGCATCGTTACGTGTGAAAGATAAGTGACACAAACATGCCTCAGCTACATCGTCATCGGTTGTAGAAGTCACACACTCACACACACCAGCAGTGTTTGTGCATGCGACACGTCGGGTTGAAGCTATCCTGATGTTTTCTAACACACTCACTGCACACGATCGGAGTTAGAAGCGTGAAAATAATGCTGCGGATGGATGCACCTAATGCAGGGTTGCCTTTCCAGCCAGTGCCAGAGAGGTGCGGTTTTGTAGAACCGGAACTGAAGTGCAGGACACGCGTGTGCGATGATGATGAAAACCGAATGCAACTTTTATGTTTTCTGTACGGTGTGAAAAGCGATTAACGCACCATGCTTTAAACACACGTTGAAGGGATGATAGTAGAGGTAGTAGTAGACGTCCGGGAGTTGTCAGCAGCAGCAGGGTTAAAAATGGAGGGTGAGAAACGACACCGGAAACCGGGAGTTAGTAATGCTGTTGTTCCGTTTAACCATGTCCTGCTGCTTGTGGTACACGCTGGGTGTGTGTGTCTGTGTGTATTCCTGCATGGACACTTGCCTACGTTGCATGGGCAAAGAATGCGCACGACAAACGCAAAGACAACAAGAGGGACCTGCAATGCACCTTTTTTGCATGGCGTGAAAGCCTTTTATCTACGATCTACGTTTTCCGTTTTAGTGGGCGAAAGTTGACAGCACGATCGCTCCATCCCATGCAAACACAAGTACACACTGAACGCGACGGCATCTCGCAGCTCGGTACACACGTGCAACAATTCCACCTTCTTTTCTCATACTCTAAAGCTTTTGGCCCTGTGGTTTTTAGGAAAGGATGAATGCACATACAAAAAGGAACAGAGGAACCCTGAACGCTCCACCGCCCCCCCCCCCCCCCCACACACACACACACACACACACACACACACACACACTCACGATGTGTGTGAACGAACCGTGTTAGCCGTTGGTTTAAATTACTTAAATTTCTCGCCGGCTCAAATTTCGGACCATTTTCTGGTGGACAGAGCAGACGAAAAATCGGACAACCGGCCGGTGGCAGAAACTTTGTGCCACAGGCACGCTCGACAACACCAAAACACGATGTGAAAAAAAAGAAAAATATGCAGGGTGGTTATAGGAGACATTGTGAACCGAGAACATGCGGTATGACACACGGCGGCGACACAGGTGCCCTTAGCGAGTGCTTTCCGCATTTTACACACAGGATTCGGGTTCGATGCTGCTAGGTGTAAACTTTCACAATTCGTGGAATTTCGGAACATAAAATTTGATACTTCGATCGGTGCCGGTAACGAGGGTCCTGCACAGGCAGAGTACACACACACACACCACACATAGGAAAAGGTTAAGAAGGTAGCGCAGCAAAATGTTCGTCACCACCAAATTTAACCAGCGAAAACTCCACCATCATTCTACCTACTCTGCCATTACGAAGACCCTTCGTACATCGCTGCATACGGGAGTATGCGAATTCTTGGCTCTCTTTTACAGTCCTTCCGCCCAAAATCTATATTCGAGACTGCAAGAGACTGGTGTCCCGTTTTAGTGACAATTTTCGCTGGAAAAAAAACCTTCCCTTTCCATCGGAGCTCCAGGACTGCTTAACTACTCTGATCCATCGTTCTGTGGTTTGCTTCGTGTCCTTCGCTTTGCAAGACCCGCTATCAAATTACGCTTGCAGAACTTCACGCTGCGTACGCGGCGCGAACGGATCCCCAATTTCTCGGTATTGTAATTGAGTGTATGTGGACGGGAAAACGGTAGTGTAGCGACCAACACACCTAGGCAAGGGAAGACTGTTTTGACTCACAACATTCCACCACACACAATCCGGCAGCCCAGTAAGATTGTGCGTCGTATGTATACACACCAGCAAGGACAGCAGCTTCTTAAAAAAAAAACTCGTTTGTCCGTAAGCTCCATCAAAATCCTACGGCTATTTCCTAAAGGGCGTTGGTGCTGAACTGACAAATCTCCAAGGAAATACCTGTAAAAAGCAAGATAAGCGGTTCCGTTATCATCGCTTCACGCCGATAACGAGAGCGTGAAGTTTCAACTAGTACACACCATATTTTGTCGATTCGTCGGTGAGAGATGATGAAGCCTTCTCTGAAGGATTCGGAAAGCCGGCTTCGTTTAGGCCGGCCTAAGCGGCTCTAGCAAGTACGGGCGCTCGTGCTAAGCTTTTGTTAGCCCTTCGTAGGTTTATCCTGCCTGAGAGCTGAGCCTTAAAATTCCCATGAAAAGATCTGAATGCCTTTTTTTGTGTGTTTTGTGCTCGTTTTTTTTTTCTCGGACTGCCACTTATGTATCAGACCGTTTTCCAAGCGGCATCGGTAGTAAAAACAACTCCTTTCGGTTTATCACTCCCGTCCCTGGGTGAAGTACTTTTCCATGTTGCTTCAATCAAAATGATTCTGCCACACACGATTATGGACGTTCTCAAAAGGATGGCTTCAGATGGCGAAACGAGTTTAGCAGCAACAACTAAAACGGGGGGAAAAATACTAAACCAACAATCAAAACAAAACAGAAACTTGTTCGAATTCCCCATTCCTTTCCGATTTTGAATGCTGGTTTTGGGCCATCATACTGCACCTCTCCAACGCTAGCATAGCCCAAACCAAATGACCACTCCAAGCAACCGATAGCTGCTCGAAAACAAGCCATTCTCAGCATGTTCCTGCTTTGGTCCCATTCCATTTTCTTGTTTCACCTGATAGCTAGCGCTAACACAGCGACAGCGCCGTGATTGTTTCGCAAAAAAGGAAAAAAACTTTCAGCAACTACACTTTCCGTGTCCTTTTTATCTCTTGCCTTAAAACACGCTCCACGATTCGTAACTCTAATGCACAACCTCACGTGCTCGAGCCGTATGGATGTGCTGGAGTCCCATACCCACACCGTACAAGAGCTAAGAAGCAAGGAACTGTACAAACAACATAACCTACAACACGGCAACTGGGCAAAACTACAATTTTCGCATGACGTTTTGTGTTCCGTTTCACGAGCTGTGTTTGGACAGATCAACACTTGATCGTACAATGTGCCCGGGTTGCTCTGCGGAGCACTTGTTGGAGGATTTTAGTTTTAAACATGGAACACACAGAAAGAATCGGTGCTGTAGAGAGTGGTCTGATTTGATTTTTGTTCGATTGAACCAGTTTTGCGTGTAGAAGCTTTGCAAACATGTACCCACCCCGACAGCTAGTTTGTTGTTTGCGAACTTTCAAGCTGTTTGTGCATTTTTATTAGTTTTCTGTTGGGTGTGTTGCGATTGCATTTTTTGTATATTTGTTTTGTTTTAGGGCAAAACAAAAAACGAATGACATGCTTTAAAGAAATGCTGAATTCCCGATTATAAAACACATTCTAATTTATTTTTAACTTTCACTTTTATTTATTTATTATTTAAATGTTACTTAATGGTCCGGCGTTTAAATCTCACCTAGACCATTCTGTCCTATTGAAGACTGACTATCCAACTACGTAGTATCAACACGTCTAGTAAGCCATTCGATAGTCGGAGTAATCCAAGGCTATTATAGGAAATCTGGAATATCACCTTTTTTCGCAATCGCCATCCTCAGAGGACTTACACCAGTTTTGTACCGTAAGATACAGATTAGAATTATTATTTTAATATTTTCGACGAACTAGAGTACCTAATGCCTTCTTAACTTTTTTGTTTTAATTGATTTTAATGCAATTACCATAACAGTTATTCATTGCTTCAATGTTCTCTTCGAAACTATTGAATTTTAGACCACATTTAGTCGTAGCTTTTAAATAAATATTGTTTAAACAAAGAAACGGAAAACTTCTACATTTCCTTACCACTACAAAGTGATTGAAAAAAAAATTTAACACCACGTTTATTACTTTTCCGCAGGCGTTTGGCGGGCTCAGTCTCGAGAGTAGTGAAGTCGCTTTCGCTGCTGCGGGATAGAGCTTGTCGATCATCCTTCGACTGGACGTTGGCTAGAGTGAGCTTGGAATGTCATTGCTGGAATGCACTGGAGAACACTGTACGCAGACAAATAAATGTTCGTGCTGTCTTAACAATGTTTATTTGTTTGTTGCAGTCGAGACCAAGCCAAAAAGGTCAACAATAGAACAGCCACAACACCACAATAGCCGGAATTCAGATGTAATCAACCACCTTCAAAACAATAGCCACAGCAATAGTACCGGACCATCAGAACGCACATCATCCACCATTACATCATCATCATCATCACCATCACCACAACCATAACCGAGTATGCCCGGGATAAGGCAAAGAATAAGGAGGAAATGCCTTATCAACATGTGAACATCTATTCAACACAAGCGGTGTTGACAATACGGCACTGGACCGTAATAATCAATTATAAATTATTAAATAAACACCGCGTGTATTACTTTTGCGCCAATAAATACCGTGTCCAATGGTGAAATTTGAAAGCGAAGCTCTGGCTTCTCTAGAGGACTTGTCAAATCGGAAAACATCAAATTGTTCTGTGTTCCACCTCATGGTCTCATGGCCTAGAACAACTCGTCACGTTAGGAAAAATATGAATAAGAAGAAGATGAAGAATTTAATTATTTAATATCATTTGTTATATTTGCTCATTATACTGGGATTCTTTAAAAGTTTGGTTAAACTTAAAGCCTTGACAAAAGTTAAGTGAAAATCGATTGTGATTGCAAGCGAAAAAAAAAAATCCATCGACTAAAAAATGAAACGAATAGACCGCACAAAGACTTTATTGTACAAAAACTAAAAATATACTTAACATCGCAAGTCAATAAAGCCCCTTTTTTGCAACTGCATTTCAATCCCAACACGATTCGGCTTTGTTCAACGTTGCTTTCACAAATGCTTTTGAATGAAAAAAAGCATAGTACAGCGTACAGCACATTTACCATTAGCGACATCTCAGCCTTACCCGACCCAGACACAGCTGCTGCCGTTGTTGTTGAAAAGCGGTAAAGCGTAAGGCGACTTTTTCTATTTTATTATTTATTTCCATCACACGAAATAAATCATTCAATTCCACTTTACACTAAACCGAGACGATGACACGGTGGGCAAGAAGCTGAACGCTTGCCTTATCCTTATCTTGGCCCCATCCATTTTTATCATTTGCCCAGAGAGTTCAACAGCAGTCTCGTGCTTGTTGTCGGTACAGTTTAGGCTGCGCTTGTTGGACATTTTCTTGGTTCTGTGTAAAACGCAAGGAAAAAGGGCCAGAACAATGTGCCTTACTGTCGGTACCCGTGTCCAAAGCACATGCATATGAAACGAGTCTTATTGTCATAATTCGTGGTCTCGACGATAACACACCGGGCGGCATCCGGTGGAAGCCTATGGGACACTGGGAACCGGTAAATATGGCTGTTTCGTTGACTGGTGCGCGGGGTACACACTATCGGCGAACGTCACACCGTCGCTCGAGGCGCATTCCACTGTCGAATAAATAATAAGGAAATTTATGCCACTTTTCGCTTGCCAAAACTTCTGTTCGTGTCCGGGCATCGGTTGCTAGTAGCAGGATTTGCTAGGCCGCAGAAATGGAATTGGTTTGGGCAACTTTAAATAACAACCAAACAACGTGAAGTTAGTGTACAGCCTCCGTACTTTACTTCAAATGTTCCATTTTCACATTCCGATGTAACCATCCACTTGCCGGGCACAAGCAGTAAGGCAAACACATCTGATTGAAATAAGAAAATATGAACACGTCACCCTTCTTCGCCCTTGATCACCACCGTGGTCCCTGCATAGGGATGGGTAGGGAGACATAGTAAGTTAGAAAAAAAACTTTTCCACTCCCAGTGTGTTGAAGAAACCAAAACATTATTTTTTTGGGCCCTCTTTACCCCCACTACTAACACATACACAACAGCCCTTCGCTTTTATCGTACGCGCACGCGACCAGCGCGAGTTGACTTGCCACAGCCAAAAATTTCCCATTGGAGTTTTCATGTCTTGGGCCTCATAAAAAGAGGAAGGAAGAAGGTTGTATGTTTGCCTTAGCCGCACGGACCCGCGGTAGAGAGGAGTTAGAGCAGAGCGCATAAACCACAACCCAAACAAAAACGCATCAAAACGACCCGGCGAGCGTTCGCTCTGTTAGGAAAAATCTATTATTCAAATTCAAATCTGCTTAAAAGCTTTAAGCCCACCCCGTTGTTAGATTTCACCCAATGGTAGTAAGTGTGGGACTCTTTAGTATGTGTGTGTGTGTGTGTAAATGGAAGGACACAACAGTGGGTACCGGTGGCGTAAATGATAAAAGGAATGGTTGCCCACTCCTTTCGCATTCTTGCAGCGCTAACCAGCAGACCGCCGCAGGTTTATGAGAGCTGCCAAAGCAGAGCCCACACAAGCACACGCAAAAGTGGTTGACTTTCAGATGGAGCAAAGAAGTTAGTGCGCTTTCCGTGGCAAAAATCCCGCTCCCACTACCTCATGCATGCTTCGCGAGTGCGGAAAAAAGGAAGCACGAAGTAATAGATTCGGTTATTGCTTTTGACTTTATGTTCTTAAGGATATGAAAATATTCAAGGCAAGGAATTCGTCTAATGGTAAAGTGCTTCACCGAGGCAGGGCACGTAACGCTAAACCATCCTGTCCGTTACCATTCAGGTGTTGGATAAAGCTGGCCACAAAGCAGCGATACAAATGCAAGTGCCCACAGTGCCTAAAAAGCTAAAACTCGTCAAATCGCGGCCACCCATCCCATCTGCAAAGGGTGACTGATGACCAAAGTTTCGTGATGGAATGCTAACACTCAAAATCGAAGTACATAAAGCATGCAACACGCGCGTCGTCTTGCTTTTATCCAGACATTCTTCGGTGGGCCCGGAAAGAGAGAAAAAAGGCGCGTTTCCATTTATTTTCGAATATCCCAAATCCATGACTACGCACCCCAACATAGGGACTGTTCGAAAATTGATTTTTTTTTTGAGCAGGAGTTACTTTGTTGATTTAGGATAATTCTTTCCACCAAATGTGACCACCCGTTCCGGGGGATCGGCTTTTTTATTATTGGAGCAAGTTGTTTTTTGTACATTAAAAAAACACCCCAATTCTTGCCGTTTCTTTTTCCAGATTTGTGCTGCCTTTAAAAAGTAAGGCCAAGTAGCAAGTAAACCATTGAAGCAAACACAACCGCACCCCAAACAGCTTGGCAAAGTTTTCACCAACATTCAATGCTCTAGTTGGCGCGATGGAGCGTGGCAAACTTTCGTTCATCGTTGTGTTAAAATTTGAAAAATAAAACCTAAGACAGACGAAATTCAAGAAATAATTTCAAACACGAAACGAGTTGAAATCATCCGCTAGTATATTTCTTTAACTTGAGTATTGTAAACCCTTTTTTTACATTGCTCAATCTGCTCTCCTGATCTCATCAATTCACGCCATTCACCGGGAACTGTTTGCAAAAACCGAGAACACGTTGTTTATTTTCATTTTGTCCTTGCTGGATTTATCTTCAAAGGGAAAAGGGTATCCAAACACAAATATACAGCGCAAAGTAATGCAGAGAAAGCAGTGGAAGAAGTATCAGAATTAAACTGACAGCGCACAAAAATTTAGGCTACAATTAAAGGTCTGATACATCCTGTATTGGATGAGGTACTTTCTGGTTACAGCGTTTCCTAATGTTTTTAATTACGAAATGTGAATTACGATACCAAAAGTACCAACGTCAAATATGTGTTGCTCTATACAACAGCACAACCAAGTTATGCAAGTTTTTCTTTGAAAAGCTGATTCGGTTTTATGACGATAACATGAAATACTTATTGCTACCTCCAAATAATAACATCATAATGAGGCACAATGGTGCGACACACATCGAATGACACGTTTTATGAGTAAACTGTCATGTATCCTCTTCCAACAAAACCGAGTACTAGCCCGAGCAAAACAGATCTTTATAGAGATCAGCGCTATTTGTTCACAATAACACATCATAAGAGGGTTAATGTTACTTGGAAAATCATTGCTTTATACACCCTCATAACTTATGCTTCATACGAAGACAACATCTCATGCCAGGTTTGGCGTTAAAGTTATGAGAAGAGCAAAACGACGAGATGTTCCAGAAAAGCAACACCTTCCAATGGATATGGTCCGTGACACCGTGGAAAAACTATGGCTCAGATTCGGCGATACGACAATGACAAATAGTTGGTGCTAGTTTGCTCGTAAAATATTTATGACATTGGTGGTGTGGTCTCACGCAGCTCGGGGAGATGCATTTGTGACGCTGATCTGAAGCACTAGTTTTTGTAGCGGTCTAGAGCTTTTTATAGCTCAAGATGTCTTGGAATTCAGTTGACATTTTAGTGTTATTTTAGGAAGGAAACTTGCATATATGATTATATTTCTTTGAACTTCATTGTTTTCCAGTGTTCATGCCTTTGCTGTGATGGTTTGTTTCATATTTTGTTGCAAAATTTAAATCATCTTTCCACGAACTTGACCTTCACCGTGCATTGCAAGTGACATTTTAGCCATTTAAAATTCAACTACACTTTTACATTTTCCATACATTTCCATTCTTCAGCATCCAACGCTATGCGTTATGGAGAAGGGTCACAAAACCGCATCCGATATCACAGACATGGAACATCCCTTTTCAAGCAGCGTCGGTTAGGATAGTTTCACCGCCGCCTAGACATGGACTGTCACATACAGACTCGGTACTTGTCACACACTACGGAAAACTGTCCCGGAAGGTGGGTCCCGTGTCTGCTCGGCTAGAATATTCTATTTTGCGGTTGGGTTGGGTCTTGCGTCTGTGATGGAGAAATGCACACCGTGGGTAAAACGCCGGTGAATGTAAAAAGAAAACCGCAGAACCACGGCAGACATCAAGACATTACCACCACTGGCATCCATCACACACAAGCCCCCTCTGGCAGTAAAACATGAACTATTCAGGAAGCAAAAATGACTTCATTTTCAACACCCACTTGCACCACCATGACTTGAAGTTCTTGGGACAAACTCGAAACTTAGCTTTAGTATCCGAACGGAACTGGATACAAACGTGGCGCAAAGGACCGCACTTAATGACAGTAAAACGCCTTCGACAGAAGCACCGTAAGTGGTACAAAGTTTGAAACACGACAGGCAAGGGTTTAAAGTGAAGAATTTTCCACCAATCAAAAACTTACAAACGGAAGAAACGTTTGAAAACGCTAACGACAAACCGGGATCTGGACAAAGGGGAACACAGAATGTGAAGCTAAAAAGCGGAACCCGAACGTACAGTAATTAATTTTTCATTGACTCTAATCGGATTTGCTAGTGGTGATGCTCACTAGACGGCTGGTTGCAGGCAAACGATTCTGAGCCTTTTCCCGGTGACACTTCTATCGTCACACGTCTCATAAAGCATGCACACAAACGGCCATGGCACAACTTTTATCCAGGCAACTATATTGGTACATCGTCTTTTGCATCGGACAAGCAGAGGCACAAGGGCCAGGGCGTCTGGAAGAGTGGAAAATTTAATAATTGATACGCTTTGCTAAACCTGCAGGACTTTCGAACCGGCAAACTCCACACCTTTGACAGACGTCGTTTGACACGCCAGACGGAATAGTTAGTGTCCTGCCAGTGCCAATCGGTCAAAGCCACAATCAAGCAATTTACCTTTCGCACGAGCCCTTTGCACTCGGGTCGGTGAGAACGGAACCACTGCGCTGCCCTGGTGCTTTTAACGTATCATCATCCTGAAGTAGTAATTATTATTAGCACCATTCCTTGCTGCTTCGATGCGGTACCCGTACCGTTAGTTCACAAATCACGGTCCAGTCTGGTGCTTGTGACGCCGTACCCATCGACCACTTCTTGCTCATCGATCCGGTGACTCGAGGTGGTGTACACTCGAAGCGTCCAGTGTCCAGCAGTTCTGCTGTCAGCAAAAGCGATGCAGTGAAAATTTAATCAAACGTCGAGGTTGAGGCGATTGTGATGGATTTTCACTATTCGCTTTTTTAACTTTCAAGACATCCTTTGAAGAAGGATTTAGTGTCAAGTTGTATAAAGTGAAAATGCTCTCAATATGTGCTGTTATAAGGAAATTTAACCTGGAATCAATCCTTGAAATTTGATGCACAGCCTTATACACAAGATTGATTTACTGACATCAAACGACGCTGATAACGACATGAACCGTTCTTTGATATACTTGGCTTATTCATAAAATCCTCGGAGTTCCACAGAATTTGTTGTTGTTGTTCAACTCGCAAGAGTAAAATCCATTTGTTGCAGTACTTCGAACCAGATCCCGGCAAGATGCCGATGCAAGCCACAACTGTAATACGCTAATTTTCTGAACTTTCCATCATCAGATAACGAATCCCATTTGCAATAATTAAAAGCATGCTGGATTCCTTCCAGTTCCTCATCACCTTGCAGATTGTAATCTTACACGGAACGAAAGCTCGTTGTGAAATCGTTCTCTAAATATCTGACTGTGTGTATCTATTGTGCTGCGTCAGCAATATAACAAGAAAGCTGAAGGAAAACCAGCACAACAGTCCTACACTGCACTCGAACGTTTCCATGATTGGTTGGCCCTGAACATCGTCAGGTCGCCATCCTTTCAAACTGGAAAAATAATTTCCCACCTCACACACATACACGGACACAATCACAAACACTAACCCATAACACGCGTTCCCATCAATGGAGCGTGATGAGCAGAGAATTCGCACCTCACTTCCCGGGTTCAGTATGGCGCACGACACGGTTGAGCGAAGGCGAACTTCCGGCACTTCATAACGTTGTTCCTCACATCCTCGCGCAACAATATTCTGTACAAATTTGTAGAATTTTGCCACCCTTCTCCAACCATGGCTAGCCTGACTGGGAAGAAGCCAACAGCGAGAAGCCAATATAGAGAAAGAAGTCCCACTTTCTATTACAGATCCGACACGAGCTTTCGTTCGGGCTGTAGACTCCGGAAGCGAATGCATGAACACACTATGTCTGTGTCTCGAATTTCCAATTTAATGCACCCTAAAACGAGCAAGGAGCCGAGTGCGGTGGGCAAATGCCGGTTGCAACGGTACACTCAAAATCTCGTCCCGTTCGTAGTTACAACTTTTTCCGAAACTATTTTCCAACTCGACTCAAGCTTCCCAACAATATCGCATCAATGTTTGTGTGTGTGTGAGTGTGTGCGTTTCTTTGCCCACCAACCCGTAAATGCAGTTCTACCCTACGAGTACCAAAGAATCAGCGACCCACGATTGAAAGTCACACAGAATTGCACAAGTTGCAGTGACTTTTCCATGAGGCAATCGGCTCACTCCACCAGAAAGCACCACGATGACAGTGGGGGTGGAGAATGCTCTCTCCCGGTAGCATCCGTAGCCACGGGAAAAACAGAAGGTGTTAAGTTCTCTGGTGCAGCAGTGCACACACAGTTGAAAAGTCACATCATCACTGGAGCGAAAATCGTATTATTTGCCCGAATGCATACATGCACACTCTGCGCCGGTGTGCCGTACACGAAAGGGCGTGCATTCAAGATCAGTTCCTTCAGTTCGAACGGTGTGCAGAACGCCAGTGCGCTACTGCTGCACCATACCGATTTATTTTATCCACACACACACCTGCACCTTCCGCCACTTTACCAGGAATGGATGATGCGATGTTTTTACAGCATCATTCGCAATAGCATAAGTCACGATTTCTTTCCTTGACTCACGAGAGGGAGTGGGGCATAACTTCTTTGGCGCGCCACCTATTCATACACACCTTGGTTTTGTTCCGCTCAGGAAACCTGTGCTGCTCACTGCAGCAACCAAAAAAAAGCGTTGTACAGTATGTGCGCTGCCATAAACTTTTGGCCCGGTACAGGATCGCTATATATACATCCGACGTATACAAAACCCGGCTTCCAAAAGCTTGCTACTACCTTCGATTCATTCTATTCACCCGCACTACGCAAAGAGCGGACTAATCCAGGAACTACCTATCAGAGCGTATTGCGATGATGGAAAGTAAACTATATTTCTTACGACCGGTGTCTCGTCTGTATTGCTACTTTTTCGGTAAGCTTCCGCGGAAGGAAGAATCTTTCCTGCTCAAGTGAAACGAAATTTAAGGCTTCATCAGGCACGGCAGCAATCAATAGCACGGTACCAAATAGGATCCACCTTTCTTCTCCATAGCTCCACGAGCTTCTTTCCTACTTACGATATCCAAACATTGCACCAGCAGCAACCGATTGCATTCGATTGCAAACGAGGATTTTTTTTTTTCAATTTCGGCGTGTGTGTTCCATTCATTTACACATCCGGAAGAAATGCAGCAGCCGTTCAAATTCAATTGCATTTTTGGGGAGCAAAATCAAGTGCAGCCTTAAGCCGTGTGCCACGGTTCCAAACAATACGGTTCGGCAAAAGGGTTAGAACAAATATTGAAATTTATGATTTACAATCATAGATTGAGCGCTGTTTGCTTGAGTAAAACGACGCAAATCGAGTAGTCTAATAAGAGGGAGAAGTAATAGTATAACAAGCGAAAAGGGATTCTAGTTTGATCTTGGAAAGTTACAGAGAATTGTAGAATTCCAATGTCGTAGGAACTACAGTTTTGTATGGAATTCCTGCTGGTGATAAAAAAGGAAGTAAGAAAATATGCGGTACGATTTATTACTTAGGGGGCGGTCCATAAATTACGTATCGTTAAAATTAGGTTTTTTCCTCCTCCCCCCTAACGGAACAAAACGTAATGCAGGATGGGATTCCTCTTCAATATTACGCAATTATAAAGCAACCCATCGCCTCCCCTCCCTTTAAAAATTACACTTAAATACAGATTGTTTGATGAAATATCAAGATTATTCAACTTTTTGTCGCAAATATTACGAAAGTGGTTTGTTAGTGACGCACCGATATGGCGTATGTTACCGATGTGCCCAAATACTGACTCTCGCAAATTAAAGAAATGTTAAAGATAAGTATACGATCATCAAATCAAAAATAATCAAACAAGCGAACGAAAACAGTAGGTTAGATATAGCTGGCTGCGGATCGGTCAGCATTTTTATATTATAAATTATTATTATAAATAAAGAATTTGTATAAAGCAGCATTCAAAAAACATGTTAGACTGTTCATTGAAGTCGGAGACATCCTCCGGTCTTCAATTTAGCCGGAATTATTTCTTCAAGTCGGATTCCTCCGGCTCAACAACATGGTTGGTTCAGTGATGCAAGCGCCAGTCTTTACACGGCACAAAGTTTGTAATTTTTGACTGTAACAATGACATATGAGGCATGGGACCAAGCGTCAAAAAATTGATCATTATGATGTAATATTATAATTTTTTAGCAATCGACTTCAATAAAACAAACGCTTCCCGCATTTAAGTTGCACATTACTTGCTGTTACGTAACACATAGTGGACCCCCTCCCCCCTCTCCCCCTTGTGTAATAAAACGTTACACTAGAAGATACCCCCTCCCCCCCCCTCGCCCCTTTACGTAATTTATGGACGCCCTCTTCCTGGATTTTTCGCCATACTCGCGTAAAGGTGTAGAACCAATTTGACGTTCTTAGGATGTACAGAAAAAAAACAAACCAAAATTCCATTTTATATTACCTTAAAACTATCAACCAAATTTCCTGAGACTTAACAATACAGGAAGACAAGAATTTGGGTCGCCTGGTAAATCGCCTGGTAAAATTCTTACCTGTAATGAGAAAGAAGAGAAAAACATTTGTCATTACTTTGATATTGCAATTTACTTTAAAATAATTAGCACACAAGCTAAGTAGTTAAATATTTTTACATAAAACTTAAAAAGGAACTGCACTAACATCACGTAACTTGCAAATAGCAATACGCCTGTCTTATTTACTGACTGATAATTAAATACTGAACAGAAATGTTAGCATTTGGCATGTACAGCTTAATTCTACGTTGCTTGTAGAGCAGAACTTGTTCTTCTGCCAAGAAACAAAAAAAGCATGAAACACAATAAGCTCATTTCGTCGGCAATTGTTTGCCAGCCAACCAAGCCAACAAACACATACACACACATACACTTTTCCACCTGTTCTGTGCTCCTCCACAGCGCACCGTTGTTCATTTCCTGCTTCCGAGAACGACCGCTACTACCGTGGAAGAAAACTTCCCCGACACGGGGGGACGTCAAATTAAACGGCCAGCGAACGAAACTTTCAAGTATTGATTTTTGCCCAAGTAAACTTTGGCCCAACAAATTGTTATTCGATTTTTCCTTCCCCGGACGCACCCGTGCACGCTGACCGAACGAACGGTTTTCTTATGTCCAGCCGGGAGGAACCAAAAAAAAAAACAGGAAAGAAAATCGAACACGTCGCTCTTAATGAAGAACAGCATCTCACCTGCGCCCACCACTACGCACCACAGGACGGACCCCTTTGGAACCTTCTGCTCCCGCTCCAAGCCTGCTACTAAGGCGTTTGTTTTAACCGCTCTCACCGATCTTTAGAAGCGCTGGACCGGAGCAGCACAAGAAGGTGGGGTGAAATGTCGAGAATGCTTGTAAAACTCTGACCAAAAGCCAAACGGTTGGAAAGAGCAAAAAAAAAAGAAACGAAAAGGAACCACTTTTGTGGAGTGGAAAGCAGCAAACTTTGACCATACAAAGTGGGCGAAAGAAAAACAACCAAACACCAAACAACAAACGGAATCGAACGGAGCAAGCAGGCGGGTAGGAGGCAAAGGGATCCGGGAAAAGGTGGAGCTAATTTTGGGGGCAAGAAAAAGAAGACGATGAAGAACCCACAATCACACCACATCAACGCTGCAGGGCAATGAATTTTCTTTTCCGGACAGTGGAGGTTTTTCTTTCGGGTTCGAGCGCTCTTTCACGGTTCCCTGTGCCGGTGAAAAAAGTGAAATCAATCGCTAAAGCTTGGATTATTGTGTGTACACAGGTGCAAAGTTTGTGCGGCGGTAGATTTGTTTGCAAACAGTTTGTAGAGCTGGAGGATGTTTTATTGCGCTTTGCAGCTGATTATTGACTCTAAAACAGTTTTATCAAATCAAACATTTTAGCAGTAAAATTGGCCAAGATATCTTACAAATAAAGCTCTCGACAAATCAATTTAAAGTTCGAATGAAAACAAATAAAGACACTTTGTTCGCAATTGCCACAAAACAAATTCCCAATAATTTCACATTCCTACTATCAATAGAATATTTGCGATCCTGTTAAGGTAGTGACGGTACACGATTTGAATAAACGCAAACCGAACATCCCTTTCTACTCCACTCAACAGTAAGCTCAAAGCAGCTCAAGAACCGTTAACGGCGGAAAATCAGACAGAAAAAATCTCACTTGCTGATTTTCGCAAATGCTTCCAGTAACCGCAGCCTGGAGGCGAAATAAAAAGGACAGGAAAACCTTATCGTTTGCAAGTTGCAATACTGCCGCCAATGGATGAAATTTTTCGCATTCCACCAAAGAAACCTCAAACCACGCCAAATAAAAATTCCGTTTCCGAAAACAAAATTCCAAATGCAACGCCGATGTCGCATTCGAAAGCGCACACAGCTGCGGTACATCGTTGCAAAGTAGAAATCGAAGCTGGCAAAGAATTCTTCCCACTGACGACGTAGTTTTCGATCCGGCTTAAAGCAAAAGCGATAAAAATCATCGTTTGCATCGGTTTGCGCTGTTCATTGACCTTTGGCGGCGATGGGATTTTCCTTTTCACTCTCAAATGGTTTCAACAAAACCACTACACACACACACACAAAAGTAGTTTTCCATTCATGCGAGAAGGAAACAATAATTCTAATCCATTTTTTTTAAAGAAACCATAAACAAAGAACACATCTCACACGAGTGTCCGGTAGAAGACAAAGTTTTCCTTTATTCGTGCTGCTGTCATTACCTTGATGCCGCAAAAAAAAAGGAAACAAATTGTAAGAGAAGGAAAATGTACAACAGTGTTCGGATTGTAGCAAGGTTCCGTTCACAATTTGCAGCACAGTTTCGTTGACATTCGGGAAAATTGAACCATTCAATGCTTTTCTTGTTTGTGCTGGTTCGAGCTGAAGATGCATTCTGTGGTCTCTTTACGTTCCTCCCTCGTTGCGTTGTGTGTCGGTGTGTGTAAGTTGTAGTAAAGATTAATTTTTACCCATTTTTGTTACGAATTTTTGGGCATCAACACACAAACAGTTGTACGCAGTAGTGCAAAGTACGAATAACGAACAGATAAATGTACGTAGCAACTTTCATTAATAGCACATTGTGAGGAGAAGCAGAAAATTCGGAAAATCATTTTAAGCAAACCATTCTCGATCGCACAATCAATAGACTGGTTACAGTGACAAACCTATGCATTTCCAAGAAGGTTTTTAGCTTTTCATGGATGAAAGTTGCTGGTTGAAAGTTGACGAAAGGGAAACATTAAAGGGCGCCTTAATGCATGCAATCCCTTACACGAGTGTCGGAAAATATAGCTCTGACCGGTTTCAGAAATGAGTGAAACTGGATCCGGAGGTTGATTGAATAAGAGCCATGGGTTTGAAAGGTGGTGTAGGCTACAGCGGCGCCGGTCTTTACACGGCAGGACCGGGATTCAAATCCCATCCGGACCGTCCCCTTGTAGTGAGGACTGACTATCCAACTACGCGGTATCGGCGGTCCAGAAAGCCATTTCGATGGCCGGCATGACCTTAGAGGTCGTTAAGCCAAGAAGAAGAAGATGGTTCGGAACTATCAACGCGAAGCCGTGGGTGCGGAGATGTTAATTTGGAGTTTTAAGTGCGAAGTCGACTTCGGATAGAAATCGTAACTGGCTCCGAAACAACAGAGGGTGTGATCTGTAGCGCCTATCCTGCACTCATCTTTGATCAAACGTACGAGTAGTTCTAACATCTGGATGAGCCGTGGATACGTAGACGTCCGTCAGAACCCGTGACTTCGGGTTGTAATCGGAGTCAGCTCCGGAAACGTAGTGTCTGCTCTGGCTTAAGATCCGTGGATACGTAGACGTCTGTCAGAAGCCGTGACTTCGGGTTGTAATCGGAGTCAGCTCCGGAAACGTAGTGTCTGCTCTGGCTTCAGATCCGTGGATACCTACCCTCCCATCACTACCCTACAGCTACCCTACCCACTACACTACACACAGAAGGAACATTTTTCGGTCATTCATAAAGTCGTATTGAAACCAAATTGTCGCGTCGACAAGGAAATAGAAAAAAAGTTTTGTTGCACATAAATTCATTCATTTGAAAGCAGCTGCATTTTCCATTGCTAAAATCGACCTCATATGTCCTACTATAGGGTTGCTGTAGAAAAGTTATGTCGCAACCGTTTATTTCCATTCCTCTCCTCACAAGAGTGTGTGTATTGAGATTAATGACAACTATACATTAAAGACTGGCGCTACGATAGCGCATGCAGAGTAGTTGATGAGACTCGTTGCACACTTTCACTTCCAAATCGAAAAGCGGCTTACAGCAGCACCAGCCCAGAGTGAAGCCTGTATTTCTCTTTTTTTTACATCACGAATATGTGAAATCCGAACCGAAAAGTACTGTTTGAAACAACCCGATACTCTGATGAAGATATACCGAATACTCGGGACACGGGTGAATCAAGCTCTAATGCACAGTTCAGCGGACTGGGTGAAAAGACCATGGAAAACAAGGGAAAATACATTCGAGACTAACAAACAAAAACCCAAAACCCTGAACACTGGACAAAACTACTCTCATACGTCAGGGCGCGTCACCCAGCAAGGTGCAGTGAATCACCACCCAGCGAGCCGAGTAACCGCTGACGGGAAGTAATTTATTGTTATGTAGCAACAACGTGCCAACAACACATCCCGCCCATTGCAGTGCCGGGCCAGTCCATCAATGGTAAACTGTGATGCAATTTTCACGTCGCGACGACCGAGAGAGACCCACGACCGATCGACGAACAATTTGTCTGGCGCGCATCAGAAACAGACGCCCAAAATTGGATGCACATGGCGCTCGATTTTACAACCGTGCAGCAGGGTCCACCAACCTGAAGTCCTCTAAAACTTGCACTATTTTTTGGGGGTTTTTTCTACGAACGAAAAATATAAATATCCAACCCTTGAATGTAGTAGAAAGCAGTAGTAGTAATAGATATAGTAAAGGGAGAAGCCTGACGAAGCTCCCGGCAATTATGGAGTGACATTATCCCGGCACAGAGTGAGTAACACCAACGCGCATTGTTATTGATGAATGGAATTAACTACTATACCATGGAAAAAAAAATTCCTCTCCTCTGTCCATTAGTTCATTTTAAAGTTCACAAAAATTCGCAGCAGCCCTCCTCATCCAGATCAGTCAACGCTACGAGCAGACACGATTTATCTCTTTTTGGCATTTTACGCACACTAGCTGCAGCTGTTGATGAAATACGGACCAGAAGTTGCAGATATTCTGTGATTGAAGGAGAGGATCACGCTGTCAGTCTCGAACTGTCATTTAAGGTTGCATATTGCAAGCAGCTATACTGCTGAATGCACCGGCGAGCCCAAGTGCTGAAGAGGATCATACTTGACCGTATGGTTCCACTTGTTTGAGTCTTTGCAGTTTTTCTCCTTATTGAAGTGTATTTTGCACGTAAAGCAAGAACGTTTCAATTCCGTCGAAAATATCTACAACTGCTGCCATTTCTCTCACCACAAGCCCGACGAATGCATTAAATATTTAAATCCAATAATTCTACCGAGACTACCGCCAGACTCAAGTCCAGCAGTTCGTACTGAACCATTCAGAGCGTGTTACGACGCCCGCAAATGCGTATCTGGAGTCTCCATCCTTCAACCACGTACGGATGGATTGTGATTGACGGATTTTCAGCGATTTTCAACCCTTCATCATTTTTGCACCACTTATCGCTCGACTGACCACTCATACCTTTTCGATGATGGTCAGCATCATAGGCCAGTGCGTGTGTGCACACGTTCCCGCTCCACGTTGGTGTTCAACCGTTACAAATTCTCTTTGCTCCATGGAAACGTTTCACCCTTCCCTCTTGCTGCAACAGGGAAGCCACAGCCACAGTTCTTCAAGTGCATATATTCAGCGGCAAACGGACGTACTGGACGCACTCGCACATCAAGTGGGCTACAAGAGAGCGAGAGTGGGAAATTCGTCTACTCGCCGCACTGATCATTGCGTTCCAACCCTTTTTTTGCGCGATACGGGATTTGAAAATTGATAAAAATCGTGGATTTTTACCTGGGATTATAGAACTCTCGCGTAATGAACGGAATGCCCCGGTGTTCACGGTTAGCGAAGGGAGATCCCCTCTTGCCAGAGTCACCAGTACGAACTGTACGACTGTATTTATCAATGCCGTCTGAATGCACTCCACACACACACACACACACACACACACACACACACACACACACACACACACACACACACACACACACACACACACACACACACACACACACACACACACACACACACACACACACACACACACACACACACACACACACACACACACACACACACACACACACACACACACACACACACACACACACACACACACACACACACACACACACACACACACACACACACACACACACACACACACACACACACACACACACACACGCGCTCGCTGCACTTGACGCATTGCACAGAAAATGCAATCAATGCATCGATGCATTTTCTGTACCCTGGCGTAGTGTGTGCATAAAACAAATTCCGAATAAAAATTGCAGTAGAGTAAAACTGAGGATTTAGTGATTTATGGTACGGCGGCACACACAAAATGGACGCAATGGACAGAGTGTGACGTTGCGAATGATATGCAACTTTTCCCCTCCCACACACAATCCACACACAAACGCGCACTCCGCGTGTGTCGGTCTGTGTGCTAATAATCGATTTCGTTTGTCTTCTTCCATTCCCTAGTTTATGTTCATTTCAATTTTCATTTCATTTTCACTTTCACTTTCGATTGCTCTCTTAACAGCGTGCATTGCCTGATATCATCGTACGCGCTGCCCATATTTGTCCGTGTCCGAACGTCCGTTAGTGTCATGGAGACGCATGGTACTTCATGGTACTTGGCATGAGACGAGAACCTCCCCATTATGATTACCCGTGCCCGCTTGTCACTACTTATGTGCCTAGTTCTCTCGCCTACCCACAAACCAAATCCGTACTGGTCTCGTCGGGTTCGGTTTCTCGTCGAGTGGCTTATTATTTATGAATAAAACAACTCCAAACCTGGTACCACCAGCACTCTAGTGTCCAGTGCCGCTTATTTTGTGGGGGAAGAGGAGTGTATTTTTACCGCATGAACACATGAACCTGCTCCCGTACTCACGTACTCGTTTTGCAACGCACCGTCTGGCAGTGTTATGAGTGCAGCTGCATGTTTCTGTTAAATTATGCAAAATAAATCAATATTTTGAAAGTGCGTTTGCGTATTTTTACCACTGATTTATCAAACACAGCGCGAACACAAACAGGCGCCCCGTTTTGTCAACGTTATAGGGCAAAATCACATCCGCATGCACACACTGATCCATACTCTCTTGGTTTGAATTTTACCCATCCTGAATCAATTATTATTGCATACCCCTTGCTCTTACGGGGAAACGAAAAAAAGAGAAAAAACACACACACACACACACACACACACACACACACACACACACACACACAAAATCTTACCCGCTGTTTACAGAGTTACCAATGATTTACGATTACGGTTGCAAAATTTACATTTTATGAACAAGTTTTTACCATTTTTGGTTACGTTTCGTGGACAATATTTCTTTCCGGCTCGGTTTACGTTCATCAAACGCACAATCTAATCGGCGTGTAATTTTAATACTTTTTTTTTTGAGTTTTTGAGTTGTGATGGTATAACAAAAAAGTATGACATTTTTAATGAAATAGTTAAAATTGCAAAAAAAAGGTTTCCCCTTTTTTCGTGGATAATCATGCCCGCAAAAGTGAGAAAATAATTTTAAGCTTTTTTTAGTTGCCTATGAAGTGTGTGTGTGTAAGTAAAGTGGAAATTAATTAGCGAAATCTGTTGCAAACATGTTTTTGGATTTATAAGATTTTTAAAAGCATATTTTAATCCATCGGTCATAGATTATCTATTTCATTTTAATCAAACTACTGTACTGTCTTGTTCGTCATCATTTTTAAAGCAAGACACAAACCACAGACAAATAACACAACACCATAATTTTCCAATGGCAAGAGAGAAAACCTCTCGACGCATTGATTGATTCATTAAATTTTTTTCTTGAAACGAATTGAGACATCAGTCATTATTATTTGAATAGCACTTGAACCATCGAACAAAATACAATCGAGGATGAACATAATACTTAAAATCAACTTCAAGGCGTGCACCAGACGTTTCAGAATGCTGTCAACAGAGAAAATTCCATAAATATGAATAAAATCCTCCTCAGAAAATAAAAAAAAATCAAACAGAAATATAATAAATCTACATTTATAAAAAAAAATCTTTTTTGTGTTACGATTTAAGTTCAAAACTCAATTTCTTTTTCCTCTTCTTGTTGACTTAACAACCTACTAGGTAACACTGGCAATTGAATAGCTTATTCGACTTGTGGATACCACGAAATTGGATAGTTTGTCTTCCAGCTACGGGGAATGGTTCGGAAGGAATTTGAACTCAGGCCCAGCTGTGTGAAGACAGGACGTGCCAGCCTAGTAGTTACTAGTAAAATGAAGTTCATTTAGCCCCAAGGAAGCTACTTAAAATGAAAATATTTGTTTTTTGGTCTTTGAAATTACTTCAATCACGGCAAACCTTTGAAACGAAGGGCCAAATTTTGTAAATGATCGAGAGTCGCGGAGAATCCAGAGAAATATGTCATGCTTCTGGTATTTATTTTATAAGTTTTTGCATCATTTTGAATTATAAGCATTTTTTAATAATTTCAACTATTTTTCTTTTTCTAGACCGAAAAAATATTTTATTTAAAATATTATGTTGAAAATATTTTAAGAAACTGACAATACGGCATTGGACCGTCATAATCAATTGTAAATAAAATATTTTAAGAAAGAAAACAAGGGGGAAATGTTCCTTTAATCTAGTTCACCAAAACAGTCAACACATGCCAAAATAAATAAAATAAAATACATAGTTTGGCAACGATTAAAAAAAATCAATTTCATTTTCACAAAACATCAACCAGGCAACCAGTACACGGTTCACACAAATACAACGCTTGCACTAAAGCGCGCAATGCAAGCAGCTGAAACGCTCATCATTACTTATTTGCACTCAGCATATTTCACTGCTGTCCATTAATGAGTACGCCGGGCGAATGTGTGGATTGAACAGTTCGCCAGTAAAAACACACACCGAATGCATTTCGCCACTCGAATGCAGCACAAACAGTCGCAGCCATTAAAAACGTTGTGCAAAATTTGCCTCCCGTACACTTGGCCAGGCTATGTGGAAGCGCTTTGTCTGCGCTGTATGGTAGATGGTAAAATATTGAAACGTAAATATATCCGATTAACAGTCGGATAAGGGTTGGTTGCTAGAGAAGATGAGCGAAAAGACGACCATTACCGCTACTTTTCGGATTTTCCATTCACACACACACAGACGCACATTTACATATGGGTGAGTGCATTTGCATATTTGAAATGTGCTTATCGGACGTCCATAGGAAGAGCAGAGAAAGGGAGATAGAGAAAAAAAGGCAAAGAAATGGAAAACCTCTAACGTCCCGCTTAGTTACCGCACCAACGGAACTAGACGTCCGAAAAATGAAACGACAACCTTGAGCTCCCCACAAAGTTTCGCGGTGTAGTAAAGGAAACCCACATACGTCTACACGCCCCTGCACACACACCCATACACCAACCTAGCATGTGTTAGGACACAGGCGGAGCACAGGGTGAGCACAGAAAGGCACAATTTCGGGGCAGAAAACTCCGGAAGCACTACCCCAAAAGTTTAGCTGATGATTTACAGCTGTAATCCAGTCCGGGCAGGCATCATATTCACTTTACCGCATCGCATGACCTCCGCACACTGAATGCAGCAGTAGTACACACCATGTGCTTTATCCAGCGCCAGCTGGTTTCACTGATAACACGTAAAATCGGTTCACTCGACAACGCACCGGGCCGCCGTCGACGACGGAAAAATGGAAATGAGTCTAGTCGCTGGACGATGCCGACCATTACGGCGGCGGACGTAGCACTACGGACGACGAAACCCACGTGGTAAAACGGATGAATGGATGGATAAAAAAAATAAAATGAAATCCCATAATCCGTAAAAATAATATTCCACCATATTTCGCTGCGAATCTATTGCAGGACAGGTTTCCGTATGGCAAAAGCTCCGCTGGACTTATGCAAAATTGTCGTCTGCGACGGCTGTGACGGTGGTGTGTGTAGCAGGGCGTATGAGAAGAGATGAGAAGACTAGCCTTTCCTCCTTCTTTCGCATCGCTACGCTGTTGAAGATATTTACACACGCTTATGGAACGCGCGAACTTCAAACACTGACCTCGGGGACGTGGACGACTGTACGCGCACATGACAATCTGCACGGCACGATGGTGGTAGAAAAAGGGAACTGTAACAGATACATGCATATACAGGCCCTTAACCAGTGTTTGTTATCGTACGGTGCGCAGACTGGCGAGCCACGCGTGGACAGACATCGCAAGAAATCCTCCGGTGTCAAAATCCGTATTCTGGTTCGCGATGATTACTACTGTGTGGAGAAGGTGGACAACTTCACAGTGGATAAACGTTCTCGAGAAACAGCTGCTACGCTGTAGCATTTGCGGGGTGTGACAGCTTTCGGTTTGGTATAATTCAGATTTAAATTTATCCCAGCACTGAACCCCGTAATCCAACCAAATTGGTTTGCGCGATGAGGATTCGTCGGTTGGCTAGTATTGTCAATTTCAAGTAAGTCGCAATAGGAGGATCCGTCTGTTTGGGAGCTGTTAATATGGAATATGCAAGATTCTTTAAGCATGGGATGGCGTAGAAGAGTTAATTTTATTTTATTTTAAATCGTTTTAATTCATGAAATTAAATCAGGGCTTCACAAAAATATTTACAAAGGACACTTGATAAATAACGTCAACAATTGCACAGCAACCTCAGACACAGTTTTCCTAAGTTTAAAGCCTTCTTTCTAGCCTAACGCTCTCAGAATATTAATCATTTGCTAGCTGTCGAAGGCGTGACATGATACAAAACTAATCCTTGATCCTTATGCGTCATTCTTCTAAAGCAAAGTTTGACAACAATTACTCAACGCATCAACGGAGCACGAGGTGGTAGAAACCTTTATAGCGCTCAAACAAACTAGACGATATTCTGCGGTGGACAAACCATTGACCCACAAACATAAGCAGCAAACCACTTTCTGGCTCAGATTTCGTGTGCTTTCCTGTAGTCACCCACAAAGTCAGTGTCAATATTTACTCCGTACGAAACGCAATCTGTACGAACATAAATACAACATCAACCAAGAAGAGTGCAAGACTTTATGTTGAAGAAAATGGCGTCACTTCCAGGGCCACTCGCTCCTGGTCTCTCCGACCCGTTGAGTCGACAGTGTGAGAGAGCACGAACATTGAAGCTGGAAGAACCGCGTGCGAAACGGTACAACGCATCTGGAACAACATTGCTGGAGTTCGTTCGGGTTTCTTGGTGGCAACTCAGCTTTTCTGGAAGCCTATTTTTCGGCCACGAGTGAACAAAAGAAAGTCATGCTAGGAGAGTTTATTTTTCTTTCCCGCACAAGCGTGGAGCGCAAATATTGCCACTGGGAAATCCCGGCGCAAAAAAAAAAACAACAAAAATTGACCCACAAACCACACAGCTACAAAGTCATCGTTGCCCCAATATTTCGCACACTACAGTGGCATTGATTGAAGGCGGCGAAGAACAAATGATGAAAGAACACTCAAATGTTACCGATGCCCCATCCACCGTGCAGCGACGTGACTGATTTACCAAAGCAAACACAACACCCCATCAAATGGGAATGGTGGAGGCAAAAGTTTCGCGACCATATTCGGGCACATTCATTAGTCGGTTTTCTCGCCACACAAGCTGTGGGTTCGACAATATTAGGAAGGCGTAGATGTAAGCATTTGCTTTTCTCCGTGAAACATTCTAACCGTTCCGGTGGAACGTAAGGGACTAAACGTTTTTGTAGGCCAGGACTAGTAAGATATTACAACGATTTCGGCAGGATGAAGAAAGCCGGCGTGGGATCTTCACGCAAATTTTTGCTAACCTAGCTTGAAGTTCCTGCTCGGCTGTACATAGCAGCATGCTAATCTACTTAAAAATTGTTTTATTTATTACATCAGCTTTTGACCATCCCGTGGGTTGTGCACAATTTCACCGATAGCGAATGCAAAAAGAATGTGTGGGGATGATGGAGGGGTTTAATTCTTGTTGATCCTGACCTTTAAAAGAATTTCTAGCCCTTGGCCTCTGGATGTAAGGAATAATTCCGGAAAAGGTTTGAACGATTTACGACGATTCGTTGGTGGTGAGTGACCGTTTCTTACGTTAACGCTCCATGAAGTTTTTTCAAGTGAGAAAATTATGTTTACTAAATAATGTAAAAAATATGTACATCTTACATAAATTACAGACGTCTCCATATGGCAGGAGGCAAAATATTCCAAAAACTTATACACAAACAGGTCGCTCAGCTTCTTTCTCTACGTTAATTCATACAAAAAATTTTCCAATCAAATTTGTCCACATAATAAAGCCAGTCATGTTGTGGCAACTGCTAATAAATCAAAATCCGATAACTTCCATAAAAACGAAAAATCCTCCCACAAAACAGCTTATGCATCAACGCCACATTTAGTCTCGCTTACTTTTACCGATACTCATTCTCTTAAGCGACAACTTCCGATTGATTACCCAACAAAACCGACCTCACGCTTGATGAGTCATCGTAAAAAAAAGTCATAATCCCAAAACAAGTGTACAAATATACACGCAACAACCACTGTGTTGCCCGATATGCGAGAAGTCCCACAGGAGTAAGGCATACATGCTAGCGAGATTGATTCTACGTCAAGGAACGATGATGTTTTTTTTTTTTAAGGAAAATCCAAAACTCATTAGTCATCTTTCATTCGATAAAACGCACCTCATTTATTGACTTTACTACAGTGAACAGATTGAGCTGGCTTGGGACGGCGTAAAGTAGGCGCCTGTGTTAAACGTTACTGAAAGGAAACGATATTATACCGTAATGGCTGGTAGCGTAGAAAACACTCCACTAGCATAAAAATCACGCACCTATAATGTTTTTATTTCCTTCTTACTTACTGTTACTAGCACCACGATGGCTGGATATCGTCATTTCAGCCAGGGTAAGTTTCTTGTTGCTTAAACAAACTCCCTCGTGCTTATGATACACACATATTGTAATCTAGCCCTGTCCTCGAACGGTTATTAATGGGATAAATGGTACTAAAATTTCCCCGAAATATCGAAAATATGTTTCGCTGGTGTTTTTTTTTTCCTCCCAATTTCAACATCAGAATTCTATTGCCGGCTACCGGCTGGCAATATTATGCGTCCCCTCCTGCATACATTTTGCTACAGTACAGTAGTTTTGCTCCCTCTAATGCTTCCTCTTTATTTAGTTTTTATACCGATTCTCTCCCAACGTAACCCCCCCCCCCCCCCCCCCCCTTAACGCACTACTGTTTACGGAAAAAGAAAATATGTTTCTAATCCAAACACAACCATAAACAGAAAGCAATGAGTACGAGCGGCGCACCATCAAACCCATCGGCCACTTTGCCCGATTTTACTACTGACCGAACCCAATTCGTGACGGCCCGTAGACAGGCCGTGGGGGAAAAGGTTCATCGTACGCATGGCTAACACATACAACCATTTTTATGCTATAATCGAAATTTATGCGCTATTTTTGCTTTATTAAGTTCGGCTGCGCTTGTCGCTTAATTTATGCAGTTACTATCTGGCTGCTGGGAAATGGGAAGGAACCTGTTACGAATAGCCCAAACAACAACACTACTGGCTGACGCAGTGTGTAAGAGTAGTACGTCCCTTGATTTCTTTAAGAATGTCATCATCATCGCTGGGTAGCCGCGTTCTATATGCACCCCACTTATTTTGGGCAACTCATCGTCGCCTAGGAAATAGTTTCAGTCGCGTGTGACGATCGAAGTTTTCGGAATGAATTTCGGCTCGCCCCTATTTGCAATGAAAGCTAGTTTGGTCACCCTACTGTACATCCTGCTATCGATACAAGGTTAGACAAATAGAGGACTTAAAACATTATACGGCCAGAACCTTAGACGAATTTGCAGCTTGCTGCCTGAACATTTGGTCGGGAAAGCGAATTGACGACCGATGATCAACCCATTCATTGACTATTTTCGTTTGGCAAGTGGGGTAAGAACATTTATTGCCAATTTTGATACATTTGCTGTAAATTATTCGCATGTTGAAGTTAGGTTCGTTAACATCCAAAAGTAAACGGTAAAAAACTATAAAAACCCTATTCTTTAGATGTTTACCGAAACGATTTAACGAGTATCCAAGGCACATTGAGTCTAAGGCAATGAACAGTACTGGTGTTGAAAAAAAGCATACCTTTTGAGGAAGTTTCATGTTCTTCCCAACATTCACTAAACATTTCAGAATAGTCAAGACTCCTACTCGTTCGCAAATTGAGTTTTTTTTTTATTTTCCTTTCTACAACTCCTATTCCTTGCCACCTTTTACGACCTTTATTTGGTTCTTATTATGTGCGAAGGTTGTGCATAGGGAAATCCGGGAAAACCGGTCAGATTCAACCTTTAAACGCGTTTAACGTGTGCCACTACTGTCCAGCGATCGGTGGGTAAGTGGTGAATGACAAATTGTACTGCAATCACAAGATGGAAAACCTCCCCGCCAAAAAAGGGGGAAAATCTACTCACTCCCTTTCTGACTTCACAAACATCCCAAAAACCCGGATTCGGCTAGACACTCCATCACTCACCGACTTTAATTCATGGCAAAAGCCAAAGGGGCGTAGTTGCAAATGTCAACAGGAAAAGCAATTGTGATTTTCGATGGCTACTTCCGGCGTTTGGATATTTTTCTTCTTCTTCCAGTTTTCCCCCTTTTTTTATTGAAGTTGACATTTTTATCCATCTCGACGGTAGTTTATGGTTGTTGGCGTGTTTTTTTCTGCTTGCCTTATGTCCCCAAAAATAAAATTGGTTAAAAAGGGGGAAAGAAGCTTAGTTTCTGTCACGATTAGGTCACCCCCACTTGAAGGGATAAAGAACGAGAAATCACTAGTAGCATAATGTATGCATGAACTGTTCAGAGGGTTAGACACGCATTCGCACCCACCCTATATGGCCGCGTGGTCAGTTACTAAAGACGTAGAAGATATTTTGACACAATCAACAAACGACTAGCCCCACCTAGCAAAGGCAAACCCCACTCTAATAAAATATGTCTCCCGATTTGGACCATAAAAAAGGGACTTGTTTTACGAGCGCACACTAATGAACATTTTATTCTATTTCAATGTTTTCCAGTCTTTGTTTTGGGGTTTTTTTCCGCCCCATTTTTCCAACAATCATTTCAATTTGCATCCTAAAGTAACTCGATACTGAAACGAAATAATCCTTCGTGCTTTTTTTTTCTTCTCTTCCTTCAATAATAATCAGACGCTCCACAATGGAAGGGTTCTTGAATGAGAAATATTATTCGTCTCTACTCAAAACACAATAAGCGCAGGCTTGCCATTCTTCTAGAACGAACGATACCGCTTCTTGAACTTCAGCATCGAGAAGTACACATCATAACGACGCAGCGCTACAAATGTTCAATCATTTGCCGATTGAGCCGCTCACTGAGTGAATAATGATGACAATGATTGAACCATTGCTGCAAACCAATGGCAGACGGCGGGAAGGTTTTAAGGCAGCAGCGACGAGCCCGTGTTTGCCGGGTTGTGTTTTTCCTTAATGATGCCGCTTCATCTTGTTCGGCGTTCCAAATCCCCTTTGTCCCGAGAACCGTCTGCACACACACTGACTGCAAGAGTACGGTAGTAACTAAGGTAAAGTAAGCTAACCTCCCGCAGGTAAATGCCGGGAAGTAAGAAGCTAAAAGGATGGTTTTTCTTCTTCTTTTTTTCTTCGTTTTGCAAAAGAAACTGTTGTAAGTGCGGTGAGCATGATGAAGGTGATGCACAAAGATGATGCGCACTCTTTCGCAAAACCTGTGTCATCGAAGCCGACGACATGCCGTGTCTGCTGCTGGAAAATGCTCACATTTGCAGAAGCAACCGCACCGAGAGGATGAGAGGAGAAGCTGCTTCGGTGGAAAATCCTGAGGAAGCATATCGTACAGTACCCATCAACGTTGTGCGGTAGCGCTCCGATGGTGATGCTTTTTCCTGTCTGTTTCCATTGTTTAGTTTGCCTGTTTTTGTGCGTCTGTTTGCTGGATATCTTGTGACTTTTGCATCCATCCATTTTGCAATCAAAGTCATTTTTGGGAGCGCGCAAGAGACGCGAAACTCGAACAAGATATTGCAACCGAAACCTTTGGAACGAGAAAACATAAAGCTCCTATCTGGAACGGGGGGGGGGGGGGGGGGGGGGGAGTGTCTCGTTTCCCACGCCAGCAGAAGATGTTACGCCCGCCCAGCATGTGAAGTCACAGAGCGAACAACGAATGCTGTGCGCGTTCCGGAAACGAGTTCCGCACTACACCGAAAACCTAAACAAGCGACAAATCCATCCACCAAGAACTTTCTAAACCTTGGATCCTGAGGACACAGGTCTTCGTCTCCCTCCGGAGCAGAGTGTGCAGAATCGTAAAGGAAGCAAAATTTTAATTAATTGTCTCTTGATAGTTATGAAATGACAACGCTGATGACGACGACGACGACGACGACGGCAACGGTGACAACAGCATCAACATACAAATAGCCAACATTAGCTTTCCCCCTAAGGCTCTCTCGCCCACACTCACTGTCTGCCTTATGTACCGTGTAAGTTCTTTAAACGCGTGCCACCCATCATTGCTCCCAACAGACCAGAAGGTAGCGCGTCGTTTCGGGATGGCGGAAGTAATAAAACTTACCTCCACCTCCACTGGCACCAAAACATAACCCACTCACTCGCTCACCCTACAGCACGACACGTGCACATTAGTATTAGTGCGCATTAGTGTCATAACGGATGGTGTACGCGAGTGTTCATGCGCATCTCATAACACACGTGCTGTGAGCATAAATAAGCGTACGAAATGCTTTTGCACCATATGCCAGTAAAGCGAGCCAGAGTAATAGTGGTGGTGATGGTGGTAGTATTAGTAGTAGTAGAAGTACCTGGAACATATCTTTCCCTTCGTCCACAAAATTAGATCGCAACTAATTAAAAGCATTAAACTTGATATTCTGCAAACGATTTCTCTTACTACCTGCCGTACACTTTCGTGCCCTGTTGTGTTATGGGATCGATTTGTACGCTCAGGGGACGCAATTGAAATCTTTCAATAATAACACACGGCACATTGAGACTTTTGAGAAGGTTGGATCCATTTCCGGATGGAAGATAATATTTCAATACCCAATGGCGTGATATGCATACATAATGATTGATTATCATTTATCCTTTTCCATAGAATCTCGTTTTATTGCTGTAGCATATGGATTATTCTACGTAAAGTAAAGATTTGTGCTCTTGGATGTAAAACTAAGAGGAGTGGTAAAAAAAACTGTACGTAGAGGACAGATTTTTGAGCAAATAAAGATCAACCAGAGTTGTTTGAACCAGGAGAGTAAGTTGAGAGTCCATCACTACTACTCATGAGCCCTACAGTTGTTAAACTCAAGTAAATGAAACTTTGTGTAAAGAGTTTTTGCAATAAAAATGTCATCTTTAAGAAGAGAGATTTGTGATTTGATTTGAGAGAGAATTGGATTGAGCATCAATGCGACGAAGACAAAATATCTGCTTGCTGGAGGCTCTGACCGTGGTAGAGCCCGACTCGGAACCAGAGTATCAGTTGACGGCGACGATCTCGAGGTGGTAGAGGAGTTCTGCTACCTTGGTACGATCGTAACTTTGGACAACAACGTAAGCAGCGAAATCCGAAGGCGCATTGTTCAGGGGAATCGTGCCTACTCCGGACTCCACAAACACCTGCGATCCAGAAGACTCCAACAACACACGAAATGAACGATTTATCGCACCTTGATACGTCCGGCAGTCCTCTACGTGTACGAGTCTTGGACGGAGAACGCCAATCCACTCGCTATTTTTGAGTGGCGAGTGCTAAGGACTATCTTTGACGGTAGTCAAAGCCGGAAGGATACGTTGGCTGGGGCACATGATGAGGATGCCGGACTCATGCCCCACCAAGAAGGTACTCGTCAGCGACCCGTTCGGCACGAGGCGTAGAGGAGCACAGCGTGCTCGTTGGCTGGATCAAGTGGAGTCTAACCTGTCGGAGATCGGATTCAGCGGTACAGCAGCCCTACACCGACTTCCTGGAAACTGATTGTAGACCTGGCAATGTCGACGCGACGTGCTCAATCCTGAGCAGAAAAGGAGAAGAAGAAGAGAGATAAACTAGAGAACCTCAACTAACCGAGCAAGCCCGGGAAAAGGCAAAGCAGCAAGGAGGTTAAGCCTTGAGAAATTTGTACAAAATCAGCTCAACAAGAACGTAATACTTAAAAAAAGAGATAATCTCAACTAAAGATGTACCACTGTATTCTATATTATCTACAAGAGCCCCAATTCTACAAAGGTAGTCAGTCCATCAAGTCCAATCTGGAGCATTCCCTCGTATTGAGGACCTACTATCTGACTACATGTTATCTATAGGTTTCGCGATTAGATGGCTGACTAAGACAAAGAAGATTTCAATCTTCTGTGGTCCTGGTAATTTACTTCGATCGGCGTAAAACTCGTTTCAGTGATCAAAACAAAATTATTCTTATCTTACACAATCGGAAGAATAGCAAGGCTTTTTTGTTGCTGGTTATCAGACTTAATGAACTCTGCTAAAGCTTCTCAAGTTAAAATACGTTTGAAAGAAGCTGCTTAGCTAGTCTTAGCGTCCTTTTCCCAATGTGTATTGAAAAATCTTGCTATAATTGATATCAAATACAGACAAACTCGGACCGAAACAGTTTGCAGGTCATAAAATATAAATATTTATAATCTATAAAAACAATCGAATCATAACCTAAAATGCCCATAAACATTTCAGCTTTTAAGTAGAACTGTTTGTTGCATTATCAACCAATAAACAGCCGAAATTAATGATGCACGGAAAACGTACCCTTATTATTCACTCGTAAAATATAAGCTAAATAAAGCCCTTGCCTAACTACCGCCCGGTAGCCATTCATGACGACATTTTCATCCCACAGAATAGCTCTGAATTTTCGACCTGAAAAGAAGAATAATTCCGTAACTTTCCATCGAAATATGCTTGCCCTTTTATGTGTGGTTCGAACCCTCGTTTATCCCAGCGCCAAAAAGTTCCGAAACGAGTGAAACACACTTTGTCGCACCGGCCGATAGTAAAATATTTTCTGCCATACATTCTGCTCCCAAAAGGCCAATATTTTGACATACCCAATCAATAAAACTGAAGCCTTCGGTGCGATGCTGGCTTTCCCCGGCACAATCCGTTCGCTACGGTAGTAGTGGTAGGTTCGAATGTCTGCGTAAAACTTAAAAGTCATCGTGTGCGAAAAGATTCCTTCATTCCGACGAATTTCCGAGAACAATTCGGCGGTACCGGTAGCTAGCAAGCAAAAATAAAAGAAAAATGTTGCTGCGCCCAAAAAATCCGAAGCAAAACACCCAGCACGATAAACAAAACAAAGAAGAAAATGCGAGGAAAATTACGCGCGCAGTTGCGCGCACGCCTTCATTCACACGCGACGTTCATTCCCGTTAGCACTCGGAGAAAACCGAACCGATCATAAATCATGGCAACAATTTCAATAAACTTTAAGCAACAATAACTCTTTCGGTGGCGTATTCTCTCTTCCGCATGGCAATGTGAGTGCGGAACCGTGGTGCGGCGGCCCTTGAAACGTTTTTCGTCGACGAGCGTGGCGGGTTTGCTCCCTACCACGGGAAGAAATTTAACAGACGATTGAAGCAATTCTTCGCGCTAGTAAAGGGGCTGCTCCAATCCCACAACCGAAGCCCTCCCCGTTTCTCATGGTCAGAGTGTTGTACTACTGTTACAAGCAAAATCTGAAAATTAAACTCATAATTCTTCGCATCCTTCAACTCGCGCTCGAGCCGCGTTCACACAAACATTACTGTGGCGGGGGTAAAGGGATCGCGGGAGGGATGAAAATAGAACGGAGAAGGTTTGCTTTATTGGTAATTATTTCGGCAAAATATCCAAACATTGCTACCGATTTTCGTACGCTCCCTTCCGCGCCACCATACCCTTTTAAATGCCGAACTGGCGCGCGCATACACACACACACTAAGGCCCACGAAGAGCATAAACCAACATAACGATCTCGATGACGGTATACACACACAACGATGAATCGTTCTTTATCGCTACAAATCGGGTAGCGAGAAGATGACGGGGTTAAATTTTCTATTCCCCACCTCAAGTTTTCCTCACGCGCTTCACCCGAAATGTTTCAATTCAGCCGACGACGACGGGAAAAAGCAAAGATTGTGTAAGCCTTTAATTTAAATACACACCCCTTTCCTGCTTTGAGACCGCTCCCCAACGACAACCCCACACTGCCATGCCACCATTCAACGGCTGTGGTATCCTTGAAAATATTCTATCCTGGAATGCCGGTACCATGCTCCAAAAGGAGATGTGTTTCATTCGAGTTTTTGTCTGGCAAATCTATTACACAGAAGAGCTTAATCCACTACTGGGGGACTTTCCTTCTCTCGTTTCCAAGCCTAAAATTTTAAACATAGTATATTAAGGAGGAGCACTGGATCAGGTTTCGTTGTATTGTTTCAGACTATAAAATGGTTGAAAGTAGACATATTGATGTAATGTAGTGGGATAGCCAGTCTTCACTACGGAAAACGATCCAACTGGGATTCGAACTGCAGTACTGTCGCTTGAAATGCGTCAAAGTTTTCTCCTGATTTAAATACCTTTTTTACAGTTCAAAATTCAAAAAACTTAATCGGTCGAGCCTAAAATATATTTAAAAAATGGAAGATCTTATTTAAAGGCTTGTGCATGAAAAACAACTCAAAGTACTGCAAAACACCAGCACTCTGATCTGCTTCAGCCTTGCGTTATCTTCTCGATGAGCTTAATCCATCAATCAATGAACGAGTGAACATTCCAATCACAAGCCAACCCTATTGATAGAACCTACTCTTCCGGTTCTTCAACGAGGCTTCATACAATGAGAACATGTCCCAAAAAGAAAAGAAAAACATCCCCACACACACACACATTCTTTACCTTGGTAATTAATTAACACGAAGAATGCAGCATGTGTGAGGACGAGCTTCACTGGACGCAAATTGACCAAGAGCACACACACATCCACGCACACGAACGTTACCTCCCCGGTACAATATGTCCTTCAGCAGCTCAGTTCTAACCGCACAACCCACTTGTGCCTTATGTCTTACTCGACTGCCCCAAGATTCATCTCATCAGCTGACCCCGTTCGACGGAAGAACAATTTATCTTTCAATCTAATTGATCACTCCATCGAATCTTATTCATCGCCTGCATGTCCCTTTATGTGCCAATGCAGGAAGACCGTTGGCAGTAGAAAGAGACAATCAATTTTAATCCATCTACGAGAAGGTTTCTGTGTCCTTCATCCTTCACTCGTGGCATGCAGGCGTAGAAGAACCTTCATGCACCGAGCTGATGATGCTGGCTGAAGACTAATCCTGTCAGAGGGTGAGAAAGAGCGCGAGGACAGAGCGACGAACAACAGAGAATATGGCACGGATTGTAATCTATCACACAGTACACCATCGATCGATCCTTCGATCGTCAGGATGTGCTTCCAACCAACGCACCATTTGAATGCCACAAATTGTGTTAAATATGGTCTCAGCAAACCCTTTGCTCCCCCTGTTATGCTTATGCCCACCAACCCATTCGTGCGCTCGTTATGCGATATTTTAGCAGTTCCCCTATCGCCCCATCCTAACTCTCGTCGGGATGGAAAATCAGTGTCAAGCGGGTTCAAACAAACAGCACCAACAATGCGATCGACACACACAAAAGGATTTCCTGACACATTCAACGTACCATCCCCAACCCCTCACGATGAACTTCCTCTTTCGAGACCAAATCGCATGCAAACGGCCTTTGCCCCCAGCCCGTACCGTTTAGCGAAACCTGTCAATCATTAACACCGGAGGGAATAGCATAACGCACTCCAAACCTAACCATACTCGATGTTTAAAACCCCTTGGACACGTTGTCTAAGCGCCGGAAAATACGCAAAGAACGAAACATCCCATACCATGGCGTGGATGGCGATGATGATGATGATGTACGGGGTGAAGCATCACACATTTAGAGGCTTTAGCAAAAACCGATTACACATTATTTGTTCGCGTCCATATGCGAAACCCGCCTGCTTGTCAGACGACTACGGCGGCAGCAGGAACCAACAGGCTCCAAATAATGCCAGAATCAAGCGTTTAACTCGTTCGCCTGCTTCCCTGCTTTCGCACAGTGGGTGGTGCGAAAGTGTGGCAGCTTTTCCGCACGAATAATTTCCCATACTAACCGTCAACTCGCTTTTCCCAGAATCAGAATCCTTCGCAATGACGCACCCATCGCGAGGACTCTTTCGCAAGTGCTTTCGAAACCCATTCCTCCAGTAGGTACGGAGGGTGATGAAAAAGGGAGGTGAGGGATGATTTCCAGTGCCGGGTCTACCACCCGTGGCGGGTAGTAGTCTTTTGTGCAAAATTATGTGGAAAACCCCAAAAAGGCAACAAGTCGAAGAACGGGTTGCCCGAGAGAGCCCTCGCGCATAAGCCAGTCGATGTCAGCCACTTCCACATCCACGAATGTTTGGTGATGTTCGATTTAATGATCTGTGAAAGGGAATTTTTGCGGGGGGAAAGGCGGCAAGTATGTAAACGGAGGAGTCGACTCGAACGGTTATCGGGTTTCGATTTGCTTCGTTCTGTAACGCAGAACAGTGAACGAGTTTTTCCATCGGCCATTTTGAAACCTTTTCGCTGAGTGTTTGTGTATGTGTGTGCCTTTACACATGGTACGGTTTAAGTGGCAATACGTTCTCGTTGCCTGGTTGCGAAAAATGGAGACACAAAGCCACATGTTGCCAACTACGGTCCGGTGTGAGTGGGCGTAAAATTGGGTCGAACACGTCACCTTCAACGTCCCCACAATTGTTCACCACAGAAATGGTAAAGCGGCAGCATCAGTGCCTAAGGGGGGTAACAGCATCATCACAAAAACATCCCACCTGAGATGGCCTTCCTCGTTACGATACCGGCAGGGTGTGGTGTACGAGGTCCTCTAATAAATCAGAACCTACCAGAATCGGGATAGTTACCCACACTAGCACAAACCCGAAGCTTTAGGCAGGTGAATACACTAAACCAAGGACTAGAAATCATTACATTCGCTCTCTGTTTCGCTTGAGACATTCAGGAATTCGAAAGTGCTGGAGATTTCTTTTATGTGCCAAGCTTGACGGGAAGCATAGGCTTCCGACAAGGGTGGACCAAGTAGCAAACACACCCCTTGGTCATCGCAAGACGATGGAGATGAAGCATTTCGTTACTATGGGTACACAAGAGCGGGATGCGAACCACGGGATCCTCATCCTCACCCGTGGGACCCACTCGTCATGCGTGGGGATGTGGGATATCCCATTTTCCCTGGTCTAATATCCCAAACACGACACACTCCGTTACGGTCGATTTGGAGACCGTTCGAAGAATTACTAACCAGGACTCGGCAACAAAGCTGACTTTACCTGACCGAGGGATGGTGGGACATGTACGCACCCAAGGCACCGATACGCATGTGACTTGGTGCGTGAGTGTCTGTGCCTGGTGCAGTTTAGGCGCGAGTGTTGTTGGCTCCAGCTGTATTCCATTTTCAGTCACAGGTACAGAAAATGGGAAAATGGGAATGGAACAATGCGTATACATAAAACATCACGCTGACGGAGACCCATACTCGACCCATACATAAGTTATAACGTCTGGCAGCACTCCCCTTAGTCCTGCACCCATGGGAGGCATAGAGAAATCAACAAGCTTCGTGTTACTAAAAGAACTAGATATTATTGGAGGACCTACTATTTTCTTCGCACTTGAAGAAGTACAAGCAAATAGGATAAAATTTTAATTTCACCTATTTTGCAACGTTATAAACAAAATCGCTGTTATATTGAGTATTTTGTGAACTTAAGATTTCACTTCTTATCACTACTTTGAGTACAGGATTCTAGCGTTATATTGAAAGACCAGTTTTTAACAATACTTAAAGACGCTAACATATTCTAATAAATAAACCATATTTACATAATGTAACAATCTCCATTCAACTGGGGGTGAGGATTCAGGAATATCGTTGCTTCTTAACTAACATTTATTCCCGAATAAAATGGCGGAACCCGTTAGTTAAAGGAAGCGGATTCTTATACACCCTTAATCATTCTTCAAAATGTGTTACCAAAATGTTCACCTTCAAAATCAAATCCACCGGAGAACTATAGGGAAACACCGAAATGTGGTTTTCCGTTTATAGTGGAGTGATCGCTGCGAAGGGAAATGCGCATCAGGCATACTGGGTCAATTATAGATGAATGCCGCTTTCATGGGCACACAGGAAGACTTAACTCTCAGGCGATGCTAATCCTTACCGTAACCCACACACACACACACACATACACAAACGTATGTGCTAGTAGCAGGTGTTATACACACCAACTATTCATTATTAGCCCTCTGACTGCCTCTATGCTAATCCTTTTTGGCAATTTAACCTTTCCCTGTTCCGGAAAAGAATATAGATTCTGCCACACCACACTGGCCCCGGAACTGGGTGGGGCGGGAAAAAGCTAACTTATACCAACACCTGTAAACCAGTGGATTTGCCTGAGGAAGTCCATTTCCTGGAGTCCAAGCTATTTTTGGGGAGGCCATTCTGTCTTGGACGATAATTATAAGTTGGTGGTTTAGCGTTGGTCCAACACTCACATCGCAAGGCTATAAAATATAAGCTAACGAAAAGCAAACAACAAACACATGTACACGAAAATTCGAGAAAAGCATACTTTTCTTTTGGAAAAATTTTGCGCCATGTTTACTTTGCGAATGACCGGATGCGAATTACCAGTTCCAAGCAACTTATTCCAAACGAAAACAAAAAATCCCTTTTTTGAGCATGAAAAACCGACGACGAAAGGATTATGTTTTGTGGGGTGTATGATGCTCGAAAACGCATTGCCACAACCAAAATGCTGCAACAGATCAGCAACTGTTTGTAGGAGGAGGAAAAATAAAACCACCGCAAGACATTGCAGACAGTGAGCGTGAAAAATAATGTTCCCCCCGCCGCACAGGATCGTCGCCTGTGCGACGATGTGCAAAATCGTGTCTCCCTTTTCGAGCACGCTCGTTCCCCATGTTGTGTCGGCTGGGGAAAATTGCACAATTTACACCAATTATCGCTAATTATTTTAATTAAATTAAATGCTTCCTTTTTCTTTGGCCCGGCGATAAGGCGATGCAAGCAGTCACAGACAAATACCGCCATGTTTGCTAGCCTTCGTCACTAGGGGTTTTGTTATTGCCGCGGCCAGTTGCTTGGCGAAGGCAATGGGGACCCCAGAGGTGACGCATGGGCAGTGAGGTGAGAAAAGGTTAAATCCTGCCATTTTTTCCCCCCCTACCATACCACGTTGCGTGCAGGCGGGGGTTTTTTGTGGAGGGAAAATCGCACACCGACGATGGTCGCGGCTCGCAGCAGGTGTGAACGGAAGCGAAACCCAACAAAAGAAATGCTCTTTTCATGCACCGAAGGACATTTGGCACCAGGATGCGCTGCGTTTTCAATGCGAAACTACCAACACGCTGGTACGCTGGGGCGTGCGCGGGGAAAATCATTAGCGCGAGGGACGCGTACGGTGCGGATTGTCATTTTTATAATCTAATTTGCTGCTGCATTGGGTGGTTTTGCTCATGGGAATATTCACCGACTGGACAAACGAAGGAATTGGTTTAGGGCTTTCGTTAATGATACACATTGTTTCTCCTTTCTTTATTGTCGGAAAATAATTATGAATTCGAGTGTTTTTTAAATTTATATCAGACTGACAAAACAAGGAATCAAAATATCAGACAATCATACAACTATGGTTTTGTTCATTTTGTTTAAAGCAAGGGTTCCATTTTAAATGCTAAAAATATAATTAATAACTTATTTGCTAATCGTACTTTAGCCATGTACCACCAAGCATTCGTAATGTGGAGCACAATAAACGATTTAACCTCGACAAGAGATACGCTTTTCTAAAGCTGAAAGTCAACCTTGACCATAAATCTCGATACTATCGTCCACTTCCGGATGCTTCTGCAGTTCTACCATTGGACAAACTTTTCACTCCATTATCCATTTTTTTATTACTCATAAAAAGGTATTTGGTACATAAAAACATAACACGCTCCAAAACCTGGACGGGTGAGACGGTTTATGTGAGGTCTCATTCAACTCATCGTTGCAGAAAGGTTTGATCAAACTCAGCCAGAGCGAAATGTAATAGGAAAAGTTTCGCTTGTCATCAAGCAAGGTGGAATAATTTTCATTTCTTGTTCGTGTGCTTTTTTGAAATTTATTCCATTTTGTAAGCATTTATTGTATGTTCTACGATCGCATTTTGGTTGCGTGGCGTTGATAGAAAATAGAGTTGGAGGCGGAAACAGCACAATCGATAAAATAGAAAAGAGCTGCTAATTGCATATTGTTGATAAATTGGCTGTGATGGTGACGTTGAAGCTATGTTTCCCTGCTGCTGTATACTCACTGACACGATTGTTTCTATGAACCTAATGAACAGACCAATGTTTGAATGAACGAACCTGAAACGAAAGAAGAAAAAACAATTTTTATTATAATGCGTAATACAAACAAATTCAAATATTTAAAAACTATATACTGAAAGAAATTGATCTTGAGGTTTTGAAGATATTCACAAACACATCAATGATGCAACATTTAAAACTGCACAACCGACGAATGAAGCGATGCACACAAAAATCCGACTTTTGCGCAGTAAAATATTCGTGAAAAATTATTTTAATTGCAGTTTTAATTCAACAGACGGGAAATTCCTCGGAGCACAACAAAACGCACATTAAATTACGGGCCTAAGCCAGCAAGAACTCAATGCCAACGGTTGTAGCAAGAACGATACCGATGAATTCGAATCCATGCCGTTCCCTAAATTGGATGCAAATTAGAGCACAACCTGTACCGGTACCGGTGGTCCCTAGTTTCCCGAGCGAGAAACGTTCTTTCTTATGCGAGCAAAAAAGGAGTCAAATCAAACGCGCACAAACGGTTGCACAGTTGCGTCCCTGGGGAGGTGGAACACAACGGACGATAATCAGTATCACACACACACACGTGCACGCTCCAAACCAATCGAAAATTATACCAAAATGCGAAATGAGACCCCTGCTCCGGTTCTCAACCCCACAGATTCGGGGTGTCCCTCTGTCTTAAATGCAAACTGTTGATTTGCTGCGTCCAATATTGGCGAATCGTTGGAACCGCTTCTGCGAATCTCCAGTCCGCTGAATGGTTTGGCCGACCCGTGAGCAGAAGCAGAAAGAGGCTGGACACATGCAGCCAGCAACAGCAGCAGCAGTTATAGCTTGTTTGGTTGGAAATTAATTTTCAATTCGCAATCGTGCGCTGTACACGTCTGGCACCAGAAGTTGCTGCTTCGACCCAACCAAAGCCATCCCGCACGGTGCACGCGGATGTACCATGCGGCGAGCACCAGCACCAGTCCGGGCGTGGAAACATAAGTTTCAATTAGTACCGAAACCGGAAATCGATCGAAACAATCAACACCACGCGAGCGGGTTGGTGTGCGGGTGGGTTCGGCAAAAAAGGGTTGCGACGAGAAAATTCGCGCATCGGGCGCGTTGGCACAGTGTATGTTGGTGGTTTTTGATAGGATAATGTTTTGCCTAAGAAGTAGCTTCCAAAAGGGGCTTTCGCTAACGTTCGTTTGTTCGTTTGAGTGCGAGGTTTTTGATCGAATTGATTTTAAACCAAGCGTGATTCAAAGATGACGGGTGCACACTGTTGCAAAAGTACGTTTAGAAATTAATTTTCAGTACGAAAAAAAATTAACAAGCGCAATATTAGGACGAAGAAGGTACAACCACAATAAAAATATAAGCGACAAATCTGCACAAAACGATAAACCAATCGTAGAAAATGATCGAAAAAGCAGAGCAAAGTCAATCAGATCATTCTGAAATAGCGAAACAGTTCCATAAGTGTACATCAAATTTTAAAATTCATCAGAATGAACCAACAAGAATGTAAAAAAGAGAATAAAAAGGATAAAAGGAGAGAAATAGGACGCTAAAAGTAAAAACGAAAAGTTGAATTTGAACTTGAGAAACAAAAGTTTGTTTAAACTAGATTACATTTTTGAATTGATAATGGAGGCGGCAACGGCGCTGGTCTTCACATCGCAGCACTGAGGTTCAAACCTCATCCGGATCATTACCCCATAGTGATGACTGACTATCCAGCTACGAGGTATCATCAAGTCTAGTAAGGCATGATCTAGTAATCAGGTCGTTGAACCGAGAAGATGTAATCGGAAATTCCTCCACTAGAAATATCGGTCGTAATGGACGATGGTGCACAGAACCTTTACAGTAGTAGTCGCCACATAAGCCCCCGAAATATGGACTTTAAACCGTCGAAAATCTTCTATTCGCGTTCGAGAGCAAGATGGTTAGCAGGGCTTTCGTATCATTATGACTCCGATAGATTATTATGTCATGAGAATGACACAGGACTAGTGATGGGTAAATTCAACAAAAAAAAAAAAAAAAAAAAAAAAAAAACGGATGCCGACAACGGCTTTGGAAGGTAGTTAGAGCCGTCCGGAACCGTTGGAGCTGTCCGGAGTCGTCCGGAGTCTTTGGAAACGCCCGAAGCCATCCGGAGCCGCTAGTCGGGAGTTCCAAAACCGTCGAATTAGTTGGGGCTGAAATGAATTGAAATTCCATAGCACTTCAAATCGTCCATGATACGGTGATATAATCTACATTGATGCTCGTCTATCATCTAACTCTGGACGGCTCCGGACGACTCCGGACGGCTCGGGACGGCTTTGGACGACTCCGGAAAGCTCCGGACGGCTCGGACTTCACCGGACGGCACCTGACGGCTCCGGACGGCTCCGGACGGTCCCCGACGGCTCCGGACGGCTCCGGACGGTCCCCGACGGCTCCGGACGGCTCCGGACGGCTCCAGACGGCTTCGGACGGCTTCGGACGGCTTCGGACGGCTTCGGACGGCTTCGGACAACTCCGGACGGCTCCAGACGGAACCGTGGTTTTGATTTAGCCGGAATCAGAGCTGGAGTTATGATTCTCGGAAGCGGTTTGGAGCCATTATTTTCATTATACGTTCACAGTCTATTGGGGATTTCTGTACCAAGCAAAAATCGCTTGTGGGTCCAGGTATGTTAGTATGTCAGACTATTATAAAGTTATTATTCATCAAACTTTTTTCAAGATCTCCCAAATCAAAACTCTTACCAAAACTTTATTTAAGCTATCTTAAATATAATCCTTCTTGAATGTTCCTTATCACACTAAAAACAAAAAAAAGGCTGACACGCGCTCCTTTTGCGCCCACGTGCAACAAAATGAAAAATAAATATCCCATCCACGAAACCGTCATTATATGCTAATTATGTCTAAATGCCTCACAATAGCGGGTGGCCCACTTATCTACCTTTTTTTGTTCTTTCTTTCTACGGTAGGCTTTCCATCGTAGGTGTGTTGTTGCGTTCAGAAACGGTTAGCAAACAAACAAAAAAACTTTGCCCATATTATTTGAATTCCAGAAAAAAACAAGCCTTTAGTATAACAAAAAAAAAAAAAACAAGCATAAAGTCCGACTGTCGGGGCATTATTTTTCAAGCGAAAGGAAGGAGATCTCCTCCCCATACACAAGCGAGGGGTTTTCGTTTCCAACGTTTTTTATCTGTTGTTGCACTGTGTCGTTACTTTTTTAGCTATTCATAATTAGTTTGTTCAACGGCGACAAAAAGTGAGCAATAGAGAACAAAGAAGAAGAAAAAAACCCGCCGCAACTCCCTTCGATTCGATTTTGGTTCGAATTTTTTCTCTCTAGCAGTGTTAGACCCAGTCTTGGCCTGATGAAACATGAAAAGTGAAGCCAGTCACGTGATGTTGAATAAAATATAATCAATTTTAGTACCATTTGCCTCCATTCGCAAGCAAAGGGATCTATTTATTTGATAGTTCCCCGTACACGAGGCTATCGCTCGCCGTATAGTGCACCGGAGGACACATCGAAAATCGATACTATTCGATATTTATTTTCGAAGGATACAACGTCACTCAGCGTAAAAAGGTGACTGTAAAAAGTGGACATAAATTAGGCATCGGTTTGCCCTCGTTCGTCGTAGCTTAAGCTAGTGTCAGTGAAGACATTTGACCTGTGACAGGCGGCGAAGGTAGGAGAGAAAACTAGTTTAACGATTACTAATTTTGGAAAGTGTTCTCGTACTAAAGATTGTCTGGTGTGTATGTGTGTGTATGACAAGATTTTTTTTCGATGGAAGATCACCTCACAACGGGGAAGTAGCGTGACTCACGCAATACGACAACTTCTTTACTTTTCGCTTTCAGTAAACAGTGTTCTTTGTGCGTTTAAGTCCACATCTGTTGGACCTTTGCTCTGCTCGCGTTCAGCTTTAAACTGACGAACGAATAGCCGGCCCAACGTGCACCACACATCAAGCCGCTACCGCTGTCTGCATTCCATCAAACAGAACAGAGTATAACATGTCGCCCAATTAACTTTCAATTAATCTGCTCATGCAAAGCCGTCATACGCAGACACCGCGCGTTGACGTGATATGAGAGCTACTCGCAACGCTCATCCACGCTGGTGGAACGCGGATACTGTGAAAATATTGCAGCCCGTCAATGGCTGCTACCCAGGCCCACTATTAGTGAACTCTCTTAGCTGCCATTGAAAAATGTCTTCCTGTCAACGGGTGCTGTACCGAGGCACGGTCGCCAGTTACGCTTGATCATCAACACACAATGCGAGTCCATGCGACTATCATCATCATTATCAACATGATCCTTCCCCAAGAGCAATTGCCGCTGCAGCCGGAATGCATAAATCAATCAAAATTAATTGGCACATCAGTGCAATTGATGCGTTCTGTTTCTCTATTTCCCTCGCCAATTCTCGCCAAACGATGCACTCGATGTCACATCAGTAGTGCTGCAATGGGCTACACCATTATTCGATTCGTTCGTTGCATGATCAGAGTCTGTGGGTGCATTTGTTACCGCTACGCGACGACTGACGACTTTACTGACACTGAACTCGCTGGTTCTCTCTTCACTGATTGACTGCTGACTGGCACTGTTCGAAGTTGGGTTTCCTATTGGGTCAACCGTTCCATCAACCAACCACAAACTTTAATGTCGACCCGAAACCATTAGCCGAAGTAGAATGGGGAAGCCTCTGAGTGGGTCAGAGAGAAGTCGCAATCGGAAATAGATTTGAAGGTATAGAAAGGACCCCCGCAGGACACGGCCCTAGATGCTTCACTTTACCAATCGTTTCGAAAGGACACGAAGCTTACCTCACCGTTGGATATCCAACAATAAAAAGATGGCTTTCGTTCTGTGTATGTTCATTTAAACAATAAATACTTCCCCGATGGAACGACATTTTCCATCGGTACGTTGGGCGGGGGAAAAAGTCGAGTCTAGGCGAAAAAAAAGGGTTAACGTGGGACAATACACATCCAAATACACTCGCACACACATACACAGTGGGTCATCGATTTTGTAGCCCTACCGTGAAACGGTTTCCTCGCTGGCAATAATTTCTGTCCCTGGATGGTAGAACAAAAGGGACCGAATGACGTTCGCCAAAGAGAAGACAACTTCCTATTACAAAACCAAAACAAAAACAAAATAGCCAACTGACCCCGAGCGTCACTGTCCTTGCAAGCACACCACACAGACTAGCTAGTTGACCATCGTTGTCAACGGGTGAAGAGCAAAAAAAAAAAAAACATCGATAAACTCTTTTTCTCGAGATGCACTGTGCCACGGCCATCAGCGCCCGCGAATGGGTCATGTCCATAAACTGTGCCTACGCCACAAGTTACACACCAATGAACCGTAGCGCAGGGACGTTGGTTGGTAAGTCAGCAACACAACAGGCATGTCCTTTTATGTGCACAAGGAAAGAGGAAAAAACTAACAACAATAGCTGCGCCGCTTTTACTCCGTTTAAGGATTACAACGACTCTAGGCTCGCGAGTTTCAACAAAAAACAAATGCAACGATTCTAAACGAGTGCAACCGGAGGTCATCGTGTACAAGAACGTTGGATGCTTTGGAGGTTTTTTTTGCCTCCTGTTTTTGTTTTGGTGTGTGGAAATAAAACGGCAGAAAATGTGCCATTTTGTTTTTCTCTTAAGAAACATTCATTCCATAAAGTGAGCAACTAATGGAAATCGATAATGTTTGTTTACATTATATTCATAGAGCAACTATTCATCTATTCTGTTAGGCACAATCAGGCGCAACTCTGTTGGTTTGCAATTTTTTTTCATTACACAAGCTTTATTGAATTATTGAGCTTCTTTATTTCTTTGTCTTTTGATTTGATTTTGATTTACTTCATCTTAATGTTTTGATTTTAAATTTGTAATTTTAATTGCTAACATTTTACGCTCTTGGAAACAATTGATGAGTTTAAGCCGAGCACTGCGTGAAAAACGGCCAGAAAACTCATCACACCACGACAAAGGTTATTCTGCTGCATGACAATGCTCGGTCACATGTTGCGCAACCTGTGAAAAACTACCTTAGTACCCTCAAATTGGATGTTTTACCGCAACCGCCGTATTCACCGGATCTGGCACCATCGGATTTTCATCTGTTTCGATCCATGGCACAAGGATAGGCTGACCAGCAGTTGCTGACCAGCACTCCTATGAACAGATCCAGAATTGATTGGATACTTTAATTGTGTCGAAAAATGTACGTTTTTCCGAAAAGGAATCCGCGATTTTCCCGAAAGGTGGAAGAAAGTAATAAATAATAATCTTTATTATTTATTACTACTGCCCAATTGACCCAATTTTCATGGGATTTGAACCCCGGTCTTGCCGTTTGAAGACCGGCGCCGCTGTCACCTATACCACCGGGCCGCCCCCTTACTCTTTGTAAGGGTATATTAATTAAATAAATATTCCGGGTGTGTTCGGTGGTTTCGTTGAGTAATATTCCGACATCCAAAGCCAAAGTCATGTTCAAAGCAAGGGTCTTATCGCTTTATTCCGGTTGTGTGCGGGCGTTTCCATGGTAGACGGTAGAGGTTCTTGATCGTTTTCTGTTCGGTTGGTAGCGGGGGTCTTGATCGTCTCGTTTGTGTAATTGAATTGTGTCTATCGGTGGGAAATTTCAATGATAAATTTCACAGAAATATTCATTTTCAATATTGAACACATCAATCCTTAAACGGAAAATCAAATTAAACGGAAAGCAATCTGCAAACTTCGCATATCAATTTTTTTTCATGCATAAAGCGACTTCCTATCAATCTTATATTGCACAGCACATCCCTTCAACGATCAATAACAGAGGAAATTGCATTTACATACACTCCGGCTTGTCTGACTTATTGCAAGAACTTCTGTACAAGTTTATGGATGTCGTAGGATAAAGAATGTGAAGTGAAGTTTTACGCAATGAAACCATCGCCATTTTACTTAAATAGGAAGCATTTGAAGGGTGTAAGGAGCAAAATATTATCCTTCATAAGTGAAGTTGCAACAGTCATTTGTACCAATTATGTACCACAAATTACATCAGTTTGAGCCATTTTTTTGCAGAGTTCTACAAAAATTCTGCATATTAAAGGCGCAATCTTTCCTCTCCGCAAAGTATTTCACACCATGACCAGGGGATAATCATAGCCACTAGGTTTTTACATATAATTTACTATCAGCTAGAGCAGCTTCAAGAGGGTCGACCGAGACACTCTTGAAATGTTTCCGTCGCACGCCCAAACGACAAACATAATGGCTCAAGCAAGGCGGAGCATAGAGCATAAAACCGTGCACACACAAACACATTTGCTAGTGCAGAAATTGACACAGCACGATTGGTAAATGGTATGCACAACAATCCCAACGTTCACGACGGACACGTGTCATCCTGTGCCTGTGCAATGAGTGGCAAAAAAAAAACGGAGTGAGCGATGGCTGGCAACAGCTTTTTCGTATGCAAATCAGGCCATTGTGATGCGTTGACCGGGCTGCAGGAGTTGAGCTGCATGTGTCAAGTGTGTGTGTTACCGCTACCGAGGGCAACCGGTATGTGCTTCTACTTAATATTAGACGTGCGCAAAATGTATCCCATCGCCATCTTCTAAAGCGCACACACACACACACGTGAGCAGAGAGACAAAATAATAGCACGCGTTGAAGGCGTGAAAAATCCCCGTTTTTTTTTGTCGCACGGAAAAGAAGAAAATGTTAAATGATGGAAAATCGCGCACAAAATTGTCTGGTATCAGTGTATGGGGAAGGGAAGCGAATGGAGGAGTTTCATTGTTTCCAAGAGAAACACTATGAAGATTTTACTCCGTTTTTTTTTCTTCATTTTTTCGTTCTTTCGAGAGCACTTTACTTAGGTTTGAACCCTAATTCTTTCGCCTGCTACAAGCATAGGCGGCCATTAAACTGTACCGCAGTGTCAACGTCATATCCCGGGGTTTCCTTTTCTTTCTTATTGCGCCTGTCGCTAGCAACAAAACCAAAAAAAATGTTGTAGAAAAATATACTACACATCGGACAAGAATCCTTAAAAGCGCTTCCATTACTGCCAGAATCTGAATAGAGGAAAAAATCACACGCACACACCTTCAAACACTCGTCTTTGCACATACACCTTTTTTACCATCCGTCACAACGTCACAAGGACGCGTACCGATCCCGGCACACATACAGGCGAAAACTGCCTGAAAACAATGCACCTTATACTCGAGAGCCCTTCCCGCTGCGTGATACTCTTCCCCGCTCCGTCGAAAAATCACTCCGGCGCGAGAGTGCATCGTCGACACTTCAGCGGCAGGTTCAACCCGCCAGTTCACTCCATCTGCCAATGAAAATTAAAAATTGCACCGTCTGACCAAAATTACAAGCGAACGGAAGGCGGCGCCGTGTGCATGTTATGCATGTGAGGATATGCACACACGCACACACATCCATCCGGAGTGCTGCATTGGCATATGCAAGTGCAGCAGTTTCCCTTTCATTAGAAACCATCTTTCGCAAGGGATTTTCGTGTGCAAGCGAATACAGAAATCTTTTCAGCCGCTTTTCGTTGTTCCTTTTTTCGCATTCGTTCTGTGCTTTCAGGGTAGGAAGAAGCAGGAAGGATAGTGCACAATTAAAAAAAGAAAACCCGGGTATGAAACCACACACCAAAGTAATGGTGACGGCAGCCAACGCCGGGGCTGCTGCTGCTGATACACACACGGAGAGAGTGCTGCCCTGCCATTCAAGTGTTTCTCGACGCCATCAATATCCTTTGCGCCGCTCAATGATGGAGGGATATGTGCGTGTTTTAACCTCTCAGCACACACATACACAAACCCACCAATACACCCAAGGATGGGGGCCATGCCTTCTCTTCATTACCGCCAATGATGCACTCTATTGGTGCAGACGCGTGTGCATGAAGATGCATAAGGACCCTTTTTTTCTGGTGGTGTTGTTGTCGGTTGGTACCTATAACCATGCGTGTTTCCTTCAGCCGTTTCCAATCGACAGCGAACGTAAAAAAAACCATTGCTGATGGGGCGTGTTTGCCCAAAGTAAACGGTTTCTTGTGTGTAAGTTTTTTTCTTCCTTCTCTTCGTCTTTCACTGCTGAAGACTTACACTTTCAGCACACTCTGGATAGTGGGGGTACGTCGGTTTTCCTAAATGGGTGGGATTTTTTGCTCAAAAAAAAAAAACTTTTTTTGCTCTGCTACCAAACAAACACGAGCATCAAACACACACACGTAGTAGAATACCTTCGGTCGGTAGCATTATGGCCGACGCAAATGGTTTCAAGTTCATGAGCAGGAAGGAAAGCGCAAAATAAAGCTCATCAGCTGGGTCGGTGTAGGTGTGCAGGGAACCGAATGAAAACATGGAGGAAAAAGAAAGCGTTACAAACTGTCTTACAACGCTAACCTGTCACGGAAACCAACAAGTTTTAGTTGCGGTTAAGTTAGGTTAGGATTTTCAAATTCAAATATTTAGACATTTACCTAACCTCAAAATATGCAACCTACTTGGAAGAAGACAAACTTCAAAAGTAAACCGAGCCGAAGAAAAGCTGCTCAACCTCAAAACGATCCGTTACTATCAAACAAGCAATAAAAAGCTTCAAAGAACGCACACAAATAAATCAAAACAACACCACAAGTATCTAGAGCATACAAGAAGCTTAAGATTTAAATTTACTGCGCGGTTCGCAGCAATCATTCGAACCTCTAACCGCTTTCCGAAAAAAAGGAAAAAGAAAAGTTCAACACCTCCAAAACCTCGTCCCTTTTGTATGACTATTTCCACCATGTTTGAAAGCCAAACGATTGCATCGTCAGAAGCATCGGTAGAGGCCCTTTTCGAGCAGAAACAAGACACTAATTAATACGTTTGCCATTTGACGGTGCATAGCGCGGAACCTATTCCTCGGAAAGCACCTTTACGTCCTTCCTGGTAAGCAGCAAGCACCCCGTACACGGCAGATCGTGATGAACTTGTGCAGACACACGTGCAGGTAAAGGAGGGGCTAAGGCAAAGATTACACAGAACGCCAACCAAAGCAGTTCTCGTACCATTCCGGTACCATCTTTGAACCGAACAATCTTTCCCGCTGCGGACGAACACTGAAGATGTGGCACACCGCTGACGTGAGCCGACACTGACAGCTCTCACCGGGGCTAGTGCAGTGAATTCTGTAGCCAATTGGTAGCTTGGCCGTCTTGTTCCGCGAACACATAGCATAGGCACGGGTGCTTCGGCATTGCTTAATCTTCTCCGCCGTGGCTGTGGTTTTCCAACCCGACATGCCGCTGGAAGCAATGGGTTTTTGCTGTGTACGGCTATTCCCGTTTGCTGGTCGCCGTGTTTTGGTAGCCCTTTGGCAACACAACCGCCACCCATTCTAGCGTGACGCGGTACAGCCCAAAAATTCTAGGAACAAAATTACGAAAACACTAAATTAAGATGTGGAAGCGTACACGACGTGAAGCACTGCCAAAGGCTGCCGTCAAAAAGTTAGCCAACCATATCCATCCCTGATGACTTCATTACGACTGTACGAGGATGAGTTGATTTTCTCAGTGCTCCACACGGCGGGAAAATGTCAGCCAGGTCACGAGACACGAGTCGTGTTGCGCATTCCAGTGCTCTTTCTTGTCATTGGGGCTCGTCGCGAAACCACGCCGGCAAAAGGCAAGGAAGCAACAAATCTAAGAACCCGATCAACAGCGAACCGCAGAACGTTTGTGTTGTTTGAAGCTGTTTTTCTTCTTTTTTTTTATTTTTTATTTTTTTTTGAGGAGACCCGAAAATCGCCCAAGAGAAGGTCGAATGGCGTCGGAACGCTTGTCTCAAGTCGAAACAAATTATGGACAAAGCCATTCACATCCGATCAAACGGAAACCGCAGGGCACAGCAGGGTATCTCAAGAAATACACGTAAAGAAGGAACCCTGAAATATGATTGAGGACTCACATCCGTTGACAGGTGTAAGAGGCCACGGTGTTTGGTATCTAATTTCTTGTTTTGATGTTCATTATTTCACCCGTTTCAAGGCTTCGTGGCTTGTCAATATTTAGGCACATTTGATGTAGATTATTTTAACATATTTTTTACCTTATTCTTAAAATAGCCGAGCCAGCCGAGCGACTCGATTTTTCATCCAATTCTCTCTCAAAACACCAACCACGCTGGGAGGAATATCAACAAAGGATTTTTATTACTAAACACACAACAGAGCTCGCTTGCATAAAGCAGCAAATTGTTGAGGTTCGCAAATATTTATCCAGATTTGTTGTGCCGTTCACCGACAGTCAACACTGGTACATAAAATCGCTTAGTCGCATTTCTCGTGCATCAGCAGCGGTAGTACTGAGATCGAGCAAAATTACTTCTTTTCCTTTCATTTTCCGGACCCTCCATTCCTCCAAATTAAGATATAGTGTGCACACGGTATGTGCATTAAAACGTTCTGAAGGAAATAAAAGAGGCAAGCGAGTTGCACGAGAATCGGTAGATTCTTTATTGCTGATCTCTTCTCTACTTCCGTCGATCTTTGTTCCTGAAAGCAGCAACCATTCTTAACGTTGGGGAATCGGTAGTAGCACAGGCAAGAGAGGCAATAAACAGGCAAAAGAGAGTGATGCACATGCATTGATTCATATTCCATCCGTCAAACACACAAACCAGTCGCAACATGCACTTCTCTCCCTTGGAGGAGTCACACGAAAAATTGCAATTTTTCTACCAAAAAGATCGTCACTTTTCCGCGTAAAAAGCTTATTTCATCTGCCTTCAGGTACCGATACTTACAAGCAAACTCCAGTAATACGTACAGCAAAGTAATCTCCGCCAACAAACGGCTGATAAAACCATTTTTCTATACGTCTGTTCGTGTAGTTGCTCAAGTGCGTAGAATCCAAAAAAGCGTCCACAAAAAAAAATACAGAAAAAGGCGGCAACAAACCCTCGTGCCAAAGCGCAAACATACCTTTCGCGTGTCGTCAAGCAGTATTTGTGGGCTGGAATAATTTTCCCGTCGGGTTTTTTCGTTCCGAACCTCTAAATCTCTAGTGGCGCTATTTTTACTTCAACGCCTTTCCGTGCCTTGGCGTTATGGCCGATGGTTGTTGCGGTGCCACGCTTGCTTTTCACCGGGCTGTATAGCGACGGAGCAGCAAAAAAACTGTAGCAAAAACCGCACCCGAAAGTACAAGCAATATTTATGTCTAAATTTACATTTATTTTAATAAAATCATTTCTTGTTATTAAAATTTATTGGCATCGCACGAACGGTAACGGTTGGGAGCGAATCGAAAGAAAAACGAAAAAACCAGCCAACACCCAAAAAAGCCGACGGCTTGCCGTGGGGAAAGCGTGAAGCGACACGTACAAGAACATGCGTCTTCTTTTGGAAGAGAAAAACCTTTTTTTTTCTATGTAGTATGAGGAAAAATCTTACTACTTTCGTGGTGTGTCTTTTCTTTCTTCTTCTGCTGCCTTGTGCCCGTTTGGCAGCATGCCGACGGTACTACGGGCAACACCGGCCGGAGCGAACTTTCACCACGGGGTTAATAAATTTCCATTTACCTGCTACGGTACACACTCTCGTCCAGCTAGGTTTTATTTTTTGGTGGATGCTTTTTCGCACTCTTGAAAGGAAAATCTCGATAGTATGCTTTTAGTGCGACGTGTAGTATGCTCTTTTGGGGATATTATGTATGAAGTTGCCTTGCCTGATGATTGTTGTATATGATTGCCGAGCCAGAAAAACGTATACTGGCAGCCTAAAATCTTAAACATGTCAGCATGACTGTGAGAGGAATACTTTATTGGTCGGATCCTTCCATGGGTTTTTGAAGACATGAAATAATAATTATTATAAATAGCGAAAGCAACTGATTTGGGATGCTGATTTATGTCTTTACAATTCATGGCGATGATTAAACATTTTAGCATGCTTTCAATTTTTATTTGTTACAATATTTATGCGCTTGTGAATAAATAATTTTTGCTACACCAGTTCTGGAGATGAAAAAAGAAATAATTGACCTTCGTGAAGATTTCTTACAAAGAATGTTATAATTTGTACCAATTTACACATCACTCAAACGATTTTATATAAACATTTGTTACAAAATATAGAAACTTCCATCTTTTTTTCTGAAAATCCTTTTTAAAAGCGCATAAAACGTATCATAACAGTAACAACACGTAAACAACTAGCCCAAAATAACGCTTGTAAGATGCAAAGGTTTACATCCACACAATAAAAATGTTGAAACCTGGAAATAAAAGGAAAAGAAAACAACAGAACTAAGAGAAGAAATAAAAATCTCCAACAAGCGCGACCCTTCCGAAATCTTTGCGCCTCGTGCCTCGTACTAACGGAGCCACACACACCGCCCCAGCAGAGAAATAAAGTAATCAAATCAAAATGGTAATTTCGCGCGCACGCTTCACCTCTCGTAATGGGTTCTTCTCTGCCAATTTCTCAATCCAATGCCAACGCAACGTTCCTTAACCGGAGCCACCTTTTCCTTACACTCGCAAACGCACACACACACACACTCGCCAGAGTGTCCTAATACTTGAGAAGAAGGTGTCAAAAGCATTGGCAATACAAGCGAAGACACAAAGTCACACCGTTGTGTTTCTATCGGCCTGTGGTCTCTCCTCTCGGCGTCAACCGTCGCCATACTCCCAAGGGACACGTACATCGCATCGTACGGAAAAGAGACGCAAAAAAATACGCCTACGACCCGAAAGATGAAATCACATAAAACATAAATCCGTCTTAATATGATTTTACTCCTTTTTTTTTTCTTCGTCGCACGTCTTTCTCTCACTCGCGTTATACTCCTTGCCACGTGAGCAGATTTCCAAGACGTCTGTCCCGTTTTCGCTGTGCAAAGTTGAGGAACACGAGGGCCTTCCTGCCGTTGTGAGGGGATGTTCTCGTTTTCACACTTTTATTTCATGTCACACGCATATCATAAAGGGATATGCTTCTCTACTCCACCAGCCCTTCACACCAAATCAGGATCAACAGACGTAGCAGCATTGCCTGTGAGAAGGCGTCCTGGCATCGCGAACCTAGCCCAGCTAGCCCTACACCACGGCAACCCAGACGGAAGTCTCCTTCATTAGAGTTGACGAAAGTTGGTGTAAATTTATGAGTGATTGTGTGTCAGGGTGTGTGTGTGTGTGTATGTGCGTTAAGCCGTTCCTGAGCACCGTTGCAGACCAACTGAGGAAAAAAAACAGCTCAGGAAGGGCGTAAATTCCATTCCCGAGTCTCTCCGTCTTCCTACTTCGAGCCCTTTTAGTGGGATTACATTTTGCTCCACAAATCGACCAAACTGTGACGGAAACTGTTTACGTTCACCGGCCGGAGTGTACGGAAATATACTGCGAGCGTTCGCGTGTCCGGGAGGAACGAAAATGCTGTACCACGAGCAGTGGAAACAAAGCACACACACACACACACACACACACACACACACACACACACAAAAACCCGCATTAAAGCATAGTGAGCCAACCAAAAACAAGGAGGCGATTTCATCACCCGATAACAACAAAACCCCGGCGGTGTATGAGAAACGATCGTAGTTTAAAAAAAAACACATCTTGCCAACATTATACTCGATTACCACCCCACGACAATAAAAGACGTGTGACCAGAAACGGGGAATAATATCCTGGCACGGTTACGAGATCGGCTTCGTACCAGGGCAAGGGTTAACCTTAGAGTGTGCGCGTGAAATAAATCTGATGAGCAAAGCCGCGCCGCGGGTCCAGTTAATCCGATTGTCCTTCTTCTTTTGCGTTTCATGTTCGTTTTTACCTTCGGTATGCGTCAGCAATTGAGGAATTTTTATAAGTTTTTATTTACCTCTTTTTTGCGTTCTTTACGCATTTAACCGCTTTGGATGTAGTTACTTTTCTGCTGTGCTACTTTTTGTTTCTGTACTGATTAAATAAAAGGGTATTAATGGTGGCACGATTGGAATGCTTCAGTAAAAGAACGAAGGAAACTCACCACACGCGCACGTTGGCGCTTTTGGCACTTTAGTGTCAAGTTAATTAATTTAGAACCCGTCTACGTACGACGGCTAGCTGAGGATCTGCTCTCAGAGATGTCAAACATTTCGAGCCATGGATATGCATTGGCAGTTGACCAATGGGTGGGATAAGTTGGAATTGCTTGGCTCGATACATTGTTCATAAGGCATTCAAAACAAAAGCAATGGTAAAATGATGTTAAGGTCATGGACTCGGATTATGTATCCTTTTGACGTGATATAGCAATTCTTTATTAAATTTATAGCTCCATAGTTGTACCATTGATTCTCTAAAATCATCACCATACTTCACAAGAAAATTATACTAATAAATGTGCAGTAAAACACTGTCTAATGTACATATATAGTTAATAGCCCTAAGAACTGACAAGATTTTGGAAACCACAGCAAGTTCGTTGGGTTCAATCATTACACTGAATTATGCGACACTCTGACCCTTTGAAGTGATTGATACGAGTCGAATTGTGTCTCGATTTACATGCTCAACAAGCACACATAGCTATTGAAAGTTAAGTCTTGAGAAAGGCTCATCAATAAGTCTTCTTCTTCTTCTTCTTTGGTGCTGTATCTTCTAGAGATCTGATTTTTCTTGATTTTATTTTGACATTTCTGGATTTACTTAACTTTGTTTTTATTCACTAGGTAGTCAGCCTGCCATTTGAAGAACGACACCGCTACTGCAGCCAATAACAACAGAAGAAGCCACTGAGTGTGCTGAAGGCGCTGGAAAAGGACTCTATCCGAAACCCTCACATACAAGCGAGTGTCTTCATCATGAAAGACGGTAAAATGTTTTGTTTGCTGGATACCAGCACACATTAGTATAACTGGTAATGAAGAAGCAGACCATCTTTCAAACCAGGGTAGACGCGACACAGAGCAGGTGGATGGTGCCATCTCCAGAGCTGATGCATCGGTCTAGTTTAAACAGATGGTACAACTTTCTTACTTACTTATCAGGCGCTACAACTACTTTGCGGTCTTGGCCTGCCGCAGCAGAGTCCGGAACCGCTCACGGTCTCACGCCGTCGTCCGCCAATCCGTTATTCCGGCCTTGATGGTGGATGATTCCACGCCATCCTCCCACCTCAATCTGGGCCTATCACGCCTCCTCTGTCCGTGTGGACGGCCTAAAAGGACTTTCTGAGCTGGATCGTGCGGTGCCATTCGTATAGCATGGCCAGCCCATCGGAACCTGGCAAGCCTGATTCGCTTCACGACGGTGAGGTCGTCATACAGTTCGTACAGCTCGTCGTTGCAGCGGCTTCTCCATTGTCCTTCCATACATACAGGGCCAACGATGCTTTTGGGCATCTTCCTCTCGAACGCGGCTAAGATGGCTTCGTCTGTTTTGGACAGGGGCCATGTCTCAGAGGCGTATGTGAGTACTGGGACTATAAAGGTACGATACAGTCCCAGCTTCGACCGTCGCGACAGGTTTTATGAGGTAAGACATTTCCTCATGCTATAGAATGTCATTCCAACAATCCTGATCAGTTTGGCCGGGATTCCAAAAGAGCTCATGGCCTCGTAAAGTTTTACCCTGGCTATGCTATCATATGCGGCCTTGAAATCTATGAAGAGATGGTACATGTTCAGCTGCTGTCCAGCCATCTTCTACAAGATTTTCCGCATGGTGAAGATCTGGCCAGTGGTAGATTTTCCGTTACGGAATCCTCTTTGATAGTTTAAAACTATCTGAAGGATTAGGAAGAATGTGTTGTACCGTACCTCCGTAGTGAGGACTTGACTATCCAACTCAGTGGTATCGGTAGTCTAGTAAGCCTTTTTGATGGCAGGCGTGACCTTATAGGTCGTCATGCCAAGAAGAAGAACCTGAACATACGAAACAAGCGAATTATCTTGAAAGGCAATGTGAATACAATGAGATAACATCAATGTTTGATGTTTATTTGCAATTAGGAATCCTCTCGTCTTGGTCCGTTCTAAATAGGCTCTTTGGATGCTAATCATCTCGAAACTAAATAAATATAAAACTAATCTATCGCCAAAGCAATAACAAATTGAACCAATACCTTTGCTTCATAGCATTACACTTTATGCACGATAGGTATCGTAAATTAACAAACAAGAGTTGAAACGTCAAACGATAAGATCCTTTTCGCGTTTATGTACTGGAGAACACGCAACTTCAACAAATACAAACATACGCACACAATTATCGTTTCCATCGCTTTTGTCATACGGCTCGTTACGTACAAAACGTTCGCACAAGCATCGAATCGAAATAAATCATCAACACAATTAATACCAACGTGAAGCGAGTTATTTGCGTCACCTTCGCGGAGTCGTCCCATCGTGGAACTTAACACAACACCAATGACATCCCTAGGATGAATTATGATATCGCTCTAATTAAAAAAAAAAAGGCAGCCGTGACAACAGTGGCCAGCACCTATCAATGGAAAAATAAAGTCACGATTCTTACGATTGCTCTCAATCGGATATTTATAGTTTGATGCCTTTTTATGATACTGGTTGCTTTTTTTGAATGAAAAAAAGCAAAAAGAAATAGAAAATTTGTTGTTCAAGGCACACAATAATTGACAAACGTAGAGGTGAATTATTTTCTATCCCAAAAACATGCCATCTGTCATTCGATAAAGTTTCAATTCATTATATTATCGGAACAACATCGACGGGTCGAAGGCATCGACACACAGAGAGAAAAGGCACCAATTTGTACTGCTACTTTCTTGGGTCTTTTGTACACTCCCAAGGAGTACCGAAAGAAGAAAAGTATACAATATTATTTATAGCAAAGCCACACGCAACGATCGTATATACATCCGTCGCGAACAATCAGGCTGAGCTCTTTTAGCTTTGCCACTAACATGCCCAATACGCGACGATGGCAAATACCAATAATCCTCTAGGTGGCTCAATTGCCCATCCGAAGACAACATAGCAACAAAAAAATCCACTGTTAAGGCTTTATACGCTGTGCGTGAGGTTTATTCCTGGCATGAAGTGTTGTACCCTCAGCGATAACGTTGAAGTGTGTCTCACAAATAGCGAACAGTCTTTTCCTTCTTTACGATACAATCGATGTTTAATAGACCTCCGCCCATCGTTTGGTGATTTTCTTTTTTTTGTGTCCGCACAGGGTGCAAAAAGAACGCCTCGAAACGATAGGGAATGTGTGTGTGTTTTGGGCGATGTCCCGAGCGCGCTAGTCCGACATTAAGTCGTGCTAAGCCTGGTACAACTTCATTATCACAATCACAGCTTACAGTCGCGCGCCTTTGCACAAACAAAAATGGGAGACACCAAAAGAAGGAATATGGGTGTCCTGCACTGTGAAAGTCGTTGATTGTGCCTGAGACTTACTTCTCTATCCATCTCCTAAATTAAATGTCCCAAAAAAAAAACGTGACTATTCAATAGAATTGCAATCGAAAATGAAAGTTATAAAAAGTGTGGGAAACAATGCTTATCGAATTCTGTGCAACAGGAACATGCATCAGAGCAGCCACCAGCAACAGCATGTTCGAACTACTTCCCAACAGCCGTAAACTACCAATCCAATACATTTCTACGACACGTGTCCTTAGGCGAACAGGACCAGGCGTTAGAAACGTGCCGCATACAAAGAGACTCACGCTCACCCAAAGAGGGACACACTGCAAGTTTATTGCATACAGCCGAAAAACGACGATGGCGACAGCCCGCCCTAATATCCTGTTGTCCCTATCTCAGAAGGGAAATAATTTTTGTCAAATAAACTTTTGCCCATTCCCAGCGTGTGCAAGGTGCACCGCTGTAGGCGCAGGAGGAAAAATAAAGTTCTAATGACAGAATTTTACGATCGCCGAGGGAATGCATGGATTCGAAAATAAGGAAAGGCGAAGTTTTTTTTTTTGCTTTCTGCAGGACGCTTCCTAGAAAATTATCACCATTAAACCATAACCAAACGTTCTCCCGTCCCAGATAGTTCTCGCTAGAAGCTGTCGAAATCTAAAGCAATATTGCTAATCCTTAACATGATGTCAAGGCCTCGTTCGAATCCAACCCGATTGGTTTGCTTTTCTTTTTGTACACCCGTTTATCGGGGCTTTCCTTTGTTTGCCCAAAGGGACCAACCGTCCAGAGCAAATATACCAGGCCGTGCGTGTTGCTTTGTGCTTGTCTTTGCCTGTCCTGAGGACTAATCGAATGCGGCACACATTCTACCCAGACAAACAATTATGTGTTGCTTAAGGTTGTGGGGAATCGAGCGCACCGAGCAGTGGTGTCGAAGGTCGAAGCGAATCGATTTTTTACGCTCCTTCTGCTAGCAAACTGATTACCGGTCGGATAGGACGAACTGGGAAGTAGAAGGGAAAGGTACCAGTGCAGAAAGATGTGACAATATTTTTCTCTCCTTTGATTGTTTATTGTAACAGGACCAGATGAAGGGACTTTCTCTATTAATCTTCATACAACCATATGTTTCTATCAGATTAGAATAAATAGTCAACAAGGAATATCGCTTTTTTTAAATGGAGTTTATACCTGACTGTAAGGATTTGACTATCCAAAATCTTCTGCCAAATCCAAATCAATTCTTAACGACTTCTTAATTCACGATGGGCATCGAATGGCTTAATAAAATTGACGATACCACTTAGTTGGATAGTCAGTCCTCAGTAAGGGGTGAGATATCCCGGATGGGATTTGAAACTCGGTCCTGCCGTTTGAAGACCGGCGCCGCTGACGCCTACACCACCGGGCCACCTCAACTATCCAAATACGTGGTTTCAATAAGACTGGTTAGCCATTCGATAGCCATCGTGACCTAATAGGTCTTTTTTTTTTCTACAGCATAAGTTTACTAGCGCAGCGGCTTATTACAATGCTGCAACGTTTTCCCCTGACAGTACAGAAAATCAGCCGTTACGCACACACACAGTTGAATCAGTAACAGATGGAATTATTTAAAGAAATAAATCCTTCAAAAATTCGTTTGCAAAGCTTCAAAACCACTTCGATACTCGTTGCGGCTGAAATACAGCGCCCTTTTACTACTGGTTCATGGTTCAGACGCCAGAAATCGATTCTAAATTGAAATTTGATACACTTTTCCCCATCCGAATCACACCCTCTACCAGCAATTGGGAATTTATACTACGCTAGGAATAAAAAACACAACCAACGCGACAAATTTGCAACCATCGACAGAAAAGCTTTTGCTGGCGTTGTCATAAAATCCACACACTTGCTCTCTTGCGAGTAAAAATACACACACACATACACACACTAACGTATTTCAACCGCAACATAATGTTTCGACTAGCACTTGCTGCTGAATGCTGCTACACATCATCCGGGAGATATGATTTGGTCGTTAAGCTAGTGAGATCAACCCTCACACACACACATAGAAATGATCATTCTCGCTCTAGGGGTATAGAGTATGCAATTTACTCATCACTTATTGATCAACGGAAGCTATTGCACGCCCACCCTATCTAGACAGGGTTTTTTTGCATTCCCTATTTTATGACGATAAATTGGTTGACGTACACAGCTTTAGCTCTTACGTTTATTAGAAACTTCACAAGTCCAAAAAATCATCATAAGACCTCTCCTAAAATATGTCCCTGTATTCTTTTGTTTCCTGCTTCATCAGGAATATAAAGCTTTTAGAAAGAGGAGCAGTTGCATACGCGTCGGGCTTCATGATGAATTATTTATATACTTCATAATTCCCACAAAAACGCGACGATTATCTTCCCGATCGATCCGGTATATATCCTCAAAAAAGCAAAAAGCTCAAACTCACCAGCACAATAACGCTATCCGAGCTATCGAGCTTTGCTTCAGGGTTGATAATATGCGAGCGAACCTCATACAACAGTGAAAAGGTTCCCCATGCACACAGCACTAGTATACAGCTTGTTTTACGATCGGTTGTAAATTTTAATTTTACAACCAATCTAAAAAAGTTACGTTTGCCACACACACAAAAAAACCGCCTTACGGATATAGCGTGTGTTGGAGCAGAGTACGGGCTCGCATCCTATATACTCTGCATGACTGTTTCCAATTTTGTTCGCAACAACAACCGCCCAACAAGGCGCAGGACTTAGAGGGCGTGTACATGTGCCTGGGGGTGGAAAAGCGCAACAAGCACCAAGCTGGATGGTTTGGTTTTTGAGGGTACGAACGTTTTGGTCGATTTATGATATCACTCAGCTATCGAAGAGCCCAAAAGTGTTGCCCGAAAGCTCGCAGGAGTAAATGGACCGTTCGGTGAACATGTGGTCTTTGGTTTTAGTAGAACGCTAAAGGTTGGATACGAGGGCTCAAACACGACCAGAAACACAGTTTAAGTCAAGCACAGTTTTATATCTTATTTTTTATAATTTAAAGTTTAAAATGAATTAAGAAACTACAAAAGTTTGCATATTATTTCTTATTGCACATAAGAAATACGAAGTGCTGTATCCTAGTCATGGCACCAATCATTAAATTTATGTTTTTATTTTTTTGTAATTTTTGTTATATTCTTAAGATTTTTTTCTCCAGATTTTGTTCAATTCTCTCGCAGTTAAAGAATTCTTTTCCCGGCAAACGCCACTACATCAAAAATCAAATCCACACTGCACGTTTCAACATCCAAAATAAAACGCTCCCACCAACAGTTCCCGCAAAGCGCCTCAAGCTTTTACGGCCAACACCAATTCGTGATGCGAGTGGGTTTCATTTTACGGCCCAACATCGGTACCCCCCTCTAGGGGGCAAAAAAAAACCACACGCTGGCTGGCCGAGGCCAATTAAAAAAGCAAAATCGTGAAGAAAAAATCATTAGCATCCTACACACCACGTAGACGAGCGTAGCCATTGCCGATCGTCATTGGGGGAAGATTTATCATTACTGTTTGGTTGATGCGAAGCGAATAAACACAGCCACACAGAGTTGATTTGTAGAAAACAAAAAAACCCCAGGCAATAAAATCACTTCTCATCATCCAACGATCGTTAGTTATAAAATCGCTTCGAACATTAAATATCATTCGCCATCCGCAAAAAGGCAAACAAACCTGTAAAAAAGGCTCTAGACCGCACTGTTGATGAGCAATGATTTTGATCAAGATTGCTTTTTTGGTTTTATTTCGGTTTCAATCTTCCCAAACGAACAGAAAGCATATTTTAACGATCTTCTTTACGTGCGTGATGCAGATGAAACGACCATAAATTCGATTTGGAGCAGTATTTTGGTAGGACATTCCTGTGCAAATTTTATGATCCGACCAAGCATTTTGAAGTTTCTAGTGCTCATTACAAATCCATCAATTAAAATTACTTCACTGGTATGTGCATTAATATTCCGTTGCACAATGGAGCTTAACAATCGCTCCAGAACATTGATTATCGTCCCAACCGCGAATGTTTTTATCGGTTAAAGAGAACCCTTCCTTGAGATGCTTACCTCTGTGATGTCGAAGATGATGCTGTCCATTAAATCCGACTCCGCCAACGTTCGACTGTCCGCTGCCACAGCACGGTTGCTCGTAGTAGAAATTCCACGTATTTTCGTAATCACCTGCAGCGGGTCGGAGCAGCTGCAGCAGAACGAACGTTACGGCCAGAGCCGTACACCGCCACGCATTCCAGCTAGTTCTGCTGCTAGTCGGCCGAGCCATCTTCTTTTTGGAAAGAATCTACAACAAATTTTCCCACTTACGGCTGCGCTGCACGGCCACCACCTAATACAGTATTGACACTCGTCAGGATATTCCCAAAAACCAAAACAACACAACTTTGGCACTCTTTCTACTTGACTCTTTTTTGCCTTTTCAATTTATTATCGCTCATTTGCACAACCGGCACCAATCAACATCACCGACAGCATACGGCCATCGCACAAATGATGATCATTACTTGTGACAGAACGACTCCTGCCAATATTGCTTCTGGTAGATACACACAAACACTCACATACGCAACAAGGATCACTAAACCAAGCGGGCAAACAAAACGGGCGAACGAGCACACACTTTAACACACAAGCTAAATAAATGATCGTCGTGGCAATCAAAGAAGTGATTATTATTATATTTTCATTTACTTATGCGCCGATCGAACCACCGGAAAACCCCTACACGGCCTTAGAAGTGCTAAGGCAAATGCACACTCACACTAGCATCACATACAAAAGGTAACTAGAATTAAATGGAAGAAAATTGGTTTAAAGAAAATAATCCTTCGGGATGAGAAATCAGACATGTGTGTGTGTTCCCATTGTCCATACAGCACACACCCAGCACAATAATTTGATACATAAATTGTTTATTCCACCAGCTATAATTTTGCTTTGCTGATTGCTCTGAGTGATGTACAACGACGTCTTATTTGCTTTGCGGTAAGTTAGTAGAAAAAAATCAAAATAATTGGTGTGTTACAAAATTAAATTATTATTATCTTTAATTTCTAAGCAATTCAAAATACAATCAACTGCTCACACTCATCATACGTTCATCATCATCAACTCAAACTCAGACATTAGAATTGGCAAGAATCCTGTAGGGAAAGAAGGAAAAACCATTCGTTATTGTTGAGTGTTAAAAAACGGGTTCTAAAATAACCTCCCAAGAGTGTTTTGAAAATCCGTACACTTCCTCCACAACTGACACGGAAAGCTCATTTTTTCCACCGCATCCAACTATTATCGTTTCATCCTATTTTTTTTCCAGGCCACACCAAATCGACGTCGATCTACTGACACTACTGACGGGAGCAGCGGGATCGATGATGATAACGAGCATATGACAGGTGATGAGAGATTTATTGCACACCGAGAGCCCAAACAATCGACTTCGCAGCAAAAGTCGATCGATCGGTGCCGTATCGTTGCACCGAGAGAGCAATGGCACATCCTTCTACACCCTCCGAGCTGAATTATTTCATTCTTGGTCGATGTTTTTGTTTGCCATCCAGTTCTCGATGCTTTCTCTCGGGGGTGGGTGCGCTTTACCTTTTCCTCAATTTTCCAGGTGCAATCAAATGCAATCATTTCATAAAATATTCCACCCCTTCGTTTCTTTAAAAAAAAAAAGCTCAAACCGGATTGGCACTGCAGCAGCTATTATTTACCAGCCCCACCATTTTCCAACTTCGATTGATACGAAGGAAAACGGCACTACGCTGTCAGGAGAGCTTTCATTTCATTCGAAACGAACACGCGTTTTTTTTTTTGCAGCAGCAGCAGTAATGTGCTGAGGAAAATCATCATTTTCATCACCAGCCCCAGCTGCATCTCGCTGGAAAATACTACCCAGACAGTGGTTTGACAGCTTCGCAGAATTTTCATATCAAATGTACACGCAAAGCGGCAGATGCTTATTAGAATTTTACTTGTACTGTGTCACCTTTTGCCTTCCGCCTTGATACTAATGAAATGTTCCAGCTTCTTAACTTCCAGAGAGTGAATTCTGGGCAAAGGCGATCGATACCGCCCCTTCAGTGAGCTGCACGAACCGATATCTTTCATCAGAGTTCGTATCGTTACGGCAGCGTGATGCATCCAACGGTATTCGAAAGCAAATTAAAAGGAACCGTATTTGCATTGGCTGGGATGCAATAATACCTTTGAATGCGTTTCAATAAAATTTACCTAACACCAGGGTGGAAAGGTATTCATCTCGTTGAACGAATGCTAATAAATAAATATTACGATTTTATTTATTCTCGTTCGGTAAACTCTATATCTATCAGGCATACCAAAACAAGCGGAAATGTGTTGCGATGCACACAATATGAAGTTTGGTTCGCAAACGCAAGCATGATTAAATTAAATTTTTGGTTTAAATTTCCCCATATCATGTTGCAGCACGTCTGTAACTCAGAATAAATAAATAAAATCCTAACAATTTTTTAAGTGAATCTAAAGTAGTATTTCATTTCTACACTGCAAACCAATTCGCTTCCTGCTTATTATCACGATAATTAATCAAGCGTCTGGGATCGCAACAAAACCAACGGATGATGATGAGGAGTTCAACTTGAGTGGCGAGTTTAATTAAGATAGACACAAATTCTACCGCTCGCCGTCACTTCGCAAATCGCATCCCCGCGATGAGTGCAAAAAGTAATTTTGAATTAAATTAAATTTCTTTCTTTGCGGTTTGCATTTTGATTACCAGTAAGTAAGTAAAGTTACCCTTTTTGATCTTATTTTAATTAAACTTTACTTAATGTGCGGATGCAAAACGCTTGTGGGTAAAGCATATAGATAAAACGGTAAAACTTTACTTTTAAAAATAAAATTTTCACTATCAAATTGATACCTAAACGACATTGGTCGATTGCTTCATTTTGTTCAGGTTTGCCTACGCCAGCTACTCTCCACATTAAATTGACGGTAATAACCATAGAACCAAACCTTCGTTAGAGGACATTACGTGTCGTTTGCTACGAGGTTGGCAATTTTGTAACACGTCTTGCTTTAAATCGAGTTGTCCCAACACAAGTCAACTCCAACATGTACACCATGGGCATGTTTAGAAAAGATCAAATTAAAGTCAAATCGGTTGCAACTGTACGGAGCAGCTTTCAGAGACAAGCTGTTGTGCCGTGGCAATACTCACACATCGATTGTATTTTTGCCTACAGTCACAGACCGATACAGGGTATGTCACTTTTACATTCGTCTATTGGTCTGAACTCTTGCGGATGCTGAAATCCACAGCACCAAAGCATCTCTTTCACATCGGCTGTGCATTCCAGCAGTCCGTGGGGATCGGTGTAGCGCGTAACTTCAACAATCACTACCATGAAGTTCGTTCCCCGCACGGCACGAAGAAACAAGCGAGTCAACTCATGCTGAATCGATACTGATTCAAACCCATCTCCGGGGGTGTTTGAGTTCAAAAAGTCTGCTGCTACACACAACCCACTAGACGACGGCTATATGCACAAGTCGCGCGCGACTTGCAAACGGCCAAGACAGCCAAGGAAGCCAAGAAACCGGTTCCCGCCATGGAAATGAAATCGAGAAAGGCATAACGAAGCGAAGTATCCCGTACCAAACCGAATGTGACACAAGCTGTGAGCTGGACGGCTAAGAGAGCAGTTTCACCATCCAGCGCCGTAGCGAGGTCGAGTGCTTTGAAGGTACGCTGTAAGCCTGGCTGACCGGACCCCGTGAAGCTAACACGGGAAGACTTTGTATCGATTTAATTACGAAATAGTCAACCTGGAAACTTGGAGGCGTCCTTCGTCGCTTGCTACAATGTTGTGGCCTGTTCCTGTAGCAGACTCCCCGGGGAATTGATGGCCGCTCCAAACCAGCGTGTGTTTGTGTGCTCCAAGAGCAATTCGGTCTACCAAATTGGGACTGATAGTTGTACCTTTGCGAAGAGGAACACATCGCTAGGTCCTTTGCATTGGAACTTAAACTTTCTTACAGTTTGTGCTTCTTTTGGTGTTTGCTTCTACTTCTTTTCTGAGATACATTCGCAAATCGAGAGCTTCGAGAAAGCATTGTTTCAAACGCAAAAAAAGTTCAAGTATCTCCCCATACCGGAGGAAAACGAGTTTTTCCACAGCTCAGCAGTATCGACCGACCCGTGCACACTTACCAAATGGAGGTCGTTAGATCAACGATTCAGAAACAGAAAAAAGAGCGTATGTTCTTGTTCCAAAGCAAAGACGAAATTCAAAACTCAACGCACAAGTTCTTCTAAAAGCTTGGTTCGCGGTATGCGAAAGAGAATTTACAACCAAATATCGATCGAAGCTGAACGGCAGCAAAAGTTCAAACTACGCTGTCTTAGTGCTCCAAATTGGTAGACTGGAAAGGAATGTCTACCGCAACAAGCATCACCTTCGTCCGTGAGGTTTGCGGTGGTACCACGGCATTCGTTGTGCGGTTTTGGCCGTCGAACTTTTGCCTGATTGCCTCACGGTGGGAAGCAGGGTGTAATGCAAAATTCGAAGAACTGAAACATTAAACGCTAGAAGAGCACGGCGTGTTGCACCATTGTTACATGCGTGGTTAAGGTGGTTGAACAATTGTATACATGTAAGCGATGTTGCTGAGTGGATTTAAAACGATCCGCTTACATACTCAGCCAATCAGATTAATTGGAGTGATGTTAGGACACGCTTGAAGTCTATTTCGCAAGATAAATGTTTTATAATTAACATCCACAATTATTTTCACTGGTATTTAACCTTCGAGGTTAGATACATAAGCTTCGAAGCAGAGTATTACATTCATAATAAAACATCTCATCACTTACTCTAAACGATGCCCAAACATAAAAACTGTTTGGCTAAAAAATCCAAACAAAAACATCTGCTCTTAAATGATGTGCCAAACAGATCGCTCTATTGTCAACAAGTCTTCCTAAACGGTCCCCGAAAAACATTTGGAGCAAGCAGTGTGAGATGAGAGTACCGGGACACAGCAATAATTCCTTTCCGACAGTTTTTTTTTTTTTTTTTTTTTTTTGCGACGACTCGAGTGAACCAACGCACCCAGGGATCCCACTTTAAATCAACAACTTCAACGTTGGAGTTTTAATTAAAGTTTTGCCCCAAAAAACAATCACCAGGCGAAAAACTTTGATGTCAACGCACACAGCAGCCCAACCACGGCTTTGTTTTCCACGGCTTGGTCGACGTTCATATTTCTTCTCCAGCTGCCACTGGGTTCTTAGAACAGTAGCACTGCACCATCTGGAAAGTGTACAACGTCGTCTCCCCTCCCCGTGCCTAGTGGCGCAGAAAACGAGCTCGAAGACAGGGTTCCATAATCGTCATCTTTGTCAAGTCGTCAAGGAGGACCCATCCTTTGCCAAGATATTCGAGGGTCTTCACTGGCATTGAGTGCCACCACTGTTGTTGTGTCCTTCAAATTAACCCCCCAAAAAAAAAAATCCTGTATAAAAGAGGTTTATGCTACCGCCAGTAAGCATGTCCTTGCTCTACGGGAACCAGTTGAAATTCTTCTATTTATAATGCTAGAAATTTTCGCTCAACTCCACCTTAAAGGGAACGAAAAAGGATACCAATTTAAGGCCCGCTGGAGCCATCCGATTTATCAACCAGCCAAGGCTCCAACTCAACATGTTTTCCTGAGGTTCCGTTTTTTGTCCTTATTTTAATCTTTCTACCCTTGTAAATACTACCCTCCTTCCCTCTAAATAGCCACCGAAAAGATACCGTGGATTCTATTCAAACAAACCATTCAAAATGCTCTACCACGCACAGTTGCCGTACAGAGGAGTACACTAGCAAGAAGCCTGAAACACACGAGGCCACGGGTAAGTGAAGCGATGAAACGGAGCAAAAAGTACCTCAAAAGGACTCAATTAGCACTCAGTTTGTCCAACTCCCCGCGCATTTGTCCGCATCCCTGTTAGTTTCGCTTCTACACTGGCGAAAAACGGTCCTCATCAGCTCAGCTTCACGGAGAGAAAATTTCATCGAAAAACCTTCCGGTAAAACAGTCCTAGACAAGCTGCTGATACTGCTGCTGCCATTGATACACGCTGCGGAAGGAAAGGGATGATGTCGGTACGGTTGAAAACGGCCAAACACATCCCACTACCCCGGTCGGTTCATTTATTTCGAACCTTCGACAACACAAGCGCGAACCGCCGTCGCCTTCTCCGACGATCGTTCAAATGAAGAACAGAAAACAGGACTCGGACCACAGGAAACAACAAACAACGCAACAACGCAACAAAAAAAAAATCGCCTAACAACGACCCTGTTCTCAGTCCCTTCGCACAGGCAATGTCCTCACCGATGTCCAGAGAGCTTGAAGAGTTCTGCGAATCACCGGGATACGGCAACCTATCGACGGCGGAAGGCAAAAAGTGGATCTCCCTTAGCGTACACGAAGATGATGGCCAAAGGACATTTCTCTTTATTCTATCTTCTTGCATTTTTTGTCGTCCTGTGTCCTTGTGCCGGTTTGTGGGTGTGTGTGTGTTCTTTAATTATCGCTCGTTTGTTACTCTGTCCTGGTTTTATCGTCGTTTTTTATTTTTCGCTCACTCACTTCACTAGTGCGCATTCCGTTCTGATTCACCATCTGCCAGAGCCGTGGAATCGATCCCAAATATGACAAACCGCTGGGCAAGATGCGAAAAAGAGTTTTAATGAATAAACATTACACGCCACACCCTCCCGGCTACACCATCAGCAGCACGGAGTCCTTCTTCTAGCTTCTGGAGTTGAAATTCCAGGACCTTAATCTTCTTTGGCGGTAAATGCTTATTCCATTTGTAAAGGATAATGTGCTTCGGCCAACGTATTATCTCGAGCCGGTGATCTGGACGGCAGATTCTTACAAAGGCGACAAAACACGGTACACGGATTAAAGTGAGCGGCCGCACATGAAATGGATCACCAGCGCTTGGGCTGAGACGAGCTAAGAGGCATCGATTGTCCAGGGAAATTCTTTCCTTCATGTGAAGAAAAAACGAACCATTTGCAGCGGACAAGGAATCGGAACGTGCATGGAGCAGTTTGCGACGAAGGTTAAAGGCACACCACAAACATAATTAAGATTTATTGCGCCTGACCGTTTGCATTTGTTGTCTTTGAAAGGCCGGTTCAGTTCCGCGCTGTGAGTTAAGCATCAGAAGTCTTTTGGCGGTATCGCTTTGTCGCTAAAGATGACAAGACAGCAGCAGGAAACGTCGACGAATATGTATATACAAAATGGTTAAACGTTAGACTCATTCGAATTGGAGTTTAAGTTCCTTATTAAGACATAAATGATTTACTGATACTTCATGATAATTTTCGAGGCTAATAGCTTTAACAACATGAATACGCTCAAACAGCTGCATTGCAGACCGTCGAGAGAATAACACCAGACAACCCAGTTTATCATCTTGTCGTGGTTATCGTTTGCTTTGCGCGACCAGACCATAAGTCAATTCTTGATGACATTTCCTACGCTGGTTCATGAAGTTCTAGCCAACCATATGCTAAGCTTCTAATTAACAAAATATGACGACATACACAAAAAAACTCTTTCTTTTCTCAATTCTTTGTCTCACGCCACTAGAATTGGCAAATGTTCCAGCCGCCTAAATTAAGTCATTCCACAAAACGACCCTAATAAACCTGTCCAAAAGTTTCTCGCACACGCCACAAAACAACATGTGTGCATCAGCTTTAGTCTTTGCCAACGGAGACCTTAAAATCTCCGCCTATCTAATCGGCCACTTTTTCTTTACGACCAAAAATCCGTCCAGATGTCCTTGTTATCTGCTACATTAACGACACATCATCATCCAATTCCAAAGTCTACCTGGACGGGCCTTCTCCCTGATGAACCCCACAAAATTCGACACCTTTCCACAGCATGCACCAACCGTTTTCGGGTCTTTTTCATACCGCCTGGTTCGCTTGGTTGCCATTGCCAACAGTTTCCTTGACCGGACCGAAGACACCTACAGAGCTCTGGTTCACCGGCGGAGGGAATTAAGTTATTTCTCGTTTGGTCCCGTGGTTCCCGTGTTCGCATCTTAATCATGCAGCGGCCAGCCACCACCGCAGAACACGGACACACGGTCGCGTTCTCTTTTGTTTTATACACTGTTTCCCTTCCAACAAGCATCCACCCCACACAGAAAGGAAGAAACCGGTTCAGAGGTTGCCTTTTTTTTTCGAGTGAGTTCGAAAAGATGCGATGGCTTCCCGCGATCTTTGCGCGATCAGTTTACTTCACGCGAGCGAGTCTGATCGAAATTCTTACTTTCAAAAATACAATTTGCAAAGAGCAAAATTTTTTCGCCGTTGGGGATGTTTTAACAGCCGAATTTTGGCTTTACAAATGTATCTTCAAGCGCAGTATTGCGGATAACTTTCGACCAAAAACTATGTACAAAAAAAAAAGGCTTGAAAAAAGGTTATTGTCCCGCTCTTTCCACGTGGCCAAATGTGGATGTGCTCGGTTGAGTCACTAACGACCAACACTCTAACATCCCATCGCCGCCGAGTGTATGGAGGAATATTCAGACAAGTTTTCCCACTCTACCAAAAACAAAAACTTCCGCTCTAGAGCATTGTTTCTCTGTTAGCAACATTCACAGTCCAAGATTCTCTGCAGTGAAGAGATGAAGAGACGATCGATACAACCAAAAATTAACCATCTGTGAAACACACCATAGGACCATAAAATGGCGCTTGGTGGTGTTTTCGGCGTCAAACACTTCAAATGAGATGAAATATGTTATTCAGGGTTTATTTTTGGATACTGATGAAGTAATGACTTTTCTTTAAATGCCATTTTTTTGGTTCCTTTATGACTTTATGAGTTTTTAGTTTATCTTTCGCTGTAATTCAAAGCGCAAATGCTTTTTTTATAAGAAACATAGAAACTTTGCAGATCTAAAAAAAAATGTTGGTAACATGAATAGAAAATGTTTCTATCGATCATCAAATGGAAGGCAAACGTTCGTAAAACAAACCCTCAACCAAACCTCAACATAAACCCTTGCCTACGCGAAGACTGAAGACATGCCTGTGTGTGTGTGAGTGCGAGAAATAACTCCCTTCTGATTCACCACCCCTCAACCGCATGCATGTGTGTGCGTAAGGTGCATTCATTAATTCTTTCTACACACATGCAGCACGTGCACGCACACCAGTCTAACCGCCTGTGTGGTTTTCACCTTTGCTGTACACAGCACAAACGAGAGGGAAGTATAAACATACAGGGGGCTGTACGGTACCACGCTCCGACATGAATTGTCGTAAAATAATAAACTGAACCTTCTGACATACAAAAAAAATCCAAAAATTGATGCACATTTTATGCACAAAGTTCCATACTCAGAGCTTATTAAAATTAAAAAGAAAAACGACCATTAAAACCCACTTCCCTCAATATTGGTTCCGCTACCAATAGCCCTGCCAAACCCAACGCACACGAGCGCAAATTGCCGGGTTTGCTGTCTCGCTCGCACAGCAGCCAGCTCACACCAGACAACCAGCATCATTAATGCTACAGAAGCAGAAGAGGAAAAAAAAAACACAGTTTATGCTACAGAGGAAACTAGTTTTTGTTTATCTTTCTTCCACATCTCACGCGGAGTTCGAGCATACACATGTACACGTTAAAATTTGTTTCCACTAGCATGTGTGCGTGTGTGCGCGCTGAACGCGAGTTCAGTTTGAGGCAGCGATCTTAACTGCGGGGCGATCACATCGAAATGTATGCGCTAAAGAAACAGAAAAAAACGTATGTCTTTGAATGTTTCCATAAACGAAATGAAGAAACTCCACCAAGAAGAGAGCATCATTTATCTCGGAGCGCACTGCACTGTCCAAAAATGCATTTTTATCAACGAATGCAACGCCCGTCGTTTTGTTTCACTTGCAGCAAAAACACACACGGAACGCTCTCATATTCTGGGTGTGAGGGTTGTGCCTTATCACGCTTTTCCGCAAAGGCCTCTGGTTGGTTTCGTTCCACGAAAAAGGCCATTTACCCTTCCGGATGTTTGGAGCGAGCCTGAAGGGGTGGTGACACAAGAAGATGGGCTGGAGCCTACCCCCATACACACATACACAGGGGGTTCCGTTTACACCGGACGCCAGCAGAACAATAAGATTGTGAGAAGTCAGTTGCAGCGGAATAGGTACGGATTTTTACACTCAAACCAACCCCCAGCTCACCCACCAAGAACGGGTACTCTGCACGGGAAGGAGATACTGACCGGGTGTGAGCGTTGCAAACGAACCGAGCAATGCAGCAATGCAGCTTACAGCGATGGATTTTGGGTTAGATTTTGCTGGAATAAGAATGCTTTTCTCTGCTGGGATGATGCATGAAGCAGTTGACGGCGATGGATTTGATACAACAGCATCTTTGTTAGAAAGGTTTGTCTGGGTTTTTTTTTTTTTTTTGTTGCTGCTGTTACAAACCAGACACAGATACATGTACACTTTGAATTGCTCTTTTTCGATATATACACACACAAACATACACAACACAAGCGCACATCAATGAAGCACAATAATAACAACAGAACGCTCGCTTTGCAAACATATCTCTTAGCTTCGCCTATCTTTTTAGCCACGAATTTTCACCTTTTTTTTCTTAAACATAATACACAATTTTCCTTCGCCCGGCCGGAACGAGTGGCAAACGCAAAAATACACTTGCGCACGTCACACAAACAACACACCGTTGGGAAAACCGGTCGGCCACCGCGCGACAGCGAAAAAAAACCCGTCCGTCCGGGATGCGTTTTCGGCAAACCACTGGCCCACGGTCCGCAACGAAACGTAGAACCTACCCCGGGGTTTTGGGCCACAACTACTGCACCCGGTGGAAAATCTTCGGAAACAGCACGGCGAGGAAAAATACACACCACACTCGCGCTTCGGCAAATGCAAACGAAAACATCCGCCAAACGTTTGTCGTCGTCGTCGTCGACAACGGTAGACCCGAAACCCGAGTATGGGTAAAACACAACCGTACACTGTCGAGTCGGCTCAACGAATGAATGAAAATGAACGGGCGGATGAATGGGGGGCAGCGAACGGAAAGTGAACACTTCCAGTGAATGGATTCGACTCACGCGCTTCTCACTGCTCACTTTGCACGCTGCTCACCCCGTTCAAGACTCTCATTTGTTTGAAACATCTGTTCGATATTTGCCAGTTTTGAAAAATTAAAAATAAATATAAATTACCAATATGTGGTCGGTATAAGTTAAATTTATCTTCCTCCTTGACTTTAACAACCGTCAAGAAAATCTTCTAAACAAAATTATTCAAAACAATGCTCCAATCATCATATTCATTTAAATTTTTATCATAGACAAGATTGGGATATGAAAAGATAAATAAAAGGCAATACAAATTAGCAATTGTTATTTTTGTTTAAAAGTAAACAATCAAATAACACACACAACTCAAGCCTTTCCAAAATTGAAAGGAAATTCACTGCTTTCCCCACACACACACAAAACTCAATATGAGTGGAATGAACACATCTTGCAGCGTTGAAGGAGAAAATGAAACTGCTCGAATTTTCCACCACAACTACGACGGGGAAATTACGTTGTTAGGTTAGCATTTTAAATTCAACGGAAACATCTATCTTGTTTTGTGCTTCTTCATAAAAGCAATTTTGTTTTTATTTATTTTTTAAAATGAATTATGCAAAACAAAACTTAATTAATCGAGTAAAAGTCAGAGCTCAAGTAGGATATGCCTTGTAAAGTTTTTTGTTGGTCAACACACGCGATGATGACCATAAGGCAAGCGTTATATTAGGAATGAATGATATAACAATACTTTAAAAAATTATGAAAAAATATCTTCTTGGCTTAACAACCTCGAAGGATAGGACGAACAGAGAAGTAGAAGGGAAAGGTACCAGCGCAGAAAGATGCAACAAAATTTTCTCTGCCTTGATTGTTTATTGTAACAGCACCAGATGAAGGGACTTTCTCAATTAATCTTCATACAACCATATGTTTCTATCAGATTAGAAGAAATAGTTTTAATTTACATTTGATTATTACGGTCCAGTGCCGTATTGTCCTTAGAAGAAATAGTCATCATGGAATATTTTTTTTTTTTTGTAATGAATTCTTACAGTTCATATCTTACTGAAAGGATTGACTCTATCCAAATCTTCTGCTTGGCTTAACGACTTTTCTAAGGTCACGGTGTGCATCGAATATCTTAACTAGACTTGCCGATGCTATGTAGTTGGATAGTAAAGTCCTCACTACTGGGGGATGTGTCCGAGTGGGATTTGATTCCGGTCCTGCCGTTTGAAAACCGGCGCCGCTGTCACCTGCACCATCGAGGCTGCCCCCGGTGGTGTAGGTTGTTTAGATGATAAAGAGTTATTTTCCTTTCTTTCAAAATAAAATTAATCTGTTACCTTAAGCTATTATTTTTTCCTTGAAAACGACGACGTGGAAAAATCACTTGGTTATTTTGCCTTTAAGATAGATAAAACAATCCTTTTTCCTCTAAAAATTTTAAAACAATTCAATAAAAATATAAATCATTAAAAAAAAATGGTGGAAGACTTGGTGGTAAACGTTTTAATTATTATTTTGAATGATAAAATATCGAAAGGAAACATAATAAGACGCTTGACAAATTAAACAAATCATCATCGCATTTTCGATAAACGATAGTTTCGGATTAAACACGCATTAGAGACATTTAGTTATGTAGATTATCAGTCAATAAAAATGTTAAATTGCTTAGGTGCATCATAAAACATACTCACGAATATTTCTGTAAATCAATCTTCACGAAGAATCATACAAAAGAAGCTTACCTGCAAATATACAAACGTAGAAAAAATTAGATAGAGTCAAAACTTAAGCAAACCTTAAGCAAAATACTTTAACTTCCTCACTAATTTTAAAGAGTAAAAATCTCAAAAGAATGTAAGAAAATAAAAGATTTCATGTCGTATAGAGAGGATCTGTCCACCTTCCGATTGCAGCTATCATCACTCGCATTCCGATGGACGTGCCATCATAGCCATAGTTTACCTTCCCAGCACAATCTTTGCTAGTTTACCCACGATGGTTCGAAGGTCTTTTTTTCCAATCGACGCCAAACCGTTCGTACACTTGCTGTTCGCAGTGCATTTTTCCTTCTTATAGCTAAGAGCAATCCTCGCATGCATACCCAACAAGACGGTCAGACGATGGAGCGTCACACAAAGGACGACGTGCACACGTGCTACTCTTTGGAGTGATGAAATGAGGAGGAAAAAGCTACCCACAATTGAATATGAATCAATTCACGCCAAGACAAAACCTTTCACACTGTGCTTTCTAGCAACCTCTCTTGAGATAGGGAGGAGGTAAAAGCAAAATTTGAGAAAGAAAATTGACGAATGAAATTTCCATCCCAAAACCATAGTTTTTTTCCCCGTTCTTTCCATAATGCTTACCCCAGAGCACACACCCTCAGTGATTTGATTCAACATTCGATGAAGTTGTGTGATCGTAAAATGGCATCAATATCAATATAGCCAATTCCAGCTGTCGCACACACACAGGACGTACGATGTGCGGTTGCTTGCCATTTTTATACATGCTGCAAGCAGCGACAAAACCGACGAACCCCGGCCCGAGGTGTCGCATCGGAAGCAACGGTGGTAGATTGCTCAAAACCACAGGAATGATAGCATCCTTTCTTCATAGCATAGCTGTCCTTCTGGTGGAGGTAGAGGCTATTGGCGAATACAATATATGGCAACTACCAATCATTTCAACCATGTCAACCACAAAAACCATTCTTTCTAGCTTCCGTGCAGATAAGATCGATTACGGTAAGCTGAGAATGAACTACAATTATTGTAGATATATTTGAATATTTTGGAAGACTTGACTAGCCAACGTCAAATTGTCACCAGTTTCGATTTAAAACAGATGATGATGCTGCTTCAAGAGGATTGCTAACAAATCATGCCGTAATGCACCTAGCAAATAAGGGTTTCTTGTATTCAAGGCAATTAATTGAAATAATTGATTGCCTTCTGCAAACATAGATCTTCTTCTTCTACCATTTTTTTAGGTGTAAAAACCTCAACATACTTACTGAACTCCAGTTTTATTCTGATTGCTGGTCAAATGAATAAGAAAACTCCTTAGAACTAATTTAAAATAGTTTACTTAAGCCACAAAACAGGATCTTCAACGAAATGAAGAAACTTTTCTCCACGAACAAGCAAACTACAATCCAATGATTGCAAATAAAAATAAACAAATTGCAACGTGAAACCCAAGCAAAGCGACAACTTCGGAAGGTGATCTTCTCGCTTTGCTCTTTGCATCAACAAGACTACTACTGCTCGCCGCGAAAGAAGGGACAAATTAAAATTTCAAACCACTCAGGACAAATTAAAGGTTCATTTGCATGGGATAGTAAACTCATTCAACAACAGTAAGAGAGTAAGAGGGGGGGAAAATACATCTTCCCTCTGTACAAACTCTCAACCCGATCCGGTTGCGCTTGGGAGTGAAGTATTCTACCGACACTTTCCTAATGACGGCTACAGGCTTGGCATGGTCCAGGCTTCAGTAGACAAGGTTCCGACAAAAAAAAATAATATCAACCTCAAGAGATCTAATAAAAAAGGCCGGATGCCGTCCGATCGAGCCCGTTTTAGGTTCAATTTGCTTCGAAACGGAACCACTCCAAGCTGGCTAATGGTTTCAATTTCAAGCATTCTCGTCTATCGAAGAAACTCGCTACCTTTATTCGCTTAGATCTTCGGGAATAACATCCAAGCGTATACAGAATCTTCGTTCGGATCTTCAGAAATCTAGCAAAGGAGTTGTCTTCTACTATTCAAAAAAAAAAAGATACATACAGGCACACAGCTACCTCTAGCGAAACTAATTAAAATAGTTTCTGTGTGTGTACATAGTGTGCTTGCTTCCACCAGAATAGCAAAATACTTCCATGGATGTTTGCCACAGTTTTTCCACTTATTGCCAGCATCGTTTTCAACCAACTTCTCGGACGAACGATGGTGCGCCACGGAAATTTAGGTAAACAGAAGTAATTTTTCGGTGCTTGAGTCTTGCAGCAAAACTTGTTCGAAAATGCAACTGTTACTAACGGCATCATTATGAAGAAATTCAAAACATTAAACTTAAACTCATGCGGATAGGCGGACTATTCAACATCGCACTGTTAAGCCAGCCCGTGCTGGATAAAAAGTATTTGGGAAGTCTCGGCGTCTAAAGGAGTGTATTTGGTTAACATCGTGAAATTGTTTTAGATTTGTACTTATCTGGAATCTATTAAAAAAAAAACAAAAAAGAGTCGATTTAAACTGGACTGTGATGCATTCCAAAGCATATGAGTGCTGATTGACCAATGTTAACAGAACAGAAAAACATAAGTCAGACTTGAAAAGGAGCATCACGAAACTACTTTAATTTAAAAACATTGACTTTTTACTCAGATAATTTATCAATGAAATTGCTTGAGAGTCCTGAGTGGTGGGGTCGCATACAACGCACGGCAAAGTCAATCACTACGGTGCTTCAACAGCTGTGGCGAGACAAGGAAGCGATAGTAAGCAAAAGGACGATTGCTGCCTTAACAGAGAACGACGAGGTTGGCCTGGACAGTGTAGCTGCCTTCTTCGCAGAGGAGATCGAAGAGGAGAAGGACGAGCAGCACGACAACGGTCAGCTCGCTGCAGACGTGGACGGGCCAGGGCGGAGGAACGTGCACAGCAAAGGCTAGCAGCTGATGTCGCAGCAGCATCGACGGCCAGGGAAGATGATATTCTGCGGGCAGCAGCGGAGGCAGAGCGTGCTCCACCTCCCATTCCCAGACGTAGCCGGGGGCGAACACCTTGCCCCGAAACGTTGTGTCTTCGACATGAGCGCCTAATCTACATGCAGAGGGTGTGGAAAGCGAGGGTCAGGGAGGAAACATTAACACCTGATCCTCGGGTTTGATTCGTTCAAGGAGGAATCGTAGGGCCAATGCGCGAGAGAGGAGCTAACACCGAGAGGAGACGGTTGCTTACCCCAGCGGAACAAGCCTCGCTTTTAGAGGACATCACTTCGGGATGCTAAGCGTGTAGGCGTCAGTAACTTGCGAAGATATGAGAAGCGGTGTATGCATCGAAAGAAAACTAGCGGGGTCGTAGTTATACTTAGTTTTTAGTAGTTATACATGAGTTCTTTGGTGAAAATCCACGCAGCGTGAAAATACCCCCCCATGGGGAAAGCCCATGCGGGAATACCTGGGGGAGGGAGACGGGTAAACAACTGTGTTTGGAATAAAGAATAATAGAATTCTACAAGAAAAATACGGCGACGTGTCGTCATACTTAGTAATAAATAACGAAAATGACTTTTTACTGCGAAATGTTAAACAAGAAAGCAATAAACGAATTCGCAGACGACTGCTACCTTGATACGATCGAAAGATCAAATGACTGCGTTAGAAGCGACAACCGGAGGCGCATTCTTGATGGAAGATCATTCTACTATGACTACTAGAAGACCCCGGGCGGCTCTAGACTTTTCTTAGACCCTAGATTTAGCTTTGGGGCGTCCTGTCCTGGACTGTGTTGACGCTGAACGCCAATGCACTCATTATTTTTGAGTGCTGAGAACTATCTCCGGCAGTTTGTGAAGCAGGAGGTGAAGAAGTCTAAGGAATCACGAGCTAGCTGGACTGGCGGTGTACAATATCATAAAGGTAAGATGATGTCGGATTCGCAGGGGGGCCCTCGTCAGAAATCCATTCGAAACGACGCGCAGGTACGTACGGCGAGCTTGTTGGCTAGTTCAAGCCTAGCTAAACTTTGGACTATTAGACCCCCTGTACAATAAGATCACAACCCTGTACCAAGTTTCCTGGAAAAGGATTGGTAACCTGACCCTGGAAAAATTTCTCTACAAGCCGAAAAAAACCTTGAGCCTAGGCCTAAAAGAAGATCAAGAGTTATTTATACCGAAAACCGATTTTAAACTACATCAATAAACTTTCGAAATTCGCATAAAGACAAAGACTATTTGAAACATATGCTGAATCATTAATAGTATAAAAAAGACTACATTTTGAAAAATTATCATCAATTTCGTCAACTAATCTTCGTCCAGCGAATTATGTTGGAATTTAGAAAAAATCACATTAATAATAATATTAACGAACGCATTAACAACAAAATTATGCATAGGGAGGTCCCACTCACTAAGGAAACCACATTAAAATGCAAAACACTGGCCTAAGCAAACGTTATTTGTTCATCAAAGATGATTGTACCAGTGTGAAGCAAACCAAAAACCTAACATCAAATTTCCATCATCAACTTGACCCTGAAAGTTTGGAAGAATGATTCATCCCCAACATATTTTTTTTTTTCCTGTGGGGCTTATCTTGATCCTAAATAGCTTTGAATACCTTTACCATCAGATTTCTTGTGCCTTTTTTTGTGCCTTATTGTGCTGTTGTTTCTGGTTTCCTTGCGTTGCGATACCATTTTTCATGGACTCTGCTTACACTTACTACCAGCAACTAACGCTTATCCAATCATTCTCCAATTACGAAACACACGAACGGTCAGTCCCGGTGTTACAACGCACACATACATACCCATACTCACGCAAAACCGTTCAAGATCCATTTTTTCGGAAAGGCATCCCGATAAAATCCAATCAAATGCGTTCTAGGACGCGTGAAATGCGACCATCCGTTGCTATCCGGCAGACCATGGTTGGCAGAGATTTTGTATTTCTCTCTCGTTTCCGTGCGCTTTTTCCAACGTAGCAAGGGACGACCTAAAAGTCACCAAGTAAACGCATGCTGCTAAGAAAATCCAAGGAAAAGCACAGCAACACACCCACACACAAGAAGGCCGGCAAAGGATATCCCCGAAAAGAAATCCGGACACTGAGCGAAAGCAAATTAAATCTCTTATCAAACCTTCACGGGGTCGAATCGTTTTACAGGGTGTGGTTGTATTTTCTTTCCTTCCTTATTTTTTTCCCTTAGCACTAAACTCTGGAGTAAAAGAACAGGATTAAGCAGGTAACTCGCTTACAGCTTCGTGAAGAAATGCGCTTAACTGCGAGAAAAAAAGAAGAATGATTTTCATCACCGAAGGCAGCACACCTGGTCACTACTACAATAGAACTGCAAAAAAGAAATCAATTGCATTGCGGGATTGAACTCTCTCACATAAAAAAATCCCTCGAAACAACCGTAAGGAAATGAGCAGCAACAGCAGCAGCGGAATGTAACAATATCGCGAGAAATTAAAAGAAAGTTCCGCCCTAGGTTTTGATATTTTTTCCTCCAAGGTTCGCTACATTTCGGCAGACAATACAAGGATCAAAGGCAGACACACAAACACACACAAAATCCCTCCCCTTGAAGGAAATGAGCACACAAAAACCTATCACATTGGCGATTTTATTTTGCATTTTAAGAGTGCTTTCTGTCTCTTTTTTCGTATTATCCCTCTAGCGGAACCACGAAATGGACCATCTTAAGGGCGCACGATGATGCTGCTGCTACCACTATTACATGCAACGGTGCGCGTACTCTTGGCTGGCACACCTGACCGGCGTATCCTTCGGTGGACCCACCACCTCTAGTGGGCCGGTGGTAAAGAACAGTAGGTGTGAAGAGGAGAAAAGATTCTACTAAATTTACAATCTAATTTACATAAATTTAATAGGAACGTGAGTTTAAGTAATGGCCAGCACCGTTTGGTCCAGCCAAAAACACAACACCTAACAAACTGAGATCGAGGGAAGCCAACAGAGTGAACAAAAAAAAAAGCAATTCGGCAGAAGATATAACATCCCGCTACTGCTGCTGGACTGTGGGTCCGGCCATTTTAGCTTACAAACTACACTGCAAGCAGTTCCGGTTCTGGCTGCTGCGAAAGCGTAAGACACTTTTCTTGGCATTATTGTGGATCGAAATTTGGTTGGAAAACAATTTCAGTACCATTGCGAGTAGCCCGCTGGCAATAATCCTGAAGAAGTTGTTTATCTCATTCGCGGAAATTGAACTAAAAATCGAATACTCTTCGCGCATTCAAAAATATTAGCAGAGCAAAAAACACGTGCTGCTATTCGGAAGCGGCAAACTGGTGTCAGTCTCCTTCCACCAAAAAGGCACTTAGGCACCTGTGAGCATCGTTTTTTTTTTTTTACTTTAAGGTGAGTTAAAGGGAAGGGCGAAAAAGTTTTGGCTGGAATAAATACGCTTTTAATGCACTTCACCTTTTTACTGTTTCACTCGAGGAACGAGGGGGAGTTGTTGTGGGTCATGAGGAGGGGTGGAGATTTGTTTGAAGTTTATTTCCAAACAAAAACACGCTTAACGTGGACTAACTTTCTTTATTTTGTGTTATCATTACACCTTGCGTTAAGATTTTTCTTCTTGGTTGGAGAAGTTCTAATAGCCGAAAAAAAGGAAAATGTGGTATACGTAAGTGACTTTTAATAAACTGTAACAAATATGAACCACAACGACTATTAGAAAAGGCGCAAAAGTAAGACGTTGTAGATGAAATAATTTACGTCGTAGCGTCGTAGTCGTAGCTAGTCAATTGGCCAGGATACAAGGCTGAGCAAAAAAAAAACTCCAGGGAATATCTTAACACCAATCTGAACTCTCACTCTAACTCTGCAATGTATCGATCTCGATGGTTCCAATGACAATTTTTGCAAAGATTGTCCACGTACGCGTCCCAAAAGCGGCGAAGATACTAAGGCATTTCATCAGAAAGAATGAGAGCGAACAGTTAACGCAGCTGCGAGGGCTCCCAAAATGAAACACCTTCCTGAGGTGCACGATCTCTTTCGACATCGTCTGGTAAAAGTCTGGTTGCAGTGGCTGCCTGTTGAAAGGAAGCACAAATGGTATGTTCTACTGTCCGTAGTTCCATAAATGACGTTGAACGTTTTCGATAGCACAACATTAACCGAAGGCGATACAGTTCCATCTGCGACATAGGATAGAAAACCATGCAGACGACCACGACATCGGTTAGATGAACACGAGTAATCCACTGTTTCCCAGGTACTATTGTACCATAGCAGCCGTCGGGTTGGCTTTGCAAAACGATAATGGGCCGGAACTTCTTGATACGTTAATCTGCAAGGGGCTACATCGTTGGCGATTAGCTCAAAAAATTAGTTAACGCATTAGCATAGTGTGATTCACTTATGGGAAGAGGTGATGACCGCCAGGGGCTTCGCTGAGCAGGGGAGCCTCACCAACCAAGGGCGCCTCGAAGACCTAGGGGTGGTTGGTCCTTCGGCCAAGAGGGACCCCGCCAGGGACAGAGGAGCTTCACCGATCTGGGAGCCTCACGGGTTAGGAAACCTCCTATGAGAATTATATACCCCATAGGATGTGTAGGGCGGCTCGGCGGTTTGGCGACAGCGGCGCCGGTCTTCAAACGGCAGGACCCCGGGGTTCAAATCCCACCCTGACAATCCCTCCGTAGTGAGGACTGACTAACCAACTACGTGGTATCAGCATCCTAGAAAGCCATTTCGATGGCCGGCATGACCTTAGAGGTCGTTAATACTAATTTTAGTAGATAGCATTAGCGATCGTCTTGCGTGAGAAGCAGAAGCGTGACACGAACTTGTGTGGTTAATTCAGCTCGTATAAAAAAATACATTTTTCGATGCGTCACACGGGATAAAAACACAACTTATTAGAGATTGCATACTTTTAGACGCTCCAGCACAGTAATCAATTTTGCTTCAAATTTAAACCAAATCGATTCGAAAACTTAACGAGAAATAGTGTATTTCTCGAAAAAAACGAAAAATTGAAATAGGATATAAAAGAATAGAATATTGAAAAGGAATATAGAATAGAATATTAGTAAATAATTCTCATAGATTTAAGTGTTTTTTATTGTTTTTTTAAGTATCACTTCACAGAGCAATTTATTAACGAATTACAAGTTCTTCAAGAGATTTTCTATTATTTTTGTTACGTGTTTCATCAGTTTTTGAAGTTCAGTTCAGTTTCACCAGTGAATCCTTTTTATTGGCAAGCATTTTCACGTTTCGAATAAAGTGAACCGATTTTTCTAAGGTTGGTTTGCTTGAAAAAATACCCCCAACAGAAGATCCCTTCGATAACCCTCAACCTAATCCGTCAATGCGAACCAGTTAGGGTTGCACAATAAAATATTCTTCAAAACAGCTCCCGCGGGCTCTTTCTACCGTGCGGCCGGTGGAAGGGGTAGGAGGTAGGGAAGTGGGGGGGAAGGTTGGAGGTGGCCAAGCGCATTAGCAACATTAGCAATTTACGCTAATATGAAAACTTCCTCCATTTCGTTCTGCACCACGGGTGGCTGCTGATCGGACCAAAAACTGCCTGCAGCAACAATATAACTTCAGCTAATCAAAAAACGGATGAAAGGCTTCACAGTGCAGAAGACATACAAAACACACAGCAAACCCATCCTCCCCTCCCCACTATCATCCAGGCAGTAGCAAAATCAGGCTTGACCAGCAAATTTCCTGTTAGAATTACCCACGGCACTCTAACTTTTCCTTTGATTGCCGTCTGTCTTTAATTTTGATGAGCAATGTTTTGTGTGTCTGTATAGCCCTCGAAGCGTTTCAATATTTTAAACTCTTAAAGTTTGTATAAAACGGCTCTGGATAAGATGCGGCATAAAACGAATTGTGAAGCAACTAACATTGAATGAAGAGCATCACTGACACAGCCGCCTAAAGCTGTTGCTAATGATCCCAAAAACAATCACACATTTTGCATCATTCCAGTTCATCCCGGTGGTAAAGCTCAGACGTCAAAAGGTGTTAATTTGGAAACGATTGTTCATCGGTGCTTCTATATGTTGCCCATTTCAAACTAAATTTAATGAGCCCAGCCCACACAACATACATCATCGGCAGTGAGGTTCTAACATTACCCAAAAAGCCTCACTCACTTACTTACTCTCGGGCTAGCATGCTCATTACTACTGCAAAATAAACGAGAAAGATGACACATTCCACAAGTGGACGAACGGAGATTTCAGGCTATAATCCTTGCTCGGGGAGTGGTTGTTGCTTCAACAGTATAGGGCCCAATTCGAGATACTTTTCTAAAAACTGCAGAGCTCCTACCAGAGTAGGTACAGGGCTTTCACAGAACGTGGGCTTTTTCACACTCCTGACGTGGTTGGACGCGATATAACGCAGTGAAAAAAGGAACGAACAGAAGATGCTGTCCCTTTGTGTTATGTGTATAATTGAATTTAATTACTCCTCTCCACCGATCCCACACACCAACTAATTGCAAAGGACAACACATCACCACCGCGCGCACCGGTTCACGTTTCGGACATCATCATCGCCATCATCGTGCTTCTAAGAGATGCGCAACACTTCTCCTTATCTCCACCCATCACTGGCACAGGGAGAGCACCAAATAGAGGAATAATTTTAATGAGACAAATTATTCTTAATTTAATATTCACTACCCACTTTTCAAACGTTGTGTCCTGCCCTTTCACCGTATGTCCTAGTGCAGGCTCGATCGCTCACGAGTGGAACGGGTTGGAACAAACAAATACGCAGCGAGTGCCATCGTTTCACTTTCACTTTCAAATTCATCGACGGTTGCATTGTGCTATGGCCCATTTGTACATGGCATCGGTTTCAAGGTGAGGATGCCCTTGATTTGAACTGAAAAGAGAACCTAAATTAAACTTCCCTACTGAAGGCTTCAGCGGTGGAAAACACCAAGTTCGTTCGCAGACGACCTTACACACCCTGATACACCTAAGCAGGCAGGAGCGCATAATCAACAGAAAAAAGGGACCTTAAGGCACGTGCTTTGAATTGCTCATGAAGCGCTAAATAGAGAAAGGACCTCATCACTCGAATCGTTCGCCGAAGGAAAAACGGACGAAGGAAAGCAACGCAACAACAAAAAATGGTAACAATTATACCGGCAAATGCAAAAAAGTGACAACACAATGTCATAAAAGGAAGTTACGCCTCGAGGATGCGGGAGGATGCACCACCCATCAAACCTCTCTCCCTCTCTTTCTCTCCACACACCCACAAGCTCGGCAGCACGTGCATCATACTGTTGCCAGCATTAAACCAACACCATTCCGCGGAGGAACAAAGTATCTCGTTAATTTATTTATGCTGCGTGTTTGCGTCTCGTTCGCGGAAGTTTTGTTCGTACGCCAGGACGAAAAATACCATAAGGAAGAAGAAGAAAAAAGTTCATCCGTTCATTCCCGGCGGTTCGTGTGCTGATTGCCCAGTGTAAATTACGAATGATGTCCGGGAAACAAATGAGTGAAATGATGTTATTTTTTGCACCAACCAACCTCCACTGATTGCTGCAAAGCAGGTTAGGTGCTGAGGAGTGTCAGGGTCCAACATTACTGCGAAATAGTCGGGAGTTGCCGGTCGGCCTTTTAAGGTTTTCACCAGCTGGGTAAGAACGACGACACAAACCTTTACCTCGTGCACACTTAAGCGTGTGCAGTGGCAGTTGAATGTGTTGCTGATTGTGCTGATATGCATTTTGAAGTGTGCTTTTTTGTACGTGTGCAACAAGAAAGCTAGCAACAACTGCAAGAAAGAATCGAAGTATGTGTGGCTCGAGCGACGGTTTAATGACCTTAGGATTTATATCGTTTTTGGTGCATGGAAGCAAAAGTGTTGCTAGAAGAAACGTGAACTAGACTAGACTAAAGAATTGATTCACTTCAAATTGTCGTTAGACCAGCAAAAATTCAAACTACAGTTGTTCAATTTTCAATGTTCAAATTATATTAAAGTTCAATTGCAACAGGCTTATGATTAATTTCCTTCATTTTCTTTATCAACTCTGGGACGGTCCGGGGCATCAATCCTCACACGACCAGGACCGAGGATCAAATCCTTTACCGATCGTTCCCTCGTAGTGAGGAATGTTTATCCAACTACATAGTGGGGTAGACTCGTGTCTTTTAAACCATTCGATAGTCGGTATGTCCTAATGGTTTGTAAAGCCATGAAAGAAATGAAACGATTTATTTGTTTATTTATTTAAATCTTCTCCCTAATCTTTCAGGATAAGCCTGTCCCATTCGTTGAACAGATAGTTAGAAGCTTTCAAAGAGGATTCCGAAACGGAAAATCTACTACTGACCAGATCTTCACCATGCACCAAATCTTGGAGAAGATGGCTGAACAGCAGTTGAACACATGGTACGTATTCAACTGCCACTTTGAAATCATAGATTTCAAATTTGAAGGCGTCCAAAACTTCGCCTATCTCGAGTCAAAAGTCAGCAACGAAAACAGCATAGGGACGGAGTTGCACGCTAGGATGCTGGCAACCAGCCGGTCTTTCTACAGCCTGAGGAAACATCTCACCTAAAAAAACCTATCACAACGGTCAGAGCTTGAATTGTATCGTACTTTTATAGTCCCAGTACTCACATACGACTCTGAGACATGGACCGTGTCCAAAACAGACGAAACCCTCTTAGCCGCGTTCGAGAGGAAGATGCTCAGAAGGATCGTTGGCCCCGTATATTTAGAAGTACAATAGAGGCGCCGCTACAACAATGAGCTGTACGAACTGTATGTGCAGTGAATTAGGCTCGCCAGGTTCCGATGGACTGGCCATGTTATACGCATGGCACCGGATTTTTGATTTTTTGCTTTGGGATAGACAGACAGACAGACAGACAGACAGACAGACAGACAGACAGACAGAGTTAAATTTGGACTGTCTAAAAGAAGAGGCGAATGAAAAAAGCTTCGTTAAAAAATAAAAATAACGACTACAACATCTGTTCTAGCCTTAACGACCTCTGAGGTCACGCCAGCCATCGAATGGCTTACTAGACTCGCCAATACCACGTAGTTGGTTAGTCAGTCCTCAGTACGGTGGGACGTTTCGGATGGGATTTGAACCCCAGGGCCCTGCCGTTTGAACTGTAAAACGTACATCAAGCAAAAATTATAGCTTGAATAAATATTTCATTCAATAAATTTAATAATTAAATAACTTTTCGTTGCAAAGCCGTACATTTCACAACTAAAATCTATAGCTGTAACACACCAGCTAATGGTATCAGTTTCGGTACAACGCTTACACGTGCCGACGCTCCCATACACCTAAGCTATGATTCGCGACGTACTAGGACGACACAAGGAAAACCAACAAATACCGCAGAGCTGGACCTACTTAAAAATCCATGAGCGACTATATTCAATACATCCCATTCCTTTAACCGATTTTGTATTACGTTTTCCGGCACACGACACATCACACACAAGTCTCACACGTAACTTGCTTACGACTGCGGCATTTACCAACAGATCGGTTTGATGTTGTAGATTCTACCAACTCCGTCCTACTGCACTTTTGCAGTGGCAGTAAGATTAAGACCCTTAGGAAACTCCTCCAGACACACGCTGTCAGTGAACTGGGTTTCGGTTCGTTGATTTGTTGCAACTTTACACTGCGGCAGTTTGTCTGCCTAGGTGATGTTGTGTGTGTGCTTGGGAAGTGTGAGTAGACCTCAGCCTAACGGCAAATGGTAAAACCTTGTCTGGGACTCACCCGCAAATCCCGCAGCGAAAAGTTCCATTCCATCATCATCAGCAGGGCAGGCCAGCGCGTTGCAGCGACATGTCGAGGAAACAGTTACTCATCCCCCAACTGTCTCATTATTCAGAGACCTCAAAAACCGCATAAGCTTAGAATTGCTACAATTTTGGAGCCGTTGAAAGCAAAAGCAAACTTCGGACGTTTTTTTTTTTTTCTTTCTTGCTTCTACCTATATCATTCTCTGCCGTGCCAGAATTGCATGAGAATCTCCCATATCATCGTTGGAGGCTCTCTCGGCTTCCTGAATGCTTCCGGAAAGTTACCTTCCATTTGGCGTGTTGATGGAACAGACGCATATACCGCAGCCAAAGTATCATCGCCGCATTTCAATTTATGGTTAGCTTCGGGCCTTTTAAATGACCATTTCGTTCCCGCGCTGAACCAACCGCTTTGAAGGTGATGGTTGAAAACGGCCCACCGAGAAACCGGACCCCGGGCATGATTTGCAGTCCCCCGGTTCGCTCTGTAAATTGATAAACTTTTGCAGGAGGAAAAATGCTTTCCATTCATCTAGCAGACGTGGTTGGAAATCCTGAAAATGGTCTTCACACACACTGTATCGCACCCCGCACGCAGAAACCCGAAAAATAAAAGATGGAGTTGGTGCTTCTTTGCTGCCTTTTCTGCCTACAACACACAGTGGCATTCGTATCCTGAAGCCATCAGGTACTCAACCAACGATAGGAAGGGCACAAATTATGCAAATACCAACAAATGTCTTCGTATAAACTAACCCTCACCGTCGGAAAGAAGCACAGAAAGAGTTTGCTCTTTTTCCTCTTTTGTGCAAAAGAAAACACAGAATCGAAAGAACGACAGCCCATCCATTTCTTGCCATTCACCTTGCCAGTCAGTGAAATCGCGCGTATGGCACAGCCCGTAATTTACGACCCGATGAAGTGTCTCGAACGTGTTCCGAGCAAGGAGGTTCATTACTCAGAAGCATCGAGAGAGCGAGCCAAACCCCGAGCGGTAGAATTGCGTCCCTAAATTTTGGGAAGCCGGGAAGAAGATTACGCCATAAAGCGCACGTGAGACAGTGCCACCTCACGCGCAACAGGATAAGCAATAGGGATCGTTGTTGCGGCTGGTATGCTTGCTGTGGAGGGGGATTGAGATTATGATTTTCTTGACTCGGATTCGGAATTTTATAGCAAAACGGTGCAAAAAATTCGCCACACCTTACCATAATTCCTGCAACGAACTTGGAGTGTCTAATAAACTCGTCAGATGCGAGGGGGGAACGCAGTCATTGAGCTATTTCTTTCAGCCGGTTGCACTTTATTGAGGTAAAAATACCTACAAAGGAAGTACATCTCCACCATCCACAATTTTTTCAATTAAGATGTATTAAAAAACAAAGCAAAAAAATCTGTTCTTAGCCATTTTGTGTTGCTGCTTCTTATCATGTGAACTTGTCACAAAAGATTGATCTTTCGCAGGAGGTGTAAAGGACGCTTCTTTTCTTTTGACAAAAACAAAACAGAATTATGTTATTAGTATCCCTCAACGTGAGCCCAATGATCCTGTAACAGGTGTCCTTAATTGAGGTCGGTACCACAAAATCCACGGCTCTACCCGGCGTGTATGTCGTCCAACGCAAGTGTCGGTCCTAACTGTGATTATTTCGTTCCCCAAACAACAACCAAAAAAACGAAGACAAAATACCCGAAACTGTAGTAAACCTTTGGAGATCCGTTGCTCCAGCTTGTCAAGACTAAGTACCCACTTTTACAACTCTCTGCTCTCAAAGCCGCCAAAAAAAAAGCGCTCAATGATGTTACACTACACAGTTAGCACAGCACGGTTGTGCGACATAAAAATTCAAATTTTATTCACCCGATTTGCATTATGAAAATTGACAACTGCTACCATCACCACCACGCAAGCTATTGGCGCAAGAATTTGTCTTGCTCGAACAGATTTACTCCCCCCATGGGCTAATGGGGGTGGGCAAAAAGCTAGACAATGTAAACACCTCGGTGTGTGTGTGTGTATAACATCAAATGAGCCACCGAAAGAAAACACGCTACGCACACACGCACGGTTTGTTTTCGTTTTTCCACACCGCTCGTTGATGAACTGTGGTCAATTTTTGGATGGGAAAATTCGTTGGTGGTAGAGAAGGTGTGTGGGAGAGGAGCCGCAGTACTAGAAATGAGCAAATTAGACAAATTATGCTCCCAAAGCAGCCCCCACACAGGAAGGGTGGGCTGGTGGCACCACAATTGCAAATGATTTTAGTGTTTGCTTCATTAACCACAGTTTGGTCAGTCATGTTTCGTGGATTCGGGTATTATAGTTTGGCTCGATGCGTTTGTGGAACTCAGCCGTAGCAGTGGTGAAAGCAGAGCAGTAAAAACACGAATATTTTGTAAGACAACACGTGGTAATGGTTTCATTTGACGAAAGGGTTTAATGTCCAATCGCGTAACTTGACTTTGTAAATAGATATTGCGCAATAGTTCTTTTAATTCTAGAGGCATTTTCGAGGCAAAGGTCAGCAAAAAGAGTCACTATTAGAATAAAAAGAACGGGTTAAATTGTTAATTAAATGGTACAATCCTACATTCAATAAGGATACAAAATATGTAAACAAATTTCAAAGAATAAATATGGAAACATCCAAATTTAAAACAAGTGATAAAAATAATTAAACAGAATATGAAGCTCATTAAGAATATAATAAGTACTAGCAGTGTAGAGGCACATTCTTCCAAAAGGTTCATGTAAAAAAGCTTTTTGTACACGGTGTGCATAATAAATGTGACAGTCCCTGTGGGAGTTGAACAATTTATTTTTTTTCAATGAGGCAAATAAGAAAAAAATATTTCTTTACCAAGTTTAGTTTACCATGTAGGCTGCACAATTTATTCAAAGTAACCGGATCCTGCAGCAAGCCCGAACTGCCATAGCTCTGGGTAGGGCCCCAAAAATGTTCTAAATTGTTTGCACTAATTCTGATTTTATGTCACAAGACGTTCGGTTGGAGTCCCTTTCAACCATACCTCACACGAAATAGCAAATCGGGTTGAGGTACGGGAAGTTGGGAGGCCAAATATTGGTGATGGCAAGGTCGTAAACATTAATTTTAAGCTATTTTTGTGATTTGGCGGCCTATGACAAGGTACCGAAACTTGTTGCCACACATACGATCTACCATTGGCCACTTTGGGCCAGCAGCTTCACATAGCCGTCCGCGTTCTGCCTCAGGCCCTGCTCGATGAAATGTTGAAGAACTGTTCCGTGAGCAATCCGACCGCCTGGTATGATCCTTCCGTTGTACAACAGCCTCAAAATCTCCGTTGCAGGTTTCAACCAGCTAGCGAATATCCTTCACCGTGTTCAATGCACACGGCATCCAATCCACCCGCCGGGGAATTCGTTCCTTCCAGCCGGCTGTTGCATCCACTCCACGAAAGATAACTGCGCCATCAAACTCCCTAAACAAACCTCCATCTTCTCCGCCGAAGCAATAGCAATTCAATTAGCCGTCGACGAAGGACTACATGCCGACCGATGAACGTCATCTTCACCGACAGTGCCACAGTTCTGGCGGTATTGGAACACGGCACCTCCTAAGACCCCCACATTCAACTTCTTGACGATATCCCTTCCTCACCCGAAATCGTTTAATGTTAGATTCCGGATCATTCCGGAATTCACTGTAACGAAAAAGTCGATCAACTCAAGAATGGTCGACTCAACCCTGATGAACCACACAACACCCTTCCACGCCGTGATGCCATCCGCTTTACCAGCACCATTATCTCCCAACGCTGGAACACCACCTGGAAAAATGTAGACCTCAGCAACAAACTCCATCCCATCAAGCCTCTTCAACACCATTTCATGGGAAGATATCGAAACCAGCCACATCCAACGAGTCCTTTCCCGCCTTCGCATAGGTCATACCCGTCTTACACGCTCCTACCTCCTAGAAAAATCTAGTCCTCCACTCAGTAACTTCTGTGGCGTTGACATTACCGTCCGCCACATCTTCACCGATTGCCATGGATACACGACACACCGAGCCACCTTTCGACTAAACACCGATTACACGACAATTCTATCACCTGACAAACTCCAGCAGAACCGCCTCATTAGATTTTTACGCATCAGTTATTTATACAAAGAAATTTAAGCAATAGTTTAAACTTATCCGATACCATATGCCATAATCGCAATAGTTTTGCATAATATTAAAGCTACACCTGCAACAGTTTTGTAGATTTGTTAGATTATACCACTTATTTATACAGTAGAGAGGCGAATTTAGTATCAAAAACTCAAAGTCTCTATAAATAAACGAAACAAATATATATCCTTCACCGTGTTCAATGCATACTGCGCCACCGTCTTGATGTCCCGGTTTGTGTGTCCGGCGCGGATCATATATTTTCAGATCGGATATTTTTCACTGTTTCCAAACACTTGGGGCTTTTGAATGACGTAACATTTGTTTTGATACGATAACTCAATCTAGAGTTATCAAATTTTTCGTATCCTCCTTGTATACTGCTACATTTTTGTATCGAAATCCTGTTAAGAAAATTAACAGGAAATGCGGATAATATTCAAATTCCTTGGCAAAATAAACATCCGAAGTTGCCAGCTTGCTCAATACCCAATGCATCATCGATAAAACATAGGAATTCTTCTGCAATTCTGAAATTACTCGATGTTAGTAACAGTCCAAGTAGTGGGAAATGCGATAAACTAAATCGACGAGGCTTTTGTCAAACATAGTAGCAATAGTCGTCTAAACCAAGACATACTGTATTGTATGTTTTTTTAATTTTGCATTATATTTAGAGCACATTTTAGATCTTGCAAATAACGAAACCAATTTCGGTACATTCAATAATATGCTAAGGCATGGAAGAATGAAAACAGATGAAAGAGATGCGTTTGTTCGCTTGTGAACTCCCACCGCAAACACATGCACACACACACAGATTGGCCTAAAACATAAAAAAACCGCCCATGCGTCCAAGATTTCGGAAAACCTCAAAATGTACCCAACAAAACACAGCCAACCATGCCCAAGGGGGCAGAGATTTCTGACCTTTCAACCCAACGCAAACCCGAAAAGATGCACAACATCAACCGAAAGAAGCCAAAATTTGCAGACTTTCGATAGTTTTTTTTCCCACTAGTCATCCTAATCCAATGAGAAGGTTCTCTATAACCCACATCTTAAGAGAACAGCACAGATGAAGGAGTGCGACTGTGTGTGTGTTTCTTTTTCTACCAGCCCCCCCGTCAACCATCCGCATCTGATGCTCGTCAATATGAGCCCTCTTCTCCCACCGAGAAAGACCAAAAATAGTCAATGCTCACTACTCCATTCATTTGGTGGAAATTCGCCACAAACCCTGCCCTCACCGAAAACCGGGGGAGGTTTTGCTCAAAGCAGGACCGGCTTCAAAAAGTAAGGCATAGTTGAAATTCTTTCATCTTTCGAGTCAGATTCACCGACCGGAAGCAAATGCTAAGAGTTGAATTCCGGCCTTTCTCCCCTCCACTGCCTTTTACGCTTCTGCATATTCTGACGTGGTCAACCGCAAATGAAATGTAATCGATTCATTCCTTTCCTATTTACGTGGGCAGGACGAGAACACTCTGTTCTAGACTGCTTGTCGCACATGTGTGTATAGCCATTGCTCGAAAGCTGTTGAACGAGGGAAGGGTTGGCGTGTGGTGAATGTATGTCGAGTTGCCAAAAGTCACTTACTTCGAGAACCGGATGGTCTGATATAAATGTCGGGAGGTGGCGGAGGCGGGAATGAAATTTACAAATTCATTCCATCTCAACTGTCCGAAACAGGAATCGTCCACTGAGCATGCAGTCAGGAATTTAATAATAATAATTCTTCGTTGGCTTCGGTTTTCCCTCCTGCAAGAAACCTTGGCAAGACTACATAGTCGTAGTAATGCCATCTTCTCATAAACTTATGAGATCTCTATCGCTCTTAAAAATGAGTTGAGAAAAAAACTAACAAGCAAACCTGCTTTGGATGATTGAAGCTGGATAGTTCTCATTTAATTTAAATCACCTCAAAGCAAGACAAGGCCCTCAATTCTTATCAGACGAACTCAAGTACAAACAGAAGAATGGGTAAAAGACACTGTTTATGTCGAGACTTCAGAGGCAAATCACGCAATTTTCCTATCTCCTTTATGAATCCTATCTCCTATGGCCGTCCTATATGAAAAAAACATCTACCTGATTGTTGTACCTGTTCCCGTACCAAGAAAATAGGATTTCAAAACGTTGATCCCTCTATTCACCCGAAGAGTACATATTTTCACCCCTTTTATCCAGATGATCTTCCATGGAAAGCCTTACTACCTTGAAAATCCATCCTCTTAGTGACTACTCTAGCTCTCTGGCAAAGTGGTCGTCTACACCTGGACTTGAAAAAAAAAAGGTCGACAAAACATTAAAAGAAAAAGGATACACAGAGCCGGATAAAATCCTTAACGCAACAAAAACCCTCACACCCGCATTATCCTTACTTGCTTCCACCACAAAAGGGCAGCATCAGCGGAGCGGGTCACATATATATATCCGATTGCCAATATCCGATGACACACTGGGCTATTGGAGATGGCGACGCGTATGATGGGATGCAAAACCTCTTCAGACCATCAAAACGAAAGCGGCTGTTGCGCGGGGTCAGATCGTGCAAGATCTGAAATCAATTTTCATATATCCTTACCAAATACAGGGGTACGCCGTACTGAGGTCTCCTATGTCAACGTGCTTGCTTGGTGTAGTGGTGCAAGATTCCAACGTAATACAACATTGTCTAGCAGAGGGTATGGGAACCCCCCAAAGCAACGCTCTGTCTATCAACTCGATACGGCAGCGATGTGTGCTTCCTCCGAGTCTATGAGCTTCGGTAAACATTCACTCCAATAGGCTTACACCCGCGACCGTTTTCCATGCCTATCCCTCCCTTGGTCGACCACAGTGTCTCACATCACTTTCACCCTCTTCAACACAGGTTATACTCTTCATTCCTTTGCAGTATACGGAGATGACGATACAGCCAAACAAACGGTACGTTTCGTGACGCATCGTTGTCGCGTTTTCACCAATTTCACAGACTCCGGGATAGACGCTGCAAGGCCTGGCGGGATCCGGTGGACGCAAACGGCTAGGTAAACAAAGACTTTGTGTATCTCACTCTCCATGGATAGATTCCTGGCCTTGGCCATATCGTCTAGTTGATCCTGGAATTTCTATTACAAAATACCTGACGCTTCCTACGAGCGTACGTGCGTACAAAGGGAATCCGGAAAGAGATGGGGAGGGAGAGTTAGTTCTATGAACACCGAATGACCACACATACACACACACTCTCCCTCTCCACGTTGTGATGGTCCGGATGACGATGGACCAGGTTTCCAAGGGTAAAAGCATGTACTTTCCGGTATGTGTTTCGTTGGCCACATATTTCCCCCTTTCACAACGAAATTTGATGACATTTAAGGGGAGGGGGGTTTGTGCAGCAGGCGAACGAGAAAAACTGCACTCGATGGAACACTGCAGCTGTGAGGGCGTAGCGGGGTCGGTGTATTTTATCGTGCTTTTGGCCAATGTCCACCCCTTTCCATAGTGGACCCGAGGCAAATGGTAATATGTGCCATACGAACCACACGACACAGAAGAATGCAGTGTATATGGCCTGCTCGCACACACACACACACACACACAACCCCGAAGTCATCAGGAAGGTTTGCAAATGAACGTATCATCAGGACGAAGGAAGCCAAGGGTACTTCTCTTACGGCATACAAACACAACACATCCACTGACGGACCGTGAAAACTCCTCTGACCGGTCGGCCATATTTCAAACACGTCGCCGAGGTCGTGAATAGCTTCCTAACAAGAATGCAACAACAAAAAAATCGCACACACGGTGAGGGCTTGAAACCATTTCTGACACACTGCAGAAAAAAAAAAAACATACAAACCCATGTCCCATTTGTGTTTGATGATATCTCGGAGGCCAGACCAACCGGGTGAAGGCGACGAACATTTGCAAACACTTATGGATACACGCCTTTATCAACCGAGGTGGTTTGTTCGATTTTCAAGCTTCAAAAATCTGTCCCCGAGTCCCGTGCAGTGAGCGGACGGACTCGTTTAGGGGTGTTGGCTGGAGGCGTTTGTACAGTCGTCTAAAACATTGGCACAGCGCCGTGCGTGGGATGTATCGAGAATTCGACTATCGTAACTACAATAAAGCGTAGACGAAAACACGCCTGTTAGGATATCAAACATTGCGTTTCGCCGTATCCAGCAGGAAGACAATCGGTCACTAAATACGCTGATTCGTGTAGGCGAATCCTTGTAGGAAGGATGTGTTTTCCCCTTTTTGGCCTTGAAAATTCAAACCAAACCCTCTGCAATGCAACGAGGGAACGGCCCGTTTCGTGGTGAACGCGGTGGTGACCGGGTTCAGAAGTTTTATTTGTTTCATTAGCATATTTCCGGCGCATTCCGTTTGGGTAAGCTAATTGGTTTTGGTCGCTGATTTGATTTGCTGTTAGTTTTGTTAGTTCGTTTGACCAGTCGGCGGGCGCGGACCACACTGGGCTAGGTTTCTTTCCACCGAATTGCACGCCATACATCCGAATGGAAGTATGTGTGCGTTCCAACTTCCATGTTGTGTCGAGTGTCCCCGTGACGTACCCAAATTATTGGCCAGATAGGATGAT